>NC_091770.1:101675182-104282814 GCF_029378745.1 Bos indicus | reverse complement strand
ACGGAGGGCACCCGGGTCCAACGGCTTTGAGGATACCCTAGTCCAACCTTCTGTTCACATACATACACACTCTCTCTCACACTCACACACACGTGCACACTCACACACATGCACACACAAATGTGCACATGTCCACATGCACACACTTAGACACGCTCACACACACATGCATACTCACACACATGCACACATGCACACATGTGCACACACGCACACACTTACACACATGTGCTTGGCCACCACCTGCAGGCTGGGCCTGTGCAGACTAGAGGGAGTATGGAGGCTGGCAGACTCTCCCCTGACCCCCAGCCCCAGCTGAGGCACAGCCCCCACCCACTCTGCCCCCCCAGCCCCAGCTGAGGCATGCCCCCCACCCACTCTGCCCCCCTGGGCTGGTGGAGCTCTCCTGTCTTCTGCTCTCTGTGGTTTTACCTTTGAGCTGCCCCCTCCTTCCCACATCTCTGCTGCCGTCTTACGGGTGTGAGCGGGGGGCTCTGTCCACTGTGTAAGCGAGGCCCCAGGTCCACCGTGTCCTCAGGGTCCTACAATGAGGAGGGGCACCGTGGGCCCCGCAGGGTCTGTGAGCCCTGGTGGAGGTGCTGGCCCACTGCCCTGCCCCGCTGACCCCGAGGCCTCTGTGCTCTGCCCTCTAGAACATGCCCAACGTCCGCGACCATGATGCCTCTGTCTACCTCCGGCTGCAGGGGGACGCCTTGTCTGTGGGCGGCTACGAGACCAACCCCATCTTCTGCGAGGAGGTGAGACACCAGGGCTCGAGGGGGGGTGTGGGGCTGCATCTCAGAGCAGAGACGCCCTCTTCCGGAGACCCCCGTCCTGGAGCTCTCTCCCCACCTGAGAAGTGGCAGGTCCCCCATCCCATAAAGTTGAACCCACATTTCTCCAGCCCTTAAGAACCTGGTATGCGGGCATATACAGACCCGGGGCAGGCGGAGGGCTGGCCTCAAAGCAGCAGTAGTCAGAGGCTACAAGCTATGCAGTGGGGAATCTAGTAGATGATGAAGGCATGTAAGCCCTCCGCCCATCAGCAAAGCATCCCTCACCCTCCCCTGCCTGCTGTGGCTCTAGCTGTGTCTCCCTCCGGCCTGGACTGCTCTCCTGGCAGCTTCTGCAGGAAGCTTCATGCAGGCCCAGCTTCATGCAGGCCCAGCGCCCCCCTCAGCACCCTCAGCCACTTCAACCACATATGGGCCACCCCGGCTCTCGTATTCATGTGTTTAGTCTTCAAATTGAACAATAAAATGACTCCTTTCGGCCAGATACTGTTTTACTTTGGGGAGAAAGAGGAAGACCAAGATAAAAGTCTCTGTGCCCGGAGGCCTGTATTCTGGTGGGGAGACACACAATAAATAAACAAAGAAGTCACGTAATTTGGGATGGTGATCTGAACCCTGAGTGAAGTTAACAGGCTGAGGGTAAGCCTAGTGAGACTGGAGTGGAAGGATGTCCTTCAGACTGCGGTCAGGCATGGCTGAATGGGGGTCTGACATCTGAGTGGACCCTGCAGAGGGAGGGTGGGCAGCAGCTCGCCCATGGGGTGAGGGCCCTGTGGTCAGACCAAGCTTGGTGTCCTTGAAGAACCGAAGGAAGGTCAGCGTGGCTGTGGGTCCATGGTGGATGTGGGCAGGGCCTGCTTATGCAGGGTTTTATGAGACACAGAGTCACAGGGGGTCTTGGGGGGCTCGAGGGCAAGAAAGGGCCTGATCTGACTTGGGCGAATGGGTTGAAGGAGGGCAGCAAGCAGGAGGCCATTGCAACAGTCCAGGGCAGAGCAGGTGGGCCTGGGTCCAGGCAGGAAGGGGAGCAGACAGGCCCTCTGGGGGGTGGAGGGGGGAGACAAACAGGGGACCGTCTAGACCATCACCACCCGATGGAGACGCTGGCCAGGGCCTGCCCGGCTCCGCACTCCAGGGGCCAGCCGGCACAGGGCAGCTTCCCGCCATGTCCCCAGGTGTCAGATGAGTTTGCCTTCGGCCTCTTCGACCTGGACTGGGATGTGTTCACCCAGCATATTGAAGGTGCCATCAACCGGGTCCCCGTGCTGGAGAAAACTGGGATTAAGTCCACAGTCTGCGGCCCTGGTGAGTGGGGAGGCCCGGAGCTGGGGGCAGGGTGGGAGCTGCCTGGTGAGCGGGGAGGCCCGGAGCTGGGCGGGGTGGGAGCTGGCCGCCCCCAGAGTGTGGCCGGCCGGCCCTCCGTCCTGGGCGGGCAGTGCTGTGCGTCTTCCTCCCTGCAGGTGACAGACATAAGCCTGCCCCCGGGCCCCAGCCAGGCCTCTGCCCACCCTGCCCTCGCGTGAGCCCTCCTGGGTGCTGCCTGGGCTCAGTCCCTGCTTGAACCCGGTGCCTTCAGCTGTGAGATGGGGCGAGCCCCTCCCAGCGCCCAGTGAGGCTGAGCCGGGGGAGCAAGGGCCAATCTCGCTCCCGATGCTGTTCGCTCAGGGCTGCGGGCCCCCCAGGTCGGCCTCACCCCTCTGCCCTCTGGCCACACTCCCTCACAGCGTGGAAAGGCCCCACCTGGGGCCTCCCCTCCAGTCCCCAGAAGAGCTGGACCGCAGGAGGCTGGAGCGAAACGGCATGAACCAAAAGGCTCAGCTTCTGAGTGCCCGTCTCGGGTGTGCAGGGTGCAGGCCCAGACCCTGCCTGCCAGCCGGCCGGGTCAGACCCCAGGCCAGGGCAGACTGGGGTCCTCGATGCTGGCATGTTCAGCCAAGACCACTCACTTGCTGTGGGAGGGCCAGCTGGCCAGGCTATACCGCAGACGTTCAAAGTGTTGTGACGGGGGTCACTCAGAACGCAGCGGGGAGAGGGGACGGTTCCGTGACTGGGCCTGGGGGTAGGGTCATCCTAGGGTGCCCCAGGGAGTTCAGGGACCCCAGGGTGGGGGAAGATCCATGCATGCCGAGCGAGCCATCTGAGCTGAGTCTCAAAGGCTGCATGCAGATGGAGAAGATTCCAGAGTAAGATCTGAGCCCGAGGCCCCAGAGGCGGGCCATGGTGTGAAGGGGCTCCACGGTGTCCACTCAGCTCCTTCTGAGAGCTGAGTGCCTGGAGCCCAGAAGGCTGGTGGGGAGCTCCTGTGTTGGAGGCTGGGCGGAGCCTCTGCAGTGGGAACCCAAGGCGGTGGGCTCTGGGCAGGGTAGAAGGCGTGTTCCAGGGTGAGGGCGTGGAGGCGGGGGTGGGGGATGAGGCGGCCAGCCTGGGGTCCTGGCAGAGAGAGGGTGGCCTCTGGGCAGAAGAGGGGCCCAAGGCAGCCCTGAGGCCCAGACGTCTCAGCTGTGGGGCTGCGTGTGGCACAGGCCAGGGCTCACAGGGGCCTCTAAGATATCACTGGCTCCTCGTCTCGGCCAGAGGCAGGCTCTCAAAGCTGGTGGGTACAAGATGGGCCACCTAGAGGGTGCCATGTGGGGCGTTTGGGCCAGGGTTCCGGGTGGGGGAGCGGGCCTGCAGGCGCAGACGTGCCGCCCCATCCTGGCTCCAGCAGAATCACAGGGGTGTCCCCCTCCTTCCTGCACAGAGGGGCCCCTTTAATCCTCAACAAAGGCAAGAAGCAGGGAGTGTGTGCCTACCTAGCGGTGGAGAGAGGGTCAGAAAGACAGTTGCCCGGAGAGGAAGCTCTGGGTCTGAAACTCTGCGTTCCTTGAGCCTTGGTGTCCTCGTCTGTGAAATGGGTGGCAGGCCGAGTGAGGAGGGGAAGCCACACGTGAGCTTCAGGCCAGCGGGCAAAGTCGTCCCTGGGGGCCGAGCAAGGAGTGAGGGGCAGGCCAGGCCAGGGGAGGGAGGGGTCCCGACACCCAGCCTGCAGCCTGCCGAGGCGCCAGGCCCTCCTGGGCCCCGAGTACATGGGGTCCAGACAGCCGCCAGCCCTGGCTTCTTCAATCTGTTCGGCTCATGAAGGAGCAAAGGTGAGCAGGCAGCTTTCCCGGAAGAGGTAGCTGGGGTCCCCCCTGGCCAGCCCGGGAGGTTCGGGGCGCAGGATGTGGGGCTCAGGCTGAAGACTCACTGCCCCAGGGCTTCCCGGGCCTGGTGGGGCTGTCAGGGAGAAAGCCAAGGCGAAAGCAAAGTTGCTCAGTTGCATCCGACTCTTTGTGACCCCATGGACTGTAGCCCATGAGGTTCCTCCATCCATGGAATTTTCCAGGCAAGAGTATTGCCAGGCCCGACACAATCCCAGGGAACGTCCTGGCTCTAACGGGATTGCGGGTCAGCGACCCAAGAAGCCCCACTGGGAGAATGTGTCTGTCAGGACCCCTGGAGGCTGGTTTCCCAGCGTGAGGAAGGTTCTCTGGGGACACGGGCCTTTTTGCTGGCCGGTCAACGGCCCTCGGCCTCCGGGACAGAACAGGGAAGTCCCAGGACCCTTGACTTCAGGAAGCGGGGGGCCCTCAGACCTCTTGTTCCAAGGTCGGGACGTCAGAGGCAAGTTTGGGGGCCCCCGTCCCGGGCATCCGGCATCTTCTTGAACCATTTTTTAAACATCCAGGTGACCCTTGACCCCAAACTTCCCTCTTGCTAACTTTCTGTGAAGACTGTTCAGAACATTCTGGAAACATTTCCAGCACTCCCAGAATGCTCACCAGGTCATCCCCAAATACAACCATCTCGGGAGCCGCCCCAGCCTCACCCGATGCCCTCCTGGCCTCCCCCGCTTGCCCCTCGCAGCCCGACCTGCACACAGGCCCCCTCATAGGACCCGGGCCCCCACTGACGCCCCCACTGGAGGCCCGCCAGGGTCACTGTGGCCTCCAAGGCCCTCACCAGGGGCCCTGCCCTTCTGTCCGCCCTGCCTCCTCCACCCTGCTCTGTGGCTATTTGGAAGCCTTCTCAGGTCCCTGGGGCTGGCGGCCTCCTCCAGCTCAGATGCTGAGGGTCGGACACCAGGCTCGGCCGGTCACCAGCAGGGAGGAGGGCAGTGCTTGTGACCAACACACATGGAGCTTAGGACCCCGCGGGGAGCCTGGGGCCCTGACCGGCCGGGCGGCGTCCGCCTCTGTGACCCGGGGTTCTGGTGGCGCCGCACGGTGGTTAGGAGCGGCCTGCCCTCCGGTCACTCCAGACCCCTTATCACGTAGCACTTTTCCCCCCAGACACCCTCTTTTTTGCTTACTCATGCTTTGGCTCTCTGTTCCACCCACTCTCCCGGCAGCTCCCCGAGGGGTGGGGCCTGTTCAGTCGCCTCCCAGGGCCGAGTTCTGGGCACAGACGGGTGGGCTGCAAATATTTGTGACCGAGTAACTCACAGCCCTGTGAAGTCCGCGGTCATTGGGACCATGATCCCTGTGTTACAGACGAGGGTCCAAGGCTCTTCTGAGCCAAGGTCACACAGCCAGGAATCAGTAAAGCAAGGTTCAAACCCAGGACTGTGGCTGCCAAGTGCGGCTCTTTATAATCATACCAGAGTGGGTAGCAGCCAGGATACTGCAGTGGGCAGTCTTTCCCTTCTCCAGGGGATCTTCCCAACCCAAGGATTGAACCTGGGCCTCCCGCGTTGCAGGTGGATTCTTTACCATCTCAGCCACCAGGGACACCCTTTTTAATCATGCTCGAGCGTTCCTCTCCACCAGTCCTAGCCTCCGTCCCCAGCACGCTGGCGGCAGACAGAAGCCAGAGGCTTGGTCCCCTCTCCCAGAGAACTTACAACCTTTCATTCACTGAGCGAGCATGTATCAAGCACCAACTGTTTGCTGGACCCTGTGTCTTGAGATACGGCAGCGAGCAAAGCCCGGCCCTTGCATTGCCCGGGGTTCGACGGGCAGGAATGCCCTGCTGTGATACAGCGGGAAGCTGGCGCAGGGACGGGAAGCTGTGCCGGGGACTCGGGGAGAGGTCCCCCGCCAGCAGCAAGTCACGAGACACACCTGGGCCCCACGAGGCGGAGCCCAGTTCAGATCATCAGTGAGGAAGACCTCAGCGGAACGTGGCAGGAGCGAGCAGGGAGGAAGCGGCCTCAGATGCCCACTCCCGCCTCAGTTATTGTCCTCTTGGGAGATTGCACCCAGGAGCATGTGGCCGGGAGGGACCCTCAGGCTCTCCCCTCCCTTTCAGAGTCATTCACCCCGGACCACAAGCCCCTGATGGGGGAGGCGCCTGAGCTCCGCGGGTTCTTCCTGGGCTGCGGCTTCAACAGCGCAGGTGAGTACGGGCAGCGCAGCTTCCCCGACTCCTGCCGTCTCGGAAGTGAGGGGCCCAGCTGGGCTCTCCTCCAGTTCTCAGAGCCGCCCCTTCCTGGGGTGGGGGTGGGCCTAGGAGCGCTGTGGCTGGGACAGGGGTGGAGATGGGACAGGCCTGCCAGGAGGAGGCATGTGGCACCCCAGGGGTGAGACCCAGGGCATAGGGGCTGACGCTGCCCACAGAGGTGGGAGGGGCACGGAGGTGGGGTGCAGGGCCTGGGGGCGGATTGCAGACCCACAGCTCTCTGCTCCTGCCAGGAATGATGCTGGGCGGTGGCTGCGGGCAGCAGCTGGCTTATTGGATTGTCCACGGGCGCCCAGAGAAGGACATGCACAGCTATGACATCAGGCGAGTGCCCATGGGGGCTGGTGGGTGGGCAGTGGCTGCCCTAGAATGGGGCGGCGGAGGTGATGGTTTGTCACTAAGTCGTGTCCAACTCTTGTGACCCCGTGGACTGTAGCCCTCCAGGTTCCTCTGTCCATGGGATTCTCCAGGGAAGAATATTGGAGCGGGTTGCCATTTCCTTCTCCAGGGGATCTTCCCGACCCAGGGATCGAACCTGGGTCTCCTGCATTGCAGGCAGATTCTTTACCGACTGAGCTACAAGGGAAGCTGCTGGGATGGGGTGGGGTGGGGTGAACATCCCGGGCTCTTTAGAAAGGAGCCTTCCCTGAAATCCAGAGGGCGTCTTGGAAGAGGTGGCAGTAAGCAAAGAAGGAAGAGGCCAGCTGGGGGAGGGGGCAGTGCTGCAGGGTGCCTGGGTTTGGCAAATCCACCGCCCTCTACAGTTTCCAGGACCTCTCGTCCCAGTGTCCTGCCTGACCTGTCCGACGGCTCTGGGGTCAGCAGTGGGATCCCATCGTCCCACTTTGCAGATGGGGAGACTGAGGCCGGGGGAGCAGGCTGCCCGGGGATGGGGCTGAGCCAGGGTGGTCACTGCTGGGATGTGAGCACGTCTGGGAGGCAGGCAGCCCCGAGTGAGACGTTGGCCGCACACTTCACTCACGGGGAGACTGAAATAAATCGGACCCCGTGCAAGCCCGTCCCTCTGTAACGGGGGTGTGAGGCGCTTGCTGGGAGCAGTGAGCGTGTCTGAGTAGGCGGAATGCTCAGCATCGGGTCTGCGCGTGAAACACTAAAGAAAGCTGAGCTGAGGCCAGTGTGCGTGCGGGGCTGCTATCAGAGCCGGGAGGCGTCCGGCTTGCCCACCGCCCTCTGTGAGCTGGAGCAGTGAGGCCCCGAGGCAGGGTCGGTGGGGCCAGGCTTCCGCTCCTCGGGTGGCAGTTCTGTGGCCTGAGCACTGCAGAGGGCAGAGGAGACAGCGGCTTGGAGAGGCCTCTGTGGGGGCCCAGCCCGTGGCGCTGTGATGGCTCTGGGCAGATGGGCTCCCTGGAGAGACCCCGGCTGCCCGGCAGGGCTGGAGGTGGTGGGGGTGGTGGAGACCACTCTGGTTCAGCTCAGCGCACCCTGGCTCCTCTTCTAACCTCGCCCCGTCCTGGCCTGATGGGGACTTTGTGTTCACAGGGGTGTGTCCGCCACCCACACAGACAGGCGGGCATACCCTGAGATCCCCTCCCCGTGGCGCCTGGCACAGCGCGGTCTGCTGCCTTGGAGACAGTCTGGGGCTGTGCCCACGTGCTCTCCCAAGAGAGGAATGTTCCAGAGATGATAAAGCTGCCCGGAGCCTCAGGGATGGGCCAGTCCCAGCCCCTCCGGCTACAAACAGCAGAGCAGAGGAGCCCTCACGGGAGGCGGCTCGCCTGAAGTCACCCGGCGCTGGAGCCACAGCCGCCCAGCTCCAGGCCTGCAGGCTGTCTGCCATCTCCCCTCCCTCAGGGGTGAGGCCTCCGCCCTGGGAACCGATGGACCAGGGTGCAGGCTGGGCCTCACCAACGGCCTCCCGCCTCCAGGGCTGGTGGACGCCCCCCTCAGGGGCTCTGGGCCTCTCTCCCTCCCTGCCTCCTCTCACAAGCGAGACATCAGTGGGAGTGTCTTGGGGGCCCCTTCGTGGGTGCGCACAGAGCCGCCGCCCCTGCCCCGGCCAGCTGGGACCTCGGGTCACAGGTTGGAGGGCAGAGGGTCCCCGGAGGGAGACCCCCAGAGCTGTGATCTCGGGGCTGGGGGCTGGTCCGCCCACTCTTCCGGCCCGGACAGTGTGCCCCAGGGGAGGACCAGCTGAAGACGTCCGACCCGAGCAGTCCCTGACGTGGGACTTGGTGCCCACCCAGCACCACGCCCCGTCCCCACACACATACTGGGCGGCCGCCACCCCCAGGCCAGCCTCCGGCATGGCACCCGGGGCCTCTCAGCACTAATAAGCGGGGGTGGAGACGGGCCGCGGGGGCGGCGAGGCGGGGGTAGAGGGTTCTGTGCGGGGAGCGGGGGGCCGCGCTCGTCCCTGTGCTCACACATGCAGGGGGTTGGAGGGCAAGCTCGGGCAGGGAGGTGACTGGGGGTCACCTGTGGGGGAGGCTCCCAGGGTAGGCCCTCCCTGTTAGCTGTGTGGCCAGTTCCCCTCTCTGACCTGGGTCTCTCCATCTGTGAAATGGGGACGAGGGTCCCCTCTCCCAGCGGAGGCGTCTGAGGTTCACGGTGGGGATGTGCCCCCCACCCCCGGGGCCTAGCCTAGGCGGGGCCCAGAGCGCAGGCCGCTGGTTTGAGGAGAGTCGCTGGGGTCCTGGCAGCCAGGAAAGGAGGAGTCGCTCCTTACTACATCGGGAGGGCGGCTGGACGCTGGTGCCCGGCTGCAGGCCCCTCTGCCCGCCTGCATGCAGGTGGGAAATGGCAGCCTGGGCTATGCGGGCCCCGGGGAGGGCCCCTCTTCCTGCTGACCCCTGCTGGTGCTCTGGCTCAGCAGAGTGCCTGCTCCTGACACCCACAGGCGTGCACAGGTGTGAGCAGAAGGCCGGCGGGGGCTGGTCCAGATGGGCAGGATCTGTCCGTCTGGGGATCACCCAGCCCTGCCCCAGGCCCGTCCCCCTCCTCGGTCCCGGCCGCGCCTGGGCACCCCCCAGACCCCCGTCCATGAACCGCCTTCATGCTGAAGCTCCTGGCTCAGTACAGGCCGGTCTCCTGTCCCGTGCAAGGAGCCAAACCAGGGCCCCACACGTGAGGCCGCTCTGAGGACCAGCCCTGGGTTCTCGCAGCCGGCACCCAGCCCCGCCCTGGAAGGGAGCCCCTTACGCGGTAGCAGCCGCTGTGAATGGAGTCGGCGTCAGAACCCTCACGAGTGTGGTCCCGCTGCCCCGCCCAGATTGGGCACCGTGCAGACGAGAACCACGTGAGAACTGAGAGTTGGCAGGCACGACGAGGCCCGGGCGGGGTCCCTGAGGACAGCAGCCGGTGGGGACGCAGCCGGGGGGGCAGTGGTCCTGGAGGACAAGCGAGATGCCCACAGGTGGGGGAAAGGCGGGGGCTGGGGGTGTTGAGCTGGGCACCTGAGGGGTGGGCTGTGCCTGGGGAGGGCAGCGGGGCCCAGTGGGGCAGGCAGCCCAGCGGATGTGCTCGGTTTGGCTCGGGCGGCCCTGCAGTCCAAGGAGGCCAGGCAGAAGGGCCGTCGGGTGGCCCGGCCATCGCGCCCGTGAGCAGGCTGGGGAGGCGCCTCTGAGCTCGGTGGGAAACGGCGAAGGGCCCGTAGGTGGAGCTGGACGCCCCTGAGGGTGACGTGATCCCCCCAGTGGCCCGGGGGGATCCTGCGGGGATCCTGGCCACAGAGTCCCCGGGTGCAGGGTCTGCAGACACAGCTAGGGTCCCCAGACAAGCCTCCATTCCTCTCGGGGGTTTCTCATCTTCACCCCTTGTTTCTGCCGAGGGGGCCCCATGGAGAAAGAGGCTGTCACACCTGCTGACCCCAGACTCTGAAGACCCCAATGTTAACTTCCACCAGAAGGTCCGGGCTTCTGGGTGGCTCCCCAGTAGGACGAGGGGCACGGCTTACCCCCAGCACGACCCCAGCCTGAGGCCCTGTGCCCACAGTCCCTGTGCCTGACGGCTGTGGGGGCTGCAGAGGAGGCAGCTGAGCTCCCCAAGGCTTGGGGGTGCCCGAGGCCCCTTTGGGGAGGACTCTGGGAGAGGACGAGGGTCCCCCAGGCGGTGACGCACCCCTCTCTGTCACCACAGGCGCTTCCACCGCTCGCTCACGGACCACGGCCGCTGGATCCGGGAGCGCAGCCACGAGGCCTACGCCAAGAACTACTCCGTCGTCTTCCCCCACGACGAGCCGCTGGCAGGACGCAACATGCGGACGGGCCCCCTGCACGAGGTACCCCAGCCCCACGGGCCCGCTCTGCTCTGGCTGCGGCGCTCTCGGGGAGTCCCGGCTGCAGGGCGCGTGAGGTGACGAGGCGGCTGGCTCGTTCCCGGCATTTGCGGGTAAAACGCGCTTGGAGCAGCACAGGCGGCAGGGTAGCCGCGGGGGCAGATGTGTGCAGTCACCGGTCAGGAGGCCGAGCCAGGCAGCAGCCTGCCTGGGCCATCGTTCCTCCTGACAAACTTCTACTTATATGATGAAACCCATCGTCAGGTGCCCTCTCCTGGGACCTGCCCCTCAGCACTCTTCAGGTCCCCAGCAACCCAGGCTCTGTCCCCCTGCTCCTATCGTCCCCATTCCATCTCCATTCCCGCTTCCTTGCCCTCATCTGGGGCTGCATGCTTAGCTTACCTGTCTGCAAGGACCCAGCCAGTGGGGCCCGGGCCTGTCTCTGGGTACAGAGCCTGACTCTGGATAGATGCTCAGGGACTGCCCATCCCCTGGACGGGTGGAGCGGGAGGCAGGCGGCAGGCTCAGTGAGCAGGTGGTGGTTATAGAAGACAGGGCCTCCTTCCTCTGAGACCAGTCCCTGGACCCCAGAGGCAGCTGGCGTCCACGCACGCTCCCCACTACCCCACCAGGACAGAGTCAGCAGAGATTCCTGGGCTGTCCCGCTCTCCGGCCTGGCCTGGAGGGCCCGGGGGCAATCTTGGGACCCCCGTGGGTTCAGGTTCCCCCCGCCTGACCCCAGGCTTTCATCACCCGCACTGTCTACGTAGCTCAGCTGCTTCCCAAGGAACACAGGGTTGCTCCCCAAGCCTGGGGTGGAAGGAGCCGGGCGCAGACAAGCTGTCCAGGCGCGTACAGCTGTGCCTGGAGGGGACTTGGTGGGCGCACAGCCGTGCCCCCGGGGAGGCATCTACATTCACGCAGGCCTCCACTTCCTCCTTAGCCGCCCCCTTGTGACACCTCCCGGCCGCTGACGGCTGATGTGTGTGTCGTCGGGGAGGCGACTTGTCTCGGGCGGAGGCACCCCCTTCTTACTGGAGGGCAGCAGGCTTTGTGTCCTTGTTCCCAGCCCCTCGGACGCCCAGGGAGACATCAGGGTGTCACCAGCGGGCATGTGGCCGCGTGCGTCCTCCCCCTTGAGGCTGGTGGCCCACAGGGAGGGGGAGACACAGGCCGTCTGGGCCTCGGGTGCCCGTTGGTCCTGGCTGGCACTTGTAAGTCCTGCCAGACTCAGCTCCCAAGGCCCACTCCTCCTGGGCTCCAGACATGGCTGGGGCCCGGCCCCAGGACCTTCTAAACCCAAGAGTGGAGATTCTTTTCTTCCCCCCAACCGCATTTATTTTCAAAGCGGTCTGCCACTGAAATAACTTACTGCGTCTGCTGTAATGTTTTATTGTGGCAAAGTGCGTGTCACATACAACTTGCCATTTGAACCTGAAGTGCTCAGTTCAGGGGGCTTCAGGGCCTCCATGCTGCTGTGCGACCATACCTCCAGCTAGTTCCAGAACGTTCCCGTCACCGCAAGAGGAAGCCTCGTACCCGTTAAGCAATAACTCCCCATCCCCTGCCTTCCAGCCTCGCAAAAGTGAAAGTGAGTGAAAGTGTTAGTCGCTCTGTCGTATCCGACTGACTGCCTGCGACCCCACGGACTGGAGCCCACCAGGCTCCTCCATCTATGGGGTTCTCCAGGCAAGAATCCTCCTCCAGGGGATCTTCCCGACCCAGGGATTGAAGCCGGGTCTCCTGCGTTGCCGGCGGATTCTTTACGTCTGAGCACCAGTGTGCTACTCTCTGTCTCTGGGGACTGGCCTCCTCTAGTCATTTCAGATAAATGGAATCATACACCATGTGGCCTTTGGTGACTGGCTCCTTCTCCTTAGCTTGCTCCTGGGGTTCGTCTGTGATCTAACAGGTGTCAGAATGTCCTTCCTTTCGGAGGCTAACGCCCCGTCGTATGGGTGGGCCACACCTGCCGCCCCTGCATTCGTCAGGGCTGTTGTGAACGCGTGTGTGCACAGCTTGGCCGTTCCCCTGGTTTCACTCCTCCTGGGTGGACACCAGCTGTGGCATCACGGGGTCCCCGGCTGTCCTGTAACAGACGCCGCCAGCTGGGGGGCTCGGGCTCATTTCTCACCGTTCTGGGGGCTGGATGGTCAGGGGTAAAGGAGCCCACCGCCCGGTCCCTGGTGAGGGCCTTCTTCCTGGCTTCGGGACGGCCATCTCCCCGCCGTGTTGGCTCCTCCTCACCTGATAAGGATCTGGGCTCCGCCCTTGGGCCCTCATTTCCCCTAATTCCCTCCTCACCAGCTCTGTCCCCAGTACAGTCACTCTGGGGATAAGGCTTCAACACAGGAGTTCGGGGTGCAGTTCAGTCCACAGGAGAAGGTTGTTCTACAGATTGGGGATTCTCAGGGCGGGCAGCTGGGGTGCCGGGGGAGACCTAACAGATCGGGGATTCTCAGGGCGGGCAGCTGGGGTGCCGGGGGAGACCTAACAGATCGGGGATTCTCAGGGCGGGCAGCTGGGGTGCCGGGGGGACCTGGACTCAGAGCCTGGGCTTGGGTTCTGGGTCTGAACACCAGCATCTCTGTATCGTCCATGCCCTGAGGTGTCAGGTGGCGGGTCCCGGCCCCCCTGCCCTGCTCTGGGGGTTCACCAGGCCTGAGTCTGCTCGCTGTGCCCCGCCCCCCAACAGGAGCTCCGTGCACGAGGCTGCGTGTTCCAAGAGCGCCACGGCTGGGAGCGGCCGGGATGGTTCAGCGCCCAGGGCCCAGCTCCGGTGAGTAGCCCTGGCACACGCCCGGCCCTGCCCTCCAGCCCCGCCCACTGCCCACCCCCGCGTCCGCGCCCCTCGCTGTCTCTGGCGCTCGGGAGCCTGGTGAGCCGTGGGGTGGGAGGCTCGTCTGGCCTTTGGAGAAGTCGAGCCCCTGCTGGTTTGCCCGGTCCGCCTGTGACCTCGGGGCCCTGCCACGGACGTCACTCACCACCCACAGTGCCCGGCCTCCCACCGCCTTAGATGGGCCAGGGGCCCAGGAAAGCTGGTGCTCCACAGCGAGGAGGCCACACACGAGACTCCCCCGTTGACGGGAGAAATTAGAGCATCTTCTCATAATGTTGTTCATATATTTTTGGCGGCTGCAACTGTTAATGTGAGTAGGAGGATTGAGCACAAAATGACGCATTCCGTGTGTTAGTTTGTAAGTTGGGGTTTTCGCAGTGTCCTGGCCTCTGGGTGCCCTCTTGGGGGCTCCCAACTCCCACCCAGTTCCTCCCAGGGAACTGGGTTCTCAGAGGAAAGACTGGGAACCATCCTGCCTGTAAGGCCCTGGGTCTCTGGGGCAGGTGGTGTGATGCTTTAATACAACCAGGGGGATAGGAGTGGATCCAGGTTTTTACAAATGAAAAGCCCCTTCCTGCCGCTATACTTCAGCAGCCACCTTCCAAGTGCGACCTATCTCCCATCTCCATAGCAACCATGTCCCAAGGCAAGTTCCTGATGACCTCTGGGGTCAGCAGAGAGGAGAGGCCTGCACAGACCCCTCCCTGCCTCCAGCCTGGTGCCTGGAAGCCCCTCTTTCCCAGAACCCATGGGCAAGGGGAGGAGACCACAGCCAGAATCAGGAACACACCCTTGGTTCGTAGATGGGTGGGCTTTGCAGCCCCCTCCCACCCAGGAGCCACCCTGGGAGCCCAGGGCATTGGGCGGCCGGACATCCCCTACTCCCTGCTTCCTGGCCAGGCTGCAGCAGGCTGGGGTGTTCCTGCAGGGGCCTCAGGGGCCAGTGGGAGCCACTTGGCAGGCCAGGGAGATGACTTCCCTCAGAGACTCCTGTAAAGGCCTTCCCTGGACCAGGGCTCGGCCAGGAGCTGGGGGTGGGGACTGAGGGGGTACTTGGAGGAACAGAGAGGCCCAGTTCAGTCAAGACCTCACCCTCAGCTCTTACTGGTGAGAAGAGACAGGGCGGGGCTGGCCCTGCTGCGGGTGAGAGGTGCCGGGCTTGCTCACGCTTTTCCAGGAGTGGCCGTGGAGTTGGGAAGGAGGGGCTCCATCAGCAGGAACAGGACTAGAGTGGGGTGTGGGGTCTGGGCCTCCCTGAGAGCGGCTGGCCAAGCACAGGAGAGGCCAAGGCAAGAGGCGCTGAGTCCCAGCCTCTGGGGCCCACCGCCTTGCCTCAGGCCAGGCAGTCAGGGCTCTCCGGGGACTGGAGGCAAGCGTCAGTCTCTCTGCACCTTGGTTCCCCCACCTGTCCAGAGACTCCCTTCCTGAACGTGCAAGACCCTCTGAGCAGGGCCAGGCCGGAGCGGGACCGCATCCTGGATCGCCATGGCAACAGCATCCGGAATCCTTGCGGCAGCCACCCCACCCCTGACTCTGTCTCTCTCTTCTTCAGCAGGCTGACCCCTGGGCCTCATCGCAGCCCCTCGGCACTGAAGCGGAAGCCCTGGGGTGGCCCCTGGGGTCCCAGTCAACCCGCCCTGTTTGCTGTTCAGCCCCCTCTCTCCCCCTCTTTGCCTGCCCGAGCACACCCCATTTCTCCTCCGTCTCGGGCCCCGCCCTCCCACTGCTGCGGAGACCACAGTTCACTCGTGCGTGCTGCTGGCATGCCTGAGCCAGCCCCGTCCGCAACGCGCTGCCCCGTGATGGGGGTCGGGCCTGGCGAGGGCAGGGCCAAGATCCGTCTGTCCTGTGGGCCTCGGTCTCCAGGCGGCGTGTGCAGGGAGGAGGGCTGGGCTGTGACACCCCCTCGCCTGCCGCAGGTGCTCCCCTACGACTACTGCGGGGCGTACGGGCATCGGGCCCGCGAGGACTACGCCTACGGCCGGCTGCTGGGCCAGGAGTACACCTTCAGCTTCCCTCCGCACCACGATGTGGTAGGCCCCCAACCCCAAGGGGCAGAAAGCTGGGCGGCACTTTGGGCCGGTCGGGGGAGGCGCCCGGGGAGCTCCAGCCCTCTCCCAGCCAGCTCCCTGTACCCCCATCCTGTTTTGGGCTGACTCAGTTTTGAGGCAGAATAGGTGATGCTCTCCTCGGCCCTCCAGCTGTTCTGAGACTTTGCCAGTGGCGCGGCCTGCTGGGGGCATCAGCCAGGCAGCCCGGCCTGGCTCAGGCTGTGTGGTCTCGGGCCGGGGATTCATCTCTTGGAGGCCCTCGGAACCGCCCCCAAGTGTGACTGTGGGTAGCGAGCCCCCTGCCGGATCTGGGGCCATGGTTCCCGTCTGCCGCTCTGACCGAGCAGACCCAGAACAAGGAGGTCCAAGACGGGACCCCCAGGGGGCGAGCAGAGGAGACCGCAGCTGGGGCCCGCTCACTGCCCAGCTTGCTCCGGAAATGGGCAGGTGTGGCTGCTCCAGTGGCTCCTGGGCCCTTCCAAGCCCAGCTCCCTGGTACAGTGGGAGAGGAGGTGACGGGGTCCTAGGGGCCAGGCCTCCCCCAGGTCTGCATCACGCTGGGGGTTCTCAGTGTCTGCAGAGAAGACAACTCCAGCGTCCCTGCTGAGACACCCAGCTGTTGTGTTCCAGAGGAGAATGTGCTCTCTGTGTCCGTGAGCATGTGGCCGACCGCACAGGGGGATGAAGGCCCGCTCAGTGTCTACACTGGGCTGGGGCCACGGCCTCAGCCTGGGGGTTGTCCCCAGAGACCGGAGGCCTGAGAAGCCTCCTGGACGTGGGGCCCCTGCAGTCGTGTGAGGCCCCTCACTCAGAAGCAGCCTGGGCTGGGTTTCGTGCCCTGCTGCTGCTGCCTACAAATTCTGAATGTATCTTGCATACCTGGACTTTGCACCTGGTCCTGTAGGGAAGGAACCACACGTCCCCCCCAGGCTTGCTCTAGTGAAGGCGCTGGGGAAGAGGCTTCTGAAACGGGAGGGGAGGCACGTGCCTCTGGAAGTCCAGGAGGCCCTGGGGGCTGCCTCTCCCAGGAGCGAATGGGACTCCGTCTGGCACCTCCGCGGGGCGGCTTCCAAGGCCCACGGGGTGTTCAGGCCCTTAAGGATGTGGGCGCCGGGCCGGGGTGCCAGCTCCACTTCCTGGCTGCATCCCAGCAGAGGCGCCTCGACATTCCGGAGCAGGAGATGCACGCTCGTTCTCAGCCTTGGCAGCTTCCCCAGCCCGGGCAGATGAGAGTTGGCCTGCAAGTTGTCTGGGGGTTGGATCTGCAGCCCCAGCAGCGTAGGCGAAGGCACCCTGACGCCTGACAGTGGAGGGGGAGCTGTAAAGGGTGGTGGGGTCTGGACAGTGGTGAGCAGCGGCCTTTGGGGTTCAGGAGATGAGTCAGTGGGATGCTGTGTGGCGGCCAGCAGCCCTGGGGCAGAGGGCAGGGAGCTGGCCCCAGGCTGGCCAGTTTCCCTGGTATAGAGACTCGCCATCCACGCCCTCCCTCCCATCCAGGTGGAATCACTGAAGACACAGTGGGGAGAATGCACTTGGGGGCCTCTTGGGGTCCGGGCACTGCTGGATAGACCCAGGCTCCATCATTTCCTCCTGTGTAACCCTGAGCAGACCACGCCCCGTGCCTGGGCCTCAGCAGGCAGCTGGCTGTAAGGCTAATTGTAGACCGCTGGGCAGTGGCGTCTGAACCGTGGGATGGGGGAGAAGGCGCGGGCTGCTGGCCCTCTCGCGGCCTCTGCCCCTCTCTCATTCCAAACTCACCTTCCGGAGGCCTCTGATCTACGTCCTGTCTCTGTAGATGTATCGTATCTGGACGTTTCCTGTAAGGCACTCACACAGTGGTGGTCTTTTGTGACTGGCCTCTGTCACCTCCATGTTTGAGGACATGTCAGTGCTTCGTTACTTCTTCTTCGGAATGGTATTCCATGGCAGGGGTACACTCCTTTTTATTTATCCATTCATCTGTGAACGGACGTTTGAGTCATTGGACTTTGGGGCCATCATGAATAATGCTGCTCTGCAAATGTGTGCACAGGTTTTTAGGCAAATGTTTTCAGTTCTCGTATCTAGGAGCGGGAGTGCTGGGGCATGTAGTGACTCCGCGTTTAACATTTTTGGGGACCTGCCGAGGGTTTTCCAAAGTGGCTGCACCATTTTATGTCCCCACCCTTGGTGGACGAGGTTTCAATTTCTCTATCCTCATCGGCGCTCGTAATTCTGTTTTTGGTTCTAGCCATCCTCGTGGGTGTGAAGTGGTATCTCAACGATCTGAGTTGCGTTTCCCCAATGACCCATGATGTTGAACATCTTTTTTATGTGCTTATTTAGCCATTTCTCTGTCTGTTTCGGAGAAATTTGAATTTGGATATTTTGTTCATTTTAAAATCGAGTTGTTTGTCTTCTTACTGGGTTGTAAGAACTCTCTATACATTCTGGATACAAGTCCCTTACCCGATTTATGATTTGTAATTATTTTTTCCCTTCTGTGGGTTGTCTTTTCACTTTTTTAGTGATATCATCGGTAGCACAAAAGTTCCTAATTTTGATGAAGTACAGCTTATGTACTTGACATGGACATGAACTTGGGCAAACTCCAGGAGATGGTGAGGGACAGGGAAGCCTGGCGTGCTGCAGTCCATGGAGTTGCAAATAGTCGGACATGACTTGGTGACTGAATGAAAACAGCTTATGTATGCCTTCTTTTGTCCCTGGGGCTTTGGTGTCATATTTAAGAAAGTGTTTCCTAACTCAGGTCACAATGGTTTACTATGTCTTCTTCTCAGAATTGTGTAGTTTTCAGTCTTATACGTAGGTCTGTGGTCCATTTTGATGAAGCTTCGTGAAAGGTGTAAGAAGGGACCCAGCTTTAGACTTTTGCAAGTGGCTATTCAGTTGTTCGGCACCATCTGTGGAAGGTTACTCTTTTCCCCATTGAATTGTCCTGGCATCCTTGCGCAGATCAGCTGACCATAAGGTGAGGGTTTATCTCTGGACTCTCCATTCCATCCCACTGATCTACATTTCCATCCGTATGTTTGCACCACTGTCTCGAGTACAGTAACTTTGTAGTAAGTTTTGAAATCAGGAAGAGCAGATCTTCTAGCTTTGTTCTCCTTTTTCAAGATTGTCTTGAACATTCCAAGCGCCTTGCATTTCTGTATGAAGTTTAGCCTCAGTTTGTCAATGTCTGCCGAGAAGCCCGCTGGGGTTTTGGTAGAGACCCTGTCAAATCTGTAGACCAACATGAGGTGCTACCCTCATCTTAGCAATGATAAGTCTTCATCTTGCAAACACGAGAGGCCTTTCCATTTATTTAGGTCTGCTTTAATTTTCTTCAGAGACATTTTCTCGAGAGTATAAATTTGCCCCTCATTTGTTCAATTTATTTGTAAGCCTTTAAAAACTCTTTTTGAAGATGTAAATGGAATTATTTTCCTAATTTCATTAATGGCTCACTGCTATTGTATAGAAATTATTTTTTTGTTTATGTTGACCCTATATCCTCCAACCTTGTTGAACTATTTTATTAATTATAACAGTTTTTTTTTCAGTGAGTTCTCTAGGATTTTCTATATGTAAGATCATGTCATCTGCAAATAGAGATAGTTTTACTTCTTCTTTTTCAGTCTGGATACCTTTTATTTCTTCTTGCCTAATTGCCCTGGGTCGGACCTCCAGCACAATGTTCCCTAATGACCAATGATATTGAACATCTTTTTTATGTGCTTATTTAGTCATTTCTATATCTTTTTTGGATAAATTTCTATTTGGATATTTTGCTTATTTTAAAATTGAGTTGTCTTTTTATTGGATTATAAGAATTCTCTATACATTCTGGATACAAGTCCCTTACCCGATTTATGATTTGTAATTATTTTTTCCCTTCTGTGGGTTGTCTTTTCACTTCTTTAATGATATCACTGGTAGCAGAAAAATTCTACCAATACGATGTTGAGTGGAAGTGGCAGAGGGGACAGCCCCGTCTTGTTCCTGATCTTAGCAGCGGACATCCAGTCTGTCCTCATTAAGTGGGATTTTGCTCGTGCCTTTTATCAGGTCAAGCAAATTCCCTTTTAGTTGTAGTTTATATGGAGTTTTTGTCATGACCTGGTGTTGGATTTTGTCGAATACTTTTTCTGCATCTATTGAGATGACCATTTGGTTTTTGTCCTTTGCTCCATTAATACGGTACATTATATTGATTTGGGAATGGTGAGCCAGACTCCCATTTCTGGAATAAATTCCACTTGATCACGTAATCCTTTTTATACGTTGTTGAATCTAGTGTGTTAGTATTTCACGGAGGATTTTTGTATCTATAGTCATGAAGGATGTTGGTCTCTGATTTTCTTATGAGGCCTTTGGTTTTGGTTTTGGGGTAATGTTGGCCTCACGGGAAGAGTTTGTGAAGAACTGGTATTAATTCTTCTTTGACTGTTTGGTAAAATTCACCAGTGAAGCCATGTGGGCCTGGGCTTTTCCGTGTGGAGAGTTTTAAATGACTGAAGAAGTCTCTTTTGGTTGTAGATCTGTTCAGACTGTCTGTTTCCCCTTCAACCGACTTCAGCGATTTGTGTCTTTCTGGGAATTTCTGTTTCGTGTCTGATTTATTGGTGGACAGTGGCTCACAGGAGTCCTTACAATTCTCTCCTATGAATTGGATAGTGACACCTTTCTTTCATTCCTGATTTTAGCACTTGGAGTCGTTTTTGATTCTTGGTAATTTCAGTTAACGATTTGCTAATTTCACTGAACTTTTCCAAAAACCAGTTTTCCATTTGCTGATTTTCTCTATCTTTTGAGATTTTTGTTTATTTCCTTTCCAGTCTTTGTTATTTCTTTCCTTCTGCCTGCACTGGGTTTAATTTGCTTTCCCTTTTCTGGTTTCTCCAAGCGGAGTGCGAGGTGGCTGACTTGAGAGCCTTTGCAGGTGTAACGTCGGATGAGGCGGCGCTGGCCTCCGCGCGGCAGTCTGCACACGTTGTTTCCCCGTGTTCATCCCTCTCCAAGGGTTTCCAATCCTCCTGGTGACCTTTTCCCTTGATCCACTGGTTATTAAGAAGTGTGTTTTCTAGTTTCACTTATTTGTGAACTTCCCAATTTTCCTTCTGCTGCGGATTTCTAATTGGATTCCATTGTGGTCAAAGAACACATTCCGCTGGCCTTCACCGTTTGGAGCGTATCCTCTCGCGGCCCGCGCTCCCCCCGGGTCTCCTGCACCGGCAGGGCGCTCTTCCCTGCGCCCGAGGAGAGTGTGCCCGTGCGCAGCGGCAGGGCATTCTTCCCTGTGCCCGAGGACACTGTGCACGTGCGCACCGGCAGGGCGCTCTTCCCTGTGCCCGAGGACACTGTGCACATGCGCACCAGCAGGGCGCTCTTCCTGCGCCCGAGGAGAGTGTGCACGTGCGTTTCTAGCTGGAGGGGAGGAGAGGGTCTTGGAGCCCAGGGCTGTGGGGTCTTTCTCGGGGAGGCGGGTCCCGAAGCCCCCATGGTACCCCAACTCTGGAACTTTTCAGATCAAGAAGGAGTGTCTGGCCTGCAGGGGGGCCGCGGCCGTGTTCGACATGTCCTACTTCGGGAAGTTCTTCCTGGTGGGCCCAGACGCCAGGAAGGCTGCCGACTGGCTCTTCTCCGCCGACGTCAGCCGGCCCCCAGGTATGGAGCGGGAGGGCTGCGTGCCTCCCCCTCCTCAGTGCGGCCCTGGGCACAGGCTGACCGCTCCGGGCTCACGCAGCTCACGGCTCTGCCCCCAGCCTAGCCCTGGGCCCCCGCCTCCAGCCCCCTCTGCCCTGGTCTCCAAGCCCCAAGGCCCAGCCCCCTCCACCTTCCTCTGCGTCCTCCACTATCCACCTCTGACTTTGTTCCAGAGGGGATTCGAGGCAGCAGGCCCTCAGAACAGTCTCCTGGGGCTGAGGAGCCTGTCCATTCCCCCTCTAGGAATGCTCTCTCCGATAGGGTTTCTAGAATTCAGTGAAAACACAGGATGCTCACTTGCATTTGAATTCGGAATGAAGGATGAATAATCCCGTGGTGTAAGTGTGTCCCAGACAGTGTTTGGGATCCTCACTTCCCCTTTTTTCATCAACCATGCGCTTAGCGTCTTCCCCACCCATCTACCTGCCCCCAAACTCTCCCGGCCCCACTGCTGTTACTTCCTGGTGATACTGCTGCACCGAAATACCGCACTGAATGGCTTTAAACAACCCTCATGTGTTGTCTTAAGAGTCTGATGCTGGAAGTTCAAAGTCAGGGCCAGAGACCGTGGGATCTCCTGGCTTCCGGCCGCGGCCGCCAGCCCACAACTTTCAACTACATCACTCCAACCTCTGCCTCTGCGGTCACAGGCCGTCTCCCTGCGTATTCTTCTTCTAAGGACATGAGTCGTGTGAGATCAGGTCCATTCTCATGAGTTCTGATCTTCTTAACGTGATCCCGTCTGCAAAGACCCTATTTCCAGATAAGGTCCATTTTTCAGAGGGACTGGGAGTTAGGACCCCAACACACCATTTAGGGAGACACAGTGCAACCCATTACACCATGTATCCTGCCAAACCACCCACACACCTCATCACATGCCCCTGCTACCCACCTCCCCTGGTCCCCCTCCCCCCATTCACCCTGCTAACATCCTTCTACCCCCCACCCCCTCCTCCCATCCATCCCTGCCCCTCCCCTCTCCCCACCTCCCCATTCATCCCCGTCTTCCATCCACGTATTCATGTATTCAGCATTCATGGAGCTTCTGCTATGCCAGGCTTGGCACTCGAGCACCAAAGTGAATGAGAAGTAAATCCTGCCCTGAAAGTGCCCCAGCGTGAGGTGGGGGGTGGGTGGGAGGGATGGGTGGGAAGAGTCACATTTCAAAATAAGTAAGTCTTCTTGCTCCTTCCTCCTCCGAGGACGGCGGTGCTCGGTGGCCTGCCCGTCCCTCTCTGGGTCATCGAGTCATGGCGGCATCACCAAGCTGAGAGGCCTATCAGGGTTCCCCCGGGCATCTGGCCAAGGCTACCCGGCCCTGAGGGACCGCCCGCCCTGCTGAGCGGCTCCCCCCTCTCTGGGGTCTTTCTCCTGCCCGCAGGCTCCACAGTGTACACGTGCATGCTGAACCACCGCGGGGGCACAGAGAGCGACCTGACCGTGAGCCGCCTGGCCCCTGGCCCCCAGGCCTCCCCGCTGGCCCCCGCCTTTGAAGGTGAGAGGTGCCCCGGGGCCCAGCAGCGCCCCGATGGCAGCCTAGCTCAGTGAGGCGGCGGCCAGTGCGGGACGGGCGGGAAGGGCTTCCGAGGCTGCTCTGCAATCCCGCGTGTGCCCGCTGCGGTCAGGGCCTGGGAGATCAGAGGTCTTGCCTCAGGCTGAATGCAGCCTTTGTTTGGGCAGCGGTGCTGAGCCCTGAGTGCTCGGTGGTTATGCCTTTGAACCTGCCTGTCCTGCGGGGTTTCAGGGCGGCATCAGCATGCGTGTGCTCATCTCACCCGCCCGGAACAGAGTGAGCCAAGGATAAGGCCGTGCCTCCCACGTGGAGGGAGAAGTTACCTCCTTCCTGCCTCAGGCATCTATGCCGAATCGGCTGTCTTGGTTCCCATGGAACTCCCAGTCTGAGGCGGGGGACAGATCCTTGGAAGATCTCCAGCTCTGGGCCCAAGCTGATGCCTGGACTGCCCTCTGCAGGTCCTCCACTTCTGCTTGCATGCCTCCAGTGACAGGGAGCTCAGCGTCCGAGCCCCTTATCTGTACGGGTCTGATTCCCTGAGCGAGGTCTGCTGCCCATCACGTCACCCCTCGGCGGGCGTGGGAGCCGTCTGGTCTCTCGTGCGGCAGCCCCTCCCATCCAGGAGGGAGAGCGATGGCCAAGATCCACAGACAGTGGGCAGTGACAGGTTCTCCAGGGACCGAGGGCCACACGGCCGTCTAAGGTCGCCCGCCTGGGACGGTGGCTCTCAGGACACCAGGCAGAGCTGGGCTGCCCTCCACTCAGCAGTTCCCGGGGGGCGGTTTGGCCCAGTGGCTGCTCCACAGGCTGTGGACTCAGAGCTGGCTAGAGGCAGTCTTCCACGTGGGGCCTCTCTGAACCTCAGTCTCCTTTTCAGAAACCCGAGGGTGTTGACGCGTGTCAGCCTCTGGGGGAGGGTCAGCGGTGTGATGGCTGTAAAATTCCAGCCTCTGAAAGCCCACCGCTGGGAACCCTGGGAATGGGGTGGGGACATGGGAATGTGGAGAGAGATGGGAACTGGTGAGGATGCAGCCTCAGAGAGGGACAGAGGCTTGTCCGAGGTCACCCAGCCCTGGTGGCTGAGGTGGGACTCAGGATCTCCCGAGGGGTGATGGCGCTGGGGGCGCTTACACTTCCCTGGATCACAGACCCTTTGAGAAGTGGGAGAAAGCCTTGGACGCTCCCTGAAAATGCTCCCTTGGCATTCTGTCCTGTGGGCGATGAGAACCCAGAGCCCCATTGGGAGGGTCCCCCGACTCAGGCCTGGGTGGCTCATGTTCAAGGGAGGAGGGCTTGTTTCCTCCACGGAGGCCTTGGGCCGCCCCTCCTGGTCCTGCCTCCTCCTGCCTCCCCACAGCCCTGCTCTGAGTCCCGGCGCTTCTCCTGCAGGCGACGGATACTACCTGGCTGTGGGTGGGGCCGCAGCCCAGCACAACTGGTCCCACATCAGGACCGTGCTGCAGGACCGGAAGTTCCGGTGCCAGCTCATCGACAGCTCCGAGGACCTGGGCCTGATCAGCGTCCAGGGCCCGGCCAGGTGAGGAGAGGATGGGGACTTGAGGGCCGGGGTACACCTCGTCCCTCTGTCTGGGCCCAAGGCAGAACCATTTACTGGTCTAGGATGGGACGCGGTGGCTAGTGAGCTGAACGTGCCGGCGACCCTCAAGAGGCCAAGCAGGAACATGCTTTTCAAAGCACTGGGATACGGAAAAGCTCTTAATATATGACTCATACTCAATATCTGAGGGTACAGGGGTCGTGGAAGTCTGGCAGGGATGCCTCTGGATGGTTAATATGGCCTGAGAACTGTGTGTGCCATTTCTAAGTGGGCGGAGCCAGACTGGGGTTCCCTGTGCCACCCAGGCTAAGAATGGTGCTCCGCAGCAGGAGGACACCGGCTCCTCCCTGAGCACCTCCAGTGACTAGGTCTACGGACGATCATTCGCTCGTTGATTCATCCTGTGAGCGTTTACTGAGCTGTGTTCCCACCCACGAGGAACCGGCTCCCAGAAGGCCCTTGGATGCTGGCTTCTGCCCGGACAGTCTGAGGCAACGGGACGCCTGGGCACGTGTGCACTTTGGAAAGACCCTCTGGCTGGGCATCAGGGAAGGGCTGGGTAGGGGCGGGGTGGAGGACCAGGGGCAAGCCCCGCGTGTTGGCGCCGACCGGCGGGGTGCCTGGGGTGCTCCAACACCTGCTCCAGTCCTGACCCCGCCCTTTAGGTGGTGAGAACTGCTTTCTTTCCTTAGTGGTGAAGAAGAGAGGACAGTGTGCCTCCAGCCAGGTTATCCCCCAGCTGTTCGCTGAGACGACGCACGGCTGTGTCCACGGGCATCCCTGTCAGCCTGGGGTCACACCAGGATCCCTGGTCGCTGCCCTCAGACCCCGCCACAGGGTCCGTTTTCCCTGGGGCCTTGGAGCTGGCCAAGCCAGCAGCTCCAGGCTGGGTCCTGGGCGGGTGGACCTCCCCTCCCGGGCAGAGCTGCAGGTGGCTCTGCGTGTGCCCCACGTTGCCCAGAGGCCCACGGCGGACAGGCCGGCAGTAGTGCTCGCAGAGTCAGGGTTGGTCCTGTACCTTATCCATCAGATGCTGGACCTCGGGCTGCTCACGAAAGCCAGTATCTGTTAAGGGGACCTTGGAGGAGACACTGGAGGAAATGGGACTCAAGCCTTGGCACTCTCTGAGGGGCCAGTGTTTCAGACAGAGGGAGCGGCAGGTGCAAAGGCCCCGTGGCGGGAGGAAACGCAGCGACGGCAGGGCTGTGGGGGGCGACGAGCTCAGAGGCCCGCGGAGGCCAGAGCTTGCAAGGGCAGAGGCTGCTCCTCCAGGAGAGGGGGCTGAGCAGAGGAGGGGCACGGTTGGACGTGGGCTTTATCGGGGTCTCTGATGCTGGGCCAGAGTATGGGAGGTGGGCAGGAGCTTCAAGGGCCAGGGGAAGGAAGGACTCCAAGGAGGGAGTGACGAGCTGTGTCTGGGTGGTCAGCGGACAAAGACTGAGCATCGACAGGTGGGTTTGGCGGCTGGTGGCTCCTTCGGACTTGACGAGGGTCATCTCAGGGGTGGCTGGGTGGGGGCTTGCTGAGACAGGAGGGGAGGACAGGAATGGGGCGTGTGGAGAGAGGCTGGGCATGCCGGCCGCATCAGGAGAACCAGGATGCTGGGATTCTGCAGAAAGATGCATGGACCACGCTTGCCCTGGCCCGGCTCGGGGAAGCGCCCTGTTCTGCAGGTGGGGGTCTGCATTTCTCCCCTGGGTGAGCTGATGTCTGCATCTCTAGGCTGAATGGGGATGGGGGGGTGGTCCTGGACTCCTGAGCGCTAGGCGGTCCTCGGAAGCTTCATTGCCATGGCGACCTTGGGGAGGGACTGGGTTATTTCTGGTGTGGTGGGGGGGTGAGTGGGCAGGGGAGGGAGGGGGCACCAGACAGACTGATCAAGGCGCGGCCTGCGGGGACAGGCCAGCTCTCCCAGCCTCATTATAAGCCGCTCCAGGAGGGTGGTAAGTGACGGTTGCCAGGGCAGGAAGACGAGCTCCCCTCCTCCTGGCAATTTCTTAACTTTCTCCTCCAAGCTGTCCTTGCTCCTTCAAAAATAACCCAAAGTTTCTTGTATGAATAATAATGTCACCAGCGCCGCTGATACGGGCTGAACTTTCTGAGCTGTTGCGTGGGAAGCGTGTCGTGGCACCTGGACCATGGGAGGTGCTGGATGGCCTGCAACCAGTGGCACTTTCGGGAGACAGTTCAGAATTGATGGCCCAGAACGGTAGCCTCTAAGCCATACGTGCCAGCAAGGCCTTGAAAGGTGGCCGGCGAGACAGAATTTTTTTAATTAACCGAAGCTCAGGAGACCACTCGTGGCTGGTGGAGACAGCCTGGTGGGCGGTGGTCGCTGTTGCGTGGTTAATACCCAGGTGCTCGGCTCGGGGCCTCTGGCTGACGCCTGCCCCACGGTCCTCATAGGGCAACGAGAGGGCCCAGCACCAGGTCGGGGGACAGTAACCTGAACCTGGTCTCCGCCCAGAGCCGGTGCCCTCTGGTGCCACCTGCTGCCCACTGGGGGACGGACAGCCTCTCACACCCTGGCCTGTGCCCTGCAGACCTGCGTGCCCAGGCTGGTGCCCGACTGGGGGCCCCCGGCCCTGCTGAGCCCCAGCTCCAGCTCCTTCCTCCTTCCCCGTGGGGCAGACCCCACCGCCCAGGGCTGCAGTGTAGACAGACTTCTTGAGGACCGAGTGTGCTTCCTCCAGGGGCAGGCATGCGTGGGTGCTGGGATGTTACATAAGGATCCTGACACACTGCAGCGGGCTGGGCACCTCGGGCCAGCGTGGGCAGGCAGCTGCCAGCACCCTGGGGAGCGGGGATCATCAGGGTCGGAAGTGTTTCTGGGCACTGGCTGGGACCCTGCAAGGCAGAAATGGGGGTGGGTGGGAGCTGTTTCCTGCCGATGGGGAGCTGGCCCAGCGGTGCAAAGTCAGCCCACCTTCAATCAGTCCCATTTACCAAGTGCTGTTTCTGTGCCAGGCATGTCTGCAGAGGGGGCCCTGTCAGCACGGAGCTCCCAGTTCAGTGGGGCAGGTTTGCAACCATGAGAGGTGCCCTGGTGGGAGACGTTTCAGGGCCGCGGGCTCAGGCCAGGGGCGTTGAGGGGGGACTTGACCCAGACTCAGGGAATCCGGGAGGGCTTCTTGTAGGAGGTGACAGATGAGCCAAGACCTGAAGGATGACGGAAGATTCAACAGGGGCTGGGACGCCTGGAGGGAATGTGCATGGTGCAAGAGTGAGCTCAGGCTGGCAGGGAGGGAGGCGAGAAGCAAGGCACCCCAGAGGTGAGGGTTTCCATGGACACTGGAAGGTCTCAGGCGAAGTATCAAGCGTGAGGTTCAGACTCTTCCGGGCACAGCCGGGCAGAGGGGCGAGGAAAGGGGCCCCTGCCCTTGGGGGGCTTTGGCAGGTCGGGCGTTAACTGGTTAGACAGCTGCCCCAGGCCTGGGTTCCCCATCTGAGAAAGGAGAGCCAGGGCTTGGCTATTTCTGCCACTGTTTCCAATGAAGGTGCCTTTTTTTTTTTTTTTTTAACTTGATAAATTTTTTTGGCCATGGTGCCTGGTATTTGAGATCTTAGCTCCCCCACTGGGGATCAAACCCACGCCCCCTGCAGTGGAAGAACAGAGTCTTAGCTGACGTTACTCTGCAGTCTTAGCTGGATGGCCAGGGAAGTCCTGAAGGTGCCTTTCTCGTATGACTGGACTTTTGCAAGTCTCTATCTTGGTGTGTTTTATTAAGAGCACGTTTGTTCTCGGTCTGCCCCGTGAGGACAGGACCTCAGCCTGACCACCGCGGTGCCCTCAGAGCCCTCCCAGCCTGGGGTGCGCACCCAGGTGGGCTTGGCAGGTGTTTCTCGCCCTACTGACTGACCAGCCTTGTCCTTGCTCACAGCCGGGCCGTTCTCCAGGAGCTGCTGGAGGCCGACCTGAGCGACGACGCCTTTCCCTTCTCCACCCACAAGCTGGTGAGAGCCGCCGGGCACCTGGTAGGTAGCAGCTACCCACGGGCCCCCGGGCTGGGGTGGCAGCAGCAACGTGCTCCGGGGCCAAACCCGGGGCGGGGGGATCTTGTGCCCTTGGGCAGGGTTCTGGAACTCCCTGGGCCCGGCTTCCCTGCAGTAAAGTGGGGGTCCAGACGGTCATGCCTGCCAGCTTTCAGGGCCTCAGAGGAGGAGTGGGGTTCCAAGGTGGTGTCTGGCACACGCGGGGGCCCAGTCCCAAGCTTCTGCCTTGGCCTTGCTGCCAGTGCGGCTGCCCCCCATGTCCACTCCTCGGGTGTGGGGCACACCTTCCCGGGTCAGTGCATTTCCTGCGCCTTCTTGCAGGGCTCGGGGCTGCAGACAGCGGTCATTTCTGCTGTTCCCAAGGCCTGCGTGTGCTGAGCATGTCCAGGTCTTCCTGGACTGTCCCCCCTCCCCTGGCACCGTGGGAGGGGGCAGGGACTGCTCGGGGTGCCCTGCCAGGCCCCTGGGCAGCACCCTTGCCCGTCAACCAGCCCAGAAAGTTGGGTCCCGGGGCCGGAAGCTTCTGAGACTGTGGGCGGCTCCAGCGGACCCGCCGCCCTCTGAGCCCCTGGGCCAGGCCCCAGGTCCAGCTCTGGTCAGCGCGTCCTGCTCTGGGGCTTTGGTTTCCTTTTTGGAAAATAAGTGTCATGATTTCCACTCTGACTTCTTGGGGCCGAGGTGAGGAGCAGGCGGTCAAAGTAACATCAGCCGCTGTCAGCCAAGGGCTCGCACGGCTCCGGCTTCATCCTCCTGGCAGCACGGAAGGTTCTATCAGGGCTTCTGAGCCCTGCGCGATCAATGATGCTGCGGAGCAGATATTCAGGGCGAGGGGCTTAGCAGCGTGTGGAGCAGTAGGCCTGGCCTTCAGCCCCTGGATGCCAGGAGCACCCCAGATGTGACAACCCAAAGCGTGCCCAGGCATGACCACAGGTTCCCAGGGCAGGAGCCCCGTGGGGGGCCGCACTGCTCCGTGACCGCCCGGTTAGCAGGCGTGCAGGCACCCTGGAGGTGGTCGCGGCCATGTGCGTTGAACAAGGTCTTCCAGCAGTTCCTGATGTAGGAAACGTTACTGCCAGGGCAGGTGCTTTCCCAACCTGAGCTCAGAGGAGTCGGATGGACTGCCCAGACCCCCCAGCTAACGGAACATAAAAAACCTCATGACTATGTGTCAGTAACACAGACAAGGCTGTGAGGAGGGAGGGGTGGACAGACAGCCGGATTTGAGGGCACCCCCACTTTTACTCTCCTTGTGTTCATCTGGGGAGGCGCCGAGGAAGGTTCCAGATCCTGGCCTGCAGAGGGGCGGGAGGTCACGCAGTCTGGTCCTGTTAGCAAGTAAACAGTGTCTCGCTGACGTCAGCAAGGAGGCTGCCAGGAGGAGGCAGATAAAGGCGGCTCTGCTCTGCCTGCGCTCTTGGAGGCCGCGCTGGGGCAGGAAGCGGGGCTGTGTCTGTCTCGCTCGCTTCCTGCCTCCTTGGCGCAGTGCTGCCTGCCAGGACCAGAGAGGGTGTGCGTCTTGAGAGCACAGCACAGCTCCGCCCAGGCCACTGTGGCCGCTGGCCTGCCTGAGGGCAGCTTGGGCCCTCTCGGCACCCCCGAGGGGGTGGTCTGTGCAGTGCCCTCCAGTCAGGAGTAGGGGTTCTGACTTGTGATGTGGGGCGGAGGGCAGCTAGCGTGGCTCAGCCTGTGTGTGGTTTGGGGGTTCGTGTGGAAGAAGAGCAGATGGGAAGGCCGCCCCTCCAGCCGAGGGCCACTCCAGGGAGGTGCTGGGGACTTGGGCTGGGACAACGGGCTCCAGCTGCCTCCTCACACCCATCCTGGGGGGCGGGGGCGGCCCTCCCTGGCCCCGCTGCCTCCCCAGGCCTGGCCCATGGCTGTCTGGCTGCACCTTGGCCTCTGGGGCCTGGGACCCGGGTTTGGCCAGGGCACGGGCCAGGAGAAGCAGAGGCCAGACTGCAGGGTGAAGCCCGGCCCGGGACGACAGGCACAAGGTGGGGGCCACGGGGTGCTCGGGGGCAGAGGTGGGGCGCAGGAAGGCCGCAGGCTGCTTCTCCCCACTGCCCCCCGTAGCTGGCTCAGCGGTTCTGTGGCAAGCACCGTGTTGCTTGCCTCTGTTTCCAGCTGCTGTGTGGGGCCGGGGTGCAGAGCTCATCCTGGCGGGAACCCCTTGGTGCCGCCCTTGACCTCGCTGAGCCTGCCCTTTCTCACCGGCCACAGAGTCTGGCTGAAGAGTTGATGGGCGTCAGTGTTTCGCTGTAAATACTGGGAACATTTGTAAGACAAGAGCAAGTTAATGAAAACCCCTCCAGTTCCACCGGAGAGAAAGCCCGAGGTGACCAGTGTTTCCTTCCGCCTTCTGTCCCTGATCTCTGCCTGTAAATTCTAAAACAGAGCAGGATCATCCCACAAACTGTACACAGTTCGTGCACTCGGCTTCTCTCAGGACATTGCTGGGATGGTTTTCTTGTTCCTTGAAATACTGCCTGAGGTTGAAATACTGCGTTACCCACTCCAACACCGTACGCGAGACACTCGGTCAGGCCACTTCTTCGCCTTGGAATTGCTCTGTGACGGGCTCCCTGTGACGGTGGGCCTGTTAGGACTTTTATTATTGACCTTGGACACGTGGCTCAGAACCAGGACCCAGAAGCAGAGGTGTCCCAGGGTCACAGCCCCAGCCTTCCAGCCGTGCAGCAGTTCTGCAGGATTTTCTGCCTCCCCTTTGGGGGAGGAGGGGACAGACACTGTCCAAGTGCGGCCCAGCCTACCAGCTCACACTCGGCCGGCATGGAAGCCCAGCTGAGTTCTGGCATTCCCTTCTAAACCTCCGGGTCTCTCCCAGTGCTGAGCCGCAGCTGCCCCTGGAGTTAGTTCTGGGCATGTTGGCTGGGAGCCTACCACATCAGGGGCTCGTTGAGCTCACAGCCTGGCTGGGCTTGGGGGCGGGAAGGATGCTGCAGCCCCAGCACAGCCTGCACTGGCCCTGAGACCTGGGTGGAGAGAGGTCGCAGCACCTACCGCAAGCCGACATGGAGTGAGGGGGTCCTGGGAGCACGTGTACGGGGGGATTCCAGTCTTGCCTTGGCGACTGCACCTCCCCCTGCGGCCCCGCTTCTGGGGCTCTGACTCCGCAGTGTCGATGTTATGACCTCACAGTGGCCGGGGCCACAAGTTCCCAGATGGTCCCAGCGGGCAGCGTGAAGGCCTCCCCGTCCACCGCTTGCACAAGGGCGCCCAGCAGGACGCAGGCTGCAGGAGCTGGGCTGGCCGCTGCCCCAGCCCCGCCCGAGGCGGCCTCACAGGCGGACGGGGAGCTGAGAGCCGGTCGGCCCGGGATCTGGGGGTCCGGGGCACAGTCCCATCAGGGCCCAGCAGAGCTGGGGGCCAGCAGGCCTGGCCTCTGGTCCTACCCCGGGACCCCCTTCTGGGGTCAATTTCCCCATCTGTCACACAGTGTTTAGACAATGGCCGTCAGCATTTTTGAGCCGTCCTGGAAGTCTGTCCAGACGTCCTGAGCACTCTGGATCCAGGGGGAATTTCACGTTCTCCTAAATAATACCAACATGTGTTGACACCAGTTCCATCAGTGTTGAGATGCTGGGGCTGGAGTTCAGCGCCAAGTCTTTATGGGAGACAACTGGTCACCAGCCAACCAGCTGCGGGAGAGGAATGTGTGTGTCTGAGTCATCGGCCAGACCTCCAGGTCACAAGGGACATGCGGGACGATGGGGGTCAGAGCCCAGAACCACAGATCCCGCCAAGGGGGGGTGAGCGGGACCCCGCTGCTGCCCGTGAAGACCCACCGTCACGGCAGCCGCGCGGGTGGGCCACCGAGGCTGAGCAGTGCCGTCAGTCGCAGTGTCCTAAGCAGAGCGGGGCCGTTGTTTTGCAGCAATTCTGAGATGCTTGGATGGGCCCCAGGCTTCCAAGATCCTCGCATTCCTGTCAGAAGAACGGGGCGGGAGCTGTCCCCTCGGCTGCCAGCTGACCAGATGTCCTCAAGGCCAGCGAGGTTTCCAGTGTAGGTCCGCTCCCGGCCCTGTTCTCAGGGAAGACACAGTGTCCTCAGCCAAGGACGGGGGCCCCTCGGAAAGCAGCAGGTGCTGGGCTACAGGCTCATCTTGAGGCCACGTGATAAAGCAATTTTCTTCTGAAAATTAATTTTGGGTCAAAAGGAAATTGCATTTCTTTTCCTGACTGTGTGCATCTCACTGTTCAGATTCCATTAGTCCAGGGTGGACTGTTCTTCCCCCTGCGCACCTCATGCAGAGGCGGGAGGCCCGCACCTTCACGGAGCCTGGGTTGCCAACTGGGTTTTAGCCGTTGCCTGAAAAGTTGCTTTGCACAACTCGTGCAAATTCACCACAGCCCTGGAGAGACAGGGGTGTGTGTAGTCGAGAAAGACGTGGTGGCCAAGGCCACTACGCAGGGCTATCTCGTGGGGACAGTGACAGCTTTTTGCGGTCAAACTGTAAGGACAGGGTGTGGCTGGAACGAGCATGTTTCAGAGATTCTGGAGGCTCCTCCAGGGCAGAACCTTTCTTTGCAGGGATATCCGACCCTCAGTCCCTGCCCGTCTGTAGGTGCAGGTGGGGTCTTTCTGGGGGTGCCCCTTCCTGTTCACCTGCTGATCCTCAGAGATGGCCAAGTTTGTGAAGTGTGATCGGAGCGTCACAGCTCTTTTTTTAAAAGATGCATCTATTTAGTTATTATCTGTGCTGGGTCTTCGTTGCTGAGTGCAGGCTTTCTCTAGCTGCAATGAGCAGGGGCGCCTCTCTAGTTGCGGGACGCCGTCACTGCAGTGGCTGCTCGTGCTGGAGCACAGGCTCTGAGGCGCACAGGCTTCGCTGCTCTGCGGCATGTGGAATCCTCCTGGACAGGGGATGAACCCGTGCCCCCTGAATTGGCAAGAGGATTTTTAACTACTGGACCACCAGGGAAGTACCACACCTTTTACTTCTTATTATTCTCGGAAAATTGGTTTCCAGTCACTATACCCTATCACCACCACCATCACCACCACCATCACCAAAACCATCACCACCATCACCACCACCATCACCATCACCACCACCACCATCACCACCATCACCATCATCACCATCACCAAAACCATCACCACCACCATCACCAAAACCATCACCACCGTCATCACCAAAACCATCACCACCATCACCACCACCATCACCACCATCACTATCACCACCACCACCATCACCACCATCACCATCACCACCGTCATCACCAAAACCATCACCACCACCATCACCAAAACCATCACCAAAACCATCACCACCAAAACCACCACCACCATCACCACCACCATCACCAAAACCATCACCACCATCACCATCATCACCATCACCAAAACCATCACCACCAAAACCACCACCACCATCTCCACCATCACCATCACCACCACCACCATCACCACCATCACCATCACCACCACCACCATCACCAGAACCATCTTCACCAGAACCACCAGCATGCCTGCACTCAGCCATCTGGACCAGACTGCAGGGAAAAATTGCACACTGATGTAGAAGGATGTTTTTGGAGTCAAGAGTGTCTTGGGTTGTTCAGAGGATTTGAAAATGAAGCTCCTTTAAGCCTTACCGCCAGCTGAATTCCTCACTCGTGTGTGGGTTCGGGGCCCCAGGCCCCTGCAGAAGGCTGCACGTGCTCAGACCCCTGTCTATCCCTTGCCTTGGGGGCCCCTAGGATCCTCATTTATTTAAAGGGATGACTAAGTTTGGATGACGTGCCTGGTGAGTCAGGGGTGCTGTTATACAACCAAACTCCCCGGAAGCATGTGAAACACCCGTGAGCTAATGTGATTTGAGACAGTTGGACACGCTGGCTTGTGCCTGGTGTCTGTGGACACATCTGCTCAAGCCCTCTCGTGGTGTCTGTCCAGAGAGGCGGCCCCAGGCTGGTTCTGATGTCACCCGTGGCCAGAGCACCCATCCCACGGGAGCCACGTGGACTGTCCTGCCCGGGGCGCCCACGTGGCCTTTGATCCAAGCCAGGATGGGGACCCAGCACCACCTCCTCATAACACCCCCTCCATTCCCGTGCCTCCCCATGGAGAGCTGGCAGGAATTTCAGGAAGCCCCCAAATCCATCTTGCTGAAACCTGAGTGTATTCGTTGCCCCCAAAATAATCCAGTGAGTCAGTCGAGGGTAGGGAGGGAGTGTGGAGAGCTTACGGCGTGGAGCGCCTGCTCTGACTTACTGGCTGTGAGTCCTCTGAGCGTGCTGGAAAGTGCTCCTTCCAGCTCGTGAGAGCTGATGGCTAAAGCTGGAGGAAAATTGGCAGGTTATGGTTAAACCACTGGCAGCTTGAAATCAACCATGGTAGGGCTGTTCACCCCACAGAAAGGGGTAAACGCTGTGAAACAACCCCTGCCTCCCGAGAGCTGGTTGTCAAGCATCTTCCAGAACATCACGGGGCCTCGGGCAGGTGGCCTGACCTCCCTGAGCTCCAGCTTCCTCATCTGTAAAATGCGCGTGCCAGCAGCACCCGCCTTGCCAGGCAGCCAGGGGCCCTGGACTGACAGTTTTGTTGACTGTGCCCAAGGCTCTGTGAACCCTATTCCCACCAGGATTTGCAGAAGCAGACTCAGAGGGATGTCAGTCAACGGGGATGCGACGTTTGTGACTCAGATTTAAACCTTGTAGGTACGTGGCACCCAGCCCACGCTCCCAGCCACCAGGGTGCCTGCTCTGGGAGGGGCGGCTGGCCCTTACTGCCCTGTGTCAGGTGTGAATCCCACCCTGAGGAGGACTGAGGAGGGTCCAGATCCTGGGGTGATGCAGGGGCCCCTGGGGATGCTGGAACACAGGCGTTTGTGGAAAGCGTGGCTAGAAGCTTTGTCTTGCTGGGTTTGCCACCTTTGTCTGGGGCAGGTGACCCCGTGTGGAATGACGGACGTTACTGACCACCCACTGTGTGCAGAGCCCGGGGACTGGGGGGCTCAGAGGCATCTGATTCCTGTGTTCTGGATTCCAACCTTGTCCTTACAAGGCAGATAAGCTTTAAGCCTGCTGCAGCCGAGGCTGATGCAGACACAGCTCTGTCCGCGTGGGGAGAGCGCTCGCTCACCGCGCCTTGCTGACACCGCACATGCCGCCTAGAATGAAGCGGGTGACGGGCAGCGGGGAGAATCTTCTCTCACCAGAGGAGACCCGTAGCATCCCACGTTAACTCCCTCCAGGGCTTCGCAGGCCCTGGGTGGAGAGGTCTGAAACACAGAATCTCCCTAAAGGAGGGCTTGTTGTTGTTCAGTCACTAAGTCGTGTCCGACTCTGCGTCTCCATGGACTGCAGCACGCCAGGCTCCCCTGTCCTTTACTAACTCCTGGAGTTTTCTCAAATGCATGTCCATTACATCCGTGATGCTATCTAATCATCTCATCCTCTGCCACCCTCTTCTCCTTTGGCCTTCAAGCTTTCCCAGCCTCAGGGTCTTTTCCAATGAGTCGGCTCTTCGTGTTAGGTGGCCGAAGTACTGGAGCTTCAGCTTCAACATCAGTCCTTCCAGTGAGGAGAGGGTCTCTGAGCAAATTCAGACTGGAGAAGAGCCGTACAGCAGGAGAGCTGCTCACGCAGATGTTTGGGGCTTGACGGGTTTGCCTCCCCACCCCCAGCACGGTCCCTTTTCATCGAGTGGTCCCATTGCATCTCTGTTCCCCAGCCCAGGACTCTGCGCCTCGCAGGGGGCTCCTGCTAGCTTTAGAAGCGGTTCCTTCCTCTGTGGGTCACCCAGCAGAACCACGCCGGCCACTGGAAAGATGGGCCCTGGCCAAGCCCTGGTGATTCCTGAGTGGTCCCTGAGCTGAGCCAAGCAGAGAAGGACCTTGCTCCCAGCAGGACCTCACACAAGGCCCTGCTCCAGCTACTTATTGGCTGCTGCTGCCCGGGAGGTACAAGACCAGAGCAGCTCCTTGTTCCACCCTTCAGTTCTTTTGCATATACACCCAGACGTGGAATGCTGGACATATGGTAGTTCTATTTTTAGTTTTTCGAGGAATCACCATACTGTTTCTCCTAACAGTTGCACCATTTTGCATTCCCCCAACTGCGCCCAAGGGTTCCAATTCCTTCATATTCCTGCCAGCTCTGATTATTTTCTGTTTTCTTTGAAATGCTAATGGCTTAGAAGTCGTATCTCATTGTGGTTTTGATTGACGTTTCTCTACTGTTTAGCGACACTGACCATCTTTTCATATGCTTGTTGGCCATTCGTAGATTTTTGGTAAAATGTCAAGTTCTTAACTCATTTCTTAATCGGGTTGTTTTGTTGTTGTTGCATTGTAGATGTTCTTTATATATTCTGGATGTTAACCCCTCATCAGACACATGACTTTCGAATGTTTTCTCCCATTCTGTAGGTTTTCACTGGTGGCCACAGCCACCACTTTTCACTGGTGGCTGTATCCTTTGAAGCACAGAGGTTTTTAGATTTGCTGGAGTCCCATTTAGCTCTTTGTGCTCTTTGTTCCTTTGCCTCTGATATCATATCTGGGAATCACTGCCGAGTCCAGAGTCACGAAGCTCGCCTCTGTGTTGTCTGCGGGCTCGCATCTGGGCTCTGATTCGGTCTGAGTTCGGGCGTGTATGTCCTGTGCATGGTATATGAGAAGGCTCAGTGTGCCGATCGTTGTCCTTTCCCCGTGGAATAGTCACGGCGTGTGTGCGCGTGTGCACGCTCAGTCGTGTCCGACTCTCTGCGGCCCCATGGACTGCAGCCTGCCAGGCTCCAATATCCGTGGGATTTTCCCAGGCAAGAAGAGTGGAGTGGGTTGCCGTTTCTTCCTCCAGGGGATCTTGCCCACTCAGGGAGTGAACCTGCGTTTCCTGCATTGGCAGGCAGACTCTTTACTGCTGAGCTGCCGGGGAAGGCCCAGCGGCCTTGGGCCCCTTGTTCAAGGTCACTAGGCGTTTCCTGAGGGTTTATGTCTGGGCTCTCGTCTCTATTCCATTTGTCCGTTTGATTTTATGGCAGCAGCGCACTGTTTCGATTGTGGCAGCTTTGTGATGAGTTTTGAAATGAGGAAGTGAGTCTTCTGCCGTGTTCTTTTCCAAGACTGTTTGGCTATTCGAGGTCACCCATGTAACCGTTAGGGTGACATTTTCTATTTCTGCAAAAAAAAAAAGCCACTAGGATTTTGACAGAGAGTGTATTGACTCTGTAGATCTCTTTGGGTAATATTGGCATCTTGGTGATGTTCAGTCTCCCAGTCCACAAACTTAAGAGCTGTCTTTCCGTTTGTCTCCCTTGTTTCTCTTGGCCGTGCTTCGCAGTTCTCAGCACGCAAGTCTTCCACCTCCGTGGTTAGGTTTATTCCTAAGTGTTTTATTCTTTTTGGTGTGACTGTAAATGGAATTTTTTCTAATTTCCTTTTCAGATGGTCTATTGTTAGAGTATAGAAATGCAGCTGACTTTTGAGTGTTGATGTGGTACCCTGCAACCTTGCTGACTTGGTTCGTTGGTTTTAACACTATCAGGGGAGTCCTGGGGTCATAAAAGGGTTTAAACAAAACCTGGTTTAAGGCCTTTCCTTATGACCTTCTGCATCTCTGTGGCCCAGCCCACTGTCCATGGTTCCCAGAGCAGGGCGGGGCTATTTTGCAGAGGGTTTGCCTCAGTTTGGGGCTCACTTTTGAAGCTGGTCCAAGCTGATGCTGACTGGCAGACCACAGTACCAGGCACCTGCCTTCCATGAGCCTACTACTCACCCCCGTTTATCAGACGTGGGCATGGAGGCTGGAGGAGGCCCACCCGTGGGTCAGGCTGATTCTGAGCCCAAGTTCCAGATGCACTCATTCTCAGCCTGTCCCTTCAATATGCGTCCCCTCTCAGAAGACCCCAGGGCTCGCCTAAATCCACGGCTTCAGTGGAGAAAAGTGCAAGGTGTCTCGAGAGCCAGTGATGCTGGCGACTTAGAAAGTCACTAGGAATCCCCAAGCCCTTCCCCTCGCTTTGCCGGGAAGCAGAGCTTTGGCCCTCTGCACCTGTCTCCCCACTCCGTCCGGGAAGTATTTATTCAGCCCCCTGCATGCTGGGCTTGCCCACAGGACTGTAATGGAGAGCACGCCGGCCAGCCTCTCAGCCTCGTTTGATTCCTGGGAGCTGGGGAAGGGTCCGGGTCGCTCCATCCCACCCCTGAATTCACTCAAGAGCCTGGCTTAACTGGGGGAGGGAGTGTGTCTGACAAGACCCGCAGTCCTGGGCCCATTGATGGGTGAGCTTTGAAATTTATTTTTTTCCCGTTTGAAATGAGATTGGCTTTGAGCCCCAAGCTCCTCCGTGGTCTGCCTAAAATTAGAACCCCGTTGACAAGGCAGTCTTTGTCAGGGGCCCACGGCTTGTACCAGGGGAGCAGGGAAACGTCAACAGTATGTTTTCTGTGTCAATTCTGAGTTTTTTGAGAGGCCCCGGGCAAATGGCAGCTCAGAGCAAATGTGTGCCTTTCAAAAGCTTTCTGAATCCAGCCCTCCCAGTGGCTGTGATTTCAAGTCATTCGGGAGAGTGGGCCGGCTCTCCGTCCGCTGACCTTATCGCTGCGGGAGCTGTCCCGGGCAGCCCCTCAGGCTCAGAGCAGTGATGGGATCAGGTCCTCTGCCTCTGGGAGCGCTGAGGCCTGCTGTGGCCTCCCTGTCCCTTCTGTGACCTGGACAGGGCCGTGCCCGGCCCAGCACACGGAGACACTGGGCGTTCAAGGGTTTGCCTGCAGGCTGGAAGCAGACGCCAGGAGCTGGGTGTGCAAGCGACCTTGCACCAACCAGCCAGGCAGGAAAAGCCAGGCTGCTGGGCCAGGCGTCACCTGTCCTGCTCGTGGCCTCCACGTGGCTGCTGGTGTGGGACACAGGCTGACGGACACGCTTGCCCGGAGACCAGCCATCCCCACGTCAGCACTGTGTGTGCGCGGCCGGTGGGCTGTCTCTGGAGCCCCTGTTTCCGCATCATCCCCTAGAAAGTTTTTGCAGTGATGTCTACAAAAAGCAGGCCTGGGGGTGCTCCATGAACAGCACCATCCCTTCTGTGGGGTTTGGGGGCCCACGGTCCCTTTCCTGGCCTGTGAACTCAGCACTGGGCAGTGCTTTTGTGGCCCAGCGTTGGCAGCCGGTTGGCGAGGCCCTCCCGGCCTCAGCCGCCAGCCTTCTTGCCTGCCCCCTGCTCCCGACAACACCCACAGCCGCTCCTGCTCCGTGCCTTTGCACCACTCTGCTGCTTGTCTGGAAGGCCTGTCCACGACAGCAAACCCTGCACAAGATCCCAGCTTGGCCTGTGCCTGCCTCAGGGTCCTTCCACCTGCCTGCCCTGGAGCCTGCTTGGGCATCTGGCTGTGTCCTTCCAAGACTCAAGGCCTGGGGGGCAGAGGCTGTGTCTGTCTTCAGATCCTAGCTCTTGGCCGAGGCCCGCCGGGGTTGGGGGTGACCAGGACACTCGCCTGATGCCCAGCTGCCCCCTCCCGCTGCCCTTGAATGTGCTAAGCGCAGCCGCCGTGACTCATGAGTCGTGTGGCTGACTCCCCATCCTTACTCGAGGACACCCCCTCAGAGCTTCCTAAGCCAGACAAAGCCAGGCTCCCGACCACATTTAGAGGCCAAAGAGAGGCCAAGAGTCTTGCCCAAGGTCACCGCAGTGATTGAACGGTGGCCCCCTAAAAAGACATCACCCCTGGGCTGGGAACGGGACCTTGGAATCAGGGGCTTTGCTGATTCGATGCCCGTGAGGATCCCGGGATGAGAGCACCCTGGTAGGGGGGCTCCGCCCAGCAGCCAGTGTCCTGATGAGAGACAGGGAGATACAGACACGGAGGAGACGGAGGCCAAGGCCAGCGTGACGCACCCATGTCAGCAGAGCCTGGACCGCCAGGAGATGGAAGGGGCAGGAGGGACCTGCCAAGGCCAGCGTGACGCATCCATGTCAGCAGAGCCTGGACCGCCAGGAGACGGAAGGGGCAGGAGGGACCTGCCCCAGAGCCTCCAGAGGAAGCACAGCCCTGCCCACACCCTGGTTTTGGACTTCGGGCCTTAGACCTGGCAGAGAGCTCACTTCCGTGGTCCTCTTCCCCTGGCTACCGAGGCCCCAGGACACTCCTATAGTCATTTAGGAGACGAGCTGTGGCCTGGGAACCACATGTCCACTTCCACTCCCAACGACAACATCTCTTAATTTCAAAGATTTCCAGAGCACTCCTGAGGACTCTCACTGGCAGGCCCCATTTCTTGGCGACCTGTGGCCTGGGCCCAGGCCTGGCTATTAGTGGTGGCGGTAGGAAGTGTCCACCCATCGGTGGTAGCTGGGCCAGGTCTGAGCTGTGCCTCGTCCCCAGGTCCGGGCTGTGAGGCTGTCCTTCGTGGGGGAGCTGGGCTGGGAGCTGCACGCCCCGAGGCCGTCCTGCCTGCCCGTGTACCAGGCCCTGATGACCGCGGGGGCCAAGCACGGCCTCGTCAATGCCGGCTACCGGGCCATCGACTCGCTGAGCATCGAGAAAGGTGTGTGTGGGGCCTGGACCACAGTGGGGGCGCTGAGCCACAGCGTGGCTGCCCCGTCCCCCCACATGGACTGTTTCCCCAAACCCCCTTTGTTGCGCTTGTACCAGGGCCTGGGGACGGTCAGAGATCCCAGCACTCTTGGGGGGCGGGGGCAGGTATCTCCCAGGGGGAGGGGGCCCAGAGCCAGACTTGGATTCAGCGCTGAGATTCCCAGAGAGAGCTGAAGACCATCAGAGCATGAGAGGGGCCCTCCGAGCTGCCCGGCTTCCCACTGCCCCCTCCCCAGGGCCTCCAGCCTGATGGCAGAGATGTGCGGCGATGCTGCTGGGGGTGGTCTAACTCCGGGGCTCAGCCAGGGCGCCTCCTGTGACTGAGGATGTTCCCAGCCCCCAGAAACCCCGGGTCATGGAGGGTCTAGGCTGAGGGTGTGACCGGGGGCGGGCATCCCCCGGGGCATCTTCTGAAGTTCCCGCCCCCGCTGGACAGTGACCCCGTGGCCTCCCCCACTCCAGGCTACCGGCACTGGCACGCCGACCTCCGGGCTGATGACAGCCCGCTGGAGGCAGGCTTGGCCTTCACCTGCAAGCTCAAGTCCTCCGTCCCCTTCCTGGGGCGCGAGGCCCTGGAGAAGCAGCGGGCCGAGGGCCTCCGCCGGCGCCTGGTGGGCTTCACTGTGGACGAGTGAGTACCGCTGGGCCTGGGGCCCCCGGGAGCGGGGAGCGGCCGTGCAGACGCGTGGGACGGTGCTTCTGGGCTCCCGCTGCCCCCGCAGGCCAGGCACCCTCTCCCGGAGCGCGCATCACAGCCCGCGACAGGGAGGAGACTGGGACCTGCGGGGCAGGGCTGGGTCCACAGCAGGCCCGACTCGGAAGCCGGGGCTGCAACTCAGATCCCACCAGGGCCAGGCAGGGGGCAAACCGGGCGCGGGCTGGTGGCGGTCGGCAGGGAGCGGGCAGGGCAGCCCTCGGCAAACACAGGTTTCGTTTCACTTTATTATTTTGGCTGCACCACGTGGCTTGCAGGATCTTAGTTCCCCACCTAGGGACTGAACTCATGCCCTTGGCAGTGAAAGCTGCGAGTCCTATCCACTGGACGGCTGGGAAGTTCCTCCGAACACGTCTTCTGAAAAGGGAAGGCCCTGCCCAGCCAAGCGGGCTTTGCGGGGGGCTCCGGCCGAGGCCCCCGATCTGGCTGCCTGTCAGGGTGCTGCCATCGCCCCCCGTGTCCTGGTCAGAGCCTCCCCACAGCCCGGGAGGGGCCCCCGTGGAGGAAGGGGCCAGGCTGGGGCCAGCAGCCCCATCGACAGAGGAGACCACAGGGGCCCAGGGACAGAGCGGTTCTCACCCAGGCCCGTGGCCAGGGTGGAAGGAAGCCCCGTGCGGGCCGATCTCTTCTCCCCCGCCTGCCCCGCCCCCACCTCTCCCCCACCCCACCTCCCCGGCAGCGTCGCCCTTACGTGCTGGGAGCTGAGCCTGCACAGGCCCCGGGGCCCTGGTCTGGTGTTGGAGGACGTGGGTGGGGTGATGAGGAACTGGGTAGCAGCCGTCCCCAGGGCAGCGGGCGTCTCTGAGTCTCGTTGGTTTGGGGCCGACAGCTGATGCCAGCGGTGACCTTTCTCCCAGATTCGGCGCTTTCAAAGGAAGCGTTGAGGCTGCCGGGGTTGGGGGTGCAGAGTGAGCGGAGCTGGGCGTGTCGTCTCCTAGCTCCTCCCTGGGACCCCGTCGGGCTGCCCCTCTGCCTGACTACTTGTCCGCCTCCCGGGGAACACTCGGCTCTGGTTTGGGGTGCCGACAGGCCAGGGGTCCGCCGAGCCCACCTGCTGCCTGCCCTCCAGAAAGCTCCTGCTGCCTTGGAGAGCAGCGGCCACAGCCCAGCTCGTCCCTCCCCAGGGTTCCCCGCTGGGGTGCAGAATCCGCCTAGGGCCATGGCCTGGCCAGTCCCGGACCGAGGAAGGGCAGACAGGATGCTGCTGCTTTGCCCTGGGGCCTGGGCGGGGCAGGGGCCTCGCTGAGGCTCTCTCCTCGTGTGGACACAGCATCCCCGTAGGACGGGACCGAAGGAGACAGGATGCGTTTGCAAAGCTTCCGCCACCCCACCCTCATCCTCTGCCCCCGTGGGGCCCAGATCTTGTCACCCCTGGCCTCCGAACCGGGAGGCACCCAGACCCTGTTCAGACTCTGGCTCAGTGCAAGGGTCCCCCAGTTCCGGTTACCGTAGCCAGCCCAGCCGTGCCCCACACCCCATGGGGTATGGTCCTTGGCACCCACCCCAGGACCCACAGGGCTACGTGGTACTGCAGCCCTGGGGGCACCTCATCCCCAGCACCTGGCCCAGTGCCCGCGGGCATGAGGACTCGGGCAGCAGAGGGCACGCCGGCCAAGGTTTACACCAAACACTCTGGCACTGGTGTTTCTGTGGTTGCAGTTTAATCCTCTGCTCGTTTCCTATTTTAAATTTTCAAAAATTTTACGGCGAGCATTCATATTTTATGTGTAATACAGAAAATTACTTTTAGTAAATGATACATCACACTGTCAGAAAAGGAGAGCCGTCAGATTAAAACAAGTTGTGTGACAGTTCCAAATCTGTGGGGCCTGCCTCCAGAAACATGAAAGTCGGGTCCTGGTTTTGATGTTTTCTGTCCATTTATCTGCTCAGAGCCTGAGCCCCAGCATCCTTGGGGGCCAGGTGAGGGGCACATGGGCCCCTAGCAGACCAGCCCTGAGGAGTGGAGCCCGTGGTCTGGGGGGCCTCTGTCCTTTCTCCTCGGCCAGGCGAAGTGCAGGAGTTCCCCCTCCAGGGGTTCTGGGTTCCCAGCCATCTATTGCTTCTTCCAGGAAAGTGCCCATGTTCGGGCTGGAGGCCATCTGGAGGAACGGCCAGGTGGTGGGCCATGTTCGGAGGGCTGACTTTGGATTCACCATCAATAAGACCCTGGCCTACGGCTACATCCGAGACCCCAGCGGCGGGCCAGTGAGTCCTCCCGCCCCTGCACTGCCACGGGGAGCCCTGGTCCCCCCTGGGGCTCTCCCCCACACCCTGCCTCCCTCTCTGGGTGGGCTGGGCCTGGGGGGACCGGAGGCCAGTGAAGGGACTGACTGACGGGCCCTGTCTTCCCCAGGCAGACGTGGCGGCTGTTTCTATATTTTCTTTCTGACCAAATCTGACTTTGGAAGCTCCAGGCTTCTCGTGGTCAGAAAGGGGCCCTGGGCAGGGCTCACCCGCTCTGCTCCCTGGAGCTGGAGATCCTGTGTGTGTGCAAACGGTTGTGTGTGCACACATCAGTGTACACACAGGTATACCACATGTGAGCACATGTATGGGCACATGTGCACAGGCTCATTTGGGGGCTCGGCAATGAGGCCGAAGGGGCAGCCTGGTCTGCGTGTGGAATGTTTAAGCATTTTGCCCAAACCGTCATTTATAAACCCCCGAAGTCCCCCACCGGTCGCCTGCCCTCCCAGGGACCAGTGGTTACAGGGCAGGGCTTGCTGCCCAGCGGGACAGGTTCTCCCTGGTGCCAGACCTCGGCTCCGCCAGACCCTGGGGGCTCAGGTCCAGCTCAGGCGCCCGGGGACACGGAGTCCACATGCTCAGGGCTCAGGGCAGTTCCTGGACTCAGAGGAGGTAGGGGGCGTGAGAGGGTGAGACGGCGGCCCCGTCCCGGGAGGCAGGCTGTGTGAGCCCGGCTCCCACAGGGCACCGAGTGACCGCGGCCCCTCCTCTGTGCCCACCAGGTCTCCCTGGACTTCGTGAAGAGTGGGGACTATGCCCTGGAGAGGATGGGGGTGACCCACGCTGCCCAGGCCCACCTCAAGTCTCCCTTCGACCCCGACAACAAGAGGGTGAAGGGGGTCTACTGATGGCCGCAGGCAGGGCCTCAGCTGGCCCGAGGGTCAGCAACCTGCCGCTCCAACCCACGCTGCCCATTCCCAGGGACCCGCGCCGCCCTGGACGCCAGGACCCGGACCCTGGCTGGAACATGGGCTCCCTTGCCCTTCGTCGAGTGCTACTTGCCATGGCCCCCAAAGATGCAGACAGAGGGGGTGGAAAGAAGACCCAGAAGGCCCGTTCTGTGGTCACTGACAGAAGGGGGCTCTGGAGTCCACCCCCACCCCCCCCCATAAAAGCCACCCGCAGTGCCTTGGGCTCAGGGACCAGCCTGTAGCCCTGGAGAGCTTCTGAAGAGGAGCTTAGGAAACGCTCAAGAAGGCCCCGTGAAAGCGGGCGGCAAAGAGCATCACGCAGTGCTCTGTCCCTGACGGGCAGGCTGTCCGTAGCGGCCTTGAGGGCTGCGGGTGTGTTTGGCAGGGGGGACTGTGTGGGATTGATTGGTGCTGTCTGCCTCGGGCACAGTAGTGATGGCGGAGAGCAGGCGTGCCAGACTGGCACCGTCCCTGAGGTCAGAGTTGGCAGGATGGTCTGTTCCCAGGTCCCAGGAAGGAGGGGTGGATCCAGAAAGTGAGCTCCGCTTGTCTTCACACGGGGAAGCCCCCATAGAGTTCCCAGCCCTGAAATTGGCTCCAGGAGCAGGGCTGGGAGGGTCTCAGCTGGGCCCCCCACACACAAGGTGCAGAAGCTCCCTCTCCTGCCCTGGTTTCCCCCGGGCCCCTCGCTCACCATGTCAGAGACGAAGGGGTGCTGCCGGGTGAGGACCTCTCAGGACCCCCTGCCCGGGGGGCCTCTGTCCTTGCTGTCTGACTCAGCTCTAGGCCTCGTCCCCCCCTCTTCCAGTCCCCGGGGGTGGCACTCTCCCTGGGCCTGGGATGAGGTGACCCCGCTGTCCCCATCCCAGGGCCTTCAGAACTGCCCATCCTCCCTGCGGGGACCGGCGCCTGGCCCCAGCACCCAGGCAACCCCCGGGGGACGGGGCTCGAGGGGACGCGGGCAAGAAGGCGTGCGGTGACTGGGTGCAGAAAGTCCTGGTGGGCCTGGGGTTGGTTTCAGAGGCGCCATCCCACTCAGCGCCCTCTGTGGACTGGGTTGAAACGGCTCAGGCTAATAAAGTCAAGGCCATGGGAAGACGTCTGTGCTTCAGGTGACCTTTGGGGAGAGAGCTGGTCCCCTCATCAGACTGCAGCCTGGGGGCCACGGGCCTGTCTTTCTCAAGCTTCAGGCAGAGTAGCGCCTGCAGCCCTTGCCCATAGGTGGGCCTGGGGGACCCCAAGAGGACTCTGTGGAGCCAGAAGGCGGGGGGAGCAGGCCTGCTTCCCGGACCCCGTGGTTTGGCCCTGGAACCCCGGACGGGGCCTGTGCAGCATTCATTCTACAGCCGTCCCTGGGGGCGGCTCGAGCCAAGGGGCAGTCCTGCCCAGGTTCCACCTCGACTCCTCTCTCAGGGTGCTGAGCGCGGGAACAGAAGTGTTCATACTCCCTTCCCTGCCTGTGTTTGTCCCTCTGCTGGGGAGAAATAACCCTGGGCCCCTCTGGAAACGGTACTGGCCACTGACATGAGAGAGGTGGTCATGGGCCGCACCCCCCCAACTTACCCACCTCACCCCAAAGAGCCGCTCGGGAAGGTCTGAGCCCCAGCAAGCTTCCCCATCGCTTCGGGCTGGACCGTATCGCCCTCTCCCCTCGGAGCTGGTGACCTCAGGCCAGCCCTTCCTCACCCTAATCCGGAAGCACTCTGCTGCCTTAATTTTGGAAGGTTTTTCTGGGCAGAATGAGCACCGTGGCTCTGAGCACCACCTGGAGCTCTGCACAGGCTGGGCTGAGCGTGGCTGTTAGCAGGACACAGGAGAAGGGCCCCCCCCCCTCACCGACCCTCAGACTCAGCCCGCATGCGGCCAGCCATCCCGGGAGCTCTGAGCCTCTTGCAGGGACCAGGGCAGCGACGTGCCCTCTGGAGGAAAGTGGACAGACCCCCGCCTACCCAACTCTCCTTCTGGCCCCTGTCCAGCAGCCTGAGCAGGCTGTTAGGGACCATGTAGGTCCCAGGTCCCTGCACCCAGCAGGGATGGTCTGCCAGCACCTGGCCTCTGGTCTCTGCATGGCTGGCAAGGATGAGGTGCCAGCTTGCTCAGTTCCTAGATGCCTCACACTCATGGGGCTGGCCTGGGACCCATTGCCCTCCAGCTGTTAGGAGTGGTGGCAATGGCATTTGGCAAAGGAGAGGCTCTAGGGCCAGACTTGAGTGACGTGGACAGCGAGCCCATCACGTGCAAAGGGCCTGGGGTGGGCGTGACCCGCCGTGTGCCTCGGGCAGTGTCAGCCTGGCAGGGCTTCCTCCACCCATCTGCAAAGGGGTTTGGGGCAGCGGGCAGGGTGCGTAGCTACTCTGCCTCAGTCTGGGGACACCCCGGTGGAGCTTCTGCCTGCTGAGGACCCTCCCGGACCCCACAGAGGTGCCATCCAGCCCAAACAGGCCGGAGTGTTCAGCTCACCCCCACGCCACGGAACGAAGTGCTTGCCTAGGGTGGCCAGCACATCCTGCCCACGTCCCTGATGGACAGGAGAGCGCTGAGCCGTCTGGCCTGGGGTCGTGCAGCGTGAGCTTGGAGAGGGCCTGCCCGGCAGAAGCCCTGGGACCCGAACAAGACGCTCCCTCCTCCCAGGGTCCTCGCCTGGCTGCTTGAGCAGGAGGCGGTGGGGCATCTGGTGGGCCGTGGGGAGGGGCAGGCAGTGTGGCCAGTGGGGCACCCCTGAGCGCGGCCCTGGGGCTGGGTGCGTGCAAGTCTGGCCCTAGAGCCTCTGCTTTGCCAAATGCTGTTGCCACCACTCCTAACAGCTGGAGGGCAGTGGGTCCCGTGCCAGCCCCGTGAGTGTGAGGCATTTAGGAATTGAGCAAGCTGGCACCTCATCCTTGCCAGTCATGCAGAGACCAGAGGCCAGGTGCCGGCAGACCGGTGCAACGTCCTTGCTGGGTGCAGGGACCTGGGACCTGCATGGTCCCTACCAGCCTGCTCAGGCTGCTGGACAGGGGCCAGCAGGAGAGTCAGGTAGGCAGGGGCCTGTCCACTTTTCTCCTGGGGCGCTGGATGGTCTTCCAGGCGGCCTTCTGGCTGCTCCCAGAGCTCAGGGGCGCGTGGCAATCCTGAGCGGCCTCAGAACGCCCAGCGTGGGCTGGTGCTGGGTCCCACCTTTGCTCCCCCTCAGCTTTATCCTTCGTCCCTCCTCATAGCCCAAGGAGCCTGCTGCCAATACGCTAGCCCCCTGCACGCGGGACCTGGGGCTGCGGGTGCTGCCCCTTGGCTCCCCTGCTGGGCTCCCCCTCCAGCCCCGTGAGCCCCCCGGGCCTCTCCCAGCAGTCGGGCCCTCTCGCCTCCAGAGGAAGAAGGGACAGGATGGAAGGCCAGGGCAAAGCCTTCGTCTCCGACTGGGAGGGGATGGAGGGTGAGGGTCCCCACACAAAGGCCTCCTGGGCTGTGACGTCAGAACGGGGCAGGGCTCCCCAGGATCGGGTCTAGCGTCTTCCACTGAAGCCTCCCAAAGTCCCCCCATTAGGAGTCTGCCACAAACACCATAGTCTCTGACCAGGGATTCACGGGACCTGGCGGGCTGCCTTCCATCCAAGAACCTCCTGAGAAAGCAGGGAAATGTGGAATGTACGCGTGAGGCTGGGTGGGCGTAGGGGAGGGGGGATACTGGAAAGACGGGAGAAATAGAACCGTGCGTGTCCCAGGGAGACCGTTGGCGGGTTTCAGCGCATTTTGGAAGAGCCAGAGGGGAGCGGAACGGGGCTTCTTTGCCGTAACGAGAAGCTTTGTTTTCCTCTGTAGCGGAGCCCAGAGCAGCAGGAGCCCCCAGGAAGCCTGGACTGTTTCACCTTCAGCATCACAGGGTTGGGGCGGGTGGGGGGCAGGGACTGAGAGAGCCTGTGATGGTTTGGGTCCTGAGCCTGGCCCTCCCCAGGCTTTGGGAGGCCTGTTGGGCATTTCTTGTGCTCGTACCCGGGGCCGGAAGGACCTCCCTTGGCCTGGGAGACTGATCCTGCCCTACGTGCCTCCGTGGACAAGCCCACAGCCCTGCCGGTCCAGTTGCTCTGCCCAGTGACAGCCAGACCAGGGCCGCCGGGCCCACTGGGAGGGAGCTGGGAGGGGGTGCAGGCGGCTCCCGCCCCATCAGTCTGGGGCCTGACCCTGGTGCGGAGCAGCCCGATGGGACTTTCCATGCTGGTGGACGGGCCGATATCCCAGCAATGCATACCGGAGCCCTGGCCACATGTGGCCGTGGAGCGTTTGAAATGTGGCTGCTGTGACCGAGAACCCAGATGCCTTATTTTACATCACTTTAATTTATTTACGATTACGCTTCAACAGCCACATGAGCCTAATGGCCAGTGGGCAGTGTGGCCCCGGGGCATCCTGGGGCCGGCTCAGGCCAGGCACCCCCACCTCCCAGGCTGTCTCCACACAGAGCCTGCACGGGCACAGCTCAGCCTGGCTCTCCAGGCCTGGCACCCTAGCAGCCCTCGCCCCCAGGAGCCCAGGGAGCCTTCTCCGTGGGCGGACGGGGAGAGGAAGGCCCAGGGAAGGAGAGTAGGTTGGCCAGAGCCACTCAGCAGAGGGCATAACGGGACCCCTGGCCCCTGGGCCCATATCGCTCCTGTCCTGCAGAAGGTGGGCGAGCTTGACGGTGCGTGGGGGGCCTGGCTGAGGGGCGCCCAGCCCTGGCCGCAGACGTTTCCCTGGCTGGCTTAGCTCGGTCCCCATGAGGTGCAGGGTGTGCCGCCTGGGTCCTCAGGGGAGGCTGGAGGCTGGGAGCTTGGGTTCTGCCATCACACAGGCCCAGGGTCACCTCCAGGACCCCCCACGCACGCTGGGTGACCCTGGCACCTGGCTTTAGGTGTCTGAGTTCCCCCGTCTGTCAGTGGGAGGAAAGACAGAGTGTCCTGGGCTCGTGGCCGAGTTAATGCAGAACCAGGGTGCATGTTCTTACAGATGACCCGGGTGGGATGCTCCGGGCGGGGCAGGGGGCGGCAGGGGCCTGTGCGTGGAGCAAACCACACACCGCCCCCAAGGAAAAGAGCGACCAGCCCGAGGGCAACAGTGAGTGCAAGGGAGGGCGTGTCAGTGGGGGCGGCAGAAGGTTCTGGAACTGGGAGCGATTCCTGGTTGCCACTAATCCCCCAGGGACCCTGGGGGCGGGGGGCGACTTTCTCTCCTGCGGACCTGGGCTCGCCCCTGGGTGAGGCTGGGGCGGGCGCCGCTGGTGCCTCCCAGGGTCTGGGGAACAAAGCGATAGACGGGCTGGGTGGGGGTGAGGCCGGGGGTCACCTCCAAGCCCTCCCCCAGAGCTCCGGGCTGACGGGACCCCTCAGAGGGAGGGGACTTCCTGGACCAGACGGTCAAGGCCAGCGGCTAGGTGAGACGCAGCTGCCCTCCTGAGGCCGGGGCCCTGCAGGGAGGGCCTCTCGCCCCGCTGCCCCCCGAGGCTCTAAAGATGACGGAGGGCTGGCCGCTCTGCAGCCTCCGTCAGGCCTGGCAGCTCACAGCCGTCACGGCCTGACTTATGGCAGGGGCAGTGTGATTTACAAGACGTGGTGCGCAGCGCCTGGCCTGTAATGAAGTGCTGGCAGGAGGAGAAGTGGCATTTAGCGGATGGCTGTTGGGGTGTAAGGGGGGCCCAGAGGCCCATCCATCACCCACCCTCTCCTAGAAGCTGCACAGCGTTTTGCTGAACTGGCTGAACAGAGCTGAATCTGTCTCTCTCGGCAGCAACTATCAAAGAGCTGAACTTGGCCTGAAACGAGCGCCGGCTAAGAGGGAGGGAAGGTGGAAACGACCCAGGAGGCAGGCCTGGCCAGGCAGCGCCACCCTGCTCTAGCTGCCACCGGGTGCTGGCCCCAGGCGTGAGCCTTATCGTCTCAGTAACTTGCACGACGCTGGCCCCGTCTCACAGATGAGAAGACCGAGGGTCGGGGAGGTGGGGCTGGCCTTCTAGTGCAGGTCTGGTTCCAGGGCTTGCTTGCTCTGTCAGCCACCTGTCCCACCGCAGAGAGAAGTGACCTGGGCCATTGACCCCATCTCCCAGGGAGCTGGCACCCAGATCCTGGCCTGGATCCTTGCCGTCTCATCCTTTTGGTGGTGGTGAGAGCTGTTCTTAGGCTTTCCCTTTAGGTAGGCGAAAATATCTGTTTACCCTCCAATGGAGCAATTTCCCAGGCGAGTCTCTAACTAGCTAAGTGATTTGTCCTGCCCCCATCGGCGGAGAAGACGCCCACTGCGACACACGAGCCGGTCTGCAGGGACACATTTAAGTACAACAGCACTTGCACCCGTCACACTCAACACCGATCACCCTCCGTGGGGGCTGGGGACGCGGGGCCGGGACAGCTCCGGGAGTCTGGCCCGCGTCCGGTCGTGGCTCGTGTCCCAGGAGACGGGCACCCCCCAGCCCCAGCGAGATGGCAGGGCTCTCGGGGCTCTGGACTCTAGACTTCCAAAAGGGGTTGCCCTTATGCTGTGTCAAAGGGTGTGCAAGGGTCCTGGTCCACCTGGGCCTCGGTGGGTCAGCAAAAGTTGTCACGGGACCCTCTCAGCCATGCAGGGGGTCCCTGGGGGAGAAAGCTGGACCGGACCCTGGTCTCAGGTGGTGGCTTGGTCCAGCCCTCCGTGCTGGGCTATTCCATGGGGGTCTTCACAGAGTAGGGGGTGCACAGGGCTGCTGTGAGCCCGCAGGGACAGCATGGTGAGGGGAGCGAGGAGACTGCCCACGTTCAGCCTTTGCCCCCACTGATGTTCAGCACGGTGGGGCCGGCGGGGCTCTGAGCCTGGCTGGCTGGGCAGTGAGGGGTGGGCTCTTCCAACCTGGACACGATCTCAGGCAGGGGCTGCCGATTCCACTCGCCCTGCAAGGAAGGGACGAGGAGGTAAATGGAGGCTGGAGGGGCGAAGTGGGGGCCACCTCCCCCAGCACTTCTCCCAGTGACCCTGTGGGTTCCTGCCCTTAAACTCACCTTCTCCCAAACCAAAGCAAACCGCCCACTGCTACGTGGGGGTCCTCACCTGGGAGACGGGGCCGACCCCATCTGCCTGCTCGGCCACCCCTCACTTCCTTCAGGGAAGCGGTCAGAAGGCCTGGGTGCAGCCTGAGTGTTCAGCCGCTCTCCCCACCCCCTGACTCATACACACGGCTGCGTCAAATGCCGCACTTAACCACGTCAGACGTCAGCCCCAAACTGCTCTTTGATGATCCAGTGTTGGCCCCCACCTTGGGGCTGGGAATGTTCAATTAGCGATTAGTCCAGCTCCCAGTCCTTCCAGGAAAGCTGCCTCACAGAGTTGCAGGCTGCGTAGCCTTCTCCACCTAACTCAGCCCCAGCCCAGGCCCTGGGCCCTGCCAGGAGCTCGCAGGGGCTGAGCGAGATGCCTTTGGATCCCGGTGGGTCCTGGATGAGGAGGGAACCCAGCCTGCAGCCTCAGACCCTGACTTCTCACCGCCCCCACCCCCTGAGCGCTGTGTTGTTAGGCTCCGGGGGAGGCTGCGGATGCCCCACTCACACCACTGAGGTTAGTCCCGTGATGTGCCGGCGTGCCAGAGAGGGTGGCACCTTCAGGGGCAGTGGTTAGCACCCTCCGTAGGTGGTCGGCTGTCTGTCTGGGCTGTCTCTCACCACCTGGTCTTTGTTTTGTGTGAGTGCTTCTTGCCAGCTCCTTGGGGGAGGAGCCCTGTCACCCACTGGGGTCCTCTAGGGGTTCTGGGGCACAGCGGTGGGCAGAACTTGCTGCTGGGTGTCCGGAAGGGGCGACTGTGTGGCCAAGGGCAGCCAGCCGGCCCCAGCCGATGCACCCTCCCCCCAACATGGGCAGCCACACCTGGCAGCAGACAAACCACACACACGCGCGCACACCCACGCATATGCACGTACGCACACGCGCGCACGCACACACACACACGTGTACGCACGCACACGGCAGCACACCTGGAAGCGGACAAACCACACGCACATGCGCGCGCACACACACACACACACAGGCAGCCACACCTGGAAGTGGACAAACCACACACACACATGCACGCGTGCACACGCACACACATGCACGCACGCACACATGCATGCAGCACACACACATGCACACACGCACGCACGGACACACACATACATGGGAGGCCACACACGCACGCACACGTGCACACACATGCACACACGCACACAGCAGGCACACCTGGAAATGGTTGCCCCCCCAGACACACACACACGGGCAGCCACACCTAGAAGTGGACAAACCACACACACGCACGCACGCACACACGCGCGCACACGCACGCGCGCACACGCACGCACGCGCACACACACGTGTACGCACGCACGCACACGGCAGCACACCTGGAAGCGGACAAACCACACACACACATGCACGTGTGCACACGCACGCACACGCACGCACGCACACACACATGCAGCACACACATGCACACACGCACGCACGGACACACACATGGGAGGCCACACACGCACGCACACGTGCACACACATGCACACATGCACACAGCAGGCACACCTGGAAATGGATGCCCCCCCAGACACACACACACGGGCAGCCACACCTAGAAGTGGACAAACCACACACATGCACACGCACACGCACGCGCATGCACGCACACAGCGGCACACCTGGAAGCTCACAAGCCACACACACGCATGTGCACACACGCACACGTGCGCACGGCGGCACACCTGGAAGCGGACGGCCGAGGACCTGTTGCAGTGCATGGAGATGGGTGCGAAGCCGTACAGGGCCTTGAGCACCTCGCGGTTGAAGGAGTTCCAGGGCACGGAGGCAAACTGCTCAGGGACAGACGCCTGGGGGCAGGTGCAGACTTCCTCGCTGTTGAACCTGGTGAGAGAAGGAGCCGTCCAGAGTGGGGTCTGGGGGAGCGGAGGGGAGTCCAACAAGGCACCCGTGATGCCTCCCTGAAGAGGGGTGGGGTCCCCAGAGCGGCCCTTCTAGCACACTGCCCTGGCCCTGCCTCCCGCCCTGACGACGAATAGGCTTCATCTCTTGTGCCATCTTGGCTCAGGTGGGAACGGCTGCTCCAGGGCTGGGTGGAGGGGCTTCTCGGGCCAAGTCCAGACTCGATAGGAAGCAAGAATGGGGGTCGCCTGGGGATGCCTGCCACCGGCGCCTGAAGGTGGGTGGGGGCCTGATCGCCAGGTTCCTGCTCACCTTGCTCCTGGGCGCCCTGCTTTCGCCCAGGGCCTGGAGGGTTTGGGGTTGGGGGGAGTGTTCGGGGCCGGGGTTGCCCTGCCATGCCCAGGATGGAAGGCACAGCGGGCATGCCCCGTGGAGCCATCACCTGTTCACGAGGCGGAAGTACTTGTGCAGGAAGCCAGGGTCCACGGCGCTCTTGCAGAGCTCCAGCTGCGTCTGGGGGTAGTAGTGCACATAGTTGACGCACATCTCCTCCAGGATCCCGAAGCCCCCCTGCAGGGTGGAGATGACCCCGTCAGCACTGGCGCGCCAGTGTCACCCCAGACGCTGCCGTTCAGCCTCTCTGGGTGTTCAGTGCTTCCACACACGCACGCGTGCACCCACTCATCACACGAGGCCAGATCGTGTTCTGAGTGGGCAGAGGCCCTGCCCTCCTGGGGTCCTCAGCCTTTGCCAGAGAGACAGACAGCACAGCAGTCAGCCGGCATGTGCAGCTCAGGGAGCGACGCCTCCTCCGCATCCTCGGCTTTATCCTATCTTTGCCGGTCGCAGGAGGCAGGGAGCCCCCTCACGCCCCCAGCCTCACCCCAGCGTGGGCTCCGGTGCTGACACATGTCTGTGGCCTTGGCTCTCCGACTAGGGCAGCCATCAAAATAACCCGGGTAGCTCATTAAAGCAGACATCGCCGGGAGTCACCACCCAGCCTGGGGAGGAACTGATGAGTTTATGTGTTTATTGGGTACCCAGGGGATGTTTGAGGGCAGGAGGAGGAGAAGGGGACAACAGAGGATGAGATGGTTGGATGGCATCACCGGCTCGATGGACATGAGTTTGAGTAAGCTCCGGGAGTTGGTAATGGACAGGGAGGCCCGGCATGCTGCAGTCCATGGGGTCGCAAAGAGTCGGACACGACTGAACTGAACTGAAGAGGGGATGCTGATGCTGGCCCAGGGCCCACAGCGTGAGAGCTGCTGCTTTACTGGATGAGTGAGCGAGGGGCACCCCCGCCCTGCGCTCCAGCAGAGCTCAGACTGGTGCCTGAGCTCTGCGGCAGGGGCGGGACGTTGGGGTGACTTACCACGGTGGCCAGCCTCCTGTCTTCCGTGTTGTATGTGCAAGAGGTGATGAGCACGTCTCCCTGGAGGGCCGAGGCGACAGACGCCCTCAGCACCTGCCCGCCTGGGGTCCAGGTGCCCTGGGCTGGACCCACGAGTGACCACAGTGGTCGGTCCCCCCCGAGGAACTCGACAGTGGCCCCTGGGGTCCCCACACTTGAGGACCACCCTGGAGTGTCCCCAGGGAGTGATGACCAGTCGACTTCTCTGGCCGCTTCTTACTTGGGCCACAGGCCAGCTGGTGGCTGCGTGGGGCTGGTCGGGTGTCACAGCCTGCGTTTGGGCCAGCCCCCACCCTGCCCAAGAGTGCCCTGCTGCATGGTCAGCGACCCACTGGCGAGCCCCAGGCCCTCATCTCTCCCTGAAGCTCTTGGGTCTGTGGTCCTCTGATCAGGCAGGAGGAGGCCTGTGACCCCGAGTGCCCTCTGGTCCTGGCCCCTCCAAGGGCCCCCTGTGCAACCCCGGGGGAGTCTCAGAGCTAGTTCTGGAAGGCCTTCCATGGCCTCTTCCCTCCCCATCCTTCCTGCCCTCCCCCCACCTCAGTCTCCTGCCCTGAACCGGGCACTCACCGGCTGGACAGACACGACCTTCTTCAACATGCGGATCTCCTGGGGTGGGCAGAGCAGAGGGTGGGGAGGGGCAAGGACGAGGCGAGACTTCAGAGTCCTGCAGACCCAGTGCCCCACCCTGCCACCCCACGACCTGGGGGATGCCAGAATGGCTAAGTGAGGCCTCCGGCCAGGAGGCCATTAGAACTAGAAAGTGAGCGTGGGATGGGGGGTGGTGTTGGGAAGAGAAGGTCAAACGGGGCCCTGGCCGCGCCCTGGCGGGCCTGGCAGGGCAGGGGCAGGTGGGGTGGGCGTCCCCACCTGGAAGTGTGGGCTGTAGTGGTTGTCCCTGTTCACGATCTCTGTCTCCCGGCCGTCCCTGGCCAGCACTGTGACCACCTTCCGGCCGGTCAGGTGCGTGTGGAGCTGAGAGGCGAAGATGTGAATCCCTGAGGCGGGCAGGGCCTGCGGGACGGGGCAGGGTCAGGGCCTGGCACGCAGCCGCCACAGCCCCCAGCCCACGGGCGGCCTTGCGCCTGGGTGGCCCTGGCCCTTCCTCCTCCCCAGTCAGGCGAGGCGCTGGCCGTCCCAGCCGTGGCTGGGAAGCGCCAGGGAGACAGGCCAGCCCTCACATCACCCCCAGGGCAGAAGATGACATCCCAGACGTTCCCCCGACGTGACGCTCATGCGGTTTAGATGGAAATCATCCTAAAACGATTACATTCGTCGAGTGATTTCTCCACCACATGTCATCTCCCTGACCTCGCACCGCCGTGCCATCCATACGGTCGGCAGCTCTGTCACCGAGTGACCACAGGTTGCTGCACCTCTGCGAGTCACCCGACTCCCCCTCCGTGCCTCCAGCTTGCTCTCCGCCAGCCACCGCCCCTGCCCTTGGTCATTAGGGGCACCCTCTGGCCCCCTTGCAGTGATGGAGGGCTGGGCGACCTTATGGCCACATGTGTGACAACTGGGAGCCCCTGCCGATGGGTGGGACACGGGTCTCTCCCCCTTGGTCCCGAGTCCAGATGTGTGACAGGTGCAGGGGGATTGCTGTCTTGGGGCCTATGGTCGAAAACACGGTGCTTCTTCTGGGCTTGTCTTCGGCTGGGATGTCTAGACCAGGACAGACTTCCGACTGCGGAAGCTGTTCCCCTCGGGGGTCTGCCAACAGAGACGAGACCCCCACTCTTCCAGAAGCCCTTCCACAAGCATCCACAGAAATGCGATTTTCCCAAAGAACGTACTATTGGAAGGGGAACAAGAACACTGAGCTCTTTTTGTTTTTGCTGTAAAGTACTTAGAGACTCTGCGGAGAGGAGGCAGGCAGGCCCTCGTTTCCAGGCTGGCGAGAGGTGTGCTCAAGGTCAGAGGGTCAACACGACCACCAGCTCTGTCTCAAGGGCACTTTGCTTGCCTAAGGCTTCGAGGAGCCCCCCGCCAAAGGACAAATCCACTCTAAACCTCACCGCAGAGCGGGCTGCGCCTGACTTCTCGCTCTGCACGGCAGGCATGGTGGCCCCTGCGGGCCCCAGGCTCCTCATCTGTTGGGTGGATATGCAAACCCTCACCCGGCTCTGTGACAGTGAAGGGGCCATGCGGGAGAGGGTGTGCACAGCATTCACAACGGACCGAGAAGTAACATCCGCCAAATAGAAACCACCAGAGTAAGATAGACAGCCCACCGGAAACACTGGACGAAGTTACGAGCAGGTATTCACAGAAAAGGAGGGCGAATGGCCTAGAGGTCGGCGCCAAGGTCCTCAGCGTCTATAAATGTGTCCTGAGGTCAGTCGCTCAGTCGTGTCTGACTCTTTGCCACCCCAGGGACTGTAGCCCGCCAGGCTCCTCTGTCCATGGGATTCTCCAGGCAAGAATACTGTAGTGGGTGGCCTTTCCCTCCTCCAGCGTATCTTCCCAACTCAGGGACCCAACCCAGGTCTCCCGCATTGCAGGCAGATTCTTTACCGTCTGAGCCACCAGGGAAGCCCAAGAATACTGGAGTGGGTAGCCTATCCCTTCTCCAGGGAAACTTCTTGACCCAGAAATCAAGCCAGGGTCTCCTGCATTGCAGGCGGATTCTTTACCAGCTGAGCTACCAGGGAAGCCTACTTCTATAAATAGGGGAATTCAAATGGAACAGCAGGGATGTTTTTCTCCCCAATGATTGACACGCTAAGACACTAACACAGTGGGTGGGTAAGTCTGGGGCGCTGGGCACACCCCAGTACTGTGGGGGAGGAAAGCTCCCAGTGGGCTTTCTGGGGGCCGTTTTACCAGAGTCATCCCAATGAAAGCTCACATCCCCGTGCGTGGCAGCTGCACCTCCAGAATCCACCTGGCACAAGTTTCCTGAGCGCACATAAATTTCCTGGAGGGTTTCTTCCCATCAGTGGGAAGTTAAGGCAGCCTGGATGCTGGTGATGAGAGGACAGGTCAGCCCTGGCCAGAACTGGGGGAGGCAGGGGGCATGGAGGACCCAGAATCTGGGGAGCCCCTTTCACTCCTCCGGAAGCTCAGGCCCTCCATCTGCTCAGGAGACTGATGTTACCTGTGCCCACCTGCCCCTCGCAGCCCCGGGGACCAGTGCTCCCTCGTATGCTCCGCCCTGGACGCCTGGCTGGTCTCAGGTGATGAAGTTCCCACTTCATCCGTGCTGCGCGTCGGTTAAAGGGCAAGTCACGGACGAACTATTCAATTTGTTTTGAAGCACGCAAGTGAACGGGCTTGTAGCAACAAGCAGGGAAAACATCTAGAAGGAAACAAAAGATCCCAGAACTGGCAGCCAGGGCAGAGGAGAGGACGCTGCGCTGAGGGGGCCTTGGGGGTCAACTGCGTTTTTCCGCGGTGAACGCGTGCCTGCCCACTCGTGGCTGAACTCGTATTTTCAATGCTGGCTGGGGTGTGGACTGAATGTGTGCATGCTAAGTTGCTTCAGTCGTGTCCGACTCATTGTGACCCTTTGGACTGTAGCCTGCCGGGCTCCTCTGTCCATGGGATTCTCCAGGCAAAGTACTGGAGTGGGTTGCCATGCCTTCCTCCAGGGGATCTTCCTGATCCAGGGATTGAACCCGAGTCTCTTACGTTTCCTGCAGTGGCCAGCGGGTTCTTTACCACCAGCCGCACCACCAAATGGGGGCCCACAGTTATTGCTGGAGAGGGTGATGCAGAACACGCAGCCGCAGGAAGGCTCCTTGGGGTCAGGGGGCTGGGGAGGCTGCAGAAGCTGCAGGGTGGGGGGGAGCGAGGTCACAGCTGCTGCCCTTGGTGCCCACCCTCGGGCCTCAGCAGGAGAAGTGCCAGGCCCTGCCCCGGGTCCGGCCACTCACCAGCTGGGTGCACTTGTCCGTGCAGTAGCCGGTGAGGACGAAGGCCGTCTCCTGCGGGGGGATGGCCATCACGGGCGTGTACGCCAGGCCCAGCTCCATGATGCCCGCGTCGAAGCGCCGCAGCGCAGCCGTGTAGTACAGGCGGATGCCCGAGGAGTCGCGCCGGCCTTGGGGGAGGAGGGACGGAGGTGAGCGGAGGCCCTGGCCCCCAGCCCCGCACATGACCCCCAGCCGCCCTCAGCCAGGAGGCGCTGGGCACCCATGCCTGCTGCTCCCTGCCTTTGTCCCCACACCCGTTTAGTCCAGGCAGACACCATGGTTACCGGAAGACAAATTCACGCACCCCGCGCGGTTCCCATAGGGAGAGAAAGAGCTATTGTTTCTGCGAAAACGAGGCAAGTGCTCTGGGAAGACTTAACTAAGGCAGCAACGAAAGCCCAGAACGGTGCTGTTGAACCGGGCAGGGCGAGATGCCTGCCGTGGGTTGGGAAGCTGGCCAGTCCCTCCGAGGGCTGGGCAGGCGCCTTGATGCTCTTCCTGTGAGTTCACAGGGCCCTGAGCTGGAATCCACCCGCAGCGCGAACCGCTCAGTTTGGGCGGAGAGGAGGGCACGGCCGGTCTCACAGAGGAGCCTCCACCCCTGAGCAGGTGAGCGTGGGTTTGCATGGTGAGGTCAGCAGGAAGTATTTAAGGCACGTCCTTCTGGGGCTCCCTTGTTGATTCCTGTCCTGCAGGGTTGACCCAGGGCTTGCATCTCCTGGGAAGATGTCCCAGGAGAAACCTGAGAAGGAGGGTGGGCTCCTGGGGCGAGGTCTGGAGCTCCCCCGGCTCTCACACCGTCCTGGGCTCCTGGGGCGAGGTCTGGAGCTCCCCCGGCTCACACACCGTCCTGGGCTCCGTTTGCTCAAGTGTGCTGTGTGATCTCCGGTAAGTTGCTGTCCCTCTCTGGACTCAAAGTCAAAGGCCTCATCCAAAGAAGAATCATCGCTTCTGCCCATCACAGTCCAGCCACACCTGCCGGCTCTTCTTGCCGTCAGCTAATTGGCGAGTCCAAAAACTTCCTGGGCAGCCTCCCAGTGGTCATGTGAAGCTGATGGCCGGAGGTCCGGGGATGCTGGCACCCACAGGCCTCTAGCGGCCCCTTCCTGCCCTCTCCCTGCCTGGAATTGCTCAGCGAGGCCCTGAGCAGTTCAGGTCTGATCCCACGGGGGAGGAGTGGAGCTGGACACGGCTCACCCCCTCAGGATACGCAGGAGAGCTGGGAGCCGGGCAGAGAGCCCGTGGAACCAAAGAATCATCGTCCCACGTTATAGATGGGGAAACTGAGGCACAGAGCCTGAGCTAAAGTCCCTGCTCAAGAACTGCAGGGCTGGGAAGTAGCCGAGCTGGAATGCAGCCCACGGCGCCTTTGGGGCCGGGCTGTCTCCCTGCTCAGCTGCTCTGAGGTGGAACCAAGAACATCGCCTCTGCCTCCCGCCCCCTTGCACCAGCCACCCCCCCCACCACCACCACCGCAGTGTCCAAACTCAGCCTCTGTGTCTCTGGGCTGATTACATCAGAGGATAATAATAAAAAGGGAGATGCAATTGGTTAAAATTCAGACAGGGATTAAATAATGAAATAATTGTGGAATTTTGATATTTATAGAAAAGAGACCCATCTCCAGATTTTGCGAAGCGACAGGAGCGTCCTTATATTTGGCAAAGGATCCATAAATACAAGCAGATAATCAGGAAGAGACAGACTTCCTTGATGCTTAAGGAGTTTTCGAAAATCCATTTGCTTTCAGGTTTTAAATGAGCCATAAATCCCATACCACGCTAAGGCCCAAGCTGACTTATGGTCCTCTCTGTGCGTGCGGCAGATAATTCTAGCGGTGGCAGAAGGTATTAATTATGCGGCCGGGAAGAAATCGCTGGCGGCTACCGGTCAAGCTCACCCCCGGAGCCTGCACCCTGTTGGGAGTGCTGTGTCCCGAGCCTTCACAGCCCCAGAGCGGCTGAGCGAGTGAGTGAGCACGGGCAGGGGGAGGGTGCCCCACGCCTGGTCACACCACCAGGGAGAGACGGGCTGGGCCCAGCCTGGAGCTCAGGTTCTTATCAGACCGTTTCTGCCCTTCATTACACAAATGAAAAGTGTCATTTAAAAAAAAGTGAGTGAGAAGAAGCCTGTGTGGCTATATATGGCGGAAGACGCCGGTGAAACGGGGAGGAAAACCCTCTCACTTTCTGGGGTAGTATCAGCTGGCATCACCCTCCTAAAGACTGACCCTGTGCCCACCTTCGGGTGCAGAGCGGCCCAGCTGTCCTGCTCTCTGGCCCCCACCTCGCTTTCCCAGCCCCTACGCTACAGCCAGGCCGGACCACCTGTGTTTTCTGGAGCATGCTGGCCTTGCCCACCTCCATGTCTAGGCACAGCCTGTCCCTCCATCTGGAACACAGCACGTGTCGGCTTCCCTCATGAAAAGGCTCCTCGTCCTCCAAGGCCGCCACCATGCCGCCCGGGCCACCGAGACTCCTCCTTTCATACCTCCTGGCCCCCTGCTTGCGTCTCCCTCCTGAGAAGCCTTTGCACCTTCCTGGACCCGAGGTCTGCTGTGGTCGATCGGGGAACAAGATCACACTGCTTCCCATGCGGAGGGTCTCGTGGGTTTCTGTCTGCTGAGCATGGACTCAACAGCAGGAGGCAGACGAGGGCCACCCCTCCAGCACCCAGGGCAGACATTTCCAATCAATCCCAGATGCCTTTCCAGGTGCCGTCGCCGAGGGCCACTCAGAGGAGAGCCAGGCGAGCAGGACCTGTTTGCTGCCCTGACTCAGAACACGTGGAAACAAAACCCCGTTGTCACACGCACACTCCAGGCACACATTTGCTCCATCGAGAGAAGCAGGAGGGAGGTCCATGGCCAGAAACACCCCTGTTGAGCCAGGCACGCCCCTTGCCCCTGGAGACAGTCTGGGGCTGTGCCTCCTCGTGGTCAAGCCATCGGAGGCTGGGCTCTGGGTCAGGGATGATGTTGGCTCGGAGGGCCCTGCTTTCTGCTATCCAGCCAGGTGCCTTGTCCCGGCCCATGCTGTTCTGGGAATGGAAGAAGATGGGAGCACCCCTCGTGCTCAGGGGTAGGGGGCGTCTCTGGGTTTTAGCAGCCTCACAGAAGTTAGACTTCCAGGAGATACGGCGTTTGCACCCCCCTCCAGCTGACACCCTCTCTCCACTGTCTGTGTCCCCGTTGGTCGGCACATCCTGATACTAGCCGTCTGCTCTGCAGGTGCCAGCAAGGAAATGCTGTGGGGAGGGGTGAGCTGTGTCTTACCCTGGCCTCAATTTCCTCATCTGCAAAATGGGCACACAAGAAACCTCAAGCTGCCTTTCCCAGGTGGTTCCCGGGGCAGTGCCAGGGCGGCAGCAGCTGGTGTTTGTGGGGGTGGGGGTGAGGCGCTGCGCCCCTCCTGTGTGGGTGTGCGCCTTTAAGAGCCCACCGCAGCCACAGGAGACGGGCAGAGAGGAGACTGAGAGGGCCACAGGCCACAGTGGGTCAGGCGACAGGCAGGCTCGACTCGGGGGAGAGGACGCAGGCTGAGCCCTGCCAGCCCGGCTACCCCCCAGGACACAGAGAGTCCACGGGCTCCCGAGGGCAGGCGGGGGCAGGTAAGAAGGGCGGCGCGCTCGGACGTCCTACCTGTTATCACCAGTGGGTTGTGGTAGTGAACTTCCAGGCGGAGAAATCTGGAGGAGCCGGGCCCCCCGAAGGCCAGGCCTGCTTCCTCTGGGTAGTAAAAGGCCTGCGGAGGGCAAAGGGAAGGCTCAGCCCAGAAGACAGATGGGCAGGTGCCAGGGCAGGCCCTGGGGGCCAGGGCAAACCCACCCGCGTGCCGGAGCCTGAGCTGCAAGGGTGGGGGCGAGGGTTGGTGGGGCAGCCAGGTTAGAACCACGCTCCCCCACTGACGGGCAGCTCGTTACCAGCCCACACAGTGCTCCTGTTAGACTTGAGGTCAGGGGGTGCAGAGAGCTCTTAACCCCAGGCAAGCCCACCGCCCAAGCCCACCGCTGAGCTGCTGGAAGAAGCTGCTGGAAGACCCTGGACACAGCCAGTCCCCTCCAAATCCAGCGGAACTTGATGGGGAGTGAGAATGATGCCCATGAGGGAAGGAACAGGGGCTGGAGGAAGCATCTGTGGCTCCAAAGAGCCATGGGACTCCAGCGGCGTAGAGGCAGTGGGGAGAGGGGGCCCCGGGGAGACGCGGGAGGGGCACGCACCTTGGCGCCCAGGGCCCAGGCGGCCAGCACGTGACGGCAGAAGTTGAGCCGCTGCGGCTTCATCTTGGAGTCGCAGGGCCCGCTGAAGTGGGGGATGGTCTCGAACTCGGCGGCGCACTGGAAGACCTCCATGTGGTGCACCAGCGCCTCGTTGCCCTCGGTGACGATGGGCTCGTACTGCGGGGTGGGCACCCGCTGAGACCCCGCCCCCACACGCTCACCCCCACTGAAGCCCCCCTCCCGAGTGGGCCTCTGCTTGCCCATCTGTAAAATGGGAGGGCTGCACCCGGTGGTTTCTGGGGAGCCTCGAGTCCAGGGTTTTGGGAGCTAACCCACCACCTGGGAACCAGTCAGGATCTGCCAGAAGGTCATGGTGAGAGCTGAAGCAGAGGGAAGGGGTCCCCGGCAAGTCATTTCTTGGCTGGGGGAGACAGGAAGTCAGCAGTCCTTGCGTGAAAGCAGCAGGGGCTGGAGACACGGAGATTGCTCAAGGCTGAGCCTGAGCCTAGGGGGCAGGTGCAGCTGTGAGTCTGTCCCGTTGCTTCCTGCTGTGTAAGTTGGGGGCTCACACAGCCTCTCTGGGCCATACACCCTCGACTGGAATAAGGATGCTGATCTGTAGGGCTGTGTGTGTAGTGCTGGGACGATGGAGTGGGTAAACCACTTTCCCTTCCCCTGGAGCCAGACAAAGAGTAATCCAGCAGCTGTTGTCATTCTTGTGTCTCCAGGTGCATGTTCAGAGCAACTGAGCCCTGAGCTGAGCTGTTATTTCAAGGGGGAGTGTGGCCTGACAGACAGATAGATAGACAGCCATTCCCATCCCAGGGGAAGATGCAGAAATCAAGACATCGGTTGGTCCAGGCTGGAAGCCGGGCTGCAGCAGCCCTGGGGGGCGCGGAGGGGGAGCGAGCAGGGTGATGGGGGTCAGAGCATGCGTGGGGCTGGACCCCGGACAGCTCTCCAGGAGTGGACACGCTGGGGCCCGCGTACCATGACGATGTGGTGCCGGGGGAAGCCGTCCGGGAGCTCGGTCACGTAGCACCAGTACGTGGTCTGCTGGCCGGGGATGAGGACGTCGGGGGCGCGGATCTCCATGGTGCGCGTGTCCGCGGGCAGGGCCGGCTTCGGGATGCTGGGCTTCAGCAGCTGCACCCTCTGCAGCCCCGTGTGCAAGCCGGATGTGTTGATGGACTCCAGCGACCGGAGCGGCTCCTCCAGGAATCCATACACCAGGTGGACGGTGCCGTCCTGCAGGCAAGACAGGGCCTCTTCACTCACAGCCCCAAGCCCGGCTCCTGGTGAGCGGGAGGCTGCCGGGTCCCTCCCCACAGTGACATGCTTGGTTCTCATCTCTGTGAAGGACGGGAACCTTCAGGCTCTGTGTGAACTGGGCTGGGATTAAATCCAAGGCCACCCACGCCCAGAGCCCACGCATTAATACCTTTTGTCTTCCTAAATGCCCTCAATCTACATTCGCTTAGTGTCCGTTCAACTAACCATTGCTGGCTCGCTGTGAACGAGGCTGGCTCATCTGGGACCCCGGGTCCCTCTGTCTCCCCCAGGTCCCTGGGAATAGGGCTGTTCTCTGCACAGGTGTCTCAGAGCTCCAGGCGGGAGGTTGCCCCGCACCAGACTAGAAGCTCTGAGCTGAGCACACGTGGGCATCAGACACCCTGCAAAGTTCGGGGAGAGGGTGCTCTGCCCGCCCTTGCCTCCTCCATGGGTAAGCAAGCAGGAGAGTTGAGGACTCGGGTGACCTTCTGGAAGTGACAGGGACAAAGCAGGTGATTAAATAGTTAATCCCATTAGCGGATTCTAAGTAGGAAAAAGTACAGGAGACCCCTGAATGTTAATGATTACTCAAGAAGCATTTGCTTAACCACAGAACCAAGCAACAAAACCATACAGAAGCAGCAAGAGACGCGCCCCCCAAATAAGAAAACAGCGGTGGCAAGAGGCCCCCAGCCCTGCCCAGTGAGCTCAGTGAGCTAGGGCCTGCCCTCTGCACACAGGAAAGCGGTGCTTTGTGGACCTGGCCTGACCATGTAGGGACAGGGAAACTCCCCTGCCCGACCGGGAGGCGGAGCTGACGACGGAAGCGTGATGTCTACTCAAGAAAGACAGAGAGGGTCTTCTCCCCACCCCACTTCTCCTTTGGCTATAAAACTGTAGCCCACTAAGTTCTCGGGGTGCAGGACTCTCTTGCCTCCCAAGCGTCATGTTCTCATGAACCCCTTCTTCTCGATCCCTCTGCCCCAGGCTGGATTCTTCCTGCTCTGAGACAGGAAGGACTGGCGCTCTCCGGAGCCCCCAGAACACTACCCGTCTGTTTCAGGACTTATCCTGGCCCCAGCTCTGTCCCCACCACGCCATGGGTACCCAGGCACGTCCTCCCCCGTCTGGCCTCGGTTTCCTCACGTTGCGCCAGGCCAGCCTTTGTCACTGTCATGCTGCAAAGATAACGCAAGACCATGGGCGTCAACGTGCACTGAAAAGTTAGGTGGATTTTGTCTTCAAGAGAAAACCGGGTTGCTTTTCCCTAAGGGTCTCGGATCCGCTGTGGCCGTGAATTCCTGGACGGAGCAGGTTGAGCCTTACTTGTAGGTCCCTTTCTCCCTTTGCAGGCAGGTAAACTGAGGCGCAGTGGAGGCGGGGGCTTGCCCTGAGCCTCAAAGACCATTGGCCAACCAGGGCCAGGTCGAAGGACCAAAGTCTCCTGGAGAGTCTTCTCCAGAATTCCACTGAAGATGCTGGGCCCAGAGGAGAGAGCAAGTCCAGGGCAAGGTCACTCAGGGCTCCATTAGAAGGCTTCGGGGCGAGACCCACGTCTAGAGACATGTCAGCTAAGTGTCAACCAAGAGCTGCTTATTCAAAGCATCAGAGGCTGAGAGCAGAGCTGGCTTCTCCCAAGCTGCCTTGTCCCTGCCTGGCTGCCCCTGGGAGCCCCTCTCTCTGCGGGTGAGGGGCCCGGGATGCTGCCCCGGACGTTACGACGGCTCCACCCCGCCCACGGCAAGCGGGCCGCCACCCACCTCGATGAGGTAGTCGTTGGGGTCACAGGTGCCAAAAGGCCTCTTGAAGAGCAGGTACAGGCCTTCTGGAGTCCTCTGTGCCCGCAGAAGCTGGTAATCCTGCTGGGAGTCCAGGTGGACCTGCCCCTTCTGGTCACTCCAGGCATCCTGCAGAGACAAGGTCAGGCTTGGAGCCCAAGCGGCCGGGCCGAGGGGGCGGGTGGTCACCCACAGCACAGCCCCTGGACACACCCCGCCCTGGGGTGCCTGGCCTTGACAGGTGACCTCAAATGCCAGCCGGCGCTGGTCAGCCAAGCAGGTTCCCAGACCTCTGGGTGGGACCCAGAAACTGTATTACCCAGGAGGTGCCAGGACTGGGGACGTGGGGTCCTAGACAAAGAATCCCTCTTGGTCTGGGGGACAGCGGCCTGACAGCACACAGAGCCTTGGAGAGGGGAGAATGAAGGGAGAGAGAGGCGCTGGCAGTGGGGTGTGGGCACCAGCCCATACTCAAAGGCCCCGAGAGAGTGAAGCCCTGCACCTGCGCACCTCACTCGAGTCCCAGCTTTGCCTGGAGAAGGTAAACTGAGGCCCCGGAGCACACAGACCCACTGCCGGTCCCCAGGATGTTCAAGGGCGGTGGCTCTGGCCAGCCCCTCCCCTCCCCTATCCCCAGCTGCCTCCTGGCACCCAGCTCTAAGGCCCAGCCACCCAGGGGCTCCAGGCCAGGGCACCAAAGACAGCCCCTGGGCCAGGCGGCTGCGAGGGAGGCCCTGCCCCGACCAGCAGGGGAGGGGCAACGCGGGCCAGAGCTATTCGGCCTCAGAATGCTTTCAAACCCTGCATTCAGGGCGGCAGCACATTTTCTTCATTTCCTTGAGGAAAAAAAGAAACCCACGAAAGATTTTGCCAAATCTCCCCCCTGGAGAAAAGCGCCGTGACGAAGCTCCTGCCGGGGGACGCTGGGGATCTGCAGGACTCAGTTCAAACAGAAGCAGAAACTTAGCCTGTGAGCCTTCAGCTGGAAATCTAGAATGTATTTGTTGAACATATTGCTAGAGGAGGAAAAACAAGCCTGACATTTGTTTGCATAGGAATTTGTTGTGCAAATTAATCTTGCCTGTGCGGGAGGATGCGAAAGTCACCCCAGCTCTCTTGGCAGCCGGGGAAGCTGGGCCCGGGGCTCGCTGCTCCTCTGGGACCGGCTTGGAGCCGTGCTGCCCCGGTCTTCCTGGGCCGTGACCCAGAGCCACTGAGCTGCCTCGTGCAGGGGAGGCGGGGCGGCCCAGAGCCAGTGGCCCCCATCCCATCCGGCTGGTGGTCAGGCTCACCCAGGCTCCCGCCTCCCTGGAAAATGGGCAAAGCTCCTTCCTGCCTGCAGAGTTGTGGTGGGGGTTGGATGGAGCACCCCTGGGGTTCCAGAAAGATCAGCCAAGGGTGTCAGCTCATGTGAACCCCCTTATCCCGAGAAAGTAGAGAGGCAGAATCGTACCCACTCTGCAGATGGGGCACACGAGGCTGGGAGGCCCCTCCTGAGCCTGGCTAGCCAGTCCGGCCGGATTCCCACTCTTCAGGAAGTAAGAGCCCCTCTGCCCACAGATCGAGTGCCTGCTGACTTGCAGGAGCGTGTTAGCCCTCCTGGGTTTGTGTCCCTGAGAGAGCGGGTTTGGCCCCCAGGGAGGCGGGGGTAGAGGAAGCTGGGGCGGTGCTCAGGGCAGGATGGCTGGGCTCTCCCCACCCGGGGGGACCCTCTGCAGTCTGTCCAGGGCCCCGCAAGCCCCTCTCCTCCGAAGGGCAATGTCCCTGCTCCTCCACCCTTTCCAGCAAGAATTGAGGGTGAATTTGGGGTGTGGAGTGAGGTGTGTGCCTCAGTGTGGATGGTTCCTTCCAGGCCGGGTGCGCAGGTCACCCACGTGTGCAAGCACCAGCTCCCAGGCGGCGCAGGCCGGGCCCCTCGCTTGGGTGCGTGTGAGCTCCGCACGCTGTTTGTGCAGGTGGGGGCGTGGGGGCCTCCTTCCTGAGGGCGACATGGAGGTGTGGAGAGGCTGTGCTTTATGTGGTGAGCGTGTCCCCCGTCTTGGGCTGCGCTCCTTGGGCGTGCCGGGCAGTCAGGGAAGCCACCTGTTTCCCATCTTGACCTCATGTCGGCATCCGAGACGCCCAAGCTTGGGACACAGGGATGCTCAGATACAGGGGACCAGAGAGGCGAGAGGAAGACTTCCTTTGCCAGGTTCGGGAGGGCGAGTGCAGAGAAGGGCAGGATCAGGGGCGCTGCGGTGGGGGAGGACTCACCCCAAAGTAGGCGCCGTCCCTGTCAGTCCAGAGCACCACCAAGTCAGCATTCTCCAGCTCCCCTCGGTCCGACATCCCAAACAGGACACCAGCCTTGAGCTCCCGCACCAGGAGCTGGAAGTAGATGGTCTCCTGCGCATAGCTGATGTTCCAGGACAGCTCCAGGGTCCCCTCGGGGTCCAGGGGGATGTGGAAGGGGAAGGGGCTCTCGGCGGGGGCCGAGCCCTGCAGTGCAGCCACGAGGATGACCAGGAAGACGGCCACCGCGGTGCCGTACATGGAGGCCGCCTCGCGCACGCTGGGGCTGGGGACCTGCATGGCTGGGCGAGCGCGGCCACCCCACCTGGCCATTTATGTCCCGGGCCCCCGGGGAGGTGGGCTCAGGCTGCACCGGTAATCACATTTGTCTGGTGGGGAATTCAATTGTCCCAGCAACCCTCCCACCAGCCTGGGCCCCCAGGCCAAAAGCTTTTCTGCCCTCGTTTCTCCTAATTGGCACTAATGACGCATGGACATCATCAGCGGGAATCGAAGCAGACGGGCTGATTTCATTCTCTCTGAATGGTCCCCGAGAGCCATCCGGGAAGGGCTCCTCCCTGCGGGCGCCCTCCAGCTGAGCACCGGGCTGACAACCAGGGCCTGTCCCCGCACGGCTGGCAGGCGGGGCCGTGCCGCCCCATTTGTGGATGGGCAGACGGAGGCTCCGTGGGGTCATTTCCGAGGTGGTGGTGGTGGTTTAGCTGTGAAGTCGCTTCTGACTCCTTTGTGACCCCATGGACTCTAAGCCCACCAGGCTCCTCCGTCCGTGAGATTTCTTAGGCAAGAATCCTGGAGTGGGTTGCCATTTCCTCTCCAGGGGATCTTCCCGGCCTAGGGATCGAACCGCGTCTCCTGCAGTGGGAGGCGGATTCTCTACCACTGAACCACCAGGGAAACCCCCATTTCTAAAGTGGCCAGTGAGAAAAGAGACCTCACTGCTGCAGGCCCAGGGAGCCATGTCTATAGCCCTGGAGGGCGGACCAACTTCAAACTAAAAATAAGAGACGATCCCCAAATAGTCCCCGTGTTTAGACACTCTCCCCGGGCCTGCTGCCGCCGCTCTTGTCTGCTCTCTTCTCCCCACAGGCTCCAGCTGGCGCCACAGCTGCTCCCGAGGGAGTGGGCGTGCTGCTGGGGGCAGGGGCAGATGGCCCAGCGGTATGCTGGCGGTGGGGGCGGGGGGGTGTGGACAGACTGCAGGTGGGTTTCTGGGGAGCCCGGACAGCACCGCACATTGCCGGGGAGCAGACTTCTTGACGACGCCTTGCGGAGGGGTAGGCCGCAGACTCTGCAGAAAGGGGTGTGAGCCACAGGCCTGCTTCCTCGTCTCTGAAGCTCCAGCACCCACAGTGTTGCTTAGCCTGGAGTGGACCCAGTCTGAATTCGAAGCCTCCCAGGGCAGCCAGTCTATGGCAGTGTTTCTCCCACACACACCACAGGGCTTTTGCACAGACCCACTGGGACTCATGGCCCATTGAGCTCAGGTGTCAGTCTCTCTGCAGACCAGCTCACCCAGTCCTTCTCCGTGCAGAGTGGGCTGGGCATGTGCTACCGCCGCTGGGAAGTTCTCCCTGACCGCATTCTGCTCTGAACTTGGCTGCCTCCTTCCAGGAACCTGACTTCCTTCTTTCTTCCTTCTTCAGTTGCTCCTCTCTCTGGCAAAACCAAGAACCTGAGCAATATCCTCAGTATCCACAATATTGCCCGCAAGTATCCACAAGTCCTCAAAGAGCGACGAAGGCCGGCCTAGAGCTTGCAGCGTCTGGCCCTGCTTTTGCTCTGAGCTCTGCTCCTCAGGAAGGGGTGACTGTGTCTGCCTGAAGGCGAAATCTGGAGCAAGCTACCCTCCTCCCAGGACCTGGTGGGTGGTGGGCTCTCCTCACGGCGGCTGGGCCGCCCTGCAAACAGGGCGGAAGGAGAAGGCTGCTACGAGAGGCCCCAGGACCCCTCCCTGACTTACACGGGTGGGGTGCTACAGGACTCGCTGCTCACAGCGCCATCACCGCATGGCTGTCCTTGGGGCCGCTCCCCGAGCCGGCACAGCGTCAGAGCGAGACACAGGGTGAGTGAATCCGGGAACGCGCGAGCCGACTCACAAACAGGCGGGACGCCGCCACTAGCCTGCGTCCTGGGCCTGAGGAAAGATGCGGACGGGTAACGGGTCATGAGAGCCGGCCCCCTGGGCCCCGGAGGCCGCAGACCCTTGGCTCCAGTGACGAGACAGAAGCCAGGGAGGGCTGCAGCCTGGGGCGGCAGGTGGGCTTCCTGGAGCAGGGCAGGGGCTCAGTTAGAGCCTGGGAGGATGGGGTTCCCACGGATGCGGTGGCCCCGGGGGTGCCTGGCTACAGGATCAACCGCAAAGGCCTTTAGGTAATGATCCCTGCATGGAAGACAGGAGGGTGCAGGCCAGGGGAGACCACAGTGCAGGCTCCGGAGGCCCCACCCCTCGGGGCACTGCCTCGTTCTTTAAAATTCTGCCCAAACCCCCTCATCTGTGCTGGGTGGGCAGGCATGGAGCCTCTGAGATCGCTGAGACACCCACTGTCTGGACATCCACTAGCCACCTCCTCCCCCGACTAGGGAACAGCTGCGGCGAGGGGGTGAGACAGGCTGCTGGGGCAGGCGCCGTGCCCCCGGTGGGCACAGGGACAAAGCCAGCAGGTGCAAAGCGAGGGCGACCAGGCTCCACGGCAGTCCTGGCTCTGGGTGAGCGTCCTGGCCACCCACGTGGCTCTGGCTACAAGAGAAAGACTGGGTACCACCCCCCACCCACCCCCGACCACCTGGGGTAGCAGGACCCCCAAGGACTCATACCCAGGGCTGGGGACTCTGGTTTCAAGCCTGCCGCACCCCTGCAGAGTCCCGGCTGGACCTTCGCACGGAAGGGCTTTCCCACCTAGACCCGCGCCCATCTGCAGATATCAGCAGTTTATCCCTCTGCCCCTCTTCAACCCAGCGGTGAGGCCTGGGAGCCAGAGCCCAGGATAGGGGTCAGGAGCCCTGCGGGGAGAAGCCCAGGCAGACGCCTCTCCTCTCTGGATGCAGGTGAGAGCAACAGCTGCTCAAAGACGGAGGAAGCGAGGTCCGAGCGGCTCTCAGTACACAGCAGAGTGCTGTGCCCGCGCGTTTATTTTTAACAGGATTCGGAAGACGTTCTCTGTCTCCACTCAGAGCCGGACTGGCATGCTGACCTTCCAGTTGCGTTTGATAAAAAGGGTTCGGCTGACTTCAGAAATGAGAATTGCCCATGCTAGTAATTAACTGGAGCTGGAAATCGTGTTCACAGCCGTCCCTTCACCTGCTCATTTCATTTCAGCCCCACCAGCCCATGGGCACGGATCTGCGACCGTCCTCGGACATGAGATAATGCTCAGGAGAGGAGGGACCCCGTCGGGAGCAGGGTCTGCCTGGTGTCCCGAGCACACTCGCGGCCCAGGGGGCTGCACTCAAGGCAGCCAAGGTCAGGGAAATTCCACTGGAGTCAGGAGGAAGGGATGCTGGGGGGAGAAACGCAAGCAGGGGGAGAAGCTGAGGTGGCTCTGGGCCGGCGGGGGTGGGAGGGAGCTGGTCCAATCCGGCCGCCTCCTCCGCGATGTGCAGCTCCTTGCATTAATGGATTTTTAAAAAACAAGCAATCTGACCTGGAATAAGGAAGCAGTGCTCAGCGCTCCTGCCTCGGCCGTGTCGGTGAGATGCCTGCTCACCCCAGGCGTCCTCTGGACAGCGGCCGCCCCCACCCCCCGGGACGCATCGCTGGCTTCTTCTCCATGCACTCTCGGGATGGGGTGGGGGCTCACGCTGCCCCCTGCTTCCACTCCCGTCCCCCCCAACCTGGCTCCGCTCTGGTGATCAGGTGCAGTTTGCCCTCCAGAAGTGGGGGTGGGGTGGGATGGCACCCCGGGGTGTCTCTGCCACCCTGTCAGGAAATAAACACCAGTTCACCGCTCAGCGCCTGGCTCTCCTCCAAAGCGCTTCGACGGCTGACCTCATTTAGAACTGATTTCGGGGTTTTAATAAGCCCTTTGCCTTCCTGCTTCTCTCTGACACTGTCAGCCTTGGAGTTATAATCCCCCATGGCTTCTGCCGCGTGAGGCTGGCTCCCCAACAACCAGGTTAGAGCCAGTGAGGCCATGGAGGCCAGAGGGGGGCCTCAGCCAGACAGGCCAGGCCAGGCCACTCCCCAGTCACCCCAAGGGAGCTACAGGCAGTGCCCACCGCCCTCCACTCCCGGAAACTCCAGCAGTCCAGCTGATGGCGGCGTGGAAAGCGGGCTGAGAAGGGCTGATGGGGGCTGTTGGAAGCTGAGACCCACCCCACCCCCAGGGCTGCACGCAGGCCCTGCCCACCCACACGACAGCCTTGACCAGCAAGGCTGGTCAACAGTCAAGACAATTGGATGACCAGCCTCTCTACCCTGGCTCAAAGTTCAGAGGCCACACCCTGAAGGTCCCAGGCCCTGAAGCTCGGGTCGCCAGTGGCTCAGCTGACACACCAACCACAGGTCAGCAGGTGCCACCCAGCCCAGGAGCCCCTGATTTGCCCTGCTCCTTAAGCCACAGCCAAGTAACGGTGACCCAGCCTGAAGATCAGAGGGCCCCAGCCCACCCCGGCCCCCGACCCGCTTTGAGGCAGGGTGGGTTTGGAGGTCGATCTGAGAGAGGCCTGCAGGGCTGCACCTGGCCAGCCCAATGGAGCTCTCACCTGGCCAGAGTGCCTGGTGACACCCGCGGTCCCGCTGAGGACGCAGGCTACACGGAGCAGCCGCGTCTGCCTCCGAGGGTGCTGAGCATGCGGCCTCTCTCCCTTCCGTAACTCTCGACATGGCCTTGTGGGACTGCGCTAACTTATGGAGCCCACTCCCTCTTTGTCAGTGTTTGGGTGTCTGTGCGTTCACCTAACCAGCAGTGGACAGGAGAGAAGCCAGTGACCACACACATCCATCTTCACACACGTGTGCCCCTGCTCCTTCAGGGCCACCCCTAGAGCTAAAACCATGGGGCCAGAGGCAGCGGGGCTTCCCCTCGGACGCCACTGCGTCCTGCGGCCCAGAAGGCCTTCATCCAGGAGGAGAGGCCGCTGCTGGCCACGCGCCACCCAGCAAACACAAAACCCCTTGCCTGGAACAGATAGCTTCTTACAGGTAAGTAGGTTTCAGCCTTGTTGATGGGCCAAACTCGCTATTGGGCTGGACAGCTGCCCTCAGGCTACAGTCAAATGCATCACAGACAGAAACGCAAATTCAATAAAGCCCGAGCCTCACCACCTGCTTTTCAAAGCTGAGACTTTGGAAAGAGCAGGTCTCTGTGCCCGGGGGGCCTCTGACATTCGCACGGTGAGAGGGGCCGGCGGATAAGCGCTCTCTGATCCAATTGTCCCTTGGCTGATCGAGTTACGGAGCGATTTGCCCGCTGGCGGCCAGGGGACAAGGTGAATTAAACGTCCGGACAGAGACGATGCTGCACGTAGCTGAGCAGCCGGTGGGGTGCAGGCAGGGACATCTTTCCGGTGGACACTTGGTCAATACCTGGCATGACAGGATGTCTCAGGAGGACCGGGGCATCGCCACCCCTGGACGCCGGGTCTGCGCTTGACAGTCCCCACGTGGTGGGAGCACGGGGATCACTGTCACTGCTGCCGAGGGCCCCAGGTCCCTTCCAGAGCCTATCAAGGAACTCATCTGACGGAACCTCCTCGCCCAGGCTGGCCGATGTTACCGCCCCCTGGCTAAGATCCTCTGTTGCCACTGACACTGTCTCAACACAGAGGGGCATCTTTTAAAACCAAAACAGCAACCGCCTTCCTTCCATCTGGACAAACAGAAGCGTCAGGACAGCACTTTGAGGGGCAAAGGGCAACTCTGGGTGAGCTGGCATCTCTGCTGGGGAGTACATGTCACCACCTCCAGTCCAGAGAAGTGCCCTGAAGTGCAGCTTCAGCGTTTTATCTTCTGTTGCAGGGTTTTCACAAGGCCAAGCAGAACCAAACTTCAGTCTCAAACCAGAAGCTTCACCCAAAACCAGGGGATGTGGCTGCATCCTGAAGCCTGCTCCTTGGTACCCAGGGGCTATCGGCTCCTCCCCGGCCCTGGAGGGGGGCCGCTAGGTACCCAGGGCAAACATGATCCCTGGGCGTGTTTAATAACACCTTCTCCCCACCAAACTCCTACCCTGTGTCAGAAAAATGCTTTTGAAAGAAAAAATTCACAAAAGAATTGTTTTTTTTTTTTTAAATGGAATCTTTTCAGGGGATCAGAATTCTGCAGGAATCATAGAAAGAGGCAAAGAGACAAAATTAGAGGGAACCAAACCCCAGCCGCTATGAGAACCAGACCTGGAGCCCTGGGGACCAGACACTGGGAGGGTGAGGATGGTCAGCAGGGCTTCTCCAGTGGCTTCACAGGCACCAGCCATGTGACTGATCGTCCCTCACCCACGAAGTAGGCAGCAGAGAGCCCCCGAGTCCCCAGATTAAAGCAGAGGACAGTCGCCACTGCAGAACATTGACCAGGGACCCACGGTCCGCGCGAGCAGTTCCCGGCCCACCCTGCCAGGATGCACATTCCTCCCCGTCCTGGTCAGTGGCCCAGAATAGATGCAGCAGCCGCAGGCGGCCACACTGGGGATCGAATGCAAAACCAGGCAAAGGGCCCGCCAGACCAAGCATATTGAGGAAAAGCTACCCCATCAAAGAGCCTTCATCTCAGAAACAGAAACTCCAGCACCCAGGGAAGAGGCATGGATGGAGTCAGCAGAGAGACTTGAAAATAAGTATAATTAGTATCTTTAGAGAGATAAGAGAGGTTATCGTAGTCGTGAAGCGAGAATGGGCTTTGATATAAAGGAACTAATTAGAGATCTTGGAAATTTAAAATAGATGAGCTGAGAGCGGAAAGGAGACATCTGAGAGGAGCCTGGTGAGCTGGAAGACCAGGCCCGGCGCTGGTCGAGGAATTCGTCTTCAAGTGCAGAGGGATGGAAAACAGGAGGGAAATATGGGGACTTGGGGGACAGCTGCAACACCCTGCAGCCAACTAAGGGACATCCAGAGGTCGGGTAGGAAGGGTAGAAGGGAGAAAACAGCAGACATCCATCCGTCTTCAGACCCGGAGCCAATGAACAGAGGCGCGCAGATACGGGGAGGCCAGAAAGAGCACCAGGAGCAAAGTAAAGATGCTCCCAGACAGAGAGACAGAGAGAGAGAGAGAGAGAGAGGATGTCCAGTGGAGAGCAAAACCGAGAAAAAGAGGCCGAGGGGAGGGGGCAGAGGAAGCTTACCTGAGGAGGAACCTGTGGGGCACTGCCAACTTCCCTAAGAGCAGCAGAAAATGATATCTCCTGCAGAGTCCACCACTCTGAGGCTGAAGCTGAAGCTCCAAGGCTTTGGCCACCTGCTGGGAAGAGCTGACTCATTGGGAAAGACCCTGATGCTGCGAAAGATTGAAGGCAGGAGGAGAAGGGGACGACAGAGGGTGAGATGGTTAGACGGCATCATCATGACTCAAGGGACATGACTTTCAGCAAATTCCAGGAGATGGTGAGGAACAGGGAGGCCTGGCGTGCTGCAGTCCATGGGGTCGCAAAGGGTTGGATATGACTGAGCGCCTGGACAGCAACAACAATTCCAAACCCGGCATTCTGGTTTTGGGGCAGAATTAAAAATATTCAAGCACGCAAGGACTCATAGGGTTTGCCACTACCCTCCTCTCTGAAAGAATTATTCAAGGGTGGTGTTCTCACGAAAAAAAGAATTTTAAGAAGGAAGAGGAAAGGGGACAGAAGACATCACGGGAAGAGAAAAGTCAGCAGAGGGTGAAGTCTGGGTCATTCTGTTGTTGTCAGGGCCGGGCTCCATCATCGTCGTTGCATTCTGAAATATTTCCAAAGCAAAAAAAAGTGAGGAGAACGGTGTTAGAGATGCGCTCACCACTCAGCTCTTCTCTGTGTTTATTATGCTGTGTTGGCTTTAGTTTCACAAAACAAGTATCACAGGTCCAGTTAAGCCAGCCCTGTTCCTCTCCTCAAATTGAAACAGCTTTTCATCGCATCTCTCCTTGGGTTACGGTTGCTGTCGTTCAGCCGCTCAGTCGTGTCTGACTCTTTGCGACCCCATGGGCTGCAGCACGCCAGGCTTCCCTGTCCTTCACCATCTCCCAGAGTTTCCTCAGACTCACGTGCATTGAGTTGGTGATGCCATCCAACCGTCTCATCCTCTGTTGCCCCTTCTCCTCTTGCCCTCAGCTGGGTACAAAACCATTGATTTTTAAGTGTTTATTTTGTTGCTGGCCAACTTGCTAAACCTGTGATTGTTGTAATAAATCTTCATTGGGTTTGCTTGGATTTGTCAAGTGGAATTTTCCAGCATCACTGAGCATTCACAGTTCAGTGTCTTCTGGTTCAACATTTGTGTCTTTTATTTCCATTTCTATCACGCAGACTCGCCGGGCGTCCCCGGCCCAGAGCGCGAGGGTGCACAGCTCAGCTCGTTCCCGTCGGCACCTGGCGTGTCTGCTCGAGGGCAGGACGCTTGCCACAGACTGGCAGGAAATATCCTCCCCCGGGCAGCAGGCTTCTCTCCATTTCTTTTCAAACAGCAGTAGGTGCTGACTGGGATTACTTGCTTTGTCAGCATCTGTTAGGATGCTCCTAAAGTCTCCCTGCCTTTCTCTTAATGCAGAACGATGGTTCTCAAACTCTGGGGCCTCTGGAACCCTTTACTCCCCTAAAAATGATCAAAGACCCTAAAGAACTCATATGAAGACTGCTATAAAATTTTACTGAAGGATAGAAAAAGAAAACCTCGGTAAATACTTAAGGATGAGAACCTAGTTCCTTGATGGGAAGATACTGTAAAGTTGTAGAGACATATCCTCCTGTATTGATTCTAATGAATACATTCTCCACCTCTGAACATCTCTGAAACTGAGGTATACTTTACCGTTAAGGGCATATCACAGCTTGGCTGGCGGGTTTTTCCTTCCTAGTGATGAAGTCAATCGTGACTCAGCTGAAAACAGATGACGTCTGATTTCCTACATGCTTTACATACAGTAGTCCTTTTATTTTTTCACGCTAATGCCTCCAGCAATACTGGTGTGATTACTACCCCATTTTACAGATGAAGGAGCCAAGGCACAGGGGGCACCTTATCCAAGGGCATGCCGCTGGGGGCGACAGAACTGGGGTTTGAACCCACGCTGTCTGGCCCTAGGGCTCTGCCGCTCTGTCCTCCTCTCCAGGCGTCAAGTTTCTTCAAATTAAACTGTGACTGATCTTACATAGAGCCCCCAAAGGATTCCCAACCTCACAAGCTGATTATACAGATCATTCAAAACATAAGAAAACTCAAGAAAATTTTGACAGCCAGATAAAGGAACGTTGGCAGGCATTCCATGCTTCTCGATAACAATGGTTCCACGAGCTGTAAAAGTTCACATGCTGGGCAAGGGAGGGGCAAGCAGGACAGCAAAGGGTCCAGAAACCTTTGCATGTATGGAGTGAGATTAACAATGGATGCGAGTTCCACTTCGATAAAGAACAGGTCACCCCTGGCTATTCATGTGTCAAAACAAAATAGAAATAAAAACAAGCAAACCTCTAGCCCACATTTGTGAAAATCTTAAGTGGGCTAAAATCTAAGCATAAAAGTATAAAATTGCACCAATAGTAGGGAAAATACTGTGTACTTTGATCAGCCTCCCAGAAGACTAAAGAAAAAGCCTGACAGGTCTACCCTCGAAAGCTATCAGCCTCAGCACAAGGATGGATGCTAAAAAGAGGCGAAGACAGACACCAGCCTGGGAGGAAATATTCGCCACCCACAAAACAGATCCAGGATTCATATCCTGAATATGTAAAGAGCGTCCCCAGATCAATATGAAGACACAAAGATTCTGGAACGGAAAAAAAACAGGCCAAGAAATGAGCAAGTGTAAGAAAGGATTCCCAGCCTTGCCAGCTGGCAGCCCAAGGCATAATCAACCAGTGAGATGCAATTTAACACCAAGAAATCAGAAGAAATCACCCCGTTTAATCACATCCAATATGGGTCCCAGTGTGGCTGGGAGAAGGGCATCAGGCAGGGTCCTGGAAGGAAAATGACAGATCACTCAGATAAAGGAGCTCAAGAAGGGTTTAGTAGTGGGGGATTTATGAAGACCTGGGTCCAGTGAGGGGCCCAGGTGAAGGGCAGTGATGAGCTGTTATTGCCACTGCTGGGGTGAAGAGATGAGACCCCAGAGGGAGACGGCTGGGTCCCAGGAGCTGGGACGCGATGTGGAGAGAGGAACCTGGCGGGGGGGGGGGCCCAGGGCGTGAAGACCCCCAGCCCTCCCCTCTTCTGCTTCAGCCACACCTGAGGAGACTGGAAGGTGCCTGTGGCTGGCGTCTACACAGGCAGAAGACATGTCTGCTTCCTACCTGCCCTTGTGAGTCTCACACCACCGCCACCCATACAAGGGAAGGACCTGACATTCAGGCTGAGTGGAGCCCACTCTGGCCTGAGCCCCCCGTGCTGGGGTGACAGCCCCCAAGGGAGGGCAGGCTCACTGACAGCAGAGTGCGTCCCTGGCTCCTCCGAGGGGAGACGCACAGCCCATAAAGTCTGCAGGGTCTTGGAGCATGCCAGGGCACCCGCCCACCCCAAACTTCTCATCAGAACAGAAAGAGCAAAGCAAGTGAGAAGAATGTGGTGGGAGACGCGGCTGGGGTCGGGAAGGTGTGCCCGGTCCTGCCCGATGATTCCAGTCCCATCACGAGAACCGGGGCCCTCCCCTCCCCGCGTGGGAGCCACACTGCACCCCGGCTCTGAGAAGGGGGCGTGGAGGGTGAGCTGGGACTCGAACCCCAGACCGACCCCGTTTCGGGTGGCAGTGGAGCAGCGAGGAGACACACCCGAGGTGGCCCTCGCCGCCCCCACCACGGGTCCAGTCGGCTGGTCCACCGGCCCTGCTTGGAGCCGAGGGTGGAATACCGGCCCCTCCAGGCTCCGTCAGAGGCAAGGAAGCTGCCCAGCCCCACCCCTCTCGAGGACGGGTGAAACTGGCAGGGCTGAGGCTCTGGAGACCAGCACCCAGGCCCCGGGGGGCCCACCGGGAGGAAGGGTGTGATTTCTGCCCAGTGCAGCCCTTTCTGCTGGGACGGCCACGGCCTCACCTCCAGCCCCTCCTCACAGAGCAGCCGTGCCAGGCAAGCTGCCTCACCCTCACCCGGGAGGTGAGCAGACCCACGTGGCTCAGAGCCCCACGTGGAGAAACCGAGCTCGGAGAGGCTGGGCTTGGGGCTCATGCTCACCCACTTAGGAAGCAGGGGCCGAGGTCCAAGCCCCTCCCCTCCTCCTGGGCTGCCCCAGGGCACTGTGGCCAGAGCTCCATGTCCAGGCCCAAATGTTGGACCCGCCCAGATGGCAGGCCTGACCCAGGGGTGGATTCTGAGAGGATGAGACTGGGCCTGTCCTGTTCCCCTCCCTCCCAGCATCATCCCCCTGCCTGCACACAGTAAGTGCTCAATAGAGGAGTTGGTCTGACGGCGTGGGCACTCAAATAGGTTAAACGACTGCAGAAAAAGTGTTGCTGTGATTTTGATCAAAGTGTTATATGACCCTCCTGGTATCCCGGAGGCGGCAACATTCAAGCTGGGCTTTGTAGGGCACATAGGAGTCCATGTGATGGTGCTGGGTAGACAGGGCATCTCTGGCAGAAGCACCAGCAAGGGCGATGGCAGTGGGGTGTGGCCTTGGGAAATGCCAATCCAGGGCCGGCGCTTGGCTGCGCCCCCGCCCCCAGGTTGCCCTCCATCCACAAGGCCCCTGGACGCAGCCAGGGGTTCCTGCTGGGGAGGGGCTCTGGCCTGTGTGGGTTCCTGTGGTGAGGGAGGCTCCAAGTACAGTGAGCCCAGGGCAGATGGGTGAGAGGGCTCTGCCTTTCCTCTCTGCAGAGCCTGGCCTGGGGAGCGGCTCTGGGCCAGGATCCCCTGGGCTGTGCATCAGCTCCGTATCCAGCCAGTCTCGCCCCTCACCACCTCAGTTTCCTCATCGGTCCCACAGGAAGGCTCACCATGGCCAGCAGTCTCAGTGGGACGTCGGGAGCAGAGGGAGGCTCTGCATTCTCACACAAAGGTCTTTCTTTCGTTCAACAAACAGTCGCTGTGGCTGGTGCTGGGATCCCGAGACGGAAAAAGCACAGCCTTCGCAGACCTTCCACTGTGAACAGAGCAGCAGAACCTGAAGGGACCACAGATGAGGCGGCGCCCGAGAATTGGGGCCACTAAGAAAAGGAGCAGGTGTCGACAGAGAAGAGCCGGGGCCCGGCAGGGGAGGGGGCGTTGCTGAGGGCGGATGAGCCCCTCTGTGTGGGTGTGTGTGTGTGTGGGTGTGTGTGTGTGTGCACACGCTCAGTCGTGTTCAACTCTTTGCAACACTGGACTATAACCTGCCAGGCTCCCCTGTCCACGGGATTTCCCAGGCAAGAATACTGGAGTGGGTTGCCATTTCCCTCTACAGGGGATCTTCCCAATTCTGGGTCTGAACCCCCATCTCTGGCATCGGCAGGCCAACTCTTAGTGCCACCAGGCTTCTTTAGTGGAATTCAAAAAACCACGTGTTTTTTTTTTCCCTTGCAGACACTGGCTCGGGAGCAGTGTCTTTCAGCACAGAACCATGGCCGAGGCTCTTCAGGTTACCCCAGGCCACCCAGGTGGGGAGGTGGGGGGCGAGGGAGCAAGTCCAGGGCGGGAAGGAGCCTTTGGTTGGCACAGCCCACCCCTCACCCCTGCACTCAGAGACCCCGAAACCGTGCTCAGCTCTGCTTCCCCTCATGGAACCCTGCTGGTCACCTCGCCTCTGAACCCCCCCCTCGTTTGTGACCCCCTTTAAGATCTGCCTCTGGGTGGTGGGGGGCGGGTGGCCGTGATGGGTCCTGACAGTGGGCAGGCCAAGCTCCTGTGTTCGGTTTCTGTGCCCCGGAGGAGGTCATCGCTGAGGGCCTGGGTGGCGGAGCTCCCCCGGCAGCACGGAGACCGTCCTGGTGGGGGAGGAACAGCTCCCTTGCTGTTACGATGAAAGGTCTCCCACCGCACGCAGACATTAATGTCATGTCCTGACGTGTAAGTGTCAGTCGCGGAAGGGCCGCCGGCTGCATCTTCTATTAGCAGGAGGAGCATTAGGCCTTCACTACAGCCTGCGCTAATGGAAGCTGACGGGTGACAGGAGAGGCCCTTGCTTCTGGGTGCGCGTCGTCCAAACGGGTAATCTCTGTTCTTATGTCCTTTTTCAAAGCAGGGTAGCGGGGGCCTGCTCGGTGTGCGCTTGGGAGCCGGCACGGTCCCGTCACCGCACAGCCCAGCAGGCACCCCCGTCCCCGAGCCTCAGGCTTTCTGCTGTCAAATGAGTCATGTAAAATGAGAGTTCTCGCCTCCCAGGACTGTCGGGAGGGCTCAGTGATAAGAAGACCCCGAACGTGGTAGCTCTTTGCAGCGCAGTCCTGGGTCCAGCTCCATCCAGTGAGAGGAGCTTGGTCTTCTTGGAAACCTCACCCAGCTCTGAGTTCCCAGATACCAGGGGCTTTGGCTGTGTCTCTGCCTCACCCTCCCAAGGGCACATGGATGGATGGACGGATGGATGGAGGGAGGTACCGCTCGGGTTTGCTCCTGCTGCAGAAAGGTTTGATTGGGAAACAGGATCACATCCCAAGAGCTCTTGTTAAAGCGTCTCAACAAGTAACAAACGTCTGAAATGGAGGAAACAAGACGCCTCCGGGGCCCCGCCTGGGCCCCCACCCTCGGGAGGACTTGTCCTGAGACCCATTTAAGGAGCCTTGAGGGAACCTTGTCAGAGCACCTCAGTCAGTGCCCAGGCTTCCTCGTTCAGCAGCCTTGAAGACTCCTAAAGAATGAATGATCAAGCTTGCTGTCACATTTTAAAACATTGCGGTAATTAAAAACCACCAGTCATGTCTGTTCAAACAGACGAGGCTGTCTGTTCCAACCAGGGCAACTGGGATCACCCACTCACCACGTGTGGGGAACGCTGGCATGCACACAGCACACCCGCCCACTCCCGACCCCCTGCACGCCTGGTCGCCTAGCCTTCTCGCTCTCACACACTTCGATGCCTCGTTATTCTCCTGGTCACGTCCAGACATCATCCAATCCAAAGTCCTTGATCTAGGATGGGAGTGCACTCTGCTAGCCCACATCACAAAATAATCCCAGTGTCACAGCATTGCCCATCACGGAAAAAAAATATATTTTTAATTATTTGTTCTCTGAATGGACTTGACCCGCAACCTAAATGTAGTGGCATCCGTGAACCTGCCACCAGCCCGTCAGGTAGAATCCGCCAGGAGTGCAGACCGAGGGAGCAAAGCAATTCAATGGGCAGACAGAGGCTAATGTGGCAACTGCCCGAAGGTATGGACAGTTTCCTTAAGGACTTCGGTCATTTGGCCCAAGGCCCGTAACCTTGGAGAACTCACCAGGGGGCCCTTCTTGGTGCCCAAGGTCCACCATCAGCCAAAACAGAGGCTGAGGGAAGTGGGATCCCCTCTGGGCGGCCGTCGGCTGCCCCTTCTGAAAGCTCATGGACTTCCAAGGCTGGAAGCATGCCCTGGGCCAGGTCAGCCAGTCTTCTCCTGCTGTAAGTGATGGCCAGCTGCTGCTCGGACACTTCTGGAGATGGCGAACTCACCCCCTCCTGAAGGTTTCCAAAGAGTTGGAAAGGCTTTGGGCCATTAGTCTCACATCCTGGCAGAAACTTCACTCCTCGAGCGCTCTGCTCCTCTGCAGGACCAAGTTCAGGCCAGAGATTGCAGCTGGGCAAATGCCCTCAGCTCCCAAGAACTTAATTCAGTCCACCCGAACTTGCATGTGCTGTGCGTGCGACGTGGCTGTGAGTAGAAGGCTGAGTCCCCACGGTGAGGTCATGGTCCCTCCCCAGCAGGCTGCCCGGACTTGCACCCAGGAATTGTGTGGCCATCAAGGTCCTGGCTTTACCGTGTCAGCCTCAACTGCCAAGAACCCCATTTGCTTTCAGTGGGAAACACACCTTTGTGAATTGCCACGCGTGATCAACGTGCTGGGATTTTTTTCGACCAACTTGGCCATCTGTTGGCTTTGAGTTCTATCCATGGAGCTCTGCGTCGCGGAAAGATGCTGGAGCCGGGGACATAGTAGCTGCCGTAGACTGAAGTTGCCATGCAACCGAAAAGCAGATTGTAGTGGAAGGAATGCCAGCGGGGTGGTGCCAGGCCGTTCCTCCCACCCCCGGGCCTGTTTTTGGCCGACCTGAGAGAACTGTGTGTAGCTCTAATCCTTTTTTTTTTTTTTTTTCATGCACGGGAGAAATTGCTATTTAAGGAAATCTGAAGGTGAATTGTTTCTATAAAGTCAGACCAATGAATCCTCATTTCCCCCTATTTTTATTTTTGGAAACGAGGTTTTTGCTTAAAATGAAGCCACGCGTTGGTCACACAAAGAACCAGTTTGGTGGTGATCACGAGGCATGGTTATCTAAATAAAATCCATTCAGTGCAGCCACCTCCTGGCCAGTCGTGTGACCATGGGTAATCCACTTCACCCTCTGCTACCATCTGCAGACTGAGGATAAGGTGCCTGCCTTACACGTCAGGGGGGATGTTCAGGCTGGTTTTAATAAAATGGGCTCGGACTGCAGCGTCACAAGCACTAGGAGTGCATCTCTCTGCTCAGCCTGTGAGGAGACCAGGGCTTCAGCAGGTCAAGAGCTCTAGAGCCTGAATCAGCCTCCGAGATTTGCAGCTGCCCAGACCCACGTCTGTGAAATTCCGTACAGTGAATGAAAAGCAGGCCTGCGGAGAAGTGGAAGGGCCTGCGAACGGGTTGGTAAGGAGGGTTTGGCACTGACGCTCCTTTTAAAATTCCTGGCACACAGTTGCTAGGATCCAAGAAATCTTGAAAAAAAAAAAAAGAAAGAAAAAGTTGCTCAGCAGTCAAAATGAGGATTTTGACTGGAAATGTTGATTTAAAGGATTCCTATGCCGACTGCTAGGGCGCTGAATGGCTGGCTACTTTGCATCTCTCTCCCGGTTTCCTCTTTCTCTCTCTTTCTCTAACTCCTTATATGGAATTTCTATTCATATTTCCACCTATTTTCCTAGTTTGGGGACAACGTGGAAAATCTGGAAGGAGACTGTTAGGAGCCCATGCTTGACAACTGGTCCAACCCAACACTAGCCTGCTGCTTTTAAAAGCCTCGATCTTCAGCTGCAAACTTAGGCACCAACAGTATCCATCTCGCTGGGCTGTTGAGAGGAGTAAATGCAGCGATTCAGGACAGGTGTGCAGCTTTTTGTCTAGAGCATAACGATGTTTGTCACGAGATAAGTGCCTGGTGGATGCAGGCACAGCTCACAGTCAATGAATGGATTAAGCACAGCCACTGGTCCCCTGGGAAATGAGGCAGGTGACACTTAATTACCCTGCTTGGAAGGGACAGAGATACTCGCAGGGCAGGCTCCAGCTCTTCTCGTTAGTTAAGAGGAACGAGCTACTTGCCTGGTTTGTTATAAGGAAGCACTCCAGAGTCAAAATTGCTTGAATAACTCTGGAAGATCAGACAGGCACCCCTGCCAGAGCGGCAGGGGCGGGCTGCAGTGGAGTCTGACGCTTGGTTTGTAAGCACTCTCCTCTCGGCCCTGTCTGGCTCCAAGCAAGCTGCATACCCTTCTGTCCTCAGCCCATTTGTAAGGTGGGAGTGGACTCCCTGGAGGTCGCTTTACCTCTCCTGTCTGTTTTCAGTATTCTCATCTCGAGAATGGGCTGAAGTTACATGTTCTTCCTACCAGCGTAGAGCTTCTTATAGAGAACATTAGGGTCAATAAGGGGCTTCCCTGGTAGCTCAGCTGTGAAGAATCTGCCTGCAATGAGGGAGACCTGGGTTGAGAAGACCCCCCTGGAGGAGGGCATGGCTACCCACTCCAGTATTCTGGAGAATTCCATGGACTTGTATAGTCCATGGGGTTGCAGAGTCGGACACGACTGAGCGACTTGCACTCTCTCTCTCTCTCTGAGGGTCAATAAGGGCTTCCCAGGCGGTGCTAGTGGTAAAGAACCCTCTGCCAATGCAGGAGACATAAGATGTGTGGGTTTGATCCCTGGGTCAGGAAGATCCCCTGCAGAAGGGAATGGCAACCCACTCCAGCATGCTGGCCTGTAGAATCCCATGGACAGAGGAGCCTGGTGGGCTACAGTCCATGGGGTCGCAGGGAGTCGGACACGACTGAGCGACTTAGAACACACGCAAGAGTCAATAAAGCAAGCATGCAAACAGTGCTTTCAATGAGCCTGGCATGGTTTTCCGTGCTTATACATTCTAACTCAAAGCCTTTGAAATTCCAGAACTTTCTCAGTTCAGGGTCTCTGTGGTTGCAGCCTCCTCTGGAGTGTCCATGGGGACAGAGGTCACAGAATATTCCGTTCAGGTCAAGAACCTTCCATCTGAAAGTTTTCTCTGGTACCCAGCCCAAAGCTGCCCCACTTTAACTTCTGACTGTTGGTCCTGAGTCTGTGTTTTGAGGTCCCGAGGAAGAAGTCCACTCCCTTCCCCTATGAATGCTCTGAGAGGTGCAAAGACAGCTATCAGGCCCCCAGCACCGGCCAGCCCAGTTCAGGACCAGCACTGCCCCCTTCTCTCACTTGCTCTGTACCTGCTAACCAAGAAAATGGGGGTGGGGGGAAGGGGGAGGAATTGTGATAAAGGCAAGCATTTACTACGCACTCATTGTGCGCCAGGCACCTGGACGAGGTTGAATTTCATTCTCAGACCAACCTTCTAGGCACTGCTCCCAGTCCCATTCTGAAGATAAGAGCCAGAGGGGCACCCCAGTAAGGGACTTGCCCCAAGGTTGCACTCTTGGTAAACAAGCAACTTCGGTCCCGGTCCGAATCTCAGCGCGGTGGAAACGGGGAGCGCAAGGAAAGCAGGCGAAGAGCCAGCGAGCCCCGCAAAGCGCGGCCAGAGTGTGGGGTCACCCCCAGGCCGGCGGGAGGTCGCGAACCCCCGGCCCGGAGCGCACCCGCCGTCAGCACCAGGGACAGCTCCCAGGCCGCTCCCCGCAGCCCCCGACGACGCCGCGCGCGGGGCCGGCGGCGCGCTTCTCGCCCGGCTCGGGCGCGCGCCCTCCCCGCCTGCGCGCGCGCCCCGCGCCCGGGACGCAGCCGGAGCAGCGCGCGTGCGGCTCGCCGGGAGCCAGCCTGGCGTCCGGAGCCGCGGCGCAGCCGGCGCTGGCGAGGGGCTGCCGCCTGGGCACGCAGCCGCTTGCCGCGGTCCTCTGGAGCCTCTCCCGCGCCCGCCTCGCCCGCCGGGCCCCAGCAGGCGCCGCAGCCGTGGCCTGGGCATGAGCGGCCGCTACTAGCTGCGCCTGGCCTGGGACGGACGCCGGACCGCCCCGTCACGTGCGCCCAAGTCCTCGGCCAGCCGGGGCCGCGCCGTTCCCATGGTTCAAGGTAAGGGCCGAGCGGGCGCGCGGGTCACGGGGCGCGTGGGCAGAGGAGGCAGGCGGGGAAGCCCAGGCGCAGTGCCTACTTGGTCTGGAGTGCCCACCGCAGCCTGCCCCGGGCTGCCTTGCGCCAGGCTCCTGTCCCGGGCAGCTGCAGGGCCGCTGACACCCGTCCCATCCCTGGCTGCCCTCAAAGTACGCGCCTGTCGAGGAGGTTGTGGACAGAACCGGAGGTGGGCAGCGAGGGCCTGAGGAACAGGCGGGGGTACCCACGGTGCCAAGGAATGCCTCGTCTCCCTCCTGGCGGGGGGATGAGGGATGCTGGAGAGGGAAACTTTCCCAGGGGAGCCTGGGCCCTGTTCTCTCTGCCGCCAGGGGCTGAGCCCTTTGTTTACCTAGATCCGCCTCCTGCGAGACACCCTGCTGGGGCCAGACGTGCGGTGTCACCCATTCAAGGCACTCAACACCCAGGAGAAGAGGGGCATTGGCCCTCCTTGACAGATAAGGAAACCGAGGCTCAGGGAAGTTCAGCCACTGCCCCAAGGTCACACAGCCAGTAAGGGGTAGAGCTGGCCTCAGACGCACCCGCCTGCTGCCCGCCTCACTCCCACCTTTGTCTGTCCGAAATCTCAGTTGAAGTGGGGGAGGGGAGACCAGTCTGGTATTTGGTTTCTCCAGTCGGGGATGGAAAGACGCTGCGAACACTAAAAATCCTGCCCACCCTTCCAGCTCTGTTGTTTCAACTCACTCCACGTCCCATACTCCCAAGGCCAAGGGCCACCTGGGCATGAGGAATCCTGCCAGTGGGCAGCCCCCCGCAGCTCTGAGACTAGGATCTTGAGGGTCAAGTTCAAGGACCCATCTGGAAAATGAGGGAGCATCCTGGAGGCCGTAGCCCCAGCATGCCCCCTCGCATGCCTGCAAGAAGCTGGCATGGGAGACAAGGAGGGACCCCCCCCCCAACGCTCTCCAACCAGGCCAGGCCAGGCTTTTGGGGAAGGATGGCTTCCAGGAGCACTGAGGACTTCCAACCCCCCAAAGTTCGGGCTTGCCAGGAAAACGCACGTGCCCATCTTCCCACCCTTCTCCTCCTCCTTGGGGGGCATTGGGTCTCGGTGACCAGGGCTCTTCTTATCTAAGCAGGTGGGTGTGAGTACCTCCTGTGCTGGTAGAGTTTGTTTAACCTCATGCATGCTGACCACTAGCTTTCTAAAGAGCTTGTGTGCTAGGGGCTTCTGAAACATGCGTCCTGCTCCTGAAGCTGGGGCTCAGGCAGTGTGGGGTTTTCTTCATCCTTTCTTTTATGTGGCAGCGGCCGGCTAGGCACCTGGAGAACAAGAAGAAAAAGACAAAGTAATCCCCATGCCCTGGACCCTGCAGAGCTTCTGTCTCCCCGTGGACTGCATTTCCAAAGGGGCTGAATCCCGGGGATTCACTGGGAAAGCTTGGAAATGGTTTCCTGAAGGGTTTGGGCTCCAAAAAGGACCTCCAGGCTCTCCCAGCCTCGGAGCTCCCAGGATGCACAAGAGTAGGGGTGGGGAGCTCCGGGGAGCCCTGCCGGCCTTCCTGGAGCAAGCGGATGCTCTGCTCCAGGCTCTTGCCCACAGAAGGATTGCCGTTGCTCCATCTTCGCCTCTCTAGCGTGGGGAGGGGAGAACATGCCCACCCCAGAGCTCCCGTCCAGCCTCCAAGGCTTTGAGCCCCCAGACACCACGATACGTCAGCACGACAAAGTGGATGAGGGCACTGGGCGGGGAAAGACAGCCACAGCTGGAGGAGCCGGGGTTTCTCTGCCCAGTTCTGTCCACCTTTCTGGGTGACCTTGGACAAGTCGCTCTCTCTCCAGACCTTGGTTTCCCATCTGTGAAATGATGGGGTGAATCACGTCACGTCCCCCGTGGGCCATTGCAAGTCTGTTCATCGCAGCCCCAAATGGAGCAGGTAAGGCTGGATGGGAGGAGTCGAAGTCTTAGAGGAGTTCAGTGGGGTTTTGAAATCTCAGGGCTGGCCTGGGGCCAATCCCACCAACGCCACTTCCCTCTCAAGTGAGGACCCCAGTCTTGTATGTCTGGGGGCTGGTTCAAAGTCACCGACTCCCGGCGCTGATTCTGGGCAAGCCAGGTGGTGTGTCCGGCCGGGAGGCTACAGAGCCCTGGGACTCATTCCTGCAGACAAGCCTCTGGGCTCCAGCCACACGGGCTGGCTCTACGGAGTGATGGCAGCGGGAGCCCAGAGGAGTGATTACAGCGGGAGAGGGGGCAGATGGGGCTGCAGGAGAGCTTCATTACATCTCAGTAAATCATCTCTGACTTGAGGCTTGCCAGGCGGGAGGCAAGGCAGAGTGGCAGCCGGCCCTTGTCCAGTCCTCCACGGCAGCCCCCAGCCTGTCTCTGTCCCTGGAGCAGCAGGTCCACATCTGTGCATCAGGGAAAAGGCAATTCCCATGGCAGAGAGAGTGGATTCCAGGCTGCTCTGGGCAAATCACTCGGACTCGTCATGTGCAAAAAAGGGGGTGCTCCTGCCTCCACCCCCACCCCAGCACATGGGGGGTAACTGAGAGTCCCGGCCGCGTCACTGGTGCCCGGAGCCTAGTCCAGGGTCGGCCCCGCTGAGGCCACGCGGCTGGGCTTCTCCGCCTGGCTCTGCTGCCCTCCTCGGCACTGGCTTTCTTTGCTGTATCTCAGTCCCTTTGGATTTGCTCCAGAGGGGATTTGACAAGCCCAGCATCTTCGGGTTGCCAGCTTCTCTCCTTGCACTGTGTAGCAGAAAGGCTCCTGGGTGCCCAGCTTGCGCCTGTTTGTCTTTGCAAAGCTCTTTGTTCCTTTGGGAATCAGGTCCCCTCCCCACAGAGGCTCACGGTGGCGAACCTCCCCGACCTGCTTCCTGGGGGAGTCCGAGGGTGGAGGTGGGGATGGAGGGACTGCAGGAGGAAACCCAGGTGGATGGGCCAGCCTGCCCTGGGCAGAGGGTGAGCAAGAGCCCCGAACTCAGACCGAGGCGTGAGTTCCAGGCCCAGTGCTGCTGCGCCCCCGTTGTGAAGTGGGGACTGTGGCCCCTAATTCCCTGGGAGCCTTGGAGGATTAAATAAACAGTCCTGGTGAGAGCCCTGGGATTGGAAGTGGGGAGCAGGTGGGAGGTCAGATCAGGCAAGGCTTGTGAGCCCAGCTCTGTGGGTGGGCTTTCTCCAAGGTCTCCAGGAACCACAGGTGGGAAGAGCCTTGGGAGGACCCCAGGCAGATCTGGCTCTCAGGGGCGCAGTGTGGAGGATTCCCAGGAGGGGGTGAGGCTGGAGGCAGGGAGGCTTGGGAGGAGACTGCAGCATTCAGCCAGAGGAAAGCAGTAGCAGCCTGGGCCAGGAGAGTGAGAGGCGGGCAGGCGCCAGGCTCAGCTTTCCCAGATGGCAGAGGTGAGAGAGGGCTGGACCAGCCCGGAGGCCCAAGTGGGGCTGATCAGGGGCCTGGGCAGTGGCTCAGCTCAAGCCAGGCTCTTGGAGCTGCAGCCTGGCCTGCCATGCCCCCCAGCCACGAGGACAGGTGGACAGTGTGGCCCGGTAGGCAGGAGCGCAGCCTTCGGGGCTGACTGGAACTGTGTCTTCAGTGGAGTTGCTTAGCCTCTCTGGACCCCAGGCTCTCCATTCACAAAACGGCAATAATAACGTCCAGTCCATACGCTGCTGTGTGCTAGCAAGAACCTTTCTCCCCAGCCGGGTCTACCCTGGGGCAGCTCCTGCTGGTGGTCACGTCCGGGCTTGGCCACAGGCTTACCTCGTGGCTGAGAAGCGGGCAGACCCCACACTGGGACCACATGGTTCCCTGACTGTCACCTGCGTCTTGATTCTACCCCCACACTGGGACCACATGGTTCCCTGACTGTCACCTGTGTCTTGATTCTACCCGACCAGGTGCGTGGTCTCTGCAGGCAGCCGTAATGGCAGAGGTGGCCCCTGGGGGCACTCCCAGGCCGGTTCTGTCTGGCAGCTGGGCCTCTGTGCGGGCCCTGGGTCCCTGGAGACTATTATTACCACTATTTGCAGTATTTAGTTCCACATACCATCCACAAGCATGGGCTTCCCGGGTGGCTCAGAGGCGAAGAGTCCACCTGCCAAGCAGGAGATGCAGGAGACCCAGGTTCGATCCCTGGCTTGGGAAGATCCCTTCTCTGGGAAGACCTAGTGACTAAGGAAGGACAACAGCAACCATCCAAGCATCAGCTGGAGCAGTGGTCCTCCGCAGACCAGCAGCTTCAGCATCCCTGGGGGCTGGTTGGGAAGTCAGGTCCTCAGGCCCCCTCCAGACCTGCTGTAGAACTCTGGTGCTCAGCAATGTTTGAGACACACTGTTGTGGAAAGCATACTCTACGCCAGAACAGAAAAAGGGCTGTGCCTGCAGAAAGCTCTTGTAGGTGATGGTCTACCTTATGCTCCTCACGTTATTAATGAACATATATTCATTGTAATCTACATTAAAGAGTTTTTTAAATAGAATAAATGCATGCCTGCTGTTAAAAAAATAAATCAAGCCATCCAGCTTTGTGACAAAGTAAAGGCACGGTTCCGGCTGCAGCCCGCACACCTGAGCTGGGCCGTCAGCGTCGCTGCAGCCACGCTGGCGTCCCCGGGGGCTCCTCTGCCTCCCTTGTCGTTTCATTGGCTGGTCTGGAACATCTTCCCACGCCAGCACCCCTTTCTCTCGTCGAGTTACCTGGATGCTTCTTAGTTAGCAGGCTTTCGTCTCTGTTGTGTAGTTTGTACAGATTGGTTCAGTAATGCCCACAGGGAGTGGCTTGGGGCGGGAGGGAGGCACGGCCTCAGGTGAGGGATGTGCATGCATTGAATGTCTGACAGGGCAAGGGCAGTTCCCGGTGGATTGTACCCTGGGCGGGCACTGCCCGGGTTCAGAGGAAGGCACCCTGCGAGCTGGGGCAGTCAGGGAAGGCTTCCTGGAGGTGGAATTCAAGCTAAGCCCTGAGAGATGAGCATGGAGTGGACAGGAGCACACACGCTGGAGAGATGGCGCGTTTCTGCCATCCCTCAGATGTGGGGGCACGTCTGTTGGTTTTGGCTGGTAACGGGGGACCCACTGAAGATGCTCTGGGTTTCCTCACCTCTCTGCTCCCCTTGAGAACCACCTGGGCTCCTTCCTGGGGGTCTCCCTGGCTCGAAGCACTTGAGAATGTGCTGTGATTGAAGTTGGTTTCCCCACCCACGGCCCCCTCTCTCATCCTCTGGTCTCTGCCGGGCTTGAAAAGGCGCACGCGCACACGCTCGCGCACACACACCCACACACACACACACACACACACCCTGCCCCTGGGCTGAGGGCACTCTGCTGCAGTAAATGAAGGACCCACTGCTGCGCCCCCGCCCCCGGCCCCGCTGCGGCAGCTGGGTTTGCAGTTGCTGCCGATGCACCCCGAGCGTTAATGCCTGTTGTTTTGCCAAGCGTGGGAGGAGGCAGGAAAGCCTGGGGCTGCGGTGGGGACCTTGGGGGTGTGTTTGACCCACCGGAGGAGCGGGGTGGCCCGGGAAGCATCGTTAGTTTATCTGGAACGCTGTCCTGGGCCTCACCTTGCAGGTGGAAAGGTCATATTTACATCCTGTTTTCCAAATTCTTCCACTTGGCTTTGGCAAATGTGCCCACACTCCGTCCATTCAGGGGCTCTCTTCAGACAAAATTAAAACGCTCACTTTTCCAGTTCAAAGGCGAGCCCTGGATCCTTTCTCCGCAGGGGGCCCTCCCCCCAACCACCGGCACCAGCCACTGCTCCCAGAACCCAGCAGAGCCGCTGGCTTAGAGAAGCACCCACATGGAGATCCAGGAACCACGTGTCTTTTCCTGTCGGGGGCTCCCCCTGAAACACCACAAAGCCAACCATGGCTCTGAGAGGGCCGACCCCAAGATGCGATGATCCAGTCCTGGCTTGAAGGAAGACAGTGAAAAGAGTCCGTTTCACCACAGAAAATGCAGCCACTCTTGTAACTTTGTGAGCGTCTGGTATTTACCTGTGTTTGGGGTTTGTTTGGTTAAAGTGCTCATTATGCAGAAGGCTCCTGGCTCAGTGCAAACCTGTTTACAAAATGAAAAACATAGTCAACTTTAATTGTCATGGAACTTCTTACACGAGAGAGTTCCCCCTAATTACTAAACAGATTTCTCTTCCCCAAAAATATTTTGTTTTACAACGCTGCATCTTGAACAATCACTTTCACGGTGGCTTTGGCTTCCCTGGTGTTTCAGACGGTAAGGAATCTGCCTGCAAGGCAGGAGACCCAGGTTCGATCCCTGGGTCGGGAAGATCCCCTGGAGGAGGGCACGGCAACCCACTCCAGTGTTCTTGCCTGGAGAATGCCACGGGCAGAGGGACCTGGCGGGCTACAGTCCACGGGGACTGAGCAGATGCGACTGAGCGACTAACAATTTACCACCGCTGGGCTGTGTCTGGTTTTGCTGTCTGCCCTCTGCGTCGGTGCATTTAGACATCAGGATGAGGGAAGGTGAGGCAAGGAGGAGGGCGTGGGGTGGGGATGGACGGGGACTGGCTGGGCCGCAGGTGCAGTGGGAAGCTCAGAACAGGCCCGGGCTTGGGACCCGGCCCACGCTCCTCCCGCTGGTGACCGCAGGTGTGTGATTGAACCTCTCTGGTCCCTACAGACGGGGCAGTCATCCGCCTCTCACAGTGAGGGCTCGTCGTCACCCACCTGAGACCCCGCGTGCCAGAGGAGCGTGACACATGCAGCCTGGTGCTGGACTCCGGGGTCTCTGGCTCTGGTGGGCGGGGCTGGAGCTCAGATTCTCTGTGGTCGCGTGTGTTGGTACCCCGTGTTTATGTTCATTCGTCTCTGACTGTTTGCAACCCCCGGGACTGGAGCCCACCAGGCTCCTCTGTCCACGGGATTCTCCAGGCAAGAACACTGGAGTGGGTTGCCATTCCCTTCTCCAGGGGATCTTCCCGACCCAGGGATTGAAATCGCGTCTCCTGTGTCTCCGGCATTGGCAGGTAGGTTCTTTACCACTGCGCCACCTTGAAAGCCGTCCTTGCTGAGGCCAGCTCCCAGACGCCTGGTACAGTCCAGGGGCCCTGCAGGGGACAGACCCTGCCAGCCACCACTCCCAGCCTCATCACTGACATCCCTTGCCGCACTTACTTCCATTCTGGAACGTTCGAGACCCTTGTCCCTAGGGGTCCTCCTGCCTCTTCGCCTCCCTGCCTGAAAGGTCCCTGATGGTTGGCACAGGTCTGCCTGTTAGGGAAGCGACCTTGACCTCATGCCACCTCCCGAGGAGGTCAGGTCCAGGACACGCTCTCGGCCGGTGAGCACCCGGCTCTGCAGCTTGTGGCCCCTGGCCTCCTTCCGTCTACAGCCCAGGAGCCCATCAAGAATGGTACCTGTCGGTCTGGCTCACCAGGGAGCCCAGAGCTGGCACCCAAGTGGGGCACTTACAGGTTTTGTTGGGTGGCTGGATGTTTCTGTGCCATTCTCAAGGTCAAGGTCAGCCGCACCTGCTGGGGACAGGAGGGAGCACTGGCCTCTGCCAACTTTCCCTGGACTGAGGACCACCCCCTCCCCCGACATCTCAAGTCAGAAGCAACACCATCCAAGCCTGTTCGGGGAAGCAAGGCTTCAGAACGTACAGAGATAGGAAGTCAGCCCACCTGGCAGGAGGTCAGCCAGCACCCGGGGTTGTTCCAAGCAGCGCCCACCGCCCTCCAGCGGCAGAAGCGTGATCGTCAGACGAGGTGCTGCTTGACGGCTCCAGACTCACGGCCTCACTAGGTGGGGCCTCGGCTCCTGGCCAGGCCTTGGGGGTTAATGCCACTCTTCACTGACAGCGACTCCTGATTTTGAAAAAAAAATCATTTAATCTGCAAGACGGGCCCTTTCAACAACACGCCTACACTCACTTAAAAATGGCTGAGCCCAATTTTTTTTTAAGGGAAAATGGATGTAAACAGATTGCTTCGAACAGAGTCTTCGCTGGTGCCTGGGCCAGGGAAGACTGCCCAGGGCATCTGAGTGGCCCCCAGAAGTGGAAAAGGGGGTTGCTGAGTTGACTGCGGTCGCCGAGGGTGGAAGACGGCTTGCGGCAAGTTTGCAGCTGTGGTGCCGGCAGGCCCGGTGGGCAGTGGAGCTTCATAAACCATCAGACGAATGAAGAGGCGAGTGAGTGGGCACGGGGTGAGGATGGACCGGGGGCTGACTGCTGCCCTATGAGGCCTCTGTCCCCAGGGTGGGGGCGCACAGGCCGGGGGGCCTTCTTCAGGGGCCCCCCTGGCTTGTACTTGGAGAGAACCAGCAGTGACTCCAGGTAGGAACAGAAAGCTTAGCATTTGACTGAGCATCAGAGGTGGTCCTGCCCTCCTCTGCCCCACTAGGGAGAATTGGAGATCCAACACCTCGGGTTGACCACCTTGGATGAATTGTGGTTTCAAGAGAAGAAAAGTTCCCGTACTGTTCACGGAGCAGGTGATTAGGCCAGGTAACGTCCAAAGGCCCTTCTGAACCTAGGAGGAGACGGGGGATTCCGCTTCTCGGCATCTGTGGCCCAGGCATTCTGATTTTCTAAGACCACAGGACATGGGTGCTTGGGTCCCGGGAGTCCCTGATGCCACCACCTCAGAGCAGCCTCTTTGCACCTGCTCCGCAGGTCCCCTGGCTGCCCACCCACCCTTCACCCTCTGCCCCCCCTTTCCCTTCCCCACACCCACTGCAGACCCTCCCTGAAGCCACAAGGCAGACGCTGAGCCTGACTTAAATGAGCTGCACTGGTCAGAGACAAGGGCCGGGGTCCAGGGGGCTTTCCGTGGCAGGTGCCAGGTCCCCTGAACTTAAGGGGTGTATCCAGACAGAGTGGTGGAGACACCGGCCCCCAGTGTGAGATGGTCCTGCCTGTGTCTTCGGAAAAACCCGGTGGCTTGATTTTCCTTTGCCTCTGCTCATCTGCTCTTCAATCGCATTAGCACCGCACACACAGACCTGCACAGATGTGCACACGAAACCTACACACACGTGTACGGCATACGCAGGCAGATACACACATGCACACACACATACAAACACATACACATGTGCCTGCCCCACCCCCCATACACACACACGCAGCTCCAGGGCAGGTGGCCCGGCCTGGGTTCAGCAGGAAGGGCTGGCCCTGGCCCCTCTGTCTGCTCTGGGTGGTCTCCAGTGGGGGTGGGAATTTCAGGGCCACGCCGGGTATGCCGGGCGGGAGTTCACAAGTGCACCAGCTGCCCAGGCCTTCATCTCACTGACTGTGGTTTCCTGGATGGCCCTGGTCCCCGGTCCTCAGTCCCCACCTGTAGGGAGGATGGCATGCTGTCTTCCGAGCCCACAGGGCTGCTGGTGCTTCAGGGATTCCCTGCCTGAAAAGCCAGCTTACACTGGAGAGAGCCGTAAAGTCACGGGTGCTGTTCTAAGTAGCCACCAGAAACCGTGCCGGCCGGTGGGCGGGCGGGGGTGGGGGGCACGGGGGAGGGACAGGGACCTCCTGGCTTGCTTTCTGCCCTCCTCGCTGCCTCCAGCCCAGCAGCCAGGCGCCTGGTTCCTGGGCCAAAATTAATTGTACAAGTGCCCTTATCAACTGGGTTAAAGGGAGCCCCACCTCCTCACCTCGGTGCGTACGGCTTTCAACGGTAGCCATGGAAACTGCCTGTAACCTTGTGAACAGCTAAAATTTATATATTTTTTGGTTGGTTGTTTTTAAAAACATTATGCAGATTTCCTTTGTGCTGTCACACACCTGTGGGGATAATGAGGGGAATGCAGAGCACAAGGTCGTCATGCCAGCATGCCTCCACCCACCTCCTCCTTGCTCACTTGGCAGGGCCCGGGTCCCAGAAGGCAGGGTCCCCAGTGGGGTGAGCCCCTGAAGGGCCACTGCTCCTTTCACCTGGGCCTCCCCCAAGACAAGCCACACTCCACCTGGCCTCCCCAAAAGCAGGGAACTTCCCACGTGGCTCCCCCCCACTGCTCAGGTAGGGTCACTGGGAACCCAAACCCAGCAAGAAAATGAGACTCCTCCAGCAGCAGGTCCAGACAGCGTGTGCAGTCTGGCAAGGAGCTGAGCTGTGGGCCCTGCCCTACAGGGCTTTCTAGTCAAGAAGAGGAGACAGTGCTCATACTGTCCTTTATTTCACCTTAACGTCAGAAGGGTGTTCTGCTGGGTAGAGCATTCTAGGTTGGTGTGCCTTCTTTGAAGATGCTACCCACTGTCTCCTGGCTTTCATCATTTCCAGCGCAAAGTCGGCCATCCTTCTTGCCTGTATCCCACGGCCTGTGCCCTTTCCTCTCAGATTTTGTCCTCATCCCTGGTTTTAAGGAGTTTGATGTTCCTGGTGCTGTTCTCTTCGTGGTTCTTCTGTTTGTGCTTCTGAGTGTTTGGATCTGTGGGTCCATAGGTTTTCACCCACTTTGGAAATGTTTCATCCAGGACTACTTCTGATCATCTTTTCTGCATCCTCCTTCCTTTAGGATTTCCAGTTACACATCGATGAGGTCACTTGAAGTTTCCCACGTCTCACTGAGGCTCTGTTCACTTATTTGCATTTTGTCTTTTCTCTCTCTGTGTTCATTCTGGATACGTTCTATCGCCGTCTCCAAGTTCACGGATCTTCTCTTCTGCACTAAGTGAACCAGTGTATTTCTCATCTTAGACGTCGTGTCTTTTTTTATCTCTAGAAATCTGATTTCGTTCTTTTTAACATCTTCTATGTTTCTACTTAACGTGTCCAATTTTTTCTCTAGTGTTTCAACATGTGGGCGACAGTTACGATAACTATTTTAATGTTCTTGTCTCCTAATTCTATCATCTGTGCCATTTCTGGGTTAGTTCCGGTTGATTTTTCCCTTCCGTGTGGATTGTATTTGTTTTTGTCTGCATGCCGAGGAATTTTTTACTGGATGCTAACCTTGTGTATTTTACCTTGTTGGGTGCTACATCCCCTGTATATGTTTGTGAGCTTTGTTCTGGGGTTTGGTTGTTACTTGAAAACAGCTGGTTTCAGCCCTAGCTGTTATGCTTTGGGAGGCAGGAACAAAGCACATTTAGTCAAAGCCCTCTGAATTTTCTAACCAATGCTCCAGGAATTATGAAGTTTTCCTCTCTGATAGGAGCAGGAACTATTCCCAGACCTGTGTGAGCTTCCAGTATTGTTCCCTAGAATCTTTTCAAATGGTTCTTTCTCTTAAAAAAAAAAGTTTCTTTCTCTGACCTCAGGGAGTTTCACCCACATAGCTGTGCTGACTGGTATGTACCTGAGTAATCAAGGGGACCCTCTGCACAGATTCATGGTTCTATGTAGCTCCTCCTGCCTAAGACCCTGCCGTGTGCAGTAGCATCACTCAGCTTCCTTGGAGTCAGCTCTCTCTCCCCAACTCAGGGGGACCACCAGGCCCCACCTGGATTCCCCTGCCCTGCAGCCTGGAGACTCACCAGGTGGGGAGCCTGGACACTCTCACCAGGTGGGGAGCCTGGACACTCTCACCAGGTGGGGAGCCTGGACACTCTCACCAGGTGGGGAGCCTGGACACTCTCACCAGGTGGGGACCCTGGACACTCACCAGGTGGGGAGCCTGGACACTCTCACCAGGTGGGGAGCCTGGACACTCTCACCAGGTGGGGAGCCTGGACACTCTCACCAGGTGGGGACCCTGGACACTCACCAGGTGGGGAGCCTGGACACTCACCAGGTGGGGAGCCTGGACACTCTCACCAGGTGGGGAGCCTGGACACTCTCACCAGGTGGGGAGCCTGTTCAGTCTGGACTGTCCTCATTCCTTGCCCATCTCTTGAGGATGGGCCTTCATCGCCTGATGCCAGTGCCTTGGGAACCATTGTTTCATAGATTTTGTCCTGGATACTTAGTTGTTTCAGGCCATAGGCTAAATCTCAGCCCAGTTCCTCCATCTTGGCCAGGACCCTGATTAGCCAAGGCTGCTCCTCAGGATGTAGGTTAGTGCTCCCAATTATGAGGGGAGTCTCAGTATCACCCCCACTTGGTCAGTGAGCACGCTGAGACACAGAGGAGTTAAGCAGCTTACCCAGGGTGATGCCGAGCCTGGAGGCAAGTCCTGGGCCGCACCATGCTGCCTCTCACAGGCAGGAGCACTGCAGACTCAGGGGTTCCCCATCATGCAGACACCCAGGCCTGAAGCCTCGGGGTCCCCAGGACTCCCCCCCACCGCCCCCCATCCTGCCTCCCAGTCACCCCCTTCTCTCTGTCTCCACCCCTCTTGTCATCTGAAGCCTATGCTAGCCTCCAGGTGGCCCCTCCCACCCTGCCTCTGTGCCCAGCCACCCACCCCACAGCCACAGAGTTTTTAAAAAGCAGAACTGACCTGGTGACTGTCCTTGTCAACACCCTCCCGAGCCTTCCTGCTGGATTCACTCATTCATTCATCACTTAACTGAGGTGATACGAGCCACTGTTCTGGGCACCAGGATACAGCAAGAAGCAGAACAGACAGAGCCCCTGTCCTCAGTGACTCAGATTCCTGGGAGAAGAGACAGACAATGAATGAATGTATCATGTGTAAAGGGGTAAGGGCTGTAAGGACGAGCCTCTTGGGGTACGGGAGCCATGGTGGGGAGGGAGGTTATTTTGGACAGATGGTCACAGAAGGTCTCTCAGGAGGAGAAATTTGAGCAGAGACCTGCGTGCAATGAGGGGAAGAGCCACACAGCCTATGAGAGCAGGGCATTGTAGGCAGAGAGGGCAGTGTGCAGAGGCTCCACGGCCACCGTGGGCCTGGCGCGAGACAGAGCAGGCCCGGGGAGCAGGCAAGCAGGAAACTCGGGCCCAGAGGGGTGGGTGGGGAGGCGGAGCCCCAGGGATGCAGCAAAAAAGCACTCAAAACACAGAGGGGATGCAGTCAGCAGGGCTCTGTCAAGAATCCCTGCATCTCAGGCCAGGCTCGGGGCTCCCCAGAAGTCCTGCTCCCTGAGGACCAGGAGGAGGCTGGCACCCTGGTCCTGTTCCCTGCCGTGACCTCCACACGGCACAGGCTGGCACACTGCCCACACCCACAGATGCTCGTGGAGACTGGCATGAACATCTTGTTCTGAAGATGAGGACACGATGCCCGTGGTCGCCCTGGCACTAGGGCGAGGAGCCTGGATTCACCCCCAGGTCTGTCTGACTCCCAGACAGACCAGGGCTGTCGCCTCCCCGGAAGTCTGCGCTGACCGTGACCTCTCTCTGAACCATCTCGCTCTCATCCCCAGGTGCCTCTGTTCCCCAGAGCACGAGGCAGCCCCTCCCGTCCTGGAGTCAGGACACGGGGACTGGCTGTCGATGCTGGGCTGGGTGTTTGTTCAATCACTGTGCGATGCCAGAGGCGGCCGGCGTTTCTATAAAAGTCTCGTCCCTCCAGCTTGGCCCCGAGTTCTGCCTGTCACTGACCTTAAGCGAGTGTCATTCTCTCCTTGAGCCTCAGTTTCCTCATCTGTAAAATGGAGTCAATTATTCTGACTCCAGGGACAACGTGTGTGTGTGCTCAGTCACTTGGGGCGTGGCCAACTCCTTGTGACCCCAGGGACTATATCCTACCAGAGTCCTCTGTCCATGAGATTTTTCCCAGCAAGAATAGTGGAGTGGGTTGCCACACCCTCCTCCAGGGGACCTTCCAGACCCAGGGATTGAACACATGTCCTCTGCATCTCCTGCACTGCAGGCAGATTCTTTCCCGCTGAGCCACCGGGGAAGCCAAGGATGATGGTGAGGCTTAAAGGATGTGACCTGCGCTGTCTCCCTGGAGCACCAGCAGCGCAGGCGCTGTCCCCGTATGCTTTCGCAGACGGTAAACTGAGGCTCTGGTGCAGTGAGGCTTTCCTGATGCCATAGAGCAGGCCAGGAGCGGAAGCAGATGTGGTCAGGGCCTCCTGGGCTCAGCAGCCTCAGTCTCCCTCCTCTGCTCACCCCTCTGGCATGAGCCCTTCACAGCCGGCTTGAGCCTCTTCCCGGAAATGCATCAATGGCTCCAAAGTTTCCATCTGCCTCCTCCAGTGCTTAGCTGCCAGGGGCTCTACTGTGGCCAGTGCACAGCGCACAGGGGCACAGACAGCGCCTGCTGTTTACTGGAGCCTGTGCATCAAGGGCAGGCTGACAGTGCGGGGGCTCCCAGGGCCTCGCGGGGACTGGCGGGAAGGCGGCGGCTCAGGACGAAAGCACAGGGTATGCAGAGCACAGCTGGGTGCACAGAGGGCCAGGCTTCCTGCAGATGGGGAGACCTGGGCATCAGCCGGCAGGGTCAGAAGGAATCGGCCGCCTGGAAGGAAGTGGGCAGCGGTCCCAGAGGCGTCCCAAGCCGAGGGGCCGTGGGGCAAAGACAGGCCTGTGCCCCCACAGCGCAGAGGCAGGGCATCCAGGCTGGCCCTAGGGAAGTGGCTTTATTCAGAGCCAACTGGGAGCCACTGCGAGTCCAGCCTTGCTCTGGGGCCCATCCTTCAGGACAGCAGTCCTCCAAGCGAGCTCCCTGGTCCAGCAGCAAAAGCAGCAGCCCCCGGGCATGCTCAGCCCACCTGGACCTCTGAGCACAAGCTTCCAGAGGAATCCCTGCAGCCCACAGCCCCCCAGGGGAAGCCAGTGCGGCCTAAGGTGAGAATCTCCAATTTGAGGGGAGCCCTCAAGGGGGCAGGCACTGGCTGGGGAGCCAGTCTGGCCCAGGGTCCAGGAGGCAGGAGGGAAGGGGGTGTGATGGAGCGCTGAAGCCTGGTGTTGTCTCAGGGCCATTCCTACCTCTGACTCACCCAGGCAGACAGTGCCCTGAGGTTAGGCCTGGGTTGTGGGGGGGGTCCCCAAGCCACAGTGGTATTGCTCTGTTGACCCTTGGACACCCATGGGCCCCTCACGGAGAGGGGAGGTCTCAGAAGTTGGGGTCGGCGCCAGTACATAATAGACAACAGACATGTCAAAGGAACTCAGGCAAGTGGCCAGGACCAGCCACAGTGTGGGTGGGAGGCTCATGCAGGTGGGGGTGGCCAGTTCACTTGGATGCCTTAGCGATCTGGTGGTGGTGGGGGGTCATGTCACTGTGGCCCCCTCAGGCCTGGGCAGTGGCCAGCTCTGTAGACAGGGGAAGGACCCCAGGCAGGCAGGCCCCCCAACCTTGGGCTCACGGTCACGCCTGGCCCCGAAACCCTGCCCTGCGGTGCCCAGGACAGCCGTGCGGCCGCGGGGTCGGAAGCCCAGCCTGCCACGGGTGGGCAGTCCTGGATCACCGGGGACAGGTGCCCTGCGGAGTCTCTGAGCCTCTGTTTGCCCCCCGGGGTCTGGCTGAGTCACGAGGGTTTTGTGGATCCCAGGGCTGAGCTGCAGTCCTGGGCCAGGGCCAAATTGGGTCCTGCTTGTGCCCTGGGCAGACCTGGACACGCCGTGTCTGTTCCTCGCCCGTGCTGAGAGCTCCTGTGAGGGCGAAGTGAAATGCGGCAGGCAGAGCCCTTGCCCAGCGCTTAGATTTCGTACATGCTTAGTGATCAGAGCTCTGGCGGTCCCAGGAGCCCTGGCCGGGGCCCCCTCCTGCACAGCCACCCAGCCCTGAGCTGGTTCTGGGGACTGTGCCCAGGTCTTCGACAAGGAAAGTAAAAACAAAGTTGTCTGGCAGCAGAACCCAGCTTCTGCACATGGTTACTTTAAGGGAGAGGAAAAGCCTGCCGCTGAGCTGGGGTTCCCTCGGGGGTCTCAAACCACCCTCCCAGGAAGCCCCTGAATGGGGCACCCCAGTGCCTTTCTCCTGACCGGGACCCCCACCCTCCGTGCCCTGACCTGGCCTGCAGTGCCCACCATGTCTACCATCCCCTCCACCTGCCCAGGACATGCTGGGGGCGGCCGTGCCAGAGCTGGGGGCCGCAGGGCTGAGAGCCCATCCCTCGCTTTCGCACATTCAGGGCCTGCTCAGCCAAGCCGTGCCAAACGGACCCTGACTCAATTCAGTCCGTCTGCCGCGCGGAGCCATCTCTGTGTCCTTGGGAGGCCCTGCCCCCCGGTGGCAGATGGACTGCCAGGTCCCTGCCTTCAAGAGGCTTCCATTCGGAGGGGGGCCGGGAGACACGTGTACCCCGCCACCCATAGGCAGGCAGGGGTGGGCTGGGCGAAGGGGGGACCAGACAAGACACTGACCTGGGGCAGTGCACGCAGGCTCAGCCCTGCTCCCTGCCTCAAACCGTGTGAGCTGTGTCTCGCTCTGTTTCCTTGTTGGCCAAGGGGACCATGACAACCCTGCTCAGACCCTCGTAGGGATTCAGGATGCTGGTCACGGATGTAGTGCCCGGCCTGGCACAGAGGAGGTTTTCAGGACAGGACCCTGTGCTTACTGCTACTGTGAGGCCCAGGGGAGCCACCCAGGGTGTCAGAGGGACGCCAGGACCTGCCCAGACTTAGGCTCAGGAGCCCCAAGGGGGTGGCATGGGCAGGAATGCCAGGTCCTGGGACGCCCCCGCAGCCTCTCTGCTGTGTTAGTGTCGCTGACATCAACAGCTGGGGGGCTCACCAGAGAGATGGGCCTGAACTGTGAGCATCTCCACAGCATGCAGACTCTCTCAGGCCACGAGAAGGGCAGGCCGGTGAGGTCTGGGTGCTGCTGAGCTCAATGTCCAGCTGGGGGCCTCACCCTCCTCCCCCCCACCCCCCGCCCGATTCCTGCTGCCACCTGGGGGCCCAGAGACACAGTTCAGGGTCGCTGGCCTGTGGTCCTCCCTCTGTGCAGATGTCAGGGTGACCCTGAGCCAGGCTCCCCCTCTGGGGGCACAGCCAGCCGTTGGCACGGTGAGCAGGCAGCGATGTGTTCACAGCCTTTCACACCCCCAGGCCGGCCCCCAGGGAGCCAGGGGTCCAGCTTCCTTTGACCGCAGTCCTCAGCACGTGCACCCTGAATTTCTGCTCCTCTGGATGAGCTGGGCAGTGGGGGGAGGCAGGGGCTCCGGGCTGGACAGCAGCAATCACAACTCAGGCTTTAATTTTGCAGTAGATTCTGAACGCCGGCCTCACAAGAGGACCCTCTAGGCCAGGCCTCCCACCAGGACGACTAGGCACCGCCCCCCCCCCCCCCCGGCACCACCCACTGTCCCAAAGGACAGGGAGACCCCGGGCAGTGTTGGCGCAGCTCCTTAACGGAGGCCAGGAGGGGCTCCTCCTGCTGCTCCCTGGGGACAGTGCCCACATGGGGACCATGCCAGAGGGGCCAGGAAGGCCACCCAGCTGGGGGTGCCCAGGCAGTGGGGAAGCCGGGCCACCCGGCCCACTCATGTGTGGCAAACCCCTGCTGCCCACAGTTCCCCAGCCACCAGGCCCTGGGGTCCACCCTGAAGGCTCTCCTCCTGGACTGCAGGGCCACCGGCTTCTTTCCTCAGCTCCAGCTGTATCCCCAGCAGGCGAGCAGGGCCACAAAAACGGGGTGTCCATCTGATTGGGTTTTCCTCTTTCACGGTGGGTTGACTCAGTCCTCCAGCCTCAGTGGACCTCTGGGAAACTCGAGTTGGGTGATTGTGCAGAGAGATGCATCTAAGCCCTGCTTCCCACGTGGTCCGGGAGTAGGGTGTGTCCTGCGGTCCACCCTGGGGGAGCCGGGGTGAGATCAATGCGCAGGTGCAATGGTCACCGATGTCCTCCTGAGCCCTGACGATGCTGAGCTGAGACCCGGAGGAGTGGCTCCCCATGGCACCCCAGTCTCCCTCCCCACCCCACTCTGGAGCTCTGCCGGGATCCCACTAGGAAATTCTGGTTCCTCCTGCAGAAGCTCGAGGAGCCTGGCAGATCTTTCATTCACAGTCAGAGCCCCTGAGTCCCTGCCGGGCACCCTGCTCTGGGCTGGGCAGCAGAGCCATGGACCGTGGGCAGGGCCCTGCTCTTGCATTGCTCACCCCAAGAGGCTCTTCAGCAGGGTTATGGGGAGAGCTTCTGGACATTCGTGAACCCCAGAAACGGCTGGCAAAATGGGACTGCCCTGTGCTCTTGGGCCCCTGGAGGAGTCCAGACCACAGAGCCAACCAGCCCGAGGCATCCACAGTATTTTCTGGACACCGGTAACCCGGCCCCAACCCACCTGGCAGTACCAAGGCCCGCTGCTGCAGGCATCCTCCAGCCTTGGGACCCAGGGTGGGCACAGGCCCGGCTCACTAGGTCCTGGTGCCCAGCTGGCCCGGGTGCTCTCCAGGCTGGGCTGATCTGGCTGAGGATGGAGCTTGGGGGTGGGGAGGGAGGCGCGGGGGGCCATTCCAGGTGCGGTTGGGCACAGCCTCTCCAGGCTCCAGGCCGCTCCAACCACCCACCCCCACCCCCAGCCAGGCTCTGGGTAAGATCTCCAAGACCGGCCGCAGCGATGCGGAGCGCTTCGCCGTCTATTTATTACCAAACGCAGGAATCTGGGAGCCCGCGGAGCGTGAAATTAGGGCCAAATGTGGAGGAGGTCTAGACAGGAACTCCGGCCACTCCCGGTCGCGGATGGCGGGGCCCTTGGGCTCCCAGGAACCAGACAGATGCTGCGGAGGGAAAGCCCTGGACCAGACATCAGGGCGGGGAGAGGCTGGCGGGGGGCGGCAGACCCGGGTCCCCAGCCATGCTCTGCCCTCTGCCCTCTGCCCTCTGCCCTCTGCCCTCCGCCCCAGCCTTGGCTCCCGGTCTAGAAAGGAGCAGCACCATCGCTGTTTGGTCTAAGGTGCTGCTAGCGAAACAGGCGGATTCCAGGGCCGCACTTAAACCCACTGAGGCCTGGGCCTCTGCAGGCTGCCCAGGGTCTGGTCCCAGAAGTGGCTGGACGGGTTGAGCCGGAGGCCCGGCCAGTGCGGGGGGTGCAGGGCTGGGCTTCTCCTTGGCTCCTGAAAGCGGCAGACTGAGCCTTCAGGAGGCACTGCTGTGTGCCCTGCAGCAGGCAGGGCCTGGCGGGCGGGGAGGGGGCGCTGCCTACAAGACAGACTGAGGAGGCTCAGTCCTTGGTCTTCAAGACAGGGAGGGGTGGGATGGAGCTAGGGGAACAGAGAAGAATCGGAGGGTCTGAAACGGGGCGGGCCATGTGGTCCAGATGGCAGCCACACGGGGGTCTTCTGCCAGGGGAGGGGCTCTGGGGCGGGTGGCGGGAGGCAGGTGGGGGCGTCTGGCTCTGCTGCCAGGCGTTTCCTGCTCCCACCCCCACTCCCTCATCGTCACACCTGCAGGAGACAACCAGAGCCCGCACAGCGGCGGCTCCCCGGAGACGGGCTGTGGGGAGGGGGCTGTGGCCCGCCCAGCCCCCCTCCACAGACTCCGGGGCTGCGGGTGCCCAGAGGGGGCCCCCCTCTCTCAGCTTGTCCCTGTAAAAGCCGGGGACGGGACCAGGAAGCAAAGCCGTTTATAAAGCTTTAAAACCGTTTATGGTCCCAGGGGGCAGATTAACAATTCAGCGCAATCCTGGCCAAATCGTCTTGGCGGGCAGGCAGGCGTTGCAAAGAGACTTGGGGTGGGGGCGGGGGCCGGAGGAGGCGTGGCAGCGGCGGGCGGCTCCCCCAGGCTGTCACTGGCCCCGTGGCCCCTCGCTGTCCCTCACCTTCCTCTCCCAGCCCGGACCATCAGATAGCCATCCTTCCGGGATGGCTCAGAAGCCTCCTCTTCCAGGAAGCCCCCCATGGTTCCCCGACACAATAGCACCCCCTGAGCCCCAAAGCTGTCTGCTGGTCTCTGGGGTACTCAGCCGTTCGCTGGGTTAGCCAGTTTCCCCCTAAGCTCCCAGGCGAGTGTGTCAAGCGTTTGCAGCCCTGCAGGGGTTTGCATCCTGATATGCTTGAATCAGCAGCTCCACGTTTTCACGTTCGTGATCCTGAAACTCGTACATCTCAGTTATCCGGACCCCTCACAGGCAGGGCCAGTTAAGGACGCACACCTAGATTCTTGAGGTCCAGAGCTGACCGGAGTCGGTTCTCTACCTCCTTCTGTACCCACACTACAGAGGAGCCTACGGAGGACTCCGAGGCCCAGAGGGCCGCCTGTGACCCAGGTTCCCTGTGGGCATATGGCAGGGTGCTCCCCAACCTGGCCGCCTGCCCTCGTGGGCTGGACAAGGGCCCCTCAGACTGCTCGGTGTCCCGCTGGGCAGAGTCCCCAGCGCAGGAAGAGAGTGGGAAAGTGACAGCTCAGCAAGGCCTGGGCCTTGGGGAAAGGGCCTCTGGCTGCTGTTCTTCCCCTGACTTGCTGCGGGAGGTCCCGAGTGTGCCCCCACCCCACCCCGCCACTACCCCTGCACTGGCCTTGGTCTCCTCCTACCTCACCCGTTAAACAGAGGTGTGGGACGTGGTCCTTGCAGCACTGGCATCTGAGGTTCTGTGAGTTGCTTTGAGAAGTCCAGGAAGGCTTCCTGGAGGAGGAGGCGTGTTCTGAGCACTGATGGCAGGGCAAAGCCTGCAGAGGCGGAGGGGAGAGCACCTTTGGGGTGGGGCCGGGTGAGGGTACAGGGGCAGCTGGAGGGTGGGGGTGAGGAAGCCACGTCACTCTCAGGGGCTGATGTCAGGCTGGGGCATAAGCAAAGCTGCCGGGGGTGCACGTGGGCGCCTGCTGCCGGGCCTGGTCCTGGGACCAGCGCCTGGCTCGGGCGTTGCTGCTCCTCGGCATGCCCATGTCTGCAGAGTGAGGCTGAGGCACTCTAGCTGGACGGGGCGGGGGTGTCGGAGCCGAGGCTGCTGACAGCCCTGGGCGCCTGGCCTGTGCCAGCACCCTCCCATCACGCCGCCAGGCTGCCCGCCGCTGGGGGCCCCCCACTCAGAGCCAGAAAGACCAAGGGGCCATCTGTGTCAGACCTGGGAGGGGGCTGTGTGGCCACGCCTTCGGGAACCCGGTCGAAAGTTTAGATGTGGAGAGGGAGGTGCGTCTAAGTGCAGCACACCTGCCGTCTGTAGGAATCCTCCATGCGCTCCCATTCTGCAGAGGAGGAGACTGAGGCCCAGAGAAAAGGAGGCATTTGGAGCCCTGTCCTTGCAACTGGCAGGAGACGGGGCCACGCGGGGAGCAGCTTACATGCCGGGGCGGGGTCTGGTTTCACGCCTGTCCTGCCTGCCAGACTTCTCTCCCACCCGGCGAGTCCCCTTGTCCACGAGGCAGGACCATGACGAGCTTTCTGGGATTCAAGTAGCAGAGACACACGCAAGGCAGCGTGTTCACAGCAAGTCACCCCATGGGCCCCAGGGAGGGCTGGGGGCCTGTACACCGGCCCACAGCTGGCTCACCGTCCTGTCTTCCCGCGGACCAGCTCCTCCGGCTCCACACTCAGGCCGCCCTGCTGCAGCCTGGGCACCCATGTCTCCACCCAGGGCCAAGGGAGTAGGGACTGGCCAGTCTCCAGGCCCCGGTTCTGTTTCCTGGGAGACAGAAGAGGGCCGGCCCAGCTGGGGTGGGGGGAGTCCTTTCCACCCCGTGCCTGGCAAGCGGTGTCCAGAGGGGCAGCAGCATTGGGCACAAGGCTGCGGGACCCTCTGGGCCCGGAAGGCCCTGGGTTCCCTGCGGCAGGGAGTGGGTCCCCCGTGGCCTTCAGCTGTGATGGGCCCATTAATCTGAAACAACACGCATGCTTCACGTGCGTGAACTGATGGGGGCTGGACTTTGGCTCAGCCAGCGGGACTGACTTTGGCCAACTCTGAACCTCAGTCTCTTCATCAGCAAATTTGGGGTCCCAGTGCCTCTGCTACCCCCCACGACCCCCCGGGAGGCCAGGGAGGGCCGCCGGGGCCCCTTCCACTGCCCGCTGTCTGGCCACCCCAGGGTCAGGCTGAGATGAGCTGTGCCCTGTGAGTCCCCGGAGGGCAGTGTGTGGGCACGTGGGGCCCGGTGCTTCGCCGGAAGCTGCCCGCTTCGCTTTGCCTCACCTCCATGAAGGGCGTGCAGCGCACATGGACAGCAGGCCTGGCCCCTGGCCCCATCCCCCACTGGCCCCCGCCTCTGCACACCCAGCTCCCCGGATCAGGCCCCGGTCGGCCTGCACCCTTGGCAGGGCTGGTGGGCCGGCTGGCCTCAGCCACCCTGGGGGCCAAGGGAGGTCGAGCTGCCCAGCAGGGTGCCCAGGGATGCAGGGGTCCCTGGGGCTGCTGCTTCATCTGTGTGGCCTGTGCTGTGTCTTCCTGACCGGGCCCCGTGGGCCCAGCTGTCTGGACCTGCCTGTCTACACTTCTGTCTGTCTGAATTTGGAGCTGTCTCTGAGTCTGGGTCTTGTCTTGCTGCTCTGGGCCTGTCTGGATCTACCTTTCTGTGCCTCTATCTGTCTGCTCGGGGTCTGGGGGCCCCTCCCCGCGTGGCCTCTGACACACAGCGCTGGCTGGGCCCGACCCCACGGACACGTCCACATCCTCCTCCGTCTGTGGACTGGGGTCCACGGCGCCCCTGCCCAGCTGCTCCCTGCCAGGCTACCTGACCCTGCAGATGAGCCTATGGGGAACCCCTGAGCCTTCAGCCTCGCCACGCGGGGCTCAGGTCCCCTCACCCCTGACCCTCCGACCGCCAGACCCCCTGAGTCTCCCGACGAAAGCCCCATCTGTCAGTTCTTCTCGCACATTCCTGGAAGAAGGAAAATCAGCCCAAATTCCAGCAAGTCTTTGGCAAGGCTTATCAGCAACTTTAGAAACGTGCACACCACGAAACTCTTCACTGCGCATTCCTAGGAACCTGGGGAGTAATGCAGCTCCTGGCTGAGTGAGCGGGGCCCCTCCACATGACGGGGCCCATGCCGGGGATCCCCGCAGACAGTCTCTTGTCTAGAAGAACCTGGGGCATCTGGGGAGAGACGTCTCCGTAACCAGCGAAGGTGCGGAGGGTGCAGACAGAGTGTCACTTTCGTTTAGGAGGGGGACGGAAATCTATATTTGCTTACCTTTTTGGAAAGAAGCCACAGACGGCAAACCCAGAACTCAGTGAAACCGTCAGTCTGGACAGAGCAGGGAGGAAGCAGGACCTCTCTGAATGCACCTGGTTTTATGCTTTTGACTTTGGAACCAAATGTTTTCTACACTGAAAAAAGCACACGGGCGACTCCCTGGAGGCCCAGTTAATGAGGATGTCCCCTTCCAAGGCGGGCAGGGCTCCCCGGTGGCTCAGACTCTGATGAAGTCACCTGCAGTGCGGGAGACCCGGGTTTGACCTCTGGGTCGGGAAGATCCCCCGGAGAAGGGAATGGCAACCCACTCCAGTGCTCTTGCCTGGAGAATCTCATGGACAGAGGAGCCTGGCGGGCTACAGTCCATGGGGGCTGCAAAGTGTCGGACACGACTGAGTGACTGACACTTTCACTTTCCAAGCAGGGGGTTGCAGTTCCATCCCTGGTCGGAGAGCTAAGACCCCACATGCCTCACAGCCGGAAAACCAAAAAACTAGGAGCAATATTGTAACAAATTCAGTAAAGACTTTAAAATACTAAAGCCACCTTTAAAAAAAAAAGCTAAGCTACTTTTAGGTCCCACATTAAATCAGTGTGTGTGTGTGTGTGTGTGTGTGTGTTTTAAGACAGTAAAAACTAACTGAAATAAATGACCCTAAATATTGAGGTGGTGGGGGGAAAAAAGAGCATACTAAGAATTATTTCAAGTGACTTTGAAACAGACTTTTTACTTCACACCCCTAAGGGCACAAAAACAAAAAGAATAAGAAATACCAGATTCCGTTCAGTAAGCTTGTTAGTAAAAACATTGGTAAGGATACTTTTAAATGGGAAAAAGCAAGTAAGTAATGAAGTGTATGTTATGAGGAAATAAAATTTGCACTGTAAAAGTCACATAGACATCACATTTTAACATGGGAAAACCCCCTTCATGTCTAATTTTAAGTGGAAATATCAGTATAACCTCATGTTCATTTTTCTCTCCCTTAAAAAAAAAAGTCTTTCCTAGATCTGGCCACTGAAAAACCCCAGAACCATTGCAAAGCCAGAAGCAACTAACACCTCTAGGGCCCAGACTGTGGGCTCTAGAACCACTTCCCCCAGCAAGAGAGCCAAGCGTCCCAGGACTGCAGCAAGAACTGGGACATCTTATGCCTAAAAGCAACGTGCCATGAAGGGTTAGCGGGGTCCCACAAAACTAACTTTGGGGCTTCGCTAGTGGCTCAGTCGGTAAAGAATCTGCCTACAACGCAGGAGACCCAGGTTTGATTCCTGAGTGGGGAAGAACCCATGGAGAAGGAAACAGCAACCCACTCTAGTATTCTTGCCTGGAGAATTCCATGGATAGAGGAGCCTGGCCGGCTACGGTCCACGGGGTCGCAAAGGAGTCGAACATGACTCAGCGACTACACCACCACCATCAAAATGACACTGGAGCCCACGTGGAGGCCAAGCCCGTGGTCCCAGTGAGATCATTTAAACGTCAAAAAGAATAACGACTGCAGGAGATTGAAACGCATCGAATACGTATAAACCAGTGGGAATAAGATGGCGAAACGGCCACGGCCCTCACGGGGTGCCAACTTGTTCTGAAAACTGAAAAATTTACAAGCTGAGCATCTATGCTTTTCCTCTGCAGACAGTCTGTTGATATTACCAGCTACGTAATAGGGAAGATTCTTTAGAGAAGAGTTGGAGCTGATACACGCAGGACAGGTGATAGCCTCTGAACAGTCTCTGTCTGCAACTCCTAACGAAACAACAGATCCCTCAGGGATTCCCAGCTGCTGCTGAAAGAATGAGGAGGAGCCGGCGGGGAGGCCTGGGCAGCTGAACGCCCAGGCTCATCCCAACATCGCGATGAGAGGAACAGCGGTCCTGGGGCCCTGAAGGTGGAGTGGTGGGAAGCCAATTTAGAGGGCAGAACCGTGACAGAGGAACACGGGAAATGCTGCTGGAGGAACTGCAAGCCCGTTCTCGTACATGGAGAATTCTGTGAGATAAATGACCCAGTTTCTTCTGTAAACAACCTGCAGGGAGCAGGAATGAAGGGGAGCAACAGTCAAAAGAGCCAAACACAACTGGATCTGGATTTGAACAAGCCGACTGTGGGAAAGCATCTTGGAGATGAGCGGAGGCTTTTTAAAGGTCCTCACCTGTCAGATTCTGCGCTGAAGTGTTTGTAAATAAACTGATGTGCTCTGGGATTTCCTTTAAGGAACTCAGTTGCTCCTTCCATGTTGTTCCCTGGGGTCAGGGGAATGGAAGGGATTGGGAGTTTGAGACAGGGTGTACTCGGCAAAGCCCCTTGTTAAACCTCGGTGACCTGGAATGGGCCACAGTGGGAATATTTACACGACCCACAGGTTAAGTTGCTTCAGTCGTGTCCGACTCTCTACCACCCCATGGACTGTAGCCCGCCAGGCTTCTCTGTCCTTGGGGATTCTCCAGGCAAGGATACTGGTGTGGGTTGCCACGTCCTTCTCCAGAGCTTCTTCCCGACCCAGGAATTGAAGCCAGAATCTCCAGCAAATTCTTTATCTACTGAGCCACCAGGGAAGCCCTTAATTCCCTGACCCGTGATCAAACCCTCGCCCCTGCACTGGCAGTGTGGAGTCTTAACCACTGGGCCACCGGGGAAGTCCCTTAAGAATTTTTTAATGTCAACAGCCTAAATATAAAAAGGGAGTTGTTTTTCAGTTTTGAAAGATGAAAAACTTTTGAAAATCGGTTGCAGACCATTTGAATACACTTAACACTACTGACCTGGACATTTAAAAATGGTTAAGGTGATAAATTTTATGTGATGTATAATTTGGATATTTTAAAGGAAAGGGATCGTTTATGTTATAAAATGGAATATGGTTCAAAGTTATGTTGGAGAAGAAATTTTAATGATAAAGAAAAATGAGGGTGAGCTGGTTAGGTGATAAAGCAGGTTACAAAGCCGTGCGTTCAGCCTGACTGCACTGGGGTCAGTTTTTAAACACGTGAGCTGGTCATCTAGGGTTCCCAGGTGATGAAGAACCTGCCTCCCAGGAGGAGATGTCAGAGACGCCAGTTCGATCCCTGGATTGGGAAGATGCCCTGAAGGAGGGCATGGCAACCCACTCCAGTATTCTTGCCTAGAGAATCCCATGGACAGAGGAGCCTGGCGGGCTGGAGCCTGGCGGGCTAGAGCCTGTGGGGTCACAAAGAGTGGGACAGGACTGAAGCGACTGAGCACGCACGCACACACATGTGCACGAGCCACTCGCCCGAGCTGCAAGTGTGCCAGGCTGAGCGCTCACGTAGAGGCCGAAAGCGAGGGTGTGTGCTGCCAGCTTCCCCTCCTGCAGACGCGGGAAGTGCTGGCACAGGCAGGGTCCCTCCTGCCCCGAGCCCCTGCCTCCCGCCGGCCCAGGGGTGCTTGTTTTCCCATTTAGAGCACTTGCTTGGCGTCCTAACCTAGGACAGGCTCCTGCGATGAGCTGGCGGTGAAGGTGGCGGGGTGTGTTGCAGGCCGCTGATGGAGAAGGGGGCGAATGACAGCCGGGACAGTGGTCATCACCGGCGGCATCTTGGCGACTGTGATTCTGCTCTGCATCATCGCGGTTCTGTGCTACTGCCGGCTCCAGGTACTCGGGGGCGTGGGGGTGGGGTGGGGAGGGAAGCCCAGAGCAGGGCCCTGCAGAGGGCGGGGGCCCCCACCAGGGCCAGGCCTCCAAGAAGGTGCAAGGCAGCCAGCCCTGCCCAGCCTCCACGTGTGAGGGCTCAGTGACAGCTTCCCAGACTCCCTGCGAGGCGAGGCTGCAGAGGTTCGGAGAGGGTGAGGGCCTTAGCGGACGTCACACAGCTGCCAGGAGGGGCGCAGTGGTGAGCCCTCGGGCCGCGCCTCCCTGCCCTGCCCACCCTCAACGACTGTGCTAGGCCCTGTGTCTTCACGGGAGGAGAAGCCACGTGTGCAGGGCAAGCCACATGTGCAGCCCGGCCCCCTTGAGCTAGACTGGGGCCAGCTCTGCCGCCTGCAGGCTGCCTGAACCCCGGCCCCCTGGGCCTCAGTGTCCCCACCTGCAGATGGGACTTGGTCCCTGCCCCTGCCCCGTAGTTGCTGTGGGGCGAAATGAGTGAAAGCCGCTCAGTCATGTCCGACTCTTCGCAACCCCATGGACTGTACAGTCCCCGGAATTCTCCAGGCCAGAATTCTAGAGTGGGTAGTCTTTCCCTTCTCCAGAGGATCATCCCAACCCAGGTCTCCTGCATCACAGGCGGATTCTTTAGCAGCTGAGCCACCAGGGAAGGGGTGAAATGAGAGAACCCCTCCTTTAGGGACGCCAGGAGTCCGGGGCACCTGGGCTCGAGCTCCCCTCCGTGGTCGAGATGGGGACATGGGTGTATGACGCGGGGGCATCCCGGCGCCCTCCCGGGCCCGCGCGGGGGCCGGGGGTCACTGTGGCCCTCTACCCACAGTACTACTGCTGCAAGAAAGACGAGTCGGAGGAGGACGAGGAGGAGCCGGACTTTGCGGTGCACTCGCGCCTGCCACCGCTGCACTCCAACCGGAACCTGGTGCTGAGCAACGGGCCGGCGCTCTGCCCGGCTGCCGCCTTCAGCCAGAGGTCCCCGCAGGCCCGCGCCCTCTGCCGCAGCTGCTCCCGCTCCGAGCCGCCCGCCTTCTTCCTGCAGGAGCCGGAGGACGAGGGCGTCAGCAACGGGGGGGAGCGCGTGGCCTACAGGAGCATCAGCCAGGAGGACGTGGGGCCGCCGCCCGGGGGCTTTGGGGGGCTGCAGGCGCTCAACCCCAACCGCCTGTCGGCCATGCGAGAGGCCTTCTCCCGCAGCCGCAGCGTCAGCACCGACGTCTGAGCGCACCCCCGGCCCCCAGCAGAGCCTGAGACCATGGTGGGGGGGTCCCCGCCTGGCCCCGGGCCCCGAACCCAGCGGTCCTCGTGTGCCTGTCATCACAGGCACTTCGGGGCTCCCTGCAGGGGTCAGACCCAGTGAAGGCCGGTGGGGCCGCCCCAGGCAGCAGCCTCCAGGGCCTGGGTCTGCAGGGAAGCAGGCGTGATGCAGGTGCGGGTGGGGCCCCCAGGTGCCCCAGCTGCAGAGTGAGGCAGGGCTCCGGGGTGCGGACACCAGGCTGCAGATGCCAGGGCTGCCGTCAGCAAGGGGCCAGGGGCCGGGGCCTCCGTCGCGGCCGCCTCTGCCGCTCGGCCTGGCCATGCCCCTCCGTCCCTGGGTCTCGGTCTACCTACGTGTCCAAGGATGAGGTGGTGGCCACCAGGCTTGGGGTCCTGCAGCTCAAGCCTTGGGGGCCAAGTCTCCTGTCTCCCCCCACCCCCAGACAGCCTGGCTTCCAGGGCAGCTGAGACCCTGCTTGAGCCCGCCTCCCCGCTGATGCCCGGAGAAAAGGGGGTTTCTCGGGAGGTGCAGCCCCAACTGGCTTTTTGGTGAAAATGGAGTGGGGAGGAGGCCCTGTGCCAATCCTCCCACTTCAGAAGTAAAACACGCAGCCCACTGCTCAGCCCTGATATGGTTGGGCAGACAGAGCCTCGCACCAGAGGCGGAAAGACCCACTGATGCCCCGTGGGACCTGAGACATGCCCTCGGGTCCACAGGGGGACAGGTGGGTCTCAGGAAGACCTGGGAGCAAGGCCTCAGGCTGCCCTTCCCTGCACCGGCCCCAAGCACCCCAGCCCCCCAGGCGAGGACAGCTGAGCTCAGCCCCCATCAGGCCCCCTCAGGCCTAGCGGCTCCTCCCTCCACCCACTGAGAGAGCTGCCCCAAGCCCAGGGGCACCTACCGTGGGGGACACAGCCCCCGACTCAGAGGCCCTGTCTCCTCTCTCTGCAGCCTGGCCCCCAGAGCCCCTGTCCTCTCCTGGGCCCGCTCTCGCGCGCTGTCTCTCTGCCTCTGGGCCCTGCCATGGAGCGCCCCCCAACACCCCCGTAGGGCAGCCCCCGTCTGCCCAAGAAGACAGACCAAGCTCCCCAGCCAAGCGGCCTTCCCGGAAGACAAGCTCTGGGGCCAGTGGCTTCCCCCCGGTGTGGGCACCACAGCTCTCGCTGTCTCTCGAAAGCGCTGCAGAGCTGTGACTCTGGACGTGAGCAGAGTGAGGAAGACTTACTATTTTGGGCATTCTCGATTTTTTTCCCCTCTTCTTCCCTTCGCTTCCTGCCTCAGTTTGGACTTGCTAATGGATTCGTGCCCAAGCTTCCCGTTCCTTTGTCAAACCCCAGAGTTCGTTTCTGATGTATTGGCTGAGGGTGGGGGTGGGGAGGGGGGGGTGGGGGAAGGGTCCGGAGGTGGCCCTTCCCGTGGCTGTTCTGCGTGGTCTCCTGTTTCCTTTTCTGGTCTCTGGCCTCTGTATAGATTCCTAGATCCATCTGACATCACCAACACGCACACACCCATCCAAGCTCTCCCTCAGCTCCGCCATGGAGACGGAGGGGAGCTGCCCGCTCCCCGACAGAATCGAGAGCCAATAAAACTCCTCTCTGACACCTCGCGTGCTGTCTTTAGTCCGCCTGGGATTCCAGACCGACCCAGACCCCTCTCCTGAGGTTCCTGGGAGGGGCCACATCCAGCCCAACCCAGACAGAGTGGGCCCTCCCTTCCCGTCCAGCCCCAGGGGTCAAGGCTCTGCCCAGAGGGGCTGGTCGTGGTCGCAGCCACGTTGGATTTTGACTTTCCTGGAGTGACTGTATCGATCTTTCAAGATTGGAAACCACTGGCCTAAAACCCTTGAGGTCCTGGAGAGTGGGTTGGGGGGTGAGTCGCTGTGGCTCCTGGGGCGAGTGACTGGCCTCTGTGGGCCTCGGTCTCACCATCCACACGATGGGCAGCAATGGCACTGGAGTCACAGAGCTCTTAGGAGGATTAGAGGAGGTGCTGGCGATGCTTTGTGCGCAGAACCTGACCCACGCGATGCACGCAATGAGTGCTGGGGTGGGGAGTTGTCAGGAGAGGAGGAGGGGGCAGTGGGCAGGAGGAGCAAGGCGGGGAGTGACTGGGCGTGACGGTGGGGTGTGTCAGGGAGCCCTGTGCCCCTGGACTGCCATGATCCCACCTCCGCTGGAACCGAGCTGCTGACCTTGAGGGAGCCCACTCCACAGGCCTCCACCTTCATGGCCACACACCCACCTGTGACGCTGTCCTAAACACTGCAGCCCACCCTGCTCTTATCCCGTTTTGGGAACAGAAGGCTCTGCACCCCAGCGAAACAGCCTGACAGCCACTCACCTCCCCAATCCCTGCCCCCGACGGAGACCCTCCCCGTGGCATACGCGCCCAGGGCCGGCTCACTGTCCCTCAGCCGGTGGACAGCCAGACCCTCCCTCCTCCGCTGCAGCCAAACCAAGGTGCTTTCAGCATCGTAAACACCCACCCCTCTCCCTGGAGGCTGTAGAGTCACTCCTGAGGCTGGACCAGCCGAAACATCACCTCCTCTGGGAAGCCCGCCGGTGTCCCAGCACCCGCCAGTCCAGATGAAGTGGCTCGTCTAAGAGGCCCGGCAGCAGTAATGAGGACCGTTTCCTGAGCCCCCGACGTGGGCCCACAAGGTGCCCCCCACCCTGCCTGCCTCGCCCCTTGTGTTCTTACCAGCGCACCCCAAGGTGGGACCATTCCCCCCAGGGTGGGGAGGTCCCTTGCGCCCTGCGGGCCCCCAGGCCCCGCAGCAGTCGGGAGGCACGAGACCGGCTCAGTTCTGACTCCAGCACTGAGTCCAAAGCCCCTGAGCCCCTCCCTGCAGGCGCTCACTCACCTGTCACCTTTTTCTGTCTGCTTTCCCCGAATGTCATTCCTCAGGGAAGACACTGCAGTCCAGCCCTAGCCGCCCTCAGCCCCAGCCCGACCCAGACCCGGCCCCGGCCCCAGACCCAGCCCCAACCCCAGTCCCGGACCCAGTCCCAGCCTCAGAACCAGACCCGACCCTGGACCCAGACCTGGTCCCGGACCCAGACCCGGCCCCGGCCCCAGACCCAGCCCCAACCCCAGTCCCGGACCCAGTCTCAGCCTCAGAACCAGACCCAGCCCTGGTCCCAGACCCGGTCCCGGATCCGAGGCTGCATCAGACCTTCCCGGGGCGGTGAGCCCAGAAGACACCCTGCCCCTTCTTTCAGAGCCCCGGATAGCCCACGATGCCGCCATAAATACGACCACTTTATTAACATACAGAGATTACTGACGGACAGCAGCACAGCCTCGGGGCCGTGAGAAAGACGCCCCTCCCGGGCATAAAGTGCGGTGGGTCCTTCCATGCCAGGAGCTTCGATGGGCAGGCGAGCGATGCTAAGTTGTGAGATTACAAGTACCCTGCAGGAGTCACCGGGAGGGTCAGGGCCTGAGGCTCCCCCTGCAGCCCCTGCCGTCTCCTGGGCCTGCAGCCCCGAAGGGAGACGGGGCGATCCCGGGCCTCTGGGGGGGCGGGGAGCCATCCTCGCAGCTCTGTCCCGGGGTGAGGGGGGCCGACGGGCGCGCCGGGGGTGGGGGGCTCTCCTGCCCAGGGAGAGCAGGGGCTCAGTGTCACGTCTTCACAGCTGGGCGCCCTGCAGGAAGGTGTCCATGGAGGGGCTGCTGTGCCCCAGGGACAGGGTGCTCAGTCTCTGAGGGGCAGCTGCCGGGCCTAGGAGGGGGGCGGCCGGCAGGAGTGGCAGCAGGCCTTGCTGTAGTACCAGTGGCCGCAGAGGTTCACCTTGATGGCCAGGGCGCAGTTGGTGCCCGGCTGGTCCTGGCAGCTGTCATCTGGGGAAGGGACCACAGCGCATCAGCAGGTGGTGGGGTGGTCGGGGGGATGACGCGGCAGGACCCCCGCCCCGCCCCATCCACCTCCTCTCCTGGAGCTCTCCCTTGTACCCCTCGCCAGGGACATCAGGACCCTACCGGTGATGTGAAGCGCTCACAGGGAAGGTGGATACCCAGGGACCAGGATTTGGAGGAGGCCCTGACCTCACCCCAGAGGTCTGAACATCCCCGGGAGGCCCACCAGTCCCCTCCACTCAGTGGGTCCAAAATAGAGCTCATGGCTGGGCCCTAGCGCCCACCCAGAGCCTAGGACGCGCCTGCATCTTCCAGGTGCCCAAGCCAGAGAGCCTGCTTCAGGCCCTTGCCACCCTGCCCCTGCGTGGCCAGCTTGAAGGTGCTCTGGATGAGTTTGTCCAGGCCCTGATCCTTTGCCCCACCACCGCATCTTCTGAAGCCAGATGCTCTTTGCAAAAGGGAGGGTCTCGGCCTGGCTCCTGGGGGCCACAGGCTCCAGTCAGATCTCACCTGCCGCCCTTCCCACCCACAGCTCCCAGCTGGACTTGGCCACTCCCAGAGAGTGACTTCGCTCTCCGCCCTGCCTTGGTCTCTGGAGCCAAGAGATGCTCCCAGGTGACTGCCTGTGCATCCCTCAGGCCCTGGCATGGCTTCAGAGTCTGCCTCCTCACCTGGGGGCTCCGTTGGGCAAGGCTGCAGGTCGCAGGCTTGTCTGCCAACAGGCTTCACCAGCGGGTCGCAGCCCCGGACAATGTCGGTGCCCTGGTAGCACTTCACGTCGCGCATCCGCACGCCCACCCCACACGTCTTGGTGCACTGAGCGGGGAGAGACGGCGTGACCACAGCCCCCGGTGGGGCAGGGGCCCAGCCAGAGGAGTGGTGGGACTCTCCTCCTCTTGCCAGGTTGCTGAGTCTCCATGGACGCGGGACACACGGATGCTCAGGGGCTCGGGCAACCAGATGCTGCTGCCCCCGCCCCCCTGCCACGTACTACTCAGCTTCCCCGTGAGGGTGTGGACCCCCCATCTCTCCCCCCAGGCAGGTCCTTTGGTTCCAGCTCTCCAGCGTCCTGTGCTGCGGGAGGCTCAGGACACAGAGGGCCACAGCCCAGGGAGAGACTGGCTTCCCGCTCCAGTTAAGAGCTGGGGGCCAATCAACTACATCTTCCAGAGCCAGCACCCCCACCCGCAGCTTCCTGTCCAGATGTTCCCCTCAGAAAACCCTGCCAAGCTGCCCAGAACACCAGGGCCATCTGCTGACCCCAGTTACCCCGCTGGCCTCCCACTGAGATCCTAAAGGCGCTGGCTCCCTCTGGCTCCCCCTGCTGTGGGTGACCCCATATCACCCAGGCTCAGCTGGGACCTGAGCCCTCGGTCTGTGGAGGTTGGGGGTGGGGCTCCAGTCCTGACCACCCCACTCCACCCCCCACCAGTTCTATTCACAGAGGCCCCGGGAGGGCTTCCAGCCTGATGCCTGCACCCAGCTTGAGGGAACCAGCCCAGCCTCGGGGACGGAGCCAGACAACAATCGGCCTTTGGGGGGATGCCCCAAGGCACCCGCAGCCATCCCCCACCCCCCAGAGAGAACGCACATCTGGCCTTTCCTAGCTCCCACTCCTCCACCCTGGGTGGATGGCTCAGAAGACACACTCTTACTAAGCCCCTGACCCAGGCAGAGGCAGCCACAGGGGGAAAAAACCCCACCGCAGCCAGGGACAAGGACGCAGAGGTCCTCCTGCCCACCGTCTGGTCACCCCTCGCCCACCCACTCATCAGGGTGATGGGTGCCCTGCCCCCGTGCCCCAGGATCCTGGGCGAAGACCCATCTGGGCCTCCCCGTCTGGCCCCCCTACCCCGGAAGCTGTGCATCCCCGGGTGGAGGGGGGCCTCCAGGTGGGGGCCGGTGATGCAGCCCAGGAGAGAGGGGGGTGCGTGGGAACCAGCAAAAACGGCCACCGAGACGCACCCCTGGGCTGTAAGAGTGGAGAGGCCCCGCTCCACGCCACCCTCCAGCCAGAGGCGGAGGAAGGAGCCCACAGGCCAGAGTCAGGCCGGCGGCTGCCACTCCTCCTGGCTTCCCTCTGCCCGGCGCGCACCGTCCTCCCACCCCCTCTGCCTCTCTGATTCTGTGTCCCTGCCTTGACTCCGGCTCCCCACCCTCCCAGTTCCCACTCGGGATCTGTCTGCCCCATGGTGAGTGTCAGGCACACAGGCCTTCAAGCGCGTGACTGAAAGGCTTCCACAGGCAAGGCCAAAGCGACCTGGGCCGATAAACGGGCCCCGGATGAGTGCGGCAGGGATCCCAGAGGTGAGACCCGGGAGGACTCGGAGGAGGCAGCCCTCGTGCTCGCCAACGTGGAAGCGCTGACCATCTCTCCAGGGAGGGAAAGCCCTGATGGAGGCTGAGCCGGGGGACGTGAGGGGCACTCGGGGTGGGAGAGGAGGTCTTTCGGCAGGACCAGAGATCAGGCCTGGCCTTAGGACGGCCAGTGGAGGGCTCACCTCCGACCAGGGGCTGGTGTACCACTTGAAGCAGGGCCTCTCGAAGCAAGTGCTCTCCTCGGGGGGCTTCTTGGCCAGGCCACACTCGGGGCCGCTGCGCGTCTGCGGCTTCCCGTTGGCCAGCTCCATGCACAGGACCAGCCTCTTCTTCACGCCTCTGCCACAGGTGGTGTTGCACTGGGGTGAAAGGGCAGACAGGTTAGGGGTCAGGGGCCAGAGGTCAGGAAGACCAGAACACGGGGCCCACAGCCATGCCCGTGAAAACGGCTCAGTCAACGGCAAGTGGGTAACAGCTAAGATCAATGACACGCTGGCTGGGAACCTGCTGGTCGATAACCGCATGGCCCCAGACAGATTTGATCAGAAACAATTTCACAGAAAAACCATCTGTTGTGAAATAAAGTGGTCAGTGACCATTTGCCTGGTGATGAATTAGCTGATAGCAATCTGCCTGAACCAAGCGTTTGAAAGCCATGTGGTTGGGAACCATGCGTCTGAAAACGGCAAGCTGGTGACCTTGACGGGTCACCAGAGGTCACGAGAACAGGCGGATGCACAGGGCCCGGGCCCAAGGGTGAGTATGGCCCAAGGACTCCCAACCCTGGGCTTCCACCTCGGGAACACGGGGTCGTGGGAAACGGATCGGCCGTGCACGCCTCACAGAACATTCACTATTTAGATCTGGGAAGTTTTAAGCGGTTTTCTTACCTTTCTTGGTTTTTTTCTATTTCAAGTTAGTGTTTGGCGGATTGTGGCATCATCATGTCCAATTAATTCCTCATTTAGCCAACCTGTCATTCTGGCCACCTGGCTCTCAGCCAGTTAAACGCTCTCCCAGACAGAGGGGCCCTGCTCGCCGGGCAGGGGGCACTCACCCGCTCCCAGTCCTGGGCCAGCCAGTGGGCGGGGCAGTTCTTGTCCCCACAGGGGTGGATGGCCAGGGGCTTGGTCTCCATCTGGCACTGAGACTCGGGCACGACCCGTCCATCGCTGGTCTTGCAGTACACGTGTCTGATCATGCGGCCCTGCCCACAGCTGCCGCTGCACTGCAGGGGGACACCCGGGGTCAGAGGCAGAGCCCCTCCCAGGGCCCCCGGGCCTCCTTCCCCAGAGAGAAGAGCAGCGGAGGGGAGGGGGGGTTGCCACGGTAACTGTTTTAAATACCACGCTCTGTTCTAATTATGGAAAGATGGCAGGCTCGATGAAAAACACACCTAAAACCCCAGAAGAGTCCCCTGTGCACCCAGCACCCAGAGGGGAGCGCAGTGGACATCTGAGCATCTCACCCAGGTGGGAGAAGAGAGAGAGGCAGGCAGGGAGCTTATAACGGGGGCATCGCAATGGGACTGCTTGTGTTGGTTCAAGGTTCTGATCCCCCATAGTCACACGGGTCAGCCCCCTGAGCACCCGGCCCTCACCGGCCCCCAGTCGGAGACAGTCCACTGGCGGTCGCAGGGGGGCCCTGTGCAGTCCTTCTCCCCCACGGGCCTGGTGTTGGGGTCACACAGCTTCTCGTCCTCCGAGCAGCGGATGTCCCGCGTCACCACGCTTCGCTCCCCACACTTGGCCGTGCACTGCGGGGAGACGGCGGGAGGGCGGGCTCGCGGCGGCCCTAGCTGCATGCAGACCCCTGCCCAGCTCTCACCCGGCTCGCCTGGCCCCCACCCAGGCCACGGCCCACGGCCCACGGCCCCCACACAGCCTGGCCCCCACCGGGCCCGCTCGGCTCCCACCAGGCCCGCTCGGCCCCCACCAGGCCCGCTCGGCCCCCACCCGGCCCGCTCGGCCCCCGCCCGCCCTGGCCTGCGCACCTCAGACCACTGGGACATCTCCCACTGCGGCCCGCAGGCCGGGCCCCGGCAGGTCTTGCGCTCTTCGGGCCGCACGGCCTCGGCAGCCTCACACAGGTCGCTGTAGACAGAGCTGTCGAAGCCGGGCGAGAGCATCTTCCAGCAGCGCACGATGCGGAACTGGTAGCCCTCACCGCAGGTGCGTGAGCACTCGCTCCAGCTGCTGGTCTCCCACCTGCCTCGGGAGGGCACGGCCTTCAGTGACCCCCACCCACTCCCAGCTGCGACCCCATGCGGTTCCCTCCAGCCAGAGCACCTTCCGCTCCTGCTAACTCCAACTTGGGGTCCTGCCTCAGTGTCCTGGGGCGCCCAGCCCCACTGAAGGGAAGAGGGGACCCCCATGACTGCACACCCAGCTTCTCAGAAAGGAGCAGATACATAGGGAGCAGAGGCCTGGATGGACCAGAGACCCCAGGATGGAGCAGAGACCCCAGGACGGAGCAGAGACCCCGGGACGGAGCAGAGACCCCAGGACAGAGCAGCCCCCTGGACACGGCATGGCAGAGCCCCAGCTCACCCGCCCCCCAGCACACACCCTGTCCGGGGCCTGGTGGCAGGTACCTGGGCTGGCACTCCCTGCCTGCGCAGAACTCCTGGACGGGCTCGGGCCGGGTCAGGGCGTCGCAGTAGCTGTCGTCCACCTCGATGCCGTCATAGCGGACGCACATGGCGTAGGTCGACAGGACCCCTGAGTTTAGGAAAGGGAAGGGCGCCTGAGCCCACTGTGAGCTCTGGAGGCCGGCAAGCGGGCCCCGGGGCCGCGGGCGATCCACCCGGCCTCTTGCGCTTCCTGGTTTCAGTCCAGAACAACGACAGGTAAGCTGAGCAGACTGTGGGCGGGTCCCAGCGAGGCCGGGTCTGTGCATCTGAGCTCCCTCCCTGCCTGAGCCCAACGGCCTGAGCTCCTCTCTGCACAGCCTATCCTGCCCAGGCTGGACACCCAGTGCTGCGTCACAAACCCTGAACTGAAACGAGGAGGTGATGTGTTGGTTGCTTCAAGCGTGTCCAACTCTGCAACCCCATGGACTGTAGCCCGCCAGGCTCCTCTGCCCATGGGATTCTCCAGGCAAGAATACTTGGGAGTGGGTAACCAGTCCCTTCTCCAGGGGATCTTCCTGATCCAAGGATCAAACACAGGTCTTTTGTATTGCAGGCAATTCTTTACCATCTGAGCCACCAGGGAAGCCCAAGAAGTCTCAGTCATTTGGGCTTTCAGTAAACTCAGAATGGCCCTCACAGAGGCTCAGAGGCAAACACAGCCAGGTGCCACTCATTTTCATTCATTCAATGACTGTTACGTGTGGGTAGATGGATGGATGGGTAGGTTGGTGGATAGGTGTATGGATGGATGATGGATGCATGGATGCGTAATCTAACCATTCCAGCCCCTTCCAGACTCCTCAGATATTATATTCGACCTTCAGGTCCTCCCTGCCCTCCCATGGCATGCCCTAGTCCTTATCAAGCTCCCTCTCAAACTTTCTTTTATCATTTTTGTGATTAAATACCTGCTACTCTATAAATCTCGGGCTTCCCTGATAGCTCAGTTGGTAAAGAATCCGCCTGCGATGCGGGAGACCCCTGTTCAATTCCCGGGTTGGGAAGACCCGCTAGAGAAGGGAAAGGCTACCCACTCCAGTATTCTGGCTTGGAGAACCCCATGGACAACGTCCATGGGGTCGCAAAGAGTCAGACACGACTGAGAGACTTTCACTTCACTTCATTTCACTCTATAAATCCCGTGGGGGGACCATATGTAAAGGGCCAGCCCTCAGCTAAAATTATTCACTCCTTGACCGCCACCTCCACCTTCTGCTTCTCTGGTCTTCCTGCCCCACACCCCCATGCCAGGCACCAGGCTGACACAGGGGCCAGGCTCGCTCCACAGTGCGTGGTTCCCTCCCTGCCAAGGAGCCAGGGCAACTCGGGTGAGCGTGAACACGGGTGGGGTCAGGGGCTGGGGTTGTCTTTATTACCAGCGCATGCATGCCGAGGGGCAGGGACCCAGCCTTGCCCGATGATCTCCCCTCGGGGGTTGCCCTGCCCTGTAAACCAAGAGCCCCTGCTAACTCGCGCTCCCTGCCCAGGGGCGCGTGTCTGAGAGCCGGCAGCTCCTGCCTCTCCAAGCCCCAGCCTTGGATGGAATGAAAACAGCCTGGGAGGCAGCCCACACGGGGATTTTTTCTTTTTTCCGTGAGGGACGAGCCAGGTTGCAATCATGGCTTCCCCTCTGCCAGCGCTGGGCTGTGTCGTCTTTAGCCGTCGCTGAGCGGGGGGCTGGCTTCCTGGCCAGGCCTGCTCAGAATGTTCCAGAGACACCACTTCTGGGGCCCAGAGAGGTCCAAGTCTGAGGACTCGCAGCCCCTCAGCAAGCATCTGCTCGTTCTCGCCTCGTCATCAGGGCAAACAGGAGGTCCTGATCAGGAGGGACGGGACTGCTGGTCTCAGCGCCGTCCCCGGCTGGGGGTGACGTGAGGGCGGTCAGACTCTCCAGGCCTCCACTTGCCACTCACCCGCTCCCGGGAACCCCCCAGGTGGGACGGGAGGCACAGCTCCGGTCTTCTGGACACCACCTCACGGCGTCAGTCCTGAGTGCGGGGCTTCTCAAACCTTCTTACCGAGCCCTTCCTCTAAAAGGAAGGAGCAGGAGGCCCCGACGCCGGACTGGGTGGGCCTGTTCTGCCCGCAGGCGGGGGGTCTCAGAGCCCGTCCACTCCACTCCCCTCGCTCTGGGCCAGGGGGATGCCGAGAACCATCGGGAATCATCCCGTGTGACTCAAGCGAGGGGTCCAAACTGATCCACCTGCCTTTCTCCCCCTCTCAAGAGCATCTTTAAGGAAAAGAAAGAATGCTTGCTGCTATGGCTGCGATGGCCGGGGCTCAGGACACAGGAGACCTGCTGATCACCAGTGACGTTTGCACAGGCCCCACAGGCCACAGAAGGTTTGTAAACCACTACCCTCTCCCCCGATCCCCCTAGGGTCGGCGACCCGAAAGGGGGATTTCAAGAGGAGCCCGCCACAGGGTGTGTGGAGGTGAGCCATCCTGCAGGGACCCCGGCTCACCACCTCTGTGGAGTGCCGCCTGGACCCCATTTGGTGCCTCCAGGCCGACGGGGAACCCACTCTAGGTCAGGGCCGCTCACTCCAGTCCCAGACGGGCTCGTCTGAAGGAGAGCGCATCCTTTCGGCAGAGCCAGAACCTGTCTTCCTCACTTCCTTTCTTCTTGCATCCTACTTCGCACCTCGGGCCGCCCAGGGCGGGCCAGCCCATCCCCTGCCCAGCACTCTGTGGGCGTCGAGACACAGTGCGGCGACCTCCCTGGGGACCACCTTCTGTCCAGGGCCAGGCTCAGCCGCTTGCCACCAGGGCGGCTTCGTCCAGGAGGGATCTCAAGCCTTGTCACCTCCCAGGCAGGGACATGTCCAAGGGGAACAGCAGACGCTCCCCACCGCATGTGCTGTGGCCCCCTCGGCACGCGTGGGGTCCGACGGATAACGTCGGGGCTCCCGATTCAGAATGGGACCCTGCCCTTCAGGAGCAGGCTCTCAAAGCGGGCTCCTCCAACACCCCGCCCCAGCACTCAGCCCCGACTTCATTCCCCGGACCAGCGCCGTGGCTGCTCCAGGCCCCGTTGGTGGCACGCAGCAGCAGCAGAGGTCCTGCTGATGGCAGCCAGCTGTCAAGCTTTGACCCTGATTGCTTTTTTTTCCTTTCCCATCTGCCCCTATAACCACGTTTGGATAGGTGGATGTCCCATCTTACAGGTAGAGAGCAGAGACTAAGAAATTAAGAGTGTGGGGTGTGGATGACCAAATAGTTCATCCCAAGCGCTTACCACACCCCGACAAAGCCCTCCTCGAACCCTCCAGAATATCAGGGGCAATCTCAGCCCGTCACCTGCCCTGCATGGGGGAGGAAGGACGGTGTAGCGGGAGCGGGCCTGGCTTCCCGCCCGAGACAGAGAGCCGGTGGCCCCCGCAGTGGCCCGCAGAGCCACGTCCCCAGCTCCTTCCCTGGCCACATCTCCTGAGATGCTGCACCCCCACAGGCCCCCGGCTGCCCAGGGCCCGGTCAGCCGCTTGCTTCTTCCGCCACACTGGCCAGAGCGGGCAGGGGCTCCCAGAGCTCTGGCCAGCTGGGGTGGCAGTGCAGGGGCAGGGGCAGGGACCTCGCACGTTTTGAGCAGCAGCAAGCCCAGTCTTGCACAAACACCACGTCCCAGGTACAGATACGGCAGCGCCTGGGGTCCCCCTGTACTTGCCACAGGCCGGCACCTGGGTCTAACGTCCAGCCTTACAGGGAGGGGACCACGCTGGCGGCAGGTGGGGTCCTAGCCTCCAGGCTGCCAGCCAGCGTCTTGGTGCAGCGGCGGCCGGCCAAGTGAGCAGACAGACATCGGCTCAAGCCCTGGCTTGACACCTACTGACCGCAAGTGTCTGTCCAGGCAACCCCAGGGCCTCCGATACCCGCCGCTGTTTCCTCCCCAGACGAGGCCCTAGAATCTGGAAAGTTTCCTCTGTCATAGTCCACACGGGCCTACTTTCCCCTTCTCCTCACCACCCGAGGTTTCCTACGTTTTAACCAAGAGGAGGCTTTTCCTAACAATGTACTGAATGCGGAAAGATGGACGAGGGAGCCTGGGGGTGCTGACTGACTCCCACCCGGCTGGACCCTTACGTGGTCCAGCGCGCGGACGCCCAGGCTGCCACCGCGTCCCGCCACATCCCGTGGGCCAGGAAACCGCTAGATGAGCTCACCGCGGGCAGTTCGGGGCTACAAGCAAGTGCACAGGCCCGACGCCCAGACTCGCGCCCGCCGTGGAGGTGGGCTCTGCGGGCGCCCCGGCCCGCCTCGGGTACCTGTGGTGCAGGTGGAGCTGCAGGGCTCGTGGGACGACAGCTTCCACCGGTACATGTCCGCGGGGCTCACGCCTTGCTTGCGGGACTTGGGCCTGGTCCTGAAAGCGGGTGAGGCAGAGAAGGGCTGAGTTCCGGGGAAGCACAGGTTCTCATCACTGGGGCAGGGGGCGCGGGTGTGTGTACCTGTCCTGAGCCCCTCCTCCGGGCAGAAGGGCAGAGCCTCGCTGCCCTTCCGGGGACCCCAGTGCCCACTGTCTAGAGGGAGCACCCCCGGGGTGGCAGGGCTAGGAGGGAGGGGGAGCTGGCATTTTCCATCTCAACAGCGGGCTGAGCACACGGCCCTGCGGCTGTCGGGGCCCTCCAGTGGCTCTGGGGGGCGTGGGTGAAGAACTTGGGGCTCCCCACCATCGTAGTTGCCCCTTCCACACCCACAGGCCTCTCACCACCCCCCCCAGCAGGAGCACGCCGATGACTCCTCCCCCATCCCCGGGAAGGGGCCTCAGAGGCACCTGGTGTGCGTGGAAGGCACCGGAATCCTCTCCTGCAGCCTTCCCCAGCCGGGATTCTGACTGAATGGGGGCCCCCTGGCCACCGGGCCTCCGGGGATCAAAACAGACCAGCCCCGGGGGCAGACGGGGGAGGGCCGTCCCCTGCAGACGCCTCTGCCCAGGTCTGAGAGGGCTGCTGAGCAAGGGAACGCCTGGCTGGGTCCCCGCCAGCGACGGGCTGGGATTCTTGGCCGGAACTCAGGCGGCCCGGCCAACTATTGTTAGGACTGTTTGCTTCTTTGAACCAGTCGGTGTGCTGGGCCCAACCTCGGGATCCAACGTGCCGGCTCGTTGTGGACTCGGCAGGAGCTGAGGGAGGTGACAGAGACATCTCCCCGAGCCCAGCATCTGCCCGGAGAGGCAGCCGCCCCCGGAGCCAGCCGGGGGGCACGGGGCGATGGGCCCACCGCCCAGCCCTGCTTCGCTTCCTATCCAGAGGGGCTGACGGAAGACCACCTGAAGCCGAGACCCTTGCACGGGGCACACCCACAGGGCCCTTCTGGGGACCTCTGTCACCCCGGAGGTCAGGCTTAGGGGAGGGTTTGCAGAGTGCACATTCTGAAAGGCTTTCCAGGGGCTTCACGGCGGTCCAGCAGCTAACACTTGGCCTTCCGCTGCAGAGGTTAAGGGTTTGGTCCCTGGTCGGGGAGCTAAGATTCCACATGCTTCATGGCCAAAATACCAAAAACCCATTAAAAACAGAACCAATATTGTAACAAATTCAGTAAAGACCTTTAAAAGATGGTCCAGAGCTACAACAGCAACAACAATAACAACAAAAAATTAAAAAAAAAAAAACCTTTAAAACTAAACAAATAAATAAAAGGCTTTCCCGTCAATTCTGTGAGAGAGACCTTGGTTTGGATTTGACCGGGAGTTTGCCTTCCAACTTCTGGAATTTCACAAGAATGGCTCTTACACTGCACTTGTGGCCTTGAAGGCACGTCCTGCTCTGAGAACCAGGAAATAATCTACCCACGGACGGACATTAAGTCATGAATTCACTGATGTGGTTCCATGAGCCCAGGAAGGAGGCGAGGCGATGGAGTGGATAGCCTACGGCAGTCTGTCGCTGGGTCACACCCGCCGAGACCCCTCGCCGGGTGGCCTCACCCTCCCCACGTCCAAGCCTGCCCCGGCCTTGCCGCACATACAGGGGGCATCGGAAGGTCCTCCCCTATGCTCCTGAAAAGTGAGGGGGCCCTTTCAGATGGGCCCCCACCCACCCGAGACCAGGCAACTCTGAACAAAGGGCCCACAGCGCCTCCTTGGGGAGGGAGAGCCGGATGCCCCGCACAGCGCAGTGACCCCCGCCCTCCTGTCAACGGCTTCCAAATCTCCCCAAGAACAAACAAGGACCAAGGACTTCAGCCCCCGCCCCGCCACCTCACCCGTGGAGGAGCCGCGCCATCTTTATCTAATTACACACTCCTGGGCCAGCAGGCAGCGTGACTCATGGTGGAGAGACAGCAAGCCGTTCAAAATAACCCTCTGGGTTTTCAGCACCAAAGATCTTTCTGGAGGGGCTGCCCGCCCCAGTTCACACCAGCGCAGCACAGGAGAGGCCCTCCTGCTCAGAACACGTCTTTGCACAACATCGCAAGCCTATAATGCTCTGCTCTCTGGGGAGAGGAGCACCCGGGAAGTCGCTGGACCAAGAGCCCGCCACCGCCTCCGTCTGGAGGGAAGCTAGCGCCCACTGATTGCCAGGCTGGGCCGGGCATCACGCAGGGACACTCCAAGTCCTTCATCTGGAACTTTCTCTGGATGGCCTGGATGGTTCCTAAGAGACTCGGAAAGAGCTTTGCTTCCCCACCCCCACCCAGGCTGCGAGAGAGACCCCATGTCTGCATCCCAGCCCTGGCGTCTGGAGTCAGGCCTCCCCTGGTTGTTCGAGGTGGTTCTAAGAAGGTGAAAATAACCTTGCTCTCTGGACCACGCCTGGATTGCGCCCTCCCTGAGCAGACGCGACTTCCTGTGTTTGGACAACTCGCAGCGCCGGGGCTATTTTGGCCTGGCGGTTTCCCCCGCCGCCTCCTCAGCCCTTTATCTCCAAAGACCATCTTTGGTCTCCGCCAGCGGTTCCTTTGAAGCTGCTGGCGGGCAGTGGCCCCATCTCACCCCGTCGGGACTTTCTGAGCCCTGATGGTCATTGTATTGGTTCCTGAATCCCAGACATTCCCCTAAGGGCCCAGGAGTGGGGGCGGGAACCCACAGGACCAGATGGAAGAGACTCTTTAAAATGTGACCTAAGGACCGGAAAGCTGCTACCGTGACCCGGGCTGGGGATCCTGGGGATCCTGGGGTGCCTGAGCTGATGGCCCTGACGAGCCTCCAACAAGCCCCTCACTCAGGGACAGGGCACTGAGGTCCACAGAGCATCATTGGTGTGTCCCAGTCCCGTGGGACTCAGGTGTGCGTGTGTGTGCGTGTGTGTGTTCGCGCGCGCGTGTAGGGGGGCCGAGCTAGGACGGTGACCCAGATCTCCACTGCACTTTCCGGGCCTCTAGCCACGTTAAACAGCAGCCTGTATGTCACCTCCGTAAACCCATTCAGGCAGGGACTGACCATCGGAGAGCTGGCCATCCTCACACCCATGTCCCAGGAGGGCCCATCCCCCAGCCCTGGAGGCTGAGTGCATTCGTGACCCTTCCTCTTTCCTGGTTCCTGGGTAGGTGCCCTGGATAGAATTCAGTCCTCTGGACACCCCTGAGGCTGAGAAGAGCCCCCCAGGCTCAGAGAATAAGTAATCGGCTCCAGGTCACACAGGCAAGTGCAGCTGATTCTGAATCCCACTCAGACTCAGAGCCTGTCCCCCTCCAGCCGCTGGGTCCCACACATCCCTGAGGCCCACTCTGCGAGCTTCTGGACCCATGTCGGGCCAGCAGATGGCCTCAATGGGCCTTGGGAGAGGAAGCAGAGCCTCAGGGACTCCGGACCTCCCACTCTGTCCACATTTGCAAAGTCTCCCCCTCAGAAGGGCCCAGATGTGCCGGGGAGTCTCACGGAGCCTCAGAAAAAAAAAAAACACCTTGAGAATAGGGCCAGAAGGGCACCTCCTGTGGGCTCAGGGGCCCAGCCCCCCTGCTCTTGTCCTCTGGGGATGAGTCGCCTCCAACCGTGCCACCTTGAGAGTGAACCCCAAATACTCCATCAAACTCAGTTCCCTAAGGATGCTCCCCCTCTGCACACCCAGCCCTGGCGAGGGTTCCGCTGGCTTGGTGTCTAAAGCCAACGGGTTTAGGTGGGTCCGCAGAAAACAGGACGAAACAAAACCCATTGGGCTTGTTCCGGCCTCCAGGCCCTGCCCACACTGGTGTCTGCTGGGCCGCCTCTGTCTGCTTAAACAGCCTCGCTGCCCTGCGAGCCTCTGGCCGACAGGGGCCTGGTCACCAGGATTGTCCTCTTGGAGGGACAGTGACAGCAGCAGGCCTGGAGACACCCTGCTCCCAGCTGGCCCCAGCCCCAGGAGGCTCCTGGCCTCAGACTCCTCCAGGGCCAGCTGTGACCATCCAGGCGTCCCCAGCCGTGACCGTCCAGCCGTCCCCAGCCATGACTGTCCAGCCGTCCCCAGCCGTGACCGTCCAGGCGTCCCCAGCTGTGACTTTTCAGGTGTCTGCAGTGTATCCTCACCGCTGGACCCTCCCACATCCCAAACCCAGAAGCAGCTCCAGCCAACGCCGCAGAAGGCCTTGTTCCCAGTGCCTGACCTGGGATCTGGCCCCTGGCTGGGGACCCCACTGGACCAACCCCAGGTCTCCTCCCTGGCCAGCAGGGAAGGTTGTCCTGAGCCATTCCACCTTCAGGGAATGTCCACCTCGTGCCTGATGGCCATGTGCGCAATGACCGTCCAGACAAAGAACCATAGGACGCCAAGCCTCCAGGCTCTGAGCCCCAAAGGCATCACTCACTTACCTCTCTGAGCCCTACCAGTCCCTAAAGACAAGGGGCTGGGATGAAAGCCTGCCTCTGTACGGGCGATGCTCAGCCCCAGGTGCACAGGACTGTCCACCTCCCCACTTCCCAGCCCCATTGCAGAGCAGGAACTTCAACCCATGGTACTAACTTGTGGGAAAGACGCTAAAACCCAGGCTTCTGGCTCCCCGAGGGGCCAGGCAGGGGCGGCCCCCTCCCCCTTACCTCTGCCCAGGCCCCCCCACCCCAACCAGCCCTGGCAGACAGGGCAGGGGAGGCCACCTACCTGGCCTTCTGCGTCCGGTTCCCGGCCAAGGCGGGGAGGCTGGCGCTGGCGTTGGGAAAGGGGGCCTCGGAGGAGGTGTTGGCCAGCCTGTCACTGCTCAGCTCCAGGTAGGACCCATTGAGCAGGTAAGCTCCGGCCCCCTCGCTCTCCTCGTAGTCCAGGTAGAGGCTCTCGGCTGGGGAGCCCCTCGGGGCACCCTGGGAGAAGATGCTGTTGACGGTCTCGTTGAGGGAGAGCTCCCTGGAGTCGGAGCCTGCGCCCAGCAGCTGATCAGAGATGGCGTTGGCCGACAGCAGCTCCTGGGAGGCGAAACGGGCGTCGGCCTCTCGGTCGTCCGGGTCTCCCACCAGAGCAGTCAGGGTGGCGTTACCGTCTACGGGGGAGACGAGTGCTCAACCTCCCATGATCCCTCATGGGGGGCAAGGGTTGCCCTGGTTGCAGGGGGTGGGGGGGGCAGGTAGTGCAGACCAGGGTCGGGGGGGCGGGGCTGCAGCAAAGACCCGATCCAGGAAGCACCCAGAGGCAGGTTTCCACCCCGTGAGAGGACCCAGATCGTCCAGCGGAGGCCCGCAAGCCAACCCAGACAAGCTCTCGTTGGGGAACCTGCTTGAGCTCAGCAGGGGCGTTGAATAGGGTCTCCCCAAATGCATGCCTGCCCCACAACCACAGAATGTGAGCTTCTGTAGAAATGAGATCTTTACAGACTACAGAGCTCCAGAGCACATCACTACAGGTTTAGAGTGGGTTCTAACAGCAATGCCCCTGTCCTTAGAAGAACACGGGGAGACACACGGACACAGAGGAGAAGCCGGCTGAAGACAGAATCTGTGCATTTCTGTGGCTTTATGGCCCCAGCTTGCAGTCGGTTGCCACCACAGCCCCGGGGAACTAACAGTCTCCGAAGTGTTTTCTACCTGAGGACTCCGAGGGTCTCGGAAACATGCCCCCAAGTTAGCAAGCACATTCTTCCCAAGCCCAGTCCACCCTCCGCCCTTGGCAGGAGTGATGGTCGCGGCCAGCCCCCCACAGCCCTCAGGAGCACAGCCCAGCTGCCAGCCTGGGGCTCGGGGACCCCAGTCCACCCCCCAAGTCTCCCCCTGCACCTACTGCCACTTCCCCTGGAGACCGCCCCACGCAGGTCCCCTGCCTGCCCCAAGCCCTCCCCTGGCTCACCCTTAACTCACTCCTGGGCCCTCAGTCCAGGGGTCCCCCCCACCAAGGGCTCGAGGTCCTCCCTGTACCCCTCAGTTGCCCATCACTCCCTTCCAGAGCTCTCGCCGCACCTTGCTGCATTGTCTGTCTGTCTGTCTCCACCAAGTGGTCAAGAGCACAGGCTATAGGGTCTGACCCTCTGGGATTTGCCCCCAGCAGATGGGGATGGCGTGACTTGGGCAAGACCCCTCCCTAGGGCTCAGTCCCCGCTTCCATCAAGTGGAGATAGCCTTACCCGCCTCGAAGGAGCTGTGTGGGGGGGCACCCCTGCCCCGCAGCCCGCGCGTGACCAGCACCGCCGCCGCCCTCTTCTGCGGGCTGCGGGCTCTGAAGACCCTTCACCCGAGGGCCCTCTCCCTAGGAGCCCCCCCGCCCCGCCCCTCCTCCTGGTTACCTCGGAAGCCCTTGCCCCTGGGGGGCCCCTCGCAGGCCCTGCCGCTGGCCTGCGCGCACACCTCGTTGCTCTCCTGGCCTCTGCTCAGACCCAGCTCGATCCCCGGGCCCCGGTGGCCAAACAGGCGGTTGTCCAGGCCCAGCCGCTCCGAGGAGGCCTGGCCGAAGAGGGAGGCGTTGTGCTGCAGGAAGCCTGCCAGCCCGGCCCCGTCCAGCTCCTGGCTCTCTGCGCTGTCAGAGGTGGGATCCGAGAAGCTGTAGTAGATGGGCTGGAGGCGGTGGGTGTGCGGCGGCTGCAGCAGCGTGTACTCGAAGGTGATGGAGGGGCTCTTGCCATTTTGATTCCACACCTGGGGGCGGCAGGAGAAGACGTGGGACCCAGGCCCCTCCCCACCCCAGCCCCTTCCCCACCAGCCTGGAGCAACTGCTCAGCCCGCCGCCCATGAGCCCCTTGAGGATAGGAGACTCTGGTCCCAGAGCTGCCGAGGGTTCCCAGCCACGCACAGGCCCACAGCTGAGTCTTTCCTGGGGACTCCTCCTTGCCTGGAGGACGCTGCCTCGCCCGCCCACTTAGCGCCACGAGCAGCCCGTGGCCAAAGACGGGTGAACACAGCCCGGGACCAGCGGACAAAGCCCAGGCACAGGCAGTCAAGGGCGCACGGGTAGCAGAAGTGTTTGTAAGGTAATAAAGCCAGTGAAAACCCAGCCTGCGTTTTACCGTCACCACGTGCCGGCGGTCCTAAGCAGTAAGACTGGATGTCCCCACCACCTGCCCCCTGGCCGCGCGGAAGGGCCAAGGCCCAGGCCCCGGAGGGCCCCCAGCATCACAGCTGGTGGGGGAGGTGCTGAGGCTTCTGTTGCGACTGCATCACCACCAGCATCTCCCCGGCCTGTCCAGCTCCCACCCCCACCCCCCGAGGGCTCGCCTGGTCTAAGTCAGCTGGTGTCAGAAGCCCCAGGAAGTGGGCTCTCAAATAGGAGTTTAGTGTGGGGTTCCCCGCCATCGGGGGTGATTCCCTGGCGGTGCACAGACCCCTAAGATCCCCCCCACATGGGGGGCTGGGGAGGATACAAGAGGAATGAAATGTGCTTTGGGTGCCATGTCTCAGGTGTTGGGAGTTGGCTTGAGAAAATATAAGAGTCCATGGAGAAAGACAGTGGAAGGCTAGGGTGACGTCACCACCTAACCCGCAACCTAAGGCCGAGCCAGAGGGCCTCCTCGGTGTCGCATGGAGACACGCACGTCCCCCGGTAGGACTAGAAAGTGTACCGGAGGCCAGAGAACCAGGCTGGCTTCTCCACCTCACCAAGAGCCCGACCCGGGGAAGACTTGGAGCATGGGGATCTCAGTGAATCTGCTTGAAAATTTTGAAATCTCAGATTCCCCTGAATCTCAGGGCCTGGAAAGCGGTCGTTCCACCCCTGCGACAGCCAGCCCCCAGCCCTCGCCAGAAGATGGCACAGAGGTCTCTGCCTTCAAAACCCCACCAGCCTCCCTCAGGGCCGTGCCCGCCTCCTCCCTGGACCACCCGGCTGGGGGCTCACGCTCAGACCCCTTTTCATCTGCTCAGGGTGGCCATGAGGCTGCTCAGGGGAGAGGGGCAATCTGTCACGGGCCTGCGGGACCAGCTGCCGGGGGCAGCAGAAGCTGAGGCCGAGTGAGGCCTCAGGAGGAGTCTCCCAGGGGAGCCCTCGTTCAGGATGAGGGAGGACCCACAGTGGCAAGAGCCCCAGGAGGAGGTCAGGCCGACACTGAGGGACGATCCACTCTGGGACCACTGCGGCAGACGGCGAAAGAGTGAGCGCCGGGCGACTATTTTCTGTAGGATCGCCTGGAGGACACGCCGTCTGCCGCCGTGAAAGGAAGTGTGACGGCGAAGAGCCACCTGCACCACTCAGAGGGGCACCCGAGGGCTGGTGTCGGGGGTCCTCGTGGGCCGCGGCTGGTGGCCAGAGGTGCTGCTGCGTCTGCTCTCCAGGACAGTCAGAACAAGGGGGCTCAAGTACCGTGATGAGCCGGAAGGTTGCCACGGTAGCCAGGGACACATCTGGACACAGCTGATAGAACAAAGAACGCCCTGGGGACAGATGCGTGGGCCCAGAAAGGTGCATCTCCATCCATCCGATCAGAAGAAATCGAGGGTGGATACGCATGGGGCAGAGGCAGCTGCCACATTAAAGTATCCACCCCTGCTCTATCTCCTGGATCACTTTTTAGACCCGGAATCCACTGAAGGATGGAACGGCCAAGTCCCCAGGAAGAAGGCTCCCCCAGTTCTTTCCCACAAAAACTCACAGCTATTTACGTGGTGAACTGCTCAGTGGAGAAACAGACACCGTGGAACCTGGGTCCACGTGGTCCTCGTTGACCAGGGACCCAAAGCATCATTACTACCTCCCGTTACTGTGAGAACACGTGGGTGACAGCTAATGGCCCCAAGATAACCCTGGTCTGATCCAGAGTCCGTCCACTGTATCCAAGGCTCACCCAGCCCCCAAACGCATACTTGGGAGTTGGCTGAACTCTCATGTTGGCTCCCTGACCTGGGAGCGAGTAGCTATACCATAATTGGGAAGCCTGTGAACCTGAGTCCCAACCTCATCCAAGAGGGTAAATCAGAAACCACATCACATCCTTGGGGAAAACAGAGAGATCGGTGCTGCTCAAAGACCTCAAGGATGCGCGGGTGCTGACCCCATCAAGGCCCCCATTTAATTCAACAGTTTGACCCCAACGGAAGCAAGACAGAGCCAGGAGGGTGAAGGTGGACTGCCACAAACTCAGCCCAGCAATAGCCTCACCTGCAGCTCTGGGACCGACATGGCGGCTTTTCTAGAGCAGATTAATGCTCCCTCTAGCTGACCGTGTGTGGCCATCCGTCTGGCACATTCTCGTCTGCCCCTTCGTGTGTGTGGCTCTGCTCCAGGGCCACCCTGACTCACCCACTCCCTGTCACAACACAGGACAAAGGGGTCTGAACCATCCCACTCTACATGACCTTGATCCTCTAGGTTGACAACATCATGTTTATCAGATGAGTACTCCAGATGCTCGGAGATTAACCACTGGGAAGACTGGCCCCAAGTCAGTGAAAATCTCCGGGTCCAATCATCAAGGGCAGGAAAGGACCTCTCCTTGAAAATAAAGGGGAAATGACCACATCTCACGCTCCCCCATCATGAAGAATTTTGGACACAACATATTCCATGTCTGGGAGTACTGGTCCAGTCCATACACAGGATTTGCTTTGAGTGGGGTCCTGAGGGGGAAGGGCTCTGCAGGAGATCCAGGTGGTGGTGCATACATCCTGCCACCTGGGCCATAGTACCCAGCAGCCCTTGCAGTAACAGAGGAGTCTGTAGTGGAGAAAGATGGACTGCGGAGTTCCTTCCAACCTTAGCTGAGAAAATGATGATGTAGACCCTAGCGTTCTAGAGAAAGGCCATATCACCTAAAACAAATAGATGTGCTTTGGGAAAAGCTCCTGGCAGGCTACAAGGCCCTTTGACCACAGACCATCAAGTGACCAGAGCTGGACAACGTAACACAAGGCCCCACAGCTCCGTTAAGTTCCGGGGTTGGGAGGGCCCAGCAGCAGTCCAGGCTAGAGCGACAGAAAGCTGGTCAGCAGGTGACCCAACTGCCATCATCCACGACTCTTGCACCAGCCTCCTGTCTTAGCTCATGGCTATGGCGGCGTAGGGTACCCTTCTGACAAAGTCAGAGAGGAGGACAACGGCCAGACTTGACGCGAAATCAGGTCAGCTTGGTCTGGGGGTGCAAGCTGAAAATGAGCTCTGCTCCGGAGCGACCCTGCAAAGTTGCTGTGAAAGAAAACCCTCCCAGTCAGCTTCAGGCAGTGCGTGCAAGGTGGTCACCCAATTTGTGAGGAAGGCAGGGTGGCCCTAGGTAAGAATAAATGCTGACTCATGGACAGTGCAATTGGCTTGGCTGTTGGTCAGGCGCCTGGATGGAAAAGATTTTAAGATCAGGGAGGAGGTGGTCTGGAGAAGGCGCGCCTGGGTGGATGCGGGGAAGAGGGTCTCTGGTTCATCTGTTAGTCCCCTCGGGGCAGCCCCCACCCCGGGAGGGCCCGAAACAACCAGGCAGGAGACAGAAGGGGTTTGCTGGCTGACACGGGCCAGCCTGTGGCATCAGCCAGGCGGGCGGGCTCCGTTCCCGCCATCTCCCTCAGTGTCCATGAAGGCCGGCAGGCCTCCGAGAGCCTCAGAACTGCCTCTGAGCACCCCCTGATCTCACTGACAGTTCCGCTACACTTCCAGAGCCGGGCACGAGGTGGCAGTGACCTTCATTTCCGGACAGGAGCCCTGGGGAGAGTCCTGGCAAGCTGGGCCTAAAGGCTGCACTCTCCTGCCCTCTGTTCGGGCCCCCACCCTGCTACCAAGCCGTGAGCATCCCGGGGCCAGCATCGGGGGATGGCTGTGACAAGCTCTGCCGTGTCCTTGGCGCTGAGGGTCTGGGGAGGGGAGGCGAGGACCACACAGGTGAGAGGGTGAGCGAGCGAATGGGCCAATGAATTCATAAGTCACTGGGAGGCCAGTGAAGGAACTCAAGTCTGAGTGAGGGCTGGGATGAGGGCGTGAATTAGCGAGTGACCGGGGGAGCGAAGGAACCACCCCAGGTGCGCACCATGACGTTCAGGCCCTGGTTGGTGGGCCCCTGTGCCACGATGTACTCGATGCCCGTCTCATACACGTCCATGGGCCGCCGGTACTTGACCACGGTTCCGGCGATGTTGAAGTTCTTGGGGCTGTCCACCTTGAAGTTGCCGTTGAAGAAGAAGTAGCCGGCTTCATCTGCAAGAGCTGAAACACCACAGCTGCCCAGTCACGTGTGCCGGGGTTGGGGGTGCAGGGAGGGGGCTGAAGGGCCAGGAGGAGCGGGACCCCACGCTCGGGCTCTCTGGTTAGCCTGGCCCTGTGACCCCCAAACCCTCAAAGCCGGGAACCTCCATGTGGTGTGGGAGTGGCAGGCTCCGTCTGCCACAGCATGTGGCCCTGGCCGGGGAGACGTGAGTCCTCATTCCTAACTAGCCTAAAATAAACAAGGGCTTGTCTAGATGACCCAAGGGTGGCTGGCCCAGGGCCCGCTTGGTCCTGCCATTCTGGTGGCCTCGGAAGGGCCTGGGGATGCAGGGCGATGAGGAGCGTCAGGACCGAGAGGCCAGATCTAGACACACGCTGGACCACAGGTGTCACCCAGGTTGGGGCCAGGCCACCAGCCCGGCTCTGCTAGAGATTCCCTGTGAGCCGGGGGGACTCACCACTCTCAGCTTCCCGCCCCGACGGGGCCCACGCTGAGAGACTGCAGCCCTGTCCCAGCGTCCCCTGCAGGCCCTACCAGACCACCCCAGGCAGACCGGCCCGGTGCTCTTGCTGGGAGCGTGAAACTCTGCCAGGCTGGGAGACCTGGCTGCCCCTTCTCCCAGGCAGAGCTCCCAGTCAGCCTCTCTCTGAGGCAGGGTGTGGTGGACACTTGGAACCGAGGACCTCGGAAGGACGTCTGCTCCTGGAACTGGAACCCCCACCCCCACCAAACACCCCTGGCAACAGGCTGGAACGTCTGCCCGGAGCCGGGCGGCTGGCCCTCCCCAGGGGCCTCGGGGCTGGCGGGGGTGGGGGGCTCCACCTCGGGGACACCGTCTCTTCCAGAGGATGTCCCGTTCCAGGAACTGGCCTGAGGCGGGGAAGAGCTTAGTTTCCAAAGCTCCTGATGCAACACGCACGGCGGAGCCCGGCAGTTAATTTATTATCAGACAGACACAGCGAGCAGCCTCCGCCCGCTGGAAGAGCACCCTCCGTGCAGCACCATCAAAAACAACGGGGCAAGAGCATGGGCCAGGCGAGGGGACCCGCGGGGCCGGGCTTGCGCACGGGGTTAAATCCCCGGCCCGCGTCCAAAACCCGCTTCCTGACAGTAATGACCTTCCTTCCTGCGGCTTCCCCGGCGCTCCGGGCCGCCCTCGGTATTTCCACGCGTCTGTTTCAAGAACGATGTCTTTGCAGCCAGCTCTGGGAACACGGTGTTTCCTGGCCTCGCCGCCCTCCCCCGCGGGCCACAGAGCAACCGGCCTGGCAGAGGCCGGGCTCCCGCTCGGGTCCGGGGCTGGGGCCTGGAGCCTGCAGACCTGCCGGGTCAGCGGCTGGCGCTCAGGGGCCCAGACCCTGGGGCTGACAGCCTGTGCAGGGTTCAACCCGGGGACCTTTAGCAAACAGCCCACCCCCATGCCAGCACTCCCTAGGAAGGGTGGCTGCACCCTGCCAGCCCTGGCCCCCGAGAAGATGCCTCCAGAGGCAGGGAGGTGCATCAGGCTTCGGGGACAGCTTGCCTGCCTGGGTCCCTGGCCTGCCTGGCTGAGATCAGTTGTCAATAACTATCCTCCTCGGCCAGAAAGGGCTCCCCAGGGGTACAGACAAGGTGCATGGCCCCACCAACCTCCAGCCGCACAGGGAGCCCTTCCAGACATGGTCACCCAGGTGGGCCTCACTGCCTTGGCCACCACGCAACTTACTCCAGAATCCTCAAGTCAGAGACCCCACCTGAGTCCGGCTCCCCACCAGAATGGCCAGTGGCCAGAACATCAACTCCAGGCCCCAGATGGGAGCTTGCATCCCACCCCTGCTTCTTGTCACCCTTGGCTTCCGACTGGCTGCCCACTTCCATCCTGCTCTGCCTCAACCTTCTCACCCCCGGACTGTCAGTCCTCAGACCCTGGGGCAGGACGGGGGTTCAGAGATGCCGCCTCTGGCACCTCCAGTTCTCTCCCATGCCAGGCTGCCCGGAGACGGGGCGCTCACTACCTGAGTCACAGCCCCCTCTTGAGTCAAGCTGCCCGGAGTGTGAGGTCTTTCCACACCTGGGACGAGGTCAGCCTCCGATGACTCCCCAGCCCCCACCCCATAGACACTTACACACAGGCAGAGTTGCGGCTTCCAGGGCCACCGCTCTCCTGCAAGGTCAAACGCCCCCCATTCACCCACCACCCCTACATCTCACCCCCTGTAAATCCGCAAGCCCGGCGAGCCTCCCGGGCCCCACATACACACCCAGCACGTCCGCAGACTTCTTCCGCTCCACGATCTGGATGTCTCGGGCGCCAGCCGGGATGTGGGTGACCAGAGAGTAACCTGGGGGAGAGGACAGCGGTGAGCCACGGGTCGGCCGTGACCGGTGCCTCTCGAGAGGAAAGCAGCTCTGGATGGCGGTCACCACCCTCTTGCACTCCTGGTGGGCGAGAGGCAGTGTCTCAGGGCAGCCTCGTCCCCACCCAAGAGCTGCACCCAGGCCCCCAAGGGGCGAGTGCACAGCGCTGTGGGAACCCCCTATGAGTCTGGAGAGCTGACCAGCCTCCCCAGCACGGCCTGAGCGGTACTGGATTCCAAGACACTTTCCTATCGAGGCCATGGGTGCCACGCCCAAGTACCTGCCCTGTTCCTCCCGAGGGATGCCACAGGCCCCGCAGGTCATAGATCGGCCAGAGTCAAATGTCCTCGGTCCTGCTCTACCGCTATCACCAACGTGGCTCTGGGCAAGCTGCTGGAGCCTCGGGCCTCCATGTTCTCATCCGCACACAGGGATGACGGCCCCCACGCTCGGTGATGGAGGAGATTCTGGGTAGCTCAGAGTCTGACCCTGAGGATGCTCTCATTATTATTATTTTAGAAACCCACACTGTCATAACATCGCACTGATTTTACAGGCTTGCTACATTAGAAATGTAGGTGAGGGAGCACGCGGCCCCAGCTCGGGGCCTGTCATCAAAGGCCCCAGCAGGTGAGGAGGCAACCACGGAGATTCCCACAGAGCCCCCTACAAAGGGACCAAGGGTTTTGGGGGCAGGGTCTGAGGAAGGGGGTGCTGCTGGAAGGTGGTAGAGGGTTCGCTGGGGAGAAGGAGGGGAGATTTTTAAAGCCTTAAGAATGAAAAGCCTTCCAGGAGAAGATGGTGAGAAAGTTCTGGAATCAGGTTTGCTGGGGCCGACCCTCAGGTCACCTGAGGAACATGTGGGCCCCCCGGCAGATGAGACGCTTCTACAGGCTGCTTCCCTTCACGGGCACCTGAAGACCCTGAGCTTGTCCTTCCAGCCAGCAGGGTGCCCCTAAACGCTTCACTACTGGCCCTCTTGGTGGGGGCGCAGGTGCTGTGACCTGCAGTGCTGGCCTGATTCCGGGGTGCAAACACTTCCTGTCGCAGTGGCCAATTTCAAACTGCCAACCGGTGTCGCTGGGTGCAGGGCTGGGGAAAGGGACACAGTCATCTACCTGCTGCCCTAGTACTTCCGGCTGCCACAGACTCAGCAATAACTCTCGAGGTAAAACGATTAGGAAGTGAGGACCGCGCTTGTTCAGTCGCTCAGTCGTGTCTGACTCTTTGCAACCCCATGGACTGCAGCATGCCAGGCTTCCCTGTCCTTCACCATCTCCTGGAGTTTGCTTAAATTCACATCCACTGAGTCAGGGACACCATCCAACCATCTCATCCTCTGCTGTCGCCTTCCCCCCGACCCTCAATCTTTCCCAGCATCAGGGTCTTCTTCCAGTGACTTGGCTTTTTGCATCAGGAGACCAACATATTAGAGCTTTAGCTCAGCATCAGTCCTTCCAGTGAATACTTAGGGTTGATTTTCTTTAGGATTAACTGGTTGACTTTGCTTAAATATCTCTTATTTAAATGAAGGTTTGTGCATCGTTGCTTAGTCGTGTCTGACTCTCTGTGACCTGTAGCCTGCCAGGCTCCTCTGTCCATGGGATTCTTCAGGCAAGAATACTGGAGTGGCTAGCCATTGAAAGTCTACATATCAGTTCAGTCAGTTCAGTCACTCAGTCGTGTCTGACTCTTTGTGACCCCATGGACTGCAGCACACCAGGCCTCCCTGTCCATCACCAACTCCCAGACTTTACTCAAACTCATGTCCATCGAGTCAGTGAGGCCATCCAACCATCTCATCTTCTGTCATCCCCTTTTCTGCTGCCTTCAATCTTTCCCAGCATCAGGGTCTTTTCCAATGAGTCAGCTCTTTGCATCCAGTGGCCAAAAAATTTGGAGTTTCAGCTTCATCATCAGTCCTTCCAATTAATATTCAGGACTGATCTCCTTTAGGATGGACTGGTTGGATCTCCCTGCAGTCCAAGGGACTCTCAAGAATCTTCTCCAACACCACAGTTCAAAAGCATCAATTCTTCGGTGTTCAGCTTTCTCTACAGTCCAACTTTCACATCCATACATGACCACTGGAAAAAACCATAGCCTTGACTAGACGGACCTTTGTTGTCAAAGTAATGCTTCTGCTTTTTAATATGCTGTCTAGGTTGCTCATAACTTTTCTTCCAAGGAGTAAGCGTCTTTTAATTTCATAGCTGAAATCACCATCTGCAGTGATTTTGGAGCCCCAAAAAATAAAGTCTGCCACTGTTTCCACTGTTTCTCCATCTATTTACCATGAAGTGATGGGACCGGACTCCATGATCTTCATTTACATATACTTATTTTTAAATTAGCGACCAGCTCACAAGATTCTTCCCCGTGGTTACCATGCACACGTCTACCAGGGGACCATGTGCGTCAGTTCTTAGGACCTCAGACCCGGGATCACGCTGTCTGGGTTCAGACCCAAGTCTGCTCTTTTGGCTGGGTGGCCTTAACCTGGTTTCGTAGCCTCTCTGCTTCCACACCTGTAACATGACAGCAGTGTGGGCCTGCCCAGAGGAGCTGCTGTGAGGTGGGAGCGGGGCAGGCTTGCTGCGCGTGGCTCTGTGCACAGAAGGCACTTGGAAGAAATGTGTGGGACTGGCTCCGTGTCAGCCCCCAGGCCCCCAGGCTGAGAGCTCCGTGCAGGCACGGGCCCCCGTACCCTCTAGCTCCCGGCACACAGGTGGTGCTCAGATGAGACCACTGCCCGAATGCTGCCTCTGCTGTGTCCACACCCCGGGACCTGGCAGAAGGTCCTGCAGGCAGGTGTGTGCAAGGAAGGGAGGAAGCACACGACGTCTTTGCCCACACTCCTTCCAAAGTGAGCCCTGCAGAGAAAGTGGCCTGTGCTCACTGTACCTGTCAGGCATTATTCAGAGCCCTGTCCAGCTGGGCCTCCGCTAAGACACCTCTCCTTTTCTTACCCTGACCCTCCTCAGTCGGCGTGTTCATCCCTGGGTCCCACATCCAAGCTCTAACACTAACTCCGAAATTATACATCTGCTCCGCCTCCAGGAGAGGCACGGTCCCAACAGCCAGGTCCTTGGGGGCTCTCCAGGGGTTGGTTCCAGTCCAGACGTGCCTTGCCTCTGTGGGGGACTTCAAGTAGGCAGTTCCCACCCTGCACCTCAGTTTCCCCATCTGCTAAATGGGTTTTGAGCTGCCCTGCCTCTCCCAGTCCAGAGGCTGTGATAACCCAGTTTAATCCCACAGCATTAACCGAGACCCAAGAATGCCTCCAGTTTAACCCCGAATATTATAAGCGACATCCCTCCAAAAGCGTCAAGTCCCAGCACATGCACGGACCCCCTGTCGGCCCAGCCCGTAGACCCCAGAGCTGGGTGCTCCGGTGAGGCCGCTGACAAGCCGCGGCCTGGGAAAGAGAGGGGCCGGCTCTGCGCTGGGTCGGCCAGGCCGGTGGGACCCAGTGCGTCCTTTCAGCCCTGGAGACTTGGGTCTGAGAGCTCAGCCCCCAGAATCCATGTGCCCAGGCCCCACCCTCAGGTCAGCAGCGAGGACTGAACGCGTGCCTCAGTTTCCCCCTGTTACGAGCGGGGCTAATACCTCCTTGTAGGCTGTGCTGAGTTGGAGGGGGTTCCCCAGCCCCGTGCGTACCAGGGCACCTGGGATCCAGGGGTGCGAACACAGAGCTGCTCTCAGTCCTGTCCCCAAGGGGTCCTTCCAGAGCTGCTGGGCCAGCCCCGCCAGGCCTGGGCAGAGGATCGGGGGGGCGGGGGCCAGGAGGGGAAGAACCCTGCACGGTCACTCGGCGGCCACAGGCAGGCTGCCGCAGGCCCTGGACCCTGGGCGCCAGAGGCTCTTACCCAGGTGGGTGTTTCCTTTGCGGTAGTTGCCCGTCACGTGGGTGCAGCTGCTCCCGTCGCCCTGGCAGACGCCGCACTTGTCCAGCGTGTGCGTGGAGAAGAGAACCCCGTCACAGCCGATGGGCTGCAGGAAGGGAGGCGGAGAGGCTGCTGGGAGGGCGCCGAGGTGAGACCCCGGGGCCGCCACTGCCTGGGCGACGGGGTGGGCGGCGGGCGCGAGGGCACCGGTGCTTGCTTCTGCTACAGTGTTGAACAACCTCACATTTTCCAGACACGCAGACCCCGCGCAGGTCGGCGAGCTTGCAGGACGTGCCGTCGCGGGCGGGCACCATGAGCTGCCGCTGGCCATCCACGGTGGTGCAGTGCAGGTCACATGGCTTGCTGGAGATGTGCACGTAGTCGTCTGCGGGGAGACGGGGGTCTCAGGGCGCTGCAGGGCCGGAGTCAGGGACCCGATGGAGACAGCCCTCTGTCCACGGCACAGAGGGGGACACTGAGACCTGGAGAGTGGAAGGGACTTTGCCCAGGGCCTCAGGGGTAGAAATGGGGACTGAGATGCACGTGATCTGGCCCAGAGTCCAGCCTCTGCTGCCCTGTGAGTAGTGGGCAGCATTCCCTCTGCAGGAGGTCTGAGCCGACTTGGTGGCCCCAGGCTGCTAGTCCTGGGGACCCTGCACCTCCTCCGTGAGCAGGAGAAGCCAAGTCCGGTACACTGTTGCCTAAACTCCTGGGAACCTTCGACAAGATCCCCCACTCCCTCTCGGCCTGTTTCCCCAACTGCCCACCCGCTGGACAAGGGCACTCCCTCCCGTGGTCCCCAGGGGCTGGCCACAGGGCTGGATCCCTGCGGAACAGGCCCCTGCTGGGTGGCCCAGGGCTGAGGTACCCGGATAGAGTGGCTTCCACTGGTGCCTGCGCCCGTTGTACACGCGGGAGTTGAAGGAGATGCACTGCTCCTCGCGGAAGCTCCTCCCGTCCGGCGGACACTCCTGGGAGCAAGAGGCAGGGAAGGCGGCTCTGGGAGGAACTCGGCCCGACAAAGGCATTTTTGTCCAGGCTGGGCAGGAAGTGGCTGCAGCCGGCACGGCTGTGCCAGGGCCGAGGCCCGCGGGGTGGCCTCTCCTCCCCACTCTCAATCTGTCAGGCTCTCTGGAAGGAGGGCGGGGGCACCGGGCCTCCAGGCCCACGTGTGCTGACCCTCCCGCTGCTGCGGGCTGGATCCCGTCACCCCCCACCACCCTGGCCGTCTCCCCCGCTGCCCATGGAGCTGCGGGGACACCAGCCTGGCCTGTGCTCTCCCTGCCTCCTGTGGAAAGGGGCCCATCTGCGTGTCTGCAGCCACAGCCACGGGGCCCGGGACATGGGCATTGACTGAATGGGCTTGACTTCGTGGAAGAGGAGCCCAAGGAGGCCAGAAGCCCAACTGGCCAAGTGTCCCTCCTGTGCTCGAGTCTGGAGGGCAGCTGACCCACGAGGCTGACCCAGAAGCCAGTCTGCTCACTTCCACCGACCCCTGAACTCCCACACGTGCACACAGACACAAGGACACACAAGGTCACCTGTCTGCCCCCCCCACCCCGCCCTGGGGGTGGGGTTCAGACTGGCTCGGGCCCCATCATCGTGAAATGCCTGGAGGCCAAGCCAGAGTGGTTGCTTCCAGCCAGCCCGGCCCGGCCACCTTGCTGCAGAGCGAGGTTAACAGAGAAGGTTCGGGGGCTGAGTGCGTGGGCACGGAGGGGGTACGTGGGGGCTGCAGCCGGAACGGGGCCGCCTATGACATCAAGCCTCCCTGGGAACACGGTTCACCCTGGGTGTAGGGGGGCACAGGTGGCCAGAGATCTCAAACCCTGAGGTCACATGAGAGCTCTGCCAGCAGAAGCGGGTCCTTCCCGCTCAGATGCCCGCAGCCCGTAGTGGGCACCAGGGACTTGACTTGAGGCAGGGAGTGGAATTCTGAGCCTGGGGACCCCCACCCCCACTTCTGTTCCTTGGGATGCAGGGGGCAGGCCCAGGACAGAGTATCCACAGGGCTGGGGCCACCGGGAAGCCGTCTGGAGTCCTGCCTGTGACGGGTTGTGGGGGGTGGGCGGTGGTCCAGCCAGGTGGGCCTCACCTGCACTCTGCATAGCTGGTACCTCTTGGACGTGCCCGTGCAGGTCCGGTTCCCGGCACCTGTGACGGACGTCTTCCTGGAGGGAGGACCCGGGCTGTGAGCTCAGGTCAGGAGTGGCCAGCTGCCATCCTGACCCTGCTCCCAGCCCTCCCCTGGACCGCGCCCCCCAGCCCCGAGCCTCTGCGGGCTCCTCTGACCGAGGCCTCCTTCTGCCCCACTCCATCCCCGCTGCTCCAGCAAAGCCTGCTCCTGTCACAGGCACCCCCATAGTTTCAGGGTGCGTCTCAGCCTCTTCCTGGGGGAGGGGCAAGGTCCCGTTCACATCTGAGTCCTCAGCACACAGTGCACAGTCTTAGGCCACAGAATTAGTGATGGCAGAACAGCGTTCACCATGGGCCTGGCCCTCTGCTAAAGAGCGCGCGCACGCGCGCACACACACACGGTCTCGCATTCTCAGAAACGTCAGGTGGGCGCGAGCATAATCTCCGCTCCACAAAGAGGAAACTGATACTCAGAGAGGTTAAGTGACTTCCCCAAGGTCACACAGCTAGGAAGTTGCAGACGCAAGATGTGAACACAGGTCTGGCCAGCAGTAACCACCGCACCGTAGGCTTACCCGGTGTTTATTCACCTCGGGTCTTCAGGAGAGAGAAGGCCAGGGTGGGCCTGACCACTCCTGAAAGAGCCCTAGGCAGGTCCTCTTTCCCCAGTGCCCCAGAGAGGGATGAACTGCAGGACACTCTTGCCTGGGACCCGACAGAAGCCGTGTCCCCAAGGGAGGCCAGTGAAAAGACTGACTGGCTCAGCTGGCCTGTGCAGCCTCAACCTGAAGGCCACGTTCAACCCGGGCCCCCCACCCAGCAGCTGCTGCCCGCCTCCCCACCCCGCTCCAGTCCGGGCGGCCACCCCACGGGCCCCGCCTCCCCGCCCCCTGCAGTCCGGGCGGCCAGCCCCACGGGGCCCCGCTTCACACCAGCACCTCTGCTGTAGGCAGTGCCGCTCCTGGGACGTCACCCCAGCCCCGCAGCTGCGGGAACACGCCGTCCATTTGGTCCACTCTCCCCACCAGTAGGCGGTGGCGTCGGGGCCCACCTCCAGGCTGTTGGACGTTGGGCTGTTGTCCTGGGTGAGAGGCCCCACGACGGTTAAAAGGAGGCTGGAGCACCTGGCCAGACGGGCCTGCCGACCCCGTGCCCTGGACGGGAGGACACAGCTCCCTGGGTGGGTTGCTCGAAGCCCCGGCTCAGACCTCCAGGGGGGTCTCCGAGGGACCTCCCAGAGAGCTGAGCACCTCAAGTGCTGCCTAATCTTGAGATCTGGAACCTTCTGGGGGCTTCGTGGGATCCTGATGCCAAACCTAACCATCCTCTCTGGCTCCCAAGTGGCCTGTGGAAAGGTGCCAGCCAGCCTGGGCTCTGCAGGACCCAAATCCACCTGTCCACACGCTACACCCCGGGCCTTCATGCTGAAGGGGAGCACCCCATCCCCACAGCCCCCAGCCTGCCAGACTGGCAAGGTTGCCGGAGTGGCCAGAGCCCCCGCCACCACCCACCCAGGGGCTGGCCTGACCGGCATGTAAAGCGTGCTCCTGGGAGCAGAGGGTGCCCCCAGGCCCCTGCCCTGCATCTTGCCATGCAGCTCTCGGCGTCAGCCCATCTGGGTGAGGGCCTGTGCTCCCCACTCACCGTGGTCCCTGTGGACGACACGCTCCCAGTCACTAGGGCCACAGCCAGCAGGGGCCAGGCCCATCGTGAAGACTGCCATTTGCCCTCCATCCTAGGAAGCAAGGCCACAGTCACTGCCAGGCCAGGCCCAGCTCCCCTTGCAGGCGGCCAGAGTCTGCTTTGGTGAAAAACCCCCCAGGGGCACCCCCAGTGAGGCCTGAGATTATCTGGGATCTGTTGGTAGTGGCTGCCTGCCAGCCCTGTTGGGTGGGCTCCGTGAGTGATTGGAGATGCCTGCCATGGGCTTGAGACCCTAGAATGATGGTGTGCGTGCTAAGCCCATTCCACCAGATCTGAGGGCATTTGGGGACATGGGCCAAGCTTTGACTTGGAATACCTGAGCTCCTTGGAGGATGCCTGGGGAGAAACCCAGGGACACAGATAGGCCCAGGCTTCACCCCCTGGATGAAGGAGCTAAGGATCAGTCTATTACCTCGGCCGCTGGACCTGGCCCGAGCAAGAGCACCCTGGGGTTTTTGTCTGCTTAGCACTTGCTGACCTACACGGGAGAACGATCCTTCCCACCGGCCATGTGGAGCTGCTGGAGTGGGTGTGGGTGTGGACTGTGCCAGGCCCTCCCTGGACACAGCTGCTCCCTGCCTCGGAGGGACCCCAGGCTGCGCAGAGCCCAGGCACCTCTGTCCCCTCCCTCCCAAGAGAAGACACGCAGCTCGCACCTCTGGGTTCTTGGCGTGAGGGTGACCCAGGGCCACCCTGGGGCTGTTCCCTTCCCGAGAAGTCCAGCACCCCCAGCCCAAAACATGGCTTGACCTCCCTGCTACGGTTTAGTCACTCAGTCGTGTCTGACTCCTTGCGGCCCCATGGACTGTAGCCTGCCAGGCTCCTCTGTCCATGGGATTTCCCAGGCAAGAATCCTGGCATGGGTTGCCATTTCCTTCCCCAGGGGATCTTCCCAGACCCAGGATCGAACCCGCGTCTCCTGCACTGGCAGAAGGATCCTTTACCACTGAACCACCGGGAAGCCCATACTTGTCCTCCCTGCCAGGGTTCAAATCAAGGGCTGCCTCCAGCCTCCTGGGCCCTCAGCCTCCCTTCTGTGCCCCTGAGATAGAAGTACCAGCTGGGGGCCCACAGTGACCTCTGGCCAGGGTCTGTCTCAGGTCCTGAGTGTCGCTTGCCAACGGGTTGGAGGAGTTTCGGAAACCCCCAAGCCCACCCCCTCTAGCCCGGAACCAGAGAAGGGAGCCCGTTTGCCCAGAGCCACACAGCATCTATGTGGCCAACTAGCCCCCAGACCCCAGAGCAAACAGGGATAAGTTCCAGGGAAAGATAGCAGAAAGCCCCCGCCACCGGACGCCTGCCAGCCCTGAAAACAGCTCCTCATCTGCCCCCTCTCCTCCATCAAACCCTCACCTCCTCGTGGGCTCAAGCACCTGCAAGTGTCCAGGAGCTACGCCAATGCCAGCCTCGCACCCCAAGAATGTCTCTCTGCCCCAGATGGGGCAGCAGTCCACCCCGGAATTTGGAGCTGAGACCTCGAGATCCGCGACTGCCCAGCCGCCTGCCTGCCTGCCTGCCCGCCCACCACCCGGGGGCTGCCCCTCCCCCGCAGGCCCCCACCTGCACCCCCACCAGCCCCCCTGCCAGCACGGACCCCCGTCGGCAGTCCCATTGGCTTGTCTGTGGCCCCGGCTCCTGCCGGCAGGCTGAAGACAGGTGCTGAGCCGGCCGCACACTTGGTTTTCATTAAGGCTCCCAGACAGCCGTGGCTGCAGGCCAGGCCCGGCTCACGCGGGATCCAGCCCTCCCTGGGGTCCAAAAACAGCCGCCACCGGCCAGCGGGAGAGGCTTGCCCTGCAAGCGAGGGCTTCGGGCTCAGGGAAGCTACAAGCTGAGGGACCCCCACCCACTGCCCCGGGCTGGGCTCAGAGGGTCTGGACCCCTCCCCAGGAGCCCCTGCTCCTGTTATATAACGGCTCCCCGAGGGGCCAGGGGCTGACCTGCAGACACTGGGGCTGCACCTTCATCCTGGGCGGGCAGCCATGGGAAGGGAAGCCAGAGGCGGGGAGGTGGCCTACCTGGCCGGGCTCGGCAGGGTGTCCTCGCGGGGGAAGGGGCCGCGGCCGCGGGCAGGCTAGCCAGGTGCGCGGTGCAGGGGGAGGCTGGGACGCTGAGGGCCGCAGGCTGTGCCTCTCTCCCTCCTGTCTGCTCCCCCGCCCCCTGGCCGCCTCCCTCCTCCACTTCAAAGCGCACCCACGAGAGGGGGTTCCCAGGGAGGCGCAGCCCAGCGGCGGCCGGGCGGGCGGGCGCGGCGGCCTTTATAGCTGTCAGGCAGACGGGGAGGAACTCACACTTCCCACCAGGCTGCTCCCCCGCCCGCCGCCCCGCCGGCCGGCCCGGCGCACACTTTAACCCGCTCCGCGCCTCTGGAGCACAGCCAGGCCGGCCCAGCTGCCTGCCGCCCGCCGCCGCTGTGAGTGGAGAGGCCGCCGGCCCGGGGACACCACGCGGGACCGTGTGTCTAGGTGTCCAGACAGAGTGGCCGCTGGCCCAGGGTCACAGGGGAGCTCGGTGGGGAGGGTGGGGGAGCAGAACTGAGCCCCAGGCTCTGTCCGTTGGATGCCTGCCTCCCTGGGGGGCGGGGTGGGGGGGGCGATGCCGTCTCTGCCCCTCCCCAGAATGGATCCTAGGTGTGTGATACGGCCATCTGATGGCTGGCGCTTACAGATGGTGAGGCTGGGGTCGGGAGGGGACACCAGGCTCTGTGGTCACCCAGCCAGGCTTGGAGATGTTTCTCCTGAGCAGCGGAGGGACTGACCGAGACCCAGCGCAGGCCCCAGCCAAGGGTCCGGGGACGGGACAGGAGGGCCCACGGCCCGCGGACCAGACAGCTAGCATGGCCGGAGCCAGCGGTGGGGGGGAGGAGCGCAGAGCTTTACAGATGTTCACACCAGCTTGGCAGGGCACACGGCCTGGCTGGGCGCGCGCCAGCTGGGCAGCCCCTGGCAGGCCGGCGTGGGGCTCCAGCCTGCGTTCCTGCTGAGTCAGAGCGTGGAGCAGAGCATGGAGCCAGCAGCACGCACTCCGGCCGCACCCCCCTCCCTCCCCGGCACCCAGGGGCCACCCCAGACACTGCAAGTCGCCCCGGAAGCAGGCCAGGCCCCCGCCCCACACACCAGGCCCTCCGGAGCCCGGCACACAGGGGCACCTCCACACACGGTGGGCGTGGAAGGGGGCGACCCCGGACACTGCAGCCATCCCCGGCCTCTGTGCTGCAGATGGCTCACAGTGGCGCCTGGAGGGCCCTCCCCCTCCTGCGTCCTCCCTGCCGGAAGGAACTGCAGCGAGCTCCTCCAGGCCGAGAACCATTCCACCCCTGGGGAAGCTCTGCCACCAGCAGGAGCGGCGGGGGAGGAGAGCCAGCAACCTCGCCCGCTGCCCTGCCACCGTCCTGTCCCTCCTGCCTGAGTCCTTTCTGCCTGCCGAGAGCTAAGAGCTCCCCATTTTACAGACGGAGAAACTGAGGCTCCGAGACCGCCCAGGGACGCCCAGGCTCGCATGTCTGGTAAGCAGCACAGCCCAGCCCCCTGGTGAGCACATCCCCGCCACGGCAGGCTCTTGGATCGGGTTCATCCTCTCCAGACTCTGGGAAGGCAGGTCTTATCCATCTCTGGTTTTTTTCCCCTGGGGCCCCTGGGATGTTCAGTGGAACCCAGGCCCACACTGCCCCCTGTTGGCACACTGGATAGCAGACACAATGGGACCCGTCACACAGCACTGGTGAGCGTGCACACGCACATACACATCCATGCACACGTATGTGCACACACATACAGGGGCACACACTCACCGACCCCCTCACAGGCACCCTGCTGATCACTCTCGCGCGCTGGGGCCTCTGCCGGCCCCACCCCGTCCCTCCAGCCAAGCACCAGTGCTTTGCATCCCCAGTCAGAGTCCCCAGCTCTCCGGACATAGCTGGATTCGCGTCCAGCCAGAGCCAGAGTGACTAATGGTTTCCCGTGGGAGGGACCCTACAGCCAGCCGGCGCAAACACCCCAGCACCTTCTCTTTGCTCAGTGGGACAGCGCCCGGGAGGCAGGATGCCACCCTGGCTCTGGGACCTCCAGCAGGTGTGTGACCTGGGCTGGCCCCCCATCCATCCCCACCCCACCCTCAACCTCCAGGAGCTGGCCAGGGCTCCCCCTCCCGAAGGGACACCAGCATTCCCCCAGACTCCAGACCCACAGGGAGCTATGACCACGGCTTGGTCCGCTGGTGGTCTGGGGGAAGGCCCGGGGCCCTAAAAACCCTAAGAATTGCGGGGGGTGTTTGGTGATAAAGAATCAAGCACAGCCAGGAAGCACGACCGAAGGCCTTGTCCTGTGCCCAGCGCAGAGCTGCCATCAGTTCCGCAGAACCGGTCAGGCCGGGCTTCCTGGTCCTCACGTGCCCTCTGGGCCCACCTCGTGGGGCTGCAGCCAGACCTGGACGGCAGATCCAGAGGATCTAAGTGTTGGCGACCAGAGCAGCAGCCCAGGCTCAGAAGAGGCCACGCCTGGGATCCATACTCTGCCATCACCATTGCTAAAGGTTTAATCACATCATCTTAGAATTTGTGCTCTGGGGGTGACATTGCATGGGGCGATGGAGCCTCTGCTGGGGGGCCGCCCACCCCTCGTACCTCTCAGGTCTGCCTCGTGCCCCCTGGGGAGCCAGGCTCAGGCGGAGTCTCTGGTGGAGTCCCAGGCGCTCACGCCACGACCTCCCCGGGCCCAGCGGAGCGCAATGTTAAGAGGGAACGGCCCTGGAAGAAAGAGGAAGCTTTGACCTGTTGGTGAATGAGGGGCTGCCCGTTTCGCACTGAGCCCCAGGTCACCCTCAGCTCACCCCAAGCTCACCCGGGGGCCCTTGGAATTGCTGTTTCCCAGCCCTGACGATGCCCAGGGCTCCCTGGGGTGTCACAGAAAGAAGTGGCTTGGAGCCCCCATCCTGGTTCCTGCCATCCCCTCCCTGGAGTCCTTGTTCACACCCATCTGGATGTTCCTGGCCCTCCAGATGATCTCCTGAGCACACCTCCTCCAGGAAGCCCACCCGGCAGCAGCCCAGCACTTTGATCAGGCTTCCCGACCCATGGCTGGGACTCAGTGCATCCCTGGCACCTACCAGGGCCCAGCATACAGAAGGTGCTCAGCGCGTGGAAGGGCAGATTTGTCTGGCAGCCCCTGACGTTTGGGGTGAGGGGGAGGTGTCCCTACCACTCTCTGTGTAGCCCTGGTTGAGATGCTCTGGACACCTGGGTTTTTTTTAGAGATTTTTCACCAGACCTGGATTTCTGAAGAACTTGGAAACAGGAAAACGTGCACATTTCTGTGGGAAGGTGAGGTGAAGCGTGGAACAAGGCGGAAGGAGAGGAGCCTGCTCAGGGAAGGGATGGGTCAGGGAGGAGGAGGGGCACAGTGGGCCAGGGGTGACCGGCTTGGCGGTCCTGGTGGTTGGACAGTCACGCTGGGAGCTGGGCCCTGTCCTGTACAGCCAAGTGTCCAAAACAGAGCTCTGAAGGTGGGGGACCAGGGCCAGAGATCCTGCGAGGGGGTCCTCAACTCTGGCACCCAGAGGCCCGCCAACGTGGCCTGGAGGACCCCCACCCTTCCCCGCCACGTCCTGCTGCCCACCCAGAGCCTGGAGCACCCTGGGCCACTTCTGGCAGCGGAGCCCTTCTTCCCAACGGGGACCGGGCCACCAAGGGCCGCTGTGGCCAGTTTGGAAGTGGTGGGCCAGGGCCGGAAGAGGACCAGGCCCCAGCAGAGGCCCCAGCGGCCGACCCCACCCCCAGAGCTCTCCGCCCAGCCCAAGGCAGGCCCAGCTTTCTCTGCTCTGGATCTTCCCGCTCCGGGAGGACCCTCCTCCACAGACCACTGCGGGTCAGCAGCGCACGTGTGTGTCAGTCGCTCAGTCGCGTCCGACTCTTCGCGACCCCACGGACTCTATTCCGCCAGGCTCCTCTGTCCATGGGGTTCTCCAAGCAAGAATACCGGAGTGGGTTGCCATGCCCTACTCCAGAAGGTCTGCTCCCACCCAGGGATCGAACCCGGGTCTCCCACCTTGCAGGCGGATTCTTTACCATCTGAGCCACCGGGGAAGCCCCGGGGATCAGTGGGCTGGACCAGAGCTCTCCTCCTCCCTCCTTCCCAGCACTGACGTTTTCTGTTAGGCCAATCCTGACGTTCAACCGGGAGCCTCTATATGTAGGCCTCCTCGCTCTTAAAATCCACAAGAAAGAGGCTCCCTTGTCCCCAGATCTGAGAGAAGGATGGGGCCCTGGGGGGCCCTGGCACGACTGGGGCGTTAGCTCTCCACTGCAGCTCCAGGGACAGCCCACCGCCAGGCCAAGGGGCTGGGCGGGACCTGCGTCCTTGGGCTCCTGGCTTACACAGCCCGCCCCGATGTGCAGGAGCCCCCCAGGAAGGCCAGGTGCCCAGGAGCTCCGTCCCATCTCAGCCTCACTCTCCCCTCTGCACAGAGAGGCGGACCCAGTGAGCAGCCACAGTGGGGGGTGGGGGCAGGGGATGACAAGCCTGTGTCCCCGTCCCAGCCCTGCTCCCAGCCCCCAGGTCCCTTGGGCAGCTGTCTCCGTGCATGGGTGCTGAGGTCCACCTTTCAGAAGAGAATCCCCCTGTAATGACCCACATCGGCTCTTCGCTGCTTCTCGTGAACAGACACACAGTGCTTCCTGGGCCAGCTGCTCCCAGAGCCCAGCGCACCTGCCCGTGATCACAGCGACCCTGTGGGACAGCAACGGGCGTCCCTTGCGTCGGTGAGGAGACCGAGGCTCCGGGCCAGAGGGCACAGCAAGGCTGTGGAGCAAGGAGGGCAGAGCCCTCGCCTGGCTCACCCGGCAGCTGTGCAGGAGCTGGGGGCAGCACGAGCGGCTCGCGTCCGGCCATCAGCCGGACACAGCGTGCCTGCTGTCACGGCGCCGGTTGTGGAGGTCTGGGCTGGCACTCCAGCCTGGGGGCCCCAACAAAGGGGTCAGGAGCGTCAGTGCCCAGGGACGGGGCGGGGGGCGCCTCGGGGGATCCCTGCACCCAGAGCCAAGGCCTGCCGTGCTCAGAGGTGACCGGAGCTCTAGGCTGGGGCTTCAAATCGTGGAGGACGCGAGTGCAGCAGCTGACCCTGCTCTGCAGGCCCAGCTGGGCAGACAGGCAGCTGTCCGGGAGGCGGGGGCCGTGTGGCATTCCGGGCATTTCAGCACCTCTATAAAACCTGAGCGGGGGGGGGGGGGCGGGTCGGCTCCCCCTCCCCGCTCCCCAGGCTGTTGCTGCCCAGTAAAATGGCCCACCCCACCCAGACCCTGCTGGGTCTCACTGGCACCATCTGCTGGGAAGAGGGGGCATGCTGCCTGCGGTAGGGGTTGGGGGCCTCGGCCAGGATCAATGCCAGCCTCCCCTCCTCTCTGAGCCTCAGTCTTCTCCTCTGTAAAATGGGGAGAGAGAGAGAGACGTCCAGCCACTGACACAGCCCAGAGGGACAAAATAGGAAGAGAGCTTGGCACACACCAGCGCTGAATGAATGTCTGTGTGCGTAAATGGTTTTCAAGATACACAGGGTGGCAGGGCTGAAAATGTGAGAGCTCCCCACCCCATCTCCAGGGGTCAGGCAGGACAGAGAGCTACACTGTGAATTCGGACACAACCCCCGGGGGCGGGCACCCTGGCAGGAGGATCCAGGCGTGCTGCCTCTGGGGTCTGCGTTGACCCCAGCACCAGCAGGTGAGGGTGGGGTGGTGGGGGCCGTATCAGAGGCCAGCTGGCAGGCAGAGCCCCGGGCAGCGGGGAGGACGGGGTGCCAGCTCACGTCTCTGCTGGCTCCGAGCCTGCCCAGCCTGAGCTGGGCTCCCAGCCCTGTGCCTCCAAGGGCAGTGCCACCCCCAAGCAACCAGCCTGCTTCTTCTGCTCTGCACCCCCTCCCAGCTCCCCAGGCGGATTGCTGCCCCCGCACCAGTGAGAACGGAGGGTCATTCCAGCCCTGTTCAGAGCAGGAGGCCTTCCCCCAGGCCAGCTGGTCTGTCTCCAGCCACCAGGTCTCGGCTGGGAGCACACGCAGGCTGCACCCCGACCTCCATTCTGTGCTCCGCCCCTCTCCTCAGAGGTGGTGAGGGGGTGGTCTTCCGCCCCAGCCCCTTGCCCCAGCCTGGCCACCTGTCTCCCTTCTTCAGGGCGGGCCCCTCCTCAGCCCCCTTCCTCCTTAATCGCTACAACACATGTGCAACTCCCCTGCCCCCCAGCCCCTCCCCCCTTCTCTTTTTCCCTTCCCCAAGCTCTCAGCCCTGGCCCTGGTTTACAGCTGCAAAAAAACACACACACACTCATGCACAAAACCAACTGTGGAATGTTTTCCCGCTTCCGAGTGGGGGGTTGTGGCCCCACAGAGCTCTGTCCTCGCACCCGACAACCAATCCATGTCCACACCGTGCGGGTTCTGCTTCTCCTGGAAGCCGGGGCTGGGGGGCAGAGGTGGTGACCAGCTCGCCGGGAGTCGCCTGCCTCTCACCCAGAGCCGCACACACGCACGCACGGCGGGCCTGGTTCTCCCATTTGGAGCGGCACGGGGCTCCTAGGCGCCAGGCTGAAGCACGCTGCCTGCCTCCCCCAACTTTGATTCATTCCTTTCACAGAGTCATTCATCCAGCCAGTGTCTGCTGACCACCCACCACGTGCCAGGCTCTGCCCGGGGCTTGGGCGGGGAGCCGGCCAACCATGCCCCGGGCACACAATCCAAGCAGCTCCGCACAGAGGCGCGGGTGCTCGGATGGGAGAGAGCAGCGTGCTGGGGCCCAGTGCAGAGCACTTCGGCTTACCTGTGCCGCGTGGCGAGCCTTCCCCACAGACTCAGAGGTGGAGGAAGTGTGCTCTTTCCAGGAGGGCAGGGAGGCCAGGAGGAGGTTCTGGGCGCACAAGGGCGGCTGGGGGTGCTGAGGGGAGATGGCCCCGGGTTCTCCTGGAGACCTTGGACTTCACACTGAGGGTGTGGGTGCAGCTGAGCAGAAAAAGATGAGACCACATGTCCCAGGTAGGACTTTTCACTGCAGGCAGCAGAAACGGGCTCCAGCCAGCGTACCGCAAAACAGAGTTTTCTGGAAAGGTGTGAGGGAGCTCCCAGGTGGAAGGAAAGGCGGAGCAAGTGCACCCCGAAGGCCAGGAACAAGCCGGCAGCCTCTCCTCCAGGCGCCGACTGGCGAGTGTGGGCACCCCTCAGCCTCGCCCCCCACCCACCTCCTGTTTTTCCCATTCTCCAAATTCCAGTTCCCAGGAGAACAAAATCCAGAGTAGCCACCCAGCGACCACAGGAACAAGCCACGTGACACAGGTGGGCGACTCCCAGGGACATTTCGGGACCGTGAAAGAACGCACCCGGCGTGCGTCCGTTTATCCAGGCCGAGACAGGTGTCCACAGAAGCCAGAACAGAGGCTGCCCCTGCTGGGGACTCAAGGACCGCGCTGGAGTGAAGGGGGCACTGGAGCCGTCGCACGGCACTTGGCAAATCCCACCAGCCTGCGCGTTCTGAATCTGTGTGTTTTGCTGCGGTGACATCCTTACACCATGATGAAACGCAAAACGTGTAACGAAAGCTGTCCTTTTGCTGACAACAAGTAAATCAATCCAGCAGTCCTTCCAGGGAGAGAGTCAGCCTGGGTAACTCACACAGAGTTACCCAGGGGTAACTTGGCCAGAGGATGGGGGCCCTCTGCCAGGCAGTTCCCCCCAGGCCTCTTCAAAAAGGGAAGAGTATCTCCTGAAGGCAGGGGAGCACTGAGAGGCCTGGCGGCGGCCTCGCCTCCGGGACCCTGATAGAGAAGTTCCTGGTCTGTGCACTTCAGGCTTGGATCAATGTAACCAAACAGAAAGGAATGTTAGTTTCATTCATTTAGTTACCAAGGAAACCTGTCTGGGGCGAGAGCAGGCGAGCAAGACCTGGACAGGGGCTGGTAAAACGTGAGACTTCGCTACAAGGCCCTTGTAGCGATTGGTGGTGTGGTTTGGCCACTGAGCTGTGTCCAGTTCTTACAACCCCGTGGACTGTAGCCCGCCAGGTTCCTCTGTCCGTGGGATTTCCCAGGCAAGAGTACTGGAGTGGGCTGCCATTTCCTTCTCCAGGAGAACCGGCTAACCCTTGGGTTCTCCCACCTCTTGCCCCCCTGTGGACACGTGACTCAAGAAACAGAGTCTGTTCTTTCTCATTCTGGGCTCCCCAGAGCCCTGGGGAGGGGCCAGGGTGGAAAGTGGCTGGATGTTGGGGACTGTGCTCACGGGGGACTTTTCTCCAGAGCTGCTGCCTCAGAGAAGAGAAGTATGGTCTCCCTGAATCAACAGCTCTGACCTATCCCCCAAAAAAACCAGAGACGAGTGCTGATCACATGGTCCGTCAGCTGTTGGACCCTCCCCACGAGCTTCTCGACATGTGCGCGCCCATCCCTGCCTCCTTCAGGCCATTTAAGCCGCAGCTGCCACTGGGGCCCCCACTGGAAGGAGCAGTCCGTCTCCCTCTCTTCTCCCTGCCCTGGGGACCCCGGCAGCCGGCACCCCGCCCCTCCTCCCCAGCCCATGGGGACGCTCATGGCCAAACTGCTCCTGCCCACCATCAGCAGCCTGGCCTTCCTCCCCACGGTCAGCATCGCCGCCAAAAGGCGGTTCCACATGGAGGCCATGGTCTACCTCTTCACCACGTTCTTTCTGGCGGTAAGTCTGCGGGAGAGGACCCCCATCCCCCCAGAGCACCTTCCCAGGGACAGAGGACAGGGGCTGCCTTTTTACCACTTTCCTGTGCTGGGTGATGAAGAAAAGTGATGGGGGGTGAAAGAGCCCAGGAGAGAGGGCTGGGGGACCCCTTCGCCTCCCTGGACCCCAGCTTTCCCGTCTGGGCCAGGAGGGCCCTCCAGGGCTGGTGTGAGTGAGACCAAGCCCACAGGGGCCAGGGACAGTCGGTCCAGGCCCGGCCCCTCCAAGCTTCCCCTTCTCTTGTCACTGGCCGACCCCTCCAGGCGGCTCCGGGTCCGGCTCCCCACCCTGCTCCCTGGTACCCCGGGCCCCACAGGGGAGCTAGCAGGGCCCGGGGAGCGTGAGGAGCCAAGGAATCTGCCTCCAGGACGCTGCAGCTGGCCTCGGCTCGGGACGGCCTGCTCACGTGCGCGCGTCTCCCCTTCGTGGGGCCTGCGCTCCTCTCTGGGCCCTTCTCGCTCTATTTATGCTTCTGGCTGCTGGCTCTCGGCTCCCGCTCCCTGCCCCCGCCCCCACCTCCCCGTGGGTCTCCCTCTGTTTCTCTTGCTGACTCCCTCTGGGCCTGCTTCTCTTTGTTTCTCCGCCTGTGTCTGGCTCCCTCTTGATTTCTGGAGCTGTACGCCCATGGAACAGACTCTCTAAGTCTCTGGGTCTCTCCCTCCCTGGCCTCGTCCCCCCCCAGCCTCCATGTGTCTCTCTGGCTCTATGGATCCCTCCCGCTGGCTTCTGTCTAGCTGTCTGTCCACCTCCCTACCTATGTACTCTCTCTGTGATCCATCCTCCATACAGATATGTGATCAGTCGCCTCTCCACCTGCCTGCTCAGCCATCCACACACCCACCCATCATCTCTCTATGCCTTACCCCCGTCCTGACCCCTTACCCCCGTCCCTCTGAAGCTCCTTCCACCACCCTCCCCAGTGGACCCCCGCGAGTGGCCCCGCTCTGACTCCCCAGCATACTCCATCAGTCCCAGCCTTGACTGAAGCCCAGCTCCCTGAGGCAGCATGCTCGGGGGAGGTGAGTGACCCCGAGCTCTGTGCGAGAGGTGGCCTGCCCCCTGCCCCAGGCAGCTCGCTTCCCCAGCAGCAGCCCCTTCCTGCTTGTTCGCAGCATCTTGTCAACAGCCACTTCCCTCCCCCTTCTCAGGACCCCGGCTTGGGTGAGGGCCAGGAGGTCTGTCCCGCAGGTGGGAGACTGGGGCCAGGCAGGCAGGGGGCTTCTCTGCAGGGACAAGGGCCTGCAGCCAGGGAGAGGAGCCGAGGTCTTGTCCTCCAAGAGCCCACGATAGACCCGGCCCAGGAAACCATGGTCACCGCCGGGCCCCCCCGCCTCCCTGCCGGGGTGAGCTGGCCCTGCAGCTGCCTCCTAGGCCCGCTTCAGAGGCCAGCCCCACCTGCCCCGCCCGCCCCGCCCCGCCCCGCCCCGCCAGAGGGACAGGGCCAGCTGCCTCCGTGACGAATGTCCTCTGGCCACAAAGCCTCGCTCAGCCCCTTTCTCTGGAGCCCCGGAGGCACCATCGCTTCCTTTGAATTCTGTGCTGGTGTACAGCCATCACTGTCTCCGCTCCTGCCTCCCACGTGGCATCTTCTGTGTCCCAACCAGAAGCCGGACAGCGCGCTGTGTACTCAGCCGCGTGGGCTCCCCGGCCCACGCCACCCTGCGGGGCAGGGGCTCTGACCCCACTTGACAGAAGCCCCCGCCCTGGCCCCAGGGGCCATCAGCCACCCCTCCGAGCTCAAGGCCAGGACCTGAGGCCATGCGTTCCCTGCCAGGCCCCCAGCCCCAAGCCCCACCCCCACCCCACCAGTGACACACGGAGCCACGTCCTGGCAGACGCAGAGGCCGAGTGCCCGCTGCCACACCTCCCTGCTCCTTGGCACGTGGTCCCTCCCCGAAGCTGACCTGCCCCACCTGTCCCGCAGCAGTGAACCACGGGCCCGGGGGGCAGGTCCCTTCCTGGGCCAGCTCTCCTCCAAACCGCTCCAAACCCCGCCTCCTTGACTCTGCATTCACAGGCAAGCCTTTGGCCGAGGGCAAGCCAGCTCTGCTGCGAGCTGGGGTCACGGCTGGGACAAGGCAGACGGGAGCGAGGGCACAGCCCGCATCCAGAATTTCACAGCGATGAGGTCTTCCGCCCTACACAGTGACCCGTGCTATTACGGGTGCATTGAATACAAAAGAGATAGCCAACGTTGGGCCTGGGTAGAGCTGGGGGAGAAGGGGACCCGTGTCACTCTCAGAGTCTGGCCCTGCCTGCCAGAGCCGTGCGGAGGAGCAAGCGTTCTCCTTCCTCTACCCTGGAGGGGTGAGCACCTTGATCAGGACCCACCTGAAGCTTCTTCTCTTTCCTGCGCCCAACAGTCATATCCATCACCTGGCTCCTCCCCTTCAACCTTTTCTTTCCCTGTGTCTCTTCAAAGGGCACGGCACCCAAAGCTCAGCATGGTCCTGTGGTTAGGTCTGACCGGACAGACAGGAGCAGCACTCTCTCCTCCCCTGCTCTGGACACTATATCTCTGTTAATGCCGCCTCGATGCCCCGCAGCTTCAGGTTGCGGACAGCTGCAACCGGTGGAGGCTCTAAGCTGCCCTCACCTTGGCTCGATGCACAGCTGACCCAGGGCTCCCCCGACCGCAGCGCCCCTGGCGTCTCCAGACGCGGACTGCTCTCCTGCACACCTCCCCATCCTGCTGAGCCGGGTTAACCAAGAGTGCGTTGTGCTGCTCCCCAAGCCTGTTTATGCCCTTGAGCTTGTCAAAATAATTACATCACGTAATTAAATATTGCTGAAAATGATGAAACGGGTACGCCAAAGGAGAGAGTTGTCCAGAAGTAAGTGGACGGCTTTGAGAATACCGGCACTCTGCTTTCGAAGCCGATGTTGAGAGACGACCATAGGAGTCAGGCCAGGGGCTGAGAGGAGGACGCCGAGTTGGGTGGGTGTGGGGTTGGGGGGGGGCATCTCTGCCATCGGCCCTCACTTCAGACAGAACCTGAGAGCCACCAGCCGGCCATTCTCAAAATGGGTTCCCTTCTGGCAGCAGCCTGGGACCAGCCCGGGAGCCTCTTAAGAAAGCAAGCCTCCAGCCTCCACCCTGCCCTGCTGACAGGCCAACTCGCAGGCCAGGTCTGCGCCTGCGTCTTCACCAGCCCCCCCAACCCCGCCCCCAGGGCTCCAGAGACTCGGTGGTCAGAGGGGTCACTTGTGAGAGAGGAGGTCCCCACTCTGACCTGGGCAGAGCAGACTGGTACCCAAGGGAATAGGCTCTGGCCTCTGCTGAGCAGATGCTGAGGGAACGTGTAGATCATGTGGGACTCCCCACCTCAGTGGGGCTTTGGGGGACTCTATGGGAGAGCGGTTCAGAGCGCCCCCATCTTTCAGGTGGGGAGACAGAGGCCTGGGGCCGTTCAGCGGCCCGCCCAAGGTGCTGGCTCGCAGGGCCTGGGGCCCCGGCGTCCTCGCCTCCCTGCTGACCCTCCGCCGTGGCTCCCGCAGCTCCACCACGCCTGCACTGGGCCCGGCCTATCGCTGCTCTGCCTCCTGCGTCACGACATCCTGGAGTACTTCAGCGTCTACGGGACGGCCCTCAGCATGTGGGTCTCACTGATGGGTGAGTGGCCGCCGCCCGCAGCCCAGCCCTGCACGTGGGGGTCAGGATGCCCCACTGCCCGCCGTCCACCCAGGCCGGCCGCTGACAGCCCACCCCTCCGCTCCCCTGTGAGAAAGCACATGCAGGGCGTCAATGCCTCGACTCCCATCTTTCATAACCTTTTGAAACTGTGCGTCTAGAAAAGTCCCCTCACCTCACCCCGCTCTCTCCCCCGCAGCGCTGGCCGACTTCGATGAGCCCAAGCGGTCGACTTTCGTGATGTTTGGCGTCCTGACCATCGCCGTGCGGATCTACCACGACCGCTGGGGCTATGGGGTGTACTCTGGCCCCATCGGCTCGGCCATCCTCATCATTGCAGCCAAGTGGGTGCGTACGTGCGAGCCTCAACGCTCGGGCCGCCTCCCCTGGTGGAGGCTCTTCCCTCTCGGGGTCTCAACCCACCTCCCATCTCACGGGTCGGCAGGCTGGACACGGGGCCTCAGCTAACACGCAGGAAGTGACCGTCGGCCGCCCCCGCCTTGTGGACCCAGTTTGTATCATGTCTGGACTCACCAGCTCTGGATCTGACCCGAGTTACTTAATCTCTCTGCCTCATTTTCCGTATCTGTAAAACGGGTGTTACAGTTCAGTACCTGCTTCACAGGGGTTGGTTCAAAGATTAACTGAGATAATGCACCTTAAGGACTGGCACAGAGCCTGGCTTCTAGTATGCTCAACAAATAGGAGCTGCTATTATAGTCATTGTTATCATTATTATTATTGAAGAGAATGGCTGGTTTAGAGATGCAATGTCAATTGGAAATGGCCTGGGTTAATCTGGGAAGACTTCCTGGAGGGGGTGAGCCTCGAGCCTGGTTCCAGTGAAAAGGGAGGCTGTAGTGTGAGGTCGACAGGAAGACGGGACCACTCGTGAGCGCCCAAGAGGCCTGAGCCACAGTTTCCAACACCTATGGCCCTTCGCTGGGCACACAGGGATCTAGCGCTCACAAGGCCTTTTACATACAGTCCCCAGGCCTCCCCACCCCAAGGCCCTCCTGGCTGCAAGGGCCGAAACCCACTCAAACTAGTCCAAGTGAAAGAGGGATGCTTGGCAGAGTAGACCCAGGGTACTTCCTGGGCCACCAGGGCAGGGTGGAGGAACTGCACCTCGAGGGGACCAGAACGCAGACCTGGGAAAGAGGTGGGGCTGGGCAGGAGGTGGGAAGCTGCCCACCGACCCACTGTGCAGTCTGGGGAGGGAAAATGAAGTCCTGGGGGTGAGCTTTCCAAACGCCGCCCTCCTCTCTGTGCCCAGAGAGTAGAGGATTTAGTTTGCCGTCTGGTTAGTGAAGAAAGCAAGGCTGGGAGGTCAGCGACTTAACAAGAAGTCACAGCAGGACAAGCGAGGCCAGGCTGTGACTCCTCACATCTCGGGGAAGCCAAGCTGGCCCCACGCTGACCCAGGAGGCCCTCGGAGAGGCAAGGGGAGGAAGCGCGCTGGGGTCTGACTTGTCTGGACCCGAGGAAGGGCCGCGTTAATTAACATTCTGGAATTCGTAAACACAGCTCCCCTCACTGATAATTCACTCCCTCCCTGGCAGGAAGTGGGATAAAGGCTCCTCGTTCTGCCCTGAAGGGTTGTCCCTCCTGCAGAATCTTGACCCGTCTGGCTCGGGGCTGGATTCTAATTAGCCGGGAGTGCGGTCCCTTGCCCATGTCCCTGTGAAGCCCCACGGGAACCCAGGCTGCCTGCCGCCCTCCATCTGGGGCTCAAATTGTGTTTTCTAGACCATTGAATGTGGAGTTTATTTTGGCTTTTCCAGGGCAGTTGTTTCCTGGAATGAGGGTGCATTTTTCTCCCGGAGCCTCGTCCCTTCTTGAGCAACGGTCAGGGAGAGGAAGTGCAGAGATGGGTGACCAGGCTTGGGGAGGGGCCAGGCCGGGCGCCCCCTGGGGCAGGGGCCTGGAGTCCAAAGGTGCTGGGCGGGCGGAAGGAGGCCTCCTGGGTCCCCAGGCGCCTACGCCCAGAGTCACACTGTCTAGCTGTGTCCACACACCACCTGCGACTTTGCAGGTCCTGAGTCCTCACCAGTGGTGGAAAATTCCAGAAAACTGAACACCGGATATCGGTGCGGAATTTATTTAGTGGCAAAACCAGCCCTGACCCAGCAGGAAGCTACTCACAGTCTCTGTGTGAGCCACTGGAGGTGGGGTGTCCACCACCCAGAGCGTGTGTAACGGCGGGTTCCCTTGCTGGAATCCGAAACGCCCTGCCGGCTGTAGCACTCGCGGTTCGGGTTCTCAGGATGCGGACCTGCTTCTTCTTCATCTGTTTAGCAAATGTGAACCCGTGTCTCTAATTCCTACTTGAGTCTTACTCTAGGCAGCCCAGCTGAGGCATGGCCGTCTCACGTGCTGGGCAGGTTTGTCTAAGAAATGCTACGATGAGTCGGTCCACTCTGAAAGTGGCTAGAGGTCTCGCAGGGTCGGCCACACGCGCCCCACGCTTTCCTGCGGTCACGCTGGAGGGCGGGTCCCACACTGCCGACACCCCTTTGCTCGAGGACACCGCGCCACTGGTCTCCTCGGGTTGGGCACTTGCGAGGGTTTCTCCAAGAGGCAGACGGGGCAGGGGGTCCTTCTGGGGTCAAGGGCCCGAGGGCAGCCCCAGTCTGCCCACCCAGGCAGGGTCTCCTGTGGGTCCTGCAGCTACGGAGCCCAATGTGCCTGGGCCCCTCCCCGAGCCCTGTTCCCCGCCCCACCGAGGTTGCCCGGGGTGCGAGTGCCAGCAGCTGGGGCCTAAGAATCTCCCTCTGGCCCCCGTCCCCGCAGCTGCAGCAGATGAAGGAGACGAGGCGCCTGTTTCCAGACAAGAGCGTGTACACCCACCAGATAGGCCCTGGCCTCTGCTTCGGGGCCCTGGCCCTCATGTTGCGCTTCTTCTTCGAGGTACTCTGGGAGGGGTGGGGAAGGAGCCCCCCACAAAGGCCATGGTCAGCCCCAGCCTGCTTGGCCTGAGGCTGGATGGGGCCGCACCCCTCCAGGAGGCTCCAGCAGCACCCGACTCTTGCTGACGCCAGCACCCCCGTTCAATCACAGCCTGGTCCTTCCCTGGCACCACCAGCATCTCCAGGGGCGGGGGGTACAGACAGCTTGCATTTGGTTGGTGCACAGCCCTGAAGGAGCCACACCTGGAGGAGGGGGGAAGAGGGGAAAGAGGGGAAGGCATGGCGGGAGGAGCCCCACCCCACCGGCAAAGCCCTGTGAGTCAGCACAGACCTGCGGTGGTCTAGGCGTGGAGGGCAAGACCACCGTGGGCTGGACAGTGACAGGAAGCCTCTTGGAGGGGACACTTGGCCAGACTCCCAGGGACGAGCTGGACGGCTGGGGAGGGGCCCGCTGACCCCGGCAGGTGCCAGGTCTCACCAGGCCCGAAGCCGAGGGCCCAGGGCAGGCAGGAACGGGTGGAGGAAGACGGGCCTCGGGGCGGGGGCCGAGCGCAGACGGTCCCGTTCCGCCCCCGCAGGACTGGGACTACACGTACGTTCACAGCTTCTACCACTGTGCCCTGGCCATGTCCTTCACCCTGCTGCTGCCCAAGGTCAACAAGAAGGCCGGAAGTGCAGGGCCCCCCGCCAAGCTGGACTGCTCCACCCTCTGCTGTGCCTGCATCTGACCGTGCGTCCCGGCTCTGAGCCCCGCCCTGCCCTGTCCCCGGCCTGCCGAGAGCGCCCCATCCTGCCCGACCTGAAGGAACATCCCTCCTCGGAGCCTGAGGCCTCTCCAGGGCTTCGGGAAGCACAGGCCGGGCGCTTCTTGAAAATCCACGTATTAGGTTTGTACTGGGTGCTAAGCACCACACTGGAAAGAAAAGAATTTTCTCCCTTCTCCTAGGCCAAGGTCCTGGCAGATGGGAGTATCTGCAGAGCCCCGGAGCCAGCGTCTGTCCACCCCTCACCCTGCCCAGTCCCAGCGACAAGGGGCCTGCCCGCCGCCCCCGGCCAGGTGCTTCCCACGTCACCTGCCACCTGCTTTCTCTTGGCAACCAGTCTCCCCATTCCTGACCCGTGCCCTCAGGCTCGGCGCGCCAGGGTCAGCCAGGCTCCTCGTCCCTGGCCCAGGCCTGCCTTTCCCTTGCTGCCCTCCCTGCCAGGCCCCTGAATCAAGCCGTCTCCATGTCCTGTTCACCCTCATCATTTCATCAAAGCAAGTCTGAATAGATGACAAGTTCAAGGCCCAGATGTACCCTACTTTGATGGGGAGAGAAGGTTGGAAAGTGATGTAGGGTTAAGATTATAGTATGAAAGTCACTCAGTCATGTCCGACTCCGCAACCCCACGGACTGTAGCCTGCCCGGCTCCTCTGTCCATGGGACTCTTCGGGCCCAGAGCCCGAGATGGCAGCGCTGACCTCAGCCCATGGTCCCCGGGGCCTGGCACCACTCCAGGCACCTCGCTCTGGAGTGCCCTCAGGGCTTTCGAGATCCCACCCAGGTTGGGAAGGTGGGCCCGGGTCCGGAACCCCAAGCGAGACCGCCAGGCCCCCAGGCTGGTCCCACGGGGCAGGGCTCGCCCCCGTGTGCGGAGGTCAGCCGGCTCCCGTCCAGGGCCCGCGGGCACCACCCGGCAGTGGGGGCGGGAGCCGGCTGCCCAGACATCACCTCACAAAGCTGAGGCTCCCAGCTTCCCGAATGATCTGGGCACATCCGTCAGGCAGGAAGTTACCTACACCTGTCTGGGGCCTGTTTGTGTTTCCAGACGTGCAGCTACCCACGTCTGCGCCCACCACATGGGGCAGCCCCTGGCGTGTCCTCAAGTCACCCCGGCCATGCTTCAGGGGCCGGGAGAGAGCTGGCACTGAGGGCGGGGGACCAGGCGGACCCCGCAGCCCGGCCCCTGTGTGTCTGCAGACCCCCTTGACTGCCCAGGGGTCCCGCATCCTGGGGGCCTGGACACCCGCAGCCCGGCCCTGGCCCCACCCCTTTCTGTCTCCACAGTCCGCTAGCGACAAAGCAGCCCGCCCGCACTCAGGGTCCTCGCCAAGCCTCGTGGGGCGAGAGCTAGCTCATCGCAGCTCCAGGGCCATCAGCCAGACGCGTCCCCACAGGCGGGCACAGATACATCAGGACCCCGGCCCAGGGTCGGGCAGGTAACACCTTGATCAGCCTCGGGCCTTGTTGTGGGGGTGTGAGCACACGTGTGCACACACAGACACACACACACACCTGAAGAGACTTCAGGTGTGCCCCTCGGGTCCCGTCTCCCAGTTCCACAGTGGGAGACTCACGGCTCAGCACCAGGTGGTGAGGACAGACTCTGGGGGCTGCACGGGTGGAGGGCAGCCGGGCGGCATCACTCCATAAATCTGCAAGGTGGCTGGCCTCTGCCCACCGCCTCCCGCCATCCCCCAACCATCCCCCCAACCCATCACCTCCCACCCAGCCCCCCCGCAGGCCTCCCCAGCGAGCACGCCCCGGCTCCCAGCCCCGCGGCAGTGCAGTGCCTGGAAAGTTGGAGGCCCCAGCCTGCTCCCGAGCAGGGAGGAGGCAGGGGCCTGCCAGGCGCGTAGGGGCTGCACCCACAGGCTGCTCACTGCGGCTGCCCTGATTTATGAGGCCGTCTGGGAGCCCGGCCAAGTCTGTAAGTCATGGACAATTAGGAGGCGCGCTCCAGGCCTCAGCCCTGTCTGCCTCTCGGGCTCCAGGCCCGACTGCACCCCTCCTGCGCCCCGCTGGCCCCCATGGAGACCCCCTCGGAGGGTCCCAGGGGCGGGTCCTGAGCCCACTTTGCAGATGAGGACCCTGACGGCTGGGGAGGTGGCAGCTGGCCCTCATCCCTTGGGCACGGACCACTGATCTGGTGGCAGTGCCCAGGGTCTTGCCAGACGTCCCAGAGGCGTCTTCCTCTGGCTTGAAGGAACACTTTGGCATCTTGTGGGGCGGAGGGGTCTACCCAAGGGTCAGAGGGGAGTGCCCAGGAAGGGGACCTGGAAGAGAGGCAGCCCCCCCAACACCCCAAGACTGACAAGGACCAAGTGCAATGGCCTTCAGGCTCCAGCACCTCCAGTCGCAGTGTCAGGGAGTCCTGGGGTCTTCAGGTCCCTGGAATCTGAGACTCGGGTCCCTGGTGCAGGGAGCGCCCCCACCCCAGGCCATCCCGGGCCACCCTGGGCTCCAGACAGGACTGCCCCTCCCACCCAGCCCCGAGGCAGGGAGGACTGGGGTCCCCAAGTTCTGGGATATCCAACAGTGAGTGCCTGAAAATGTCCTCCGAGATGTCACTGGACGCCTCGAGCGGTGGCGTGCCACGGAACTCGCTTTGACGGTGGAGATGTTCACCCAGCCCGGGCAGCGTCCGCCTGACGCACAGGCCCGTGAGCCTCTCAAACGTGCCTGGCAGAGCTGGCTCTTTAAATGTCAGCTGAGTCTAATTGATCTGAATGTCAATAACCACATGGGTAGGGTTGCAGATAAAATACAGGATGCCTGGTTCTATTTGAATTTCAGATAACAGATAATTATCTTGCCTCAGTGTGTCTTAAATTTGGAGCACGCTTGCGGGAGACCTACTTAAAAATGATTCTATTCCTCTGAAATTTAAATGTAACCCAATGTCCTGTGTTTTATCCAGCCCCCATGGCTAGCAGCTCCCCACAGGGTAAGGCATCTGCAAAAAACAAAAGGATAGGCATCTCCCTGGACACGTGGGTTTGGGTGCCCAGGGTTCAACCAGGCGACACAGGCAGGGAGGCTGCAGTGCCCAGCGCAGGCGAGGCGGGGGCTGGGCGGGGCAGGGGCTGGGCGGGTACAGGCCCACACTGGCCTCTCGGGGCCTGGGCTCGGCTTCCAGACCCTGCAGAGTAGTCGATGCCCTGGCCGAGCACACGCGTGCCCCAGGCCCATGCACACAGCCCCCTTTCCCCAGCACACTCGGAGCCCCGTTGCGGGAGGAGGAGGGGGGCACGGCGCACACCTCCGTCGGCCCAAACGGAGAAGAATTATAAACATTCGCAACAACGTAGACAAAACAGTCTATTGTAGTGGCCCCTCCGCCTCCCCCCAAGCTGGGGCGAGGTGGGCATGGTGTGGGGAGGGCTCGGGCCCCCGCCAGGGCGTCCTCTGTTTGCACAAGCGGAGGTGTTTTCGTCTGAGGGCAGTCTGCACGCTGTGGCCTTTGTCGCGTCTGCTACTGAGATTTCCTGTCTCTGCTCTTCTCTTCCCCAGCAAGACCATCTGAAACCCAAAACTTTTATTGCCCCTTTTAAAAAAGGGCTTTACGCCATCTCCTGCATCCCGGTCTGTTCCTCCTCCTCCTGCTCGGGCTGCTGTGATTGTAGTTAGGGGAGGCCTGCTGGGTGCCGGTGCTGTGGCAGGAATTCGCCCTGGTCTTCCCTGCAGGGTCTTGGCGGCAGGAGCTGCAGGGAGGAGGGCCAGGTATGTGGGCAGGACGATTCTGCAGAGTCGGCAGGAAGCCCCGGGGTATAAAACTCAGGCCTGCAGCTTAGCTGGTTAGCACAGCGGCGAGCTGAGAGCCGCGGTCCGCAGAGACGCCCGGCACATGCCCCCCGGGGACCTGGCCACCCCCCTCGCGGCTCTGTGCTCTTCCCATCCCTGCACCCGCTGTCCCCACCACTGGGAGCGGCAGCCTCTCCCCGCCCGGCTCTCGGGCCCATGAGGGTGAATTAGGTCAGAGGCTGGCTGGACTGAAGAAGTCTCGGGAATAAAGGGAAGGAGGCAGGAGCAGGAGGCGGGAGGTGGGAGCTGGGGGTGTGGGGAGGCAGCCAGGGTCCCCCCTGTAGTTTCCCCACTGCGTCCCCACGCAGGCTCGCCGAGTCCCCTGGGTCCTCTCCCCCTCAATTTGTCCATTGTAGTAGCCCTCACTCCTCTGGGTTTTGCTGAGATTAAACGAGATCGTTGAATACAGAGCAGTGGCGAGCATCTCTTTAAACGTCATCGTTTAGTGGTCATCGTCACTTTCATCATCCGTGGTCCTGTCAAGCAAAGGAGTCTCTAGAATGTAAGTGAAGGATCCTGACCCTCAGGGGACGTCCACCCCCACACACTCCCATTTGACAAGGAAACAAAATGCTCAAAACAAGCGTTTATTATGCATGAAGGGATTAAGCAAGGCAGGCTGCTCGGAAGAGGCAGGTTTGAGACCGAAACTAGAAAAGCAAGTGGATGGGACCACGTGGGCCTGCACACAACTGGCTCTCGGACCTCTCCGGTGATGGCTTCACAGTTCCTCACTCCGAGTCTAAGCATCTCCCTGAGCTCCTGCACCCTTCCTGAGAGCGGTGAGAAAACCACTGCTGACTGGAAGGACAGACGGTGCCAACAGCTGAGAGGGGAACGGTCCCTGCTCCCGTCGCTGGCGTGGGTGCCACGGAAATCGCTGAGACGCGTCCCGGGGTCTCCAAGGAGCGCCGGCTCGTTACGTCTCAGCACAGGAAGAATTCAGTGAGAGGCAAAGCGAGAGATCAGTGATTTAGAACAGGACGCTTAGGAGGCTTCCTAGTGGGTGGGTGAGAGGGGGCCGCACTCCGAGAACTTAGTGGGCTGCAGTTTTATAATCAAAGGCAAAATGTGGAGGGGAGAAGACCGCCTTCTTCGTCTCTCTTGAGGAGACATCACGCTTGCGTCATCAGCTCCTCCTCCACGTCAGGCAGCAGGGTTTCCTTGTCCCCACATGGTCAAGCCAGGACCGTCACGGCACTGTGGAAATGAGCAGAAGGTGGTAACATGCGCTAAAAATGGCAGATGGCCTGAGGTTTCAGTGGGATGCCACCTTTCCCTTATACCCTTGTTCCCAGTGTGCCCCGCGGAGATGTCCTAGGAATCATTAACTCGCTGAGCTCCGGGGGCCGGATGTGGGGCTCACGCCACCATGGTTTTATGGTCCCGGGGCACGTCTCGTGCTTCCGCCGCACAGCTTCGTCGCTCAGCCAGCCAGCTTGGTTTTGTGGTCACGCGAACCTGCTTTCTTGAGTGATCATTAACTTCCACGGGTCTCCAGTACTTTTTTTCCTTTACTTGAAATCCCCTAGTGGGATTAACTATTTAACCACCCTCTACTCTGTCCCTAACACCAGGACTGGGCTTCCCTGGTGGCTTAGTAGTAAAGGATCCGCCTGCCAAGGCAGGAGACACAGGGCATGCGGTTCGATCCCTGGGTCGGAAAGATCCCCTGGAGAAGGAAACGGCAACCCACTCCGGTATTCTCGCCCGGAGGATCCCATGGACAGAGGAGCCTGGCGGGCTACAGTCCATGGGGTCGCAAAGAGTCGGACACAACTGAGCGCAAATCACCAGGACAAGAGAGGTGATTTCGTCTGGCGACTCAGGGTCCAGAGTTGGAGGAGGAAGCCGCTGCCCCGCATGGGCACCGAGTGGTCCCCCAGCCCCTCGCTTCCCCAGGAACCAGGCAACCTTCCAACTCCCGCGTTCTAGCAGGGGCAGCAGAGCCAGGAATGAGAGGCCAGGGCTGGGGTCAGGAGCGTCGCTGCAGAGGGTGTGCTGTTCACTGACTTCAGGGAGACGGGGCAGAGCTCCAGGAAGAGGGTGAAAGGTCAAACAGGTACATCTGGGAACCGCAGGGTCTGAGTGGCCGTGGACGGCCGTGGGCAGGGCGAGGAGGAGAGTAGACGGGCTGGCTCCCAAGGGCCCAAAAGGCTCTGTGGGAGGACTTTAGGGGGTCAGGTCCCACTGCTGCAAGAAGGGGGGCAAAGCCCAGGGAAAACAACAGAGGCAACCGCCCAGCAGGAGGCCCCGGTGGGCCTGGCGAGGGCAGAGGAAGGGGGCGTGGGGGAGAGGGCAGTCCCTGAAAGAGGGCAGGCAGTGCGTGCGCCAGGCTGGCCAACGCCCGCTGGCTCCCTGGCTGCCCCCAGGGAGGTGGGTCTGCATGCTCTGAGAGTCCGGGGAAGCCATCGGAAGCTTCTGGATGGCCTGGTTTTGTCAGGGAGCGTAGAGTCTCGGTCAGCCCCAGAGTCCTTGGCCCCTCGCCCTCCTGCATGATTGTGGGGAGGCAGGGAGAGAGGTGAGGACCGGCTGGCCCAGCGGGCAGCGGGTACCACCCATGCCAACGTCATGCCCGGAGGGGCCAGGAGGCATCTGAGACCCTCTGAAGTCTGAGAGCTCAGTTGGAGGGTCTGAATCCGCACCCAGCTCACACTTACCCAATGTGGGTCAGACCAGTAAACGGGCACCTCTTTCCATATCTGCTGTGGTGAGGGCTGGCTCACAGCTCCTGAAGAGCCCACGCTTGATAAACGGCTGGCCTGTGACCTCAGAGGCTTTAGCCTTGACCCCTTGCTGACTTGTCCTCGCCAAAGCAAGAGAAAGGGGAAGGGGCTGGCTTGGAGTGCCCACTCCCAGGGGCCATGCAACCTTAGGCAACCTTCAGCTCCCAGTACCTCCAGAAACAGGGGCCCCTGCTCATCCTGCTGGGGCTGTCCAGTGGCACCTCCCCTGTGCCCCCCCGGCTCAGGAGGGCCTGCAGAGGCACACAAGAGCCCCTTCCACCAGCAAAGCGGAGCCATGCTGTGGAGTGCCACCCACCTCAACGCATAGCGGAGAGGCAGAGCCGAGCGGTTCCACCCAGCCCTCTGGGAGCCAGGCCACAGCTGGAGAGACTCAGGGCCCAGGCCAGGAGGCAGCCAGAGGCAGCTGTGACCACCCCACGTTCAGGGCCAGTCTGGGGGAGCCGCGGAGAAGGAAGTGGCCGGCGTGTGCCTGCAGCCACACACCCAGCCTGCCTGCCGCCTTGTCTCCCATCAGAGCAGCCAGGCCCCCGGCTCCTTCACCGGGAGCCTTTCGTTCTCCTCACGGGAGCCTGTTGGCCGAGAGCCCCAGGCGGAGCCAGGCGAGCGGGCAGCCATGGCCACATCTGGAAGAGGTTTGGCAGAGCCCCGGGCCCCCCGCGCCACAGCCGCCAGCCTCAGAGCTGCAGCTGATAAGCGCCCGCCGCCGGCTGGGACTCCAGGAACCTGCTAGGCCCAGACTCACAGCCCTGAGTCCAAGGGTGGGCGAGGGGGGCAGGGGCACGGGGCACTGTCTGCGCCAGTGCCAGAAATCGCATCACGGCAGGGCCCAAACAGCGACCAAGGTGGCTCCACGGGCCAGCTCATCCCCGCTGCAAACGCCTGCTTTTCTGCATGAGGTTCCCAACGCCTGTGTCCTCAGGATGGGCGTCGTCACCCCCCGCATCAGACTCCAAGGCCTGGAAGGGGCTTGCATACCTGTGATCGCCCCTTCGTCCCCACACATCTTGGCCATCCCCCTGCACAGACTGGCAGATGCGGATGGCTGTGTGTGGGTGTATCTGGGATCTCAGACCAAGAGGTCTGAGACTTAACCCCATCTGGCGTGGGGTTTCCCCATCCAGCCCGGACATCCCTGGGCTTCCTGTCGCCACGGAAGCCTCACTGAGAACCAACCAGCCAGGCCACTGGGCGCTGCACTCTGCCGTGAGTGCTCAGGGCACTTGGCTGCTGGGTTCGTGGCCACATCTGTGCAGCAGTGACCCTCTCCAGCTTCCCGGGGGTCCCAGGGAGCCTCCTCCCTCCCCCCACCCCCGCCCACCGCCAAGTCTGGGGCATAACTGATCAAACTGGCAACCCTGGCAAACAAACCAGGGCAAGAATCAGAAAAGGAGCAGGAAGCGAAGGAGGCGGAAGGAGCTGAAGGACGAACGCAGCCCACACCTCGCCTGCCGGACGCTTGCCCGCACGGCTTTGTGTTAATACGAACTGACTCCTGGCCCCTCAAGCTCCGAGACAAGCCCTGAGATCTGCCTTGCTTTGATTGCCAGGAAGATGTGTTCTTGATTCATTTGTGGACAAGGGGAGTCTCAGGCTGTTTTATCGTTGTCATTACTGATTTCTGACTGGTCCTGAGTTCAGCCGATGCTTCAAAATGGGCTGTGGTCACTTTACGACCGAGGGTGTGTGGTCAGTTGCCCTGGGGGCCCTGGGGGAGCCTGGTCACACTCTGGAGGGTCCACAGGAGCTGGCGAACCCAGTGTTTCGCTCAGACCGCCTACGTCCTGACTCAGTGGTCGATGTCACTTGCTTGTGTCTGGCGGTCACTCCGTTGTGTCTGACTCTTTATGACCCTACGGCCTTTGTACCCGCCAGGCTCCTTTGTCCATGGGATTCTCCAGGGACGAATACTGGAGTGGGCTGCCATTCCTTCCCCAGGGGATCTTCCCAATCCAGGGACTGAGCTCGGGTGTCCTGCATTGCAGGCAGATTCTTTACTGCTGAGCCGCCGTTTAGAGGGTTTGTAAATCTCACGATCTGGGACACACAGCCTTTAGAACAAAGGATGCCAGAGCAGCTGGATGTCCACAGTCAGAAGCCTCACACCCTGTCCCAAAAATTAACCCAAAGAACCAGAAAGCTTCCAGCAGAAAACATAAGAGAAAGTCTTTGTGATCTTGGGTGAGGCAGAGATTTCTAAGATAGGACACCAAATGTGCAATCCATCCAAAAAACATCAATAAACTAGACTGTACAAAATTTAAAGCTTTTGCCCTTCAAAAGACATCATTTAGTCAGTTCAGTTTAGTTGCTCAGTCGTGTCTGACTCCTTGTGACCCCATGGACTGCAGCACGCCAGGGTTCCCTGTCCATCACCAACTTCCAGAGTGTACTCAAACTCATGTCCATTGAGTCAGTGATGCCATCCAACCATCTCATCCTCTGTCATCCCCTTCTCCTCCTGCCCTCAGTCTTTCCCAGCATCAGGGTCCTTTCAAATGAGTCAGCTCTTTGCATCAGGTGGCCAAAGTATTGGAGTTTCAGCTTCAACATCAGTCCTTCCAATGAACACCCAGGACTGATCTCCTTTAGGATGGACGGGTTAGACCTCCTTGCAGTCCCAGGGACTCTCAAGAGTCTTCTACAACATATTTGAAGGACATATACAGAATGAGGGCTTCCCTGGTGGCTCAGATGGTAAAGTGTCTGCCTGCAATGCAGGAGACCCAGGTTCAATTCCTGGGTTGGGAAGATGCCCTGAGAAGGAAATGCAACCCACTCCAGTACTCTTGCCTGGAAAATTCCATGGACAGAGGAGCCTGGTAGGCTACAGTCCATGGGGTCATAAAGAGTCGGACACAGCTGAGCGACTTCACTCACTTCACTTTGTACACAATGAAGACCTTGTATCCAGAACACACAAATAAGCTTTTAAAACTCAGTGAGAAGACAGACAGCTGAAGAAAAAAAATGGGCAAAAGATTTTGACACTTCACCAAAGATTTATGAATGGCCCACAAGCATATGGAAAGATGCTCAACATCGAAAGTCAACAGGGAAACGCAAATCAAGCAACAGTGAGATACCACTGCACACGCACTAGGGTGGCTGTGATCACAATGACGGCACTTCATGTGGACAGGGTCATCCGGTTCCACAAGAGAGAGCCCGAGCACAACCACGAAGACCCGGTGCAACCAAAAATAAACTGGACTGTCGTGAGGGTTCCATTCACAAAAGCACTGGGTTTAATGTGGGTGGATTTATGGCGTGGAACCTGCACGTCTAAACCCGTTTTTTGTGGCCTCTCCCTCTAGTTCTGCTGAATTTCGCTCCATAATGTATCTTGAGGTTTTGTCAGTAGGCACACTCAAAAGAAGAACAGTTCGATCTTCCCAATAAATTGATTTCTGTTTATTATTAAGCAAGGAATGAACGACTCTTTCTTTTTGACTTACAGGGTGTTTTTCTTTTTTTCCCCCAAGCCTTAAACTGTTTATGTTGCATCGGGGTATAGCTCATTTTAGTTAAATAGTCATCGGAAGGACTGATGCTGACACTGAAACTCTAGTATTTTGGTCATCTGATGTGAACAGCCAACTCATTGCAAAAGTCTCTGATGCTGGGAGAGACTGAGGGCAGAAGGGGAAGAGGGCATCAGAGGATGAGATAGCTGGATGACATCATCAGTGCAATGGACATGAACTTGGGCAAACTGCGGAAGATGGCGATGGACAGGGAGGCCTGGCGTGCTGCCGTCCACGGGGTCGCAAAGAGTCGGACACACGGGGCGGCTGAACAACAGCAGCACAGCCGGGTAACAACGCTGTGGTTATTTCAGGTGGGATAAAGCGTGTTTTCCTGATGTGAAGACAGCCTTTCCAACATTCTCTGGCTTAGTATTTGCATAAATGCTTCCTGCTATCTTCTTGTATCTTTATGTCTTAGGTAAGTTTCTTACAAAGATCAGCTGGGTTTTGTCCTTTTTATCTGGCCTGAAATCATAAAGAGTCATCACTATAACTTTTAACTGTTCTATTAGTTTCTATGTATTGTGATTGCCAATATAGGTGGGCTGATTTCTGCCACCTTATCAATAGTCTGTCTTTTTTATGTCTTGCTCTCTCTCTCTCTTTGCCTTCTTCTGGATTCTCGAGCGTCTTTGTCCCGCCTCCCTCTCCACTGGTTTAGAATTTATGCACTCTATTTCCATTCTTTTGGTGATTGTTTATTGAAGTCGATTCTAAATTAACACTTTTTCTTCTCTTTCAGAGCCTTTTCGTTCCAACTGACCACACACACCCCGTCCCTGCAGCTTAAGGCCGGCCTAGCCTTGCGTTTCGCACTGTCCCCGTTTAAATCCCGCACGGCACTTTTGCCGTCCACGCTTGTCCGGATGTGCCCACGCGCGTCACAGCGGCTTGGACTTCCGTCCTCTCTAGCATTCCCGTTGTCCATCTGGGGTCACTTTCCTTCCTCCTCAAGTGTTAAAGCTTCCTCAAGCGCAGTTGCTCGTGGGACACTTTCTTGGTTTTCCTTTGCCTGTTGCCGCTTTTCTCTGTTGACTTCTAGGCCAGGAGCCTTCCGCTTGTGGAGTTTTGACGATACCACTTCTCTGTTTTCAAGCTCCCGTTGTTGCTACTGAGAAGTTGGCTCTCAACATCAGAGTCCTTGAAGGCGACCTGTGCCTCCTCTCTGACTGTCTCAGGGCTTCTTCTGGCCTTGGTGCCCTGCATGTCCTGAAGTGAAGAGGTGTGGATCCCGTGTTCTCATGGTGCTTGATATTCCTTGGGCCTCTTGTGCTCGACATTCCTTGGGCCTCTTGTGCTCGTGGTCAGCTCTCTTCCATTAAATTTGGAACCGTTTCAGCCTTAATCCTCTACAAACCCTGCCTCTGTCCCTGTCTGCTTCTCTCTTCATTCTCTGGAGCTCCAGCTAGCAATATATTTACCCTCTCACTCCAGCCTCTGTGATTTTTTTTTTTCATATTTCCCAGGTGAAATTTTCCTAGTTCCTTTGACTTTATCCTTCAGGTCACTAATTTCTCGCCAGTTGTGTCTAAGCTGTTGTTACATTTATCCTCTGATTTTTAATTTCAAGAGTTAAGTATTTTGTACTTCTAGGAGTCGGCTTGCTATTTACTGACATATTCAGGTCTCTTTTATTTCTTCTATAAAACATATTCACTTTGTTTTCTGGGTCTGATAGTTTTAATATCTGAATTTTCTGCCAATCTGACTCTGCATGCATACTCAGTCACTCAGTCGTGTCCAATTCTTTGTGACCCCATGGACTGCAGCCCACCAGGCTCCTCTGTCCATGGAATTTCCCAGGCAAGGATACTGGAGTGGGTTGCCATTTCCTCCTCCAGGGGATCTTCCTTTCCCAGGGATTGAACCTGCATCTCCCGTGTCTCCTGCGTTGGCGGTTGATTCCTGACCACCAGCGCCGCCTGGGACTCTGCCTCTGCCTCCTATTTCCGTCCGCTTTCACTCACGGCGCTTCGTTTACCTGTGTATGTGAAAGTGAAAGTGTTAGTCGCTCAGTCGTGTCTGACTCCTTGTGACCCCCATGGGCTGTAGCCCGCCAGGTTCCTCTGTCCATGGGAATCTCCGGGCAAGAATACTGGAGTGGGCAGCCTTTCCCTTCTCCAGGGGATCTTCCCAACCCAAGGATCAAACCCAGGTCTCCTGCATCGCAGGCGGATTCTTCACCAGCTGAGCCACCAGGAAGCTTTGTACTTAGTGAATATTTACTGAGTTGCTCATTGGCTCTGGGACTCTGTGAAATGTCTCTGAGGCTTGAGATGAAGGTGAATTCCTTTAGAAAGTGCTTGCAGGACTTCCCTGGGGGTCCAGTGGCTATGACTTCACACTCCCAATGCAGGGGGCCCGGGTTCGATCCCTGGTCAGGGAACAAGAGCCCCGCACCACACCTGAGTGTTCCATGCCGCCACTAAGAGCGCCCACACGCCGCAGTGCAGCTAAGACGGGGGCGGCCAAGCAAACACACGGCTCTTTTTAAAAAAGAAAGCTCTGGCGGTCTGAGAAGCCTTTAAACTAAAACCTCTCGTTTGAAGTTTGGGGATAACTGAGAGGGGATGGATTCAGGCTGCACAGACCCCGAGGGTGAGTCTGGATGATGGATTCTTAGAGCCCAGTTCCTCCTCTCCTCAGTACCAAGGCCTGAGGCACCAGAGCCGAGGTGCTACCTGGAGGCCAGGTGGGGTCCCAGCATAGCTGGACGTGAGGTTGAGCCTCGGGAACCCTGGATGCATCGAGGTGGTCCTCCCTTGGGCCCCCAGTACGCCCTCTCTGTGCTTTGTTTTCTGACCCTGAGATCAAAGGGAGTCAGAAAACAAGAACAGCAACAATAAAACAAAACAAACAGACAAACGACGCTCTGGTTTACCCACCGGGTCGGAGACGCTGCAATTCTTCCAATTCAACATGAGAAGACAGGTTGTTCCTCGGCCGTCACAGACAGTGAACAACAGAACCAGCTGCGCCTGCTGGTGACCACCAGCTGCCATCCGCCAGTCAGCGGGGTCACACCCCAGGAACGGCACGCCCTCGCTGAAGACCACCCAGCGCCCACCCGCTCCCCTCTGACAGTCCTCCTGGCCGACACCGCACTTAACTGACACTCCATGCCAGGCCGGCAGGAGGGGTGCCTGGGCTCATGACCGTGGCTCTCTCCTTCCTAACGATCAATCCATTCAGCACTTTTGCTTGTACGTGGGGGCAGCAGCCTCGTGTTCCCCGCTCAAAGCAGAGCCAGTTTTGGCTTGGCTGCTCCTCTCTGGGCCCCCACTTTTGCCACCCTTCCCTGAGGACTCCACACCTCAGTCAGCTCAAAGGGTCTCCCAAGTGGCTCAAAGGTAAAGAATCCACTTGCTGATGCAGAAGCCACAGGAGACACAGGTTCAATCCCTGGGTCTGGAAGATCCCCTGGAGGAGGGCATGGCGACGCTCTCCAGTATCCATGCCTGGATAACTCCATGGACAGAGGGACCTGGTGAGCTACAGTCCATGGGGTCACAAAGAGTCAGACACGACTGAGCGACTGCTCACACACACACGCGCACACACGCACGCAGCCATCTCAAGGCAGTGTTCAAGAAGCCCCTCCCTGGTGGTCCAGTGGTGAGGACTCTGCTCGTTCACTGCTTAGGGCCAGGATTCAATCCCTGATCAGGAACTAAGATCTCACAAGCTGTGCAGCGTGGCCAAAAAAAAAAGATAGCTTTCAAGATGAATATCTTATTTTACTCAGAATGTGTAGCTGCTTTTAGTGAGAGGGCGTGTACAGGTTCTTAACTGGCTGTCGTGATGGGAACAGATATCTTTTGCCTTTATTTTACAGATGGGGAGACTGAGGCTTAGTATGTGCGTGCATGCACAGTCCTGTCTGACTCTTTGTAACCCCCATGGACTGTAGCCCGCCAGACTCCTCTGTCTGTTGGATTCTCCAGGCAAGAATACCAGCATGCTTTGCCATTTCCTCCTCCAGGGGATCTTCCTGAGGTAGGGATCGAACCTGAGTCTCCTGAATTGGCAGGTGGATCCTTTATCACTGAGCCATCTGGGAAGCCCAACTGAGACTTGGGGACACTCATAATTCACAGACTCTAACCTCGGAACCCAGACACCCTGCCTCCCGGGTCTGTGCACTTAACCTCTGCCATTGGCTTGCAGAGGCTCCGGCAAGTGCTCAACAAATGAGTCAGTAACTGGTGAGTTCATTCATTCATACCTCAAATATTCACTGAGCTTCTTCAGTTTGCCGCACGGTCTGAGGCCCTGAAGATACCGCAAAGGCCAAGGGTGACATCACTGCCCCAGAGAGTTCACATTCCAGAGGCCGTCGGGGATGGTCAGAGGCTCTGCATCTCCGCAGGGACCTCCGCCCGCACTGGCCACTCCAGCGGGGCCTCAAGTCTGGGACCCCTCCTCTAAGTGGGACCCCATTAAGAGGAGTGGGGGGACCCCCCCCAAGCGCTTGTGCCTCTGGGAGGCCGCGGAGGTGACCCTGCTGACCATGGGAACCCTGGGGTCAGGCCAGCTCTGTGATTTCCCAAGGTTCATGGCCAAGCTGGCCTTGAACCCAAGCCTGTGGTTTTCCACCCCGTCTCCATCAAGGTGAGAGTTCCAACAAGGATTCAGATGAGCGATTCCAGGCTGACATCTCTGGGCCCAGGAAGGGCACAGCGGTCGACTGGCCTCCCTCTGCTGGTGACCCTGGTGGTCACGATGTGGGAGTTGCCAGCCATTCCATCAGAAGCTGGCGCCACCCCTAATTTAACTAGAGTGACGCCTTTGCCTGCAGGCGAAGGGCACCCCAGAGACTGGGCTGTAGACAAACCTCAGCTCTGACGTTCCCCAGAGAACTTGGGGGTCGGCACTTGCCCACAGTTCAGCCAGCCAAGCAGGCCTCGGCCTCCACCCTGTTACCCCCTAGACTCTTGGGTCCCCAAAAGGGCCCCCACACCTGTGTTCCTTGGTCAGCCGAGTGGCAGGGGCGGATGGTGGTGCTCCGCAAACAGCTGGGCACAGCTGCCTCCCGAGGACACTGCCCCCGGCATGCCTGGAACACAGGGTCAGACTCCATTCATTCCCCGCACGGGCCCCGCTCCAGCAGGCCTGGCCAAGGGACGGCGTGTCCTGGGGGAGGGCTGGCCCCCGGCTCAGCCTGACAAAGCAGCGGCGGGGGGACAGAGCTCCAAACCCGAGGAACTCGGGCCTCCTCTCTGCAGCTGCCGCCCCGAGCTGGGCGCTGTCTGTGGGGCAGGGTGGCATGCTGGCCCTGGAGTGGGGAGGTGGGGGACGGGGAGGTGACCCGAGCTTCCAGAGCCTGGGGCTGTGGCTCCCACTCGCCTGCTCCAGAGCCAGCACTGGGATCCGGGGACCTGGTGCAGCTTGTCCCGGAACCCTGCACACAGGCCACCGCGGGCCATGGGGCACTGCCCTCCCAGCCCCCACCCAGCCAGCCAGGGGCTGGGACCAGGTCATCGTCTGTCTCCAGCTAGAATCCCCATGTCAAACCCACCTTGCCCGTCAGATCTGCAGCCTCGGGTGGGAGTGGCGGGGGCGGGGGCTAGCCTCAGTGGCTCCCTGGCTCTGTCCTGTCACACGCCCACCCTCACCCTCAGAGCACTTTATGCCTCCATCGGGAAGTGGGGGGAGGTGAGTGGATGTTCGTGTGTAGTTATGATGTGTGTTGGGGGAAGGGGTGAGGGATGGGCAGCAAGGTGAGTAGGTGGGGGGTGAGTGGGGGAGTGAGGGGGGTGGACGTCATCTTCCCAGCACCTGGCCGGCCCATGTGCTCCTCTGAGCCCCCCACCACCTGCTCTCATCCTGCCTGCTTCCAAGACCAGGCTCAGCGCCTGCCTCTCCCCTGAAGGCCTCCCAACCCGCACCGTCCCCCGCCCCCCTCCCCTCTGCCGCTCGCCCCTCGGTTGCCAAGGCAGCTCTTGCATCCAGGTGTGCATCACCCCCGAGACCCCTACACCCGCCGCCCCACCCCCGCTGACCTGGCCTGCCCTCAGCTTCCAGGCCTGAAGCAGCTGCCGCCGTCAGCCTGCCACAGACAAGAGCTTCCTGGTGTTTTCAGTTTCACTTTACTTTTTTTTTTTAACCACATAAGCAACACACAGGTAGGCACAGGTTTGGTCAAAGCAGCCATTTAACTCTCTTACAAAATGGGAATTCCCCGGCGGTCCAGTGGTTAGGACTCTGCGCTTTCACCAAGGCCCAAGGTCACTTCCTGGTCAGAGAGCTAAGATTTCACAAGACGTGAGGCCAAAAAAGTATAAATAAATAATGACTCCAGTCGTTGTAGAAAAATTCAAACGTGGTGAACAAAAAGACCGTCCAAAGCACCTGAGGCCGCTGGCACTTTTCTCTGCAAATGGGGGGCTGGAGAAGTGCCGAGGCGCCAGGTCTGCTCCAGAGAGCTCTCTCCATCCCCAGACGACCCTAAGCGGGGGGGGGGGGGGGGGGGGGGGGCCTCTCCTCACCACTTACAGTGAGGGGACAGAAGTGCTAGGTCAAGGGTCAAGGGCGCCGATGGCTGGGAACCCGTGGGAACATCACCGGCTGTCTCTCCTGTGACCACGCCCCGTCCCTCTGACCACGCCCCGTCCCTCTGGCCACACCCCCACCTATCTGACCACGCCCCCGTCCCTCTGACCGCGCCCCCATATCTCTGACCACGCCCCGTCCCTCTGGCCACACCCCCATCTCTCTTAAACACCTTCTAGGTTCGCCGCTGAGTCCTTTCTCAAGTCTATCACCTCACAGGGTGGACAGATGCTCTGGGTTGGGGGGCCCTGTGGGGACAGCCCGGCCCCAGGACCCCTTCCTCGAGGCCAGGCTTGCTGCCCCCACCCCTGGCTGAGGCAAGAAGTCCGGCTCCTGACAGAGGAGAGGCCAAGTCCACTCAGCTCAGTCTCCCAGAGGCCAGGGGCTGGTTCCAGGTCTCTGAGGCTGAAATCCAGGTCCGCCAGCATCGAGGGAGCAATGGAGGGGTCCGCCCGGCAAGGACGCTTCCCCGACCTCAGGTTGAGACGGGGAGGGCTCCAGCCGCAGGACACGCCCCTGCCCTCGCTAGGAGGGGCACAGGTGAGCTGGACTTCCCACTTGGCAAGTCCTGTCCAATGGACAATATGAGCATCATGAGACTGTTGCCCCAGCAGAGTCCAGGGGGACCAGTGCGCTCAGCACACACAGAGAAAGCCAGGGCCATGTCCTGGAACCAAGCCACGTCTGGACCCTGAAGAGCACATCTGCAGGCAGAGAGGGGGCCACGGGGCAACGGTCAGAGGACATGCCTGGACCATGTCAGTCTCCAGCCTCGGTGGGCGAGCTGCTCCGGGGCCATCCTGCTGTTAATACACTCATGCAGGGAGCACATCGCTTCTGCCGATGGCGTGTTCATACGGACCTCATTCCCAGGAGATGGTCACCGCGGCCTCTGGCGAGCTGAACTGGAGGAAGGCCAGTCAGCCACACACGTAGGCCGCTCACCTGGTGGATGCTGGGGAGGCCTGGGCCTGGCCAGGATCCCGGGCCGTCCAGCCCACTCTCATCCCCTCCCACAGCCAGGCCTGCTCCTGGGGAATGTTCCAGAAAGAGTGGGAATCCAACCCCAACAACCAGCGGCCCCCTCCTCCTCTGCCACCACCGGACTCCAGATCTTCCACTGCAAGCAAGCTCGTGGCGCCGTCCCTTTAAGGACCACGGGGACCCAGGCTCCATCCTTCAGGCCTCAGAAAGCAAACCCAGCTCCTCACCTGAGTCAGAGCCGGGCTTCTCCAAGAGCCCTCTCCTGGGGCGGCTACTCTGTCAGCCCCGAGACCTCAGTCTTGCACACCGGACAGCCCCTGAGACCCTGGCCTCCGCCGGGCTCCCGTTTCACAGACCTGCCAGGAGCTGCACTCCCCAGGGTCTGCATCTGCCCAGATGGAGCCTCCAAAGGCTGGGGGTGGCGGAGGGCAGGCCCCTCGGCTGCTTCTTTCCCTGAGATCGCAGCCACGATTCCAAACACACAGGGCTGTCCAGGCCGACAGACCAGCTGGGAGCCAGGCCCCAGCTGGGGAGACAGCGGACACACTCCACGAGGTCACTCCACTCCTGGCTCAGCCCCAATGTCCAAGGCTGCCCCTCGACAGCCCGCTCAGCCTCAGGCTCCAGATGCCCCGGATCCCGCCCTGGGGCCTCAGGAGCACCCAGCCTGTCCCCGCAAGCCAGCACCCAGACCCCCACACGGGCGTTTACATTAAGCTCAGGCGCCCTCGGTCAGTGCCAGGTGTGGGTGGCCCCCATCCAGGCCGGGTCCCGGGCCCCCTCCCACGTGCCCTCTTGCCGAGCTTCTGTCTCCCCCAGCAGACCCCGAGCGCCCGCAGGGCAGGGCCGGTCCGACCCCACCGCTCAGCTGGGAGCTGGGCACGAGCAGTCCCAGAGGAGGGTGTGGCCGGTGTCCCAAAGCCCAGGGCCCCCAGCCGGCCCGTCCTCTAGGAGGCGGGAGCACGCACACACATGCACAAACACACATGCGCACGTGTGTCCAGCCACCCGTGCATGTGCAGTGGGCTTGGCCTCCTGGCCTCCCTTGCGGGGGGGGGCAGTGAGCATTCTGGGCCCCCTGAGAAGAAGAGCCAGTGGGAAAACAGGGTCGACCACCAGCTCGAGCAGGGAAGACCCCTGCTCCGGGGGTGCCGCCCACGGCATGCACAGGACCCCGGTCCCCAGACATTGGGGTGCTCAGCCTCCAGAGCCTGCTCAGCTTCCACCCCAGCTCCTCCCCGCAGAGTCTCCCGGCCCTTCTCCCTGGTGGTGGTGCTGAGGCTGGTAGAGAGGTCGGGGTCAGAAGCTCGCCCAAGCCCAGGAGGTGCGCCCGCCCACCCGGTCAGGGCCGCCGGGCTCCCAGCACCAGGGCCGCAGCCTTCCTCCATCTTTCTGCCTGTGGCCAGTGGACGTTCCTGAGGGCTGGGCAGGGGGCGGAGGGCGGCCTGGGCCCGGGATGAAGCCCACCAGGTGGAATCCAGCCTCCCACAACCCCGAGGTCCTCCCTGGGACAGCGTGGTGTTCCTGGTGGAGACACTGGAGTTGAGGGGCTGGGGTGCAGACCCCAGGGCCACACAACGGAGCCCCTCAGAGAAGATGGCCCGGCCTGGGCTGCTGTCGTGGCCTCTGGTCCGTGGCGCTGAGCGCAGCCTGGGGGGAGGGGGAGACCCCTGGGGGCAGATCCGGCCTGTTCTTTGGAGCCCCCGAGCCCTGCCCACTGCAGAACAGGGTGAGCCCACCGCCCACAAACAGGGGGCAGAGCCTGGGCACAGAGCCCTGCAGCCACCTCCCAGCACGGGACGTCAGCTGGTCGCAGGGCAGCTCTGAGCCTCAGAAGACAGACTCCCCCCGCCCCTGCGTTGCCAGGAGCGGGTTTTAAGTGTCTCCACACAGACCAGTGCTCCAGGGCGCCAACGGACAGCAGCTGCGAGGGACGCCCTCTCTGACGCCTCCTCCTCCTCTGCCTCGCCAGGGACTCCAGCGGTCCAGTCCTGGGGGACCCCCGCTGGGCGCCCAAGCCCCCTCCCCACCCCCGATCTCGAGGTGCCCTCGGGTCTCCCCGGCGGAACATTGTTGACATATTCTAAGCCGTCAGCAAAACAAGATGAAAATTCAGTAATTGCTTTTGGCAGGGAGTCCCTGGGCCAGCACAGGGGCCAAAAGTAACCGAGGAGAGGGTCCCAGGCCACCCACAGCCTCAGTGTGGGCTTCGTCTGAGCTCTGGAGAGGGGCCCCGCCGTGGGCAGGGTGTGCGCAGGGTGGGCTGGAGGGACACGGGAGTGGCAGGGACAGAGCGAGGCTGTCGCTTCCAACACTGCAAAGCAGGGAGCGTCCAGCCGTCCAAAAAAATGTAATGTCATACTCGAGCAGGAGGAGCAGCTGCTGGGCCACTCGGCGGCCCACAAATAGTTGGCCGTGTCCCGGGAGAGGGTGTTGGCTGAGGCCGTGAAAAGGCGGAAAAAACGCCAGGCTGGCCGGCCACGCTCGGCCCCAGCCCCGCCCTTCCCAGGCCCGGCCAGTGCTGGTCACAGGGGAGGGGCGTGAACCCCAGGGTGGTGGGAACCAGGGTCGTGGCGCACCTGGCCAGGGCAGAGGGTGGGGTGGCTGGGGGGCCCTGGGTCTGACCCTTCCCAGCGCAAAGGCCAGAGCAGGAAGGAACGCGCTTCACCGGTCAGGCCTGACCCAAGTCCACATCACAGGACCAAGCAGGGGCAGGAAGCCAGCACAGAGACTGGTCAGCCTCACCCTGGCCTTTGCTGTTGCCTCTTGGTGCCCCAAGCAAGACACACCTGCCCATGAGGCGTGCCCAGCTGGAACCCCAAGAACGTCCCCAGAAGCATCTGCTGGGGGCTGTCTGGCTAGCTCTGTGGTGAGGAGGAGAGCAGAGGGGTCCAGCCAGGGCCGGGCTCTGGGGACTGGCCACCCCGCACCATGGAGAAGGCTTGGTGCCAGCCCCTCCGCCCCCACCCCTTGCGGGGCGGGTTTCCAGCATCACCTCCCTCCTGCCTCTCTCACTCTCACCTTGCCAAGGATGCAGGGCAGGAGCAGGTCTCAGACACGGGCCCTGGAGGCCCCCGGTCCCAGTGGGAGGCCAGGCCAGCTGTCCGGGTCCCCTCGTCCTTCTCCCCCCAGGAGATGCCTGAAGGCCTCTGAGGACCATTCCCCAGTGCCCCGGTGCCCTGGGGCCCCAGCACAGAGGGAAGAGTGGGCAGGGTCTGGAGCACACCCATGAGCCCGCCCCTTCAGGCTCCAGGCCACTTCCACAGGGAAGGAGGAGCTGATGGCCAGTAGCCGTTAGCAGCGCTTAAGGCTGCGACACCCAGAAAACCAGCTCGCACAACAAGGTGCCCAGCCTCCAGTCCCCAAAGAACCAGCTCCTGCTTCATCCCTGCTCATCATCCTAGCCTGGGCTCCCACCTCCTGGTTGCAAGAGGGCTGCTGCATCGCCGGGCAACACAACTGAATTCCAGGCAGGAAGAAGGGGATAGGACCCGAAGCCTTGCTAATCAGGAAGGTGGCCCTCCCTGGACACTCTGGACTAACCACACCCCTGGCCAGAAGGGACTCACATGGCCACCCAGCTACAGGGCAGCTGGAGGACCTGTGAGTCTAGTAGGCACGCTGCCACCCCAGGCACCATCAGGGCCCTCCTGGGAAGGAGGCAGAATGGAGTAGAGGAGCAGTGTGGTCCCACTGACCCGCGGACTGATGAGGAAAGGAGACTCGGTCTGGGGCTCGCCCACCGCCACAGAGCTGGAGAGAGGCCGGCGGAGAGGAAACCACGGGAAAGTCTCTCCCCCAGGACGGGGCCTCCAGGCTCTGGGGGCTGTTTGAACCCTGCCTGGCAAACGCCCACAAGCTCACACCCAGGCTGCGAGGAAAGAGGCCAGCTCCATGCCATCCCCAGGCTCCTATAGCAGGGCCAGACAGAGCAAACACACACACACACGTGTGCGTGCATACATGCCTGCTTGTATACACACAAGTACATGCATGCGTGTATGCTAAGTTGCTTCAGTCGTGTCTGATTCTTTGCTGCCCTGAGGACTGTAGCCCACCAGGCTCCTCCATCCATGGGGATTCCCCAGGCAAGAACACTAGAATGGGTTGCCAGGCCCTCCTCCAGGGGATCTTCCCGACCCGGGGATCAGACCTGGATCTCCTGCATTGCAGGCACCAGGAAAGCCCACACAAGTACACGCATGCGTGCAAACACAAACGTTCATGGTGCACATGCATTCACATACATACACGGGTGTGCATACGTACACTCACGCACGCATACAGGCACACACGCGAGCACGTGTACGGAGACTGAAGTCCATGGGTTCACGTGCGTTACGTGCTTGTACATGTGCGGTGCACACGCGTGCAGCCTGTGGGCACAGGTGTGTACACGCAGACACACATGTACACACACATAGTCACACACGAGCTGCCAGCTCCCAGCCCCTTCCCTGCCAAGGGGTTCGTTCCAGGAGCAGGCCTCCAGCCCCGGCCTGGCCCTTCCTGTCATCCTTGGCAACGTCCAGCCCGCCAAAAGCCTAGACTTCCCCGATCTCAGGCATCTGGCTGCCCCAGCACCGCTGGAAGAGAGGGGAGACGGGGCGGCAAAACCCCAAAGGGAGCCACAGGGTTTATGAAATGGTCAGTGAGTCACACAGAGCAGTGCTTCTCCACAGGTGCAGTTCCTTCTGGACCAGCTTCGGACAGACGCCCATGCCAGCCTCGGGTTGGGCGCGGGGAGTGCAGAGGGGGCTCCGTGGCCGGGAAGAACCACAGGGGCAGGCCGGATGCCCTGCAGCAGCCGCTGAAACCGCAATGAAGCCACGCGGCGTTTTCTGGGGCGCTGGACAGAAATGCAAACAGGAGGCTGCACACAATCTGCCCTCCCCCTGAGCGGGGCAGCAGGCAAGGCTGAGGCCTCGGACAAGGTCCGGAGGGGCCGCTTTTCCCTGGAGAATGGAGGATTCCGCCTCAGGAGGGGTCCTGACAAGTGCTTATTCAGTGAGTCAGGAGGGTCCCAGGGCCTCCAGCCCCGACCTGAAGGTCTCCACGGCCCGCCCATCTTCCCCACCAAGGCCCAAGGAGGACCGCTGTGGGGCAGAAAGGCCCCGGCCCCTGGGCAGACGCCCCTTTCCCCGCCCCACCCCCCCGCGACCTCCCCCCACCAGGCCTTGCAAGCAGTTCTTCCCCACCCCCTCTGCCTCCTTCCCGATGCTTTTTCAGGAGATCATAGATATGCAAACAGGAAAAGAACGCAAATAGAAAATGGCAAAAGAGGTTCTCTCTGGGTAATGAAATGTATGTATGCTTGTCCATAGTCTCAAATTTTAAAAAATAGAACACCTTCACCTCCCAGGCCCTGATGGAAACCCCAGAGGGCTCTCAAATCAAATGGCGTGATTCTCAACTTCAGCCACCAGGTGGCGGCCAAGACCAGCGCATCCCGCCTCGGACCCGTCTCAGCGCGGGGGAGGGCGTGGGGCTTCCTCCCAGGGTTCTCTGGGTCCCAGGAGGTAGGAGAGGGCGACACCCGGAGGGAGACTGTCAGCTGCGGAGGGGCCACAGAATACCTCCCTACCGGTGGGCCCTCCCGACAGTGCCGAGGGGCAGGGACTGCCGCCCTCATTGGATGACTGGGGAGCTGAGATTTGGGGCGGGGCAGGGCCTTGTCCACCCTCCAACTGGCCAGCGTGGACAGAGCCTAAGCTACAACTCTCCTCTCCCAGCTCGATCTAACCCACTCCGCAGATACCCAGGGGTCACCTGGCTTCTCCTGCCGCGCTCAGGACGGCAGGGCCGGGGTGCGCACCCACCTGTGGCCTGCAGCAAACCAGGATGAGCCGGTTTTGAGCCCAGTCGGCCTGCGCACTCGCAGCCACCCCGGACCTTGTAGTCCACCTTCCGCGGCCAACCCCAGGGGTGAGGCTCCAGCAGCGGCCTTCTGCAGCCGAGTCCAGGACTCATCGGGCTTCCTGCGCTCCAGTGTTCCAGTGGTGGGGGGCCCTTGGGGGCCTCCTGGGGTCCCCCTGGGGCTGCCACAGGCAAGGGCTGAGCCGCTGGGTGCAGGGTATGGCCCAGGGCGCAGCTGGGAGGCTGTGCCATGCCCAGCCCAGGGATACCCTGCCCCAGCTCGGGAACCCACGTCAGCAGGAGTCTCGAGGGGGCCGGTCCCATACCAGCCAGACAGAAAGCAGCAGGAACAAGAGTACCAGGGCTGCAGCCAGGGTGAGAGAGGGCACCAGGTCCGAGTCCTCGGGGCCGGGAATGACGTCAGCCGGGGCATGGTGGGGGGCGGCCGGGGCACCAGACAGCTGGGTGTCAGAGACCTTCTCCCCGGGGGGCCCAGGCTGGCCCATCTGTGAGGAGGAGATGAGGGGCAGGACTTCCTCTGGGAGGGGCCCACCTCACACCCACCACCCCTCCCATCCGTCCCCCCATCACACCAGGAGCCAGGGGCCAAGAGGTGCCCCCGGACAGTGACTCCCTGAGCCTCGATGTTTTCCTCTGTGAAATGGGGATGCGGAGGACCACGGAGGGAGGGCAAGGACAGCCCCGGGGGCTGCCAGCGGCCCCGCCAAGCTTCCCACCTTCCCCCTCGAGATGACCGGGCCGGAGGCCAGGTTCAGCCCCACAGCTCCCTTCCTCGGAGACCTTTCCCCCTGTGCCAGGGAGTCTGGAATGCAGCTGGGTTAGTTTCCTGGGCAACTGGAAGCCAGCAGACTCGTCTGGAAAGGCCCTCCTCACACTGCAGAAGCATTCGCAACAAGACTACCAGCTGCTCTGCACCCGCACGGCAGTGAAGGACGGGAGCACCAGGCTGTGTCCATCCGGCAGATAAGAAAAGTGAGGCTCGCTAAAGGGAGAGCCTCCTGGAGCAGGTTCCCAAGAAGCCAGAGTCTGGCAGAGAGGGTCGCGGCGGCCTGAGACCCTACCCTCAGCCTCCAGCACAGGGAGGGCTAGGTTTGGACTAGGTCGGTCGCTTGTTAAGCTCCAGGCCCTCGATCAGCCAGCGAGGTCCAGGAGACACGGAGTGTCTCTGCCCAGCCCCTGCCAACCCCCAGCCCCACAGTTCTGCAGGATGGTTACCTTCAGGCCATCAGGGCTCCCGCGTCCTGGGAGAAGCCTACCCCAGAGCTGCCATGTTCCCAGGGACAGGGGCCAGTGGGTGGCGGCCTGAATGATCACCTCAGCGGCCTCCTCTCTCCTCTAAGGAAACCACCCACTCTGGGGCTTCCCCCAGGGCGTGGCTACAGCTGGAGGCCGCCTGAGGCCCCCCGCCCCACCGCCAGGTGGGTGTGTCCAGGGCCCTCCCACCTGCGGAGCCAGGTGCCTCCTCCCCAGACAGCGCTTTCTGCTTCTTCTAAGCTGAGGCTTCCACGTGGGGGCTGAGGGAAGAGGGGATCCTCCTTCCAACTCTGCGACCCCATGGACTGTTGCCTGCCAGGCTCCTCCATCCATGGGATTCTCCAGGCAGGAATACTGGAGTGGGTAACCACTTCCTCCTCCAAGGAGAAGGGGCAGACTCTAAATTCCAGTTAGCAAGGGGCTTCTAGGCACTGGCTGTGTGCCCATGCTGTGCCAGGCAGGGGGGTGGGTGGAAGATGGGGCATAGGCCCACCCCAGCGCCAGGGCCAGGTTCTGGAGCAGCCCATCTGGGGCAGACTCAAGTGGGAGGGTTTGGAGGCCGGAGGACCACAGAAGTGATCTTTGCTGAAGGAAGTTATCCCTTACTGGCAAAGATGTTCATCCCATTGCTAATTTTAAAAGCGAAAAAAGGTAAGGACTTCCCTCGTGATCCAGTAGCTAAGACTCCATTTTCCCACTGCAGGGGGCCTGGGTTTGAACCCGGGTCAAGGAACTAGCTCCCACGTGCCAGAACTAAAGATCCCACATGCACAACTCAGATCCAGTCATTCAAATAAATAAACACTTTTATAAATATATTAGTTTAGGGGGGAAAAGGCAAAAAGGTGTGAAATAACCTTAATACCCATGAAAAAAGACTCCTGAGCAATTCCAGCTTCATCCACTTAAGAACCTTAAAAATCCCCTAAGAAGGGGCTGTGAACAAGGAGAATCATACAAGATTCATCCTTTTGCCCAAAACTGAAAGTGGCCTGTCCAGGAGGGGACCCTCTCCCCCTGCCCTTCTTCGCTATTTCAGCTGGCCTAATAATTAAATGGACACAAGACAGATCAACAGGAGGAAAACTAAACAAACTGAATTTCATGCATACGGCGCTCTCGTAGACACAGAACCCAAAGAAACGACCGAAGGCGGGAAGCCTTCAAGTTATTTAGACAAAGAAACAACAAATCTGTCAAGAACTGACAAGACAAAGACCCTTAGGCTTGGATACTAGTTACTGAAGACACCGAGTAGGGCTTGTTACCAGTTTTCTTGCCCTGATCCCCGTCTCTGGGGATAAGCCTGTCTCTGCCTCCTGGTCAGGAAGCATAGCTTCCACATGGGAAATCTATTCCCGACTTTCACGGGGACAGAGAGTAGGGTCAGAGTCTCCTTCTTGCGTCCACTGCTTTTCTCAAGTAGCTTAAATTCAGAGTCATCAGTCTGCCACTTTGGCGTATTTTAGGGTGACTTGCCCTGAGCCCCGTGAAACCCAACCGCCCGTAAGAGAATGGCAGTCACACACACAGCAGCAAGAAGGGAGTAAGCCACCGGAGCGCACAGCACAGATGCATGTTGCAGACGTGCCATATAAAAGCAGCAGAAAGGAAGCGCCACTCTGCAGGCCTCTTTCTATGAAACTCGAGGAAAGACTAGTGTAATCGGCAGTCAGAGACAGACGCTCAGCAGTGGCTTAGGGGTGGGTGGGGGGACGCACTGACTGGGAAGGGGGATTCTGGAGGATGGCTGTCTGTCTTGATTGGGGCCCCAGGGTGACACAGTTGTCAACTCATCGACCTACACACTTAAAATGAGTTCATTTTCCTGTGTGTAGATTGTCCTTCAATAAAGCTGATTTTAAAAGAAAAGGAAAAAAAAAAAAACCTGGGGGCTTCCCTGGTGGTCTGGTGGTTAAGAATCCACCTGCCAATGCAGGAAACATGGGTTCAATCCCTGATCTGGGAAAATCCCACATAGAAAAAAAAAATTAATGGGAAAAAACTGGGGGGGAAAAGAGCCAAAAACAAGAGCAGGGGTCATTTCAAGAGGTTCAAGAGGAGGGAAATCCAATCCATGAGGACAGAAGTCAGTGATGGGACCTCAGGAGGGCGCACATGACTGGAAAGAGGTGCCTGGGGCTTTCTGGAGGTGGTCAGAAGCTTCTTTTTTAATATGTATTTATTTGGCTGTGCTGGGTCTTGGTTGCCACATGCAGGATCTTCAATCTTCGTTGAAGCATGTGGGATCTAGTCCCCCAACGAGGGACTGAACCCGGGCCTCCTGCATTGGGAGCCCAGAGTCTCAGCCACCGGACACCAAGGAAGCCCCAGAAGCCTCTTTCGTGATCTGAGCTGCAATTCCTGGGAGGCACACAGAAGTTTATTCATTGTGCCGTATGTCTGAGATGTTGCTACTGGGCTCAGATTTGACTGCTTGAAGCTTGCAATCCGATACTCAAGAAACCAGGATTGTCAGGAAAGGAAAGCTTGCTTTGTGTACAAGGCCAGAAACCTGGGGGAGAAGGCCAACTCGGGTCCAAAAGCCCACTCCGCTTGCTACTCAAGGATTTTCAGGATTTTCATAGGTGATGGAGGGCTTCCCAAGTGCTGGCTGCGTTGTTCTCGGTCACTCAGTCCTGTCTGACTCTTTGCGGCCCAATGGACTATAGCCCGCCAGGCTCCTCTGTTCATGGGGATCCTCCAGGCAAGAATACTGGAGTGGGTTGCCATGCCCTCCTCCAGGGGATCTTCCCAACCCAGGGATCAAACTCAGGTCTCCTGAATTGCCAGTGGATTCTGTACCATCTGAGCTACCAGGGGAGCCCAAGTGGTAAAGAACTGGCCTGCCAATGAAGGAAGCATACGAGACACAGATTTGATTCACATGTCACCACTCCAGTATTCTTGCCTGGAGAATCCAATGGACAGAGGAGCCTGGTGGGTTACAGTCCATAAGGTCACAAAGATTCGGACACAACTGAAGCGACTTAGCACGCACACATAGGTGGAGGGAGGGGGCTACATACCGAAACAGCACAGTCAGCTCCAACAATCATCTTGAAATCGGTCACACAGTGGTCTCATCAGCGTCATCCTCAGTTCAGTTCAGTCAGTTGCTCAGTTGTGTCCGACTCTTTGCGACCCCATGAATTGCAGCACGCCAGGCCTCCCTGTCCATCACCAACTCCCGGAGTTCACTCAGACTCATGTCCATCGAGTCAGTGATGCCATCCAGCCATCTCATCCTCTGTCGTCCCCTTCTCCTCCTGCCCCCACTCCCTCCCAGCATCAGAGTCCTTTCCAATGAGTCAACTCTTTGTATCTGGTGGCCAAAGGACTGGAGTTTCAGCTTTAGCATCATTCCTTCCAAAGAAATCCCAGGGCTGATCTCCTTCAGAATGGACTGGTTGGATCTCCTTGCAGTCCAAGGGACCCTCAAGAGTCTTCTTCAACACCACAGTTCAAAAGCATCAATTCTTCGGTGCTCAGCTTTCTTCACAGTCCAACTCTCACATCCATACATAACCACTGGAAAAACCATAGCCTTGACTAGACGGACCTTTGTTGGCAAAGTAATGTCTCTGCTTTTGAATATGCTATCTAGGTTGGTCATAACTTTCCTTCCAAGGAGTAAGCGTCTTTTAATTTCATGGCTGCAATCACCATCTGCAGTGATTTTGGAGTCCAGAAAAATAAAGTCTGACACTGTTTCCACTGTTTCCCCATCTATTTCCCATGAACTGATGGAACCAGATGCCATGATCTTCATTTTCTGAATGTTGAGCTTTATGCCAACTTTTTCACTCTCCTCTTTCACTTTCATCAAGAGGCTTTTGTGTTCCTCTTCACTTTCTGCCATAAGGGTGGTGTCATCTGTATATCTGAGGTTATTGATGTTTCTCCCGGCAATCTTGATTCCAGCTTGTGCTTCTTCCAGCCCAGTGTTTCTCATGATGTACCCTGCATATAAGTTAAATAAGCAGGGTGACAATATACAGCCTTGACACACTCCTTTTCCTATTTGGAACCAGTCTGTTGTTCCATGTCCAGCCCAATATGCTACTGGAGATCAGTGGAGAAATATGAAGAATGAAGGGATGGAGCCAAAGCAAAAACAATACCCAGTTGTGGATGGGACTGGTGATAGAAGCAAGGTCCGATGCTGTAAAGACCAATATTGCATAGGAACCTGGAATGTCAGGTCCATGAATCAAGGCAAATTGGAAGTGGTCAGACAGGAGATGGCAAGAGTGAATGTCGACATTCTAGGAATCAGCGAACTAAAATGGACTGGAATGGGTGAATTTAACTCAGATGACCATTATGTCTACTCCTGTGGGCAGGAATCCCTTAGAAGAAATGGAGTAGCCATTGTGGTCAACAAAAGAGTCTGAAATGCACTACTTGGATGCAATCTCAAAAATGACAGAATGATCTCTGTTCGTTTCCAAGGCAAACCATTCAATATCACAGTGATCCAAGTCTATGCCCCAACCAGTAATGCTAAAGAAGCTTAAGTTGAACGGTTCTATGAAGACCTACAAGACCTTTTAGAACTAACACCCAAAAAAGATGTCCTTTTCATTATAGGGGACTGGAATGCACAAGTAGGAAGTCAAGAAACACCTGGAGTAACAGGCAAATTTGGCCTTGGAATATGGAATGAAGCAGGGCAAAGGCTAATAGAGTTTTGCCAAGAAAATGCACTGGTCATAGCAAACACCCTCTTCCAACAACACAAGAGAAGACTCTATACATGGACATCACCAGATGGTCAACACCGAAATCAGATTGATTATATTCTTTGCAGCCAAAGATGGAGAAGCTCTATACAGTCAGCAAAAACAAGACCAGGAGCTGACTGTGGCTCAGATCATGAACTCCTTATGGCCAAATTCAGACTTAAATTGAAGAAAGTAAGGAAAACTGCTACACCATTCAGGTATGACCTAAATCAAATCCCTTATGATTATATAGTGGAAGTGAGAAATAGATTTAAGGGACTAGATCTGATAGAGTGCCTGATGAACTATGGAATGAGGTTCGTGACATTGTACAGGAGACAGGGATCAAGACCATCCCCATGGAAAAGAAATGCAAAAAAAGCAGCGTCATCTTAAGTACAGTTAATTTTCAGTTCCATTCTTGGCTTGGGTCCATTTCTTTGAGGCCAGTTCTTGGAACTATGCAAGATGCAGCACCTTATGTCATGGCTACGGTCTGGTCATCAAGGAGTTAACTCCTTCCACCTGATGGGGGTTTCAGAATCAGCCAACAGCTCACAGGAGATGACTCAGAGTATTATCTATAGCCTTTGAGGAGGAACTAAGAGGTCCTTGACTTTGTTTAATGACTAAACTTTATTATTTTTCCTGTTTGCTTTTCTTTGCTTCTGTATTTTTTTTCCCTTTCTCTGAATAAGTTCACTCTATGGCTAACGTTTTTCTATAGACAAAAGGCAGGTGAAGGACATCAGGGTGGTGTTCTGTCCTGGGAAAGCCCCATCGGGTCCTGCGCAGGGTCAATGTCTTTTATCTCAGTTTTCAAACTACAGTCATGAGGACCACACAGTGTTGTAGCAGGAGTCACCACTTATTGGGTATGCTGAGTCCAGAGACTATGTCCTTGATAGCAAGAAGAAAATGCTTAAAAGACAGTGTGAAGTGTCACACGATCTGATGCACATTCAGTGTGCAAATATGCAAACAGGTACGTGGAGAAAAGAGGGGAAGGTGAGGCTGTTGGCAGAGCGTGTGGTTTTCCCACGTCTGTTTTCTCTATTCTAATATATATGGTTATACTTTGATGAGTATAAACGAGAATTGTAACAACTTTTTAAAACTCTTTGCTATTTTGACAGATAAAATTTGGAAATAACCCAAATGCTCAACAACAAAGGATCGGTTTTAAAATATGTGTGGACATCCATTCAGTACAATAGGGTCTGATTCATCTTCCTCTCTCCTCTCTGGAAAAGTCCAAAGGGAGAGTTGACACTAGTAACTCAAGACTTTTTGTCACTGCTGTGTGGTGTGTGCGTTTGTGTGTGGGTTGGGTTGGTTTTTTTGTTTGGTTGGTTGGGGAGGTTTTTTAGGTTGGACTTCCAGGGAATTTTCAGTTTCTGCTTTTTCTATTTGTAAATTGTATCTTATTACCTGGATGATTTGCTACAAGCCCAGGTTACTCCCCCGTCAGAAATGGGAAAATATACAAGTCTCGCCCACGGGAACCACCACTCCCTCCTCCTTCTGCGTTCACGCCACACCCCCTGGCTGAGGTGGCCCTAGATCTGGCGAGCCTGCCGGGTCTCACCGCGTTAGGGGACTGCGGTGACTCCAGACGCATTGTGGCAGGCCGAGAGGGAGTGGAGCGCAAGGCGGAGCCCACGGCCTTCCTTGGAAGGGGCACAAATATCCCCTGGGTGACCCTGACGCCTTGCGGCCCCTCTCTGGGTTTCAGCTTCCTCCCTCTTATACCAACTGGGCCCCGGGTGGGATGCAGGGATGCAGTCTATGCCCCCAGGGCTGGTACCCAGCTTGAACCAGGCCCCCCACGACTTCCAAGTGTCTCCCCCCCTCGAAGGGCTCCTATCTGCCTAGAGAGCCCTGCCACCTCCAGGGGCGCACGAGGGGCCTGCGGCATCCAGGGAAAACCCTGCCTCCCGGTTTCGGTTACTCCGGCCGGGACGCGAGTCGGCTCCCGGGGAAAGCCCGGCCGCCCCACCCAGCTCGGCGCCGGCATCCTCAGCATCCGCACCACTCGCGGCCGCCCCATTGGCCGACGCCCGCTCTGCAGGGCCGTCCCGCAGCCAATCGCGGCCGGGGGGCGGAGCTCCGGGCTCCGCCGGATGCTCCCATCCGCTGCGGCCCGACGCGCCTCTGGACAGAGCTGCCCCGGCCACTCGCGGCGCGCCCGGGCGGGAGGAGCCGGTCATGCAGGAGCCGCTGCTGGGAGCCGAAGGCCGGGACTATGACACATTCCCCGAGAAGCCGCCCCCGTCACCAGGGGAGAGGACGCGGGTCGGGTGAGAGTCGGGCGTAGGGTCTGCGGGTGGAGGATGCGGATGGCCTGGTAACCTTCAGTGGGCAGCGGGCTCCCCGACCTTGGGCCTCCACTGACTGTCTGGGAGTGGCCACCAAGGGGCCGCCTCGTTCAGACACACTAGTCCGGGTGCCCCCGCCGAGTACTAGGCCCAGGCCCCAGCTGGCAGAGACAGGGCCATGGACGCCCAGAGAAGGTGAGGTGTTTGCCTAGTCAAGCAGCAAGCTTTCTTGCATGGCAAAGCTGGGCGCAGACGCCAGGGCTCCTGTTCTGGGAACGGCGCCCTGCACCGGTGTCCCAGCCCCAGCGATGGGCTATCCTCATGCCCCGGGGGCTTCCCCAGGGAGCTGGGGCTCAGCCCCGGGAGGTGCCAGTCTGACCAGCTCTTGACCTAGCTGTCCCAGCACAGCCATTGTGCTCAGGCCAGGCAGCAGTCAGAGGTGGGGGGACTCAAAGATCCTGACGGCTCTGCACTGCCCCCACACACACTAGGGTCCTGCAGAACAAGAGAGTGTTCCTGGCTACCTTCGCTGCTGTGCTGGGCAATTTCAGCTTCGGGTATGCCCTGGTCTACACGTCCCCCGTCATCCCCGCCCTGGAGCACTCCTCGGATCCAAACCTGAATCTGACCAAAACCCAGGCATCCTGGTTCGGGGTAAGAGCCATGCTCTGAGCTGACAAGGGATAGGGCAGGGGGACCGGGGACCCACTAAGTTCTGTCCCCAGCTAGGAAACCAACCCCCGCCCCCCAGACAAAGCCACAGGACCCCCTCCAGGGCCCTGGTCTGCCCCTCCCCCATCCACTCGGGTCGGCAGTAGAGGTGGGGGGTAGTGAGGCCAGACAGTGGCTCCGAAATGAAAGAGGGAAGTGAAAGCTGATGGAGAAGGCGTGGGAAGGAGCAGGTGGGGAGGTGTTCCTTAAGACCTCTACCCAGCAGGGCTGAGGGTTCCCCAGACCACCCCCCCAAAACAGAGCAGGCACCTCCCTGGACGAGGAGAGGCAGGACACTCTGGTACTAATGGAAGAGCACTGCTGGGCCAAAGGGTGTCAGGAGAGATGGTGGGCATGTGGGTGGGACGAGCACGGGTCCTCGGAGTCCCAGGATTCTGCAACTGCCGTCTTAGTAGGCTTGGATTTGCAACCTCAGCGTATCAGCTAAAATAATAACACCCAACGCGCGCCGTGTACCTAGTCTGTGCCAGGCCCCTGCTCGGCACTTCCCATGAGAGCTTTTTCACTCCGGGGCCAACCCTATGAGGTGGGTGCTGCTGCTCGCCCCATAATGTAGCTGCAGAAACTGAGGCTCAGACAGGCTCAGCAGGATGCCCAGGTCACTAACTGGATCCAACTCCCTGTATACTCAACAGGGAGTCTGAGAACCCCCAAACCTTAAAATCCCAAGGGCTTCGAGTCACAGAACCCTCCTGTCTGCTATATGACAGTACTGGGCGTTTAAACATCGGTCTGGACAGAACTCCGGCAGACACCTGTTGTGGCTTCCCTCACAGACAGCTGTCCATGTGCTGCTTGTACTCCTCTGGGGACAGGAGGCTCACCACCATCCAGAGTCCCAGTCCTGCAGCCCAGGCTCCCGGGACAGCCTGGGAGAGCAGCTGTCTCTAGGCTCTGATGGGGTGGGGGTGGGGGGTGCTGGGTGCCCAGAGCGCCCAGACATGCCTGCCCCGCACCCTCCTCTGCAGTCCGTGTTCACCCTGGGTGCGGCGGCCGGGGGACTCAGTGCCATGGTCCTCAATGACCTCCTGGGCCGGAAACTCAGCATCATGTTCTCAGCTGTGCCCTCGGCAGCCGGCTATGCGCTGATGGCAGGCGCCCACGGCCTCTGGATGCTGCTTCTGGGAAGGATGCTGACAGGCTTCGCAGGGGGGCTCACAGCTGCCTGCATCCCGGTAAGACCAGGACTGCCCAGGCCGGTCCCCTCACTGCCTCAGTATTTGCACTGACCACCATGAGCTGAGGGCACCTGGCTTCGGGCCCCCCCACTACAATCCATGGGGATATGTTTGCCAGGGAGCCTCAGCTCAGCACCCCCAGGGCAGCTAACTTGGGGGAAATGTGGCATTATGCCCCAAGGTGCCCCCAGTCTGGACTCCCCAAACTTCCTGTCTCAAGGCCTGGCAGAGTCGTTGCTCAATCAGAGAAAATCCATATTGAGCAACGTAATGGGGAGGAAAAGGAAGTCCTTGCCCTGCACCCCTCCTGGGACCTTGCATGTTACCCACCACTCCCACATCGGGGCTGGGCAGGCCCAGCTGGGCACAAAGCCCTGGGTTGGGGGAGTGGAGGCCAGAGTCTGGGTGCCCTCGGGCCTCCACCCCCATGTCAGAGCTGAGTGGTGCTGCCCACTTGACCGTTCAGGCAGCTGAGGTCCTGCTGAGATCACGACCAGGGCGAGAACCCACGGAAGCCCCCACTCCCTTGGTTCTCGGGGCTCACTGGGCCACCCCGCTCATCCCAGCCAGGCCCGGCGTGTGTGCTCAGCAGAGACTGGGTGGGCTGTGTCTTGCAGGTGTACGTGTCTGAGATTGCCCCGCCCAGCGTTCGCGGGGCCCTGGGTGCCACACCCCAGCTCATGGCGGTGTTCGGGTCACTATCCCTCTATGCCCTTGGCAAGTATCATCCGGACGCACACGGAACACCTCTTGTGTGCAGTCTGGGGGATGGGGGACGGGGCCGCTGAGCAGCAGGGGCCGGAAGGGACAAGAGAAAGTGAAAGTGAGTCACAGTCGTGTCCGACTCTGCGACCCCGTGGACTGTAGCCCACCAGGCTCCTCTGTCCATGGGATTCTCCAGGCAAGAATACTGGGGTGGGTTGCCATTCCCTTCTCCACGGGGTTTTCCAGGCCCAGGGATCAAACCCAGGTGTCCTACATTGTAGGCAAACTACTTTACTGTCTGAGCCACCCAGGGAAGCCCGACCCAAGAGAGGAAGGGACAAACCTGCCCACGAATGAACCCCCTGCCGGGAGATGGTCAGTGTTTGCTGGTGGAGGCCCCCAGGGCCTTGCTGCTCAGGCTACTCCCCCGTCACTCCACTATGACCCCTGAGGCCCTCCAAGGACCTGGGCCCTGTGATCTAAGTGCAGCCCGGCTTGGAGCAACCAGGGGAGGCTTCCTGTAGGAGGCGGCCCTGGGACTAACCCTTGAAGGCGAGTGAGGCTGCTCAGAGGCCCCCGATGGGAAGGGCTGTGTTCAGCCCCGCCCCAGCCCCTCACAGCTCCTGTCCGCAGGCCTGCTGCTGCCCTGGCGCTGGCTGGCCGTGGCCGGGGAGGGGCCGGTGCTCGTCATGGTCCTGCTGCTCAGCTGCATGCCCAACTCCCCTCGCTTCCTGCTCTCCAAGGGCAGGGACGCGGAGGCGCTGCAGGCACTGGCCTGGCTGCGAGGGCCCGATGCCGACACCCGCTGGGAGTTCGAGCAGATCCAGGACACCGTCCGGAGACAGGTGTGTGCGGGGTGCGTGCCCCGCAGCGCTGTGGGACACGGGCCTTTCACGCCGCTGGCATGAGCCTCGGTTGCTTTTCCTGGGAAGCAGGGATGAGAGCAGTTCCCACCTCCAGGAGCGGGGGTAGGGGCAGGACGTCTCGGGGTGTGTATGCGTCGCGCCATGGATGCCCAGGGACCCGGCCGTGTTGCCAAGCAGGGGGTCTGCCTCAACCCACCCACTGACCCGGGAGCCTGGGTCCCTTGGGGGAGTCCCCAGAGCTGGGGCTGCCCCAGTGACAGGGACCTTTCCTGGAAGAGGGAAGAAGGGAGCCTCCTACCTAGCCCCAGGCAGCCCAGGCCAGGGTGGCTCCAGCCGGAGGGGCCGGCACAGCCCCCCGCAGCGGCAGCCTCGTGTCTCCAGAGCAGCCACCTGTCGTGGGCCGAGGCCCGGGACCCGCACATGTACCGCCCGATTGTCATCGCCCTGCTGATGCGCTTCCTGCAGCAGCTGACAGGCATCACGCCCATCCTCGTCTACCTGCAGTCCATCTTCGACAGCACCGCGGTCCTGCTGGTGAGAGCGCGCCCCTGCCCCGGCCCTCTGTCCCCAGGCCCAGGGAGGCCGTGCCCGCTGAGCGCCTGCCCTGCCCGGGGCCGCAGGCACACCCACGTCTCATAACTGTTTCTGTGCACCTGCCTGTCCTGAGTAATGTTTGTAAGGCTTCCATGTTTTAAGCAAGATACTCGGAATTACAAGGGAGACCAGTCTTCTAGAAAAACGACCCCCTGGGAACCACAGATCCCAGGTTCAGAGCATCTGTCACTCGCTGAGGAAGTCAGGTCCCCCCCGCCAAAACCTCAGCTTCCTCCTCTGCGAACTGGAGATAATAGCCAGCAGGCCTTCACATGCCTGTCCTGGGCTCAGAGATGAGATGAGGTGTGAAGATTAGGGGCAGTGGTGCCAGGATCCAGTACTAGCCCGGGGCTTAGTGGTGGGCATGACGGTTGTGCCCCCTGCCAGCAAGGCCCCGCGGGCTGGGCTGGGTGACTGGCAGAAAGCCACTGAGCCCAGGGCCTGACCCTGCAGAGCCTTGGGGGTGGGGGAGAGGCCCAATGGGCTAGGGTCGCTCAGCCTCACGGCTCCCTCCTCGCAGCCTCCCAAGGTTGACGCCGCCATCGTGGGCGCCGTGAGGCTCCTGTCCGTGCTGATCGCTGCCCTCACCATGGACTTGGCCGGCCGCAAGGCCCTGCTCTTCGTCTCGGGTGAGTGCGGGCGGTCACCTGTGCTTCCTTCTTTTGCTCCTCCAGCTGCTGCCCTTGTGGTGGGAGCACCAGGGGGGCCTGGGTCACAGCTGCCCTGCCGGGTGGACTCGGTCTGCCCGGCACCTGGTGCAGGGCTGGACATCCAGAAAGGCCGGCTGGGGCTTGCGAGAGTGAATGAGCCGGCTGTGACACACGCACACTGGGCGTGACACACGCATGCTGGGTGTGACAGCCCAAATGCCAGCGGGGTGGGAGCGGCCTGATGGGGAGCGGGCGGTGCAGGGCGCTGAGGGGCTCGGGCTCACGGGGTCCCGGCCCCCTGAGGGCCTCTGGTCTGTCCACAGCGGCCGGCATGTTTGCTGCCAACCTGACCCTGGGGCTATACGTGCATTTTGGTCCGAAGTCTCTGGCCCCCAACAGCACCATGGGCCTGGAACGCGAGGCCCTGGCGGGCACAGAGCAGCCCCTGGCCACGCCCACCAGCTACCTCACCCTGGTGCCCCTGCTGGCCACCATGCTCTTCATCATGGGTAGGGGTGCCCGTGGAGGGGTGGGGGCAGGCCAGCGTCACGCTCAGATGGGCTGGGGTGCTGCCGTCTCGGTGGTTGGGGAGGGTCTCCCAGCAGCTCCAGGGAGATACCAATGGCCCCCAGACGGGGTCTGAGCACACCCTCTTGCCCCCCACCCCCGCAGGCTATGCCATGGGCTGGGGCCCCATCACCTGGCTCCTCATGTCGGAGATCCTGCCGCTGCGGGCCCGTGGCGTGGCCTCAGGGCTCTGCGTGCTGGTCAGCTGGCTCACCGCCTTTGCCCTCACCAAGTCCTTCCTGCTGGTGACGGTGAGTGCTCGGCCGGCGGGCCCCTCTGGCCGGTGCCGGGGGCCCGTGCAAAGGCGTCTCCATGAGTCCCCTCAGCCTCAGCACACACTCCCTTCGCACCGGGCCAGGGACCGTGAAGTGAGAGCCTGACGAGGGCTCCTTCAGTTCAGCAAACGCTCGGCTCGGGGAACTGTTGGGAGGTCAGGCAGCTGACCCCCAGACCGGGGTGAAACCACAGAGCCGGGCCTGCCCGCCCTGCCGCACCCTCCCGGGCAGTGAGCGCGGTCTTCCCTCTGGTGGGCAGCTTGGGTCTCAGCCGAGCGCGTCCCCGTCCTGACTTCACTCTTGGTTCAGCTTCCCAGCAGGCCTTGAAGCCAACCAGAGTCCCCAGTCCCCGGGTGGGAGGGGGTAACGCGGACAGCTTGGGCAGGGCCTGTCCTGGTGCAGTCAGTGCGGCAGGGCAGGGTGGGGGCACCCAGAGCCAGTGCCAGCAGGAGGCAGAGCGATGGTGGAGAGGGGAGTGTTGCGGGCAGAGTAGGAGCCCACCCCTGGCCGCGCCGTGGTGGTGAACCTGCTGCAGGGAGGCGCGTGGGAAGGCTGAGAGTGAAGGTGGGCGTTGGGACCAGGGAGAGAGAGGCTGGTGTCTGGGGCCAGGGTGGTGGTCAGTCCCAGGGCCCAGCACCAGAGGAGGGCTGCCTGCAGCCCTGGGGGGCCTCGAACACCCTGCTGAAACGGCTGGATTTCCTGCCGATGGTGGGGAGCCCCGGGGTGTCTGACCGGGTGATGTGATGGAGCCCCGCCACCCCGGCTGGCTGGCACAAGCCGGGCCAGAAGCTGGCACTGGGCTCCCCGTGACCCGTGCACTCTCCCCCCCAGAACGCCTTCGGCCTGCAGGCCCCCTTCTTCTTCTTCGCCGCCGTGTGCCTGGTGAACCTGGCCTTCACCGGCTGCTGCGTGCCTGAGACCAAGGGCCGGTCGCTGGAGCAGATCGAGTCCTTCTTCCGCACCGGGAGGAGGTCCTTCCTGCACTAGAGAGCGGCCCCGCCGGAGGGGCCTGCCGGAGTGGGCGGCGGAGCTGGGCTCTGGCCCCAAACTGCACCCTGCACCCAGGAGGCGGCAGCAACCCGCTGTCGACGGCCCAGGCACAGGAGGGCGGCCCAGAGGCCTGACAGCCCCCGGAACACGCACGGGCCCTGGGCGGGCCCTGGGCAGGCAGCACCGCCGTCCAGTGGCGTCACACACTTATCCGCCGGACCTGCTGGCAGAGGCGGCCATCACACGGCCTCAGGCCAGGGACAAGGCCTCGCTGGGAGACTTCGTGCTGAGGACAGACGGGGCCGGTGCTGGTGGACTGGCTCTGCACAGGGACGCCGCCACCCCGTCTGGTGCTCCCATCGCCTGGTGGCCGCGCGGGGACCAGGACAGGAAGCTGCACCAGTGAGGCCTGTGGGCGCCACAGGGGATGCGCTGGATGCCCACCGGCCAGGGCACAGGACCCAGCATGGACTCTGCCTCCTACACCCGCCCTGCTTCCGGGAATAGGAAGCGCTTGAGGGTGAGCTGTGTTCACACTATTTATACCAATAAACGAGAAGAGGGAGTGGGGAGTACTCCCTGTGGGGGAGCCCCGCCCAGCAGCCAGGCCGGACCCAAGATTCAGCCAAGGTCACCAGGGCCTGCTACCCCAGGCCACCCCAGTCTGCCCGCTGCGAGGCAGAAGGAAGGGGTGAGGGCTGGGTGCCCCCGGCCGTGAGGTTCCAGCTCCTCCGAGCTGTGTGCCGTCTGAGATGCTGGGGGCAGGCTGCACGGCGCCCGTGACACAGCAGGTTCCCCTGGGGCTGGGGCCCCACTCGGCTGCTCTGGGGTCGGGGCGTCCCTTTTGGACCAGAGGCAAAAGTTAACAAGCAGAGCGTGGGAGCAAGCGTACAGACCATCACCAGGCTTTATTGCTCAAAACGCAAGCCAGACACGGAGAGTCGACAAGGAGCACAGGAGGACAGAGCCCAGACCCCCAGGGTGGGTGAGCCCTGGCCACCTCGGCGGGTGACCTGCCCACTCTAGCCTGTGACCCGGGGGCTGGAGGGCCTGCCCAACACCCGCCCAGCTTCCTCACAGGCCAGAGCCACAACCCTGCTCCACACACAGCCAGCTCTTCCTTCCTGCAGCAAGGAGACACCCATCAGCAGGAAGGACCCCGTGAGCAGGGAGACCCCATGAGCAGGGAGACCCAGCAGAGGCAGGAGTGACCCCAGAGCCCCACTTCCTGGGGAAGGATGATCCAGGAGGTGGGCAGGGCCCTTGCTGCTCCAGGGAGGTAGACAGTCTGATCCACGGCACACGTAGGAGACACACGCACGCACACACACGCACACCCGGCCGGCCTGCGGAGGCCCACAGCCCTTTGACCCCGGCGCTGGCCTAAGGAAGGTAGTCCCAGAGGACCCCTGAAGGCACGTGCCACGCCGGGCCGGCCGCACGGTAGACCCTGCCACCCCAGAGCTCAGCCCAGCTGAGGGCTGGGGGCATGCTGCTATCCTCAGGACAGGGCCTGCCCCCCAGCCGCCAACCCTAGCAACCCCCAGAGGTGAAGGTCCACCTGGAAGCAAAGACTGGGTGCAGCCCTGGGGCTGGCTCCAGAAGGCGGGAGCGGCCCCCAGGCTCCTGGGAGGAGCAGGGGCAGAGCCCCAGAGCCGCGCACGCTGGCCCGGCCGGCCAGGCCCAGGGAAGAGACCTGCTTCCACGCTCGTCCACGGTGCTGCGACCAGAGGCCAGAGCACGCCCAGCCGGTGGTCAGGCTGCCAGGGCTGCCGGCGGGCGCACTGGAGGGGCATCTCTGGGCTCCATGGAGGAGACTGGCGGGGCCTGGGCGGTGGTGGGAGGCCGGACAGAAGCAGCCCAGGCAGCTCAGCTCACGGGGTACCCTCGTGCCTGGGAGGCCAGGAGGCCCGAGCGGATGTGCCCACGCGTGGAGACGGGACCCACATCCCCAGGAGCAGCTCCTCCCAGGCCTCTGGCCGGTCACAGTGGGTGGTCCCGCCAGCCACCCGAGGTCTCGAAATCTACCCCGTGGCCTGCGGCCAGCCAAACCAGGCCAGCTGGGAACAGTGGGGCCAGGAGGGTGTCTGTGCGGAGCCCTGCAGCTGGTCACCCCGAGGCTCCCCCTGCTCGCCCTGCTGCTGCTGGTGAGGCCCTCCGAGCCCTCACCCTGCCCCTCGGCACTTGGCTCAGGGTGATGCCAAGGGCGGGGTGCAGGGGCGCAGAGAGAGGATGACTCTGGGCGTGGGGACAGGTGAGCGGGATTAAGAGAACCAGACACCGGCTCCTCCCCAGACCCCTCAAGGTCCACGCTCCTCGGCACACGCTCACACAGACCAGGAGGTGAGCGGGGGCAGGAGGGCCCCCGACCCCTCACAGCTCCCCCTCCAGGGTGTCCGTGAGCTTCTCCTCGTCCACCTGCTGCCTCTGCTGCTGGATCCTGGCGTAGGAGATCGCGTCGCCCCTGGGGAGACAGGGCAGTCAGCACCAGACGGGCGACAGACCCCAGAAACGCAGCCGCCCGGCCTCTGCCCCATTCCTGGCCTAGGGCCCTGGGCAGGGAGGCCCTGCCTAGTGCCTGACGCACCCCCTGGTTTCCCCAGATGAGACCCCGTCACTGAGGATGGCAAAGACCCATCCTGTCGCCTCTAAGAGTGGCCTGGGCTGCCGGGGACGTGAGTTGAGGAGGACTGGGACCCTCAGGCTGGGCTCTGCGGGACTAGGGGGCGGGGGGCATCAGAACACCGAGCTGGGAGCGGGCCCGATGGGCAGAGGCTCTCCAGGAGTTGTGGCCCTGCGTCCCTGCCATCTCTACGCCCCAGGGGTCCCGTGAGTTCTCCTGCCTCCACCCCTTAGAGCTCAGATGCCTGAGAGGCACTGACAAGGGTCACCGACAGCGGTAAACAGGGCCACTCCAGACCCGCGTCCCCGAGAGGCTCCAGAAGGGAGAGACCACCCCCACTCCCACTGCAGCCGGGCCGGGACCAGTAAACGCACTTTTTGCCTAGTGCTGATAGTCCATACAGCACTCCGGTGGCGAAGGCGATGGCGTTGCCCAGCAGTGTGGTCAGGGTCAGGCTGATGACGATGGGAACGACCGCCATCCTGGGGGAGGAGCAGAGGTCATGGGGCAGGCCCGCCCACCCATGGCCACGACCCCTTCCCCCACAGCGGGCACAGGAAGGGTCCCCCGGCATCAGCTGGGACACAGGCTCACAATCGAGCTTCATAGAATCCTCAAACGCCCATAAGCCTGTCTGCAAAATTCTGTGCATTGGGGAGAGAATCCAAAGCTTTCATCGGATTTTGGGGAGACCTCCCTGGTGGCTCAGTGGTAAAGAACCCCCCTGCCAATGCAGCAGACACAGGTTTGATCCCTAATCCAAGAAGATCCCCCGTGCCACTGAGCAACGAAACCCGTGGGCCACAGCTACTGAGCTCTCGCTCCACAGAGCCCGTGCTCTGCAGCGAGAAGCCGGCAGACCGCGACTGAAGCGCAGCCCCTGAGGCTGCAGCTAGCGAAGGCCTAGACAAAGCAACAAGGGCCTGGCACAACCAGAACACAAGCAAAATTATTTAAAAAAAAAAAAAAAAGATTTTTGAAAGGGTCCATGATCCAAAAAGGTGGAAACAGCGCTGAGACGGTCCAAGCCTTCAATGTGCATAGAGACAGAAAGAGGAGGAAATTCCGGTGTCCGTTCAGGCCTGTGCTGGCCTTGTGACTCAGGACAAGTTATTCAACTGAGGCTCAATCTCGCTAGGGTGAGGTGGGATCAAATCTCAGAGGTTGTGAGATGGAGCAGGTAAGGCGTGTTAACTACCTAACACGATGCCTGGAACAGCATAGACAGTAAAGAAACCAAGGCTCTGACTGGCGCAGTAAAATCAGCCACATCTCAACAAGGAAGATTCCAAAGGTGAAACTGCATGGGACTCGCCCGCGGTGAGGCGCACGCGGAGCGCGTCACCGGTGAGGCATCACCCCGCTCCGTCTGGTCCCGCTGGCACCACCTGGAGGAAGGTGGGCACTCTGGCTCACGTGTCCACAGGGTCAGTGCCTGGTCCTGGTTGGGACGTCCAGACCAGCGTCAGTGATCTGGGTTAACACACACACCCTGTACGCAATGAAGACAAGACTGTATACCCTCTTCTTGGGCACGACCAACTGAATTCTACCTGCATGTCCATTCTGGCGGGATGTGCGATCATGAGGTTTTACTGGAGTTATAAAATTTCCCAGTAATAAAATAATAATAGGAACTGTGAAGGAAAAAAGAGACCGTGGGAAAAAAATCTTCTGTCAAAACAAAATTAAAGGCAAACAACAGGCTGGAAATATATTCACAGGAAACACAATAAAAGATGATGAAATCTTTAATACAGAAAACACATGCAACTTACCAAGTAAGACATGATGATGCCAATGGGTAAAAAGGAAACGAGACCATTGATTACCAAAGAAGAAAATGCAATTAGTAAAAGCGTAGAGAAAAAGACGTCACCTCTTAGCTAACAGATAGAAACGTGAAAATAGCACAGCGCCCAGGGCCAGGGACAAGGAGGAAGAAACCAGGGGAGCCCCTGCAAATTGTGGCACCCAGGGCCAGGGACAAGGAGGAAGAAACCCGGGGAGCCCCTGCAAATTGTGGCACCCAGGGCCAGGGACAAGGAGGAAGAAACCCGGGGAGCCCCTGCAAATTGTGGAAACAATTTAGCCACACATTGGAATCATCTGAACGACCATCATCCTTGACCTAGTCACTCCACACCTGGAAACAGATCCTGAGGAAATCATCAGAAACACAGAAATTTTTAGCACCAAGATGCTCATCGCAGCCTGACCTGTACTTCAGTTGGCAAACGAAGAAAAGCGTGACACAGCCCGTGGGGTAAGTATTTCTGTCACTAACCGTCATCTTATGAAGCCTTTGTGGTAAAACTGAAAACATTTGTACCATGATGTTAAGGGGGAAAAACCAGGACACAAATTTACTTGCAATGGTTAAAACTGGGTGAGAAGGGGGTTTTTAATATGCCTGCAGACAGACTGAAAGAACTCATATCACAATGTAACAGGCAGTGGGGCTTTGAGTAACAACTTTCTCTTCTCCAGGTTATCTTTAACAAACATACGTTACTGTTAGCATTTTAAAATACATTTTAAAAATAAAGATCAAGGCACAGGACATGCATTTCATATTCCTCTGTGATCAGACACGGGGGAAGCAGCTCTAGAACCGAACACGCATCTTATGCTCAGACTGTCACAACCAGTGGCCTCCAGGAAGGGAAGAAACCTTTGAAATAAAAACCTCTGTGTTGACGCCTAAGGATAATCCAGATAACCACTCCTCCTGCTGCTGCCTGGAGCTCTTAACAGCCTCCCAGACACCAGGCGCTATTCTAGAAGCTGCATTAGACACATCCTGAAGTTAGTTCAACCTCAGGGTTCAGACGCGAGGACTCGGATGCGGACCTTGTTGCTAGGGGTGGGACAATCCGAGAAAAGCACGTTTGGAGGCCCTATTTCCTGTTCTTCCCCCTTCCGTGTCAGGACACCTAGGTGGGCCACTCTCCTGAAAGGCTTTCCAGAGGGACACAAGGATCTACCAGAATCCGCCCAACAACTCCAAACGGATGGGCCAACAGCCGAGGGGAGCCTCCCTTCCCTTATCACCCTCGATGCTGCAAGGCGCATGGGCCTCGCATCTGAAGCCTGTGTGCCCGGAGCTGCGGGCGGGGGCAGAGCCCTGGGCGCAGAACCACTGGATCACGTGGTACAGCAGGTCCATCGTGCAACTCAGCACAAAGGCCGTCCCCGTTTAACCTCCCCGGGGAGTACACAGGAGTGGTCAGCCGTCCCCTCCCCGCTCCCGGCCAACACCGCTGCGTGGGGCAGAGGCAGGGTCTGGGGGAGCCGAGTCACGCCCGGCCCGCAGCACCTCACCCGCAGTAGAAGACGGCCTTCTGCCAGGAGCGCAGCCGGTCTGCCTTGGCTGCCACGGCGTTCGCAAACTCCATGAACTGGCAGCAGAAGGGCGCCTCGCACAGCAGCAGGACAGAGGCGTTCATGCTGGAGGGCCGGGGAGAGGAGCAGACTGACACCGGGCCAGGCTGGCGGGTCCCGGCGCCCGTGTCCCCGGGAAGCCACCCCTCCCGCTGCTGCCTCGAGGAACCCCTATCTGGGCTGCTCACCCCACCAGGCTCCGAGACAAGCCAGAACAGGGTGGCTGGAGCAGGGTGCCCAGGGCAGAGCCAAGGCTGGGGGCTGCCACGGCCCACCTAGGGGAGCTCCCATGGAGGAGCCCAGGTCCCAGTCGCAGTGACCAGACCCTGGGCCCTTCCAGCGGGCCGGGCCCTTTCATCCCCGCCCCCCCCAGCCTGGAGGGAAAGAGCCCCCGTTTGCCCCAAGAACCCCCCGAGCCTCGGAGCAGGAACTGTTCTGCACAACTCACACCCCTCCCAGGTCCCTGAGCCCCCCGCACACCACCAGCATCCGGCATGCCTCACAGACCAGCGCTCCCAACTCGACCCCCATGGGCTCCCCCCAGCCCTCCTGGAAGGTGAGGCTCTACACACACCCCCAACCCCCTAGGCAGGACCGTCGCACGCTTACTCACACCATCCACACGCCGGCCGCGATGTTCAGAGGATGGATGGTGATGCAGTTGAAGAGGCCCGAGATCGCACAAGCTGGAAAGAGAAACACACGAGCGGGAGTCGGCCAGGGGAGGCCACCCAGGGAGACAGCTCCAGACGGTGCGAGAAGCCCTTCCGACTAAGCCCCAGGCTCTCCTCACAGCACCCAGACGTCTGCCCTCGGATAGCTGACCCAAGCGATGCCAGCACATGGCTCCACAGACCGGTGAGGACAGACTCAGGCAGGTGAAGTGCTTGCCCAGACCCCATGGCCAGGGCGCAGCTGGATCCCGGAGCCGGCTTGCTTGAGGGCTCAGTGAGGGCATCCCGCCCTCTCTCTGTTCCAGGCCTGGGGGAGCCCACCCTCTGAGCCCCAGCTGTCCCGACACCCACCTTGCAAAGTGAGCAGCATCAAAGACAGACTGTCTCTCAAGGGCTCGGGGCAGGGAGGCGGCGCCACGCACGGCGCGGGCCGCGAGAGAGGCCCTTTGGGTGTAGGTGCAGACAGGAATGCCCCTCTTGGAACAGAAATCGGGATCAGGTCAGCCTGGGTCACAATCCCCGCTCTGACCACAACCCAGCCCAGTGACTCTGGGTACGGTCTTTTCACCTTTCCAGGCCCGTTTCCTCTCCTGCAGCCCAGCCCACCCACCTGGAAACACCCAGGGCCTGCGGTGTGGAGGGGGCATCCTCTGCTACCCGGGAAAGTGGCTTCCCTGGGGCCCCAAACGTGGAGCCCGCTCACGCCCCCGATGGCCTCCCGTGGCAGGGTCTGTGCACTCGCCTCCCTCCGTCCCCAGGGCCCCAGCCCGCTTCACCAAGAACTCCGGGAGCCTGCCAGGCAGGGCCAGGAAGCCAGTTGCTGGGCAGGAAGCTGCCCCCCCGCCCCAAGGCAACAATGAGCAACCAGTTCATTAAATTTGCAGCAGCTCCCTCCATACCTGATCCCTGAGAAGGCCTGGAGCCCTCCTGGTGTGTTCCCGTGTAACCCTACACAGACAGCAAGCGATGCAAGACGAAACCACGTGCAGGAAGGAGCCTGCCCTGTGTGACCCCCAAGGTCTCCCACAGCAACAGACGCGCTCCGCCCTACTAAAGGTGGCACCTGTCCCGGACCAACCGTCACCTTCATTCAGGCAGCAGGCTCCCCAGGCCACAGGTGTGAGTGCCCAAGACATGGCACTGCTTCTGCCCGACAGTCCGCTGTGCCCGTCTCGCCTGACAGAGGCCCATACGTCCTGCCTTCCACCTCCACCCCTGTGTCTACCAACAGCCAACCTTCCAGGAGGACCAGGTTTCAACCCAGACAAGCAGGCTCCAGCCAGGAGCCCTTTAACCATCAAGGGCTGGAAGATGTCCCCTCAGGGGCCTCCAATGCTCGTCCCAAGTGAGGGGGGTGTCCAGGGCCAGCCTGTCTTCTCCAGATGACAATCAAGACCCCGAGGAAATGCCTCTCCAAGGCCCCCTACCTGAGGAAGGTGGTGCTCCCGCACAGCGACCAGACAGAAGCAGGAGCTCTATCTGAACTCTAGTCTCATCTCTAAAACTCCTATGTGCTTTGCAATCGACCCTGTGTTACATGCTGTTGGGAATCCACATGACAATCACGTTCCCAAATCTGCAGGTGAAAGTGACATTTCAGGGTGAAGCCACAGGTCTCTCTTCATCTTCATGGGTCAGCACCCCAACACTATGAACTCCTGCAGCGGCCCAGGTATCCCGCTTCAAAAGCACAGAGCTGGCTGGGATGCCAGAGTTAACAAGGGACTCAGCCTCATGGCTCAGCTGGTAAAGCACCTGCCTGCGATGAGGAGACCCGGGTTCGATTCCTGGGTCGGAAAGATCCCCTGGAGAAGGAAATGGCAGCCCACTCCAGTATTCTTGCCTGGAGAATCCCATGGACAGAGGAGCCTGGCAGGCTACAGTCCACAGTCCATAGGGTCGCAAGAGTTGGACAAGACTTAGTGACTAAACCCCCACCACCGGCAGGGCTGAGGACCCCAAGACAGAGGGAGGAGGGTGATAGCCCACAGGACACAGTCAGGCCCTCCACTCCCCTCCCCATGCCTCATCAATGTCAGTCCCACAGCAGCCTCACTGATCTGCCAGGGAAACAGCTACCCAGACTCTGAAGGATCATATCTAAGACCCGACCAGTCTCTCCTACAAAGTCAAAAGCATGCTTCCTCTGAATAGCAGTGACAGAGACTCAGAGGCCCTTTGGTGACTGGCAGAGGGCCTGTCCCACTCTGGCCTCTGGACAGGGGCACACCCTGCCAGAGTAGCACACTCCTAACCTGCACTCCTGGCTTTCTTCTGGCCTCCACCCACCTGGGAGGGCCCCTAAAGAGGTGCTCCTTCTGGCATATCTGATCAGGGTCTGCCTGGCCCCGGCCCTCTGTGCCAGGCAGTCACTGTTCAAATCCTGAGAATGCCTAGACAGACACTCCCTTTTTAAGACCTCGGGCTGTGCCCGCCTGAGTCCAGTAATTCTCAAGGTTGTGGGTAGCAGCACCATTCAGCTAGACTGACGCTTGCCTCGGAAGACCTCCAGATCTTTATTTCACTGAGTAGCAGATCCGCCTTCCTATACCTGATCTTTTGAGGGTGATTGCGCTAAAAGAGCCTGGCTTCCCGGAAAACTTGAGGTTGGGGGTGTGTCCAGGACGAGCCTGCATCCCGGGAACAGGAGGATGCGAGGCGCTGCTGCGGCTGAGTTGACAGCCGGAGGCAGAGCTGACATCAGAGGAAGCGCACCGTCTCCAGATGGACCCCGAGGACCCAGAGGAGGGGCCACCTCCCTTCCTCGGGGATCACCTGCTCCCCGACACCACCTGCCCCTTGGGAAACCTGGCCAGACCTGCACCCGCCCCACGTGTAAACAACCTTCGCCGGAGGATAAGGCGGTCGCTGTCCGCACGCGCAGCAGAGTCAGCAGGCGGGGCTGCCCTCCGGCCAGGCGCGTCGGGGGGAGGGGGGAGCAGCAGTGAGGCCACGTCGGGCCCGCGGCTCCCCGGGCGGTCACGCTCCACCTCCCCCGCGGCGGAACGCGCCTGGAGTCCCGGCCGCCAGCCGGTAACCATGGCAACCACAGAAGCGCCCGCTTCCCGCGCGCCCAGTGCATCCAGCAGACTGCATCCCGAGCGGGTACCTTCCCGGGGGCACGCGGGGTGGGGGGCGCGGGGCCGGGCCGAGTACTCACAGACTGCCCCTAACACCCCCGACAGGCGACACAGCCAGCGGTACCACCACGTCATGCCCTCCTCCTGCGCGGGCTGCGCCGAGCTCCCGGGCGCCACCGCCGCCCCGCCCGCGCCGCTCATGGTGCCGCCGTCCGGCGCTGCCCGCCGCGCGCACAAAGGGCCGCGGAACCGGCCGCGTCGTCCCGGCGCGCGGCCTTGTGGGAGAGGCGGCCGCTTATTAGCATAGGGGGCGGGGCTGGCGGGGAAGGGGCTGGCGGGGCCGAGCGGAGGGAGGGCGCCCGAGAGGCCCGGGCTTATTAGCATAGGGGCGGTGCGTCGTGTCTTTAGCATGGGGGCGTCTTTAGCCCTCGGATACCTGGACGGAGAGCGCCCGGGGGCCTCGCGCTTATTAGCATAGAGGCGGGGCTTCGTGTTATTAGCATACGGGGCGGGACCCGCTGGAGAGCCCGGGGGCCTCGCGTTTATTAGCGTAGGGGGCGGGGCCGCGGCGAGGTGCGCCCGAGAGGCCCGGGCTTATTACTGTACTAGCACAGGGCCGGGCCCGGCCCCGCCGAACTCTCCGACGGTCTGCCTTCCCACCCAGACTAGCCTCCCACCCAGACTAGCAAAGGGGCGGGGCGTCGCAGGGAAGCGACAGGAGCGCGGGCATCAGGGCCTCGGTACTCCAGCCTCCCTCCTTGGGTAGACGGACGTCCGCTGGCAGTGGCCAGGGGTTTTCTGGAATCGGGTGTGGATGTGGAGCCCGACTGCGGCCAGGGAATCCCCGTCGTGCGGTGGGCTGGGTTTTCAAGCCGTGTTCGGACACTTTGGATAAAGAAAACGCCACTCAGCCGGAACGCTCCATTTATTGGTATCCGAGGGCTGGGAGAGTCCCGCCTCCCACCCTCTAGTGTTCTGTCTGTTGGAGGAGGCACTCAGACACCAGAGTCAGCTCACCGGGGCTGGACGGACACCTGCCAGGTGTTCATAAATGTCAGGCACCTTCCTTTCCCTACCGGGACTGGGAGGAGGCATTCCACTGTGTCCACTGGGCAGCTTAAGGATGCGCTTGGAGAGGAAGCTGAGGCAGGGGATCGGCTGGCTAACCAGCTCTCGTGTGGAGGGTCCAGTACTGGCCCCGAAGGCTGGCGTGTGCTTCCAGGAAGCCCTGGCTAAACTCCATCTCTGCCTGGCTGCCCTCTGACTCCCAGTAGAGCGTCTTCTGCCCACGAAATGCTGTTGTCCTCAGGCTGTGGATGTCCCGGATCTGGGAGAAAAGAGGCAGCCCAAAGGACCGACCACAAATAATAATTAGCATAAGCATTTTATGTGTAAAGTATCGTACACCCAGGTCACACAACAGCCCATCACAAAGACGCTGTTATTCTACCTGAGCAACTGAGGCTCAGAGAAGCTGCACTCCTTCCTCAAGGACACACAGCCAGAATGCCAGAGCTGGGATCTGAGCCCAGATTTGTACAGAGGCCAGACAGCCTCCTGCAGGGAGCTGATACCTTACAGAGGCCAGTTCGCCCAGAACACACCAAAGCTCATCGAGGGAGGGCTTGGCCTACTCTTCCAGTAAAATTATCTGATGTGCTAAAATTATGCTTCAGTCCTGGGTGAACCGGCTGCCTACATCAGCCAGTTCTGTATTTCATTCTTGTAGGGAGCTCAAGAAACATTTGTTGGTGAATAAATGGAAGAAACTTATCTCCCATTCATTCATTGATTTTGAGGATTTTGGTCTGAAGTAGACTCAGTGGCCCAGTCCAGTCCCTGCCCCCTGTCCCCAGGGACGGCTGTCCAGAATGATAGCAGAAGTCAGCCCTTCCTGTCCCCATCCCAGCAGCCTCACCAAGATGTAACTGGCATCAGTTCCCTCGGCTCTGGTGCCGCTGTCCACGGTCAGGGCATGGATGGCAATCCGGGCCCACGGGGCCACGTCGATGAAGATGCGACAGCCCCCCACGTTCCTCCCATCTGGACTCATCGATGGGCTCGAGATTTCGCCCCGGGGTCCGAAGAGCTGCATGTCACATCCTGCAGGGGAGAGCAGGTGGACAAACTGGGAGAGGACCATCTCACACACAGAGGATGCCCCAGGGATGGTTGCTCCTGCCAGAGGCCAGGACAGCTTACGGCCAGGCAGCAGTGGGGGTCGGTGCGGCACCACGGTCAGGATCAGGGCCCCCTGGCAGAAGTCCCCACTGAACCCCACCTCTACCACTTCCTGGCTGGGTGACCCTAATGAAGGCTTTAAATGCTCCGGGCTTCAGTTCCTTCTGTAAAGTGAAGGGAACAGCAGCACACACTGGGCAGGGCAGACTTTTTAAGATACCTCAGGGAAGCCACACGTGCAAAAGAGCTTCATACCAAACCCGGCCCGGGGGCAGCCCTCCTGAGTCTCCCCCGAGGTAGGTGCCTGTGCGTGGGGAGCCTGGGAAGTGAGGAGCGATGACCAGGCCAGCAGCCAGGGCCTGTGCTCCATGCTGAGGGGCCAAGGAAGAAGGGTCCCAGGATCCCACTTCCCACCTGAGCTCTGGGGGGCCCAGAAGTGCCTGGAACCCCGGGGGAAGCCACCTTCCAGCAGCTTGGGATGCAGAAAAAGGGCAAGACCCCCAAAGCAAGCCAGAGGGCTATCCACGGGTCTGCTGGGGCCCCAGGCTTGCAGGGCTCCCGGCCACTGTCCTGCACATGAGGTGCGTGTGCACACACACCCTGCTCTGCAGAGGATGAGCCAAGAGGACAGTGCACTCAGGGGGGCTGGGCAAGGCAGCTTGCAGAAGGCCCTTAAAGGATCCTGAAGGACCTGAGTGCCAGGCCAGGGTGTGGGGCCATGGTGGCCTGAGGGAGGGTGTGCGCCCTTGTGCCATGGGGCCCCAAGAGGAAGGGAGGCCACACAGCTCGGGACCCCATCCTGGCCACACGCGCAGGGGTGGGGTGTCAGGGGGTCCAGGAAGGCCATGCATTTCATTCGCAGTCAGCTCATTACTTTGCCGACAAAGGTCCGTCTGGTCAAAGCTACGGTTTTTCCAGTGGTCATGTACAGATGTGAGAGTTGGACCACAAAGAAAGCTGAGCACCGAAGAATTGATGCTTTTGAACTGTGGTGTTGGAGAAGACTCTTGAGAGTCCCTTGAACTGCAAGGAGATCAAACCAGTGAATCCTGAAGGAAATCAACCCTGAATATTCATTGGAAGGACTGATACTGAAGCTGAAGCTCCAATACTCTGGCCACCTGATGCGAAGAGCAGACTCACTGGAAAAGACCCTGATGCTGGGAAAGATTGAGGGCAGGAGGAGAAGGGGGTGACAGAGGATGGATGGTTGGATGGCAGCACTGACTCAGTGGACATGGGTTATGAGCGCACTCAGGGAAACAGTGAAGCACGAGGAAGCCTGGTGTGCTGCAGCCCCTGGGGTCTCAGAGAGTGGGGCACAACGGAGCAACTGAACAGCAATGGCTCAGTCCTCTGTCTGCCTGGCCCGCCAGCCCATCAGCACTGGCCCCGCTGGCAGGTTCTGGGCGGGTGGGGAGGCTCCACTGCCTCGCCGTACCTCGGTGGAAGGCTCCCAGGGCAGGCTGGCTTGAATACCGCAGCAGCACTCCGCCTCCGGGCCGCACAAGACGCTGCCTCACCAGCAGCGTGTTGGCTTGGGAGCTGAAAACCATGCCGGCCGGCTTCCCGCACATCTTCCTCCACACGAGCCTGCCCCAAAGCAGCAGCATCTCCCCTGGGAAGGGGCAGTGCAGTGAGGACCCGGCACCCCCAGTCCAGCGGCAGCCCAGTGGCCTGGGGCAGACTCAGCTGAGTTCAGGTCCCGATGCTCCCACTTACTGGCCATGCAACACTAAGGAACTCCATGTGTAAATTAATCTCTTCTAGCCTCAGTTTCCTCATCTGTGAAATGGGGACAGCCACACCCCAGTCCTCAGCTGGCTGTAGTGATTACACATGGGGAGGCACTTGGAGCATGCTCCCAGGCATGGGGCACCCTCGAGTTACCCTCACTGGCACCCCCAGACCCTGGGACTGGCAACAGCTGCTCCCGTGGCCCCAGACATACCAGCACTGCAGTTGAGAGAACCCTCCAGAAACCGGAGAGTCACCACTTCACCCAGGGGCCGCCCGATGGCCACCGCACAGTCTGGCCGCGCCGTGCCTCGCATGTCGATGATTCCCGTTGGCCCAAGGTGCTGCCGGCCACAGACACCTAGCAAGCAAGCAGCAGGACGGCGGGTGAGCAGCACTCCCAGGTGGCGCGTCCCCCGCAGGGCAGGGCCAGGGGAGGAGCCTGGGAGCTGGGGTGGCTCATGTCCTCCCAGGCCCCACCAGAAGCCTTCTCGGGTGAGCAGGGCACTGCGTGGGTCAGCGCATCACCACCCCAGGCACAGAGCCACGCCTGATGCGCCAGTGGGTCACACGGGCAGGGCTTCTGACTCTTCTCAACCTTCGGGTTCTTCTCCCCGATGGTAGTAAAAGTGAGCTTGCACTTTCCCAGTGAGGCAGAGGGCCCAGCCTCCCAAGCCCACCCCTCCAGTTCAGCCGTGCTCAGCCCAGTGTCCAGAGTGCTGCAGTCACAGGTCCACCCCCTTCTCTGGGAGGTCCCCATGAGGAGCTCGGTCTTACTCTCCCCGGTGAAGATGCCTTTGCCCCCCCTCCTGCAGCCCCCCCGCACAGAAAGAAGGAATGAAACTAACTGGTCTCCACTGGGCTTTCCTGGGGCCCGGGCAGGCGTCCTTGAGCTGGGGAGAGGAGGCGGGTGTGGGGCTGGGGCCACTCCAGGGACGCAGCTGTGGCAGCTGTGGTCTGGCCTGGAGCAGTGGCTTCCTCACGGGGCGCCGGGCTGGCCATCCCCTGCCCCACGCAGGGCCCAGCCTGGCAGCCCCGCACGGTCACTGGCTTGGGCAGGTGCTGGCAGAAGTCGGCGGGCACAGGCACCTGGGCCCCAGGTCCTAGGCAGGCGTCGTGCCGATGCTGGATGCCCTCCCCACAGGAGACGGAGCACTGCCAGGGAAGAGGGACAGAGTGAGGCTGACCCTGCCAGGGCAAGACAAGCACAGTGGTTGACCAGTGGCCAGGCAGGATCTGATATAATCTCTGCCCAACGCAGGAGGCGAGCATACGTGCCCATTCTCCAGATGAGAAGACTGAGGCTCAGAGAAGTCACCCTTCAAGGGTCACAGAGGGAGGAGGAGCATGGATTCAAACCCGGGTCTCTCACTGTGGCCCTCCAGGCCTCGCTGCCTCCAGGCCGCAGAGTGAGGACCTGTGGCTTCCTCCTTCCGCCCTCCGTCACTCACTCAGTGCAGTGTCCGCCCTGCCTTCCCGCCCCGCACCGCCCCTTCCAAGCGATCATCTCTCCACCCCGGATGCCCAGGCTCCTCCTGACGCTGGCGGCCATGTGCTCCGCCTCTTCTTCCCTCCATGCTGTGAGCGAGCCCCTCCAGGGGGAGGGACCCAGCCCTGTCTACCTTCATCTCTCCAGGGCCTTGCAAGGTGCTGGGCGTGGGATGGCAGCTGCTCACCTTCCGGAGTTATCAGCCCTTCATCTTCGGGCGTCTCCAGACCTTGGGGCCTCTGAAGGCCTACCTGTCCCCTGACACCTCTAGGTCTTCCGTCCCTGGGTGCCCTAACAGGCCTGGCTCTCCCCCTCCTTTCAGGGGATCACGACCCCCTGCCCACGTCCCCATGCGTGAGGACCCTCGGCTGACACACTGGCCGGCCGGCCCCAGCTGCAGCGCTTACCTGTGTCCAGGCGCTGACGTGCCACCGGTAGGCACAGTCAGCGACGATGCAAGGGATGCTGGCCTGTGGCTGCACAAGACCTGCGCAGGCTGCCCCGTCCACCTCTGTGTCCTGGCCGTGGTCCAGCCGCACACAGGCCAGCGAGCGTGTGGCTGTGCCTAGCCCACAGCTGGCCGAGCACGGGCCGAGGGACGTGACTTTCCACCTGCAGCAAGAGAAGACCCCAGAGAGGGGCTCGGCTCCCCCAGAGGTGGCACTGCCCAGGGGGGCTTCTCGGACGGCCAGCCAGGACCAGTTCCGAGGCCCCTGGGGGCTTCCAGCAGCACAGCCCCTGGGCCCCTCCTGGCTGATCACCGGGCTGAGTGGCATGGGGGAGGCTCTGCAGGAAAGAGAGCTCTGTTTCCTTAAGAAGGTCCCCCCTTCCGTCCCCTTTGTCACAGAACACCCGTGGCACCAGCTGCTGGCTGGGTCAAGAACAGGGCCGGGGCAGCGGTGCCCTGGGATGATGGACAGCTGATTTCCGTCCCCATCATTCACTCCTGACCATGGTGGTTTATCATCTTTCAGCAAATGATGACGACTGGTGCATTTCAGAGCCGAGGCTGAAGCCAGGCAGGCTGCCCTGGGGCCTGGAGTCCTTATCATCACACTAGGCTGCCCCAGCCCTGAGACCCGAGATGCCGCCTCCCGATTGCATGCCTTCTGTGGGCTTGGTGCTGTTCTAGATGCCAAGATACGGCCGGGAACCAGACCAAGTCCTCCCCACGCGCCTCGGAGCACACACAGGTCTCTGCCTCGTGCCACTTGGGGCCGGATGGGTCTTTGTCGCGGGGCCATCTGAACGGTGGAGGGTGTGTTTAGGGGCACCCCCGGCCTCCACCCACCATATGCCAGCAGCAGCACGCCCCCCGCCCACCCGCGTTGTAACGGTGTCCCGGGGGGACCCCCTGCCTCCCTGTGATGGCACTTTGAGCAGAGCCTGGGGAGGGATTTCTGAGGAGACACATACGAGAGCAGCGGGAAGGCAGGCGCACAAGCATCCCCTGGAATGTTCCAGAACATCAAGGGAGGCCAGGGTGGCCACAGGGACATTCCAGGGGTAAGCAGAGCTCCTGTGTGCACGAAATGCCCATTTGAAAAATCCCAGATCATCTCAAATATGATGCGCAAAAATAAATGGAGTGCACGTTTTAGCGTGAGCAAGGAAATCAAGGGACACGGGTGTGGATAGCAAATGGATCATAAAGTTACAGCGATTAAAACAGTTTGACTTGGGGGTGGCGGTAGGTGGGGGAATAAGCCAATAGAGCCTGGTAGGAGGCCCCACACAGATCCGACACACAGGAGAAGTGAGGTGCAATACAGGGGGCGCGTGGCAGGGGCGGGGGGTGCAGCCAGTGCTGCCGCGAGCTGGTGATGTGGAGAAACAGCTTGCTCCCCTACTTTGCACGCGTGCTGAGTTGCTTCAGTCGTGTCCGACTCTTTGTGACCCTATAGACTGTCGCCCTCCAAGTTCCTCTGTCCATGGGATTCTCCAGGTAAGAATACTGGAATGGGTTGCCATGCCCTCCTCCAGGAGATCTTCCCAGCCCAGGGGTCGAACCTGAGTCTCTTATGTCTTCTGCATTGGCAGGCGGGCTCTTTACCACTAGCACCCCCTGGAAGCCCCCTACTTTGCAACAGACCCCCAAATAAATCACAGATGAGTTTAAAGGTTTCAATGTAAGTGAAGTCGTCCTGTGGTGGCGTACTTCTTTAAAATGAAGGAGACAGAGGAAACAGAGATACAGAAGCATCTGTGAAGCCTGGCGGTAGGATGTGGGTGACTTACACTCTTTTCTGGATGTTTGAGTGACACAGAGGAGCACTGTGTTATTTAAAGTGCAAAATACAAAGAGGAAGCCGCAGGAGCACTGGGAGCTTCCCCATCGGGCTCCCATCCATCTCTGGACCCCCCTGGCAGGACCTGCGCTGTCCCCGTGGCTTCAGCAGTGCTGAGCCCCAGGTGGACTGCCCTCGGGCCCCGCTCAGATGCTGCCTCCTCCACTGGGAAGCCCCCAGCCCACCCCCATTAGAGCTGACAGCGACTGAGTTTGCCAGAATGGCACCAGGTGCAGCCTGCCAGGAGGAAGGTGGGGGTCCTGTTTCCGTTGCCCCCACGACGCCCTGTTACCCCCATGGGCCCAGCCCCACATCAGCACACGCCAGGCACTCAGGCTGCCTACTGCCCACGCTGGGGCTGCTGACCTGGGCGGGCAGGGCTCCGGGCTGCAGGCCTCCTGTTGCTCCGGGCGGGGCAGCCCCTGGCACTGGGTGTCCGGCAGGATCTCCTCGTCCGTGTCCTCGCCGTGGGCCCGGGCACAGTACAGGATCCTCTGCGCCACCCCTCCCCCACAGCTCAGGCTGCAAGCGGCCAGCTTGTACCGCCACCTGGGGCAAACGGGAGTCAGGGGGCGCCCCGGGGGACCCGGCTTCCCCTCACGTCCACCCCAGACCGGAAAGGGCCTGGAAAAGGTTCTCTTTCCGGGGAGTCACTTTTACGTCTCCCCTGGGAGGCTCAGCGCAGTGGACAGAGAACATTCAGAAGACCCCACTTTGCAGAAGGGGAAGTTGAAGGCTGACGTGTCCAGAAAAGCAATGGGGGAAGGGGCAGGGCACCCAAGGGGCCCTGCAGAGACATCGGTCTCCAACAGGAATCCCACACCCATCGTCACCCGGGCCCGCTCCCCCAGGACTCCCAACCTTCTTTCCCGCTGTGTTTCCACATCACACCAACACCGTCCATCAAATTATACATATACACACATACATCAATCTTCTTTGTCATGCGTCCCCCCCCAGCCCCCAACGTCTGCTCCATGAGACGGGGATGCCTCTGTCTTATTAGCGGTAGGGTCCCTTTGTGACAGCACAGCAGCTGGGCACAGTAGGTGCCCAGTAAAGAGCAACTGATGAAAAATGAGCCACCAACCGCATGTGCCCACAGCATTCCAAACCCTGTGTGATAAACGCCCTACCCCCCAGTCTTCTGTGCACCAGTATGACCCACTCCTGCGGGTGAGGATGCCAAGACTTAGGAGCTAATGGGAGGTGATGATGCCACCCTGCAAGGATGCTCGCCTAGGACCACCTGCCTCCTTAGGGAGGGGCCCACCTGGCAGGGCAGGGCTCCAGGCTGCAGTCCTCCAGGGTCCTAGGCCGGGGCATGGGCCAGCACTTGGAGTGAGGCAGGGAGACGAGGCGGCCTTGGTCCATCCTCACACAGCGAACAGCCAGTGGCACCTGCCCGCCTCCACAGGTCACCGGGCACGGTGCCAAGGCTCGGGTCTCCCACCTGCAGGGAGGGAAGGCCAGTGTTCCGTAGGGAGCCGCAGCCAGGGTGGAGCGCCTTCCTCCCGGGGGCACCCAGACTGCTGCAGCTCTGCACGGCCTCCCTCCCTCAGACTCACCTGGCCGGGCACGGGGCAGCCTGGCAGGCCTCCCGCCGGCTCCCAGGCTTGCTTGCCAGGTCACACAGCTCTTCCCGGACGGGTGTCCTGAGGGCAGTGTCCATGCACACAAAACGCAGTTCCACCAGGCCTGCGGGGAGGAAGGAGGAACCCCCCACCCCGAGAAGGGGGTCAGCGAGGACCATGGGAGCCCCAGTCTCTGGACAGCTCTAGCAGATGAGGCCTCCCTGGATTTGAGTCCCGGCTTCCCTCAGAGCTCAGTTGGTAAAGAATCTGCCTGCAATGCAGGAGACCCCGGTTCTATCCCTGAGTTGGGAAGATCCCCTGGAGAAGGGATAGGCTACCCACTCCAGTGTTCTTGGGCTTCCCTCGTGGTTCAGCTGGTAAAGAATCCGCCTGCGATGCGGGAGACCGGGGTTCTATCCCTGGGTTGGGAAGGTCCCCTGGAGAAGGGAAAGGCTACCCACTCCAGTATTCTGCCTAGAGAATTCCATGGACTGTATAGTCCATGGGGTCGCAAAGAGTCAGACACGACTGAGCGACTTTCACTTTCTGCCACCTACCAGCTGTGTGACCTTGGACAAGTGACTTAACCTCTCTGAGGCTCAGTTTTTTCATCTAATGGTGCCTGATGTGGAGGGATATTTATCAAGATTTTTCCAGGAGACTAGACAGTGCTTGATGGGCTTCCCAGGTGGCTCAGTGGTAAAGAATCTGCCTGCCAATGCAGGAGTCACAAGAGACACGGGTTCGTTCCCTGGGTCAGGAAGATCCCAGGGAGAAGGAAATGCTAACCCACTCCAGGATTCTTAACCTGGGAAATTCCATGGACAGAGGAGCCTGGTGGGCTACAGTCCATGGGGTCACAAAGGGTTGGACATGACGGAGCGAATGAGCATGCACGCACACACAGAAAGTGCTTGGCACATAGTAGGCACTCAGAAATGGTGGCTGATCTTTTTATTGAGGGACATTGTAAGAGTTGCTACGTTAAAACCCCTTACTGTGTCTACCGCCAAGATGTTATTAGGGCCGTGTCCTTGAATCTCTCCTTTAGGAGTATCCACAAAAGAAATCTCTGGCCTCAATTCTAAGTACGCTGGGGTTTAGCTGAGCAAGTGATTAGGGTTTTAGGTTAGTTAGATATTTTCAGCCTTGCCTCGCAGCTTGCAGGATCTTAGTTCCCTGACCAGGGGTTGAACTCGGGCCACAGCAGTGAGTCCTACCCAATGGCCCACCAGGGAATTCCCAGGGTTTTTAGTTTAAAACACTCTGTATCTTAACATTAATTTTTGCTTCTCTGGATTGGCCACCAGAAAGCTCAGAGCTAAGTTTGGGGCCTTCCTTAGACCTGAAGAATACGCTCCTGGGTCCCAGCACGGCTGGGTTTTATGGTCACTTCCTACCTTCCAGCCAATCAACAAGCACGTTCGCATGGTTGCTGTGCTTGGCTGGCCCCAGTCTCCTTGCTTATAACGTCATGTCCTTGTGTATGCCACCTCAAACGCTACTCTCGAGTTAGCCGACCCTCAGGAGCACCAGGGCCTCACCTTGACCACAGGAGACAGAGCAGGGCCCCGCCAGGGGTGTCCACACGTGCGCGGCAAGTGCCTCCAGCCCGGGGCCGCCCGCTGGGGACGCAGCCTCCCGCCCCGGGGGCCGGACGTCCAGCTGCAGGGGCCAGGCACCGAGCTGGTGGGTCTGGGCCTCCCACCTCCAGACCCCCGGGCACCTGGCCCTCCACTCCCACCCAGCACACCCCTTCAGGAGAGAAAGGAAGTGGTCACCAGTACCCAAAGGCCACCCACCCACGGCTGCTTTCCCGGGAAGCTGGCTTCCTGGCTCCGGCAGTGACTTCATGCCCCACACTGGCCTCTACACCAGCCTGAGCAGTCACCGTGGGGCAGGCGGTGCTGGGCCTTGGGAGCCAGATCAGCAGGCACGCCTGGCCCTGAAGTCCCCTCCCCACTGCCACAGCCCAGGGAAGTCGGGGGCATGGGCTGGCATGCTTGTCTGAAAGCAACGCCTCCCAGCTTGAGCCCATGGACGCCGGTGGGAGCCTGGCAGCAAAGTGCCACCATCTTATCAGGCTCTGGACGCTTCAGGCTGCTCGCCAGTGGGGAGGGGACGTCCCAGCACCCTGAGCTCTGCATCGAAGTCTGCCCTCTGCCCAGGGGCCTCCCGGGGACAGCAGCCCTGCACGAGGGAGGTCTTCCAGCTCTGGCCAGGAGGCCAGTGTAACCAGAGCTCCCCCTTCTCCCAGGACGCTCACCTGGTCCCAGCCGGGAGGACATGTCGCCTCGACACAGGGCTCCGGGGCAGGCGGCTTCTCGTCTGCAGAGCAGGGCCCAGCAGTCACCAACAGCCCCGTGCCATCTGACCCCAGCACACACGTCGTGTTCTGCACGGCCGGGTCTGTGCCACAGGCCGACGAGCACGCGTCTGTTTCCCTGAGGACAGGACACGACAGCCGTCAGGCTCTGCCTCTGCCTTCGGGCGGTCGTGCAATCCAGGTCCTGGCATAGAGAGGCGGTGAACCTGCTCCCCAGTCTCCAAGAGCCCACAGAGGGTCCCCCACAAAGAGGCAAGGCCAGGAGCCTTTCCCTGAAGCCTGGCTGAACAGCTGCGGGCCTCCACTTGGCACCCAGGGTGCAGAGACTAGCCCTGATGCTCCCGCCTTCCAGAGGCAAAGGCGGGTCCCCAACCAGAGAAGAGCGTGGCTCCGCGCGACCTAGACCCAGCGGTGCTGGGAGGCACGTGCCAGATGCAGGCAGCTCGCCAGCTCAGGGGCAGCAAATGCGCCTCCTACTCCGGCCCTGAGAGCTAGAGGCGGCCTGGAGTGCTGTGTGGAGAGGATCCCAGGGCAGGCTCAGCCCTCAGCAGGAGAGAGCAGTGACTGCTGTGTCTGCCACAGTCACACGGCATGCGGGGGACAGGGAGGGTGCCCAGGGCCACCCGCGGACCACCAGCGCCCAGGCCACCCCCCTCCCCGCTACCCAGGTGACAAATCTGGGACCCAGAGAGGGAGGGGACTGGCTTGGGTGCCCCAGACGGCTAGCGGCAAATCAGACTGATAAGTCTCTGTCAGCTGGAACGCTGCAGGGTGGACAACGGCAGTGACAGAGTGACGTCTGTGGCTGGACATCTGTGGGTTTGCTCTGTCCTCACGAGTTCGAAAAAAAGTTCAAAGAGAGGGGACTGGCCAGTCCAGGGCCTCCTGGGTGGGAGGGTGGCAGGGGCTGGCCAGAGGCCTCGGGAAGAGGGGACACCCCAAAAGGGAAGGGCTCAGTGCAGGGACGAGCCCCGCCAGGGAGGCTCTGCCCGGATCTGGCCTTGGGGGGCCCTGCCCACCCCGTGCTCACCTCTGGGGGCAGGGCTGGGAATTGCAGGTGTCCATGGCCGCCGGCTGCGGGGCCAGCGCTCTGCACCGGGAGCGGGGAACGGTCCTCAGCAGGCCGCCCCGGGCCTCCACGCAGCGCACCTCTCGCTCCCGCAGGCCACCCCCACACGAGGCGCTGCAGGGGCCGAAGTCTCCAGCCTCCCAGCTGAGGAGAGGAACAGGGCATCAGAACAGATCCGTCTGACCCGTCAGATCACTTCCCTGGCCAGGGCAGGGCTCAGGGTCCCTTCAGGGACCTAGACGCTCTCCAGGTGTCCCTGAGCCACACCTGAGCCTAAGGACATCTGTTTGAAAGCGCCAGCAGCTGGCTGCCCCCTCCCCCCACTCAACACGGACCACCTTGCTCCTAGCATCGTGCTCCCACCGGGCTGTGGTCCCTCCCCAAGCCAATACCACAACTCTCGCAGGCAGGGCGGTCCTCTCCCCGAGCAGTGGGCGCCTGAGCTCAGAGAGGGAGCGAGCTACCCATAGACGGGGGCAGCAGGTCACACCAAGCTGACCAGCCACTCGGGTCTGCCCGAGTCTCGGTGTCTTCACCTGCCACCTGGGGACACTGCCAGGGCCGATCAAGGACTCGCCCAGACCCTGCCAGCTGTGCTGCGAGGGCCCCTGAGCCACCCCACCCCCAGGCGGGCCACGGCCAGCACTCACTGCGGGGGGCAGGGCCCAGGGGTGCAGGTCTCTGACCACGCCGCGGGGGGCCGGCTCCCTGCACAGCGGGCAGCCTCCACCCACTCACTCCTGGACTGGTCCCGACAGCTGTAGGTCACCTGGCGCAGCCCTGGAGGGGAACAAGGGGCTGGGCCACCTCCACAGGGCAGGCGGCATGCCAGGCTTCCAGGCGAGCCCCGCCCTGGGCCCCACCTGCCCCGCAGCTCACGGAGCAGGGCCCCCGCACCGGGGCCCACGCCCAGGCCCGCCGCTGCTCCGGCTGGAAGTAGGTGAAGGTGATGTCGGGGCGGGCGGGGCTGCCGTACTCCTCGCCGTAGCGCCTGTAAACCTGCCGGGAGAGGGGGGCTGTCACGGCCGCCTCCTTCAGGAAGCCTCCCGCCCTGCCCTCCTCCCGCTTACGTTCTTTCACTCAGCAAACCACCGCTGATGCGGAGCCCAAGCCACACGTAGCAGCCAGGACACTGCCCCCGGCTCCGGGAGCTCATGGTGGCTGGGGGAGGGTGGGCTGCAGCCAGGCACAGCGACGGGTGTGCACAGGGGGCCAGGGAGCACCGAGAAGGGCCCCGAGGAGGCTGAGCAGGGTGGACAGCTGGAGGAGGCCGCGGAAGGGGCCTTCCAGGCCCAGCCCGGGGTGAGAAGCCCACAGCTCTGGCTTCTGCAGCATGAGTGAGGCCGTGGGAAGGGCAGGGACGGGCCGCATCTGGGGCTCTGGAGGGGGCCTGGCAGCCTGGGCTCGGCCCTGAGGACACAGCGGGTTAAGGAAGAGGGTCCCAGGGAGGCTGGGCTTGTCTGTACTGCAGAAAGGTCCCTAGGTCCCGGGAGGGGCCAGCCTGGTGGGCAGAGGCCAGGAGGAGGCTCCTGGTCCCAGCACCTGCCCCCACCCGTCACAGCCCTCTGCTAACACGCGTGTTCTCGGCACACACACCACCCCCACTGTCACCAGCAGGTCCTAGGTCAGAGGCCCTGAATGCAGCCTGGGAATCTGTGTTTCTATCCGCGCTGCAAAGGATGCCAAGAGAACTGCTCGACAGCCAGCGTTTGGAAGTAGGCTCCTGGGGTGGGGAGGGGGCTGAGCTAGGCAGGCCACATGGGGAGGCAGGGAAGGGGTTAACCGCTCCCCAGGGGCTCGCTCTGGCCTGGCCTTCTGGGGGGAGCCCCGCTGTCTCCCCAGCTGTGGGAGCAGGGGGTGGGCTGCTAGACCAAGTCAGGGGCCGTCGACACTCGGCCCACCCCCAGAGGCTCTCCGGGGCTACTTCACCCTCCACTGCTTTCTGTCCAGCCCCATAAGCACCTTCCTCAGCAAAGCACACAGGGGCCGCTCGCAGGCCAGGTCCCAGCGGGAAGGACCCGCACAGACACAGCCTGGGCTCCGTCCACCCCAGAGAGACAGCAAGACCCACACCCACGCCGAGCTGCCCCGGGCGGGGCCTGCGGCCAACAATGCCTGGCGCACGCTCGCGTCCACTCCCCGGCCTGCCTGTGACCCCAGGAGGTAGGACTGCTATCCACGTGCGCGTGGGGGGTGCCGACGTTCGGCCAAGCCCCTACTGTGCAGGATTTTGGGGAAAAAATAGACGAATCTTCACAATCACTTTATCTCGGCGTGCTTAGTTTCGTTTCGCAGATGGGGGAAACCGAGGCTTGGAAAGGTTAAGCGTCCGCCCCAAGTTTCTGTGGAGCCAGGGCTGAACCCTGGGCTGAGCCCCTAACCGGGCTCTTGGCCCCTGTGTCACCATGCTCCCCTGTGTCACCCTGTGTCACCCTGCTCCCCTTTCTTAGGCTGATTCTGCTCCGCCTGTTGGGACGACAGACCCCACGGGGGCCTCTAACCCGGGCGTCGGCCCGGCCCCCCCAGCTGTCTAGAGGCCCACGGCCTCCGTCGGTGGGTCTGACACAGCCCAACCCCCACTGCACCTGCACAGGGACCCCCAGCAGCTCCCCAGGCCCCCAGGAGGGAGCTCAAACCCCTCACGCGGCCAGCAAGGCCCCTCAAGGTCTGCCCAGGCCTCCAGCAGCCTCCTCACCGGAGGGCCCCCTTGCTCCCCGCCCCTGAGCGCCTCTCCACTGCAGGCCCTGGTCCCCCAAGACTCTCCCCGCCCTGCTTGCCCGCAGCCTCAGCCGCAAGGCCCCTTCCTGGAAGCCCCCGGTCCCTCTGCAGGGCTCTCCCTCTGAGCCGCTCTCAGGACTCCAGGGGCTCCGGTGGGCTCTGAGTGGGACCCCAGCCCTGCAGTGGCTGCTGAAGGAGCAGGTGTGGGTCTGAGCTGATGGACAGGCCGACCCCGGCAGAAGCCCTGTGGTCACCTGGATCTCCATGTCGTCCCGGGTGGGGCCCCGGATGCGGATCTCCTCCCGGCGGGGCAGCCGGTCCTCGCTCAGGGTGACCCTGTACTCCACGCGGTTGTCCTCCAGGAGGGAGGGGTAGCTGGTGCTGGCAGACGCGCTCCCGTTTCCGGCCACGACGTAGCGGCCACGCACCCTCACCGCTGTGGGCGAGGGGCCGTCAGCACTGCAGGGCCCCCCACCCTGGGAGCCAGAACCTCCCCCTCCCACAGACGGCCCTGTTAGGGAGAGGGGACAAATGTGCCGGCAGGATGCACCGTCCAGGGCTTCACCTGCCACGCCCGCCCCAGGGCCCCCCGCTCTCCCGGGAGCAGACCTTCCTGGCGCCCCACGCACAGGGTGTCTGACCGACGGAGGCTTCCCCACACCGTTACTCTGTGCCTCTTCCCGGAGCCCGGGGAGCACTGTGGACCTGCTCCCTCACCAAGGGCAGGCACAAAGACCTCAGGGTGAGCACCCCAACCCAGATTCAAAGGGCACCCACGGTGTAGAGAGGTCGGCCTTCCCCAGAGACGGGTCTGACCAGCGCCCTGTGCCTGACCTGATCCGTCTTTGTTTAGGGTGAAAGGTCAAATATGTGATTTAGGGTGGGGGCTTTGAGTCACCAAGCCTCAGCCAAGCTGGAGACTGAGATCGGAATGGTCCGGGTAGCGATCAATCAGTCCCTCAACCTCATCGACATAAGGAAGTCCCCATGACACCCGGGCACTGAGCTCAGGAGAGCTCCCAGGGTTGGCAGCACACTGCATGTGTGGTTGCTCTCGAGGCTGGACACAGAGCCCTCCCTGACACCACCCTAAGCATCTCTTCCTTTGGCTGCCCCCTTGTAATAAGCCGTAACCGTGAGTTTAACAGCTCTCAGAGTTCTGGGGGTCCACCTGGTGAATCCCCCAACTGAGGGCATTTGAGGGACCCTCAGACTTGCAGGTGGCATCGGAAGGGAGGACACCTCGGGGCTGTGCCCTCAGACTTCTCGGTCTGGCCAGCTCACCCAGGTGTGTGAAGAGAGGCCTGCGGTTGATGATGTAGATGCTGGTGAGGTTGGGGGTGACGGTCAGGAACGTGACGTACTCTAGGAGGAAGCAGAGGAGCTTACATGACTTGCCCCAGGTCACGGCAGAGGTGGTCTCAGGTCGCTGAGGTCACAGTCAGAGGGAGGACGTGTTGGCGCCAGAGGGAGGTGGGACTTAGCTCCTCGACCGACTTTGCAAGAGACCTGACTTCTTACATAAATAGATCAAAGTCAAGGATTTTCCAAGCATAGCATCCCTCATGCTCAGATGCCTCCAGCAGGAGAGGCGAGAACAGCCCACCTCAGCCATCCCACGTCTGTGTTCTTCTGCGTCACAGGTGCTGAGAGCAACCGTGAGTGATGGGCCACCTCATCACCGACCTGAGCCTCCTGGGGAGGCTGAGACCCACTGGGAGGGCCGAGGACCAAGACAGCACGCAGCCCCACCACCTAGGCAGCGGGCACCCGGGCTCTGGGCTGGCGCGCTCTCCTGGAGGCTGGGGGGAGCCGGGCCCTTCGCCCCAGGGAGGCCCTACCTCTGGCCCTTCCGGCCGTGAAGGAGCCGCTCTGTGGCTGGCACGTGCTGTTGTCCCCGCCGCACACCTGGCACACGTCCCGCACCTGCCCGGAGTCCATCCTGCCATCACAGCCAAACGTCTGTGCAAAGGAGAGTGGCAGGTGAGGCCCCGGCGGTGTCTTCGGACAGGGCTGGCCTTTGAGGTTCGCACAACCAAACTGGCTGTTTCTGCCGTTTCTGGTGTAGGAGGTGAGCTTACATGACTTGCCCCAGGTCACGGCAAGGCTCTTGACTCCAAGCTCGACCTGTTCCCCAGCATCACCCAGCACAGACTCTGCTGCAGCTTCGTGGGAGCTGCACCCCCAGACTTGACCCCCTCGAAGGCCCCTTCATGGCCTGGCTTCTCTGGGGAGAACCCTCGGGGCCACAGAGGGTAGAAGGGCACTCCACCGCGCACACACGCCTACCCTGCAGCTGCCTGACACGCACAGCCTCAGGGCCCCGTCCTCCTGAGGGTCGCCCGGCACACAGCGCGTGCCGTCCAGGAAACGGTCCCCACGCCGCACCATGAAACTCTCGCCGACGGCCCGGCACACGTGTCTGCACAGGGCGTTCCCTGGGGAGAAGCAAAAGACAAGGAGCCCGGAGGGAGGGTGCAGGGAGCCGGGGACAGAGACTCTGCGAAGCTGGATCCAAGTGGGCTCTCACTGACCCCCAAGCGCCATCTCACTGGGCTCTTTGCATTTGGGGTCGGCGCGGGTTTTACTTCCCACCTGCCCCGCCTCCCGAGGCAGTAATCACATCACCATGTGATGAGTGGGCCGACTTGTGAGCCGAGTGCTTTTCCAGCATCACGCTACGCCTCCTATCTCCGTTTGACAGACGGGAGATGGAGACTCAGGGAGGAGAGGTCAGGGCTGACCTGCCGGCAAGGGGCTGAGCCGGGGCAGGTGGGATGCTTGGTGAGACACAGAGCCTGAGCCTGCTCGCAACAGCATCAGAGTGATGCCGGGCCTCCCCTAGTGACGCTCCCCGCCCAGGGTCTTGGGCCTGGCCCCCCAACCTGGGCCCACCTTCGCTGTACTGCTCTGCGGTCCCCCAGCGGTAGAAGGCGGTGCTGCCCCCTGGGGAGAGGCGCAGGGGCTCGCTGTCCGTCTGCGCACACTGCTCAGACATGAACTCCAGCTGGGTCTTCTCGCAGGCCTGGATGGAGGAGGTGGAGGACGGGCACAGGAGGGGCCAGGGCAGGGGGCTCGGGGAGGGAACCCTCGCCCCCGGGAGACAGCAAGGGCCCCTGCAGCGGGAAGATGAAAACTCGGGTTTGAGCCTGGCTCCTGGCTGCACCTCAGTTCCCTGCCCTGGAGAGTGCGGTGTCGAGAACCTTCCTCTGCTGACAGGAGGATTCTACAAGAGTCTGAGAGGACACAGGGCAGGGCCTGCCCCAGGCAACAAAGAGGAAAGAAAGCCAGGCAGAGAGCTCAGCAGAAGGAAGGCCCCGTTTATGTGGATCCACTACATCTGTGCTACGTCTAGCCAGAGCTGTGGTTTTTCCAGCGGTCATGTATGGATGTGAGAGTTGGACTATAAAGAAAGGTGAGCACTAAAGAATTGATGCTTTTGAACTGTGGTGTTGGAGAAGACTCTTGAGAGTCCCTTGGACTGCAAGGAGATCCAACCAGTCCATCCTAAAGGAGATCAGTCCTGGGTGTTCATTGGAAGGACTGATGTTGAAGTGAAACTCCAATACTTTGGCCACCTGATGCGAAGAGCTGACTCATTGGAAAAGACCCTGATGCTGGGAAAGATTGAAGGAGGAGGGGAGACAGAGGATGAGATGGTTGGATGGCATCACTGACTCAATGGAGATGAGTCTGAGTGAACTCTGGGAGTTGGTGATGGACAGGGAGGCCTGGCGTGCTACAGTCCAAGGGGTCGCAAGAGTCGGACACGACTGAGCAACTGAACTGAACTGAACTATGTCTGTGCAGGTATCAGTATTGGAAAAGTCACAGGAGTCGAGAGCAAAGGGCCTTTGCACGAGAAGCTGGTGCTGAGGCGGGCTGCGTCCTGGCCTGCTCTGCACTGGAGTCTGAGGAAAACAATCGGAGTGGGCCTGCTGAGTCCGCCTGGGAAAGGCGGGCAGGGAAGGTCTCACCACGTGCAGATCTTAAGTCAAGGCCAGGGGAGTCTCTCCACACCCTCTATGATGGCCTCGTGGGAAACACAAGTAAGTGCTGGAGGGGATGTGGAGACCTCAGAACCCTCGCACATTCCTGGTGGGAAGGCCAAACGGTTCAGCTGCCGTGGGAAATGGCTTGGAGGTTCTCAAGGAGTTAAATGTAGAACTACTGTGTGATCCAGCAATTTGGCTTTTAGGTGTACACCCCAAAGAGTGAAAAACTGGTGCTCAAATAAGGCCACGTACACACACACTCGTAGCAGTGCTATTCGCAACAACCGAAGACAGAAACAGCCCAAATGTATCGACAAATGGACGACGGATGAAGGCGCGAGCAAAATGCGGTCCCGTGGAAGATTACTGGATAATATTCCATCCCGTGGAGCATTATTCAGCCACGAGAAGGAGTGGAGTTCTAAGGCATGCTACACATGAAAATACCACACACCGAGTGGAAGACGCCAGATGCAGAAAGCCACGCGCGGTATGATTCCCCTTAGATGAGATGTCCAGCGCAGGTAAACCCCCAGAGCTAGAAAGTGGATTGGTGACTGGCAGGGACCAGGGGGAGGCGGCAGGGGAGTGGCTGTTTAATGAGCTGGGGTTTGCTCTGGGGTGACGGGAACCGCTTGGAACCAGAAAAAGGTGGTGGTCGCACGGTGCTGTGAAGGTGCGAGATAACACTGAACCGCAGAATTTCACATGGTTGACTTTATGGGTGTCAAAGTCACCTGAACTCATAACTAAAACAAATCACCCATGCTCTCCCCGTATCCGGCTTGGCTGTGGGAAGGAGAGGTGTTCTCAGTGCAGGGCAGTGCCATCCGGGTAAGGAGGGGGACACTCTGGGGGCGGGGGCTGCTTTCAGTGGTCGGACAGGCCTGGGCTGTGTGCTGTGGTCCAGAAAGTGAAAGTCGCTCAGTCGTGTCCGACTCTTTGCGACCCCATGGACTATACGGTCCATGGAATTCTCCAGGCCAGAGTACTGGAGTGGGTTGCCATGCCCTCCTCCATGGGATCTTCCCAACCCAGGGATCAAACCCAGGTCTGCCGCATTGCAGGCAGATTCTTTACCAGCTGAGCCACAAGGGAAGCCCAAGAATGCTGGAGAGGGTAGCCTATCCCTTCTCCAGCAGATCTTCCCAACCCAGGAATCGAACCGGGCTCTCCTGCATTGCAGGCAGATTCTTTACCAACTGAGCTATAAGGGGAAGGTATCAATAAAACCACTTTTGCTCTTGAAAGTGCCCCGTGCGAACCACAGATCACAGCCGTCCTGACCCTTGGGCTCCTCCAGGCCAATGCCACCTCTGACCACAGCCCCTCCCCTGCCCAGGGAAGCAGGCATACCTGGGTGTTGCACATCTCGGCCTGCAGGTCCGAACCTACGCACGTGCGCCCCCCAAAGGCAGGTCTGAAAATGCCCACAAGACGACGGGGTGAGAGGGGACCCAGGGCCCTGAGCCAGGGAGCACGGAGCGGCCACCTCCACGCAGTACCTGGGGTTGTTGCACCGCCGTCTCCTGGTAATCACGCCGCCTCCGCAGGAGCGGGAGCAAGGACTGGCGGGCCCCCAGCCAGACCAGTGCCCGTGCACCACCCCCACGGGGGCCAGCTCCGCCAGCGAGCGGCAGTGACCCTTGGAGCACCACTGCAAGAGACGGATGGGACCGTGTTCTGCACCCAGGGCCCCCCACAGCCACAGGCACCCACACTCACACGTACCCCACACCCAGAGCATCCTACACCCACAGGTGCCCTACACCCAGGGCCCCCCACACCCACAGGCACCCATACCCAGGGCATGCCCGCACGCACAAGGTAACCCCCATACACACACACACACACACACACACGCTTGCAACCTCCACCAATGCTAGACAGGACAGCCGACACCTGCCCGAAGTGCAGGGACTGCAGGAGGGTTCTGGCCACACAAGGCAGAGGGGACACGCAGGGGAGCCGCAGGACAGGTGACCAGGGCAGGGCACACGGAGGCCCACTGCCGAGCGGTCACGAGAAGCCCTGCCCCTCTGTGAGGCCGCTGACAACACACCCCTGTCCACAGGCCACCACACCGGGCCTGGGAGCAGGCATCCCCAAGTATACTGTGCTCTCTGGGGGCAGTGAGGAGGTCAAGAGGGGGACCCTGGACCCTCGCCTGCTCCAGCAGAGTCGCAAGGGTCCCGTAAGCCTGGAATAAAGCCACCTGCAGAGGGGGTGGGGCAAGCACTGGGCTGCCTACCACTCCTGACCAGCACACTCAGGACAGCGCCAGGGCCCTCTGCCCCCTTTTACTGAGGTCCTGCTGTCTCCCACCCCAGGAGGAGGGCTGCAGGGTGCAGGTCTGGGTGAGCACGTGTGAGTACGCATGTGTGTGTCCACACACACACACACATGCACGCACATGCCCTGCTGACTCCCCACTGACCTTCCCCACGCCACACTCTGTCCCATCCAGGAGAGGAATAAGCAGGCGGCTACAGCTGCTTGGGTCCAGGGGGTCTGTGTGGCAGGAGAGAGCCTGGCACATGTCCTAAGAGGGGGGACAGATGGCCAGCTGAGGGGCCCCCAGGGCCCGTGGGGTCAGTGCCCAGCTGCACCTGTCCCTCCCAGACCACAGGACAGTGACACAGCCAGCACCCCGGACAGTGGAGCGTGGAGAGTGGGGCCTGGCTGACCCCTTTATCGGGAACAGGAACAGTGGCCAGGGCCCACAAAAGTGTCTTCATTTGTTTTAAAATTGGAAGAAAAAAAAGATGGTCTTTTAGATCAAATAGAAGGTCCTAATATATAGCATTAATATACTTGTGTTTATAACAACACCTGTAATATCACATATTTTATGAAAACACTAAGCTGTAATTCCAAGTATTTTGTAAGCAGGAAGGGGCTCACAGAGGCAAAAGTGCCTGCAAGTCCTCTGCAGCCCAGGGAGGAAGTCTGTCTTTAGGGTACCTGCCCCCCGCCAGCTCCCCTCCCACTGCACTTTGGGCTTGGAGGTCACTTCCTCCAGGAAGCCCTCCAGCTCCCATAGGGTTGGAAGCTGTTGGTAACCACCTGTGCAGGATCAAGGTCCATGGGCTCAGGGGCTCTATCAGAGGCAGCTCTACATAATTTGTGGGGCTTCCTCAGAAGGAAAACCTGAGGGCCCTTGTTCAGAAATTGAGAATTTCCAGAGGCATCTGAGGGTCTGGGCCAGTGGGCAGGAGGGCGGAGAAGGGCGGTGGGGGCATGAGCGGGCAGAGGGAGGCCCTGGTGCGGAGGGGCGGGTGGCGGGGCGCGTCCCCCACGGCCGGACTCACCAGGTGCTCCCCGCGGAAGGTGCAGGCGACCGCCGCGGGGCCGAAGGCGACGCGGCACTGCTCGTCTGCGCCGTAGTAGAGGCCGGGCTGCACCTCGGGAGGCTGCCCCGCGGGCCCGGACAGCGGCCCCGGAGGGTCCCACAAGCAGCGCGCCCGTCCTGCGCTGCGACAAGGCCGCGGTTCAGGCCGGGGGTGGACCCCGGGTGGGGGACCCCGGGAGGGGGCGGGATGGACGGGTGGGCACCGGAGGTGAGGGCGAGCAAGGCCGAGATGGAGGGGTGCCCCCCGAGACGGGCCGCGAGCCCAAGGAGAGGTGGACTGGGGCCGCGACGGGAGCGGACACGAGCGGAGGGCCGCTGGAGGGCGGGGCCGGGGCGGAGGAGCGGGGCGCGCTGAGCCAGATGCGGGCGTAGGGAGGGGCGGGGCGGGGGCGCGGCTACCTGAGCAGACTCAGCAGCTGCCGGCGGCTGCAGGGGGACCACGCCGGGCCCCCGAGGGCGAGGGCGGGCGCCGCGCCGTCCGAGGCCATCACGTGGCCGCTGGGCCCGCAGCCGCTGCCCGGCACGCCATCGTGCTCCAGGCCGAAGCTGCGGAGGAGGCGGCTCTGAGGGCGGCGTTGACCCTGAGTAACCCACCCACCCTCGACTCCCTCGGCCCAGCGCTCTCGTCGCCCAGGTGGCTCTGGCCTCTTTTAGCCGATACACATCTAAAGGCTTTAGAAACGTGCCGGCCACACTCTTCACGGGGTTTGAAATCTGGGAGGACGGCGCTCCAGGGAGGGCCGTTGAGGCCCTGGTGCTGTTTGCCTTCTTGACCTGGGGTGCATCGGTGGGGTGAACACAGGAAAAACACTGCATTCTGGAGAAGTGGAAAGGTGGGCCTCTGGCCAGGGTTTCTGCTCCCAATGGAAGGCAACGGTTTTCAATTCCTGTTTGTTTCTCCCAACAAGATAGATGGAGGAGGGACTGCCCTGGCAGTCCAGTGGTTGAGAATTATTCATTTTCCAATGCAGTGGAGGGTTGGTCCCCAGCACAGGGGAACTGAGGTTACACATGGTGGGGGGTGGGGGGCACCTAAGAGCCCATGCAACTGAATAAATGAATAAATAAATATTTTTTACAAAAAAGATAGATGGAGGAATTGTGATGGCTGGGCTGGGGGAGAAGTCAGGCAGAGATGCAGAGAACTGGGGTAAAAGTGGCGGCTGTGGGTAGGAGCCCAGCCTTGTCCTGGGGGGGGGCGGGGATGGGAACTCCTCCACTCTGGCAGGAGGCTAACAGGCAGCATGTGGGAGCTGGGGGCTGGTGGGTGAGGAAGTTAGGCACTCACTTTCCACTTTAGGAGTCTCCGGTACTATTTGAATTTTCATAGGAAGCAGGTATTTGCTTTCATAATGAAAAGACTAAAAATCAAAAAAGCAAGACGCCCCCCACTCTTGGTAGACAACACAGAGGAGCGCGCTGCTGCTGCTGCGTCGCTCAGTCGTGTCTGACTCAGCGACCCCGCGCACGGCGGCCCCCAGGCTCCCCTTCAGTCATGTCCAACTCTGTGCGGCCCCACAGACAGCAGCCCGCCAGGCTCCCCCGTCCCTGGGACTCTCCAGGCAAGAACACTGGAGTGGGCTGCCATTGCCTTCTCCAGTGCGTGACAGTGAAAAGTGAGAGTGAAGTCGCTCAGTCATGTCTGACCCTGTGTGGCCCCACAGACGGCGCCCACCAGGCTTCCCCGTCCCTGGGACTCTCCAGGCAAGAACACTGGGGTGGGTTGCCACTGCCTTCTCCAATGCGTGACAGTGAAAAGTGAGAGTGAAGTCGCTTCGTTGTGTCCAAGTCTTAGCGACCCCCATGGACTGCAGCCCACCAGGCTCCTCCGTCCATGGGATTCTCCAGGCAAGAGTACTGGAGTGGGGTGCCATTGCCTTCTCTGACAGAGGAGCACAGAGTTGCCCAAAGAGCGTGTAACAGTCATACGAGGAAAAGTCTGAAAATAACCTAAGTCTAACACTGGGGAATGGATTGAGTAAAATACGTGCATACCAAAAAAAAAAAAAAAATCAATATATGTTGTAAAAGAACATTTGAGAGAAACGTTTGGGATATATTCTTATATAAAAAGGTTAACTTGGCTGCCCTGGTGGTCCAGCGACTAGAAATCCGCCTGCTGGTACATGGGGCAAAGGTTCAGCCCCTGGTCCAGGAAGATCCCCCGCGCCTCGGAGCAACTAAGCCCGTGCACCACAGCTACTGAAGCCCAGGACCCCCGGAGTGGGCGCTCCGCAGCAAGAAGCCGCCAAAGCGAGAAGCCCACACGCCACTCCCAGAGCAGAGCCCCCACTCGTAGAAACTAGAGAAAGCCCGAGAGTAGCCATGAAGACCCAGTGCAGCCGAAGATAATTAATTAAAAAAATGGTTACGTGGAAAAAAATTTTTTAAAGGCAGTTAACCAACGTACAGCATAATCCCAATTTTGTGGATGAAAATGATGTGTGTGCGTGTGTAAAGAAAAGATGGATGTTTTCTCCAAGTGGTGGGATTTGGGGTGATTTTTACAGCCTTGTTTTCCTTTACATGAATTTCCTACAATAATCACTTTTTAACTCCTAAGTTTGTTTTGCTTATATTTGGGGGGGGGGGAATGTTTTAATTATTAGGTAATAAAGAAGTATCAGATTTCCAAGCCCTTGCCCCTCACCCTCCCGAGTCCACTGGGTCAAGAGTAGAGGCCCCTCCCACCTGGCTCTTCCTGATACCCCCACCAGCCATGACCTCCCCTCCCCAGGTCGTGTCCTTGCCTGGAGCTTGGGGCCAGGGCATGGGGCCCCTTACCTGTGCCCAATCTCATGGGCGATGGTGAGCCCCAGGTCAAAGCCAGTATCCTCAGTGATAAGGCAGCTCCAGGAGGAGGAGCAGGCGCCCCCCAGCTGGGTGACCCCCCGAACCTGCCGGTTACCATCGGGCAATTCCAGGTCAAACCTCAGGAAGAGAGAACAGACACCCAGGGGGCGCTGAGGTGCCTGCCCGCCAGCCGGCCACCTTGGCAGAGAACGGGAGCAGCTCCCGGGCAGGTTGGCATGCCTGCGGGGGCTTGGCTACCTGGTGATGTACAGGACCAGGTCAGCATGCCCGGGGTCCGTGTCGTCCTCGGGGTTCACTGTCCTGCTCCATTCACAGACGCTCAGCAGCGACGCGGTGATGTTAGCTGTGATCTCTGGAGCATCCTGGGAGGCCGGCAACAGAGCACACTTTTAGGGGCTCCACCCCAAGCCGGGTGCTGACTGCTGCTGCAGCCTCAGTCCTCATGACAACGCTACTACCATCCCAGGGCACAGAGGAGGGGCCTGGGGCTCAGCAGGGCAGAGCTGGAGCTCGGGGCCAGGGCTGGCGGGCAGGAAGACATCACCCCTGCTGTGCACCCGCTGGAGAAGTGAAGTGCAAGTCGCTCGGCGGTGTCCGACTCTCTGCGACCCCATGGACAATACAGTCCATGGGATTCTCCAGGCCAGAATACTGGAGTGAGTGGCCTTTCCCTTCTCCGGGGGAATCTTCCCGACCCAGGGATCGAACCCAGGTCTCCTGCATTGCAGGCAGATTCTTTACCAGCTGAGCCACCAGGGAAGCCCAAGAATACTGGAGTGGGTAGCCTATCTCTTCTCCAGCAGATCTTATGGACAGAGGTTAAAGACTGCAGAAACAGGTTTACCAGGGACTGGGCTCCCGGCTCAGCACCTACCTCAGGCTGGGTCAGGATGACCATCTTCACCAGGTGAACTCGGAACTGAGCCCCCAGGGATGGGTCCCTCAGCAGCTCTGACCCCTGTGGAAGGGCGGGCAGGAGAGGTGACACATGAGGGCGGCCGCGGCTGACGTCAGGGATCCAGGGGTGGGGGCGGGGTGCCTGGAGAGGATGCTCCATCAGCCTGGGGGGAACCTGAGGTGCTAGTCCTCCAGCTGGAAGCCAGCCATAGAGACAGTCGGTCCTCCGGCCCTCGCTTTGCTCACGGCTCAGGAAGGCCAGCCAACACAGAGAACCCTTGAAACAACAGGATGCAAATAACTGCCATCCACCTAGAATGTTCCTTTCAAACACGGGCTTCCCTGGTGGCTGAGATGGTAAAGAGTCTGCCTGCAATAAGAGACCCAGGTCGCTCCTGGGGTTGGGAAGATCTCCTGAAGAAGGAAATGGCTACCCACTCCAGTATTCTTGCCTGGAAAATCCCATGGCCAGAGGCGCCTGGCAGGTTATAGTCCATGGGGTTGCAAAGAGTTGGAACAACTGAGCGACTTCACTTTCACTCCTCTCGGCCTGGAGCCACCCTGTCCATTCTCATCTCCGTCCAATACCTCTCTTATCTCTGCTCATCTCCACGAGGCAGCTGAGGACCTCCTCCCCCTGCCCTGTGTCTCCTCCCTGGGTACCCCAATGAGAAGGCTCCCCTCCAGGTTCCCGGGCTTCCCATGTGGTACTAGTGGTAAAGAATCCACTTGCCAACACAGGAGACACAAGAGACGCAGGTTTGATCCCTGGGTGGAGAAGATCCCCTGGAGGAGGAAAGGGCAACCCACTCCAGTATGCTTGCCAGGAAAATTCCATGGGCAGAGGAGCCTAGTGGGCTACAGTCCATGGGGTTGCAAAGAGTTGGGCACAACTGAGCAACTGAGCACTCCTGCACCCAGCTCCCGCTCTTCCAGTGCATCTGCCAAGATGCCAGCAAGGCTGTCACTTTGCACAGCGGTTGTTCACGTGAGCTTGTCCTCTAGAGACGTGGCGTCTGGCAGAGGATGTGGCCACCGCTGGCCTCGGCTGACCTGAGTCTGAGCCAGGCTCTCCCCCTACCTGCCTGTGTCCTCAGGATCCTGTTAACTAACCTCAGGGCCCCAGTTCCCTCCTCTGTAAGAGGGAGAGAAAGACTTCCATGGCTGTTGGCAGACTTAGCAACAATGCAGCCGGCACACAGTGGGTGCCCGGCCGTGACGCGGGCCGTTACCACGACCGGCACCCCCTGGGAAGGAGCCAGTCTGCGGTACTACCTGACCATCGCTGGGCCTCATAAAACACGTTGAATGGCCAGAGGGAGCGTGGTTTGATGATCAAATTTCAGTATATTAGACGTAGAGGCACCCCCAAAGCTTGGAAACAAGAGCTTTCAAGTGACTTAGAGGGAATATTTTCCTTCTTGGGGGCTGGGAGCTGGAAACCCAAGATGGCTTGTCCTGGACTTGAGCCAGCTTCTCCAGGGATTGGGACCTTCCTTTTCTCCAAGATAGCTGGGCACACCTGACGCTGGGAACAAGGTGATGCCAAGGACCCCACCTTCTGACGCTGCCCCGACTCCAGGGTCCACTCACCAGGGGAGCAGCTCAGGCCCTGGTGCTGCCAGCAGGGGCATTGCTTTCCCAAGGTTTGTGGAAACTTACCTGGCTGCCTAGGACACATGTGTCTCTGTGTATTTACAAGCGAACGCGCTCTGGTGTGGCCCGGCTCCAGTGGGAGCGCAATCACCAGCTTTGGGGCCGCCTGTGTCTGTGCTGCGTCTTTGTCTCTGAGATAATAATCAGTTGGAACTGTGCGTCCTGCCCCCGCTGTTACCCCAGAAGTCAAGTAAGGGGGAGCCCCTCCCACACGGGGGTGCAAGAAGGGCGCCGAGAGAGCCCAGCGTGGGGGAGCCCACTACAAGCCAGTGTGAGCTGAGGGGCCCCCAGGTCAAAGGGACACTGGGGGAACGGCCAGGCTTACGGGTCCGGAGCACAGGGACCCAGGAGCAAGAAGCTGGGGGTTGCACTCCCCAGTTGAGTGGAGGATAAGAACAGATCGCATCTCTCCCCACCCCAGGACCCTGAGCCTCAAATGTGACCCCAGCCTCAGGCTTACACTGAGTTCGACCCACCAGATAAGTGAGCCCACTGATGCTGTGCACAAGCCCTGGGTACGGGGAGCTGTGTCCACAGGCTCCCAAGGATGGGCCAGCGGTGGCCTCCAAGGACCGCCGCCGCCCCCAGACCCCCGAGCCCGCCCCCGGTCCGCACTGCCCACAGAGCCTGTTGCCCCGGCCCGCTCTCACCATGTTGAGGTTGGTGAGCACGTAGCGCTCCGTCTCCTCCCCGTGGGTCCGGTGGACGTCAGGACCCACGGCCACCAGCAGCTCCAGGTGCAGGACGTGCCCGGCGGCCCGTCTCCGGAGGCGAGGGGCAGGGGGGCGGCCTGGTGAGGGGGCAGGCAGGGCTGAGAGCCGGGGTCCTGCAAAGCAGGTGAAACGGGGCTCTGGCCACCGGGTCGGCTGACCTCAGGGCCCGCATGACCAGGCCTCACCATCCCCTATGCTCGTGGGCTTGGAGACGCGGTGGTGGGAAGCCCCCCATGCCATCCACTGTGGGGAGGGGGTAGTTGGCGGGCCCCAGCCTCAGCTTCCTTGCAGGGAACTGCCTCTGGCACCGGGAGACTGAGAGAGCCGTTGCTAGTTCTTTTCTAATTATTAATCTGCTAAGCATTTATTTAGTTAATTAACTGATGTATAGTAACTTACAATGTGTTAGTTTCAGATGTACAGCACCGTGACGCAGTTACGCGTGTGTGTGAGCGTGTGTGTGCATACGTGTGCATACGTGTATGTGCACGCGTGTGTGCATACGTGTGTGTGCGTGTGTGTGTGTGTTCAGTTGTTAAGTCATGTCTGACTCTGCAGCCCCATGGACTGTAGCCTGCCAGGCTCCTCTGTCCATGGGATTCTCCAGGCAAGAACACAGGAGAGGGTTGCTATGCCCTTCTCCAGGGGATCTTCCCGACCCAGTGATCGAACTGGAGTGTCCTGCTTGGCAGGAGGATTTCTTACCACTGCGCCACCTGGAAGCCCTTATATAAACACACACACATGTATGTGCGCTTTTTTCAGGTTCTTTTCCCTTTTAGGTTATTATAAAAAAAGTTAGCAGTTGAGTACAGTTCCCTGTGCTATAAGTAGGACCTTGTTCATCTATTGTGTGTGTGTGTGTGTGTGTGTGTATTCAGTCGTGTCTGACCCTTTGCAACCCCACAGACTGTAGCCTGCCTGGCTCCTCTGTCCATGAGATTTTCCAGGCAAGAATACTGGAGTGAGTTGCCATTTCCTCCTCCAGGAGATCTTCCCGACCAATACATAGAACCCAAATCTCTTGTATCTCCTGCGCTGACGGGCAGATTCTTCACCACTGTACCATTTCATAGATCAGTTCAGTTCAGTTCAGTCGCTCAGTCGTGTCCGACTCTTTGCGACCCCATGAACTGCAGCACGCCAGGCCTCCCTGTCCATCACCAACTCCCAGAGTTCACCCAGACTCACGTCCATCGAGTCGGTGATGCCATCCAGCCATCTCATCCTCTGTCGTCCCCTTCTCCTCCTGCCCCCAATCCCTCCCAGCATCAGAGTCTTTTCCAATGAGTCAACTCTTTGCATGAGGTGGCCAAAGTATTGGAGTTTCAGCTTTAGCATCATTCCTTCCAAAGAAAACCCAGGGCTGATCTCCTTCAGAATGGACTGGTTGGATCTCCTTGCAGTCCAAGGGACTCTCAAGAGTCTTCTCCAACACCACAGTTCAAAAGCATCCATTCTTCTGCACTCAGCTTTCTTCACAGTCCAACTCTCACATCCATACATGACCACAGGAAAAACCAGAGCCTTGACTAGACGGACCTTTCTTGGCAAAGTAATGTCTCTGCTTTTCAATGTGCTATCTAGTTTGGTCATAACTTTCCTTCCAAGGAGTAAGTGTCTTTTAATTTCATGGCTGCAATCACCATCTGCAGTGATTTTGGAGCCCAAAAAAATAAAGTCTGACACTGCTTCCACTCTTTCCCCATCTATTTGCCAGGAAGTGATGGGACCAGATGCCATGATCTTTGTTTTCTGAATGTTGAGCTTTAAGCCAACTTTTTTACTCTCCACTTTCACTTTCATCAAGAGGCTTTTGAGTTCCTCTTCACTTTCTGCCATAAGGGTGGTGTCATCTGCATATCTGAGGGTATTGATATTTCTCCCAGCAATCTTGATTCCAGCTTGTGCTTCCTCCAGCCTAAAGGATGTACTCTGCATATAAATTAAATAAGCAGGGTGACAATATACAGCCCTGACGGACTCCTTTTCATATATAGTACTGTGTATATGGCACCCCACTCCAGTACTCTTGCCTGGAAAATCCCATGGACGGCAAAGCATGGTGGGCTGCAGTCCATGGGGTCACTAAGAGTCCGGTACCACTGAGCGACTTCACTTTCACTTTTCACTTTGATGCATTGGAGAAGGAAATGGCAACCCACTCCAGTGTTCTTGCCTGGAGAATCCCAGGGACGGCGGAGCCTGGTGGGCTGCCGTCTATGGGGCCACACAGAGTCGGACACGACTGAAGCAACTTAGCAGCAGCAGCAGTGTGCATATGTTAATCCCAAACTCCTAATCTACTCGTCCCCTCTGCTCCTTTCCTAACTATAAGCTTGTTTCCGGTGTTGAGCGAGCAGTTCCACGCTGGCCCTCCTGGAGCTGGCTTCTCAGCGCCCGTGGTTTTGAGCCCTCGGACAGCCACCACCTGAGTTAGGACATCTCTGCCCTCCTCGGGTGGGGAGTGGGAGGTGCCAAGCTCTTGCATGTCACTCACGCTATGACATTTAGAACAGACGGCTCGCCTGGCTCACAGGAGAGAGGTGGCCAGGTCTTGGGAGGATGGCTGTCTCAGGTGGAGATACTTCATTCCACCCTCTGGGCTGGCTAGGCATGCAGGGCAGTGCAAGGCCCAGAAGTCAGCTACTGTGTGGAGTTTACATCCTCTGGCTACCCCAAAGCCCCACTGTGGGCACACTGGAGAACGACGTCGCCCCAGGATGGTAAGAAAAGCCCAGGGCCCCACCGTGCTTGCAGCAGACGCAGCCTGGGGAAGGCATGAGCAGGCCTGCGGGCGACAGGGCCGACTCCCACCCTGGCTGTGCCTGGGAGTCCTTGAGCAGGCTTGCAGCGGGCACGGCTCATCTTTGGGCCCCTGGGTTCCCATCTGCTGCATGGGAACTCTCAGCGACCTCTGACCTAGGGCCCAAGGCTCCAAGGCCCACATCAGTGAACGTGCTTTGTAGACGGTGAATGGCTGTTCAGAGGCGGGAGGTCTGCATGTCCGAGCAGACAGTCTGAGGGCACAGCTGGTGGCCATGTGCCCCCCGGCCTGCCCCGTGGGCTGGCACACCCTGCATGCTCACGAAGGCGGCTCGAGGAGCTCGGCTGTTCTGCATGGCCCCAGGCATCAGGAGAGCTGGGCCCTCCCCCAGAGCCGTCCCTGCCCACAGCCCCCTACCCCTCCCAGGAGCTGTACCTGGAACGGTGGGGGCCCCAGGGGTGGGCCTGTGGGTCAGGTGGGGCTGTGCGCCCCCCAGGGATGCACCAGTGCCCGGTGCTGCCTCTTCAATGGCTGGATGTAGAACCTGTCTGCACCCACCAAGATGTCGCCCTCCTGGAGGACAGAGAGCCATCTGGTCTACCAGCCCTTCCCCCTGTGCAGGGAAGGGCCTCAGTGGGCCGTCACAGCACCAGGCACGGACGGGCCCTGGGTCTCTCCCAGGGCTCCTCCCCGAGTCCAAGGCCCAAGAGCCCATCTGTGGGAGACAGCAAGGGACCCATGCCCTCTGGGGCTGCACCCACTGACTGCCACCTGCCGCCAGCTCCCACGGCCGGCTTCCCATTCCCCATCACGTGCTCAGGCTTCAGCCCCCAGATTGCAGGGCCTAGTGAAGACCACAGACAAGGATGGAGGGGTTCTCAAGGGCCGCGCTCGGCCTGCGCTAATGGACAGTGCTGCCTGTCACCAGGTGGACCGCCAGTGCCCTGTCTCGGCCCGGGCTGGACTGTCCAACCCGGGAACCTGGCGGCAGGCGGCGGGGGGGCGGGGGGTTGTATGACATAAATGGCTCTGCTCACTGGGTGACACCGCGTGACGACACGTGACACCAGTCCCCACAGCCCCCAGGAGGCCGGGGCCGCCTTCACCACGCCTCAGGGACAGCACAGGTCAGCCGAGGGGCTGGCCCTGGGTCAGCTGGACGAAGGGGTTCAGCTGAGCCCGAGCTCAGCTCTGACTGCAAAGCCCACCCTCTTCCCGTCCCCACGCCCCGGGCCTGCACTCAGCTCTGCCCCTGCTAGCTGGGTGGCCCTAGGGAACTCAGCGGCTCCTCTGAGCCTCCAAGGAGCAGGCCCTCACTGGGTCAGAGTCTGGCAAAGATCCAAGCGGTCTTGCTCTCGCATCTGGGGGCTGGGGGACACATCTGCCCCATGGTGTCCCCCCAGCCAGCCCGGGCGCCCACTCACCATGAGGCCCGAGCAGTAGGTGAGCCTGGCTGCTGTGTCCGGGGGCAGCAGGGCCCAGCCTCCTGTGAGGCAGGGGTGGGGAGGCCCCCTCAGCAGCCGCAGGGAGGCACTGACTGTGCGCTCGCTGGCGAAGGAGGCGGCCAGCAGGCCCAGCTCAGGCTGGAAGCGGAAGGAGAGGAGCCAGCCCAGGGCTGCCAGGGAGCAGCGTGGGGCCCTGCATGGCCCGGCCTCGTCCTTGTCCTCACAGGCGCAGGCCAGGGGGGCCACATCGAACGGGGGCACCACGGGAGACAGGAGGCCCCGTGCTCACCCCTGCTCAGCCCTCCGGGTCCTCTCGGGGGTCCGCGCTGGCCCACAAGCCCGGCCCCATGCACCTGACCCCGACCCCAGAGCAGTCACGAGTGGGACACCCCTCACTCTCTGCTTGCCCTGCCCCTGGCCCCTACCAGCTCTGGATCAAAGTCCCCAGTGGTCCTCGTCAGAAAGGGGGCTGGCACCACAGAGAGGCCCCCAGAGGTGGCCCAGGAACAGCGGGAAGAGGCTCTGGCTGGAGCGCGACCCAGTGCCCGTCTTGCTTCTCACAGAAAACATAAATGTTTACATCCTGGCCAGAAACCCACAAGACTTCCTGAGCTGGTCGGCCCAGGCGAGGCGCCGGGCCGGGAGAGACCAGCTAATGAGTGACCATTGCCTTGAGCGAGATACCGAGGAGACTCCCAGGGTCAGAACCCCAGCTCGCCTGGAACACCCGGGCCAGTCTTTATCAACTTGGCAGAGAGGACCAGAATTAATTAAGAGCGACAGCGGCACCTCTGACCTCCTCCCAGCAGAGCCTCCAAAAAGCCGGGCCCCCTGACTCAATGGTGAGACACCCCTGCCTCCCCGGACCCCCGTGGGCTCTGAGAAACCCCCCTTGCAAGGGGGCCCGCCAGGACGTGTACCTTCAAAGGCAGCATCAGGGCCAAAGTAAGAGGTCACGTCCGCTGGCTCCAGGGCCTGCAGAAACTGCTGTGAGACAGAGAGACAGCGCTGAGGAGTGAGGAGACACGGGGTGGGGGGGGTGGGGGGTCGCGGAGCAGGCCGAGGGGCGAGAGAGGGGCCCTGGATGGAGCGGGGTGGGGGGACGGCGTCTGCCCTCACCATCGGGTGTGCAGCACTGAGGCCAACTCCATCTCCAGGGAGCCCACTTTTCCCCTGAACCCTGAGTTCAGACTTCCTCCCCCTCTGCCCAAACGCTGTTGGGCGCCCCCTCGCCCCCCAGGGAACCCAGCCCTGAGCCCCAGAAGAGTCTGGATTCCCAGCTCCCAGGTTCCCCAGCACCGCGGCCTCATGGGCCCACCCACCTGCCGGGGATCAGGGAGTGCCCAGCAGCTCAGGAAGAAGAGCGCAGAAGTGAGGGTCCCCCGCACGCCTCTCCCCTGTGCAGAGGGAGCCATGCTGCCTGCGATGATCTGCAGGAATCCTGGAGTGCCGGCAGGCGGGCCGCGGGGCTGGACCAGGAGGCTGGGTTTACTCGCGGGCGCTTCCTCCCAGGGCAGGCGCTGGGGGACTGGGCGGCCTGCTGGCTCCTCCTGGCCGTGCGCAGGGCTGGCTCTGACTCAGAGGACTGCCACCCAGCCTGCCCCTGGGAGCCTGGGGCTGGGGTTGGGGATTGGGGAGGGGTGGGATTCATCTCCCAGTGGTGACACACGGGGAGATGAATCCCAGGGACACCCTGCTTTCCGGGACCTATCCCTGCGCTCCCATCATCACCTCATTCCCTCCCTCTCGGCCACTGCCTGGCCTGTGTCTGTACCCGGCGGGCACTCACAGCACTGGGCTGGGGGCACCGGGCACACTCAGCGTCCCAGGCTCCCTGGTCCCCTCCGTTTGCTGGGAGGTTCTCAGGGACGTGTGCCCCACTCCATTCCGCCTCCAGGAGGCCTTCCCCAGCAGGAGGCCAACGAGGGAGGGGTACCCCCTGGTCCATGCCCACCTCAACCCCCTTCGAGTCCCATTACGCTGGAGGCACCTGCCCGTCCATCTGGGCTGGTCCGCTTCCCCTTACAGATGTCAGTAGCGGTCTGAGCCTCTGCCTTTTATCTGCCGCGGGCATCCCAACCCAGTGGGTGGTGTTCATGCCCGACTCCACCTCTGGCAGCGCTTCTGAGACCCAAACTGACAACCCATGCTCATCCAGCCATCTCATCAACCTGGGCTGGGATCTGGACTGGGCTCCCCACCTGGCCCCTTGGCTCTCCCTCTCCACTCCCATCCGATGTCCTCACGCCCCAGCTCTGCCCTTAGGATGGCATGTCCACTGAGCCTCCAGGCCTTGTGATTCGCAATCTGGCCCCTGTCAGCCCCCTGCCTGCCTCCCTAGCCTGCCCCCTGTGCTCACAGACCTTTAGCTACCACCACCCCAGCTTGCCTTCCATCCCTCAGACACTTCCAGGGTTCTGTCCCTCCCTCTCACCCTGGGTCTTCACAGTCCAGTTTCAGCCCAAACATCACCTTCTTCATGGCGCCATCTAAATACCCCTGCCCCCAAGAGGGGTGCCACATTTAGAAGAAAAAGTCAGGACAGCAGTGGAATTTGACTTTCAGATAAACAATGGAATTTTTTTTTTCTTCTTCTGGTGTAAGGGTGAAAGTAAATGCAAGAAGGCAAAGTAGTTGTCCTGGGATGTCTGACAATTAGCTGAGAAAAGAGAAGCAAAAGACAAAGGAGAAAGGGAAAGATCTATCCAAATGAATGCAGAGTTCCAGAGAAGAGCAAGGAGAGATGAGAAATCTTCCTAAGTGAACAATGCAAAGTAATGAAAGAAAACGGTAGAAACGGAAAGACTAGAGATCTCCTCAAGAAAATGAGAGATACCAAGGGGACATTTCATGCAAAGATGGACACAATAAAGGACAGAAACAGCAAGGACCTAACAAAAGCAGAAGAGATTAAGAAGACGTGACAAGAATACACAGAAGAACTATATAAAAAAGGTCTTCAGTTCAGTGGCTCAGTTGTGTCCGACTCTTTGCAATCCCATGACTGCAGCACACCAGGCCTCCCTGTCCATCACCAACTCCCGGAGTTTACTTAAACTCATGTCCGTTGAGTCATGATGCCATCCAACCATCTCATGCTCTATTGTCCCCTTCTCCTCCCATCTTCAATCTTTCCCAGAATCAGGGTCTTTTCAAATGAGTCAGTTCTTAACATCAGGTGGCCAAAGGATTGGACTTTAGCTTCAACATCAGTCCTTCCAATGAACACTCAGGACTGATCTCCTTTAGGATGGACTGGTTGGATCTCCTTGCAGTCCAAGGGACTCTCAAGAGTCTTCTCCAACACCACAGTTCAAAAACATCAATTCTTTGGTGCTCAGCTTTCTTTAGTCCAGCTCTCACATCCATACATGACTACTGGAAAAACCATACATAGCCTTGACTAGACGGACCTTTGTTGGCAAAGTAATGTCTCTGCTTTTCAATATTCTATCTAGGTTGCTCATAACTTTCCTTCCAAGGAACAAGCATCTTTTAATTTCATGGCTGCAGTCACCATCTGCAGTGATTTTGAAGCCCAAAAAATAAAGTTTGACACTGTTTCCACTGTTTCCCCATCTATTTGCCAGGAAGTGATGGGACTGGATGCCACGATCTTAGTTTTCTGAATGTTGAGCTTTAAGCCAACTTTTTCACTCTCCTCTTTCACTTTAATCAAGAGGCTATTTAGTTCTTCTTCACTTTCTGTCATAAGGGTGGTGTCATCTACATATCTGAGGTTATTGATACTTCTCCCAGCAACCTTGATTCCAGCTTGTGTTTCATCCAGCCCAGTATTTCTCATGATGTGCTCTGCATATAAGTTAAATAAGCGGGGTGACAATATACAGCCTTGACACACTCCTTTTCCTATTTGGAACCAGTCTGTTGTTCCATGTCCAGTTCTAACTGTTGCTTCCTGACCTGCATACAAATTTCTCAAGAGGCAGGTCAGGTGGTCTGGTATTCCCATCTCTTTCAGAATTTTCCACAGTTTATTGTGATCCACACAGTCAAAGGCTTTGGTATAGTCAATAAAGCAGAAATAGATGTTTTTCCGGAACTCTCTTGCTTTTTCGATGATCCAGCGGATGTTGGCAATTTGGTCTCTGGTTCCTCTGTTTTTTCTAATACCAGCTTGAACATCTGGAAGTTCATGGTTCACATATTGCTGAAGCCTGGCTTGGAGAATTTTGAGCATTACTTTGGTAGCGTGTGAGATGAGTGCAACTGTGAGGTAGTTTGAGCATTCTTTGGCATTGCCTTTTTTTGGGATTGGAATGAAAACTGAGCTTTTCCAGTCCTGTGGCCACTGCTGAGTTTTCCAAATGTGCTGGCATATAGAGTGCAGCACTTTCACAGCATCATCTTTCAGGGTTTGGAATAGCTCCACTGGAATCCCACCACCTCCACTACATCATGGAAAATGCTGGGTTGTATGAGTCACAACCTGGAATCAAGGTTGCCAGGAGAAACATCAAGAACCTCAGGTATGCAGATGACAGCACTCTAACAGCAGAAAATTACGAGGAACTGAGGGACCTGTTGATGAGGGTGAATGAGGAGAGTGCAAAAGCTGACTTGAAATTCAACGTTCAAAAAACTAAGATTAAAAACACACGTGTACCTCATTGCAGCACTATTTCCAACAGCTAGAACATGGAAGCAAGCTCCATGCCCACGGACAGATGGATGGGCAAGGAAGCTGTGGGTATGTACACAGTGGAATACTACTCAGCCAGCAAAAGGAACACATTTGAGTCAGTTCTGATGAGGTGGATGAAACTAGAACCTGTTAAACGGCTGAAGTGACTCAGAGAAAGATGAATGTTGTATTCTAACGCACATATACGGAATCTAGAAAAATGGTTCTGAATAATTTATTTGCAGGGCAGCAATGGAGAAATAGACATAGAGAACAGATCTATGGACATGGGGAGAGGGGAGGAGAGGGTGCGATGCATGGAGAGAGTAACAGGGAAACTTACATTACCATATGGAAAATGGGGAGCCAACGGGGATTTGCTGTCTGGCTCAGGAAACTCAAACAGGGGCTCTATGTCAACCCAGAGGGGTGGGGTGGGGAGGGGGATGGGAGGGAGGGTCAAAAGGGAGAGGAGAGATGTGTACCTATGGCTGATTCGTGTTGGAGTTTGACAGAAAACAGAAAAATCCTGTAAAGCAATTATTCTTCAATAAAAAATTAATTAAAAAATAAAACTAAGATTATGGCATCCAGTCCCATCACCCCATGGCAAATAGAAGGGGAAAAAGTGGAAGCAGTGACAGATTTTATTTTCTTCGGCTCCAAAATCACTGTGGATGGTAACTGCAGTCATGAAATTAAAAGACGCTTGTCCTTGGAAGGAAAGCTATGACAAACCTAGATGCTGTATTAAAAAGCAGACACATCACTTTGCTGACAAAGGTCCATATAGTCAAAGCTATGGTTTTTCCAGTAATCACATACAGGATGTGAGAGTTGGACCATAAAGAAGTCTGAGCACCAAAGAATTGATGGTTTCAAACTGCGGTGTTGGAGAAGACTCTTGAGAGTCCTTTGGACAGCAAGAAGATCAAACCAGTCAATCCTAAAGGAAATTAACCCTGAATATTCATTGGAAAGACTGATGCTGAAGCTGAAGCTCCAATAATTTGGCAACCTGATGCAAAGAGATGACTCCTTGGAAAAGACCCTGATGTTGGGAAAGATTGAGGGCAAGAGGAGAAGGGGATGACAGAGGATGAGATAGACAGATGGCATCATCAACTCAACAGATATGAGTTTGAGCAAACTCTGGGAGATGGTGTCGGACAGGGTAGCCTGGTGTGCTGTAGTCCATGGGGTTGCAAAAAGCTGGACACGACTTAGCAACTGAACAGTAACAACGATGCTCTCAGGGCTTCCCAGGTGGCTCAGTGACAAAGAATCTGCCTGCCAGGCGGGAGATGTTGTTGGATCCCTGGGTCGAAAGATCCTCTGGAGAAAGAAATGGCAACCCACTCCAGTATTCTTGCCTTGGGAAAGCCCATGGACAAGAGAAACCTGGCGGGCTACCGTCTACGGGGTCACAAGAGTTGGGACACAACCTAGCAACTAAACAAGAAGTATGCCCTCATATTGTAGCTATTATATGGAACATATTATGGTAAAAATTATCCTTTATCTGAAATTCCTGTTTCTCTGGGCGTCCTGCGTGTTCTCTGGCAGCCTTAACCTTCCTCGGTCTCTACCACAGCATTTCATCTTCTCATCTTGGTGGCAGTTGCTAGGATACAAAACTGCTGATTTGGTATCTGAATTTCCCTGAAGGCCCCCCAGCACAGGTCCAGAGGCTGGGATGGGAGCTTTGGGGAAACGCAGGCCTGGCCTCCAGGTGTTGTCAGAGCCAGGCAGGAGGTGCGAGTGACATCTCTGTTGTCACATAACATACAACACGCTCACTCCTTGGAAGAAAAGTCATGACCAACCTAGACAGCATATTCAAAAGCAGAGATATTACTTTGCCAAAAAAGGTCCGTCTAGTCAAGGCTATGGTTTTTCTAGTAGTCATGTATGGATGTGAGATTTGGACCATAAAGAAAGCTGAGCGGCGAAGAATGGATGCTTTTGAACTGTGGTGTTGGAGAAAACTCTTGAGAGTCCCTTGGACTGCAAGGAGATCCAACCAGTCCATCCTAAAGGAGATCAGTCTTGAGTGTTCATTGGAAGGACTGATGCTGAGGCTGAAACTCCAATACTTTGGCCACCTGATGCCAAGAGCTGACTCATTTGAAAAGACCCTGATGCTGGGAAAGATTGAAGGCGGGAGGAGAAGGGGACGACAGAGGACGACATGGTTGGATGGCATCACCGACTCAACGGACATGAGTCTGAGTACACTCCAGGAGTTGGTGATGGACAGGGAGGCCTGGCGTGCTGCAGTCCATGGGGTCGCAAGAGTTGGACACGACTGAGCGACTGAACTGAACTGAACAGACAACACTTGTCCCAGCGCTTTATCCTTGTTATCGGATGCTGCTGGACCGCGGAGAGCCACCTGGGGTCCTCCCTCCCGGCCCTGTGCCTGAGTGTCCCCGCCGCGTAGGCAAGACGGCCAGGGTGGGGACAGCGGCCGGGGGACAGCGGCTCCGCGCCCGCCGCTCCCCGGTCCGGCCGCCCAGCGCTCCCTGGCGGCCGCCTGCAGCTCTCCCCTCCGGCCAGGCCTCGGTGCTACACCAACAGCGGTCCCCCTCGCTCCCCTTCCGGCGCTCGCCTTTCTCGGCCCCGGGCCGACCCTCAGAGACATCCCGGGCTTCTTCCAACCCGACCCGTGGCCTCCAACCGCGGACGCCGCTCACTAGGGCGGCGGCCCTTCGCCTTAGCAGCCGAGGAGGCCCGCCCTTCTCCCGGCTGTGTGGAACCAGAGGCGAAGGCCCGGTTTCCAGCCCGATTGGGGAGAGAGCGAGCACTTCCCGGAAACCGGCGCCCACGTGAGGGGGACGCGTGCCGGGCGGCTTCCGGGGTCCCGGAGGGCAGTGAGCCGGGCTCCGGGGCCGGAATGGTGAAGGCGAGGGGGCCGGCCGTCGGGCGCGCCCCGCGTGGCCCCGCGCCGGACGCCGGGCCCGTCAGGAAGCCAAGGCGGAAGAAAAGACTCTGGAAGAACAAAGCGCGAGAAGCCGGCGGGACGCCGGGGGTCGACCCCGGAGTGGTCGCGGTGCGGCCCCCAAAGGCCCCGGAGGACTTTTCCCCGAACTGGAAGGCGCTGCAGGAGGCAAGTCCGCAGGGGCCCTACGGGCGGAGAGGGGGACGGTGTGTGGGTCACGCGGGGCGCGCGGGCTGGTGTGGACTCGGGGAGCAGAGCCGATCGCAGGGGCTGGAGCGCGTGGGCTGCTGAACAGCAGAGGCTCGATGCAGAGGGTCCTGCTAACCGTTCAGGGTAGTCGCTCAGTCGTGTCCGACTCTTCGCGACCCCATGGACTGCAGCACACCGGGCCTCCGTGTCCATCACCAACTCCTGGAGTTCACTCAAACTCATGTCCATCGAGTCAGTGATGCCGTCCAGCCATCTCATCCTCTGTCGTCCCCTTCTCCCGCCTTCAGTCTTTCCCAGCATCAGGGTCTTTTCCGATGAGTCAGTTCTTCGCATCAGGTGGCCAAAGTATTGGAGCTTCAGTCAGTCTCAGCATCAGTCCTTCCAATGAACACCCAGGGCTGATCTCCTTCAGGATGGACTGGTTGGATCTCCTTGCAGTCCAAGGGACTCTCAAGAGTCTTCTCCAACACCACAGTTCAAAAGCTTCCATTCTTTGGCGCTCAGCTTTCTTTATGGTCCAACTCTCACATCCATACGTGACTACTGGAAAAACCATGGCCTTGACTAGACGGACCTTTGTTGACAAAGCAATGTCGCTGCTTTTCAATATTCTATCTAGGTTGCTCATAACTTTCCTTCCAAGGAACAAGCATCTTTTAATTTCATGGCTGCAGTCACCATCTGCAGTGATTTTGGAGCCCAGAAAAATAAAGTCTGTCACTGTTGCCACTATTTCCCCATCTATTTGCCATGAAGTTCTGGTAACACTGGGCTTTTAATCGGTGACCACTGCCACTGATCACTGAGCGCTTCAAATGTGCTTTAGACACTGCTGGATGAGATGAGGTGACGTGTTCATATTTAACCTGAGACTGACTCTCAGATGTTTTATCTTCTGCATTTTACAGATGAGGAAATGGGCCCGAAAGTTTAAGTAGATTGCAACCAGGTCAGCAGAACCAGGAGTCAGACCCCTCCGCTCCGCCCAACTCCCTGCTCGTAATGTCACGTTATACCTCCTTGCTTTTCTGGCCCATCAGTGGGCCAAGGCTCACTTGCAGATTACTTACTGGTCACTATCTCCTGAGTGCTGTTTGTTGGCTGTGCTTCACTCGTAAATTGTCTCCAGCTCCACCGGAGCTGGCTGCTGCTGTACCGCTTATTTCTGGATGAGGAGACTGGGAGGGGCTGAGGGATGAGGCCCAGGGTCACACAGCCAGCACCTGGGGTGCAGCTGCACAGGGCTGGGTGGGAGATTGCACTCTTTGCTGCTGCCGACCCTCGTGGTGTCTCTGCAGCCTCTTCTGAGCTCCTGAGATCTCTCCCGGAGCCTCAGAGTGGGTGAGGGGGAGAGCAGAGAAGGGCTTCTGAGACTGTTAACCTGCGCCTTAAGGGGGAAGTCCAGATCCTTCTCCTGTCCTGACACACAGACCGTGAAATTCCCTCGGGCAACCCCAGGGGTCTTGGACTTCCTGAGCTGTGACTCTGCCTCTTTCTCACAAGAAAGTAAAGCAAAAAGAAGTGAGCAGAAGGATGGATATTTATTGTGGGAAGAAACTTCACGTTTTCTCTAATTCATACAAGAAAGGCAGTTCTCCTGTTCCTTAAACATCATGGGAACAGGTAGGTAGGATCCGCCTCCTCACTCAGCTGGTTGCTGCACAGCAGGGTCTTAACCCAGGGCGCTGGGCTGGGAGACCTCAGCCCTCCCTGGAGGGGAGCAGGGGTGTGGTGGTCCACCCCATGTCATTGGACGTGACCGTCTCTTCCTGAGACCCTCACAGCAGGAGCAAACCAAGAAATCTCACTGAGAAAGTGGCTACCGCGTGCCAGCTGTGAAGGAGTCAACTCTAAAATAACTGAGCATGGGAACAGGCTGCTTTTAGACACAGACACACTTTTTTTTCAGTCTCTAGTGTGTCATTTCCAAATTACAACGTGTTGTGTATTTTGTTTTGGGTTCTGTTAGCTGCTGAAACAAAGATCACGGACTCCACAAGATCCTCCACTTCTGTCTCAAACGGATTCCAAAAAGCAGCCCCAGCGTGTCCAACAAAATAGAAACTCCATCTCAGATAAAGCAAAGACAGATGCGATGGGGACGGAAAACACAGACCCCGAGGTCACAGGGGCCTCCGGGCCCTCGGGATCGCTGATGAGCAGGAAGATACAGGCGCAGCCCAAGGAGAAAGGGGCCCAGAAAAGGACCAATGGAGACATTTCCCCGCAACAAGGCGACATCAAACATAAGAAGCGGAAAGCGAGGGAGCCGACCGCCCCCTCGCCTCCAGCCCCGCCCACCAAGTAAGTACCGCGGGACGTGGTGACGGACACGTCTCCCTGGCCGCCCCGTGCCTCAGCCTCCTCCCCGGTCACAGCGACTGAGGCCTCTCTCCCTAAGGAGGCCGAGGCTGGTGGCCCCTCTGTCCCCTTATCCTGGGGTTGTGGGTTTCTTTGTTGGTAATTCAGGGTAATTCAGGTAATTTAGAATTAACCTGCTGCTACTGCCGTCACTTCAGTCTTGTCCAACTCTGTGTGACCCCATAGATGGCAGCCCACCAGGCCTGTGCGGGCAGAGGCCAGGGGGCCTGTCCTGTCGTCCAGTGCGTCTCGGAGGAGAGGACCCGGCTGCTGAGCATCGCAGCCTGAGCGTCCCCGTCTGCGGGCTCGGCACGGGGACGCCACGGGCACCAAGGGGTGTCTGAGTCTCCGTTCTCCTGGTAGCGTGTTTATCTGTGGTTCCTAAATCCCAGGCTCTGCCGTCCCTGGGATTCTCCAGGCAAGAACACTGGAGTGGGTTGCCATTTCCTTCTCCAGTGCATGAAAGTGAAAAGTGAAAGTGAAGTCGCTCAGTTGTGTCTGACTCTTTGCGACCCCATGGACTGCAGCCTACCTGGCTCCTCCATCCATGGGATTTTCCAGGCAAGAGTACTGGAGTGGGGTGCCATTGCCTTCTCCAAGAATTAACCTAGGGTAGGTCTATTCCCCTAGAACGTAGGCATAGCGGAGGCTGACCCTGTCCCATAGCTGCTGTATCTCCAGGGCCCAGAACAGGGCTTGGCACCTCGTGGGCCCCCAGGAAAGACTTGTGGAATGAATGAACACCAAAGCCAGAAAGACTTGAGTTCAAAACCGATTCCCACGTCCTGCCAGTGGGTGGTTTGGGGCAAGTTCCTGAGGAGCCCTGAGCCGCAGCCTGGTCACCAGTGCGGGTCTGTGAGGTGCCTGTGCCGCCCCAGTGCCTGGTGGTTACTCAACAAAGCCTGGGTGTCGCCCACACAGGGGACCGGCCAGCAGCTGCCTGTCCATGGCTCGGCAGGGGTTGGTGTGTCTGTAAGTCTGCCTGGCTGTGTGTTGCCGGGGGTTGAGGACACAATGGCTGGAGGTTTTGGGAAGCAGCGTTTGAGGGTCTGCGTGTGTCCCGGTGCCGGGTGCCCTCTTGGGAAAGAGTGGTCCCAGCTGGGCCCTGCGTGGAGAAGGGGCCGCCGGGGGGCGGGGACAGACGACAGGCTGGTTCGTTTCAGTGACTCCCGCGGTGTCGTCGGGATCAGCCCCGCGAGGGAGGGGCCTGTGCGGGCAGAGGCCAGGGGACCTGTCCGGTCGGCCAGTGCGTCTCGGAGGAGAGGACCCGGCTGCTGAGCATCGCAGCCTGGGCATCCCCGTCTGCGGGTTCGGCACAGGGACGCCGCGGGCACCAAGGGGTGTCTGAGTCTCCCTTCTGGCAGCATGTTTATCGGTGGTTCCTAAATGTCTGGTAGCTGTTCATTCTGTCATTGAGAAGAAAATGTCAGCAGCCGTCACACCCGGGTAGGGGTGGAGGTGTATTTCTGTTTCGTGTTCTTTGTGTTGCTCTGTGGTTCCTCCATTTTAGCTAAAGGTCGTATTTTTTAATTAAATGGGAAAGTGCCAAGGTGATCACCGTGGCCGGCGGCCAGGCACACGGGCCTGAGCACCCTGAGAGCAGGCCACGCTCGCCACCACTCTCAGCCCGTTCTCCCCTCTGTCTCTTAGAGACGACATCTGGTTTGACGATGTTGACCCAGCGGACATCGAAGCGGCCATTGGCCCGGAGGCAGCGAGCATAGCGAGGCAGCAGCTGGGCCAGAGCGAGAGCAGCGGCTCGCTGGTGAAGGAGCGGCCCTTCGGCGGGTACGCGGGGCACACTCAGCCTTGGGAGGCCGGGGGGTCTTCAGGAAAGGGCTGCTTCCCTCCCCTCCCGTCATGTGGGCAGGCGCCTTGGCGTCTGGCCGAGCCCGGTCCTCGGCACGTCGCTGAGCGGTGGAGCCGGTCCCGGGTCCCGCGGGGTTAACCTGGAGCCTCGGTCCCCCAGGCTGACTAAAGCCCTAGCCATGGACTGCGAGATGGTGGGCGTGGGCCCCGAGGGGGAGGAGAGCGTCGTGGCCCGCGTGTCCCTGGTGAACCAGCACGGGAGGTGCGTGTACGACAAGCACGTGAAGCCGACCCAGCCGGTGACTGACTACAGGACCGCGGTCAGCGGGGTCCGGCCTGCGGACCTGGCGCAGGGTGGGTGGCTCAGCCGGGCACGGCCGCCGCGGGGGCCCGGCGGTCTCTCCTCCCTCCCGGGTGGGTGGGCTTTGTGTCGGCCTGGCTGCCTCTTGGCCACCTGACTGTCAGCCAGGCCAGTGTTCCTGAGCTGCGGTGTCGCTGGGCAGTGGGATGGAGTGGGGTGTCGGAGGAAGGCCGCTGGGAGGTAAAGATGGGCCCGGGGAGGCGGGACAGGTGGCAGGGTCTTCTAGATTATTCGGAAGCCGTGGGGATGGGGTGAGCAGCGGGAGGCCTGGCCTGGGGTGGGTTCTTGAAGGTTCCCTCAGGATCCCTATGGCTGCGGCATTGGGAATGAGGTTGGGGGGCGGGCGGAGGTGTCCCACCTTGGGACACACCCGGGTGCCTGGTCTGTAGACTTTGCCCTTGGGTGAGCTGTGCTCGGGGCCCTGAGATCGGGCCTGGAGGCATCCTGAGGGCGGGGGCTTGAGGCAGCTGCCCCCCTCCTCCGGCCGCGTGGTCTCTGCCGTCCACGCCTCTCGGGTCCTCGAGCACGGCCCATGCTGCAGCCCGGCCGCTCCTCGGTCCCAGGCTCTTCCAGTGCTGCCTGGGCCGGGCGGGCAGCCCGAGGGCACGAGCATGGTTGGCGCAGCCTCCCCTTGGCCCCCCGCTCCTGAGGGCCTCACCCACCCCGGGTCTGACGGGGCAGGAGCGCTCGCTCTCAGCGCGGCCCTGAAACCCCTCCTGTGTATGGCTTCCAGGAGAAGAGTTTGAAGTTGTTCAGAGGGAAGTCGCGGAGCTGCTCAAGGGCCGGATTCTGGTCGGACACGCGCTGCACAACGACCTCAAGGTGCCGGCCGCGCCTCTGTGTCCCCGGCGTCGGGGGTGCCCCGCATGCGCGCGCCTGTGTGCCCCACGGCGTCGGGGGTGCCCCACGTGCGCGCACCTCTGTGTCCCGCGGCGTCGGGGGTGTCGGCCCACGCCTCCTGATGTGGGTGATGCACCTGCAGGGAGAGCCGGGGCAGGGGGCGGCTCCTCACGCACCCGGGTAGACGGAGCCACGGCTGACGCTGCCTCCCCGCCCAGCGACGGCCCCACTCCTCAGGGCAGAGCCCCCTCCCCAGGTGGGGGCACCCCCAGTGCCTGTTGCCTCGAAACCCCGGGCAGGCCGTCTCACAGGCTGGCCCCTGAAGGCCAGCACGCCGGGTGGCAGGCCAGCTCCGAGGGCCTCTTCCTGTGTTCCCGAGGGTGGGGCTCGGCCTGTGCCCGCTAGGGTCTCTGCCCCGGGCCGCACTGGCTTGCCTCAGGCTCCCCCTTCAGCCCCTGTGCCCTCCCCACCCTGGTAACCTGGGCAGACTTGCTTTCCACCTTCTCCTGGGCCTGTCTCAAGATCATGGGGGGACCCGTTTCATCCCCGACATCCTGTGTGTATATGTGTGTGTGTGTGATGCAAACTCAAGTACGGGACAAATGGTCGCTGGTTCCTTCGTGACTGAGTCTCCACCTTCCCCGCTTTTAAGGCTGCAGCATGTTCTTCCTGCTGAGCATCACCTGTCCCGCGATAATCGCCCCTGGAAGTTCAGGCTCTCATCAGTGCCTTGTCCTGTCTGCATGCTCGGTATGGGATTCTGAGAAGGGGGTGCACCTTTCTGCAGACAGACACCAAAACGCCTGTCGTGCCTGCCTTCTCCAGGCGCTGTTTCTGGGCCACCCGAAGAAGAAGATCCGGGACACTCAGAAGTACAAGCCTTTCAGGACCCAAGTGAAGGTACCTGAAGCCATGCGGCTCTGAAGGCGTGGTTCACATGATTATGGGTTCTGGTCCCCGGAAGCTGGCTTCCTGGTTAGAGGTGTTTGGGTTTGCTTTGGTTTTCCCTTTTAACCTTTAAAACTAAGAGGAGGGACTTCCCTACTTGTCCAGTGGCTGGGACTTGGCGCTTCCATTGCCAGGGGCCCAGGGTCAGTCCCTGCTCAGGAAACTGAGGTCCTGCATGCTGCGTGGTTCAGCCAAAAAAAACCAGTGAATAAATAAACGAGAATCACAAGGAGAATTAGACGTTTTTAAAAAAAGTAATCTTAGAGAAAAAAGACTTGGCCAACCCAAAGTTTGTGCCGCTGAGGGCAGTGGGTCCGCTCTTGTCTGTGATCACACCCCCAGCCGAGGGCCAGAAGGCACGTTGTGTGTGCTCCAGAAGCAGGCCGCCCCATGACGAGCAGGGCTGCTCCCCACCCCGCCACGAGCAGGGCCGCCCGGGGCCAACGATGCACCGTCCCTCCCTGGTCCTCCGCAGGCTGAGCGGGCAGTCACCAGCCCACACGGCCACTTTGCGTGGGAGGGACACTCACAGTCCCTTGGGTCAGTGCTCAGCGGGCCACCCCCTGCCCAGGCCCCACCCGAATGTGGCAACGTGCTCCCCTCTCCTCGGCAGAGTGGACGGCCGTCTCTGAAGTTGCTTGCAGAGAGAATCCTGGGGATCCAGGTGCAGCAGGCGGAGCACTGTTCGGTAAGCGTGTCCCAGGTGATGGGGGCAATGGGCCTCTGGGTGATGGGGTGAGGGGCCTCCGGGTCCCGTCTAGATCGCAGGCCCCCAAGGGCTGAGGGTGAGGCTGCGGGCCCACAGAGCCTGGCCCTCTGGGTGTTGGGCTGGGCCCGTGGGACGTGGGAGCACGTCGCCACGATCGGGTGGGGCCTGGGCAGGGGCTGGCCTTCCGCGTCGTGTGGCGTCCGGGGCCCCTCATGAGCCAGCACGCCCATCCCTCCCCTGAGCGGGGGCCACGTCAGTGGTCGTCATCGCCCCACGTCTGGCGGCGGGACTCTGGAGCTGTGGGATGGACAGAGGGGTGTGGCCACACCGGTCACCGGCAGGATGACCATGGTGATGCCCCATGTCCCCCAGGTCCAGGACGCACAGGTGGCGATGAGGCTGTATGTCCTGGTGAAGAGGGACTGGGAGAGCCTCGCTGGAGACAGGCGGCCCCCCGCTCCCGAGGCCCACAGCCAGGACGCCTAGCAGGGCCCCGCCCCCGGTGACCCTCGCGCCCGCGGGAGCCGCAGCCACATCAGACGACGGACGGAGCCCCGGAGTCCCCAGAGCCGGGATGCTGCGGGCGGGTTTCAGAATCATGATGGCAGAGGCGCGCGGCATGCGTGCTGCTGAGCTGAGCGTCTCTGTCTGGTTGTAGCATCCAGGCCTCTCCCACACGGGGGCCCGGGCGGGAAGCGTCCGGTTGTCTGCTGGGTGTTCGTCACCTTCCTCTGAGGGGGGCCCTTTCCCTTACTGCCGTCGGCAACGGGAAGAAAGAAACTCCGTGGACTCGGGCGTGGACTGCGTGGCTGCCCCGTCGCACCCTTGTTGAGGGATTTTCTCTGCCACTCGGGGGCTTGGGGGGATCTCCTGAGGCTGGGGTTCCGCTCGCCCCCCCTTCCCGTGCACACCCACTATATTTGAGTTCCAGGTTAGAGCCTGCAGCAGGCAGGGGGCCTCGGGCTGCCCAGCACGGTTTTCCCGGAGGTGGGCGCCCCCTGACCTGAATGGACGTGTGAGCGCGAGTGTCTGCAGCGCCCCGCCTGGCCCGGGGTGCAGACTCTCTCAGGACAGGAACAGCCTGCTGCACTGAGAGGGGCGTGCAGCGCCCGAGGCTATGCTGAGCCCCCGCTGGCCGTGTGAAAAGCCTGTAGCCACTATGAAGGTCATGTGACATAAACACATGTTTTTATTTGAGTTGCGCCTTGTGGAGGCCCCATGTCTGAGAGGACGGCTGGCTCCCACCTCTTCTGACCCCCTGCCCCCCAGGAGACGCCCGTGGCACTGGGCGCCCCTTCAGGTACAAGTCGAGGGGGAGAGGAGGGCCGGGCGGCCCCAGGGTGCATCTACAGGCTGCCCTTGGAGCTGGGCTGGGCGGCCGCCTCCAGTCTGTGGAGCACGCTGGCTGTGTAAGAAACGAGCTCCTGCAAGGAGAAGAGGGTTGGCTGTCCTGGACTGTGTCTGGGCGCTGCCCCTGCCCCGTGGGGTGTCCCACAGCCCTGGTGGGGCCGTGCGATGAAGCAGGGAGTGCCCACCGGCGCTCACCAGGCTGGAGGTGAAGCGACCATGGATCTCCGCAACCAGGGGCTGGATGCCGCTGGACGCCAGCTCAGACAGGATCTCCTCTGCAGGCAGAGGATGGTCCTGAGGCCGGCGCGAGAGGGCTGGGCCCCCACCCTTCAGGGCTCAGTGAGAATCCCAGGGACTCAGGAGCACAGTCCTGGCCCAGCGCGTTCCCGCCCACCCCCAGTCGGTGGCGGCCACGAGCCGGGGTCCTCACTGTAGGTGCCCAAGTGGGCCAGCAGCAGGCACACGCTCTCCACCACCTCTGGGTCATCACGGTGCAGCTGGTACGTCTCCTGGATGAGGTCCAGGCCGCTGCCGCTCTCCCTGGGCAGCACCACCTGCAGGGCGGCCAGCTCTGGGCGGGGGTGGGGGGGGGTCGTTCCCTGATGGGTGGGCCTCAGGGTCCCCCAGGAGATGGGGAACGGCCATACTGAGTTTGTGGGGTTGTCGAGAGCCCAGAGTGCTGTGGGCAGCAAGCCTCAGCCGGCTGAGGACACCACAGTGGCCTCGGGAACCACAGCAGTCAGGCCTTGACCACTGCGCACCTTGGGGGTGTTTTCCGGCAGAGGGCACCTGTCTCTCCACCCCAGCAGTCTCCCAGGCCGGAGGGGCGAGGGAGCGCCCCCACGTGAGAAGGCCCATCAGGGCAGGTTAGACCCGGCTCCTGATGCCATGTGTCATCAGGTCCCCTGGAGTCCCGGGGGAGGTGGACACCCCAAGGTGTCAATAGATCCTCTAACCCTAACCCAGACTCTGACTCGGGTGTGGCTCACTGGGTTCTGACGACCCAGCTCCTGTGCGCTGAGCCACGAGCCTTTTGCTCTCAGGGCTCCAGGCCCTGTCCCCGCCCGGTTTGCTGGGATCCCAGACGGAGTGGGGGCAGGCCTGCAGCTTAGGTTATCTGCATCAGAAAGGGGCGATCCTGCCCCACTCCAGAGCTGTTCCAGGAGCGAGGGTCACCCCATCTAGCCTGCGCATCCAAGCGGACCAGACGTCACAGGCTGAACCACCCTGACGCTGGTGGCAGCCTTGGCCAGACTCCAGGCCCCAAGCATCTCTAGAGTCTAGAGGGCTGTGGTCCTGAGTCGGGCGCAGCCAGGGTTCCCATGGCGGTGGGGTTCAGACCCAGTCTGCTGTGCTGACTTCACAGCCACAACTGGAGGAGCACCTCTGCTCACACCAAGTGTGCTTGGGCAGGGGAGGTGGTCATGATACAGGGTCACACCAGCGAGTGTGACTGGGTGCAGAGGACGCCTGCGTGCTGGGACTACGGGTGTTTCTTTTCCCTGCTTTGAGTGTGTGTGTGATTTTGGTCTGTGGGCCACCAGCAGGCTTCACTGGGAAGCCCGCCCCGCCCCCGCCTCAGAGTGGCAGCCCCGTTGGGTCCAGGCTCACCGGACACCTTGGCGAGGCTGGCCAGCCCGCGGTAGGCGTTGTTCACCAGCAGGACTCGGTCCTGGTACAGCCGTACGCTCTGCAGGAGCAGGTCCACCACCTCCGCACACTCCTGCTCCCGGATGCAGCCTGTGGAGGGGCCAGCACGCCTGTGTCCAGGGCCCGGCCAGCTCTCCAGCCCTGGGCCCCCAGCTGCTCACCCAGCAAGGACAGCAGCCACAGAACCGCACAGCCAGCTTCAGCCACCTCCGCGTCCCTGGGGAACGTGACCAGTATCTCGGTGACGAGAGCCGGGGCTCTCTCCAAGGGGGCCTTGTTCACAATGATAGCTGCAACGGGATGGGGTGAGAAGGAGGGGTCGCCCACTTCCTGGCGAGGGGAGAAGTGTCTTCTGTGTGCATGGCCCCTGGCCCCACCTGCCACAGGGATAGCAGGAGCTTTGGGGTTCCAGGTCCGCTGTCCTCCGAGATGGGGAAATGGGAGGGCCGATTCCAGCCTGCTAAGCAAGTCTGGGCAGGCATCAGACCCCAAGGGGAGGCTTGGGGTATCTTGCACCCAGCTGTGCTCAGGGCCCTCCAAGGCTGGGAGACCTCTTCTCCTTGGGAAAATGACTGTCCAGGTGCTGGAGGGCCCAGTGGGACCTGGAGAGGAAGCCATTTGGCCGGCGGGGGTCCCCCTTTCTGAATCAAAAGTCAAGAGAGGTCGCCCAGTGCTAGAGCCAACCTGTGAGACCAGGGAAGCCTCTGATGTGTGCGAGCAGAGGGCCTCCTGGGGTGGGCGGGTGGGGGGCCTAGGGTCAGGGTCTGCCCCTTCCCTTCTCCCAGCTCTCGGGTGGTCAGGGAGCAGCGGGGAGGGGTACCAACCTCGGGCCCACTCACCATCCACCAGCAGGGCCCAGAGCAGGCTCAGGCCGTGGATACAGATGTCCCTGCTCCTGGGGAGGCTGTCCAGGCGCTTCAGGATGTCCTCAAACAGCCGGGCCCTCTGCAGCTCATCTGTGGCCAGTCCTGTGGGTGGGCCCTGGAGTGAGGCCACAGAGAGCCCCTCCTCAGGAGGCCTTCCCTGGGGCCCCTCCCTCCTCTCCTGACCTCGGACACCACGATCTCACGCATGCTTAGTCACTAGAGTGTGTTCTGAGCCAGCCTCTGCCCAGCATGGGGCTCAGAAACAAAGGGGTGCTCTTGGTCCATCCCCTGGGCCACCATCCCAGCATCTCGCGTCCTGTCACTGGGCTGGGACCAGCCTCCAGGGCTTCTCTTCCAAGGTGTTTTGTCTCGGGTGGTAAGCGGACATTGCCAAGTGGCCCTGACTTATGCCTGTCATCCCAGCATGAAGGCGCATGGCAGCCCTTTTCAGTCCCCGCCATGAGGTCAGTGGACTGTGGTGGGCCCGTTAGTGCGGGCGGGCTCCAGGTGAGGGCCTGGGCTCTCTGGCGCCCCAGCTTCCCTTTGCAGAGGTGAGTAATCAGACGGGAGTCAACTTGGGTAAGGCCCTAGGGGGTGACCCTCTCCCCCACGCCGCCCCTCGGCCAGGACTTGCTGGTGGCCATTGTGAGGTGGGGCGGAGGGGCCGGAGGGGGAGCAAGGGCAGGAACCTGAAGCCCACAGTGATGTCGCCGCCTGGCAGGGCCCATGCCTGTAGGCAGAGGGACGCATGTGGGCGCAGGACAGCCAGAGGCGGTGTCTGTGCCCCTGTGGAGGGGCTGGGTGCCGCCCGCTCTGTGCCCAGCGCCCGAGGACGGCCCAGGCGGCACCCACCTTGGCTGGCCACGATGGTAAGCAGGCTGTAGACCATGGCCAGGAGCTGCTCCTCCGCGGGGTGGCTCTGCAGGATGCTCAGCAGCACAGCGGCGATGGTGCCGGTGTCCGCTACTGTGGCCGCCGGGTCCTGGGCCAGTGCTGTGTGGGCCACGGGAGAGGAGGGTTTACCCCAGGCTGAGGGCTTCGGGGAGGGGGCCTCCGTGATTGCAGGGAGGACGCTGAGGACGGGGCACAGAGCGGGTCCCCACAAGTGCTTGTGTGACCGAGTCAAGGACCACGGGGCTGGGGGCCCTGCTGGGCGGGCCTGGGAGCCCACGCCAGGGTAGACGTTAATCACAGTGGACATGTAAAGCGTTGCATGGGAATTCAACCTAAATAATAAAGTTCAGAAAAGTAGTGAAATAATTCCAGTTTAAAAACCAGGTATTTAAAGCTTTGTTTAAAGACTCCAGGAGGAGCCCAGACCGTTGGCTCCAGCCTCTCGCTTACCCCCTCAGCTGACCCCCCTGGAAGCCCATGTCTAGGACCCCGCCCAGCCTGCTTGCGGGGGGCGGGTGGTCACACCCCGAGTCCAGCTCCTCCTCTCGTGCCTGGAGACCAGCCAGAGCAGGGAGGAGCTGGCCCAGGGCCCCAGAGCAGGTCACAGGCAGGCCCCGGGTGCTGCCCCAGTCTCCTGGCCACACCGTGCCGTCATCCTGGGGTGAGGTTGGCTGGCAGAACGCCCAAAGGGTCCAGACACCAAGGCCAGACCTGGTGAGGGGGGCAGGGAGCCCACTCGGGCCCAGGGTGGGTGTCAGGGGGTAGGGGGAGCTCACCCGGGCCCAGGGTGGGCGTCGGAGGGTAGGGGGAGCCCACCCGGGCCCAGGGTGGGTGTCAGGGGGTAGAGGGAGCCCACCCGGGCCCAGGGTGGGCGTCGGGGGGTAGGGGGAGCCCACCCGGGCCCAGGGTGGGTGTGGGGGGCCGGGGAAGCCACCTTGGCCCAGGGTGCGCAGCAGCAGGGCGCAGGCACACAGCTGTATGTCCAGGATCCTCTGGTGCTGCTTCATGACGGTGAGCAACACGTCCACCAGCTCCTCTGGCCACGGCAGACCTGAGTGGGTGGACAGGAGCAGGTGGGGGGAGGGGTGTGGACCAGACCAGGGACCAGCCCCGCCGGGAGTTGGGGGCATCGCACGTGGGCCCTGGGTGGCCAGACAGCATTCGTCAGGTATGCGGAGTGCCTGCCACTGGTCTACTGTAGCCGGCTTCCTATCCCAACGGCTCTACAAGGTCAACCCTCCGCTGACAGAAGAACCCAGCTGGTGTGACTCCAGAGCGCAGGTGCCCTTGGCTGCGGCTGCCCTCAGAGGGGACGTCTGCGGGCCCCTTAGACTGTCGGTTTGGCGGCCCGGGACCTGTGCCGAGCACGGGGAGGGGAGCAGGCCGTGGCGGCAGGGTCCAGGCCCAGCTGTGCCTCTTCCCACTGCCGTCCCCTCTCCCAGCCTGTGTCCCTGTGGTGAGAGTGACAAGGTCAGAGCTGCTGGCGCCAAGGAGGCCGAGTCGTGGCCGGCCCATCTCCAGACAAGGTGCCTGAGGCTGGGGTGGCCACCAAGGCCCCCTTCGGAAGGGACCCGGCACCGCCCTCGCCTTCCCTGGGAGCAGACTCTCTTTGCCCATGGACTCTGTCCTGGCCACAGCCGAGCTCCATGGGATCGCGGGGAGGGAGAAGGAAAGGGAAATGGCCAAGGGGAGGTCTCCGCGGCCTCATGAGGGGGCTAGGGTTTGGCCTGTGTGATCTGTGCAGTCCAGCCACTGGGACAGCCTGCTATGGAAGGATGGACGATGGACAAATGGACGGTGGGTGGATGGAGGAGGAGGATGGACAGTGGACGGAGGGGACAGGTGGTGGGTGGATGGAGGGGGATACTGGATGATGGACACTGAGTGGAGGAGATGGATGGTGGGTGGATGGATGGATGATGGACAAATGGACAGCGGATGGAAGGGACCGATGGTGGGTGGATGGGTGCATGCATGTAATATTCAGGCTGGTGAGACAGGTTGAGTGCAGATCTTCCAAAACCCATCTTTTGGTAGAATTAACGGTATTAGTATTAACACTCAACGGAGATGCACTCTTGAGAGGTGAGTAGGTTGGTGCGTCTGCGCAGGCAGTGAGCAGCGTCTGTGAAAACATCAAGTACTCAGACCTGCACATTTGGGGTCTTACTATGCAGAAGCGGACGGAGCTCACAAACGCCCCGAGGTGGTCCATGTGAACTCGGTTATGACCCTGGGAAATCAGCAGCCACTCAGATGCCTGACCAGAGGGACGGTGGAGAGGTGGGGTGTCTGTGTAGCATCCAGGAAAAGCAGGTGGAATGAGGCCACAGGAGATGGTTCTGACCCCGAGCCATCCACCACCCGCCACCCTCGGCTCAGTAAGAGAAGTCCAGGCTCCTGCTCCCAGCAGGCAGTGGGGCCGCGCATGCTGACGGATCAGGCCTCACAGGAGTCCAGCGAGGAGCGCTGGAGCAGGTAGGGCTCCCCAGGAAGCGCGCAGGGGCGGAGTGGAGCTGGGGCCGGGGGCTCTACCCAGCTGGTCTTCAGGCATCCTCAGGAGCCTCTTCAGGGCCCTGTGCTGGACTTCAGGGCGGCTGGAGAAGTTCTGCATGACCTCTGCAGAGGACAGGGCAGGGTGGGGAGGTCTCAGCTCAGGGCCCATCTGTGAGCCCCCCACCACACAGACACACGTGACCAGGCGTGAGGCCATGCCCTTATCCCCACCTCCTGGGCAGAGCCACCGGGCCAAAGTCCAAGGTCAGCCTCAGCGCCCACCCAGGGGGTTCAACTCAGGTGACTCCCTCGAGGCCACTCAGTTAGCGGGTGATGGGCTTCAACTGGACCCAGCTGTCTGCCTCCAAAGCCCATGACCAAGAGATGGGGAGACTGGGCCGCAAGGACCCAGGGGGTGCCCCTTGCCCACAAAGGGAGGCAGCGGTGGCCCACTGGGGGCAGGTGGGTGGGAGGGAGTCCCTTGTAGCCCAGGCAGGGGGCCGCTGAAGGGGAGAAGGGAGTGAAGGGCCCACCCACACCAGGGGCAGCGGGGTGGGAGGGCGGAGCCAGGCCTGAACTGAAGGTGACCTCCAGACCCAACGTCCACCCAAGAGCAGAGGTGTGGCCCCGGCCGGCGCAGGTGGAGGGGTCTACTGAGCAGGGCATGCTTGGGAAGGATGAGGGGCAAGCCCACCGGCCGCACGGGAGGAGCAGTCCAGGGACCCCCAGCTTTATAAAGAGGCCACGGGGCCCCCCTGCGCTGGCCTCTGGGGCCCCCACGGTCACCGAAGATGCTGGCCACGTTGCTCTCGAGCAGCATGTCAATGATGAACTCGGGCACCACCTGCCGGCGCAGAACCAGGGCGAGGCTGGAGGACCGGAAGTTGCTGCGCATGAAGGTGAAGTGAATCACGTCCCTGGGGAGGGGCAGAGAGCCGCCGCCTGTGCCCGCGCCCCACTTGCCGGCAGCCGCGTGGCCCCCACCTTCTGTGGGTGCCCACTTCTCAAGCACCTCTCACAGCAGGCGCCCCGGCACGTCCCGTCCAGGAGGGACCCAGCGCTCGCACCCGCGTGGACCCCTCCCTCCATAATGTAGACTGAAAAAAAAAAAGAATTCCCGGCTGTGTTGCAGTAAAGGTGAACAGAACGCAGAATGGATCGTGTTGTTCTTCTGACTTTAAAATACCTTAGAATTCAAACACGCTCCTGCGCCCAGGGCCGTGGCCCCTGTCGGGCCAGGGCTCAGAGACGCGGCCGCAGCTTGGGACGGCCCAGCTCAGAGGAGCCATTGTCCGTGGATGGAGCACTTTGTGGCATTGAAACCCCAAGTGGCCGCTGAGAGATTGAGAGGGGAAGACGGTGGCAGACAAGAGTGAGATGGGACCCCGGAACCTGAGCTCACCTGACAGTGACTCGCTCTGCGGGGTCGGCCTGGAGCATCAGAGGCAAGAGGGCCTGGAAGGTTTTCGCGTCGGGGACCTTCTTCTCCTCCATGGTCCGCAGGACGCCGCTCAGGCTGGCGGGGGAGCTCCGAATGGACTTGCGCAGGTGCATGGCTTCCAGCGTCTAGGAGGAGAGAGGACCGTGTATACTCTCCCTGCGGGAGGGAGGCGGCCTGACCCCAGGCAGAGGGAGCTGCAGTGGCGGCCGCTGTCAGGAAGGCATGGAGGCCACCTGTGCCCCGGAGTTCTGGTCCAAAGAAGAAATACAGGTTTGGAGAAGAGCCAGTGGCCATCTCACTGGCCTGAGGGAGTGGGGACAACCTCCCTCCATGGCTGGGACCCCATGGTGGGCCGGGTAGCGCACCTGAACTCGGCAGATCTCGTCCCCGAGGGGCTGCTGTGAGGGCCAGGTCGGCGTGTTACCAGCATCACCCCCACACGAGGGCCCAGTGGGGTGGAGCACAGGGGGCTTCACACAGGCACACCCGCTGCGGGAGGATGCCATGGGGGCGTGTGCCCCTCTCAGGGCCAAGGTGGGCTCCCGGGGGCTGAGGGGCGGGGGCGGGCGGGAGGCCCTCACGTCCAGGAAGGAGCAGCTGGCCATGTCCAAGACGATGCACCCCAGGGACCAGATGTCAGATTTCCGGCTGAAGGAGAAGCTGAGGGCTTCGGGCGCCATCCAGGACTTCTGGAGGGGGTCTGTTGGCAGGAGCGAAGCGGGCCATACGTAAGTCCTGTGCTCCTCAGGGAAGCAAGCAGCTTGAAAATGGGCCCTTGGTCACTCTCCTCGGGGGAGGGAGAGACACGCTGTCTGAGGCCCCAGGCCAGTAAGATCCTGGCCCGCGAGGCTGGGGCCCACCAGGCTGGCTGTGTGCGCCCCTGAGTCCCACGGTGGCTGCCGGAACGTTCGGACGGGGCGTCTCCAGGAAGGCTGAGACCGTGCGCTCACTCACCATCGCCTCTGCATGTCAGGACCTCGAGGCAAAGCTCTAGGTCCCTTTCCAGTTTCTCAACTGGAAGCCCAAACGGGGTCCCCGTCTGGCTCAGGGCCTGACCCACCTTGGGCACCCCTGCCTTTCTGGACCCCCACTGCCCAGACAAAGGGGGGCTCCAAGGACCCCTGCCATTTACACTGCCAGCAGACCAGCCCATCCACGCACCTGCCCGCCCACCCACCCGTCCATCCACCTGTCCACTTGTCTGCATGTCCATCCACCCACCCACCAATTCACCCGTCCACCATGGGCAGTATGCCACCAGCACCTGCCAGCCCAGGACTCTGCCGTTCTCCCATGGAGAGCCGCCCTCTCCTCTCACCGCCCTGATGGCTGTTAGGCTTGAAGCCCAGCTCCCTTTGCCCTGTGGTCTTTTCAGAGGATGGAAACGTCTCTCTGACTCCTCACCTCTACCATCTCCTGGGTTACTCTGAGGCTCAGTAAAGAAATCCAACCCGAGGGGCTTCCCTGGTGGTGCAGTGGATAAGAACTCGCCTGCCAGTGCAGGGGATACCGGTTCAATTTCTGGTCCGGGAAGACCCCACAGGCTGCAGAGCAACCACGCCTGGGTACCACAGCTACGGAGCCTGAGTTCCGGAGCCTGCGAGTTGCAGCTCGTGAAGCCTGCGTGCTCCAGGGCCCGCAGGCCACAACAGCTGAAGCCCGTGTGCCTAGAGCCCATGCTCCACAACAAGAGAAGCCCCCGCAGTGAGAAGCCGGCGCACCGCATCTAGAGAGCAGCACCCCCGTCTGGAACTAGAGGAAGCCTGTGCAGCGATGAAGACCCCGCACGGCCACATATAAATAAACACAACCCAAGCTAGTGCCCGGCGTCCACCAGCCCTCCCCGCGCTTCCCTCCCCTTCCTTCCTTTGGAGACCTCCCTCCCCCTCCGTGAAGGGGAGCATTTTCTGAGTGTCTTCTGGACCCTGCGTGTGCACCACCCCCCTGTGGTTGCACCCTGCTCGGTTACAGCCCAGGCAAGGGGGTCTCTGTGGAGTCCACAGAAGTCTGGGGTGGGGGGGCGGTCTCTGGGGACCTTCTGAGCAAGGGGAGGTTTGCTGTTGCCCTGTTCCAGCTGCTAGAGCGGCCCCTGCCCTTGGACCCCCCTCGAGGGGACGGCCCCCACTGCTCCCAGCCACCGCTGCCCCCGGCCGGGGTGGCCAGCCACCTTCCTCCGCCCGGACGTTCCACTTGGCCTTGTCGGTCATGAGCGTGTTGGAGCTCAGGTCCTGCAGTTTGCAGTGGGCGTTGCTGACGAGGGCGATGTTGGAGGGCTTGAGGTTCCTGCAACCGAGAGGCGCGCCCTTCCACCCGCTGCCCGGCGGGGCCACATCTGCAAACCCTCCACTCCCTCCACACCTAGGGCCCCCACCCCTTCTCCCCCCCGCCTCAGTAAACGCCTTTTGGGACCACTTCTCGTAAGTGTAAGTACACTCAGTCACTTCAAATGGGGAAAATGGGGCGACTACGAGCAGGGAAACGGGCGATCCACCCGCGGTCCCTCCACTGGCAGCCTTCTAGAGCTCAGCCGAGAGCTTGTTTGGGGCCTGGCTTCCCATCCGTGACTTTAACAGGATCGCAAGCGCTCCCTGCCTGTATTGGTTCACATGGTTTTCTCTCCTTCACCCACAGGCGGGTCCTTCCAATGGTGACTAGAGCGTGCAGCTGCACTGCCGCTGCGACTCCCAGGGTCGAAAGCTCGGCCTGGGAGGGCCCGGAGCCCACGGGTGCTGCCATCTGCTGCTTGCCTTGCACTTGAGAACCTCCCGCCCCTTGTGTGCCTGGGGAGGGTCGCAGAGGGGGTGGCACTCCCTCTGAGTCTGGGAGGTGCTCCGGGAGGAGCAGGGCCCACCCTCGTCCGGCTGCCCCTCCCTCCCATGGGCCTGCCCGGCCACCCGCTCACCTGTGGATGACGTCCAAGTGGTGCAGGAAATCCAGTGCGTCCAGCACCTGGCCTAGCATGTTCTGCAGCCACTGGGGAGAAAGAGATGCCGGGATGGGGGGCCAGGAAGTGCCCGCCCTTCACAGGCAGTTCGGGGGCTGCTCAGTGCAGCCCGTGAGGTCATGGCCTGTTCCCACCCTGTGGGTCGAGATGGGCCTGAAGCCAGTGGCCAGCAGCTCAGAGCCAGCGCGGGAGCTTCTGCTGAGGGCTGCGTGGGGGCTTTCAGGACAGCAAGACCTCGTCAGTTGCAAGGCCCTGGGTTCCATCCCCAAGCTCTTGTCCCTGGGTTCCAGCTCTACCTGCACCCCACCCCTCGAGGTACCATAGATGCTGAGTGTTCAGCTCTCACTTGGGACTTCCATGTCCAGGTCATTAGTGTGCAAAGAGCCCTGAAAACATTCTGGAAGCAGTTTGTGTCAGCAACAAGATCCATGTGGTTTCTAGGGCAGTGGTTTTCACACCGTGTTCTTGAGATCCTGGACCCCACCCAGGGTGCCCGAGAGGGGCTGAGGGGCAGGACCTCGGACTTCCTGACCCCAGGCCCCTGAGTAGAGTGCCTCTGATCTCCTTACTGGGGTTCTGAGAACATCCTGTGTTTGACAGGGTTCTACAAACAGAAAGTTTGAAACCCACTCTGAGCCTGTCTCGAGGCCCACCTTGGGAGAGGAGCCGGGTGCCCCTTGGAACACCCCACCACCACTCACCCACCATCAGCAGGGAGACAGTTCCCAGAGGCCCACAGAACAGAGGTGTGTCCAGAGCAAATGTCATGTGGTGTGGGTCACAGGCCTTAAATGTGAAAACGAGATAGATCCAGTCTGAGGACAATGGAGCAAAATATTATCCTAATCCTGGGCCAAGAACAGCTGCCCCAAAGGCTCAGAAGGCACCAACCAGAGAAACACTGATGAACCGCAGCTCGTGACAACAAAGAAAGTGAGCCGGCGGCCGCAGACTAGGAGACACTTGGGCACCGTGTCCAGGATACAGACACCATTTGTCCGTTTGTATGGATCAGTAAGACGGACGGCCCCATGTTTAAACGGGCCAGGGCCTGAACAGACACCAAAGAAGACATCCAAATGGCCACAAAGTGCTCACTGACCACGCTCAAAGTCAGTAAGGCTGAAACGTGATTCTTAATTGAAACTAACAAGTCTGGGATTTCCCTGGCGTCCTGTGGTTAGGACTCTGGGCACCCAATGCCGGGGGCATGGGTTTGATCCCTGGTCGGAAATGAGCTCCCATAGACCACAAGCGAGAGTTCACACGGCACAGCTAGAGATTGCGCGTGCCCCGGCGAGGACCGAAGATCCCGCGTGCCCCGGCGAGGACCGAAGATCCCGCGTGCCCCGGCGAGGACCGAAGATCCCGCGAGCCCCGGCGAAGACCGAAGATCCCACCAGCCGCTACTAAGACCCTGTGCAGCCCTGTGAAGAGACACTAAAAAGAAGAAGACTGACATGGAGCAGGGTGGGCCGGGATGCAGAGCCCAAGGGCCACAACTTGAGGGTCAACACCAAGTCGACTAGCCATCCCGGAGACTGGGGACGCTGGCCACAGCAGCACACGCAGCCACTCTGTGACCCGGCAACTCCACGCTGAGGGACTCCCCCAGGAAACGGATATTTCGGTCCATCAGACACATGCCCTGCAGTGTTCGTGGCGGCCCTCGCTCGCAACAGCCCCAAGCTGGAAGCAATGCAGGTGCTCACAGCCCTGGACCAGGTGTGCGATGGAGATGTGGCCATCCGATGGAGCCGCGCCTGGCCGTGGACAGGCGTGCTCTCATGACACACTCAATTCAGTTCAGTCGCTCATTCGTGTCCGACTCTTTGCGACCCCATGGACTGCAGCATGCCAGGCCTCCTTGTCCATCACTAACTCCTGGAGTTTATGCAAACTCAATGTCCATCGAGTTGGTGATGCCATCCAGCCATCTCATCCTCTGTCATCCCCTTTTCCTCCTGCCTCCAATCTTTCCCAGCATCAGGTCAGTTCTTTGCATCAGGCGGCCAAAGTATTGGAGCTTCAGTTTCAGTGTCAGTCCTTCCAATAGATATTCGGGACTGATTTCCCTAAGGATTGACTGGTTTGATCTCCAAGGCTCTCTCAAGAGCCTTCAGCACCACACTTCAGAAGCATCACCTGGTGTGAGTCAGGCGTGAGTCACCTGACACCCTCACAGGTGAGTGAATCTAAGCACCAGGACAAACAGGAGAAACCAGACACAGGCGAATGTCATGCTGTCCGAGCCCATCTGTGGGAACTTCAGGGACAGGCAGAGGATCTCCGGAGGCGGCAGTCGGGCCCTGGGCACCAGCTGGGGGCATCTGGAGGGCCAGGAGCACTCTGACCTCATGTGAGGCGGGGACGGAGTGTCCACCCATGCAAAACTCAGCCCGCTCTACACTTAAGATCTGTGCGAATTACTGCTGCTACTGCTAAGTCACTTCAGTCATGTCCGACTCTGTGCGACCCCATAGACGGCAGCCCACCAGGCTCGCCTGTCCCTGGGACTCTCCAGGCAAGAACACTGGAGTGGGTTGCCATTTCCTTCTCCAACGCATGAAAGTGAAAAGTGAAAGTGAATTCGCTCAGTCGTGTCCGACTCCTAGCGACCCCATGGACTGCAGCCCACCAGGCTCCTCTGCCCATGGGATTTTCCAGGCAAGAGCACTGGAGTGGGTGCCATCGCCTTCTCCTGTGTACATTACGGTAGGCAAATACCTTCATTCATAAGCGTCAGAAGAAATGAGCCTGGGCTCCAGTGGTGCTTGCCCCCCGCTCTGCCGGTGCCCCTCTGCCCCCGCTGTGGGGCCTCACAAGGTCCAGGTGGGCCCCAGCCCTGGCATCCCCGACAGTCTGTCTTACCTCGGAGTCTATGGCTGTCTTTGCCGCCCTGTTCTTCTCAATGACATTCTGGAAGCTTTCCTTGTGGTACTCCATCACCAGGCAGAGGAACAGAGAGGAGATCTGCTGGGGACACAGCCCCTTAGCCGGGTCCTGCCCAGACCCCTTAGCCAGGTGCCAAGTTCAGGCCCCCAGCAGCCCAGGCCGGGGACCTCCTGGGCCATCAGCGCTCCAGGACCTTCCTCCCCCGGGCCAGCACCGGCGGTGGCTACGGCAGCACTGCCCTCGTCCCCCAGGGGGTGGACACGGCCCATCCCGAGTGGCTCCCCGCTCCTGCCCCACTTGGGCTTTTCTTAAAGGTGCATGAGTCCACCACAGCACACGCAGGCCACGGCGCCTGCGGCCCTGGCACCTTCATCCCTTAGGGCTCAGCTGAGACCCACTCCTCCTTCTGAGGGGCCTAGCCTGATGGGACCCAGCAGCCCCTGGCTCAACCCCATCTGGAGTAACCAGCAGGCAGGCCTCGGGGTCCCTGGAAAGACGAGGAGTCAGATGGCCACCGGGACCCAGCGCAGGGCTTAGGGGCTGCCAGGCCCAGACTTGAGAGACACTGCGTTGTTGCCAGCTGGTTTCTCCCAGCCTTCTCCTGGAAAGTGGGATAATGAGCCCCACGCAGAGGCTGTAGGGTCCCAGGTAAGATGCTGCCTAGAAGCCCCGCATGGCCCGGAGGGTGCAGAGCCAGGGGGCGCCTCGCAGAGGTCCTGCCATTGGCGCTCACAGGGTTACAATCGGCGGGGTGGGGGGCCCTCTGTGCCCGCCGAGTCCACGGGACCGGCTCTGACCCACCTCACTGTCCCACATGATGAAGAGCTCCTGGTAGATGGAGATGTGGGCGTGCTGAAGCTTCAGCAGCGGCATCAGCTGTGAACAAGGGCAGACGAGGTGGAAGTGTGGGGAGGACTGCATCTCAGCCAGCTCCTCCGCCCAGGGCAGGGGCGGGGTCCCGGGAGGGTGGGCGGCCGGAGGTTAGGAGCAAGATGGCCCGGGGTAAGTCCTGTCTCCAGGATGTGCTGGCTGTGCTGTGTGACTGGGGACAGGCTCCTCAACCTCTCTGAGCCGCCCAGCCCCATCTGGAAAGAGCAGTACCCATGTTATCTGCCTTGTGGGGTGTCAGGAGGACCAGGTGAGCCGATGCCGGCAGAATGCCTGGCCCGCCGGAAACAAGCAGAGTCCGGGATGTCTGGAGGAGCGGGTGTGGCCGAAGGGAGGAGGGTACTACTGTGCCCTGGCCCCCTGGCCCCCTGGCCTCCTGGCTGTGGGCACTAGAGGTCCCAGGCCCTGCCCTCAGCTCCAAGTGCTTTGAGAACGATCGCAGTGAGGCGGCAGAAGTGGCTCCCTTAGCAACTTGGAGCCAGATGGACAGCTGCTCATGATGGCGGGTTGGGTGTGAAAGGCAGTGGCCTAGCAGGATGTGGGAGGGAGTTGGGCAGGGGGGCTGTGATGCTTGGTGGGGTACGGGATGGCCCCCCACTTCTTCCTTCCGTGAATGTGGCCTGGGCCCACCACTGTGCCTCAGACACATTGTGGATGGACCAGCTGCTGGTAAAGCTCAAAAGCTGGTGATTCCAGAAAGAAGAGAAACGGGTGGCCACTAGATGGAAGGGGAGACATTTAGCTTCGTGTAAAATCCAAGAAGAGCAGAGAAAACAACTCAGAGCCTTTGCCCAGCAAACTGAAGCATACGCAGCTGTTTCTGCTCTTACTATAAACCAGGACGTTACCGTCAGTGCCGACAGGCAGATCTAAGGAATGTAAACGAATTTACGTGTTCTTTGTTAAACATTCTCTATTTTCCAAATTTTCTGTTGTAACTGATACTTTCATAATTAAAGAAAAAGATCCTTTAAAAGATGGTTATTGGTAGGACAGCCTAGGGACCCAGCCAACATTTAAAGGTAATCTTCTCTGAGAATGTATATTCTAAGTTGTCGGCACCTGGATTTAGAAATAAATGTTTGGGGCACAGACTCCCTTCGTGACATGGGGGATCTGGCTCCACAGCACCGGCCAAGAGCTGGTCCTGACTCTCCAAGCCCCCAGCAGCCCCCACTCTTCACTCCACAGGCGGGTACAGAACAGGCTCTGTGCGTCCTCCATCACACCCTCTGGAGAGGTGATCCCCCAGAGAGTTACCTCCTCCAGGGACTCATTGGCCTGATGCTCATCAATGCACTCCACCTAGAGCAGCACAAGAGAGCTCGGTCAGTCTACACGCAGTGAACACCCCTATCAAGACTGCCACCACTGCCATCACCACCACCAGCATCAAAATCCCAGTCACTACCATCGTCACTGCCACCACCACCAGCATCATTCACCAGGGGTGCCAAGCTCCTGTCATTCGTAACCCACCACACAGCACCAGATGGGCCTGGAGAGGTTCTAAGGGATGGATCCAGAAATACTTTAAGCAGTGAGATCATCTTTGCTCCTATTGCAAGGATAAGTTTAGGACAGCATAACATAAACTTCAAAGCATCATTAACCATTTTCAGACCATCTCGAAAGCCGGGAGGAAAACAGTGTGTCGCCCCTAGAGCCAAGGAGCTTGGCAAAGTGTCAGCCTTATCCTGCATTTCTCACTTGGGCCGGGAGGGTTGTCCCCGGTGCTGGACGTGGCTGCTGGGGAACGTGTGCAGAGAGAGGCAGGTGCTGGGCAGAGCAGCACCAGCTTCGACTCTGCACCATCTCTGGTGGCAGCAACTGTGGGTGCACGCTGTCCCCACATCTTACCAGATCCTCACCCAGAACTTCCGCTCGTAAGATTTACCAGTGGAGAACTCCTGTAATCAGCTGACCACAGGTGAAACTGCAGTTGGAGAGTGGTTCTCAGACCCGTGTGAAGACCCTGAAACAGGCGCCCTGTGCGTCCCTTTCTTCTGCTCAGGGGCTCGTGCTTAAGTCATTTTGGCCAAAAACATACTGAGAGCTTTAAAATTATCACCTCTTTTTGACCTGGAAATCCCACCTCTAGGAATTTGTCCCAAGGAGACCATGGATCCTCAAAAAAAAAAAAATTAACTAAGATTGTTTATCAGGGTTGCTTATTGTTGTTTGGTCACTAAGTTGTTTGTGACCCTATAGACCCCATGGAGCCCGCCAGGCTCCTCTGTCCATGGGATTTCCCAGGAAAGAATACTGGAGTGGGTTGCCATTTCCTCCCCCAGGGGATCTTCCCAACTCAGGGATTGAACTCGAGTCTCTGTAAAGGTGGATTCTTTACCACTGAGTCACCAGGGAAGCCCCATCAGAGTTGCTTATAGAGTGAAAAATCAAGAAAATTTTAGCGCTTGTCCTGAGTGGATAGCTGGGGGGTCAGTCCTGGAAGCCAGCCCACAAAGGAGCAGGAGGCTTGTACGCATTCCCGGCCTGCCTGCCTGCCTCAGGGGAACTGCTGCAGAGACAGGAGGCCTGGCAGAGCCGAAGGGCGTTGGCAGCAGCCCGCAGCCAAGCTCTGGCCTAGACCCTCCACTCTTCCAGACCACCTGGGCTTGGACATGCCAAGGTGCACACTACACAACCCCCTGCAGTGCGCACTCCACCCTGCCGTGCCAGCCCTGATGAGGAGGTAGGGGAAGGGCCCAGGGTTGGTGACCTGCCCTTAAACTTGTGTGACCTTGGGCAAGTCCCTGCCCCTACTCCCCAGCCAGCCTCCTTCAGTTCAGTTCAGCTCAGTCGCTCAGTCATGTCCGACTCTTTGCGACCCCATGGGCTGTAGCACGCTGGGCCTCCCTGTCCATCGCCAACTCCCGGAGCTTACTCAATGTCCATTGAGTCGGTGATGCCAACCAGCTCCTTATCCTTGGCTAAGGATAAGGGGTCATCGGTCCCACTTTGTTGAGTTGGTGGGCGGTTAAATAAGATGACAAGGATGCCTGGCACCATGCCCACGTAAATGGGGAGTGTGGTGATGGTTGCTGCTGGAATAAACATGAGCATTCCTTCCCCATCAAGGTGGAAGAGTTCAGTCTCCAGGGAACCCCAAGGAGCCTCATACCACCCCCACGGCTCCCCCCGCAGCCCCTGGCCACCCCTGGATTGCCTCCAGGACTGCTGGCAGACAGGAACCCGGCTGTCGTATGAGGAAGCCTTCCTCTAGGGTGGGGGAGGTCCGTGTGTGTCTGGGGCGCTGGCCCCACTGGAGTGCCTTAGGCACGGCCTCTTACCTGCTTTATCACGCGTTTTACTTTGGTTTTTGTCTCCTCTACCACGAGGTTCACCCCCAAAGCCCCAGGATTCAGCCACTCCAAAATCTGCCAGCAAAAGAGAAGCTTTCAGGAAAACGTACCCGTCTTTGCACTTCCCAAAGTGTGCCCACCTCCAGGGTCTGTTCCGGTCTTCCTAACGTTCTTCGTGGGCTGGCAAAGAAGGCAATGACCCAGAAGGCTGAGGAGGCCCGCAAAGGCAGAACCTGAGCCCGTCTCTCAGGGGCCGATTCTGGAGCTCCGTCCACCACCCCAGGCCCCTTCTCCAATCTGTGGTTAGGACCAGCCAGGCGTCCGAGAGCCGGCACCTCCCTGGGGCAGAGGGTTTCTTCACTCGCTGTAGCCCCTTAGGGTCCCAGCTTCCAGCAGCCACCTCCAAACTGGGCCACCAAACAAGAAAGTAACTGCTGCATAATTGGTGCAATCATAAGCCGTGGCTCCATGTGAGCCTGGATGTGCCAAGCGCTTCACAGCCGCCCACACAGTTGGCACTGTTTCTCATGTCCTCGTTTAGACGAGGAAACTGAGGCACCAGGAGCTGGGTCCTTGCCCAAGGGTGCAGCACCAGCACCTCAGAGGGCCTGGCCTGGACTGGAAGTCGGGAGTCTGACTCCAGAGATGGTGCATGGACGCACGAGGCTGGGTGGCCTGAGCACATTCCTCAGAGGATGAAGGAAAAGGCGCTGCAGGAGGCAGAGGAGTCCGTCCAGGTGGTGGGGCCCTCAGTCTGTGGACCCTCAGAGTCCAGAGAAGTTTTAGGGCTCTGTAACCCAGCACCCGCAGCCTAAAGCCTGCTGAGAGGGTGACGGGGCGGAGACCTGAGCAACTCATACCCCTGTAAGAAGGCTACACTCAGGCACTCAACAGGCAAATGAAACAGTAAAATGCACACGCGTCTCAGATCAAGGCTTTTTTTTTCCTCTTAAAAAAGTAACTTTGTTTTTAAAATTCTCTGGTCACCCAGAAACTCGTCTGCTTTACCACCGGCTCACTCCCCACCCCCGACCACCCCCACCCCTGTTGCTCCAACACAAAAGGGGATTCTCACAAAGTGAGCAAAACCTAACTTAACGAATCAGTCAGATTAACGAATCTTTTTACAAAGACTGACTCTAACATTTAATAAAGTGGACATCTTATGCATTTGGTAAACATTCAAATGCACTCATCTCACACACTACTAAAGTAATGCTCAAAATTCTCCAAGCCAGGCTTCAGCAGTATGTGACCCGTGAACTTCCAGATGTTCAAGCTGGTTTTAGAAAAGGCAGAGGAACCAGAGATCAAATTGCGAAAATCCACTGGATCATCGAAAAACCAAGAGAGTTCCAGAAAAACATCTATTTCTGCTTTATTGACTATGCCAAAGCCTTTGACTGTGTGGATCACAATAAACTGTGGAAAATTCTGAAAGAGATGGGAATATCAGACCACCTGACCTGTCTCTTGAGAAACCTATATACAGGTCAGGAAGCAACAGTTAGAACTGGACATGGAACAACAGACTGGTTCCAAATAGGAAAAGGAGTACGTCAAGGCTGTATATTGTTACCCTGCTTATTTAACTTATATGCAGAGCACATCATGAGAAACACTGGACTGGAAGAAGCACAAGCTGGAATCAAGATTGCCGGGAGAAATATCAGTAACCTCAGATATGCAGATGACACCACCCTTATGGCAGAAAGTGAAGAACTAAAGAGCCTCTTGATGAAAGTGAAAGAGGAGAGTGAAAAAGTTGGCTTAAAGCTCAACATTCAGAAAACGAAGATCATGGCATCCAGTCCTATCACTTCATGGGAAATAGATGGGGAAACAGTGGAAACAGTGTCAGACTTTATTTTTCTGGGCTCCAAAATCACTGCAGATGGTGACTGCAGCCATGAAATTAAAAGACGCTTACTCCTTGGAAGGAAAGTTATGACCAACCTAGATAGCATATTCAAAAGCAGAGACATTACTTTGCCAACAAAGGTCTGTCTAGTCAAGGCTATGGTTTTTCCTGTGGTCATGTATGGATGTGAGAGTTGGACTGTGAAGAAGGCTGAGCACCGAAGCATTGATGCTTTTGAACTGTGGTGTTGGAGAAGACTCTTGAGAGTCCCTTGGACTGCAAGGAGATCCAACCAGTCCATTCTGAAGGAGATCAGCCCTGGGTGTTCTTTGGAAGGAATGATGCTAAAGCTGAAACTCCAGTACTTTGGCCACCTCCTGCAAAGAGTTGACTCATTGGCAAAGACTTTGATGCTGGGAGGGATTGGGGGCAGGAGGAGAAGGGGACGACAGAGGATGAGATGGCTGGATGGCATCACTGACTCGATGGACATGAGTTTGAGTGAACTCCGGGAGTTGGTGATGGACAGGGAGGCCTGGCGTGCTGTGATTCATGGGGTCGCAAAGAGTCGGACACGATTGAGCGACTGAACTGAACTGAACTGAACTGAAACATTCAAATGGCTGTCTGAGGAGGCTTTACAAATAGCTGCGAAAAGAAGAGAAGCAAAAGGGAAAGGAGAAAAGGAAAGATACAGCCATCAGAATGCAGAGTTCCAAAGACTAGTAAGGAGGGGGAAGAAAGCCTTCCCAACTGATAAATACGAGGAAATAAAGGAAAACAATAGAATGGGAAAGACTGGAAATCTCTTCAAGAAAGTGAGAGATACTGAGGGGACATTTCATGCAAAGGTGGGCACAATATAGGACAGAAACAGTGTGGACCTAACAGAAGCAGAAGATATTAAGGAGACAAGAATACACAGAAGAACTAAAGAAAAAAGATCTTCATGACCCAGATAACCATGATGGTGCGATCACTCACCTAGAGCCAGACATGCTGGAATGCAAAGTCAAGTGGGTCTTAGGTAGCATCACTACAAACAAAGCTAGTAGAGGTGATAGAATTCCAGCTGAGCTATTTCAAATCCTAAAACATGATGCTGTGAAAGTGCTGCACTCAATATGCCAACAAATTTGGAAAACTCAGCAGTGGCCACAGGACTGGAAAAGGTCAGTTCTCGTTCCAATCCCAAAGACAGGTAATGCCAAAGAATGTTCAGACTACCACACAATTGCACTTATCTCACATGCTAGCAAAGTGATGTTCAAAATTCTCCAAGCTAGGCTTTGACAGTATGTGAACTGAGAACTTTCAGATGTTCAAGCTGGATTTAGAAAAGGCAGAGGAACCAGAGATCAAATTGCTAACATTCGTCAGATCACCGAAAAAGCCAGAGAATTCCAGAAAAACATATACTTCTGTTTCATTGACTACACTAAAGCCTTTAACTGTGTGGATCAAAACAAACTGAAAAATTACTCAAGAGACGGGAATACCAGACCACCTGACCTGCCTCCTGAGAAACCTGTGTGCAGGTCGAGAAGCAATGGTTAGAACCGGATTGGAACAATGAACTAGAACCAAATTGAGAAAGGAGTACGTCAAGGCTGCATATTGTCACCCTGCTTATTTAACTTCTACGCAGAGTACTTCATGTGAAATGCTGGGCTGGAAGAAGCACAAGCTGGAATCAAGTTTGCCAGGAGAAATATCAACAACCTCAGATATGCAGATGACACCACCCTTATGGCAGAAAGCAAAGAGGAACTAAAGAGCCTCCTGATGAAAGTGAAAGAGGAGAGTGAAAAAACTGGTTTAAAATTCAACATTCAGAAAACTAAGATTATGGCGTCCGTCCCATCAGTTCATGGCAAACAGATGGGGAAACAATAGAAACAGTGAGAGACTTTATTTTGGGGGGCTCCAATATCACTGCAGATGGTGACTGCAGCCATGAAATTAAAAGACACTTGCTCCTTGGAAGAAAAACTATGACAAACCTAGGCAGCATATTAAAAAGCAGAGACATTACTTTGCCAACAAAGGTCCATCTAGTCAAAGTGAAAGTGGCTCAGTCATGTCTGACTCTTTGCAATCCAATGGACTATACCGTCCATGGAATTCTCCAGGCCAGAACACTGGAGTGGGGGGCCTTTCCCTTCTCCAGGCAATCTTCCCGACCCAGGGATCAAACCCAGATCTCCTGAATTCCAGGTGGATTCTTTACCAGCTGAGCCACCAGGGAAGCCCAAGAACACTGGAATGGGTAGCCCATTTCTTCTCCAGCAGATCTTCCCGACCCAGGGATCAAACCCAGATCTCCTGAATTCCAGGTGGCTTCTTCACCAGCTGAGCCACCAGGGAAGCCCAAGAACACTGGAATGGGTAGCCCATTGCTTCTCCAGCAGATCTTCCCGACCCAGGAATCGAACTGGGGTCTCATGCCGTTGCAGGAAGATTCTTTACCAGCTGAGCTACAGGGAATCACCCATCTAGTCAAAGATATGGTTTTTCCAGTAGTCATGTATGGATGTGAGAGTTGGACCATAAAGAAAGCTGAGCACGGAATTGATGCTTTTGAACTGTGGTGCTGGAGAAGACTCTTGAGAGTCCCTTGGACTGCAAGCTGATCCAACCAGTCCATCCTAAAGGAAATCAGTCCTGAATATTTATTGGAAGGACTGATGCTGAAGCTGAAGCTCGTATACTTTGGGCACCTGATGTGAAGAACTGACCTGATGCTGGGAAAGATTGAAGGCAGGAGGAGAAGGGGACGACAGAGGATGAATTGTTTGGATGGCATCACCGACTCGATGGACATGAGTCTGAACAAGCTCCGGGAGTTGGTGATGGACAGGCAGGCCTGGCAGGCTGCAGTCCATGGGGCTGCAAAGAGTTGGACACAACTGAGCGACTGAACTGAACTGAAACATTCATTTCTCTTTATTTTCCAACTTTCCTTTTGTGAATTTTTTAGGCCCTAAACATTTTCACAAGCCCTGAAAAAGGCCCAGTCTCCCCCAGCTAGGGACTACTGATGGGGTGTCTTAGGAGCCTGAGGGCTGCAGATGTTGAATTCTGAATGTTCTAGGGTTTGCAGGAGCTGAAGCGCATGGACCTGTGGGGAAAAAAGGATGAGGTTGTTTTCTAGCATGGAAAAAGCAAGAGAGTTCCAGAAAAACATCTATTTCTGCTTTATTGACTATGCCAAAGCTTTTGACTGTGTGGATCACAATAAACTGTGGAAAATTCTGAAAGAGATGGGAATACCAGACCACCTGACCTGCCTCTTGAGAAACCTATATGCAGGTCAGGAAGCAACAGTTAGAACTGGACATGGAACAACAGACTGGTTCCAAATAGGAAAAGGAGTGTGTCAAGGCTGTATATTGTTACCCTGCTTATTTAACTTATGTGCAGAGTACATCATGAGAAACGCTGGACTGGAAGAAGCACAAGCTGGAATCAAGATTGCCGGGAGAAATATCAGTAACCTCAGATATGCAGATGACACCACCCTTATGGCAGAAGGTGAAGAGGAACTAAAAGGCCTCTTGATGAAAGTGAAAGTGGAGAGTGAAAAAGTTGGTTTAAAGCTCAACATTCAGAAAATGAAGATCATGGCATCCAGTCCCATCACTTCATGGGAAATAGATGGGGAAACAGTGGAAACAGTGTCAGACTTTATTTTTCTGGGCTCCAAAATCACTGCAGATGGTGACTGCAGCCATGAAATTAAAAGACGCTTACTCCTTGGAAGGAAAGTTATGACCAACCTAGATAGCATATTCAAAAGCAGAGACACTACTTTGCCAACAAAAGTTCGTCTAGTCAAGGCTATGGTTTTTCCTGTGGTCATGTATGGATGTGAGAGTTGGACTGTGAAGAAGGCTGAGTGCCGAAGCATTGATGCTTTTGAACGGTGGTGTTGGAGAAGACTCTTGAGAGTCCCTTGGACTGCAAGGAGATCCAACCAAGACTGCAAGGAGATCCAACCAAGTCCATTCTGAAGATCAGCCCTGGGATTTCTTTGGAAGGAATGATGCTAAAGCTGAAACTCCAGTACTTTGGCCACCTCCTGCAAAGAGTTGACTCATTGGAAAAAGACTCTGATGCTGGGAGGGATTGGGGGCAGGAGGAGAAGGGGACGACAGAGGATGAGATGGCTGGATGGCATCACTGACTCGATGGACGTGAGTCTGGGTGAACTCTGGCAGTTGGTGATGGACAGGGAGGCCTGGCGTGCTGCGATTCATGGGGTTGCAAAGAGTTAGACACGACTGACCGACTGAACTGAACTGAATTGATATTCAGACTGGAGAGGCCTTAATTTCATCCGTCATTTTAGAGAGGGGGAAACCCAGTGTAGAGGGGCAAGGGACACCCAGGAGGTCCCCTATGAGCTAGAGGCAAACACTGGCTAACATGGGCGCCTTGGCTCCTTGGGGTCAGACGTGGAAGCAGGGCGGCTTTTCAGGTGTGCTGTGCTTAGTTGCTCAGTCGTGTCCAGCACTTTGCAGCCCCCGTGGACGGTAGCCCACCAGGCTCCTCTGTCCATGGGATTCTCCAGCCAAGAATACTGGAGTGGATTGCCGAGCCCTCCTCCAGGGGATCTTCCCCACCCACCGATCGAGCTGGGGTCCCTCGCATTGCGGGGCGGATTCTTGACCAGCTGAGCCACCAGGGAAGCCCTGGGGGCCACAGGGACTGTGACCGTTAAACCGGTAGGAGCTGGGGGTAATGGCCACATGGCCGGGTCCTGGGCTCGGGCCTGACCATCGGCCCCTCGTCGTCCCCGCCTATTCGCCAGGGACCGCTCGGCACCTGGTACTTTTCCATGGGGTCTTCAGGGAAAGACTCGGCCTCCCTGTCTCTCCGCGGGGCACTGGGGTGCACCTCTGGCCCGAGCCGCAGTCGGACCCCGGACTGAGCATGCGCAGTGTGGTCCGCGTCCGGTGTGCGCCCATCCCCCACCCGGGGGGCTCCCATCAGCCCCCGGGCGCTCGTTTGCCGACCCGGGCCCTCTCTGCCTGAACCGCGCTGGCTGCTGCGTCCTTTCAGCCGGCCGGCCCTCAGGGGCGGGGCCTCGCGCGGGGAGGGCGGGGCCTGAACGCGGCGGGGAGGGCGGGGTCTGGGTGCGGTGGGCCGCGCGCGGCCCCTTTAAGGCGCGGCCGGGGCGGGCCCCGCGGCGCGGCCCCTTTAAGGCTTGGCCTACGTGGCAGCCGCTGGAGCCGCGGACGCGGAGCGAGGCCGGCCGCTGGGTACTTCCTGTGGAGGCCGCAGCGGGCGCGGGCGCCGACGGGCCGAGCGCCGAGGGAGTGAGCGAGCGAGCGAGGGAGCGAGGGAGCGAGCGAGCCGAGCCTCCCGCCGCCGCCATGGGCCAGAACGACCTGATGGGCACGGCCGAGGACTTCGCCGACCAGGTGCGGCCTGCGGGCCCGTCCGCCCGGGGCGGCCCCCACCACCGGCCCTCCTGTCGGGCCCCCGGCCTGGGTGTCTCCGGGGCCCCGCCCGTGCCCCGCGGAGCCGGCCCCCGGCCCCCGGGCCGCCCCGAGGCCTGGCCGGGCCCCTCCCGATGCCGGGCTCGCTCCCCCCTCCCCCAGCCGGGCCCTGCCTCCCGGCCTCGCCGCCTGCCCGGGCCGGGGCACCCCCAAACTCGGCCTCGGGGGCCCAGCCCGCCCTTGCGCCGTCTGCGCGCCGGGGCGCCCTGGGTGTGTTCCCCGGGCCCGGGCTTCGGGCGCCCGGCTCTGTGGGCCTGTCCTCCCTTCCTGATCCGGCCCGGCTCGTTCTAGACGCCGAGGGGCGCCAGCGGCTGTCTCCCCGCCTCCCGAGAAGGGGTCTGAGGCCCCGGGGTGGGATGGGGGATGCTTGGGGAGCGTCCTCGCCTTTCTGCACCGCTGGGTGGTCTCTGCACGCTTGTCCTTCCACTGGGCACTCTTAGGGGGCGGGTCCTGAACAGGGGGGTTGGTCAGACCGAGGCCTGAGGGGATCCTCCCGGTGGAAAGGGGGGCGCCCTGGTAGGCACCCCCGCTGCAGAAAGCCACGGCACTGATTCTTTGCTCTGTCCCAGACGTCTTGGGTCACGGGGTCCCTTTGACCCTTCCCTTCCATCTTCCTTCCCTGTCTGGACTCTGCCCCGCGATGAAATGAATGGATATCTGTCTGTACATACAGCTGGGGGGAGGGGGACGCCTACCTTCCTGTTCGGGAGTCCAGGAGTGTCCAGGTGGCATTCCTAGCAACAGGGAAGCGGCCCTTGAAACAGGCCACTGAGTCACTGCTAAAGGTGTTCGGAAACTAGACGGACTGAACCAGGTCCTGCCAAGGGGACAAAGCTCTCCCGCCGTCTCCTTCGACCAAGCGTGGCCCGGAGACCATGGTGGTGATTCTTCAGACGTGTGCCTTCTGCTTCTGAAAGTGTCCCGTTATGTCTACAGACTATAGGAGGAGCTGCGGCTGGCCCAGCCACCATGCTCTCTTTGGTTTACTTAATGGGTGTGTGGCTTTGTCAGAGTTAAAAGTAGTGAGCTTTAGGTTTCTGTTTTTATGGGGGTGGTTATAATTCATCATACTCCAAGGCTGGGCTCTCTGGAAGGTGTGTGTGTGAGAGAGAGAGATTTTTAAACAATAGTTAAGTGAGCTGTTTTCTAATCAGTTATTGGTGAACAAGATTTCCTGTTGTTCCCCTGACGGATGAGATCTCTCTAGTGTGGCCTCCCCATTGGGTTCTCCCAGCCCCACTTTCCTGTGAGCTGCTTATGTTATAAAACTGTGGGGCTAAAACAGTCAACTTGAAGAAATGTTTTTCCCTCAGGTCACGATTTTGTTTACAATCTAAAAATTGTATCCCTTGCAAAAACAATTTGTATAGAAAGCGCTCAAAAACCAAGCCAGCCGACATTGTCCGCTTTCGCTGACATGATTTTAGTGACCCAGTTTTGTTTCCCCAAGTAGCCGCTATCTAAGAAGACAGCTCGATTCAGCCATGGTAGCTGTGAGAGCCTCGTACACTCTCTGCAGCCCGGAAAAACCCCAGTTTTGCAAGTGAATTTCATAACTGAATCTAGATAAAATGTCTCCACTCAAGTTGCTGCCAACTATCAAATGATAAACCCTCCTCCTGCCAAAAAAAAAAAAAAAGACTATCTTTACGTAATCCTTTCTTTTTTTTTTTCTCCATGCATTTTGTTTGCTTTAAATGAAAGAAGCAGAGTCTTGGAACTGGAAAGGCCCTCGAGGGGCACACAGGATCAGCCTGTACTGGTTTCACTGCTGAGGCTCCTGGGGCCACAGCCCCGGGCAAAGCCCACAGGCAACACGCTTCTCAGGCCTGCTGTTTTTCTGTAAGAGAGCACACTGCCTAAGATCTGGAAAAACAAGGTCACATCTACCGGGCAGGGCAGGTTCCTGCAGTCAGTTTTTGAGGGCCAGAGCCCACCTTGGTGGTGACAGCTGTCCACAGACACCTCCGTGCCCTTCCGTAGGAGGGTGGGGCAGGAGCTGCTTCTGCCACCTGGCCTGGTGTGAGAGAAAGGCATGGACAGGTGACGGGGTGCAGAGCAAAAGTGATGGCTTCCTGTGGACAGAATCTGGCCAGGCTGGGCTGGTGCTTTTGTTTTTTGACATCGATCCACGTAGTGTTAAAACAGCTGCCAACAGTAAAGCTGCAGAGAGTCCGGGCTTTTAAGATGAAAATGATCTCACTTGCAGGGATTGGGGAAGTGTCACGACAGTCACTGGTGTGACCAATAAATAGAAACATGACATGCGTGGCTTTTCCAACCTCATTTTCAGAAAACAAAAGCAAAAATGAGGGACAGAAGGTCAGCCAGAAGTCAGCAGGGTCTCAGAAGGGCCGTGTGTCCCCTGAGAGCTATGACGGTAATCTGGAATCTTCGATGCTCCGGCATAGGGCCAGGCCATCCGTGCACACTGCTTGTGTCGCTCGAGGGTCCCGGGAGCTTGGGCCACAGCACTTGCATCCAGATGCAGAGAGGGAGGTCTGTGTGGCCTTGCGCGGCATGTGGTGGCCCACCACGCTGGGTCGGCGAGCTGCGACCTTCCTCCGGGCCTGCAGAGACACTAGTGCGGGTGAGTGGTCTGGCGCCCTGCGGCCAGCAGGCTCAGCTGCCTCTTTGGCATCAGGCTCCTTGCCCTGGGTGGCAGGGACAGCGTCCTCCTGCTGGAGAAAGTGCTGAGAGGGCTGTCTGCGGAAGCTGGCATTCGGAAGCCATCTGAGCCTGGGTCTGAAGGGGCCAGAGACTAATGAACTCAGCAATCCAGAATGACGCCCGTCCCCTGCAGCTGGGACTCAGGGCCAGGCTGCAGGCTATGACTCCTAAGCACATTTGCCCCAGTAAATAGGAGTGTTAGCACTTAATGGGCTGTGTCACCAAGGTGACAGATAAGCCGCATGAGGCCTTGCTTTCCGTGTGGCCTTTGGTATTTCCACCTGTCCCCTGGCAGGACAGAGCCAGTCCTGGGAGCTCACACCTCCAGGAGCTCCCTTTGGCCTCGGGTCAAGTGCTGGGGAGCAGGGCATGGCTCTGGTGGGACACTGAGCCGGGCCTCCGTAGCCCCCAGGTCTCGGGGCTGTGCCTTAACCCCGCGTGGAGCCACTGGTGTGGGTAGGGTTTGGGACAGCGCTGGGTGGCTTCTCTGTGTTCTCCGCCTGTTCCTTTGTCATCCCTCCCCCACAAGGGCTTCCGGCCTTACACCAAAAAGGAGCAGGGAGAGGGCAGAGAGGAGCCGGCTGACTCACTGCTGTCCTCTGCTCTGACCTCAGACAGGAGGTTCTGAGAAGGCACCCTGCCTCCCTACCTCTTGGGGAGCGGGGTGGAGGCGCGGGCGTGGGGGCAGGGGCAGCGGGGCTTATCCCGGAAGGCCATGAGCAGCCTGGCACTGCTCCTGTCTCAGTGGCGCTGTGTCCCACTGGCTTCGGTAGGGAAGCCAGGCCATCTCTCCAGCCCAGGGCTGATCGACACCTCTTCCTGGACATCCAGGCGCTGCGTGGCCTTACAGAGCACTCAGGGAGACTCACTGGGGGTCTGGGGGCCCTGGTGGATGTGCCCCTGTGAGTCACCGGGCTCAGGTACCAGCCCTGACTCAGCCTGATTGGCCGGAGGTCACTGGCCACAGGCTCTAATCTTCTGGGGCGTGCAGGCTCGGAGTGGCCCTGGAGAAGGGCAGCCCCAGTTCTCAGGGTGCACGGAAGCCTGACCTGCCTCTGCCTGCAAGTTCTCATAAACCAAGAGTTGCAGCCTGCTTTCCTCAAGTCCCTTTTGTCCTGAACACCCAGAGAGAGTGGGTTTCCCTGTGTTCTGTGGGAGCTGCAGATGGCTGTGTGACGTGATGGCCGTGTCCCAGAGCCACGTCCCAGGTTGGGTACAACTGCTGCTTAAATCCCTGCTGCTCGGAAACCACAGCCCCGTGTATGGAAACCTTAGCTCTGTAGGTGAGTCCTCAGATGGGGTCTTGCTTAGGACCCATATGTCACGCTGGACCGTAAGATTCCTGTGAAAGGCCTGCCCCCCAGAGGGTGACAGACCCTGTCCCTTGCCCTGCAGGCCCTGCCCACTCAGCATCTCCTTCCGGCCTTCCCATCGTGATCCTCTGTCTGGGCACAGCGTGCACTGCCCGTGACCACTGGGTGCGTGGGCCACAGTCAGCCCCTGCCCTCGGGGCCCATGGTGTGTGCAGGAGGCCAGCTTAGCGTGAGCACCGGCCGGGTGGCCTCTGGGGGCCTGCTTCAGGGGCTCCTCGGCCGTGCCAGGGGGACGCTGTCTGCAGCAGCACAGCGTGGGCCCAGGGACCGGGCGCCGAGAGCGTAGTGTGTGCAGGCGAGGCGCACATCGGGTCTGCTCTCACTCTGTCCCCCCGGCTGCCTTCCTCCGTGTTCAGTCCAAACAGGTGCTCACTAGAGGGTGGCTGGTCTCAGAGAGGCCCTGGATCGGCCTGACATATAAAACAGCCCCAAACCTAGCCCACGCCGTTGTTTAGCTGCTAAGTCACGTCCAGCTCTTTGCGACCCCATGGCTGTAGCCCACCGGGCTCCTCTGACCATGGGATTTCCCAGGCAAGAATACTGGGGTGGGTGGGTTGTCATTTCCTTCTCCAGGGGATCTTTCTAACCCAGGAATTGAACCCACGTCTCCTGCATTGGCAGGTGGATTCTTTATCACTGAGATGTGCTTAGTTGAGAGCACAGATACCTGAATTTTTGCAGTGTTTTCTAACTCAGAGATGTCTGTCTTGGCATGTCTGCACTCTGAGGAAGGAGTGAATTACCTGTCCAAAGAGAACTTCTCTCCGCCGCTCTCTAATCCCCATGACCCAGACACTCAAATTAAGAGCGCAGACGTGTCATGGAGGCTTTAAACACCGCCTCCGTCTTGAGGTTTAGGGGCCAGTGGAGGCGAGTCGGCCCCCGCCTGGGATTCACAGTCCACACTGCCCTCCCGGCAGGCTGTGCCAGCCTCATATGGCTTTCCCCAGGTTTCAACACTCTGCTGAGGCCTGTGTTGTTGCCAGGGCTCCTTGGCTGGTGGCTGGGCCTACCAGGCTGGGTGATTACCCCGTTGCTGGGTGTTTTGATTCAGGCCCTGAGGCAGAAACGGGCGGGTGTGTGGCCTCCGCTGTTCCCACAGCTCCTGATCTGAAGTGCTTCTACCCTACGTGGACTCCAGAGTTCATGTAGGTGTATTTGGGATCTCTTTTTTTTTTTTTCCTTTTAAAGACAAGGTCCATTGTCCTCTTTTTTCCTCTGCTTATTAAAGTTGGAAAGAATCTTCACGACTGTTAACCCAGTGGTCCTCACTTTGTAGGATAGTAGAGACCCCCGCCCCCACCAGAGCATTCACTCAGCTTGTCCACAGCGCGTGGCCATCGGGGTCAGAGCCAGGGTGAGAGCACCGGCCGTCAGCCTCAACCCCGGGCCCGCCTGCTCGCCTGTCTGCGCATCTCCCTCTCCCACTGGGACTCTGGTGCGATTCCGTGGGGGTCAGGGGCCAAGCAGATGCGGGCAGAAGTGACGCCTTGGGGCCCAGGCTCTGGGACCTGGAGAGGGTGGACACCTGGCTTGTCACCCCTCTGTCCTCAGGCCAGGCTGCTGTGGCCCAGAGCCCGGGGGAGGGGAGGCGTCTCTGTGCTGACTAAGCCAGAACAGACAACTAAAGGTTGGTCTACACAGCTGGCGGCTTGCTAACCATGGTGGACGGCTTTAGCAGCGCCTAGGACTTTCAGTCAGCTTTTCAAAACACCAAAGCGGAAGAAACGCTCCCAGGCACACCGTCTTCTATCTCAGCAGCAGGTTGGCAGCCTCAGAGGTTGTGACACTCAGTGTCCCTTCGAGGGGTCAGATTCATGGGTGCCCTTCGGACTCTGGCTGCTGACACACAAGTCACGTGGGCGGGCACCCGATCTTTCTCCCCAGTTCCTGCTGTTACCGGGTATCACAGGGCGTCTTTTCCTTTGTCTCTCCGCTTTGAGCGCTTGGTAAGAGAAGGTGCGTGTGGTTCACCCGAATGACACTCGCGCCTCGGTTTCGAGTTGCGTGTGTGTTTCTTAGTCAGCCATCGTAAACGGCCTGGCTGGCACGGGGCAGGAGGAAGCTGTGTCTGCAGGCATTGCTGGCTGTCACCGTGGGAGCAGGGCTGTCCCAGCAGCTCGAGGGTAGCGAGGCCAGGCAGGTTCTCACTTCGTGGATGCCCCGAGACGGACCCTGGGCACATGCCGGGGCAGCAGTTCTGCAGTGGAGAGACCCTGGGCCAGCGCGCCGCCGAGGCCCACCGAGTCTGTCATGGGCCAGCCTGGCTTCCCACGCCCTTGACTGAGGTGGGCGTGCTGTCGTGCAGCAGTTGCACATGCGATGACAGTAGTTGACACGCACACGCCGGCTGAAACGACAGAGGAGGAGGTCGGGGGCCGGATGGAGGTCTCCCTCACCTCCAGGCAGGGTGCCCGGACCGCGCCCCCGCCCCCTGGGCAGTGCTGGGAGCGGGCGACAGGCCTCCCCCCACCCCGTCCCGCCGCCCTCACTGTGGCTTTCCCGGCCTGCAGTTCCTGCGCGTCACGAAGCAGTACCTGCCGCACGTGGCACGCCTCTGCCTCATCAGCACGTTCCTGGAGGACGGCATCCGCATGTGGTTCCAGTGGAGCGAGCAGCGGGACTACATCGACACCACCTGGAACTGCGGCTACCTGCTGGCCTCCTCCTTCGTCTTCCTCAACCTGCTCGGACAGCTGAGTGAGTGGCGCCCGTGCCCCCGCGGGTCTCCCCGGCAGCGGGGTCTCCCGGGCAGCGGCCTGCGACCCGCTCCCCCCAGCAGGGCGCCAGGTGGGCCTGGGAGCAGGCCCTGCCGGCCCTCGGCTGGCTGCCCTGTTTAGTCCTGGCCGCATCGCTTTGCGGCCCTGGGCTCAGTGACCGGAGCAGGAGGTGCAGGGCACTGGGGGGCGGCCAGTGAGGAGCCGAGGCACCCCGAACCCGGGGTCTAGGAGGGTGACAGCGGCAAACAGAGAAGGGCGGGCCTGGGTCACCGGTGCGGCCACGTGGCTTCGGGCCCGGCTCCCGCGACCGTCCCGTGTCCTCGGGGCACAGGGCAGGACTGCAGCTCCCTGCAGAGCTCCTGTAACACGCCGACTCTAGCCAGGAGGGCGCGTTCTGGACCAGGGCTTTGGATAGGTAGAGGCCATCCCCGCCAGAGGCTGCTTTTGGCTTGGGGTGGGTGGCTGGGTTGCCGCGGCGCCAGCAGCCAGTGCAGGGCTGCAGCCCTGACCTCAGCCCCCTTGCAGCCGGCTGCATCCTGGTGCTGAGCAGGAACTTCGTGCAGTACGCCTGCTTTGGGCTCTTTGGCATCATCGCGCTGCAGGTGAGTGGTCTCCCTCCTCTCTCCCTGCTTAGAGCCGAGCCCCTGGGGCAGAGGCCGTGAGGACTCGGCCCCACTCCCCTTCAGCCCGCTTGTGTCTGCCTGGAACTGCTTGGGGCCGAGCTCCGGGCTTCCACCGTTGTCCACTTCCCCAAGTTCCTTGTGACAAGGCAGCAGGTCAAAGGATTCTCTACTTCACAGAGAACGCGTAGCTACTCATGAAATGTTTAGCTCACATTTCACCCGGATTGGGTTTGTCCTCCAGAACCATCTGGGCCCAGCTCTGAGGAAGCAAGGGCTTGTTGACAGGTCCGGGCCACCACCCACCCCAAGGGACGCTGAGCCCGTTGCTGAGTTTGGGGCTGTTGATGTCCCGAAAGGGTTTTGTCTGTCTGGTTATTTAGATTTCTCATGTGTGTTGGAAGAATTGCCTGATGCTGTTAATTCTGTAGAAACAAATTTGTCTGGAAACGCTGAGACTGCAGTTTGTCTTTCCTCTTCCCTCAGACGATCGCCTACAGTATTTTATGGGACTTGAAGTTTCTGATGAGGTAGGCAGCTTCTGCTTGGTGGCTAGTGTATCTCTTCGTGTCTCTAAAGTCAGTAGCTGTTGGTGGAAGTGAGTTTCTCTGGGTCAAAACCATGCTTCTTAGACTCTGTAGCGAACGTTGGTGAGGCCTTTTCCTCCCCATCCCCGAACCCCGAGAACACAGGTGAGAACCCCACGTCTCACGAGGGCTCACGGGTCCAGGGGGAGTGCTGGTCAGCAGGAGAGCCCGGTGCAGGCCCCGCAATGGGTGCAGATGTCCATGGGGGTCAGCGGGGTCCCCTTCCTGCTGGGGCCTCTGGCCCTGTCCGCCCGGCACTGGTGGGGCCGGGGGGCCTGAGCGACTGCTGTGGGGGTGTGTCCCGCAGGAACCTGGCCCTGGGAGGAGGCTTGCTGCTGCTGCTGGCTGAGTCCCGATCCGAAGGCAAGAGCATGTTCGCGGGCGTCCCCACCATGCGTGAGAGCTCCCCCAAGCAGTACATGCAGCTCGGAGGCCGAGTCCTGCTGGTCCTGATGTTCATGACGCTGCTCCACTTTGACGCCAGCTTTTTCTCGGTACGTCTCCCCGGTTGAGTCCCGACCTTCTGGAAGGGCGCTGCCCCCTCCTCTGCATGCTGCACACCGCCGAGGGGCCGTCAGATGGGACCTTGACACTGCCGAGTTCTTGGGGCCAGGAAGCTGCCCTGGCCTTGCCGCAGGGCCCCTCCAGCTGGGGATGCAGGCTCCCAGCGCGCACACCTGCAGCTTCCAGGCACGCCCGCCTGCAGCGGGCACTGTCTGCACACGGGGGGTCGGGGCTGCAGAGTCGAAGGCTTCATCCTTGGCCCTAGGAGCTCATAGAGCCGGGGCCCTGGCTGGGCAGGGTCCCCAGGAGGGCTCTTGGCACTGGGGGCAGGGAGTGGTTGGTCCTGAGCAGCTCCGGGGAGTGTGGTCCCAGGGTCAGCCGTGAGTGAGTCCCGCTAATAACCCTGCCTGTGAACTGCAGACCTCTCTCCGTCCCGAGTTACTCCACCCTGGCGCGAGGCCCGCAGGGACGCGGGCAGCTGGAACCGGCCTGCACATCAAACAGGACACGTCTCTTCTTCACGTTCATTCTCATTCCATACCTTTCGACCTATGCAGATCCTCCAGAACATCGTGGGCACGGCTCTGATGATTTTGGTGGCCATCGGCTTTAAAACCAAGCTGGCCGCCTTGACTCTTGTCGTCTGGCTGTTTGCCATCAACGTGTACTTCAATGCCTTCTGGACCATTCCCGTCTATAAGCCCATGCACGACTTTCTCAAGTACGACTTCTTCCAGACCATGTCGGTGATCGGAGGCTTGCTCCTGGTGGTGGCCCTGGGCCCCGGGGGTGTGTCCATGGACGAGAAGAAGAAAGAATGGTAACGGAGTCCTCCCTGCCTGGCTGGGACCCGCGGCCGTCGAGGACTGGTTCAGGGTGGATTTGAGTAACTGCCAGCATCTCCTGTACCCTCTTTCCTTCCCTCCCTTGGTAAAGGCACAGATGTTTTGAGAACTTTATTTGCAGACACCTGATCGTTAATGGCTAAACCTGCTAAGGACCCACAGCCTGGCACCTGACTATGTGGAGCCGGCCGGCCCAGGCCAGCGCCCCCGCCCCAGGGCAGGGCCTGGCTTGTTGGAGTGAGCATCTTGCTTGGCTGTGGCCTGTCAGCCCAACTTTTTTTTTTTCTTTTTTGGGGTGGGGGACCTTGAAGCTGTACTGTGAGCAGATACATTTGTGTATCATTCAAAGCAGTCTCCCTTTTTTTTTTTTTTTTGAAGTTTACCTTTTTAGCTAACTACTCAATGATCTGGGGTGGCCCAGCCCAACATCACACTGGTTCAGGCCCGCACCAGTGCCTTCCCCGTGGGCTCCGCCCTGCGCTGTGATCCTCTTATAGGGCCGGTGAGAGCGTGTAGAGAAACCCCAGACCCCAAGAATAAGGCAGTATTAGAGCAGCAGCCAAAACTGCGGTTTACGGCCAGGGCGTTCCTCAGAGAAGTGGCTGGGGTCGGTGCGGTTTCCGCAGGGTGCTGCCTGGGAGCGCAAGGGGCTCACAGTTGGGGACGAGGCCCTCAAAGGCCGCCTGGAGCCCGCAGGGGCCGGAACCCAGGCCTGGCAGCATGTGTGGGCCTTATTGGTGCCCGCATGCCCAGATGGGGAGCAGCCGCCACTGCAGGCAGGGCTGGACCGGAGCAGGTGCTCAGACCAGTTACCTCAGGCCGACCTGTCCCAGAGCCGCAGCCGGCGCCCACTGCCCAGCGCCCCTGGCCCACTCGCTCCCTGCCCTCACGAGGCCGCTGCTTGCTCAGATTGTCTATTTGCTATGCTGAATGCAGCCCCAGTTACTTTTTACGATCTGTGATGCCTTACCGATTGGATCTTGATCCTGTATTTAAAGTTTTCTAACATTGCCTTATACTGTGTTTCTCTTCTTGGGGGTGGGGCCGTGAGCTCTTCTCGCTGTTCTTCACTCGTCCACCTGGTAGCAGAGGCCATGAGGTGACGGCAACCCCTATGCCGCCCCGGGTCCTCCTGGGGCCAGGCCCTCCGAGGTCTCACAAGACTTGCCTTGGAGCGGGCCCCATCTTCTCTGGATTCATCTGCTAGGGGTGCGAGCCTGACCCAAGGGCCTTTCCTGGGGCTTCTGGGGCCCATCCTGAACCCAGATCCACATGGACCTTCGTGTTGAGCCAGGGTGAGGGGAGCAACCCCCACCCCGACCCACTCAAGCCCCTGGCCAGCTTCACAGGGCAGGGGGAGGCTGGCTCTTACTCACTGGAGCTGCTAGAACCTTCCCTACAGTCTGGACCCAGCTAACCTGAGGGGAGCCATTGCCACCTTTCCAGCACCACCCATGTGCCCCCACCCACCCCTAGGCCCCCACTACAGAGGTTCCTTATAGCCCACCCCCAGGAGCCCACTTCCCTACTCCCCAAGTATTTACAAGGATGGAGGGCTTTCTACTTCCGTCCCTGGGGTGCTCCCACGTGAAGGGGGTTCTGACTCTGTCTCAGTCTAGGCAGGGTGGTCTCTCTCAGCGCACCCCCACCCAATTACCCCAGCCTCCCGGCCCCAGGGAACAGCCCACTTGGCTAGGCCGCAGCTGCTCTGTGGCTGTTTTTGGCAGAGTACAGTTTCTGGTTTGTACAAACTGAGACTGACCCCTGGTGGTCCCCAGTCCACCTCCCCTGTCCCTGAGTGGGCTAGTGCTCGGGGCAGGGGTAGACGCTTATGTAAGAAGAAAAGGACCTATTAAATTGGTTTTAGCAAAAAGAATTTCTGAAAAAAAAAACAAACTTTTTTTTGCTCTCTGTGGGAAATAGGTATAAATCTCATGCTGTATTTTATATCTTAGTTGTGTTTGAAAACATTTTGATTTTTGGAGACACGTCAAAATAAATAATGGCATTTGTTGTATGCAGTGTGGTCCTCTGGTGTCCTCCAGCCAGGTGGGGCCTGGCCAGGGCTCTTCGCCAGAGACCACGTCCAGACGGAGGTCTTCCTTCGGGGTCCCTGCTGCTCCCTGGGTGTGGGGTCAGACCCTAGCCGTGCAGGCAGGGGCAGCAAACGAGGAGTGCGTGGAGCAGGTCTTGGGAACTGGATCAGCGGGGACCCTGGCGGGCAGCTTCCGAAGACTTTCAGAATTCTCTCAAGATGTGTTTTACCCCAGCGACCTTTCATCAACCTGACTGTTTAAAAGAGCTGAAGCTCTTAGGTTTGCGGTGGTGATTTTTGAACTTCTTTTTCAAGGAGCTGGACCGCTTCTGTGGCACAAACGGAGAATTCCCGTCAGCGGGAGCATTCGGACGCAATACCGGGGTGCTGTGAGCCTGCCTCCCAACCCCAGCCTGCAGGGAGGAAGGGGCTTTGGTGGGAACCCCTTGGCAGCTTTCTGCCTGCGGCTTCCGTGACGACTTGGCCGGAGTTAAAAGGCAGCACTCGGACCCCAACCGCACAGCCCTGCCCCGCCCTCTACCAGCCCAGTGCTACGTCACTGACGGAACTTCTTTCCTGCCCCAGTCTCAGAGGTTCCGGGGGCTGTGATCGAGTCCCTTCCTCGAGGTTCCTGCGCAGCGCTCTGGCCGCCCTGCCTTAGACCGCGGGCCCTGAGCCTGCTCCCTGCAGCCCCTTCTGCGTAGGCGCAAACCAGGAAGCAGCCCCGCCCCGACCGGGTAGCCCCGCCAGCGCGTCTTGTATACTGCTGGCTTGAAATTTCAGCTTTTAAAAAAAAGGTATCTGATTTTTTTCTAAAGAAGCTGAAACCCACGGCTATAGGAAGCTGCTGCTGCGCCCGCAGCCCGAGGGCCAGAACTACCTTCCTGCGCTTGAGGACGCGCTCCTGGCCCGCTTCCAGGGCCCTGCTGTCTTCAGGGCCCGGCTCTCGGGGGCACCTCGGCTTCTCATCCTCGTCCTCGGTCAGAAAGTCGTCAGTACTATCCCCAGGCCCAGTCGCTTCTGGGTCCTTCTTGGCGAACAGCTCTGCTGCAGGGGTAGAGGTTGGGGCTGTCTGAGGTCAAGTGCACCACCTGTGCCCAGGGGTCAGCCAGGCGTAGGACCAGAGGCGGACACGCAGCGGGAGGGAGCTGCTTGTGGATGGAACCCGCGGGGGCAGCTGTGACCGAATCCCAAGGACGGGTGGGCGGCGCTTACGTGGGTACAGGTCTGTCATGCTGTCGTCACTGTCGCTCGGGGCGGCGCCGTCATCACTGGACGGGGGCTCCCAAAAGGCTTCTCTAGGACGTGGCGGCCCGTCACCGTCCTGCTGGTCTTCCCTCCTCCTCCTCTTGTGCAGGAGGCAGGCCGGCACGAACTCCACGCCCCGCTCCTGACACTCCTCATCTGCGAGACAGTAAGCTGCCTGGCTCCCTCGCACCTCCCCACCGTCCTCCGGCACACAGCTGGGCTCAGCCAGGCCCTGCCACCCTCCTCCCCAGGGAAACATCAGGAGAGCCTTCAGCTCGGCTCCTCCTGGGAGAGCAGCCAGGTACGTGGGGGTGCAGGCCAGGGACAGGACAGTGGAGACCGAACGGGCCTGGAGCGCCCATTCCATCGGCTCCAGCCAGTTTCCAGGAAGCTGTGCCTGGGAGAGTGCCAAGCAGGCACAGGAAGCCACGCCAGCCTGCCACCCGGAGACTGAAGTCCCCTTGAGCACAGCAGCTAGGACCCCTCCCTGGATGGTGCGCTCCATAAAGTCCCGGCTCTAAGCCTCCAGCGCACTCCCATCCAAAGCTGCCAAGACCCTCTGTGGTCTTGTCCCCACCTGCCTTTCTAAGCCCACCTTGCCTGGTGGCACAGTGTCCTACAGAACCACCCCCCCCAGCCAAGCCGAGCACTCTCCCCACAGCCCCTCAAGTCCTGTCTGAAGAGAAACCCTCAGAGAGCCGCCTGTGTCAGGCAGGCCCACTGGGCTCAGCACCACCTTCTTCAGAGCACTTGACCTCACCTGCGCCGCTCTGGAGTCCGCTGCCCGCCCTGCGCTGCCTCTACCATCGCCCTCTCCTCACCGTGCTGGGACTGGGCCTGGTGCACCCACCAAGGGCCACCAAAGGCTGACCGGGCTGCCGTTTCTGCCTTCTAGGGCTGCTGGCCTGGGGAGAGCACACAAGCACCCAGACACCCACGTCCCCCGAGGCTACTTACACTTCCGCAGCGCCCTCTGGTACCGCTGGCCCTGGGTGTGCCTCAGCACGTGCTCCGGGGACTTGTTGATGTGTCTCAGGGTGAGTTTGCAGAACAGCTGGTGCCTAAGGGAGAGTTCACAAGCCAGAGTCTAGACCCACAGCTCTCTACCATGACCACGTCTTAGAATCACCACCAGAGAGTATGATGGGGGAGGTCTGCCATGTGGCTTAGGCATCAGGATTCTTCCAAGCTTCCAAGCAACTGCAGCCTGCCACTCCTCCAGACAGCCTCACCGTCCACCCAGCAAACAGGTGCAGACAGCCTGGCCAGCCTTCCCAAACTGCTCCGGCAGGAGAGGCATGTGGACCACTGCTTCACAAAGCGCTGGACAGTGGGACTGTCTGCCACCCCCTTCATCTTGACTACTACTGTCAACCGTGCCCTCTCGGCTAAATCAAAGCTCTCCTTTAAACGAAAGAAGGAAAACGAACACTTTCAGAACCTCAGATGACAAACCACAAGTGTGCCAACCCTCTACGAAGCACACAGGCCCGGGTGGCAAACCTCGTGTTTCCAAAAAGAAAACGAAATATCAACTTCAGATATGCAGATGGTACCACTGTAATGCACTACCACCCAGCAGTCATGTATGAATGTGAGACTTGGACCATAAAGAAAGCTGAGTGTGGAGGAACTGATGCTTTTGAATTGTGATGCTCAAGAAGACCTTTGAGAGTCCCTTCTACAGCACAATCAAACCAGTCACTTCTAAAGGAAATCAACCCTGAATATTCACTGGAAGGGCTGATGCTGAAGCTGAAGTTCCAATACTTTGGCCACCTGATGCAAAGAGCCGACTCAGTGGAAAAGACCCTTAAATTGGGAAAGATTCAGAGCAAGGGGAGAAGGGGATGACAGAGGATGAGATGGTTAGCTAGCATCACCGATTCCATGGACATGAATTTGAGCAAACTCCAGGAGATGGTGAAGGACAGAAAAGCCCGGTGCACTGCAGCTCACGGGGTCGCAAAGAGTCGGACACGACTGAGCGACTGAACACACACACATACAGACATGAGCGAGACGGGGGCCTCACTTGGGGTCCTAGGTGACTCACAGCTCCAGAACTCCCACCTGCATCTCAGGTCTCCTATCAGACGGGAGGGTGGGCGCTGCCAGACTGGCCGCATCTCTGAGGAGCGCTCACTCTGCGCAGAGGGGTCGGGGCTCCGGAGTCTACCCAGTCCCGGCCAGACTCAGCACTAGGAACTGTCCCTCCCCGGGCCTCCCCGGCAGTGCCCGGCCGCCCCGCCCCGGTCTGGCCACGTACGGGTTCTTGGTGCTGGGCACGATGTGCGGCTCAAACTCGGCGTAGTCGAAAGCCGGGGAGGCGCGGACCAGCCGCTGGTACTTCTTGCCGCGGGTGTAGACCTGGAGCTCGGGCAGGCGACACGGCAGCTCGTGGCCGGTCAGAGCGCACCGCACCTGCGGGCGGGAGCGCGGCGCGGTCACGGGGTCCGGGCGCTGGGGGTCTCGGGGCCCGCCGTGGGGTTCCCGCACCCCACCCCCGCCCCGCTCCCACCTTGCAGGCGCCGGGCTCCAGCCGCAGGCTCGGGTGCTCGCGCAGAAAGGCGCGCACGTCTGCCGGCAGCTCGCTCATGGCTCGGCGCGCGGAGCTGGGCACCGACCTTCGCCGGAACCACGTGGGCCGGGGGCGGGGCCGGGGGCGGGGCCGAACGGCGCCCGGGAAGCACACGCCTCCAGGGCCCGGAAGTGAGCGGGCCGGGCGATGGCGGCGGCGCGGCAACTGGGGCTGCGCGCTGCGGGTCTGCGGCCGCTCCTGTGCGCGGCGGGCGCGGGGCCGGTGAGCGGGCCGGGGCGGTGCGGCCGGGCGAGGGTGCGGCCGGCCGGGCGCGCCCTCGGAGTGGGCGCGCTCAGCCGGCCCCTCGCGTCTCCGCAGGCCCCGGCCAGCGTCGTCTGGAGGAGCGTCCTGGGGATCGCCCCGCGCGCAGGTGAGTTCTCGGGCAGGGACGCCCCAGGCGCCCCGGGGAACCGTTTCAGTCCGTGCGTCCACTTTGCTGGGGGCGAGGGCGTCGCGATAAGCTCTGAAACTGCCGCCCCAGCCTCGGGAGTCAGACCCTGGGTGCGCGCGCGCTGTTCTCGGTGCTGCCGCCCTCCCACCGCACCCGGCCAAGTGCAGCCACTGCCTGAGGGCCCCTGAGGCTGAGGCGGGGCCGACCCGAGACCGAAGCCGTCTGGGATCCTAAAGGAAAGCATGGCTTATCTGTACAGTTTGCATGTGGTCCCCGAGGTTCAGCAAAGGATGTTTGTGTATAGAGCGCTGTGCACCCTGGAAAGGCGGCTGTAAGTCTACTCCAGGCCTGCCTTTTTTTAACCATCCCTAAGACCTAGGATGCTTTCCGTTGATGGAACTCACGCTCTGAGAGCTTAAAGGTATCTCTTGTGTACGTTTTTCCAACTTTAAATTTATGAGCGATTATCGTTCTGAGAGCTCTGTAAAGCACTCTCCTGAAGTGTATCACGTTCTCTCTCTGCAGAGCATGGGCAAGTCCTTGAGTCTAAGTGACAGGATACGTCTCAGCATGTCCTTGCAGGAAAGCCATGAGGTGGTTCCATGAGTTACCCAGGGTCATATGGGTGGCAGAGCCAGGCCCTAGTCGCTGGATCTCATTCAGTCGGTGACTGTCCGCTGAATGCGCCGGGCGCTGGGTTTGGAGCGGGCTGGACGCAGGTGCTGCTGGTTGGCTGCGACTGCCCGTGGTGGCCCGGCCCTCCTCCTGTTCCACGTTCTCTCAGGCAGCCAGGGCAGCTTCGAGGAACTGGCCACTCCAGTTTTTCGTTCCAGGGCTTCTGGCCCCATGCCCATGCTGTGACATCTCCTAGGGTTGGCCTGGAGGCCCCGCAGGTGTGGCAGCTCTTCAGCCGAAGCAACTGCCACAAAAACCGAAGATGAGTCCTTCCTCCGCTGGTTTCTGCTTCTCATTCCTGTGACTGCCTTTGGCCTGGGGACGTGGCAGGTAAAGGCTGATGTGGCTCTCCTGGCCCTGAGCCCTTGACCGTGCTGCCGCCCACTTGGGCTTACGCCCTGTGCCCACAGGTCCAGCGTCGGAAGTGGAAGCTACAGCTGATCGCAGAGCTAGAGTCCAGAGTTATGGCCGAGCCCATCCCACTGCCCGCAGAGTGAGTTTGTGTGACTGCCCAGCTGGGGCTGGTCTTGCTCGAGGTCAGCAGCGGGGCCTGGCTGCGGCTTGCCTGGTCCTGCTAGGCTTCTTGTTGACATCCAGCTGCTGCCTGACACACAGGTGTAGAAAGGCCTTTGGGCTTCACCCGTTTCCAGGCCCAGTGTACTGAGGGCTCGCGCAGTGCTGACAGCCTTCCGTAGCAGTAGTTCTTAGGTGGCGGGGTGCAGGCGTCTGTTGCATCTGGACATGAGTGGTGTTTTGAAAATGTGCCTAGTGATTCTCCTGCCTTCCCTCCTTTAAAAGCACTCACCTACAAGGACAGCTGTCATCATGACGCTTCCCATTCAGAGGAGCAGACAGTGGGTCATATTTGCCTTGCAGATGGTTGCTTTGGCCCCTGTTTTACTGAGTTCACACAAGAGTCCACAGCTTTGTTATTCTTGAAAACGAGAACCTTTTGGCAGCATAGATCCTTGTTCCCACGTGGCTTCCAAGGACTCAGCCCCGCCTAGAGGGCACAGCATGCAGCCCTGCAACCCCCACGGTGCTTGAGCATCGTCTTCTGCTCAGGCCATGGTGGGCGTCGTGGTCTGCAGACCCTCAAGTGGGTCTCGGCTCCCCTTCTCCCACCCCATGTAGCCCAATGGAACTGAAGAACCTGGAGTACAGGCCCGTGAAGGTCAGGGGGCACTTTGACCACTCCCAGGAGCTGTACATGATGCCGCGGACAATGGTGGACCCGGCCCGGGAGGCCCGGGAGGCCGGCCGGCTCTCATCAGCGGCCGAGAGCGGGGCCTACGTGGTCACTCCCTTCCACTGCACTGAGCTGGGGTGAGTGGTGTGGCAGAGGTACTGGTTCCCACGTTCCTTCTCAGCCCCCAGCCCCGGGGAATCCAAGCTACCCAGACAGCTCAACTCCTTGGAGAGTTTGAAATATCATCCTGGTGTCATTAAGACAACTAATTACTGAACTTCGTCTGCGTTGTCAAGCTCCAAAGGGGAAGGAGAATGAAACAGGCCCCTTTGGAGAAAACTGTTTAGTGGCTGACATATTTAGTGATTATGGGGCGACAAGAGGGGCCAGCAGAGGAGCCCCGGCCTTGCGTGGAGGGTTTCGGGTCGGGAGCCTTCCCAGGAGTGTTTGAGTAGGAAGTGGTATGTACTCGGCACCACCCCCACAGCACCGCTTCCCCCCCACCCCCCCAAGATCCAAAACTAGAGCATCAGCCCAAGAAGGAAAACCCAGGGCCTCAGCCTCCGCCTTCTGGTTTTAGGTGCAGGATGGGCCCCAGTGCTGCAGCTAGGGACAGGACAGGGAACTGAGGGCAGGAGTTGAAGGGAGAGGCAGTGGGGAGACGTCCGTCGCTGGCTGTGTCGCAGCAGGCCAAACAGCAGAGGTTGGCGGTGGGGAGGGCGTTACCCAGCTTCCCCCCAACCAGCTCGCTCTGCTTCAGTCTTCCCTGGGGCACCCAGTGACCACTGGTCATCACCTGCATTCAGAACCTCTTCCCTGCCTGAAACAGTGTTCTTACTACTCTAGGATCACCATTCTGGTAAACAGAGGGTTTGTGCCCAGGAGGAAGGTGAATCCAGACACACGGCGTAAAGGCCAGGTGAGGGGCTGGACTGTCCTCTCCCAGAGGAGCCGTCCCAGCTCTGCAGAGACGGCATTTCGCACCTTTCCTCACAGGTTGAGGGAGAAGTCGATCTGGTGGGGATGGTGAGGCTCACAGAGACCAGGAAGCCTTTTGTCCCCGAGAATAACCCAGAGCGGAACCACTGGCATTACCGGGACCTGGAGGCCATGGCCAGGCTCACAGGCGCAGAACCCATCTTTATCGATGCTGACTTCAGTACGTCATGACCAGCACACCCCAATCCCTCCCTCCTCCCCTCCTGTCCTCTACACCCCAGCGTGTGTCGGTGGTGGGAGTGAGCCCGCCTTGGCTGAGTGTCCCACAGCCACCGTGAGGACACCCTTGTGTTCCTGCAGAGAGCACAGTCCCTGGAGGGCCCATCGGAGGGCAGACCAGAGTCACCCTGCGGAACGAGCACCTGCAGTACATCATCACCTGGTGAGCCAGGGTCTGGCCTTGCCCCCCACCCCCACCCCCCACCCCCCACCCCAGACCGCGACAGTATGCCCTGCTTTTCAACCCAAGGTACGGACTCTGTGCGGCCACATCATACCTCTGGTGCAAGAAGTTCCTAAGTTGGACTCCTGGTGTGTGAGGAGGTTCGCAGAAGTCAGCCTGTCCCTGAACAACTGAAGCCACTTCAAGAGATTTGGTTTTATGCTGATCACATGCTCTTGGTATAAATAAATCTCCACCACACAAAGTGCCTTTCTTTCCACCCAAACTCCAGTGTACCACCTAAGACAGCTGGAGACACAGACAGGGCCTCCGTGGTGGCGCAGTGGGGAACCCCTGCCATGAGAAGCCCGCGCACAGCTGGAGTGGCCCCTGCTCGCCAGATAGAGGGCAAAGCGCCACGCAGCAAACGAAAGCAAAACTGATCAAAGCATTGCCACTATCCCCAAACTCATTCCAGAATGCTTGACACCAGCTGAAGGAGAATCTTTATTACTTTTATGTACAGAAAACTCCCTAGTGCGCTCAGCCCAGCTTGGTGGCCAGCTCTTTGGCCTTCGCCTTTTCCAGCTTGGCGATGCGCGCCACCGACTTCGGCCCCAGGACGTTGCCTCCCCAGTGACGACGGATCTGTGGGAGCAGAGAGGCAGTCGTTTTCTGAGGCTTTCAAACCACAACAGTTCATGCAGTTCTATTTCACTGTTCGCAGCTGACTGGCATGTACAACTGCTCAGAGTCGAGAGCGGCCAGTCTTTGACTAAAGGCTCTGCTCAAAGACAACGTCTCGTATGAATACGTTTCTTACCTCATCGTATCTGTCGTTGTAATTGGTCCTGATGGCTTCCACCAGCTTAGCCAGGGCACTCTTGTCCTCCCTGACAAAGCAGAGGGGGAAAGTCAGGTCACTGGCCTTCACAGGTTACCCCCCTCCCTCAAAGCAGACATGACATCAATTTAGCTCCAACACAAGTCTCTTGCCTCAGATATAGCATGACCACATGGCTTATTCAGGTGAAGAAATTCATAACCATCATTGGCAAAGATTCAGAAAATGTTTTTTTTAAAGCTTGGTCTTTAAGGTAAGATCCTGAGAAATTACGGGAACCTGGAGTGGGGGTAGGGTGGTCCCCCAGTGACGGGAATGCTGGGCCCTGTGCACTTACGAGTTGACTTGTGTGAAGGCTACGGTGGTGCACGTCTTCCTGTGCACCAGGCGCCCCAGCCGGGCCTTGCCCTTGATGATGCAGTAGGGCACCCCCATCTTGCGGCACAGGGCAGGCAGGAAGACCACGAGCTGGAAGACAGTGTTAGCGCTACAGTTATCTGAAGCAAAAGCAGTAATATGAAAGGGCTAACGTGGTAGCAATTGCTCAGGGTTAAAAAGCTCATGTGTTTGCACTTCAAGGTTTAATTCAGTAAGAAGTTCACATCATTGCAAAAGCCAGGAACTGCATCCCTTGTCAGGACTTCCTTACGTGAAAAGCTGACCACCCCTGCCATTCCACCAGGGCCTGCCAGACCCAGCGTCTAGCTGGCGCTCTTCCTGGGACAGACAAGCACCCACCCATCTAAGCCCAGCAGTCGACACAGGAGCAGCAGCCACACATACCTCAATGGGATCCACGTCGTGAGCGATCACCACCAGCTGAGCCTTCTTGTTCTCCACCAGGGTGGTGACCGTGTTGACCCCTAGAACACACAGCCAGTTTGCATGAGGGCGGCGTGGGGCTGCTGTTCCCAAGAGCAGTTCCACTGCAGCCTGGCTGTGACTCAGGGTTAAAAAGCTCGGATTTTACTCTCCACAGTGATTCCAGGTGAAGAAATTCATGCATCATTGCCAACAGCCTGCCCCACAACTCACCCTCTTCAAGGAGAGGTTCCCTCACCTGCTCGAAGGACAGGTGGCCTCTTGGTGGGGACATCGCCTTTGCCCGCGGCTTTCTTCTCAGCTCGGGCCAGCAGCCTCTGCTTCTTCTCTTGCTTTGTCTCTGGTCTGTACTTGTGGGCCAGCTTAAGCAGTTGAGTAGCTGACAAAAAAAAAAAAAGACCACCGTTCAGATGTGAAGTTGCGATATTTGTCACTTAAATGCTAGATCACTGTCCTGAGTACAACCACAATCCAAGACATCTCAGACCCAGTTCATTATCCCATCAGTATATCATGTTGTGGAACTAGACAAGGAAAACCAGCCTATTAAAAATACCTACTGCCCCTTCAAACGCCTGAGTTCTAGCAGGTCCAAGAAAGGGTGGCAACCGTGCCCAAGAAATACCCCCCAACAGTGTTTCTAGGCCACAGAGCCGCACCTGTTTGTCGGTCCAAGGCCTGCGTGAACTGGTTAATTGCAGGAGGCACTTTCAGCCGCTTATAGAGAATAGCCCTTTGCCGCTGCAGCCGGATGTAGCGGGGCCATTTGACAAAGCGGGTGAGGTCCCTCTTGGGTTGGATGTCCTGTCCTGTGAGGTAAAAAGTAACTAGGTGAGGCTCAAGCTCCTTGCCGAGTTCGGGTATAGACATACACTTATGATGTAGTGCATCAGCGATCTTGGTGGTTTAAAGTGTCATCACCATCTTCCAGGTAACATACTTTTGCATCACTTGCACACAGACACCAAAGAACACAGAGGAGACGACAGCGCCACCTCTTGTTCAACAAGCAGCCAAGGTGCAGCCAGCCCCATCACCTCTGCTCTGGGAACGCCAGTTTTTGATGGCCAGCACCCGGGCTCCGTGTTGACGCAAGTTCGGGCCACCGAAAAACGACCATCACTGTGCCCCCTCTTAAGGCAAGAGACTAAAAGCCAGGCACAATTTAGTTAGAAAGTGGCAAAAACGTGAGAATTCCAACCCAAGTAAGCCTCGACTCCAAACCCAGTGAAATCTAGGATAGGACACGACCTTCTGTTCAACCATTTTCTCCATCGAGGACTACGTGAAAACACATCTCCTCCCGTTTCTTACCAATGCCAAAATTCTTGGGCCTCTTCTCGAACAGGGGGTTGACCACCTTCTTGGCCTCCTGCTTCTTCACCACGGCCGGGGCCGGGGCCACCTTCTTCCCCTTGGCCTTCTTTCCCTTCGGCTGGGTGAGAACAAACACCAGCTTTCGCCGCCGCCTCTGCCGGTTTCTCTGCAGAGGGGCGGGTGCGGGGGCCTGGCCCCCCGAAGACGAGTGCGGACGGCGGGCGACCCCGCCACCCGCGAGGGCAAGCCCGACCCCTGTGTCGGCGCCGCGCAGGCCCGGAGGCCGCGCCCGGCTCGTACATCAGCGATCTTGGTGGTCAGGACAGTCCTCACCATCACTCAGATAGCAAATATTCTTTCACATCATCTGCACAAGCCCGGCGGGCCCGCGAACCCGCGGCGCCGCCCCTTCCCCGCGACGGGGCAGCGGGCCCCCTCTTCGGGGACCGGCAGGCTCCAAACAGCAGAAGCGAGCGAAGACACCGCGCGGGCCAAGACGCCCTGAGCGGGCCCCCAAGAAATGGAGGAGCCCCCCACCCCCGGGGCACCGGCGCGCTTCGGCCCCGTCCGTCCCCGAGCCCCGCACTGCGGCGCTGCTCTCCTCGGATCCTCATCCCCCACTGCCGGGCGAAGTGGGGGAGTGTTATCCAGCCCCAAGGCCGCTGAGCGAGGTCCTGCGGGGCGCCCCTCGCTCTGGGCAGTGGAGGCACCCTGGCGAGGTCGCGCTCCGAGGAGGATGGCGGCGGATAGAGCTCAGACGGCAGAGCCGGCACCACGAGAGAAAAGCAAACTCACCATCTTGAGGGGCTGGCGTAGAGAGAAAGGACGGGGTATTGTGGGTAATTTGTAGGCGTCCTCGGAGATCGCGAGAATTGGCGCCGGCGCGGGATTTCGGATTTAAAGAGAAAACTCCCTTTTCCCCGCTGCGCGGTCGGGGGCGGTGCCTAAAGCAGGAAGAGCCGTGGGAGACCCGGGGAAGGGCCGCGGAGACTGACCCGCAGGGGTACGCGCTTGTTCCCCGACTCCGCCCCTAGCGAGGTACCCAGCGGGCCCTGGCTCTGCGGGCCCACTGAGGGAGCTGGGGCGTCGTGGCTCGGTCGGCGTCCTTCTGGTGGGGTTTACTCCCCCGCGAATTCGGTCGGGGGCCTCGCCGGGCGGGAGCGCGCGTAGCCCGGAGGAACCTGGCGCGGGGCGGGAGGGCGGGCGGTCCCGGGACTGAGGAGCCCCGACGCCTCCTGGGGCCGCCCTCTAGGGGCCCCGGCGTGGAGACGGGGGCGGCAGAGTCGGGATAGGACCCGAGCGGCTCGGCGGGGACGTGCGTGAGCCTGGCCTCCGAGAGGGCTGCGCCGGCGCCGGCCCGGTAGTCGTCGGGGTCCGGCCAAGGGGGCGCGGACCAGAGGAGAGCCCATAGCGCGTTTGGCAGAAAGGGCATCTCCGGAGAGCCTGCCCGAGGGTCCTACCCAGGCTGGCGCCTGCAGCGGGGAGAAAGGCCGGAGCTGGCCTGCTCACACCCAGACTCGGTTCCAGGTGTCCCGCTCCCCGTCCTGCGCTGCCTGAGGCCCCGCCATGGCCCAGCAGAGAGCCCTGCCGCAGAGCAAGGAGACGCTGCTGCAGTCTTACAACAAGCGGCTTAAGGACGATGTCAAGTCCATCATGGACAACTTCACTGAGATCATCAAGACCGCCAAGGTGGGTGGGGGCCACCGGTCTCCGGCTCCCTTGGAGACCAATACAGTGGTGAGCAGAGCTGAGTCGGGGAGTCCGCTTTCAACCTCCCAGCCAGGTGGTGGACATACTGCAGTGAGCCCATAGGCAGGGCCCTCGTCCCCATGGGGAGAAGTTTGGGAGGGCCGGGGATGGGGGGGCGGTGACCGCAGCAAACAGGGAGGCAGGTGAGTCATCTGGCTAATTACAGGCCCTGGGGAGGCATTTGTAGGGGGCTCCAGTCACAATGCCGGGATCCAGCATTACTTACTAGCAGCAAGGGGTTGGATGACGTCTTGACGTCTCAGTGCCTCAGTGTCCCCTGCAGCATGGCATCCTTGTATGGCTGGATGAGTTTATCCACGTAAAGCGGTCACTGTGGGGACTATTGTGAGCACATGTGGTCGCTGAGAAAAGCTGGGGAAAGCTCCTCACGTGGTCAGAGAGAGGGTCAGCGGCCGGTTCCGGGCAGGCAAGCCCACTGACTGGAGTGGGCCAGAACTCTGCATGACTGTTCCAGTCCTGTAACTTGTTTGAGCCTTAATAGTGACGATGACCGCTAGTGCTGTCGGTTGGGCTTCCCTAGGGGCTTAGAGGTTAAAGCGTCTGCCTGCATTGTGGGAGACCTGGGTTTGATCCCTGGTTCAGGAAGATCCCCTGGAGAAGGAAATGGCAACCTACTCCAGTATTCTTGCCTGGAGAATCCCACGGATGGAGGAGCCTGGTGGGCTACGGTCCACGGGGTCACAAAGAGTTGGACTCGACTGAGCGACTTCACTTTCACTAACTTTCAGTGTCAGGCTGAGCTGTGAGGGCCCTTTGTGTGCCGTCCCATTTAATGGTCACAAGAATGTTGTAGGGCAGGTCATTGCTCTCCAGTTCCTTTTCAGAGGAGGGAACAGGGACTCAGAAGCTTTAGCATCCTGCCCCAAGTCAGGATATTCTGCGAATATCCAGCAGGGCTGGGATTAGGACCTGGGAGATCTGGGTCCCCACCACTCAGGGTGCCCTGACCCCTGCCCATATCGTGGCCTGGTGGGTGGGTTGGGACAGTTGGTAGCCCGGACCTTGCACAGGACAGGCAGGCAGGACTCCCGGCCCCTCCACTGACTGTCTGAGGCACCTGGAGTGCACTCAGGTCTGTCCCGGCTTCAGGTTTGCCCACGAGGGAGAATGGTCCAGGCTTCAGTGAGGTTCCTAAGACGATGGTCAAGTGCTTAACACAGTACCTGGCACCCAGAAAGTGCTCAGTAAATGGTCACTTAAAAAAGTACATTGTCCTTTTATTCATCCATTCAGCAGGTCACTGACTGCCCAAGCTAAAAAGATGGGGCCAACCCCTCCTTGCACCTGGCACAGCAGCCCTCGTACTTAGGCATCTGTTGGCCCTGTGAGGGTGCCCATTACCCCTTAGAATGGGGCGGGGGGTGCCGGTACACACAGCCCGATGTCTGGGGGCGGCGCCTGGGGCAGAGGGCACGGTAGGCCACGGTGTGGCGAGTGTGGGTGCACTGCTGTCGCCGCCAGGCGCTGCGGGCCAGGGCACCTGCCCACGCTGGACTTTCTCGTTTGCCCCCCAGATTGAGGACGAGACGCAGGTGTCAAGGGCTACTCAGGGCGAGCAGGACAACTACGAGATGCACGTGAGAGCTGCCAACATCGTGAGTCACCAGGTGGAGGGGACAGTCTGGGCTCCAGAAGCCTTTGGCCCCTACTGGGTTCCCGGGGGGCAGAGGGGCAAACCACTTCTCAGGAGACTCCCTTTGAGAGGAGGGCTTTCCTCAGCAGCTGAGGGAGGGGCTGGCAGGTAGTGGGTACGGTCACGATGTCGAGTGCTGGGCAGGGGTTACAAAGAGGTCAGCCTTTCCTCTCTGAAAGTCCTCTATAAGTGCAGGCTCTCTATTAACTAAGGTTCCTTGTAAGTGAAGGTTCTGTAAATGCAGGAAGCAAACGGCTAGATGAAACAGGACAGGCGTCTTGATCCCTTTCAATGCCACAGAATAAGCCTAGCTACCAAGCGTTTCCATGGGTCCACACCCATGATGGAAATCCATAGCATGGGGTCCTAAATGAGTCCCCGCCAACTGGCAGGTATGCTGGCCCTAAGGAAGAACAGGGCAGGTTAAATGGACGGCAGTTTTGTCTGGGGTTTGAGGTTTTCAGAAGCAGAATACGTGATTGAATAAAGTGTGCGATTGGCCATCACACCTGCAGGAGTGGGAGCCAGAGGCCCGACAGAACCTGCCTTGGCAACAACTCACGTGCCTGCAGTGGCTGCCAGGGACCCTGCCCTCCCCTCGCTCACCTTCTAGTCCCTCACTTCTGACAATGACCCTGTGTGAGTGCCGTGGCCCCACTTCGAGGATGAGGCCACCGCTGCCATTGCCTACCCAGCATCAGGCGCACGGAGGCAGGCAGTCCCTCACCACGCCCCCCGATCCCCACGGCCGCAGGTCCGAGCCGGCGAGTCCCTGATGAAGCTGGTGTCTGACCTCAAGCAGTTTCTCATCCTCAACGACTTCCCATCGGTGAACGAGGCCATCGACCAGCGTAACCAGCAGCTGCGAGCCCTGCAGGAGGAGTGTGACCGGAAGCTCATCGCACTGCGGGACGAGGTTTCCATCGACCTGTACGAGCTGGAAGAGGAGTATTACTCGTCCAGGTACAAATAGGGCTGGACCCCTTGCACGGCGGACCTGCAGATCCTGGCCCGGCCAGCAGGAGTGCCCAGCCCCACCCGGCAGCCTCGTTTCCAAATCCTTCGTGGTCTCAGCAACAGAACCCTTTGTCTGGGTTTCACAGCAGACCTCAGGGTCAGAGCATCTGATCAACAGACAGCTGATGCTGCCTCCTGGGGCCCAGGCGTCAGAATGAAAATCAGAACCTCGAGGGTTGGAGGGCCAGGCCAGCGTTTCTGTCTGGGGGCGCGTCTGTCCGGAATAACCGTCTCATCCAGATCTGAATGTCCTAGCCGGGCGGGGCCAGCGCTCTTGGCTACCGGCCCCTGTCCAGGACCCCAGTGCTTGCCCAGGTTGTGACTCACCGTGGGTGACACCGTGGGCGTCACTGAACGCCCACGCTGTGTGTCTCGGGGTGGGGGTTCCTGGGAAGGACGGGGAGAAAATCCAAGCGGAGTGTGGCCTTGAACGCCAGGCCCGGGCACTCATACCACTGAGTTCTCATTCAGTTCAGCGTCACAGACCACAGCCCTCCTGCACGCTGGACCCAGCTACAGCAGTGGGCAAGGCCCATGACACCAGCGCTTGTGGCCTGCTTAGAATCCTGAAACCCAAGGCAGTTTGAGCTGGAGGGGCCCCAGGAATCAGAATCCAGGTGTAATTTACTCACGGGGAAGCTGAGGCTGGAGAGGCCCCCCACGTCCATCCTTGTTAGCTTGGAAAAATCAAGACTCAGTCCAGCGGACACTGGGTTGGCAGCCCCTCGCCCTCGCTGGACAAATGTGTCTTTCCCGTCATGGATTTTCACTGCTCCTTTCTGTCCGGTGGCGGCCAGGCTGGAGCCACAGAAGCCCAGAGCCAGCGTGTCTGTGGTCTGAGGCTGGATTTCTCTGTGTGCGTTCCAGTGCCACCCCTCACGGTCCCTCCCACCTTTACCTCCGTGGGAAGGGACAAACGTCGCTGCCCAGTGGGAGTGGTTTAAACGCTTCCGGAGGGTTCTGGGGCCACCTCCATCCCTGATGCCTGTTGGCTCAGCAGGCATGGAGCAAGTGCCTCCTACGTACCAGCCTTCAGGGAGGGGTCCAGAGTGGTCCCTGGGGGTTTCAGATCCTGCTGGGGACATGGCTCCTTATGGCCTTGTTTGTCCCCCTGTGGCCCCCATGGGCCCGGGCCATGGACTGAATGTCTGCAGGAGAGCAGCTTGGGCCTGCCTTTTGAGGCTGAGGGCAGAGAGGGCTGCAGGGGAATGCCTGAGAGCCAGGCTCCTCCTGTCCTGGCTCCGGGCCATCAGTCTGGCCCAGAGGGGTTTCTAGTCCAGCCTGGGGTCTTCGAGAGGCTGAGGCCCTCCATCTGTAAATGCCTGTGGTGGCCGGGGCTCAGCTGAGTCAGGGCCAGCCAGCTGTGGGCCCCTCTCTGCTTGTTCCCTACACAGGCGGCGTGTCCCGCCCCCCCCACCAAGCCACCGGCGCTCAGCCCGTTCTCCGTGTGTGTCCCCGCTGCCCACAGGCTCGCTCCCCCGCTTTCTGCTCACGATTTGCTCTTTCTCTCCCTCTCGCCTTCCACTCTCCTCGAAACTCTGCTCTGTGTCCAGGATGGTTCTGAGGCTGGATGCTGGGGGCGGGAGCAAGGGAGGGAGCTCGAGGCAGGACTCGGGAGGAAGCCAGCGAGACATGTGGGGAGGGGCAGGCCCCACTCGCCCCCTCAACGCCCTCCGCGAGCCATGCTCTGTCCACGTGCATCCTTGCTGAGAGGCCAGCCATGCTCTCCCCACACTGGACGAGATCTGGTGCGTTCAGTGTGGCGTGGCTGCAGATTGTCCCCGTGTTAGAGATGGGAGCCTGAATTCAAGGCGCTGGAGTCCTGTTTGAGGTCACACAGCTGGTGCAGGGCTGCAGGACAGAACGCCAGGGCCTCTGCTCCTAACCGCCACCCCATTCAAGCTGAGTCCCAGGCCCAGAGAGGAGACAGCATCTCTGTCCCCAGGGGCCTTGAGAAGCGCAGGGACTGTGGAGACCACTTCTAGATGCTGGTTCTTGCAACTGCAGAATGGAGCGTGTGTTCAGGCTGGCAGCTCCCTGCTAGAGGAAGGCAGCTGGAGCCAGGACAGGAGGGGGTGGCAGGAGGGACGTGGATGGGTCAGTGGAACGGACCTGCCGCGGTCACACAGCCTGCCAGTGGCTGGTCCCAAATGGGTCCCTGTGGAGCCCCTGGAGGGCCCAGAAGCAGGGGCCGCGCCCATGCCTCCCCCTCAGCCAAGCCTACTTGGTGGAGGGGCCCGCACACAGGGGAGGAGGGGAATGCAGGTCTGTGGTGTGCTCTGTGTTTCCTTAACTGCTTCTATCTTGCTTTCCTTCCCTGGCTTCATCTCTGCCTGCTCCTGTCTCTCCCTGGGTTTCTGGTGGTGGAAAAGCTCAAGTCTATGCGAAGCTAATGATCTGCCTCTGTGCGAAGCTTACTGGAGGCTGGACCCGGACACAGACTCCACTGACTGCCTCTCAGCCCCTCTGCTCGCGTCCCCGGAGCCCAGTGCTGGCGGCCCCCTGCAGGCTGCAGCCCCCACCCACTCCCACGCTGGTGGCCCTGGGCCCACGGAGCACGCCTGAGCCCCCCAGGGCTCCCCCACCCCCGGGCCCCGGGATCTTCGGAACGACATCCAGTTCTCACCCCAGGCTCAACTCCCTGCAGCCCTGGTTCCCACTTGGGGAGCCACTGTGGCTTCTTTGGGAACCTTGTCAGCCCAGGGACAGCCCACCTAGGAGTGCTGGGGGGAGGAGTGCCCCCACCATCCCAGGGTGGCCTATCCTTCCGATTTGCTACTTTCTGGGCTGGCCAGGAGGGTGTTTCCAGGAGAGTTTGTCCCGTTGAGGACCTAGCAGCAGGGCAGGAGGATGCCCAGTGTTGGGAAACCTGACCTGTGCATACTGTTTACCATGGGGGGAGGGGGAGGTGCTCAGAGTGGACAGTACTAGCCAAGGCCCAGCCTCCACGCACAGCTCTGCACACTACCTCATGCTGAGGCTCCTCTGATAGCTGACTGCCCCTGCAGGGCTGTGGGGAAAGGGGGCTGCCCACTCATGGAAGTCAGGCAGGGTCCTTCCTAATTCTGCTGCTGCATATGCTTGGTTGTTTTTGTAATAAGAGACTGTTGAATAAAACCACCTCTGCCCTTTGGCATCGCTTGGTTCCCTTTCTTGCTTTTGGACCACTCGGTCTCCCAGTGGCTGTCAGGAAAGAGCCCCTGGGCTCTGCCTAGTCAACCTCGGCCTTCAGGTCAGCTTTCTGGCCCTGGGGGGCTCTATCAGCATAGGGTTCATGGCTGCATTTCCACTGCCTGGAGAGAGCTGGCTAGGACCTAGAAGGGCCTTGATAGTAGTACTTCGTGAATGTATGAGAAACTGCTACCGTTACTGCATGTCACGTGGCCCGGGCATCTGAACCTCCGGTTGCCCCCAGGTCGGGGCTGTGGTTACCGGCATCTCAGAGAGAGAAGCTCCGAAGGGGCCGAAGTGTTGTGCCCCGTGGTCTGCGAGCTGGGGAGTGCAGTGAGAGGGGCAGGACTCAGCCCAGGTGGAACACGAGGCCCTGTGCCCGGTCTCCTTCCCAGAGGGAGGTCAGCGTCCCAGTGTACGGAGGAAGCGGCAGCCCTCGACCCGACACCTGCGATACTCAGAGTTTATCACTAGTCACCAAGGAGCCACACACTCGACGGGAACACCACCACGTGTTTTCTTCATCGCTCGCATCCCCGGGGCTTGGAACCTGCCTGGCGCGCAAGTCCTTTCCAGACGAACGCGGTCTCGCCAGCTTCCCCTTGGGGGCTGAGCTCTAAACAGGCCTCAATTACTACGGTCTGTATGCAGGTCAGGAAGCAACAGTTAGAACTGGACATGGAACAACACACTGGTTCCAAATAGGAAAAGGAGTACGTCAAGGCTGTATATTGTCACCCTGCTTATTTAATTTATATGCAGAGTACACTGTGAGAAACGCTGGACTGGAAGAAACACAAGCTGGAATCAAGATTGCCGGGAGAAATATCAATAACCTCAGCTACGCAGATGACACCACCCTCATGGCAGAAAGTGAAGAGGAACTAAAAAGCCTCTTGATGAAAGTAAAAGTGGAGAGTGAAAAAGTTGGCTTAAAGCTCAACATTCAGAAAACGAAGATCATGGCATCTGGTCCCATCACTTCATGGGAAATAGATGGGGAAACAGTGGAAACAGTGTCAGACTTTATTTTTCTGGGCTCCAAAATCACTTCGGATGGTGACTGCAGCCATGAAATTAAAAGACGCTTACTCCTTGGAAGGAAAGTTATGACCAACCTAGACAGCATATTCCAGAGAAGGCAATGGCACCCCACTCCAGTACTTTTGCCTGGAAAATCCCATGGGCGGAGGAGCCTGGTAGGCTGCAGTCCATGGGGTCGCTAAGAGTCGCACAGTACTGAGCAACTTCACTTTCACTTTTTCTCTTTCATGCATTGGAGAAGGAAATGGCAACCCACTCCAGTGTTCTTGCCTGGAGAATCCCAGGGGCAGGAGAGCCTGGCGGGCTGATGTCTACGGGGTCACACAGAGTCGGACACGACTGAAGTGACTTAGCAGCAGTAGCAGCAGCAGACAGCATATTCAAAAGCAGAGACATTACTTTGCCAACAAAGGTCCGTCTAGTCAAGGCTATGGTTTTTCCTGTGGTCATGTATGGATGTGAGAGTTGGACTGTGAAGAAGGCTGAGCACCAAAGAATGGATGCTTTTGAACTGTGGTGTTGGAGAAGACTCTTGAGAGTCCCTTGGACTGCAAGGAGATCCAACCAGTCCATTCTAAAGATCAGTCCTGGGTGTTCTTTGGAAGGAATGATGGTAAAGCTGAAACTCCAGTACTCTGGCCACCTCATGCGAAGAGTTGACTCATTGGAAAAGACTCTGATGCTGGGAGGGATTGGGGGCAGGAGGAGAAGGGGACGACAGAGGATGAGATGGCTGGATGGCATCACCGACTCGATGGATGTGAGTCTGGGTGAACTCTGGCAGTTGGTGATGGACAGGGAGGCCTGGCGTGCTGCGATTCAGGGGGTCGCAAAGAGTCGGACGCGACTGAACTGAACTGAAGTGATTCCAGTCGCCCCCATAGGTTACCGGGCGCCCGCCGCGTACTGGGAGCCGCCTCTGCCCACAATGCTTTGCGTCCCGCCCCACAGTGCTTTGCGTTTCCCGCCCCAAAGTCTTCCGGCGGCAGCGAGGCCCGGTTAATCGATCGCCGCGCGCTGGCGGCTCGGCGCTCGGCCAGCCGCGCCTGCGCACGTGGTGATTTCCAGCGAGCGCCGCTGGGCGGGTGAGGGTCTTGGCTCGTGCTGAGGGCCCTGTGGGCCTGGTGGCGGCCCGGAACGCTGCACCCCGGTCCTCCTCGCTCCGAGCAGGACGGTGAGCGAGCCCCGGCCGACCCCCGAGCCTCCGGCTATGACATCCCTGCTGGCGAAGGACGCTTACCTGCAGGGCCTGGCCAAGAAGATCTGCTCCCAGCCCAGCGCCGAGCCGCAGAAGCGGAAATCGGGTAAAGGCGCAGCCCGGGGGGCCAGGGCGGTGAGGGCTTCGGACAGGGTACCCCGTCCGCCCTCGCGGCGCTCGCGTCCCCACTCCCCTGCAGCGCCCCTGAGCCGTCTTCAGGCGGAGCAGACCCTCAGACGCGTGAAGCGGGCCTGCGAAGTTCCAGAGGGAGACACCGTGAGAGACGCTCAGGGCCGCGCCGCCGCCCCGGCCCGTTGGGGGCTGTCTCGGGGTCCGAGGGGGCTCAGCCGTGCGCCCCACCAGGCGGGAAGCTCGGCCGGGGTTTGGAGGACGTGACTCTGCGGAACAGGCTCGGCCAGCTCTCCACATTGAGTGGCAAGGCTGGTGTGAGCGTTGATGAGAAAGATGATTTATTCAGCCCATTACTGTGGGCAGTGTGGGGAGAAGGGAGGAAGAAGGTGGCCCTGCCAATGGTAGTGTACGTGGCAGGGGCGACAGGGCCCCCTCATACACACAAACAGGCGAAGCAGACAAAAGCTGCCCTGTGGGGAGCCGGGGCTCGAAAGTCCTGTCCAGCCTGGGAGGAGAGGGAGAGCGGCAGGGACGGGCGTGGACCTACCAGAGGAGAAACGGACTTTCGTTACACCCGGAAACCTGTTCACTCTAGGGGTTAAGTGAGTTCCCATCACTCAGTGAAAAGTTAGATCTGTGTCTTTCTAGTTCCTTTCCTGTGTATTTCTCCCTGAACCAATCGGGTCCCTACTTGGTGCACTCATTTCTCATTTTCCTTTTAAAATATAAACATTTTCTCCACCTTTTCTTTGCCACATCACTTATGGGATCTTAGTTCCCCAACCACACATTGAACTCAGCCCTTGGCAGTGAGAGTGTGGGGTCCTAACCACTGATTCAGTTCAGCTGCTCAGTCGTGTCTGAGTCTTTTCCACCCCATGGACTGCAGCACCCCAGGCTTCCCTGTCCATCACCAATTCCCAGAGTTTGCTCAAACTCATGTCCATCGAGTCCATGATGCCATCCACCCATCCCACCATGTGTCAGTCCTCCCACCGCATCCTGACGCCTTCTACTCCTGCCTTCACTCTTTCCCAGAATCAGGATCTCCAATGAATATTAGGTGTTGATTTCCTTTAGGATTGACTGGTTTGATCTTGCAGTCCAAGGGACACCAACTCCCAGAGCTTGCTCAAACTTCTGTCCATCGAATTGGTGATACCATTCAACCATCTCATCCTCTGTCATCCCCTTCTCCTGCCTTCAATCTTTCCCAGCATCAGGGTCTTTTTCAGTGAGTCAGTTCTTCACATCAGGTGGCCAAAGTATTGGCGCTTCAGCATCAGTCCTTCCAATGAATAGTCAGGACTGATTTCCTTTAGGATGGATTGGTTTGATCTCTTTGCAGTCCAAGGGACTCTCAGGAGTCTTCTCCAACACCACAGTTCAAAAGCATCAATTCTTTGGTGCTCAGCTTTCTTTATGGTCCAACTCTCACATCCACACGTGACCACTGGAAAAACCACAGCTTTGACTAGCGGACCTTTGCTGGCAAAGTGATGTCTCTGCTTTTTAGTATGTTGTCTAGGTTAGTCATAGCTTTTCTTCCAAGAAGTAAGTGTCTTTTAATTTCATGGCTGCAGTCATTTTGGAGCCCAAGAAAATAAAATCTGTCACTGTTTGTACTGTTTCCCCATCTGTTTGCTATGAAGTGATGAGACTGGAGCCATGGTCTTCATTTTTTTTTTTTTTTTCCATTTTTTGAATGTTGAGTTTTAAGCCAGCTTTTTCACTCTCCTCTTTCACTTTCATCAAGAAGCTCTTTAGTTCCTCTTTGCTTTCTGCCATAAGGATGGTATCATCTGCATATCTCAGGTTATTGATATTTCTGCTGGCAATCTTGATTCCAGCTTGTGCTTCATCCAGTCTGGCATTTTGCATGATGTACTCTGCATATAAGTTAAATAAGCGGAGTGACGATATACTGCCTTGACGTATCCCAATTTTGAACCAGTTCATTTTTCCATGTCTGGTTCTAACTGTTGCTTCTTGATCTGCATACAGATTTCTCAGGAGGCAGGTAAGGTGGTCTGGTATTCCCATCTCTTTAAAAATTTTCCACAGTTTGTTGTGATCCACACAGTCAAAGACTTTAGTGTAGTCAATGAAGCAGATGTAGGTGTTTTCCTGGAAATCCCCTTGCTTTTTCGATGATCCAGTGGATGTTGGCAATTTGATCTCTGGTTCCTCTGTCTTTTCTAAATCCAGCTTGAACATCTGAAACTTGTCAGTTTATGTACTGTTGAAGCCTAGCTTGGAGAATTTTGAGCATTACTTTGCTAGCAGGTGAGATGAGTGCAATTGTGCGGTAGTTTGAACATTCTTTGGCACTGCCTTTCTTTGAGATTGGAATGAAAACTGACCTTTTCCAGTCCTGTGGCCACTGCTGTTTTCCAAATTTGCTGACATATTGAATGCAGCACTTTTACAGCATCATCTTTTAGGATTTGAAGTAGCTCAGCTGGAATTCCATCACCTCCGCTAGCTTTGTTTGTAGTGATGCTTTCTAAGGCCCACTTGACTTCACACTCCAGGATGTCTGGCTCTAGGTGAGTGATCACACCATCGTGGTTATCTGGATCATGAAGATCTTTTTTTGTATAGTTCTGTGTATCCTTGCCACCTTTTCTTAATATGTTCTGCTTCTGTTAGGTCCATGCTGTTTCTGTCCTTTATTGTGCCCATCTTGCATGAAATGTTTCCATGGTGTCTCTTAATTTTCTTGAAGAGATCTCTAGTCTTTCCCATTCTGTTGTTTTCCTCTATTTCTTTGCATTGATCACTTAGGAAGGCTTTCTCTGCTGTTCTTTGGAACTCTGCGTTCAAGTGGGTATATCTTTTTCTCCTTTGCCTTTTGCTTCTCTTCTTTTCTCAGCTATTTGTAAGGCCTCCCCAGACAGCCATTTTGCCTGGACTGTCAGGGAATTCCCTTTCCACCTTTTAATTTGAAAGCGTGTGTGTGTGTGTTCAGTCAGCTCAGTGTGTCCAGCAGTTTGCGGACCCCGTGTACTGTAGCCTGCCAGGCTTCCCTGTCCGTGGGGTTTTTCCAGGCAAGAGTTCTGGAGCAGGTTGCCATTTCCTCCTCCAGGGCACCTTGCTGACACAAGGATCGAACCCGCATCTCTTTGCCAAGTGGATTCTTTCCCACTAGCGCCACCTGGGAAGCCCAAAACGATATAACCCATTCTGGGGTACACAGTTTGTTGTGGGACGTGCCTTCATTGTCCCTGAGGATGGATACAAGGAGACTGCTGGGTCAGTGTGTGGATGTTGACGGTGGGTCAGCATATTACACTCATCAGGGATTGATGAGTGTGACCAGTCTGCTTTCCAGGAGGTGTGTGGTTCTGAGCTCAGTGGATGAGGGTCCCCACAACTCCCATCTCAACTGGCTTTTGGCATCCTTCTGAAATCAAAACCTTTGCAGGACCTTCTTACCTACTGACTGGGTCACGGGGATTGAAGTTGCAGCCCTTCATCGTTTCTTGTTTCAGCTGGAAAAACTCAAGTCTCAGAAGCTGCTGCGCCCCCCAGGAAGAAGAGGAAGAAAGCGCAGAAGAAATCCCGGGAGCGGGAGAGGAAGACTGCAAAGCCCAAGGCCCAGGCCTCTGCGGAGAAGTCTGAGGCCAGGAAGCCAGAGGTGGCCAAGGAGGAGGAGGGAGCCACCAGCTCCACCAGGGTCCCAGCAGGTGAGGGGGGCAGGCAGGCAGGCAGAGCCTGCTGGGATCTGGGGTAGGTGTGGATGTGGCCCTCTCTGGTTATAACAGCAAGATCAGGTACACTGGGATGGTATGAGGCTTTGTAGAGGACAGATCGCAGGGTCTATGGGTGGATGGGCAGCTCAGGAAGGGCACAGAAGCCCCAGGTCATATAGTAACTGGGACAGAGAGGGGCATGGCTGTGTCCTCTAAAATCCTCAGCGACCTGGCATGCCGAGCTTCACTGCCCTCAAGTTTCTGAAGTGATGTCCTGAGAGCTGCCTCTGGGTGTGGGTGGGTGCCGCAGGAGTTGGAAGAATCCAGAGATGGGTTTGGCCCGTGCTACACAAGCAAGCCCTACCCCGGAGGCCAATCCAGCTTGAAGAGGCCCTGCAGTTCCACCAGTGGCCACTGGGCGGGAGTGGGGGTGTGGGGCGCACACGGAGGCTCAGGCTTTGAATCCGGCCCCTGTTGGGGGGGGGGGGGGGCGGGGCACAGGAAGGTTGGGAGGGGCTCTCCTTTCGGATTTCTGATCCTTCTTTGCAGATGGCCTGGCCGCAGAGCCTGACTCTTTGTTTGCCTTGGACGTTCTGCGGCAGCGCCTGCATGAGAAGATTCAGGAGGCACGGGGCCAGGTAGGTGTGGGGTGGGGGCGGGCAAGGGTCTCTGGGTGCTGCAGGGCTTTCCCCACCCCACCTGGAGGAGACACCCTGGTGCTCTCCGAGGTTGGCTCCCTGCTCTGCCAGCCGTCGTGGGCCTGGGCAGGAGGGTCTCGGCAGCTCTGTTCTGCGGGAGGTCAGGTGCCGTTCTCGTCATCTAGGGGGGCGGTGCAGGCTCAGCCCCCATGTTGAGCTGCTGCCTCTTCTCTGCTGCGGCCTTTGAGAGGCTTGGGCTCCTCTCTTAGCAGCACTTCCTGGGCGTTCGTTCTTTTGATTGTCCTGACGGCCCCTGAGGTAAGCCAGGGCCTGAGGTGAGGCAACCTGCTCGAGGGGACCGCCACGGGACTGTTGCTCCGGGATGTGAACCAGCCTCAGTGCCGAGTGCTTAGTGGGGTCGCCTCCCCCTCCTTTCCCTGGGGACCTCCCCAGGCCTCTGCCGTGGGGGACAGGCCCGAGGGCCGTGCCTTCCTGCGGTGGTCCAGAGTGCTCTTGTCTGCCGGGCGGGGTCTGCACCAGCAACACTGCCTTGTCCTGACCGAACCTCCCCATCTGGTGGTGGCGGGGCCTCAGCCCCCTGCCCTCACCCCGTCTGACCGGATGGAGGCCAGTGTGCCCCTTGTTGGGTCATCAGGTAGACTTAGTGGCCCCCTTTTGGGAAGTGCCCTGGCAGGTGGTCTGTGCCTGGAATCTGGAAGGTGTGGTTCTCAGAGGGTCCCCTCGTCCTTGTTTTGGGCGCACTCTGGGGCCAGGTCATCTCGGGGTGGGACGCCGCACCCCGCCGGCCCTGGTCCTGACCTGACTGCACGTGCTAAGCTGGGGGCCCCATTATGAGAACCTTATGAGTGAGCGCGGGATCACCCCACAGGGCAGCGCCAAGGAGCTGTCCGCCGCTGTTTTGGAGAAAAGACGCCGGAGGAAGCAGGAGCGCGACCGGAAAAAGAGGAAACGGAGGGAGCTGAGAGCAAAGGAGAAGGCGGCCAAGGCACTGGAGGGGGCAGAGGCCACCGAGCCGGACCTTCAGGTGCCCAGGGAGGAGGCGCAGGCCCAGCCGGGGCTGCTCTTCAACAAGGTGAGCGCTGGGCTGAGTGCCCGCCCTGTGCTGCCGTGGGGCGGGCGGAAGTGGGCCCCCGGGGTGGGCGGAAGTGGGCCCCGGGGCGGGCGGGCAGCGGCCCTAAGCTCGAGTCGCCCTCTCCCACGAGGTGGAGGTGACCGAGGAGGAGCCGGCCAACAAGGCCCAGCGCCGGAAGGAGAAGAGGCAGAAGCTGAAGGGGAACCTGACACCGCTGACGGGCAGGAACTACCGGCAGCTGCTGGAGCGCCTGCAGGCGCGGCAGGCCCGGCTGGAGGATCTGCGGGACCGGGACGCGGGGCAGGCCCAGGAGCTCGAGGCCAAGATGCGCTGGACCAACCTGCTGTACAAGGCCGAGGGCGTGAGGATCCGCGACGATGAGCGCCTGCTGCAGGAGGCCCTGAAGCGCAAGGAGAAGCGGCGCGCGCAGCGCCAACGCGCCTGGGAGAAGCGCACGGCGCACGTGGTGGGCAAGATGCAGCAGAGGCAGGACCAGCGGCGGCAGAACCTGCGCAAGAAGAAGGCGGCCAAGGCCGAGCGCCGCCTGGAGAAGGCTCGCAAGAAGGGCCGCATCCTGCCCCAAGACCTGGAGCGCGCCGGCCTGGCCTGAGGCCCCGGCTGCCCAGCCCCCATCTCGGGTCATGCAGGCTCCGGCGGAAAGTGGACTCTGCCACGTACCTCTCACCGGTTTGTCCGGGGCTCAGTACCCCCGTGCAGAAGAGCCTTCAGATCCGGGGAAGGGGCTGACCCGGATCCAGCTCCAACCTCTTATTAGACCAGAGGCTCTCTGCAGGTTGTGGGGTAGCGGCCCAGGGAGCTGTGAGGAGGGAGTGGGCACCTGGGGGGGCTTTGCTGGCCGCCCCTTCCTCTCACTGTCGCAGGAGCAGGAAGGGCATGGCCTTTGTGACTGCGGTGTTGGCCCCAGGCGCGCTTGGTAAGGGAATAAGCAGCTCCTGCAGCAGAGCTACGGTGGAGGTGATGGGCTTGGTAACGGAGCAGGAGGGCGTCCTCAGGCGCCTGTGATTGAGTTACACGAGTTGATGTGGAAAGAGGGTAGAGAGGAGAATTTAAGGTGAAGATGGTTATTAAAAATTCTGACTACTAAAAGATAGTGTTATTGGAGTAGGAGGGAAAAGAAATTGGAGCTGGCTGGATAGTATCAGTCTAGGGGGAAGTGGGAGAGAAGGGGTAAAACCTGGAGAACTACGTGGATGGATGGAGGGTCCGCAGTGACGGACAGGTGAGTGCAAGCCCACAGGCAGGCAGCGTTGACACGCGCGGGTGAAGTGTGTGGTACGTGGGTTGTGTTTCAGGAAGACTTCGTAACATTCTTTAGACTAAATTCCAGTTAAGAAACAGATGGTAACCAAAAGGAAACTGGTGTGACTGTCATTAGATGACGATGTGTTACTAGAGTTTTAAAGGTATTGCTAGAGAGAAAGGATGTCACTGAATAGTGAAACAGGTTCAGATCACCTGGAAGGTAAACAGCCTTGCCCCAGAAACAGCTTCAGATCTGCCTAACAGAAGCTGACACTCTGCAAGGAGAAGTCAGTTCACAAACCAAGTGGGAGATGCTTAACATCTGCTCTAGGGACTGATGGTCAAGTAGACAAAATCAGATGGATCCGGAAGATTCAGATGAGAGTGTTTATAAGCTTGATCTAATGGACACACAGACCTGTGTACCTGAAAACTGTGTGTACTGGGATTTCCCTAGTGGCCCAGTGCTTTAGTTCAGTCACTCAGTCACGTCCAACTCTTTGCTCCCCCTTGGACTACAGCATAACACCAGGCTTTCCTGTCCATCACCGACTCCTGGAGCTTGCTCACACTCGTGTCCATCAAGTTGGTGATGGACTCTGTTCCAGTGCAGGGGTATGGGTTCAGTCCCTGGTTGGGAAACTAAGATCCTGGATTCCGCAGGGTGTGGCCACATTTTTTTTAAGAAATTAAAAAGAAAACCTCAAGCACACACGGAACAGTGGTGAAAACTGACCATCACCTGGTCCACAAAGCAAGTCATATTTCAAAGCTTCGGCATCGTACAAAGTGTGTTATTGGGCCATAAAACAGTTTTAAAGTTCCAGAGGTAACTGTTAAAGTTACATGTTTGGAAGTTTAAAAACACACTTCTAAATTACCTGTCAAAGAATCCTCATAGATGTGAGAGACTGTTTAGGATTGGAAGATAACGGAAGTGGTGTGCATTAACATTTGTGGGCCTCAGCTGAGACAGTGCCAAAAGCACTTTATAGCCGCAAAGCTGTGCTTATGTGTATCCTTGGTTTTAAGTGTTAGCAGGTGAGTCCATCATGCGGCACAATTTTCTGCTTGACCTAGAGCCTCACTCCTGGGCTCTGTTGACCCGCTCTGCCCCAGGCAGTTGCTCCCAAATTAATGTCCACACGTTGCAGTCAGGAGAGTTGGGAGAGTGTAGCCCCCTGTGGGAGTTGAAGGAGCATCTCCCAAGGCCTGGTGGGTATGTGTCATTGGGTATTCCGCTCCTTCCTCTGAAGCCTGGAAGGCCAGGAACCACGCCCCTCCACCCTAGAGTGCTGCTGTGGCCTAGTGTCATGTAGCTCGTGTGCAAAGCGAGCAAATGGTGCGCTTTGGCGGCAGGTAGCATCAAGCAGCCCTGGACAATAGGAGTTAGAGGGAAGGAAGGGTGAGGAGGTATGGAGCATCCACCTGGTGGGAGACCGTCTGTGTCCAAGTATAGAACAACGCTGCAGCTGCCCTGGGCTGGGCCGCCACGCTCCTGTCTGACCCAGGGCTGGGAGCTGGTGGTGCACAGAAGCAAGGACGTGCCACACAGGACTCAGGGCAACAGAAGTATCTCACTTGCAGGGAAGAGAACATTACTGGTTGAGTCTACGAAGCTTGATGCCAACTTCTTGGGTGCTGTGTGCCTCGAGTGCAGAAAGTGAAATGCAGAAAACTTCCAACAGGCCTCACATCTCATATTTTCAGGACCAAATGACAAGAGTCTCAGAAGGCCCCCTTCCTGGTCTATCCAGTGAGTAGGATAAAAGTAACCCCTAACAGGACACATTCATGGACTGTGGCTCACGAGGATCTGGGTTCCAACAGTCCCGCAAAGATGGTACTCTTAGTCCACTGGCCCTCCTCGGGTGAAGCTGGGAAGAAGGCTCCCAGCCAGCCTTTCCTTCTGCTTGGGTGCTCCAGGACTTGAGTGAACTCGTGGTTAGAAATTCAGTGAGGGGCTGTAAGCAATTGAGTAGCTCAGTGAAGCCTTGTTCACCAGAGCTGCCGTCCAGGTGCAGAGGGCAGAGACCTGTCTCCAGACCCCCATGGGCTGGCTCGTTTGGGTCATTGCACTGAGCACTAGCTTGGCCAACAGTTGAGGAACCTCACACGACCATGTCACAACATGTTCCCTGCTGCCCTCAGGTCCCCGGTCTGCACTGGCCCGGGAGCTTGGTTCTACCCCTGTGTCTCCCAGGCATTCCATCCAGCCTTCAAAGAGCCACTGTGGTGCCTCTCTGGTGCTTTTCCCAGGACCTTGGGAGAGGAGGAGTCTTCTGTAGGCTCCCCAGCCTATGAGGTGGATGAGCAGGTAACACAGTTAAGACCCTCCAACAAGCCTGGCCCTCTACTGAGAGTTCTTAGCTCTTGTAAGTTATTCCTAGGGATTTCTGTAAAGTTCACTTAACCTTAGCTTGGGCCACTGTGGGTTCCAGGTTTTGGCTGAGCACCAAAGGAAGTAATGGGAACTTTTCCGGTTCCCTAGTCAGCCCACTAGACCTTGCTTCTGAAAGGAACCATATCTGGAACTGCACCACTCCTTTCTTGGCCAAGCACTTCTAGAATTAGTTCCCACATAGTTACGTGATTTTTTTTTCTCCAAACTTTCTTTTCTTTTCTTTTTTTTAAGGGAGTGCTTCTCCTTTTAAAAAAAAAAAAAGTTTATTTCTTTTTGGCTGTGTTGGCTCTTCATTACTGCTCAGGCTTTTCTCTAGTTGTGAATGGGGGCTCCTCTCTCAATAAATGGGCTTTATCTCAGTGGCCTCTCGTGCAGCACAGGCTCAGTAGTTGGGAGACGCTGACTTAGTTGCTCTTGCCATGTGGGATCCTCCCGGATCAGGGATCGAACCCATGTCGTCTGCATTGGCTGGCAGATTACCACTGAGCCACCAGGGAAGCCCCTCAGACTCTTCTGACTTTGACTATGTAATTGACCACGTGGGTCCTGCTGAGATGTGTCTCATATATCAGTCCTGAGACAAGGTGAGATGGGGGTGAAATGGAGGAGACTGGTTTCACCTTGGAAGTGACGCCTCAGATGAGTTTTTAGATATGGCAGGGACTGATTTCTCAAGGTGGTCCTCGGTAGGTTGGATATTCAGGGTACCCGAGGTACCCAAAATTGTCCAAATACCCCCGTCTCAATTCCCGGGACTGATGAGTGCTCCAGCTCTCCCATGAGAGATCTGGTAAGGTTGTGAATTCACCTGTTGGTAGGATTTGCTAGTGAACTAGCAAAACTTCAGTTTTCTGTTAATTCAGTCTTGGCAGTTGCAAACTCAGAGATTCTTCTACAAAGTAAGAGAAAGTTCCTGATTCTCAGCTCTTGCCTTGACCTAAAACTTTAGGACTTTGAGCCTGTCGTTGTCTATTGACTACCCAGCACTGTTAAGGGAGACCTCCCCATCCCCAGTCGCCTTGAGTAGTCCTTGAGTTTCTCAAGTCTTACTGTTTTTAAGGTGGTGTCAGCTAGTCTCAAAGTCTTGCCTTCAAAAGATATTTGTCTCTGGTGTCCACATCTCCAGATAAGGTGTTTTGTAGCTGTGTGCCAGTACACCCAGGGTCCCCTCCCTTGGTGCTGTCTAGATGGCTACCCTCTGCTAAAATCATAGGCTTCCCAGGTGGCGCTAGTGGTAAGGAACCCACATGCCAATGCAGAAGACGTAAGAAATGTGGCTTCAGTCCCTGGGTCGGGAAGATCCCCTGTAGAGGGCATGGCAACCCACTCCAGTATTCTTGCCTGGAGAATCCCACGGACAGAGGAGCCTGGTGGGCTACAGCCCATAGGGTTGCTAAGGGTCAGTACGACAGAAGCGCCTTAGCATACACAGCTAAAATCCAGCCAGATAACAAATCCCAGGTTTTCCCTGACTCATTCATGACAGGTCATGTTGTGTTGTGTTCACAAAAGTGCTTTTTAACAAAACGTAGTTAAAAGCCACGCTGATGACTGGATATGTCTTAGCAACTAGGAATAGAGGAAAGTGTCCTCAACTGGGTACAAGTTTACCAAAAGTGTAAAAATACCATCATACTTAATACCGTCATCAGAGTTTTCTTGCTAAGATGAAGAACAAGGCAAGAATGTCTCTTCTCATAGCTGCTTTTCAGTGTCACACTAGAAGTCCTAGCACATGCAATAAGACAAGAAAAATAAAACATGCAGATTGGGAAGGAAGAAGTCAAACTGTCTTTGCAAATTACATGATCATCTATATAAACATCCAAAAGATGACAAAACCTGAAACGCATAAGTGACTATATCAGGGTTGTGGGGTACAAAGTAAACATGTAAAAGTCAGCCGCTTTCCTGTATACCAGTAATGAACAAGTGGACTTTAAAATCAATAACATTATCATTTACACTGTGAAAATCAATATAAGCATACCTCAGATATATTGCCATTTATTGCAATATCCAGATATTGCAGATAGACCACCACAATAAAGTGAATATTGCAATAAAGTCATACCTTTTTCTTTTGTTTCCCAGAGCATATAAAAGTTACGTTTACACTATATTGTAGTCAGTTATTAAGTGTGCAATAACATTATGTCTAAAAAAAATGCACATACCCACACCTTAATTTTTAAAATATTAGCAAAAAATGCTACCCGTCATCTGAACCTGCAGTGAGTTGTATTAAAATCAAAGATCACAGATCACTGTAACATACAATAACAGTATAAAGTTTTCTTTCAAGATTGTGAGAGGTGCAAAACGGGACATAGAGGTGTGAAGTAAGGGAACGCTGCTGGGAACATGGTGCTGACGGACGCTTGATGCGCCAGCCTTCAGTTTTTAAGGAAGCAGTGTCCTTGACGTGCAGTAAGGCAAAGTGCAGGAAGAGGTGTGCCTGTAAAGGGCGATCTTGCTGAAACGGAGCTGAAAGGACAGAAGCAGGAGCTCTCATGCACATATCACTCAATACAGTGTCAGTAGGAGCTGGGCCTTGCCTCTCAGGCAGGAATGACCCCACTGCTGCCAACAGGAGGGAGAGAGAATTTCTCCTTGCCTGGTGGTAGCTCAATGTCAGGCTGTCACAACTCGGCTGATGAAAATCCACTGTACGTCAAGTCCCAGTTTACTCCAATGGACATTTAATTTTTAGTAGCCCTTTACAACTTCCCCTTCTGCTCTATAAAAGAGTTTTCTTGCAACTTCCATGGTGGCCTGGTGGTAAAGAGTCTACCTTGCAATGCAGGGTATGTGGGTTCAAACATTGGTCAGGGAACTAAGATCCCATATGCCATAGGGCACCCTAGTCCACAAGGAAGAGCTGCTGAGCCCGTGCACCACAACTAGAGAGTCCATGCACTGCCAGGAGAAGGTCCCATATGACACAGGACCCTACATGCTGCAGCGAAGACCTGATGCAGCCAATAACTGTTTGAAAAGTCTCCTTTACTGGACTTGCATGCGGTCCACCATAGTTGCATGTCCTGAATTGCAATTATTTGCTGCTCCTGAATAGGCCTTTTTTTTGTTGGTGGTGGTGGTGAAATAACTGATTGTCACTAACACACCTGTTAAAGTGAAGTCGCTCAGTCATGTCTGACTCTTTGTGACCCCATGGACTGTAGCCTATCAGGCTCCTCTGTCCATGGGATTTTCCAGGCAAGAGTGCTGGAGTGGACTGTCATTTCCTTCTCCAGGGGATCTTCCTGACCCAGGGATCGAACCTGGGTCTCCTGGATTGCAGGCAGATGCTTTACCGTCTGAGCCACCAGGGGAGCCCTGACACACCTGTTAGAAATGGCCAGAATGCAGAACACTTGACAACATTGAATTCTGGTGAAGATATGTAGCAGTACAGTTTCATTCACTGCCAGAATGCAAAATGATATAGCTGTGTTAAAAAAAAAAAAAAAAAACACTGGCAGTTTCTTACAAAATGAAACAAATTCTTACCGTATGACCCAGCAATCATACTCCTCAGTATTCACCCAAATAAAGTGAAAATTTATGTCCATACAAAATCCTGCAGAAGGATGTTTATAACAGCCTTATTTACAATTGCCAAAACTTAGAAGCAATCAAGATGTCCTTCAGAGCAACCTAGATGTCCATTGACAGATGAGTAGAGAAAAAAATTGTGGTACATATATATAATGGAATATTACTCAACTATAAAAAAGAGTATATTCGAGTCAATCCTAAAGAGGTGGATGAACCTAGAGCCTATTATGCAGAATGAAGTAGGTCAGAAGTTCAGTCACTTAGTCGTGTCTGACTCTTGGGACCCCATGGACTGCAGCACTCCAGGCTTCCCTGTCCATCACCAACTCCCAGAGCTTGCTCAAATTCATGTCCACTGAGTCAGTAATGCCATCCAAACATCTTATCCTCTGTCGGCCCCTTCTCTTCCTGCCTTCAATGTTTCCCAGCATCAGGGTCTTTTCCAATGAATCAGTTCTTCGCATCAGGTGGCCAAAGCATTGTGGCTTCAGCATCAGTCCTTCCAATGATTATTCAGGACTGATTTCCTTTATGATGGACTGGTTTGATCTCCTTGCAGTCCAAGGGACTCTCAAGAGTCTTCTCCAACACCACAGTTCAAAAGCCTCAATTCTTTGGTGGTCAGCTTTCTTTATAGTCCAACTCTCACATCCATACATGACTACTGGAAAAACCATAGCTTTGAGTAGACGGACCTTTGTTGGCAAAGTAATGTCTCCGCTTTTGAATATGCTGTCTAGGTTGGTCATAGCTTTTCTTCCAAGGAGCAAGCATCTTTTAATTTCATGGCTGCAGTCACCATCTGCAGTGATTTTGGAGCTCCAAAAATAAAGTCTCTCACTGTTTCCCCGTCTATTTGCTGTGAAGTGATGGACCAGATGCCATGATCTTAGTTTTCTGAATGTTGAGTTTTAAGCCAACTTTTTCACTCTCCTCTTTCACTTTCATCAAGAGGCTCTTTAGTTCTTCCTCACTTTCTGTCATAGGGTGGTGTCATCTGTATATCTGAGGTTATTGGTATTTCTCCTGGCAATCTTGATCCCAGCTTGTGCTTCATCCAGCCCAGCATTTCTCATGATGCACTCTGTGAAAGTTAAATAAATTAAATAAGCAGGGTGACAATATACAGCCTTGATGTGCTCCTTTCCAGATTTGGAACCAGTCTATTGTTCCATTTCCAGTTCTAACTGTTGCTTCTTGACCAGCATACAGATTTCTCAGGAGGCAGGTAAGGTGGTCTGATATTCCCAAGTCTTTAAGAATTTTCCACAGTTTGTTGTGATTCACACAACTATAAAAAAGAATGTATTCAAGTCAGTCCTAATGAGGTGGATGAACGTAGAGCCTATTACACAGCGTGAAGTAAGTCAGAAAGAGAAAGACAAATACTGTGTATTAACACATGTGTATGGAATCTAGAAAGATGGTATTGAGGAACCTATTTGCAGGGCAGCAATGGGGATGCAGACATAGAGAGCAGACTTGTGGACACAGTAGGGGAAGGAGGCGGGGATGAGCTGAGAGAGTAGCATTGAAACATATACATTACCATATGGAAGACAGATAGCAAGTGGGAGTTTGCTGTGTGACCCAGGGAGGTCAACTTGACACCCTGTGGCAACCTAGAGGAGCAGGGTGGGGTGTGCAATGGGAGGGGCGTTCACAAGGGAGGGGACATATGTATACTTGTGACTGATTCATGTCGATGTATGGCAGAAAGCAACACAATATTGGAAAGCAATTATCGTCCAAAAAAAAAAAGACATCCTTCAGGAGACCAATAAATAAATGTTGGTCCATTCAGACCAACATGAATACATAATATTAAGTGAAAGAACCCAATCTGAAAAGGCTACAAAGTGATTGATTCCAGCTGTTTATGACAGTCTGGAAAAGGCAAAACCATGCAGACAGTAGAAAGATCAGTGGTTGCCAGGGAGTAAGGGGAGGTGGAGGGGCGAAAAGGTGGAGCACAGAGGATGTTTAGGGCACTGAAACGATTCTGCACAATGCTGTGATGGAGGGCACACGCCATTATACATGTGTCAAAACCCATCGGATGCACAGGGGCTTCCCTGGCAGCTCAGATGGCCAAGAGTCGACCTGCAATGTGTGAGGCCAGGGTTTGATCCCTGGGTCAGGAAGAGCCCCTGGAAGAGGGAATGGATACCCATTCCAGAATTCTTGACTGGAGAATGCCATGGGCAGAGGAGCCTGGCAGGCTACAGTCCTTGGGGTCACAAAGAGTCAGGCACGACTGAGTGACTAATGCTTTCACTTTTCACTTTTGAAGAATGTACAGCACCAAGAGTGAATCCTAATGTGAACTGGACCTTGGGTGATAATGACGTGTCAGTGTAGGCTCATTGATCCTCACCTGTGGTGCAGGATGTTGGTAGTGGGGAAGGCCGTGTGTGGGAGACAAGAGGTTTTATGGGAACTGTTTGCACTCAATTTTGCCGTGAACCTAAAACTGCTCTTAAAAATTTAGGGACTTCCCTGGCAGTCCAGTGGTTAAGCCTTCATGCCTCCACTGCAAGGGGTGTGGTTTCAGTCCCTGGTCAGTGAACTAAGATCCCACATGTTGCTTGCCATGGCCAAAAAAGTAGTAATAATAAAGTTTATTAGTTGAAAAAACAGAGTGATCATTGAAACTGAACGCTTTTCCCTGGAAGTGTGGTGTATCACTTCTGGTCACACTTCACTGCCCAAAGCAAGTCACATGGCTACAGTTCTTCCCAGGGCCTGGAAAGAGAGAGCAAGGATGTTCTTAGGAGCTCTGATGCCTCCTGAGCAAGTGTCACCTGCCGCCACTCTTGGCACAAATGTTTATGTCAATCAGGACTCTTAGGTGCAATTAATTGTATTAATTTAAGCAGAAAGGGGATTTATTAAAAAAGATATTAGGGCATGTCCAACTTGAAGATTCCTCTAGTCTCCTTTCAGAAAGTACCACAGAGCAACTCGGAGAGGAAAAAAAAAAAACAGAAACCACCTCCTAGAGTTAACTAACGATGCATTTAATGTCTTGGACCATACAGAAGTGGACAAGGCGTGGGAAATAGTAGAGGGGCGTCAGGAGAGCCAAATGAAGGGAGCAGGGGTTGTGCTTGGCTCCAAAGCTCTGGAAGCACTGGTGAGCCCCCTTCTCCAAGGTGCAAACCCAAAATCCTGCTCTGGCAATGAGGACAGCATGGGCGATGCAGCAGCCAGAGCCTGCGTGGAGCTCTGCTTCTGAGAAGCAGAGGGCCGGGCGTTGAATGAAGACCTACATGATGAGGTTTATTTGCAGGACTGTGTTGGAGGCTGGGGTTAGAGAGTCGATGCACTGGGAACAGCCTTAAAGCTTCCTTTTCTCTCTGACTCAGCGAAGTAAAGGCTAAAGGAACTGACACATCACGGAAATCCTTATTGCCCTTAATTATGATCTTGTTCCCTCCCACAAGGACACTTGTGCAACTGTCTATGCCAGGAAATACCTTACGTGTGGATGAGTTTCAAAATGGGGAATAGCAGAGGATCTATGTAATAACCTTACAGGATTAAAAGGAAGAAAGGAAAAGGTGAAACTTGTGGAAAATGAAGAAGCCACACCAAAAAAATTTGTAAAACAGATGGACTTCTGTCTGATATTTCTCCATGAATTTTCAAAAAATTAAGCAATCTCCTTAAAGCACAAAACAGAAAAATATGAGCTTATGGAGGAAATAGTCAACAGAAGGGTTTAAAAATCTAAGTGAGACAAACTCAGTGGAAAAAATTCATCACAGAAATTAAGTAAAATTAGAATTAGCATATGAAAGGATGGCTGGCTGTGTTGTGTTCGTTGCTCAGTCGTGTCTGACTCTTTGTGACCCCAGCAGCTCTAGCCCACCAGGCTCCTCTGTCCATGGGATTCTCCAGGCAAGAACACTGGAGTGTGTAGCCATTCCCTTCTCCAGAGGTTCTTCCTGACCCAGGGATAGAACCCGGGTCTCCCACATCACAGGCAGATTCTTCACCATCTGAGCCACCAGGGAAGCCCATATGAAAGAATGCTGCTGCTAAGTCGCTTCAGTCATGTCCAACTCTGCGACCCCAGAGATGGCAGCCCACCAGGATCCCCCGTCCCTGGGATTCTCCAGGCAAGAGTACTGGAGTGGGGTGCCATTGCCTTCTCCATATGAAAGAATAAACCCTCCTAAAAACACTGTAAGGGACATGGGGGGGGAAAGTCATGATTATAGGAGTCCCAGAAGAAGCAGGCAGGAAGAAAGAGGCTGAGAGCATATTTGAAGACATAATAGCTGAAAATTCCCCTAACCTGGGAATGGAGGCAGACATCCCGTCCAGGAAGCAAAGGCAATCTCAAAGGGAATCAACCCAAAGAGGGTCACACCAAGACACACTGTAATTAAAAGGGCAAAGATTAAAGATAAGGAGAGAATGCTGTAATCAACAGGGAAAAGTAACATACAAGGTAACTCCCATTAAGCAAACTTTTCAGCAGAAACTCTAAGCCAGAAGAGAGTGAGTGGCATGATTTACCTCAAGTGATGAAAAGGAATAACCTACAACCAAGAAGACTCAGCAAGGCTTTTATTCACATTCATGGAAAGATCGAAAGTTTTACAGACAAAAACTAAAAGAGGTCAGCACCATCAAACCAGCTTTACAAGAAGTGTTAAAAGAACCTGTCCAAGTTGAAAAGAGAAGGCCACAGCTAGAGCTCCTTGGTAAAGGCAAACATGTCAACCATAGTAGGGAGGTTAAAAGGTCATCTATATCCAAAATAAGTAGTTAAGGGATACACACACACACACACACAGATGTCAAAAACTAAATGTCGAGGGTGGTGTGGTAAAAACGAAGGGTTGTTAAAATGCTGGGAAGGTCATGTTCAACATCCCTTAAGCTAGGCTTCAGCAGTATGTGAACCAAGAACTTACAGATGTTCAAGCTGGTTTAGAAAAGGCAGGGGAACCAGAGATCAAATTGCCAACATCTGTTGGATCATAGAGAAAGCAAGGGGATTTCCAGGAAAACACTTACTTCTGCTTCACTGACTACATGAAAGCCTTTGACTGTGTGGATCACAAGAAACTGTGGAAAATTCTTAAAGTGGTGGGAATACCAGACCACCTTACCTGCCTCCTGAGAAACCTGTATGCAGAACAAGAAGCAACAATTAGAACTGGATATGGAACAACAACTGGTTCAAAATTGGGAAAGGATTACATCAAGGCTGTATATTGGAACCCTGCCTGTTTAACTTATATGCAGGGTACATCATGCAAAATGCCAGACTAGACCACTCACAAGCTGGAATCAAGATTGCCGGGAGAAATCAACAACCTCAGATATGCAGATGATACCACTCTAATGGCAAAAAGCAAAGAGGAACTAAAGAGCTTCTTGATGAGAATTAAAGAGGAGAGTGAAAAAGCTGGCTTAAAATTCAACATTCAAAAAACTAAGATCATGACATCCAGCCCCATCACTTCATGGCAAACAGAAAGAGAAAACATGGAGCAGTCACAGACTTCCTTCTCCTGGCTCCAGAATCGCTGAGACAGTGACTGCAGCCATGAAATTAAAAGCGCTTGCTCCTTGGAAGGAAAGCTGTGACAAACCTAGACAGGGTATTAAAAGACAGAGGTGTCACTTTGCCAACAAAAGTCTATATAGACAAAGCTATGTTCTTTCCAGTAGTCACATACAGATATGCGAGTTGGATCACAAAGAAGGCTGAGCCCTGACAGATTGATGCTTTTGAACTGTGGTGCTGGAGGAGACTCTTGAGTGTCCCTTGGACAGCGAGAAGATCAAATCAGTCAATCCTAAAGGAAAGCAACCCTGAATATTCACTGGAAGGATTGATGCTGAAGCTCCAATACTTTGCCCACCTGATGCAAAGAGCTGACTGATTGGAAAAGACCCTGATGCTGGGAAAGACTGAAGGCAGGAGGAGAAGGGGACGACAGAGGATGAGATGGTTAGATGGCATCACCGACTCAACAGACATGAGTTTGCGCAAGCTCTGGGAGATAGTGAAGGACAGGGGAGCCTGGTGTGCTGCAGTCCATGGGGCACAAAGAATTGGACAGGACTTAGTCACTGAACAACAACTGCAAGAACAAACGCGTGTGTGTGTGCGTGTGTGTGTGTGTGTGTGTGTGTAAATGGGGGAATGTAGTAAATAACTCTGAATACCTTTTGATGGTGGCGTGTTGATGAGACTACAAAATGGCGAAGCAGGACGTGCTCTCATCTTCTGCGAGAATTCCAAAATTACAACTCGCTGCTGAACAACCGTTGACAGGAGAATGTTAGATCCCATCAAAAAAAGATACCCCACGTCCAAGGGCAAAGGAGAAGCCCCAGCAAGACAGTAGGAGGGGCAAAATCGCATTTAGAATCAAACCCCATACCTGCCAGAGATGCTCAGAGGGCTTAGACAAACCTTGTGGGCACCAGGAGCCCACAGAGACTGAGCCAGAACTGTGTTTGAGTATCTCCTGTGGGGGTACAGGCCAGCAGTGGCCTGCCACACGGGCAGGGGCTCTGGGTGCAGCAGACCTGGGTATGGCACAAGCCCTCTTGGAGGAGGTCGCCATTAACCTCACCACAGAGCCATCAGAACTTACCCAGGACTGGGAAACAGACTCTGGGAGGGCACAAACAGAACCCTGCACACCAGGACCCAAGAGAAAGGAGCTGTGACCCCACAAGAGACTGCCCCAGACTTGCCCGGGAGTGTCCTGGAGTCTCTGGCGGAGGCGTGGGTTGGCGGTGGCCTGCTGCAGGGTCGGGGGCACTGACTGTAGCAGTGCATCATGGACCTTCTGAAGGAGGTCGCCATTATCTTCATCACCTCCACCATAGTTTGGCCTCAGGTCAAACAACAGGGAGGGAACACAGCCCCTTCCATCAACAGATCAGATCAGATCAGTCACTCAATCGTGTCCGACTCTTTTCGATCCCATGAATTGTAGCACGCCAGGCCACCCTGCCCATCACCAACTCCCGGAGTTCACTCAGACTCACGTCCATCGAGTCAGTGATGCCATCCAGCCATCTCATCCTCTGTCGTCCCCTTCTCCTCCTGCCCCCAATCCCTCCCAGCATCAGAGTCTTTTCCAATGAGTCAACTTTTCACATGAGGTGGCCGAAGGACTGGAGTTTGAACTTTAGCATCATTCCTTCCAAAGAAATCCCAGGGCTGATCTCCTTCCAAATGCACTGGTTGGATCTCCTTGCAGTCCAAGGGACTCTCAAGAGTCTTCTCCAACACCACAGTTCAAAAGCATCAATTCTTTAGCACTCAGCCTTCTTCACAGACTCTCACATCCATACATGACCACAGGAAAAACCATAGCCTTGACTAGACGGACCTTTGTTGGCAAAGTAATGTCTCTGCTTTTCAATATGCTATCTAGGTTGGTCATAACTTTCCTGCCAAGGAGTAAGCGTCTTTTAATTTCATGGCTGCAGTCACCATCTGCAGTGATTTTCGAGCCCAGAAAAATAAACTCTGACACTGTTTCCACTGTTTCCCCATCTATTTGCCATGAAGTGATGGGACCAGATGCCATGATCTTCGTTTTCTGAATGTTGAGCTTTAAGCCAACTTTTTCACTCTCCACTTTCACTTTCATCAAGAGGCTTGTGAATTCCTCTTCAATTTCTGCCATAAGGGTGGTGTCATCTGCATATCTGAGGTTATTGATATTTCTCCCGGCAATCTTGATTCCAGCTTGTGTTTCTTCCAGTCCAGCATGTCTCATGATGTACTCTGCATAGAAGTTAAACAAGCAGGGTGACAATATACAGCCTTGATGTATTCCTTTTCCTATTTGGAACCAGTCTGTTGTTCCATGTCCAGTTCTAACTGTTGCTTCCTGACCTGCATACACATTTCTCAAGAGACAGATCAGGTGGTCTGGTATTCCCATCTCTTTCAGAATTTTCCACAGTTTATTGTGATCCACACAGTCAAAGGCTTTGGCATAGTCAATAAAGCAGAAATAGATGCTTTTCTGGAACTCTCTTGCTTTTTCCATGATCCAGCGGATGTTGGCAATTTGATCTCTGGTTCCTCTGCCTTTTCCAAAACCAGCTTGAACATCAGGAAGTTCACGGATCACATATTGCTGAAGCCTGGTTTGGAGAATTTTGAGCATTACTTTACTAGCATGTGAGATAAGTGCAATTGTGCAGTAGTTTGAGCATTCTTTGGCATTGCCTTTCTTTGGGATTGGAATGAAAACTGACCTTTTCCAGTCCTGTGGCCACTGCTGAATTTTCCAAATTTGCTGGCATATTGAGTGCAGCACTTTCACAGCATCACCTTTCAGGATTTGAAGTAGCTCCACTGGAATTCCATCACCTCCACTAGCTTTGTTTGTAGTGATGCTTTCTAAGGCCCACTTGACTTCACATTCCAGGATGTCTGGCTCTAGGTCAGTGATCACACCATCGTGATTATCTGGGTTGTGAAGATCTTTTTTGTTCAGTTCTTCTGTGTATTCTTGCCATCTCTTCTTAATATCTTCTGCTTCTGTTAGGTCCATACCATTTCTGTCCTTTATCGAGCCCATCTTTGCATGAAATGTTCCTTTGGTATCTCTGATTTTCTTGAAGAGATCCCTAGTCTTTCCCATTCTGTTGTTTTCCTCTATTTCTTTGCATTGATCGATGAAAAAGGCTTTCTTATCTCTTCTTGCTATTCTTTGGAACTTTGCATTCAGATGTTTATATCTTTCCTTTTCTCCTTTGCTTTTCACTTCTCTTCTTTTCACAGCTATTTGTAAGGCCTCGCCAGACAGCCATTTTGCTTTTTTGCATTTCTTTTCCATGGGGATGGTCTTGATTCCTGTCTCCTGTACAATGTCACGAACCTCATTCCATAGTTCATCAGGCACTCTATCTATCAGATCTAGGCCCTTAAATCTATTTCTCACTTCCACTGTATAATCATTAGGGATTTGATTTAGGTCATACCTGAATGGTCTAGTGGTTTTCCCTACTTTCTTCAATTTCAGTCTGAATTTGGCAATAAGGAGTTCATGGTCTGAGCCACAGTCAGCTTCTGGTCTTGTTTTTGCTGACTGTATAGAGCTTCTCCATCTTTGGCTGCAAAGAATATAACCAATCTGATTTCAATATTGACCATCTGGTGATGTCCATGTGTAGAGTCTTCTCTTGTGTTGTTGGGAGAGGATGTTTGTTATGACCAGTGCATTTTCTTGGCAAAACTCTATTAGTCTTTGCCCTGCTTCATTCCATATTCCAAGGCCAAATTTGCCTGTTACCCCAGGTGTTTCTTGACTTCCTACTTTTGCATTCCAGTCCCCTATAATGAAAAGGACATCTTTTTTGGGTGTTAGTTCTAAAAGGTCTTGTAGGTCTTCATAGAACCGTTCAGCTTCTTTAGCATTACTGGTTGGGGCATAGAATTGGATTACTGTGATATTGAATGGTTTGCCTTGGAAACGAACAGAGATCATTCTGTCGTTTTTGAGATTGCACCCAAGTACTGCATTTCGGACTCTTTTGTTGACCATGATGGCTACTCCATTTCTTCTGAGGGATTCCTGCCCGCAGTAGTAGATATAATGGTCATCTGAGTTAAATCCACCCATTCCAGTCCATTTCAGTTCTCTGATTCCTAGAATGTCGACATTCACTCTTGCCATCTCTTGTTTGAGCGCTTCCAATTTGCCTTGATTCATGGACCTGACATTCCAGGTTCCTATGCAATATTGCTCTTTACAGCATCGGACCTTGCTTCTATCACCAGTCACATCCACAGCTGGGTATTCTTTTTGCTTTGGCTCCATCCCTTCATTCTTTCTGGAGTTATTTCTCCACTGATCCCCAGTAGCATATTGGGCACCTACTGACCTTGGGGAGTTGTTCTTTCAGTATCCTATCATTTTGCTTTTTCATACTGTTCATGGGGTTCTCAAGGCAAGAATACTGAAGTGGTTTGCCAGTCCCTTCTCCAGTGGACCACATTCTGTCAACAGAAAACCAGATTAAAGATTTACTGAGCATGGCCCGGCCCATTAGAACAAGACCCAGTTTCCCCCTCAGTCAGTCTCTCCCATCAGGAAGCTTCCATAAGCCTCTTATCCTTCTCCATCAGAGGGCAGACAGACTGAAAACCACAATCACAGAAAACTAACCAAACTGATCACATGAACCACAGCCTTGTGATTTCATTGAAACTGGGCCATGCCGTGTAGGGCCACCCAAGACAGACGGGTCACGGTGGAGAATTCTGACAAAATATGGTCCACTGGAGAAGGGAATGGCAAACCACTCCACTATTCTTGCCTTGAGAACCCCATGAACAGTATGAAAAGGCGAAAAGACAGGACACTGAAAGATAAACTCGTCACATCGGGAGGTGCCCAATATGCTCCTGGAGATCAGTGGAGAAATAACTCCAGAAAGAATGAAGAGACAGAGCCAAAGCAAAAACAATACCCAGCTGTGGATGTGACTTGATGGAAGTAAAGTCTGATGCTGTAAAGAGCAATATTGCATAGGAACCTGGAATGTTAGATCCATGAATCAAGATAAATTGGAAGTGGTCAAACAAGAGATGGCAAGAGTGAATATCGACATTCTAGGAATCAGCAAACTAAAATGGACTGGAATGGGTGAATTTAACTCAAATGATCATTATATCTACTACTGTGGGCAAGAATCCCTTACAAGAAATGGAGTAGCCATCATAGTCAACAAAAGAGTCCAAAATGCAGTACTTGGATGCAATCTCAAAAACGACAGAATGATCTCTGTTCATTTCCAAGGCAAACCATTCAATATCACAGTAATCCAAGTCTGTGCCCTGACCAGTAATGCTGAAGAAGCTGAAGTCGAACAGTTCTATGAAGACCTACAAGACTTTCTAGAACTAACACCCCCCAAAAATGTCCTTTTCATTATGGGGGACTGGAATGCAAAAGTAGGAAGTCAAGAGATACCTGGAGTAACAGGCAAATTTGACCTTGGAGTACAAAATGAAGCAGGGCAAAGGCTAACAGAGTTTTGCCAAGGAACGCACTGGTCATAGCAAACACCCTCTTCCAACAACACAAGAGAAGACTCTACACATGGACATCACCAGATGGTCAATATTGAAATCAGATTGATTATATTCTTTGCAGCCAAAGATGGAGAAGCTCTGTACAGTCAGCAAAAACAAGACCGAGAGCTGACTGTGGCTCAAATCATGAACCCCTTATTGACAAATTCAGACTTAAATTGAAGAAAGTAGGGAAAACCACCAGACCATTCAGGTATGATCTAAATCAAATCCCTTATGATTGTACAGTGGAAGTGACAAATAGATTCAAGGGATTACATCTGATAGTGCCTGAAGAACTATGGCCGGAGGTTTGTGACACTATACAGGAGGCAGTGATCAAGACCATCCCCAAGAAAAAGAAATGCAAAAAGGCAAAATGCTTGTCTGATGAGGCCTTACAAATAGCTGAGAAAAGAAGAGAAGCAAAGGCAAAGGAGAAAAGGAAAGATATAACCATCTGAATGCAGAGTTCCAAAGAAGAGCAAGGAGAGATAAGAAAGCGTTCCTCAGTGATCAGTGCAAAGATAATAGAGAAAAAAAAATAGAATGGGAAAGACTAAAGATCTCTTCAAGAAAATTAAAGATACCAAGGGAACATTTCATGCATAGATGGGCATAATTAAGGACAGAAACGGTATGGACCCAACAGAAGCAGAAGATAGTAAGAAAAGGTGGCAAGAATACACAGAAGAACTATACAAAAAAAAGATCCAGATAACCACAATGGTGTGTGTGATCACTCACCTAGAGCCACACATCCTGGAGTGAGAAGTCAAGTGGGCCTTAGGAAGCATCACTACGAACAAAGCTAGTGGAGGTGATGGAATTCCAGTTGAGCTATTTCAAATCCTAAAAGATGATGCTGTGAAAGTGCTGCACTCAATATGCCAGCAAATTTGAAAAACAGCAGTGGCCACAGGACTGGAAAAGGTCAGTTTTCATTCCAATCCCAAAGAAAGGCAATGCCAAAGAATACTCAAACTACCACACAATTGCACTCATCTCACACACTAGCAAAGTAATGCTCAAAATTCTCCAAGCCAGGCTTCAGCAGTACATAAACTGACAAGTCACAGATGTTCAAGCTGGATTTAGAAAAGGCAGAGGAACCAGAGATCAAATTGACAACATGGATCATAGAAAAAGCAAGAGAATTTCAGAAAAACATATACTTCTGCTTCATTGACTATACTAAAGTCTTTAACTGTGTGGATCACAACAAACTGTGGAAAATTCTGAAAGAGATGGGAATATCAGACCACCTGACCTGCCTTCTGAGAAATCTGTATGCACGTCAAGAAGCCACAATTAGAACTGGACATGGAACAACAGACTGGTTCCAAACTGGGAAAGGAGTTCAGCAAGGCTGCATATTGTCACCCTGCTTATTTAACTTCTATGCAGAGTACATCATGAGAAATGCTGGGCTGGATGAAGCACAAGCTGGAATCAAGATTGCTGGGAGAAATATCAATAACCTCAGATATGCAGATGACATCACCCTTATGGCAGAAAGAGAAGAGGAACTAAAGACCCTCCTGATGGAAGTCTATCCTAAAGGAAATCAGTCCTGAATATTCGTTGGAAGGACTGATGCTGAAACTGAAACTCCAATACTTTGGACCCCTGATGCGAAGAACTGACTCACTAGAAAAGACCCTGATGCTGGGAAAGATTGAAGGCAGAGGATTGATGGTTGGATGGCATCACAGACTTGATGCACATGAGTTTGAGTAAACCTCTGGAGTTGGTGATGGACAGGGCGGCCTGGCGTGCTGCAGTCCATGGGGTCACAAAGAGTCGGACACGACCGAGCGACTGCCGGAACTGATGCTGTAACTAGACTCATGGCGATCACTTTGAAACTCATAGAGATTCCAAAGCACTGTGTTGTGTAATAGGAACTAACTGCGCTGGACGTCGGTTATATGTCAAAAACAAAGAAGCTAATAGAAGGAGAGATCAGACTTGGGTTTGCCGAAGGAAGAGGATGGAGGGCGGCGGGGAAGTGGAGGAAGGCATTGAAAAGGTACAGAGTTCCAGTTCTAAGATAAATACTGGAGATCTGATGCACAACATAATAAATACAATTAACACGGCTGTACGTTATATATGAAAATTGTTACGAGTAAACCCTAATCGTTCTCATCACAAGGAACAATTTTTTCTACTTCTTTAATATTGTATTTATATAAGATGATGGACGTTCATGAAACTTACTGTAATGATCAGGTCATTATGCTGCACACCTTGGAGTTACACAGTGCTGTGTGTCGATTATATCTCCATTAAACTGGAAGAGAAAATAAAAAAACACCCCAAAATAGATTCATAAAGAAATACGTAGATGCAAGTTATTAAAATATGGATGCAAATTCCAGAAAAATCAGGAACAACATGGAAATGGCCTCTGGGGGGTGGGGGGCTTGGGGGTGGAGAACTTTGGAGCAGAATCTGACTATTATTGCTTCTTAACACCGTGAACCTGTTTCAGGCATTTCCCTTATTTAAAAAACATCGAGCAGATCACTAGGTGCAGGGGCGCACGGCGGAGAGCTTGTGTCCAGCCAAGGGAGGGGAGGGAGCGAGGCTCGGGCGGGACGTGGGCGGCAAGAGCGGGGGGCAGCGGAGCAGAGGGTGGGGGTCACTGGCTGGAGTGGAGGAGACAAGACAGGGAGTCATGGTGAGCCTGGGGTGCACCAGGAGAAGGGATCGTCCGCTGGGCACAAAGAGAGCGGCACAGATGAAGGCAGCTGGGGAGGGAGGCAGGGACAGGGACAGGCCTGTGAGCAGGCCCTGAGGCTCCTCGGAGGGCGGACGCCTGTGCTGAGGCCCCATGGTCCAAGCGGGTGATTCCACGTGCCCACAGCGCTCCTGGAGGCAGGGACGGAGGAGGCAGACATCTGGGGGGACCTAGCTTATGGTGGGGGGAACGGGTCGAGGCCACAACGCCGGGTGGAGGCTGCGGTGCTGGGGAGAGAGAGGGGTGGGGGTCCTTACCCTCCTTTCTCCACCAGGCCTCCGAACCTCCTCCCTCCAACAGCACCTGCCGTGCAGCCAGCTGCAACCCCAGTCGGCTACTACGTGAACCTTTATGCGACATCTTGTGGACACGGCGACAGAATGTGTGCCAGCCTGCCCTCAGGCTCGCATTCTGCAGGGGACACGAAGCGCTTCAGTGGTGTGGGCAGGCCTTCCATGGAGCAGTGCCCGATGCCCGCAGGCCTGGGGAGTCAGGGAGAACCCCGGGGGAGCTGTTCCTAAGGGTGGCCTGGAGGCCAGTCAGAGGGGAGGGGTGCCGGGGCAGGTGTGGAGGTAGGGGAGAGATGAAGGGTTTCTGGGGGGCCACAGGGAGTTTTCTCTGGTGGGCTTCAGGCAGCAGGGGAGCCAAGGTGGGTGAGTGGGGCACGTGGGCGGCACGCCGGATCTGTGGGCCTGTGTTCAAAGCCTTTTCCTCTAAGGTGACCTGGCCGCGTAGGTGCTGGGTGGCTGAGGGGTGTGGAGAGAAAGGAGCGAATGCTGTTTATTCGGCTGAGAAGGAAATGGTCCTGGGTATCGAGACTCTGGAAATAAGGTGCCAGGAGCCCTGGCCAGGGGAGATTGGATTGACCAGACCAGCTTGGGACAAGGCTGGGGCCAACCCCGGGGAGCACGGCCACAGAGCCCAGGGGCAGGGGCCCGGCAGGCCGGGCACAGAGGCAGAGAAGACCCGCAGGATGCCCCCTTTGGTAAGGCAAGGGCGGAAGAAAGTTTGAGGAAAGAGCCAGAGCTGTAGGGAGGTTGTAGCCTGTCTGGATGGGCTCCTTGCCAGCCGGGCTTGAGCAACATCAGCTTTATTTTTCCTTAATTTCCATTGAGTTAGGCTCTGCCCTAACTGCCCTAACCTGTGTGTTAGCATTTGGAACTTCGACCCAATTTGAGTCATTGCCCCATGAGCGTGCCTCGTTCCTATCTCTCCTGGCTGCGTGGTGACCACTGCTCCTTCAGCCACATGGTCGTCCTCGGCCCTGACCTCAGGCTGGGCCTCTGGGGTCCCACGCTCTGTTCCCCAGGCCTCGATCTCAGTGTCCAGCCCCACGGGTACTCTTGCACATGCCCCCAGCAGATGTCCAGCCATCCCAGGCTTGGCGAGCACTGGAGACCCTCCCTCTGCCTCTCCCCACATCCCCCGCCAGACCCATCAAAGCCCAAACTTCTCCTGGTAAGAAAAACCCAGTCCCAGGAACTGGGAGACGTGGTTTCTGGGAAAGCAAATATCCTTATTTATTCATCACGAGCCTGTGGTAGAAAATACAACACAGTCGATTTTTTTAAAAATGTTAAGAGGAAGTTCACATACAACATTAAAAATTTTAAAGTATGCAATTGAGTGGCGCCTAGTCGATTCACAATCCTATGGAGCCATCGTCTGAATTTTGTCCAGAACATTTTCATCGTGCCCTAAAAAGATCCAGGACCCAGCGAACAGTCACTCCCCGTTCCCTCCTAGTCCTCGCCCACCAACCACCAGTCTGGGTTCATCTCTACAGACTCCCCTCTTCTGAGTACTTCTTATAAGTGGAATTACGTGATTGATCTGGGCCCTTGTGTCTCCTTTCTTTAACTGATCACATTGTTTTTTGGGGTCCATCCACGAGGTGGCATGTATCAGTACTTCCTTCTTCTTTATGGCTGAATGACACTCCGTGGTGAGAGTAGACCATTCTGTGTTAACCGTTTATCTGTTGATGGACACTGGGGTTCTTTCTACCTTTTGGCTACTGTGAGCAGCGTTGCTGTGAACGTTTGGGTGCATGTACTGGTCTGTTTTCAATTCCTCTGGGTCTATACCGAGGAGTGGAGTTGCTGGGTCATAGGATAATCCCGCGTTTACATTTTGGGGGAACTGCCAAACTGTTTACCACGGCAACTGCACCACTTTCCATTCCCAGGCAAAGCGTGAGGGTTCTGATGTCTCCACACCTTCACATCACTTGTCATTTTCCTTTTTTTTTTTTTTTTGGATTTGGTGTGAAGGGTTGTCTGATTGTTGCTTTGATGTGTGTGCGTGTCCTTGATGGCTGGGGGGCTGAGCATCTCTTCACGTGCTTATTGGCGATGTGCATTTTGAGAATCGTCCATTCTGAAATTGAGTGGTGTTTGCTGCGTTCTAAAGGTTCCTATTTCTGCTTTATTGACTATGCCAAAGCCTTTGACTGTGTGGATCACAATAAACTGTGGAAAATTCTGAAAGAGATGGGAATACCAGACCACCTGATCTGCCTCTTGAGAAATGTGTATGCAGGTCAGGAAGCAACAGTTAGAACTGGACATGGAACAACAGCCTGGTTCCAAATAGGAAAAGGAGTACATCAAGGCTGTATATTGTCACCCTGTTTATTTAACTTATATGCAGAGTACATCATGAGAAACACTGGACTGGAAGAAACACAAGCTGGAATCAAGATTGCCGGGAGAAATATCAATAACCTCAGATATGCAGATGACACCACCCTTATGGCAGAGAGTGAAGAAGAACTCACAAGCCTCTTGATGAAAGTGAAAGTGGAGAGTGAAAAAGTTGGCTTAAAGCTCAACATTCAGAAAACGAAGATCATGGCATCCGGTCCCATCACTTCATGGGAAATAGATGGGGAAACAGTGGAAACAGTGTCAGACTTTATTTTTCTGGGCTCCAAAATCACTGCAGATGGTGACTGCAGCCATGAAATTAAAAGACGCTTACTCCTTGGCAGGAAAGTTATGACCAACCTAGATAGCATATTGAAAAGCAGAGACATTACTTTGCCAACAAAGGTCTGTCTAGTCAAGGCTATGGTTTTTCCTGTGGTCATGTATGGATGTGAGAGTTGGACTGTGAAGAAGGCTGAGCACCAAAGAATGGATGCTTTTGAAGTGTGGTGTTGGAGAAGACTCTTGAGAGTCCCTTGGACTGCAAGGAGATCCAACCAGTGCATTCGGAAGGAGATCAGCCCTGGGATTTATTTGGAAGGAATGATGCTAAAGCTGAAACTCCAGTCCTTTGGCCACCTCATGCGAAGAGTTGACTCATTGGAAAAGACTCTGATGCTGGGAGGGATTGGGGGCAGGAGGGGAAGGGGATGACAGAGGATGAAATGGCTGGATGGCATCACTGACTCGATGGACGTGAGTCTCAGTGAACTCCGGGAGTTGGTGATGGACAGGGAGGCCTGGCGAGCTGCGATTCATGGGGTCGCAAAGAGTCGGACACGACTGAACGACTGATCTGATCTGATCTGATCTGAAAGGTCCCTTACACATTCTAGACACTGGATCCTTATCAGATTTACAGTTTGCAAATACCCCCCTTCACTGCGTTGCTTTCCCTCTCTCAGTAGTGTTCTCTGATGCACAAGAGTTTCAAACTCAGATGAAGGCCCGCTGCCTTTTTTCCTTTTGTTCTTATGCTTCTGGAGTCGTATCTAAGGGTCCATCACTGAATCCAAGTCAAGAAACCTCTGTTTTCCCCTAAGAGCTTTTATTTATAAGTTCCTATATTTAGGCTCACAAAAATTAACTAAAAAGGGATTTAACTTTTGTGTATATGGTATGAGGTAAAGGTGACAGATGATTTTCATTCAACTTTTTTAAAAAATATTTTATTGAAATATAGTTTATTTACAATGTGTTAGTTTCAGGTATACAGGAAAGATTCATATATGCAGCCTTTGTGATTCATATATATATATATACACTGAATCTTTAGGATTCGTATGTGTATGTTAGATTCTTTTCTATCGTAGGTTACTATAAGATACTGAGTCGTTCCCTGTGATATACAGTAAGCCCTTGTTGGTTATCTCTTTTATATACAGTAGTGTGTGTATGTTAGCCTCAGACTCCTAATTTATCCCTCTCCCATCCTTTCCCCTTTGGGAACCATAAATTTGTTTTCTATGTCTGTGAGTTTATTTCTGCTTTGTAAAGAACTTCATCTGTATCACTTTTTCAGATTCCACATAGAAGTGAGGTCATATGATATTTGTTCTTCTCTGACTTACTTCGCTTAGTGTGACCACCTCTGGGTCCATCCATTTGCTGCAAATAGCATGACTTCATTGTTTTCCTGTGGCTCCCGCAGCCCCAGCTCGGCAAAGGCTAGGACCTGCCCTTGGGATGCTGGTGCAAGGACCCTCTCCTCCTTCCCCAGTGGCCGGCACCCAGGGATGGAAGCTGGAGAGGAGACAGCGTCCAGGTTGTAGGATGAGCCTGCGAGCCGCTACTCAGGAGGCTGCTCCCCATCCAGCCTGGTTCCCTCGTCCCCCTCCCTCGGCCGGGCGGGCAGGCGGGCAGGCGGGCACCGGCACACAAAGCGTGAGCTGGGGGAGGGGGCAGAGAGAGGGCTGCCGTCTCCTCTGCCCCTCTCTGAGCTGGTGAGCTGGGCCGTGTTGGACTTTTGAATGAGGCCCACCGGCCTGGGGTTCCCGCTCCCCAGATGGACCTCCCCAGGAGACACAGGGACAACTTCACTGAAGCTCCCCTTTACCCCCGAATGCTGGGATTCTCTGGGGCCAGAAGCTTCCCTCCAGAGAGGATGACGGAGCCCAGCGAGTGTCCAGGGCCTCCGGGCTGTTCAGCGTCAGGCGGGTGAGACAACAGGTGTTTGAGAAAAGCAGTCCCCAGGGTGGAGAGACGGCGAAGGGGGCGGGGGGGGGGGGAGAGGCAAGCGGGGGTCCACCACTAGCACCCCTCGCTGGGCTTGAGGGCCAGAGCGCGGGGCAGGGCTTGGCCCTGCGAGCAGGGGGAGCGGCCCCCGGGGCCCCTCTGTGATCTGAGGTGTGGGCAAGTCACTGCCCCCGAGCTACGGGGGCAGCCAGCTTTGGGCATCCAGCCAACAAGTCTGGTTTCCGTCGTGGGACTGACCTGGCTGGCGGCCCTGGGAAGATCTGGGCAAACAGGTGAGCTGCTGAGGTTCCTCCCACCCCGAACGGACAGGCAGGATTGGCCCTGGGGAAGGGGCTGGACCTAAGTCCTCAGCTCTGGCTCTGAGCCTGAGGTCCAAGCTGCCTTCAGCTTCTACTGCGCTGACCGCAGCCTCCCATCCCCGGCCTCTATCTCCAAGCACCTGGCTTGCAGGTCCTCCCAGGAGCCATGGATCCCAGAGGTGAGTGGGGAGGGCCAAGGGCTCCAGGATCAGGGGTGTGGGCACCTCTCAAGGGATCTGACCATCTGGCCAAGCGTGCCCAGCGGGGTTAGAGCCGGCGGTCCTGAACCAGGAGATGGGTGCAGAGAAGGCTTTATGTGTGTGGTGGGTGGTCGCGGGCAGGAATGGTGATGGCTCTCAGGGAAGTAGGGCTTCTCTGCTGGCTCAGACAGGTAGAGAATCCACCTGCCATGCAGGAGACCGGGGTTCAGTCCCTGGGCAGGAAAGATCCCCTGGAGAAGGGACTGGCTACCCACTCCAGTATTCTTGCCTGGGGAATTCCACGGACAGAGGAGCCTGGACGTGCCCAGGGTGGTGGAGGGTGGAGGGCAGACCCTTGAGGGCAGCTGTCCTGATTCGACAGCCAGGTCTCCCCCAGGTAGAAGCACCCCCAACAGGCGCATCTCCGGAGCTCTCTCTTTCCTCCACTTTGTCTGGGCCCCAGAGGAGGGAGCAGATGGTCACCGAAGGACTTCCTTCTGCTGTGAAGACTGCCCGGTCAAAGGCCCTCCCGGGTCAAAGTCTCTCGAAGTCCCAGTGTGGGAAGTTGGAACCCAGGACATCTGGGGAGTGGGGGGTTGGTGGGGGCGGGGACAGAGCAGGAAGCAGGGAGGGAGTGAGGGAGGGAAGGAGGAGCTGGCCAAGGGGCAAGGAAGCTCTGAAGGCACAGACTGTTTCCTGGATGGCAGAGCCCAGCCCAGCCCCAACCCGAAGCAACGAGCCAGCGTCAACCAAGGCCACCTGTGAGTCTGGGGGTCGAGAGGCAGAGGGGAATGGACCAGAGCGGGCGAGGAGGAGGAAGGGGCCGCGTGCTGCTAGGGTGCTCTATGCCCCCGGGGTGGGGGTGGAGGCTCAGCCTGGCCCTCTCCTGCCCCGCCCTGTGGCTTCCTGGCAACCACTCCTCTCTCTTCTGGGAACCGCCTGCTCTCATCCCCACCCTCCTAAGCCCTGGGTGGGCCCGCCCAGCCCCTGTGACTGCTCATGCAAAACCCAGTCTCTACGGGCAAGGGGACTGCCGGGCACCTGGACTCCTCAGGAACCCCGCACGGGGCCATTCATGTGCCCCCTTCACAGAGCCCAGCTCAGTGAGCACCCACAGTGCGAGGCAGGATAGTGGGGCGCTGGTGTGCAACCCAAGCTCCAGCTGGGGGTGGGGGGCGGGGCACCCTGTAGCCGGGGGCCACTCCTGGGGGCAGGCCAGGACACTGGGACCTGACTCTTGTATGCGTGTGTCCCGGGCCGACCCAGGCACTGTTCATTCACCTCATCTGGGGCCGGTTGCAATGAACCTGCCAGAGCAGCGGTCCGAGGCATGAATGGGAAAACCCGCTCTGTGGGTCCCCTTCTCCCGGGGACTAACCAGGGCTGCGGTCAAACCCCAGCTCCTGGAGTCTCCCCTTACTTGACCGGTGGAGGAAGGTAGGGAGGGACCTGGGGGCTCTGGGCTTTCCAGACGCCTAGGAAGTCTCCCCTGCCCTCCCGGCCACCCGCCAACCCAGAGCAGGAGGAGGCGGCCCTGGTGGGAAGCTGGGAGGGTCGGAGAGGCGACCAGGACCAACCTGGATCCCTCTCTCTGCGCCCTCCTGGCTCCAGGGACCGGAGGTCGGGGGGACTGGCCGTAGGGGATGCCTGCCACCACATGCGAGGAGGAGACAGTGGAGGGAGGCGGGACTCCCGCCGTCCTTCAGGGGTCAGTGGGAGCAAGACCCAGTCCTCTGCCTGCTCACGGGAGCCCCTGGGTGCCTGGGGGTCACACTCTCTCGGAAGACCAGGGTGCACGGCCGCCTCTTTTTTCTGACAGTTGACACGGAAGTTCTCTTTCACTGATGGAAGGAGGCAGACTGACTTGGCTGAGGCTGGGTTGCCGGGTAGAGCTCCTGGAAGAAATCCTTTTCCCAAACAGACTGGGAAGGACGCACTGGGTGTTCCCGGCTCAAGTGGCTCGAGTTTGTACTGATTCCCTGAAGCCATGTGTCCTCAGTCTGCTCTTCACGACCCAAGCAGAGAGGCCCTTGTGAGGGTGGTGCGTGGGAGCCGCGGGAACCAGGGCTCTCGGCCTTTCCCAGTCAACAGAAATTGACCAGAGGCCGGACAGTAGAGATTGACCAGAGGCCAGAGAAGTTCAGGCAAGGTTTTACTGGGGGGTCTGCGGCAGCAGAGGGTAGTGAGAAGTAACAGATTCCCTTGCTTGCTTGCTTACTGGGGGTGTGGGGGGTGGGCAGGCTTGTTCCTTTTGTGGGCTGAGGGTAGGGGTGTGTCCAGGCGTGGGACTGCAGGGCTGGTTCGCCCACCCCTCAGGTGCTATTGTGAGCAGGGTGCATGCGGGCTACCCTGCTTTTGCTCCCAATCCCCTGCTTTTGTTCCCAATCCCCTGCTTTTGTTCCTGGCTTTTCTGAGGTGATAACTAAGGGTTGGTTTGTTTTTTTTTTTTTTTTTGTATCTTTTGTCCAGAATTTACCCCAACTGTGCGTGCATGAAGTTATTTTTAGTGCCATAGAAATTCTTTGTGTCTTGTTGCTGGAGGAGAGGTGTGTCCAGGGGCAAGTATTGCAGAAAAGGGTCCCGCGTCGTCTCCCGCGTCCCAGCCTGTCTCACTTCCCACTGAGAGACTCTACACCCTTATTCGTAAGGGGTTAGGGACCGGCGGTCTCTCCTTCTGAAACTTCTTCCTGCTGGTCTTCCCGGAGACCCTAGGTTTCCCGAGAGGTGTAGAAGTCCCTTGCTGACTGTGCCAAGGGCCTGCAGGGACTTGAACCACCCTCCACAGGAATGGGTTGAACTCCTTGAGTCATCATGAGCCTTACTTGAAACTTTGGAGCCTAGTAGACACAAACTTCACTTTCACTTCTCACTTTCATGCATTGGAGAAGGAAATGGCAACCCACTCAGGGGCCACGGGGGGGACTGATAAGGACCACCTGCCTTGCACAGTTCTAAGGTCTTGTACTATTCGACATTCCCCCATTGACTGAACAACGGGCAGAATTAGGATATTGCACGGGGCTTCCCTGGTGGCTCAGACAGTGAAGAATCTGGGTTGGGAAGATCCACCGGAGAAGGGAGTGGCTACCCACTCCAGCATTCTTGCCTGGAGAATTCCACAGACAGAGGAGCCTGGCGGGCTACCGTCCATGGAGTTGCAGAGTCAGACACAACTGAGAGACTAACACTTGTTCACTGTGGAGACTGATGGGGTACTAAGAGGCCATGTTTTAAGAATTTATCTGTGAGGGGTTGCAAACTTTTTTTTGCTCCCAACTTTATGTCTTATTAGGATAAGTGGCTTCTGGCTTAAGGTTAATTTTTACAGGTTGGATATTTATGGACTTCCCAAGGATTCTTTTGCCCCAAACATCAGGGAATAGGATCTTGCTCTTGCGAGTGATCTTTCTTATTCAGAGTCAAGAACAAGGGCTGCCTGGGGTCTCCTAATTGTCATATGGCTGAGAGGCAGCCATATTATGGTCTCTCCCCAGTAGTGGGGAGAACTTCCCTGGTGGCTCAGACAGTAAAGTGTCTGCCTACGATGTGGGAGACCCGGGTTCAACCCCTGGGTCGGGAAAATCCTCTGGAAAAGGAAATGGCACCCCACTCCAGTACTCTTGCCTGGAAAATCCCGTGGACGGAGGAGCCTGGTGGGCTACAGTCCACGGGGTCGCAGAGTCGGACACTGAGCGACTTCCCTCTCCAGTAGTGGGTAGGAAGCTCAGGCACAGCTACAGAGTGTGTGTTCGATTGGCAAGTGAGAGGCCCAGGGGAGCAACTGCTTCAAGGTTTTCCATCAACAGCAGTTACTGTGCAGGTTTTAGAGGGAAGAGGTCCAGAGGGAGAAGTCAGGACAGAGTAAGTGGCTCCGTATTGATTTAAAAAGTCAGTCTTCTTACCTGCCGCGTCAAGGACCACCCACGGCTTCTTGATGGAGACAGACAGCTTGTTGAGGGGCGTCACCAGAAGCCCCAAGCGGCCTTAGTCGTCCAGCACAGCTGTCTGGGGAGTGGGAGTCCCTCCCGCTTTGGGAGGGGATAGTCCCACCTCCGAGGACCGTGTACAGACTGGGCAGGGACCAGGGGGGTCTTTTTTTTTTGCACTTTTGGCCCAGTGGCCAGTTGACCGATATTTGAAGCATAACCCCTGCTGGTTTTACCTCCAGGAGGACGGTTGGACTTCCGTGGCCCCCTTGGGTTGTCCTGAGGCTGCATGGCTAACAGCGTGGCCGTCAGTTTAGCTCGGGCCCTGGCCAGCCTGTTTGCACGCCAGGTTCTCTCTTCCTCCTCGGTTTGATCTGGATTATTAAATAGCCCAGAGGTCTCTCTAGGAGCTGGGGCATCGGGGTTTGTGGGCCGAATTGTAACTTTTGGAGTCTCCGCCTGCTATCAGGGGCAGGATGGCTGATAAAATGTTGTCCCAGCAGGGACTGACCCCTCAGGAGTGGATGGATCGAGGTCAGTAGATTTTTTTTTAAAAACCACAGGCCATCCCTGAAAGAGGGCTGAATTTTCTTTTTCCTTCTTGGGTTGCTCCTTTAGCCTTTTCATAGTTAACTGACTTTTTGATGCACTTTCTCATTCTTCTGTACACACCGTAGCAAGTGTTCGCCGGCTTCTGTCCGTTCCCAGGAACTGCAATGCCCTCAGGATTCCCGACGTGAGACCGCGTCCCCACCCACATCAGAACGTTCGGGTCGGTCCTCGTCAGTGTGTCCCTGTCCCGGGGTCCAGCCCCGGTTGGATCCAGGGATATCCTCAGGAGGACGGCATTGGCGAAAGGATAGTTAAAAGGAGAAAGAGACAGAGGCTTGACCTGACTGGTTTATGTGGGAAACCAATAAAGTTCGTGACACCGAACTTGCTCTGACCACGGAGGCCGCAGGCGCCCTCTTGAATAGCTGAAGGTGCCCCACCTTAGGCACCTTTTGGAGTGCGTCTTAGAAGCCCAGGCAGGTAAGTGGTCTCAGAGAGCCCCCACGCTCCGAATCAGCCATCCTGAAGGAAGAACAGAGGAGAAAAGGAGAGAAAAGGAAGCAAGAAAGAACAACGTGGGGAGACCAAGCTTCGGTGAGCAAGGCCCAGTAGCTTTATTTTCAAAGGGAGCTTATATACCTTAAGTTGTGCATAGAGGATAACAGGGGGTGTGAAATCGTGCAAAGTCAGCAGTCTTTGATCCTTATCGAGACCAGGCTTTCTTTTCTGCAAACTTATCGTATACAAATGCTTTAGGTGATTTACATCATCTTCTGGCCAGAAGGCCTATTAACATTTTAGGAGTCTTTGTCCTGATAAAGGTTAGTTAACCAGAAAACTTGTTTTTTCTAAGAGTAATTATTTTAAAGTTTGGCGCCATCCTTTGAAAGTGTTAGATAAAGTTGCATTCCTATAGGACAAAGGTGCAGTGAGCTCACAGCAAGGAAAGAATTTATTACCTTAAGGGTCTAAGGTTGTTAGCACCAAGGCCACTACTTATTTCTTCTATATACCAACTATATTAATTAATATACACAATATAGGGGATGTGGCAAGCATTGGCTCAACAATGAAATATTCTGCTAGTTCCATTCTAACAATTTCTCTATACTATTTGAATATCTTAAGCTTCCCGTCATTCCATCCAGGTAAACCTGTCAGGCAAGTTAGAGAGCCATCTGAGGGGTTTGGATTGAAATACTCTTAATATGCCCAGGAGGCTAATTAACTAGAGCTTTAAGTTGATTTTCTTCAAAGAAAAGGTGATCGGGGATAGCCCCCCGTTAATGTCAGAGGAGTTGGTGAAAGTCGTAAAATAGTTAAAAAAAAAAAAAAAAAAGAAAGTCGTAAAATAGTAAAACAGACAGATTCTGGTTTTGGGGTAGACGCTCAGGCAGATCCGGGGGGCCCTCGAGTCCTGACTCGCCTTTGCATATCAGGCCTCTCCGCATGTCCTTTGTCATGGGTGGGAACTCCCATGCTGGCTCCTGGTACCCCTGGGCTGCCGCCCAGGCTCTCTGTTTTTCCTCAAGGGTACAGCAAGTAGATAAGACTATTTGGACACCCTTCCAAGTTACAGGCCAGAGTTAGGGCCTGAAACCTTTCAACAAACTTACTAGGTCTTCTGAAAACGGGCTCAGTCGCTGTTTACATGGGGTTAAGTCAAAGAGAAGGGTACATGTCCTCTGACTGGATGTCCTTTTGCCCTTTGCCACTTCCCTAAGTTAGTTCAGCTCAGTCGCTCAGTCGTGTCCGGCTCTTTGTGACCCCATGGACTGCGACACGCCAGGCCTCCCTGTCCTTCACCAACTTCCTGAAGAGGACATCCTATTCCCGACTCTGGCTTATAGGAAGTCCCATTATGAATCACCCCGAGGGACTAGTCTCTCCCTCCTGGGGTAATGGAGACTATAAAGGAACATAGGTGGGGTGAGGGGTTGGTCAGAGGGATCTGGGGAAGCAGGTGGCTCCGGAGAAGCACGGGAAAGATTGGAGAGGGTTAGAAGGAGTTCACCTAACATGTTGGGAGTGCTTTCCGACTCCCCAGGCTTTTCACTACAGGAGACACACAGAGTGGGGTTTTGGTAAAGGACCATGAAGTCTTGGACATATAGAACCTCAGTTCATCTTCCCATCTTGCAACAGTAAAGATCCAATTGCAAGATAGTACTGTAATTTAGAGACCCATATTCAGGTCATTTTCCTCCATAGCCCCAATTTATCTAAATGCCAGGCAATCACAGTAGACTTCAAATTTTTTTTCCTTTTCTGCCCATCTATTTTTAAAATGTCCATTTTTTTAGGGATACATCCCAGAGATGTTTCTTCTGACTTAGAAGAGGATCCTTCTGTGTTGATTAACCTGCAACTAAAAACGCTTCTAGAAATGAAATCCATCCTGGAGACGTTTACCAGGAGGCTGTTATCAGAAGAGAGTCAGGGTGTCCTCTGAATTTCCTTCTTACCTATGAGATTGGGAGCATCGTCCACGCTCCCTTGGATTCCCTGGGGGCTCAGACAATAAAGAGTCTGCCCTCAATTCGGGAGGCCCGGGTTCGATCCCTGGGTCAGGAAGATCCCCTGGAGAAGGAAACGGCAACCCACTCCAGTATTCTTGCCTGGAGAATCCCACAGACAGAGGAGCCTGGCGGGCTAGAGTCCACGGGGTCCCAAAGAGTCGGACACAACAGAGTGACTGACACTTTTACTTTCTTTCACTCCTTGTTCAGACATTTAGTCTGAACAGGGACTCCACTGGCCTCATGCAAGCCAGGCAGACGGTCACCCTGGCCTGGATCTGAGCCCTGACATTGCCAGGAGTTCTACATGACTTTGGGCAAGGCTGTTCCTTCTATGGAAAGTTCCTCCCTGGCTGGAGCTCCTGTAATGAATTCTTGGGGGACGGTGATGCTCACACTGTCCTCTGCAAAGCCCTCTATTTCCTCCCCTCGCCTGAGCACTAAGAAAGGAGGAGCACTGTTTCCAAGGAGGAAGTTCAGGGTGGCCTAGGGGACACCTGAGGCCCTGTGAATTGCTGTCGTTGTTCAGTCAGCAAGTCAAGTCTGACTTTTTGATCCCATAGACGGCAGCCTGCCAGGCCTCCCTGTCCCTCACCACCTCCTGGAGCTTGCTCAAACTTACGTCCATCGAGTCAGTGATGCCATCCAGCCATGTCATCCTCTGTCGTCCCCTTCTCCTCCTGCCCTCAATCTTGCCTTAGCATCAAGGTCTTTTCCAACGAGTCGGCTCCAAAGTACTGGAAGCATCAGTCCTTCCAATGAATATTCAGGATTGCTTTCCTTTAGGATTGACTGGTTTGATCTTGCTTTGAATATTTGAAATTAAAAATCTCTGGCTTCCTTGGTTAGTGGTTGATAAAGTGTTCTTTGTTCATCTCACTTGACCTGTTGGCAGCAGCCCCGGGACACCTCTGGGTGTGGTTTGGCGGTGTCAGGGCACAGATTTCAAGAACCTGTCGGGGAAGTGCAGCCTTCGAGACCTCTTCCCTACTCCATCCCCACACCCTCTCCCTCCCTGGACGTGCGACTCAGGACAAACACCATGACAGCTTGCTTGTTGTCGTGCCCAAGTGCCATATCCAGTCCAACCCTGGGGCCTGGCGGCCCAGCTTCCAGGCTCCCTGGATCCTCCAACGCCAGGAGCCTTCCATGGTCTCTTCCATCATCCGGCCTCTCCTCCTCTCTCTGGTCCAGCTCACCTCACTGCACCCCACCTTCTGGGCTCACTTCCCCGTCCTGAGCTGGTAGCCCTATGCCTTTGTGGGAGCACAGGAGAGCTTCTTGCACTTTGCCTCAGAACAGTCATTTGAGGTTCACCTGTGCAGCCCGCTCTGTTTCAGAGGTGGGTGAGGAGTCGGGGGGCTCAGGAAGTCAGCTGGGAAGTGCCAGGAACCCAGACCAGCTTCCAGCTCCGAGCCACTGGGCAGCTGAACTGTACAAGGTGTGGGCCGAGAAGATTCCATCCAGATCTGTGTGCCAAACACCATTGAGAGAAGGGACGAGAAGAGAGTCAGAACACGTGTCCCGACGCCCCCAGCCATCCTGCATGGGGCCGGGGGAGATGCCAACAGGGGAACCTCGAGGTCGGGATGTGGCTTTGCTGGACGGGACCCACCTTCAGCCCACCCTCCCGTCAGCTCGCCTGGGCCACTGAGCCCCATCAGCGGCAGGAAATGAGCCTCCAAGCCCACCCCATTTGTCGGCCCACTTTTTTTTTTTTTTAAGAATTATTGTGGTAATATATACATAACAAGAAACTTACCATCTAAACCACGTTTAAGTGTACATTCCTGTGACGTTAAGTACATTATGCAGCCATCACCACCACCGTCTCCAGAACGTCTCATCTTCCCAAGTGGAAACTCTATGCTCCATCCCAGCCCCGGCCCCTGACCCCTACCACCTACTTTCTGCCTCTAAGGATGTGACTCCTCTAGGGACCTCAGAGAAGTGGGAAACTACAGGATTTGCCCCTGGTGACTGGCTTGCTCCACTTGGCATGATGTCCCTGAAGTCCATCCACATTGTATCTCACGAAAGGGATAGTGTTAGTCGCTCAGTCGTGTCCGACTCTTTGCCACCCCATGGACTGTAGCCCATCAGGCTCCTCTGTCCATGGGATTTTCCAAGCAAGAATACTGGAGTGGGTTGCCATTTCTTTCTCCAGGGCATCTTCCCAACCCAGGGATCGAACCTGGGTCCCCTGCATTGCGGGCAGATTCTTTACCGTCTAAGCCACCAGAGAAGATCCTGTTGCATCTCATGCCAAGCCTTTGTAAGGCTGGCTCGAATTCCACAGTACTGATGCCCCACGGTTTCTTTATCCATCGATGGATGTTGGGGTGTGTCTTCGTTTCGGCTCTTGTGAATAATTCTGCTGTGAACACCAGTGTCCAAATATCTGTCTGAGTCTCTGCTTTTACCTCTTTTGGGGTATATACCCATGAGCAGACTTGCTGGATGATAAAGAATTATATGTTTGATTTTTTTGAAGAACTGCCATACCTTTTCCCACATGACCAGGGATACATCTTGAAGTTGGAACTGACACAGTGAGACGGTGAACTGAATTCAGGAAAAGGAAGAGTTAAAGATGCCTCGGGTTTTTTTGTTTTGTTTTGTTTTATGGCCACCAACCAGGGCTCGGACTTGGGGCCAGCAGTGAAAGCTCCGAGTCTTAGCCACTGGATCGCTGGGGAATTCCCAGCCTCAGACTTTCTTAACATTTATTTATTTTTGGCTGTGAGGAGTCTTAGTTGTGGCACACAGGGTCTTCCTCGTGGCACGCGGGGTCTTTCGTTGGGTGCACGGGCTTCTCTCCAGTTGTGACTCGTGGGTTTAATTGCCCTGTGGCATGTGGGGCTCAGTGGTAAAGAATCTTCCTGCCAATGCAGGAGATGTGGGTGCAATCCCTAGATCAGGAAGACCCCTTGGAGAAGGAAATCGCAATCCACTCCAGTATTCTTGCCTGGGAAATCCCATGGACAGAGGAGCCTGGCGGGCTACAGTCCATGCGCTCGCAAAAGAGACAGATACTACTTAGCAACTAAACAGCAATAATGACCTCTGGGACCTTAGTTCTCCAGCCATGGACTGAACCCCCGTCCCCCGCACTGGAAGGCGGATTCGTAACCCCTAGACCACCAGGGAGTCTCAGTCTTGGACCTTTATGTGCATGGTGATGCCCTATCCTCAGACAGGAAGCGTGCCCCTTGGAGGTGTGGTGATGGGGACCTGTACGTCCTGTTTGGCCATGATAAGGTTGATGTGCCCTCAGTGGGGATGGCCATTCCAGTTTCCTGGTCCGCAGGTCCACAGAGCGGTGAAGGCTGCAGATATGCAGGGTCATCAGCATAGGTATGATATTTAATGCTCTAGGAGCCCCTGGGTGGTGAGTGCGGGTGCAGGAGGGAGCCCAGGACCACGCCTGGAGCCTCCAGTTCTCATGCTACATGGCGAGGAAGAGCGAAGGGAAATAGCCCAAAGAGTTCAACTGCAGCTGATGCGTTAACTCAGACAAGGACGAAGACATCGGATTAGGGAGCTGAGACTCTTGGAGGCTTTGTGTAGGGAAGCTTCAGTGAGGTGCAGGGTGAAAGGCTGGCTAGTGAGGGTTAAGAAGACTCTGGAGAAGGGTTGGAGGGCTCAGGAATAGAGGATTTTCTTTTCCAAGATTTTCTCTAAAGAGATGCTCAGATGAAAAGGGAGGGGCGCCAGAGGCAGACAAGTCAAAAGAAAAATGTAAGCGATGTACACACGTCACATTCTGCCGCACCCCTGCTCACCTGGTCCTGCACACACCTTATCACCAGGGCACAGCCAACACCCCATTGCTCACCCGGTGGGTGAGAACTGGAGTCTCAAACAACCGTTATCTGCCCACCCTTCCTATCATGAGGCTGAATGCCTTTCAACATGCATGGTCATTTCACACGCTTTGCCCCTGAAAAAAATTCAACAATTGCTTATATTTATTAAGTCATAGGAGGTATTATTAAGGGAATTAGGATTTTTCTACGACATGAGTTGTAAACAGTTTTTTCTCCGTTTTGGTTTCTTTTGACTTTGTCTGTGGTTCTTTTTAACCATGCATAGCACTTCATTGGGTCATATTTATTTGCCTCCATTTAGGGCTATTAAGAAAATCTTTTGTCAAACTTGGGCTTTTCTCCTCTCCAGGATTTAAAAAGTGACATGTTATTCTGGTTTATTTACATGCTTATTTAATGTCATTATTGTATATTTGGAGAAGGAGATGGCAACCCACTCCAGTATTCTTGCCTGGAGAATCTCATGGACAGAGAAGCCTGGCGAGCTGCAATCCATGGGGTCACAGAGAGTCAGACACGGCTGAGCGACTAACACATTGTACATTACCTGGTTAAAAAATAACAATGATTCTTCAGGAGATAAACTACACGTCACGTCCACCTGGCCACCGCAAATACTGCTCCCCTGCTCTTTATGCACATTTTGCATTTATTTCTTGCGCTGCCTTTTCAGTTCAGCCAGTTCAGTTCGGTCGCTCAGTCGTGTCCGACTTTTTGTGACCCCATGAACCACAGCATGCCAGGCCTCCCTGTCCATCACCAACTCCCGGAGTCCACCCAAACCCATGTCCATTGAGTTGGTTAGGCCATCCAGCCATCTCACCCTCTGTCGTCCCCTTCTCCTCCCGCCTTCAATCTTTCCCAGCATCAGGGTCTTTTCAAATGAGTCAGCTCTTCACATCAGGTGCCAAAGTATTGGAGTTTGAGCTTCAGCATCAGTCCTTCCAGTGAACACCCAGGACTGATCCCCTTTAGGATGGACTGGTTGGATCTCCTTGCTGCTGCCTTTTAGGTTTTTTTTTTTTAATGTAAATGTAAGTTAATATGATTACATGTCCTTTCCACCCTGTTTTCTTGCACAATGGGTAGAATATTACTTGCACTGTTCTGTACTTTGCTTGAAGCACGACTTATAAATTCCAACCGCATTTTTTTTGACGGTTGTATAGTATGCTTTGTTGGACACACCAAAGCCAATTTAATCAGCACAGCCCCGCCCCAGAGGAACCCTTGGGTTGCTACCGGTCCTTTGCCCTCACATACCAAGCCTAGCAGTCACTCTACTCGTGTGCAGCTTCCTCTGCCCTGTAGCTAGTCCGAACTGAATCTGCAAGGTCACTTGCTGAATCTGCCTCTGGGCAGGTACTGTCTCATCTGCCTTCGTTGTGGGTTCTACCCTCTCTACTCTCTACAGCGGTGTTTCTCACTCGCCCCCCACCTCCACACACACAGCTACGGCACTGTAATGGAAAATATTTTAGAAGATCTTATTGAGGAAATGGCACCCCACTCCAGTACTCTTGCCTGGAAAATCCCATGGACAGAAGAGCCTGGTAGGTTACGGTCCATGGGGTCGCAAAGAGTTGGACACGACTGAGCGACTTCACTATTGAGTCAGGTTAAGCTTTGGAAGGCCACACATCATTGATGTCCAAGGTTTTTTGCACCCCAAGGGTCAGTTTTCACCCTCTTAGGGGTGATATGCCTGCTCGCCCTTCTCCCGGCTCCTACCCTGCCTTGAGAAAGTGCCACACCGAGGCGTGAGCAGGTGCGGTCCACGCAGTTCACTCAGTCCCTCCCGCAGAGCGTCCATCATCGCTGGTCTTTTCTCCATCTGATGGTGAGAAGCGGGACCTCGCTGTGGCTTCATTGTTTTTATTTTTAAAACAGCTTCAGGAATAATTGACATAATTGAGGGTTCCATCCCTGGGTCGGGGAGATCCCCTGGAGAAGGAAATGGCACCCCACTCCAGTTTTCTTGCCTGGAGAATTCTGTGGACAGAAGAGCCTGGTGGGCTACAGTCCACGGGGTCCCAAAGAGTCGGACATGACTTAGCGACTAAAACCCAGCAACAATAAGCTACACGTATTCAGAGTGTGCTGTTGGATAAACGTGTAACATCTGTGTACCTCCGTGAAGCTATCACCACAATTGGGGTAACAGATGAACCTGTCACCATTACAGTTTCCTCTTGCCCTTCTGTGCCCCGTTCCACCTTGCCCACCCCTGCCACACAAGCCAGAGCCCCCTTTCTGTCCCTATAGACTACTGTGCATCTTCCAGAATTTCGTATACAGGCAACTGTACAGTAATGACTCCTCCTCATCTGGCCTCTCATTATTTTGCAAATCCTCCACGCAGATCTGTGTATCCAGTTCGTTCTTTCTGCTGTGGTGCAGGCACACATCGATTTGCATATCCTTCCATCTGTTGATGGACGTTTGAATTCTTCGCTGTGACAAATAAAGCTGCTGCATCAGTCTTTGTGCGCACACGCTTTCATTTCTGATGGAAAGGCTGGGTCAGCTGGTAGGAAATGCCTAACTTTTTCAGAGCAGTTGGGTAATACTACAACCCCCCCACACAAGCATATGAGAATTTCTTAAAAACATTTTTTTTAATTTATTTATTTTTAATTGAAGGATTATTGCTTTACAATATTGTGTTGGTTTCTGCCACACATCAACGTGAATCAACCATAGGTACACGCCTGTCCCCTCCCTCTTGAGCCTCTCTCCCATCTCTCACTCGTCTAGGTTATCACAGAGAGTTTCGGTTGCTTCATATCCTCACCATCATTTGGTATTATTGACCTTTTAAATTCTAGTAGATATATAACAGTATATTACTGTGGTGTTATTTTATACTTGAAAATGATTTCTTTTTAATTTTAATTAATTTATTTTTCAGCCTCACCACATGGTTGGTGGGATCTTAGTTCCCCGACTAGGGATTGAACCAGCATCCTTGGCAGTAAAAGTGCAGCGTCCCAACCACTGGGCCGTCTGGAAATTTCTTTTACTGTGATTTTAACGTACATTTCTCTAATGACTAATGATGAACATTTTTCATAAACTTTTTTTTGACATCTCTATATCTTCTTTAATGAAGTCACGTGTGTTCAGATCATACATATATGTATTGGGTTGGCCAAAGGTTTTTCTGTAAGATTTTATTGCAAAACCTGAATGAACTTTTTGGCTAACCCTATGTATAGAATTGATGCCTTTAAACTGTGGTGCTGGAGAAGACTCCTGAGAGTCTCTTGGACTGCAAGGAGATCAAAACGGTCAATCTTAAGGGAAATCAACTCTGAATACTAGTTGGAAGGACTGATGCTGAAGTTGAAACTCCAGTATTTTGGTCATCTGATGTGAAAAGCTGACTCATTGGAAAACTCCCCAATGCTGGGTAAGATTGAGGGCAGAAGGAAGAGGGTGTCAGAGAATGAGACGGCTGGATGGCACCACCGATGCAATGGGCATGACCTTGGGCAAACCTTGGGAGATGGTGAGGGACAGGGAGGCCTGGTGTGCTGCAGTCCATGGGTCACAAAGAGTTGGACATGACTGGGGGACTAGACAGTTCAGTTCAGTTCAGTCGTGTTCAGTCGCTCGGTCGTGTCCGACTCTTTGTGACCCCATGAATTGGAGCACACCGGGCCTGCCCGTCCATCACAACAATAAAAATAATATGTGTGTGTTTTCATACAATTGGGTTTTAGATGCGGCTCCTTTATCAGATATGTGACTTGGAAATAATCTTTTCCTGGCTGATTTGTTTTTTTATTCTCCTGTGTTGTTGACAGAGCAGAAGTTACTCATTTTGATTAAATCCAATTTATGAATTTCTCTTTTCTGGTTATTGCTTTTGGTGTTGTATCTAAGAAATCTTTACCTCGTCCAAGGCCATAAAAGTTGTATTATTTTTTTCTAAATGTTTTATAGTTTCAGCTCTTATATCTTTGTCTATGATCCATTGCAGTTAATGTTTGTACATGGAACAAAGTTCATCATTTCTGTGTACAGATCGCCAATCTATACACAAGAAAATAAAGTCTGTCACCACTTCCACTTTTCCCCTCCTATTTACATGAGGTGGTGGGACCAGATGCCAAGACTTTAGTTTTTTGAATGTTGAGTTTCAAGCTAGCTTTCCACTCTCCTCTACCATCCTCATCAAGAGGCTCTTTAGTTTCTCTTTGCTTTCTGCTGTTAGAGTGGTATCATCTACATATCTGAGGTTGTTGATAATAACAATTGGTTTTTGTATGCTGACCTTGTATCCTGCCATTTTGCTAAACTCACCTGCTCACTTGTTAATTCTAATGGTTTTTTTAAAATAGATTCCATCAGATTTTCTACAGAGATGAACATGTAGTATGGGAATACAGACCGATCTGCTTTTTCCTTTCCAATCTGGATGCATTTCTTTTCTTTTTCTTTTTTTAAAAGCAGCTTTATAGAGGTAAAGTAGACATGTAACAAACTACACATTAATTTAGAAACTATAGAATCTAATAACTTTGACGTGTACACCTGCAATACCCATCATGACAATTATGAAAATTAATATAACTCTCACCCCCCAAAGAGTCCTGTGCTCATTTGCAACTTCTCTCTGCCATGCTCTGCCCACCGCCATCCCCAGGCAACCACTATTCTGTTTTCTGGCACTACAGATCAATTTGCATTCCCTAGAATCATATATTGGAGAAGGCAATGGCACCCCACTCCAGTACTCTTGCCTGGAAAATCCCATGGACCGAGGAGCCTGGTAGGCTGAAGTCCATGGGGTCGCTAAGAGTCGGGCACGACTGAGCGACTTCACTTTCACTTTTCACTTTCATGCATTGGAGAAGGAAATGGTAACCCACTCCAGTGTTCTTGCCTGGAGAGTCCCAGGGACGGGGGAGCCTGGTAGGCTGCCGTCTATGGGGTCACACAGAGTTGGACACGACTGAAGCGACTTAGCAGCAGTAGCAGCAGAATCATATATAAATGGAATCTTCCAGTAAGTACTTGCTCCTATCTGGATTTTTTCACACAGCATAATTTGTTTTAAACTATGATTGTAAGCTGGATTCATCTAATTCTCTTAGACACACAAGACGGAACAGAAGGCTCTCAAGTACAAAATCTCCCTATGCACTTGAAAATCTTCTCCATCCATTAAATCAAACCCAAACTGGGCATATCAAGTTCCCTTAAACATTGAAAATATGGGACACATAGAGTTTATACAGAATTATATAACACAGTGTTACCAAATTCATTGTAAACTTGTATAAGCTCAAGCTTTTGTTGTCTTTAATTTTTATTTTTTTAATTGAAGTATAGTTGATTTACAATATTGTGCTCATTTTAGGTGTACAGGAAAGTGATTCTGTATTTTATATATCAGATCAGATCAGATCAGTCACTCAGTCGTGTCCGACTCTTTACGACCCCATGAATCGCAGCACGCCAGGCCTCCCTGTCCATCACCAACTCCCGGAGTTCACTCAGACTCACGTCCATCGAGTCAGTGATGCCATCCAGCCATCTCATCCTCTGGCGTCCCCTTCTCCTCCTGCCCCCAATCCCTCCCAGCATCAGAGTCTTTGCCAATGAGTCAACTCTTCGCATGAGGTGGCCAAAGTACTGGAGTTTCAGCTTTAGCATCATTCCTTCTAAAGAAATCCCAGGGCTGATCTGCTTCAGAATGGACTGGTTGGATCTCCTTGCAGTCCAAGGGACTCTCAAGAGTCTTCTCCAACACCACACTTCAAACGCATCAATTCTTCAGTGCTCAGCCTTCTTCACAGTCCAACTCTCACATCCATACATGACCACAGGAAAAACCATAGCCTTGACTAGATGAACCTTTGTTGGCAAAGTAATGTCTCTGCTTTTCAATATGCTATCTAGGTTGGTCATAACTTTCCTTCCAAGGAGTAAGCGTCTTTTAATTTCATGGCTGCAGTCACCATCTGTAGTGATTTTAGAGCCCAGAAAAATAAAGTCTTATACTGTTTCCACAGTTTCCCCATCTATTTCCCATGAAGTGGTGGGACCGGATGCCATGATCTTCGTTTTCTGAATGTTGAGCTTTAAGCCAACTTTTTCACTCTCCACTTTCACTTTCATCAAGAGGCTTTTGAGTTCCTCTTCACTTTCTGCCATAAGGGTGGTGTCATCTGCATATCTGAGGTTATTGATATTTCTCCCGGCAATCTTGATTCCAGCTTGTGTTTCTTCCAGTCCAGCGTTTGTCATGATGTACTCTGCATATAAGTTAAATAAACAGGGTGACAATATACAGCCTTGACAAACTCCTTTTCCTATTTGGAACCAGTCTGTTGTTCCATGTCCAGTTCTAACTGTTGCTTCCTGACCTGCATACACATTTCTCGAGAGGCAGATCAGGTGGTCTGGTATTCCCATCTCTTTCAGAATTTTCCAGTTTATTGTGATCCACACAGTCAAAGGCTTTGGCATAGTCAATAAAGCAGAAATAGATGTTTTTCTGGAACTCCCTTGCTTTTTCTATGATCCAGCGGATGTTGGCAATTTGATCTCTGGTTCCTCTGCCTTTTCTAAAACCAGCTTGAACATCTGGAAGTTCACGGTTCACATATTGCTGAAGCCTGGCTTGGAGAATTTTGAGCATTACTTCACTAGTGTGTGAGATGAGTGCAATTGTGCGGTAGTTTGAGCATTCTTTGGAATTGCCTTTCTTTGGGATTGGAATGAAAACTGACCTTTTCCAGTCCTGTGGCCACTGCTGAATTTTCCAAATTTGCTGGCATATTGAGTGCAGCACTTTCACAGCATCATCTTTCAGGATTTGGAATAGTTCAACTGGAATTCCATCACCTCCACTAGCTTTGTTCATAGTGATGCTTTCTAAGGCCCACTTGACTTCACATTCCAGGATGTCTGGCTCTAGGTCAGTGATCACACCATTGTGATTATCTGGGTCATGAAGATCTTTTTTGTACAGTTCTTCTGTGTATTCTTGCCATCTCTTCTTAATATCTTCTGCTTCTGTTAGGTCCATACCATTTCTGTCCTTTATCGAGTTCATCTTTGCATGAAATGTTCCTTTGGTATCTCTGATTTTCTTGAAGAGATCCCTAGTCTTTCCCATTCTGTTGTTTTCCTCTATTTCTTTGCATTGATTGCTGAAGAAGGCTTTCTTATCTCTTCTTGCTCTTCTTCGGAACTTTGCATTCAGATGTTTATATCTTTCCTTTTCTCCTTTGCTTTTTGCTTCTCTTCTTTTCACAGCTATTTGTAAGGCCTCGCCAGACAGCCATTTTGCTTTTTTGCATTTCTTTTCTATGGGAATGGTCTTGATCCCTGTCTCCTGTATAATGTCACGAACCTCATTCCATAGTTCATCAGGCACTGTATCTATGAGATCTAGGCCCTTAAATCTATTTCTCACTTCCACTGTATAATCATAAGGGATTTGACTTAGGTCATACCTGAATGGTCTAGTGGTTTTCCCTACTTCCTTCAATTTCAGTCTGAATTTTATATATATACACACACACACACACATATAACATGTATATATATTCTTTTTCAGATTCCTTTTCCTTCTAGGTCATTATATAATATTGAGTAAATCTCTCTGTGCTATACAACCAGTCCTTTTTGGTTATCTATTTTATATATAATACTGTGTATATGTTAATCCCAAACTCCTAACTTATCCCTCTCCCCGCTTTTTCCTTTTGATAACCATCAGCTTGTTTTCTGTCTGTGGATCTATTCCTACTCATTTGGACCTTTTATAAGTGATACCATATATTTGCCTTTTTCCGTCTAGCTCACCTCACTTAGTGTGAAAACCTCTGGGTGCACACGTGTTGCTGCAAGTGGCGTTATTTCGCTCCTTTTTATGGTTGAGTACCGTCCCATTGTACATATTCTTGTATACCTACCACATCTTCTTTCTCCATCCGTCTGTTGATGGTCATTTAGGTTGCTTCCGTGCCTTGGCTATATATATGTGAATAGAAATCTCATCTTCATGCCATTTTCATCTTCACACCTAGTCAAAGGAAGCAGACGTGTCTGTCTTTGGCCAAACGCGGTTCTTTGGTAAATGTTTCTGGACTGCACCCGATGTACATACTTTTCTTAGTTCACACTTGGGAGCCCCTCAGGCCGCTGCAACGTGAGACTTGGGCCTCTGAGACCCAGTGTGCTGGCCGCAGGTGGGGGCTTATTCAGGATGTCGATCAGTCACACAGTTGTGTCCGACTCCTTGCAACCCTGTGGACTGCAGCGCGCCAGCGTGGGGTTTGCTAAACGCACAACCTCCAGCCAAGACTGTATCAGCACATATGACACAGCTTCCTTCAAACATGCACATTCCCTGGAGTGTAGGATCCTTGCAGGGTCTCCCGGGCCTGTTTCTGTTGTAGGTAACCCTGGTGCGAGCTCCTACAGCATTAGGGATTCAGGTATTTCGGAGGCTAGGAACCCCCTTGGCAGCTGGACTTGCGACCTTTGTCTCTCACAGTCCTGTGTCTCGTCACCCACCCTGCTGGTCAGCTCATGGCCATTGCACCTGCTTCTCTGGAGTGTCCACGTGGTCCTGGCCTCCAGGGGCCTGCTAATGAGCAGGAGTGCCCAGGCAGGTGCCCAGGGGCTGCAGGGCAAGGTTCAGTGGGATTACGGCTCCAGGAGAGGTTACAACCCACCTGCCCTGTGAGCGTAAAGGAGGGAGAGGCCATCCCTGGCCAGTGCCTGATTTTGGCCTCGACAGGGTGACAGGCACCAGGTGACCCAGACTTCCTCTTCACAGATTTCTGGGGAAACCGCACCAAGTCCTGTCTGTGTCTGATCCTGCTCTTTGCCGTACTTCTGGGCTTCTACAGGTAAGGAGGATGGGACAGCCCGGGGCCCTGTGGAGGAGGGGACTCATGACCTAAGTGACCAGAGCAGGTGTGAATGGCGTCGTAATTCCCATTGTGCCGATCTCGTCGGGGCAAGGCTGAGGCGCCGGTTCCCCTCCAGCACCTTGCTCTGCTCCCAGGTGGTTTACAGGCGTGGCTGTAACTGCAGGTGATGGGCTCACCTGGGAGTTGGGTATAAATGTGACTGCGGGTGGGGAGGGCTCCGGAAGGCAGTGCTCATAGCTTTTTAGAAACACCAATTACATCAACAAAAGGGGCTCACAGGGCTTCCCAGGTGGCACTCATGGTACAGAACCTGCCTCCCAATGCAGGAGATGTAAGAGACGCAGTTTCGATCCCTGGGTTAGGAAGATGCCCTGGAGGAGGACACGGCAACCCACTCCAGGGTTCTTGCCTGGAGAATCTCCATGGACAGAGGAGCCTGGCGGGCTACCGTCCACATGTTCACAAAGAGTCGGACACGACTGAAGTGACTGAGCACACAGGCACGCATGGGGCTCACGTCGCACTTTACACAAATTTATGGAGAATAGATGACAGTTTTTCACTGCATTGGAATACACTATTTTATGTTTTAAAACAAACCTGGCAGCTGTAAAAGTGTATTCCCTTCAAAGAAGCTAGTCAATACTTTTTCAGTACTCTGGTTCTTATTCCACAAGAGGGTGAAATTACCCCCAGACTCAGTTGCGCAGTGAGTGCCGAATGTTTATTTACTGTTTCAGACTGCAGATTGCATATGTATTTAGTTGTTAGTTGTTAGAGCTATATACACTTTGTCACTGATGACTTTTGCAAAGAAATGTGTTAGAAAGAGCCTCCATTTATGGGGTGTTCATTCTGTGTGATGCCTTGAGGGGAATGCATGATGGGTCTTCCAGGCTCTCTCCACAACCTGTAAGATAGTCATTACTGTTGTGGTTTAGCCACTCAGTCGTGTCCAACACTTTTGTGACCCTGTGGACTGTAGCCTACCAGGCTCCCCAGTCCATGGGATTTCCCAGGCAAGAATACTGGAGTGGGTTGCCATTCCCTTCTCCAGCGGACCTTCCTGACCCAGGGATCAAACCCGAGTCTCCTGCATTGGCAGGTAGACTCTTTACCACTGAGCCACCAGGAAAGCCCAAGACAGGCATTATTATTCCCATTTTATACCCCAGGAAAGGAGGCTCCAGAGGTTAAGGAATGAGACCAAGGTCATACAGTAGGAAGTGGCAAGGCTAGGGTGCCAGCCCCTCCACCAGACTCCAAACCCAGGTTGCCGGGTCCCTCAGGGAAAGTGTACCTTAGGATGAGCATCCAGTCTTAGGGCTGACGGCCTAGGCATTGCAGGCTTTGGAAAACAGAGTGCACGCGCAGCGGGACAGGCCTGACGCTCACCTCTGTGAGCGTTTACTGAGTGCCTGCTTTGAGCCTGGTGGTTTGGAGGGCACCAGGATGCCAGTGTCCATGGGACGGTCCTTGTTCTGAAGGATGTCAGGTCTGTTAGGAGAAGACAGGTGCCAGGCAGTTACAGGTGACTGGCTGTCACAGGAGTGGGTACAGGATGTCCTGGCACTCCTGGGAGGGAGACCACCCCTCCTTGGTCTGCCAGCATTGGACTTACTGGGGCTTCCTGGAGCGAGTCTTGTCTGAGCAACAAAGCGAGCTCATCACATACACATCTGGTGCAGGGTCGGGAAGGGTGGGACATGCCTTGCGTGGGGGCTGTTCGCTTGCACAGGGCCCCTCCTGAATTGCTGCGGCACTGCCCTGGGCGCCCATCTCCGTCTCAGAGCCGCCTCTGTCATGCTGTGGGTCTCGGGGCCACGCTGGTCCCGCAGAGTCACTGGCAGGTGGCCAAGCCTCCATCCGATCGTCCCCCAGCAGGAGCGCTCAGTTCTCTGCAAGCAGCCTGTCCCCATATCTGATTCTTAGAACAAGTGCTCAGTTCAGTCACTCAGTTGTGTCCGACTCTCTGTGACTCCACGAAGCACAGCACACCAGGCCTCCCTGTCCATCACCAACTCCCGGAATCCACCCAAACCCGTGTCCATTGAGTCGTGATGCCATCCAACCATCTCATCCTCTGTCATCCCCTTCTCCTGCCCTCAATCTTTCCCAGCATCAGGGTCTTTTCAAATGAGTCAGCTCTTCGCATCAGGTGGCCAAAGTATTGGAGTTTCAGCTTCAGCATCAGTCCTTCCAATGAATATTCAGGACTGATTTCCTTTAGGATGGACTGGTTGGATCTCCTTGCAGTCCAAGGGACTCTCAAGAGTCTTCTCCAACACCACAGTTCAAAAGCATCAATTCTTCGGCTCTCAGCTTTCTTCACAGTCCAACTCTCACATCCATACATGACTACTGGAAAAACCATAGCCTTGACTAGACGGACCTTTGTTGGCAAAGTAATGTCTCTGCTTTTGAATATGCTGTCTAGGTTGGTCATAACTTTCCTTCCAAGGAGTAAGCATCTTTTAATTTCATGGCTGCAGTCACCATCTCCAGTTATTTTGGAGCCCCCCAAAATAAAGTCAGCCACTGTTTCCACTGTTTCCCCATCTAGAACAAGTGCTGGAATTGCATAAAGATATTCTTCCTTATAACACAAGGACCCCAGGGAGCCCTGAGAGCCGTGTGGCACATTCTGGGTCGTGCCTTCAAGAGTCTGGAGACACCCGTGGCCATGTCTTGCAGCTTCCTGCTGTAACTCAGCTCTGAAACTGCTCATCCCCTCTGGACTCCCCCTATTTCCATAAAGTGCCCAGGTCTGGCAGCCTGTTGAGTCTGGGGTCTGACCTCTCTTCTTTTTTGTTGTTTTTGGCCAAACTGCACAGCACACAGGATCTTATTTCCCCGACAAGGGTTTGAACTCAAGTGCCTTTAGTGGAAGCTCCGAGTCCTAACCACTGGACTGCCAGAGAAGTCCCTGACTGCTCTTCTTTATCTAATGCAGCCTTTTTGGACTTTTCATCCAGCAGCCTCCTCTTCTATATTATTTGTGTTTGTGTTCAGTCGTGTTTGACCTTTGCGACTCCATGGACTGTAGAGTGCCCGGCTCCTCTGCCCATGGGATTTCCCAGGCAAGAGTACTGGAGTGGGTTGCCATTTCCTCCTCCAGGGGAGGGATCAAAGCCAAGTCTCCTGTGTCTCCTGCATTGCTGGCGGATTCTTGGCCTGCTGAGTCATCAGAGAAGCTCATCTTGTGTTTAGATTTCATTTCATCTTCTCCCCACCCCCTCATTTTTGTCACGCTTTATCTTGTCTTTTTTAAAAAAAAAAAAAAAGAAAGAAAATTAATAAATATTGACATCCAAAAGAGTCATCTTGAACTGTGGTGTTGGAGAAGTCCCTTGGACCGCAAGGAGATCCAACCAGTCCATCCTAAAGGAGATCAGTCCTGAATATTCATTGGAAGGACTGATGCTGAAACTGAAACTCCAATACTTTGGCCACCTGATGCGAAGATCCGACTTACTAGAAAAGACCCTGATGCTGGGAAAGACCGAAGGCGGGAGGCGAAGGGGCCGACAGAGGATGAGATAAGTGGATGTTATCACTGACTCAATGGACATGAGTTTGAGTAAACTCCGAGAGCTGGTGATGGACAGGAAGGCCTGGCGTGCTGCAGTCCATGGGGTCGCAAAGAGTCAGACACGACTGAGTGACTGAACTGAACTGATTGACTGAAAAGAGTCGTCTGACTTCTGAGATAAGTTTTCTTCTAGAGCAAAGTTTTTAAAAGATTGGACTTTGCCTCAGAGATTCCTTTCATAATTTTTTATGGCTGTAGAATTTTTACATTTTTTGCTTGCATACAACTTAAAATTCAATCCTGGTTTGAATATGAACACTTTCCAGCAAGCTTCAAAAGCTCCCAGGGACGTCCCTGGCACTCCAGTGGTTAAGACTCCATTCTTCCAGTGCAAGGGGCACAGGTTCAAGCCCTGGTTAAGGAACTAAGGTCCCCACATGCTGTGTGGTGCTCTATGTGGCAGGGTTTCTGTAAAACAGAAAGGAGGCTGGTTCTCAACTATAGAGTGTACGCAGATCACTTAGGGAGCCTGTTAAAAGTGGAGATTGCTACACATACACATCCCCTCCACACACACACACACTCCCCTCCTAACTGCTCAGGTCTGGATTCAGGAAGTCTGGATTTGCCTCTAAAAACAATTCCCCAGATGATTCTGATGCTGGGGTCCCCTATCCACAGAGACCAAGGCCATGAGCAAGCTATTACAAGCTAATACTTACAAGCTATTCAGTTCAGTTCAGTCCAGTCACTCAGTCATGTCCAACTCTTTGCACCCCATGGACTGCAGCACGCCAGTCTTCCCTGTCCATCACCAACTCCTGGAGCTTGCTCAAAATCAAGTCTGTTGAGTCGGTGATGCCATCCAACCATCTCATACTGTCATCCCCTTCTCCTCCCACCTTCAATCTTTCCCAGCATCAGGGTCTTTTCCAATGAGTCAGTTCTTTGCATCACGTGGCCAAAGTATTGGAGCTTCAGCTTCAGCATCATTCCTTCCTAAGAATATTCAGGACTGATTTCCTTTAGGATGGACTGCTTTGGTCTCCTTCCAGTCCAAGGGACTCTCAAAATTCTTCTCCAACACCACAGTTCAAAAGCATCCATTCTTCAGCGCTTAGCTTTCTTTATGATCCAACTCTTAAATCCATACACGACTACTGGAAAAAACCATAGCTTTGACTAGATGGACCTCTGTTGGCAAAGTGATGTCTCTGCTTTTGAATATGGTGTCTAGGTTTGTCATAGCTTTTCTTCCAGGGAGCAAGGGTCTTTTAATTTCATGGCTGCAGTCGCCAACTGCAGTGATTTTGGAGCCCAAGAAAATAAAGTCTCTCACTATTTCCATTGTTTCCCCATCAACTTGCCATGAAGTGATGGGGCCAGATGCCATGATCTTTGTTTTATGAATGTTGAGTTTTAAGCCAGCTTTTTCACTCTTCTCTTTCACTTTCATCAAGAGGCTCTCTAGTTTTTCTTTCTGCCGTAAGGGTGGTGTCATCTGCATATCTGAGGTTCTTGATATTTCTCAAGTTATTAGTTAGGGTGATGACATGGGGTTAAAGTAGGGTGGAATGGGGAAGAGGGGATTAGAGCACCGCCTGGGGGATCTGCCTGTGCACCCCATTCTCTCCTTCCACCCGCGTGAGATGTCCCACTGGCTCCACTCGAGCCCCACACCTATTTTCTCAGGAGCCGGAGACCGAATGATCAGAATGCTGTGTTGAAGTCTCAGCCTCAAAACTACAGCCTGTCCGCTCTTCTCTGTCTGGTGAGGACTCAACTCCACACTCTTTTTGTCCCCCCAGCAACGTGTTCAGCCTGATCCCCAGAAGACAGACAGAAAAGTCTCAAAGGTAATGGATGGGTCTTTGGAGTCAAGGTGGTTCCTTCTAGAAAGATCTAGAACAGAAATAAAAATAGAATATGCAATGAATTGGAGGTCCTTATAATGAAAGAGGCACTCAGTTCTTGACAGATTCCGAGTTCCTCTCTCTACCATGTTTTCTCAAACCTAAAAAACTACAAAGACAAAATCCTGTTTTCTGTTGGAGAGGACCCCTTAATGGCTGGCAGCAGCTCCAGGCCCAGGTGTGGGGACGAGTAGTGACCAGTGTTCAGTTCAGTCGCTCAGTCATGTCCGACTCTTGGCGACCCCATGAACCACAGCACGCCAGGCCTCCCTGTCCATCACTAACTGCTGGAATCTACCCAAACCCATGTCCATTGAGTCGGTGATGCCATCCAGCCATCTCATCCTCTGTCGTCTCCTTCTCCTCCTGCCCCCAATCCCTCCCAGCATCAGGGTCTTTTCAAATGAGTCAGTTCTTCGCAATAGGTGGCCAAAGTATTGGAGCTTCAGCTTCAGCATCAGTCCTTCCAAAGAACACCCAGGACTGATTTCCTTTAGGATGGACTGGGTGGATCTCCTTGCAGTCCAAAGGACTCTCAAGAGTCTTCTCCAACACCACAGTTCAAAAGCATCAATTCTTCAGCACTCAGCTTTCTTTATAGTCCAGTGACCAGTGTTGATTCCATGTAAAGCCATCCCCAGTGGCCAGTCCGTGACAGGGCGCCCTCTGACCCTCTTAGCACCCAGATGGGGAAAGGCTCATTTTTCCTCCCAGAGCTAATTCTTCCGCGATCGTCAGTCTCTGGCTGACCGACAACAGATAAGGTGAGCGCTCCTGACCAGCCTCCTGCAAGACCCCGCAAGGCAGAACCTCGAAGTCAAGTCCGGCCCCGCTCCCTCCTCTGTTCAGGCCTTATGCTATGCTATGCTATGCTAAGTCACTTCAGTCGTGTCCGACTCTGTACGACCCCATAGACGGCAGCCCACCAGGCTCCCCCGTCCCTGGGATTCTCCAGCCTTGGGGCCCAGCAAATCCTTGCTGGGTAGAAGGGTGGATGAATGGGTTGAGCTGACCGGGCTTTTCTGTCTCAGCAGCCCTGAGGCCCACCACGTGCAGGGGCAACGGGAGAGCCTGACTTTAAGGTAATGACTTTCACCTCTTCCTTTTTATCCACACAAAAGTTGGCATTCCTGAGCCTTGCCAGCAGCTGGAGACTTTGCTTGGTCTTCCGGACTGGGACGGCCGGGCCCCTCCGAGCTTCAACGGTGCGAAGGGGACAGGCCGGGTGGGAAGGGGCGGGGCTAGTGAGGAGGGCAGGGCTGGTAAGAAGGGGCGGGGCTGAGGGGATAGGCTGATGTAGAGGGGCGGGGTTTGTGGGGAGGGCGGAGCTGGCGGGGAGGGCGGGGCTGGCAAGAAGGGGCGGGGCTGGTGGAGAGATGGGGAGAGCGGGGCTGGCAGGAAGGGGCGGGGCTGGTGGAGAGAGGGAGAGGGGCGGGGCCGGTGAGGAGGGCGGGGCTGGTTAGGAGGGATTGGTGTGAGGGGCGGGGCTGCTGAGGGCGGGGCTGGTGGAAAGGGTCGGGGCTGCTGGAGAGGGACTGGGCCGGTAGAGAGGGTGGGGTTTGTGGGGAGGGCGGGGCTGGTAGAAAGAGGCGGGGCTGGCAGGGAGGGCCGGGCTGTGGGAAGGGGACGCAATCCTAGCCTTCATCTGGTTAGCCCCCTCCCCTCTTGAAGGGGCGCTTAGTTAGCAAGGCGCTCCTTTTTCCTGGTGACTGGGAGCCTGTTCCCTCTGCAGCCAGGATGAAAACGGCATGGTTCTGCAGCGGATGCTGCGGGAGAAGGAGTCCAGGTGGGGCGGCAGCTGGGCTCCCAGGGCTGAGGGGGCCGTTGCCAGAGCTTCCCTTCGGATCGCAGGGCCGACCTGGGCGTCCATGGCTCTTCCCCTCCGGAGCGGGGTTCTCCCCAGGCTGGTTTGTCACCATCGGGCGTGGCATCGCTTCGGGCAGACTGGGCACCAGGCACCCAGACACGGCCATCGTGTCCGAGGTGTCTTCGCCCTGTTTCCTGCCCCCGGTCCCCTCACCTGCCCACACGGCCGAGCTCTGCAGCCATGGGGAGCTCTCCTCAGTAGGGGCTGCGACGTGATGGCCCTCGGGAGCCCTGGCCGGGCCGCACAGCAGTGCTTCTCCCAGCGCCATCAGCTCTGAGCGCTCTGTTTTCCTCCCTCAGTGAAGGTGACGGCCACCTGGACAGCTGCAGGATACCTGAGGTACCCAGGTACTGTAGACCGCGTCTTTGGGCGGTGTCTGGGCAAGTCGACTTGCTGTTTCCCCGCTCCACTGTCCCCCTCATACTCCCCTTGAGTCTGATTGTGAGATTTATCAGGAGGGAAGGAGCAAGGGAAGCTGGGAGGAGGGTAACGAGGGGCAGAAGAGAATGGGAGCAGGGGGAGCAGGCGTCAGATGGTGGGGTCACAGGTGAGCCCGCCGTGACCTCGGCCTCTCGGCTGTCCCAGCTCAGCGGTCTTACCCGGGGTAGACTAGCTGTAGCTTCTAAGCCCTCAGCTCTGTTGAAAACTGACAGGGTTGCCAGGGAGGGCATGGAGGGTGAAGGAGCCAGCAGGAGAGCGGAGAGGGGCGGTGAGGTGGCTCCAGGTGGGATGCAGCCGGTGGACAGGTGGGAGAGGCCACCCCTGTGCTTCCCACTCCTGAATAAAGCAGGACACCAAGACCTTCCTCATAACGAGTTAGACCACAGGAAGCACTTCCGAAGCACAGGAGGGTCTCTAACCTCAGCTGAGCACGAGAGGGGGAAGAGCCTCCTAGCCCATGCTCACATTTCCACCCCATCAGTTTCTCTGTCGATTTATCCTTAGGGAAGCCCCTGACAGCCCTGGGCTGGGGAGGGGTGGGAGGTGGCTGGATGAAGGAAGATGGGAGGATGGAAGGAAGGAAGCCCCTGTGGCTGAGTGCCGCCTCCTGGCAGAGCTGCCCACTGAACCGGAAAGAGGCCCCTGGCAGCTCTGGCATTGGTGACGTGAGTGTCTGCTCACACGCATGTCTTGTCTGCAGGTTGCTTTACCCCAAGGCTCAGCTGCTCAAGCCCTCGTAAGTAGACAGAGTTTCTGCCGTGGCTGCGACCAGTGGGTTCCCTGCCACCACTACCTTATGGTTGCCTTCTCTCGCTTCACTCCCTGGTTTCAGTCTTTCTTTTGCCTTTTTCCTTTCCTTTCTGTCTGTGCTATGGGAGGCTGGGCTAGTTTTCAGTGGGTTTGGTACACACTGAAGGACCAATGGAAGGTGCCTCTAATTTGTGGTCACCAGGAGCTGTGCAGAGGTCCGCACCAGGCATGGAAGCTTCTCTTGTTTCTTCTCGGGGAAGGAAGTTGGGGTCTGGGCTGGGTTATCCCTGAGGCCTTTCCATGACCATCAATGTCTGAGGGCTTATGGTTCCAGCTTGCCTTCACATGCAAGTGTCTGTCTCCTAATCCGGGCCTCCTTGCCTGTGACCACACCTCCTGCTTCCACTGCCCAAGAGAGTGCTGGCAGCCTGTCACTGAGGCACTAGATCCCCGAGCTTCGGGACAGGAAGTCGCCCAGAGACCACTTTGATCAGCCCCGTTTCATGGGCAGGGAAACTGAGGCTCAGAGAAGTGAAGGAGGTTGCTTGAGGCCCCTCGGCTGGAGAAGGACAGGTCAGGACGCAAGCTGAGTGGCCTCTCTTACATCCTGCCACATCCCTGCCAGGGGACCTGGAGGTGCTCACTGTCATTTCTGGAAACCACATACACACCTCCTTGAACTTCCAGAGCCGCCAGCCACGTGTGGCCTTGAACGCTTGAAAAAGGACTGCTCTAGGAGGAGCTGTGCTGTCCGCGTGGGGTGCACGGTGGACTCCACTTAGTACATGAAAAGTGTACCAGGAGCTTGGGATTAACATAGACACACTGCTGTATATAAGACAGGTGAACAACAGGACCCACTGAATGGCCCAGGGACTCTACTCGATATCTTGTCATATCCTATATGGGAAAAGAACTTGAAAAAGAATATATATGTATAGAGGCACACCTGAACCACTTTGCTGTACATTTGAAACTAACACAGCATTGTCAATTAACTATATACTTCAATAAATGTATCAATTACGTACTGAAATGATAATATTTTGGATATGTTGGGTTGAACAAAGTCTATCATATTAACAGTCATTTTGCTTGGTTCCATTTACTTTTCTGTGATTCCCAGACAATTTTTAGTGGCATACCTTTCCGGAGGTCAGCACACATCTGGAGGGGCAGGTGGGCATGAACTTTTTTGGTGGGTCCTGGCGGGGTGATGAACGAGTGAATGAACACTCGTGAAATAAGAGTCAGGGGAAGGTGAAAGGGGTCCATGCCGGCTGGAGAATGGAGAAGGGGCAGAGATCACAGGACACGAAGAGCCCCTGCGAGGGGAGGGGGCTTGAAACTCAGCTCTGCCTCTGAAAGAAAACCTTGTTCTGTCTGCTCACAGCAAACATGTGGTTACCCACACCAGGTGATTCTGACACTCCCTGCAGTCAGCACAGACGCCGCAGGTGGACAGTCAGCTTCACAGCCTGCCCACACTCAGACCCTTGTCGCAAGTTCCATATTGTCATCTGAGCTTTGACCAACGGGCTATAAATCATTGCTCACCACCCGCTCCTTGGGTTTGCTGGTTTGCTGGGATGCCCCCAGAACTCAAGAAGACTTTACTTACTAGATTCTTGGCTTGTTATAAAGGATGCAGCTCAGAGACAGTCAGACTAAGAGGTAAATAGGGCAGGAGGGGGAAGGGACGGGGCGCCCAAGCCCTCACCAGAGCACCTCCCTCCCAGCACCTCCCTGTATTCACCAACCTGGAAGCACTCTGAACTCCACAGCTAAGGGATATTTATGGAGGCTTCATCTCGCTGGCGTGATTGATTGTTAACTTGACCTCCAGTCCCTCTCCCTTCCCAGAAGGAAGGGATCATCAGTTCGGTTCAGTGCAGTCGCTCAGTCGTGTCCGACTCTTTGCGACCCCATGGACTGCAGCACGCCAGGCCTCCCTGTCCATCACCAACTCCCAGAGTTTACTCAAATTCATGTCCATTGAGTTGATGATGCCATCCAACCAACTCATCCTCTGTCGTCACCTTCTCTTCCTGCCTTGACTCTTTCCCAGCCTCAGGGTCTTTTCAAATGAGTCAGTTCTTTGCATCAGGTGGCCAAAGTATTGGAGTTTCAGCTTCAACATCAGTCCTTCCAATGAATATTCAGGGTTGATTTCCTTTAGGATAGACTAGTTGGACCTCCTTACAGTCCGAGGGACTCTCAAGAGTCTTCTCCAACACCACAGTTCAAAGGCATCAATTCTTTAGCACTCAGCTTTCTTTATAGTCCAACTCTCACATCCATGCATGACCACTGGAAAAACCATAGCCTTGACTAGATGGACCTCTGTTGGCAAAGTAATGTCTCTGCTTTTGAATATGCTATCTAGGTTGGTCATAACTTTCCTTCCAAGGAGTAAGCGTCTTTTAATTTCATGGCTGCAGTCATCATCTGCAGTGATTTTGGAGCCCCCCAAAAATAAAGTCTGTCACTGTTTCCACCGTTTCTCCATCTATTTGCCGTGAAGTGATGGGACCAGATGCCGTGATCTTTGTTTTCTGAATGTTGAGCTTAGGAAGGGATGTGAGGCAGAAAGTTCTAAGTTCCAAGTTTCTAATCCTGGCTTGGTCTTTCTGGTGACCAGCCCCTATCCTGAACTACCCCCAAGCCCACCTGGAGTCACCTCATCAGACCAAAAGATGCTCCTACAATCCAGGACCTCCCAAGGGTCCTAGAAGCCTAGTGCAGGTAAAGGGAGGGCTGTGGCAGAGACCAAATGTCTGTTTCTTGTTATGGCAAAGTTCTCACGTGCTGAGAGAGGGCTTAGTGCTTGCCCTCCCTCGAGACTGTGCTCCTCCTGGAAACAAGGGGCCTCACAAAAGGATGTTTCAGGGGTTCTAGCACATGGCTGGTACTCCGGAGATACTCTGAGTTACGGCAGTGAAGGGATGGAAGTGTTGAGTCCTCGGTGCTGAGCTTATGCTGCCAAAAGCACTGGGTTGGGAATCCAGAGTCCTGTCTGCTCCTAGCTCTGCAGCTCATGGACTGTGCAGCTTTGGACAAATCCTTCTCTATGGCCCACACCCCCATGACCTGCTCGCGTGTGCTGTGACTCATCTCCCCAGGAGAGTGGACGTGCTGGTCATGACCCCCTGGTTTGCTCCCGTCGTCTGGGAGGGGACCTTCGACTCTGCCCTCTTGGATGTGCAATTCAGAAACACCACCATTGGGCTGACCGTGTTCGCCATCAAAAAGTAAGTGACGGACGCTCACCCAGGGTGAGCCAGGGAGCCGGCCTGAGCTGCAGGGCAGCACTCCACTCTGTTTTCCAGGACAAGGTGCTCAGCTCACAGGGTGGGTGGGTGTGCGGAGGCACCAGTGACTTTGGGTGTGGGTGCGCGTGGGCTGGGTTGTGCAGGGGTCACTGGGCAGTCACACATATATATGTGTGCGCCGTGATAGCACACAGAGACGTGTGTGTGTGTGAGCTAACTCACTTCAGTTGTGTCCAGCTGTTTCTGACCCTCTGGATGGTAGCCCCCCAGGCTCCTCTGCCCATGGGATTCTCCAGGCAAGAACAGGGAGTGGGTTACCATTTCCTCCTCCAGGGGATCTTCCTGACCCACGGATCAAACCTCTGTCTCTTATTTCTCCTGTATCGGCAGGCAGGTTCTTTACCACTAGCATCATCTGGGAGCCCCTGCTCAAAATAGTCCCACAGCTGCGAGTCATCACCCCAGAGGTTACTGTCAACCTTTTAGAGACGGGCAGCTCACGTCACCATCTCCAGTACCAGCCACTGTGCCAGGGGGTCAACCCCACCACCGCCCCGACGCTGGTGCTCCGTTTCCCCAGCCTGTCACCCTGGGAGGCCAAGCGTTTGCTGCTGTCTTCTCCCCGCGTGTAGGTCACTTTTTCACTCTGCGGATCGTTCCTCTTGCGGTGCAGAAGCTTTTCAGTTTGATGTAGCGGAGCTCGTTTATTTTTTGCTGCTTGTGGTTTAGGTGTCGTGTCCAACAAGTCACTGCAAAGATCCACGCACACGAGCTCCCCACTGTTTTCAAATAAGTATCTTATGGTCTTACATGTCAGTCTTCGATCCATTTCAGGTTACTCTTGCTGAGTGTGAGACAGGGGTCTGTTTTCATTCTTCTCTGTGCCAATATTCAATTTTCCCACGTGCTGCGACTAAGACCCAGCACAGGTGGTGAATATCCTGAGTGCTGCATCTAAGACCTCGAGCATCCATACACATACATATTTTAAAAAAGAAGATTGTGTGAGTGTCAGAAAAATATGTCAGATGGCAACATGAGCTCCAAAAAATAACTAAGTTTGGGCAAGGGGATAGAGAGTAATTTGTTTTCATGTTTATTTGCTCCTTTTTTTTTTTAATTTTATTTTTAAACTTTACATAATTGTATTAGTTTTGCCAAATATCAAAATGAATCCGCCACAGGTATACATGTGTTCCCCATCCTGAACCCTCCTCCCTCCTCCCTCCCCATACCATCCCTCTGGTTCGTCCCAGTGCACTAGCCCCAAGCATCCAGTATCGTGCATCGAACCTGGACTGGCATCTCGTTTCATACATGATATTTTACATGTTTCAATGCCATTCTCCCAAATCTTCCCACCCTCTCCCTCTCCCATAGAGTCCATAAGACTGTTCTATACATCAGTGTCTCTTTTGCTGTCTCGTACACAGGGTTATTGTTAGCATCTTTCTAAATTCCATATTAGTATACTGTATTGGTGTTTTTCCTTCTGGCTTACTTCACTCTGTATAATAGGCTCCAGTTTCATCCACCTCATTAGAACTGATTCAAATGTATTCTTTTTAATGGCTGAGTAATACTCCATTGTGTATATGTACCATAGCTTTCTTATCCATTCATCTGCTGATGGACGTCTAGGTTGCTTCAAAAATATGGAACGCTTCACGAATTTGCGTGTCATCCTTGCGCAGGGGCCATGCTAATCTTCTCTGTATCGTTCCAATTTTAGTATATGTGCTGCCGAAGCGCGCACTATTTGCTCCTTTTTATTTATTTTATTTTTATTTATTTTTTACTTGAAGGATAATTGCTTTACAGAATTTTGTTTTCTGTCAAACCTCAACATGAATCAGCCGTAGGAATACATCTCTCCCCTCCCTTTTGAACCTCCCTCCCATCTCCCTCCCATCCCACCCCTCTAGGTTGACACAGAGCCCCTGTTTGAGTTTCCTGAGACATAGAGCAAATTCCCGTTGGCTCTCTATTTTCCATATGGTAATGTAAGTTTTCATGTTACTCTCTCCATACATCTCACCCTTTCCCCGTGTCCATAAGTCTATTCTCTGTCTGTTTCTCCACTGCTGTCCTGTAAATAAATTCTTCAGTACCATTTTTCTAGATTCTGTATATGTGCGTTAGAACACAATATTAATCTTTCTCTTTCTGACTTGCTTCACTCTGTATAATAGGCTCTAGTTCCTCCACCTCATTAGGACTGACTCAAATGTGTTCCTTTTTGTGGCTGAGTAATATTCCATCCCTGCTCCTTTTGATTGAGCTGTACTTTGCACATGGTCAGATGGACACGTTCAAGTGCACAGCCTGCTGGAGTTTTACATCTGGTTGCACTGGTGTAAGTGCCAGCAGAACGAGCTCTGGGGCGTGTCCAGTCTGGGCATTAGTCAGAGGACGGAATGCCCCTCTAGGGTGAATACTGCAGGGGAAGGATTCCAGGCAGAAGAAGGTGCAGAGGCCTGGAGGAGGGTGGATGGCGTGTGTCAGGAATATCAAGGAGCTGGCCTGCCCTCCAGAGGACAGAGGAGAGAGAAGAAGACAAAGTCAGAGCAGATCTTGTAGGGCCTGGTAGACCACTGCAGGATCTTGAGTTGCCTTATTATTATTTTTTTAATACAAGAAACCATTTATTTTATTTATTTTTTGAAAGCCCAATGGTATTTTTTTTTAATACCTATTTGTTTGGCTGTCTCAGGTCTGAGTTGTGGCATGCAGGCTCCTTGCTTTGGTAGGTGGGCTCTAGAGTGCTCGGGCTGAGTGGCATGTGGAACCTTAGCTCCCCAAGCAGGGATCAAACCCGTGGGCCCTTCACTGGAAGGAGGATTTCTAACCACCGGACCACCAGGGAAGTCCCAGAAGCCACCGATTTTATACCTAGCAGTCCGTAGCTCTCAGCCCCACACCCCTGAGTTGCCCGCCCCTCCCCACTCCCCACGGTAAGCACCAGCTTGTTGTGTGTCTGCGAGTCTGTCTCTGTTATGTTAGATTCGTTTGTTTGCTTTATTTACATTGAACACCACAGGCAATGTTGTTGTTCAGGTGCTAAGTCTTGCCCGACTCTTTGTGACCCCATGGACTGCAGCACACCAGGCTTCCCTGTCCTTCACTGTCTCCTGGAGCTTGCTCAAACTCATGTCCATTGAGTCAGTGATGCCATCCAACCATCTCATCCTCTGTCACCCCCTTCTCCTCCTGCCTTCAGTCTTTCCCAGCACCAGGGTCTTCTCCAATGAGTCAGCTCTTCGTATCAGGTGTCCAAAATATTGGAGCTTCAGCGTCAGTCCTTCCAATGAATATTCAGAGTTGATTTCCTTTAGGATTGTTTGGTTTGATCTCCTTGCAGTCCAAGGGACTCTCAAGAATCTTCTCCAACACCACAGTTCAAAAGCATTAGTTCTTCTTCGGCACTGAGCCTTCTTTATGATACAATTTTATAGCCAATATTTTACAATACCTTTAAAAGGAGTATAATCTATATAAATTTGGAATGACTATTTTGTACTCCTGAAACTAATATAATATTGTAAATCAACTATACCTCAATTTAAAAAAAAAGACAAGAAGCCATTGGATGGTCCTGAGCTGGGAGACATCCATCATTTGGATACTATCAATCATTTGAATTTTTGCCAAACTTGTGGATTAATCAAATATCTTATGGTTGTGAATATTTGCTCAACACCAAATAATCTGAACCCCTCCTCTTACCAGCCACTCAGGGTCTTATCTGGTGGAAGGGCTATGGTTTTGTTTCAGAGTTTTAATTTTGGTAACATGCACACAGGGCTTTCCGGGCAATGCAGTGGTAGAGAATCCACTTATCAAAGCAGGAGCCTCAAGGGACTCAATCCCTGGACTGGGAAGATCCTTTGGAGGAGGAAATGGCAACCCACTCCAGTATTCTCACCTGGAAAATTCCATGCACAGAGAAGCCTGGCAGGCTACAGTCCACGGGGTCACAAAGAGTCGGACATGACTGAGCGCACACAACTCACAAAATGCACATAATAGAAAACTCACCATCTTAACTGTTTTTAAGTGTGCACTTCAGTACACATTTAGAGTACACACTGAAGACGTGATACCACCATCAGCACTGTCCCTCCCCAGAACGGTTCTCATCCTGCAAAACTAAAATTTCTGTGCCCATTAAACACTCGCTGCTGGTTCCCCGTCCATGGGGTCACTGAGGGTCAGACACGACTGACCAACTTCGCTTTCACTTTTCACTTTCATGCATTGGAGAAGGAAATGACAACCCACTCCAGTGTCCTTGCCTGGAGAATCCCAGGGACTGGGGAGCCTGATGGGCTGCCATCTATGGGGTCGCACGGAGTCGGACACGACTGAAGTGACTTAGCAGCAGCAGCAGCTGGTTCCCCATTCCCTCAGTGTCTGGCAACCACCATTCTATTTCTGTGTCTAAGACATTGCCTGTTCTGGGCACCTCATCTACGTGGAATCATATAGCTTTTTGACTTTTTGTGGTTGTCTTATTTCACTTAGCATAACGTCCTCAACGTATGGCTAAGGTTTCACAGACTGTTTTTGCCCAGGTGGATTCTTCTGGCGCTGTTTGATTCTGTTAACACCCACCGTCTCTTTCCTGTTGGATTTAGATACGTGGTCTTCCTGCGGCTCTTCCTGGAGACGGCGGAGAAGTACTTCATGGTGGGGCACAAGGTCATCTACTACGTCTTCACCGACCGGCCGGCGGACGTGCCCCAGATCGCCCTCCAGGACGGGAGGCAGGTGGTGGTCCTCCACGTCGGCAACTACAGACGCTGGCAGGACATCTCCATGCACCGGATGGAGATGATCAGCAACTTCTCGCGGCAGCGCTTCCTCCGAGAGGTGGACTACCTGGTGTGCCTGTACGTGGACATGAAGTTCAGCGACCACGTGGGCGTGGAGATCCTGGCGCCACTCTTCGGGACCCTACACCCTGGCTTCTACGCTGCGGATCGCCAGTCCTTCACCTATGAGCGCCGGCCCTTGTCTCGAGCCTACATCCCGAGAGACGAGGGTGATTTCTACTACGCGGGAGGCTTTTTTGGGGGGTCGGTCCCTGAGGTTTACCGGCTTACCACAGCCTGCCACCAGGCCATGACAGCCGACCAGGCCCAGGGCATCGAGGCCGTGTGGCATGACGAGAGCCACCTGAACCGGTACCTGCTGTCGCACAAGCCCAGCAAGGTGCTGTCCCCCGAGTACCTGTGGGACGAGCAGATGCTGCAGAGGCCGCCGTTACTCCGGAAACTGCGCTACGTGGCTGTGCCCATGAACCATACAGAGATTCGGAGCCGATGAGAATGTGCTTGCCAAGAAAGTCCGTGGGCATCAGACCGCCGCGCATGTCAGTGGTTCTACCCTCTTGATAAGGGATTGGCCAAAGGTTTGATGGAACCAATGAGAACGTACTTTCCAAGAAAGTCCGTGGGAATCCAGCCGCAGCGTATGTCAGCGGTTCTACCGTCTCGATAAGGGATTGGCTAAAGGCTTGATGATGCGGGTGAAGCCATCGGCTTACTTCCTCTTCTGGAGGGAACTCCACTCCGCAGACAAAGCCGGCCCTGCAGTCTTCATTCCCTCCTCATCCCGCTTCCTCTTTCAATGTGACTTGTCCTCCGAGAGCTTGACAAGGTCACCTTCCTAGGACGCTTTCTTTGGTTCTCTCTTTTTCCGGTCGTTGAAGGGAATTTCTCCTTCCTCTGAGAAAACAACAGAAAGAACTGTGTTTTCATAGAGCACTAAGGATAAACCTTTGGCTGCGTCTGCCTTTCTGCCTACCTTACCCATTGGTCTTGCCCATTATAATGTGAAATCCTGAGGGTGGAGATCAAGATGTCTTCATCTTTCTGTCCATCAGGACATACCTCAGTGCCTGAGGTTTGCATTTAAATTTCAGGAAGGGACTTCCCTGGTACCCGTCCAGTGGTTAAGAGGCTGTCTGCCAATGCTGCGGACACAAGTTGGATCCCTGATCCAGAAGCTAAGATCCCGAGTGCTATGGGGCCATGGCTACTGAGCTGGCGCTCTAGAGCCAGCAAGAGAGGCCACCCAAAGGAGCAGCCCCGACTTGCTGCAACTAGAGAAAGACCCAAAGACCACGTGCAGCAAGGAAGAGGCTGTGTGCTACAACGAAGACCCAGTGCAGTCAAAAATAAATCAATGAATTATAAAAATAAAATAAATCAATTAAAAAATTAAATTAAAAGTAAATGCATACATTTAAGGAACTCTTTGTTTTGCAGTTTCTTTTTTTCCCCCCAGACTTTATTTAAATTTTGTGTTTTGTCTTGGGGAATATTGTCAGGTGGAAAGGAAGGGACTCGGCAGTACCTACACATGTGTCCGTTCTCCCCCAGACCCTCCTCCCATCCAGGCTGCCACACAACACTGAGCAGAGCAACTCTTTTTTTTTTTTTAACTAATTTTTTTGGGGGGACAGTGCTTTGCTGCTTGCAAAATCTTAGCTCCCCATCAGGGCTTGAAGCCAATTCCTCGGCAGTGAAAGTTTGGAGTCCTAACTTCTGGACCTAAACGTCGGGGACTCCTGAAAGCCTAGCTTACCATGCTGTGTGACAGCGGGGGAGGCCCAGCCCGGAAGCACCTACCGCTTTGGTTTGCTTGTGTTGGTAGCTTGTCACTTTGGGTTGTCTGTCTTTTTCTTATTGATCTGTGGGTGTCTGTTAGTATTTTGGATGTTAGCACTTCTAGTAGACACATGTTAAAAATAGCTTCTTCCAGTTTTTAGGTTGCCATTTCAACTCTTTTAACGCAGGTGATTTTGAGGAATCATCGCCTGCTTTGAAATCACCCAAATAGCCTTCTAGTTATTTTCTGAAAGCTTTTATGTTCTTGCCTCATACTTAGGTCTTTGAAAGTGAAAGTCACTTAGTCGTGTCTGACTCTTTGCAACCCCACGATGGAATTCTTCAGGCCAGAATACTGGAATGGGTAGCCTTTCCCTTCTCCAGGGGATCTTCCCAACCAAGGGATCGAACCCAGGTCTCCCGCATTGCAGGCAAACCCTTTACCAGCTGAGCCACCAGGAAAGACCTAAGATTAAAGACTTAGGTCCTAATCTACTGGAATTTACTTGTGTGTGATCTTAATGGGATTTCCCTGGTGGCTCAGATGGTAGAGCATCTGTCTACCATGTGGGAGACCTGGGTTCAATCCCTGGGTTGGGAAGATCCGTTGGAAAAGGAAATGGTAATCCACTCCAGTACTATTCCCTGGAAAATCTTAATGTAAGGGCCCATTTTGACTTTTCTTCCTCTGGGTAATCATTATCTGAACACCACTTACTGACAATGTGTTTGAAAACTTACTGAAAAGCTCTCTTCCCTACTGATTTGCAGTATCACTGGTCACATGATATCAAGTGTCCGCATGTGCCCGGGTGTTTGGGGGGCTCTCTAGTCTGTGTGCACTGGTCTGTTTGTCTGTCCTTATCATCTCAGCCACTCTAGGTTTATACGTAGATGTTGGGATCTGACTCGGCAAGTCTTCCCACCTGGTTTCTCAAGAATGTCTCAACTGCTCTCGACCTGTTGCATTTCCATCTAAAGTTTAAACTCTTTTGTCAAATTGTACAAAGGATCCTTCTGGGCTTTCTTGAAAATCAGAATTATGTTGAAGATATCTGGCATCTTTTCAATAATTGGGATATCCCAAAGTAAGAACAAATCTCTCCATTTATTTAGGTCTTCTTTAATATCTTTCGATAATTTCATAGGTTTCCCCATAAAGGTCTTCCAAATCTTTTTTTAAAGATTTAAAAATCTTTAAAGACTTCAAGGTTTTTAAAATCTGTTTTTTTCAACATTTTATTTTGAAAAATTTTAAGCATACAAAAAATTGTAAGAAATTGTACAGTGAATATTCACATCAGTTCAGTTCAGTCGCTCAGTTGTGTCCAACTCTTTGCGACCCCATGAATCGCAGCACGCCAGGCCTCCCTGTGCATCACCATCTCCCGGAGTTCACTCAAACTCATGTCCATCGAGTCGGTGATGCCATCCAGCCATCTCATCCTCTGTCATCCCCTTCTCCTCCTGCCCCCAATCCCTCCCAGCATCAGAGTCTTTTCCAATGAGTCAACTCTTTGCATGAGGTGGCCAAAGTACTGGAGTTTCAGCTTTAGCATCAGTCCTTCCAATGAACACCCAGGACTGATCTCCTTTAGGATGGACTAGTTGGATCTCCTTGCAGTCCAAGGGACTCTCAAGAGTCTGCTCCAACACCACAGTTCAAAAGCATCAATATTCACATACCTATCGCCTAAATACTACCATTAACGTTTTGCTGTGTACTGAGATTGTCCCACTCACGTGTGTCATCCATCTGTCTGTTCGTGCCTTCATCCACCCGTCCACTCAGGAAGATACATTTCCTGTTTCTTCATGTGTCTACTCATTCTTCATTGTCTCCTAGACATTGTGATCATTTATTGTGGAGTGAGTTTCTTTTAGAGTCTTTAGGAAAAGGTTAACTCTTTTGTTGTGGGAGGTAGGAACTTGGGTGGCTCCAAATTCCAGGCTCTCTTTCCTCTGTGGTGGGTGGGCCACAGCTCAATTCTTCGATTACTCTTCTAGAGTCAGCTTGGTGGCTTGACGTCTGCCCTACATGACTAGTTCACAGATCAGCCAAAGACTTGGGCTGAGGTTACACACAGAATTCAGGGCTCCTTCTCTCTGGCTCTCTCATTTCTGGTATTTTCCCTTGTAGTTTCCAGCCGCTGTGGTCACCCCAGACTTGTCTCCTTGTTCTTCAAACAAGTAAGATGTGAATTTTTTTCCTTATTGAGTTTTGGCTGCATGTTGCTGATGGGCTTGTGGCTTCAGACTAACAGCTGTAAGTAAAGGAATCTCTCTGACTGTTATCTCTTTTTCCCAGTGAAGATTTTCCTTCCAAATGTTCACTTTTCATCACTTTCTAAAGGCTTCAGGTAGTTTTGTAAAAAATGTGTATTTTGGCTAAAGTTTACAGTTATCATGTCCAAGAAGGTGCGTCGTCTATGAACCACTCATCCACTAATAAAAGCAGAACTTTGTAATTTTCCTTTATATACATTGCCCATGGTTAGTAAGTTTCATTTCTAGGCATTTAATGGTTTTTATGGCTGTGGATAATGGTTTTATTCCTATTACCAGGGTCAGCAAACTTTTTCTGTGAAGGGTCAGATAGTGAATGTTTTAGGGCTTATGGGTCATTCAGCCCCTGTCATAACTAATTTAAGTCTGCACTTACTGCAAAAGCAGCCGTAAGTACATGAACAAATGAGTGGTTTTATTTCTGAAAACAGGCAGTGGGATAGATTTAGTCCACACGCCACAATTTGCTAGTCCCTGCTATCACATTTGCCAATTAGTTCTTACTGGTGTGCGGTGTATGAGAAAGCTACTTATGATTAAACAGTGTGTGTATCACGCATCTGGTTATATTTTCAGAATCTTTTATGAGTCTTAGCAGGCTTTCTTCTGATTGATCCTCTTGAATTTTCTAGGCAGATCATCACATCAAAATTAAAAAGAATAATACTTTTATTTATTTCTTCTAGTAGTCCTGTTGGCTTTCTCTTTTCATTCCCTTCTGATACCTGGCCAGCTCTCAGGGTCATGTTAAACAGGAAGACCAGTCCACCCCATCCGGATCTCGGTGCTCCGAGACCAGCTCATTTAGGGCACGTGGCCAGTGAGCTGCTTCTTGCTCCCTGTTCTTGGTTTCCTCTGTTTGGCAACAAGTTGGTAGAAATGTGTCCTCAGGTCGGCTGTTCCCCAGATGTCCTCCGACAGGAATGCTGGGATTTGTGCAGCCCCCAAACCACTCTTCCCTGGATTCCACACACGTCTCTGCACAGGACATCCACTCAGGTGGTCTGTACCATCTCTGGGTGGTCCCACGGTGTGGCCTCCACCAAGAGCTCCTTGGGCAGCAGCCCCTCCTGTGGGGTGACTATGTCATCACCTCACGGGAAAGGGCTTGGTGTCCTGGGCCACCTCCCAAAGCTCTTGTGTCCAGTGTTCACATCTCTGACCAGGCTGGTTTTATTTCTTCCTTTGACCCAAAGGTATTTCTCCCAATAGGAGAGGGGGTGTGGTTTGGTCTCACTGTGGTGCAGTCCTTCGCTTGCTCACGTCTGCATTTGCTGTATTTTAGTCAAGTGCTTGTTCAACAGCATTAGTCTTCTTACTGGTCGGTTTCCTTCCAGGTGTGGACACACCACAGTGTGTCTCTGAAATGAGAATCACGTAAGGAGCTATATGTTTACTGTGGTGACATCTGCCGGCCAGTTGGTAATGAACAGATTGAGCTATTCATTGTCCCTGACCTGTTGACTCTGGTGTGTGTGTGTGTCTGTGCATAAGCCTAGGTTTATCCCCACTAAGTCTACTTATCTCTAAGTTACATTGTGCTTGCTGTTGTCCTTTATTTTACTCCCCACGAGTCTCTCTTTTTCTTTTGCTCCTCCTTTTTCCTCTTCCTGGTTCTTGCAGGGTGTGCAGAGCAACACTGAACAGTGACGGTTAGAAGAAAGAGTCCCCAGGGCTTCCCCGGGGGCTCAGTGGTAAAGAATCCGCCTGCCAGTGTGGGAGACTCGGGTTCTATCCCTGATCCGGGCAGATCCCACGTGCAGCAGAGCAGCTGAGACCGCGTGCCACAGCTCCTGAACCTGGGCTCTCGAGCCCGGGAACCACAGCTCCTGAGCCCACGTGCCTCAGCCATGAAACCCGCACGCACAGAGCCTGCGCGCCACAAGAGAGGTCACAGCGACGGGAGGCCCACCCACCGCAACTAGAGAGCAATCCCCAGTTGTCACAAGCACATAAAAGCCCACGCAACCACAGAGACCTGGCATAGCCGTAAATAGATAGACAGGTAAACAAATTAAAACAAAGAAGACTCCCTATCCCTTCAAGTGTCCCTCTCTGCTTTGCTGTTGCTTAAACAACAGTGAGATTATTTCATCATCTCGGGAAGCTAGACATCTGAGGTCCAGGTGTTGGTTTGTTGGGTTGGTTCCCTCTGAGGCCATCAAGCAGGTTCTGCCCCATTCCGCTCCCTGGCTTCTAGTGTGTTGCTGCTGATCTTTGGGGTTCCTTGGATTGCAGACGTTGAACCACCGCCCACCTCTGCCTTCATCCTCGAGTGTCCCTTCTCAAGCATGAAAGAATTCATGGACTATAGCACAGAAAAGTCTTTTATCAAAAATAGCTCCATGGGGGCTTCCCTGGTGGTCCAGTGGCTAAGACTCCATGAGCCCAATGCAGGGGTCCTGGGTTCGATCCCTGGTCAGGGAATTAGATCCTGCATGCAGCAGCGAAGATCAAAGACCCTTTGTGCCACTGCTAAAACCTAGGGCAGCCAAGTAAATTAGTTAATTTTAAAAATAGCTTGATGAACAAATCATCTCTCGAGATTAAAAAAAAAAATCTGAGTTTCACCATTTCCTTCGTTTTTAGTGTGGTTTCCTTTTCCCTCTTTCTTTCCATTATTCTGGTACCTTGAAGTGGGCTTCTTCGGTGGCACAAGGGTAAAGAATCCACCTGCCAATGTAGGAGACACGTGCTTGATCCCTGGGTCAAGAAGATCTCCAGGAGAAAGAAATGGCAACCCACTCTAGTATTCTTGCCTGGTAAATCCCATGGTCAGAGGAGCCTGGCAGGGTGCAGTCCACGGGGTCACAAACAAGTCAGACACAGCTTAGCAACTAAACGACATACCCTGAAGTACGTTGTCCCAAGGGTCTGTCATGCTCTGATGTGCAAAAATGTACATTCCCTTGGTCTTAAATAAAACTGTGATTCAAAACATCCTCCTCAGACTGCTTTCAACCAAACTGTCGCCCACAAGACTTTACCGTGGGGAAATTCTGGGACTTCCCTGCTGGGGTGCAGGTGGGGGGCACCCTTCTCATATTTCTTACTGTAGCTGCGGTGTTAGCGGTGATTCATCGTAGGAACCGGAGTTTGTTGTTGTTTCAAGATAACTTCTCTTTATTAAATTTAGAGTTCCTTAACTGTAGGTTCCCCTGCCCAACCTAGTCATGAATTTTGACTTTTGTCAAGTTGTTTTGTAATCTACTGTGATAGATAATTCCTCTCTTTCTCATATCATTAATATAAGTGAATTCCAAAGAGTATTTCTGAATTTATTTATCCTCACAAACCTGAAGTAAATTGTACTTGGCCATGGTATATTATTTCAGCATACTGATTATTATTTATACCATATTCACCAGCAAGATTGATTTGTGGTTCCCTTGTGGAATCTTCCCAGTAAAATTGTTACTGTGATCTATATAGTCTGAAATGAAAGTGTTAGTCGTTCAGTCGTGTCCGACTCTCTGTGACCCCATGGACTGTAGACTGCCAGGCTCCTCTGTCCATGGAATTCTCCAGGCAAGAAGACTGAAGTGGGTTGTCATTCCCTTCTCCAGGGGATATTCCTGACCCAGGAATCAAAGCCAGGTCTCCTGCATTGCAGGCAGATTCTTCATTGTCTGAGCCACCAGGGAAGCCCCAAGCAGTCTAGTAGACTGAATTGAGAACTCTTCATTATTTTTTTAGGCTCAGAGATATTTGAATAATCTTGGACTTTGTATTTGCTTGTATGATGTATGGTGGTAAATATTTGATGAGCTTTTCTATTTTCTTCAAGGTTACAATTCCTTCTGTTGTAATTTGTTCAAGTTTTCCACCTTGAGTCAATTTTGATCATTTATATTTTCTTGGAAAACTTTTCTGTGGTTTTGATTTTATGCTTATTTTTTCCTTTAACTTTACTTTTATTTTTTTTAGCACCCTTCTTGAGTAGGGTGCTTGGTTACCAGGGTCATTTATTTTGAATGATACTTGTTTCTAAGAAAAGCATATGGTTTCAACTTTCCATTTGAGGAGAACATAAATTCTGTCTCTGGGACCTTTACAGCGAGGGTCTTCATTGTCAGTCATTTCGAAAGAGAACATTTCATGCAAAAATGAGCACAATAAAGGACAGACACGGCAAGGACCTAAGAGGAGGAGGAGGGTAAGAAGGGGTGGCAAGAACACACAAAACTATAAAAAATAGGTGTTAGTGACCGGGAGAGCCATAATGGTGTGGTCCCTCACACAGAGCCAAACATCCTGAAGTGTGAAGTCAAGTGGGCCTTGGGAAGCATTGCTGCAAACACAGATAGATGAGGTGATGGAATTCTAGCTGAGCTATTTAAACTCCTAAAAGATGATGCTGTTAAAGTGCTGCATCAATATGCCAGCAAATTTGGAAAACTCAGCTGTGGCCACATGCCTTGAAAATGTCAGTTTTCATTCCAACCCCAAAGAAGGGCAATGCCAAAGAATGTTCAAAACACCACACACTTTGAAATAGTCTGATGTTTTTCCTTTGTAATTTAAAGTTATTTAAAAGACTCACTAACCATGTGTGAGTTGAAGTAGTGAGTCTTGCTTCTTGTCATCACTCCTTAGGTCTTTGTTTCTAGATATATTATTGCTGTTTACTCCTGTCCAACTCTTTGTGACCCCATGGACTGCAGCCCACCAGGCTCCTCTGTCCATGGGATTCTCCAGGCAAGAATACTGGAGTGGGTTGCCATTTCCTTCTCCAGGGGATCTTTCCGACCCAGGGATTGAACCCATGTCTCCTGCTTGGCAGGTGATTCCTCATCACTGAGGCGGTTGGGAATCCCTTCCAGATACATAGTTTTACAGTAAGAATGAAATGAGCAGCACAGGTCTAACTTCGCTGTACCGATGTGTCATTCACTTTTCGTGGGTAATGAAACCCAGAGTGGCTTTCCCTGCCCTTAGACATGGCACACCACACTGGTGACTGATATCAGACAGTGGCTGCCATGGAGAGAGGTGGCAGTGATTGCCTGGAAAATGGGCTGGAGAGACATATGGGAGAGTGATGGAAATATTCTCATCCTGTTACAGGCGATTAAAGGGTATATTGCAATTGCCAAACATATTTGGTGTGTTTAGTGTATGTAAATTATATTGCAATTAAAATACCGGAACAATCCCTGCTTGCCAGTTAGAGCATCCCACATATTTGGATTCCATTCGTTTCCCTGGACTTCATAACAAAGTGCTACCAACTGGGTGCCTTAAAGCAATGAAGAAGGAAATGGCAACCCACTCCAGTATTCTTGCCTGGGAAATTCCATGGACAGAGGAAGAGGACTCCATCACAAGAGTCGGACTCCACTTAGTGACTAAGCCACCACCAGAACAACAGAAATTTGTCCTCACAGTTCTGAAGGATAAAGTCCGGAGTCATGGAGTCAGCAGGACTGTGCAAATATAGACACTCACAGTCACGTACGCAGCATGAGCCAGGACCGGTGATCCCTGATCGCATCGTGTGTTCCCCACACTGTCCAGCACCATTAGGAGCCACCGGCCAACCTCACTATGCTTGTTAGTTTGACAGAAATGTCCCAGAGGATCAAATGCGTGATCATCCAGAGCCTGCCTCTTACACAGATATGACTGGGGCTGTTTTGTACATCCTGCTTGCCCATCACTGTCAGAACTTCTTCACTATTGGAAATGGAATCATCAGAGCATTTCCATTGAATCAGATCCAGGAACCTTACCTGAAATCCCAGAGCCAATCCGTAAACTCGCCCTTAAGATTCTCTTCCTCTAGAGTCATCCAAGCACAAAGTGTGTATTAACCTGGGTTCTCTAGACAAACAGACCCAGTAGGATATGCATATTTATGGACAGAGATTCATTCTTAGGAATTGAGCGATGTGATTTTGGAGGCTGGCAGTCCCAAATCTGCAGGTGGGCCAGCGGGCTGGAGGCCAACGAGAGCTGGCACTGCAGCTTGAGTCTGAAGGCATTGTGGGAGCACAGCTCCGGCCTCCTAGGGGGCCCTCTGTCTGCTTCCTCAACGGCCTTCAACCGACCGGGTGCAGCCCACCCCCATTCTGGAGGGTGGTCTTCACTGACGAAGCCTGGAACATGGCAGGGACGAGGTAACATGTGCTCAGTGAGGAAAGAGTGAGAGAATGGAACCACAGAGGCAGGAGTCTACTCGAAATGAGCCTCTACCGGGGGTGAGGACCGGCAAGGGGGGGCGGTCACAGCACCGGCCGTGGATGGTGGCATGGAGGCCTTCCAGCTGTCCCTCCAGCACTGAGCCTCCTTCACCTGCGCTGTGCTGACCTCCTGGACCTTCATATGATGCTGCCTGTTCCTGGGGGCAGGGCTGCAGGAGGGGCCCCTGAGGAGGGACGTCCTGGACCCTGGACCCTGCGGGACCACCGTGAGCTCACGCCTGACTCTGTGCGACCCCGTGGACTGTAGCCTGCCAGGTTCCTCCGCCCATGAGATTCTCCAGGCAAAAATACTGCAGTGGGTTGCCATTTCCTCCTCCAGGACGTCTTCCCCACCCAGGGACGGAGCCCGCCTCTCTTAGCGTTGCCTGCGTTGGCAGGCGGTTCTTGACCACTGGCGCCCCCTGCAGGTGGCTCTTACATTCCAGGCACCCAGCAAGAGACCCAACGAGTCATTTCTTGGGTGAGTCTCCCAACAACCATCAGGCTGGGCCAGTGATTTCCCCATTTCACAGACAGGGCAACTGAGGCTTAGAGCCTTGCCTGGGGCACCAGCTACGAAGAGGCTGAGCTGGAGTTAGGACCCCACCTCCCCGACTTGGATCATTCCTGACTGCTGTCCCACACTGGGGGCCTCCTGGCGCTCAGGGGTCCTGGCTTCCCTGGGGGCCACACCCTCCTGGCCTTGAGCTTCCTGTGAAATCTGGGGTCAGAGCCACGCCTCTGTCTGGGGCTGGCAGTGACGGTTGGGGAATGGCCACCAGCCCTGGGCACTGTGGGCTCTCCCAGTACCCAGACCAGCCTATCCCCACCAGAGGACGAGGTTCCCTCTCTGGGCACCAGGACCAATGACTCAGGGAACGTCAGAGCCCAGAGGTCCCTCCTGTAGCATCTGGATGCAGCATTAATGCCAGGTGGGCCCCGCGGGGTCTAACAGGCACTGGGTTCAAATCCCGCCTTGGTCATTCTGTAGGGCACAGAGGGGGCAAGTCTCTCTAAGCCTCAGTTTCCTCATCAGTGAAATGAAGGCATTAATCCCTCCTGGGCCGGGGCCAGTCCTGCCTCTCGCCGCCGCAGTGACCACAGGCCCATGAAGTCCTGGGTATGAGGATGCGTGAGTCCAGCCCAGCCTGGTCGCGGTCCCGGGTCTCCATCCTGCGTGACTGTAGCGGGACCCGCTCTGATGCGTGCGCGCCGCCGGCCTGCGGGGCTGCCGGGCCTCGTGTCCACGGCCGGGCGCTCACACCCGGCAGCGCGTGCACGTGACGCCGCCCGGCTACACCCGCACAACGCCAACGGCTCTCCGCGCAGTTGGTCCAGCCAACGGCTCTGCGATCCCCGCGTCTCCCGAGCCCTGGGATCACCCCGGCCCACAGGGCCAGCCGGCCGCAGGGTGCCGGCGCGGTGGGTTGCCATCCCGGGAGAAGAAAGTCGCCGAACAACCACCCCCACCCCTCTGTCCTGGCAGCCAGACTCCATCCCGGGGCCCAGCTCAGCGAGTGGCCAGCCCGGGGACCTGGAGCCACAGTGGACGTCTACTCCGGAGAGAAAGGACAGGCTGCCCCACCCCTCCTCGTCTACACCCTGTCCTGGCCCCCGGTCTTCCTGGAAGGACCCATGGAGGAGGGGGCCCACCACCCTTATGGGTGAGGGTTGAGAGGCAGTTCCTGCTATGAGGGGGCCTTCTGGGTGCTCAGTGATTTCACCCCACTTTGTAGATGAAGAGCGGCCCCATCGCTCAAGGTCATTCAGCTCTAAGTGACCAAGGCCGGCTGTGATGGGGGACTCGGAACCATTGCTCTTCACCTCCACCGAGCCCGTGCTGACCATTGCGGGCCTTGTCCTGTGTTGGACTCTCCCAGCCAGGCCACCTCCTGAGACCAAGCACTTTGGGTGCCTTCATCTCTCAACCTTTATCCCCTCAAAGCCTTCCAAGGTCAGAGTCGCTGACTCCATCTTCAGTGGAGGAGACTGAGGCTCTGAGAGTCGCCTCAGGAGCTGGCCTGTCACAGGGCCGGGAGTGGCCTTGCTATAGGTTTGAACCCAGGTCATTCTGACCCCCAAATCGGTTCCAGCACAGGAGCCTTGGAGATAGCTCTGAACCAGGTTGGTGGAGAGTCTGTCATTTGGGGGAGGCTGTGGGGAGGGGGTGCTGCAGGCAGGGGGCTCTGAGGGGGAGGGCTTGGAAGGGTCCCGGGGGGAGGAAGGCGGTAGGGAGGCTGGGGTGGGGGCGGGGGGTGCTCACGGGGGAGGGAGGGTGGACCAGACCACACAGGGCTCTGAGTGTGGGGCCGGGGGTCAGAGGTCACCACAGGTTGTGTGTGGGGACAGGACATGAGGGGGCTGTCCTATCAGATCCGCAGCATGCTAGATTTGGAGGGAGCATGGAGGGCACATTAACTGCCCGCCCCCAAGCATGGGTCTCCAGTGACCTACCAGGAGGAGGAGGCCGCCTCAGTTTCCCCTGCGCACAGTGGGGGCTGTGGTGGTTGTCTGCCTCATCTCAGGGTGGGGCCCGCTGCCCGGAGGGTCCACAGATGGCCTCTTGTCGAGGCGGCCATTCAGCAGAGGTCTGTGCCCAGGGACGTGTGAGTGAGGGGACCGAGGCGTCGCCCTCCCGGTCAGCGTGAAGCTCTTGTCCATGTTGTGTTCTCATGCCCAGGCTGACATGGATGATGCAGCGTCGTCCACCTGCCGGATGGAGAGCGACAGTGAAGGGCTGGGCTGCAATCCCCGAGACCCAGCGTTCGTGTGCCCGGGGCTCCATGGACATGTGGGCAGCCAGGTGCGGCTGGAGGCCCCGTGGGGGCCCGAGGTCCCGGAGGATGAAGACGGTGTCGACTCCCAGAACCCACGGATGGCGAGAGCAGCAGAGGCCCTGGACTGTGCGGGGCGCCCCATGCCAGCATCCAGCACTGGGGGCCTCTTGGCCACTTCTGTGGTGTGGAGGGAGAGACTGGTCACCGGAAGGAAGAACTGGGAAAAGCTGTTCGGGGAGGGGGGTGGCATAATCACCTTGTTTTCCTGGGCATCAGGGGACTCGGGGTCACAGCCCACATTGTCGTGACACGCTGCAGAGTGGAGGAGCTGGGCACGTGCTCATGCAGCGCAGGGCAGCGTCCCCATGGCTGAGATCGGTGCCCTGCCTGAGCTGCTCACGGCTGCGGAGTGGGAGCTGTCCCTGGCCTTGGAGTCTGTGGGGGGGACCTGGTGACTGATGGAGGGGCCAGCTCCGCAGGGGTCGCACCCACTGGGTGAGTGGTGCTCTGGGGTGTCCATGGGCACACCCAGGGACCGTGTGACCTGCATCCAGGAAGGTGTGGGGCAGGTGCACAGAGGACAGGGCCTGGGTGGGGGACAGGGCACCATGCTGGTGGGCAGCGCCCCTCGGAAAGTCAGCCGGAGCTAGCCTGGTGGACGGGCTCCAGGGCTGGGCCGGCTCTGCCTCTGGCAGCTGTGCCCAAAGTGATGCCCGAGCCAGTGGAGATGGGCGTGGCTTAGGTCTGGAGGGGAAGCCAGAGTGCGCTCTGACCCTGGAGCTGGTCCAGGTGAGAAGGCTGTGAGTGGGCCACCGGAGGTCAGGTCGGCCTGTTGAGCAGCAAGTGTCATCTTGGCAGCAGAAGTTCAAGGTGAAGTGTGCTCGGGTGGTCTGGACTGTCTTTTTAGGAACAAGGTGCCCAGCTGGTCTTGGTCTCTTGAGTCTGTAAGTGCTTGGCTTCCCAGCTGGGTGTAGACCCCGGCAGGGCACCCTATGACTGGCCAGTGCGGGGGGCGATGAGAAGGTGCTGTTGGCAACCTTGAGCCCCTCCAGCTTCATGTGGGGGAGGGTTGAGCTGGCTCCATCCCTGGCCTCACCCCTCTGGTGAAGGTCAGCATCTCCAGGACAAAGTCATGGTGGGCGGTGGAGCCAGCGGCACTGAACACATTGGTGGTGTCAGAGGTCTTCACCTCTGGTGGGGCAGGGCACAGGAGGGTCAGCCGAGCTCTGGAGGGGGCCGCAGGCCGGGACGAGGGGTGGGCACGGAGGCTGCAAGCAGGTTCACAGTTGTTGGGCGGGGATTGAGGTGTAACTGCTTGGTGGGTGCAGGGCTCCTGTTGTCATGATGAAGATGCTCTTGACCTAGGGAGTGGTGATGTTACACGGTCCAGAGGATGTAGTTAACAGAGTGCCCACTTAAAACTGACAAAAGATGAAATTATATTGAATCTAAAATTTAGCATATTAAATATAAACAAACCTATCACATGTAACAGAAATGTGTTGCCCTCACAGGCGAGCTTCCCTGGTGGCTCAGCTGGTGAAGAATCCCCCTGCAATGCAGGAGATCTGGGATCGATTCCTGGGGTTGGGAAGATCCCCTGGAGAAGGGAAAGGCTACCCACTCTAGTATTCTGGCCTGGAGAATTCCATGAACTGTATAGTCCATGGGGTCGCAAAGAATTGGACACAACTGAGTGACTTTCAGAGGCGAGGTGGAGGAGGTCTCTGGGGTTGTAGTCGGGAGTGGCCAGAGCTTAGCGATAGGCGCTGAGGGTGGAGCTGTGGATGAGGCTGGACAGATGGCTGGTTCTGCCTGTGGAACGGGCCTGGGAGCTGGTGCCTCTTACGAGGCTGGAACATGGCTGTATCAGGCAACCGTGCTGGGGCTGGTTCTAGAATTGGCTCTAGTTCTGAGATCAATTCCAGTTCTGGCGCTGATACCAGATTCAGTGCAAGAACCGGCGACTGCAATGGCTTCAGCTCTGGAGCCGGTCCCTTTGAGCTGGAGCTAGCTCTAGTCTGGAGCTGGGGCCCGAGCGGGCACTCGTCTACGGGTGGGGCACGTTCTCGCACTTCAGGGGGCTCCAGCCCTGGAGCGGGCTCTGCAGTCCACTCTAGCCCCACAGCTGGTGGAAGATGTTGTGCTGGGGAGGCCCTGGCTCTGCAGCCCCCACCACTGTGGCCATGGCTGAGACGCTGCACCCCTCCGTGGGTGAGCGCTCTGACGGCGGGGCTGGGGTGGGCTCACCACAGTGCCCCAGGTGCCTGCACACAGCAGGGACCACTCACAGTGCGCAAGGCCCGAGTGATGGAACCTCGGAATCTCTCCGCTTGCTCATCTGTAACATAGCACCTACCTCTTAGGCCTGTTGGGAGCATCGCACTGGTTCAATAGAATTTGCTTGCTTACCTCGTACCAGGCAGTGTTCTAGAGGCCTGGGAACACCGAGCTGAGCAGGCCTGGAGCCGACGGGGGCCGGGGTCAGATGAGTTCAGGGCCCGGGCAGGGGTCCCAGCTCAGGTGGGAGCCGCAGGTCCCCCAGGCATCTCTGTCCAGCCGCTCAGGACCTAGCGGGTGGGGGCTGTGGTGCAGGGGATATGAGGCCCTTGGTCTGAGTGCCCATGCTGCCCATCACCCCCACATACCTGCTCCCTCCACTGTCCTCACTCAGCCTTGCCCTCCATAAAATGGGCCTGTGAGGATGTCTGTTCCTAGGTTCCATCACGAAGGTGGCCTTCATCTTTTCAGACAGAAGGTAACTAGCCATTCTATGTCCTCCCAGCGGTAACTCAGAGGGCTGGGCTCGAGTCCAGCAGGGGAACCAGACGGCGCTCCCAGGGCATTGGCTAGGGTCCCCCTCCTGGTCGGGGGCTGAGCTGGGCCAGAAGTCCTGGGCTCACAGACAAAGCTACTCTTCAGGTGCTTAGAAAAGGCAGCCCGAAGTCCGGGGGACTGTCCAGTGAGGCTCAGCCCTGCCAGCGGTCAACACCAGGGGCGATCTTTCCAGGTCAGCACTCAGAGGTCTTCCCTTCCTCCCTTCTTCCTCCTTATTTTCTACCCCAATAACACTTTGTTTCCTCATGTGGACGGTCATCACGTATCCTCTCCCCTACTGGAGGGAGCTGGGGTGTGTCCAGCCTTTTGCTCTGATGAAGGTGCAGGAAACAAAACATACCCATGGCAAGTGTAGAGGTGTTTCTAGGGGATGGACCCCTGACCTGGGACTACTGAGTTAGAGGGTGAATGCGTCTGTAATTTTGACAGACATGACCAAACTGTCTCCATTGGAAAGAAACATGTATTCCCATCAATGATGAATAAAAGTTCCTATTTCCACACAGCCCCGGAGTATATTTCCAAACCCTGGGGGTTTTGGAGTCATGACACTGAACTGTTAATTGTGTGTGTGACATGTCTGATAATGACCTTTGTGTTCCTTTATCTGCGCGGCTGCTTTTCTTCGTTTCTAGGGACTCTTTTTTGGGGGGGCTGCACTGCGCTGCGCCTCTTGCAGGGTCTTAGTTCCCTGACAAGGGATTGAACCCAGGCCCTTAGCAGTGAAAGCCTGAGTCCTGACCCCTGGGCCACCAGGGAGGTCCCTCGGGACTTTTTACATAAGAGGACGTGAGCCGCTTTGACACGTGGTGCCAATTATTAGTTCCAGCTGATTATTTCCTCTTTTCAAATTTATGTGCTTTGCCCTCATGTATTGTTTCTTCTTCCCCAATTAACACAGACTGTATAAAATACCGTAGCACCTATCTCGTTGTGGAAACTTGGTCTTTTCATTCTTTGCTCCCGTCTCTGCCCCGGTGACCGTCTGAATTGCTGCCACAGAGGACGTTGTCGTGCTCCCTGTGTGCACACCAGAGTTCTCATGCGGTTGTGGGGCTCTCTTTGCCTCGTTGCCCTGCATGCTGCTCTTCTGGCCTGGGGGCTGAAGCTGGGGCATTCGCCATGGTGTGGCTTTTTGGAGCAGTTGGGTTTGTTCAGCGGGACCCCAGCCCTTCTCTGCCCCCAGAGCTCGTGAGGCAGTGGTGAGGAGGAAAGGCCAGCAGATCCATGCTGGAGTGGGAGTTCTGTGGGAATAACAGGATCACTGATGGAATAGCATTTGCCAGTCCCAAGAAAATTAGACAGACAGCAGACAGATGCCTCAGAGCCAGGAACATGGGAGCGTCCGAGTGTGTGAGCAGACCCTGGGACCAGAGGGGCAGCCTGGGGGCAGAGACAAAGGTCTTCACTGTCGTTTTGTTTTATTATTCACTTAGTTTATATATGTTATATATTTTATTTTTATTTTACTTTTTGGCCTCACCATGCTGCTTGTGGGACTTGGTTCCCTGACCAGGGATCAAACCCATGCCCCCTACAGTGAAAACACAAGAGTCCTAAGCACTGGCCTGCCATGGAATTCCCTTTACTGTTTATTTTATAAAGCCTGACTCTCCTGTCTTAGCCCAGGGAATACCACAGTCTACAGTGTGAATACCAGATTCCCCTGGTCATTCAGATCATCTCCAAGGAAGCAGCCTGACCCTCTCCAGAACACACACCAGCCTCATCCCCCAGGAAAGAGCTCCGATTGCCCTTCTTTGGGATCGGAATGAAAACGAACCTCTTCCAGTCCTGCGGCCACTGCTAAGTTTTCCAAATTTGCTGGCATATTGAGTGCAGCACCTTCACAGCATCATCTTTTAGGATTTGAAATAGCTCAGCTGGAATTCCATCTCCTCCACTAGCTTTGTTTGTAGCAATGCTTCCTAAGGCCCATTTGACTTCACACCCCAGGATGTCTGGCTCTAGGAAGGTGACCACACCATCGTGGTTATCCAGGTCATTAAGACTTTTTTTGTATAGTTCTGTGTATTCTTGCCACCTCTTTTTAATCTCTTCTGCTTCTGTTAAGTCCATAGTTTCTGTCCTTCATCGTGCCCATCTTTGCAGGAAATATTCCCTTGGTATCTTTCTTGAGATCTCCAGTGTTTCTCATTCTATAGTTTTCCTCTATTTCTTTGCATTGTTCACTTAAGAAGGCTTATCCCTCCTTCCTGTTCTCTTGAACTCTGCATTCAGTTGGGTATCTGTCCCTTTCTCCTTTGCCTTTTGCTTCTTAGCTATTTTCAAGGCCTCCTTGGACAACCATTTTGCCTTTTTGGGTAACTTTTTCTTAGCCAATGGGAAAGCAAGCAGCTCAGCCAATGGGAAGCCCTCACCAGCCCTGAACTCGCACTTTCCTCCAATGGATTTTCCTCCAAAGCTCAGTTTCCCAGCTGCCTACTATTCTCTGCAGAGTAACTCTGTTCTCCTGTTTCGCGGACTTGCCTACAGTCTTTGCTGTGGTATGTGTGTCCTGATAGCAATCCTCTTGCCTTTCCTGATGAAACCCACTTTGTTAGTAAAATCACTGTCTGCTTTTCAATAAATTTGGATTCCTTACTCCACTGGCCCTAGTCACCCCAGCAGGTTCTTTCAAATCCAAGTTTCCCTTCCCCTGTGTATCTGGTAACAGGGAGCACAGGTGACTGCCAGAAGCCCCGAGTGTCTCCGGAGTTAGCTGCGCCTCTTTCTCACTATCCGCTCATCCCTCAGCCCCTCACCCTCTCCTCCTCCCCAAGCCCCTCCCATCTCTCCCGCACCTGATGACCTGGCCGAGCAGTCAATTTCAGGGTGCTTTCCTCTGTCTCCCAGAGGTTCTGCCCACCCGGTAACAGTCCCCCGATTCTACTGGGGGGCACTGCTGCCCCTGCTGGCCTCCTGGGGAAGCAGACAGACAGCTGGACAGGTATCAGGGGATGGCAGCCCATAGCTAGCCCCGTCGTCCTCTGGGCCTGCTGTGCCTCCATGCCCTTCCCACCAGCCAAGCCCCTGCCCCCTGTCCTGCCCAAGGGGCCCTGATCTGAGCCAACTGCACAAAACCTTCTATAGAACTCTCGGTGTGCCGGACATTTTCTTAAGAGCTTTCCCTGTATTAGCTCATTAATCTTCACCTGATTCTTACCTTTAAAAGGTAACCAAGGCCCAGAGAGAGGAAGTGACCTACACAAAGTAAGTGGTAGAGACATGATTTAGACCCAAAGAACTGGTCCAGAGGCTGCCCTCTTATCCAGTCTACCATGATCCAGCACTTGCTGGAGCCCCAAACCCATTCCTGTCCAAATCGTGGTTCTTAAGAGTTGCTTTAAGCCTTTCTGCCCTCCTCAAGCCCTCAGTCCTTTGCCCCAATGCTGTCGGCTGGACCAAGGAGAGCAACTTCAGTTTTGGCCCATTGAGAACTAAGAAGGGTCTGAGATTGGGCCCACTTGCATACTAACAACTGAGCCTGTCACCATTTCCCAGAAGCTGGAAGAAGACACAGGGTTCCAGGGTCAGAGACAGAGGATGTTACAACTCTCCCCAAGGGAGTGAGCACACGCTTCACATTCCCAGGGGGGCCCTGTGCCCTCCCAGCCCCGTCCTGGTGATAGGATGCTAAAAGGTCCCCAGGGAGCTCATTTCTCCTCCAGCCTGGATTATGGAACTCCAGGAGCCTTACTTAGGCCTCTTGTCAGACCCATCTCCTGAGAACGAAACCTGCCTGGGAGGCATGTGTGCCTGGGCATGAAGATCTTATCTGTCAGCCTGTGTTCATGGCTCTGCCACCAGCATTTAGGAGGCGCCTGCATGGGGTAGGGGGCTTCCCAGGTGGCGCAGTGGTAAAGAGTCTGCCTGCCAATGCAGGAGATGCAGGAGACTGCGGGTTCGATTCTTGGGTAAGAAGATCTGCTGGAGTAGGAATTGTCAACCTGCTTAAGTATTCTGGCCTGCAGAATTCCATGGACCTAGGAGCCTGGCAGACTATAGTCCATGGGATCGCAAAAGGTCAAATAGGACTGAGCACACACGCAGGCGGAAGCCTTCATGGAACAGGCGCTCAATAACTGGGAGATAAAATGAAGGCGTCCAGGCAGCAGGGAACCGCCTCCTGTGCCCTCCCCAGCGGTGGGTCCCGTCAGGCCACTTCCCACCTCTTTCTTCCTCCTCATCTCCTTTCAGGGTCCACTCCCAGCAGGGCATTCAGTGTGTGTGTGTGTGTGTGTGTGTGTGCGCACACGCGCGCACTTGAGCCCATGTGTCGATGCCCAAAGGAAAGGGTCCCACGTGGGAGAGGTGGGCAGGGTGGGTGGGCAGGGTGGGTGGGCAGGGTCCCCCAGGACCTCAGGCCGTCTGGTTCCCAGAGCAAACCCCATGGCAGGGCTGAAGCCCGGCCTCGGAGCCTGGAACCCTGCCTTCCCTTCTGTGACGGGCTCACGCGCTGTGCTGGGCCGAGTCCCTGCCCCTCTCCTGGCCTGTTTCTTAACTGTCCCGTGAGGGCTTGGACAAGAAGTGCTCAGGAGGCTCAGGGCGCTCACTGCGCTGACTCTCCCTCCTGGGGGCTGGGGGTGCGCTGCAGGCTCTCAGCCCTCCCCACCCCTGCTTCGGGATGGGGCGTGGGGGTGACCCGCCAGGGGGGCGGGGCCTCGGTCACCCCTCCCCCTGCAGCCGCACCGCGCATGCGCGTCCCCCGCCTCCCGCCGCGCGCACCTCCAACGGCTCCTCCGGTCGTGAACGTCCTGCCGGGCCCCCCAGTCCCCTGCTCTGGGGCCTGTGTCCCCTTGAGCTCTGACTCCACCCCCACCGCAGCCAGGCTGGCCGCCGAGCGCTGGGCGGGGTGGTCCTGGAGACCAGGAGACAGGACAGTCACCGTGCAAACCCCCAGCCCTCCGTCTGGACCCCAGGGCCCGGCTGGGTGAGTCGCTGGACGCCGACTCGGCAGGGAGAACGGGAGACCACCACGTCCGCGCGTCCTCTGCCCACGTTGCTTGTCTTTCTGACAGCGCCCCAAGACAGAGGTCCAGCCTGTCCCCTAGGGCAGGCCTGGCCGGTGGCCGAGGGTCAGAGGGAGCCCATGGAGAAGGGCGCCCAGCACCCCGAGGGCTGAGAGTTGGGGGGCAGTAGCGGTTAATAGTGAGGCCTCTGGTCTCTCAGTGATTTCACCCCACTTTGTAGATGAGCAGCAGTCCCAGCACTCAAGGTCATTCAAGTCTAAGTGACCAAGTCCAGCCGTGACTAGCGCGGTCAGATCATGGCTCTTCACGTCCACTGAGCCCACACTGAGACCTTGTCCTGGGTTGGGCTCCCCCAGACAGGGGACCTCCTGAGTCCAAGCACTTTGGGTGTCTTCCTCTCCCTGCTTTGATCCCCAGCACCCTCTCCCAAGGTCAGAGGCACCGATCCTGATTTCAGTGGAGGAAACTGAGGCTCAGAGAGTCACCACATGAGCTGGCCTGTCACAGGCCGTGACGTGGCCCCGCCGTGGGTTTGAGTCCAGGCCAACCTGGCCCCAAAGGCTGTCCTTGCACAGGAGCCTGAGGCTCTGAGCCCGGTCTTGGAGGTGAGTCCATTGTGGATGGGGGTGTCGGGGTGGGGAGGAGCTTGGGAGGGTCCCTGGGGGAGGGAGGCGGTAGGGAGCCTGGGGCGGGGATGAGAGGTGCTCACCGGGGAGGGGGTCTGGACCAGACCACACAGGACTCTGAGTGTGGGGACAGGGGTCAGAAGTCACTGCAGAGCAAGGGGGACAAGGTACAGGCTGTCTGGTCAGAACCCCCACTTCTCAGCTCCTAGATTCAGAGGTGTTTTTTGGACCTGTGTTCCAGCCGGTATAGCATGGATTCCAGAGAACCCCCCAGAGATGGCGGAGGTGGCCTCTGTCTCCTCCTGTGCTCAGTGGAGGCTGTGCAGTCATTCTGCTCCTCTCGGGGAGGGGCCTGCTGTCCTGAGAGCCCAGAGGGGGCTTCTCGTCAAAGCCCTTCGGGTGCCGTCTGGACCAGAGAGGTCCGAGTGAGGGGCCTGGGGGATCAGCAGGGCACTCTGGCCCTTGTCGCTCTTCTGATGCCCAGGCTGACGTGGATGCAGGGGGTCCCTCACCTGCTGGTTGGAGAGCAGCGAGAAGCTGACGTTGCAGACCCTGAGACCCAGCCCTCATGTGCCCGAGGCTGCCAAGGACGTGTGGAGCTGAAGACGAGGGCTGCTGGAGGCTGAGGGCTATGGGGATGCTGAGGACGGAACGTATACTCCTGGCCCCCAAGGAGTGGAGGATCGGCAGAGCCCAGACCCCGAGGGCACCCCGTGCCAGCGTCCAACTCCAGGGGCTTCTAGGAGCTGGGGCATCTTGGTCCCCTCTGGGTATGGAGGGAGTGAGGCACGCTGGAACTGGGAGGGGCTGTCCCAGAGAAGGGGTGGGGCAGTCATCTCCTGCCCCTGGCCACAAGGGGGCCAAGCTCACGTTGGAAAAGCTCACGATCCTCTCTGCTTCGGCCTGGAGTGCACACCGAGCACGTGGGCGCCTTCCCAGCCGCTGAGTCCAGGCCATCATCTCCTTAGCTGATCCCAGATCCTGCAGTGGGAGCTTCTACTGGTCCTGGGCTCCATGTTGGCGAACTGGTGGCTGGATGGAAGGACCAGCTTTGCCATTGTCAGATCTGACGGATGGATGCTCTTTAGTGCCCAAGGGCATAGGCACCAGGGACCCAAGCCTGGAGGGTGTGAGGGAAGCACCCAGAGGCAGAGTCTGGTGGTGGTGGGTAGGGCCCTGTGATGGTGGGCAGTGCCCTTTGCAAACTTCAGCAAGTCCTCTTGTTTCCAGATCACAGACAACACCTGAGGCTGTGGTCTGTGAGAGGCCAGGTCAGCCCGTCCATGGCAGCCACCAAAGCCTGGGGGCTGACAAGGTTCAGGGTGAAACTGTAGTCAGAGAGTGGGGGGCCATGAAAAGCCACTGGTAGCCTGGTCCACTCCAGTGTGTGACTGTTGTCTACCCAACAATGCAGACCTGGGGAGTTGACTGGCTGCTGTCTGGGGCTGGTGAGACGATGCCCTTGATTAGTTCAGTTCAATAACTTAGTCGTGTCCAACTTTTTGTGACCCCCTGGGCTGCAGCACTCCATGCCTCCCTGTCCATCACCAACTCTCGGAGTTTACTCAGACTCATGTCCATTGAGTTGGTGATGCCATCCAACCATCTCATCTTCTGTCATCCCCTTTTCTCCCCGCCTTCGATCTTTCCCAGCATCAGGTTCTTTTCACATGAGTCAGCTCTTTGCATCAGGTGGCCAAAGTACTGGAGTTTCAGCTTCAGCATCAGTCCTTCCAATGAATATTCAGGACTGATTTCCTTTAGGATGGACTGGTTGGATCTCCTTGCAGTCCAAGGGACTCTCAAGAGTCTTCTCCAACACCGCAGTTCAAAAGCATCAGTTCTTCGGCACTTAGCTTTCTTTATAGTCTAACTCTCACATCCATACATGACCACTGGAAACACCATAGCTTTGACCAGACGGACCTTTGTTGGTAGAGTAAAGTCTCTGTTTTTTAATATGCTGTCTAGGTTGGTCATAACTTTTCTTCCAAGGAGCAAGCGTCTTTTAATTTCATGGCTGCAGTCACCATCTGCAGTGATTTTGGAGCCCAAAAACATAAAGTCTGACACTATTTCCCCATCTATTTGCCATGAAGCGATGGGACCAGATGCCATGATCTTAGTTTTCTGAATGTTGAGTTTTAAGCCAACTTTTTCACTTTCTCTTTCACTTTCATCAAGAGCCCTTGATTAGACAAAGAAGAGCAAAGTAAAACCAAGGTTAGTAGAACAAAGGAAATAATGAAATCTAGAGCAAAGATAAATGGAACAGAGGAGCACTCGAGAAAATCAGTAAAGCAGTTGCTTCTTTTAAAGATTTACAAAACTGGCAAGCATGGGACAATTTTACGGAAGAAGTTATTTAACCCAAATGAAATGGAAAAATTCAGGAAACACACAAACGGCCAAAACTGATACAAGAAGAAGCAGAAAGCCTGGTTAGCCTGTAAGTAAGGAGACTGAAGCAGCAGTGGAACTGTCAACAAAGCCAAGCCCAGAGCCCGGTGTTTCATCTCAAATACTTAGAATGCCAGTTCTTCCTAAACTCTTCCGAAGACAAAGGAGGGGATACTTTTAAAGTCACTGTGATGTACATGCTGTGATGCCAGCATTAACCCGATTCCAGAGAAGCCACAAGAAAAGACATCTACAGGCCAAAATCCCTTATGGATGTGTGTGTCAGTCACTCAGTCGTGTCCAGCTCTTCACGACCCCATGGACTGTAGCCCACCAGGCTTCTCTGTCCATGGAATTCTCCAGGCAAGAATACTGGAGTGGATTGCCGTCCCCTTCTCCAGAGGAACTTCCCAACGCAGGAATCGAACCCTGGTCTCCTGCATGGCAGGCAGACTCTACCGTTTGAACTACAGGGAAGTCTTATAATGGATAGAGGTGCAAAAATCCTCAGTAAAATCCTGGAAAACAACATTGAAAGGACAATACATCGCGACCAGCCTCCCCCGACAGCTCAAGCAGTAAAGACTCTTCCTGCATCGCAACAGACACAGAAGACACGGGTTCAGTCCCTGGGTCGGGAAGATCCCCTGGAGAAAGAAATGGCAGCCCACTCCGGTATTCTTGCCTGGATAATCCCACAGACCGAGGAGCCTGATAGGCTACAGTCCATGGGGCTGCAAAGGGTCAGACACGACTGAGCCTCCAGGCCGTAGATGATCAAGTGACCCCACTGTGCAGACAGGGAGACTGGGGAGGCCCTGAGAGGCACATAGCTTGTCCAGGGTCCCGTCACTGGTGACAAGGAGGAGCTGAGTCTGAACCCAGCTGTGTCCCCAGAGCCGGGCTCTGGCTGCACCCAGGCCTCCCCGTTGGTGTCACCATGCAGGGACATGGCATGAAGTGGGGGGGGGTGACCCCTCAGCAGCCCTGAGGGCCCTTGGGAGGCTAATGTTTGAGCAGGACTCCAAGTATAGAGACCCCAGGAAGTGACGTCTCCTCCCTGACCATAGAGCCCAACAGAACTCGGAACTGGTAAGCAGGCGCCTCATCCTAGAGAAGCCCCTGCCCAGCTGGCTTGGCCGGAGCCCTTGATGAGCAGCGTGTCCTCCTGTGCGTCCTGAGGTCCCAAGGCCACAGCCACAGACATTGTCTGGTCATTTGCCCAGAAGAACCAAAGGTAACACAGGGAGGCCCAGGGCAGCCCAGTCCCAACCCAGCGGCCTCTGGGATCCCACGCGGGAGCCCTGTGTCCCCTCCCTGTGTGTGTGAGAGGGAGGGCTTGTGTCGGGTGGGCCTGCCCCGAGCGGGAGCAGGCTGAGGGGTCAGAGGGCCGGCTATGTTAACCCCCCAGGTGAAGGTAGCAGGAGGGAGTGTGGGGACCTGGGGACCCTCTTGGCCGAGGTTTGTACCCAGTCCTGGGGGTGGTCTCGCTTCTTCCCGGGAGAGGTCTGTGCACGACCTGGGAGCAGAAAGTCCAGGGGCGGGGAAAGCATCATCCTCATGCGGGCAGGACTCTGGGTCCTCAGGCCTCCGGCCCGAGGAGGTGGAGGACCAGGGCACCCCGTCCGTCCCCGAGCAAGGGGCGTCCATGTGGGCGGCACAGGCTTGGGGGCGTGCCGGGGCAGGAAAGGGTCTCGAGGGCCAAGGTGGCTGGGAACACCCACCTGCACCTGCCTCCTGCAGGGGGCCCAGAGCAGCCGGACGCGCCTTCCTGTGAACTGCCCGCAGCACCGGATCCCGACCCAGGACCCTTCTCCCTGCTCCCGCCTAGAGCTTGCCTTCCCCTCCCGATATTTCTAATTTCTACTTTTCATTTGACATTACTTACGGTGCCTTTCAGTTGAGGCCTCACTGTCACAGCATTTAATTCTTTACACTGTACATCATGCACTTCCTAAGCATGGAGTATACTCAACGATGCTGAGTGACCTTCCCCGCGGTTCCACTCCAGAGGAAACCCTGACCCGAGGGCTTGCTCCCTGGCCGCACTCACCTTCCGAGATGGACCCCACTGTGGATCTCCCTCAGCAGATCCATTTCTGACCTAAAGGAACAAAAGCCGCCCACCCCCCAGCCCCCCTCCCCCAGCCGCTGACGCCCAGAGTCTGCTTTCTGTCTCTTGTCTCTCCCTGCTCTGGATGTTCCTATAAACGGAATCGAGCTATAGGCACCTCTTTTATGTAGCCCACATATTTTAAGTGGGGAGTGGCTAATTTTTTTTTAACTTGAAGTAGCATTCTTGTTAAATAAAAGGGGAATTCTAGGTGAATTAAAAATAAGGTGTAAAAATTGAAGTCTTTTTTGTAAATATCTGTACAGTCTCAGGGTGGAGACCCCTGCTCTAAGTGTGGCCCCAGAGCCAGAAGACAGAGGGAAGCGCCTGGCTCCTCCTGCGGCCAAACAGACAAACATGCAGAGAGCTGGGAGGACAGACCACGGGCCGGGACAACGTCCCTCGCGTCCCAGGGCCAGAGAGCGGCTTGACACCCCTGTGGTCCCCAGATCTTGAAAGTCAGTGTTCTAAAAAGGGACAGAGGACAGACCTGTGCATGGCTAATGAGGCGACGCACGTGGTTGGTGTACATCTGAGACGCTCGGCCTCCGGCGACATGGGAACGTAAATACTGGAGACAGCTGTGTCGCCCCTGCACCAGCGGGTTTCCAGGCTGGTGACGACCAGCGCTGGGGACAACGTGAGGAAGAGAGGCCAGCAGACCCCTGCAGGGAGGTGTGGAGGACATGCCTCTCTGGGAGAACCGTGCGTGGACCCCAGGGCTCCACGAGTGCATCCCTTTACCTGCAGAGCGACTCCTAGGCGCCCACCCACAGGGACCCTCGCGTGATGCGTGTGCATGTGTGCCTGTGCACTTGGGGTGTCGGGGAGGATCCCAGGGGCGTGTACCCTTCTGAACCGTGGTTCCCCCAGCTGGACTCTGACCAGTCCTCTTCCTCCTCCACATTTTCTGGGGCCCCAAGTCAGAATTTCCGAAGAGCCCCTGCTATGGGACGTGGGCCATTTGCCATTTTTCATTCTCAGAATCAAGCTGAACGGAACATCTGTGCCCATAAATTACTACTTTAGGAAGAACCCATGAGGTGGATTTTCTGGGTCAAAACATGCAGTTTTTACAACACTGGCTGCAGTTTCCAACACTGGCGGTCTCTGCCCACTTTGAGCCTTGCTTGGGAAAGTGGGGCCGAGGGAAAGAGAGAGACCCTGAGGGCTGAGACCTCAGGGAGGAGGAGGAGTTGAGAGAGGAGGTGATGAAGGGACCTGTGACTGACCTGCCCAGAAGGGACTGTCTCCCCCCTTGGCCCCAAACCTGGCCCCACCCAATGCTAGAGCTGATCTGAAGCTGGGACAGAGCTGGCTCAGGTTCAAAGGGGCTCTGCTCCTAGAACAGGAGCTGATGCGAGAGCCGGTGTCAGACTCAGCTCCGGCCCCAGGGGAGGTGTGCTAGCCGGGTCAGCCTCCGAGATGGTGGAGACCTGGCCCTGCAGCTGGTGCCGCAGCTACTGCCGTTCAGCGGCTCTGCCTCTGGAGCGGCCACTGAGGCCGGGGTTGACTCCTGGGCGGGCGCTGGTGTGGCTCCAGCTGACGTCATGGCGCTGAGCCGCTGTGGGTGTGGCCTGGGTGCGAGAGCTGTCCCTGGTGCTGGAGTGGGGCTGGCCTGGGGCTCACTCTGGCTCTCATCCGGGGCTGGGGCTGGTCTCTGTGCCTCCGGCTGCATAGCCAGTCCTGGCTCACTCCATAACTGGCCCTCAGCCTGGTGGTAGAGTCGGCCATAGCTCTGGCACTGGGTCCACCTCTGGAATCGCTGTCAGGGGAGACGCTGGCCCCCCAGCAGGCGTGGAATCCGGCCCAGGAACCGAGAATAGAGCTGCCTCTGTGCCTGAAATGGCATCACACTGGGGCCAGAGCTTGGCCTAGCTCTGGTGTGGGTGCCGGAGTACCTTCTCCCAAGCCGACACTGGCTTCTGGCAGCCAAGCTGGCCCTGGCTGTGGATCTGGCCCTAGAGCCATGACTGGAGCCAGCTCTAGCTCTGAACCTGGTGCCGGCTCTACCTCTGAAGCCGATGCTAGAGCCGGTGCTGGAGCCGCTGCCTCCTGGGAACCTCACACTGGCTCTGTGCTGGTTCTCCTTCTAAATGGGCACTAGAACTATCACTGGGACTGGTGCAGGAGTCGGTGAGAGATCTGTCTCTATGTCTGGGGTCAGCGTGATGGCTGATGTCCAGGCTGCCTCCGGCTTGTGGGATAGCACCAGCCTTCCCGGGAGCAGCGCTGGGGCAGCAGCTGGTACTGCAGTGGGAGCCCGTCTGGCTGTGGAGCCAACACTGGTTCGAGCCCTGGAGGTGGTAACAGAACTGCCTCTGGGAGTGGGTCGGTGCTGGAGCCCATGCGGGAAGTGACCCTGAGTCTGGAGCTCTGGAGGGGCTGGCTCCAGAGATCACCTGCGCTCTTGGGCTGCTGCTGGGAATTGGCTGGAGTTCTGGTACTGCCCTGGAGCACTCAGTTATCTGGGGCTCATCCTCCCGCAGGCTCTGGTGCTGGCACCGGCTCCAGAGCGAGCTCTGCTCAAGAGCTGCCAGGAGGTCTCGTTGTGTTCCCAGAGCCGGGCTGGAGCAGACCCGAGTGCAATTCTGTTGCCCTGGGATCTGGGTAGGGTCTGATCCAGACTCCAGGACTGGTGCCCAAGCTGGTTCTGGAGCTTACCGAAGTTTGGGGGCTTTCCCACTAGCTGATGTCGGAACTCGTTCTCGCTCCGGAGCTGACTTTGGATCGAGTGATAGAGCTGGCTCCCGTTCTTGGCGGCACTGGCTCTAAGCCTAGAGGTGGCCCTGGGCTCAGCTCTAGCTCTGGAGCCCGCACGACCTCTAGCTGTCGGGAGTGTGCCAGAAAGGCCTCTAGCTCCAGACCAGGCTCTGGCGCTGGGGCGAGATCAGGCGCTGGCAGTGGTGCCGGCTTGCGAGCTGGCAGTCCAGCTGGTCATGGAGCTGCAAGACGACAAAAAGTTCACCAGCCTCGAGTCCATAGACTGTACGCGTGTGTGTGCGTGTGCATCAAGCACACGCCTTTTCTTCCCTTATCTTCTTACCATGTGGCATGAGGTAGAATGTACGATGTACCCACAGTAGTTACCCTCACATCCCAGTGTTTACGTTGCCGGGCATCGAGGAGAGACGAGCAAGCCTCCCGCCAGCATGCTGCGTGCCCTGGGGAGCGGGTCTGTGTGTTTGAGTCGCCTCCGGGACCTGTGTTTTGTTGGGAAGAGTGGCTCGCTTACTGTCCTCACTCCGAGACTCAGCACGGCTCCAGCAGAGCTGTGGGTCCCACGTCAGGAGAGGGCGGGCTGAAACGGTGGCCTCACCTCATTCGGTCAGACTGGTGATTTAGCCCACACGTGTTGCACAGGTGTGCCTGACGTGTACAACTAACTGCCTTCAAGAAAAGAAGTGAAAAGAGTGAGTGTTAGTCCCTCAGTCGTATCCAACTCTTTGGGACCCCATGGACTGGAGTTGGCCGGGCCCCTGTCTCCATGGGATTCTGCAGGCAAGAACACTGGAGTCGGCTGCCATGCCCTCCCCCAGGGGATCTTCCTGACCCAGAGATCAAACCTAGATCTCCCGCGTTGCAGGTGGATCCTTTACTGTCTGAGCCCCCAGGGAGCCCAAGTAAAGAAGATTACTGTCAATAATGTGGGTGGGCATCCTCAGTTGAAGGCCTTACGAGCAAAAAGCAAGGTTTCCCGGACAAAGAGGTCTGCCTCCAGACGCAGCATCTAGACGCCTGCAAGCCTGGCCTGCAGACTTTGGACTTCTCCGCCCACCGATGCACGTGAGCCAACACGTTAAAATCAGTTCTCACTCTCAGTACACATCCACACACGCGTGTGTGTGCGCACAGGTGTGTCCTGGTGGAGGGCCCTGACACGCACTGTCCTTCCTGCTCCCCCGTTACCATCACTGTTCTCTGAGGCCTTGGACTCAACGCCCAGTGGCCTGCAACCGTGGTGTTGCCTTCTGGGCTCCACCAGCACTGCCTGGGGTTATGAGCAGAACTGAGCTGACGCTGTCCTGGATGAAGACACACGGATGACTCCCAAAGCCCGCTTACTCGTGACAAGTCAGAACGTGGTCAGAGAGCTTATACTCGTGAGGTTAGCTGATGACACGTCAGACTCCTGGAACAAAAAGACAGACAGGTAAGGGCTCAGGGAAATAAACTAAACCCAAGATTTTTCAGAATGCAGACTTCCCCAACAGGAAGGTCTGCTCAGAATATGTTACCGTCCCTTTAACACAAGGCTCTGCCTGGCCACCGTCACCTTTCGGCACACAGCTTAGTCCATGCTGTTTCCTGCACAACGCTGTCCTCTGATGCCCAGCATTCTCACTCTACAGTCTAACAGAAGAGGCAGTCGTGTGTGTGCAGGCGAAAGGAGCCACCACCCCGGGAATCGTCAGTCATGTCTGAACTTTGAGCTTGTCTGTTTGAATGTCTCTTGTTTGGGGTGTCCAGTAGGCTGGCCCAGCCCCAGTCACACAGCAGCCAGGGCAAGAATCACAGGACCAAGAGACCTACACGAGGCCTTCAGCCGTCTTGCAGCGAGTGTTTAGTTGGGATTCTGATTTCTTTCAGGGAGGTTCTGGGTTTGGTGAGGGAGAAAGAGGAAGACAGGGAGGCAGATGATTTCATGGCTTAAAAGGTGCTGTGAGAGCTTTTCCCACTAAGTGCAGAAAAGCTATTTGACAAAACCCAACACCCTCTCATGAGAAAAGCACTCAAGAAACTAGAAACAGAGGGCATTTCCAGAGGACGTCCCGCAGCTCACGTCACACGTCACACTCGGTGGGGAAGGCTGGAGCCTCCCCCAGGGGGCAGGAAAGAGGAACAAGGACCAGTCCCGCCAGCTCACTGCCGCACTTCACTGGAGGCTTCAGCCTCGTCCATCAGGTAAGAAAAAATAAAGGCGTCTAAGCTGGAGAGGATGAAGCAAAACTATTTCTGTTTGCAAATTTCATGACCACGTACGTAGGAAATCACAGAGAATACACAGGAAAACTATCAGAACTAATAAACCATTCAGCAAGGTTTCAGGACACAGTGAAAGTGTGATAGTCACCCAGTCGTGTCCTACCCTTTGTGACCCCATGGACTGCAGCCTGCCAGGCCCCTCAGTCCATGGGATTCTCCAGGTGAGAATACTGAAGTGGGTTGCCATTTCCTTCTTCAGCAGCATGCAGGATAAACAGCACAAAATTCAATTGCATCGGAATGTCAACGGGGGCAGCCACAGTGGAAAACAGAAAACAGTATGGAAGTTCCTCAAAAAATTAAAAATGTGTAGAATTACTGTGTGGTCCTGCAACCCCAATTCTGGGTGTTTATCCAGAGGAAATTAAAGCACTAACCCAGAAAGATATCTACAGCCCGTGTTCACTGCAGCACTGCCTACTGTAGCCAAGATACAGAAGCAACCTAAGCATCCACTGATGGGTGGATAAAGAGGACGTGGTGTGTGTGTAATGGGATATTATTTAGCCATAAAAGAAGGAAATCCTGCCACTTGCTGTAACATGGATGAACCTTGAAACAAGTTGAAGTGAAGTGAAGTTGCTCAGTTGTGTCTGACTCCTTGCAACCCCATGGACTGTAGCCTGCCGGGCTCCTCTGTCCATGGGATTTTCCAGGCAAGAATACTGGAGGAGGTTGCCATTCCCTTCTCCACGGGATCTTTCCAACCCAGGAATTGAACCCAGGTCTCCGGCATTGCAGACGGATTCTTTTCCAGCTGAGCCACCAGGCAAGCCCAAGAATACTGGAGTGGGCAGCCTATCCCTTCTCCAGTGGCTCTTCCTGAGCCAGGAATCACACTGGGGTCTCCTGCGTTGCAGGAGATTGGATTTTTTTTGATTCTTTATCAACTGAGCTATCAGGGAAGCCCTGTGCAAAGTGAAACAAGTTAGAGAAAGACAAATACCATATAATCCACTTATATTTGGAATCTTAAAGAAAAAACATAAGGGCTACTAGATACAGAGAACAGAATGGTGGTTACCAGAGGTTGGGGCTAAAGGGGCCGAGCTGGGTACACACTTCCAGCTATAAAATAAGTGAGTCCTGGGGACGCAGCGTACAGCGTGGTGACCGCAGTTCACAACACTGGACTGAATATTTGAAAGTTGCCCGGAGAGCAGATCTTGAAAGTTCTCATCAGAAGGGAAAAACTGTGGAACTGTGTGAGGAGGTGGGTGTTGACTGGGGTGACCACTGGGCAGTATATACAAATATCAAATCATTGTCTTACACACCTGAGACTAAAATACTGTTTTATGTCAATTTAAAAAATCAACCGTGGGCTTTCCTGGGGGCTCAGTGGTAAAGAATCTGCCCTCCGATGCAGGACACACGGGTCTGACCCCTTATCTGGGGAGATCCCACATGCTTCAGAGCAACCAAGCCGTGCTCTCGAGCCGGGGCCACAGCTGCGGAGCCCAAGTGCAGCAACCACAGAAGCCCGCGTGCCAGGGGCCACAGCTGCTGAGCCCAAGTGCAGCAGCCACGGAAGCCCGCGTGCCTAGAGCCTGCGCTCCACGGCAAGGGAGCCACTGCAGGGAGAGGCCTGCGCACCGCAGCCGGAGGGAAGCCCGCGCAGCAACCAAGGCCAGCACAGCCGAAGATAAACTTTAGAAAATCAACTGTATTTCTATAGAGGAACACACTCTGACAATGAATATAAGAAAGCAACTTCACTTACAATAACATTCAAAAGGTTAAAATATTCATAAATCAATTTAGTGTCCAAAGTATTAAGACTTGTATAATGAAAGCTACAGCACATTATTGGAAGCAGTTGAAGGCCAAAATAAATAGAAGGACATCCCATATTCATGAGTCAAAAGACTTTATGCTATTAAGACGGCAATACTTCACAAAGGGAACTACAGGCTCAATGCGATCCACAGCAAATCTCAGCTGCCTTCTTTTCTTTTTCTTTTCTTTTTTTGTTGCAAACATAAACAAGCCAATGCTGAAATCCATTTGGCAATGCAAGGAACACAGAATAGCCAGAACAGTATTGAAAACGCAGAGCAAAGATGGAGGACTCGACTTCCCAATTTCAAAACTCTTATGAAGACAGTGTGGCCCCGGCATAAAAATAGATACACAGAAATAGAAACATAACGAAATAGACATAACAAAACAGACACACAGACCCTCGGGACAGAGCTGAGAGTCCGGAAACAAGCCTGCATGTCTCGACTCAGGTTTTGATGAGCGACCAGACAATTAAATGGGGAAAAAATAGTTTATTTGATCAAATGGTACTGGGACAGCCAGGTACATACACGTGAAGGCGAAGGAAGAAACTGGACTCTTCCTTACAGCCTCACAGAGACTGACTCAAAACAGATCAAACAGCGACACATGAGACAAAACTAGAAAACTCTTAGAGGAAAACGTGTGGGGATAAAGCATCTTGACCTGAGTTAGGGAATGGTTTCTTGTATATGACAAGCACAAATATAAAAAATAAATTGGATTTCATTAAAATTTAAAACGTGCATTAAAAGACAATATCACTAAAATGACAACCTGCTGAGTGGGACAAAACCTCAGCTAACCATATATAAGAGACTTGCATGTAGAATATATAGTAAATGCTCACAACTTGATAATAAACTAATAACCCAATTTTTTTAAATGGAGAAAGGAGGTGAGTAGACACTTCTCCAAAGAAGATATACACGTGGCCAATAAGCACGTCAAAAATGCTCAACATCCTCGGGAGGGAAGGCAGACCAAAACCACAGTCAACGAGATACCATTCCACATCCACTCAGTCGACTCCTCGGCCCCAGGGACCGCAGCCCACCAGTCTCTATGCACGGGATTCTCCAGGCAAGAACTCTGGAGTGGGTTGCCGTTTCCTCCTCCAGGGGATCTTCCTGACCCAGGGATGGAACGCAGGCCTCCCGCACTGCAGGCGGATTCTTTACCACGAGCCACCAGGGTAGCCCTCACATCCACCAGGATGGTTCGATTAAAAGGACAGATATGGGAAGGGTGCAAGGATGTGTAGAAATTGGAATCCTCACATGTGGCTGGCAGAAATACAAAATAGTGCGGCCCCTTGGAAGACAGCCTGGTGATGCTTCAAAATTTGAAGGGTTTCCATATGATCTAGCATTTCTACTCCTAAGAATACGCCCAAGAGAAATAAAAACAGATGAACAACTCGCGTGCAAATGTTCATAGCATGGTTGTTCAGAACAGCCAGAGGCAGAAACAGCCCAAACAGTCCATCCTCTGACGAGTGGACAAGCAAAGTATGGTAACTCTACGAAGTGGAACAGTGTTTGGCAAAACAATGAATTATTGATACATGCCACAAACATAGATGAACCTTTGACGTCGGGCTACATTAAAGGAGCTGTCACACAAAGCCACACGTTGTACTATTCTATGTCTGTGAAAAGTCCAAAAGAGAGATAGAAAGTAGGTCAATGGCTGTCTAGGGCTGTGAGGATAAGAGAAATGGGGGGTGACTGTTAACAGGCCCGGGGTCTTCTTTGAGGTGGTGAAAACGCCTGCTATCACGGTGCTGGTTGCACAGCTCTGTGGATGCACTAAAACGCTCTGGATCATATGCTTAAAGAGCTTCCAGGTGCGCTAGTGGGAAAGAATAGAGAGATCCTTGGGTCTGGAAGATCCCCTGGAATGGCTACCCACTCCAGCATTTGTGCCTGGAAAATTCCTTGGGCAGAGGAGTCTGGCAGGCTACAGTCCATGGGGTCGCAGAGTCAGACACGACTGACCACATATATTTTAAGTGGGTGGATCATGTGGCATGTGAGTTATATCTCAGTAAAGCAGTTTTTTTATTTACTTATTTTTTTTAAAAGTAATTTTCTTCCCATTCAACTTGGAGATGTGTCATGGTCTCAGGATAAGCAGGGCTGGGCACTTGCTACAGCCTCGAATGCTGGCCTGCCCCAAGAGTATGGGCCACAGCCCCTTAAACCCCACCCGGAGGAAACAGGGGAAGACACCCTCAGAGGGAGAGGCTGGCGGATGCTCCAGCCAGCAGCTCGGCATGAGCGCGTGCCCTGACCCTCCCAGGTTAAAAAAGGTTAAAAGAATCTCTTGGCAAGAGGACAGGGCAGAAATTTTATCTTTGTGGTTTTGACGCAGCTAACACACGTGTGAAGTGCATCAAAAGGGAGAGATGTGAGCAAACGTGGTGACGACATGTACCACGGTGCAGATCAAGATGCTGAGGCTGGCTTACAAGACTTGTCCAGATGGGATTCAACACTAGGACTTGGAATTCATGAGTCTTTCAGAGACTGACTCACCGGTATGAGACTCAGGGGACTACTAAGCGGGTTGAACACAAACCCTCCCAAGAGATGAGTCAAAGTGTCCAGAGGTCAGAAACAAACTCTGGTGACATACGAGGAGCAGCACGTGGGTGGTGATCGTTTAACGGGACTTTCCGTGACACACGGGTATAAACGACCTTCACTGGACTAACTCACTCCTCTCTGGTTTGGGCGTTTACTAGCCTATAACTTTTAAAGAAAAAACCCATTTGTATCACCTGTGTCACAGCTTACAGAACATATGGTAACAACATCATCAGCTGTCAGAGCTGCGAGAACCTATGGAAATCACCTAGCCCCACTGTCCCAACCCATTTTACAGATGAAGACATTGAGGCCCAGGGAAGGTGACTGACCCAAGGACACACTGGGAGTTTCTCTGACATCTGGTCCAGGGCCCTTTCTGAGGAACTGTGGGAAAACTCTCCTATCTCAGATTTAAAATTTTTTAGAATATGAGTCTTTCAAAGAAAGCTGCCTTTTTTTTTTTTTTTAAACCACGAAGCTATCCTCAAGCAAGATTTGAAAGGTAACAAGTTTTCATATCACTTTAAGGAAAAGTCCAGGTGTGCATTTTCTCCAAAGAGTAAAATGTGGAATCACTCTCTCTCCCTGACACAGAAACAAAACCGGTAACTGGAGAAGAGGAAATGAGAGCACGATGGCCGCGTTCAGTTCAGCCCCAAACAGATCTGCGCAAAATGACTCGAGCGCTGCCCGTGGCCCCTAGAGTCAACCCACAGGGAAGTGCCTCAACTCCTAACAGATGAAGCATAAAGGAGCCAAGACACGTGTGTGTCTCCTCAGCCAGGCACATCACCCTGGGCACCAGCGTGCCCCTGCTGCAAGGGCCACGATCCCCAGAAGTGGGCGGGACGGGGGTGGCGGATCCCCGCTCCCTGGGGTACCCTGGCTCAGGGTCCCGGCTCCGTCACTGGGGTGACAGGGGTCTCCAGCTCACCTTCCGGCATGTCCAGCTCATCCCCCCTTAGACAAAAAAAAGCAGAACTTGACTGCACGGGATCAGGGATGCAGCGCCAAAAGTTCGTGGTCCTCCCGGCGCCGCAATCCAGTCTGGCAGGTGAGGGGCCCCGAGGGAAAAGTCCGAGTCTTTGGTTCAGAGGCCAGTCTCTCCTGGCATCCGACACACTTCTGAAACGGACGCGGGTCCCCGGCCGCTCCAAGATCAGGGGCTCCCGGTTCTCGGCAGACAGGTGTCACCCCGAGCTCCGTCCTCCAGCCCTTAAGGGCGCTTCAAATGCCGCAGCGGACGCGGGGCTCTCAGGGCAGTGCGGGGTCTAGGGACCCGGCGCACGGGGAGCCGTCGGTGTTGCCCGAGCACGCGCTGTCCGCGGGCCCGGGCGCGCGCCTCGCGGTGGACCCGGCGCCCGAAGCTCCGCTCCGGGTGCACCCGAGTCCCCGGTTGGAGGGAGGCTCGTGCGCCCTAAGCGCGACCCCTCCACCCACCCAGCGGGGAGAGCCCCTTCGGCATCCAAACTGGGCGGAGCAGGTGCGGGTCCACCACCAGCCGAGAGGGACGGCTGGGAAACTGAGGCCAGAGCAGGCAGGGTCTGCCTGGGGCCACGAGGCACCACCAGGTGGGCAGAGTCCAGAGAAAAAGAGGGGGCTCTCGCCTCCCAGGTCTTCTCTAGGATGAGTCCCTCAGCTCTTGCAAGACCCCTGCCCACCCCTCCCAAGTGGGATCCGTTCCTCGGGCGTCCCTGCAAGGGCGCAGGTGTGCACACGTACACACCAACACACACACTCACTCACTGCCCTGCCAGGAGTCAGAGGGGAGTGCACACAGAGGAGCTGAGAAGGATGAGATGAAAGAGCTTGGGGGCAGCTCTGCCAGGGGGCAGGGGCATCCTGTATCCTAGCAACATTCTCGGCCCCTAGCATGGGGAGGGGAGACGCCAGGCTGCTGGTAGGTGGTCCCCACGCTTCTCAGGAAACTCCCTCAGCCGGCTGTCCACAGGGCTCCTCTAGAGGACGGGGCTCTGCGATCTTGTGTCCATCACTCCGAGCATATAAATGAGTATGAATCCCCTAGAATGTTGTGGGGAGCAGAGAAGACCTCATTCCTTCTCTGAAATTGGGGTTCTTGACAAGGTGACGCCAAGGCTGGCACAGCTGGAGAAGTATCACTCGGTTTTCCATTGATGACCACCTGTACTTTGGGGGTCCTTCGGGTCGTCCGTGGAGACTGCAGGTCCTATCTCTCTGGCCCCTGGGGCCCAGGAGAGCTGGCGTTGCTTCACTGTGTGGATCAGCGGAGCCTCTCTGGGCAGGGGCGCCTGCCTTCCCATCCTCTCCCCCGCCAACTGCCCAGGGTGAAACGAGGACTCAGTGCCAAGCCACAGACAGCAGTCTGTGGGCAGGGCAATAACCCTCATGTTAATAAATTTCGTCCTCAGTGTTGTGGTCCATGCTTAGGTAGGGAAAGAATTGCCAGACAAGAGACAGGGTGAGACAGAATAGAGCTGATGAGAGCGAGAGTTGTGTTAGGACGGCGGGCCTCCTGACAGAGCCAGCGACCGTCAGAGATCATCTGCCTGTTTGTCTTAAATTCTATTTTTAAAATCAGAGGATAATTGCAACATTGTGATGGCTTCTGCCATACATCAACATGAACTGGCTGTGGGTTTGCGCAGGTCCCCTCCTTCCTGAACCCCCTCCCACCTCCCTCCCCACCCCACCCTTCTAGGCAGTCAGGAGGCACTGGCTTTGGGGTCCCTGCGTCATGCAGCCACCTCCCACTGGCTGTCTGCTTTACGTGTGGGAATCTATATGTTTCAATGCCCTTCTCTCAGATCATCCCGCCCTCTCCTTCCCCTACTGTGTCCAGGCAGGGAACAAAGGAACGGGTCAGGAATCTTGCGAGTCATTTGCTGATTGGGTGAGGTACGTATAATTTCCTTATACGCGGAAGGAGCAGAACAGGACGGCCTTACATGAGACAAAAATGGATAAGCCATACTGTCCAGGAGGGCTCAAAACTCCTCAGCAGTTGCAACCTGGTGGAAAGGGCGATGGGGGTCTGGCGCTTTCTGTTCTGCGCGGGCTCAGTGAAGCTGAGGAGCAGTGATTCTGACCGCCGGGAACACCGCCGGCCTTGGTCACTGGGAGCTGAGCGAGCTTGACCTGGGACCACTGCTCAGCTATAAAGTGGGTGAAATCACGGAGTTCCCAGAGGGCCCCTGATGACAGTAAGTGCCCCAATACACCCTCATGTGGGTGGTGGGCTTCCTCCGGCCCCCACCTACACCAGCCCGGGCTGCATACAACTTCTGCCTGGGGTCCTGTGAGAGACGAATGTGGGGGTGGTGGGAAAGGGTGGAGAAAGAGGAGGAGGGGCCCCAGACCTTCTCCCTGCCCTGACCGGGTGTCTATTGCCCCCTGCGGGTCCCCCTGACCCAGCCATGCCCTGAGCTGGACCCTGGGATGGAGTCTGGTGACCAGCAGAGCTGGAAGGGGTAGATTCAGTGACCCTCGGGCCCCCAGATGTCCAACCCCGCCAGCCCAGCGTGCTGCAGCCCACCCATCCGGGAGGGTGGGCTCAGGGCCCAGGGAACTTGGGCGGCAGGGGGCCCCCGGGGTGGGGAGAGTGGGGGGTGGTAGAGGGGGGCGGTGATCACAGAGCTGTTAGCAAGCGTCAGGACACACGACCAGAGGCGCATGTGCGCTGTGGGCGGGGTCACGTGCCCGCACCCTCCGGGATCTCTCGCAGACTCTTGGCCATGATCGTGAGGCCCGGCAGACAAGCAGGAGGGAGGCCAGTATGACCTCGAGCAAGTGCCCACTACACCCGTCCAGAGGAGAGAGCCTGGGTGCGTCCTCGAGGAGCTGGGCTGAGCAGGTCCCCGTCCAACTTGCCATGAGGCCCCGGCCCGGGAGATGGGCAGAGTCTAGAAGGACAGGATTGGTTCCCACTTCCCCAGCCGGCCTCACCCCTCTCCAGGGGTTTCCTCTGGGGTGAGAGCTCCTCAGGTCCTGGAGGACCCCTGCCACCCCTCCCATGGGGGCCAATTCCTCTGGGTGTCCCCACGAGGGCGCAGGTGCACGCGTGCACACACACGCTCACACTCACTGACTGTCCTGGGAGTCAGAGGGGTGTGCATGGGGGGAGGGACAGGGCTGAGGAGGAGGAGGCTGGGGACAGAGACAGTGAGCCCCCAGCAACATGCCCGGCCCATAGCACGGGAAGGGGGTCGCCAGGGTGCCCACTGGGCCATCCCTAGAGAGGCCTGGGGAAGACAGGGTCTGGGGTTCTGTGTCCAGCACTCTGGGCACCGGGAGCTAGGATGAGGCTCCTCCCCAGTGTGGAGGGGCTGCAGGAGAGGAGGCCTCAGCTTACTCCCCCGTAGAGGGGGTGCTTAGACAGGGTGGTCCCGGAGGCCCCAGAAGATTGCGGGAGAGTCTGTTGGCCTTGATCCTCTGTCTGTGACCCACTGTGCTCCGAGTCCTTGGGAAAAGCTTTCCGCTCCCTGAGGTCCTTCTGAGCAGCGGGCAGCCTGGGGACGTGGGGGACTGGGGACCCGGGGGCGCAGAAGGGGGCAGGCACGGGACCACCATCGGGGACCAGGGACAAGACCCTCCTTGTGGCCCCTGGGGTCCTCATTTGGGCCCCTGGTTGGGCTGAGGAGGCCTCCGGAGTGACCTGAGCACGGGCACAGTGGAGGGGGGAGGCGGCGAGGGAGGCGCTGGGGTCCCTCTCGCCCAGGAGCGGGCAGGCTCTGCTCCTTCGGGGGTGGGCCCTGGTGGAACCACTGCCTTGCTGAGTTTCTGTCATGCCCCGCCAGGCTCCTCTGTCCGTGGGGCTTTTCGGGTAAGAGTATTGAGGGGGCTGCCTTTTCCCTTCTCCAGGGGATCTTCCCAGTGTGTGTCCTGCATCACAAGCGGATTCTTTACCCGCTGAGCGGTCGGGGAACCTGGACCCCAAACAAGGGATTTGGTCTCTGCTTTTCCTGCCTGGGGCTGCAGTGCTGGAGATGACCACGAGGGGGCGGGCAGTGCCCACTCTGCTCTGTGGAGGATAGCCCAGGGTCATTCTGGGCATCCCCCTGCCTCTGACTCAACAGGCACCTTTTATTGTTAGTCTCCAGGCCCACAGTGTCAGCTGCTCAGAGGCGGGAGGGGGCCCTGAGACCCTCTGTTGATGGTTCAGCTACTGCCTGGGGGTGGTGCTGACACGACAGACGGTTCCTGCCCTGCAGGAGCTCACGGCCTGGAGGGGCAGGTGGGCGAGAGCAGGAGAGCAAGTCCACGTGAGAGAAGAGCTCCAGGGAACTGAGTCAGGGTCCTGGGGGAGGGCCGGGAGCCCTGGGGGTCTACAAGGCTCCACGGGACACCGATGCCATGACCAGAAAGATGGGTGCGGCCAGCCCTGCACGCTCGGAGCAGCGAGCTGGGGGCGGCGGTGGAGGGGGGGTTGGTCAGAGACTCGGAGGGAGGAAGAGATTTTGGCCAGAGGGCAGGAGAGGTGGGAGCTGGGGTGGCCGGAGATGGAGGGGGAGGGGAGGAGGGGGAGGGCAGACCTGGGCCTGGACAGATGTCCTGGGGTCTGTGCCCTGTGATGGCATTCCCCTCACTTCCAAGAGCAAGGGGCTTCCCCCGTGGCTCAGCGGTAAGGAATTCTCCTGCAATGCAGGAGCCACAGGAGACAGGAGTTCGATCCCTGGGTCAGGAAGATCCCCTGGAGGAGGGCATGGCAACCCACTCCAGTATTCTTGCCTGGAGAACCCCATGGACAGAGGAGCCTGGTGGGCTACAGTCCTCGGGGTCACAAAGAGTCAGAGATGACTGAAGCGACTGAGCACGCACACCCACGAAGGCAATCCCTGACCCTCACACAGCGTCTGTGTGAAATGCAGGCTCCGCTCAGATGGGGACCTCTGCCCCGAGGCTGCCCAGGAGGCTAGGCCGTGGTCCCAGCTGAGGCTCCATCAGGGCGGGTCTGTCTCTGAGGCCATCGGTGGATTCCGTATGGATAGGGGTTCAAGACTTTCCTGTCTGTGGGCCGGGACCCAATGTCAGTTCTTTGTACTGGAGCCTCAGGGCACCTCATAACCTCTGATCCTGCCTCTCTAGAACACTGCATCCGAGACAGGGAGACAGAGACAGGAGAGAGGAACCCTAACCCTAACCCAGGAGGAGGGACCAGGCAGAGTCCCAGACTTTGCATTAGTGAGTCTTGGAAATGACAGCCCATTGCTTTTGCCCGATTCTGTTCATTTGAGCCCAGTCCCAAAGCCCCTCCACCCTCAGGGAGGAATCACACAGGATGTGGGCCTGGAGGTGGGGATGCTGGGGGCTGTCATGGGGCTCACCATCCACAGGTAGAGGGGGGACAGGAGGACCTTACCCACTTATCACTCATCTGTGGGGTAAAGACTGAAGCTAACGGAAAGGCAGGGGGCAGAGGATGAGATGTTACCTAGCATCACGTACGCAATGGACACGAACTCTGGGAGATAGTAGAGGGCAGAGGAGCCTGGCGTGCTGCAGTCCATGGGGTCGAAAAGGTCAGACGCAACTTCGTGGCTGAACAACTACTGCAAGGAGAGTAAATGTAAGAGAATGAACTCAAAGGAATTAAGAATTAAAGAAGAAAGCCTTCCCACCCCAGCAGGCAGTGCCCCATTCTCACCCCACCCACCCCTCGTGTGCCCTGAGCCATGGTGGGGGAGGAAGATTCCAGGGCACGTGCTTTTCCGGAACCTGGTTTCCCCTGGTGGACATCGGCCAGTCCATCCGCTTCCTCTTCTGAATTTTCCGGGGCCCCTGAATCGTGTAAATATTGAGTCCCTTTCTGATTCTTCTCTCCCATCGCTGTGGTGAAGGGAACAGGTGAGTCCATAAATCTTTGTTTAGCTCAAACCCCCAGAAGGGAGACTCTTGGTCTAAGGCAAACATGATTTTAACAGTGGTCAGGGTTTCCAAAGTCTGAGGTCTTCTTGGCCACTCTGAGCCTCGTTTGGGAAAGCAGGGGTCCACATGCTGGGGCTGAAGACCCGAGGAGGGCAGCCGACAGGCTCGGCCTGCAGTGAAGGCAACCCAAGGCCAGAGACCACTGCTGCCGCCGCCCACCCCAGGGCTTGGCCTTCTGCTGCTGGTGGCCTATGTGCAGCTCAGAGGCAGAGCCTGAGGGTGAGAGGGGAGGGTCAGGGGGCGGAGAGGGGGCGGGGTGGGGACGCAGGGAGCAGCCCCCAGAGGCTGATGTTGGGCCAGGAGCAAGCACGGGGCCCCACCCGACCCCGGGCCCCAGTTTCCAGAGCTCCAGCTCAGACTAGTAACCCCGCCTAGGCCTGGGGGGGCACCTAGGGTGCTGAGCTGGGGTGCGGCAGAGCCGGGTGACCCTCCTCTGCCCCCCCAGGAGCTGTTCAAGAAGGTGGTCCCCTCCCACTGCCTGGGCTCCAGGAGGGCAAGGAGCACCTGGCCCCCACCGTCCGCACCACCGCCACCCGGTTCAGAAGCGTGGCCCAACCGGGTCATCACCTCCTGCCTCCGGGACCGGAGCGTGTCGGCCCGCCACAGGGCCAGGGTGGTGGAGCACTGGATCCCAGGGGCCAGGGCATCCCGAGAGAGGGCCCAGGAACCCCTCTCCAGTTCTGGAAGCTTCCTGTCCTTGGAGAATTGGGTCTGCAGCTTGCCAGCTGGTCACTGTGGCTGCTGGGTGGGTAGGAGGGGAGGGGTCCTTCCGTCCCAAAGCCAGCTCAGCCTGCCCCCACGAAACCAGGTCCCACCGCTCACTGCGTGTGCACCGTGCTTCAAGGGGAGGGCACCCCATCTGCCCAGGAACGCGGTGCCGCTGGAGCACTCTCGGTTAAGTGGCCCGAGGGGCTGCCCTGGGAGGCAGGTCTGGGACTCCCCACTCTGGCCCCAATCACAGAGAATCCTGTTAGCGACACTTTTCACAGCCGTGTGGCCCAAATTGGCCATAACCTGTGAGCTTGTGAGAGTCTCAGGAAGATGAATCCATGGTGGGTGCTCCTTGACCCCACCTCAAGGCTTCCCCAGCGCCCCCGGGCAGCCCCCCATCCCAAGTCAGAGCCAACACCGAGGTGACCCCTCCTGAGCGGGGCTTGACGGACGTCTCTACACTGTAGGAGAGGTGAAGAAGGCTTTCGCAGGACCTCAGACCCACCCTGGGGGCAGGGGCTCCAGGGGGCTGTGGCAGAGGAGCAGCACAGACAAGCCTCCCAGAAAGCGGAGGCCCTTCTGCGGGGAACAAAGAGCTGGCCCCAGGTTAGGGACGCGCGTGGGGTGGGGCAGTCCCTACGGCAGGCGTTAGTTATCAAGTGCCTCTGGGCTTCGAGCTTCCCTACTGGCTCAGATGGTAAAGAGTCTGCCCACACGGCAGGAGACCGGGTTCGATCCCTGGGTCAGGAAGATCCCCGGAGGACACGCACGCTGGTGCTTTTGTTGTTGCTCAGTCGTGTCCGACTCTTCTCGACCCCGTGGACTGCAGCACGCCAGGCCTCCCTGTCCATCACCATCTCCTGGAGTTTGCTCAAACTCATGTCCATCGAGTCGGTGATGCCATCCAACCATCTCATCCTGTCGTCCCCTTCTCCTCCTGCCCTCAATCTTTCCCAGCATCAGGGTCTCTTCCAATGAGTCAGCTCTTCGCATCAGGTGGCCAAAGTGTTGGAGTTTCAGCTTCAACATCAGACCTTCCAATGAATATTCAAGATTGATTTCCTTTAGAATGGACTGGTTGGATCTCCTTGCTGTCCAAGGGACTCTCAAGAGTCTTCTCCAACACCACAGTTCAAAAGCATTAATTCTTCGGTGCTCAGCTTTCTTTATGGTCTAACTCTCACATCCATACATGACTACTGGAAAAACCATAGGCTTGAGGAGACGGACCTTTGTCTCTGCTTTTTAATACACTGTCTAGGCCAGTCATAGCTTTTCTTCCAAGGAGCAAGCGTCCAAGTGTTTTGCAGAAGCTAGCTCGTGCTGTCCCGCCGCCCACGGAAGGCAGGTCCCACCCTACCGTCGGAGGCGCGGGGGCCGCGCGAGGATCGCCCCTACCCCGGGCGCTGCTGGCCAGAGGACGCGAAAGGGGAGCTCAGCTCTTTGCCGCATCTACTGCGAGAATGAAGACCATTCTCAGCAACCAGACTGTCGACATCCCAGAAAATGTCGACATTAACTTGAAGGGACGGACAGTTATTGTGAAGGGCCCCAGAGGCACCCTGCGGAGGGACTTCAATCACATCAATGTAGAACTCAGTCTCCTTGGGAAGAAAAAGAAGAGGCTCCGTGTTGACAAATGGTGGGGAAACAGAAAGGAACTGGCCACTGTTCGCACAATCTGTAGTCACGTACAGAACATGATCAAGGGTGTTACACTGGGTTTCCGTTACAAGATGAGGTCGGTGTATGCCCACTTCCCCATCAACGTTGTTATTCAGGACAATGGTTCTCTTGTGGAAATCCGAAATTTTTTGGGTGAAAAATACATACGCAGGGTTCGAATGAGGCCAGGGGTTGCCTGTTCAGTATCTCAAGCCCAGAAAGATGAGTTGATTCTTGAAGGAAATGACATTGAACTTGTGTCAAATTCAGCTGCTTTGATTCAGCAAGCCACCACAGTTAAAAACAAGGATATCAGAAAATTTTTGGATGGTATCTATGTTTCTGAAAAAGGAACAGTTCAGCAGGCTGATGAGTAAGATCTCAGTGATTCTGCTGCAGAAACAAGATAGATGGTTCTATGGACTCAGTTGTGATGTTTTAAAGAGACAATAAAAACTCTTGATTTGAGATTTTTTCCTACTGATTATCATTTCAAACTATTTGGCCAATAAGCAGTTAAGTAAATTCTAGTGTGTTAAAAACAATAACGGAATAGGAGTGGTTGATTGATTTTGTTGTTGTTAGAAAGATGTTAGCAAGACTTAATGGCAGAGGGGGCTTGAAGGAATACCAAGGACATTTCAGGCAAGAGGAATATGGTTATCGTGGGAAGAACTTTCGGAGATGCCCTGAAGGTATCTAATTTTGCAGTGGCACAGATTTGAATATTTGTGAGGCAAATGCCTGAGTCACAGTAACTGAAAAAGCAACTGAGAAGTGATACTGTCTTAGTAAGAATTAAAAGATGGAGTTAATTTGTATTTATGATAAACATGGTTGCTGTAGTCTAAGGTTCTCTCAGTTATACTCAGATTTCAGCCACATGTATATCCTAGTCTTTGATAGCTTTAAAAAAACTTAAGAAACGTTCCATGTGTCATACTTAAGATATACTACTATACAGTACAGTAGGGTGCCCCTAAACCTGCGGTCCTCCCCTATCTCATTTGTTAGAAACTCTAACCGTGTAATTTCTTAGGCAAAACATTTAACTTTGTCTTACATACTGTGTCTAGTCCATCAATAAAATCTGTGGGCTTACTAAGATCTTGGTTTAAATAAATGGAATTAATTTAAAAAAAAAAAAGAAAGGTGAGCTCAGCCAGGGCCGCGGGCGCCACGCAGGCGGTGCGGCCGGGAGGGTCCGCTAGATGGCGCTGCGGCGCCGGCGAAGTCGGGGAGGGCGCGGGCTGGGCCTCGCGGGCCGCCGTCCGCGCTATAAAAGGCGCGGCGCGCGCTCGCGCGGCCTTTTCGGGCGGCGGGGATGGAGAGTCGGTGGGATCCCTTTACGGCCTCTGGACTGGAGGCCGAGCGCCCGCCCGCGGCCGAGCCCCGCGCCCGGCGTCTCCGCCCGGGGTGCTCTCCGCAGTTTCCTGGCTTGGAAGCCTCGGGAACATGGCGAGGCAGCGGTGGTTTAACGGGTGAGCTGGGACATTAGGGGAACGTGCCGCGTCTGGTTTTGTCTTTAAACGTATTGATCGCCTCTACTGGGCCCTGTCTCAAAGCTAAGCGGTCTACGGGTTATTCGTGGGTGTAACGTAGCGGGTGTGGGAGCGGGGCCCCCTTCCCGCAACAGTGGGGAGGGGGCGGCGGCGTGCCTAGCGCGGCCCTTCTGTCCCCTGGGGGTCTGCACGCTGTATCGTAACCTCGGTCTTCCGCACAGCCCGAAATGAAGCAGGGGTCAAACGGAAGGTAGCTGGTTTGGCGTGCAGACAGGTGTAGGCCTGGAGGTCGAATGCAGCAAAGCCAAGCCTGGGTGGAGGGCCTCGTTGCGCGCTTCGCAAGCGCATAGGCAGTCTCGGGACTCGGACCCACGGGTGTCGTGATCTTCCCCGCACTGCCCCTAGAGGCGCTGCAGGCGTGGCTGCCGTGTCACGTCTGCGTCATGAGGTGGCAGAGAGGAAAGAGGCTCGGTCTACGCCCAGTGTTCTGGCCGGTGGACATCTGGATGATTGATAGTCTGACACTTGACAAAGTGCCCACGAAGGTGGGTGTGTGTTGCTGTAAGAACGCCTGAATTCTCTCCTGGCGCTTGGCTGGGCCCCAGGACACCCCGAGGTTGCCGTGTGAGGAGCGGCAGCAGGTGGGTGTTTGCCCTCTGGCTGAGCGACCAGCGGGAAAGGTGGGTAGGTTTCAGTAAGGCCGACCTACTTGCATTACAGAATGGTGGCACTAAAACTTCCCTTTCAAAGGTGAGCTCAGTGCCACCTAGCAAGTGACATAATTTAACTTGTTTTAGGCGGATTAAAATGTTACAGGACATTCACACGTGGTTTTTCTGCCTCTTAAAAGAAATGTTAAGATAGATTGTACAGCCAGAAACTCTTTAAAAAGAAAAAGTTGCCAGATAGACAGTTCAAAGACCAGCTGCAGTAGCCTACGGTGAGGCCTGTGTAAATTCCAGAGCGTTTTTTTCGTGTCGCCTTGTTAATGGTACTTTTTTTCTATCCAGTGTCTCACTGGTGGCTCCCTGGGAGAGAAGGTGCAGAGATTTCGGCGGGGGCGGGGGTCCTCTTGGATGGGCTTCCTAGGTGACTCGGTGGTAAAGAATCCGCCTGCCAGTGCAGGAGACCCAGGAAACTTGGGTTCAGTGCCTTGGTCAGAAAGATTGCCCAGAGAAGGGAATGGTAAGCCACTGCGGTATTCTTTCCTGGGAAATCCCACGGGCAGAGGAGCCTGGCTGCGCTGTGGTCCCTCGGGTTCATCAGACACCAGCCTACTGCGGCTGTTGGCACAGGCAGACCGTGTCAGCCTCAGAGCTGACTGCCAGGGGTTCCATGCCAGCAGCCCCATTTGTTAGTTTTAAATGCTCAGTAGTAGCTTCTCTTCGCTGATTCTGGACCAACCATTCTTGTTATTTGATACAGGAAGGACGGTGACTGTTAGCCTGTGAACGAAAGCGAGAGTGAGCCGCCTCACGCTCCTGACCAAGGTAAGTGGCCGTGCTCTTCTGAGCTGTTTGGGGGGCCTCGGGGGGGGGGCGGGCACTGCCCTGCAGATGCCGGATTCGCCGGCACCACAGGTGTGGCCGCCCTGCTGCGCCAGTGCCGTTGGGGCAGAGAGGAAGCGGCTATTTCTACGCTCAGTGCTCAGAACCGTGGGCACTAAGAATGGTTTGTAGCCGAACATCAGTGGGCACCGCACGAGGGAGGCCCTTGTTCCCACATGTACAGAAGAGAAGGCTGGGGAGAACCGAGGGAGCGGACAGGCACACGGCAAGCTTGGGTCCGGTGGGATTGACCAGGAGACGTGGGAGGACATTTAGGCGTCCTTGAGCACCTGTGACGCGCCTCCCTGGCTGGGGGCTGCTGAGCTGGAGTCCTGCGCCACCCAGCCTACAAACTCCTGACGTAAGGAGTCCCTTGAGGGAAGGCCAGAGGATCCGGTTGACAGCCCTGCTGCAGGAAAACAGGGTTTGGGAGGATTCGCTGATCAGATTCCATCTCACAGATCCCTGGGTGCGGCTGGTCCACGGGGGAGACAGCTGCAGGTGGGACTCTTCAGGACACGTGTCAGGGCAGGTACGTTGGGCAGGAGGCTGGCGGGGGCTCTGACACCTTCTGGACCCTCACAGTAGGCAGTGGTTTGCCAGAATCTGGGTGTGGGCAGTGTATGAAATCCTGGAGGGGAGTCAGGTCATTAGCTGATGGGGCACCTGGGCGGCAGGTTAGGGGTGTGTCGGGCGGAGTGTGTGCAGCCTGCTGGAATCAGTTGTGGGGGTGCTTTTGGGGGTGTTCGAGGACCCGACAGTGAAAGCCACCCTGGACAGAACGGGAGGCAGGAAGCAGCTGGTGACACCCTGCTGGCAGGATGACTCCCCTGAGCTCGGCTGACCCAGCCCTCACGCCCTATGGTCCCTCCCACAGGGCAGGTGAGGGCTGTCTGCGCAGTGTGTATCTGGTTGGTTTTTAAATCCAAGTTGGGTGTGTTGTTTTGTTTTTTTAAGAGTGATCTTGAACTTGTGGCTGCTACTAGATTTTTTGCCCACATCTCGTGTGCTGCGGCTTCTCCACTGGAGTGGGGCCAGGGTGACCGTGGACTTGCCGCAAGTCAGACGGCTGCAGGTCGCAGCAGGTCCAGTCTGTCCACCTTTGAGCCTGGCGGCGGCATGTCCTTCCCCACCCTCGATGACCCCCGCTGGCTGGACCCCCAGAAACTGCGTGGAGTGTTCGGGGGATGAGGCTGAGGAGGCTTGTCTTTGCCTTCCGGAACCCCGCTCCTGTCCTGAGGTCTCCATCCAAGGTAAGGAGGCTTGACTAGGGGAGGGGCCTCGGTCTGGCCGCTCCAGCACCGGGAGGCACGCCTAGTGGGTCCCCTCGGTTTCCTGTCTGCAGGTGGGAACCCCGGAGAGCAGCCTAGCAGCCATGCGCCGCCAGACTCGAGGGCAGTACAGAGCCTGGGAAAGGCGCGGCCTCGGAAGTTGCTCTGAAGAACGAGCAGGCTCGTCGCATCGCGTGTTGAGAAGCAGCAGTGGTGTGGATGAGCAGGGTTGAGGCAGCGGCTGTGCACGTCACGACAGAGACGTGAGCAGAGGCCGCATGGCGCCCAGGGAGCCAGCGATGACAGCCCGGCAACGGGCGGGGCGGGGGCAGGAAGGCGCCCGAAGGCAGCGGTGTCCACCTGCAGTGGCAGCAGCCCCGCAGGCACCCCAGGGCATGGTGGCATAGTCCTGAAGTCCTCCAGCCAGGAGGTGCGGGATCTTGTGTGCAGGCCCACCCCACAGGCCTGAGCTGTCTGCATTATCCCCACAGCCAAGGGGAGAATGTCGATGAGGTTTACGAATTAGTCCTGAGAACGAGTGTCTCACGCTGAAACCTTGGGACCTGTGTTTTCAGCACAGGTTGTGACAGTGAGTGGAAAGATCTGTCTTGGTGAAGGAGCATGTCCCCATGTTGGCAAAACTATAAAGAATAAACGGATCTTGAATAAACTACCTTGACTTCCCTTTGTCTGATCAGCCAGGGCCCCAACAGGAGCTGAGGGTGTGAGGGGTCAGGGTCCTGGGCTCTTTTCCTGGACGATGGTAGCTTTTTGAAGTCGGTGAAACCCGAAGTTCTGCAATTGCGTGCGCCCCCGCTTACGTCCCGTCCACGTGTGGTCCAGCTCAGGGCTGGTCGCCCTTGCCCTTGGCCCCAGTCAGCCCCCAGCTGCCAGGACGTGGGCCCAGGGTGGCGTGGGCCCGTGGCTGCCCTTCCCCGTTCCCTGCAGTAGACCAGGCTGAGTAGGGTGAGGGCACTCAGGAAAAGCGGAAAAGCTGGCTTGAGAGAACTGATGATCGCATCCCTCCCAGCACTTCATGGCAAGTAGGGAAACAATGACACTATTTTCTTGGGCTCCAAAATCGCTGGGGACAGGGATGGTAGCCATGAAATTAAAGACGCTCCTTGGAAGAAAAGCTGTGACAAACTTAGTGTATTAGAAAGCAAAGACATCACTTTGCTGACAAAGGTCCATATAATGAAAGCTATGGTTTTTCCAGCAGTCCTGTACGGATGTGAGTTGGACCATAAAGGCTGAGCTTTCAAGCCAGTCAATCGTAAACAGAGAGCAACCCTGAATATTCGTTGGAAGGACTGAAGCTTCAGCCACTTGATTCTAAGAGCCAACTTGTGAGAAAAGGCCCTGATGTTGGGGAAGATTGAAGGCGGGAGGAGAAGGGGACGACAGAGGCTGAGATGGATGGCTTCACCGACATGAGTCTGAGCAAACTCAGGGAGATGGTGAAGGACAGGGAAGCCTGGCGTGCTGCACGCGGTCCACGAGGCCGCAGAGTTGAACACGACTTAGTGACTGAACAGTAATTCACAGAAAAGCTTTATTTACACATAGTTCTCCAAAGTAACAAAACCTTGGCCTGGGCAGGTCCCAGGGCCAGCCCTTGGTGCTTGGGCTCTGAGTCCTTCCCTCTTTCCTGCCAGCTCCACTGTCCTGTCGGGAGCCCAGAAAACCCGGGGCGGGGTGGGGAGGTGGTGGTGGTGGTGCAGGGGCAGGAACCGCGTGGCCGCCGCGCTCTGGTGGCAGAGGGCCTCGTGCTGTGGGAGGCGGGGAGAGGCCCGGGGGCAGGCGTGGCTGGTGGGCCCGAGCTGGCCGAGCCAGCGTCCCCGCCCGCCCGCCGGCCTGGACAGGGCGGGGCAGGGGCCCGCGGCCCTCAGGTGTACTTGGTGTTGGAGATCTCCTTCCAGAGCAGGGTCTTGAGGTGGCTGAGCACCAGCGAGTGGTGGGCCTCCACCTGGCTGGCCAGCCCGCTCAGCGTGGTGCAGGTGCGCAGCTGCCTGCCCAGCTCGGCGCGCAGGCCGGCAGGGGCACCGGGCAGCAGGTAGTCCCGCAGCAGCTCGCACACCTTGGCCAGGTTGGGCTGCACCAGGTCGCCCTTGCACTGGCGCAGGAGCGTGTCGCAGGGCGCCCGGCAGTCGCGCCCGTAGGTGCAGTCCGCGCTGCGCTCACAGTGGCGGCCCCGCAGGAAGCGGCGCACGGCGGCCTCGGGCGCCACCTGCTGTAGGTCGGCCATCCTGAAGTCGTACTTGGCTGTGTAGCCCACGTTGGCCAGCGTGGTCTCGCACATGTAGAAGGTCCCGTAGGCGCCGTGGAAGAGCTCCTCCACAAACTCCAGCAAGCCGATGGCGATCTTGGCGCGCCAGGGCCAGGCGGGCCCCAGCCACTGCTGCAGGGCCCCGTGCAGCGCGGGCGGCAGCAGCGGCCGCAGCAGGGCCGGGAGGGCGGCCGCGGGCCCCGAGCTGCGCGGGACGCCCTCCGTGACGTAGAGGTCCCCGCAGTGGCCCAGGAGCGGTGCGGCGTGCCCCCTCCCCTGCAGGGACAGCAGCAGCAGGAACTCGTTGCGCTGCAGCAGCGCCCACAGCGACCTGGCCTCTGCCAGTGACACCCTGCTGTCCTTGTTGAAGTCGGCCATGAGCAGGACCTGGCCGACCAGCGCGGGCAGTGAGGGAAGGTCTCCCAGATTAGCCTGAGGTTCGGGACCAGGAGAGAGGGGAGGCAAGACATGGGCGCGCTGCTGCAGGCTTGGCACCCGACGCCACGCATCGGCCCGATGGGGGAGCCCGGCCTCCAGCCCCCAGGATGAAGCAGGCAGCAAGGCGCTGGGGAGGCCCCTCACCACTCCTGGAAAGCCCACCTGCGTCTCTCTCCCCAGCGCTCAGGGAGCCTGGGGACTTCCTGCACGGAGGTGGGAGTGCTGCGAGGGTCGCTCACCCTCATCTGCCCCATCCACCCCCGAGTCCCACCTCCTCCCTGGCCTCCTCCCCACGGATGCCCTCCCCCTGCCCCCTGCCCTCTGGCCCCAGGCGCGATCTCATGCCTGTGGGTGCTCCCTGAGCCTCGTGCCTGTGGGGTCTGCTTGGAACCGGCGGGCTAGCCAGATATCCCCTGGCCCGTGTGGCCCCCCCATCCAGCTTGCTGCCTGCCCTGTGCACACATCCTTGGGCGTGAACTTGACACGCCAAGCCCCTAGGAGGGCCAACTGACCTTGAGAAAGCTGAGGGTCATCTCCCGGAACTCCTTAATCGAGGTGCCCCGAGTGGGCTTGTCAAACAGCACCAGTTCCCGCCGGGGGGCCACGTCGGCCCCGGCCTTCCAGCTCAGGCTCTCCTCCAGGCCACACTTGATGGTCACCTCCTTGCCCTGCCAGAGCCCGCTGTACACCTGCGGAAGCACAGGGACCCGCTGTGTACACGGCCCCCTCAGGGCACACCGTGGGCGGCAGGGCCCCAGGGGCTGAGCCCGGCCAGGCCTACCTGTTGGCCTGGCACGGAGGAGAGGCAGGTCCTCCACTCCACCTGCTGCAGGTTGCACAGGTCCTGGCAGATGGAGCCTGAGATGATGCCCTTGCGGTACTGGTCACACTGAGGAGAGCAGGGAGACACAGCAAGTGGCCTGGAGAAGCGAGGGCTCCATCCGCCTGCCCACCAGCGCCTCATTAGCCAGACGCATGGGGAGAGGCTTGCAGCGCTAATCAGGTCAAGCTCTGCAGGAGCCGCTGCCCCCACCGGGCCCTTCCTGGCTCCAGACAGGGCCTTGCAGCCCCGAGTCCTGGGGGTGTGGGCTGAGCCGAGCTGGAAGGTGAGGCCCTTCCCAGGGCGGTCCCTAGGTGGGGGGCGGGGGGATTTGTGGCGTCTGGAGCAAGCGTGGGGTGAACTCCTGGATGTGCATCATTGCTGCCATGGTGCCCTGGCCCTTGGTGGAGCAGGCCTGCAGGAAGGGAGCGTGCCAGGGCGGGGAGGCAGGGCCTCCTGAACGCCGAGGCCCTGGACTCACCTACGGGACCAGGGAGGAGGCTTCTGTGCTGCGGCTTCAGAGCCCGACAGCCGTTCATCAGGACAGAAAAGGGGAGCCCGTCCACTGCAGAGGTCCGCTCTGACCCCTTCAGTTTCCCCCGGAGCCACAAGGCCCTTCGTGGGGGGGTCTGCCAGTGCGGGCGGTCAGGCTGGGCCAGGGTTGGCGCCTGCAGGCCACGCTGCCCACCAGGGTGGGGAGGGGCTTCCACCGAAGCTGAGGTGGGCAGTGTGGCCGTCAGCCTCAGGCGGGGCAAGACCCCTCCCCTCCCAGCCTGTCTCCTGTCTACAAACCGGGCTGACGTGGGGACCCGGCTGAGCACCCTGGAGTCCATGGGTACCTGGTCTGTGACCCCGGTCCTGCCTTCCCCCCAACACACACACCCTGGGTGCCCTTGGACAAGCTGTGGAATCTCTCGGAGACGGCTGATACCCCCGTGAGGTGGCCAGGTCTTCTCGGGAAAGGAGGGGGTATCCCCGCGGCCCAGCAGCCGGGGAGACCGCTCTGGCGCTGGTGGGAAGGCCAGGGCGCTCTGGGAAGACGGAAGCTGCAGATCCTCTGGTTGGGGGGGGCACGTTCCTTGTCTGCTCCCCCAGGGCCCCTCAGTCCTCTGCATGTTGGGGGCGCTGCTGCGGGCACACAGAAGTGCTCAGAAAACACCCACCAGCTCTGAGCAGCTGCTCACTGCATCCCACTGGCCAGACCCCGTGTCCTCCCAGGCCTCACTGCCCCAAGAGACCCCTCCACCCACCCAGGCAGCCCAGGACCTCGCCTGGTGCAAGAGGTCCCCAAGCAGTACCCCTCACCGCCCCTGCCCAGAGGCCAGGCTCCCTCTACACGCACACCTGCCCCTGCACGTCCCCAGCCCGCCAGGCTGGGGGCAGAGCCATGTGTCTGGCACCCAGCTCAGGTCTGACCCCTGGAGGGCCCCAGCGAGCATTTCTGGAAGAAACAAGGCCCCCCCAGCTGGGTGCTGCACCCTCATGCCCATGTTGGCCTGCCCCCAGCCAACGATCTACGATCGACGGGCCCCTCGCAAGTCCTGTCACGTGGGCTCTGGACCCCTCCACGACCACCTCCGGACTGTCCCAAGTTTGGCCCCCACGGGACCCTGGGCAGAACAAGCCTGCTGAGCCCTTCCACAGTGCCACACAGCCCCCCAGGAAGAGCGCCCCTCACCCTGCAGAGGAGCAGAGACTCCAGGCCCCCATCAGGAGACAGGTTCAAGGCCAGGCGTCTCCCACTGCCCCCACTTCAGGACCCGAGGAGCTCCACTGGGGCAGGTCCCCCCAGGGCATGGATGCCTCAGACCCCGTTAGCCCGCTGAGGGCTCCCCACTGCCCGGGGAGGCTGGCGGAATCAGCGTCTGAGGGTTACCAGGGCCTCTTCGGCTGGCGTCACCTCCCCCTCCACCAGTCACAGGGCATCCTTCAGCAGGAGCCGTGAGCCAGTGGAGCAGTGCTCATGGGCACACATGCACTCCCGTGGACAAGCACACACAGGTTCACAAGCGCCCTCACACACACGTGCACAGCGTTGCTCTACCAGCCATAGTGGTGACTTAGCGCGTCTCCACCCCCAGGCCCCGAAGACCACGTCCTGCAGCCTCCTTGGCTGGACCCCTGGCACCCCCGGACACGTCTACAGCTGGCCCTGTCTACCCATCCGTCTGTCTGTCCACCCCCAGCCACCCGCTTGTGCCCCACAGGGCACCCCTTCCTCCCGGGCTCCCCCCGGCAACCCCCACCCCGCCACGGCCTGCAGGGACAGCCCCACAGGACGCAGCCGGACCCTCCTAGAATCCACTGGGCGGGCCTCAAGCCCCGTTTCTAGGCTGCCCACAGCAGGAGCGCTGGCTGGGGGCGGCCGGAGCCCAGACGGCCCCGGGCGACACTTACGATGACCACTCTGCAGACATGGCCGCGGCAGAGCTCCGCGTAGGACGAATAGTGCACGTAGGCCAGCCAGCTGCCTGCGAGGACGCCCAGCCAAACCAGGAAGACATACTTGACCCTCAGGCCTGGGAGCCGGCCCTGCGGGGGAGGGGGCATGAAGAAGCACAGCGTTCTAGGTGCACAGACCCCGCCTCCTAGACTCCAGCCCCGCCTCCTAGGCCCCAACCCCGCCTCCTAGACCCCAGCTCCCCAAGCCCCGCCTCCTAGACCCCAGCCCCGCCTCCTAGACCCCAGTCCCCACAAGCCTGGCCTCCTAGACCCCAGCCTCCCCAAGCCCCGCCTCCTAGACCGCAGCTCCCCAAGCCCCGCCTCCTAGACCCCAGCCCCAAGCCCCGCCTCCTAGACCCCAGCACCCCCCCAAGCCCCGCCCCAGTCAGTGTCTCCCTCCCACTCCGCGCGCACCCACTCCTGGTGCCAGGCAGGGGCCTGGTGTCTCCCAGACCTTGAAATCTCACAGGCAGGGAAAAATAATTCCCGAATGAGGAGGATTTAGGGTAGACAACTCTTTATTTTGCTGAATAAAGAGATTTGGAACAATTTTTTCCTCCTGTCCTGCCCTCATTTCATAATGACATGTAACCTCTGTACAAGGTCAGGCTGGAGAGGCGCTCCCCCACCCTGGGCCCCTCACCCTGGCCCGGCACCCTGCACACGGTTCCTCCCACTGGGGAAGACTTCAGGCTGGACCAGGGCCGGCAGGGAGCACAGGGCTCGGAGGCGCCGCCACCCTGTGAGCTTTTACGGGACCCAGCCTCGCACACCCCCCATCACAGCGGCCAAAGTGTAGACAACCCGCAGACCCACTGACAAAGGAGCGGGCAAGTCAGATACAGCCCATCCACAGGAGAGAACGGTGTTCAGCCATGAAAAGGCAAAGAACTCCGACCCAGGCTACGGCATGGATGACCCAGCAGGACATCATGTCCAGTGAAATGAGCCAGACACAAGACAGATCCTGTGTGACTCCACCCATCCAACAACCTAGAGGACTCAGACCCACAGACACAGCAGAGTGGGGACAACGGGGAGCGGTGGGGAGAAAAGGGGGGCCTGCCCAGGATGGCGAGCGCGGGTTTGAAGGGGACAGAGCTTGAGTGCTTGAGTTTGGAAAGATGAAACGAGTTCTAGAGACGGCTGGTGCTGGTGGCTCAACGACGGGGATGTGTTTAATGCCCTTGAAGGGTGCACTTAAAAAATGGTTAAGATGCTAAATTCACGCGATGTGTAATTTACCATGATAGAGAAGAGATAACTAAGATATTCAGCTCCTGGCCCCGCTGCCAGAGGCTCCGTCCCAGGAGCGTGGGGTGGGCCAGGAACTGTTTCTCTGGAGGGCTCGGTCCCTCGGCCAGGTCTCCCCGGCTGACGAGTGGAATCACAGGGTTGGGGGAACCCAGAGCCCTGTAGGAACTGGGGGGCACTGTCTCCCATCCAGCCCCCAAGCCGCGACTGCAGGAGCATCAACTTCCTTCCCCACCCCCGTCCTGGCAAATCACGGCCTCGATGGCTGCTGCCCAGCGGCGGTCAGCTGATGGGCCAGGGCTACCAGGCGCTGCCCCGTGCAAGAGCTCAGACACCCTGACCGGGGCAGCTGAGCCCCAGAGAAGAGGGCCCGGGAGAGCAAGGGGGCTTCAGACCAGCCTGCCCTGGAGCAGGGCCTCTACCAGCACTGGTCACACATCCTGCCACCCGTGGTTCAGTGGGGCGGCTCCAGTCCTGGTCAGCCCTGGGTTTCTCATCACCTGGAGGCTGGGGCCCAGAAATGGGGCCGGCGGCTCTGCCCTGAGGACGGGGCAAGGCCTCCAGGCTCAGCTCAGGCAGCTGTTTTTACGGTTCCTCCAGGAGAGGCAGGGTCCTCCCCTCCTGCGTCTCTGGCCGACTCCCTCGGCCGGCCACCCCAGAAGGCGCTGCAGCAGGCACGGCTCGGAGCCGCGGAGGCCCGAGGTGGCCCTGGCCAGTCGCAGGGCTGGGTCGAGGCCCACTGGCCCTGCCACCACATCTGTTTCCGCAAGTTTTGTTCAAAGGGAAAAACAGGAAAGCAGACCAGCGGGTGGGGGGCCGGGAGCCAGGGGCGCGGCTGGGGCAGGACGAGGTCAGAGGACTTCCAACCACGGGTGACCACGAGGCGGGCAGGGCCTCTGGGAGCCCGTGCTGGGGGTCCTGGGGGAACAGGCGGGAGGGAAGCAGGCTGTCGCCTGCACTGGCCCCAGGGGCTGACCTGGGCCAGACCCAGGTTCGCGGCCTGACCGCAGGGCCCACCTCGGACACGGCCCATGCTCCCGCCAGAGCCCCTCCAGCTCCGGCCTTCCTGCGGCGGCCTGCTCCATGGACACCGTCCCCAGTGCCGAGCTCTGAGCCACCCCCAGGTCCTGATTGCAGGCAGGCACTTCCTCCGAGGGGAGTCCCGGCCCCTACCCCCTGCCCTGCCCTGCCCCTGTGGCATCCTGACGCCCACAGGTGAGCATGCCCCCAGGACAGGGGAAAGCTCACTCAGTGCGCCCTGGCCGGCGGCTCACCGCATCCCCCAGCTTGCCCGGCTCCTAGTGGAGCATTTGGGGGGGTCACTCGGGGGACAAAGAATGATGACCGGCAGCCTCGGGGCCAGGGGCCCAATTACACCGTGGCCTCCACCCCTCACCTCCAACGCAGGAGTGTGTTTCACACGTGGTAAACTGAGGCTCAGGGTGTCTCCTCTCATTAAGGTGGGGGTGTCTGGGAACCAACCCAAGCCATCGGGAACCCATCACCTCTCCTGTCCAGGCTCATCTGCCGTTCCCGGGCTGAGCTCAAAGGCCTGACACCCCCAGTCCGAGACCCGCCACACTGGCCTCCTCGGTCAAGGCCTTTCCCTCAGGATGGGGCCGCTGCACCCCCACCTCCCAGCGTGGGGGAGGCCACAGACCCTCAGCTCCCACCCCACCCAGAGCTGGGTGGAGACCACGACCCTCCCAAGACCCCTGGATGGCAGGAGGGCTTCTGGCGCAGACCCCTGCGGGCATTACCTGGCTCCCACCCTTCTCCCCAGAGGGGACCCCAGGGAGGTGCGGGCGGGTCTGACTAGTGTTGTCTCCTGCCCAGGGCCTGGGGTCGTGAAGGTGGCAGGTTGGCCTGAATAATTTGACGCTCGCATTCAGCCTGGCTCAGACCACCCCAAGCAGCCATGACAGGGATCGCGGTAGCCGGCCCCCAAAGCAGCCCGGGCCTCCCCTGCAGACAGCAGGGTCCCGAGAGGGACGGGGATCTGTCCAAGGTCACTGTGGGGTCAGGGCACATTCTTCATCTCGGGCTGGCTGAGGGATGACCCAGGGGGAGGGTATGCCCTTCTTAGGGTGCTTCTACGGGTCCCAAGTTTTCCATCACAGAAACACAAACCTGGTCTCCTAAGTAGAGGAAAGCGGGGCGGACCTGGTGTGGCTTCGCGGCCTGCGGGAGCAGCTCCGGCCCGCGGCGGAGCGGGGGCCTTCTGCAGCCCCAGAGGCACTGGGGCCAGCCCCGCAGCATCCGCTCACTCGATCGGCAACCTCCACCCCGGGCCCTGCCTGTCCCCGGCCCCCCAGGGACCACGTACCCGGGCCCTCAGCGACCTTGAGTCCGGAATCCGCCCAGGGTCCCCGGGCTGGATGCCGCGCGACCCCGCCGCGGCCCGGGACCCAGGGCGGGAGGGGTAGGGGCGGGAGCCGGCCCGGCCGGGGGCGCGCCTACCTGCAGGCCCTTGGAGAAGGGGCAGAAGAGCACCAGGTGCGCCAGGCGCCGCAGCCGCCGCATGGTGGGCGCGGGCCGTGCGCGGGCCCGGCTCGCCTCCGCTCGGCCTCAGCCCCGCGGGCCGGCGCGCCCGCATCGGCCGCCGCGCCTCCTCCACGCCCCGCGTCCGCGCCAGAGCGCTCGCCTCTGACGGCCCGGCGGGGGCGCGGGGAGGGGGCGCGGCGGGGGCGCGCGGCGGGGGGAGGCGGGGAGCCAAGGCGCGCGAGGGCGCGTGGCCGCGAGGCGGGCGGCGCGGGGTCGCGCGGCGGGGAGGGAAGGAGGGCCGGGGGAGGCGCCCGCGGCCCCGCCTTCGCCCCGCGGCCCCCCCGCCGCGCCCCGGCGGGAAGGGGGAGGGCGCCGAGGCCCCGCCCTCCCGCGCCCCCGGCCCGCCCCGTGCGGCGCAGACTAGCCCCTGCGTGCAAGCCCCGGTCGCCCGCGCGGCCGCCACAGGAGGGGACTGCACGGCGGGGGCCGTCGGGCGGCCCTCGGAGGAGGAGAGGCGGGTAATGGAGCCGGGCAGCCTGCGGAGGTCCCCCAGGGCGGGGGCGGACGCGCGGGGCGCGGGAGGCGCCGGGGCCCGGGACGAGTCATGGGGGTCCCTAGTGGGGTCCTGCGCCGATCACAGGGCCTGGAGGGGCAGTGGGTACTGCGGCAGCATTGGCCTCTTTCTCCCGCTTTTTAAAGAGAGTAAAGCGCACTCTCGCACCGTGCAGCTCTGCCGGTGTTTGCACAGACAGCCCGTGGGCACCACCGCTTGCAGGCCGCAAAGAAGTTCGGGCCCCGCTTTCTTCCAGGCTCCCCCGCCCCGGGCCCCGCTCCGGCTCGTCCCCTGCACGACACAAAAATGCAACAAAGCGGCCGCAGACCCCAGGTCTGGCCTCTGTCCCTGGGCAGAGGCCTGGACGCTCAGCACCCCTCTTTGCCAGCGCGGGCACCAGGCACCAACTGGATCAGCCAGTCAGTCACCTCCTGAAGGCCCTCGGAGTTGGTCCTGGCTTGGGACATCAGGAGCAGAGCCGCCGTCAAGTCAGAACTCGAGGTTCTGTACGAAGGACATTCCTTTTCCCTGAGGTGATACAGGCTGGGGATGCCGTGGGAGGTCTAGGCACCCTTTACATTCCCTGCGTGTGGGAGTTCTGATCACTCCACTTTCCCATCGGCACTTGGTATCAACCCTTTAAAAATTCTAGCCATTCCATGGGGAGCCTGTAAGTGCAGTTTCTTTGTGGTTATTCGCATTTCCCCAAAGGCTATTGATGTTGGCTACTTCTTACATACTTAGTTGCTGCCTGTATATATTCTTTGGCAAAGCATCTATGCAAACTTTTTGCCCAACTTTTTTTTTTTTTTTTTTGGTATTGTTTGTTTCTTTGTTGAGTTTTTTCTCTAGTTGCAGCCAGCGGGCCGACTCTTCATGGCCCGGCACAGGATTCTCATCACAGCAGCTTCTCCTGTTGAAGAACACAGACTCTAGGTGCACAGGCTTTGGTAGTTGTGGCTCGAGGGTTCGAGCACAGGCTCAGAAGTTGTGGCTCACAGTCTGAGTTGCCCCGCGGCATGTGGAATCTTCCCGGACCAGGGGTCGAACCAGTGTCCCCTGCATTGACAGGCATACTGCCATCCACTGAGCCACCAGGGAAGTCCTGCACTTGCTTAATTTGGATGAGGTCCAGTTTGTCCATTTTTTCCTTTTATTCGTCTGTGCCTGTCAAATCTAAGAAGTCTTTGCCTAACTCAACCCAGGGTCACAAAGATTTCCTTCTGTTTTCTTCTAGGAGTCACATAGTGTTAGGTTTCACGTGTGGGTCAGTGATTCACTTGAGCTCATTTTGGTACCCCGGCTTCCCAGGTGGCGCTAGTGGTAAAGATTCTGCCTGCCAGAGTAGGAGATGCAAGAGATGTGGGTTTGATCCCCAGGTCAGGATGATCCCGGGAGGAGAGCACGGCAACCCACTCCAGTATTCTTGCCTGGAGGATTCCGTGGACAGAGGAGCCTGGTGGGCTGCAGTCCATAAGGTCGCACAGAGTTGGGCACGACTCAGTACATGGATCAAGGCAGTGTTCTGGCTTGGGGTTTGGGGGTTTCTACACGTGGACATCCAATTGTTCTCACACTTTTGTTGAAAAGATGAGCCCTGGGATGGTTTTGTAGCAGACTGTCACTGCGGAGACACCACCCTGCAAGCAGCCTTCCCAGCTCCAGGACAGTGGTTTCCAGCAATCTCCAGAGGGCAGATTTCCTGCAATTCTGCCAGCACCACAGTGACTTCTCTGCTGTCCCGTAAGTCGCAGCTGGGCTCTCCCGGCAAGATCTCAGCCTGGGAGTGGGGGCTCAGCCCAACATGGTACTTGGCTCTCTTTCTTTTTTGGCTGTGCTGTGTGGCTTGCAGGATCTTAGTTCCCCAACCAGGGATTGAATCTGGGTTTTCAGCAGTAAAAGCATGGCACGCTAACCAGTGAACCACCAGGGAATTCCCTGCAGGTTACTTCTGTCTGCTCTTCACTTCCATCTGCCTTTGCAGTCAGTAATTCTTGAAGCAAAACTTTCCCTGTTCAGATTGCCATGTGGCTTTTGTCTCCTAATAGGGACCCAGTTGACACAGGTCTGGTGCAAATGTTGTTCATTGTTCAGTCGCTAAGTCGTGTCCCACTCTGCAACCCCATGGACTACAGCACGCCAGGCTCCTCTGTCCTCCACTGTCTTCCCGGAGCTTGCTCAAATTTATGTTCATTGAGTCAGTGATTCTATCCAGCCATCTCATCCTCTGCTGCCCTTCTCCTCCTGCCTTCAGTCTTTCCCAGCATCAGGGTCTTTTCCAGTGAGTCAGTTCTTTGCATCAGGTGGCCAAAGTATTGGAGCTTCAGCTTCAGCATCAGTCGTTCCAATGAATATTCAGAGTTGATTTCCTTTAGTGTTGACAAAAGTGTTTGATCTCCTTTCCGTCCAAGGGACCCTCAAGAGTGCAAAAGAGACATGGGCATTTTTATTTATTTATTTTTGGCCGCCTCATGCAGCTTGCAGGATTTCAGTTGCCCAGCTCAGGGATTGAACCCAGGCCTTCAGCAGTGAAAGTGCTGAGTCCTAACCACTGAACAACCAGGGAATTCCCAACAGGGGCACTTCTACAAAACTTATGGAGACCCACTCTGCTCCGCAATTTGGACCATGTGGTCTACCCTCAGATACCGGATGTCTTCAACCAAATGGTAGTGATACTTGGATTGAAGACTGGGATGGGCTCCTGGGAGCATCCAGATGGCGGGACCAGAATTAAGTTTTCATCACCTTGATCCCCTTCTGGACCATCCAGGCTGGCTAAAGGGTCCTCTTAGAAGAAGAGAAGGGCATCTGCTCAGGAGGGCCTGTTTAGGGTTAGAATTGGGGTCAGATCCTAGTTATCCCCAAAGAATCTATAGAGCCCCACCCCGCCTTTCATTCTGGTCATTGCCATGGTGACCAATGACAGGTGTACCTCTTTGGGGACAGTCATATTTAGTGCTGACTAAGGCAGGAGGGCCAGGAGGGGCCAGCAGGGGGGGACAGAGGTAGAGTCAGAAGTCTTCTAAGCGAACTTTTGAGAAGGCCATTCCAGTGCTTTGTGACCCTCTGGACTGTAGCCCGCCAGGCTCCTCTATTCATGGGGATTCTCTGGGCAAGAACACTGGAGTGGGTCGCCATGCCCTCCTCCAGGGGATCTTCCCCACCCAGGGACTGAACTCGGGTCTCCTGCACTGCAGGCAGATTCTTTACCACTGAGCCACCAGGGGAGCCCAAGAGGGACCATTTCAGGCTGCAAATGGAACTGAACACACAACACCGCTCAGAGCCAGGAGCCACCGGGGCAGCTCCTCCGTGAGTCCTCTCATAGCCTTCAGAGACCCTAGTTCCAAATAGGCCACACTCTGAAGGTCTGGGTGACCATGAACCTAGAGGGGTAACACCATCCACCCCAACACACAGACCACACAGCGACATCATCGCCAACAGCCAGGGGCAGTGACGACAGCACGCACGTCATCAAGGGGCCCGAAACAGAGATGGCTCGATCAAGAGAGGTGTGCGTTTCTCTTTTGTGCAGCGTGCAGCCAAGCCTCTGGGGGCTAATAGGAGACCCCACCTTCTCAGGGACTTGCTCAAGACCTGGTTTCTGTCTTGTAGCCCAGAATGGCTGCTCCAGCTCCAAGCATCACCTCCACACTCCAGCAAGGAGGAAGAGCAAAGGGGACACGAAGAGCATGTGCTCAGTCACTCAGTGTGTCCAACTCTTTGCAACCCCGTGGACTGTGGCCCGCCAGGCTCCTCTGTCGATGGGCTTCTCCAGGCCAGAATACTGGAGTGGGTTGCCATGCGCTTCTCCAGGGGATCTTCTCAACTCAGGGATCGAACCCAGGTCTCCCACATTGCAGGTGGGTCGTTTACCATCTAAGCCACCAGGGAAGCCCATGAAGAGCATACCTTCCCTTTAAAGATGGGATCTAGAAAAGCATATTTCTCCTGCTCATATTCGGCTTCCCTGGTAGCTCAGCTGGTAAAGAATCCGCCTGCAATGCAGGAGACCCTGGTTCAATTCCTGGGTCAGGCAGATCCCCTGGAGAAGGGAAAGGCTACCCACTCCAGTATTCTGGCCTGGAGAATTCCATAAACCGTATAGTCCATGGGGTCACAGAGAGTCAGAGGTGACTGAGCGACTCTCACTTTCACTTTCCGCTCATATCCCATTGACCAAAGGCTAGTCACACGACCTTTCTCGCTGCAAAGAATGTTGGGAAACGTAGTTTTTCAGGGTAGCTGCCGCATATTCCACTCATCTCCGTGTTTTTCTGGAACCCCTCAGTCTTGGGCACAAGTATGTCATGGGGAAAACAGAGAAATGGAGGCTTGGGTCCTTCGAGACATAGATCATCCCACTGCCCCAGGTCCTGATGACCTAGGACTGAGGTCAGCATTTCTCTCCAGGCGGATATTCTGAGAGGTGTGGATGCCTTTAGGCCCAGGCCAGGCCTGGGGAAGGTGATGTCTGACCCAATGGATGGGGAAGAGACAGGGGGAGGGAGAAGACGGACTCCGGGCAGAGGGACGGAACCCGCGGAGGCCCAAGGCAGCAGGCGGTGAGCGGACGCGGAGCCTGCTTTTGCACAAGTGTTGCCCCATTCAGGTGAAGCTGCAGTGGGGCTGTGAGCCCCTCGTCCTCTCTCTGCACTTACGCTTTGTTGTCTTGACGAGTCAGGCATCTTGGGGTCGGTCCTGGGGGGCCTCGATTCAATGTGCGTTACTCTTTTCTCTCACGCACTGCATCTCCACCACGTGCTTGTCATCTGATCTTGATTTCATGTTTGCTTGACCTTAACGCTGGGCTGGAGGAAGCACAAGCTAGAATCAAGATTGCCGGGAGAAATATCAGTAACCTCAGATGTGCAGATGACACCACCCTTCTGGCAGAAGTAAAGAGGAACTAAAGAGCCTCTTGATGAAAGTGAAAGAGGAGAGTGAAAAAGCTGGCTTAAAGCTCAACATTCAGAAAACGAAGATCATGGCATCTGGTCCCATCACTTCATGGGAAATAGACGGGGAAACAGTGGAAATAGTGGCTGACTTTATTTTTTGGGCTCCAAAATCACTGCAGATGGTGACTGCGGCCATGATATTAAAACACACTTGTTCCTTGGAAGAAAAGTTATGGCCAACCTAGGCAGCATATTAAAAAGCAGAGACATTACTTTGCCAACAGAGGTCCGTCTAGTCAAAGCTATGGTTTTTCCAGTAGTCATGTATGAATGTGAGAGTTGGACTGTGAAGAAAGCTGAGTGCTGAAGAATTGATGCTTTTGAACTGTGGTGTTGGAGAAGACCCTTGAGAGTCCCTTGGACTGCAAGGAGATCCAACCAGTCCATTCTGAAGGAGATCAGTCCTGAATATTCATTGGAAGGACTGATGCTGAAGCTGAAACTCCAATACTTTGGTCACCTCATGTGAAGAGTTGACTCACTGGAAAAGACCCTGATGCTGGGAAAAATTGAAGGCAGGAGGAGAAGGAAGGGGACGACAGAGGATGAGATGGCTGGATGGCATCACTGACTCAATGGACATAAGTTTGAATAAACTCCAGGAGTTGGTGATGGACAGGGAGGCCTGGCGTGCTGTGGACATGACTGAGCGACTGAACTGAACTAAACCTATGGGAATCCTGTGGATCTCACTCTAGGCTGCTGGGAGGGACTGTGCCTGTGCAGACAGGGGCCCCACAGAGCTGGAGGCACAGGACTCGGGGCACAGCAGCAGGCGTCTTCGAGGTCTTGGAGACTTCAGCTTCTTGAGTCCCAGGACCCAATTTTTTTTTGGGGGGGCAGGGGGAGGCTCCCTTGCGTGTCTAGTGCACTGCCTGCAGTGAGCCAAATAGTGGCCCCAAAAGAGATGTGTTCACATTCTCTCCCCTGGACCCTGTGGATGGGACCTTATTCAGAAAAAGGATCCTTGCAACGTAATTAAGATCTCGAGAAGAGGAGACCAGCTTGGGTTTTCTTGGGGTGGAGGTGGAGGACGAATCCAGTGGCAGTGTCCTCGTGGGAGACGTGCAGAGAGGACAGAGGGAAATGGGGGAGGAGGTGGGGCAGAGAGGGGGCCATGCTGTCCGCGCCAAGGGAGCTGGCAGCAGTAAGGACCCTACCCTGGAGCCTGTGGGGAGTGGCCCTCCACACCAGGATTTTGGACTTCTGGACTGCAGAACGTGCAGACTAAATTTCTGTGATTTTAAAGTCACCCTTTGTGGTAATTTGTTACAGGGGGTGCTTTCAAGAAAGAGAAAGTTCTGCACCTGGAATGTGGCTTGCAGCAGGGGCCTTGGAGAGGTGCAGCTGGTGGGGATGGTCCCAGGCATCTTCTGGCTCCCAGCCTGTAGTTTGGAGGGATCTTATTTTCCAGATGCTGAGGGAGGCTTTTTTTTTTTTTTCCTTATGTTCATTGGCCATTTCTCCTTTGTGGTTTATTAATTGCATATCATACTCTTTTAAAAGTATCTATTTTTATTTATGCTTGGCTGCACCGGGTCTTGGAGGTGGCATGCAGAATCTTCCGTTGTGGCACGTGGGATCTAATTCCCCAACCAGGGATTGAACCCAGGCCCCCTGCCTCGGGAGCTCAGAAGCTTAGGCACTGGGGACATGCCACCAGGGACATGCCTGAGGGATTCTTTTCAGAATGGCTTTTGGACGCCTTCTTGCTCTTCTTCCCAGGATATTCTGTCTATGAATTCTTTTTTAAAAAAACATTTTTATAATTCTTTTCCATGCACCTAGTTGCAAAAGCATCTTGAATCCGTGATCTGCTGCCGCGTAACAGAGCACCCCACGCCCAGCAGCTCAGAGCAGGGAACGCTTTGGTGGGTCAGGAATCCGGAGCCACTCAGCCACATGTTCATTTCTGGTCCAGGGTCTCTGCAAAGCCAGGCTCTTGGTCCTTTGAAGGCTTAAGCGGGGGTGGTGCTGCCGGGGTGGTGCTGGCTGGAGGTCAGTTCCCGGCCAGGCCGACCTCTGCTTGAGTGTGCTCACAGCGTGGTGGCCTGCAATCTGAGTGCCAGGTTGGGGCAGAGGTCCCTGGAAGTCACACAGCAGCATTCCCCCTGTGCCGGGAGTGAGGGTCCGGGGGCCCCCTGGGAGCCTGCACCACTTATCCCTGAGGATGAGTCAGATCTTCACAGGGAGGCTATGAGGGGATTAAACCACAGCAGGAGACGCTGAGGTTAGATCCAGTGCAGAACTTTTCTTAGTGTGACCCCAACCAATGTGTTGTATTTCCCAGCAGGTTCTCACAGAAGCCCTAAGACAGGAGACTGTTCCTCCACGCTGTATAGCCAGCCAGCCTGGGTCGTGAAGATGAGCACCCTCTCAAAGCCACATGCTGCTGTGATGGGGCCAGGCCGGGCAGCATAGTAACTATCTGCATGAATTATTTCACGACAGGAGGTCCTGGTAGGAACCCTAAACTAACTAGCCACCACCAGCCAGAAGAGTTCAGGAAAGGTCAAAAGGAGATGCCACGTGTCCCACCACCTCCCAGAATCCTTCTCACTGGAATCCATCTGGGCTGAACAATGCGTGTACCGCTAGGAAGGACCCTGGATCAGAAAGATTGCCAGAGACAACCCAGAAACTAATCCTATCATCAGTAAACCCGAGCCTTTGAGCCACGTGTCAGAGCAGTCCACCTGGGTCCCCTCACCCTCCTGCTCTCTGCCTGGGCGCCCCTTCCCAATAAAGGAGCATGTGTGAGCATGTGTGTCTCCTCGGACAATTCATTTCCCAGTGTCAGACAAGAGCTCACTCTCGGGCCCTGGAAGCGGTCCCCCTTCCTGCAACAAATGGCAATCAGCAGATGTGTTCGGGGGGACTGGAAGAAGAATGGACAGGGGTGAGCGTCAGCTGAGGACAGTCTGCGGCCAGGAGGCGGGGAGGGAAACAGGCAGGGGCTAACCTCCCTGGGACTGTGGCTCCCACATTCTCACAGTTAGTGCTGCCCAGGACCTGCCCCTTCGCCATCAGAGGCCCCCTGGAGTGGGGATGGCAGGTCTCCTCCCCAGCTACCCGGGTGGGGGCTCCATGCTGAGTTACCGTGGAAAGCAGGTGGTTAAAAACCTTTGCCCCAGAAATGTCACCTGCTGGAACCTGTCCTGAGTTAATCATTCAGGAAGGAGGTGAAGACCTAGCTGGTCACTCACCCAGCCTTGTTCAGAGAGAGTTCAGGACATCCCCATGCCCGCCGAGAGGTGACTGGTCACATAAACAAATGAAGGTCCGTTCAGGCGACAGTCCTGTGCAAACCTTAAGACAACACCACAGCCCCAGGCCCCGAACGCTGGATGCTTCTCAAGAGAGACACATTCTCCAGGGCCCGGGGGTCTGCCCGACCCCTACAGGGAAGCCATAGCCTGCGTCCACACCCTCAAGACGGCCAAGATTTGGGGGGAAACCAGTATTTCCTACGCCAAAAGGAAGCTTATCTTTATTGATGTTTGCATGTGTGCGTGTCTGACTCTTGACGATGCGATAGCCCTCCAGGCTCCTCTGTCCGTGGGATTCTCCAGGCAAGAATGCTGGTGTGGGTTGCCATGCCCTCCTCCAGGGGATCTTCCCAACCCAGGGATTGAACTTGCATCTCTATGTCTCCTGCATTGGCAGGCGGGTTCTTTCCACTAGCACCACCCGGGCAGCCTACGGATGTTTGGATAAGTTCATTTACCTGTCATCCAAGTGAAAACACAACGCTTAGTAAAACTTCACTTAGGACTTGTGGACCCCTGAGAATACAGCGGAGGACTCCAGATCTCCCGAGAAAACCAGTGACCAAGCGTAGGGGGAGTGTGGCCCCAGTTGTGTGAACTACCCACAGGTATGCAGGTGTACACTGATGGGTGTATATGCAATAATAAAAAAAAATCCTAAAATCTGGAAAGCCATGCCACAGTGATAACATCGGTTGGATGTTGAGGTCACAGGTGACTTTTATTCATTCTTACCCACCTGTATCTTTTCTTACTGAGGTGAAATTCATATGCTGTAAATTTGTTTTAAATTGTACAGTTGAGCGGCATTTAGTACATTCACAGTGTTGGGCAATCAACAAGTCTATCTGATTCCAGAACGTTTCCATCCCCCCGAAAAGAAACCCAAGTACCCCACAAGACTGACTCCTGATTTCCCCCACCCCGGCCCCTGTCACCCACCAATCTGATTTCTGTCTCTCAAAACCCTTCTCTTCTGGATATTTTATACGAGGGGAATCACAGTATACATCCCCGGGGGATGGCACAGCAACCCACTCCAGTACTCTTGCCTGGAGAATCCCCATGGACAGAGGAGCCTGGTGGGCTATAGTCCACAGGGTCACAGACAGTCAGACACAACCGCGTCGACTTCGCACACGCGCGCGCAGGCACGCACGCACGCGGGCATGCACGCACGTGCACTATACACCCCTTTTTGTCTTGCTTCTTTCCCTTAGTTCCGGGTGTTCGTGTGTGGGGTAACGTGGTCAGAAATTCATTCCTTCTCATGGCCGACTAGTACCCCGTGGTATGGATGGTCCATGTATTATTCCATTCATGAATAGAAATGTGCGTTTATTACCTGTACTTTTTTTTGGGCCACGTCACACAATGTGTGAGATCTTAGCTTCCCGACCGAGGATTGAGCCCGCACGCCCTGCACTGGAAGGCAGAGTCTTAGCTACTGGATCGCCAGGGAAGCCCCACCTGTATCTTTTACAACGAACGTCTTAAGACCCTCCGTGCGAAGGATGAGCCTGGCGGAGGGCCTTGCCCCACCTTCTCTCCCGAGTCCTCCCTGTCCCATCCTTGTTCACTTCTCCCCCCTCCCTGCTTCCGGGCTTCAACCGGCTTGACCTGAGGATCTGGAGGAGGTACGGTTAGGACTGTTATCAATACAGGTCATAAGGATGGCTCGTGTTCCGCTCTGGGGTCTTTCAGATCCTCGACGCTTGAACATTCCCAGCAGCGCCACGCCAGGCATGGAAGGACAGGCGTCGTGGTCCTAGGAAAGGGGAGCTGTGCAGGTGCGCGTGCAGACGGACAGGGACTGTCCATGCGCCTAGAGGGTCTGCAGGAGGCGCCAGGCAGCCCTGCCGAGGGCCGCCAGCTCGCTCCAGTCCCCAAAGGGCAGAGAGGGCTGGGGCGGGCTCCCCGTGTGGGCGTCTGGGCCTCACTGTGCAGTTGTTCCTCCAAGATAAACTCGGAGGGGCGCTTCCCCAACTTCCGCGGTCTCCGAGGGTCGGGGCCCAACGGGCACAGGAAGGGGAGGGTTCGCCTAGAAGCAGTTCTAGGCGAACGGAACCCACAAACCCGCTCTGGGGGGCTCTGTCTTCTGAGGACAGGTTCTCCCCAGAGGGTGTGGCGTGTGGACTATGTTCTGGTGGGGCTGCGGTCCCCCTGGTGAGATGCTGGGTGCCTGCCAGGCCCCTTACACTCTGTCTGGCCAGCCCGACCATTTTTCCTTGGGCCGGCCTGCGCTCCTGCCCGGGGCCTTAAGGAGGTGGTGGGAAAACAGGCCCACCGGCAGCGCTGTGGGGGCTGCAGGGCAGAGGCAGAGCGCTCCTGAGGCGCCCCTGGGGCCCGGGGTCTGCCTGCACCGGCCAGGCAGCTGAAGTGCAAGCCAGACTCCACGCGGGCCCTCGGGAGGCCCTGACCAGCGGGGACGCTGCGCGCACCCCTCCCCCGCTGACCCCGGGCGGCCTGTGTGCTGAGAGACCAGCAGGAGCGAGCCGGCCAGCCCTCCACAGTGGCCATGGCCACCCTCGGCAGGGACGCCAGACGGCAGTGCCGTCAGCCCAACGGATCAGGGGGCGGCCTCCCCAGGACGCTGGTCTTAGAGGGACTTCTGGGGCTGATGCAGGTGGTGGGGGGGGGGGCTCCCCCTCCCTAGGGGCTCAGGGCCAGGCCAAGGTGACCAGACCTGCCCGGGAGTCCTCGGCCCCTGGGGCTGCAGCCCCTGCCCTCTCACAGTGCCCAGGGACGTCCAGCTGCACCGCTGGGTCCAGCTGGAGGCACAGCTGGTCTTACAGAACCCAGTGACCAGGCGCGGGGTCTCGCACCCCTGTCAGGACTCCTTGCCAGCTGGGGTGGCCCACCGGACTTTTGGGGTCACACACACTGCTTATGGCTGCTAAGACCCCACAGGATACCCCCGCCCCCTGCCTTGGGTCCCGAGCAGGGCCCATCATCTGCCAGGCCCAGAGCCCAGGACCCGGGGTCCACAAGCTTCTAGGGGCCCATGGGAGTGTTTTCAATTTTTTTTTTTCCCTCCAAATCAGAAAGAAATTGGAAAGGAAAATAATGAAATTTTAGGGTTCCTTTTTACTTTTTTTATACCAATATGGTCAGAATATAACTTTCATTGTTTTTATAGAGGAAGGGAGGGAGGCAGAGACAGGAGGAAGCAGGAAAAGGGGACAGAGCGGGAGGAAGGGAGTGGGAGAGCTTGGAGCCCACGGCCTTGGCGGCAGGCAGGTGCTCTGTTGCCCCAGCCTCCGATGTTGGGGTGAGTGTCCGGGGGCTGCTGCTCCCAGCCTGTGCCCGACTCCACGCCAGGTGGAGAGGTGGGTGGGTGGGGAGTTCAGAGGAAGGGGACAGAGTTCAGAGTGGGCAGGGGGTGGGAGGAAGGGAAGCCCCTAAACCCTGTACAACACCCCCCCAACACCATTTTGGCCATAGGGTGAGCACCAAGACCCCTAGCCTGCTGGCTGTCCCGGGCCAACCACTGTACGCTTCACTGGGGCAGCCAACCCGGGGAGGGTCAACTCTCGGGGGGCAGGGGGCGTTGGGTGTGCCCCCATGGGGAGCAGAGAGGGCGGGTCACCCAAGCCCCTCCCCAGGTCCTCCACCCTGCGGCCAGGGCTGCGTCCACTAGGGGGCAGTGCTGCCCAGCCGCCCGCAGAGCCCGTTGGCAAGTGAGGCTGAGAACCAGGGTGGGGCTGGGGTATCGGATGTGTTTTATCCCTGCTCCGAGGATAACATACAGGACGCCCGGTGTGATTTCCATCCCAGATAAACAACGAATGACATTTTTTAGTACACGTTTGTTCTAAATATTACCTGGGACGTTGTTCAGTCGCTCCATCGTGTCCCACTCTTTGGGACCCCATGGACTGCAGCACGCCAAGCCTCCCTGTCCATCACCAAGTACGGAGCTAGTTCAAACTCATGTCCATCGAGTCCTGCCCTCAATCTTTCCCAGGATCAGAGTCTTTTCAAACGAGTTGGCTCTTTGCATCAGGTGGCCAAAGTATTGGAGCTTCAGCTTCAGTCCTTCTAATGAATATTCAGGATTGGTTTCCTTTAGGATGGACCAGTTTGATCTCCTTGAAGTCCAAGGGACCCTCAAGAGTCTTCTCCTGGGACATACTTGTCCTGAAAAAGTGCTTACTCCTTGTTGACCTGCGGTTCAGATCTCCCCAGGGCCCAGGTCTGCTGCCTGGCCCTGGGCAACGCAGGCAAGGGCGGGGAAGGCGGGGCTGCAGCCCGGCTCCAGCTTCATCAGCTCAGGGACAGATGTCTGGCTGGGTCACCGGGAAGCCACACCCGCGCTGCACAGTGACTCAGGGCGGTGCTGGCACTGGTGCTGGCTGGCATCCAGGCAGGGTGGGGCCCCTGGGTGTGTTAGACTGAGCTCCAGAAACCTGCCTCGAACCTCCCACCCAGAGGTAGCAGGACCCAAATGCTTTGATTAGGGATTCATTTATCCAGGTCTCCGAATGGTAAAAATCCCAGGTGGCGCTAGTGGTAAAGAATCTGCGAGACGCAGGCTCGGTCCCTGGGTCGGGAAGATCCCCTGGAGAAGGAAATGGCAATCCACTCCAATATTTTTGCCTTAGAAATCCCACGGACAAGAGAAGCCTGGTGGGCTACAGTCCATGGGGTCTCAGAGAATCAGACACAAGTGACTGACTGAATACATTCTGAGTGGTGAAGGGGGAAGCGAGGGTCAGAGGCCAGAGAACTGGGTCTGCTCACTCTGGGAGGGTCGGCTGCTATAGTTCGAGTTGTTGGAATGCTCTAGACTTATGCAGTGCACAGCCTGCGTAACTGTGCCAGGAGGTCCTGGGCTGTGTCTCCACTTCCCTCTTCACTCAGGGCCTCTGCCTCATCCCCACCTGCCAGGCTTCCACTTCCACCATGGCCCCTGTGGCAGCACAGGAGTGTCACTGGTTATGTTTAGGTCATGGATTCACCTTGAGTTTCACTGTCACGCACGGACAGATGTGAGAGTTGGACCAGAAAGAAGGCCGAGGGCCAAAAAACTGATGCTTTTGAACTGTGGTGCTGGAGAAGAGTCTTGAGAGTCCCTTGGACAGCAAGGAGATCAAATCAGTCAATCCTAAAGGAAAGCAACCCTGAATATTCACTGGAAGGATTGATGCTGAAACTGAAGCTCCAATCCTTTGGCCACCTGATGCGAAGAACGGCCTCATTGGAAAAGACCCTGATGCTGGGAAAGGTTGAGGGAAGGAGAAGAGGGCAACAGAGGATGAGATGGTTGGATGGCATCACTGACTCAACAGACATGAATTTGAGCAAACTCCAGGAGATAGTGAAGGACAGGGAAGCCCGGTGTGCTGCAGTCCATGGGGTCGCAGAGTTGGACACACCTGAGTGATAGAACAATGATGATTGAGTGGAGACTCACACCCCCCTGGTCTGCTCCGCCCCAGCGCCACGTGGCCAGCCCTCCACGGCTGGCTCGCATGCTTGCGTGTGAGTTTGCAGAGGGGAGAAGGCAGGAGCTCAGAAACCCCGCTCCCTGGGACGGGGTATCCACAGGGGCACGCAGAGCAGGCTGGACAGACAGAATGGGATTGCTACCTGGGGCCCGCATGCAGCTCCTATCAGTGATAGCGCCCTCGTGAGCCCAGTTGTCTGGAGGCCATCCTGGTGCAGAAGCAAGCCGGTGGTTTCCGCCAGTGACTCTTCTCTGATGAGCTAGGCATCAGTCCCTTTCCGTGGGTGGTGGCCCAGGCTCAGCAGGTCAGGCCCTCGAGTGTCCCGGGCTGGGCCTGGCCTAGCTGGGGGAGGGCGGGGGCTTCCCACTGCAGGCAGCCCTGGGTCATGCAGTGTGGCTCTGGGTCGGAGAGGAAATGAGGCAGAAGGGACTGCTTGGCCTGGCTCAGGTCAGGTCAGGGTGGCTAGGAGTCAGGGGAGCAGGCCGATTTAGGATTTCAGTCTAACACATGCAGGGGAGGGTGGAGGAGGCCTAGTCCCTCCCTCTCTCCCCAGCCCCAGCCTTCACAGTGGAGGGGACACCCCCCCGCCGTGGCGGGGAGGGCTTCTCTAGGGGCTCGTGACCGCCGCCTTCTCCGCAGCGAGGTGGGGCAAGAGCCGCCAGGTGCCACCGAGGCCCCATGGCCGAGACGCAGCCCCCTGGTCAGTGGCGGAGGCCAGGACTGAGCGGCGTCAGGCAGCAGGAAGCCCGCTGGGCCTCCAGCCCTGTCCAGTCCCCCAGGCTGGCCTGGGCAGCGCTGGGGCAGCTGACAGAGTCTGGACGCCAGCTGGGTCACGGGTGAGGTGGCCGAGGGCGGCTGCCCAAGGACGGGCCTGGCACCTCACGCCATCCCTTTATGTCCAGTGCCCCAGGCCTTCACTGGGCCCTACCCCGGCTGAGCGCAGCAAGGCGCAGAGGCATGTCTGGTCTGCAGTTATCCCCAGGGGCTGACCCTGGGCACCAGAACCCGTCTCCTGCTCCATCTTGCTGGCCAGGGGCCCCCAGGTGCCCTCTTGCCCTTCTGGGCTCCCGTCTGTCCCGTGGAGGATGGGGGGAGGCCATCTCTGGTGTGTACCCAGCAGAGACCTGGGTACTAGCTGATGTCAGGGGCAGGGAGGCTGCCTCGATCCTTGGGGCAGCCCCTCCTTGATGCTTTCTGCCTTCAGTCCCTCTCATGCCAAGGTCCCCGCTCCCACCTGAGCCTGGAACTCAGACGTGAGTGTCGTGGCCATGAAAAGCCGAGCATGGGGGCCGCCACCTTCGTGGAGAGCTGGCCGGGGGCAGGGAGGGGTTCACAGCCCTCGGCTCTCCAACGATGGGAGGGGCCGCTGCAGAAAGGGCCTCACCCCTGGGGGGCTTCCAGCCCTGGCAGCTCCCGGGGTTCTTGCCTCCCCTCCTCTGTTCAGAGACATCTCCTGGACTCCCGGTCACTGCCCCTGGACAGCCCCTCAGGCCCTGTCCCCCAGCCCAGAGTCCTTCTGGGAGGAGGCTGCTGCTCACCCTCCCAGCCCCCCACCCCCCAGGCTTGTGACGCAGGAGCTAGGACACCACAGCCAGGTGGAGGCTCTCTGCTGGCCCCTGGGCACGGGCCACACGTGCCTGGCTCCCTGGGCCCTGGAGCACCCCGGTGGAGCCCCAGCCTGTGGTACTGTCCTCACCCCCTCCCTGGGGAGCCTGTGGGCCCAGCACCGCCCAGCATGGCAGAGACCTGGGAATCGGGCCCAGAGGCCTGGTCTCATCTATTTTTAAGTGCGAGCCCATTAAAGACTCACAGGCTGCTTTATTTACCAATGGGGGAGTTGGGGTGGCACACCCACCGAGAGGGCCCCACACACACAGGCCCTGGCAGGCTCGCCCGGGCACCCTCCCCTCCAGCAGGCACCTCCTTCCGCAGGCTGGGCTGTGCCCTCCCCGCCTACCTTCCTCCCAAAGAGCTTCTCCCTAGGAGGGCCAGCCCCCCGGAGACGCTCCCCCAGAGAGCGGAAGGGGGGCTCCTCCCGGTGCCCCCGACTGGGTGCACTGCCCCCGGTCCACGCTGTCCCTGATCTCGTGTGACTCTGAGCCTTTGTCCCCTCCTGGCTTCTGCATCCTGGCTTTTTTTTCCTGGGCAGGTTTGAAGGGAGAGGAATCCACCTCCTGGTGCCAGAGGCAGAGCTGGGAGAGGCCTGGAGAAGGGCCCAGAGGAAGAAACTGAGGCTCGGGGAGCTTGGAGCTTAGCCATCTGTTCAGAGCTCAAAGATGTCGCTTGGCCAGGAGGGGTGATATCGGCCTTCAGAAATGCAGAGGCCCAGCCCTTCCCTCCGGAGGCCCCACCCAAGCCAAGGCCAACCCAGGCACCTCAGGGCCCCACCCCCGAGGCCAGGACTGGAAGAGCAGGTGGGTCGACAGGCCCAGTGCCGCCCCCGCGCCCTGCCGACTCCTGTGGCAGGGTGGGTTCAGGCCAGATGGTCACCTGGTGTTATGTGCTGCTTGGCTGGGCCCCGGCAGACGCCCAGGAGGCCTCAGCCGTCACCCGGCCAGGGGTGGCGGGGCGGGCGCCTTCCCTGGGTGCTTGCGGGGATGTGGAGCACCCTGAGAGGCTGGCACCCCCCTGCCCCGCATGCTAGTGCTCCCTGAGGGGGGCATGCTAATTTTAGAGGAAAACCCCTTGTCTCAGGGTCTCCACCAACCCAGAGGATCCTCTGGTGACTCACCTTCTAGAAACAAAAAGCGTTCCTTTCCCAAGAGAATACTGAATATGTGTCTCAGACCCAGCAGCGTCTGAGGCCTCCCCTTTCCCCCATTCCCAATCAGAGGCAAAAGGACACTTTATTTCCACATTTCCCCAGAGGAGGAAGGAGCTGGGGAAGGAGGTGAAAATCGAGCCACAGCCCCTCTGTCTGTCTGAAGACAGAACAGTGATGTCCGGGACCACCACGCCTGGGAGCCGGACAGGGCAGCGGGCCAGGGGCAGCGGGCGGGGGTACAGGGCCCGGGCCGGCCTCTGCCCATCACCTCTATCAAGTGGGGGAGCGCTGGTCCTGGAGGCTGCTTGTGGCCAGGCCCCGTTCTCTCGGGCGTCAGTGGAGCCCCCGGGGAGGCGGAGGAGAGGGGCGGCGAACACAGGAACCCATAAACGCGTGACTGAGTCATGGGAAATGCTGGGAAGAGTGAGGCAGGGAAGGCATCTGAGGGGTGGGCGGTGCCACCGTGGCAGTGCTGGCGGCTGGCAGCTACAGGACCTCAGGCAAAGCAGCGCTGTCTGCGGCGGGGGTTCTGAGGACAGGATTCACGCCTCAGCAAGAGCCCCCTGGGGCCTCCAGCTGAGAAACCAGGGACCCCGCGACACCGCTGGCAGTCCCGGGCCCACCTGACCCCCCGAAACCTCCTCTTCCGAGTCTGTCAGCCCCATGGCCAGCCCGGGCCCAGTGGTGCCAGCGCTCACCCCTCCTCCCCAAGGCGGGGGAGCACTCTCGGGCCTCCTCCAAGGTCGGAAGGAGAGACGCTCGTGGGCTTGATGCAGATGGCTGGAGGTGTTTACTTTGGTTCGGTCGCTCGGTCGCTCAGTTGTGTCCGACTCTTGCAGCCCCTTGGACTTCAGCCTGCGGGGCTTCCCTGTGCGGAGGGGTTTGGGCCACAGGCTTTGCTGTGAAACACGCATGGGTGTAGCGCAGGGGAAGGGACGCGCCCCTCGTGAAGAGTGAGAACGCCTGTGCCCAGGCTCCTCTCTCCGCAGGGAAGCCCTCATCCCTCTGGGCCTGACGCCCCCCAGTCACCAGTGATGGGTGATTTTGTACTTGTCACCCAAAATAGCATTTTGGGGACTTCAGCGAAGCATTTCAGCACTAGACGCCCCAGCATCTGAAATAGGGCAGAGGCTGACAACAACCTTTTGAAGGCCTCCAGGCACCACGTGTGGGGCCACTGGTCAATGGCAGCAAACCCAGGCCCGGGGCGCAAGTGGGGGGGCCGCGAGTGGAGGGCCCGCGAGTGGGGGGGCCCAAGTGGAGGGGCCACAAGTGGAGGGGCCCAAGTGGAGGGGCCGCAAGTGGAGGGCACTTGTGTACAATGGAAACTTGGTGTTACAACCTGGATCTGCTCTGAGATCTGTTGACCGTCCCCCCCAGGGATGACCTGGAGCTCCTCCCCACAAGCCAGAGGCTGGCCACACCATTGCCCGGCCAGGCTGGCCCACCCGCTTGAGTTGAACTCAGTCGCCTGATCCCTGGGCAGGCCTGACACCTGGAGCATGAGATAACCTGCTGGCCCTGGCACCCACTGTCCGGCACCCAGGCCCCGCCCAGAAACTGGCCTCCTGCCTACCCAGCGCGTCTTCAGACCACCCCTCCCCCGAGGGGACCCGAAGGGGCAGGCTACCGGTTAGGTCACCGGGCGCCGCTCAAGGGCCCCTTTGTGCGGTGACCAGCCTGGCACGCGCCTTCGCGGTCTGGGCTCAGGGGCGGTGCCGGCGGTTGCGAAGGGGGGTGGGGTCCGGTCCGGCTATGGGGGTCTGCGGGGAGCCACGGCCCTGGTCACCCGCTGCGAAGGTGCGGGGGCTGGGGGCGGGCGCAGGGCCAGCGGCGGAGGGTGGCCCGGCGCCTGGGCAAGGGCACCGTCCCGGGACGGAGGGGCGGGGAGGGGCGGCGACCGCGCGGCGGGCGGGGCGGGGCGGGGACCGTCGCGGGCGGGGCGCACCTCGCTCACCCTCCCGGGCGCCCCGCCCCTCCGCCCTCGCAATAAGGGGCGCGGGCCTGGCGGGGCGAGGAGGAGGGCCCGTCGCCGCCGCCAGCCCGCGCGGCTGGAGCCCAGGCAGGCAGCCCGCGGCCCGCGCCGTCGGGGCTCCGGGCGCGGCTATGGAGCTGTGGCCGTGGCTGATCGCGGCGCTGCTGCTGCTGCTGCTGCTGGCGCAGCTGAGCCGCTCGGCCCGCTTCTACGCCAAGATCGGCCTGTACTGCGCCTTCTGCTTCACGGCCTCGGCGATGGCCGCGGTCGTCTGCCTGCTGCGCCACGGGGGCCGGACGGTGGAGAACATGAGGCAAGGGGGGCCGGGCGGGCGCGGGGGGGCCGCTTCCGCTTCCCTAACTTTCCCGTGTCCTTTCCCTCCTTCCTGCCGCGCCCGCCTCTCCAGGGCTCCGGGAGTGGCGGGAGGGGGCTGGGGCGGGGGTGGGGGGGGTGCGGCGCTCCCTACGCCCGAGGGAAAAGCGGGTCGGGGAGCGCGCCGAGGGGTGGTGGTGGGTGGGCTGCGGCCTCCGGAGCCCGCGTCGCCGTGTCCCCGCACCCTTGCCCCGGGACCCCGGCCAGGGGCCGACACGGAGGGCTTTACAGAGATCTGTCTCTCGGCGCCGCGCAGGGTGCTGGGCCGGCTCCGAGAGGAATGCAGCCGGGCCGGGTGGGCAGAGGCTCGGTGCCGCTTCCCGTGGCGGGGGGTGGGGGCTAGCCGCCGTGCACCGCCGCGCCGGGGTGTCTCAGTCTCCTCCCCGCCATCCCGCCCGCCCACCTGTCGGGCGATGAGCGCACCTGTGCTCAGCCTCTTCCTTCCGCTTAGGAAGGTGTGGTGGCTCCAGCCCGCGGAGGTTGGGCGGGGACTGCTGACCCTTGGGGTCCAAGCTTTAAGCCAGGGGAAAGAACACGGTGGTGGCTGGGGTGTTCCCCCTCCCATCCCCGGGGCTGGGGAGCTTGCTGCGGTAGGGGTCAGGCTGGGCTGACAGGAAGAGATGGCGATCTCTCCCGGGCAGGGGCAGGGGCTGGGGAGGGCATGGTGGCCCGAGAGGGGCTCCTTGGCCCTTTCCCCAGATTCCGATGGGGAGGGGCCATTGCTAACATGCCACCCTGTGGCTTTGGCAATGATGGCCTTTTGGCCGTGGCCTGGGGTGGGAATACTGTGGTCCCTGAGGCCCCCACTACCCCAGCACTCACAGGGCAGGGGGTGAGGGGTCCTGGCTTTCTGCCCTTCCCGGCCTTGTCCATCCGATGGGCTGACGCTGCCAGACTGGCCTGCTCTGCACAGTTCTCCCCAGCTGTTTTCAGGGATTTGTGGCTCCCGCTGCCCCAGGAATGGGCGGGAGGACTAAGAGTGGGGAAGACTGGTGGGTGGGCCATGGGTCTCCAGTGCCTCCCCTGCCCTCCCCCGCCCCACGTGGCCCAGGGCAGCAACCCAGGGAGCAGAGATCACAGGGGTGGCCCACTTGTTGCCTTTCCAGCTGTCTTCCCAAGCAGTCAGCTCTCTGGGATGGGGAGGGCCTGTGTCCAGAAATAGGGGGTTCCTCAGGGCTGGGCCCTGCCGGCAGGGATGCTGGCCTGAGTTTGAGGCCCTGGGACCCCCTGCAGACAGTGGGCTCACAGCCCGTGTCCGTTCCACACCTGCTGGGGGCCAGCCAGGAGCGGGGCAGGGGGTGGTTTCCGGCAACAAGGGCTGGTGGGCTCCTCGGAGGGGCAGCTGCCCTCCCACAGCCAGGCCCGAGGGTGGCACATCTGTTTCTGAGGCAGGAGGGGGCCCTGAGCCTGGCTTGTGCTGCGTGCGGGTGGGAAGCGAGTCCTGGAGCAGGCTTTCAGCAGGCGTTCCCAGTGGTCACCCTCTCTCTCCCTGGCTCTGTGTGGTCAGGTAGCCTTGTCTTTAAAAGGTCCAACTCGCTCTTCCAGGCCTGGGCTTGAAAGCTGCTTCCCCAGGGTCAGGCTGGAAGTCACGGCCACCCTTTCTGACCAGGTGGTAGAACTGGCAGGCCGGCCTGACCAGCACTTGGCAGCCCAGGCCTGGCCAGCCCCATGGCCTCTGCTGCCTCGGGCTTGTTCCCCGAGCCCAGAGCCCAGCTCGGCCCCCAGTCTCGCACGAGATTCGGGCCTGCTGAGACGTCCTCCTCAGCTCAGGAGGGAGCTCCCCTCCCCGGGGCAGCCCCCGACTCAGGCTCTGCACAAGCCAACCCAGGACATGACGAAGGTGCTGAGTCCTCCCCAGAGAGAGGCAGGCCTAGGGGTCTGGGAACCCACAGCCCCCTTCCCCTGCAGCCCCAGGTCCCAAAGGGTGGGTCATAGTGATGACACCCATGGCTCCCCAGTGATGGCAGAGAGGAGGGTCCCTTGTGAACACGAGTTCCCCAAGGGATGCGGCCGAGGAGGGCTGAGGAATGCAGAGGTCGTGGAGGCGCTGTGTCCCTTTAGGCACTGTGCTCCTCCAGGGACAGGCCCACGAGGACAGGTGAGGTTGGGGGGCTGTGTGGACAGGCCCCCTCATTTCAGGCCCCTCCTGGGTTGGACTGTGGGTGCCTGGCTGCCCCCCTCTCCAGTCTCACCCTGACCTCGGGAAAGGACTCTGCCCATCAGTTCTGTCTTGCACCCCCATGCGCTGGCGGATGCTTCATCCTTAGGGAAAGGTGTTCCTAGTCCCATTTTATGGATGAGCCCTCAGAGAAGCAGCTTGAAACTCATGTCTCCGGGGGTTGGGGCGGGGAGGAGGCAACTGGCAGGTCCCAGAACTAGGACGCGGCAGACCTGGGCTGCAGAGCCCAAGGATGACTTCAAGGTGGGTCTTTTCCTCTGTCTCAGCAGCATCGGGGCTGGGGGCAGCACCGGGGCTGCTTTGGAGCTGGAGACCAGGCTCAGGGGAAGTCCTAAGTTCCAAGAGGGACAGCCCAGCTCCACCCACCGCCTCGCGTTCCCATCTCCCTGTAACCAGCAGCCCGTCTCTGTGATGGGGCAGCCAAGGAGGCCTTTGCCATTGAGTTGTGAGTTTTGAGCGTGCTTGGCAGCGCTGGGAGCGGAGGGCCAGAGGCAGGCACTGTTGTGAGCATGCTGGGGCTGAGGCCAGGGACCCCCTCCCAGACTGGCGGGGGCCTGCGCGCCAGGCGAGGCTGGGTCCTCGTCCTGGGGGCAGGTGCCCTTATCACACCTGCTGGACAGTGAAGAGAGCGAGGCCCAGGATAATCCTGTGTGTTAGAACTGGCTTTGGCGGTAGAATCAGGAAACCAGGTAACAGCACCTTAACGCAGAGAGTTTCCTTTCTCACACGTTCAGGTGACCAGGACGGGCAGCCTGGGACCACAGCTAGGCTGCAGGGCTGGGGGCAGGAGAGTGAGGTGCTGGGTCGGTGGAACCCCCACCCACTTGGAACGTTGAGGATGGGCATCGCTGCAGCCAGGGCCTGGGGCCCTGGTCTTGGGGTGGGCCGGTGGGGGCAGTCCTCCCCCTGGGTGGACTCCTGCAGGCCCGGGAGCAGAGTTCCTGAGATCTGGACACTGCTCACGGCCCCACCTCCTTCCACCCCACTTCTGAGCCCCCGTTAGCACCTCTGGGCACCTGCAGAGGCCAGCACCCCCAGCTCCTGCCCACCCAGTGTTCCGGCTCATCTGACGCTTGGGAAAGGCCGCTGCCTACCAGGCGGCCTTGCTGGGGCCTCCTGTCCCCTGAGCAGACTGATGGCTCTGTGTGCCTGCCCTCCTGGCACGGCCTTCCAGAGTGAGTGCCACCAACCACCCCCCTCCACCCTCGCCACGTTATAAGGCAAAGCCCACGGGGTCTGGCTGAGGACTTGGCACGGCTTGGCTGAATTAGCTACTGGGTCTTCCTAGAGCTGTCTAGCCTGTGTCGGGGCTGAGCGCAAAGGTCAGCAGGTAGCTGAGACCTGACCTTGAACCACCTTCCAGTGGCCAGGAGCAGGTACCGGCTGGGGGAGGGGCTTCTTCCATCTCCTTTGGAATCTCTTCCTCCTGTGTTGTCGCCAACACAGCCGCTGTCTGTGGAGGCAGTCGCCAACACACGGGCCTGGCAGGTGTCTCAGGCGTCCAGCCTCATCTAGCTCGACCCCTCCACGACCTTCCAGTCTCACAAGTGGAAACAAGAAAGCGTAGTTAGGTCAAGTCCGTTGCCCAAGGTCACAGCTGTGAGAGGAGCGTCAGGGCCTGTCTGACCCAGAGCTGGGGCGGGGTCCGGGTGTCCACAGATGAGCACGGCTGGTCCACGGAGGCTGGCTGCCAGGGCTTCGGCCCCAGGCCCCTGAGAATCCTCACGTTTATGGCACTCCCTTCGAGGCCAGCGGCCCCGATCAGGGTTAAATGGAGGGCTCCTGAGAAAGACCCACGAGGGGTGAGGATGGCGCCTCTGTTTAAGATCACTGCCCCCCTGGGCCCTTGGAAAGTGGGGCGGGCCCCCTTGCCTTGCGGGGACTCTGGCACCAGTCACCCACCTGGCAGCTGCCTGCAGTGCTTCTGAAGGTTGGGCCACCTGGCTTCAGGCAGCCTTGGCTCCGCCTCCCTGGGAAGGCAGGACTGGAGCTGGGGTGCGAACATCCCTGGCACACCTGTGACTCCCGCCCTGAAGCTGGGGCCCTGCTTCCTGTGGGTAGGGGCACTGGAGTCAGCTGGGCTCCGAAGAGGCCTGGGCTGGGCAGGCCTGGCTGCCTGGGGACAGCGGCTGCCCGGAGCTTCCTGCTGGGAGAGAAGGGCAGAGCCCCTCCTGCTGGGGGTGGTGTGGGGGCCAGAGAGCCCCTTCAGGGGGTGAGGGGAGGCCTGCAGAGGAGCTAGAACACCTCACCTGACAACCCTGGAGTTTAGGGGCGGGCTCCAGCCCATCCCGGCTTCCCCGCTGTGTGACTCTGGGCAAGTCGCTCAGCTTTGCTGAGCCTCCACTTCCCTGGTGCAGGAGTATGTGACCTTGTGGGGTTACTGTCTGAGCGAAACTGGACAGTTGGCATCTGTCCCCAAGCAGGCTTGGCAGGTAGCATGGAGCACCTGCTCCCGGGCGTGGGTGTGGGGCATCTGTCCCTGTGGTTATGTGCGTGCTGCATTCCAGGCCAGGACAGACCAGCTCTCCCTGCCCAGGGCCCTGGAGCCTCTGCACAGCTTGGGCGGCTTCCCTGCTCTTGGAGGAAGCACTGTGAAGATGATACGACGTCCCCACCACTTTGACTGAAAACCTTGACAAGGGGGGACAGAAGGAGAAGGAAGAGCGAGACCCCGTGCCCGCCCCCCTGCAGGGAGTGACTGATGGACCCTCCCTGTGAGGAGCATCTCTTGCTTCTGTCTGCTCCCGGGATGCCCCTTTCTTTTGCAGCTTCCTGTACTTATGTCAGTGGCGGTGTCTTTTGGTTTTGAGTGCAGTTATTTGTAAAATGTAGCGAGTTGCTCCCTGGACCTGTCGGTCCCTCCTGGAACCGTTTGGTCCTTGGGAGGTCTGCCTCAACTGGGGTGGGAGAGGCCCCTGCTAGGCTGAGTATCACAGGATACTGTGATCACGGTATATACAGTATCTTTCATCATCCCCCACCCCCAAATACTGATCCTGTCAATTAGATACAAAAAGAAAATACAGAGAAGTTCTGGAGACGGACGTTTGGGACAGCTGCATTATACACTTGTAAATGGTTTAAAATGATAGATTTTATGTTATGTATATTTCACAACAGTTTGTCTCCTTTTGGCTGAGTCAGGCAGCATGGAGGATCTTAGTTCCCCAATCAGGGAATAAAGCAGGGATCAAACCCGGGTCTCCCTGCATTGGAAGGGCAGACTCTTAACCACTGGACCACCAGGGAGGTCCTTCATCACAACTGTTTGAGAAGAAAAACGGAGCCAGCAGACACCCCCAGAGAGTGACCCACTGTCCTCTCCAGATGTGGTCTGGGACTTTGCCTGTGAGCTTGGCAGGGAAATGCAAATGACAGGTTTGCATTAGAAGTCCCGGGAACCGACCTGACAGCGAATAAGTAGGGATCTTTGCTCTTTCTCTGCCGCAGCCCTGTCTATCTGGGCTGTCCCCACGGGGACGCTGAGGTGTTCTTTCCCTAATCCCGACCGCGCCTGTGCGTCGGAAGCTTTAGGATCAATTGCCAGAAGAGGATTGCAAATCTCAGGGACTAGGCTTCTTAAGGGCTCTTCTAGGTCCTGCCAACCTGCCCTCCTCCAGAAACCTCTGCGATCTCCCACCTCTGCCAGCAGCCTCAGGCCGTTTCCCGACACCGGCCGACACCTCCTGTTATCCGGCTATCCTCTGCCAATCCGAAGGAAGAGGACAGGGCTTCTCGTTTCAATCCGCGTTTCCTTTGATGGCTAGTGAGACTGCGTGCCTCTGTGTTGTTGGACGATGCACGTTTTTCCTGTTGGTGAATGGCCTGCTTGCGCCCCCTCCTTGGGTCGGTCAATCCTCACAACGACCCGAGAAGCCATCTCTTGGCAGTCGAGAAGCCCGAGGCTCCCCAGCTGAGGTAGCCAGGCGAGGTCTCCCAAGAGTGTCCGGCCAGGGGCACCTCTGAGCCGGATGGGAACAAAGGGACAGGTCTGGCTCGAGCTGGCAGAGGCTTAGTGCTAAGGAGGATGGCCCGGCTTCCAGATCCAGCAAGGCCGGCTGGCCCGACTGTGAGAGCAGCCGGGGCTCAGCTGCCTCCCTCGCGGAGCCCCTCTCTCCAACCTGTGCCGTGGGAGGAGGAGGGGAGAGAGGCTGTGTGGGCCAGATGCGAGCCTGCCTTTGGGACAGAGAGGCAGAGCCGATAGGATCTACTCGTGTGAGGCTCAGAGGAGTCTTATCCACAGAGACAGAAAGATGCTGGGGCCCGGGGCAGGGTGTGTGTGTGTAATGGGAACAGCGTGTCCGTCAACTTGAGAAGATAAGAGTCTTGGGGACAGACGGTGGGGGCAGTTGCTCAACAACGTGACCGCACTTGAACTGTGTATTTGAAACCAGTTCAGAGGGTAAATGTGCTGCATGCATCTTACCCACAGTTTTAAAGACACGAGTCTGCCTTCGGGCCAAGGACCCACTCTGAGCCTCTGCTCTATTGAGAACCAGGTCTGGGCCCAGGCCCTTCTGCCTGGAGTGGAAAAGGCCTCCCTCCCGGTCAGGACTGTGAGGAGCTCCCTGGCGGCTGTGTGTGTGTGTGTGTGTGTGTGTGTGTGTGCGCGTGCACGAATCTTGTGCGGAAAGTGGAAAGCTCTTGGGTCACCGGGAGCTCACCTTCAGCCCCGCCCCCACCCACGGGTGGGAAGGACCCAGGGGGCCTGCAGGAGTGGCAGAGGAGTGACCTCAAGCCGTGGGCTCCATCGCCCCGTGTGCACGGACCCCTGACTGGCACCTGTCCTGTGCCAAGTGTGTGCGGTGTCAACCTTCTCCCTGCCAGCCAGCTACCCAAAGACAGGGGCACGCATGGTCTCCCTCACCCGTCACCTCCTGCGGGGATAGGCCCCTCCAGGTCACGAGTGCCCAGGGCAGCCTCCTGCCAGGAGCAGGGCCCACGCACATCCTAGCTCCACTGGCATCCTGGTGTGACCTTGAGTATGTGTGTCTGTGTGTGAAACGGGCAGGCTGCCGCTTTGTAGGACAAGGAGGCGTGAAAGCCATGGTGCCTGCCGGGCCGGTCTCCCCAGCAGCAGCTCTTCCAAACCAGGAAGCAGCCCGCAGCTCCTCGCCAAGGTTTCCGCTTGGTACCCACGCTTCCCTCCCTTGGGTGTGGCTCTGCCTTGAGGGACGGTCACTTCCTGTGGGGGGCCCCCTGCCCCGGCCTCCTCTGTGGGCGGCCTCTCCACGTTGGGTCCTTCGGTCTCTGATGCGGTTGACAGCAGAGTTCACCCAGCCTAGGGGTTTCTCAGCCTCCATCCCCGCCGTTCAGCTGGGCCCCCGGCCTGGGGTGACAGGCAGGACTCGGGGGCTGGAGGCTGGATGACAGGTGCAGATCTGGGTACCTGGACGTGGAAGGTGGCGTCCTTCCCACAGCCAGGCGTCAGGGTCCCTGAGGCCTTGCTTCCGTGTGACCTTCATGTCACCGGCTGGGGAGGCGAGGGGCGGGGGGCACTCGCCATCCTGCTGGGGGACAAGACCTGAAGGCGCTCGGAGGGGAAGGCGGGCTCAGGGTCAGTGGCCAGCCTGCCAGGGTGGGCTGGGGGTCTCCGGGCTGTGCGCGCAGAGCCCACGTCACGCCGGGGCAGTGGCCCTCTGCTCACTGGGCCCGTCTCCCCCGCAGGATCATCAGTTGGTTCGTCCGGTCCTTCAAGTACGCATATGGCCTCCGCTTTGAGGTCAAAGGCCGTGAGACGCTGGACGAGGACCGGCCCTGCGTCATCATCTCCAACCACCAGAGCATCCTGGACATGATGGGTAAGGCTGGGCCTCAGTGGGGTCTGGGGGAGGACTGACCCTCCCCAGTTGCCTGGGGGTAGGGGGAGGCTGCTGTCCTACTTGGTGGAGGCTAGACCCAGCTGAGCTGGCAGGCGGGGGTTTGACACTGGAGGGAGGGACCCGCGCCTCCCTCTGGTGGGTAACAGGACTGGGCAGCTTGTGTGGGGCCCCGGGCCCTGCTGCAGTGCCCCCCCTGCTAGGAAGCTGAGGCTCAGAGGCCAGACGGTGCCCAGGGGCCAGTGGTACCTGAGGCCTGGGGCTGGCCCGCTTCTCCCTGGGGAGTGGCCCCTGAGCTGCGCTGTCTCCTCCTGTCCCTACCTGGCATCTGGCGCCCACAGGCCTCATGGAGGTCCTCCCCGACCGCTGCGTGCAGATCGCCAAGCGAGAGCTGCTCTTCCTGGGGCCCGTGGGCCTGATCATGTACCTGGGGGGCGTCCTCTTCATCAACCGGCAGCAGTCCCAGACGGCCATGAGCGTGATGACCGATGTGGGCGAGCGCATGGTCAGGGAGAAGGTGAGTGCCCAGGGCTGGGGCGCCCGGCGCTGGGGACACTCAGGCCCAGTTGTGGTGTCAAGTCGGCCCCGAGGGTGAGTTCCTGCAGCAGAACACGCCTCATCGCTGTGTGTCTGTGAATCTCATATGGAAGAGCCAGGCGCAGGGCCTCGGTTGTCAGCGGTGGTAGTCTCTGCTGAGAAGGGCGGTGGGTGCCTCCCTGGGCGGCCTCTGGCTTTTGGGTACAGCCTCCTGTCTCCTCAACAGCTCAAAGTGTGGATCTACCCGGAGGGCACGCGGAATGACAACGGGGACCTCCTGCCTTTCAAGAAAGGCGCCTTCTACCTGGCGATCCAGGCCCAGGTATGTCGGGGCTGCGGCCTCCTGGTGTGGCCGGGGCGGGAAGCGCATCCGGGCTGGCCTACGGCTGACAGTGACCTCCCGGCCGGCCGGGGCCACTGGCGCTCGGGGACCACCTGCCTCTGGACAGGCAGCACCTGTCTGTGAGCTGCCGTGGAGGGCAGTCCCTGGGGCCCCTGAGCGTGAAGGCTGGGGTCTGGTCAGCCCAGGACCAGCTGGAATGACGCTCATCACTTCCGTACCTGCCCACGGAGCTTCAGCACCCCACTTTCCCGCTGGCCGGGCGAGGGGGGCTGGGGTTGGCGTAAAGAAGGCCTGCTGCCTGGACTGTCAGGAGGGCTCTGCCAAGGTTGCGTTCAGTTCCCCCGCACCCCTCGCCAAGGCAGGTTTGGGACTGAGCAGTGGCTGGGCGGTGGGGGGTGCACCAGGGCTCACAGGGGCCAGGACAGAGTGAGCAGAAAGCCCGGCATGGGCCTCGTGCTGCTCTGTCCTTGACTTCCGGGGTCCCGGGGATCTCGGGGGGATGGCAGGAGAGGCTTGGGGCACGTCCCTCCGTGGGGTGGGGCTCCGGGTGGGTTCGGGTGCCTGTCCTGTGCTGGGGGCTGAGCGCAGGTGAAAACCCTCGGGGTTTGGGGAGCCTTCCTTCCTGCCTGGTCAGAGTCAGGCTGCCAGCTGGGCAGGGCTCTGCTGTCTCCTGGGCTTCACCTGTGAGAGGTGGCCTCGAGCACCCCCTGGTGGCCCCGAGCAAGGCTGGGAGAGCCTTCCTTCCGGAAGCTCCCAGCCAGCGCCGGGGGTGGGGAGTGGGGGAGCGGGAGGGAGGGGTGGACGGGGGTGGGGACGGGAGCCTGGGCTCTGATCCCCGTCCTGCCCGAGCACGAGGAGGAGGACACCCCGGCCGCAGGCCCGGGGCCGGTGTCTCTTCCCTTTGTGGTGGAGAAGGGGTCATGGGGGTCATGGGAGAGAAGAGCGGAGCGGAGCTTTGAGGGGTGGTGGGGCCAGGGCAGTCTCAGCCAGGACGCCAGGCAGCGTGTTTCCTGTCAGCTCCCCCCACCCCAGGGTTAATGATTACTCCAGGTGCCATTGCCGACACTGGAACCACCACTGTTGAAGTCACCATTGGACTTGACCCTGGTGTCTTCTGGGAAAACCCGCAGGCCCTGCCCCCTCCCCTGGCTGGAGCTGCCCCCTGGGGTTGGGGGAGAGGCTGGGAAGGAAGAGATGGGCAGAAAGACCTCAGTTATCTCCTCTGGCTAAACTGGACAGGGTCCTGGGTCATCTTGGGACCCTTGGGGGGTGCGGAATGTGAATCCAATGGATGTGTGCCAACCCAGGAAGTCTTCCTGGAGGAGGGGATACTTGGGTAAGGATGTGCAGGATGAGTTTATGGACTCGGGGCCACCCAGGGCACGAAGGGTGTCCCAGGGCAGCACATGGAAGCACCCTGAGCCACCCAGGCACGAAGGGTGTCCCAGGGCAGCGCATGGAAGCACCCTGAGGCACCCAGGCACGAAGGGTGTCCCGGGGCAGCGCATGGAAGCACCCTGAGGCAGGGTGGTATGCCTGCCTGGTGGCCACAGGGGTCGTGGGGGCAGGCAGGGTCTGCCCGCAAGCTTGTCCCTGCGGATCAGGCTCCACGGTTGGGCTGGGCTCCGTCCTCAGGCTGCCACGTCTGCTGTCCCCAGGTACCCATCATCCCTGTGATTTACTCCAGCTTCTCCTCCTTCTACAGCTGTAAGACGAAGCTCTTCACTTCAGGTAGCCCCCCGCCCCCCCACACACACACCTGCCACACGGGGGCCCGCCCACCCGATCTCAGTCCCAGTGACACCTGGACCCCGCTTCTGGGGGGTCACTCCAGGCTGTGCCCCTCAGTGACTGGGGGAAGAAGGAAGGAGGCCCTGCCTTGAGCCCCAAGATCAGGGCTCCCAGGGGTGGGTGGAGGCCCAGCTTCTCACACACGGGCCGGGCCTTGCCCACAGCTCGGGGGGCCTTGAGGGGCACACTTCCTCTGCCCAGGGTGGGCTCTGAACCAGTGCATCCAGCCCTGACTCTCAGGCAGCAGCCTCCCGGGGACGCCCCCCATGCCCTCTGCCACGGAGCTTAGGACCTCCCTCCACCCTTCTCTCCAGACCCCCACACGAGGGTGCCTGGCACCCAGGTGGGAAGTGGGGTCCAAGGGAGAAGCTGCCTGCCGCACACCTGGGTCCCCGAGGCCGCCTGCAATCCAGGGCTGCCCCAGAGCCTCCTGGGGGAGGGAACATCCTGGAGCCTAAGCAGTCCTCACAAGGGGGCACGCACTCGTCCACGCCCCTCTGAACGTTCCTGAGAGCATGTGAATGCCTGCATCAGTGATTCTCAATTAAGAGCCAACCGCCAGAGACCGGGGTGTCTGGAAGAGCCCGGTCCAGCCCAGGCCCTCAGGAGGCTGGCAGACAGCCAAAATGGGGGGAGAGAGGCCCCCCGCAGGAGCCCCCCAGGTGGCTGACGCCCCCACCCTGCCCCCACAGGAACCATCCAGGTGGAGGTGCTAGATGCCATCCCCACCCGTGGCCTCACTGTCGCCGACGTCCCCAAGCTTCTGGACACCTGCCATCAGGCCATGAGGACGCACTTCTTCCACATATCCAAGATCCCCCAGGAGAACGGGGCCCCCTTGGGGCCCGACACCCAGGAGGCCCAGTAATCGAGGCCTGGGGCAGGGCAGGACCTGGATGGATGATGGACAGAGGGCCGCCCCCCACCCACCAGACACCACTGTGTCCCCTCTAGCCGTCACCCCCTGGAAGCGGGCCCCTCTTGTCACTGCCTTGGGTCCTGGCCCCCCGATGTCCCTGCAAGGGAGAGTCAGCCCCCCAAGCTCTGAGGGCAGGGCCTCGCCCACCCCTGTGCCTCCGGAGTCTGGTGTGGGAGTGGGTCTGGACCCCCATGGGCTGACAGGGCAGGGCCGAGCTGCCCGGCCCCACCCTCCCGCCCAGGCCTGCATCAGGCCCTCAGGGAGAGGCGGGCTCGGGGGCCAGGACGCCTGGTCTCACGCCCCCAGGTGGCCTCATGCCAGCTGGGCCTCAGGGAGCCACAAAGCAGGGTCTGCGGCTCCCCTGGCCCTGGGGAGCGAGTCTGCTGAATGGGTACTGTGCTCGTCACTGTTTTTTATAAACGAACTCTTGGAAGTGCCTGCTGAATCGTGCTCACTCAGAGGGTGGGCAGGGCTGCCTCGGGTTCCCATCCTCAAGCTGCCCTCGCTTCCAGCGCCCCCGGACGAGTGTGGAGCACCCCCAGCCGTCACCCTGGGTAGTGTTCCTGCCGGGGTTGGGGCCACGGTCATCCTGGAATGTTTTCTCCTACTGGGGGTGGCAGGCACGCCCAGGGGTCCGGCAGGCACGTCGCAAGGAAGCTAATGGTTTGCTCTCTGGCTGCTGGCTGGGGGTGGGACCAGCTGGTCACTTTCACTGAAACCACGCCCTCCAGCCCCATTGGAGTGAAAGTCGCTCAGTCGTGTTGGGACTCTTTGCGACCCCATGGACTATACAGACCAGGGAGTTCTCCAGTCCAGGACACTGGAGCACGTAGCTGTTCCCTTCTCCAGGGGATCTTCCCAGCCCAGGGATCGAACCCCGATCTCCCACGTTGCAGGCAGATTCTTTACCAGCTGAGCCACAAACTGGAGAGGGCACCAAGACCCCGTCTAGGGAGGCCGGGGAGGGGGGCCGGCAGCCTCCCTGCCAGCCCCAAGGCTGTCTTGCCTTTCTCCCAGCACCTGGCTATCGGCCTGGGGGAGGCCCGTCGGCTTCAGGACGCTCCCCAGATGCCTTCGTGGACACAGCAGCTCAAGTCTCGTTTTATTCTGACAAAGGACAGGGTTGCCCAGTGAGGGGCGCAGCCCCAGGCCCTGGGCAGGGCACCTCGTACCGTCCTTGGCCGTGGGCCCACAGGCCCCGAGAGTTGGCCGGGGTGCAGGGGGCTGGGTGGCTGGGGCTGGATTCACACAGGACGATCCTCACTCCACCCCGCCCCAGGTGGGGGCCCTGGGGCCTCTGTGGTCAGCAGAGGTGGGGCGGGGCGGGGCATGGCGGGGCATGGCGGGGTGAGGAGAGCCTCTCCTCTCAGTTGCCGGGACTGGGCAGGTGGGCCTGTCACACCTCCTTCTTGCAGGAACCTGCGGGTGGATGGGGGTGGGGGGGGTTCAGAGGTCATCGTTTCTTAGCACCTTCCAGCCAGACAGACCCACCCACTCAGCCCATGGCAGCCCCGCCTTCCACCCTCTGACCTCTGGGTGGGAGCAGGGGTCCTAGGCTGTGTGTGTTGGGGGACGGGGGAGGTCATGGGGCCCACAGCACTCACAGGAGCCCAGCTGCTCCTCCAGGAACGAGATCTGCTCGCTCAGAGAGTCGATGCGGTCCAGCTGCTGGAGGGAGTGGGCCAGGAGGCTGCCTGGGTCAGGGAGTCCGTGCTCCAGGGCTCGGGAGGCCAGGCTGTGCAGTGGGGCCAGCACGAGCTGCAGCTTCTGTGGGGTGGGCAAGGCCCCGGGGAGCCGGGTGGGAGACCTGTGTGACCCTGGGCCAGGCCCTCGCCCTGTCCATTCCATAAGGTGGCCAGCAAGCACGGCACTACCAACCCGCAGACCCAGGTCCAGCTGCAGGGCCCCACAGTGTCCACCAGAGAGGCTGCTGCGCTGGGAGCCCGCGGAGGCTGGTGGGCACAGGTGACGCCACACAGGCCCGCTCGGCCAAGGGTCCCCGAGGCCTGGGAGCCCTAGTCAGAAGGGCTGGGGGAGGGGAGACAGGGGCTTCTGGGGGGTCTCAAGTCAAGGACCCTGTGGGAAGGCCTCCGGGCACTGTCCCTGTAGGGACAAAGGCAGGCATGGACTGGACCGAGGTTCTGGCTCTCGGTGGGGTCCCCGCCCCCACGTCCTGGGGCCCCAGACATCGTCTGCTGGGCAGGGTGCCCACACCAAGGGCACCCTAGAAGCCGCCTCGCCAGGACACCCCCACGGAGCCCCTCCCAGGCTGAGCCTCCCTGACCCCGAGGATCCCAGCCCGGGCCTCACCTGCTCCAGCACGTCCACCCTCGACTGGAGCCTCTGTACTTCCTCCTTGACCTCACTGTCCGCTCCTGGGGAGGGCAGCTGCAGAGTCAGGGAGGCCCGGCTTCCCACCCCGTGCCCCCCACCCTGGGCCAGCCTCACAGTCCCATGTAGGGGGGTCTCCTGGTGTGGGGCCCAGCCCTTGGGACCAAGTTCCAGCCCCAGCTGCTGTCGTGCCGAGTCCTGCCCCCCCACCATCCCCCCCCCGCCCCCGCCGCCCCGTCCCCGCTCCGGGCCCCGCCTTCCTCCCGGGCCGCAAGGTGGCCCCGGGCAGTCGCAGCCTCACCCATGCCTGCCCCCCGGGGGCCAGGGTCCCCAACACCGCCGCCGTGCTCAGGGTGGTCTGAGCTGACGTCCGCGGGCGCGCTCCGTGCCGGGCTGCTGACAGCGCATTATTACTCACGGTACGAGTTTGAAGTGTCACAGCGCGTACCAAAAGTAATAATGTCCCGTCACCAGCAGAGGTGCTGTGTCTCCGGCTGCTCGGTGAAGGGACCCCGGGCGGCGGCAGCTGAGCTGAGGTCCTCCCCACCGTCCCCGCGGGAAGCCCCCCATCATCACCACCACTCCCCCGGCCCGCCCTGCCCACCCCCAGGCACGGTGGCAGGAGTGGCATCTAGAAGGCACCTTACCTGTCGTGGGGTCTGGGGTCACCCTGGGGGCTCCTCTCTCAGGCAGGCAGACTGCCCTGTCCACAGATGGGCGGTGCCCCTCCCAACACTGGCACCAGTAACTGCCCGCTGTGTTGACACAGCGCTGGGGACAGCCGCCCTCTCCGGCGCTGCACTCGTCCACATCTGCAGGAAAGGGGGTGTCAGGCACGAGCACCCTCCCTGAGCCCCCTCAAGACCCACCCCTCGGGGCTGCCAGGATCCGTGGGAGGTGCCCGGGGGCTCCCTCCTCCTCTGGATGGCCGGGTGCCAGCCTCACCTGTCTGGCAGGCGTTGCCCTGCCATCCTGCAGGGCAGTGACAGCGGCCAGGCTGGACACAGCTCCCTCCATTCTGGCATGGTGGCTGGCATATTGCTGTGGGGGTGGGGAGGCCTGTCAGCAACGCAGGAGGGTGCCCGGGGCCCCACTGCAGTGGGGTTGTGCAGCCAGGGGATGGGTGCCACGCAGGACCCGCTCTTGCCCTGCTGGGCTCTGGTTCCCTGAGACCGGGTGCTCTGGGTGCTCACCTGCCCCACAGGCCCCTGGCACCCCGCCGGTCCACTTCCAGCCAGGGCAGCAGGCGTAGCGAGGCCGGGTGGGGTCCGGCCCGGGGCGGCGGCGGTAGGCGGTTCTGTAGAGGGTCCTGGGGGGACGGTGGCAGCTCAGAAGGGCCTGTGGCCCTCATGGTGCGGCAGCAGGAGGGACGGGGCCTCCGTGCTGCCACCAGGGCCCCCCCCAACGGGGCCTGGTTTCCCCACCCCGTCGTCACATCCTCCCGCCTTCTGGGCTGGCTCTGGCCCCGTGCCATTCAGAAGCTGCGCGAGCCATCTCCCCTAGCGTGGACGAGGTCAGCGGCTGTGCCCACAGAGCGCCTCTCCCCCCGGGGAGGGCACCTCAGGGTCCCCGCCCAAGTCGCCTCCCTGCCCCAGGCTGCCGTGTGGGCAGAAGCCCAGCAAAGCCGGGAGTGGAGTAGATAGAGGTGGTACCTCGGGGGGGAAGTCTCCTATTCTGGGGGGGTTCTAGGCCCTGAGGGAAAGGGGCTTCCCACCCTGTCCCCGTCCCCCACCAGAGGTCCTTAAAAACTTCACGGAAAATAGAATCTTTCCCAACCACATTACATCCCCGCAGCAAAGAACGAGAGATTCTACCCCCCGCCCACCCCCCAGCCCATGCTGGCTCAGACTGGGACGTGCTGGGTCTTGGGGGAGGGGAAGGATCTTCATCTGTAACTGTTGGGGGGCTGCCAAGGGAAGGGGGTGCTCCCTGGAGCCCAGAGGGCAGGACCAGGAAGAGGCAAGTTTCAGGGAACCAAGAGGGTAAAATCTTGCAGCCAACGATGCTGGGTGTGGGGGGGAGTGTCCCCAAAGTGGAGGGGGGCAGACAAGGTGGGGGACCCCTTTAAAATGAGGGTTGGGGGGCCGATGCGCCGGACAGCCCTGGAGTGGCTGGTTCTTGCGGTTACGGCAGTCACTTCCTGAGTCCGGGGCCGCCCAGGTACACGAGACTCATCTCCAGCACACACTCGGACCCGGCCTCCGCAAGGCCTTTCACTGCTCAGGGCCCTCCCAGCCCCAGGGCGTGCGTGTGGCGGGCAGCGGTGGGGGCGCTCACCGGTAGGTGCTGCAGGCACGGTAGCCGTCGCAGGTGGTGAGGAAGGGCTGGTATACACGCTGCACGAAGGACTCGGACGCGGGGCCCTGGGGAGCCCCGACGACGCACACCCTGCGTCTGCGGGGGCGGGGAGGGGCGGGGCCAGGAAGTCAGCAGTGTCCCAGGGCTGGGACCCTCCAACCCTGGAGCCCAGGGGAGCCGGGCACCTGGGCAGGGGATTCCCCGACGGCACCCTCAGCAGGGACTGCAGGGAGACGCCAGCTCCCTGGACACTGGGGGCCGCCCCCAGGGAGGGCTGAGGGCCCCAAGCCCCGGCTCACCCAGGCCGGTAGACGTGCTCCATGCCGCCCGCTGCCAGCACCAGGAACCAGAGTGGAAGCAGCTCCTGGGAGCCCCACATGGCCTGAGTTTCCGGGTGGAACGGCCTTCTCCTCGGGGTGGCCTGGAGCACAGAGCACAGCCCTGTAAGTCCCTCTGCCAGACCCCCTCGAGCCAGCACCACGGGAGAGATGGTCCCCTCGGCTCGTGATGCCTGCCCGGCTCAGCTGCTTCGTTGGGGCCTCTCACCATGGCGGGGGAGCCCCCACGGCCAGTGCTAGCTCTCCTTACCCCCAGCCCGCCTGGACAAGGAGGCCGGCCCTCACCAGCCACATACAGTCCACCCCTGGACCACAGAAGGGCCAGGACATCGGGGTCTGGAAATGGAAGCTGATGCCCTCGCCTGGGGAGAGACGCACCTGGGCCCTGCTGGGCTCGGTCAGGTTCACCGGGGAAGGCGGGGGCTGAGGGGGGACCACCCCTCCCTCCCCTGGCTGGGCTTGGGGCCCTCCCACAGCAGGGCAGGGCTTTTACCCCAAACCTCGGTCTGCACATGGGGTGTCATGGCAGGCCTGAAACCCACCCCAGCTGGCTTGGCCCTGGCAGCCTTCAAGGACCTCAAGTGCCAGACCTGGGAGCCTGGGGGTATAGGTGCCCGGAAGGCAGGAAGTCCTCCTGGGGTGGGGCCGGGGCCTGTCCTTGGGAAGGATCACTCCTATGCTGGGGCCTGAACCACACGGGGCAAACCACCTCCAGGGCGCCCAAGACAGTGGCTCCATCAGGCCCCGGATGGTGGGGGGGTTGGAGCAGCACCCCTTCTGCCAGTGGAGCCGATCACATCCCTGTCCTGGCAGCGGGTGGGAGCCAGGGAGGCTAGAGAGCGATTTCTGGGAATGAGAGAAAGCCTAGCCCAGAATTAACGCTGTGAGTGACAAGCCACGGGGACTGGAGCAGGGCTGCCGTCGCTGTGTGCCAAGAGTCTGGGGAGCGCTCTGCTCCCCTGCTCCAGGAGCCCCATCTGAGACCCCCCCAGGATCCCCCAAAGGACAGGGTACAGGAAGGAGCTGAGCTTGTGCGTGTGCTGGGGGCAGGTAGCAGAGTCTGGGTACAGTCGCCTCCCTCCCTGGGACTCAGTTTCCTCTGGCTCTGACGGTCAGTCCCATAGACAGGGATCACCATGAGCATCGCTGAGCCCTGTATCCACACTGGGGTTCAGCTGGGTGCTCGGTCCAGGCCCTCACCCGCCGCACCACCCGGCCCTAGAGCTGCACGAGGGTCCTTCCTGTGAGCCTCCCCCCCCCATTCTCTGTTGGCGGCCTGCGAGGGGAGGGCTGGGTGGCCAAGCAGGCAGAGGCTGCAGCGGGCAACTGAGGTGCTGGATTTAGTTTGGGGACGGCAGGGGGTGGCTGCTTCCTGGCGGTTTCTGGGCTGGGGTATATCCTGCAGTCAGGCGGTTCAGGGGACGAACTCTGCAGGGGGGCACCCTGTTAGGGACACACCTGGGGGCCTGGCACTCCCAGCAAGAACTGAAATGAGGGGAGACAGGTGGCCCTGGGAATGGGCCCCAGGAAGGCAGAGGCGGGCCGATGGGCTTACAGACCCTGAGGGCACCCACACTGAGCAGCTGGGGGGCACAGCTCGTGCACATGTAACTGTCCCCCACAAACACCCACCCAGCACCTCCGCTACCTATGGAAAGCTGGTTAGGAAGGAAGTCGTGTTTTTTCAGAGGAGAGACTGGATTTTTGAAAGTCATTCTTTTCTCCTAGCCCAGAGGAAGCGGCTGGCCCTGGCCTCCTGCGCTGGGGGCGAGGAGTCCCATTTCCCTTTGCAGTTACAGCCCCACGGGGGCGGGAGACAGGGCAGGCAGGCAGGCAGGGCAGGGGGACCCACGCTGCCTCCAGGATGACAAGCAATACTGCCCCATCCCCTCTGAGGGTCTGCAGGAGCCTGCCCTCACTTGCCCGGGGTTGGGGGGGATGCTGCACCGCACAGCTGCCACCCGCGGAGACTGAGTCCCAGAGCAAGGGGCCTGACTCTGGGTCCCCCCTTCCACCGTGAGGGGTGTTCTGGACGTCAGGACCGGGGGTGGTGGATGTGGAGACGCGGGGTGAGATGCCTCCCTGGGGGTGCGCCCTCTCTACTGCCCACCCCACGCCTCCCCTTTCCCCCTGCATCGTGGGGAGCAGGAGCGAGGGTGAAGTGACCCCCTCCGGCCACCGCAGGGTACAGCTGGCCTGGGCTGCGGAGTCCCTGGCCCGCCAGGCTGCGGGCCAAGCGCTGGGGGAGCCGCAGGGCCCGGATAGGGGGATAAGGGGCGGCGGCGCCCCCCACCCCGCACAGGGACCCCCCACCCCTCGTGGCCGGGCCCGGGTCACCCGTCACCAGCAGGGGGCGCCCTTTGCCAAGGCCGCTGGGCCCATTCTCCGGACCCGGGGCCGGGCTGGGGTCGGTGCCCGCGGGGCAGAGCCCGGCGCTCCGGGCCGGCTCACCTCTGGGCTCCCTGCGGTCGCTCCGCGTCGCCCCCCCCCCCCCCCACTGCCCCGCGGCCCCAGCTCCGCGAGTGTCCAGGGCCCCCGGCCTTCCCGGCCCCAGCCCCCCGACCCCAGCCCGAACTGTGAGCACACCCCCAGCCCGCGGCGGTCCCTGCGCCCCCAGCCAGGCGCCCCGCTCCCTCCGCACTCACCGCCCAATCCGGGGCGCGCACGCGCCGCTGCCGCCTCCGCGCCGAGGGGCCCGGGCCCCGCCCGCCCGCCAGCCCCGGCCCCGCCCCGCCCGGCCCGCCCCCGGCCCGCCCCGGGCCCGGGGTGGGCGCCGGACCCCCCGCCCGCCCCCATTGTGCAGGTTGGGAAACTGAGGCTCCGCGGCAAACGGCGCCCCGGGGGCCGGGCAGTGAGTCAGCTAGAACCGGGGCTCCTGACGCACAGCCCGCCCCCCCCCCCCCTTGGCTGCCGCCCCTCCCAGCCCGCTCCCCTGGACGCAGGGCTGAGACTGCGGCCAGGTGCCCGGAGGCAGAGCCCACGCGAGCCGGGGGTAGCTAGCTCTCGACCCCCTCAGGCTGAGCAACGATTCCTGGGATGGCCATCGCAACCGGGGGGCCAGCTCACTGGGCACCAGGGGCTGGCTAAAGGTGACGGCTGCTCTGCAGCCACGCGTGGGGTGAATGGCAGTGACCCTTGGGCGCATAGACTTCTAGAGATGGGGGGTGGGGAGATGGGGGGTGGCGGCCTCAGCAGCGCCCTGCTGGCTCCTAGGTGTGCGCTGAGCCTCGCTCCTGGCCCGTGTGCCAGGTTAGGGGGCCTGCGGGGCTTCCACCGGGCTCCGCCTTTGTTCAGGACAGTTGGGACCACCCTTGAGTGCGCCTCAGGCCCCTGAGGAGTCCCCCGACTGCATGGTCACCGCGGGGGCCTCCTGGGCCCGTCCCCTCTCCTGTCCAGGCCCCTTTGCACGTTTGCAACATGGGCTGAAGAGCCCCAGGTGGTGGAGTGGGCCGCAGGGCCCCCGTGCTGCCGGTGGGCGGCCGGCCCTCCTGGGACCCCCATCATTTGTGCACCGGGATCACCCCAGCCCTCCCTGGGCCTGCCCGTCTCAGCAGTGTCTCCCTCGAACCCGAGCCCCGGCCCTGTTTACCTGAGTGTGTGTGTGTGCAGGTATCGGTGCCCGCTGCTGCCCGGGGCACTCACCTGGGGAAGGGGGCTCCCTCATGCCCCGGATGCTGGTGGCAGCAGCTCTTCTGGGTGGTGGGGGCCGCCCGTGCCTCCCTGGTGCCGGGGTCTGTGGGTCAGACACACAGCCTTGATTCCCCTGACATGCCAAGGCAGGTGGGGGTCGGGCCAGCCTCCGTGCCACTGAGGGCCCTCAGCCTTCACTTGGCCTGCAGACCCCCACCCTTGGATGGCCACTCAGCTCTGCACACACCCTCAGCCTGGCTGTGTTCATTGCTGGGGGGTCCTGAGACCCCCAGATGGAAAGCTTCTCCGCACAGCTCGGGGTGCTGGGTGGGTGTCCTGTGGGTACACGGGGAGGGGGCCTTCGGGCAAAGCCAGCAGCTCCAGGGCATCTGGTTCAGGCCTCCCTTGGCGCCCAGGAGGAGAAAGAAGGGGCCCGAGGTGGCTGGACGGGAACCCCTTCCTGGACCAGGGGGCCCGGAAGCCCCTGGAAGATGCTCTGAGGGAGGCTGGGGAAGCCGCTGCTGGGATGCTAGGATGGTGCGGGGGCTCCCTGCCACTGGAGGGGTCTCTTCGCTCCAACCCCAACAGGCGGTCCCAGGCAGTAAAGAGTTCCAGGCCAGGCCTAGGGGGGACAGAGGGGAAAGCTGCCCTGCTCCATCCCCTGTCCCCATCCAGCCCCTGAAGCTGGTCATTTGACCCTTTGACCTCCAGCTTGAACAAAAAAAGGGAGGCCGGCAGCGCTGGATGGGCTGGTCCTCGCTTGGCTGCTAGGCTGGGTGGTGGGTTAGCCTCTGCTTTCTCCACTGGAACGTGGGTGCTCGTCATACACGCTGGGGCGGATGGGCAGCGGCCAGGGAGTCCCCTGTGCGCCCTTGGGGACCTGTGCTGCTCTGGGTAGGAGGCTCCTGTAGGGTGCCAGGGGGACCAACGGGATGCCCACACTGTGCCAAGTTGTCCCTCTCCCCGACCCCAGCCAGCCCCACAGAAAGCGGGGGGATCCCTCCCACAGCCCATCCTGGCTGCAGACTTGGCTTTAGGGTTCCTGTCTCCCCTCTAGTGCCCATCCCCGAAACCCTTGAGGTGTTTGCCCACCCCTGGGGGATGCCCTTGGGACACACAGGTCCCAGAGAAGGGGGGTCAGCGGGGCCGGGGGATGGGGGTCCTGCTTCCGACCCCAGGGGCTTCCCCGGTAGAGCAGGGTGGCCCAGGAGGCGGTTCGACGGCAGGGTCGCCACTGCAGCGGCTCCCCTTCCAGGGGTCACGGAGCTGCTGGGCTGCCAGTGCCAAGTACGAGGGTGGAGCAGGCCAGGCTGGTCCAGACCGGGCCACCCCAGCGGGTGCCCTTGGCCAAGGTGAGGATGGCACCAGTAGGGGTGCCGATGAGGTGGCCCCAGAACGGAGAGCCCTCAGTGCTCAGCCCACAGGTGCCCATGGTTGCCCCGTCCTGCCTGCGCCCCGTCCCTGCAGGGCCACCCCTGTCGTACCTGCTGCTGCCCGTGCCCCGGCTCGGCCATGGCCACCTCTGCCGCCTCCCCGGGCCGGGGGTGGGCCCTGCCGCCCCTCGCCCGCCACCTCGAGGTGCCTCCAGAGGCCGCCCGCCTGTCCGGTGCACGGGAGCCTGCTCCTGGGCCATGGGGACGGCCGCCTCGGGGCAGGGAGGCTCCTCCTGGGACGAGGAAGGGCGGCTTTTTATGCTCCGTCCTGTGTAAATCGGGATTGGGATGGGCCCTTCCCGGCCGGACTTCCTGTGTGTGCTGCCCGCTGATAACGGGATCTGTCAGTGAACAAACAGGAGGCCGAGGGCGGGCGGGGGGCTGCGGGGGGCGGGGGCTGGCTGAGCGGCTGGGGCAGGGCTGGGGGATCTGCCCCCCGGGGATTTCAGGGTCTAATCCTGAAGCAGCCGCAGACTTTGCTGGGGCCCACCTGGTGACCCTGGGGCCTGACGGGCCCCACGTGTGATGGACGTGGCTGGCACCCAGCGCCCTCCCGAGGCCGGGGGTCCACCAGGCTGGCGGGGCCACAGGAGTGCGGCTCCACAGACGGGCCCGTTTGTCCTGTGACTCCTGGGCCCTCGGACATGTGTGCCAGGGCCCGGGGCTGGGAGCAGCCAGGGCGAGCAGGGGGTGGGTGAGGGAGCTGGGGGTTTGAGAACAGTCTGTTCCCTGGGTTCCTGGCACCTTGAGTGGCCGTGGTCAGGGGAGAGGTGGGGAGGGCAGACATCAGCCCAGGGCCTTCTCTAGCAATAGGGCAGTGAGCTCCTTGCTCCAGGGGCGAGAGCCCCCGGTCCCACTTCCGGGGCCCTTGCTAGGGGAGGACAAGAGATGTTCTCTGGCCCCTCGGGCTCCTGAGGCTAGGGAGGGCATTGCGGGGGAAAGGGCAGGAGCCTGGGTGGCCACAGAGGGTGCTCCCGCGGGCGCTCCAGGTGCTCTAGCCCAGGCCAGACTCTCCGTTCCTTCCTCCTGGCAGTGCCCCAGTGGCTGTGCTGATGGCTGGGTGGGTGCCGCAGGGGAGCTGGGCAGTGACCAAGGACACAGCTGGACACGCCTGGCTGAGGGCCCTGGGTGAGCAGGCCCCCAGCCCGCCATCCTCGGGGCTCAGCCCTCACCCACCCAGTCTGAACACCCTCATTTCTCTGGCCTTGAGCACCTCTGCTCAGTCCTCCCTCCCTCCACCCCACCCAGCTTGATGTCCCGGCCAAGAAGGGAGCTGGGGCAGCTCGGGAAATTCCCCCCAGAGTGCTGAGAGCAGGAGGGAACCTGCCCACCCTTGCTGGGGGCGGGGGGCAGGGGGTCTTGGCGGTCAGCCCGGACTGCTCTCTCCCCGCCCCCCTGGGAGGGTGTCCTGTAGGCGAGGCTGTGGTCAGCACAGGACCTTTGTTTCTCCTGGCCTCAGTTTCCCCAACTGTTCTAGGGGGTCAGGTGAGGTGCCAGCCAGAGGGGTGGCTGTGACTGCAGAGGAGGTGGCTGGCCCTTAAGCATTGCCGGATGGCGTCTGGGGGGCTAACCCCCCACCTCTTCCCCGCCAGCCCCCCGTGGCCTGCCTTTGCTTCCTGGCTCTCTCACCCAAGGGCCCAGCTGCCCAGGAGGGCTGTGTGTCTTGCTGAGTGTACTAGGGGCCAAGCTGGGCTTTGCCCACACCCAGAAGGTGGCCCAGACCCTAACGCTGACCCTGCCCTAGGCCAGGGGGTCAGCTCGTGCCCTTGGGTGGGAGAAACAGTGGGTGTCAGGGCCAGCTGGGCTTGGCCCCTTCCGCGTAAGGATGGGAAGACTGAGGCCCAAGGAGGAAAGAGACTCACCCTAGGTAAGCAGGGCCCCCCAGTTCCTCCTGTGCCCCCACCCAGGGGGCAGATCTAGTCCTGCCAGGGAATGGGCTGGGCTGAGGTTGTGAGCAGCTAACTAGCCAACTTGTGAAATAGTTGATGGGCCCCTCTCCGTCTAAAACGTGGGGAAGGTTAGGGAATTTTCTGGAAGGGCGCCCAGAGCATGCAGACTGAATCGTGGGTTGAAAGGTGGAATTACAGGCGGTGGGGGTCCTCTGTGCCCCAGTCTCCCCGGACCACTGGTTCTGGGACCCCCACTGCTCTGGGCCCCCCTCCTCACCAGCTCTGCCCTGCTGGCAGCTCCTACGGGGCCCCGCATGGCAGCCAGCCCGGCCCGGCCTGTGGCCTCAACCCCTCTGCACCCCCCAGTCTCAGGTCCTGGAGCCTCAGAGGCAGATGCCGGAGATGGGCTGAGGTCCCGGCCTGCCCCAAGCAGGTTGGGGACGGGCAGGGCCTGCATGGAGGGTGGGCTGAGTACCGGCAGAGGGCGAGGACGGCACTGGCCGATACCCCGTCGGACTCCAGGAGGGTCCTGGGGACCTGCAGGGGGGTCGGGGTGCCTCCTGCCCCGTGGGTGCCCCTCCCGGGTGCTGGGATGTGGGGAGCTCACTCTGTGTTCCAGTCTAGGTGACTCCACCTGGGGCGGGCCAGGACCACCCCATCCTCAAGGAGGCCCCCTGCCTGCCCCCCATGGCGTCTCTCCAGGGTCGGCGAGCACACCACCACAGCGGGATCAGCTGGGGGAGGAGTTGGTGCCACCCCGAGGGCGGCACAGAGGTGATCATCTGCTGGGGCCGGTCCCTCACTACTGGGCGGCCCGGAGACCCGGGCCCAGGGCAGAGCCCCAGTGCGGTCGGAAAGCTGGCGTTCCAGTCCCAGCTTTGGCTCCCATGGCCGGAGCCTCGGCCCACACTGGCCTCAGTTTCCCCGTCCGCTCCCCGGTCCGTAGGCACAATGGTCCAGCGGCCTCCCAGCCCGCCTGCAGGCATTCTGGGGGTGATGGACTGAGTTGGGCCTTCTTACCTTCCCAGAGCGCACCGGTCAGGCCAGGGGCGTGGCGGGGGTGGCCAGGGCCTCCCGGGCCTCCTGGGACCCTCCCAGGAGCCCTCGATGCCAGGCTTCTGGCCTCGGCAGGCTCAGGAGCAGACGGACCGAGCCCCCGGCAGAGGCCCGCACGGGCATCTGGGGCGGCTCGAGGGGCGCTGGGCGCAGCGTGTGAGCCAGGGAGGGGAGGACCGGAGCACGGGGCAGGGGAGAGCAGGGCTTCCTGTTTACCCCCCGCGGTGGCCCCTGGCCTCGGGGACAGGATGGCTCTGTCAGCCAGACTCCCGCCAGATGCAGCTGACCCTTCATCCAGGGACGCGTGCGCCTGGTCCAGTGACCCGTCCCCGGCAGGACTGGAAGGGAGCTCGCTTTCCCCTAGGCCCAGGGAGTTGTGTACAGAGTTGGATCGGGTCCCAGAGGGAACGGGAGGTCCCACGGGGAGATTGGGGGTCTGTCCGGCAGCCGGGGGTCTTCAGCTCCACCCAGGCCCCCAATGACTCCTGCTTCACACCTCTCAGATGTGCCCACTGCCTGGCACTGTGTGCAGCGCTCACGTCTAACCCTTGAGCTGCTGCAGCTGAAGCTTGCCAAGGGGAGATGATCCCCCTAGGCTTGGCCGGCGCGAAACAGAAGCTCTGAACGCAGAGCCCAGGGCTGCCTGGGCAGCGGGAGACCCTCGGGGCACACTTGGTCCCTTCTCCTGCTGCTCCGTGGTCTTCCTCACTGGGGACTCCTCACACAGCCATCACGGCCTTTCTGCTGCTCATGTCCTGCCCCCCAACCCCGACCTCGGTTCCTGGTGGGTCCCCAGGGGCTGTGCCCCGTTCTGGTCACCATACTTCCTTGGGCAGTCCCTGGTAGCAGGACAGACATGAAACCAACCCCTGCCCGACGTGTCTCCAGGCCACCCCCACCCGCCGTGCGGGAGCGCCCCAGCCTCCCCACAGCCTCGTCAGCACTTGGTGCTGTTCTGTCTTAGCCATTCTGATGAAGGTGCAGGAGTATCGCTGTGCTGTTATTTCTTTAATATAGGAAGACGAAGGCAGTCTCGTTTTTTGAACAACAGATTTCCTCCCTGGGGAAGGACTCATATCACAGGGGAGTGGGGTGAGAGCTGGGCAGGGGGCACCCGGGGAGCAGGCAGGGCATCTCCAAGGGAGCTGGGGTCCAGGCTTCTGCTTTGCTGAGCAGTCTGTGAAGTGCAGGCAGCAGTGGTCTGGGCAGTGGAGAGAGGAGAGACCACCCGGGCAGTGAGCGTGGGGTCCCCCAGGGTGGGTGTGTGGCACGTTCCAAGCTCCCAGGGGCCGCCAGGAAATGCTTGTTTCTAGAGCTGTTGGCCAGGTGGGGCTCACGGTGCTGACTGTGGCCAGGGGGTGGGCTCTGGGTCCCACCTGGAAGCTGGAAGGTGGGCAGTGGTGGTCGCGGCTGACCCCTGCAGGAGGCTCACTGAGCAGGGGGATCCTGGGATAGAGCCTGACCCCAACCCGGCGCTGCGGCTGGGCCCTAACCCACAGGTCCTCGGCCCTCAGCCCACGGCCCAGACACGTCCCAGGGCCCAGCTTTGCCTGGAGCCCAGGCTGCCCCAGCCCCACAGGGCTCCCTACCCGCACCGTGAGGGGTTGAGGAAAGGGGGCTTGAGGAAAGGGGGCTTGAGCACCCTGCCTGGAGCCCTGGACAGAAGCCCCACTCACGATCAGGCTGCAGTTTGCCAAGCCTGATGGATAGAGCAGCCGTTAACCTGGGGGAAAAACACTTAATCTCCCAGGAGAACAGAAAGGGAAGTTCCAGAGAACCGATGTGTGTGCTGGGGGTGGGGGGACAGGTCAGTGGAGGTGGGTTACGGCTCAGCACCTGGGTCTGGGCCGTGCTGTCCCCTCCCTGCCCGGCCCGCTCCGGGAGCACTGGGCGCCAGGCTCTCCGAGGCCTTCAGGGAGCAGAGTGGTGAGCAGGACCCTGGGGCCTGTGGGGGCCGCGCCGAGGGCACATGGCTCTGGTGGGCTGTCTCGCCCACCCTGCAGGGCCGCCACCACTGCCTGACCCCATCTGTGCAGGAGTAAGGGCCCCTCAGGAGGGCGAAGACCGTCAACCAGCAAGATTGACCTTGAACCAGGAGCTGCAGCCCTCCCCAGGCCTCCACGCGGGGCAGGCTTCGGGCGCAACGTCATCCCAGCTGTCTGGGGGAGAGGGGCTGGGGGCGGCGGGGTTCCCCTCCCCAGGGAGACCGTGTCGCCGGGAGAGTTTGTCGTCTCCACGGGGCAGCCATAGGCTTCGGGTAGGTCTGGGACGTTAGAGGCCAGAAGCTGCCTTGCCTCACTTTCCCCGCTTCTCAGGGCAGGGCCTGGGGAGCCCTGCAGGGGCAATCTGGGGACCTCGAAACGCTGTCACGGTGGACAGTTGTGCCTGGGCCCTTTCCAGGGGAGGGGCGCAGCAGCCCACAGAGTCCACTAGGTTCTCAAAGGGGCCTGTGCCTCCCACCTACAGACCCCCATGGGCAGCCCTGAGGTCCCTCCAGCCTCCACGGTCCATGCTGTTCGGCCCCAAGCTGCCTGTGAGCATTTGGGTTTAATATCCCTAAAAATGCACATCTCTCGCAATTAGCAGGCAGATCCTTTACCACTAGCTTCACAGAGAAGGCTGCAGGGTGGGGGGGCCAGCTCTGCCGCCCAGGCAGGCCAGAAATCTCTGTTTCCTCTCGGCCAGGAAACAGGAAGTGAGTGTGCAGGGGAGATTGGGGGCCAGGCCCCGAGAACAATAGAAACCCCCTCCAGAGGGGAAGGGGAACTGCGTCAGGGGCCGGGTGGGGGCCGCCTGACCTCTCCCCTGCAGTGCACAGGCCCAGGCGTAAATTTAGTCTCGGTTCTTTCCTGGTGAGAAGATACCCCGTGCTGGGGGAGGGGACGCACAGCCCGCCTCGGTCTCTGGGTGCAGGGCTCCTGGGGTCTTAGGGACCATCTGGGTAACCTGAGGCCTGGAAAGGAGCAGTGTCTGGCCTGGGGACCATGGGACGTGGGAGTGGGGCAGCTCAGACGTCCCACTGGGGCTGCAGGTGGCTGGAGAGGCCTACGGGTGCGTGGACAGAGCACCTCACCAGGCCCAGGGGACGAGAGCGGCTCCCCTGGCCCCTGCCCGTGGCAGGTAACTCTGATCCAAGCAAGCAGGCTCTGTCCTGAGAGCCATGTGGCCTTAGCCAGAGCTCCAGGCCGGGCCGGGGCTCAGCAAGAACCGAGGGCCAGCCAGTGGTTTCTTTTTATAACAGAATAGCTATTCAGTTCAGTTCAGTTGCTCAGTCGTGTCCGACTCTTTGCAATCTCATGAATCGCAGCACGCCAGGCCTCCCTGTCCATCACCAATTCCCGGAGTCCACCCAAACCCGTGTCCATCGAGTCGGTGATGCTATCCAGCCATCTCATCCTCTGTCGTCCCCTTCTCTTCCTGCCCCCAATCCCTCCCAGCATCAGACTCTTTTCCAGTGTCAACTCTTCGCATGAGGTGGCCAAAGTATTGGAGTTTCAGCTTCAGCATCAGTCCTTCCAAAGAACACCCAGGGCTGATCTCCTTTAGGATGGACTGGTTGGATCTCCTTGCAGTCCAAGGGACTCTCAAGAGTCTTCTCCAACACCACAGTTCAAAAGCATCAATTCTTCGGTGCTCAGATTTCTTCACAGTCCAACTCTCACATCCATACATGACCGCTGGAAAAACCATAGCCTTGACTAGACGGACCTTTGCTGGCAAAGTAATGTCTCTGCTTTTTAAAATGCTATCTAGGTTAGTCATAACTTTCCTTCCAAGGAGTAAGCGTCTTTTAATTTCCTGGCTGCAATCACCATCTGCAGTGATTTTGGAGCCCCCCAAAATAAAGTCTGACACTGTTTCCACTGTTTCCCCATCTATTCCCCATGACTTAGTTTTCTGAATGTTGAGCTTTAAGCCAACTTTTCCACTCTCCTCTTTCAGTTTCATCAAGAGGCTTTTTAGTTCCTCTTCACTTTCTGCTATAAGGGTGGTGTCATCTGCATATCTGAGGTTATTGATATTTCTCCCGGCAATCTTGATTCCAGCTTGTGCTTCCTCCAGCCCAGTGTTTCTCATGATGTACTCTGCATATAAGTTAAATAAGCAGGGTGACAATATACAGCCTTGACGTGCTCCTTTTCCTATTTGGAACCAGTCTGTTGTTCCATGACCAGTTCTAACTGTTGCTTCCTGACCTGCATACAGGTTTCTCAAGAGCAGGTCAGGTGGTCTGGTATTCCCATCTCCTTCAGAAACAATTCTGAAAGAGAACAGCTGTAGTGAGGTGTAATTCGCATGCCCCATAGCCAGCCACTCCAAGTGTGCAATTCCACAGACACCGAGCAGAGTGACCATCACCAGCTTCGATTTTAGAATATTTTCAGCACCCTAAAGCAGCCTGCCTCCTCCTGCCGTCTATTCCCTGACATATGCCCCCCGCCTCCAGGCCCTGCACAACCGCCCGTCTGCTTCCCGTCCCTCTGGATTTGCCTGGACGTTTCCTACAGCTGCAATCCTGTGACGTGGGGGCTTGTGTGCGTGGCTTCCTGCACTCAGCAGTGTTTGAGGTTCACGCATGTTGCCCCCGGAGTTGGTGCTTCGTGCCTTTCTGTGGCTGCATGACGTTCCGTTGTATGGATGGACATGTGTTATCTGTTCCTCAGCTGATGGGCCTGCGGGCCATTCCCTCCTGGCCGGCCGCTAGCTGGGAGTCACGTCGGACTCCACGGGGGCCTGTGCTCTGCGGGTGGGCTGGACTCAGCCACTGGAGCCCCTGGGGGTCACAGGGGGTCCCCAGCAGTCACCTCGGTGCCTGGGAAGCTCCTGCAGGCCCAGCCTGGCCCCATTCTCGTTGCCCTAGCCCCCAGTTCGGGGACACAGGACCAGAATCAGGAAGACAGGGCTCCCACCAGCTTGCAGAGCAAAGCAGTGCTGGGGTCTGATCTGGGGCGCATGTTCAGGACCCACCCCCAGGGGTCCAAGGTCTTCTCCAAGCCCCAGTGTTCTCCATGGCAATGATCACTCAGGCCTCCTCAGCTAAAGCAGGTTTCCTGCTTGGCCCCACTGCCCCAGGAGCTTGCTGAGGTCCCCGGAGGCCGCCGGGCGTGGCAGAGCTGGGGTTAGGACGCAGGGTCCAGGGGCCCAGGGGCCCAGGTGAGCCGTGCTCTGGGCATCCTGACCCTCTGAGTCCCCACCGACGCCCTGCGCTGGGGTGGCAATGCCTCTCCACTGGCCGTAAAGGGGCCTTGCGCCCTTTCCTGGGGAGGGAGGGGGCGTGGGGCAGACCCCTCCCCAGGCCCGGCAGGCACCTAGGTGCGAGAGGCACCCCACTAGAGTCCTGGCTACTCTGCCCCAGCCACGGTCCTGGCCCAGATGACGCCAGCCGGACTCTCAGACAGGATGTTGTCCCCGACCCCCCACCCCCACCCCCCCCACCCCTGGCCCCTTCCCCAGCACCACCAGGCCCGCCTGGGGATCGCAGCTTCCGGAGCCAACCCGGCTCTGGACAATGGCCGGAAATGCCGAGCTCAGGCCGCGGGCCAGGCGGTCACCGGATCCCTGGGAGAGGCTGGAGGCAGCTCCGCATCAGGCCCAGGCCCCCCTCCCTGGGGTGGAAGGGCGCCCCAAGGACCTGCTGTCTCGGGGTGGGTGGCCATGGACAGCTGCCCATGGGGCTAGGCTGGTGGAGGACTCAGGAGATGGGAGCAGGTGGCCATTGTACCCAGGGCCCAGCCCCACCCAGGCTTCGGGGAATTATGCCCACCTCCACCCTCCACGCACGAGTCCCAGCTCCAGGCCCCGCTGGGTTCATGGGGCAAAGCGCAGAGGGCTCCGGAATGCCCCCAGACATTCCGGAATGCTGCCTCTATGGTTTGTTGGGTCTGACTCAGGAGGCACAGGCGCCCCAACCCCTCTTCCCACTTGGCCGCCCCACAGTTTAAAGGAATGACATTCAAAAGCCAAAGAGCCACCTCCCTCTCAGGCTTGATCCCTGGAGCCTGTGGGCTGAGCTACGGAGGGACAGACGGACCCCCCAACCTCCTGCCCCCCCGCCACGCCCTGGAGCCGAGAGGATGTGACTTCTCCAGAGGCCTGTGGCTGGGGCAGGACAGGAAGAGCCCTCTGGGCCAGGACTGCTTATTTATGCTGCATTTTGTGATTCTAAAATGAAAATCAATCTGTGTGTGTGTGTCGTCCAGCCCATGAAGTGGTAAGCGCTTGTTTGGAAAGAGCTGGTTGGATTAGATTCCCAAAAGCACGAAAGAGAAACCGCTGCACCTCCGGCTCGTCTCACCACCTGGGGTCGGGGTGGGGGGCGGTGGAGCGGGTGCCCTCCACAGCCCCTGCCACTCACGGCGGAGGGCGCCCCGGGTCCGTGCAGCCTTGAGGTCAGCTCTGCCTGGTCTCAGTGACTTCACGACCCCCAGGAAGAGGCGCATTGGTGAAGATGGATTGTTTTTAGCACAGCTTTGGGTTCCCAGCAACACTGGGACGAAGGTCAGGAGAATTCCCACAGGCCCCCCTCTCGAGTGCAGCCACCCCCCCCATCCACAGCCCTCGACAATGTGCTTGTTACGGGGGCAAGCTGACACCGCCCACCACCCGGAGTCCACTGTGCGGCCCAAGAACACACGTCTGGGTGTGGTGTGTTCCCTGGGTTTGGACAAGGTGTCAAGATGTGTGTCCATCACATGGACTCACGTGGGCGCCTCACAGCCCTAAACTCCCTCTGAGAGGCACGTACGTTATGTGGACGAATTCACGGTTTTGGCGGCTGTGATCCCCGTCACCACGGGCCAAGTGGCCACTCATCCCTTGACGCCACCCACACCTGCCCCCGGCGTGGTCACCATGCCCTCAGCTGGCCCCTGCCAGCCTGGAAGCACACAGCAGTGCCCAGAGCTCAGCTCGAGGCTTCAGAGATGGCATGAGTGGTGAGAGGGTGCATGCCATCCCTGCCTGGGGCTGAGTGGACCACAGTCCAGAGCAAATGCATTTTTGAAGAAGGAGCCTGTTGCGGCTCAGAAAGCAAGCATAGAATTCCCTCCATCCCCCTCCGAGACGATACACAAAGAAGCTGAGAACAGGCCATCAGTATTATTCTTCACAGTAACCAAAAGCAGGGAACAACCCGGGTGTCCGGCCGCTGACGAGTGGTGGGTGGATGACACCCGCGGTCCGGCCGCTCAGCGGAACAGTGTTCCGCCAGCGAGGGGTGAAGCGGACACCGTGACCACACGGACGAGCCTTGGGAAGCTGACGCTGTGTGAAGGCTTAGAAGGACAAGAGCAGTGTGATTCCACCTGTGGGAAATGCCCCACACGGGCACGTCTGTTCAGACCGAAACCCAGCGGTGGGGACAGGGGAAGGGGGCGACTGTTTAACAGACGCAGAATTTCAGGTTGGGAGGCTGAAAAGTTTCTGGGAGCAGACAGGGGTGGTGGCTGCACAGACCGTGAACGTGACTCAGCCCCACCGGGTTGCGCTCTTGAAAACGGCCGAGGTGGCGGAAGCTCTGGTCTATGTGTGTCGTCACTGCACTCGGGGGCTCGGTCGTCTCTGACTCTTGGCGACCCCGGGGACTGTAGCCTGCCAGGCTCCCCTGTCTATGGGATCCTCCAGGCAAGAATACGGGAGTGGGTTGCCATGCCCTCCTCCAGGGAATCTTCCCGACCCCGGGGATTGAACCCGAGTCTCCTACATTGGCAGGTGGATTCCTTACCACTGACCCACCCGGGAAGCTGCAAAAGAATTAACAAAATATATCCAAACTCACTGAATTGTGCGCTTGGACTGGGTGCACTGAGCGGTCTGTCAAGCATGCCTTAAGAAAGCCCTTATAAGAGAAGAAGAGATGCCCCAGATCTGAGTGCTTCCTGAGCAGGTCGCCAAGGATCTGCCCACCAGGCCCTGCTACCAACCCCACGAGGCAGGGGGTCGCATCTTAGGGGGCTGCCAGGGGCCGCTGGGGAGGCAGCCCCGAGGGATCCGACTCTCTGTTCTGGAAACAGACATGGGGCCTAGCCTTCCCGGTCACCCACCACCCCCCTTAGATGGGTGTGCGGTCCTCAGTCAAGGGCAGCCTCTGGGGTCCGGGGGCTGGGAGAGGCCCCTGCGGGGGCTGATGTAGCCCTCCTCAGCTCAGCTCGCCAGTTCTCTGTGGGACAGAGACCCCTGAGCGTGCAGGCCCCTGAGGGTGGGGTGACAGCCCCCTCTCTGCCTGACATCGGGTCGCTTTAGGACAGGGCCGGTTCGGAGCCAGGCCGAGCCAGGCCCACACTTCCCTGGGGCCTCAGGCACAGGAGGGGGCGGTGTCTGACCCCGAGGGGGCCTGAGCCCGCCCAGGCCCCCGCAGCTGCCCTGGCGGACCGCTCCCCGCTTCCCCACCACCCGGAGCTGAGCCAGCAGAGCGCGGGGCCTGGAGGGGACCCGGCAGGAAGGAAGCCTGGTCAGCTCAGTTCAGATTCCCGGCTGGTCCTGGGGCCCCTGGCCCCGGGGGCCTCAAACTCCCCTAGACCCTGGACCACGGAGCCAGGGACCGAGAGGAGGTGGAGGGGAGGGAGGCCATCGCCAGGCACTCAGGCTTCTCACCCTGGCAGGAAGGGCTGACCGGAGCTGGGGACAAAAGGCGGACGTGCAGCCAGCCATGTGCGCCCTTATCAGGGTCTGCACTCGCCGGCCCGGCCTGGGCGGAAACGCTCCTCTGAGCCCGCCTTCCTGCCGTGGCCAGGCCCGTGCAGGCTCGGGGCGGGGGCGGGGCGGCGGTGTGGGGGCCGCCTGGCCGGGGTCCTGACTGTCACTTGAGTGACACAGTGGCATCATTCACTTAATGTCAGAGTTGAAGTTCTCCCCTCTGTCAGACGAGGGGACTGAGGCCCAGAGCAGCAGTGGTGGGGTCGGGGGCCAGGCCCCCCAGAACTCTGCACGGCCACCCATGGCAAGGCGGGCACCACACGGGCAGGGTGGGATGGATCCGGCGGAGCACGCCCGTCACAACCCACATGGAGCCTTAGGAGCCGCTCTTTTTAGCTCACGTATGAGAAGTGCGTCCTGATGTACAAATACGGCGGGGCTGCTGGCAGGAGTGTGGGGCTCTGTGGGCTTCCCACCAGGGAGCAGGCGTGGAGGACAGCGTGCTCTCCCCTGCCCCACCCTCGGGGCAGGCACGCGTGCTCCGTTTCATAGAAGTGGTCCCACTGCCTGAGTGTCCTCCGGCCACCCCTGCAGCCCTGCCCCCAGAGCCCGGGCCGCAGCTGCCCTCTGCTGGGCAAGGCTGGGCTGCAGGAGCTCCCCCTGACAGCCTCCCACCTCCAAATGCAGACTCGCAGGACCCTGGGTGGGTGGGGGTGGGGGACCCATACCAGCCATCTAGGCGGCCCTTCATGCCCACCCCCTGCCCATCCGTGTGGCCTGAGATCCTCCTGGGGGGCTGCCCCGCTCTGAGGAGGGGGCGGCCAGGGCTCAGGGTGGGCCCTGTACTGGTGACCGGGCTGGGCAGCTTGCCGGCAAGCCCGTGGGACTGGCCCTCTCAGCCCAGGGAGGGCACGGGGCAGTGGGGACACTGGGGAACACAGCCAGCTCTTGGGCAGTCAGCCCTGGGGGCAAACTGTCCCCCCAAACTAACCCCCAAGTTAGGGTGACTCTACCCCAGCACTGAGCCCAGGGCTGGGGGTGAGGACCGCTCTGCCCCTCCACCCAGCACGCCAGCCGGGCCACGGAGACCCCAGGCCCAAGGCTCTGCCCTGCAGACTTTGGTCGGGTCCCTTTGGAGCCACAGGCTTCCTCTCTGTAAAACGGGCAGGGGTCTCCCCCGCATGCCCCCTGCTTCCCCAGGCTGAGGCCTGTTGTGCTCAGGGCCTCCACCTCCATAAACCGTGGTTGGCTTGAGTGTTCCCGGGTCCCAGTCGAAGAGAACCAAGCACAGAGAAGGGAGTGGTTCTCAGTCCTGGTACCCGGGGAACCTTTACAAGTCCCCTGGGTGGGGCGCCTGCTGACCCCTGGGTCAGGGCCTGGGCAGCGGGGACTTTGAGAATTCCCCCGGGGGGCCAGGGTGAGGCCAGGGTAGGGGGCCCCTGTCTTGGGTGGAACAGGCCCTGGGGATGGGGCACCCCGAGAGACAAACTGCCAGGAATAGCCGGGCGGCAGGGTCCTAGGGGCCACCATCACTCCCCACCCCACCCCAGCATCTGTGGCCAGGCTCTCCCGAGGATGCCGGGCGTAGGAGAGCACCCAGGGCCCCCAGCAGGGCGCCCTTCCTGCAGAGAGAGGGAGGGCTTGGGGGAGCCCCGGGTGCTTCAACCGCACCCGCTCTGCGTCCCCGGCGGGTGCCTGGGTGGGTGGACGAGGATGGGCCGCTGGTGTTGCTGGCTGTGTCTCGGGGGACACGCGGAGCCCAGTTCTGGGGCCAAGGTCCCGAGTCTGCCGTGGGATGTGACCTCCGTGTCCTCGCCCGAGATCAGGTGACGGCCAGGCAGGCCCCTCGGTGGGTCTGGCTGTGAAAGTCCCTCTTGTGGGTCCTGGCTGGGGCCTGTGGCCCAGGAGACGAGAGGCCGAGGCCCCAGAACTGGGCTCCGTGGTCACGCTGGGCCGCCCGTCTGCCCCGGCCCCGTGGGCAGCCCCACTGAGCCGCAGGACGGGACGTGCTCTGGGCTGCAGGAGGGCCAGCGCTCATGTCCAGATCACGTCCACACTTGGCCCTGGCCCAGCCTGGCCAGAGGCCCTGCCTCTGCTGACCAGACAGGACGGAGGGGTCCCCGGTGGCCTGGTGCCTTGCCTTCCTCACTGACCCAACCCCTGGACTGCTCCAGAGACATGGGGCACACTGGGGACCCCAGACCTCAGCCACCTGTCCCCCCCGAGGCCTGGCCTGAGGCCTTGATCCCTGGGACATGTGGCTCCCACCTCCATGCTCCTGGGGGCTCCCTGAGGGCAGGGGTCATCTCTTTACCCGACTCCATAGACATAGGGCCCAGCCCTGGGGGCACCAAGGCCTACATGGTGAGAGGTCAGCATAGCTGTTGCCCAACTCTGTCCCTTCCAGGCCTGGAGGAAGGGAGCTGGGGGCTGGGAGAGCCTCTCAAGACGGCTGGGCCCAGAGGCCTAAGGTCCTCAGCCCCACCGCCCTCTGTCCCTGCATCTGTCTGGCTTGGAGGTGAGCAGGAGCAGGCTGCGTGCTGCTCACCCACTGGCCACCAGGCGGTGCTGTTGGCCGCATGGACCCGGCCGGTCGTCCTGGAAACCCTGAGCGGGGCTTTGGGCAGACCTGAGCCGACTCACGTGGGCATGCGCCCTCCCCTGACCACCTGGCTGCTGTCTAGGGTGGCCCAGTTCCTTGTTTTCTCCTGAAGATGCTTCAGGTGTACCGGGGTCAGTAGACCAAGATGTGATGAAGCCGTTCCTTCTGTCCGCCAGAACCCTCGAGCCCCCAGGCTTCACCCCTGAGGCTTCACCCCGGGTCTGCTGCCAGACGCCTGCGGCTCTCAGGGTCTGTACCTGGGGTCTCAGCACCTGTGGAGGGCCAGCGGAGCCAGGACCGTGGGGCTGGTCCCCAACGGGGAGTGTGTGTGGGTTCCCAGGATCGCCACCTGGTGCCCGGGGCCCCTTGGCGTGGCCCCTCGGAGCTCCTGGCAGCTGTCCCTCTGGTGATGTTGCAATAGCACTCAGGGCGGTGAGTCCTGTGGGACCTACAGCCTGGCCCGGGCTCCCGGCACAGGAGGAACAGGAAGGGCAGGCAGCCGTCAGGGCACCTGGACGTGTGTGTTTTCTTGGCTCCCCTGAGGTGCCCGCTGCCCGTGCATGCTGAATGCCTGGGTGAGGCAGCTGGTTCCCTGGCTTCTCATCTCTGCCCCTGGAGAGATGATTCCTCACCAGCAACAGAGGCATACAGCCTTGAGGGTGACGAGGACTGGCTCCCAAGAGCCTGGGACCCACGGGGCATTCCTGTGATGATGGGAGAGAGAGACACCAGGGTCGCAGCTGAGCTGCAGGCTTAAGGAGAGGCTGGTGCAGGGGGCCGGGTCCAGCAGGCAAGGACTCAACAGAGAGGTGGACTTGGGCAAATCCTGAGTTTACGACCACACTGACAGCGTCTGTTGGATGCAGGTCACGAATCTCGTTCAGGCTTCTGGAGGCCGGGCCATCTCTCGGCGTCTGCTGGCGGGCAAGGTCATGGAGGCCCCCTTATCTTGGCTGCCAGCTTTCGACGGGTCAACCAGCACCGTGACTCTGGTGGCAGAGACTTCCCAGTCTCCGGTGTGCGGCCGCGGCTCTGGATGACGCTCCTCTCTGCACAGAGCTGAGCTGCTCGGTTCAGTGTTTGTCGTAACATATACAGGACGTGAGCTTTGCCATCCCAACCTGGTTTAAATGCATTTATGTGGTTGTGCCAAAGTCACCACCACTTCCCTGGAGGCTCAGTTGGTAAAGAATCCGCCTGCACTGCAGGAGACCCAGGTTCGATCCCTGGGTCAGGGAGAGCCCCTGGAGAAGGGAATGGCAACCCTCTCCAGCACTTTCTCCTGGAGAATCCCATGGACGGAGGAGTCTAACAGGCTACAGTCCACGTGGTCATAAAGCGTTAACACAACTGAATGACCAAACAACAGTCCATTAGAACAGCTACAATCCACTCTACACACGCCTTCTCCCCACTCTCAGCCCTCCACCTACTGTCTGTCTGTGGATTTGACTTCTCTAGGGCCCTTGTTGTATTAGTCAGAATCAATGGGGTGTGTCTGTGTATTTTCAAAGAGGTTTATTATGAGGAATTGACTCACGTGTTTATGGAGGCTGTAAGTCCCAAGGTCGGCAGGATGAGTGAGACTCAGGGGAACCAAGGTTTCATCTGAACTCTGAAGGTAAGAAAAGATCAATATCCCGGTTTGAAGGCCTTCAGGCAGGAAAAATTCCCTCTTATTCTGGGTTGTTCAGTCACTCAATTGTGTTTATCTCTTTGCGATACAGGAAAGGCAGCACACCAGGCTTCCCGGTCCTTCACCAGCCCCCGGAGTTTGCTCAAACTCATGTCCAGAGGGTCAGACTTTTGCTCTATTCAGACCATCACCTGATTGGAAGAGGCCTGCCTACATTAGGGAGGGCAATCTGCATTACTCAGTCTACTGATTTAAAGGCTAATCTCAGACAAAGGAAAAAGAAATCTTCACGGAAAAACCCAGAATAACCTTTGACCAAATATAGGGCCCTCGTGCCGGTCAAGCAGACACATACAATTAACCATCACCCTCATATCGGTGGAACCCTATGGGTCTTGTCCTTTTGCGCCTGGCATATCTCACTCGGCGTGACGTCCTACGGTTCATCCACGCAGCCTGTGTCGTCATTTCCTTCCTTTTTGAGGTTGCGCAGTACCGTGTGGTTTGGACAGAGCACATCTCGTTTACCCTTCGTCCGCCAGCGGACATGGGGCGCTTCCACCTTTGGCTACTGTGAATAATGCAACTGTGAACACGAGTGTGCAGACCTCTCTCTGTGTCTCTATGTCCACTTTTCTTGAGTGTACTCTCAGATGAAAGTGCTGCACTCAATATGCCAGCAAATTTGGAAAACTCAGCAGTGACCACAGGTCTGGAAAAGGTCAGTTTTCATTCCAGTCCCAAAGAAAGGCAATGCCAAAGAATGCTCAAGTGAAAGTGAAAGCCGTTCAGTCGTGTGTGACTCTTTGCAACCCCAAGGCCTATACAGTCCATGGAATTCTCCAGGCCAGAATACTGGAGTGGGTAGCCTTTCCCTTCTCCAGGGGATCTTCCTGACCCAAGAATCGAACCCAGGTCTCCTGCATTGCAGGCAGATTCTTTACCAGCTGAGTCACCAGGGATGCCCAAGAATACTGGAGTGGGTAGCCTATTCCTTCTTCATTGGATCTTCCCGACCCAGGAATCGAACCAGGATCTCCCGCATTGCTGGTGGATTCTTTATCAGCTGAGCTACCAGGGAAGCCCCTTCAAACTACTGCACAATTGCACTCATTTCACATGCTAGCAAAGTAATGTTCAAAATTCTCCAAGTTAGGCTTCAACAGTATGTGAACCGAGAACTTCCAGATGTTCAAGCTTGGTTTAGAAAAGGCAGAGGAACCAAAGATCAAATTGCCAACATCTACTGGACCGTAGAAAAAGCAAGAGAATTCCAGAAAAACACCTACTTCTGCTTTATTGAGTATGTTAAATCCTTTGACTGTGTGGATCACAACAAACTGTGGAAAATACTTAAAAAGATGGGAATATCAGATCACCTTACCTGTCTCCTGAGAAACCTATATGCAGGTCAAGAAGCAGCAGTTAGAACTGGACATGGAACATCAGACTGGTTCCAAGTTAGGAAAGGAGTAGGTCAAGGCTGTATATTGTCACCCTGCATATTTTACTTATATGCAGAGTACACCATGTGAATGCTGGGCTGGATGATGCACAAGCTGGAATCAAGATTTCTGGGAGAAATAGCAATAACCTCGGATATGCAGATGACTCTACCCTTATGGCAGAAAGCAAAAAGGAACTAAAGTTCCTCTTGATGAAAGTGAAAGAGGAGAGTGAAAAAGCTGGCTTAAATATCAACATTCAAAAAACAAATATCATGGCATTCAGTGCCATCACTTCATGGCAAATAGATGGGGAAACGATGGAAACCATGACAGGCTTTAGTTTCTTGGGCTCCAAGATCACTGCAGATGGTGACTGCAGCCATGAAATTAAAAGATGCTCCTTGGAGAAATAGTTATGACCAACCTAGACAGCATAGTAAAAAGCAGAGACATTACTTTGCCAACAAAGGTCTATGTAGTCAAAGCTGTGGTTTTTCCAGGAGTCATGTATAGATGTGAGAGTTGGATCATAAAGAATGCTGATTGCCGAAGAATTGATGCTTTTGGACTGTGTTGTTGGAGAAGACTGTTGAGAGTCCCTTGGACTGCAAGGAGATCCAACCAGTAAATCCTAAAGGAAATCAGTCCTGCATATTCATTGGAAGGACTGATGCTGAAACCAAAGCTCCAGTACTTTGGCCACCTGATGCGAAGAGCTGACTCATTAGAAAAGACCTTGATGCTGGGAAAGATTGAAGGCAGGAGGAGAAGGAGATGACAGAGGATGAGATGGTTGGATGGTATCACTGACTCAATGGACATGAGTTTGAGCAAACTGCAAGAGATGGTGAAGGACAGGGAAGCCTGGCGTGCTGCAGTTTGTGGGGTTTCAGAGTCAGACACACCTGAGTGACCGAACAACAGCAACATTCAGATGAGGACCTGCTGGATCAAGTGAGTTCAGTGAGTTTTGTTCATCGGATATACCCGTGTGGCCATCATGAAAAACCAGACTTAGGGCATTTCCATTAGGAAAAAGTTTCCCTTCCAGCTGTGATGGGGAATTTACCGTCCCACTTGAAACAACCAAAAAAACAATGAACCACCAGACAGAATGAGACACGGGATGGCTCTGAAGGCGCTGCACACCAGGTAACATGGGACCAAGGTCCCTGAGAGAAGGGGCAGGTGAGGTTGGCCCTACGCCGGCTGCAACTCACCGTCTTGAGGGAGTTTCCAGGTTGTGGCGTGAGAAGAGGGACGAGGTGGTCCTGGTGGATCCTCTGGTGAGAGTCTGGGGAGATCAGGTGGCTAGCTGCCATGATACAGAGTGTCACAGAGGGGAGGGCTGCCCAGAGAACACTGGCCAGCTGAGAGGGCCCCCGGAGCATCCAGTGGAAGACTGGCCTGTGCCTGCCTCGGAAGGGGCATGCGAAGAGCCACCTGGAAAGGTGAGATGCTGCGGGTCACCATCGCACAGACCTCTGGACAAGCTTGCCTCTGTGATAGAGAACAGCGAGCCCCAGACTGAGCTGGATGACATCACCAACTCAATGGACACGAGTCTGCGCAGACCCCAGGAGATGGTGAAGGACAAGGAAGCCTGGCGTGCTGCAGTCCTTGGGGTTGCAAACAAACTGAGCGACCAAACAACAATAACAAAGCCTGAGCCCTGCTCTGGAGCCACTTAACAAGTCATAAAAGCGAAGTTCAAAAGGATCACAACGTTCCCAAGTACTGTCACTACATCCTAGAACAAAGCCCTGGAAGATCCGCAGGAGCACTAAAGACCCAGCACGCGAAGAGGTGAAGCTCACAATGACAGGCACGCAAGCAATTACCAGGCACGCCACGAAGCAGGGAGCTCGACCCATGAGGAGAGTGACCAGTCCTCCAAGCCTCCCCAGGGTTCATAGAGATGTCATCATGAACCAGCAGAGAAGGACATTAAGAGCTATTATAACTGTGTTCTGTATGTGCAAAAGTTAGGGAGAACCACAGTGAGATACCAGCATCAGAAAAGCAGAAAGTACGTGTTGGGGAAGATGTGCAGAAGGTGGAGCCCTTGTGCGTTGTTCGTGGGAATGCAAAATGGTAAAGCCACTGTGGAAAAGGGCTCCCAGGTGGGTCAGCGGGAAGGAATCTGCCTGCCAAATGCAGGAGACTCGGGCTCAATCCCTGCTTTGGGACGATCCCTTGGAGAAGGAAACGGCAACTATTCTTGCTGGGAAAATCCAGTGGACACAGGAGTCTGGTGGGTTACAGCCCATGGGGTCACAAAAGAGCCAGACACGACTTAGCAAGTAAACAACGACCAACAGCTGTGGAAAATAGTCCTGCTGCTGCTGCTGCTGCTCAGTCGCTTCCGTCGTGTCCGACTCTGTGCGACCCCATAGACGGCAGCCCACCAGGCTCCCCCATCCCTGGGATTCTCCAGGCAAGAACACTGGAGTGGGTTGCCGTTTCCTTCTCCAATGCATGAAAGTGAAAAGTGAAAGTGAAGTCGCTCAGTCATGTCTGACTCTCAGCGACCCCATGGACTGCAGCCCACCAGGCTCCTCCGTCCATGGATCTTCCAGGCAAGAGTACTGGAGTGGGGTGCCATTGCCTTCTCCGGAAAACAGTATGAAGTTTCCTCAAAGAAAAATAGAATTAGTGTATGATCCAGCAGTCTCACTCTTGGGTATGTACCCCAAAGGACTGAAATCAGGGTCCAGGAGAGATATTTGCATCTCTACATTTATTGCAACATCTCTCACAGATACCAAGAGGTAGAAACACCTCGGATATCCACTGAAGGATAAATGGATAAAGAAAGAAGTCTGGAATACTCTCAGGAGTTCCATTACAAATTCTGAAGAAGGCTGTTGTTCTCTTTTTTAATTCTTTTTTTTTAAAATTATTTATTTATTTTAATTGGAGGCTAATTACTTTACAATATTGTAGTGGCTTTCACCATACATTGACATGAATCAGCCACGGGTGTAGACGTGTTCCCCATCCTGCACCCCCCCCCCCACCTCCCTCCCCTTCCCATCCCTCAGGGTCGTCCCAGAGCACCAGCCCTGAGTACCCTGTCTCATGCTTTGAACCTGGACTGGCGAGCTGTTTCACACATGGCAATATACATGTTTCAGTGCTGCTCTCTCAATCATCCCACCCTTGCCTTCTCCCACAGAGTCCTGTCTCTTTTGCTGTCTCGCATATACGGTCATCATTACCATCTTTCTGAACTTCATATATATGTGTTCCTATCCTGTATTGGTGTTTTTCTTTCTGACTTACTTCATTCTGCATAATAGGCTCCAGTGTCATCCCAAATTCTGAAGAAGGGGTGTTGTACAGTTAAGAGGTAGTTACACTTGATAAAGTTTTCCCTGGTGGCTCAGCTGGTAAAGAACGTGCCTGTCAATGCGGGAAAAGTAGGGGATGCGGGTTCCATCCCTGGGTCGGGAAGATCCCCTGGAGCAGGAAATGGCAACCCACTCCAGCATTCTTGCCTGGAGAATCCCATGGACAGGGTATTCAGTCCACAGGGTCACAAAGAGTCAGACCCAACTGAGCGCATGCACGGCTGCACACAAACTCGGAAAAGAATAAGCTGAGAAACAGATGAATTAGTGGAGTGAAGGAAAGCCCCAGGACAGAGCGTCCCAGCACAGACGGCAGGGCAGGTTCGAGGGAGGAGGTAGATGCCCACATCCACCCACTCAACAGCTCCTCGGGCCCCAGCAGGGGTCAAATGGACGAGGATGGTTTTTAAAAACGGATGGGAATCCCATCCTGGGCGTTTTTAGAAAGTGAGACCGGGCCTCAGCATCCACAGTGTTTCCTTCCGATGCTTCCATCTGTAGCACATGCTTTGAGTTACAGGCATGGCGTTTGGATTTTGCCAGCCTGCCACGTGTCTGCAGCCCACATTTTAAGGGTTTTGCAGTGAACTTTTGATGTTAGGACAGATTCAGACTTACACAAAACATCAAAGATAGTTCAGAGGGTTGTCATACACGCTGCACCCCTTTCCCCTCTGCGAACATCTTACCTCAGCAGCGTCACAACATCGACACAATATTTATCATCAACTAAAGTCCGAACCTAATTCACGTTTCCTTAGTTTTTTCCCTAAGTCCCTTCCTGTCCCAGGACCCCACCCAGGATGCACAGGACGGTTGGTTGCCACGTCTCCTCGGCTCTTCTGGGCTGTGAGTTTCTCAGACATCCCTGGGTGATCAAAACCTTTGATCACCGTTGATGGTTTTGAGGAGGACTGGCCAGAGATTTCATAGACTGTCCGTCTATGGGGATTTGTCTGATGTCTTCCTCAGGACTGGAGTGGTAAGTTCTGGGGCAAGAACACAGGGCCAGGGCGCCCTTCCCACATTGATCAGAGGCGCTTGCCGTCAGCATGGCTTCAGGCTGAGGAGGTAGGGCTTGACCACCTGCCTGATGTGCCTTCATGCGTCCCCAGTAAAACTACTCTGCCCACCTTCCCTACTGTCCCCTGGAAGGAAGTCTGTGTGCTCGCCGAGGGAGGTGGAACAATGCCTCCCCAACCCCGGGGAGTTCCTACACTCTGAGGCTTCCCGGGGGACTCAGCGGTAACGAATCTGCCTGCCGATGCAAGGGACGCAGGTTTGATCCCTGGTCTGGGAAGATCCCAGATGCCACTGAGCCCATGTGCCACAGCTACTGAGCCTGTGCTCTAGAGGCCGAGAGCCACAGCTGCTGAGCCCACGTGCTGCAAGCGCTGAAGCCCGAGCTCCGCAAGAGAAGCCCCCGCGAGGAGAAGCCCATGGACCACAACTGGAATGCAGCCCCCACTGCTGAGAAAAGCCCACGCAGCAGTGCAATAAAATGAATGAACACAATCATTTAAAAAAAAAAAGAAATTCTTCTGTTGTTCGGATTTTCCCACCAGGGGCTCTTCTGGGTGGTGTCTGCGCATACTGATGTGTGTTCCCACTGCGGGTTTGTTTTTTCCTGTGGTGTGGGGGGTGGCTGGGCACTTCCTTACTTTCTGGCACCACAGGCTGCTCCAGACTCACCTGTTATCTCCCGCCGCAGCCCCAGAGGCAGCCATATCTCTAAGACGCTCTGGTTCCTTCAGTGGAAGGTGTTAGAAATCAAGGTCTGGGTGCTGCGGTGCTCGTGGCCGTCGGCGTGTCATAACTTCTAGATGCACCCACAGAGCAAGGACACATGAGTGCGTCTCGGAACCTAAGTATGTACACTATCTGTAAATATTTCTCTGTGTAACATCTGTGTCTATATGAAGCTAATCACAGGTTCCTACTGATGACTCCCACTCTAACCCATCACAAGGACCGTTCTAGCACCTCCCTGCGAGGCCCACTCCAACAGTGAGCCCCTGGCTGCTTCTGCTTAACTGTGTCATTCCAAAATGCACACACGGTGGTTCAGAACTGCTGCCCTGGGTTCCTGGGGGAAACCGCCTCACCGGTGTGACGTTTTGAGACCATTCACATGTGTGTGCCTATAGTTCCTTTGCAGGTCTGTCTACTCAGCCACAGCCTTAGAGGCTGAGCCTCTCAGCTGCTCAAGGATATCTGATTGGCTTCTGCCCTTCGGCTCTTACGAATGAGGCCTGCTGGAACATTCCCCTACCAAGGCTGGAACATTCAGCCTTGGTGACTGAGGCAGATTCTAAGGCTGGCCCCTGATGACCTCACCACTTCATTTGGAGCAGGTGGGACCTGTGACATGGCCTGCTGTTCCTCCTGAGATCAAATCATGTTATGTGGTGACAGACCATGCTGTGAGAGGGGCTCAGTCACATGGTCCCTTTAAAAGCAGGGGTTTCCCCCCGTGGAGGTGGGGAGGGGGTTGGAGCCTTCTGCTCTGTTGTTTTACAGAGGGAGGGAGCCTGTGCCATGGAGGGTGGGCTGCAGGGGCGGAAGGAGACCCAGCAGGAAACGGGGACTGGATCCTACAACGCCAAGAACCGGATTTGGCCCTGAGCCTCCAGACAAGCCTGGTCTGGCTGACCTGTGATCTCAGCGTCATGAGACCTTTGCCACGAGAGATCTCTGATCTATATCTCCGTGGCTAATCAGTGGGTGTTCTCTTAAGCCACCAAGTTTGTGGGGCTTTGTTATGCGGCTGTGGGTAACTGATACAGTGAGGTGTTTTCATTTCTCTCAGGGACCAATATCTGAGATCGAATTGCTGGAGTTTAGAAAGAAAGAAAAGAAAGTGAAGCCGCCGAGTCGTGTCCGACTCTCAGCAGCCCTGTGGACTGCAGCCCACCAGGCTCCCCCCTCCCTGGGATTTTCCAGGCAAGAGTACTGGAGTGGGGTGCCATTGCCTTCTCCAGGGGATCTTCTGGACCCAGGGACTGAACCCAGGTCTCCTGCATAGTAGGCAGATGATTTGCCGTCTGAGCCACCGGGGAAGAGAAGACCCTGCAGTTTAGAGCAGATGGATATTTAACTTAATCAGGAACTCCCCAGGAGTCCCCTGAATGGTTATATAGCTTTATGTCCCTGCTGGCAAAATAAGAGGGTTTCAGTTCTTTGATGCCCTTAGTGATGCCTGGTGTCATCTGCCTTGGTGACTTTCTTCTTTTTTATTTGTTTATTTGCCGTACTGCACTGTGTGTGGGGACTTAGGTCCTCAGCCAGGGGCTGAACCAACGCTCCCTGTGTTGGAAGCATGGAGTCTTGACCACTGGACCTCCAGGGAAGTCCCTGCCATCGCTCTTTGAATAGTAGCCGTTCTAATGGGTGCTTGCTGTTTAGCTGCTAACTCGTGTCTGACTCTTTGTGACCCCGTGGACTATAGCCCACCAGGCTCCTCTGTCCATGGGATTCTCCAGGCAAGATGGGTTGCCATGCAGGCAGATTCTTTACTGCTGAGTCACTGGGGAAGCCCTGTAGATGCTAATGGGTGTGTATAGATATCTTCTTGTGATTTTCACCTGCATTTTCCTGATGTCTGCAGATCCTGGGCACCTCTCAAGGGTTACTGGTCATTTGTCCATCTCCTTTAGTGAAATGCCTACCCAAATATTTTGCCTGTTTTAAAAACTTGGTTGTATTTTTATTGTTTGTTTGCTGGTGCTCTTTACATATTTCAAACACAAATCCTTCATCAGAAATTGTATTGTGAATTTTTTTTCCTTCAGCGTGTGAATTGTCTATGCATTTTCTTATTGGTGACTTAAAAAAAATTGAAATATAGTCGATTTACATTATCATGTTAGTTTCAGGTGTACAGCAGAGTGATTTAGTTATGTTAATGGTGTCTTTTGATGAAAGGGAAATTTCGATTTTGATGAAAACCAATTTATCAGTTTTTTTCCTTGTATGTTTGGCGCTTTCGTGACTTGAAAGAAATCTTCGCCTACCCCGAGATCATGAAGGTTTTCTCCTATATTTTCTTCCAGAAGGTGCTGGGGTTTATGTTTATGCCCCTGACCCATCCAGGATTTATTTTTGTGCAGAACTAAGAGTTGAGGTTCAATTTTTTTTCCATATCATATCCAGTTGTCCCAGCGCCATCTTTTAAAAATATTTTCTCTCCCTGTTGACTTGACTTGGCATCGTAGTTGAAAAGTCAGTTAGCCAGAAGCTTAGGAGTCTGTTCCTGGATTCCCTGCTGCTTTCTGTAACCCCTGTGTCTGCCCTGTGTTGGTACCTCACTGGCTTAATGACTACCGCTCCATAGTAAGCTGTTAGAGTGGAAGCCTTCAGCTCCGTCTATTTCTTCACATTTCTCTCGGCTATTCTAGATCCTTTGCAGTTCCATTTCAAATTAGAATCATCTTTTTTTCTTTTTTTGGCCTTGCTGTGTGACGTGTGGGATCTTGGCTCTCTGATCCGGGATCAAAACAATGCCCTCCGCCGTGGAAACAGAGTCCTAACCACTGGAACGCCAGGGAGTTCCTTCAAATGAGAACATCTTGTCAAAAACTCAAAAAGTCTCTTGAAATCTTGATAGAATTTCCAATGATTCTACATTATTTTGGAGAGAACGAGTGCCTTAGAAATGCTGAGTTTCCTGGTTTACAAACAGTGTCTCTCTCCCATGGTTTAGTTAGGCCTGCCCTAGTCTCTCTCAGCTAAACTTTCCAGTCTTCTTTCTGAAAAATCTTCTGTATTTTTAAATTATTTTGATTCCTTACCACTTGATTCAAGGCTATTTTAAAATAGCCTTGATTTAAGGCTATTTTTTAAAAATTTATTTTCCAGAAATTCTCTGGCAGTCCAGAGGTTAGAACTCTGGCATGGCCTGGGTTCAGTCCCTAACAGGGGAACTAAGATCCCTCTAGCCACACAGAACGGCCAAAAAAAAGAAAACATTTCTTCAATGCTTCAGTACTAGCATATAGAAATATGGCTGACTTTTCTGAATTGACCCTTCATCCCTCAACTCTGCTAAATGTACTGAGTAGTTCTAGAAGTGACTTTCGACATTTTAAAAGGATTTTCTTCCTATAGGCTCACGGTGTCTTTTCACCCCGTATGCCTTTTCTTTCTTTTTCTTGCCTTCCTGCCGTGGCTAGGACCCCCAGGACAAGGCTAAATGGAGACAGGCAGAGTGGGCATTCTGACTTTGTTCCTGCCCTTGGGGGCAGTGCCCAGGTTTTCGCCATTATTCATGACTTTAGCTATAGGTTTTATATAGACGTCCACATCAAGTTGCTTAAGTTCCATTTCATTCCCACTTTGCTGAGCCTTCCTTTCTAATATCATTTTAAGCTATAATGTTAATATTTTGAGAAAGATCTTTATTTGCTTTACACAACAGTAAAAATTATACACTACATATTGCATGCATGCACGCTCAGTCACTCAGTCCTGTCTGACTCTTTGTGACCTCATGGGTTGCAGCCTGCCGGGCTCCTCTGTCCATAGAACTTTCCAGGCAAGAATACCGAAGTGGGCTGCCATTTCCTCCTCCAGGGTTGCTTAGAATTCTTACCATGAATGGCGCTGAATTTCGTCAAGTGCTTTGGCTGCATCACGTGGATTTCCTCGGTTACTCTGCTAAAACATTGCATTATGCTGATGAGTTTAGGATGTCGAGCCAGCCTTGCATTCCCGGGATAAACTCCCCATGGTCATGGTGTGTTCTCCGCTTTACATTTTGCTTGATTGGATTTACTAATATTTTGTTAAAAGATTTTTATGTTCTTACTTATGAGGAATATTGGTCTATGACTTTTTTCTCATGATATCTTGTCTGATTTTGATCTCATAAAGTCAATTTTTTGAGGTGGCCTCATAAAATCTTATTTTCTGGAAGGGTCTGTGTAGAAAAATGTCTTCCCCAAATGTTTGGTTGCATTTGCCAAGGAAACCATGTGGGCAGGAACTTTCTTCGTGGCAAAACCTAAATTACAAATGGAATTTCTTGAGTAGATACAGGGCTGTTGTGCAGTCACTGAGCATGTCCGACCCCGGGACCCCGTAGGCTGCAGCACACCAGGCTCCTCTGTCCTGCACTGTCTTCCAGAATTGTTTCAGATTCATGTCCACTGAGTTGGTGATGCTGTCTAACCATCTTATCCTCTGCCACCCCCTTCTCCGTTGACCTCCAGTCTTTCCTATTATCAGGGTCTTTTCCAGTGAGTCGACTCTTTGAATCAAGTGGCCCAAGTCTTGGAGCTTCAGCTTCAGCATCAGTCATTTCAAGGAATATTCAGGGTTGATTTCCTTTAGGATTGACAGGTTTGATCTATAGTCCAAGAGACTCTTAAGAGTCTTCTCCAGCACCACAATTCAAAAGCATCCGTTCTTCAGTGCTCAGCCTTCTTTATGGTCCAACTCTCACATCCGTACATGGCTACTGGAAAAACCATGGCATTGACTACACGTCTGCAAAGTGACGTCTCTGCTTTTTAATACGCTGTCTAGGTTTGTCATAGCTTTCCTTCCAAGGAGCAAGCGTCTTTTAATTTCATGACTGTAGTCACCAGTGATTTTGGAGCCCAAGAAAATAAAATCTTTCAGTGCTTCCACTTTTTCCCATCTATTTGCCATGAAGTGATGCGACCAGAGGCCATGATCTTAGTTTTTTGAATGTTGAGTTTTAAACCACTTTTTTCACTCTCTTCTTTCACCTTTATCAAGAGGCTATTTCGTTCTCCTTCACTTTCTGTCATTAGAGTGACATCATCTGCATATCTGAGGTTCTTAGTGTTTCTGCTGACAATCTTTGCTCCAGCTTGTGCTTCCTCCAGGGCTATTCTGATTATATATTTCTTGTGCCTGTTCTGATCACTTGTGTCTTTCAAGGAATTGTACCATTTCATCTAAATTGTTCAGTTTTTGGTCACCAGTTGGTAATATTGAAATATTATTCTTGCAACGTCTTAAAGGTATGACGTGATACCTCCTCTTTCACTCCTGGTATTGTTGCCGAAAGGTGTGCATGGGGGGTCCGACTGCTCGCCGCTTAAAAGCCAATAAGCAGTCCAGGTTGGTGGAAAGGAACGTTTGCTTTATTTCAGATGCTGGCAACTGCGGGGATAGGGTAGCGGAGATCTGTCCAAGGCTGACTCCTGCCCCTGGCAAGCAGGGGGTGAGAGCTTTTACAGACAGATTTTTTTTTTTTTTTTTTTTGAGGGGAGGTTACATGCAGAAACAGTACAAACATCTTTAACAGTGATCTTCAGATTGGTCATCAGTGGTCTGGCTAGCATCATCTTGGTCATTTTAGGTACAGTTAATCTTCAAGTCTAGGGAAGTGTTCCCATTTCTTTGTGGTCAATTCTCAGAATTGTGGCAGCTCTTATCATGGGTAGAGTCTGGTCCTCATGTAGTTAACTTCTGCACCTGGGATTTTGGTATCTATAAGACAGTTCTCAGGATATGGCTCAGAATATCATCTATAGCCCTTGAGAAAGAACTAAAGGTCCTTGACTATGCTTAGTGACTACATTGTTTATTATTTAGTCTCTTTTGACTGTTTTCCTTTGTTTTAGCATTTCTCACTTCTCTGATTAAACTTATTCTTTGACTAAAGTTTTCCACTGGCAAAAGGCAGGCAGGGGACATGCTGGGGGCAAGGACCACACCGTCCCACTCCGTTTCAGTACTGGCCATTCGTCTCTTCCTTTCCTTCCCTTTTCTTTTTTTTGGTTGCCCCACGAGGCTCTCAGGATCTTAGTTCCATGTGCTCCCTGCAGGGGAAGCGTGGAGTCTTAACCACTGGACCACCAGGCAAGTCCCCCTTTTATTTTTCTTGATCGGATCAACTGGAGATTTATCCATTTTATTGGTCTTTTCAAATAACCGGTTTTGGGTTTCACTGACTTTCTCCTTTGTCTGTACATTTTCCATTTCATCCATATCTGCTCTTGTCTTTATTATTTCTCCCATTTCTTTGGAGTTTAGTTTCCTCTTCCACAGTCCTTGGCAGGGCCTGGCAACTCGGCCCGGGTGCCAGAAAGGGCAGGTCTGTGCTGGGACACGTGTCCTGACTTTGCACCTGGCTTTCTCAGGAGAAAAAGGGCTTCCCTGGTGGCTCAGCTGGTAAAGAATCCGCCCACAATACGGGAGACCTGGATTTGCTCCCTGGGTTGGGGAGATCCCCTGGAGAAGGGAAAGGCTACCCACTCTAGTATTCTGGCCTGGAGAATTCCATGGACTGTATAGTCCATGGGGTCGCAGAGTCGGACACGACTGAGTGACTTCCGCCTCACTCACTTCTCAGGAGAGGGCTCTTGGAGGCCCTTCCTGCTGCGCTTGGGAGGGGCCGGAGGACGGTCAGGTCTGGAAGCCCAGGGCTCCAAGTACCAGACCCAGACTATCCCTGGGGATTTTGGGGGCAGAGCAAGGGGTCCGTGGGTCACCAGGTCCTGCCCTCACCCAGGCCTCACGGTCCCTGCCTCTTCAGCGGCTGAGCGTCCTGCCGGGACTCAGTCAGTGGATGAGCAGGCTTCACGCAGCACCTCCCGCTGCCACAGGGGGTCAGTGTGTACTCAGGAACGGCCAGTGTGCATGAGTGAGAGTGTTTGAGTGTGTGTGTGTGTTGGGGTCGGGGGTCGGCGTGCCAGCATGAACCCTCCTCCAGCCACCGGAGGTCTCCCAGGACTTCTCCGAGCCCCCGCATCTAAGCCCGCTCCCCTCCCGAGTCCCCTCCGTGTCAGTGGCCGAGCACACAGAGCCCCGCCAGCGTCCCCTTGGCCCGGCAGGTGGCGTCAGGAGCTTAGGGACCAGCCCCCGGGGCAGGAGCACGGTGGCAGGGGGCGGGAGGAGGTGCCTCTGCCGGGGGAGGCTGGAGGCTGGCCAGCAGGCTGGAGAGGCTGCCTGAGCGAGCCCCAGGCAATCGCCCGCAGTGCGGGGTGGCGGTGCCGGGGGCGGTGGGGGCGTCCTTCCAGGCCTCCCTGCAGTCGGGGTCCTAGGGGAGGTTGGCGGGGGGCAGGCTTGGGGCCAGGGATGACGGGGTGAGCCCGTGAGCTGTGGTGGTTCTGCAGGTTTGGGCAGAGGACCCGGCCTTCCCCGGGTCCAGGTAGGTAGATGGCAGCAGTGGGATCCCGCCCAGCAGGGGCACTGGGAGGGGAGCCGGGAGGAGTCGGGGCTCCCGCTCAGGAGGGGCAAGAGAGGCAGCAATCCCCACTCGGCCAGCCGGCCCCTTTGGGGCACAGGATGGGCTGGAGCTTTGGCCCTGGGGGGGCCTGGGGCGGGGACCGTACCTGAGGCAGCTGATCCTTCTCCTCCTCTCCTGGGCTGGACTCTCTGGGTGGGATCCCCTCAGGCCTCTGGTCTGTCCCAGCCACGCACCCCGCCCCCAGCCCGTCCTCTCCCCCACTGTGGCCTGTCTGTTGTGCCAAGGTGGGCGGGGTGGGGTGTGCCAGGGTTAGGCTGGTTTCCCCGCACCCACACAAATCAAAGCAACGGCATATGGTCAGCAGGGCCTCTGTTTGTCAAGAGGGGGCTGGGAGGCTGTGGAGGTCCCATCCCAGGGCCTGTCCTGGCCCAGCCCAGTCTCCAGGGTCCCCCCAGCAGGACACGGGCAGTCCCCAAACAGACAGCCTTGAGCCAGGCACAGCCCCCACGCCTCCCAGTTCCCTTAGGCACATCCCGGTGGGCATGGAGCCAGCCCCCGGCATTCCGTCTCTACCCGTGGCGTGGAGCACGGGGGAGGGTCCGCGCCCGCTGAGAGCCGGGGCGGCGGGTTCCCGCTGCCCTCCTTGCCTGTGCCCCCTCCCCCTCAGGTGCCGAGCCAGGGGGAGGCTGCCCTGGTTTCTCGCCTGCGGATGGTGGGAGGGTGGCGCAGGGCCTTGTTCCCCTGGCAGCTATGCTGGTCGGGGGCTCTCCTGGGGGCTCACAGGACAGGGCACTGCAGCCCCCAGATCTGGGCTGTCCTGTCTCAGGGTCCTAGAGGGGCCGCTGGGTGCTGGGCTCCCCCCCCAACCCCCGGGAGGGTGGCAGGCACTGTCTGGGCCAGTGAAGGGAGGAGGGAGAGCAGCAGACCTTGCGGCCTGACTGATGGCAGTTCGGGCATCAGTGGAGGGGTGGACAGAGGGCAGGGAGGTGCTGGCATGCGGCAGGGGCCCCGGGCAGGTGGTCCCAGGCCAGAAGCGGGGCAGAGAGTGGGCAGAGCCCTGGAGCTGAGAGGCCGCAGTGGAGAGGGACAGAGGGAGCCCCCTAGCCCCCACCCCACCCCATCCTATTCCCTCCTGGAGGCGAGGACCCTCTGTCAGGATGACACCCCCTTCCCTAAAGGTCCTTCAGATGGCCTTCAGGAACCTCCCTGGAGACCATCTGGTCCAGGGGGAAGCCTCCAGGTCTCTGCCTCACCAGCAGCCAGCCAGCCCTTTACCTGTTGGGACCCCTGCCTCACCCCCACACCGGCAGCAGCATCTCCCCCCTTTCCAGGCTGCAGCTTCAGCCCCCTACCCCCACCCTCACCTCACCCCACCAGTCCAGCAGCCTCTGAAATACAGATTGAATCTTGCCCACACCTGCTTAAACCCCCTGGAGTTCCTCCTGGAGCCCTGAACCAGCCCCAGCCCCACCGAAATGGGGGCCTCCCTGGAGGCGCTGCCTCCCTGGCCTCCAGCTTGGAGGCCGCTGGACCCCTCCCTGGCTGCATCCACCTCCAGGAGCCTGGGCTCCTCCTGCCTCTTCCCCTGGCCCCTCCTCTCTGGGCTGGCACCTCCTGTGCCCAGGTCTGGGCTCTTGTGTCATATCTGAGCCGCGTGCCTGACCCCCCAACCCAAGTCCGGTCCCTCCTCTGGGCTCCTGAATTCGGAGGCAGACTCCCTCTTCAGACCCAGAGACCAGGGCCCAGGACGCCTTCAGGGGCTCAGGGAAGTATTTTAATGTCTTTTAAAATCAGGAGAAAAACACTGAATTTTTAAGAAAATGCTTTCATGTGTCAGTATATCTCTGTGTGCATGCGTGCTCAGTCGCTCAGTCGTGTCTGACTGTCTGTGACCCCATGGACTGGAGCCCGCCAGGCTCCTCTCTCACGGGATTCTCCAGGCAAAAGTACTAGAGTGGGTTTCCATGCCCTCCTCCATGGCTCAGAAGCCACCGGAGGCCCCGTAAACTGGGTGATGAGGATGATTAAACCCCAATAAACCAGAAAGGAAAAGGGCCCCCCCTGGAAGCAGCCGGGGAGGGAAGGGGTGCCAGCCTGCTGAGCCTGCCGGCCAACCAGCAGCCCCTTAGGCCCACAGCCTAGTGCCTGGGTGGGGTGTGTGTGCCAGCCTTTGGATGAGGTGGGGTGATGGCCCAACGGGGCCCAGTCTGGAGACTGGGTGTGGGACCCACAAGCACCTCATTTAGTAGCTGGAAACTGGGGCTCCCAAGTCGCACCCTGCCTAAGCACGTGGAGGTTCCTTCAGCAGCAGGCTGCACTATCCTTCAGGCAGAGCCTGGGCACCCTGGGCCCCCCGCCCCACCGACTTGGGGCTGTGCTGCTGCCAGTCCCACTCCAAGAGGACTTTTTCACACCCCAGGTGTGGGCTGGGACAGCGTAGGGGGCGGCCGAGTCCCTCGGGGAGGGGCAGGGGGTGGGTTGGGGGTTGCCCAGCTGTTTCTCAGGCTTTCCTATGAGAAAAGTCCCCTCCGGCCACACCCTCGTGTGTCGCTATCGGAAGCCAAACTCAGAGCCGGGGAATGTCAACACCGCAGGCACGGCACCTGGCTTGTGGTGCCCACAGGAGAATCCTCCGTGCTGGGAAGCTCTGTGCTATTTATAACCCCCGGGAGAAGCAGGCAAACACTGCAGCCCCTCCCCACAGCCCTGTGACCTCCAGCCCATGTTTGAACTCTCGATGGGCAAACAGGTGGCGATAAGGCGCTGAGATTAGAGCTCGGAATACACGCAGCTTCCTTCCCTCCAAGCTCAGAGTCCCAGCCTCAGACCCTGGGAGGCTCAGAGAGCCTGAGTTGGTGGCTGCAGGGGCCCAAGAGACCAGGCTGGCCCTCCTCCCCTGCACCCTGGGGGCCCAGATTGGGCTGTGACTCCCCAGCTCCGAGGTCCCGGCATCCCCTCCTACACCACCCCTCACCCAAAAGCTGCCGCACCCCCTTGAAGGCACCCCCAGCCCCACAGGAGGGAGTTGTTGTTGGAGTTAGGCTGAGGTCAGTCTCCAGCAAGTGGCTGGACTGAGCTTTGGGTCAGACTGACTTGGATCCCGCGTTTGGGAATCGCTGTCCCTGTGTTGCCGGGTTCCTCGTCCACAAAGCGGGGTTGGCGTGTTCCTCCTTCCAGGGCTGGAGGACTAGAGGTGGAGGTGACCCACTGGTAAACACGCTGGAGGCGACATGGGTCCCACCAGGCTGACCAGGCCTCCCAGCCCGCCTTTGCCCCCCGGGTGCCTCCAGGCCGGCACTCAGCTCTCTCTCCCCGCCTCCACTGTAGCTGCTCTGCATCCCTTTGGAGGCAGGACAGGAGGGAACACGATATTCAGCAGAATGGACCATCCCCTTCCTCATCCTGGTGGTTGGCCTCTGCTCATGCAACCCAGGGAGGTCCTGGTGTGGAGCTGAGGATGCAAAGGGGTGGGTGGAGCTGGGGTTTGAGATCAGCAGACGTGAGGCTGGTCTGTTTGGAGCGGGTCAGTCACGCCTGCATCAGAAGCCCGTCTGCCTGGGATCAGGGGTCAGTCCCCGCCTGGGTCAGGGCTCCAGTCCATACCCAGCAGTAGAGATCAGTCTACGACCTGGGTCAGGACTGAATTTGGGTTGGGGTCAGGGCATGGTCCGGGGTTGAGACTAGTAACTGGGGTCAGAAGCTGGTCTGCGGCTGGGCTCGGGGTTTGGGGTATGACTGCGCGCGGGGCTCGGCCTGCAGGGGCTGCGGCTCCATCTCCATGCCGCATCTGCCCCCAGGGGCTCGTCTGCTCCTCAGCAGCTGAACTCTGCTTCCTCTTTGGATCAGACTGGCCTTGGCTGGCACCCAGCTGCTGATTCCCGGGGGAAGAGGCCCTGTTCCCGCCAGTCACATTCCCACGCCTGCCTGGGGGGTTGCCAGAGAGCGGCTGGGTGTCGAGGGGCTGCCTCCCGGGGGACCGGCCTCTCACCCTCCCCAGCCTCTGACAGCAGCCCGTTACTCACGGGAGGAGCTCGTCCGCTGGGGGCCCTTCCTAAGAGCCCAGTGCCCCAGGCTCTCCTTCCTGCCCAGCGAGAGGCCTGCAGACTAAGGCCAGGCAGGCCCGGTGCTTCCCAGGGCCCAGCGTGACTCGTGAGCCAAGGGCCTGCACCCACCCTGGCCTCGAGTTCCCTACGTGACAACAGAACAGAGGAGGGGTCTGTCCAGGTCACCCCCTCCAGCCTGTCCCGTGTCCCACTCCACTCCCCACCCCCATCCTGCTGCGGAGAATTGGAAAGGCCAGGGATGCATGCAGTCCTGGGTGCCACCCTCCTCGGGGGCCCCCTAGCCTGCACGGCTCGTGCCCAGAGAAGCCTGTTGTCTTTCAAGCCATAGGTCTGCTTCGGGACCTGTGGGTTGATGAGACCCAGGGGCCAGCCTGACCTCAAGTGAGATGGATTTGCTTGGGGGTCAGGGCCTGGCACCCGAGGATTAGCCCCTGAAGGAGCCCCTGAAGGAGGGGAACCCTCCTCCCCACTCAGCCAGAGAATGAGCCCCTCCAATTCTGGCCAGAGAGACCCGAGATCTTGTCCCGGGGTTGAGCAAGGTTTGGGAATCGGGGGCCCCAGGCCTCTGTCCCCCCAGCCTACTGGCTTCAGGGGCCCTTAGGAACTTCTGACTTGCTGCCTCGAAGGCACAGCCTCGGCGCTGCAGGGCCCGAGATCCCACAGTGGGGACTTCCTATTGGAGCTGGGGTATCTGTCCCGTCACCCCACTCTGCAAAGTGAGGTCACACGCAGACCTTGCCCCGGGCTCCGACAAAGCGCTGAGCGCCGTGCATGCACACAGGTGTCCCAGCTCACTTCTTTGGATGAGCTGGATCCCCAACCTCAAAGGGGGGGAAACGGGACCAGAGAGGGACAGGGCCTTGGCCCCTGGGCCTGGGTCCCACTCGAAGAAGGGTGGGAACCTGCCTCCCGCTGCCCACCCATGCTCTCTGCACCCCCCAGCTGGGAGGTGGGTGCCAAGGTGGGCAGACGGGCTGGGACACGTGCCAGGCGTGGGCTGGGCCTCCTGCAGCTGCTCAGCCGGTGTTGCAACCCGGCGTCCCCCTCTCCAGGCCGTGTCTTGACTTGCAGCGGCCCCTGCCTCCAGGCCCAAAGGAAGGCCTCGCCCACCTTCCTGGGATCTGGGTGACAAGTCCCAGCATGGCAGGGTCTGCTGTGCCAGCTCTGAGCGTGAGAAAATGCTGAGCTGAGGAGGAAGGTGTGGCAGGTGGGAGTGTGAGTGCCAGCTGGTGTCCACCCTCCTGGCACCCAAGAGGAGGCCAGGCCAGCTCTGGCCACTTCCCTGGCCCTTCCTGGACTGGCCTGGAGGCCACGCCCAGCTTGGGCCCCTCCAGCACACACCCCCTGCTGCAGCTCTCTCCACCCCATCGACTCTGGCCCCCGAAGCAGAGCACAGCTGCACGCAGCTGGTGGCCACGGTTGTCTCCGGCAGGAGGTTCAGTGGGGCAGTCGGGCCATGTGGCCGGTGGGGGTCTGTAGAGGCGGGCTGTCAGAGAGCGTCCCTCCCAGTGGGGTCTCTGAAATCCAAGCTGTGGTGGCCCTTGGGGACCGGTGTGGAGGCCTGAGAGGCTGCTGCTCCCCAACGTGGGGGAGCATAGGGGAGCCCCAGACCCCAGAGGGCCCTTGAGCCCTCTGGCTCATGGAAGTCTGGTATCTGGAGCCCTGGCTCACTGGAAAGAAGCAGGGAGGAAGACAGTGGGGGCCCAGAGCCAGGAGGGTGTGGGCGGGCACCTCCCTGAACCCTGACTCCCAAGGGGGCGCGAGCCAGCAAGGGGCAGCGCTGGTGTCCTGGGAGCCGCCAGCTGCAGTGGCCCTGCCCAGGCATGTGCCGCCCTCGGCACCCGGAGCCGCCTTGGTGGGGACGGGCTGGGGGAGAAGGGACTGCCCAGCGCCGTCAGTGGGCCTGGGACCCCCAGTGAGCCTCCGAAGTCACCTGGGCTTCAGATGTCCCGAGGGCCCGGCCAGGCCCCACAAAGGCCCATCATGACCCCCTCAAGACTGGGGGAGATACAGGCTCTTCTCAGGAGCCCTGGGGGAGGCCCTTGAATGTCAGCGCTACTTGGAGTGGGCGGTGGGCAGTGGGCAGTGGACAGCCATAGGAGCAGAGGTACAGGAGGGAGGGACACTGAGCTCGCTGGGCCTGGCCATGGATTGTCCCCCTGACCAGAGGCTCCCCGGGCCCTCTGTTCCCTATCTCCCAGCTCCACTCTCAGCCCCAGTCTTTGGTCCTCTCCCCAGCAAAACCTGACGTCCAGGCCCCTCCCGCCCCCCTGCCTCCTCCAAACGTCTGTGGGATTGCAGAGTGACAGAGCCCACAGACCAAGAGGCCAGGACATGGGGAGGGAAAGATGTCTCTGGGACCAGGAGGTGGCAGCACGGGGTGACCGAGGTGCCGACAGGGACAGCGGAGGCAGCAGGAGCACGGAGCTCACGGCAGAGCTGAGACTCAGGCTGAGAGCCGTGCAGGGGCGTGGCGGGGGCAGAGGAGTCAAGCTTCATCCCTTGGGGTGGGGAGTGGGGGGCACGTTGCTCCAGGTTTAAGCCAGCTCTTGAGGAGGGGCTCTGATTTGAGGTTTAGAAAGATGCCTGGTGTAGGCAGGGCCGCTGCCCCGATGGCTTCCGGTCCCCTGCGCAGCGCCCAACCTGCACACCCGTGCAGGGCAGGCCTGCCGGCTTCAGTGTGGAGAGCAGCCGGAGGAGCCTGGGCCTCGTGCAGAGAGGGGATTGCCTGCCTCCAGGAGGCTTCTGGCTGCCGGGCCAACCCCCTCTCTTCCACTAAACCCACTGTGAGGACCCTGCTCCAGCAACTCCACCACGGGAAGGAGGCCCACAGCTTGTGTATCTCTTGCCACCGCAGCTCCTTCGCCATCTGCTGCGGAGGAAGGAAGGCCCCTGTCACCAGCACCACCTGCGGGGGCCACTGCTGGGAACAGGAAGCCAGGGTATCAGGTCGCCTGCCCACCTGCCCACCTGTCCTGACCTGCCCCACCCCCACCACCCAAGAGGAGCAGGAGGGTGGGGGACGGAGGCTGGGCTTGAGGCTGGAGGGTCCTGGGGTGTCCAGTGCCCTCTCCCCAGGCAGACCTGCTGCTTCTGCCCAGCTCTGATCACTCAGGTCCTGGAGAACCCCCCGAGACCCGGACTTGCCCACCCAGCACCTAGCACCTCCCCAAGGCATTCAGTGTCCCTTTCCCACAGGCCGCACGGAGCCCCTTCTCCCAGGAGACAGAGAGGGGCTTCCTGGGGCAGCCCGCGGCCTAGGGGAGGGGCTCCCCGCCCCTCTCACAGGGCAGCAGCCAGTGTGGCACCACTTCTGGAGGAGGCTGGCGTGGGGGCCCAGCCCCAGGACCCGACGAGGGTGCCAGGCAGAGGTCCATGCCCAGGTGGGCACGCTGAGGGGCCGGCACTGGGTGGACTCGCCCCAGGCTGCCAGAGCATCAGGGGCTGGCTTCGTCTACCGTGCTGGCCAGCTGGCGGGATGGAGGCTTTTGTGGAAGGTCCTGTCTCAGAGCCCCTTTTCCTGAGAGGCAGTGCCCACTGCTGCCCCTTGGAGAACCTGCGGGCAGGACCACAGCTTCTCCACGGGGCCTTGGACTGGCTGCCTGCCATGAGAAGAGCCGAACGACACAGGCGGCGGGGGCACGTCGGGGCCTGAGCCTGAGATCGGGTTTCTGGGCAGCCCTCACTGCGTGTCGCAAGAGCGGGCAGGAAGACGGGCCCTGGGCGCCGGGTGGGTCCGGGCTGGGGGCCCTGGAAGGCCCTTCGCGTGGGAAGAGGGGCTTTGTGTATCCCATTCTTCCAGGCGCTCTCCGCTCTCACGAGCCCCTGGCGCCCCGGGTGGGTGGGGCGGGTGTCTCCTTCCCCTGCCCGGGCCAGGAGTCACGCGCTGGGCCTGGCACGGGGGAGGCCCTGCCTGGGGCGCGGGGCTCTGGCTGGCAGGTCCTTGGCAGAGCTGGGCTGCCCTGGAAGCCCCGGGCCGGGGCAGGCACACCCCTTCCATCCTGAAGCCTTCTTCCCAGGGGAGAGCACCCAGCCAGGCCCACAGACAGTGTGGCCTATCGCGGGAAGCTGGTCCTTGGGGCAGGAAGCCTGGAGCGTGAGCCCCAGTCTGGGTTCTTGCTCAACATACCTGGGCCCTCGGCAACCCAGCCCTGGGCCTCTTCTGCAATGGGACACTCAACTCATCCCCCAGCCAGTGAGCACTGGGCTGAGCCGCTCCTCTGAGGCTGGGCCACCCTCCCAGGGGCCTACCTCCCTTTGCTGTGGCCTGGCCTGGCCTGGCAGATCTTCCCTCCCCAGCTGGGAGCTGGCCCCCTGGCCTTATTCCCAGCGTCTATCTCTGCTCTGGGCAATTATCTTGGGCTGGGCGAGGCTGCTCCAGATAGCGGGTACTGGGCGGGCTGGAAACGCCTCGGGCACCCCCACCCCCATGCCCAGCCTGGGTCTGGTGAGGTCAGGATCTCCGTGGCCCCTGATAACCTGCCTGGCCAGGGCCTCTGGGCTCTGTATCTAGCGCCCTGTCGGGGGAGCTGAGATAACCAGGGTCCAGCCGACCCAGATCTGACCAGCCCTGGGTCTGGGAGTCCTGGGGGAGGGCCTGCAGGCCCCGTTCCCCCTCACTCTAGGGCTGTCCTCTGGGGGGCTGTCGCCGCTGGGGGGCGCCGGGGACGTCGTAACCCCCACCTCCTCCTCCCAGCCCTGTGCTGGGCAAAGCTGGGGGGAAGTCCCGCCAGCCAGGAGCTGTGGGAGGAGCCGGCATGAGGGCACCAGACTGTTGCTCCTGTGCCCTGCTGGGCCAGGCTTCCTGGCACACGCTGGGCCGGGCCGGCCAGCTCCTCGCCTGGGCCCATCTCCTGCTGCCCTGGCCTGGGCCCCCGTGGCTTGCAGTGACCTCCCTCGGCTTCTCCCCTGCGCGGTTCCCCCAGAGCCTCCCAGCCCACCTCGGGCTCTCCTCTCAGCAAGGAGCCCTGAGGGCCCTCCCAGACGGAGGACTCTGGCCTCCTCTCAGGGGGCTCCCGGCCAGTGAGTAGACCCCACCATGACCCCTGAGTGGACCCCACCATGAGCCCCAAGTGGACCCCTTCATGGCCCCCATCATGACCCCCGTACACAGAGGGGGAAAGGGTTTTGCCGCAGGGTGCACTCAGAGGAGGGTCAGTCAGGATTTGAACCCAGGTCTGTTTTTAAGAGCAGAGCCTGGCTCTGGCCAGACCTCCTGCTCTGTCCCGGGGGATCGAGGGCCGGAAGGGCAACATGACAGGAACTAGGCTGGGACAGGTCCCCCGGGACGGACAGTGGCCACTTAACCATGTGTGGGGGATAGCCTGTGCCCTGGGAGCCCCCAGGGCAGAAGGCCCTGGAGCTGGGGGTGGTAAGTGAGGCCTCGGTGACCGGAGCAGGGGCTGGGACCCCATTGGCCAGCTCAGGTGGGAGTGATCTGTTGTCGTGGCTCGCCTGGGGCCACCAGGACCAGTGGGCTGCCTCCTGCGTGACCCCTTGGCCTGCCCGTTGCGTGCGGCCACAGGCGGCCAGCTTTCCGGACCCCAGCTTCATTGCACAAGCTCCTGAGGTCGTCAGCACCAAGGACCGGGTTGCACCACCGAGTTCCCAGGCCAGCTTCCTCTTTGCTCTGTTGACGACCTCATGAGTGGCTCTCTGGGCTGGGGGGGGTGTGGACCTCTGAGCCCTTGGCAAGTCCCAGAAGCTGCCTCCTGGGCTCCTGAGATGGGTGGGGAGCGTGCCGAGCCCGGACTGGCCTCGGTCTGCCTGGGGCTCAGCCTGCAGGTCTCTGGGGCTCGCCGGTGAACCCTGGGACATGAAGCTTCTTGGACCCACTGTGCAAACAGACCCACACGGAAACAGACCCTCACGGAGGGAGCAGAAGCCCTAGAAACTTCTTGTCCGTGAGCTCATCTGCTCTTTTCCAAAAATTGAAGCTAAACAAACCCAATCAGCCAATAGGACAAGCATCCTCTCACCTCCTCACAGGGGGAGAACCGGAGTCAAAAGAAGTGCCCAGCCTCCAAGTGCCCTGAAATTCCTCTTCCTCCTCCAAAAAGTCCTCCCAGACTACATTGCCTCGCCGGGCCCTCAGCCTCCTTAGGCGACGGGGCGTCCTGCCTGTTGCTACTACGCCCCGCACACTCACAGCCGCCCCGCGCCCCGCCCACCCGCAGGGGCCCTTTCTGCCCCTTGGGGACCCCGTGTCCCCTTCCTCCTCGGCTGGCCTTGGCACTGTGCAGCGTCCCTAGATGCTTGCTGGTTGCCTCCTTTTCTTCACCTGCAGGAAGGGTGATGGCTTCCCTCAAGGAGTGAGGATGGGGGAGCTGGCTCATTTGTGACCTATTAGTGCCCCAGCCCTGGGAGGGCGCAGGCGCCTTGGTTCCCGAACCCTGGGCTCCGAGCCCTCGGGGTTGGGGGGTGCTGGCCTGTGGCTGAGGCAGGGCAGGTAGCACGTGTGGGGCCGGGCCTGACCTCAACCAAAGGGCGCTCGTCGACAAAACAGGCTGTGCTGCTCGGCGCAGACAAACCGGCAGGTGCACGGGAGGGAAGAAAGGAAAAAACACAAGCGGCGGCGGCCTGGAGCTCTGTGCTGGTGGCCGCCCAGCCCCCAGCCCTGCCCCCGCCGTGCAGTTCTCACGGAGCCAGAGCCGCCCTGGGTGGACACCTCGCAGCCTGCGGCCTTTCCGCCCGTCTTACGGCAGGTCCCACACATGTTGTTTTCATTGTGTGTCAGTTACTCAGTCGTGTCCGACCCTGTGCAACCCCATGGACAGTCCACCAGGCTCCTCTGTCCATGGGATTCTCCAGGCAAGAGTACTGGAGGGGTAGCCGTTCCTTTCTCCAGGGGATCTTCCCAATCCAGGGACTGAACCCAGGTCTCCTGCGTTGCAGGCAGATTCTTTACCATCTGAGCCCCCAGGGAAGCCCCCCATACATATTGTTGTTCAGTCACTGAGTTGTGTCCAATTCTTTATGACCCCATGGACTGCAGCATGCCAGGCTTCCCTGTCCTTCACCACCTCCCGGAGTTTGCTCAAAATTATGTCGGTTGAGTCGGCCTACGCGTGGTGCCTGACAGTAAAGGAAAGTTCACGTTGCCTTGTCCTTTAAAAGACTGAAGCTTCGTTCAGGCCAGGCCCTGCTCCACGCTTCTGCAGAGTAAATTAGCCAGGTGGCCGCCAGGGGCCCCAGCAGACCCCCCGCCCCCACTCCCCAGCTGCCCGTGGGCTCCAGGTGCAGGCGGGGCTGCCCCAGAAAAGCCTCCTTTTGGGCCTGAGCAGGCCCGGACCTCGCACCTCCTTTCTCTCATCCCTTTCTCCTGGTTTCGGCTGGTGGGGAGTTTATTGCCCTGAAATACAGGTTCCAGCCCTGGCTTGCCCCTCCCTGCACCTGTCCAGGAGGCCTCCTGCTCACCCTCCCCACGCAGGGCACCCCTGGAGTGGCTGACTGCCGGCTCCCAGGCTCCCAATTGCCCCAAATCCAGCAGCTCCCTCACAGCTGCTCCCAAACGTGCCTCTTCTCATCCACGGTCTCCTTCACCCTGCAGCAGCTCCACGCTCTGTTCCCAGCCCACGGGCGAGGCTCTCAGGGCCAGAGAGGCAGAAATTCACCTGAGGTCCCCTCACTGGGTGGGGCTGCCTCCTCTTGGGGCCCTTCCCCACTCCCTGCCTCCGCAGTGAGGCTTCCAGCAAAGCCCGACAGTCTGTCCCAGCCTCCCCCAAAGATCACCTTGACCACCGGCCCTGGAGATTATGACCATGGGCTCGCCCCTGCGGCTGGGTTGTCAGGTACGGGGCCGTCATGCAGCAGACCTGTGGCAGAGCCCAGCTGGCCTGGCTGCCTCTCCTAGCCACCCCACCCTGGAACGCCCCTGTCCCCTCCCTGGGCTCTGGCTATGGGACCCTCCCATCCTGGCACCTTGGGCTCACCGCTCCTCGCCCCAAACTGCCCCTCCCAGCCCAGACAAGCCCTCTGGCCCCGGCACCTGTTGAGGGTCCTTCTGTACCAACTGCCCTTGGGGAGGACTCCCTCCCGAAGACCTCTCACCAGCTCCAACCCACAGCCGTGGACCGACGTGTCCACTCTCTGCCTCAGGGACCATCCCAAGCTCAAAGCCACACCCGCACCACTTCTGGCCTGCCCACTTGGGCCTTCATATCTCCTGACTTGTCTGGATACCCCCCACCCTCCAAGCCCATTGGACCCTAAGGCCGAGATTCACCCCAAGCCCCCACACCCTCCCCCTGCACCCCTGATGTCTCTCAGCACCCCCACCCCCCGCAGCCCCGAGGGTCTCCCCAGACCATCCTCTCTGGCTGCCTCTTAAAATGCAACAATGGTGATGAATCCCTGACACTGCCAGGCTGGTGGAGGGGGTTGGCAAGCAGGATGGAGTCAAAGCTACTGCAGCAGAGAGGGGTCCCGGAGCCCCCCGGCCTGCGAGCTAGGCCAGGCAGCCTCCCCCGTCCAGGTCGCCCTGCAGGCACAGCGTGTTTTGACAGCTGGGAGGGCCCGGGCCGGCCCCTGGCCTGGCCTGGGTTCATTTTTAATTAGTCTTTCTGGAGGCGAAAGTGGGGAGGAGGCCGAGCAGAGGAAATCACCTCCATCGGGGAGGATAACTCAGCTGGAGGTGGGGGAGCACCCCCCTCACCCGGGGGGCCATGGCAGGGCAGCGGAGGGTGGGGAGCGGGGAGGAGGGGCTCCGGAGAAGGCTCTGGAATCTGCTGTCCGGCCGGCTGGGATCCAGAACTCCCTCCTCCAGGCTTCCCGAAGATGAGGGGAGGCGGAGCTTCTGTGACCCAAGGAAGAACGTGTCCCCCCCCACATCCTCCCCACCGCCATCCCCAACATGTGAACAGCTGTGACCGAGCATTTCCTCTCCTGGCCTGGGGGCCTGGGCGGATAGGGGGCTCCTGGGCGGTGCCCCACTGGCCTCGCTCCCTGGGGCTGGGGCTCTGGAAAGCGGCGGGGGTGGGGTGCTCAGGGGCAGATGCACACAGCCCTCCCCCATTCCCCCACCATCAGCCAGGACTCAGGACACATCCGTGCCTGGGCTGGTGAGGCGGGTGGAGTCGGTCTAGAGTCTGGAGGGTGGGTATGTTGTGACAAGTGCTCGAGCCCGCTGTGCCTCGGTCTCCCCGGGGCACACAGGGCTCCTTGTAGGCTTGGAGGCCTCTGTGGGGACCCGGGGGCTCCCCTTGCCACAGCAGGGCCAGGTCCCTGGGGAGGGGAGACGTGAGCGCTGTGACCTCTGGCTCCCCGGTCTGGGGATGAGGCCGCCAGGCCCTCCCTCGCGTATGATGCGGAGCCACGCGAGGACCTCTGCCGTCTGCCCTGACTGTGGGGGCAGGACCTGAAGCTGGGTACACATCACCCGCTCCTGATGGAGCCGGCCGGCCCTGCCACGTCCCCAAGGCCCAAGCTCCAGGCCTCTGCACGTCTCAGGGGCCGGCAGGGCGGGTTGCACCCGGCCTGCTAAGCGCAGTGTCCGGGCCCTGCTCACAGCCCGGGGTCAGAGGACCCAGAAAGGACCCCTCAGTTGCCACCTTCTGCTCCCTGCAGATTCCAGCACCCTGGCAGGAGAGGGGCCTGGAAGCTAATGGAATGGGGTTTAGGTTCGGGGGCCTGGTCCTAGACCACCTGCCTCTCCTCTCTGGCCCTTTCTGCGCTCGGGCCCAAGCCTGCAGTTGGGGCCAGGCAGGCCGGTCAGGGGAGTTGAAGCGGTCCCCTCTTGGTCCCCAGGGACATACCCTTGGCAGCAGGGAAGCCCCTGCTCTCCACCTCCGAGGCCCCGGCCCGCCCCCTCTGATAGATTCCCCTGCCACCTCCTGCTTTGTCTGCTCAGACCTCTGCGCTCCCCACGAGCTGCTCCCTTTGGGAAGGCCCTTCCTCCCACACATGTCCCAGGCCCACTGACCCCCTTCTCCCCAGAGTGCCTATCACCCCTCCAATTCAGTGGGGGTCTTGTGCTGGCTGCCAACAGGGGTCCTGCCCCCCCAAGCCTGGAGCCCCCTGGGTCAGGGTGCAGAAGGCACTCGGTCAACACTGAGGTCATGCGGGAATGGCTCGCTCTGTGGTCCAAACCGAGGCCCAGTGGTCAGCTGGCGGGCTGGACAGGAGGCAGCCACTTCCTGGGCTGGCTGGTGACTCATGGTCCCGTTTCTGGAAAAACTCCCACCCCCTTCCACCCCGACCAGGTCCCAGGGCAGGGCCCGGCCACATGGGGGCCAGTGTGGGGAATGTGGTTGTGATTAGGGGCTGGGGCCAGGGCCTGGGGGGAGGGAAGTGGGGGCCCCCGGGACAGGGACAAGATGCCTGCTGAGATGCCTCCCCCTCCTCGGCCACTGGGCTGGGCTCCCCGAGCTGCCAGGCTGAGGCTGAGCTGCCCGGGCCTCCCCAGATGTTTTTATCCTGAGGATCAAAAAACCCAGTCACACTGAGGGTGGAGGGACCCCAAGCCCTGCCCTCAGCCTCTCTAATGCCCAGGACCACCTGTGGGGCCGGCCCTCCTGGGTCCTGCGTCTCAGAGAGGCTGCAACACAGCTGGGCAGGCTCTGGCCAGGCCTGGACCATCCGGAGGAAACAGGAGGCTGCTAAGCAGGGTGGGACGAGAGGTTGGTCCCCACCAGGCTTCCAGGCCACCGTCTAAATGCCGTTTGCTCAGCAGGTCCCTGGAAAAACATCCTTCTGGGAGGGCTTGAGAGGGGCCAGCAGAGGCGGGCTAGGAGGGCTCTGGGCAGGTCGGGAGCAGGGCCCAAGCCTCCTGAACAAACAGCTCTCGACCCACGGCAGCTGGAGCTGGGCCCGGCCCCCCTCCCAAGCCCATTTGGCTCCAGCGGCCACCCGCCCTCGCCCGCGGCAGGGGATGGAGTGGTGACAAGGAGGCGTGGCCCCTGCGCCTTTGCGTGGAGCTGGGCACCTGGCCTGGCTGGGGACCCAGCACATGTCTGCATCTTAGCAGTGTGATTGGTGTGGAATTCACATGGCATCCAGTCTGCGCATTTCAAGTGCGCCGTTCGGGGTCTTCAGCTTATTCACAAACAAGGGCGGCCGTCACCAGTCAAGCCTAGGACTTCTTCATCTCCTCCAGAAGAAACCCCTCATCAGGTCGGGGTCCCCCACCCGCCACGCCACCCTCCACCCTAAGGAGCCACTCAGCCTCTTTCTGCCCTCTGTGGACTCCTCCGTTCTGGACGTTTCCCGTAAGGGAAAATCATAAGCGACGTGGCCTCTGGGGCCGGCCTCTCGCTGGGCATGACCTCCCAGGCTCACGCAGGCTGAGCCGTGTCTGTCCTCAGTCCTCTTCACGGCTCAGTGACGGTCCACGGACCGGATGGACCACGAGTAGCTTATCCTTCACCTGCTGATGGGCACTCGGCTCTTGGCTGCCGTGAGCCTGTGTGTCCGGGCGTCATGTGGCCATGCAGTCCTTGTTCCTGGGTATGTGTCCCCCCAGGAGTGGCCCGGCCAGGCCATCTGGCAGCTCTGGGTTTAATCCCTCGAGGAGCTGCTGCCTGATTTCCGAGCAGCTGCCCCATTTCACGTTCCCAGCGTCTAAGGTTCTGATTTCTCCACCCGCTTGCCAGCCTTCCCTGGATCATCTGGGCTCCTCTCCAGATATGGACAGCTGAGCTGGCGGCAGGTGTGAGCGTGAGGAGGGCCCAAGACGCAGGCGCACCGGCGTTCACTCAGCACCCGGGGGCTGGTCCAAGGGGGCTCAGCCCTGGAGGCAGGCAGGGTCACTGTTTTCGAGAGTGCGGCTGGGAGAGAGAGCAGCCCGCCTCAAGTAGGGGCTCTCCTGTGAGGGCACAGGCCGCCTGGCCCACCCCCTCCCTGGGCGGTGCCCGCCAGGCTTCTTGGCGAGACAAGAATGCAGGGAGCACAGGGCCGCTCTCTGTCTCCCAGCTCCACGCTTCTCCTGCCCGGGACCTAGAGTTGGCCAGTGGGTCTGAAGCCAGAGAGCCCGTAACAAAGAACATCCAGGCGTGAGACCTGGAGGGCCCTCCTGGCTCCCAAAGCTCCCTGGGCACCGTGGCCAGAACGTGAGCGGTGCCCAGCCTGGCCCGCCACCCCCGGCTTGCCTCTTTCCGCCTAGGCACCCATGGATGCCCACGGGCTGCGGGCCCTGCTCCCCTGCCGTCTTCTCTCGCTTGGAGCACTCCTGTTCCGTGGGAGCCCCCTTCCAGCCCCGGCCCCTGGTGGTCCATGCCCTGCCCACTTGCTGCCCCTGGGTGATGCCGGTGGGTGCCAGGAGCCCTGGGATGATTGTGCCCCGGCCCTGTGCTGGGCTCACAGGGAGAGGCCCTGCCTGGCTTGACTCAGCTGCGGCCCCGCCCCCGTAGGAATGCCTGTGACCATTTGGGCAGCACTGTCTGCCCACTTGCTTCCTAGAAACCACTGTCCCTTCCCTGGGTGGTCCCCAGAGAGGTGGCAAACAGCCAGATGAACATGCTAGGCACCCTGACCTACTGGATCCCCAGAAGCCCCCGAGGTTGGGTAGAGTCACCCGAGCACCAGCTGAACCTTCTGGCAGGCTCAGGGTGGAATGGCACCCTGCCCCTCAGCTGCCCCTCGGGTTAGGTTTCAACAGCTCCTTGGGCAAGGCTTTGGGAGGAGGCGTCTGCTGCGGGGGGTTACACCTCAGGGCGGGTGGCGAGGGGAAGGTGCAAACCCCAAACGCCATCAGTTCCTTCTAAGGCGAGACCAGAGCCCTCGGGCGCCTGTGTGTGGAGTTAGCAGACCCCTGGGGGTGCAGACCGCTGCTCGTCTCACCCCGCCACCCCTTTGCTTCCAGGCTTGTTGGGGTGGCCCAAACCACCCCAACTCGGAGCTCTCTGGGGACAGGGTGCATGGGCCACTCGGCTCCCCTACACCTCACGAGATGCCCAACAGAGCAGACGCTCAGAAGAGAGTTGCCGAGTGAAGGGCCGAGACGTCCAGTGCCCAGGGCTAGGCCCCTACCCACTGTGTCCCCACAGGTGGCTTCCCTGCAGCAGAGCTGGGTGGTCCCTGTGCCATCACCCCCAAGCCCCGGGGCCAGCATGTGGTTCAGGGGCCCCTGGGTGTTTGGTGGGAGGTGTCCCTGCAGAGAAAGCCCCTATAGAGGGAAGAAGGGTCCAAGAAGGGGTGGGGGGTGTTTGGGGCCACTGCCTGCAGAGGGAGGAGAACTGGGGGGGTGGGGGGCTGGAACTAGGCCAGCCTGCGGGGGTGGGGGTTGGGGAGGGGGTGGCTCTGCCCCCCGAGGCCTTGGGGCTCCCACAGTGGTGGTGGGGTTGGGATCCGTGCAGTCAAGGAGACCCTGCCCCTCCTCAGGACCCCTCTTCAGGGCGTGGGCACTGTCAGGCCTGCCCAGCACCTGGCGTGACTCTGTCTCTGTGCCTGCTGCCCGCGGCTGCCCAAGGGGAAGCCGCCAACGAGTCTTTATGGCCTGCCCCCCAGGAGGAGCCTGTGGGAGGGCTGGGGGCCCCAGAGGGGTGGGCGGAGAGGCCTGACCACACACACCATTTGCTGAGGCTGCTGCCCAGCTGCGAGGCCTCACCCCCCTGCCCAGCCCCCGGGGAACCACCTCGGCCCATTTGGCATTTGTCCCTCTGACCGAGGAGACCAGAGGCTTGTTTTCCCAGGGAGCGGGGACAGAGAAGGAGACAGGGGCTGGGGAGAGACTGGGGCGGGCCAAGAGAGGGCCAGCGGGCCGCACCCCCAATCCCCAGGAGGCTGGCCGGCTGCGGGGAGAGGCAGGGCCAGGCCACACTTGCTCCCTGGCTCAGCTGCCCGGCCCGGGGGAGGGAGGGACAGGTGAGTCAGGAGCGGCCAGGCCCACATGCCAGCGGGCACGGCACAAAGACCCCTTTGAAATCGAGATCAAATGCTCTGGGAAGAGGCAGTGAGTTTCGGAGCCTCACCGTATAATGTGGGGGGGCAGGTGAGGCAGGAGGCCCGCTTCAGAGGCCTGAGGGGTCCTGGGAGCTTCCTGCCTCCCCCTTTCTTCCTTCCCCATTTCATCCCTCCTCCCTTCCCTCCTCCCATCCCTCCTCCCTTCCCTCCTCCCATCCCTCCTCCCTTCCTTCCTCTTCCCCCCTCCCCGCTGCTTCCCTCCTTCCTGAAGAGGAGTCCTCAAGGGAAGAATATCTCATCTTAACTGAGCCAGCGCTGGCTGACCACCTCCACGGGCATCCTCAACCACCTCCATGGGCACCCCGACCCTGGCCCTGCGGGCCACTAGGCTGGAGGCAGCTGGCACCTCCACACACAGGGCAAGGCCAGCAAGTAGCTCTAGGATGGACAAAAAGGTGTTGGGAGCAACGGGACTCAGAAACTGCAGGGGGGGGTGATGGCTCGGGGCTTAGGGCAGGGCTCCTGGGATGGAGCCTGGGAGTTCGGCCTGGGAGACCTCATCAGTGCAGAGCAGAGAGGAACTTGCCTCCCTCATTCTGAACACTCAGCCTCTATTAATATCACTGAGCAGACCTTCGCCCCCGGGTACTCCCCCAACACAGCCAGCTCTGCTTGGCGTCCGCACCCCGGCGTGCCGCCCCAGGCCCAGCACTGGCATCTACTCCCTTGCAGCCCTGTGGGAACCATCCAGCTGCATGGCTGGTGGGTGCCTGGCCCGCACCCCACCCCCGGGGTAGGGTCATTAACGTCCTGGCCCTGCCCACAGGGCCTCCCCAGGTACACACTGCCTCCCTCTCTCACCAGCCGCCCGTTCCAGCTGCTTTGATCCCCAGCCTGGGAACCTGGGCTCTGCCTCCCCCACACCTCTAGGCATCTCTGGGCACCGTGCCCTGAGCCTGGGCCAGGCCTGCCCCTGCCCCTTGACCCCTGCCTCCCTCTCTGGTGCAGTTCTGGCCTGGAGAGCAATCCCCAGCCCCCGCCCCCCTCACCCGCCACCAGCTTAAGGTGGCCACATGGTCTTAGAGGTGCCAACTCTGTGTGTCTCTGGCAAGAGTGTCTGGAGGCAGAGCCTGGGGAAGGGGCAGCCCAGGGCAGCGAACTTGGAATGAGCCATGGCTCAGAAAAGCCCCAGCGGTGGGGGGCCCGCTGCCTGGGGCTGGGCTTCTAGAGGCTGTGTAGTGGGTGCGGCTGCTTGCAGGTGGGCACGGAGGGCCAGAGAGGGGCTGGAGCTGGAGAAGCACTGGGCACGGGTGTGGGGAGCAGGCCAGGCTCCCAGCCCCACCTCTCTGGGTCGCAGCGTTCCACCCAGCTAGGGCCAGAGGAGCTGGGGGTGCGGCTGGGCTGGGGTCCTGGGCTGAGTGCCTACCCACCTGCACGGGCTGGCGGTCCAGTGAGCTAGGTTACGGCCCGGAGCCCCCAGGGCTCATGGAAGGATGAGGTGCCCTGGGCTGCACCCCCTCCCCCAGCCTGGGATGGCTGCTGCTGAGGGACCCCACCCCAGGGGGAGGGAAGACATCAGGACACCCAGAAACTTTCCCTCCCTGCCCAGAGGCCAGCAGCCTTTGAAGTGGGAAGGTTTGGCAGCAGGAGGAGAAGGGCCAGGGTATAATTAGAGACGGAGGTTTCACTCTCTCACACTCACGGGAAAAGCAGCCGGACTCCCAGGACAGAGGCTGGCTCCTCATACAGGAGCCTGGGCAGGGTCTCCCGGCTCCACGGCCACCCTGGCTTCCATCCCTGAGAGGGCAGGTGGTGGGACCTGCTCCCTGAGGACCACCTACCTGCCTCGTGATGGAGAAGGGAGCAGGCAGAAGGCGGAGGGGGCTCCTGGCAGCGCTCCCCTCCCTGCTGCGGGGGTCAGCTCAGGGGGCGCCGCCCTCATCTCTCAGGGTCTTTCCACCTGGGGCCCGGATCCTGTTTCTAGAACAGAGTGGGGGGAGCCCTGGGGCGTCAGGCAGGAGTCATGGTCAAACCCTGCTGAGTGTCATCCCCAGAGAGCAGGACCCTGGTGGAGACCAGGGCACCAGGGCTGTGCCGGCCAGGTGTACTCTCTCCTGGTACTCTCTCCTGGTACTATCTCCTATACTCTCTCTCCCCAAACTCTCCTGGTACTTTCTCTCTCCTGTACTCTCTCTCCATACTCTCTCTCCTGGTACTCTCTCCTGGTACTCTCTCACTGTACTCTCTCCTGGTACTCTCTCCCCACACTCTCTCCCTGTACTCCCTCCTGGTACTCTCTCCCTATACTCTCTCCTGGTACTCTCTCTCTCCCTGTACTCTCTCCTGGTACTCTCTCTCCCTGTACTCTCTCTTCTGGTACTTTCTCCCCATACTCTCTCCCTGTACTCTCTCTCCTGGTACTGTCTCTCTGTCCTTTCTCTCCATACTCTGTCTCCTCGTGCTCTCTCCCTGTACTCTTTGCTGCTGCAGCTGAGCCTGTGCCAGGAGGAGGACCCCCCTGCTCTCGGGCATCCTGGGTTGACAAGGAGAACGGGGCAAAAGGTTGGGCTGTTGACCCATGGGTCTGGCCACTCCTGCCTCACCTTCTCCACCTAAACTCTGGCCTTTGGCCATGCTGTGCCCTGCCTGGAACACAACTTTAACTTTGCCTCTTATCTGTCTTTCAGGTCTCAACCTGGATCTCCAGCCAGGCCTCCCTAAGCCCCCCTATAGTGAAAGTCCCTCATCTGCACTCTTGCATGCTCCGAGCATCTTTATCTCAGCACTGACTACACTGAGCATAAATCCCAGTGTCTAACCCTCTCCTTACTGTGTAATCAGAGGACACAACAGAGCCTGGTGGTGATTTATTCGTCCTCCCATTCTTCCTTCCTTCCATCTATCCATCCACCCACCCCCCTATCCATCGATCTATCCACTTATGCATCTACCCATCCACTTATCCATCCATCCATCCACTTATCCACCCACCCATTTATCCATCCATCCATTTATCTATTCATCCATCCACTTATCCATCCACCCATCCACTTATCCATCCATCCATCCACGTATCCATCCATCTATCCATTCAGTTCAGTTCAGTTCAGTTCAGTCGCTCAGTCGTGTCTGACTCTTTGAGACCCCATGAATTGCAGCACACCAGGCCTCCCTGTCCATCACCATCTCCCGGAGTTCACTCAGACTCACATCCATCGAGTCAGTGATGCCATCCAGCCATCTTGTCCTCTGTCGTCCCCTTCTCCTCCTGCCCCCAATCCCTCCCAGCATCAGAGTCTTTTCCAATGAGTCAACTCTTCGCGTGAGGTGGCCAAAGTACTGGAGTTTCAGTTTTAGCATCATTCCCTCCAAAGAAATCCCAGGGCTGATCTCCTTTAGAATGCACTGGTTGGATCTCCTTGCAGTCCAAGGGACTCTCAAGAGTCTTCTCCAACACCACAGTTCAAAAGCATCCATTTTTCGTCGCTCAGCTTTCTTCACAGTCCAACTCTAACATCCATACATGACCACTGGAAAAACCATAGCCTTGACTAGACAGACCTTTGTTGGCAAAGTAATGTCTCTGCTTTTGAATATGCTATCTAGGTTGGTCATAACTTTCCTTCCACTATCCACCCATCCACTTATCCATCCATCCACTTATCCCTCCATCCATTCACTATCCATCCATCCATGTATCCATCCATCCACTTATCCATCCATCCATTCACTATCCATCCATCCATTCACTTATCCATCAATCCATCCACTATCCATCCATCCATTTATCCATCCATCTATCCAGTTATCCATCCATCCATCCACTATCCATCCACCCATCCGTCCATCCACCCACCCATCCATGCATCATCTATCCACTCCTCCCCTTTTCCACTCACTCAGCACAGGCTCATGGGGCATCTACTCTAGGCCGGGATCTGCTCTGGGGAGAGGACACAGAGGAGAGAACAGAGACAGCACTGTGGGAGGGATTATATCAGGGGCCTTGCGGCAGCCCTTCCTAAAAAGGCCATCTGAGCTGGGTCTCTGCAGGGGCTGGAGAAAGGGCAGGGGAGAGGTGCCCGCCTGTCCCTGCAGCCACGCTCTGAGATGCCGGGCCCGGGCCATTGTTCCAGGGACAGCAACGCCTGCCAGCAGAGTGTGAGGTCACCTGCAGTACTTCATTTCAGGGAATGACCCAACTATGGGCGTGGGAGGGGAAGCACGCCTACACACCCACACGCACATGCATGCACGCACACACACCCCTAATTTCTTGTTCCTCCTCCTTCCCAGACTCAAGAACTGAGTGTCCAGAGCTTCAGGGAGGAGTCCAACCATGCAGTTGGTGACAGTGCCCTTCGGGTCAGTGTGGGGGCAGGATAAGGGCTGGGGTTGGGAGTCCTGTGCCCTTGAGGCTGCCCCCACGGCTGTGGGCATGTCACCAGGTGGGTCCCCTTCCTCTGATAGCACCTTCCTTCCTGGCCCTTCAGGCCTGCTCCAGAAGCACTGCCAGGAATAGCGGGCAGTACACCCCAGAGCAAGGGCACGTCAGGCATCCAGAAACGTGTGGCCCACAGTCCATCCACCCTCAGGCCCCTGGGGGCGGGTGGGGGAGAAGGGGCCCAGCCAGGACAGGTGCAACTCCTGCAGCCCTGCACTGGGACATTGCCCTGAGGGCAGGCTGCCCCCACCTCTCCTCACTTCCTCGGCCGCCCTGGAATCAAACTGCTGCTTCTCACAGGGCGGGGCCGGGGGGCTCGCTGGATGGCAGTGATGATCTCCAGGCTCAGGGTCCAGCATGGACCAGGAGAGCACGGACAGAGAGGGGCTGGACAGAGGGGTGCACAGCACGGGGCACGGCCTCCCTAGGAAGAGGGTGGAGAACGTGTCTGGAAGGCCTTGGTGGGGCCTGTCCCGGCTAAGGTCTAAAGAGGGACAGAAATTTGTCAAGGAAGCCAGGCGGGGAGCCGGGCGGGGTGGAGGGAGGAGGCGGACAGCGCAGCTCAGCAGGAGGACCGGCCCCAGGCAGCGGGGACGGAGGTCCCCCACAAGCAGCTGGGAGGGCCGTGTCCCTGGAGGTCGGAGCAGCACACGGTCCCCACGCTGACCCCTGAAGCACCTGCATCAGCCACCCATTCAGCTGCCCACCAAGGCCCCTCTATGCCTCTGGATAGCTGTCAGCAGCCAGAGGTCCTGCCAGTGGTCCAGCCCTAACTTCCAAGAACAGATGTTCAGGTGAGGGGCATGGAACATGACCCCCCTCTCTGACTTTGGCTCCCCCACTGGCCTGACCCCACGACTCCGGCCACACTGTCTCTGGGCAGACACTCCCACACCCAGACTCCAATCCCCGAAATCCCTCCTGCCTGGGGCTCCCCAAGGAGGGGCCGACGGTGGCAGGGGCCAGGACCTGTGGAGCTTAATAAATACTCATTAAATGAATGAATGCAGCAAGAAGAACTCGAAGCCAGGCCCACAGTCACCGTTAACCAAGACAGGTCCTGGGGGTCTCAGAGCAGCCTGGAGGCAGGGCGTCCTGAGCCCACTTTACCTGGGAGCCGAGCACCTTGCCTGTGGGTGCCCCAGCCACCCCTCCACCCCACGCCTTGGGTGAGCAGGAGCAGCAAAGCACTGCACGTCCCTGGGACTCGTGGGCCCTGCCCAGCCCTCCAGCCTGAGGCTTGTAATCCATGCGGGGTCTGTGCCTGAAGGGACAGGTCCCTGGAACTGGGGAGCCCCCGGCAGGCAGCAGGCAGGGGAAGGAACTGGTCAGTGTGGCCGCGGTCAGGGCAGACAGAACCTAGAGATGGCTGGGGTACCCAGGAAGGGCAGGGCAGGCCAGGCTTCCCAACAGTGCTGGACGCCCTGTTCCTTCCAGCCCCTGGGGGCCCTCTCTAAGCCTGTTTGGGGCAGCAGAGCAGGCCAGGCACAGTCCAGGAGCTCGGCCTGGGATCCGACTTGCTGGGAAACCCTCAGAACCCTACCCTGGGAAGAAGGGCCTGGCCATGCCCACTGGTGGAAGTTCTATCCCTGCCGCCTTCCTGCAGGAGGAGACATTTCCTTGGCCATTTAGGAAGCTAGAAGACGTGGTCCTAGGCGTGGAGCTGGGGGAGACGCTGACTTTGGGGCAGGGGTGGCTGAATCTCATGAGCCAAGGGCAGCCCTGAGGGGCTCCTGAGCTGGGGAGGGCCTGGGGCGTGAGGCTGGTCGGGTCCTGTGGGCACGGCTTGCACTCTCCCTTCCCAGGACCCGCCCAGCTGCTGATCTAGGGCTCAGGAGAGTCCTCAGTGGTGGGATCAGGGACGCACACTTCCTGTCCAGGAGCCACCCTGTCCAGGGCCCCAGCCAGCCACCGGCTCTGACACACACTCCCTCAGGAAATCCTGGCTCCGGGGCGGCCCCCGGCTCAGGGAGGCCAGAGCCCCGGGGGGTGAGCCTGTGGGGAAACGTCCAGTGGTCCTCGTCCATCAGGCCCCAGTGCCACTGCACCGCCCCCTCCCCGCATGCTCCCATCTGCCCACGGCCCTCCTGATCCTGCCTTCCCACTGCAGGCCCCTGTCACCTGCAGCATGGGCCCCCTTCCCCACCCCAGAGTGACCCCTGCCATGAGCACCCTTCCACGGGGCCTCCCCAAGCCACATCCCCAGCCTGCACCTCTGAGCCAAGTCTGGGGAACTACAGCCTTGCCCTCCCCCGCTGCCACATTACATTAGGGGCTCCAGACACCCCACAATCTGATCCTCACCCCCCCTGGGGAAAATGCACCTTAGAGCAGAACGGCACACCCAGTTTTCAGAGTCAGAGGACTAGAGACCCCAGGAGGCTCAAGCTCAGACCGGGGAGTCTGTGGGCCTCAGGCTGAGTCCTCATCAGGGGAGGAGGTGTCCCCCACACCTGACAGGTGGGGAAACTGAGCCCGGGGCAGGGGGCTGGAGATACAGAGGACGTCTGAGTGTGCAGAGCTGGGCTGGCTGGGCCACGGCCTGCTGGCACCCGGGGAGCCCACAGCAGGGGCTGGAGGCACAGCGGCTCCCTGCAGATGGCCCCCACCCCAGCCACAGGGTTCCCCAGGCTGCTGAGAGGCTAAACTCACACAACCACTGTCCTGGGCCAGGAGACTCCTAACCAGAGGGCCGCCTCCACCCGGCAGGCCTGCCAGAGGCCACCCAGCCAGGGCTCAGTCCTCCCCACCCACCCACTGCCCTCCAGGGTGCCCTGCCTGGGCAAGAGCCTGGCTCCTGGACTCAAACTCCAGCTCAACCCCCAGTGGTCAGTGGAGACTGGGCGGAGGGGGGCAGTGGAGGTGTGCCAGGCCCCTGGTGGGTGGACTCAGGCAGAGAGGTTCTGCTGCAGTCGGGGTGCAGGCAGCGTGCAGGCACAGCCCTGGGGGGCTGGACCCCCTCCTTGTGGTCCTCCAGGCTCTGTGGCCACCACCCTTTTCCCAGGACAGATTCGGGTTGGGGCCCAGGACTCAGCGGAGCCCGAAGCAGATCGGAGCTTGAATAGCAGCTGTGCTCGCTAGAGGGGAGGGTCAGCACCAGCTAGGGAGCCCACCTGAGGGACCCCGGCCCACCCCTGTCTCTCCCTGCGGGACCAAGCCGGCCACTCGGTTCCCACGTTCCCAGGCTGCAGTGGCAGGTGTTCCTGTCCACCTGGCCCGCCCCTCCCTGCCCGCCTCCCCCACACGCTAGGGCCCTTGGGACCTCTCCCCTCCCCCATCCCACCCACACCCCCAAAATCACCCCCCGGAGACACCAGACACGGCAGGCCCCGGCGCTGGCACTCTGCAGGCCCCTGCCAGCGCACAGAGTGGACGGAGGAAGTGAGGGCCGTGCAGGGCGCCTGGCCCGGGTCACTGAGCCCCTGCATCCACCTGGGAGAGCTGACGGGAGCTCCCAGGGCCTCCCCCTGCAAGGGAACTGCTTCCTGGGGAGGTTGTGTCCCCGCTGCCCTGGTGCCCACCCTAGAGGCAAGTCCAAGGCGCTGCAGGGTGCCCTGAAGCCCCCCGCCTGGCACGGAGTCCAGGACACCTGTCAAGAGCAGGCCTCTCCTGCCACATCTCCTGGTCCCCAGCTTGGGGGCCGCCTGGGGTTCTCAGGAGGGCCTGAGAGCAGGCAGCACGGACGCCCCCTTCAACACGGGGCCAAGCGGTCGGTGAGCTCCCTTCCGACCAGGGCACCCCAAGGGGCTCGAGGCCGAGGTTGGGAGAGGAGGGAATATGCCCGGGCAGTGCTCGACCTGACATGGGGATCCCGGGACGGGAGGAGTGCGCAGAGGATGGGGCGGGGTGCGGGGACAGGTGCGCCTCCGCACGGAGCCTGAGGCACATTCCCGGCATGCACACACTCCCCTGGACACACACAGGCGTGTGCATGCACACACAGAGTCCCTGCCCGCCACCCTCGGGCACCTCTGGCATGGGCGCTTGCCGGGAGGAGCAGCGGGGGGCTGGACCACGGGTCCCACCTCTTCCTCTATTCATGGCCAGTCCCCTGAGTGCAGACACTGACGTGGGTCGGGGGATAAGGCTGAGCAGAGCAGGCCGGGCGGGATGAGGCAGGGACCCACAGGGAGGGGACGGAGCTGCCCTCTGGCTCCACTGCCCCATTTCCACTGGGCCTGGAGGGCGGCAGCGCCCAGGGCATGTGGGTCGCGGCCCCCGAGCTGAGACACCGGGGCTCGGGCTGCCCCCGGAGACTTCGCTGAGGCCCTCGGGGTGGGCCCCCCCACCCAGCCCTGGGGCCTCACAGGGAGCCGGGGTCATGAAGGCTCGGGCATAGCCCTCGGTGGTGAGCAGGGAGACCCAGCCGCCCCAGTGCTCAGCCCCGAGCAGGGGGCGGGGACCCCCGAGTGGCAGCACAGCAGGGACACCCGCAGACCCCGGAGGTCGGCAGGCAGTGGAGATCCCCTGCAGCCAAGCTGGGCTCCGGCCCACCAGGTTTGTGGCCACGGCAGGGGCCTCAAGCTCTGTGAATCCAGTGCTGAAACAAGGCCCACTGTGCAGCGTCGGGGCCAAGCTGAGCGCCTTGCATCCCCAGGGTGTGACTCACCACATGGCCGGGCATCTGGGGGACACACCCCGCCTGGGTGGCACCTGCCCCTCCCACACACCCACCCCTGCCCGTGCACGTGGGCACCTCACATCACAAGCTGCGTCTCCTCTGAGCAATTGGGACTTGGGAGGGCTCCATCCATGTTGGGATGTGAGCAGCAGCCCTGGGCACCCAGGGGCCCTGTCCTGGGCTCTTAGGGCTGCAGACAGGGCTACACAGCCGGGACCCAAGCTGAGCAACAGCTCAGCAAAGCTGCAAAATTGCCTGGAGACAGGCCCCGTCGGAGTTACGAGTTATGAGCAAGAAGACGTTGGGCAGCTTGGGGCCGCTCCTCCCCTCGCCAGCCGCCGTGGCCACTCTGGGAGCCGGCCATGGGAAGCCATGGTCATCAGACGCCCCCCGCCCCCAGCTGCCCACCTCACTTGGCCAGTTCCCCTCTGGGCCTCAGCTTCCCATCCGTCATGAGGCAGTGGGGGCCCAGCACCCAGGCTGCTTCCCCCCACCCCCGAGAGTCTGCTTGGAAGTTTCTGGGCCTAGAAGTGAGGGGGAAAGGCAGGGGAGGGCAGGAGGAGAAGAAGGTCCAGGTGGGCAGCCCCAGGCCCGGGGGAGGGCTCACACTCTCCCTCTAGCCCACCCCTGCTCTCTGAGCCTGCCCTCTCAACCGGAAGCCTTTATGATCCCCAATCTCCTGCCAGCTGTACCTCCACTCCATTCCTTCCCAGGACAGGAGGGACCTGAGTAGAGCCTGCTGAGGGGTGGTGCAGGGCGGGAGCAGGGCCTCCTAAGCCCACCCTCCCAATTCAGGACCACCCTGCCCCCGCAGACGGCCCTGGTTCCAGCCTTCTCAGAGACCCCTCTGGCAGAGAGGGGCTGGGGAAGGGGGGGGTCTCCTCCACACATCGACCTGCTCCTCGCTTTCACTGGTGCTGCTGGAGATGGGCTGCAGGTGGTCCCTCTCCACAGATGCCCCCTGCCCCCTGGCACCCAGACTGGACTGAGGGCTTTGGGCTGAGGGTGGTCCCAGCCCGTCCAGACTCATCTCCATTCCCGGAAGCACACGTGTTCCCAGGAGCCCTGCAAACCCAGGAGCCCAGCCTCCGGCAGCCCCTGTCCTGGGAGCTTTCTCAGGAGGGGCTTTCTCAGGAGTGCTGGGTGGGTGGGGGGCGGGCAGGCTGACGCCGGGTGGGGCGCAGTCTTGGACACAGCGGAGACTGAAACTGGGAGTTTCAGGTGCGAGGCTGGGCGAGGGCCAGGCCGGCAGGTGAGCCGGGCGGGCAGGTGAGCGCCGCAGACTGGTTTCCTAATTCCTCCTGGAGGCTCAGCCCCTGGTGCCCGCCTGGGTGGCCCAAGCCCCCTTGTTCTGACATCATCCCTTTCCCAGGGCAGGGAGGGCCCGCCAGGGACCCTGAGAGAGCCTGCTGCTGCGGGGGTGGGGCAGCGGCGGCTTCCTTATCTGTAACTAGGGGCAACAGCGGTCTCATCCAGCCTCAGGGTCTCCCCACCCCTGCTCCCAGCTGTGCCATCAGCTCCTGGGAAGCTGCTGCTGCCTCCTCCAAGAGGCCCGCCAGGACCTGGGGCTGGAGAGGAGTCCACCCCCTCACCCCACCCCCAACTCCCAGCCACATGGAAACAAGCCAGCCTGGCTGGGACGCCCGCTTAATCTTTTGCTGAAAAGATAATTTCTTTCTGTACCATTGTCGGGCACTGGTGGGGGGGAACAAAGGGGCTTTTGTGACAGCCCCCCTTGGTACGACCCGGCAAGGCCTGGCATTTTCCCTCCAAATGTAAAGCCCTGTAACGGGAAGTTTTTCTCATAACCCTCTCCTTTTCTCAAGTACAGAATCACTTTTGTTACCGAGGGCCAGCGCATGGCAGTGGGGAGGGCCCGGTTTTTCCTTCTCATCTTTTGCAAAATGCCCTGTGCAAGGGGCGTGGAAGGCGGGGGGCAGGGTGGGGAGCTGAAGCTTGCCCCTTCCCCTCCATCTTTCCCTGGGGGAGGAGGAGGTGAAATGAACACATTCCTCAGGGCTTGAAGCCCACGGGCCTCCAGCACCCACTGCCCTGTCCGTGGGGTTAGGACCATTCCTCCTTACGATCCATCCATCCGTCCATCCATCCATCCGTCTGTCCATCTGTCCGTCCATCCGTCCGACTGTCCATCATGCCTGGCAGAAGGGCCAGAGGGCACAGAGCTGTGACTCCCACATCCCACTCCCACCCTGCACAGCAACCCATCAGCTCTACCCTTTTCTCCCACACACTCACCGCAGCTCTTTGGGAATGCAAAAAATAAGGGGAGGATCACACAAAAAGAGAAGATAAAAATCAGCAGTAATTCCTCCTGGCAGGGACAGTTTCTTAGTACCTGGGGCATGTCCTTCTAGATTGGCCCTGCACACTCATAATAACACATCTTGCCTCACAAAGTTGGAGGCTCCGTTCGTTCATTCATTCCTCGGGTAACCCTCAAGCAGCTCAGGGCCCGGAGCTTCGCCCTAGACCAGAGGGGCTGTTGCAAACGAGCCGCCCTGGGGCCCAGCCTTCCCCTCCCGAGGGAGAGATAGCCATGGGGTAAACACACTGGTTTGTCATCCAATCACGCTCTCACCTGACGCTGGATGGTGAGCGCTCACCCGGACACTGGACATGTTTCTGCAACGCCCTTGCCGGTCGTGGGACTGGGTCTCACGGAAAGCGTTGTTCCGCGGTTTATCAAACATGCTTTCGGGGCAGCTTAGTTGTGAAGCTGCTGTTTGCGTGCCAGGCGCTTGCTGAGTGCGGTTTTGGAGGTGCTGTGCGAACGCTGCTGTGCAGATGAAGAGACTGAGGGTCAGAGAGGTACCCTGCTGAGCCCACCAGGGACAGCACGGGGGCTGTTTTACTCGGCAGCTGACGTCCCCTCCCCGCCTCCCGTGGGGCACTTCTCTGTCCCTCCTCTGACCCTCGACAGAGTCAGCCTTGTCTGGGACACCTCTTTCCCGCCAGGCTCTGGGGGCCTAGCCAGGGGCTGTGGCAGTGAGGCTCTGGGACCAGGCATCATCTCAGGAGCTTCCCACCCCCATTAGGGCTCACCGAGCCATCACCCATCAGACAGAGGAGGAAACCCCAGCTCGGGAGGGCTGGGCTGGATCGGGGTGCGGTGGTTCCCGGCTTCCCTAAAAGAAGCCGGGATGAACTGGCCCCTCCTGTTCCCACAGCCCGGATCTCCCCACAGATAAAGTCAAGCCGTCTTTGGACTGTTTCCGTAAGCGTGACCCCCTGGGACCGCACCAAGCTGGAGTTGTATAGGATAATCGTTCCTCTGTGGCTGGCCGATTTCACTCAGCGTGATGTCCTTGTGGTTCTTCCACGCTGCCATCTGCATGGAGATTCCGTTCCTTTTCGGGGCTGAGTCGTATTCCAAAGCTAGTACTGCCCACACTCACTTCCGCTCTGCACCCATCAGGGCACACGCGGGTTGCTTCCACGTTTCAGCTGTTGTGAATAATGCCGCTGTGAACGTGCACCAGCAAATCCCTACTCAAGTCTCTATTTTCAATTCTTTTGGGTAAACATCCAGAAGTGGGATTGCTGAATCGTCCGGTAATTCTTTTTTTTTTTTTAATTAATTTATTTATTTTCGGTCGTGCTGAGGAGGCTTGCAGGATCTCAATCCCTCAGCTTGAGATCAAACCCAGGCCCCATAATGAAGGCACGGAGTCCTAACCGCTGGGCCGCCTGGGGAGTCCCCGTGCGGTGTGAATGATTCTGTGTTGCGTGTTTGGAGGGCCCGTCACACTGTTCCCAAAGCGGCTGCACTCGTTTACGGCCCACCAGCAGTGCTCACAGTCTCCACGTTCCCCACATCCTCTTCAAAACTTGTTTCCTGGTGGTTCTGTTTTTATGTTGACAGCAGCATGATGAAATGGGTGTGAGGCGGTACCTTGCTGTGGTAACGATCATTTTCCCCAATGACCCCTGGTGTTTAGCCTCTTTTCATGCGCTTCCTGGTGACCTGTATGTTTCCTTTGGAGAAACGCCTGTCTTCTTGTCCACCTTGGAGTCGGATTCTTGTTTTTGTTGTTGAGTTGTAGGAGTTCTTTTAAAAAATTTTTTTTTATTTTTAATTTGTTTGACTGCACTGGGTCTTAGCTGTGGCACGCGGGATCTTCAGCTTTCGTTGTGGGATCTTTACTCGTAGCACGTGGGATTTTGTTCCCCGACCAGGGATTGAACCTGGACCCCCTGCATTGGGATTGCAGAGTCTTAGCCGCTGGACCGCCAGGGAAGTCCCTGTAGGAGTTCTTAGTGAATCCTGGATATTACCCCTTGTCATGTATATGATTCCCTGGGCTGCCTCTCCACTGCCTTGATAGTGTTCAAAGCACAGACATTTGATTCTGGGGCATCCAAGTCTCCCGTACAGCTTCTTTGGAAAAAGCACTCCCCGGGGAGATCCCGGGGTGGGGGCCCTTCCCTGAGGTTCTCCTTGGGCACACCTGGGACCAGGTGGCCGGGAAAGCTGCTCTGGGCTCCCCCAGGAGACAGGGCTGGGCACTGGTGAGAGGCGACGAGAGGCACATGGCTGCTGAGGGCGCACCGTGAATCCAGCCCCGCCCTAGGACAGGGGCATCGCCTGTCCTGGGGGGCAGGCGAGGCACTGGGCAGCACAGGTCCTCCCAACAGGCGCCCGCTCTCGGGGGCCCCGGCACAGGCTTCCTCCCAAGCCCTCCCATTACAGACGCTGATCCAAAGCAGGAGGGAGGCTGGCTTCCAATTCCAGTTCTCAGTTCCACTGAGAACCTGGCACATTACTGCTCAAAGTTAGGACTCGGTGGCCAGGATGGGCAGCCCTGGCCATGTCACTTCTGTCCCGTCGTCAGCACTGTTTGATTTTCCTGGAGCCGCCATGACAAAGGGTCACAGACCTGGGGCTGCCGACAACGGAAATAGGGTCTCCGCCTTCTAGCATCTGGTTCCATCACTTCATGCACATGGAGGGGGGAACATGGGAGCAGTGGAGTCTTGGGCAGCAAAATCACGGCAGACGGAGACTGCAGGCATGAAACTAAAAGATGCCTACTCCTTGGAAGAAAAGCTACGACAAACCTAGACAGGGTATTAAAAAGCAGAGACCTTACTTTGCTGACAAAGGTCCGTATAGCCAAAGCTATGGTTTTTCCAGTGGTCATGTATGGACGTGAAATCTGGACCATAAAGAAGGCTGAGCGCCAAAGAATTGATGCTTTCTAACTGAGGTTCGGGACAAGACTCTTGAGAGTCCCTTGGACAGCAAGGAGATCAAACCAGTCAATCCTAAAGGAAATCAAGTCTGAAGATTCATTGGAAGGATTGATGCTGAAGCTGAAGCTCCAATACTTTGGCCACTTTGGGGAAGAGCCGACTCATTGGAAAAGACCCTGATGCTGGGAAAGATTGACAGCAGGAGGAGAAGGGGACGACAGAGGATGAGATGGCTGGATGGCATCACCGACTCAATGGACATGAGTTTGAGTGACCTCCAGGAGCTGGTGATGGACAGGGAGGCCTGGCGTGCTGCAGTCCATGGGGTCACAGAGCTGGACGTGACTGAGCAGCTGGACAGCTCTGGAGCCACAGGCCTGGAATCAAGGGTCCCAGTGTCACGCTGCCTCTGAGGGTTGCAGGGGAGGGTCCGTCCTGCCTCCTCTCGCTGCTGGGGGCTCCAGGGCCCCTTGGCTTGTGGTCGCGTCGCTCCAGCCTCTGCTCTGGCTTCATGGGGCTGCTCGTTTGTGACTGGGTCTGTTTCCTCTTCTCTCTGGAGGGCGCCTGTCAGTGGCTTCAGCTCCCTCCTCAAGCCAGGGTGGTCTCATCTCAAGACCCTTAGCTAATTACACCTGCGAAGACCATGCGTCCAAATCAGATCCCTTTCTGAAGTTCCTGATCCCCATGACTGGGGGCCCCTGCTCAGCCCCCCGCAGGCCCTCGGTTTCACCCGCCCGGCACACCGGGCCCAGTTTCTCCCGCAGCAGTGAGGCCCAGTGATCAGACCCGTGGCCGGAGCCCTCTGGCTGGGCCTGTGGTTGCTTCATCGCTCAGTCGTGTCTGACGCTTTTGCAACCCCACGGACCGCAGCCCGCCAGGCTCCTCTGTCCATGGGATTCTCCAGGCAAAAATCCTGGAGTGGGTTGTCATTTCCTTCTCCAGGGAATCTTCCCGACCCAGGGATCTAACCTATGTCTCCTGCATTAGCAGGCAGGTTCTTTCCCGTCGAGCCACCTGGGAAGCCCCTGGCTGGGCTTACCTGGTTCTTTTGTCCATGATGACTCTGGCTTCCTGGGGTCTCCTGGTCCTGGACAAATGGAGTAGGGCAGCTTTACAGCCCGAACTCACTACGGACGCTCTCTTGCTCCAGGTTCCACTCAAAACTGACTGCGTTCTGAGCTACCCAACAAATGAGGTGGGGCAGTGCCCAGGGGGGTCTCTGGAGCTGCCTCTTGGACCACTGAGGCAGCTGGGGCAGGTGCAGAGGCGCCATCGGGCCACAACCGTCGGAGACCAGCGGCCCCTTGCAGTGTTGGAGGGCGGCGTTGGTCTCTGCCATCAGGTACCGCCCGCTGGTGGAGAAGCCCCTGAGTCTTTGCTGGGCTTGTCAACCACTTGGCACCTCTTGGGCCACCAGTCAGATTCCCTCAATATCATCAACACAGAGAGCTTGTAGGATGCTCTGCAGAGAGGCACCACTTATGACCTCACCCCCGTGCTCCGCTGGACGGTCAGGTACAAGTCACAGTGGTCTCCCGGTGTGTTCCCTCGGGTACGCCGCTGCTCTGGGAAACATCCGGACCCCTCCAGGAGGCTCCGGCAGAACTGCCTCTGCAAACCTTGCTTTGTCCTCACAGGGTTCTTCCTCAAGGGACCCGTCTCTGATTCAAGTGCTGGGCTCCGGGTCTGAAAGCCGGCCCAGGTGAAAATGCTTCTACCGCAGCAGCTGGTGCCATTCCAGCTCACCTGTCCCCGCACTGCAGGACAGTCCCCCCGGCCAGCTCCTGCCCATGTTCCCATCGGCCTTGCCCCACGGCTGACAGAGACCAGCGCGCCCTGCCGCCGTTGCCGCGGGCCTCCGGGGCTGGCTGCTGTCCTGGCTCAGCTGCCCCGGGGCGATTCTGGCCTCCGCCCTCTGACATTCCCCATCACGGAGGCTTCGGGAGCTGGGAGGCGGCTCCTGGACGCACCCTCTCCCATCCAGCTGGCCTCCACGGCCCGGCCACCATGGAGCCTCCGCTGCAGCGTGCTTCCTGCCGCGTAGGCTGGGCTGTCCTCCGGGAAGGCAGAGGTGGGCAGAGGGTTCTCTGCGTCCTTCCAATGCTCACATGTGCTGCCCCCGCCCCTCAGCTAATGTGGGCTGAGCCCCAGAACCAGCTCCAGGGTCAAATCCTGACCCACGCCCCAGAACCACCGTCAGAACTCTCCCCACGCAGCATGACCATGGCCCCGCCCTGGCCCCCCAGGGTCCTGTGGTCCCCCCCTCACTAGTCCCCCCGCCCCTGCCCCAATGGTCACAGCAGCCTGGCCTTGGGAGGGGCGCGGAAGGGAAGGGGAAGGCGGGGGTCCCATGGGGCATCTGCGAGGTGCCCAGAACAGAGGGCTGCAGACCCCTAGAAGAAGGAGTGGCCACTCCTGGGGGTGTCCTCTCCTTGGACTCCCTCACCCAGGGCCCAGAGTGCCCTCCTGCCAGGTCAGAGCCCCGACCCATCCCGGGGGGCCGTGCCTGCCTCCCCTGCATTCCTTGTGTCCACTGAGGTCCTGGAGCCCCACATCGCCCGCCTCAGCTCTGGCTGCAGGGTAAAGCCAGGGGTCTGGGTGAGTCTCCCCTCCTGTGGATGGAGGGGAGCTCGGCTGACAGCCGCCAGACCCAGCCGTAACGTGATCGTCCCCCAGCCCCTGGGTCTGGGGGGACCGCAGCCGGCCCCCCCTCCCAGATCGCCCTGGCAGGAGGGTACACACCTGTGGCTCTAGGCCGGGGCTGTTCCGCCACCTGGCTGGACAGCACCTGGGTTCCAGAACCCCACCCTGAGCTTCCCCTCCCTGGAGCCACGCCAGGGCCAGCAGACCTGGTGTGGCTCTCTCAGGAGCAGACCCGAAGTCCAGGCCGGCTCAGTCCTTGGAGAAGCCGGGGAACCACACGAAACACACCCCAGGACTCCCTGGGAGCGGGGGTCATGTATTGACATTTCCGGCCCCCAAATGCTGTCACTCCTGGGCAAAGTGGATAATACAGGCACCAGCTGCTGGAAGAGAGGCGATGCAGGCACAGCACCCACGGATTGGGGTGGGAGGAGGGAGCGTCAGGCGGAGCAAACAGTCAGCCTGGGGACTGGTGGGGATTCGGTGCGGTGAGGCAATCTAGGAGGACTTACAGGCAGTGGTGTGGCCAACCCAAGCTTCACCCGGGAGGCTCCTGTATTAAGACAGCACGGGCCTTTGAGGCCCAGCTCCCACTAAATGAGCCTGTTCTTACCTCTTTCAAGGGCACAACCCCCTGGGGCCCTACTCTCTGGGTGAGGAAATCTAGCCCAGGATGGCAACGGGATGCCACAGGGGCCACCCACCGCCTCCTCCTTCCCCTCCTCCGGCTTCTTCGTGCCCTCAGGGGCCCTCCCCCGGAGGCCTGGCCGCAGGGCCCAGTGCTCAGACGGAAGCCTCCTTCAGCTCTGAGCTCCCAGGGAGGCCATGCCGGTCTCCAGGTTGGAAGGGCACCTGTATCTTGAATCCCAGAGCTACACTTCCACCTGCTCCCTCCCCACCTTCCTGCCAGGAGAAGGCAGGCCCCTCACCCTGGACCCCCACGTCTGCCGCTTCCCAGCAGTGGTGCCCCAGAATCTGCAGGCTCTGCCGGCCCCTCTTCTGCCCCAGGTCCCCTCCACCGGTGTGAGCTTCTAAGGAGGGATCATGAAACAGTGTCCGAGGCTTAATCCCTGCAGGACTCCCCACTGTGGCGAGATCAGAGCTCCCTGTGCCTGGGCGGTGGGCGGTGTGTGTGGGGGGCTGTCACTGCCCTGGTGCCTTCCTCTCTTGGCTCCCTGAGCCTCACGCCCTCCTCCCTGTTTCTTGGAGGCTCCAAGTACTCACCCACCACAGAGCCTTTGCACAAGCCGCTGCCTGGCCAGCCGCTCCGCCCACACTGACTGGGCATCCGAGTGGATGCACGCAGCTGCTTTCCAGTCTGTGTGCTGAGCTCCTGGGAGCAGAGCTGTGTGGGTACAGCAGGTCCTCGAGGAGTGAGTGAGCAAGGCAGGGGAGAGGGGCACGACCCACCTTCCCCCACTCGGGGAGGCGCTGGCTCACCTGCCAAGACCCAGGGAGGGCCTTCCATCCAGCCAGGGGTCCCAGGACACCCCTGCCGGCTGCAGGGCCTGAGGGTCATGGGGTGGCAGGGGCCCAATGAGGGGTTGCCCATCCCAGGAGCCCCCTTCTTGCGCTGCCCCCTGGGATTCAGAGGGGCCTTGGGGGCCAGGCCAGACCAGCCAGAGAGGAAATCCTTGTATTTTTGAGGACAAATGGAAACACCGCTTCTTGTTTATTTCCTGGTGAATTGTGCCCAGGCCAGTAGGCTGGAGGGAGCCGAGCTGGGGTTAACTCTTTCTTCTCTGGATTTAATTGTCCCTCCTTCCGGCTGGCGCTCCTCTGAGGCTCCCAGAGCCTGGGGAACTGCTTTCCTGTACTCCAAGGGGGAGGGGAAGGGCTGCAAACACACACACAAATCAAAGCCTCAGCAATAAATGAGCCCCCAGCCTGTGGAGTCTGAGAACCCGGAAACGCCCCCGCGTCGGCCCCAGAGCCGGGGATGCGGGGCCGGGAACCTGGGGCTTCTGACCCAGAGGAGCCTCTCTAAGCCTGCGGGTGGCTTCGGGGATCCTGGGGTGGGGGGCTCGTCTGCGGCAACTTTTTCCCATTACCTCACCCGGAAGGGCTGAGCCAGAGTGGGGTGAGCCGCCCCCCTGGAGCCACTGTCAGGCCGCCGCTCTGGACTGGTGTCCTTGTGTCCTCTGCAGCCAGGGCTGCGTTGAGCCCAAGGTAGATGCAGACCCAGTGTGCCGGGGGTCCCTGCCTCCACTGCCCTGGCACCCTCCTGCCAGGCAGCAGGCTGGCCTGGGGTGGGGGGCAGACCCTGCAGGGGCTCAGACCCACATCCTGGCTCAGCCCTTCACAGTGCACTCTGCAGGCTTGGATGCAGAAATTCATGAAGGCCGATGGGTAGACCCACAGCTGGGGGGCAGGGTTCACGCAACAGGAGGCAGGTGGCCCCACTGCGAGGAAGGTCACTCTGGGCCGGGCAGGGGCCGTCTGACCTCCCAGGCCTCCCTACAGCCTGGAGGCTGCACCCAACCAAAGAGGACACTGAGGCTGCTGGGGAAGACCCAGCGTGGGGGCAGCCGGCTGTGGGAAGACCCAGGGTGGGGGCAGCCTGCTGGGGAAGGCCTGCGGTGGGGGCAGCCTGCTGGGCAAGACCCAGGGTGGGGGCAGCCTGCGGGGAAGACCTGGGCTGGACGCACCCCTTACTTCCCACGGTCTGGAGGCGGGGGCTTCTGCAGCCCAGGACCCCCTCCTTGGCAGAGCCTGGAGAGGTGGTCTCCTGCCCACCTGCCTCTGGCCCCTGCTAGGCTGGGGCCCAATGGCCCGCCTACTCCGGTCCCCTCCCCCCAACTAGCCAGGCTAGACACTGCCCCCAGCACGCTGGTTCTCACAGTCCCAAGGCCACTCCCACGCTGTTCCGCAGTCACCCCCCTGGCTCCCAGCCCCCGCCCTGCGGCTAGCTGGAAACACCGACCAGATGTTGGGACAGTGGCCCGTGGTGGCGGGGAGGAAGTGGCTGGGGGGTGTCCACCTGGAGAGTAAGCAGGGCCTGGTGGGGCTTGGGCACATCAGAGAGAAAGAGCCCATAACAGCCCCATTGATCAGACAGGGCGACGAGGACCCGGAGGCCCACAGCTGACCCGCCCAGGCCAGGGGACACAGGCCTCCTCTGGGGTCTCTGCCTCGCTGTGCCTCAGCAGCCCACACAGTGTGCATGTGTGCACACGCTCGTCCACACAGGTGTGCACACACTCGACACACGTGTGTGCACACGTTCACACGCTGCAATGTGTGCACACGCTCAGCAATACACGTGTGTGCGTGCACGCTCGTCCTCACACGTGTGCACATGCTCATCCACACACATTTGCACACGCTTGTCCTCACATATGAGTGCACATGTACACTCGCAGGCACCCACCCAGCACACACGCCTGAGGACAAGTACATGCACACAAACGTGCGCACACAGGAGCACCCACGCAGCATGTGGTAACACACTCACACACAGACGGAGCCCACCTGTGTGCACACTCACGCGTGCACTCAGGCATGGGGTACAGCCGGCTCCCCCTCTCAGCCACCAGGCCTCACCCAAACCCGAGTCTACAAGGCCCTAGGCCCTGGGCAAGGAGTGGGCAGGGTCGGGGCTAGGGGGAACCTGCAGCTGTGTGATGCCCGCAGGGAGGCAGGGAGACGCTCTCCAGGAGGACAGGGCACCTGCCCAGAGGGCCCCTGCGTGGGCAGAGCCAGGACAGCTCCCTGCACGGGGTGACCAGACCCCCTGTCCCGGGACCTCCCGCCGTCTGGAGTCCCGGCTCTTGGCCCACCCCGGGCTCTTGACTCAGCCCGTGTGTCACCGGATAAACATTTATTGGATATTTCCTGCCCGGCCCCAGTCCTGAGTGCCTGTCCCCACCATCAGCATGGGGGCCGAGGGAGGGGGTGAGTGTGCAGGCCGGGTGTGTGGGAAAGTGTGGCGATGCGAATGTGCACCTGTGCGGGGAGCCGGCCCCTCGGCCCTGGAGGGAGCGCTGCCCTGCGCTGGCCCCACTTCCCGCCCGTAGGGTTGGGGGGCTGGGTTGGAGGCAGGCCCTGGCTGCCCCCTCAGCCTTGGGGTCTGGCCCTGTGGTCCTCCGGGCACCTGGCCGCACTGCTTTGGGGTCTGCGCCTTCCTGCAGTGCCCAGGCCTTCTTCTGGGTCTGTGCCTGAGTTGACCCCTGGAGTATTGCCTGCCCTCTCAGTTGGCTTATGTGATACCCCCACTCACCCTGCTGGCCTCAGTCCCCACCTCAGGCGTCTCTGCGGACCCCTAGCAGGGCCACCCCTCCTGAGGGCGAGTTCCCAGGGGCCCATGGGCCCAACTCGCAGTGAGCGCTCTGCAGACGCGTGGAGGGTGAATATGGGAATGAACGCATGAACCTCTGCCTGGCTGGGAAGAGCGAGAGGAAGCATGGGAGCCGCTGGGGCCCAGGAGGAGCCCTGCCCAGCGTTTCTCCTGCCCCTCCCCCTCACCACCCTGTCCCGGGGTCCCATCCTGCAGGTGCCAAGACCAAGGCTTGGAGAACTGGAGGTATTTGCCCCTGGTCGCTCAGGTTCACACCTTCTACTCCGGGGGTGGGGTCAGCACCCCCACTGGCTGGTTCCAGCAGGGCCTGTGGGCAGAGGGGCCGGGTGGCAGGGCAGTGAGTGGGCCCATGTTGCTGGGCCTTTGTGCGCCCCCTGTAGCCTTCTGAGGGGCAGCCCCTCGGTCTGGGAGCAGGGTGAGGGGGCCCTGGCTCCCCGGCTGCACTTGCTCGTGACCCCGTGACCCGAGGCGTGCAGGCTGGGCCCGGGTGAGCAGCTGGCCTGTCCTCCCGCCAGCCCGTGGGAAGCAGAGGTGAGGGGGAAGGAAGGCCGGCTCCAGCCAGCCTGGGGGAGGGCAACTGCAGGGACGCCCCGGGGCTGCTCATTGTGACCAGGGCTGCAGGGGAAGGAGGAGGAAGCTGGGGGGGCTGCAGACCCCAAGCAGGGAGGCAGAGGGGTGGGTGGGAACTGCCATGGCCCCAGGTCCGGCTCCCCAGCCACCCAGGCCGCCCCTGGGGACGAGCACCGCTGGGCTGCTTCCCTGGGGACGGGGCGGTCGCTGAGTGCTTGCTGTGTGCCTGAGGGGAGGCAGGCACCGCGGTCAGCTAGAAAGGGACACACCCGCCGCGCTCCAGGAGACGCCCTGCTGGGAACCCTGCGAGCCTGGGAGGGGGGCGCCCTGGGCGGCGGGGGTCCAGAGGGCTCCAGGTGGCCCTGCCAAGGGGTAGGACAGCTGTCACAGAGGACCACAGGCGGGACGCTTAGAGCAACAGGAATTAACCACTTCCTAGCTCTGGAGGCAAGTCTGCCTGCAGGCCGCTATCCCTCGGAGGCTCCAGGGGACAGTACGCTCCCTGCCCTTCCCAGCCCCTGGCATCTGGCTGGCGACCCTCGCAGCTCCCGGGCTGGCAGCAGCATCGCCGCTATCCCAGCCTGCCGTCACACGGCCTTGCCCTCTTCATGTCCGTGGGGCCATGGACGCCTGTCATTGCATGTGGGGCCACCCTACCCTGGGAGGGTCTCATCTCCAGATCCTGACTGAATTACATCTGCACGGACCCCGAGTCCAGAGAAATTCTCCTTCAGAAGGTCCACGTGAACCTACCCTTGCGGGGGATGCAATCCGACTTGCCACAAACACCGTGAACCCTTGGCCCAGCTCCGGACATGCAAGGGGCCCCTACCCAGGTGCTATCTTCAGTCCCTGCGCCCTTGAGTCAGAGTTAGCTGGTGGGGGGCGGGAAGGACTCCTACAGAGGGAACAGCGTGGGCAAAGGCCTGGAGGCTGGGCTGGGGCGCTGGGGCCCAGGCCCGGGCGGGCGCGCTCCCTGCTCTCTGCGGACGGCCAGCTGCCTCGGCTTCCTAGCAGTGTGCCCGGCACCCCCCTGCCCGCAGGTGGCTGCTCTCCTGGCCCTGGAGGTAGAGGCTGTGGGCCCCGTAGCTGGGAGCTGGGGGGGACGGCCTGGGCTGTGGGCAGGCCGGGCTGGGGAGCAGAAAGGAGACACCCGCTGTGAGCCCGAGGGCCTGGGAAGCCTGCGACAGGTACGTCCCCAGCTCCCGGGGCCCGGCCAGGGCCAGGCTAAGGTTTCCTGAGCTGGTGCCGAGGCTGGGCTGGGGTGTCCCCAGCCCGGGCCAGCCCAGGGCCCGGCTCCCAGGGCACCGCAGAAATGTCCCTTTGTTGGCCGAACAAAGCAGCTTTGAGCCGGGCCCTTATCTCAGGTGCAGTGAGATGGGGCTCCGTCGAGCCAGGCGGGAGCCAGCCGGCCAGCCTGGACGGGGCCCACCCCGCTGAAGGAGGGGCAGGGCAGGGTGGCCGGAAGGGGCTGAGGGGGTAGACGGTGGGCTGTCTCCTGCTCTTCAGGGCCCGTGTGGGCTCACAAGGGATGGAGCAGGCCCATCAGATAAGGCCCAAGTAGAGAGGCGGGCAGAGCAGGCAGACACACCCAGGTGTCACGGGCAAACACACCAGTGGACACGGGCTGGCCTGGATGAGGGTGGGGTGCCCGCTCCGTGGCAGGGTCCCAGTGGTCAGGGGCTGCTCCCTGGCCCATGCCTGGGTCCCTCTGAAGACAAAGCCCCCAACTCTGGGTACCTCAAGGGCAGGGCCAGGAAGTGTGTCCTGCAGGGGTCCCTGCACCTGGCCGAGCCACCCCCCAGGGTCCCAGGGAGCTCAAAGGCCCACCCAGGCGGCGAGGGTGGGGCAGGACGCCAGCCAGAATGTGGCGGGGACGGGTCGGGTCAGGACAGCTTGGGGGGCCTCAGGCATGTGGTCAGCTGGCACCCTGCTGTTGCCCTGGCCTCCATCTCCCCATCTGTGCAAGGACCCCCAGGGCTCCAGGGAGACTCGGCCGCCCTGCCCTGCTGTCTGAGCACCCACATCGGGCCGCCTCGGTGGGTGGGGCCCCCAGGAGAGAGCGCAGTGGAGGACCAAGATGGGAAACGGGTGGGGTCAGTCGGCGGCACAGCTCGCTGCCCACCTGCCCCCCACACCCTCAACAGGCGGGCTATGTCTCGGCGGCCTGGCACCCACATGGCCTGCAAGGCGCTGGACGCAGACGTGGGCATTCGGTCCCCTCTCTTCTCGCCCCTGTGTGTATTGAACAGATGAATGTGTGAACGAGTGGATGAGAATAAGAGAATAAGAGGAAACGGGCAGGCCCACCAGCCCGGGAATGCAGGGTGTCTCTGGCAGGAAGTTCTCTCATCAGGCCCAGAAGATGCAAGGCTTTTCCGGAAGACCGAGGGGTGAAGCTGCTCAGGCTGGGTGCCCACCCTCCCCTCCAAGGGCTGCAGGATGGCGGGGCTGGGGGGCAGGGCATCCCGGCAGGTTGGAGGAGGGAGTGGGGGTGAGTGGGGGGTAAGGGGGTAGGGGGTTGGTGGATTAGGGGGTAGTTTCCTGGCTCAGTGAATGCGGGCTGAGCAGACACCCTGCCCACACCCTCCCTGACCCCTTGGGAGCTGCCTGGCCACCGAAAATTGTCCTAGCGGCTCAGAAGGACTGGGAACGGGCGAGACCAGCAGCAGGCCCTGTCTAAAGAGGCTTATCTCAGCGTGCTCTGTGGGGTGCAGGGGCCGCCCCCTCCCAGCTATAATTAGGCCCTAGTTGGAGCTGGGCCCTGGGAGGACCAGGGCTTTGCTGCACAGAGGCCCCCTGCAGCCCCCAGCCTGAGCCCCTGGAGCTTGGCCAGGCCGAGCAAAGGGCAGCCACGTCCCCTCTTTCCCCGCTTCCCCCACCACCACCCCGGGCCCTCCCCCCACACACCCCGTCCCTCCCCAGCCCAGGGTCAGAAAGCAGCCACTGAAGAGACCGGTCCCCTTCCCGCCTGTGAGCGGGCCTCTCTATTTCCTCTCCTCCCACTCCCCTTGACTTTCCCACAAACATCTCTGCGCATAAAAATAACTTCTTTGGGAATGACAGTCCCTGGCCGCCTCCTTCTGAGCCCCCCTGCCTGAGGGGGTCTGGCAGACAAGCCCGGCCCAGGATGGGGTCCCTCTGAACACTGGGCTGTCCGCAGTTGTCTTTAGAGAATTTCACCGACAGAAACACCCAGGCTGGGTTTGTTTATAAGTACCCAGTGTTCGGGGCTATAAAGGTGGGGGTAATACCAGGAGTCTCTGGGTCGGGGTTGGGGGCAGCCTTATGATATTGTAGACTTTGATGCTGTCTGTTTTTTACCAAGGAAAATGACTTCTGTCGTTAAGACCATTTGCCAAGTCATTTAGAATCTTTATTTTATTGGTTGGGAAAACGGTCTTCATACAAAACCTAGCCACTGCCCCCACCCCTCACCCAGGGAAGTAATGGTTCCCACGGGGCGGGGCCTTGCAGCTGGGGGTGCTCCGTCTCAGCCCCCCGGGGGAGGTGGGCTCGGGGATGCTTGTGGTTTTTCGGAGAACGTCTTCACCACATCACTAAGGACAGAGCCTGCCGGCCTGCGGGTGGGGCTGGCCAAGGCCCGGGAGCCTGACGCAGTGCCCTGTGGCCCCCCGGGCCGCCCCCTGAGGCTCAGTGTCCCCGGGTCAGCGGGGGTCCCAGTGGAAGGCTGGCGTCCGGGCTTGGCCCCGGGGTCCACGGTACTAACCACACACCTACACGGTCACACGGAGGGAAGAAGGACCCCCTTGCGGCCACCGCGTCCCCTCTGCCCGCTCCGCGTCACGACCTTTCGACCACCTCAGCCCCTCACGGAGGCCCTCTGTTCCCACGCGGGTTCCCCTCAGGGTCTGGGACCATTTCTCTAGGTGCGTGCTGATGGGGCCCAGCTGTCTCTGAAGCCCGGGGACAGTTTTATGGGTCTCGGAGCCTCACGGCCCCGTCGCCAATGCCGCCAGAGTCCCCGGCTTCCCACAGCCTCACGGCCCGGGGTCAGCGGGCCTCCGCTCGGGTGGGCTCACTCGGCTTCTCTGCTTTAGTCTCGCCCTGCTGCGTGTCCGTCGTCCAGCAAACACCCGTGAAGTGCCTTTGGGAGCAGGGGGTTGCTGCCCGGACTTTTCCCTAGTTGCGGTGGGCAGTGGCTACTCTTGCTGTGGTGAGGGGGCTTCTCACTATGGGGGCTTCTCTTGCTATAGAGCGTGGGCTCTAGGCACGTGGGCTCAGAAGTGGTGGCTCCCGGGCTCCGGAACACAGACTCAATAGCTGTAGCTCACAGGCTTGGCCGCTCTGGAGCCCGTGGGATCTTCTCAGATCAGGGACTGAACCCACATCTTCTGCATTGGCAGGCGGATTCTTTACCCCTGACCCACCAGGGAAACCCGAGGTGCGAGATTTTGTGCAAGACGCTGAGGCATAGCAGCCTAATCTTGACATCCTCCTGCAAAGCACGTTTGTTAACCAGGTTTTTCTGAAAGGGTGAAGGTGGAAACACCCTAACAGCGGGATGTGGGGGCCAATGCCGAGGGATCCTCCATGTCCACATTGCTCAACTATATGCAAATGGATTTTAAAATCTTGGATGAAATGGGCAATTTTTAACCAAAACTTGCACTAGAAAATATCGAAAATGTAAACATACCAGTGATCAGAGAAGAAAAGCAATCGTATGACCCACCAAAGCACAGGTCGCCAGCAGGATTCTGCCAAAGTGTCAGGAAGGAGATTGCTCAAGCGCGGTTTCAACTGCTTCAGCCCATAAAGGAAGGGGGGAAAAAAAGAAGGAAAAGAAAAGCTTCCAATTTTATTTTATGGGAACAGCATAATATGAATATCAAATGCAACTGTAAAATTGCACTAAAATATATTAAAACTGTAGACAAATTTCACTTTTGAAAATCAAGGCAGAACTCCTAGGCAGGCATCAGCTGGCAGAACCTAGCAGTCCTAAAAAGATGACGCCCCCCTTCTCCACCCCCACCTGGGCCCTAGGAGCCAGGGTTCCGGCCCGCACCTCTGTACCCTCGTCTTCATCCTCCATGGACTTGCCCTCGGAGGCTGCAGGTGAGGCTGGGCAGGGATGGGGGTGGGAGGAGTCTCCACCTCGTGGCCTCCCTTTTTGCCTGGCCTCATCCCTCACCTGAGCATCTCTCTCCACGTCCTGTGCTGACCTGTCCCAGCCCTAAAGACTGGAGCGCATATGGCCCTCAGGCTGTGGGATCGCTTGCTATTTCCCCAATCCCCGCCCCCACCTCTGTAAATAGTCCTTTACAAAGTCCTTCAAATTACCTCATCTGAGCACACCGTCTGTGGACTTTCTGCACTCTGAATTATATGATTGTACCTCACCTTTGAATAGCTTAAAAGAAAAGAGATATTTCCACTGAGATCCAAAAAGGCATTTGACAAAATGCATCAATATTCTGGATTTTAAAAAATCATAATAAAACAAGCTTCCCTCGTGGCTCAGATGGTAAGAATCCACCTGCAATGCAGAAGACCCAGGTTTGATCCCTGGGTCGGGAAGATCCCCTGGAGAAGGGAATGGCAGCCCACTCCAATATTCTTGCCTGGAGTATTCCATGGACAGAGGAGCCTGGTGGGCTACAGTCCATGGGGTTGCAGAGAGTCGGACGCGACTGAGCAACTAACACTTTCAATAAAATAGGGCTGGGCAAATATTTTCTTAACTTGATAAAATATCTGTCTTCACCCCAAAGCAACACCTTGCTTAATGTGAAAACTTTAAAAACACATGTATAAAAGTCAGAAGTGGACAATGGGATCCACCAATATCTAACATTGTTCTAGAGGTACTGGCTACTGAAATTAAAAAAGAGAAAGAAATAAAGTTATGACTATAGGAAAAAGAGGAGATAAATGTGTCACCATTTGCAGACAATTTTATTGAATATTTAAAAAACTGAACTCTTTCAAACAATTAAAGAATTCCTTATGGTGTCTGGGAGCTAAATAAATACAGGAATCTCAATATCCTTCATGTACAAATATTAACCCATTGGGCGATATATGAAATACTCCCTATCAGTTCAGTTCAGTCACTCAGTCGTGTCCAACTCTTTGCGACCTCATGGTCTGCAACACACCAGGCCTCTCTGTCCATCACCGACTCCCGGAGTTTACCCAAACTCATGTCCATTGAGTCGGTGATGCCATCAACCATCTCATCCTCTGTCATCCCCTTCTCCTCCTGCCTTCAATCTTTCCCAGGATCAGGGTCTTTTCAAATGACTCAGCTCTTCGCATCAGGTGGCCAAAGTACTGGAGTTTCAGCTTCAACATCAGTCCTTCCAATGAACACTCAGGACTGATCTCCTTTAGGATAGACTGGTTGGATCTCCTTGCAGTCCAAGGGACTCTCAAGAGTCTTCTCCAACACCACAGTTCAAAAGCATCAATTCCTCACCGTTCAGCTTTCTCTATAGTCCAACTCTCACATCCATACATGACTACTGGAAAAACCATAGCCTTGGTGAGATGGACCTTTGTTGGCAAAGTAATGTCTCTACTTTTTGATATGTTGTCTAGGTTGGTCATAACTTTCCTTCCAAGGAGTAAGCGTCTTTTAATTTCATGGCTGCAGTCACCATCTGCAGTGATTTTGGAGCCCAAAAAACTAAAGTCAGCCACTGTTTCCACTGTTCTCCCATCTATTTGGATGAAGTGATGGGACCAGATGCCACAATCTTAGTTTTCTGAATGTTGAGCTTTAAGCCAACTTTTTCACTCTCCACTTTCACTTTCATCAAGAGGCTTTTGAGTTCCTCTTCACTTTCTGCCATAAGGGTGGTGTCATCTGCATATCTGAGGTTATTGATATTTCTCCCGGCAGTCTTGATTCCAGCTTGTGCTTCATCCAGCCCAGCGTTTCTCATGATGTGCTCTGCATATATAGGATTGCTGTAAAATTATAAAATATTTGGAGATCAATATGATATTCCAAATTCACATTAAGAAATATTTAAAATGCTACTGAAGGACATAAAGCAATATTTAAACGTATGGAAAGACCTAACTTAAAATATAAAGACAATACCATAAAGAAATCAATTCTCCTTAACAAATCCATAAATATATTGATGGTTCACTTTCTGAAAAGCTAAATGAGATACATTTTTCAATTAAACAACCTAATTCTAAGTTTCATGTAGAAAACTAAACAAGCAAAAACAGCCAAGAAAATTCTGAAGAAGAAGTATATTTCAGTAAGAATTAGGTTGGTTGCTATAACAGAAACCCGTACTCAGAGGCTTATTCTGATGAGTGTTTATTTCTCTCTACGATAAAAGGAGCCCCTAGTGAGGCAGGCAGCACAGGGCTGCCTGGCTGTGGCGGCGCCGTGGTATTCAAGACACAGGATCCTTCCATCTCTCTACCTTTTTGCGTGATTTCCTTTCCAAGTTTGTCTAGTGGTGCAAGATGGCTGCTGGATTCCAGCCATCACCTCAGATTCCAGGCAGCTGGGAGGAGAAAAGGAGGAGGAGCACTCCTTTACAGAGAAAGTCCTTGGAAGCACCAAACCGCACTTCTACTTTCCTCTCTAGAACCCCTGTCGTCCCCCGTCTGGAGCGGAACGCTGTAGCCACAGTCCTCTGCGTTGCTGCTGGGGCACGCATGTTCTCAGCACTTTGCTCAGATAGAACCAGGTTACAAAGGAGGAAAGGCGAAGGCTATGGCTCCTGCATTCTCTGCCGGTGTAGGAAGAGGAAACTAGCCCCCACAAGCATCAAAACCATTACAACCTAGAATAGTTCAAACAGTGGGATGCTGGTGCGAGAATAAACAAGTAGATTAATGGGACACAATAGAACCTCAAACGGTTTCAAACACGTAAGAGAATTTCGCACATGGCAAACACAGAATTGCAAATCAGTGAGAAAAGATGGCTCATTCGAGACCCACCCATACCTGGGAAGCCATCTGGAAAGAACAAAGAGAGTAAGGTTGGAGCTATATCTCACATCTCGTACCAAAATAAATTCCAAATGGGTCAGAGATTTGAAAGGGGAAAATTGAAACCACAAAGTCTTAACAATAAATAGAAGAAATTTCTTTATAAACTTGAGATGAGAACTTCCTAAGCAGGATGTAAAATACAAAAACACCCAGAAACACACAAAGGAGTGTTTGGATCATTTCAAATACACAAAATAAAATTTCTGCATAGCAAAAGCCACACAAAGCAACTTGGGGAAAATATTTGCAAATTGTGTCAAACAAAGAGCTTGTCTCTATCATATGTAAAGAACTCCAACAAATCAACAACAGGGCCACAACGCAGCGGGGGATAAAATGAAAAAGCAAAGGGCGAGAACAGGAGTCTCAATACTCTTCCTTTTTCATGAAAGGAAAAAGCAAATGGCTCCTAAAGCGATGAAAGACACTCAGGCTCACTCTTGGTGAGAGAAACGCAAATGACGGCTGCGCTGAGGGCATGTGTGCCTCTCAGACCGGCAGAGACTCCGATCGCACACTCCTGGCATTGCCATGAGAATACAGGGACTCGCACATATTACTGTAGATTATTGGAAATGGTTACAGCCTCAGCAGGCAGGCGTTTGGCAAAATGCCTCAGAATTACACTCACATCCTGCGACCCAGTGGTCCCACCTCTAGGAGGGCATCCTGCCCACAGTCACCTTGGGTACCAGGTCATGGCAGCATGGTTCCTGAGCCAGCCAGAAGAAAACCTTAAATGCCCATTAGTGGAATGTACTAATATAAACCACATAGGAAGGCAGAGAGTAAGGAAGAAAGCCTTCCAGTTTTAATAAAAGGCCGTGTCTGCAGACTGTATGTGATAAAAAGGAGGCCCAGCGGTGTGTGGAATGGGCTTCCGATTGTGTCAGGGAACAGAGGGGGCTGGCAGAGACGTGTGCACTAGACATGCCAGCAGAACCTGGTCTGGGGAAGGCCCCACAGACAGGGCACCTGCTGGCCCTCAAGACTGGCTGCGTGAGAGCCAGGGCATGTGCAGAAGGCTTTCCTCAGCGCACTCTTTGGATCCCTGTTGGTTTCAGGACCAGGCGAATGCGAGTGAAGGAGGGGCTGGGGTGCTGGCAAAGCCCGGCCCCCTGTTCCAGATCTGGGTCGGGACTCTGGGGGTGTGGGACGAGCTGTGGAAGGCTGGAGAGGTCGCTTATTCATTCATTAAGCAGGCTGCTGATTGCAGTACTCAGTCCTGACCAAGCAGGCTCTTCCCTCTGGACTCAGACCTCAACAGCGGTGACACAGCGCCATTGCAGCGGGGAGCGGAGGGGCACTGACAATCCCTGGGGCCCAGGGCCATGCTGTGGACAGTCAGACCCTGAGGAGGGGGGCCTACCAGGCTGGGATTCCAAACAGAGGAAAGAGAATGCCTAAGGCCCAGGCGGGAGGCCCAGTGAGCTGCCCTTTCCACCCAAGAAAGTCTCTGTGGAGGGGCTGGAGGGTCGGCCCACAGAAGGGGGAGGGCCGGGGTGGAGGACCCCTCCCTGCGGGCTGCTGAGGGGCAGCTTCCAAGACTGCTTTCTGGGGAGGCCTGGCCCAGGCTCATCAGCATCTCATTTGCATGGCCATTCATCCTCTGGGGCATTCCCAGCCACCCCAGAAGCCCCTTCCTGCCCTGGAGAAAGGGACCAGGCCTGGGTCCCCCTTCCAGTGCCCCCACACTGCCCCTCTCCAGAGGGAAGGACAATGGGGTGGGGAGGAGGCGGAGGCGAGGTCTGGCTGGGCAGCCAGGCTGGCGGGAACCATTGTGTGCGGGGCCCCCGAGTGTTTGCATAGCAAGTGCCTTGGCTGCTGAATGGGGCACAGGCATCCCAGGAATGCTGCCTGAGCTCCGAGGGCCTGCGGTCTCCAGCTCTTGGCCAGCCAGGCACATCCTCGCCCAGCTTCCGAGTCCTTCTGCCACTCACACCTGGCAGGCGCAGGGCGGACAAGGATGAGAGGGGCCAGGTTTCGGAAGCGGGTGGGAGTGACCCGGGCCCACCAAGCACAGTGGCTCAGCTTGCGCGCTGCACCACGCCAGCGCACCCCATTCACCTGGGCGGCCACAGCTACCAGCAGCCCTGCAGTCTCCCTGTTGACCTCAGTGATCTCAGCAGTGAAAGGGGACAGGACATCCCTGCCCTGACAGGGCATCTGCTCTCAGCCCAAGGTGGGAAGGGGAGGTGTGGCAGAAGCGGGGGGGCAGAGGGAAGGAAATCTGCTAACTCTGTGAGATGGGAGAGGCCCCTGTCCCATAGGCTGTGGGCCACGCAGGAGCATGAGGGGCTGCTGTGGGTCGTGCGGGGTCATGGATGCCTTGGGGGTTCCCCTCTGCTGATCTGGAGTGACGGCCGGTAGTTCAGAAGCAGCCCCTGCCGCTGTCTGGGAAGTGGGGGAGGCGGTTAGGGATGGGGTCTGCCTCCCAAGGAGCAGGAGGTGAGTGGGTTGGTACCCATCAGAGAGGACACGAGAGTCAGCACCCAGAAAGCACGGCCAGTCTGATCGGCACTGTTCCCAGAGACAGGTCCAGGGGTGTGCTTTCTGGCGGGGGGCAATGTACCTCGGGGAGAGAGCAAGGGCAGAGGTTAAGAGGTGGGAACAGGCCTGGGGAGTGCCAGGCGCAGGGAGGAGGGCTGTCGGTGACGTTGGTAATCGGGGAGGTTGGCACGGAGCAGGTGGGTCACCGGGGATGGGGGAAAATGAGGCCAAGGGGCAGCCAGGAGGCCCCGGGCGTGGCGGCCTGTCCCCTGTCTACCCCAGCCCAGGGACGTGCCATCCTGGAAGCAGGGGGTTAGTGGAAGTCATGGGCAGCCTGGGGGTGGCAGGGCCCTGACCAGCCCTGAAGCTGGCATCCACAGCCCGGCAAGGGGACACCAGCAGTCAGCAGGCCAGCTGGGGCCAGGCTCCCCGGGAGGCCCAGCCTTGCAGGAGGGTGGCCCCCTCTGTCCCCTGCCACCCCCTGGAGCCCCTGGGAACTAGACAGGGTGGGTCAGATGCTCTCACCTTCTCCGAGGGAACTCAGCCCCACTCTGCCCCACATCTGCTGTGCGGTTTACGGCCAGTGGCTCCCTTTTCCTAGCCTCGGCAGCCCATCCGTCAAATGGGGATGGCCGCTGACCTCACCAGCCAGGGCTGAGTGATAACTCCGACTGGCTCAGTGGAGCTGGCTGAGGGGATTCCTGTCGGCATTTGAACAAGCCAGGAGAGCTCCGTGGTGGAGGCAGCACTGGGAGTGGGAACATGACCAGAGGCAGGTGGGCCGAGGTTCCCAGTGCTGGGAGGGCCACTGGTTCCCAAAGTGGGGATGAAGAACAGGCTCTGGGAGTGGCAGGGGCTTGCCAGGGACGCAGAGGGAGGGCTGGGCGGGGCGGGCTCAGGAGCGTCTAGGGGAGGACAGCGGACGAGGCACCTCGAGGCCAGGAATGGAGATGGGTGCCCTGACCGCCAGGCCTGTAGGTCTGGGCATTCTCAGGGCATCTCATGGTGTGGGCCAAACCTGGGGGTCGGGGCTGGAAGGCTGGGCCGACGGCTGGAAACAAGGATCTTGTCCACCTGCAAACCTGAGAAGCGGCATCAGAAGAGCCTCAAGGGGTTGCAAGGAACTGAGGTGGCTCCCAGCCTCGGGTCTTCCCGGGCCTCCAGTGAGGGGCCGGGGCGCATGGGTTCAGGGCAGAGAGAGGGCATCTCACCCTCCCATCCTTGGCAGCGGTGTTGGGGGCCTGTCCCCCATCTCAGGGTCTGAGTGCCAGACGGGCCTGCCAGCCAGCAGGTCCAGCTCAGCTCTGGTCCCTGGCACAGGGCCCTGGCTCTGGCTGAAGGGGAGGCCTGGCTTGGGGTGAGGGGGGGAAGGGCTGGGAAGGGCAGGGCCTTCCTCACCTGGGGGCACAGTGCCAGCCCTTGCCCCTGGGACTGGTGTCGTGCCAGTAGGGGTCAGCTACTTGGAGGGAGCACCCCGACCTGCCCACGCTTCAGGCTTCTGCAGTGGTGCTGAAACTCACATGACACAGAAGCGTGCGTCTTAGTCGCTCTGTCCTGCCAACTCCTTGCGACCCCATAGACTATAGCCCGCCAGCTCTTCTGTCCATGGGATTCTCCAGGCAAGAATACTGGAGAGGGTAAGCATTCCCTTCTCCAGGGCATCTCCCTGACCCAAGGATCGAACCTGGGTCTTCCACATTGCAGTCAGATTCTTTACCGTCTGAGCCACACAGGGGTTCCCGACACACACGTAGTCACTTTAAACTGAACCATTCAGCGGCATTTCATGCATTCTCTGCAGTGAGCGAGCATCACCACGATTTAGTCCCAGAGCCTCCTTGTCGCCCCCGGAGGAGACCCCACCCCACGGGCATCACTCGTACCCCGTGCCCGCCCCGTCCTGGCGGGGTCACTGTACCTGCAAGGATTTACCGCCTGCAGGCTCTTCGCAGAAACGGGAGCCTGTGGCACCTGCCTTCCTGTCTCACCTTCTTCACTGAGCACATGGGCCTGAGGACATGCCAGGACTCCAGCCCCTTCCTTCCTTCTTTCCTTCATTCATTCGTGCCAAGGGCAGCACTCAGCCTGTCCCCACGAGGTCCCCAGGAGGCCACGTGGCAGCCGCCCATGTCGCCTTGAAGTCCCTGAGGAAGGCAGCGCTGCCCTGATTTCCCGGTGAGACAATGAGGCTGGGGGAAGGTTAGGCGGGCTGGCATCCCTCCCAGAGACCAGGCCCCGGGCTGCGCTTTTAGGGAGGGGCACGAAGTGGGGGGTGCTTGGCATGAGGGCTGAGGGCAAAGGCCAGGAGGGGTTGGGTGGAAGGTCTGAAGTCAGACCGGGGCTTCCCCACTCGGTCTTGGGCTGGCTCCCCATCTGGGGTGTGGAGGGGATGAAGGAGCAGCAGGCGCCCACAGGGAGCCAGCCTGGGCCCGTTCCGGTCCCGGCTCCTGGCAGAGAAGAGCAATGCCCCCACTCAGCCCGGAAGCGATCCGCATCTCTGTGAGCCTTGAGATGCTTGACGGTGAGAAGGCTGCCTTGTGGGCAGGGGGTGTGCCGCTCACCATCTGCGTGGCCTTCCCCAGCCTGTTCACATCCCTGTTAGGCTCCTGGGTCACTCTGAAATTAGGTCTTCAACAGAAAGAGTGGGGAGTGTGTGTGGCCAAGTGCCAGCCTGATGGTGGCAGACCGTGGGAGGCTTCCCCCCACCCCTCTGCGTGGCCCCAGGGGTCCTGGGGAGCCTGGTGAAGGCTCAGACCCTCTCCCCAGGAAAACTGGAAGCTCAAAATCCTGCATCAGGCCCCAGGGTGTTCTGGGAACTGTGGAGAAGCGTTGCAGCCACTGCCGGGGTCATCAGATCCCATCCTACCTTGCCTCTCTCCCGCCACGTGACTCAAGCTCTCCACTTTTGCACGGCCTTCCTCACCAGATGGTCAGATAACCCATTAGAGAAAGAAACAGTGCGGCCTGCTGGGATGAATGCGGGCCACTGCCGTTCCGGCCAGAGTCCCAACCTAACCCTGGTTGCCCGAGGCCCTGCCGCTGAGGCTACTACGCCTGCCACCTGCAGGAGGAAGACCCAGCCGCAGAAACCTGGACACGAGAAGGTTAGGAGGAGAGTGGCCGCAGCTGGCTGCTCTCCGGGGCCTGCTGCCTGGCATATGGGCCGCGGGTTCCTCTGCTCCCTGGGACCCACTAGCCCTCAAGGGCCAGGTCCTTGTCGCCCCTGCCCTCCCACGAGGAGGCCTGCGTCTCACCCCAGGGTCAGCGTGTGGCTTGGGTGGGGTGGCACCGTTCCCCGGTCGGACACCTGACCACTTACCCACCTCCTCCATTTGCGCAGTCTTTGCCCTGTGCCTGGCTGGGCTCCCTGCCCGCCAGGCACTGCCAACACCCGGGCCTGGAGCTCACGCTCTCCCAGACGTCCAGGGGGCCCAGGCCCTTCCCCACGCCCCGAGCCCAGGCCCTTCATGGGGCAGGGACACTGACTGCTGTCCATGTTCTGTTTAAGACCCCAGCAGGCTCCAGGAGCGGGAGCAGAGGCGGCCGGTAGAGGGTTCAGGGTTCGATGGTGTCGGCCCCCAGCCAGTCTCCCTGGGAGAAGACCCCTCACTCCACGCATCCTAGTGGACTGGGTCTCAGAGACCACCCCCCCACACACACACCAAGTGCACAGGGCCAGGTCCCGGCTGTGAGAACAGGCTTCACCCTAGGCCACACCAGGGGCGCACACACTAGCCCCCAGAGAGCCTCCTGCCCTGCAGCTGCTGAGCTGGAGACAGAGCCTGCAGTCTCAGCCCCTGGGGGCCCCGCGGTGGGGGGTGGGTCTCCAAGTCCAGGGTTTTGTGAGAAGGTCCCCCCCGCCCCCTGCACGGGCCACAAAGCAGAGCAGAGCATGGCAAGAGCCCAAACCACGGTTTCCTACCACCTGGAACCAGGGCGGATGCCGGGGCCCCCGGAACGCTGGGTGCTCGAGGCTTCGTCCCCGTGGCCCGGAGAGTCTGCCGCCGCCGCCTCCTCCCATCGCGTAGGAACCGTTTCCCACGATGTTGGAACTTTCCACAGGCCTGACTTCTAACAACTGCACATCATTCAATTAGACAGACGCGGACGGTTTCTCAGCCGGCCTCTACGCACATCTGGGCCGCTTCCGGGTTCTATCGCTTATAAATAACACAGCCAGAGGAGTCTCCGGGCGGCTGGTTTTCTGGGTTTCGCATTATTTCTTCAGGTTAAATTCCCAGAAGCAGAATCACTGGGTCAAAAATATGAACACTTTATGCTTGTTGCTACACACAGAAGTCAGAATAAATCTGGGACCCTGTCTGGCACGGAGACGGGACTCCGTGCTGAGCCGCCCCCTGGGGCCAGGCTGCCCGGGAACCGGCAGCTCCCCGGCACATCCCCGGGGGCTGAGATGGGGGCCTGGACTTCATGTGGGGTGTCGGGCTGGCACCAACCTCGGCCCACGCTGTGGGCTCCCTGAAATTCCCACGAGGGCCCCTGGTGGACCTCCGAGCTGACTCGGCAGCTGGAGACGGGGATGGGGGTGTAGACGCCAAGAAGTCATCACTTCCTGCCTGTTTCAAACATTCTGTGAAGCCCTATGATCCAGCCCTTTCCCTTCCCGCTGGGCCTCCAGCCCCTGGATTTTCCTGTTTACTGCACCCCAGAGGCTGGCCTTGACCTGGCTTCTCTCCTCTGGGGCTGCTTCCCGAAAGGACTGTCCGACTCCATTTTTGGCCCAGGCCGGCAGGTCCAGGGCAGACGGGCTGGCCCGAGGGTTGACACCCCACAGCTGGGACTGACGCCAGGCCACGCTGTCCCCAACCCATGCAGCCAAGCAGGGCCCTGCTGTGGGCTTGGGGCCCCAGAGCTGTGGCGGGCTGTCTGGCTACCCATGGCCTCCGAGGCTGTGACCCTGGAAGGCCAAAACCCAGCTCTGGGGTCACGCAGCACTCAGCTCGGTGCATACAGGGAGGATTAGGGTTAACCCCAACCCAGTGTGACTCCAGCCTAGGAGCTGAGCGCGCCTAGGAGCTCAGCCTAGGAGCTCAGCCACTGAGCTCAGCGCTCAGTGCGTTGACCCCTCGTCTTTCTACTCCAGGAAGAACCACGCCTGAGGGACAGTGCTGGGGGCACTTGTGTCGCAGAGACCGCAGTGTCGTGGGGAAGCGTTCTGTGCAAGAGTGCAGACAAACCATGATGTGTCCGCCTTCCTTTGTGTGGGTCACATGTCCAGCAGACCTGTGGGCTGAGCATCCCAAGGCTCTCCCTGCAGCGCTGGGCAGGCAGGGGGCATTTTTCACCCTGTATTAGCTTTCTAATCCTTGGCCCATCCCACGGGGTGAATAGGGTAGGAAGAAATATTCCCATTTTCCAGAGGAGAGAGGTGAGGTGACTCATTGTGGTCACAAAGCTGGTGACCAGAACAGTCAGGATGAAGCCTTGAAGCCAGGCCTTCTCCTCTCAGGTTGGGGAGGGGATGGGCCCTGGGGTGGGGCCAGACCAGGGTGCAAAAGAGCCCCTGTGGACAGTAGGCTGAAGACCCCGGGGCCAGGCACCCTCCCTGTGGACAGCAAGCTGAAGACCCTGGTGCCAGGCGAGGCTTCTGCCCTGGAGCCGGGCACCCTCCCAGGTCAGGCCCAGAAGGGGCCCCACCTGCATGGTCTGGCATCAGCCATGTCACTTCCTACTGTGACCTGCGTCTGCTCCTCTTTAGCACCACATCTAACCTCTGGCCACCCCTCTGCCCCTGTCCCCCGCATGTCTCACTGTAGCTCTCTCTGGGGCAGGTTGTTGGCCCTGCTTTACAGATGGGAAGGTCGATGCGGGAGAGCTGGACCCGCCTGAGGAAGAGTGAGGACCCGCAGAGCCGGGGGCAGCCCAGCTCCGGGGCTCCCACCCGGACACCAGGCCCTCACGGTCTCAGGACAGCACAAGACTCGCCCAGTGAGGGCTGGGCCGGCCTGCCTGGTTCCTGGGGGGACACACCGAAGCCCAGCGCCTGCCGGGGTGATGGGAACGTCTCCCAAGAGTTAGCACAAACTGCGGCCTCGCTGTGGGGCCTCCGGGGGCCTCCGATTCCCGCTGGGAGGCTCCCCTGAGCGCCTAGGTGCGGAAACACCTGCTCACCCTGGGATGGAGGCAGCCGGCACGGCTCCGCGTGCGGGAGAACGCAGGGCTCAGGCGCTTCCTGAGCGGAGCCAGCACCCCCGTCTCGCCCAGCCGTCCAGCCTGGGCAGAGGAAGGAAGTGGGCACGGGGCGGCTGGAGGGAGGGTGCCCACCCTGGGCCCGGGTGGGAAGGGGGCTCCAGCACCCAGTGGCCGTGGCGCAGCCCCAGCCGGGCCGGGCGACCTGGGAAGGAAGTGGGTGGATGCAGTGTCTGCTGTGGACAGGCATCACGCCAGGAGGTCTGCTCCAAGCCCTGAGGTCACTGGCCACAGGGGCTTCTCAGGCTGGCTTGGCAAAGGCACGGAGACCGGGGGTTGGCGGGGGGGCAGGCCTTGGAGGGTTTCTGGCTGCTGTTTGGCAGCTAGGCCTCCCCGGCTCTGGCCGGTTACCAGGGCAGCTCAAGGAGCCCCGAGCGGCCATTCTCACAGGCAGGCAGAGCTTGCCCAGCCACCGGGCATCTCGGGGATACAGGCCTGGACTCTCATCTGGGCTCTGCTCCCAATGCCTTGTGCCCATCCTGAATGCTACCTTTGCCTCTGAGGCCTCAATGACCCAGTGGTCCTGCAGTCAGGACAGCCTGGCCCAGCCTTCAGCAGGGTTGCTATCAGTAAAAGGGAAAGATAAATATTTAGTTGCTTTGTAAGTAGTAAAGCCCTGGAAGGATGAATGGTTTTATTCAGAACAGCTCCAGGCGTGGCTGAATCCAGGGGCTCCAGCGATGCCATCTATTTAAGTTTTGTCTCTGTCCATTTCTGGGCCCCTTGGGCTCTGCTCCCCACCATGCGGCAAAGATGGCTCGTGTCCCCACCACTCAGCAACTCCTGTGGAAGATGGACTCTGCACAAAGCCTGGACCTCTGCCACGGGCAACTCGGGCCTCATGCCCATCAGTGGACACAGAAGTCCAGACACACGGGTGGATGATTAAGGGAGCAGCAGTAGATGTCCACCCAGAAGGCTGACTGCGAGCCAGACCCAGAAGCCCTGAGCGTCCACTTAGCCCATTCCATCCCCTCACAAGTCCCAGAAGTGAGTCCACTCTACAGATGAGGAGCCTGAGGCTCAGAGCAGGAAAGCCACCTGCTTAAGGCCACTCAGCTTGCTAGACTGTGGCCAAGAAATGTGGATCAGGGGGTCCTGACCCCAGAGTCTAAGATGCACCCCCCAAGCTCTCCCTCGGGCGTTAGGGACGACTCAGGAAGCCCTTGGCAGCGCAGAAGTCAGTTATCCCTGTACCAGGGCCTGTCTTCTGGGGGCGCCTCTTATTTGGGGTTGACACTTGAGGTGAAGCCTCTCAAACTGGGTACCTGTGAGGCCCGAGAAGAGCTGAAACCCATGGGACAAAACACAGCCTGTTTATTCTGAGCTGGGTCTTACTCAGGGGCAGGTGGTAGATGTCAGGAATGGTGTGGATCCAGCTCCAGACCTTTCCATAAAGCAAGGAAGTCACAGCGAGAGAGTTGCACAGATGGGTTAGTCCCAGGGTCTCAAGAAGTCATGTTTACACAAGAATAGAGTCTGTTGCGTGTGCAATAGCTCTATACTACATTATCGGGTGTGTAAGAGTGTTATTGCCCCCAGGAGGTAACAGTGGTAAAGAATCTGCCTGTCAATCCAGGAGGTGCAGGAGACATGGGTTCAATCCCTGGGTCGGGAAGATTCCTCTGGAGCAGGAAATGGCAACCCACTACAGAATTCTTCCCTGGAGAATTCTGTGGACAGAGGAGCCTGGCAGGCCGTCCATGGGGTCACAAAGAGTTGGAAACAACTGAGCGTTTTAAGTTAACCGGTTAATAGTGTTATGCCTGAAAAATAAGTACAGAACTTAATTTTAAAATACTTCATTGCTAAAAAATGCAAGAGCTGTAGTAGTAACACGAAGATTCACTGACCACAGTCACCATAGCAAATGTAGTAACGATGAAAACGTTTGAAATATGGAAAGAATTACCAAAATGTGACACTCAGACAGGAAGTGAGCAAATGCTGCTGGAAAAATGGCTCCGACTGACCCGCTCAATGCAGGGTCACCGCAAACCTTCAATTTGTAAAGATCGCAGTGCTCAAGAAGTGCAATACAATGAGATGCACCTGAATTCTAAAACAAATGCAAACTCATTTTTAAATGTGAACACGTGCATTCGTGCAAGGGGACAGCCATAGTGGGCTCCTGGTCAGGACAGAACCTAGAGCTTTCCTGACCTTGAGATGCAGACCTGAGCTGCAGAGACCCTGGGCTGTGGGGTGACCCCAGGCGAGGTGCCGGAGAGCGGACACAGCGTGGGAGACAGGGGACTGCCATGAGCCGGCTCAGAAAGTCCCTGGCTTGTACTTTTTCATTCATCCCCCGGGTTGAGTGTCTCTACTGCGAGCCTCAGGCTCTGCGGATCTCGGGCAAACTGTCCCACACAAGTCCTGTCCTCAACGGAACGAGTCCTGACCCGATGGGTGAAAACTCAAGAAAGTCACATGACATCTAACCATAAAGATGGCCCAGAGGTCGGGGTGCGGGCCTGGGGAGGCTCCTGGGAAGGGACCCTAAGAGAGGAGGAGCCTCCACCTCTGAGACAGTCCACCCTGCGGGCTCTAACAAAGGCGGGAAAAAGCGCCCAGATGTGTTTTAAACACGGCTTCTGACGCTGTAAGTCAACTCCACTCCCATAAAAGTTAAACAAGCAAAACCCTCGGCCTTGGCTGGGGTTGCCCACGGCATAACTCCCTTCTCTACGCTTCTTGGTTTTGTCTGAATTTTTATAATGGGGGTCGATGGGAGTGTTTTCATTCATGTGAAAAAAGTGGAACCGGTAAACACAAACATGTTTCTTTTTCCTCAATTGGCCTTGAAGTAAAAAAAAAAAATTGCTTCCCACGGAGGGAGAGAGGCCCAGGCCTCCCTGGCTCACCCGAAGTGCGGTGCCAGCCCGAGCCTCTCTGCCTTGGTCTCCCCACTCGGGAAGCTCAGAGCCTGTAAGGTTGGCTGCGGTCAGGAAGCCGGGCCCTTCTGGGGATCCTCCCCACCTTCACGTCCCCTCTGGGTCCCTGGGTCCCTGGCCCCGGCCGCTGTGGGTCCCAGGGCCCAGCTTGGGACTGAGCATCACGTGTGTGGGGGGGGGGTATAAATGAGTGGTGTGGGGGCTGACAGGGCCTCTGGGAGATGGCGCTGGCCCCCCCACCTCCACACGCGGGACGTACCCGGGGGCGCAAACACAGCACGGCTTGCCAGCTGGAGTCTGCGTCTAGTGGGCAGGGCAAGGTCAAGTCTCAGCGTCGTCGTCGCATTTTGGCAGAGCGTCCTCGCCCCGTGGGGCGGCGGGTCGTCTCCTGGCCCAAGGAGGGAAGGGCCCAGCACTGGGGGCCGGCAGCCACCAAGCACGGAAACCAGGGCAGCTTTCTCCCCGCAGGCCGCGACGAGCCGAGTCCCACTTTACGAGTGGACCGACACCAGGGCATCTCGCGAGGTCGTCTCATCTAACGCAGGCCCTGCTGCTGCCGCGTGCCAGCCGGCGGGCACGGAGGCTGGTATAGGCAAACCCCGAGAGATCCCACCTACCCTTGATCCGCCCCCTTGCGAACACCCGCAGCCCCCTGGTGCAAAGCTTGTGAAACTCAAAAACCAGCTTTCTCTGCATTAAAACCCCTTGCATTGGTTTCCTGGCCAGAAGTCCGAGATCAAGGTGTCAGAGGCGCCGAAGACGGTCTCCCGGCTCCCCCAGCCTCTGCGGCTCCCGCCGGCGGTGGGCAGTTCTCAGTGGGTATTCCTGGCTTGCGGCCACATGCGCCTGATCTCTGGGTCCATCATCACGGAGCCTGCTCCCAGGTCCCAGATCCCTTCGTCTCGGGACACGGGTCACTGGATGGGAGACCACGTTCTCCAGCCTGGCCTCACTTCAGCTTGATCACATCTGCAAAAACCCTATTTCCAAAGAAGGCCACATTCACAGGTTCCCAGAGGAAACCATCCGCTGCATCTCTGGGGACACAGCTCAGCTCGTAACACCCAGGAGTGGTGGCAAGTGATAAACCAGGACCTGCTCTTGGCCAGCAGGGCCCGGCATGGTGAGGGACACGGGGCCCACGGATCCTGTTGAATGCACCCAATTTCATTCGGCGCAGCCAGGCTAGAGGCTCAGGAGAGCCCCCTGGCACCCGTGGCTGGTTCCCCTGGGAGCAGAGTGGATGTGCCGGGGCCAGTCTGCCTGCACAACATCTCCCTTCACTTCCTGGGGTCTCTGCCCCCGACGCCTCCCCAGAGAAGCCTCCCGAGCTGACCTCGCCCAACAGCCCTGCCTCCCGCCTGCCCCATCGTGCAGCACAGAAGGAGCGATGTCCCCTGAGTCCACAAAAGGCTCTCTCACCACCCAGCCAGGACCCTCGTCCTGCTCAAAGCAAAGCCGGAGGTCTCCAACCCCTACTCAACCCCCTGTTGCCTTGCCATCGCCTCCCTGCACTCTGGGCACCAGTCCATTTCTCAGCTGGGGGTCCAGTCGGTTCAGAGCAGACTCAGCCGATGGAAGAGGTCGGGGCTCAGGTGGCCTCCTAACACAGAGGCCGGGTAGGTCACTGCTGCCCGGGGGTTGCAGCCCCGGCCTGGCAAGATGTGCAGGCACATAGACAGACAGATGGATGGATGGATGGACGGCAGGCCGCTGCAGCTGGTTGCTGGGCATACCGCATCACGTTCTCTGGGACTAGCTGGGCCCCCTGCGGCAGCCGGGGTGGGGCAGTGCAGGGCTGTCCCCGCTCCCAGCTTTGCAGGGCCACGGTGGGCAGAGGTCTCCAGGCAGAGATGGCATCTGCTTTGCTTCATGGCTCTTCCCGCGTATTAACAGCCAAGCCTTGCTGTTCTAAGTGAGGAGCAGACGGTAGTACAAACACACTCAGGACCCCCAGCTTTGGGGAAGCGCGGGTGGATACCCACCCTCAGAAGCCAGGGCCCCCAGGAGGGGTGAGGGGCCCCTGTCACGTTCACCACCACAGCCCACCTTCCCCAGCGCCCTGCACAGGGGCACTTGACCCTGGCGCCAGCAGAGCCCTGGGCTGGCAGCCCTTCCGGGTCCTGCCCGCAGGCGTGGGAACCAGCGTTCCTTCTGTGAGATGAGAGGGAACGCGGGGCAGAAAACGCATGAGGCCCATCCCCCCAGCCTCACGGGTGCCCAGGCGGGTTGCTCAAGGCTCAGTAGTCACCCTGGACTTTCCTGCATGAGGCTAAGGCCAGGAGGGGTCACCATCAGGGTTCCCAGGTCTGCCGCCCCCAACACCGCCCCACGGCCGCGCCCCCGGGAACAGGCACCCTAATCCCATCACAGCCTGCTGGCTCCCACAGCGCTCAAGTATTTTTATCCTCCCTGTGCCCGGGCAATAGCTGGTCTGATTTATGTTGTGCTAAGACCCTCGGTGGCTGCAGGCCCCTCTGGCGGGCTGGACAGCGCTGAGCAGTCCTCTCTCCAGTGGGGACCACACAATTATCGCCACACGAAACACAGCTTTCCTTGCTGGTTTTTGAGAACTGTTGCACCAAATGTTTGCCTGAGAGATGCTGATTGTGATGAAAAGAAGAAGGTTGGAGAGGCCAAGGAAAAAGGGACAAGAGAGCGGGAGGTTGCAGAACCCCCTCCGGATCGCGGGAGCTCCCATCGCAGGCATGGACCACTGGCATTTGCCACCAAAGAGCCTGTTTTTATTTAAACGGCCCAGAGCAAGTCTCTGACTAAACTAACATTCCCACGCCAACACTCAGCAGCGCCTCTGGTTTTTGGCAAATTTTTTCCTTAGCTGTCAAGGCAGAAATATAGAGAATTCTGGTCTTACTTAAGGATTGTTGGGGTTTTTTTTTCCCCTGCCCCTGGAGACATGAAAATAACTCACAGATGTGCAGTACCTGCTAATGTCTGCGCTCCGTTTAGTCCGGGAAGAGAATTCCCTGGGCTCCGTGTAACCCAAACCCCGATGTCCAGGCCCATTTTCTTTTTAACAGGGGGCCGCGGCAGTGGTGGGGGGCGGGCGAGTGCAGGGGAGGGCGGACGTCCTAGACATGTTTAAATGTGTCTGGAGCAAATGGGAGGAAACCCAGGCAGCCCTGAGAAAGCAGGAGATTCCCCATGGGCCCACGGTGGGGTCGGGCAGCTGGAGGGGCGGGGGCGGTGGGCGTGGGGGGGTGGGTTCGCAGGGTGGGTGGGGGGCAAAATGTCTGCAGAGGCTCCTCTTCAGCAAATCCCTCTGGGGCAGAAAGATTTTGCTGTGGGAAGCCTGTGTCTTCCCTGTGAAAATAAAGATGGACTTTTTTAAGAAGGCAATTTCCAGCTATTTTTAACTTCAGAAAGGAAGAAAGGGAAGGAAGGCGGGACGGAGGGAGGAAGGAAGGGAAGAGAGAAGGAAGGGGAGAGGTTGGAGTTGGGGGAGGAGAAGCCCAGCCCGGTTGTTCCCGCGTGAGTGAGTGACTCAAGCCTGCCGAGGCTCCTACCAAAGCTGGGGGTGGGGCCAGGCAGTTTCATCCCCCGGGGCCCTTTTTTTTCTTTTTTTTTTTTTTTTTGGAGAAAGTTCTGAGCTGCAGCCAGCAGGGCTGGGCTGGGTAGAAGCTCCCTAGAGCCAGCCTGCCCCCACCTCCCAGCAGGCTCTGCAGGGGTCCCAGGACCCACAGGTGGGGGCTGGGATGGGGACACCAGGCTGGGTTCCATGACTTCAGAGCCTCAGTGTCCTGTCCAAAAGGTGGGCAACCCCGCCCCTCAGCCAGCCCTGCAGGGGTGTCACCTCTGAGCTGGACAGCCTTCTCTGAACACCCCCACCTCCCGCCCCAACCTGCCCCCCACCGCCCCACGTTTTAGCCAGCCAACCCTGCTCCACACCATGCCCCCAGTACTAGGTGGGCCCTTCCTCCTCAGGCTGGCTGTCTCCAGGGATACCCAGAAATGGGCCACTGAGCCCTGAGTGACCCAACCCCGAGTCTAGCTCTGCCCTGGCCCTCTGGGCAGCTTAGGGGTCAGGGGTCTGGAGAGGTCCAGGCCGGGCCCGTCTTTTCAGAGCTTGGGAGACCAGGCCCAGAGTCCTTTCCTGCTGGGTCAAGCTCTGAGCATTTGGGGAGGGGGGTCCCTACGGAGAAGCAGGTGGTCTGTCAGGGCCTGGGCACGCCCCGTAGCCCATGCCTCCATGACAAGCGCCAGGGCCAATTATGCGGCTCTCGAAGCCCACACCAGCCAGGCCTCATCAGCTCACCTGCTCAGGGAGGCAGCTACCTGTCAGGGGATTTGCCTGGGCAACACTCCCTAGGCTCTGTGCCTCCCTCTGAGAGGCTGACCCTCCTTCCTGGGTTTCCTGGGCAGCAGGGGGCAGGCCGGGGGGCTCACAGTCAACCCCGTTCCCTGGCCCTGAGCTGTCTAGAGGCCTTGTGCCCTCAGGGAGTGACCGCTGTGTGTGACAGGTGGACAGGCCCCTCAGAAGGGCAGGGCCTGGTGCAGGGTCCTGCAGCATGGCACCGTTTGGAAGTCACAGAGTGTATGCATCTGTTGGGGGCGGCAGGACCCACAGTGACAGGTCCCTGCGTCCACCCCACCCCCTGAGGAACACCGCATGGAGGTGTGAGAGTTGGGAGGCCCAGGGGTTCTGGGACAGCTTCTTTTTTAAAATTATTTTATTTATTTATCTTTGGCCATGGTGGGTCTTTGTCGCTGCTCGGGCTTTTCTCCAGTTGCGACTGAGTGGGGGCTGCTCTCCAGCTCCGGGCTGCTCATCGTGGGGGCCTCTCTTGGGCACAAGGGCTTCAGTGGTTGCAGCACACGGGTCTATAGTTGCAGCTCATGGGCTCAGCAGTCGTGGCGCAGGGGCTTCCGGATGGCTCAGTGGTTCAGAATCCGCCTGCCAAAGCAGGAGATACAAGAAACACAGTTTCCATCCCTGGGTGGGGAAGATCCCCTGGAGAAGGACACGGCAACCCACTCCAGTACTCTCGCCTAGAGAATCCCATGGACAGAGGAGCCTGGCGGGCTACGGTCCAGAGGGTTGCAAAGAATCGGACACGACTGAAGCGATTCGGCGCACACCCGTGGACTTGGTTATCCCGCGGCAGGTGGGGTCTTCCCAGACCAGAGATCAAACCCATGTCTCCTACAGGGGCAAGTGGCTTCTTTACCACTGAGCCACCAGGGAAGCCCTGGGACAGCATCTTGGAGCTGGTGAGGCCAGTGAGGGAGGCGTTATTTCAGCAGAGCAGGGACCGACCCACTGCAGACCGCCTGGGACTCAGGGCACGAGGGGCTGTCCCCAGGCCTGGCGGAGCTGGCCCAGGAGGTCTGCCAGCACCCGCAGGGGGGCCCCGGCCGGCCCACTCCCAGCACAGACAGACCCGGGTGACTGTGGATCCCTGCGTGGGGAGTGAGTGCAGGCAGATGAGCCAACTGGAGACCCAGCCTACCCCTTCCCTTCTGGGTGCTGGCAGGAGTCCAGCTTGGGGAAGAGGAGCGGGGAGCAGGCGGAGCCCCAGGCACACAAGCACGGGGGTGCCCGGCCCGGGTGCAGCCCGTCGTGGTGGAGGCATGCTACGTCGCCACCAAAACCACCTCCAGAAAAACGCTCGAACCTCTGGAAATGTTCTGGGTTGCTTTCAAGACGAAAAGCGTGGACAGGACTCTAGGAATCTGTTGGTAGAGGAGGAGACCAAGCCCAGGGCGGCAAGCATGGGCCCTCAGTGAGCCTGCTGGTCAAGGCCTGGCTGTGGTGGGGCAGGAGGCTGGGCATGTCTCAGGCGCCCAGGCCCTCTCTTCCCAAGCGGGTCAGACACATTTTACAATTAAGCTCAAAAGGTGGACAAGCGCCACCCCTGGGGTTCTGGGCTCGACCCCCGGCTGCCCTGGCGGGCATGGCCCCCGCCCCCACCCTCACCTCTCCCCACATTCTGTCCCCTCTGCCGCAGGGCCACCGTCACCTGCACCGAGCTGCCCAGCTGCCCCCACGCTATGAGCAGCCCACGAGGCCAGGGCGGGCAGCAGCCCTGTTGTGGTCCCAGACAGCTCACCCCAGGCTTCCGGAGCCCATCTGCCTGCTGAGGAGCAAGGCAGGGACCTGGCCAACCTAGAATCAGTCTTCTCAGGACGACCAGGAAAACCAGGAGCACCCCACGCCCTCCAGGTGCATCCGAAGCACCAAGACCAACCTCTGCAGGAGGGAGAGGGGCTGGGGCCCCAGGACCAGGAGTCTCTGTCTGGCTGCACCTTAGAATCAGGGCAGGGGAGCTTTAAACAGCACCCCCCCACCCAGCAAGCCAAATCATGCTGGACTCCCTGGAGGAGGGGGCTGGGGTGAGTTTCTTTGGGAGGCACGAATGGACTCCCCAGCAGACCTCCCCTGCCCATCCTGGCGATGGTATCCCTGGGGGCAGAAGAGGGGAAACTGACCAGCTCAGCCTGGGATGCGGGGGCTGAGGGCCTTCTCCTCTTCGGGCCCAGCAAGCTGGACCCTGCAGAAGAGCGTGGCCACAAGACACTGACCCCTCTGCGAGCCGGGCCTGCAGCCTCACCCCCACCAGTCCCAGGTTCCCCAGGCGGCCTGGGGGCCTGTGCAGGGACCGCCCGGCAAACCTGGCCCCAGTGCCCACCACAAGGAGGCAGGAAGCCCCAAACCATGTTCCATTGCTGTGCCCCCCAGATTCAGTGCTGGCCACCCCAGGCCCCACTCTCCCACTGGGCTCTGGACAGGACCCGCACCCCAAATTCCTCTCCTCTCCCCAACACCCCCAACCAGGGCTGCCCCTAGGCTGCCCATCCTGTAAGAGGAGGTCTCCAGGGTCTGGGCCGTCAGGACCCCCAGTCCTCCCCGCCTCAAACCCCTTGGCCTGGGAAGGTTGTTAAAGAGAGATAAGAAGGGGCCTAATTTGTGATTGGAAAAACTTGGTGCCCACTTGCCAGGGCTTGGCCCACCTCCTTCCCAGGCCTGGAGGGGAGGGAGGCCTGGCCCAGCCCCTGACCTTGGCCTCACACAAGCCCCTCCCCAGTCCCAGGCACTTCTGATTTTGCCAGGGTCTCCTGGGGGCCCCAGTCGCCCACGGGATACCCCAGGAAGCAGGTGGCTGGCATGGGGGTTAGAAGCTTGGGAGGCCCCCTTCTCTGTTATCACTGGCTAATGAGAGTATCCGGCCCCTGGGCAGAGGCCCAGTGTAGGCCTGGCAGGGCTGGCAGAGTCAGGTGAGACTCCCCCAGTCCCAAGTCCCTCCTCCAAGACTGCTTCCTCGGTGGAAGGCTGAGGACTTGCTCCCAAGCCAGGGCTGGATGGGCCTTTGCTTTTGATCTGGGGCCTGTTGGCAGAGACGCTGGGCTCCAATGGAAGGGCACACGGGCAGTGGCCCCAGAGGAGTGCCGGCCCTGAAGCCCTCCTCTGTCCATCCCTGGGAGAGGAGAGGCTGTGGCGTGCAGAGCCCTGAGACTGTGAGCTGGTTGTTGTGGGTGGGCAGGGGAGGGACTTCGCAGCCGCACCCCCCACCCCCTTCCTGCTAAGGAAAATCTGCTCCTCCAGGCCGCCTGGCTGCTGTTATATAAACATCTCTGCTGCCTCCAGGCGCCTCCTCTCCCGGGCACTGACCCTGAGAGGAGTTACCCCAGGCTCTGAGAAGTGCCATGCCGCCAGCTTCCTGGAGGAGGCAGGCCAGGGAGTCTGAGCAGCAGCTGGACAAGCTGTCCCTCCTGGTGGTCACAAGTGCATCCTAGCTGTCCCCAGGTGCCCTGCAACAGGTGCACCAAGGAGGGGGGCTGGAGCGACCTGCCCACCAGCAGGCAAGCCCCACGCTGCCCACCTCTCTGGGCCTCCCTGGCAAGGGCGGCTTCTCAGTCAGCCTCTGGGATTTCTGCGGTCCTGAGGGTTCTCCTGCCAGGGAACCGCAAGCCGGCTCACTACCCTGTGTTGAGAGGGGGTGCTGTTTTGTACCAGTGTGAGGCTGTAAACCGGCTTAGCAGGGTCAATGGCAGGCATTTTGGACGCCCAGCACTTAACCCGGGCTGGCACAGGATGCCCAAATCTGGCGCTGTGGTGCAGAAATAAGTCACCCGGAAGGAGCACGGGGGAGGGTCCAGGGCTGCCTGACCCACAGCGTGCTTCGCGGGCCACCTTAGGCTGGAGGCGCGGGAGAAGGGGTAGGACGGTGACCAAGGAGCGTCCGGAGGGGGTCCCTCGTGGGGGAGCTGGTGCGCAATCTTTCTGGCCAGGAGCTGGCCCCAGGCTATTTCCTTAGGGGTACCCAGGGTCCCTTTGGCAGAGGCTGCAGCCGCGGCACCACCATCCTTCAGGGTCAAATGCCCCGATCTTCACAGCCGCGGAGGTGGGGGCGGGTCTGGGCTGGATCTTTCAGAGGTTTTAAGTTGCGACCAGGGGGGCTTCTAGGATTGGAGCCCCGGGCCAGGGGTACACTCAGGGCTGCCGATGGCGCGACTTCTCCCAGAGCCTCTGTCCCAGGGACCCCCACACTCGCCTGCCCGGCCCAGGTCCTCTCGGGGACAGGCCTGTCAAAGGCGCCCCTTTTCTCGCTCCGCCTGCGCCTCCTCCGCTATTGAGATGTAAATCGTTGCCAATTGTCGCAGAGTGCGGCGGCACCCACAGCCGGATCCTTCCGCAACCCCGGAGCAAACTTTGGGTCTCCGAAAACTTTCGAACGAGAAGTAGTCCCTTAGGGCATGGGCCCCGACCCCGCTCCGCACGGCCGCGGCCCCCATCCCCGGAGGACCCGGGCTTGGGACCCCGCGCCCCAGCCTGAGGAGGCGCGGGGCTGGTCGAGGAGAGTGGAGGGGCGCGGCCAGCGAGGGGGCGCGGGGTGCGGAGGGATCGGCGGGGGCGGGCCCCGGGGGCGGGGCCGACGGGGCGGGGGCGGAGCGCGCGGCGGCCGGGAGCCTCACTAGTGCCTCGGCCGCGGGAGGGAGCGCACGGGCGCCGGGATCGGGGCGCGGGCCGCGGGCGCAGCGTAGGAACGATCGTGGGCGCGGAACCGGGCCGGGGAGGCCGCGAGAGCCCAGGGACGCTCTCCACCCGGAAGGAGAGGGCAGTAGCGGGCCGTCACCGCCCGTGGGACAGTCCCTCTGCGCGCGGGTGTGCCCGAGCCCCCGCCGGCCGGGCGCAGGAGGCCGCCCCCGGGAGCAGCGGGCAGCCGGTGGGCAGGCATGCCGCCGCTCCTGGCGCCCCTGCTTTGCCTGGCGTTGCTGCCTGCGCTCGCCGCACGAGGTAGGCGACTGCCCGCCGCGAGCCCGCAACTTTCCGCGCCTTCAGAAACTTTTGGCGGCTCCCTAGGCGCGCGTCCTCGGGTGTCTGGGAGCGGGCGGCCAGGGTGGGGAGGGGGACCCGGCGACCCGGGGCGGGGTAGGAGCCAGAGTCCCGGGCTCGGGGAGAAAGACTGACCTTCCCCCGCGCCGCTTGCCCGATCGGGATGGACTTGGCGCCGCTCGCGCCTGGAACCGAGTTTGGCGCCGGGTTTGAAGTCGGCTTTGAAGCCGGGCGTGGGCATCTGGGGGCCTGGGAGACCTAGCTCTGGGCTCGCCCTTTACCAGCCGCGCGTGGGGCTCGCTCCCGGGGCGGGCGGACGAGCTGCCTACTACTTTTCGGTTTGAATCGAGTCGGTTTTGGTTTCCTGTTGCTTTGGGGCCATTTATCTTTTTTCTTCGCCTCTTGCCCGCGCCGGGGGCGGATGTTGGGGCGCGGAGCTTGGGGTCCAGGGCGCCGTGATCGTCTTTACAGAACCGCACTGCGGGACCTGGCTGCCCAGCGTGGTGGGCAGAGGGGAGCAGGGTGGACCAGGCGGCCCGGCCCGGCCTCCCTTCGGAGTAGGAGAGTTCGCGCAGGACCCGGGCGAGGGCCCCAGACCCAGGTGTCCCCCGGCTCCTGGCCGCCCCGCCCGCGGTGTCCCCTCCCCACACCCGGTCGCTACTCCTATCCTGGCTCACAATTTGGGGCGGGGTGGGGTTCGTGTGTGCGGAAGATTCAGCTGCTACGGATGGACTTTCACTTTGTGGAGTTCACATTTGGAAACCTTGCAGGGGTTGGCGGGGCAGGGGTGGGGGGGTTGGTCATTCCTCTCCATTTCCCGTGGAGAGGAGCTCCAAGGAATCGGATGGTGATTAATGCTTCTCTTCCCCTAAAAGTTGGAGGGAGAGCTAGCTCCCTACTTCCTGAAGATGGGGTTCCATGTCACACCCCCGTCCCCACCCCCAGAGGGGGCTTAATTTACACAGCCCTGGTAAGAAGGAGGCAGGGGGTGGGTGGCGTGGGGGGTAGTGAATTAATTGATCCCTTCCTGGGAATGAAGTCAAATTCCTTCCAAATGGAGCATCTTCACTGCCACCCCCAGCCCCTGGCTGTGGGGGGGTGGGGAGGCTGCCACTGAAGATGCCCACCCTGGGGAGCCGGTGTTGAGTCTCGGTGGAGGCGTGGCCAGGTCCCTGGGGTGCAGTCCTGGTGCCCCAGGAGGTGGCCCTGGCGCACAATGGGCTGCTCTGATTCCTCCGCCGGGCGCTTTGTTGGCGGGCGGGGCAGCGGCTCTTGCAGCTGTCGCATTTTCCCACGAGCTGGGGAGCTGAGTGTGGCCAGCACTGCCACCCCCCCAGCGCCACCCCCTGGAAGAACTTGTTTGAACAGCAAGACAATCCTGGTGGTTGGATAGGGGCCTCAGCCCAGCCAAGGTCCCCAGTGAAGCTGGGGTGAGGGGTGAGAAGTTTGGGAGACTGGCCCAGGGTCATCCCAGCGTTTCTTTCCTGCTGTCTACAATGCATTTCAGGCCACTCCTCCCCACCCCTCCACCCACTTTGAGCTTGACCTGTCCACCTGCCACCCAGCCAGTCTATTCCTCCCCGCCCCATCTCTGACCCCAGAACTCTGGGCAGAATGTTGAGTCCCCTTGGGGTTCATGCAGGGCTTCCTGGGGGCCCCCTGCACCCAGTAACCCCATGACAGGAGGTGAAGGGTGGACAGTGCCCCTGGGGGTGCTGGCCAAGCTGACCTCTCCTCTTGCCCCTCCCCAGGCCTGCGCTGCTCCCAGCCCGGTGAGACCTGCTTGAACGGTGGGAAGTGTGAAGTGTTCCCCAACGGCACCGAGGCCTGCATGTGAGTATGGGCCCCGCGCCCCTGCAGGGACCTGTTGCTTTGTCGGAGCGGAGCCCCTGCCTTCTGCAGCGGGCCAGCGGGGACAGAACACTGGGCCATTGTCTTCTGGAGATGGCCCAGAAGGCTGGGCGCGGTCACGTGCTAGTTTATTGGACAAAGTCTGGCAATTACTTAATCACCAGCAATTATGCTGCGTGTGGAGCCCAGCCTGGCCGCTGGGGGTTCGAGCGCTCCTTTGAGGACCACCTCGGGCTCCTGGGGTGCTGGGTGGGCATCCCTGCTCCCCTATTTCTTCCCAAAGTCCCTGAGGCCTGCAGGGAGGCTCCAGAGCATCTGGATGGAGGCCAGGCCCTCCCCGCCCCGCCAGCCAGGGAGAGTGCCTCTGCTGGGGGCAGGTGAGGCTTGCTCCAGGCGGGTGAGCGCCTCCTGGACAGGAGGTGCCTCTGAGCGAGAAACTGACTAGTTCAAAGGCACACCCACCCTTTGCCGCCCTCTGCCTTCCCTGGCCTCTCCTCTCTGGCCTCAGGTGAGGTTGGGGAAAGGCGGTTGGAACTCATCGTGGTGGCTGTGCCCGTCTCCGCAGGGGTATGGGTGGGAGTTCCTGCCAGGAGCTCTGTCTCTGTCCCCAGCTCTGACCTCCTGACCTGGTGGCCCTTCGCCTTCCCAGCCCTGGGTCCTCAGCTGTTAACGGGGGTGGGGGGCGGGGGTGGCGGTGGTGTCCGGAGTCAGGGAACCTGGTTAGGATCTATCGCCTGCCTGCCTGCGAGTACCGGTCAGCCTCTCAGGAAGTTTTTCTCCTGTGGCCGATGCCCTTCAACTTGAGTTCGTCCCTGATGGGAATACCGAGCAGGTTCCTGGCGGCTGGAGAAACGCCCCCTCCCCAGGCTGCAGAAGTGGGTCCCCAGCCGGGCTGGCGCGCCCTCATTCCAACTGCTGAGGGCCCATTCCCTTGACAACCCCCAGCCCGGGCTCACTGCCGGCCCAGCCAGTGGGCAAGCAGCCCCTCCTCCCCCCACCCCGGCCCCAGACTGAAGCCAATTAAGCAGGGCTGTGAGCAGTTTAATGGACAAAACGCATTGTGTCTTTGTCGGACACTAATGAATGCGCACTACTTTTTTTTTTCTTTGCTTTTTTTGGGGCCTTTTTCTCCTCCTGCAGAAGCCTCACCGACGCTTGATGCCCTAAATCTTGTTTCCTTTCATTGAGAGACCGACAGCTGGGATTCAGTGGAAGTGCAGGGGCTATTGTTGGGGAGGCGGATTAATGCTGGGTGATTAAGTATGCGTGGCTTCCCAGAATGCCCACTCCCTTCCCTGCCGCTCACTGGGATGTGTGTGTGTGTAGGGCTGGGGGCAGTCTCCGTATTTCTGCAGAGGGCTCTGGGGAGGGCAGGGGCAGTGCTGGGCTGGGGAAAGTAGGAGCCGTCTCTTCTTGCGCCATCACTGGGGAATTGGGACGGGGCAGCCTGGGGCCCCCCACCCCGGGCCAGCGCTCCGGCCACACGCTGCCCTGGCTGCTGCAGCTGTCACCCACTGGCCTCCGGGTGAGGCGCTTCAAAGGGACGGGGTTGGGGGAGGCTCTCCCACCCCCAAACCTGGGCAAACCTGGGCAGGCAAGTTCCTGCCTCCCCAAGCCAGGCCCTGGATCAGGGCTAGGGTGCCGGCCTTTTTCCTCCTTTTGGCCTGGTGCTACTCCCCACCGCCACCTTGGCGGGAAGCCTGCCTGTCTGGCCTGGCACCCCGCCTCACTCGGCCCACAGAGACCCCATTGTGTGCATCCTGCAGACCCACTGGGAAGTTGAACGGAAGTGCCGTCCTTGCAGGCCCCAGCTCTGGGCGCCTCGGGCCGGAGGCAAGGGATCAGCCATGACGGCTGGCCAGGGCCAGCCGTGGGCAGGCCCCAGTCCAGGCTCGCGGGGCAGGGTGGGGGCACTGTGGCCCCCCCCAGGGTCCGCGCCGTCTTGCTCTCACCCACCACCCACTGGTCTGCGGAGGTTCTGCTGGCGGGGGCGGCCCAGCTCTCTGGGCTGAAGGGGAGAGCTGCTTTCTTCTCTCCAGGGTGTCTGGGTCTCAGGCCGACCTGGGTGTGAGCTCTGGCTCTGCAGCCTCCAGCCGGAACCTGCAGAAAGTTCTGTGACTTTCCTGCTGCTCCCCTGTGGCCAGGGCGTGGGAATCGGTGCTATCATGTGCCAGGCGCATTCACGCCAGGTGACTCATCCGTTTCCATCCAGAGAGAGGGAGCCTTCCCCAGAAGCCGCCCGTCAGGTGTCTGCGGGGCTCGGGGTCGGAAAAAGAGGTCCGTGTTGTTGCGAAGGCCCTTCAGGAAGTCCCAGAGAGCGGGGCCGGGCCACCCGATGGCCGTGAGCCTCTGGGGGCGGAGTGCTCTGCCCCAGGAGGGTGGCTGTGTGTGGTGGCCCCAGCTGGGGGTGCCTGGGGAGGCTGGTGAACCAGGGGCGGCCTCAGGTGGGTCTTTGGGACCCTCTGCCGCCTCGGCGCCCAGAGTACGCTGGAGGGAAGTTGGGCAGGTGGTGGACCTCGGCTTTGGACGATCCTGTACTTGAGGCCAGGCTCTCCCGTGCCCAGTGTCCTCATGAGCTCAGGTCATCGGGTCGCCTGAACCCAGATTCCCCCAGTCTGTAATCTGCGCTTGATCTGCGATTGATCTCTTGGTGGTGCGTGAAGGTTACGTAAGAGGCACGCAGCAGGCGCGGGGCGAGTGTCCGCTCCCTTGCTGCCTTCTCCTTTTGAGCTGACAGCGCTGGTTTCAGGATCCCCATTCGAGAGAGTTTAGTTGTCTAATGAGTGAGTTCAGAGAACCCGAAAGATACGGCCTGGTGGGCCCGAGCCGGGGCACCGCCTGGGAGGGGCCGGCCAGCGACTCCGAGGACTTCTCACCCGCGGGGGCACCCGTGAACACCCTCCTTGCTTCCTTCCCAATTCTGAGCACCTGTTGTGTGCTGGGCGCTGCTCTGGTCGTGGGCATGTGGGCCCAGGTCCGATGCAGCCCCCGCCCCCATGGTCTCTCCGCTTTCCAGTGTGGGGGTTAGGAGAGGCGGCCTGAACACGTGACACGTCAGAGGGAGGGGAGTGCCGTGGGCAGGGCGGCCCGGCCCCACGTGGCTGGCAGCAACCCCGGAACCGTGGGCATCAGGCGTGTAGTGGGGCCCAGAGATGTCGGCGCCAGGCCCAGCGTCACACAGCCCGGCGTAGCGCCCAGCCCCGCCTCGCTCTGTCCGGGGACGTGTGTTCCTAACCACGGCCGCATCCTGCCTGTACTGCCCCCGGGGCCCTCGCTGGTCGTCCTGTGAGGAAGCAGGGCGGGGACAACGACTTCCCTTTAGAAGAAGAGGGTCAGGGGCCGAGTGGAAGTGACTCGGCCACCCGGCTGCAGAGGAACACTCTACATCTGTGTCACCTGGCCCGCCCGTTTCCACTGAGTCACCTGCGCGTCCCGGGCGAGGCTGGGGGAGGAACAGGTTAATTCTCACCCTCACCCCCACCCCCACCCCAGGCTGAGACCGAACCAGGTCTGTACAGGACTTCCTCTGTTTGTCAGCGCCTGGGCGCCAAGGACGCAGGGTTAGAAAAACACAGCGAACGCACAGCCGCAGCCCAAAACCATCACCTGCTGCCTCTGACCACGGGGGGCGGACGTCAGGGAGCACGCGACCCCCACAGGAAGGTGCCCTCCTCGGGCCTGGCTCTGCCTCTATGGCGGCCAGTGTTTTTTCCACTGGGGGAAAAAAAATAGGGATTTTTTTTAAAAGAGAGAAAAAAAAGAAAGCTGTGCCCTTAGCTGGAAGAGGGTGGGGCCGGGCAGACAGCTGAGAGAGAACGCTTTTCGTCAGGACAGCTGAGCTGGGTCAGGGCAGCCGGGGCCACGAGTGAGAGGGCGGGTGCGGGGCCCCCTCCCCGAGGTGGCGGGCGGTGGGGGCAGGTCCAGAGGGCGGCACGGCTCCACTCCCCCGGGGCTGGGTGGCAGCCCAGGGGTCCCGCGGAAGCCGGCACTGGCTCCATCCCTCGCTGACAGTGACGCTGATGGGTGGCTATGGCCGTCGCGGGCAGATGGGGCTCCCGCTGGGCAGGGCCGGGCCAGGCTGGGCTCGAGGAGGGCACCTTTCCTGTTTCATGTCTCGCCTATAAATAGTGAAAGGATGTGGCTTTGCAGAGTTGATTGAGTGTCCTGATTGCTTTCCTCAATAAAGTGCCCACAGTCGCTCCATGCACAGACAGCCCCTTTCATCCGGTCTCGTACAAGTGCGGCAGACGTTTTCTTCGGCGGCCTCACACCCCCTCAGGGTGGCGGCCGGCTCTGCATCTCATCCTCAGTCCCCGCTTTACAGGTGGGAACGGCTGAGGCTGAGAGATGAAGAGGCTGGGAACGGGAGTAGGGCACCTGGGGCCAGCTTGCCTCAGCTTCTGCCTTCGTGTCCGGGCACATCCGGAGCCTGGCAGACTCTTCCCAGAGGCTTTAACGAGCGGCTGGCCTGGGGGCATCGCGACCTGTGGGTCAGGGGCCGTTTGATGGGTCCTGAAGTTCCCGGCCGGGCTGTCTCTGGCGGCCGCACCCCGTAGTCCCATGGACTGTAGCAGGTACAGAGCGACTGGCTCCTCCTCTGTGCCTGAGAGTGCAGGGTTAGGTGGCCGCCCAGAGCTCCCTTCCAGCGGCATCCTGGCAGGACCCTGGGATGGGCCCGCAGATGCCCAGGAGGCGGCAGTGGGCTGCAGCGTGGTCGGGGGAGGAGGGCCCAGGAGCCAGGCCTGGCCGTGCGGTAGGGCAGCTTCTGCCTGCCTGGGGCCAGCTCTGGGCTTCGGTGTCCTTACCCCCTACCCCCTGGGACTGCTGGTGGGCCATGGACACACCCACTGGAACAGGGGCCGTGATTGACAGGTGCTGCTGCAAAGGAAGGGCCGCTGGGCAGAGAAGAGCCCGTTGCCAAAGTGGCCTCTGTTGGCTTCTTCCCTGGCATCTCCTTCCTCAAGGCCCCGCCCACCTCGCTCCGCTGAGGTCACAGGTTGCTGAAGACCAGATGTGGGGTTGGGGCGGGGCAGGGGGAAGGGAGGATTGATATTTGTATTTTGGCGGTCGGTTTCACGTAATGTAAGTTTTATGATTTTAGATGTTTAAAATGTACATTTCGGGAGACTTGCCTGGTGGCCCAGCGGTTAGGACTCAGGTTCCGCTGCAGAAGGCACAGGTTCCATCCCTGGTCGGGGAGCTTAGTTGCTTCAGTCGTGTCTGACTCTGTGCGACCCTGTGCCCTTATAGCCCTCCGGGGTCCTCTGTCCATGGGGATTCTCCAGGCAAGAATACTAGAGTGGGTTGCCATGCCCTCCTCCAGGGGATCTTCCCGATCCAGGGATCAAACGCATCTGTTACGTCTCCTGTATTGGCAGGCGGGTTCCTTACCGTTAGTGCCACCTGGGAACTGTGCGACACAGCAAAATAAATAACCGAATAAAGTCTGCACTTCAGCGGCGTTTAGTACATTCACAACGTTGTGGGACCAGCATGTCTGTCTAGTTCCAGGTTTTCACCACCTGAACAAAACCCCCATAGGCGTTAAACAGGCGTCCCCCCTTGCCCTCCCCGCAGCCCTGCGTGCTCTCACCTGCTTTCTGTCTCTGGCTCTACCTGATCTGCGTGGTTCACATGCGTGGACTCGCACTGCTTGCCTCTCCCGCCTGGCTTCTTTCGCCCGGGGTGCATGTCCGTGCGTCACTCCTCTGGGCGCTCGCTGGACTCGACCTGCCTGAGAACGTCGGGGGGTGGATGGTGGTGGCCCAGCATGGTCATCCTGGTATGGCCTTGGGCAGAAGTCCAGAGGCGGTGGGTGTCAGAGGTGGGGGGTGTCCGGAAGGCTCCCTGGAAGAGGCGGCGCTCACTCCTGTGTCCGCATGGCCAGCCATGGGACCCCCTTGAGTGGGGCCTGGCACATCCAGGGGTACCTGTTAAAGTGGGGTGGCGTGCCTTCGGGTCCAGGGGATGAGCGCACAGGGCTCCACGGCCGGCACCCCACCGCCTGCTCGGGGCATCAGGAATGCGAGGGGCAGCGGGCGTTTACTGAACGCTCTCTAGGTGCTGGGGCAAGGCGGGCAGGGCAAACGCATGCCTGGCTCGTTGTTTGAGAACCAGACTCGAGGGCAGATGCCTTCACCTCCTGCAGGACGAGGCTGGTGCTGTGGGAATACCCCGCCCGGGTGCCCCAGGCCCACTAGGGCCTTTTGGAGGGAGTCCACTGTGGAGACTCAGGCAGATGGGCTGCAGACAGGTCAGCAGGAAGAAGGGCAGCTGGGGGGCAAGTCTGAGACCTGAGCCCCTACCCATGCCGTCTGCCTGCTTCCCAGCCTTGCCCTGGCCTGGAGCACATCTCTCCTGAACCCTCAGGGCTCATCTCGGAGTTAGTGGGTGTACCCTTGGTGGGAGGCACCCCGCCTGGTGTGAGAGGGCCGAGGGTCAGGGGCCTGGGCCCTCGCTCTTAGCCACAAGCCGATCACCTCCCAGTGGCTCTCGGGGCTCAGGGAGGCTCCATGTTTCCTGCAGGGCACCAGAGGGGTGCTCTTGCAATGTTAGCATCTGGACACTTGCTCGGCCCCAGTGGGGAGGCTTGAGTGGGTCCCCCCGTCACAGGTGGGCTGCAGCTCTCTGTGCGTCTCTGAGACGCGTGGAACTCTGAGAACAGAACGCCCTCCCCAGGGTTTCACCGCTGAGTGGTCCCTCCTGGCTGGGGCTCTACTCCCCACCTGCACCCTCGCTGCCCCTGGGATGGAAGCGTCCTGGGAAAGGGGGCCTTGACCTCGCCATCCACTCCCCGCCGAGGCTCGGGCGCAGGGGTCATCATCATACCGGCATTCACACGTTCAAGTGAATTAGGTTCATCGTTGCCCGTTCCCTTCCTGACACCGAGCTGCTGCTCTGCATGGGAGCCCGTCGGGTGGCGTGTGGACACCTCCAAGGGCCCGGCCTCGCCTTCCACACGGCGCCCGCCCGCCCCTTCTGTGGCTCAGCTCCCCCAGGATCCCCAGCCCCTTGCTGCGCTGTCTCGGGCTCTCCTGGGTGGGGGCCTGGGACGGCCTCTAGAGGTCTGACGTGAGCCTCCTGCACCTGAGTCGCTCCGTTTCCTGGAAGGTGCATCCGGGGTCCTGGTTCTCAGCAAGCCTTGGTGGAGGCGGGGGGTGCCCTGGGGAGGCCGCGCTTCCAACGCCCACGTGGCGGTTCCCAAACACGAGAGGCACTCAGACAGCCCGCCAGTCCCCACCAGCCTCAACCTGGGAGTCCTCGTGGGACAAGTCAGTCACTGGGCTTGGGTGTCCATCGGGTGTCTCTGAAGTGCTTGAATCGGTTGCTCTTCTCCGCTGGGTAAACGATCCCTTGTCCCTCTGTTGACACTGCTGATTTGCTGAGCAAACTCTTTGCCCCGCAGGCAGCATGAAAGTCCAGCCTCAGCCAGCCCTGCCGAGGCCTGGGGCAAGCAGGTCCCATGTCTTCACGTTGGCCTTAGGGTCAGGGCAGCGGGCCGGGAGAGGGGCTGGGGGTCTGAGCTGCGCCGCACGGGGGACAGGCCGCTGGAGGCTGGGCGGGCACTCGGGGTGACACGCGGGCCCCAGGCTGGCCCTCCTCCGGGGACCCTGCCGGCCTCCTGCTTCCTTCACCCCTTGATCCTGGGTCAGCTGAGCTGCCAGCCTACTGCCTGACCCCAGGAGGCCTGCTGGACAGGCAGCTGGGTCCTGGCGGGTCATCACGGGTCCACCGGGGGATGAGTGTGAGAGGAGGTGGGCGGCTGCCCCTGGAAAGCTGTCGGTGCCCCCCTCCGTGTGAGAGGAGGTGGGCGGCTGCCCCTGGAAAGCTCTGTCGGTGCCCCCCCTCCCGCAGGGACCCGGGGCTCGGGGACCTGCCTCCCACTGTTTCCTCTTGGTTTCGGTTGCTGGTAAGCGGAAACTACACGGTTACTGGAAATGACAGGTCTAGGGGAGAAGCCAGAGTTTTGAGTGTGTGTGTTTTTCCCTGAAAGCTTTTCAGTACAAGAGATGCTGGGCTAAGACCGGGCTGAGGCGGGGCCTGGGGGTGGGGGGTGCTGGCCCCACTTCCGCCCCCAGCGCCTCCGTCTCCCCTCTGACCACGGAGAGGGCTGAGGGAGGTGACTGCCTCTGGGCCTTCCGGGTCAGCCTGAGGGTCTCTCCTGCGCTCGCCAGGCTGGTTCCGGCTCCCAGGGGTGGCCGCACAGGGCGGGGCTCCCCTCACTTCCCCCTCCAGGGCTCAGGATGAGGGTGGCCTTGGGCCTGACTGAGAGCCAGACGGGGTGGGGGAGGCCAGGCAGGGCTGTGTGTCCCGGTGTCCACGGTGGCAGGGGCCTCAGGCCATGACGGCTTCTGCCCGGGGGTCCAGGGCCCAGGCCCGGCCCAGCACGGCGCTCGGCAGGCATCTGGGACATGGCCTGGGTCAGGGCTGGACCCAGCTAAGCCCATCTGGGTTTCTAGAAGGCCTGGCCTCCAGGCCACAGGCAGGCACGGTCCACGTCAGCTGCCCTGCCCTGTTCCAGCTCGCTGCTCCCGCCAGGCTGGGAGAGCGCTGTACTCTACAGCACAGGCCATGGTGGGCTGTGTGACCGGGGGCTGCTCACCCGCCCCTCTGAGCTCCCCTGTAAACAGTAACACACATGGGTCCCGATGGGACATATCAGCGTGGCTTCACTCCACTCTCAGGCCTGTTCCCAGTGCTCCCAGGCCTCATCCAGAAGGCTCTCTAGAGACCAGCCCAGCCCCGGATTTGGGTGAGGTCATTGAAGGGCGCTCATGGCTCAGACGATAAAGCGTCTGCCTACAGTGCGGGAGACCTGGGTTCGATCCCTGCATCGGGAAGATCCCCTGGAGAAGGCAATGGCAACCCACTCCAGTACTCATGCCTGGAAAATCCCATGGACGGAAGAGTGTGGTAGGCTACAGTCCGTGGGGTGGCAAAGAGGCAGACAAGACTGAGTGACTTCACTTTCATTTTCGCGGAAGGGCACAAGGTTGTGGCCAGCCCAAGAACCTCCTGCTTTCCCCGTGGAGAAGAGTCTCCCCTGAGCCCAGAACAGTGCGGGTCTGTCTCTCAGCAGGTCCACGCCAGCCTGGGTGCAGCTGCCAGGGTTGTGTCTCCTGGTGTCTGCTGTGGTCCCGTGCCTTGGTGACTGTGCTGAGCCTGGGGTGGGGGCCAGGGCGGCTGCGGGCTTGTGGGCAAGCCTGGGGACACGGGGCCTGGTGGTCTGCCTCGCACAGGGGTTGGGCACTGGGCAGGTGGCGAGCCTGAGCTGGGAGAGGCGTCCAGGGAGAGGGTCTCACGGGAGCCTCATCAGGGCCCGCTCTCCGCTGGCCCGCCCAGCGGCCGGCGGCTGTGGGCTCCGTGCTTCCTCTCTGTCCCTAGAGCTGGACAGACAGGAAGGAAGGCCACATGAGCTCTTGTGGCTGAGGGTGGTGACAGGTGTCCGGCGTTGGTGGGACCCCTCCTGCCACACGGAAGGGGTGTGGGGAAGCCGGGGCCCAGGGCAGCCCCACCCCGCCGGCTGGGAGCTCCCCGATTCCCAGGCTTCTCACTCAGACACCGCCCCCACTTCCAATCCAGGGTTTTGAGTTTCAGCAGATCTTGTGGGGTTGTAAGAACACATTGTCTGCTCCGGCCCTCCCGGTCTGGGAGATCAGGCGGTCAGGCGAGAAACCCAGGCCTCCAGGGTGGGGGAGGGGGAAAAGGAATGGGGTGCGGAGGCCCCACACCCCCTCCTCCACCCAGGGAGCTCCTGCTGGCCTCCCAGCTGCCTCCAGGGGGCGCTGTGCTCTGGCCGCCCCCCACCCTCACACCAAGGGCCTGGAGTCTGACCACCACTGGGGACAGCAGAGGTTAAGAGCTGCATTCAAACACAGGTAGTGCCGTGGGCATAACCTGCCAGAGCCTTGGTTTTCTCATGTGTACAGTGGGCCAGTGTCCCTGCAGGCCCATTTTGAGAAAGAAGTGAGATAAAGCCTGAGTACAGGTCCGGGAGCAGGGAGGGGGGTCCACAGTGTCTTCGGGGACCCGTGTCGAGGGGGGTCCTCAGTGTCCTCCCGCGCTGCATTCTCAACTGGAGAATGGGAAGAAGCGGGGCTGCCCTGAGTGTCCGCTCGGGTCGGCGGGAGAGGATGGGAGCCACCGGGCAGGCCTCCCCTCTCCCCGCACCGCCGCACAGCTGAGCAGAGGCGGGCACTTGCAGGATCGTTTCTGGCTTTGGCTCGGATCTCAGTCTGTGGTTGCTGACTTAATTAATCGAGTTTTGGATTAAGCGCCGCCCTCCCCCCCCACCATGGCGCGGGCCGCACGCTCATCGATCCCTTCCCTTCGTTGTATCCAGTGTCTGGGGCACGGGTCTGGCTCCGTCTTGTGGCGAACAGAGCTCCCCGGCTGCTGGGGGGGGTCCCCTCCCTGGCCTCCCAGAGGTGGGGCTGCAGGCTTGACCACGTGGGTCTCAGGGGGCTGTTGGGGTGAGCCCTGGGTAAGGACACCCATTCCCACCTTTGTCCAGCTCCTGGCTCCATCTTTGGGGGTGATGGTTGGGGAATTAACCCAGCAGAGCAGGACCGCGGGGGAGGAGTGGGCAGCAGGCTTTTCTTCCTCTCCCAGCAGCCCCCAGGGTTCTCGGGACAGCATGTTGGCTGTGCCTTTTGCAATGTCCGGAGGGGCCGGCCAAGCAGCGGTGTGCCTGCCCGTGGGTGGGCCCGGGTCGTTCTCTGCCCACTGCAGCTGGGCCATCTCCAGGAAGCCGCTTGACCTCTGCCTTTCCATCCCTTCAGACGGGCAGCCACTTCCCACGTCGAGGGTGGGGCAGCTCTGATCGCCGCAGGGGGGTGGCGAGCCGCAAGCATTGTTTTCCCCGCAGTGGGAAAGGTGGCTTCCCGGAGGACCGCTTCCGTCCACACACAACACAAAGGGCTTCCCCGCGCTCCTGCACTTCCTCTTTCCAGCCTATTCTAAACCATCCAGAGGTGCAACTTGGGAGAAAAGAGGCAGACAAAGAGCCCCGAACCCGGGAGGAGCTGCTGGGCCCAGCGGCTCCACGCCCCACCCTGCCTGGACCCCCTTCCTCCTCTGCAGCTGCTGCCTGTTCTCCGCTGAGGGTCAGCTGCTGTTGGGGGTTGGGGTCTGTCTGCCTCAGACCTGGCTGGACCTTTTCCGGGGTCCCCTGTCCCTCTGCAGCCCTGGCTGCTGCTCGCCTCCTCCCTGAAGCTTGGGAGCCAGGGCAGCGCCCTCCCCTGCAGCTCTGAGCCGCCCCAGCCCAGCGGCCGTGCGGGCTGGAAGCAGACCGCAGCTCAGCCAGGCGCCGGCTGGGTCCCTGCAGTCGCTTCCTGGGGCAGCTGGGGCTGCAGGTGGTGGGGTGCTGTCGCACAGTGTGGCCTCCAAACTCGTGCAGGGCTGGCCAGGCTCCGGGCTGCCCTGGGCACACCCTGCCTGAAGCAGAAAGGGACCGAGACAGGAGAGGGCAGAGGGCCGTCGTCTAGGTGCCCTCGGGCACGGCAGAGTCATGGCTCAGACAGTGGTCTGGACCAAGGATGCTGAGGGTTTGAGAGAAACCTGGAGCCCCGCCCGCTGCAGCTCTTACCCTGGGGCCGTCGGAGTCCCTGGGCACCCCTGGCTTTTGTGTCTCCCAGGGGCTCCGTTCCTCACAGCTGAGCTGTCCTGGTTGTGCCCAGTGGGGGAAGGACCCCAGGATGGGCACGGTGGGTGGGCACAGTGGGGGAGGCCAGCAGAGGCCACTAAGCACCACCCGCAGTCACTGCGCACCCCCCTACCTGCCACGAACACAGCATCCTGGAAGCTGTGATTCCCTACTGGGATTCGGGGCCCTTGAACCAGCCTCTGCCCAGAGGGGCTCAGGACCCCTGGCAAGCCTTGTCCAGGAGCACAGGTGGACTCCTTGACCTCGCCCCCTCTGAGGGAGGAGCTGGGGGCTCAGAGTCTGTCCGATGCACCCCCCCTCTCCTGGCCTCAGTCTTCCTGTTCCATAAGCCGGCAAGAGCCTCCTCTGCCCAGTCTGCAGATGGCCCCAGTCGCCCGGGCTGGGCTGGGGGTCTGAGAACCTCCCGGGCAAGCTGCCCCGAGGTGGACGGGCCTGCCTGCCTGGTGGTGGGCCATAGTGGTCTTTGTTTGGCATCCTGGACCACTTCTGGGGAGGAGGGGGTACCCTGACGAGCCATCCGTGCTCCCTGGCCCCCCTCTTCGGGGCCGCAGTGACACTGTGTTTGTTGGAGGGTCCTGGGCAGAAAGCCTGTGAGCGAGGCAGTCTGGTGTGGGGAGGGTCTTCTAGCAGGCACCCCACTGCAGGCAGACTGGGGCTGGGCGTGGGGGGTGGGAGGGGACTTCGGCTGCAGCAGGTAGGACCCCAGGCCCTGACTCAGCCCCCCGGGGATACGGGCTGCATGGCTGGGGGTCAGGGACATGCATCCATCCCTGTCTGCGTTGGGTGGCACAGTCCCTGCCCACCGTTGGGGCACAGGCCCCGGGCCTGCAGACGTGGCCTCCAGCCATGGGTTACCGGCTCTTGCGCTGATATCCCAGGCCCCAGGCAGCAGGGTCGGATGGGGCCCTCCGTGCTGGGGAGCCCTGTGTCCCCCACGGCTTTCCTTAAGCAGGTGCCCGGGCCCTGGTGGAGCCACCGTCCCCAGGGACACATCGGTGAACTGTGTGCAAATCCAGTCCGGCGGTGTTGGCTAGAGTGAGAGTCCCCTGTGCCCCAGATGCCCAGGCCACCTCTGCACTGGGGCTTCTGTGCCCTCGATCCCCCAACTCGCATGAAACGCAGGCCTGGCAGGCAGTGCCCATCTGTGCCGCAGAGCCCCCCAAAAGTTCTTCTGATGGACTGTCTCGCTCATCCATTGGTGGTGCCCCTGGATGCCCCTCCCCTGGGGCGCCTCTGTCTGGCCTGCAGAAGGAAGGGGGCGGCACACCCCCGATGACCCCCGTCTGCACCCCCACCCGGCCAGGGCCCTGTGCTCACCCAGCTCTGCCCCGCTCAACCCCCCACTCAATCACAGACTCCTCGAGGGCAGAACCCATTGAGTCCTTCCTCGTGCTGAGTCCTGCCTTGGAACTGCGGGTAGAGAGAGCTGTCATCTCTCCCCTGGGGGTGGCAGATGGCTCGCTTAACTCAGAAAGGAAAACAGCATCATTTAGCATTAGTCCCGGGTGAAGGGGTGAAAGGTCAAGGCAGCATCTGCCTCCGGACGCTTCTGGGGCTGCATTTCTATGGAGCCGCGCTGTGGGGTGGGAGGGGTGGGGGGAGGAGCTGGCTCGGAGGAAACACTGAAGGAGGCTCCAATGAGCTCCAGGCTGGCGGGCGGGTGAGCGGGTGTCCCAGCAGCTGTTCGGCGCTGCCGCCCCCCACCCCGGGTGCCGCCTCTCTGCAGCTCTGATCCTGGAGCCCCCAGCCACCACCTGACCCTCAGCTGCTGTTGGCCGTGGTGGGCCAGGACACTCCGCTGGGCGATGTGTGGGCCGGAGGAAAGGCGAGTGGAGGAGGAGACACTGAAGGACCACTTTCAGAGGGGAGCAAGGAAGGGGAAGCTGCCACGGGCCCCCAGGCGCCAGGAGCCGAGTGGCACGGTGCACGGGGGCGGGGGGGGGGGGGTTCTCGTCCAGCCTCAGGGTCCCCGACGGCCCCTGGCCTGGAATCCTGAGGCAGGTGTCGGGCACGACTTTCCCCTCCAAGCACAGGCCCCTGTCCCTGCCAGGCACTTAGGCTGAGCTGCCAGGACAGGTGTTCAGGACCGAATGGCCACGAGGGACTTGGTCACTGGTCCCAGCGGACTGGCCACGTCTGAGCAGCCTCACGGGCTCTCTACCTTCTCAGGGAAGTGCGGGTGCCGTGGGCGCCTCCCCAGGAAACCCTGGCACTGCAGCCAGGGTTGGGGGCAGGCGGGGACACGTCTAGGCGAGGGGGGAGCATGGCTGGAGGCCGCCCAGAGCAGGGACAGGCCTCTGTGATGGGTTGTAAGGCCCCTCCACCCTGCCTACCCACCCCTGGCCCCCGCCAGGCTGACCTGGCCCCGGGCGTCCTCCCATGGAGCTAAGCCAGGCCCTGGTTGTACCCAGCACCCCCCCGGAGCACCTGCCTCAGCAGCACCCCCCCTCCCGAGGCTGTCCCTCCCTCGCTGCCCTGCCGCTCCCCTGGCTGGGGTGCTTGTGGTGGACGGCGGCCAGGCCCAGCCCTGGAGCCGGCCCGCATGGGCAGCGTGCCTTCACAGCAGCGTCCGCCAGGCCTGGACAGGAGCAGGGAGGACAATGGGCCCCCTCAGCCGCTGCCATCCCCCCACGGAGGAGCCTCCCTGGCTCCTGCTCCGCCCCCCGCCTGCCGGGGCTGGCAGCCGCCGCTGCGCTGGCCAGGAGCAGCTGCCGCCCGCGTCCCCGGCCACAGGCGCACCTGCTCCCCAGCCGCCCTTTGTCCCTGCTGCCGCCGCCTGATTTACTGGGCGCGCTTTTCCTCCCACTGTAATTCACGCAGCCTCCCTGGCCAGGATGCTCTCGGTCCAGGTGGGTTCTCCCACAGTCCTCTGCGTTAGGCTCCCCGTTCAGGACGGGCTTGGGGTGGGGTTCAGGGACACACTGCCCCGTGGCTGGAGGCTGGAGGGTTGTGCACCCCGGTGGGGCCTTTCTGGTCCACTTGGGAATGCTGCTGAACCAGACCAGTGATGAAGGCGGAGCCCACACGGAGGACGCGCTGGGCAGCCTTGTGTGCGTTTCCCCCAGGCCATGGGGCAGGCCTGCCTCAACTCGCCCACCTGGGTGGGCTTCCCACGCCTTGGAGCTGGGCATGGACAGGGCAGGCGGGCTCCCACCCCCCGCCCCACTTTGATGACCAAGCGTCCTCTGTCCAGCTCCCACTTTCTGCTGCTCTTTAGTAGCTGGGAAAGAAAAAAAAGAGCCTTTTCTCCAATAGGGAGCGGTGGCCAGCTCCTGCCTGACAATGGAGGGCATTGAGAGGTGGGGGAGGTGCTACCTCCTGGGTCTCCCCCCTCCCCTCCAGGGCTCTGGGTTCCCAGTGCCACTCAGGCTGGGACCAGGCAGCCTGTAACTGGATCCACGCTCAGTGGGGGCCACGCCACCTTCCCCAGGCTCCAGGGTATGGCCCTGCCGGAGCCCGAGGTGCCAGGGTGCCGGTCGCACAGGGGGTGCGTCCTGGGGTCTGTGCCCCCAGAGAGGAGCCAGCCACACCGTCCTCCTCCCCTCCCTGAGCGGGCTGGGCGGGAGCCGCGGCTCAGCCCTGAGTTACCGCCCCTGCGCCCCTCCCAGAAGGGCAGCTGTTTTTCTTTAAGCCAGTTGGTTTGGGACTTTTGGCTTCAGGCGACAGATGGTGGTCCGGAGTGGCCATTTTGCGTCCTCCCCGCCCGCCCTGCCCAAGCCACAGCCTCAGAGGAAAGCCCCTGCTTCTCACCGATCCCCCGCCCCCAGGACGGAGGCTGCCCCCGCCCCCTCTCCCTGTGCAGCTTTGGGCAGGAGGGGAGGGAGGGGGCCCCGGCCGGCTGGCATTTGTCGGGGGCAAGGGGTCCTGGAGTGAAGGCCTGAACCCCAAGGAGCATCCCCTCTCGGGGGGGTCTTGGGAAGGTGGGGTGGTCGGAGCCCAGGAGGGCCCTCTTTTCCCCCAGAGTCCCCTTGGCTGCCCTGCAGGGGGAGGGGCCCCCAACCACCAGCGCCCAGGGCTGTGGGCCCAGCGTCAGGGCTGCCTTCCCAGGCCGCTGCCAGCTGGGGGCCGTGGGCGCATTCCACCCCAGAGGCTCTGCCGCTGGGAAGAGGGAGGCCTGGCTGGTCCCAGAGCCTCTCCTGGGCTTTCCCTCAAGCTCAAGGCCGCGAGGTGACCCTGGGGGGCATGTACCGCCCCGTCTCAAGAAGCCGAGGCAACAGGTGGCCAAGGGCGGCCCCGGGGCAGGGGTGGCAGGTGCCGAGCCCTTCCCGGTGGGGAGCGCCGGGGACCAGGCCTGGGGCTGGGCCGGGGGCAAGGCGCCCCCCACTCCCGGCTCACCTGCTACCGTCGCAGCCCGGGAGCCGGCACAGGGCCTGCCGGAGTGGCCGTCCTCCTGGCCCCTGCTTTCTCCAGCTGTGCAGCGGGCTGGGCTTCTGATGTGAAGCCTTCACCCCCGAAAGGGAGAGACTGCGTCCGGGCACCACGCGTGGGTGAGGGTGGAGCGCCGAGCAGCACAGTCCTGTCGCGTCAGACCCCGAGAAAGAATTCCACGTCGGCAACAACAGGGGAGCCCGGCCACGTGGCGTCTGCAGTCCCATCCCTGTTTGCTCTCGTGTTTGTACTGAAAGAAGAGCCATCTGTGAACTCTTTTATTACCCAAATAATGCATATTCGTTACAGAAAACCTGGAGAGAAAGAGAGTAGGCAGGTCCCTGAAACAAAAGGTTGCACACAACACCATTCCCTTCCACGGAGAATGGCTGGGTCTGGCCCGCGCAGCCCCTTCTCAGTGGCTCACGGGTGCAGACAGACGCCTCCGTGGCTTCTGAAACCGACGCTGGGGCCCGCCAAACACTCTGGTCTCTAATGTCTCCAATTAACATAATCACTGTTTTTATGGACATGAAATTCCCTTGATGTAAAAGTAACCACTTTAAAGCGGAGAGCTCAGTGGCGCTTGGCACCATGGTGATGTTGGGCAATGACCCCCACTCTGGTCCCAGAACCTCCCCGAGCCCTTTGAGGGGGGCTGCTGCCCAGGAGGGGACCCCCATGGATGCCGGGGCTGGTGGAGGGCTAGGTGGGGAGTGGGTGCTCACCACCCTGGCGTGTCTGCTACAGCTGCGGCGGGGCCTTCGCGGGCCAGCAATGCCAGGCCCCCAACCCCTGCCTCAGCGCCCCCTGCAAGAACGGCGGGACGTGCCACACGACGGAGCGAGAAGGCCTGGTGGACTATGTCTGCGGCTGCCGCCTGGGCTTCTCGGGGCCGCTGTGCCTGACGCCCCGCGACCACGCTTGCCTCGCCAGCCCCTGCCTCAACGGCGGCACCTGTGATCTGCTCACGCTCACTGAGTACAAGTGCCTGTGCACCCCGGGCTGGTCAGGTGAGGACCCCGGAGGGGCGGGGATGGGCTGGCCTTCCCCCAGCCGCCCACACAGCCGATGCCGGGCCCCCGTCCGCGTGCCGTGGACGGTCCTGGACCGGGCTCGGCTGTGGGGGTCAGCGATCCAGAAATTGCCCAGAGTCCCCACTCTGGGGTCCCCATGCCGCTTTCCAGCCTTGGAGGTGTCAGTTTCCGGCTCGAGGGCACCCCCCGGCCTCATGCCGCAGCCTCTGTAAGAAAAGGGGAGACTCCCCGCAATCCCTGCAGGAGCCGTGGTGTCACCGCCGGCTCAGGAGGGACGCAGTCTGGGTCAGCTCCCCAGGGGCCCTGGCCTACTGTGCGTCCCACAGTGGTCACTTAGCCCCTGAGCGGTTGGGGTCCCCGGGCGGTGAGGAGCTCATGCCACTGGGCCCATGCCCGGCTCACCCACTGTCCGGGTCTGGACGCTGCCCCCAGCTCACAGGAACCAGGGAGGCCGGCTAACCACCCCCCCACCCCCTGCCCCCCCAGGGAAGACGTGCCAGCAGGCCGACCCCTGCGCCTCCAACCCCTGTGCCAACGGTGGCCAGTGCCTGCCCTTTGAGGCGTCGTATATCTGCCACTGCCCGCCCGGCTTCCACGGCCCCACGTGCAGGCAGGACGTCAACGAGTGCAGCCAGAGCCCCGGGCTCTGCCACCACGGCGGCACCTGCCTCAACGAGGTCGGCTCCTACCGCTGCGTCTGCCGCCCCACCCACACCGGCCCCCACTGCGAGCTGCCCTACGTGCCCTGCAGTCCCTCCCCCTGCCAGAACGGGGGCACCTGCCGCCCCACGGGGGACACCACCCACGAGTGCGCCTGCCTGCCAGGTACTGCCCGCTGGAAGCGTTCAGGGGGCGGGGAGCCGGGCAGGCTGGGTCTGGGGGCATCACCCGAGCCCGGGCGGTTGGAGGGCAATCTTGGGGGTGGTGCAGGGTAGGCTGTGGGATGGGGGCACCCACCCACCAAGTGCCGCCCCAGGACAGGTCTGCTGTGACACCCTAGTGCTCCTCCCCTGTGCCAGGGACCCTGCCACCCCCAGGGAGGGCCTGAGCATTCCGTCTGCTCCGGGGTCACTCTGCTGTCCTGGCCCCCTGCTCCGAGTCTCCCGGGCTGTGGATACCAGCCTCCTTCAGGCCCCCCCGGGAGGCCCCTTATCCCGAGTTCCCTGGGACCACGTGCATGTTACAGAATTCTCCCCCGCTGCGGGGAGCACCCTCGCCTGTGCTGCCCGCGGGGCTTCCCCTGGTTCCTGGAGGTAGGGCCGGGGGGGGCCGGGGCTCACGCGTGCTTCCCCCCAGTGGTGGCCTTCCTCCTGGCCTCTCCCGTTGCCCACTGCCGGGGCAGGAATGACGGGTAGGCCCAGCCCTCCCCATCCCCCCAGCAGCTCCAGCGTTCCTGTTTCATGTCCCAGACTTTCCACTGTAGTTTTCATCTGAGTCTGATTTGCTGCTGCTGATCTAAAAATACTAATAATGACGAAGAGGTTCGAAAACCTCTAGTCTATCACTTGCATAGGGGCAGTTAGGCAGAACTGGGAAGGGGAGGGTGTTTTGGGGTGGGGCGACGAGGAGGTGGGGTCGGTGGGGTTTGGGTGCTGGAGAGAGGAGGGCCCAGGGTCTGGCTGACTCAGGACTGACCCAAAGGTCGCTCCGGCCCCCACACGGCCCTTGGCCCAGCCCGGCCCTTGCAAAGAGGAAGTGCTTTTCCCGCCCGCAAGCCCCGGGCCTGTTGCCTCTGCGTGCAGACGGCAGGCGTGTGCATTTCCGGTCCCTGGTTCTCCCCTCACCACCTGCCCGCCCCGGCACTACCCACTGCCCAGCTGGGCTGCGTGGCTCTTTGAGAGTCTGAGTTCAGATGCCTTCCTGAGGGAGGCAGGCTGTGGGACCCCAAGCCTGCGCCCTTGCGTCTGGCCCCGCGGGTCAGGCGGGGCTGTGGTGCGGGCCGGGGGGTGGTGGGAGGCATGGGCCTGGCAGAGGAGGCTGCACACGTGCAGCGGGTGGCCCCACCGGCCAGAGGTGATCCGAGGGTGCGGAGAGGCGGCGCTTTAGGCCCGCCGCACGCAGGAGGGACTGGAGTGTGGGTGCCAGGCTCTAGTCGGGGGGGCCTCCGAGGGAGGGGCAGGAGGGGGTCCAAAGGCGCCCCGGGAGGGGCATTAATTAGTAACCGGCTGCAGGTTTGGCTATTGCCAGACGCACCTTTCTGGGTTGATTATTGAACCAGCGGGAGTCGAACGGATTAATAGCTAACTGGTTGGACGTGGAGGTGGTGCGTGGCCACCTCCTGGCTGGGAGAGGGCAGGGAGAGGGTGGGGGGCTCCCACCCTGCCTGCGCCTCTGCTGCTGGGAAGTGTGGGGGCCGCACCTGCACGCACACCCCCACCCCCAACTGCCTGCCGGGGTCCCTCTGTCTCCCTGCTCCAGTTCCCTGCGTAGGGTCTCCCAGGCCCAGCGCTGCTCCGTCAGATGGGGTATCCGCGGCCGCACATGGGGGTGTGCAGACAACCCTGAGCACAGGGCTGGGCCCGCAGCCAGTGCCCAGTCAGAGAGGCCATAGCACAGACGTCTTCTCCGACAGAACCCTGGGGAGCCTGTGATTGTGGGTCCCCTCTGTTCAGCTGGCCCTTTACAAAACGATTGCTTAGGAATGTGCTGACCGTGGGCTCTGGGGTGTGGGGCCCGGTCACAGGAGTGGGGAGGGCAGGGTGTGGGGCAGGGACTCCAAGGGCTCCGAGGCGGTGGGCATCACAGGACAGGCCGTGGAGAGCAGCTCTCCGCCCAGAGTAGGGTGTCCTGGGTCCAGCCAGGAAGGTGCCAGAACCCAGGGCAAGCGTGACAGGACGGGTGCGGGCCTGGCCCCGTGAGGAGGCCTGACCGGGCGGCTGGCCCCTGCTGCAGGCTTCACTGGCCAGAACTGTGAGGAAAACATTGACGACTGTCCGGGGAACAGCTGCAAGAACGGAGGCGCCTGTGTGGACGGCGTGAACACCTACAACTGCCGCTGCCCCCCGGAGTGGACAGGTGCGTGCAGCGGGAGGCTCGGGCGGGCACCTCTGCTGCTGGAGTCTGTCCCCGTGGGGGGCAGGCAGGAGGGAGCTGAGATCTGGGGGCGGGAAGGATGCTGTGACCTGCAGCTGACCGCCCCCCCGGCAGGGTCGGAGGCCCCCCAGCCCCATGGAGCAGCACAGACGTGGGCGGCACCAGCCCGTCTGTGTGGGCCATTTGCAGCCTGGCCCCGGGCTGGCCTGGCCACAATCAGGTCCCCAGTTTGAGTCCAGCTTGCTGGCCAGGACACAGGGATTCTGGCCAGCAGGATGCAGGCCCTGCCCACAGGTGAGCATGGACACGGAGCAGCCAGGCGAGAGCCCCCAGGTGCCAGGGGTGCAGGGGAAAGGCTGACTCTGGCTGGCGGGGCTGGAGGAAGTCAGGAAGACTTCCTGGTGGAGGTGAGGGTCTCAGCTTGGCGGAGGGGGCTGGAGGCACCGACTGTCCCGGCCCCTCGCAGGTCAGTACTGCACAGAGGACGTGGACGAGTGCCAGCTCATGCCCAACGCCTGCCAGAACGGCGGGACCTGCCACAACACCCACGGCGGCTACAACTGCGTGTGCGTCAACGGCTGGACGGGCGAGGACTGCAGCGAGAACATCGACGACTGCGCCAGCGCCTCCTGCTTCCAGGGCGCCACCTGCCACGACCGCGTGGCCTCCTTCTACTGCGAGTGTCCCCACGGCCGCACGGGTGAGCGCCCAGCCTGCCACCGGGCGGAGGGCCCTTTGGCGGTCAGGCCCGGGTGAGGGGCCTCACACAGAAGCTCACACTGCAGCTCTGTGGGGCCCATAAGGGGGGAACCCCAGGAGGGGCCTCCTGGAGTGAAGCGGGCGGCTGTGAGCCTCCTGGAATAGCTCCGGCATCGTAGGGCCCTCCACAGGGTCACTGGCTGTGTCGTGGCAGGGGGGCCCTCCCTGGGGAGCCGGGTGGGAGCGGACACCAGCTGTGGGCAGTCGGCGTTCCCAGCCCGGGGAGGTGGGGGGACAGTGACGCCGCTGATGCCCACCGCCATGCCCAGGTCTGCTGTGCCACCTGAACGACGCCTGCATCAGCAACCCCTGCAACGAGGGCTCCAACTGCGACACCAACCCCGTCAACGGCAAGGCCATCTGCACCTGCCCCTCGGGGTACACGGGGCCGGCCTGCAGCCAGGATGTGGACGAGTGCTCGCTGGGTACGGGCCGCCGGGGTGCTGGGGAACCTGTTGGACGTAGTCCGATGGGGGTAGCGGGTCTGATGGGGAGGCGGGCACAGCCCCAACTGCTCCAGAGGCCAGGGTTCCCAGAGCACCCCTTACCCGTACTGCATCCACCGCCCCCCCCGCCCCCACCAGGCGCCAACCCCTGTGAGCACGCGGGCAAGTGCATCAACACGCTGGGCTCGTTCGAGTGCCAGTGTCTGCAGGGCTACACCGGCCCGCGCTGTGAGATCGACGTCAACGAGTGTGTATCGAACCCGTGTCAGAACGACGCCACTTGTCTGGATCAGATCGGGGAGTTCCAGTGTATCTGCATGCCCGGTACGCGGCCGGCTGCCCGCCTGACCCTGGGGGTGGGGAAGTCGCATCGCCTCTGCCCCCGGCCTCCGTGCCCACCCAGGCCACAGACCCCCCACGGTTATCTGGGGAGACTTGAGCTAGGCTCTGGGGCGCAGCGGAGAGCAGGCCAGCGCTGGGCAGATGGGTCAGCCCTGGGGAGCAGGTGTGGAGAGAATGGGGCATTGCTGACCAGCCCGCTCCTGCCAGGCTACGAGGGCTTGCACTGCGAGGTGAACACGGACGAGTGTGCCAGCAGCCCCTGCCTGCAGAACGGCCGCTGCCTGGACAAGATCAACGAGTTCGTGTGCGAGTGCCCCACTGGTGAGACTGGGCCCCGCTGCCCGCCCTGCCCCTGCGTCAAGGCCGGGTCAGGTCCCCGTGGCGGGAAGGGGGCGTGAGAGCCTCACCTCCGGAGTGTGGGCAGGGGGGTGGGTTGGTTTTCAGCCCCCAGCAGACAAAGCTGGGCCGGGCAGCGTTCCTTGCCCCCACCTCGCTGAGAAGCCCGGGGCCCAGAGACCGTCCTTCCTGCTGTCGTGCCCTGGTGGGAGGAGGGCCGGCCAGCCACGCCCACCTGCGTCTGCCGGCAGCAGTGGATGTGATGGCCAGGAGGGCCTATAGAGCCTGTGGGGGCCCTGAGCCTGTCGCAGGGAACGGCTGGGGGACGCCAGGCCCGGGGAGGTGTTGGGGGTCAGAGCCCTGGACCTCCTGCGATGCAAATCAACTGTCCCAGACACCGAGCTGGGAACCGAATTCTCAGCCCAGCCCGGCTGTAGCCATGGCAACCGTCTTGGGCTGAGCCTCCTCTGAGGGGGCAGGGCGGGAGGGCTAGGACCCCAGGGGTGGGCTCTGAAAGAGGGCGAGGCAAGGATACGGGCGTTTGCCGTTTGCCCAGCCCTGGCCAAAGCACTCCCGGGCGCCCCCTGCCCCCCGACCTTGGCCAGCCAGGGCTTGGCTGTGGTGCCGTTGTGCCCCTGGCGTCTGATTGCCGTCCCCTCCCCGGCCACAGGCTTCACCGGGCACTTGTGCCAGTATGACGTGGACGAGTGTGCAAGCACACCCTGCAAGAACGGCGCTAAGTGCCTGGACGGGCCCAACACCTACACCTGCGTGTGCACAGAAGGTGCGGGGCCGTGGCCCCGGGCAGAGCGGAGGGGCAGAAGCAGGCGGTGGGGTCCAGGGGAGGGGGCTGCTCGGAGGCTGAGGCTGGAAAGGTGACCCCTCAGTATGGAGGGGGCCAAGAGCAGGGCACGTCTCTGACCCCAGGCAGTTGCGGGGGGTGCCCCAGACATCCCCAGGCTTCCCTGGCGGGAACAAGAGGACCCCGGGTCTGCTCGATGGTGTCCTGGACAGCCTGGTAACCCAGGGAGCGGCCCCCCGCCCCTGCAGGCTACACGGGGCCCCACTGCGAGGTGGACATCGACGAGTGTGACCCCGACCCCTGCCACTACGGGTCCTGCAAGGACGGCGTGGCCACCTTCACCTGCCTGTGCCAGCCGGGCTACACGGGCCACCACTGTGAGAGCAACATTAACGAGTGCCACAGCCAGCCCTGCCGCCACGGGGGCACCTGCCAGGACCGCGACAACGCCTATCTCTGCTTCTGCCTCAAGGGGACCACAGGTGCCTGGCCCCGGGCAGCTGTGGGGCTGGCGGGGGGCAGCTGCAGATGAGCGAGCAGGAGCGCGTGACCACCTCCGGTCTCCCACCCCCAGGACCCAACTGCGAGATCAACCTGGATGACTGCGCAAGCAACCCTTGCGACTCCGGCACGTGTCTGGACAAGATTGACGGCTACGAGTGTGCCTGTGAGCCAGGCTACACAGGTGAGCCGCCCAGGATTCGGGGGCCTGCAGGGCTCTGCTCTCCCGCCTGCGTCGGGGCCTTGACTTGCAGATCAGGGTCTCAGGACTATGGGGGCCCAGCTCTCGGGCCAGCAGCCTTGGCGGCTGTCGGCAGAGGCTCTGGAAGGGCCGGGGGCGGGGGGTGGGTCTGGCTGACGCTGGGATGGACATCCTTGAACCTGGCATGCTGGGTGAGAAGCAGCCCAGCAGGCTCACAGTGGAGCCAGGCTCCCGGTGCACATGCTGCCCTCTGCCCCGAGCGTGTCCAGCGTGGGCCCTGGGTCCCGGGAGCAGAGCTTGTATCGGTGAGAGTCTGAACCTCGGGAGGGCCTGGGATGGAGCGGGGGGAGGGGGGTGCTCACAGAGAGGGAGACTGAGGCTCCGAGGGCGGGGAGCCCGACCCCTCTCCTGCTCCTGGTGTCTGAGCTGCTGGGACGCCCGCAGGGAGTATGTGTAACATCAACATTGACGAGTGTGCGGACAGCCCTTGCCACAACGGGGGCACCTGCGAGGATGGCATCAACGGCTTCACCTGTCGCTGCCCCGAGGGCTACCACGACCCCACCTGCCTGTCTGAGGTCAACGAGTGCAGCAGCAACCCCTGCATCCATGGGGCCTGCCGCGACAGCCTCAACGGGTGCGTCCTTGGAGCCCCGCCCTGGGGGGGGTGTGGGGGGAGCTGGCAGGTCTTGGGCGGAGCAGACAGGTGCTCCCCAAGGATGGGTCTGCCGTGGGAGCCCTGAAGGGTGCCATGCACGGGCGCTCGCTCGGCTCCTGGTCTGAGCCCAGCACTGCCCTCAGCTCCGAGTATGACCAGGGAACGCGTCTATGCCAAGGCAGCAGACCAGAGGTGAGATCTCTGAGAGTGGAAGGGGTGTCTTGGGTCATGTCTGAGCCCCTTTGGGCCACAGCTCAGTCGGTAAAGAATCAGCCTGTGATGCAGGAGACCCAGGTTCGATTCCTGGGTCGGGAAGATCCCCTGGAGAAGGAAATGGCAATCCACTCCAGGATTCTTGCCTGGGAAATGCCATGGACAGAGGAGCCTGGCGGGCTACAGTCCATGGGGTTGCGAGAGCCGGACACGACTCAGTGACCAAACCACCACTGAGCTTCCGTAAGGAGGCTGCGAAGGTCATCCGAGGCTGAGGCTGGGGGCCGGGGCCTTCTGTCCCACCCTGCCCGCCGAGGACGGGAGAGGGGCTGCAGGGCAAGTTAATCACCAACTGCCAGTGATGTATTCAGTCACGCCTGTGTGAGGAAGCCTCCATAAAAAGGCCAAGTGCGGGAGTTCAGAGAGCTTCCGGGTTGGCGAACAGGTGCTGGGATGGGGTGGGGACCAGCTCTGAGCCCTTCCCCATCCCTGGCCCCGTACGTCTCTTCCGTCGGGCTGTTCCAGGTTTCCCTGCTTATAGTAAACCGTTGATCTAGTAAGTCAAACAGTTTTTCTGAGTTTTGTGAGCCGTTTCTGCAAATTTCAAAGGAAGAGGTCTGGTTCCTGGCTGTTTGGTCAGAAGTAGAGGTGGCAACTTGGGGCTTGGGGTTAGTGTCTGACCTGGGGCCAGTCTAGTGGGTCCCATTCCTCGCTGGGGGGTAGAGGGCAGTCTGCGCTGACTCCAGGCACTTAGGGCCAGGACTGGGTTGCGGGACACCCAGCTGGTGTGGGAACCCCGCCCATACATGTGGTGCCAGAACATTAGAGTGTAGAGAAGCTGACTTTTAGTTTCCGACACCCACTACGTGCCTGGCATTGGCTCTATCTAAATGGGGTGATGGACATGGCAGGGACCACACGCCCTCGTTTTGCACAGAGAGGGTAAGCAGCCTGTTCAGGGTCAAGCAGCAGGTGAACAGTGGATGGTCTCCTGACCACTGCTCTGAACTGGGCACTGTCCCAAACCCTGACCACCATCTTAGTCGAGGTGGGCTATTTAAAGTCGTTTAAAGGACTCCAAGGGTCAGAGCGGGCCAGTGTCTCCATCTAATCAGGTCGTAGGACGGTGGCAGAGTCTGGGTTGCTCCCAGCCTAGGCCCCGCCCTCTCTGGCTACACCTGAGCCGCCGTGTGGTCGCCTCTGCAGGTACAAGTGTGACTGTGACCCCGGGTGGAGTGGGGCCAACTGTGACGTCAACAACGACGAGTGTGAGTCGAACCCCTGCGTCAACGGGGGCACGTGCAAGGACATGACCAGCGGCTACGTGTGCGCCTGCCGGGAGGGCTTCAGCGGTGAGTGGGACGGTGCAGGCCCTGGGGGCCACGTGGAGCCCGGACACAGGCCAGCTGTCGAGAACCCCGGTGGCTCCTGGACCCGCTGGTGTGGGTTCCCAGGTCCCAGGCTCAGGGCAGGGCTTTTCCTCCACGCCAGGCAGAACTTGGCCATAGCACCGGGGTGACGGCCACACCGACCGCGTTTCCTCTCTCTCCAGGGCCCAACTGCCAGACCAACATCAACGAGTGCGCATCCAACCCGTGTCTGAACCAGGGCACGTGTATCGATGACGTGGCGGGGTACAAATGCAACTGCCTCTTGCCCTACACAGGTATGGGCGGGGCCTGGAGGGCAGGGGCGGGGCCTGTGGTGTGGGCGGGGCCTGGAGGGCAGGGGCGGGGCCTGTGGTGTGGGCGGCTCTGGAGGGCAGGGGCGGGGCCTCGGCAGGTGGCGCAGGTGGCTGAGGTGCAGGGCGGCCTTCCTGGGCTGGCCTTGTCTGCATGCCTCTGCAGGCACCCCAAAGGCCCTGCTCTGTGCTCCGAGCCTCAGGCCTGGCTGCGTTAGGGCCTTGCCCTGCAGGTGTCTTTGCTCATAAAATAACCAGGTGCCTGGGAGAAAATTTGAGCACAAGCAAGTCCCTACTTGGGGGACCTGCCTGGGAGGTGGCCCCCTTGGCGGGGGAGCTGGGCCTGGTCTGTCAGCCTCCCCGCCTGCTGTTCAGGCTGCCCTGGAGGTAGGGGGGCCAGGCTGCCCTCCCCACTGCTGGCCAGGCCTGAGGGAGTCCTTTGATGGCGGGCCCTCTTTGTGTGGGGAAACAAGGAGCCCTGTGTTCCTGCTGAGAGTGGCGGGAGACGGGTCCCTGGCATCTCAGCTGCTGCCATTGGCCCGGCCGGGGGAGGCGGGATGTGGGTCCCCTCCTGAGGAGAGATTTGGCAAGTACTAAAAAATGGAATTCACACACGCTCAGGCCACCAGGCCCCCTGGGGATGGGGCAGGGGGTGCTGCCGTTGGGGATGGTCCTGAGAGGCCCCCATAGGCAGGGGTGGGGCCCATGACTGCGGTTCTCACGACACCGGCGGCCTGTGGTCCGAGCAGTGTTTTCTTTGACTGAAGCTGGGGACCTGGACTTTCTCTCCTCGGCCGGTGAGGAAACGCCCCCCTCCCGGTGGCCGCCCAGGGCACACCCGAGTCCCTTTCGGACACGCTGCCATCGGGGCTGGCGGCCGGCGGGGAGGAGCCGGCCTGTGCTGACCCGCTTCCCGTCCGCCCGCTTCCTGCTTCCCTCTGCACAATTGTCGGAAACCCTGGCGAATTTCCTGCCGGCTGGGGTCACTGTGGAAACCGATAGAATGAAAGGCCCGGGCCGGTCACCCCCGCGGGCCGGGGAGATAATGGGCGGCCGGGAAGATAACGCTTCCTCGCGGGCTCGGGACACAGCCCCGTGGGCCGTAAACAGGAAACCCCGCATTGGGCTCTCAGGGAGGAAAGGTCACCCAGAGTGCCGGGGTCCAGGCAGACTCCCGCTCCCACCCGGGGTCCTGACGCCGTGTCCGGTGCTCCCCTGATAAGCAGCCATGCTGAGGGCTGAGGCTGGCACGTTCCCTGCAGTCACAGCCTTTGCTCAGGGGCCTCCCAAGATGGGCACTAGCCGCCCAAGGCACCGAACCCCTGGAATCAGCTCCCAGGCCACTGGCTCAGTACAGGGCCCTTTGCCACCAGCAGAGCATGAGGCTGGGAGCCAGTCCAGGGCCCCTGTGACGTTGTGTGTGGGGGGGTTGTCAGGCCCGGCCCAGCCCTTGCTCCTGGCACTATCGGGGGCTGGGGCCCAGGCCATTCCCCCAGCCTGTGGGGGCCCAAGTGTTCCCCTGGTTCACATTCAGGCACTCACACAGCCAGGGGCCCGGTGCCCCGCTGTGTGTACCCCCCGCCCCCCACGCAGGGCAACCAGACGTGCTTGGACGGTAGAACCCCCTGTTGATGGTGGCTGCCGTGGCCTCTGTCAGGATGTGCCCAGGGCGTTGACCTCTGGCTGGGGCTCCTGGGGGGCTCACCACCCTGCCTGTCCCTCCCAGGGGCCACGTGTGAGGTGGTGCTGGCCCCATGTGCCCCCGGGCCCTGCAGAAACGGCGGTGAGTGTCGGGAGTCAGAGGACTATGAGAGCTTCTCCTGTGCCTGCCCCGCGGGCTGGCAGGGTGAGTCCGGGGGGTGGGACAAAGGGAGGCTCGGAGAGGCTCGGGGGCCACGGGCTGGCAGGGGGAGTCCGGGGTGGTGGGACAAAGGGAGGCTCGGAGAGGCTCGGGGGCCACGGGCTGGCAGGGTGAGCCCAGGAGGATAGGGTGGGGAGCCTCGGAGAGGCTCGGGGGCCACGGGCTGGCAGGGTGAGCCCAGGAGGATAGGGTGGGGAGCCTCGGAGAGGCTCGGGGGCCACGGGCTGGCAGGGGGAGTCCAGGGGACGCTGGTACTGGGTTGGGAGAGGCTCGGAGAGGCTCAGGGGCCACGGGCTGGCAGGGGGAGTCCAGGGGACGCTGGTACTGGGTTGGGGGAGGCTCGGAGAGGCTCGGGGGCCATGGGCTGGCAGGGTGAGCCCAGGAGGATAGGGTGGGGAGCCTCGGAGAGGCTCGGGGGCCACGGGCTGGCAGGATCAGCCCAGAGGGTGGGGGGACGGGGGTGGGGAGGCTCGGGGGCTTCAGGCGACTCTTGCTAGTGAGCCCCCGTCCTTGGGGGATGAGCCAGTGGGCTGCAGGACCCTCCTAGGCTCGAAGGTCTGTCTCCTGCTTGGCCCAAAGTCAGGGGGCAGCCCTTTGGAGAGCTCCCCCCTCCCCGGACGCCCCCAGAGGGTTGTCCTGTGGCACTGGAGGGCCTGCTCTGGGGGGGCAGGCAGTGCCCCGTGGGTACTGGCCGAGCCAGCGACTCTCGTCCCCTTCCCCAGGGCAGACCTGCGAGATCGACATCAACGAGTGCGTGAAGAGCCCGTGCCGCGCGGGCGCCTCCTGCCAGAACACCAACGGCAGCTACCGCTGCCACTGCCAGGCGGGCTACACAGGGCGCAACTGCGAGACGGACATCGACGACTGCCGGCCCAGTGAGTGGCCGGCCGGCCCCGCCTCTGAGACGCCCAGACCCGTGTCCCCAGGCGGGCGCGGGGCAGGGAGCGTGCCAGGGTCACGTGGGAGGGTGGGCAGGGCAGTACCGGGTGCACGCTTGGCGCTGGCAGCCCTCTCGATCCAGCTGGACCTTTCGGAAGGGGCTGGAGGAAGGGCTGGGGCAGGGCTGGGTGGCTGCTGTCGACCAGCGAGGTGGTCGTGGGCAGTTCCAGGGGCTGTGGTGCCAGGCTGATGGGCCCCCTACTCGTCCATCCTAGCATCTCCCAGCCGGACTCCTGGGCTCCTCTCCCCGGGGCCGCAGCTGCCCCGTCCAGCGTGGCTCTTAACCTAGTTGTCCTGACCCCTGAGGAATGGGGCTCCCACGACCTGCAGTCCAAGAGAGGCCGAGTGCCTCATCTGGCATTACCAGCAGGGCAGGGAGGCCTGTGGCCACGGCCTGTGTGGGTCTCACTGTTAAGCCTGCCCACCCTTATGGCCTGGGGACTGGGAGCTTGTGGGGCAGCATAGACCCCAAGCTCATGATTCGGCCTGCTGGACTGGGCTCCCTGCGGAACACCCCAGGGGCAGTGCCAGGAGCTTGCAGCTTTGGTCGCCCTGGCAGAGGGGTGGTGCCCAGCTCTCAGGCCTGCTCTCCGGTCCCCTCGCAGACCCGTGCCACAACGGGGGCTCCTGCACAGACGGCATCAACACGGCCTTCTGCGACTGCCTGCCCGGCTTCCAGGGCGCCTTCTGCGAGGAGGACATCAACGAGTGCGCCAGCAGCCCCTGCCGCAACGGCGCCAACTGCACCGACTGTGTGGACAGCTACACCTGCACCTGCCCCACGGGCTTCAGTGGCATCCACTGCGAGAACAACACGCCCGACTGCACGGAGAGGTGCGAGGGTCGGCCACGGGGCCACGCGCGGCACCGGCAGACCTGTGTACCCAGCAGATGTCCGCCTGGGGGCGGGCACTTGGTGCCAGTGTGAGACACCGTTCCTCCTGAAAGGGCCGTTGTCCATTCTCCCTTGGGGATTAGAAGCAGGAGCCCTGTGGTTTATCCTCAGGAACTGCTGTTCCTCCTTCCATTAGCCGGGGACCTCGTAACTGGCGTGTGTCCTTATTTGCCTTGGCTGCCAGGAAGCTCGGCGTGGAACGTCACACTTGTCCCCGGTTTCTAGCATTTATCTCCCACGCGGTCTGGTTTCTGCTCATCTTTGTCTTGATCGCGACACACCTGTGTGTGATATGAGGCTCCTCTCAGCACAAGTTCTAAAGAAGGCAGAGAAAGGAGTGTGGTGTGGTGTGAAAGCCTGGGGTTCCCTGGGACTCCTTCTGGCCTCCCCGAGCTCAGCCAGGCTGTTGCCGGCCTGTCCTGGTGCCCAGACCCCTGTGGCCACCCTGATCGGCGGTGAGGGTGCCGGCATGGATGTACCTGCTTGGGCAGGGTCCTGCCCCCAACTCACCACCCCCTTGCTGCCTGCCCACCTCCAGCTCCTGCTTCAACGGCGGTACCTGCGTGGATGGCATCAACTCCTTCACCTGCCTGTGTCCACCTGGCTTCACGGGCAGCTACTGCCAACATGACGTCAACGAGTGTGACTCTCGGCCCTGCCTGCACGGCGGCACCTGCCACGACAGCTACGGCACCTACACGTGCACCTGCCCGCAGGGCTACACGGGCCTCAACTGCCAGGTGAGGGGCCCGGGCACACTGAGCACCCCAGCCGGGTGAGGGGGGGCCCGGGCACACGCCGAGCGCCCCGGCCGGGTGAGGGGGCGCCCCGGCACACGCCGAGCGCCCCGGCCGGGTGAGGGGGCCTGGGCACACGCCGAGCGCCCGGGCCGGGTGAGGGGGCGCCCCGGCACACGCCGAGCGCCCTGGCCGGGTGAGGGGGCCCGGGCACATGCCCAGTGCCTTGGCCGGGTGAGGGGGCCCGGGCACACGCCGAGCACCTCGGCCGCATGCCTGGGCCCCTCGCCTGGATTCCAGCTGGCTCTCCCACCCCTGGGAGCCGAGGAGGGGCCAGATAAGGAGGCAGAGGTGGTGAGCAGGGCGGTTTCCAGCTCAGGCAGCAGAGGCCACAGAGCAAGAACAAGGACCAGCTGTTGGGGGGGAAGGCGGCTGAACGCCAGTGTTTGCATGAAGACTGTGTAAAAGTATCAGAGGTTTATCTTATTTAAAGATGTTCACACACAAAACACCAATTAGAAGAGAGCTGTTTCCTTCTTAAGAAAAATCTTCCTCCAAGGAAAGGCAGCCTGTTGTCTGGATTCACCACCAAGGGCCCAGAGCAAGAGAGGGGCCCCCGTAGCCCCAGTTGCTCCCGAGCAGGGGGGCCCCGTGGGCCTCGGTGTCCATTTCTGTGGACTGGGGGGAGGTCACGGGCCACCTTGGGCGCGAGGGTTTCTGGCGCCCATGTGTGTCCCCCGCCGGGTGGGCTGGGCCCGTGGGGGCGGCGGGTGGGGTGTGAGCAAGGCTGCCCCCTCGTCCCCAGACCCTTGTGCGCTGGTGCGACTCGTCCCCCTGCAAGAATGACGGCCGGTGCTGGCAGACCAACGCGCTCTACCGCTGTGAGTGCCACAGCGGCTGGACCGGCCTCTACTGTGACGTGCCCAGCGTCTCCTGCGAGGTGGCCGCGCGGCAGCAAGGTAAGCAGCCCAGGCTTCTCTGTGCCCACTGGGCATCCGACCTCTGAGGTCAGGAGGTGTGCTGCCCAAGGCGCGAGGTGGCCCCTGGGGAGGGGAGCTGGGGCCTCACGCTCCGCCTGCTGCGTCCCCCGCAGGCGTCAACGTGACCCACTTGTGCCGGAACGGGGGCCTCTGCATGAATGCGGGCAACACACACCGCTGCCACTGCCAGGCCGGCTACACGGGCAGCTACTGCGAGGAGCAGGTGGACGAGTGCTCGCCCAGCCCCTGCCAGAACGGGGCCACCTGCACCGACTACCCCGGCGGCTACTCCTGTGAGGTGGGCACCCGGCCCTGGGGCGGGGGTGTGTGTGTCTGGCCTGAGTGCTGCCGAGGGCCAGGCCCTGGGCTGGGAGCCAATGCGGCAGGGAAGACTAGACTCATCGGGAGGGCTGGGTGATCAGGAAAGACTGCTTGGAGGAGCTGTCCTCTGGGGGCACCTGCAAGAGGGAGACCCTGAGAAGCAGGCCAGGGTTTCCCCTCCCCCAGGTTCACCCACCTCTATACTAACTCCCACCTCGGGCAGTGAACCGCAGCTTACCAGGGCCCTTACCAGGGTCTCCACTTGGGTCCTTCTGGTAGGAGGGCTTTGCGAGGCAAGAGGGTAGCTCGTGGGGCCCCGTCGGCCCGCACAGGGGTAGGGGGCACCCCGGCTGCCCACTGAGCCTCAGGCCCACGCCTCGCCGTCCCCTGCAGTGTGTGGCCGGCTACCACGGGGTGAACTGCTCCGAGGAGGTGAACGAGTGCCTGTCCCAGCCCTGCCGGAACGGAGGCACCTGCATCGACCTCACCAACACCTACAAGTGTTCCTGCCCCCGCGGCACACAGGGTAGGCTTGGCCACACCTGGGGAGGGCGTCGGGGGCTGGTCGCCAGCGTCCACCTCCTGGACGTCTGACCCCCGGCCGGGGCACACCTGTGGGAGGCGTGGGGCTCGAGAGCGGCCACGTGGGGTCTGATGGTGCCCGGCTTGCAGGCGTGCACTGCGAGATCAACGTGGACGACTGCAACCCCCCCATCGACCCCGTGTCCCGGGGCCCCAAGTGCTTCAACAACGGCACCTGCGTGGACCAGGTGGGCGGCTACAGCTGCAGCTGCCCGCCCGGCTTCGTGGGTGAGCGCTGCGAGGGGGATGTCAACGAGTGCCTGTCCAACCCCTGCGACGCCCGTGGCACCCAGAACTGCGTGCAGCGCGTCAACGCCTTCCACTGCGAGTGCCGCGCCGGCCACACCGGTGCGTGCCGCCCTGGTCGGGGGTGGCGGGCGGCGCTGGGGGCGGGGGGTCGGCGCCTCACGCCACTCTTGTCCCCAGGACGCCGCTGCGAGTCAGTCATCAACGGCTGCAAAGACAGGCCCTGTAAGAATGGGGGTAGCTGTGCAGTGGCCTCCAACACGGCCCGTGGGTTCATCTGCAAGTGCCCAGCGGTAGGTGCCATGGGCAGCAGATTGTGGGGAGGGCTTCTGGTCTGAAGGGGGCAGGAGGACACCCCCGCTCAGCACGCCTAGTGCCCTGGGGTGGCCAGAACTGCCCCGCCGCCCCCCGCCCCCAGCCTGCGGGTGAGCTGGAAGGCAAAAGGTGGCGTGTGTCTGGACTCCACTCTCCGCGTTCCCCTCAAGACAGTTTTTCTTGTGTCTTTATGTTTAGAGCGGTTTAGTAGAAAATTGGTGCAGGAGGGTTCCTGTGCACCCTCGCCCCCTGCACACCCAGCTTTCCCATTATTAACATCTTGCTCGCCTGTGGGCTTCCCCGGTGGCTCAGACAGTAGAGTTTGCCTGCAGTGCGGGAGGCCAGGCTTCGATCCCTGGGTCAGGAAGATCCCCTGGAGAAGGAAATGGCAGCCCACTCCAGTATTCTTGCCTGGAAAATCCCTCATGGACAGAGGAGCCTGGCGGGCTACAGTCCCTGGGGCCACAGAGAGTCGGACATGACTGAGTGCCTTCACTTTCGCTTTCTTTTGCATTTGGGGAACACTGTTACCGTCAACGACCAACATTAACATGTTGCTAAATGACCTGTACACTGACACGCTCAGTTCAGTCCACTCCACGTCGTGTGTTCCTGGGCTCTGACACACCCGGTGCTATGAGAGCCCTGTTGCAGGATCCCAGGAGGCCGTCAGTTTGCCCAGAAGTGCCCCAGGCTCCTACTGTGCCCACCCCTCCCTCCTTCCCTCCCGATTCCTGGGAACCCCCCCACCCCCGAGTGTTTCGTGTTGACTTTCTTTAAAAGGAAAGCCCGCCAGCCCTTGTGGGTGGGTGGGGGACGCAATGGAGCAGCCAGGCGGGTCCCCAGCACTTGGGGGTGCCGGCTCACCCCTCACACCCACGTGGCCCCTCCTGCAGGGCTTCGAGGGCGCCACGTGCGAGAACGACGCCCGCAGCTGCGGGAGCCTGCGGTGCCTGAACGGCGGCACGTGCATCGCGGGCCCGCGCAGCCCCACCTGCCTGTGCCTGGGCCCCTTCACCGGCCCCGAGTGCCAGTTCCCGGCCAGCAGCCCCTGCGTGGGCGGCAACCCCTGCTACAACCAGGGCGTCTGTGAGCCCACCGCCGAGAGCCCCTTCTACCGCTGCCGCTGCCCCGCCAAGTTCAACGGGCTCCTGTGCCACATCCTGGACTACAGCTTCGGGGGCGGCGTGGGCCTCGACATCCCCCCGCCACAGATCGAGGAGACCTGCGAGCTCCCTGGCTGCCGCGAGGAGGCCGGCAACAAGGTCTGCAGCCTGCAGTGCAACAGCCACGCGTGCGGCTGGGACGGCGGCGACTGCTCCCTCGACTTCGACGACCCTTGGCAGAACTGCACGCAGTCCCTGCAGTGCTGGAAGTACTTCAGCAACGGCCGCTGCGACAGCCAGTGCAACTCGGCCGGCTGCCTCTTCGACGGCTTCGACTGTCAGCGCGCAGAAGGCCAGTGCAAGTAAGGCGTGAGGGGACGCCACTCCACGTCCGTGATGTCCCGCGGGGCTGGTGGGGGGCAGGCGAGGGGGCCGTCCGCTCACCAGCAGGAGCGGAGCGGGTGGGAGGACACTGGGCTTCACGGGCAGGGCAGTGCACAGCTGGGTGCTGGCCGAGGGTCTCCGGGTGGACAGGAGCAGGTGTGGCCCCAGGGGACCCAGGCGTGGAGGGGGCCCTGAGCTGTTGCCGTGTGCCCCCAGCCCCCTGTACGACCAGTACTGCAAGGACCACTTCAGGGACGGGCACTGCGACCAGGGCTGCAACAGTGCGGAGTGCGAGTGGGACGGGCTGGACTGTGCGGAGCATGTGCCCGAGCGGCTGGCGGCCGGCACGCTGGTGCTGGTGGTGCTCATGCCGCCCGAGCAGCTGCGCAACCGCTCCCTGCACTTCCTGCGCGAGCTCAGCCGCCTGCTGCACACCAATGTGGTCTTCAAGCGTGATGCCAGTGGCCAGCAGATGATCTTCCCCTACTACGGCCGCGAGGAGGAGCTGCACAAGCACCCCGTCAGGCGCTCCGTGGACGGTGGGGCCCCACTGCTCCTGGGCGGCGCGGGCAGACGCCAGCGCAGGGAGCTGGACCCCATGGACATCCGCGGGTGAGCGAGCCCCTCCTAGCGGCCTCCACGCCCTGACCCTCAGGGCTACCCCCCTGCCAGAGAGGGCAGCACTGTCCTCCCAAGATGGGGAAAGAGACCTGGGATTTCAGCTCCCGTGACGGGCGAGCGGCAGAGACAGCATTCCTGCCCGGGCTCAGCTCTCAGGGAGGCGAGGGACTGGGCTCTGGACACCTCCATCCTTCCGAGTTGGGGACCAAGGCCGCCCGTGGCTCTGTAGGAGCCCCACTGCCGGCAGGGGAGCGCTCCGAGGAGTGTCGGTGTGAGCACCACGCATGCCCTGCTGGTGCTGGACAAGGCGAGCCCTCAGGGCCACTGTGCACCTCCAGGCTTGTTCCTGTCCAGACCCAGCTCTCCGCCTGCACAGGCTGCCCCCCTGGGGTTCTGGGAGCACCCTCTCTCCCCGCCCATCCATCAGGGTGACTCCACAGGAGCCAGAGCCTGTCCCTGGGGGCAGGCTGGCCGGGTGGGTGCCAGGAGGGGGCTGGCACCCAAGCCCCCTGACCTGGGCTCTCCCCCTACCTCAGGTCCATCGTCTACCTGGAGATCGACAACCGGCAGTGCGTCCAGTCATCCTCCCAGTGCTTCCAGAGCGCCACGGACGTGGCCGCCTTCTTGGGCGCGCTGGCCTCGCTGGGCAGCCTTAACATCCCCTACAAGATCGAGGCTGTGCAGAGTGAGTGGCCAGCCCTGCTCCCCCAGCTGCACTCCCACGGGAGCTCTGGACTGTCCTGGGAGGGGTTGTGCATGGGAGACGGTCTCCCAGCTGCACCCCCACCCCGGGATGCTCTTGTTCTTTGCGCCAGTTGCCACCCACGGGGGCGTGTGTCACGCCATCCAGAGTTCGGGGAGCGCTTTTCTGGGGTTTCCCACCGGGCACGCTCTCTCTCCCGTAGCAACAGCTGTCAGCGAGGCTGGCCCAAGGGAGTCCACACATCCACCAGCAAATGTTGGAGGGGAGACTTTTCTCGCCCCACCCCTTCCTCCCGATTTTTCTTTGTTGGGTATTATTTCAAAATCATTACAGTTTTTTTTTTTTTTTTTTAAAGAGAGAGAAAGCAAAGAATTGATCGATGTCATGTGAAGTGTTGAAGTTTGTATCTGGAAAATCCCCCTAAATCCTTTGTCTTAACAGCTCGATGCGAGTGCAGCGATTTGAAGTTGCCTAATCCTTCTCCCTTAAAGGAGAAAAAAGTAAAAGCTGTCTCCAGATAGCCGGCTGGTGCAGGAGAGAATTTAGCGATAGTTTGCAATTCTGATTAATCGCGTAGAAAATGACCTTATTTTGGGGGGCGGGATGGAGGCGAGCGGGCGAGGACGCGCCGGGCCGCGGAGCCAGCGCGCTGCCCCCGGCCGACGGCCTGCCTGGCTGCGCGGCCTGATGTCCGGGCGCCCGCCCGCGGCCGCTGTGCCCGCAGGTGAGACGGTGGAGCCGCCCCCGCCGCCGCCGCTGCACTTCATGTATGTGGCTGTGGTGGCCTTCGTGTTGCTGTTCTTCGTGGGCTGCGGGGTGCTGCTGTCGCGGAAGCGCCGGCGGCAGCATGGCCAGCTCTGGTTCCCTGAGGGCTTCAAGGTGTCGGAGGCCAGCAAGAAGAAGCGGCGCGAGCCCCTCGGCGAGGACTCCGTGGGCCTCAAGTCAGTGGGCGCGGCGGGGCGTCTGGGTGGGGCCGGGCTTGCGGGAGGCGGGGCTGCCCCTCCCCTCCTCCGCGGCGCCGGCCTCGGGCCCGGGCATGGGCGGGGCCTGGAAGGGGAGGGAATCTCCCTGGACCCCCGCTCCCCGCTTAGTCGCACCTCCCCTCGGCCCCGTCACCCCCAGGCCCCTGAAGAACTCCTCGGACGGCGCCCTCATGGACGACAACCAGAACGAGTGGGGCGACGAGGGCCTGGAGGCCAAGAAGTTCCGGGTGAGTCGGGGCTCCAGGGTCCCTGCCCCACCCCGCCCCGCGCCACGGCGTGACCCTCTGCTCCACGCCCTTCCTTAGTTCGAGGAGCCCGTGGTCCTCCCTGACCTGGACGACCAGACGGACCACCGGCAGTGGACCCAGCAGCACCTGGACGCCGCCGACCTGCGCGTGTCTGCCATGGCCCCCACGCCTCCCCAGGGCGAGGCGGATGCCGACTGCATGGACGTGAACGTCCGCGGGCCGGGTAGGTGGCTGGCCAGACACGCCGCCCCCCACCCGGGGCTCCACCCCCAGGCACCTGGTGGCATTGGGCAGCCCGCGCTTCCCTGACCTGGTGACCCGCCCACCCCCCTGTCCCAAGCCTCAGGGTCGGTACCTGAAAACTCCCCAGGCCTTGGAGGGGGTGAGGACCCCCAGGAGTTGGTCAGCCTCCTTGCTGCCTCCCCTCTAGGAGTACAGGTCTCAAAGTGTGCTTTGCCCTCAGAGTTGATTTCTTCTTTCAAAATGCATCTTTTGAGACACCCAGAGTGCCTGTTAGCTTGCCTCCTCTGTCTCCTGGACGGGGCTGTGGGTGAAGGTCTCGGGCAGGTCAGGACGTGGAGCCCACCAGCTACCTGGCAGCTGGACTTGGTTCTGCCCTCGGGGAGCTTAGACGGATTGCACTGGTGCTGGGCAGTGTGGCCGTGTGCACTGGGCCTCTGTGGGCTGCGCCCCCGCTGAGGTCTGTTACCCCCGGGAGCAGCTGCCAGGGGCCAGCCTTCCTGACCTGGCCCCGTCCCTGTCCTGCCCCGCTGCAGACGGCTTCACGCCCCTCATGATCGCCTCCTGCAGCGGAGGGGGCCTAGAGACTGGCAACAGCGAGGAGGAGGAGGACGCGCCCGCGGTCATCTCGGACTTCATCTACCAGGGCGCCAGCCTGCACAACCAGACGGACCGCACCGGCGAGACCGCCCTGCACCTGGCCGCCCGCTACTCGCGCTCCGACGCGGCCAAGCGCCTGCTGGAGGCCAGCGCGGACGCCAACATACAGGACAACATGGGGCGCACCCCGCTGCACGCGGCCGTGTCTGCCGACGCACAGGGCGTTTTCCAGGTGGGCAGCCATCACGCGCCCTTCTGCGTGCCCTCGCCTGCCTTCCCTCCTTCCTGGTCTGGGCCCAGAGCCCTGATTCCAAGCCTGGCCAGAGCAGGGACAGCTGGGGTTCCCCCCGCACCCCAAACCTTTGTACCCTGGAGGGGGCGTGAGGCCAGGGAGGGTGTCAAATCCTCTGTGGCATCCCCTCGGGGCAGCCAGGCTGGTGGTGCTAAAGCAGGAGAGGCCACAGGGACCTACAGGGGCAGGACCTCCTTACTGTCACCCAAGACAGGCCCATCCCCTGCGCCTGCCCCTCCCGGCCCCCAAGCCCTCCCCGCTTTGGCTGCAGGCATCGATCGCTTCTGGCGATGGGGAGAAGGGCTAGAGGCTGCTGATTGCTGCCTGCAAGCAGCAGTGGGGGGGCGGCTCTGGCCTTGCTGGGCTTCCAGGATGAGGATGGATTAGGGACATGGGTGCCTGGGTCTCTGGGGAGCATCCCTGGCAGAAGCAGCTTTTGAAAGCTGCCAGCCGGTCCCCTGGCCACAAACCCCCAGGCCCCGGGCCATGCTGCTCTGCACAGACGAGCAGGTAAATGGGGCACAAATGGGGGGTGTCACAAAAGTCTAATGATTTCCGACATGTTGTCTTTTATGGAAATGAGAGATTGGGGACAATTAAACGAGCCCCTGGAGGCAGGCCCTGGCCGAGTTTGCCCAGGCGGTCTCTGTGGCACGTAGAGACATTCCCTTGGGCGCTTCTCGGGGTGATGCCGGTCCACACACAGCTCCTCCCCAGCTCCTTTCGTCCCCCCCTCCCGCCTGCGAACAATGACCATCCTTCTCTCTCATGCTCCAGCCCCACCCCTCCGGCAGAGCCTGGTGGAGTTCTGCCCACTCCCCAGGCTCCCATGCCACGTGTGTCCGGGCTCCCTGGGGCCACCCGACCCCAGGAGGGCTGCATTCGAATCGGGTTGAGTCCCAAGCACGTGTCCCGGAGCGGGCGGGGGCCTCACGCTCACACTTGCTGAGCCCGAGACTTTCCCTGTGGTCCAGATCCTGATCCGGAACCGAGCCACCGACCTGGATGCCCGCATGCACGACGGCACGACCCCGCTGATCCTCGCTGCCCGCCTGGCCGTGGAGGGCATGCTGGAGGACCTCATCAACTCTCACGCCGACGTCAACGCTGTGGATGACCTGGGTGAGTCCGGCTGGGCCAGCCCGAGGGACGGGGCACACCACGGCCACCTGCCCACCCCTACCCGCCTGCCGACCTCGGACCTGCTTGCCGACTCCTGACCCGCCCTCTGCTCCCCTCGCAGGCAAGTCCGCCCTGCACTGGGCAGCCGCGGTGAACAACGTGGAGGCTGCTGTCGTGCTGCTGAAGAACGGGGCCAACAAGGACATGCAGAACAACAAGGTGGGCTGGCTGGCGCGACACTTCCCCTCTGCCACTCCTTCCCGACCGGGGGACCCCGAGCCACGACTTCAGCTTCTGGGCCTCGGCTCCCTAACCCGTAAAGTCCCAGGAGAAGCCCCGGGGAAACAGAGACGTGGACCCCGTAGTGGGTGCCCGTGTGGTCGGCGCTCCCTGCCTCCCTCTGGCCACATTATCAGTCCCCTCCCGGGCCCAGGGCATGGGCAGCTGCAGCTGTCCCCCCGCCCCCATGTCACTGTGACCTGCGACCTCACCTCTGTCCTTGGCTGTCACCGGCCAGGGCGGGTTGACCCAGATGGTGCATGCTGAGCCAAGAGGCCGGTGGGCTAGGTGGGGGGCTCTGCATTGCCAGGCCCCCAGATGGAACGGTGGGTGTCCACCTTCTACACGTGGACCGCCTCCGGCCTCCCTCAGCCTCGCCGCAGTCTGTCCCTGCAGTCAAAGTGTGCTCTTTCCTTCCTGCCCAACCCCAGCCTGGCCCTGCGTCTCCTGCACTTGTCTTTGGGCTCCTGTGTCCCCGAACCCGCCCCTTCCTTCACTGACCCCTGAAGGGATCTCCTGTCCTGGGGGAGGGACGCAGGGGATGCTGTTGGGCCCGGTCACTTCTGAGTCTGCCATGGGGCAGAGGCATCATCCCACCTCCTTCTGGGGAGACAGGGTGACTGGCGTGACTGGGGTGACAGGACTGCCGTGGCAGGGCAGCAGCTGCGGCCAAGGCCACATGTATGCCAGGCAGACACCATCGGCCTCAGCCCACACAGCAGCCTCATGGGGCATACGTGGCATGTCCGCTGTACAGATGAGAAAACCACGCCCTGGGGACAGAGCTAAGATGTCAGGGTTCCTCGGGGACCAACTGGTGCCCACAGACACACTTTAGTGACCCTGAAGCCCCTGAAATCGTGGCAGGGTCTCCATCTGTGTGGTTTTGGAGGAGGGGAAGGGGGGGCACAGTCTGTTAGATTTCCTGTGGGGTCTCTGACCCCATGAAGGTGGATCCCCACTGGTTTAGAATATAGGATCCCACAGGTCCTCTGGGTCTTAGAAGATGCGTTTAAGGTGTTTTTGTTTGTAAGACGTAACAGTGATGGTAGGACTCTAGGGGGAGGGTTGAGATGAGGTGCCTCCCCTCCGCAGCAGGGCGGAGGCGGGGCTGACTGCTGGTCCATCTGGTGACTGGTGACCCCTGCACCTGCCCCCGTCTGCTCCCCCCAGGAGGAGACGCCCTTGTTCCTGGCCGCCCGGGAGGGCAGCTACGAGACCGCCAAGGTGCTGCTGGACCATTTTGCCAACCGGGACATCACAGACCACATGGACCGCCTGCCTCGCGACATCGCGCAGGAGCGTATGCACCACGACATCGTGCGGCTGCTGGACGAGTACAGCCTGGTGCGCAGCCCCCCGCTGCATGGCGCCACCCTGGGCGGCACGCCCACCCTGTCGCCCCCGCTCTGCTCGCCCAACGGCTACCTGGGCAACCTCAAGCCCCCCATGCAGGGCAAGAAGGCCCGCAAGCCCAGCACCAAGGGCCTGGCCTGCGGCGGCAAGGAGCCCAAGGACCTCAAGGCTCGGAGGAAGAAGTCCCAAGATGGCAAGGGCTGTCTGCTGGACAGCGGGAGCGTGATGTCGCCCGTGGACTCCCTCGAGTCCCCCCACGGCTACCTGTCAGACGTGGCCTCCCCACCCCTCCTGCCCTCCCCTTTCCAGCCGTCTCCCTCCGTGCCCCTCAACCACCTGCCCGGGATGCCCGAGACCCACCTGGGCGTCAGCCACCTGAGCGTGGCGGCCAAGCCCGAGATGGCGGTGCTGAGCGGGGGCAGCCGGCTGGCCTTCGAGGCAGGGCCACCACGCCTCTCCCACCTGCCCGTGGCCTCCAGCACCAGCACGATCCTGGGTTCGGGCGGCAGTGGGGGCAGTGGGGCTGTGAATTTCACCGTGGGTGGAGCTGCGGGCTTGAATGGCCAGTGCGAGTGGCTGTCCCGGCTGCAGAACGGCCTGGTGCCCAACCAGTACAACCCGCTGCGAGGGGGCGTGACGCCGGGCACCCTGAGCACGCAGGCTGCCGGCCTCCAGCATGGCACGGTGGGCCCGCTGCACGCCCCCGCCCTGTCCCAGGTGATGACCTACCAGGCCCTGCCCAGCACGCGGCTGGCCTCCCAGCCTCACCTGGTGCAGCCGCAGCAGAACTTACAGATGCAGCCGCCGAGCATGCCGCCGCAGCCAAACCTGCAGCCGCACCTCGGCGTAAGCTCGGCCGCCAGCGGCCACCTGGGCCGGAGCTTCCTGGGAGGGGAGCTGAGCCAGGCGGACATGCAGCCGCTGGGGCCCGGCAACCTGGCGGCGCACACCGTCCTGCCGCAGGACGGCCAGGTCCTGCCCACATCGCTGCCGTCCACGCTGGCCCCGCCCACGATGGCCCCGCCCATGACCACCGCCCAGTTCCTGACGCCCCCCTCCCAGCACAGCTACTCGTCCTCCCCCGTGGACAACACCCCCAGCCACCAGCTACAGGTGCCCGAGCACCCCTTCCTCACCCCGTCCCCGGAGTCCCCCGACCAGTGGTCCAGCTCCTCGCCACATTCCAACATCTCGGATTGGTCCGAGGGCATCTCCAGCCCGCCCACCAGCGTGCTGTCCCAGATCGCCCACGTCCCGGAGGCATTCAAGTAAACAGCCGGCTGCCCCCAGGACCCTGCGCTTCCTTTCCCAAGCCCTGCTGGGGCGTGTGCGTGCGCTCCATGGATGCCGGGGCCGACCAAAGGAGCTTTTTTTCAACAAATGTGTTTTTATACAAAATAAGAGGACAAGGGTTTTTAAATTTTTTTTTTTAGTATTTATTTATGTACTTTTATTTTACATGGAAACACTGCCTTTTTATTTATATGTACTGTTTTGTATGGCATCAGGTAGAAACTTTTATCTGCTCAAAGAAAATAAACTAGTTCTCAGTCATGATTTTCCTACTTAGGATAAAGACTCCTAGGTATTTGTAAAATATAAACAAAGATTCATGATGTGCAAATGCCATTTATTTATTGAGTTCCTCTTTTTTGAATCCCAAAAGAAATGATGTCAGACAAGGGTGGTCTGAGCCAGCATTGTTTAGAAAGCTCCAGGGGTGCCCGGGGCCTGCTTTGATTTCCCCAGACATCCCCTCACCCCCACCTCCAAACCCGGACCGCCCTCCTCCCAGGACTGCCTGCATCTTATGAAAAGATGCGTCTAGAGAAAGAAAAGCAAGCCCTTTCCTCTGGCACGTGGGTTACTTTGTACCTGAAGTAGGAAAGTAAAGTGTAAAATGATGTGGTTCATGCATTTCGGTGTACTTTTAAACTTTTTAAAGCTATGTCTCTCAGAACGTGTTCTTGGGGTATGCCCAGGGTACATCTCATGGTACCAATCATGAATCTTTGTTTCAGGTGCAGTATTACGTAGCTGTTCTTTGGCATTGTGAGTTCTTGTTCTTTCTGGAGTCTCCCCTGCCCCTCGCCCCTGCTGATGTTTAGCATCATGTGAGAAGTCGGAGGTGTGGCCATGTGGTGCTCACCTTGGACCCCACGTTGGGGAGGCCTCCCCCTTCCTGGGGAAAGACACTGCCGGGCCGCCCTGTTGGAGGCATCTCAACTTGAACTGCATCTCCCAGGTTCAGCGGAAGATGAACTGGCGCCCCTGGGGCCCAGTGCCGACGCGCCCGGTTTTTATAGGAGACTTGGAAAAATGTGAGTGTGTCCAGCCTCAGTGCTCAGAGACCCTGGTGCCAGGGCCTGGTGTGCCCTGGGGTGCTCGGGTCACCAGGAGCCTGCTCGCGGGCCACCCCTCCCAGTTCAGGGGGTGGGTGTGTGCCCAGGGTAGAGCAGATTTTTACGTTATCAAGTATAAGCCTGTGGCAGATACATATCTGTAAATACATTTTTAAAGGGTGATTTTGTTTAAGAAATCTGATTGGACAAATCTGTCAGGGTCGTGCTGATAAGGGATGTCAGAACCCAGGCCCCACGACCTGCAGCTGCCGAACCGTAGCTCCTGAGAGCAAAGCCGGGGGGTCCCGCGGCCCACCGCACTGAGTCTGCTGTCCCAGCCTCGCCGGGCGTGCTGTGGGGCCACCCCTAGTGGGCACGATCAGACTCTTCCTAAGATGTGGTTTCTTTTTGTGTTTTATAAGATAGAGTATAGTTTACATAAAAAGAAAACTTTTTAAAAAAGTTATCTACCTACAAAACTGTAGGTGATTAAAATGATGTATTTTTTTTCATCTTTTTTGTTAACATTGCAATAAAAATGATTCCGATGGTCGTCCAGATTTTGCTAAACTCGACTGTGGTCTTGGCTTGCTTTCTGAGAGGGAGGGAGAGCGATAGAGAGGGAATGCCAGCCCAGGCTCCTGGGTGCCAGGGTCACTTTGTCGGGTCAGATATCCAGTGTCCATCTACCCTGCCAGGCCCTGTGCAGCGGGGCAGAGACCCCACAGGGAGCAGGGCACACAGAACCCGAAAACCAGGCTCTCAGCTGTCTCTCAACTGTCTGGGTCACGGAGGGTGAGGCACCACTTACTAGCCTGGGGCCCACCACTGCAGACAGGAGGGGCACAGGGAAGAGTCCAGGCCCTGGCGTGGGGCAGAGAGAGCCACAGGAACATCTGAGCAGGGGAACTTTGCAGGGCGGGGCTGGTGACATAGTGAGTGGGGTAAGTTCTGTGACCCCCAAGGGGTGCAGGCTGGGCAGAACCACTGTCTCAGGAATCCCAAACTGGGCCGTCAAGCACAGGGCTCGGATCTTCCTCCCTCCTCCCTATGCCTTCCTCCCTACCTGCCCCCGCCCCTTCTCTGCCTGTCCCACCCCTTATGACTCCGCCCCTTCTCCACCTGGCCCCGCCCCTTCTCTGCCTGCCCCACCCCTTCTCATGACTCCACCCCTTCTCCACCTGGCCCCGCCTCTTCTCTGCCTGGCCCCGCCTCTTCTCTGCCTGGCCCGCTCCTGCCCCTTCTCTATCTGACTCCGCCCCTTCTCCACTGGACCTTACCCCTTCTCTACTTGGCTCCTCTTCTCTCTACCTGGCTCCTCCCTTTCTCTACCTGGTCCCGCCTCCACGCCAGTGGCTTCAAAACAGATTAACAGTCCACTGACCTTTTGCGCTGTGGTGTTGGAGACGACTCTCGAGAGTCCCTTGGACTGCAAGGAGATCCAACCCGTCCATCCTAAAGGAAATCAGTCCTGGGTGTTCACTGGAAGGACTGATGCTGAAGCTGAAACTCCAATACTTTTGCCACCTCATGCGAAGAGCTGACTCACTGGAAAAAGACCCTGATGCTGGAAAAGATTGAAGGCAGGAGGAGAAGGGAATGACAGAGGATGAGATGGTTGGATGGCATCACCAATTCAATGGACATGAGTTTGAGTAAACTCCAGGAGTTGGTGATGGACAGGGAGGCCTGGTGTGCATGGGGTTGCAAAGAGTCAGACACAACTGAGTGACTGAACTGAACTGAACTGACCACCTTCCGCTGCAAAGTGCCACCTGTCCCTGGCGTGGCCCATCTGGGCACAAGGGTGAACCCAAGATTTCCTCACTGAGTGCAGATGCTTCGTTTCTGGGACAAGAGGTACTGGGAAATGGAATATGGCAAATGGCTGAACTTTCATCTTGGAGGAGGCTCTCAGCCTGAATTCTGCCCAAAAAACTCCCAGCACCCCTAAATTACACTCCTAGGTGTACACCAAGAGAAGTGAAAACGGGCTCTATAACCGGTCCATATACACATGTGCTCACAGCAGCCAAGAGGTGGGAACAACCCAAATGCCCATCAGCTGCCGACTGGTGAACCAGGTGGGGTAGGTCCACACTGTGATGGCTAATTTTATATGTCACCGTGGCTGGCGGTGCGGGGCGGGGCGGGGGGGGGGCGGTGCTCAGATTTGGCCACACGTGAGGGATGAGATTAGCATTGCAATCTGGGCTGAGTAAAGCAGATGCCCCCTCCCCTGCCCCCATGCAGGTGGGTCTCACCCAATCAGGTGAAGAAGATATGAATAGAACAGAAAGGCTGAGGAAGAGGGACGTCCTGGGGCCCGACTACTGGAGTTGGGGTATCTGTCTCTTCCTGCCTTCGGAGTCTCCATAATAATATGAGTCAGTTCCTTGTAATAAATTTCTTTATGTATTGATACACCCTGTTGAGAGTTGGACCATAAACAAGGTTGAGCACTGAAGAACTGATGCTTTCAAATTGTGGTGCTGGAGAAGACTCTCCAGAGTCCCTTGGACAGTAAGGAGACCAAACCAGTCCATCCTAAAGGAAATCAACCCTGAATACTGATTGGAAGGACTGATGCTGAAGATGAAGCTCCAATATTTTGGCCACCTGATGAGAATAGTTGACTCACTGGGAAAAGACACCAATGCTGGGAAAGATTGAAGACAGAAGGAGAAGGGGGTGACAGAGGATGAGATGGTTGGATAGTCTCACGGACTCAATGGACACAAACTTGTGCAAACTCCAGGAGATAGTGAGGGAAAGGGAAGCCTGGCGTGCTGCAGTCCATGGGGTTGCAAAGGGTTGGACATGACTGAGCGATTGAACAACAACAACAGCATCCTGTTGGCTCTGTTTCTCTGGAGAACCCAGACTAAACACACACGTGATGGACTATTGTGTGTGTGCTAGTCACTCAGTCGTGTTTGACTCTTTGCGATCCCACAGACTGTAGCCCACAAGGCTCCTCTGTCCATAGAATTCTCCAGGCAAGGATACTGGAGTGGTTTGCCATTTGCTCCTCCAGGACGGACTATTTTCAGCCATAAAAAGGAATGAAGTTACCAACACAAGTTACAGCTCAGTCAAAATGCAGAAAGATCACGCTGAGTGAAAGAAGCCAGACAGCAAAGGCTGTGTGCTTCCGTTTGTATGAAACATTCAGAGTAAATAAACCCAGAGAGGCGGAAAGCAGATGAGTGGTTCCCAGGGCTGGGAGCTGTGGGCAATGGGCAGTGAATGCCCAGTGGGTCTGGGGCATTACTTCCAGAGATGAAATGTCTTGGAAGCTGACAGAGGCGGTGGTTGCACATTTTTAACATGGTAAATGCCATTGAATTCGCTGTAAAATGGTTAATTTCATGCTCTATGAATTTTACCTGAATTATTTTTTTTAAAGAAAGAACTCCTAGCAGTGTTTGTCCTCCCAAGAAGTTCCTGGTGGTTGTGGGATTCCCACAGAGGCAGCAGGACGGGCCTCAGGGGACCTCACTGCTCCCCCAAACCCTTGGGCCCCCAGCAACAAGGAGAGCGATGCCATGTCAGGTTTAAACTCGGCATGCCCAGAACCTGGCCCTGCCCATCGCCTTGCGGGCGAGTTCCTGGGGGCAGACCAATCACAGCCACAGGCTGAGGGCTCTGCCCTCCCCTGCCTGAACCTCCCCTGATGCCCAGGGGACGCAACCCCCAGCTGTGCTCGGGCTCAGAAGCATCGGCATGGATTCCCCCGGCCCCAGGGTGCCCACTGCAGGCTGAAAGACCGCCCGAGACCTGCCCACTGGGGCCTGAACCTGCTCCCACGGCCTCAGCTCCACTGCCCACCAGCATTTCTGCTGTTCACCGTTCTCATCCTGGACACACAGTCTGAGCTGGCCTGCTCCACCAGCCGTGCATTGAAAGGACACCTCCCAGGCCACGGTGCACCTCCCACAAGGAAAAGGACACAGCCTCTCCCTCAGGGCTGTACTCAGCCAAGACAGCCCTGGCTTGGGGGTCTGGCTTGTTCTGGCTTGGGGCTCTGGTCCTCCCAAATTCGTATGTGGAAGCCCCAGCTCCCAGGACCTCAGAATAGCTGTCTCTGGAGACTGGGCTTTAAAGGGGTAATTTAGGGAAAGTGAGGTCAGTGCGGGGGGCCCCAAGCCAATGTGACTGGGGTCCTCAAAAAAGAAGCAATCGGGACACAGACTCGCACAGAGGGAAACGTGAGACCCGGGAGAAGGCGGTCACCTCCCAGCCCAGGACAGAGGCCTCAGGAAATCCGCCTCACCAACAGCTTGGTCTCGGTCTTCTGGCACCCAGAACTGTGACAAGTGAAATTTCTGTGAAGCCACTGGCCTGTGGCACTTATGTTTTTTAGCCATGGAATCTTAGTTTCCTGACCAGGGATCAAACCCGGGCCCTGGAAGTGAAAGCTCTGGGTCCTGACCACTGGAGCACCAGGGAATGCCGTGTGGCACTTGTTCTGGAAGCCCTAGCAGATATATATCCCAGGCATTCCAGTGCCACGTGCATGCCCACAGCTGCCACGGCCACGGCCAGCTGGCCCAGCTGTCAGCCCTGGTCCCCTCCCCTCCTCGGGGTGTCCTACCCCAGGGGTCTGGAGACTTGTGCTTTTCAACACGCAAAACTCGTGAGGTCAACACGGAGTGGCCAGTCCACCCTCCTGCCGTGCCCTCCTCTCCCGGCTGCTCATCGTCAGGGGTGGGGTTGGGGGGGCACCTTCCCTGAGGCCTCCAGGGTGATTTAGAGCAGCGCTGTCTGCCAGAAAGGCAATGCAAGCCATGTGTGCAATTTCAAATATTTTAGCAGCCACGTTAAATGCAAAAAGAAATGGGTGAAGTTTATTTAGTAATATATCTTAGTTAATCCAACAGACCCAAAATACTGTCACCTCAGCATGTAACTGACACAAAGTTAATGGGATCTTTTAGCTTCTTTTGGGGTAGGAGGGGGACTGTCTTTAAAAGCTCATGGGTGTTCCAGGCTTACGGCGCACCTCAGTTTGGACCGGCCACAGCCCAGGTACTTGACCGCCACACGTGTGCATGGCCACCACGTTGGGCGGTGTGGATTAGGCGGTCAGGATGGCTGTCGGCCCCTCAGCCCTGCAGGAAAACCCAAGGTTCTGCTCCACCTTGTCCCAGAGCGAGCCCCAGAGGTGGCTCTGCGCCCCTCTGGCCAGAGCGGAGACGGGATCTGGGAGCCAGGAAGGACAACCTCAGGGCCCACAAATAAACAGACCCGCAGGGCTACACACGCCAAGAAGTGAGCAGAGCGTCTCAGGCCTTGGTGCTACTCGGGGGGCTGCCCGCAGCTGCCATTCTCTTCACTGAGAAAGGCTCGCTTCCAGAGGCTGTGCTTAGCCTCGGCGCGGAGGACCACTCTGCGGCGGCTTCATATCCCATCACAGCCAATGACGAATCCTTTGCGGGCCAGCCCAGATTCGGGAACCGTGCCCAGGAGCGCTGCTGGAGGGGCAGAGCTGTCAGCAGACAGTGGGTGGAGACCTTCGTACGCTCACTGTCATGATGGGATCCCAGGCATAACAGCAAAGGATTATTCCGTCAAAGTATTTCAATCAGGAACCTGCACGGTGTGGTTCAGCTTGACCCCGGGGAGAATCGAGAGACCCAGAGCGCTGTGTCCCAGAGGGTATTTGATGGGTTTGGGAAGCGGCCCTGGGTCAGGGGATCCTTTTCCTCGGGACCTGTTGGGCCCTGAAATGCCGGTGTGCACCGTGCATCTCCGGGAGGGAGCGCGTGTGCACTGGCTCCCAAACGACTCACCGTTGCTGCAGAAGCCAGTGCAGAGCGGGCTGCACCGGGCCTGGAGGCGCTGCTCCACGTGACTCCGTCCTAAGGATCATCGAAGGGGCCAGGCCGGCTGCTCCTGAGCTTCCTGATTTGTGTTGCTTGTGTTTCCGCCTTCCCGGTCACAGTCGGAGGACCGCAGGGAGGTGGTGTGCCGTCTTGGAGACTCAGTACCTCAGGGTAAAGTGGAAACTGCTCCGACCCAGCCTCCTGGGCTGGCGATGGGGCTGCAATTGTCAGGTCCCTGGCACAAAGCTCGTGGCACGAGGTCAGGACTCAGAAATGGCATCGAGTCCTACAGCTGCGTTCTCGGTTCTGCCTCTGGGGACCCAGGCGCATGCGCGGGCCAGGCAGCAGCCACTTTCTGTGGACACGCCACCATCCCGATTAGGACCGAGAAACCCAGGCTGGACGCAGTGATGCTCTGAGCTCCAGAAGCGTTGTTTCTAGGTAACACGACAGACACCACGTGTGAAGGACCTCGGGGCTACACTCTTTACTGTCTTCTCACACCCTTGAACGACACGGCAGATGATGTTTTATCGATCACATCCGCAGTTGAATTCGTACTTGTGTGTAGATTCACGGTATTCACTGCAAATCTCTATGCAGGCGCACTTCAGAGATAGGATGCGTTTGGTTCCAACGCACTTGGCTGCAATCAAATGAATGTCACAGGAAGTTAGTGTGAATGAAGTGTGAACAGAAGTCACGTGAGTGTTTCGGTTTCTCAGTGCATGTAAAAGTTATGTTTCCGTTAGACTGTAGTCTATAAGGTGTGCAATAGCGTTATCTCCGGAAAAAAAAATGTATACATCTTAATGAAAAACCACTTTATTGCTAAAAAATGCTAACCATCCTCTGAGCCTTCAGTGAGTTGTATAATAGTAATAAATTCAATAGAGAAGGAAAGGGCAACACACTCCAGTATTCCTGCCTGGGAAATCCCAAGGACAGAGGAGCCTGGAGGGCTCCAGTTCATGGGGTCGCAAGAATCGGACAAGACTTAGCGACTAAACCAGCACCACCACCAATAACATCAAAGATCACTGTCCACGGGTATTGTAACAAATATAATAATAATGAAAAGTTTGAAATATGGTAAAAATTACCAAAATGTGACAGACAGGAAGTGAGCAAATGCTGTTGGAAAACAACTCTGACAGACGTTTCACGCAAGTTTGCCACAAATCTTCAATTAAAAAAAAAAACAACGCAGTATCTGTGAAGTGTAACAGAGTGAGGCAGCCTTATACCAGAGCTGTTGCCACCCTGTTTCTGATCTCTGCGTTTTCAAAAAAAGAGCCTTGGGAACTCCCGGGGGGTCCAGCGGTTACGAATTTTCACTGCCGAGGGCACAGATTCAACCAAGGATCCACACACAATTCAGTTCAGTCGCTCAGATTCTTTGCGGCCCCATGGACTGCAGCACACCAGGCCTCCCTGTCCATCACCAACCCCGGAGCTTACTCCAACTCATGTCCATCGGGTTGGTGAGGCCATCCAACCATCTCATCCTCTGTCAGCCACTTCTCCTCCTGCCTTCAATCTTTTCCAGCATCAGGGTCTTTTCCAAGGAGTCAGTTCTTCACATTAGGTGACCAAAGTATTGGAGCTTCAGCTTCAACATCAGTCCTTCCAATGAACACCCAGGACTGACCTCCTTTAGGATGGACTGGTTGGATCTCCTTGCAGTCCAAGGGACTCTCAAGAGTCTTCTCCAACACCACAGTTCAAAGACATCAATTCTTAGGAGCTCAGCTTTCTTCACAGTCCAACTCTCACATCCATACATGACTATTGGAAAAACCATAGCTTTGACTAGACGGACTTTTGTTGGCAAAGTAATGTCTCTGCTTTTTAATATGCTGTCTAGATTGGTCATAGCTTTTCTTCCTAGGAGCAAGCGTCTTTTAATTTCATGGCTGCAGTCATCATCTGCAGTGATTTTAGAGCCCAAGAAAATAAAGTCTGTCACGGTTTCCATTGTTTCCCCATCTATTTCCCATGAAGTGATGGGACCAGATGCCATGATCTTTGTTTTTTGAATGTTAACTTTTAAGCCAGCTTTTTAACTTTGCTCTTTCACTTTCATCAAGAAGCTCTTTAGTTCCTCTTCTCTTTCTGCCATAAGGGTGGTGTCATCTGGATATCTGAGGTTATTGATATTTCTCCCGGCAATCTTGATTCCAGCTTGATGTACTCTGCATATAAGTTGATGCAGCATGATGTACTCTGCATATAAGTTAAATAAGCAGGGTGACAATATACAGCCTTGATGTACTCCTTTCCTGATTTGGAACCAGTCTGTTGTTCCATGTCCAGTTCCAACTGTTGCTTTGACCGCTATACAGATTTCTCAGGAGGCAGGTCAGGTGGTCTGGCATTCCCATCTCTTTAAGAATTTTCCACAGTGTGTCGTGATCCACACAGTCAAAGGCTTTGGCCTACTCAATAAAGCAGAAGTAGGTGTTTTTCTGGAACACTCTTGCTTTTTCTATGATCCAGTGGATGTTGGCAATTTGATCACTGGTTCCTCTGCCTTTTCTAAATCCAGCTTGAATATCTGGAAGTTCTTGGTTCATGTACTGTTGAAGCCTGGCTTGGAGAATTTTGAGCATTACTTTACTAGCGTGTGAGATGAGTGCAATTGTGCGGTAGTTTGAACATTCTTTGGCATTGCCTTTCTTTGGGATTGGAATGAAAACTGACCTTTTCCAGTCCTGTGGCCACTTCTGAATTTCCCAAATTGCTGGCATATTGAGTGCAGCACTTTCACAGCATCATCTTTTAGGATTTGAAATAGCTCAACTGGAATTCGCTTCTACTAGCTTTGTTCATAGTGATGCTTCCTAAGGCCCACTTGACTTCACATTCCAGGATGTCTGGCTCTAGGTGAATGATCACACCATCGTGATTATCTGGGTCATGAAGACCTTTTTTGTACAGTTCTTCTGTGTATTCTTGCCACCTCTTCTTAATATCTTCTGCTTCTGTTAGGTCCATAGCTTTTCTGTCCTTTATTGTGCCCATCTTTGCATGAAAAGTTCCCTTGGTATCTCTAATTTTCTTGAAGAGATCTCTAGTCTTTCCCATTCTTGTTTTCCTCTATTTCTTTGCATTGATCGCCGAGGAAAACTTTCTTATCTCTCCTTGCTATTCTTTGGAACTCTGCATTCAGACAGGTAAATCTTTCCTTTTCTCCTTTGCCTTTTGCTTCTCTTCTTTTCTCAGCTATTTGTAAGGCCTCCTCAGACAACCATTTTGCCTTTTTGCATTTCTTTTTTGTGGGGATGGTCTTGATCACTGCTTCCTGTACAATGTCACGAACTTCTGTCTATAGTTCTTCAGGCGCTCTGTCTATCAGATCTAATCCCTTGAATCTATTTGTCACTTCCACTGTACAATCATAAGGGATTTGATTTAGGTCATACCTGAATGGTCTGGTGGTTTTCCCTACTTTCTTCCATTTAAGTCTGAATTTGGCAATAAGGACTTCATGGTCTGAGCCACAGTCAGCTCCCAGTCTTGTTTTTGCTGACTGTTTAGAGCTTCTCCCCCTTTGGCTGCAAAGAATATAATCAATCTGATTTCATTGTTGACCATCTGGTGATGTCCACATGTAGAGTCTTCTCTTGTGTTGTTGGAAGAGGGTGTTTGCTATGACCAGCGCGTTCTCTCGACAGAACTCTATTAGCCTTTGCCCTGCTTGATTCCATATTCCAAGGCCAAATTTGCCTGTTACTCCAGGTGTTTCTTGACTTCCTACTTTTGTATTCCAGTCCTCTATGATAAAAAGGACATCTTTTTTGGGTGTTAGTTCTAGAAGGTCTTGTAGGTCTTCATAGAATCTTTCAACTTCAGCTCCTTCAGCGTTACTGTTTGGGGCATAGACTTGGATCACTGTGATATTGAATGGTACGCTTTGGAAATGAACAGAGATCATTCTGTCATTTTTGAGATTGTACCCAAGTACTAAATTTCAAACTCTTTTGTTGACTATGATGGCTACTCCATTTCTTCTAAGGGATTCCTGCCTGCAGTAGTAGATATAATGGTCATCTGAGTTAAATTCACCCCTTCCAGCCCATTTTAGTTCGCTGATTCCTAGAATGTCGACGTTCACTCTTGCCCTCTCCTGTTGGACCACTTCCAATCTACCTTGATTCATGGACGTAACATGTCCATATTCCATGTGTGGTCCTAACTGTTGCTTCTTGACCTGCATACAGACGTCTCAGGAGCAGGTAAGGTGGTCTAGTATTCCCATCTCTTTAAGAATTTTCCACAGTTTGCTGTGATCCACACAGTCAAAGGCTTTGGTGCAGTCAATAAAGCAGATGTTTTTCTGGAACACTCTTGCTTTTTCTATGATCCACCGGATGTTGGCAATTTGATCTCTGGTTCCTCTGCCTTTTCTCAATCCAGCTTGAATATCTGGAAGTTCTTGACTCATGTATTACTGAAGCCTCACTCGGAGAATGTTCAGCATTACTTTGCTAGCATGTGAGTTGAAGGAAACCATGAGCCATGCTGTGTAGGGCCACCCAACATGGACGAGTCGTGGTGGAGAGTTCTGACAGAATGTGGTCCACCAGAGAGGAGAATGGCAAACCACTCCAAGTATTCTTGCCTTGAGAACCCCATGAACAGTATGAAAAGGTCCCACAAGCCGTGCCGAATACAAACAACAACAAAACAAGCCTTAGAAGAGTGTGTGACCTTAAGGAGGTTAGTTATTCCCCACCAAAAGGAAAGAAAGAGAAGCTTACTGCCCCAGGCGACGTCCTTCCCGCCACACTGGGCTCAGGACCTGCCAAGCAACCAGTGACCTAGTGGGTGCCCGCGGGTGCCGAACCTGGGTCCAGCCCGCGTGGCTGTGAGGATTCAACCACTGAGCACAGAGCTCGAAAGAGCCACGTTCTCTGGTGTCGATTAAGCTCAACCCCGGGAGGATTGATGGAGCAGGTATTGGGGGCTACAGACCCCACCACCCTAGCGGCGTCCAGCAGTGAATACCCTCCAGAGACGGCTGCAGTCTGGGCCTGACGCAAACTCTTTCCTCTGGCTGCCCCGAAGCTGGATCCTGAATGAGCCTGGGCCATGCCAGCATCCAGAGCCCAGATCCAGCAGGGCGGTGGCTTTGCGGGGCCCAGACAGCCCACTCACAGGCGGCACTTTGGCTCCCCCTGCTGGCAATGCTCTGCCAGGGTCCCATTTCCAGAGCAGATGACCCCCAGGGACACCTCTGGAGGGCCTGGTGAGGGCCAGTGAGTCTTGGCTATTTACCGTGTATATGTCTGCACCTCACCTGATGCTCAGGGCCATCGCCTGCGACGGTGCTGTTGTCCCATTTTACAGATGAGGAAGTTGAGGTTCAAAGAGGAAGATCACTCCCCTGAGTTCGCCCACTCAGGCCAGAGCGTGTGACTCCCCAGGCACTGTCCTCTCAACCCCTCGAGGGGCCACCTCCCTTTGGAGGCCTGGAGAGCCTCCCTCGCTCATTCATCACTGTTCGGACAGAGAAGCCCGTGCTCAGGGAGGGGTGTGCCAAGCTCATGTTGCCAGGAGTCAAGGCCACAGCCAGCCTGGCACTTGGCAACCCGCAGGTGTAGGAGTTCCTCCAGGCTCCGCCCTAGGCCCGCTCCAATCGGGATCCCCAGTCCCCCCGGCCTCCAGGTGCACGCCTGTGACTTAGGTCACCATAATGCTGATGCTCGGGGTCTTGCCCTCCTGTCCTATCTGTTCCCTTGGCTGATGTGTGTGAATCGTGTGCTGTGCCGAGAGGGTGCAGATGCAGCTGGTAGCCAGAGAGCCACGTCCCGCCCTGGGAGGTCATCTGAGGTTCGACTCTCCCCACCAGCCTGGCCCCTGCAGCCTTGCCATGTCCCTAGGGGACCCTGGGCTCCTGGCTCTGGCTACTGCTCCGCTACACAACCCGGGGGAGGTTAAAGAGATGATGTCACGCCTGGCTGGAAAGTCCCTGAAGGCTTCCCTTGCTTTCAGAAAACAAGCGTGAATCCCCTCACGGGGCCTGCAAAGCCGTACGCAATGCACACCCACTGGCTCCCACACCATTGCCCGCCTTCTGGGTCTGCCCTTTGCCCCTCCAGAAGCTTCTTTTCACTTCTGCCACAAATGCTTCTCCTTTCCCACCCCCCAGCAGGTGGGATCCAGGCCTTGCCAGGTGCCCCCGCCTGCCCTGAGCACATTCACAGCTGCCCTGTGTCCAGCTCCCCAGGGGCAGAAGCCACGCTGGTCTGCCCCACGGCCGCAGCCTCAGCTCCTCCGGGTGCCCGGGGCTCGGTGAGAGCCCGGCAAACATCTGTGTTCAGCTCTGAGACAGAGGGGTCCCAGGATTTCCGGGTTCCCACTGCAGCTAAGAACACAACGCAGATTTTCCTGTGGCTCCCATGGGATCAGCATTTTCCTGTGTTCTCTGCTGCTGCTGCTGCTAAGTCGCTTCAGTCGTGTCTGACTCTGCAACCCCGTAGACGGCAGCCCACCAGGCTCCCCCGTCCCGGGGATTCTCCGGGCAAGAACACTGGAGTGGGTTGCCGTTTCCTTCTCCAATCTGTGTTCTCTACTTCACCCTTATTGCTTCCCCGGGGGTTCAGCAAGAAAGAATCCGCCTCCAATGCAGATGTGGGAGACTCGGATTTGATCCCTGGGTCAGGAAGATCGCCTGGAGGAGGAAATGGCAATCCACTCTAGGATTCTTGCCAGGAATTCCCATGGACAGAGGAGGCTGATGGGCTACAGTCCATGGGATCTCAAAACGTCAGACAGGACTGAGTGACTGAACAACATTATATGCTTAGTACTTGGCTCTTATGAAAGAAGTTCTCTGAGACCTACGAGGTGCCAGATGCGTTTCCAGATGCTGGGGGTGAGAGACAGAGCTACGTTCAGGCCACAGTGACACTTGTGCTGACATTCACCAAGCCTGGCTGGGTCGGGGCTTGGCCTGGGTGCGGAACATTCTCCTGCGAGGCCCTCCAGGGCTCTGGCAGGGTTCTAATGGTGCTGGCCTTACGCCTCAAGGAGATGTCTCCCACGTCTCACCTTTGGCCAGGCCACACACCAGTAACCAACCTGCAGGCACCCCGACAGCTGCCCGACACCCAGGTGCCACAGAACAAACTGACAGGCGCAGCCACCGCCTCTGGACCCACCTCCTCCCCGAGGAACCGGCTGCCACCCCTTCCTCTCCAATCGCTCAGTCTGCCTCAGCCCCATCCCTCTCTGGAACCCCTCCCTGCAACTCTTCCCACCTCTGAGGCCCTGATACGCTTTCTGCCTGGACCACCCAGCCAGCCCCGTCTCACAGAGGTCGCCCCTTCTCCCAGGCCGAGCCGGGCAGGCCACCTCCCACGCCCTCAGCCGCAGCATCCAGGACTGAGGGTGTGGTCAGGGCTGGAGCAGAGCAACTGGCCTGCCCTACAAAAACCCACGGGTCACACCTGATGCCCCGAGCAGAGAGAGGGGCACAGGCTCCTGGCCACGGACCACCTGAGACGGCTGCCCAAGGGCCCCTGTGAGGTCTGCCTGGTAGGCTGGTCATCAGGGGATACTGAGGGGGGCCCTTGACCCCCTGACAATGTGCTCAACTGCTAGACCAGCACTGTCCAAAGGAAACGTAATGCCAGCCAAAGGTGAGATTTTAAATTTCCTGGCAGCTACATTAAAAGGAAATGTGAAATAAATTTGAATAGTGTATTTTATTTAACCCAGTATGTCCAACGTATTTTCATTTCAACAAGTAAGGCTGCCACTGAGCCAGTTCGCTTCTTGGCGCCGAGGCATGGACTCTGCACCTGGAGCCCACCCTGGTTTGCACCAGCCACCCTGGAGGGCGCAGTCTGGTGGCAGAGGCCACCGTCACTACCGCACACAAAGCGACAGGACAACCTGGCTCCCGCCTCCGCCTCCATGCACAGCCTCCGTCCTCCGCCTCCGGCCACGCCTCGGTCCTCCGCCTCCGTCCACCGCCTCCGTCCTCCGCCTCCGTCCTCCGCCTCCGTCCTCCGCCTCCGTCCTCCGCCTCCGTCCTCCGCCTCGGTCCACCGCCTCCGTCCACGCCTCCGTCCTCCGCCTCCGTCCTCCGCCTCCGTCCTCCGCCTCCGTCCACCGCCTCCGTCCTCCGCCTCCGTCCTCCGCCTCCGTCCTCCGCCTCCGTCCACGCCTCCGTCCTCCGCCTCCGTCCACGCCTCCGTCCTCCGCCTCCGTCCTCCGCCTCGGTCCACCGCCTCCGTCCACCGCCTCCGTCCACGCCTCCGTCCACGCCTCCGTCCTCCGCCTCCGTCCACGCCTCCGTCCACCGCCTCCGTCCACCGCCTCCGTCCTCCGCCTCCGTCCACCGCCTCCGTCCTCCGCCTCCGTCCACCGCCTCCGTCCTCCGCCTCCGTCCTCCGCCTCCGTCCTCCGCCTCCGTCCACCGCCTCCGTCCTCCGCCTCCGTCCTCCGCCTCCGTCCTCCGCCTCCGTCCACGCCTCCGTCCTCCGCCTCCGTCCTCCGCCTCCGTCCTCCGCCTCCGTCCTCCGCCTCCGTCCTCCGCCTCGGTCCACCGCCTCCGTCCTCCGCCTCCGCCCACGCCTCCGTCCACGCCTCGGTCCACCGCCTCTGTCCTCCGCCTCCGTCCACGCCTCCGTCCTCCGCCTCCGTCCTCCGCCTCGGTCCACCGCCTCCGTCCTCCGCCTCCGCCTCCGCCCACGCCTCCGTCCACGCCTCCGTCCTCCGCCTCGGTCCACCGCCTCCGTCCTCCGCCTCCGTCCACCGCCTCCGTCCTCCGCCCACCGCCTCCGTCCTCCGCCCACCGCCTCCGTCCTCCGCCTCCGTCCACGCCTCCGTCCACGCCTCCGTCCTCCGCCTCGGTCCACCGCCTCCGTCCTCCGCCTCCGCCCACGCCTCCGTCCACGCCTCCGTCCTCCGCCTCGGTCCACCGCCTCGGTCCACCGCCTCCATCCTCCGCCTCCGTCCTCCGCCTCCGTCCTCCGCCTCGGTCCTCCGCCTCGGTCCACCGCCTCCGTCCTCCGCCTCCGTCCTCCGCCTCGGTCCTCCGCCTCGGTCCACCTCCTCCGCCTCCGTCCACCGCCTCCGTCCTCCGCCTCCGTCCTCCGCCTCCGTACACGCCTCCGTCCTCCGCCTCCGTCCTCCGCCTCGGTCCACCGCCTCCGTCCTCCGCCTCCGCCCACGCCTCCGTCCACGCCTCCGTCCTCCGCCTCCGTCCTCCGCCTCCGTCCTCCGCCTCCGTCCACCGCCTCCGTCCTCCGCCCACCGCCTCCGTCCTCCGCCCACCGCTTCCGTCCTCCGCCTCCGTCCACCGCCTCCGTCCTCCGCCTCCGTCCACCGCCTCCGTCCACGCCTCCGTCCTCCGCCTCCGCCCACGCCTCCGTCCTCCGCCTCCGCCCACGCCTCCGTCCTCCGCCTCCGTCCTCCGCCTCCGTCCACGCCCCCGTCCTCCGCCCCCGTCCTCCGCCTCCGTCCACGCCTCCGTCCTCCGCCTCCGTCCTCCGCCTCCGTCCACCGCCTCCGTCCACCGCCTCCGTCCTCCGCCTCCGTCCTCCGCCTCCGTCCTCCGCCTCCGTCCACCGCCTCCGTCCACAGCCTCGGTCCACCGCCTCCGTCCTCCGCCTGCGTCCTCCGCCTCTGTCCTCCGCCTCCGTCCACAGCAGTTCTGTGTCCCGTGTGCTCTGGGTGACGTGACTGCAGCTCAGATCCCAACTTTGCCCCCAGGAAAGAGTGGCTGATTCTAGCCCACTTCTGGAGGTGGTAACATTTGTATACAGCCTCCAAGTATGAGCCAGGGGGCGGGCTGGGAGAAAGGAGAGGAGTGGACAATGCAGGCAAAAGGAAGGGTGCCTGCCGGATCGTGAACAGCACTGGCCGTCATGGTGGTGCACCCCTAGTTCACATGTGTCAACAGCACCCTCTTTCAGTCCCCAAACTGCGCAGGTGCTCACCCTGCTTAAACCCCAGGTTGACGAGGTCAAGGAAGGTGACAAACGCACACGGCTTCTAGGCAGTAGCCTGGGTCTTAAAGCAGATGGTCTTTGACTTGGAGCCCTGCCTCCATGGCCCAGAGGTTTGATGGCTCAGCAGTGGGCCCAGGAACCCTCTCCTGCACACCAGGCTACAGAGATAACCAGAGAGGGATTCCACACAGAGGCTTAAGAGGGAGAGGAAGAGAGGGGGGAAAGCCCTAAGCCTTGATCACGACTTTCCTTACAGTCACCCCGTATAAGTCTACACCATGCCTCTTTCACATCCTGCCCAGGGCCGTGAGGTCTCCAATTTGCCCGGGGCAGGTCGCTTTCTGCTGCTTCCAGTGTCTTCAGTGGGGCTGACCACAGGGCTCCTCGAGTCAGCAAAGGGGAAGTCTGGGCTCGAGCTCTTGAGCTCTTTGAACTCAACTTGAGGAGCGCTGACCCTAGGAGAGTCACTGCTTTCCCTTCTGGGCGAGGGTGGGGGTGGGTAGGAACAATGACATCTCCCTGCAGGGTGATTTGTTGGGACTTAAGACTGCAGACTGGTGGCTCAGAAAGTAAAGCATCTGCCTACAATGTGGAAGACCTGGGTTTGATTCCTGGTTCGGGAAGAGCCCCTGGAGAAGGAAATGGCAACCCACTCCAATACTCTTGCCTGGAAAATCCCGTGGACAGAGGAGCCTGGTAGGTCACAGTCTGTGGGGTCGCAAAGAGTCAGACACGACCGAGCGACTAAACTTTCACTTTCAGTGACTGCGGAACACAGTGACCACCAGGAAGAAGGGGACAGAGTGGGGGGGCCCAGGGCTGTTCCACCGCGGGTTCCCTGACTCTGTGTTTGAACAGGCTGGGAGCTTGACTTCTGCAAGGCAAATGTTAGCTTAGCACAGTGGCCACGTCAGATGGGCTGAAAGCTTCCCCGCACCCGCCCAGGGCGCTGACAGCGTGGCTGCTCCCTTGCCAACAAATAGAACCACACTCCTTCCTTCTTCCCAAGCTTCTGGGTCCCACCAGCGTCCAGGGTGCCCTCCCACCCCAGCCAGGCCAAAGCACAGCGGGCAGCGTTGCTGGGAGCTCAGCAGCTGGGTGGGGGACAAGTGGACAAGCCCCACGTGCCACCCCTTCTGCCCTCCATAAGGCCTTGGGGCCAGCCGGACAGGCTGCTGCTCTTCCCTGTGCCAGGCAGGCAGCAGGTGAGTGCCCTGGGTCAGGCTGGCAGCTTCTTCACCTGCCTTTTCTCACTGGGAGAATGACGTTGCCAATGGCAGAATCCTCTCCTCCCTAAGATCCTCTATGACTGCGTCTCAGGGTGGGCACCGGGAAGGGGGAGCGACCACAAAGAGGCACAGGAGAGTGAGGCCCAGCGCCCCAGCCTGCCACTCGGTACCTCGGGGTCGCCCTCATTCAACACAAATATCCACTCGACAATGGTTAGGGAAAACCACACAGAGACCCTAGCTTCCGTCCACAGGGCATCACTGGGCTAATGCCGCTCACTGGAAGGAGAGTTAGGGGCCCTGATGGGGTTTAGGGCGGACAAAAGGGGGTCCGGAGGCTGCGCGGCCACCGCCAGGGAGCGCGGGGGAAGGAAGCGACAGGACAGAGCACGTGTCCGGGAAAGGCGACGGCCGAGCCGGGGTGGGGCGGCTGGGGGCCGCAGGTGCACAGGACGACCCCCCTGAAGCGGGAGCCTGGGTGGCTGTGGACTGGGGGCCAGGGCGTGTCTTTTCCTGCTCCATCGGTACGCAGCGGGAGGGCTTCCAGAGAGCTACAGGTGCGCCGGGACAAGGTTGCGGGGCAGATCTAGAAGCCCCCGAAGCCGGGGGCGGTAACTAGGCAACCCGCGCGCCGCCGCGAGCCGCGCACGCGCAGCCCACGCGGGCGGCCGGCGCATGCTCGGTGGCCTTCCGCCCGTCTCCCAGGCTTCGGAGTCCAACGGCAGGACGCGAGGAACGCGCCTGCGCCAAGGCGCCCCTCGGGTTCTCGGAGCAGCCCGGTAGCCGATCTCGGCCGGGGTACCTGCTGGCGTCGGTCGTTCAAGACTGAGCCTTTCCTTGGGTCTGCTGGAAGGCTCCCGACTTTTCTCACATCTTCAGGCCAGAAGAGGCCGGGAGAAAGAGCCAGCATAACCCGTGCGACATCCCAGAGCGGTGCTCGCGCGCCGGACTGGGCAGGTGGGCGAGGGGAGGGGCCCCAGGGATGGGCGGTGGAGAACAGGGGCGGGGGCTGAGGGGCGGGGTCATGAGAATGGGGCGGGACTGGACGCGGCAGGAGCGGGGCGTCCCGAGGGCCCCTCCGAGGGGCGTGGCGCGCGCTGACGTCGCTGTCGGACACGTCGGCGGCGTGGAGGCCGTGGCCCCCGGAGCCGGATGTGCCAAGATGGCTGCTGCGGCTGCTGTGTCGGCGCTTGTCGCAACCGCCGAGCAGTCTTCTTCGCGCGGCTCTTGAGGAGCCAGGGCCGGGGGTCGCGGAGCGGCCGGCAGGAGCCGACGGGAGCCTCGGCCTCCCTGCAGCGCGCCGGTGAGTGTCGGGGTTGGGGCGGAGGGAGGTGACCGGACCGGGCCCAGCCCGAAGCGAACGGGAGCGTCTCCGGGGAGCCGCCGGGGGGCTCGGGCGGAGGCGCCGGGGGGCTTGGGCGGGGGCCTGCGGGCCGAGCAGGCCGGGCGACCGCCATGAGTGCTGACGTGGCCCACACCTGCACAGGCTGTCGGGTCAGTTGTGTGAACCCTGGCCGTTGTGGTCTCGGTGTGGGGTTATGTTGGAAAGGCTGGAGGAAAAGCCAGACCTGCCGCTCTTTAGAGAGTAAAAACCTCTCGGGAATTCCTTTCACAGTTTAGCGTGCCCTTTGCTTCGAAGGGTCCGCAGTTTGGTTTCTGCTGAGCCGTGCCGGCGATGAGGTACACTGACATTTGAACCGAGAAACTACAGCATTGTTGCGTCTATTGGTAATCTCGTGGGGAGGTTACCAAGATGTTGCAACCGAGGTCAGGCGCTGTGTTTTATATCAAGGGGCAGAGGTGTGTGCCCACCAACCTGCCCTTTCTGTGATGAAAGTATTATTGTAGAGGGTCTTGGACGTGAGACAGCCACCTAAAATCAGTTTTGCTGTTTTATCTGTAAAGTTTTAAGTAGCTTGGAGGTTGGGTTGCTTATTAGTATTTTGTTCGATGTAGAGGTTAACTGGAAAGGTGTTTCCCGTCCCCGGAAATGGTTAAGAAGCAAACTTGAGTCACAGACAGTTGTTCCTAGGGTGATAACTTGTTCAAGTGTCTGCACAGCCCTTCTTCCCACCGCCCCCCCCCCCCCGCCCCCGCAAATGCTCTTTCTTAGGGTTCCGGGTGCTCTTGTCTTATAGAGATCCAGCAAGAGGCAAAAAGTCCTTTCTTTCTTGTTCTCTGTGACTCATACGCCTTAATAGCAAGTTCCTGCAGTTTAAGTCTCAAAAGTTTTCTTTAGGGTAGCATGTAAATTTTAACATGGTTCCCTCCTGCCTCTGTAAGCATCTTGACTTAACGTCAGAGTGTCCTTTGGCTCTTCGTTGCCTTCAGCAGTGTTGAGAAACCCCCTTCCTTTTCCCTAACGTCTGAATGTTTGATTCTGTACTCAGAAGAGCTGGGGTCTGTGCTGTCTTTGTGCCCCGTGTCCCATAGTCTGATAGATACGTCGGGTAGCAGTCGCCTCAGGGGCAGAGCCTGGACTCCCAGGTGCTTCTTGGAGCTCCGGTTGGTTTACCCGCTCGTGCTTGAGGCGGCTGCCCTAGCAGGAGAGACGTGTGCTTTCGTTATCTCAGTTCAGTAGCCAGGAATTTATATTGAAACAGGTTGTGCTTATTTCAGGTAGATCCAAGGCAGCTTAATTGAAGAGCTACAGTTATGAATAATGTATCTTTAGGGAGATCAGCTGGTTTCTTTGAAGCAGTCTGCCATTTTTAAAATTAGATGACCTGAGGCTACAGAATGACTTACTGGACAGAATCAAAGTCCCTATAGTTGAGATAAATGATATGTGCTTGCATTGTTTTTCTGCTGATGAATAGAGAAAAAGATGAAAAGAATAATGTTCAAGGCAGAAGATTGTTCCAAATTAAACGGGTTTATTGTTGAAAAGCTGTTAGTGGTCAGGGGGAGAAGGGGAAGCTACTTTGTAGGGAAGTGATAGAGTCTGCTTATGAAGCGGTCCTTAGGAATTGAGAAAATAATGCTAAGAAAGTTTCTGCACGGAAAATAATTGAGTATAAACGTTTTGTGAAATTTAGATTCAGATAAGATTTCGCTCATAAACAGCTATAGGGATTAGGGCCTCCCAGAATTCACTGTGCATAGAATTTCATAAGATTAAACCCAGAAAGAACTCTGAAACCATCATTTCAGTTGTCTTGCTTTATAGATGAAGGAATCGGGTCACCCCCGGAGCAGCGGTGCGGCTGGGCCATTCAGCTGGCGCCCAGTCCTTTTCTCACAGTGACACTTGAGGAATTAATCCTGTGGGCCTGTGCTCTGTGTTTTGTTTTTTAATATACGCTGTTTAATGTGATTGAGGGTTTCCTGCTGAAGCCTTCCAAGGAGGATGCCATCGCTTTGTAAGTGGTCTTGGGTGCCTCCCTTTCACATGTAAGAGGAAAAGGCTCTGCTCTCCTCTCCTGGGTCCATGTAAAGCTGAGCTGTAAGTGTTCTTAGTTTTAAAATGATAGCTTAGAACCAAAGGAAGTCCCTGATGCAGTTCTTTGTATATTTAATTCCATGAAATCTAAGTGAGTGTCAAAATGCTTGTCTATTAGAAAGGATTCCCTGTTGGCCCGGGAAAAGGCCATGTCCGAGCAGTAACTGTAGCGGATTCATAGGGCAGCTTTTGTTAGTAAATGACTGGATTTAATATGCATTCATTCACTTTTGTCTGTCTTTTGTCCAAGGACAGGAACATTGTACCCTCGCAGAAACATGTGGCTCACAGTGCAGGGCCCTGTGTCGCTTCTCCCTTTGGTGTCGGCTTTTTCTGTGACAGGCTCCCCTTAATCCATTTGTGAGGGTGTCGCTGGGGAGTAGGCTGACACGTGGAAGAGGAATTTGTAAAGAGACGGTACTTGGATTTTTGTCTCAAAAGTGCAGGTTAACTGTTCAAGATTATACTTAGTATGTTTTGTTGAAAACCAGACAACCACAAAAGACGCTGTAAAGAGGATTTCTGCTCCTTTGTTTTCCGTAGAGGGTCTGTGGGCCGTCTGCTTGTCACTGACAAGTTTTGAGTGAACTTGGTTGTTCCGTTTCAGCACTGCTTTACGGTTCCTTGGGATTTTCACTCCAGGCGTAGTCGTTACAACTCCAGTCATCACACGCAGCTCGTTTTGCTGGTGGTGTGCAACCAGTCACAGTGTGGAAACGGAGACATTCTACAGGCTGGGATAAAAGGCGTTTTAGGCGCGTATAATCCAGATGGTTGTTATTTTGCAGCTTGTGTGACTCTGTGTTTTATGACTCTCTTCAGTTAAAACGGAGAAGCAGGTTTTTAACTTTGGTTTTCCTTTCCAAATATAAACTTAACCTGTGTGAAAAGTACGGTATGTGGTCTTAAGAGAGGAGGCGGCCCTTTCCGGACCTGGTGATAATTTATCGGAAAATGTGGAGGCACTGTGTACCTGGTGCCTCGTGTTGGGTTCTGCTTGGTCCCTGCCAGCTTGCTGAGGGCATTGTGGAGGCGGTGGGCATTCCACGTGGGTATGTAGCTCGGTGACATAACTGAATGTCACAGCAGGGCAGTGACTTGTCTGAAGTTGCTTGGCCGGCTCCAGCATGGCCAGCCTTGGCGTCCAGGCCGGTGTCGTCGCTCCGCAGATAGCAGTCCTCCCAGGGGTGGGCGAGGGGTGGGTTATCCCTCAGGACTTACAAGATGCAAAACTGTTTTCTCGTTTTTTTCTTCTTTCTCAATTTTCCTGATTGTAGCCAGGACTTTGAATAAATGGATTTTATGCTAACTTTTTCCTTTTTCTCTTTTTCAGTTCAAATTAAGGAAAGCCTCCCTCCTGCTTCTTTCTGCAAGCAGCATCTCATTGTGCAAGAGCTCAGTCATGCAGCCGCCGCCCCAGGCTGTGCCGTCTGGCGTGGTCGGGCCGCCTCCGTCGGGGAGTCCTCAGACCATGTTCTGGTCTAACAGCCCTTACCGGAGACAGGCCGGCAGCCACGCTCCGATGGCCCCGGTAGCCTGCCCACTGCAGCCAGTGACAGACCCTTTTGCTTTCAGTCGACAGGCTCTCCAGACTACATCGCTGGGCGGTTCGTCTAAAAGCAGCCTGCCCATTTTGCAAGGCCCAGCCCTGCCGTCGTCCCTGCAGCGTGCTGGTCTGCCCGTGCCTCACACAAACACTGGGGACAGCTCCCAAGGGCCCTGCGAACCTCTGCCAGGGCCTCCGGTGCAGCCCAGGGCAGACGCCAGCCCATTTCCCGGGGCGCCAATGCCCTCGGCCTCACACGGGCCCGAGACGACCAGGAGTGCCAAGGCTCCCGGCCCAGAGCCTGAGCTCCCGGACCCGCCGTACCCGCCACAGTACATCCCAGCAGCGGGGTCCAGCGGCGCTCGCGGGGGCCTTCCACAGGGGCACGCGTCTGGGCCCGACAGGCCCCTGAGCCGGCCGAGCCCCCCCGACAGCGCCACACCCCCAGCAGCACTCCCGCTCCCCCCTCAGCCCTGTCAGCAAGTGCCTGGGCAGTGGGGGCCGGGGCAGGGAGGTCCACGGCCCCCAGGTCAGCATTACTGGCCTGGCCCAGAGGGGCCCCCGCAGATCCCAGGGCCCCACGCCTCCAGCGTCACCCACTTCCCCCCTCTGTCCAGCCTGCATCAGCGTCCTGGCCACGAGCAGCTCGGCCCCCCGGCTTCCTTACCAGGACCCTCGGCCAGTGGTGGAAAAAACGAGGCCGCCTACCTGCCCAGTGGAGACCACTCAGCAAATAGCTTTGATCCAGAGAGCGCGTTCAGGCAGAATTCCAGAGTTGGGAACGCTCGGGCAAACCAGGAGCTCAGGTCGAGTCCTGGAGTGAACAGAGAGCAGCTGTCAGGCCTGGCTGCTATTAGCCCGCTCGCTCAGGTAAACCGCCCGGAAAGCCGTTCGCACTACCTGCCGGGCGCCGGGGGTGGCTGGACCCCACTGGAGGTGGGCTCGGGCGCACTCGCCATGTTTTTCAAAGGAGGAGAGACCGAGAACGAAGAGAACCTCTCATTGGAAACAGCGGGCTCTGCTGGGCAGGCCGACATAGACAGTTTCTGCCTCGGCCAGCTTCCCGCACACGTGGGCGTGGGAGGCGCTCACCAGGCCTTTCCCAGAGGCTCCAGCAGCGAGCCCATGCAGCTGGGGGGAGAGCCACAGCCAGCCTCTAAGGCAGCCGCCATGGACGTGTGGGCAGACACGGCCCGTGCAGGGGCGCAGTACGAGAACGTTGAGAACCTGGAGTTTGTTCAGAACCAGGAAGTTCTGCCGAGCGAGCCCCTCACCATGGATCCTTCCTCCCCAGGCGATCCGCTCAGGTGCGGGCCCCTTCCTGGCCCAGCTGGCCCCAGGCTCAGTGCGGTGGGCCCTGCGGGCAGCGGGGGCCCCAATCTCGAGGCCCTGGATATGACAGCGCACCCTGCACGGTCTGACAGCGTGTCGTCCGGTTACGGCGGCAAGAGCCACCGGGCCCTTCCAGGTGCAGCCAGGCCCTGCGACTCGGGTACCTTCATTCAGCAGGAAGTGGGAAAGCCTGAGGATGAGTCTGCAGGGAGGTTTTTTAAGCAGATCGATTCCTCTCCTGTCGGCGGCGAGACAGACGAGACCAGCAGCCAGAACTACCACGGCAGCCTGTCCCAGCCCTCGACCCCCAGCCCCCCAAAACCTACGGGGGTATTTCAGACGAGTGCGAACAGTTCTTTTGAACCCGTGAAATCGCACTTGGTTGGAGTAAAGCCCATTGAGGCAGATCGCGCCAACGTGGTAGGAGAGGTGAGGGGGCCCAGCGCCCACCAGAAGCAGCACAGAGCAGCCGCTGCCACGCCTGATGCCACCCCTGGCAACCTGGAGCAGCCTCCTGACAACATGGAGACCCTCTTCCCGCCGCAGCGCTGCGTGCCGCCTCTCACCACACCCGTGGAGGCCGGACGTGGACTTCTGCAGGCCACGGGGCCGCCCTTGGAAACAGTGCTGCCCGCACCTGAGAAGAGGCCCTCGACCAGGGCGCAGGGGCCTGGGACATGTGAGAGCCCCGCCACGACCTTGTGGGCGCAGAACGAGCTCCCGGACTTTGGGGGCAACGTCCTTCTGGCCCCGGCAGCTCCCGCGCTTCATGTGCCAGTGAAACCTCAGCCGTCTGAAGTGATTCAGCCCCCAGACGAGGGGGTGGCACGGCAGGTGGGCCCTGGCTGTCAGAGTGGGGATGGCCTTGGCACTTCTGAGAACCTGGAGAACCCTCCGCAGCTTGGCGAAGAGGAGGCTCTGCCGCCGCAGGCTGGCCCCGGCTATGCCAGCCTGCTGTCCTCCCCGCCCACTGAGTGTTTGCAGAATCAGCCCGTCTTGATCGCCCAGCCCGATCAAAGCTATAGTCTGGCTCAGCCTGTTAACTCTTCTATGTCCTTACCAAATTCTAACGAGAAGGCTCCATCCTGGAGAGACTCTTCTGTGGGAGATAAGCCCTCAGTCAGCGGCCGGGCTGCTGGTGGTGATCCTGGAGAGAATGTACCTTTGTCTGGGATGCCAGCCGGCTCTCTCGTCTGCTCGCCTCCGCCTAGCCATCTGGCTCAGAGTCCTTTTCCACAAGCTTCTGGTACCTATGACATGGTTTCTAATCAAGCTGCTAATTTGCTGGTTCAACTGCACTCTCATCCAAAGCCCTCACTTCCAGAAGGTCAGAAGGCCCACAGCGCAGAGTGTGTGCCTCCTGAGGGGCTGCCCAGCCCTGCGGGGGCCTCGGGCCTGGTGTTGGTGCCGCCTGCAGGCGGCAGCTCTGTGCCTGGCAGCAGCAAGCCAGGCCTCTGTGGCAGGCGGGACGGAGCTGTGGGAGCCCTGGACTGCACGTTCAGTAGGACTTTAGAAAATCCTGCAGGAGTGTACGGCCCAGCCCATGCAGATGGCCCGGCCTCTGGTCAGCAGCCCACTGCCAGTTGTCGGCCTCTTGGGCCTGGGGCGAACAGCCCGGACCGTTTCTATCAGCAGGTGATGAAAGAGGCTCAGGACCAGCCCGGTGCAGAGAGAGCCAAGCAGGAGCTGGCGCCGCCACTGCCCGCTCCGCAGGGGCCCAGAGCAGTGCTTCTGGAGCCTTCAACCCCAGGGAGTCCCCCGGTGCAGGCACAGCCTGCAGACCCGGCCCAGCCTGCAAGCCCAGCTCCTGCTGACGCGGGTCAGCAGCTGCCGCCCCGGCCACCTCGGTCCTCCAGCGCCTCTGTTGTGTCCACCAGCTCGAGCCAGGCGGCCCCACGGCCTGACCAGCAGTGGCTGCAGCCCCCGCCTCCCGACCTGGCTTCCTATTACTACTACAGGTCCCTGTATGACGGCTACCAGCCCCCGTATCCCTCCCCATACCCGCCGGATCCTGGCCCAGCCCCCCACTATTACCAGGTAGGGCCATGCTCTTGGGCGGTTGAGCGCTCTGACCAGTGATCTCTTTCTCATGTCCTGCTCCGGGGCAGGGTTCTGCGGTCAGTCCTGAGGGAACCCATGGTCCCCCTGCTGGCACACGCCTCTTCATGAGCTTCATGAGAAGGGTGCTCCCTGTCCCAGCTCATTCTTTGGACCACAGCTCTTCTCCTGGAGGGCCACGCTGCACAAGAACCTGTTTTATCTGGGGAGAATCACTACTTCATTTTGGTGTAGCACAGCATACCCCAGCTTACATGAGAAAGGACCCTCACTTCCTGTCCTGCCCACCGGCTCGCAGCAGAGCCAGAGTTCTGGGTGGCACATTTTGGAAAACTGGAATAGCCTCTTGAAGCTTCTTTCTGGTTTTAACATCAAAAACTTAACATGAGAAACAAGAGGCAAACTCTAGTCTTTTAAAGCCCTGCTTTAGGATAAAAGCGTTCAGGGTACGAGGCCAGGCTTGGGGCGTAGTGCAGGTGGAGCAGCTAGGAGCGGTGGCGGCGTGCACGCTCGGGCACCCGGCCACAGCACGGGGCCGCCACGCTGCACGGGATCCTTTCTCAGCTCTTCTCGGTGAGCCAGGCCCACGGGTGCTGTTTAGCTTCCGATTCATCCTGCTTTATTGTGACCCACGTGGACACCTTTGATTGTCTGCTCGTTACCATCTCGTGTCCTGGCCCAGCATTGCCACAGTCTGCAAAGGTAGAAGGATTGTGGACCAGGAGTTTGGAGCTCCTTGCGTGACGTGGCTGTGGGCCCCACACTGGAGGCCCCACAGTCAGAAGCAGCTGAGGGAGCAGAGCTGTGGTGGGCTGGGGGCCGCCTGGGGGTGGGGCGGCCTGAGGGGCTTCGAGAGTCTGTGTATGCGTGGGAATGAGTTACATGCCTAACCCCGAGACCTGGGAATCAGAGCCAGGAAGAGCCGCAGAGACTTATTTGCATGGAGGGAAATGACGCTCTGCAGGACCCCAGGGTGGGCCGGCAGAGTGTGGAGGGGCCCGAGCCCCAGCGGTACCCGGCACTGCTGCGTGGGAGCCCAGGCCCCAGTGGGGGTCAAGAGTAAGTCCAGGTTACGTGCTGTCTCGTTCTCCACCCGCTCTTGACAGAGAATCAGGCCCTGAGACAGGAAAGACAGGTCTGGCTCGTGCCTGGATCACCCATCCCTGCTTCAGGTTCCAGCATGGCTGTGGGGCCGCAGGGCTGCTGCATCCGGAAGGGGCTGAAAGCCTCGTGAGGCTAGAGCACGATCCTCTTTTTGGGGCTGCCTGTGCCCGCGGGACCCAATCCCAGGGGACCCGGATTGTTTTGCTTACTTGAATTGGTGCCCGAGATGGGACCCCAGGTTGTGGGGTCTCAGCACCTACTCAGGTGAGACCTCAGGAAGCGGAAGAGAGCCCTTGAGGCTCACCTGGGCATGGCCCGCTGCCGTAGGCTGTCTCCTGAGCCAGGCCGGGCTGGCTGTCTTTGGAACAGGGCTGTCTGCAGAGCCTTACCTGGGTCCTGAGAGCCGTGCCAGGTGCCTGCGTAGGTGGCTCCTGGCGTCTAATGACGATGTCCTTCTTCCGGCAGGACGTCTACGGCCTCTACGACCCCAGGTACAGGCCTTCTGACGGCGCTGCCTACGTGGACCCCTGTCGCTGCCCCGAGCCCGAGCGGCCCGGCTCCCGGGCCAGTCACTGCTCCGACCGCCCGGTCGCCAGGTGATGCGTGTTTGTGTTGCCGGCTGTCGTTGTAGCTTAGTGGTTCGGGGGAGGCCATGTTTGCAGAGAATCATACAAACCTGATGGGTGTGTGTGTACGTTTCGTGGGTGTGGACAGATCGAAGGATGCATGTTTGAATCAAACTGAGCCCGCTACCCAGCACAGCCACAGGCACGTCGGCAGGTGGTCTTGGTCAGGCCAGACCCTGGGCGGGGCCACCAGGGAGGCCCCCTGCTCTCAAGCAGGGCTTCTCCTGGCCTGGGCAGTGGTCCTGTTGCCTGTGGTCACATAGCAGCTTTTAACCTGTGGAGGTTGTTCCCCACACTGGTTCCAGAGGCGCCCAGGTCAGGCAGGCTCAGGCTGCGACCTGGGGTGATCTGTTGGTGGCAGCAGCCGCGAGCCTGGGCTGTCTGCCTGGCGCTGCCTCCTGGGTCGGGGGCCGCGAGCCTGGGCTGTCTGCCTGGCGCTGCCTCCTGGGTCAGGGCCCCCAGCAAGCTCGCTCTCACTTTTCTACCTGACTGAGCGCGTCTCGGTTCTGCAGTTACAGACGAGGCGTTTTGAAAGGTCCTTGGCGTCGTGTCTTCCGCTGAGTAAAATTTAAGCAGGCCACAGCTCTCCCACTCAGGTGTCGGTGGGTTAGGGTCCAGCCTTGCCACCTGCCATAGTGGCCCCTGCACCCAGGCACCTCGTCTTGCAGGGCCGGCTTTCTGTGAGATTGTGAGGCTTACTCCGGCTTGTAATGGAGAGAGTGGCACAGGGGAAGGCCGCGTCCCCCACTGCCTTACAGACTTAGAGCTGCTCCTGCTGCTTCAAGGCCTTGGTCGCTTGTCTGGAGAGCTAGCCGGGCCTGTCCGGGTGGACCCCTGTCCTTGCGTACGGATGCACTCAGCTTCAGACCCCTGCGCTCTGGGCACTCGGTGGGAGACCATGCCCATCTGTCCCCTGGGAGGCGAGACTGGCATCACAGTGGGTGCTCTGATCTGGGAGAGCAGCAGGCAGATGTTTTCTGGAAGCCCTGAGAGGCGAGGGAGGGCGGGGCTAGGGCACACACACCTCGCCCTTCCTGTCTCCTCTCCAGCCTTCGGGTTAGCGCGAGGGGCCCGTGAAAGCTGTGGGCTGTTGTGACTGATCGGAGGCGGGCCTTGCTGCCTGGCAGGGGTTTGAGGCCCAGCCTATGGTGTCCAGGTCCCCTCTGCGTCCTCACTGCACCCTCCTCCCCGCATGTGCACGCGTGCAGACACGCGTGCAGGCCTATGTGCATGTGTTGAGCATCCGTGTGTTGTGCTCATGCCGGGTGGTCACAGCCTAGGGGAGCTGCTGGAGGGAGGAAAGCGCCCTGGGTATCCATGTGGAGTCCTTGCTGCTGGGTAACGGGGCTGGGCAAGCAGCAGGGTGGCCGTGCCCTGCCCTACCCCGCTCAGGGCGCCCCGCCCCACTCAGGGTGCATCTCTGGGCCCCCGTGGTGGGGCCAGTGGTGCCCGAGTGCTGCCCCAGGGCCCCCAGTCAGCGGGTGCTGTTCCCTCGGTGGGGGTAGGGGGGCGCTCTTCAAGGGCAGCTGCACCTCGGAGTGAGCCATTCTCAGGGGTTTGCAGTCACAGTTTAAAAATCAGAAGTGCTCTTAAGTCCTTCCAAGGATCTTTCTGACCCAGCGGGCCCGGTCCCGCCCATCCTGCAGTGAGAGGCAGCAGCACTGGGCAGTCAGCTGGGATGGGTGCAGGGCCTCCACCCCTCTCAGGGGACACACAGTCACGGTTGGGGGAGGGTGTCACAGTCGGTGCTGGCTTGGTGTCCGTGGCTCAGTGCTTTTCGCTTCTGCTGAGCACGATTCCAGAGCCGGGAGAGCCTGCTTCAGCATTGGCGTTGACAGGATGGATTCCTGAGCGCACCAGAAAGCGTCAGCTGTCTTCTGCTGAACAACACCTCCTGAGTTGCTTCAGCAGATAGATCTCAATTCGCTCTACGGTAGGGAGTCCTGTAATCTTTTTGTCGTCACTGGTTTGGATCTTCTGATTGGAGTTTTTCCACAACCAAGGTGCCGTGATGAAAGCCTGGGGCTCTGGGTGTATTGACTGGAATCTTGTCGCATGCTAAGCAGCAGCTCATCTTGTTTTGTAACAGCACTGTGTGTGTGTGTTTCAGGCAAGTGTATCCTGAAGGTTACTATAATTCCAAAAGTGGATGGAGCAGTCAGAGTGATTACTATGCAGCTTACTATTCCGGCCAGTACGATTACGGAGGTACGTTCAGAAGCTGTCACGGGCTTACCGCAGCAGACGCCTTCAGACCTTGGTGCAGCCAAGCGCCAGGTGGCGGCGTGGTGGACTTTCTTAGGAAACTTTTCCTTTTTATTAGTCATGTGATTTTATCTATAGCCAAAGTAGCAGAAAGTAATTTGCGCCTAGAAATAACTGTATTGCTACTGTTCATTGACAAGTATTACCCAAGTCACAGTAGTGTGTTTTTATCACGTTGATAGATTTCTTTGACTTTCTAGCAAAGTGTAATTCTTGGTAGTACCAGAGTATGTGGCTCATCCTTACACGGACGAGCTAAAATTGATAGAAATAAAATGAGGGGCCGGCTGCCCCCTGCACCACTCACGTGTGATGTGCCCGGGGGCCTCGTGTAGCAGGAGCCCTCGGGTTGGACAGAGCAGCCTCAGGTGGCCCGTGCCCCTCCCCTTCAGGCGCCGCCGCTGTCGGGCGGCACGTGCGTCTTGGCGAGCATCCCCTGAGCAGCCCTTCTGGGCCCCCTGCCTGGCCAGGGCCAGAGGGAGGGTCCTGACCTGCAGCCGTCAGTCCAGCACAGCCCCTACTTCCCCATCTTCTGGGGCTCCTCCTCCACTTTGTATTTGCACTGCTTTACGCATTATAATGTTAATTAATGTGTTTTGGAAAAACAGTTTTTTAGTTTGAGAGTGTTTTTTAGATTTTTATTCTTAACTGAGATACGGTTGATTCAGTGTTGCGCCTGATGCCTGCTGTCCCAGAACAGCTCAGTTGTACACGTACATTGGTTCTCTTTAAATACTCTTTTCCATTGTGGTTTGCTCCAGGAGACCGGGTGTAGTTCCACGCACTGCGCAGTAGGCCCTTGCCTATCCACTGAGAGTGTTTCTTAAAGCTGTGTGGACCACATTAGAGAAAAGAGATGAATGATTTTTTTTTTTTAAGCACGTGTTGAGAGAAATTTAGCCAGTGGGCTTTGAGGAAGACACGCCGGATCCTCTCGTGCCTCACGGTTCATGGTCCCCAGGGTCGTGCTGCTTTTCGGGTGGAGAGTTTGGTTCCTCTCGGAGGCTCGGAGCATCCTTCAGTCCTGGGATGGCCTGGTTTCTCCAGTGGTAGCCAGAGGAGTGTCTTTTTCACATTGTACTGACCTGGTGATCTCTCACTATAGACCCAAGTCGCTGGGATCGGTTCTACTACGGCCCTCGGTTCAGAGACCCCCGTTCCTACGACAGGGGGTATTGGTGTGATGCCGAGTACGACTTGTGCAGGAAGGAGAACTACGCCTACGGTGACAGGTGGGCAGCACAGACTCCAGCACGGAGGGCGCGCCGTGAGTCAGCCGGGCCTCTGCCCTTGGGTCCTGCGTTCACTCGAGAGCTGCGGTGGCATCTGGCTCCCAGGCACCCGCCACTGTCAAAGAAGGGTGAACCGGAGGTTCTTTCTTCGGGCTTTTGGTGGGGAACTGACCTTAGAACCAGCGCGGGGAGTCAGTTCAGCCTCTTCTTCGCAGGTCCATGAGAGGCGTGACTGCCTTGGAATGGACCCCCAGCCTGTATCTCTTGGTCTCAGGCAGGGCCTGAACTTGGCCGTGGGTGCGGTGACCCCGCTACAGTGTGGGCTGTGGCGAGTGTCATTCCTGGGGTCAGGACCCTGGGGGGCTCAGCCGTGTGCAGCATAGGAGCCTTGCCTCTGCCTACTGCCTCCTCCAGGCCCGAGAAATACGATGACCGCTACAGGTACGACCCCCGCTTCACCGGGAGCTTTGACGATGAGCCCGAGCCACCTCGGGACCCTTACGGGGAGGAGGTGGACCGGCGTAGTGAGCACAGCGAGCACTCGGCACGGAGCCTGCGCAGCGCGCCCAGCCTGCAGAGCCGCCGCAGCAGCTTCAGCGCCCACTCCCACCAGGTAGGCGGGGGCAGGCTCCGGGGCCACCTGGGGTCACGGGGGGCGGCGAAGGGGCTTCACCTATCCGCTTTGTGCTCCCGAAGAGTCAGGTGTACCGGAGTCATAACGTGCCCTCCGGGTCCTATGAGGTGCCCCCTCCGCCGGGCTCCTTCCACGGTGATTACGCCTACGGCCCCTACGGGAGCGACTTCCATGGCGCACCAGGCTTTCCAGAGTACGGCTACCCCGCCGAGGCCAGCTGGCCCTCCGTGGAGCAAGGTGTGTGTGCAAGGCCCTGGGCTCACACAGTGCGGAGGGGCCCAGGGGCTCCTGGGACCAGCGTCTGCGCCTGCGGCAAGAAGGGCTGGGCTACGACCCAGGTGGGAACTGGTGATGGTCGGGCCTGGGCTTCCCTGGGAGCTGCTGGCCTGTCCATCACATCCACTTCAGTGCAGCGCTGCCTTGAGGCTTCCTGCCCAGGTCAGCTCCCCATGTGGAGGGACAGCAGCCCCCTCCCGCCACCCGCCCTGCGAGGCTGACCGCACGGGTGCGTGGCTCTTAGAGGAAGCCTGGTTCTCCTTGCAAAGCTCCTGATCGTTTACTTACCGCACGAGCTGCACCTCAGTGCACCTTTGAGATGCTTGATCACGTGCTGTTTCTTGGAAACCTGTACGAGTACGTGAAGTTTGAGAACAAACAGTATAAGAGATAACTGATGGACTTGCTCGAATGTTCCGTAATTGGAGATCTCCCTTCCTGCTCGCCTGCGGTGTCTCACTCTCAGTCGTTACCTCAGCACGCTGATGCTGCTCTAAGGTCGTAGCTGTGAGGAGAGCGCAGGGCCACCTGAGCAGGTTTCTGTTTTAAAAGCACAGCACATCCTGATGGCTCTTAAAGGAATCTTTTCATTTTAGAGGAGAAACTCCTTGTTTTTAATGGTTTGTTTGTGTGACACATGCGTAAGTTCTCCTTTTTAATAGGATATTTAATAGTTGAAAGGCAGTCGATCTGGATAATCTGTGATTCCGGTTGTCTGGGTGTCTTAAAAACTTGAGCTGTTGATCTAGTTGAGAAGCATTAAACAGTGACAAGCTGGCAGCTTCTTTTTCACTTGATCCACATGTAGCTCCGTCGAGACCCACTTCTCCCGAGAAGTTCTCGGTGCCTCACGTCTGTGCCAGGTTTGGTCCTGGGGGCCAGCTCATCAAAGTGATTCCAAACCTGCCTTCAGAAGGACAGCCTGCGCTGGTTGAAATTCACAGCATGGAGGTAATTCCGTGGGGAGCAGTTCCGTGTCATCGTTCAGCGCCCCCACCTCAAAAACATGCTTTCCAGCCTGTCCTCTTCCACTTGCGTGTCCTTGCCTGAAAAGCAGTCTTAAGCAACGCTAACCCATGAGTCTGATTTGTAGGTGGTTTTGATTCTGTTCTGTCATCTATTTTTCCTCCCAGGAGTCAATATTTTGTTAGTAAGAATTTTAGGGGGGGGTTGTGGTTCGTCCCCTGGGCTGGGAAGATCCCCTGGAAAAGGAAATGGCAACCCACTCCAGTGTTCTTGCCTGGAGAATCCCATGGACGGAAGAACCTGGTAGGCTACAGTCCACCGGGTCGCAAAGAGTCGGACACGACTGAGTGACTTCACTTTTTTACTTTTGTGTTAGACATGGAATTATCCTGTGTTCATTTTTTTGTTGTTGTTTGACTTTCTGATTTTGGAGGGAGGGCTCCATAGGTGCTCATTTTACCGGTGATCTGGAGAGTGGGTAGAGGAGCCTCGTGACCTCGGGGGGCTGGCGTGGGGCACACCACTCTGTGCCTGCAGGTCTCTTCCATCATGTGTATCCAGGCCCCGCGTCAGAGTCTGGGCAGGAGGAAGGGATCTCACTGCTTAAGTAAAGTTTGGAAGTCACTGTCGTAGAGCTGGCTTGCCCACGATCTGTGATGGAGGCGCTGCCCCCGTGGGGGACAGCCCGTCCCAAGGACGGTGTCCGTAGCTCTGTCTGCCGATGTGGCCAGCAGACGTGGGCTGGGCCAGGCAATGCTGTGCCACCCCCGTGAACCACTCTCCCCGTCCCTCTCCTGTCCCTGCCTAGACCTTGCTGCAGCATACACCAGAGCAGGAGGAGATGCGGGCCTTCCCAGGACCTCTCGGCAAGTACGTGCCCACAGAAGCGCTCTCGGTGCCCCGCCCACTGGCAGTGCCGGGCACGGCCTGGCAAGTGCTGCGGCTGCTGTTCACCAAGCGTGTGTTCTTTTTGCAGAGATGAGACCCATAAAGTGGATGTTATTAATTTTGCACAGAACAAGGCTACAAAGTGTTTGCAGAATGAAAACTTAATAGACAAAGAGTCTGCGAGTCTTCTCTGGAGCTTTATTGTCCTGCTGTGCAGGCAGAATGGGGTACGTGTCTCCCCTCCTAGAGCGTCCCTTCTCGTCGGCTCTAGTCCCGGGGTCCTCAGCCCCCAGGAGGATCAGGCAGGATTTCTGGGCCAGGCATTCCCGTCCGGGGGGTCCCGCAGGAAGCAGGAGTCCAGTAGGGCATGTGGTTTGGGGTAAAGGGAGGTTTGGCCTCCGCATCGTCGGCCTGCCCAGCATGTGCCTCCGGTGTGCCGTGTCGCTCCCGGCGAGGGGGGGAGCAGCTCTGCACCCGAGGCGGTCTGACGGGCCCTCCCCAACCAAGGCTGGGGTGGTCTTGCCCTCTCAGAGGGTCTGTTTGTGGTTGAGCCTGCTTTCCCTCTTGTCCCTCGCAGACCGTGGTGGGCACAGACATTGCAGAGCTCTTGTTACGAGACCACCGAACCGTGTGGCTTCCTGGGAAGTCGCCGAATGAGGCCAACCTGATCGATTTCACCAACGAGGCTGTGGAGCAGGCGGAGGAGGAGGAGTCCGGCGAGGCCCAGCTCTCATTCCTCACGGACAGTCAGGCCGCCAGCACCCTCGAGAAAGACACAGAGCGGTTCCGGGAGCTGCTGCTCTATGGCCGCAAGAAGGTGAGTGACCCGCGCTGGCGTGTCGTCTCTGAAGGTGCGAACGGCAGCTTGTCCTAAGCGCTGCTTGTGTCAGAGCTGCTGGTCCCGTGTTGAGTCACTCGGCAGGTGAGCAGGCCTGAGCCTGGGCTGTGCCCCTGCCCCTGCTGCGTGTGGTGCGTCTCAGGGTGAACACGTGCATAGGACAACATCCGTGTGTCCTGACGCAGGTCGGGGGAGCGCACCGTCGCTGCCGTGAGCGGGCGGGGCCTGTGCCAGAGTGGAGCGGCCTGGGCACAGGCGGGCGGCGCCGAGGCACACGCCCTGCGCTGGCTCCACGCGGGCACCTGGCAGTGCAGAGTGGGGCCCAGTGAGACTCATGGTTTGATAAGGAAATGATCTTAAAGTAGACATTTTACAGCTGATGGAAATCCCACATCTGTTCGTTTAATTACTGTTTGTTAAAACGTTTTTGGCTCTTGGTCAGAAGTTTTCTGAATTGCGGCCCAGGTTACTTGTGGAAGGGGTGCTGCAGTGCGAAAGGCCCTACCGGTGCTGGGCAGATGCCCAGGGGGGCCCAGGGGTCATCCTGGGCCTGGGGAATCTGCGTCCTCGAAGCCTCAGTCACGGCGGAGGGGATGGCAGTGTGCTGCTCCGCCGGCCCTGGTCCCACAGCCTGTGTCCCTGGGCCAGCGGTGCCAAAGGCAGGCGCCTCCACGGCCTCCTGCAGGCCCGACCGGGGGAGCTGGGAGCCGGCTCCCACGTCCCCGCGTGGGGCGCGCGTCTCGGGGCCTCCGGGTCGTTTGGTGTTATCCCTGTAGTTGTGCCCTCTGTCCCTCCCGACGGCACACACGCCAGGGCCCCTGTCCTTCTCAGGGTTCAGACACGCTCTTGATGCTTTGCAGGACGCCTTAGAGTCTGCAATGAAGAATGGCTTGTGGGGTCACGCCCTGCTACTTGCCAGTAAGATGGATAGCCGGACGCACGCCAGAGTCATGACCAGGTGAGGAGTCCTGCCGTGGCGCAGGCTGTGGGCATGCCCGTGGGCCGGCGCCCAGCCTGCTGTGGTCTGGGGAGCCCACAGGCCCCTGAGCTCCTGGCAGAGGAAGCTGGGGAGGCGCGTCTGCCACATCTGGCTGCGGGCTGACTGGCCCTCCTCGGAGGGTGTGGTTCAGGGATTTAACTGTTTTTGTCGACTGCAGAGTTTAATTCTATAAAATCTCAACGAATTCTGTAGTCTCCCTCTCCTGCAGTCTTTTACAAACACCAGTGTGTGTTTGGCCCGGGTCAAGCGTCAGGCCAGTCACCAGATGGGTGGAGGTGAGACCAGGCTAGTTCTGTGTCTTGTTTTCTGACCTGGCTGAGCTTCCTCTTTTAACATCTGCTCAGGTTCGCCAACAGCCTTCCAATCAACGACCCCCTGCAGACTGTCTACCAGCTGATGTCTGGGCGGATGCCGGCCGCGTCCACGGTCAGTGGGTCCTGACGACGCCTCAGCTTGGCCTTTGTGCAGAGTCTGCGCCTGCTTCCTTCTCACACCCACGCGCTCAAGCCCTGCAGAGCTGAGTGTGTTCTGAGCCTCAGGGTTTTTTGCTTGCTTCTGGTTTCAGTGCTGTGGGGATGAGAAGTGGGGAGACTGGCGGCCACACCTGGCCATGATCTTGTCCAACCTGAGCAGCAGCGTGGACGTGGAGTCTCGGGCCATGGCCACGATGGGCGACACCCTGGGTAGGTCAGGGTGGACGCGGAAGAGGGGCCTGGGCCTCTGCGCTCCAGCCCGAGACTGGCCCTCTGCCCGGGGTGTCCGTGTGTCCCTGGGAGTGTGGTGCTGTCCTGGAGCCCGAGCCCGCCTGCTTTCTCTCCCCTCAGCCTCCAAAGGGCTCATCGATGCTGCGCACTTCTGCTACCTCATGGCCCAGGTCGGATTTGGGGTGTACACCAAGAAGACCGCAAAGCTTGTCTTAATTGGGTCAAACCACAGGTAAGGGACATGGCGTCGCGGCGCCCGCATCCCTTAGAAGGGACGAGGCCCCATGCGGCTGCGCGGAGCCGCGGTGCCTGGGGTGCTTGGCGCTTCGGCTTCCAGGGGCCGCTCCGCGTGACACGACGCCTGTGCTCCACAGTTTGCCGTTTTTGAAGTTTGCGACCAACGAGGCGATCCAGAGGACAGAGGCCTATGAGTACGCGCAGTCCCTGGGGGCGCAGGCCTGCTCCCCTCCCAGCTTCCAGGTGGGCCCGGGCTCTGGCGCACTCCCGGGGCTGGGCCTGGTCAGTGCTCACAGGCCGCAGCTGTTACAGGTTTTATTCAAAGAAACAAAACGATGAAACGGGTTTGGAAATCTCGAGGAGGTCTTAACCAGTAACGCTCGGGAACAGAAACCTGTCGCGTTGAGGTCTGACTGAAGTTTGGTTCTCAGACCTCTTGTGTACTAAGAACTTGCACTGTTCGGTTGCAAGTTCTTTTCTGTCAGCTGTGGACTTTTCTGTCAGGGAGGGTGGTACCTGACGGGACTGTGCATGCATGTGTGAAACGGCGTGGCATGTGGGTGCCAGCCGAGCAGGGTGAGCGCGCTGGTGGCTCCCAAGAGGCCGTTCTCACGGCACAGGCGTGGCGGCGCCTCGTGCTCACTCCGTGGTTGGGAACGCTGACAGCTGTGTTCAGGGCGTGTGAGTTTCTCGGAAGCTTAGTCGTGTACCCTGATCTAAAGTTGCTGGCGGGGGCTGGCTCTGCTGTGAGCAGGCGGGGCGGGGGGTGTGGAGAGCCCGAGGAAGGACGGAGGGCCGGGGCAGGGGCGGCCGGGGGCAGGGGGCAGCCCCGAGCGGCTCGAGCACCGCTGAGCTCGTCTCTCTGTCTCAGGTGTTCAGGTTCATCTACTGCTGCCGCCTGGCTGAGATGGGGCTGGCCGCGCAGGCCTTCCACTACTGCGAGGCGATCGCCAGGAGCGTCCTGGCGCAGCCGCACAGACACTCGCCCGTGCTGCTTCGCCAGCTGGTGCAGGTGACGCCCCCGCCTGGGCCCCCGGGGGGCCGCAGCCACGCGGCTCTTGGACCGCCCGACCGAGACGAGCCCTGCACACTCCTGGGCGGGAGCAGGTGTTAGCACCTCAGCACAGGGCCCTCCGGGAGCTTTGGCATGAGAAGGGCCGCTGGCAGGAGGCCCGCATACCCAGGCACCCCAGCCTCGCACTTGGCACCGGGGGCCTCGCTGGGCTGGGTCCTGGCTGTGGCCCTGCGGCCCCAGCTTCCTGCTCCATGAGACAGAGCACGTGATGACCTCCTGGCAGTGCCCGGTGTCCGCGTGTCCCTCTCCCTGGAGGTGGCACTGAGCCCGCGCTCGTGACACTGAGGAGTCTTGCCAGGGAAGCTCTCAGAGTCACAGGAGCCACATGAACGGGCTGCCCAGCCCTTATCTCTGCCCCGCGGCTCCCGCCGTTACCGCAAGGCCAGACTTGCTGCCCCACCCCCCACGGCCCCCAGAGAGGGAGCGGTCCAGGTAGGGGGCGCCTCGGCGAGTAGAGTCCAGTGGAGGCGGGCTCAGCATGCCAGGGTCCGTCCGGTGCTGTGGCCTCCGCGGCCAGTGCAGGGGCTGCTGACGTCCCAGGCTCTCTCGTGTGTACACTGTCTAAGATGGTCCCAGGCCCTCTCCTCACACGTACACAGTCATGGACGGTCCAGAGAGTGCGACTCGGGCCCCCACGGTGGAGGAAAGCTGCGTGTGCCGTCTGGGTGTGTTCAGGCCATAGCAGGTTTGGCGGGCGTCTCCTTTGGGAACAGAGCTTATATCTCCATGTGTTTCCAGGTCGCCTCCCAGTTGCGCCTCTTTGACCCTCAGCTGAAGGAGAAGCCGGAGGAGGAGGCATCTGCAGAGCCTCCTTGGCTGGTCCAGCTGCAGCTCGTGGAGAGACAGGTCGAGGTGCGCTGGGTGTGAAGGGGCCCTGTGTGCACACCAAGGGCTCCCGTGCTCAGGACACCTCTGTTAGGGGAGTGGGGGGCAGCGCCCATGCTCGGGACACCTCTGTCGGGGGGATGGGGGCGGTGTCTGTGCTCAGGGCACCTCTGTTGGCGGGGCGTGGGGAGGCAGCATCTGTGCTCGGGGCACCTCTGTCGGAGGGCGGGGGGCAGCGTCGGGCGGGGAGATGCCTGAGGCTTTTCTCCCTCAGGAGGGTGCTGTGGCCTGGAGTCAGGACGGAGCCTGCCCCCCACACTGCCCCAGCTCACCAAGCCCTGAGGTGGGGCCCCGTGACGGCCCAGAACCCACCCAGCTGGTGGGCCTGGGTGCCGACAACCCACTGCTGGCCCCGCCAGTGACCGGCGCCGAGCTCTTAAGCCAGGATGTGCGGCTGCTGCCCTCAGGTGAGCCCGCGGCCTCCTCCTGGTGCTGCCTCCCTTGATGAGCCGGTCGAGTCCCAGGGCTGTGAAGGTCGGGTGGGGTGGGAGGGCCGTGAAGGCAGTGGGCCTGCACGGGGCTGGACGGCCGCCTGCTGGGCTGTCGGGGCTTCCCGTGGCCTCGAGCCCGCACCGTGCGGAGTGAGGCCCCTTGACGCCCTGGCAGCCTCAGCCTTCGTGCTCAGACGGAGAGTTCCCGTCTCCCAGTGAATGAGGCAAGTCCGCGGAGTCCCTGGGGCGAGCATGTGGCCTCAGACAGCCCCTTCTGCACCGTCTCCTGCAGCTCCTCTGACGCTCCCCGATGGCCCAGCAGCCATTCCCGTCCGGGTGCCCATGTTCCCCGTGCCACTGCCAGGTCCTGTCGAGCTGGGGCCCGTACATGGTCCCCCAGGGGCTGTACCTGGCTTTCCAGAGCCCTCTGGGCCTGACCCTGTGGCCCTGTACCCCGGACCTGGGGTGCCACCTCTCCAGGAAACGGACCGCCTGCTCCCGGAGGCCAGGGGCCAGGACACAGGTGGGTCTGCAGAGGGGCCGTCCTGAGGGCAGAGTGGAGTGGGTTTGCTCTTCAAGGAGGTGCCTGTAGGAGGAACCTAAGTCATCCTGACCTGGAGGAGGTGGGAGTGGGTGTCCCAGGGTCGGAGGGCCAGCCCTGTGACCCAGAGGATGCACCAACCCTCCTCCTACAGGGCTATATCCCTGGCCGTCTGTCCACCTGGACAACCTTCCTCTAAAAGTGAAGCTTTATTTTTACACATTTAGAACAGTGCAGTCTGGGTTTCAGAAGGTCGTGTCGGGGGCCCTGGCGGGTGGGGGAACTGTGCGTCCCCAGCAGCGGGCGTGGCCACGGAGCCCCCCTGCCTGGGTGCCGGTGCGGAGCTCACTGGAGCCGCGCTTCCCTCGGCAGGGGTGGTGCCGCAGGAGACACCCGGCAGAAGCTCGCGCTCGGAGCCGGGAGAGGAGGAGTTTGGTGGGAACTTCGCTGATACGGTATTTGCCCATATGGTTTTTGTCTTTAAGCTGTTTGTTTTCTGTAAACTCCAGTGAATAAGTACTTCTTCTTTCTTAAACTGTAAGTAGGTCAACAGCACTTAAATTTATGAGGTTGTCTTTTGAGTTAATTTCATAAAGAGAAACCTTGAATCCTTAAAACATGAAGAACTGTTGTAAACATAAATAGGGAGAGAAGTAACGGTATAAAAGAAGGCTTTTAAGGAGGAGAAATACGTGTGTATAATGAAACTGTCTTGTCAGTTTTAAGCCTTCTGAAATGGAGAACTTCTCTGATTTCTGCATCTTTTCTAGGATCTGTAAAACTTTTAGTGCTTTCCTTGAAGTTAGGATTCATCGTATCAGACGTGTTTGACATAAACACACACTCCGTCTGTGTGCTGTGATTCCAGGGGCAGGGGTGGGAGGGCGGGTGGATCAACGCTTTTCTATCCGTGTTCTGGAAGCTTCTTACAGATAGCCAATTCTTTTTGCTGTCCTGGGAAACGCTCCTTGTGCGCTTTCCCATTAAAACATTCTGTCCCTGAGAAAATAAAAGTGGCAGTTTAACTGTATTGAAAAAACTGTCTCAACCTGGGGATGACCATCTTTCTGAACAGTTCTGCCTCTCAAACCGCCCCATCCTCAGTGCTCGCGTGTGTCCCCCCAGGGCTCCTTCAGGACCTCACCAGGTCCCGACGCGCCGCCTCAGGCCCTGCAGCTGCCTGCGCCGCTGACGCCCGCACCCGAAGCGCAGAGACCTGTCCAGGCCGCCAAGAAGGAGAGCAAGGAGCCGAAGAAGGTGACTCACAGCCCCAGCCGGGCAGGGGTGGGGTGCCGAGGCAAGGGGACATCGTGTGTGTGAAGATGGGGCCCAGCGTGTTCTGGAAGGGCAGCGTGTGTGCAGTGAAGTGTGTGCGGTGTGTGTCTCTGTGTCCACGTGTGAACCACCAGCTCAGAGCGGGGGACGCTGCCCGCCCCAAGGCCCGTGGCTCCAGGGCCCATGCAGCCGACCGGAGGCTCATGTCAGCACTGATCTGCCCCCACTGCCCAGGCTGGGCCGCGCGTGCGGGAGTGGCCCTCGCCGTGCAGCGCCTCATCGTGGGTGCGCCACGCTGCTGCTGTCCTTTCCCCCGGGAACGGACATGAGTCGGTGTCGCTCAGGTTGCGTTTACTGGGGATCCAGCCGCGTGAGTCTTCTTGTCTGTGTCTTGTGGTGGACGCACTTCTTTCCCAAGGGTGTATCCCAGCATCACGGGACAGCTGTGTGTCCAGCTCTAGAACGTCCTGCTGGACAGGCCTCCTCGCGGGTTTACCAGGTGGTCCTTCCAGCACCAAGCAGGCAAGACCCCGGCCGCATCGTCCCTGGGGCCGCGTTGTCTGCCCTCCTGACGGTTGCCACCGTGCCGGGGTTGGTGACACTGATGAGCAGTGACACGGCGCCTTTCTGAGTGCCTGTCTGCCCACCCCGACCTTGTCTGTGGAGGGCTGCTCAGGTCTTCTCCCGTCCTTTACGGGGCCCTCAGGTTGGCGGTGGCCCTTCTCACGTGGATGCAGGTTCTGTCAGATGTGTCTTCTGAGCATCTCCTCCAGCCTTGGGTGGCCTCTTACCCTTTGGTGGCTGCTTGGGAAGAACACTGTTCTCAGTCTAGTGCTCAGCAGAGTCGGCTTTCACGGCTGGTGTCTTTTTTCTTTAATTATTTATTTTTGGTTGTCGTGGGTCTGGGTTGCTGCACCCAGGCATTCTCTAGATGGCCGCGGGTGGAGGCTGCTCTTTGTTGCCACAGGCTTCTCACTGCCGTGGCTTCCCTTGTTGTGGAGCACGGGCTTCAGGGTGCTCGGGCTCCTGGGCTCTAGGGCGCAGGCTCCGTCGTCGGGGCTCCTGGGTTTAGTTGCTCCGCAGCACAGGGCATCTTCTCGAATGAGAGATGGAACCCATGTTCCCCACGTTTGCGGGCAGATCCCTACCCACTGTGCCACAAGGGAAGCCCCCGTGGCTGGTATCACAAGTAAACACAAGTTTAATTCAAAGCGTGCACAAGCCGTGCAGGTGACTGGACGCGGCCGCCCGCCCCAGTGCAGAGTCGGCCGCGGGTTCAGAGGGGGTGGGGGCTGTGGAGCTGCTGCTGCTGCACTTTGCGGCGGACGTGATGGGCAGCGTATGCATGATGAGGCCAACCTCCCTGACGCCTGACCTTTCCCAGTCTGGGGGTGCAAGGGCCTGTTCTGAGGAGCCCGCACGGACTTGCTGGCTGTCACCACTGCTGGGGGAGACGGTCTCAGGCTGCCTATTGTTGGCATTTGGACATGAGAGGCTCCAGGAAGCACATCACTGTTGCGATCTTTGTAACTGTGGTGAGATACTCAGCACGTTGGTCACTTCCACTGTTTTAAGTGCGCAGTTCTGTCGTGCGGCCACCACCACCGTCCCCAGGGCTCTGTCTTCCACACCGAACCCCTGCCTCCACTGCGGTGAGGCCCCTCCCACCTCCAGCCAGGCGTCTGCTTCCTGTCCTGTGGCCCTGGCACCTGCGACCTGACACCGGGGCTTGCGCGGGCTGGCCCTGCTGTGCCGGGCTCGTTTCTCTCAGTGCCACGACCTCAGGCTTGTTCTGGTGGTTTCTCTGTTCAGAGCAGCGAATCCTGGTTCTCTCGCTGGCTGCCTGTGAAGAAAAGGACAGAAGCTTACCTGCCAGACGACAAGAACAAATCGGTGAGTCCTGCCAGGTGGGCCTGGGGAGCCAGGGGTTCTGCAGCAGCAGGGCGTCCAGCTGTCTGCATGGAGCATCTCAGTCCTCGGCGAACCTGGGCCGACGCCTCTCGCGCTCAGGGCCTGAGTCTGCTCACCTCGTGCTGCTGAGTTTTCTCTTTTACTTTTCACAACCCCGGCAGATCGTCTGGGATGAAAAGAAGAACCGATGGGTGGACGTCAATGAGCCAGAGGAGGAGGTGAGCTGGGACCACGGGCGGAGAGGTGCTCCCTGGGGCAGGAGCTGTGGGGTGGTGGATCTCCAAGCGGGCTTTCCTTCCGCAGAAGAAGGCTCCACCTCCGCCTCCAGCTGCCCTTCCCAAGGCTCCACAAGCTGCCCACCCTGGTCCCGGAGGGCTCCCCAGACCCACCGTGAACATGTATTCTAGAAAAGCAGGTAACAGGGCCCGGCCGAAAGTTAGAGGGGGTCTGGGTTGTGCGTTTGTCCTGTAGACATTCCAGAGCCCGGCAGGGACCACTCGTGTGTCAGGCGTGGCTTGTCTCCCACGAGAGGAGGGCTGGTTCTCTGAAGATGAGTCTGGGGTGGGGGTGCCCGTCCTCTGGAGCAGTGAGTGGTCTTGGGCAGGGTGGATCCGATCAGTCGGAAAGGCAGCCTGGCGGCATCCTGGCATGAAGTGGGACCCTCACCTGAGCAGGAGGCCCTGGGAGAGGCTCCTGGTCAGAGCCCAGCCTCCCTGGGGCTGGAAGTGGGGTCCCCATGGTCCCTGGACACACGGAGGACGGAGCTGGGGGCCATGGCACGGGGGTGACCTTGCTTTCTCTCCGTGTCACAGCTGGAACCAGGGCACGCTACGTGGACGTCTTGAACCCGGGGGGCCCCCAGCGGAGCGAGCCAGCCGTGGCTCCCACTGACCTCTTTGCACCCCTGGCCCCGCTTCCAATTCCGGCTCACCTGTTGGGCCCAAACGCAGGTACACAGCCCGGGCAGCAGGGCTGTCCGCTGCCAGCCTGCTGGCCTCAGGTCTCCTTCTGGGGCCCTGGCCTTGGTCCTCTTTCTAGAAGAGCACCATGGACGCAGAGCGCGAGGCCCGCCATGGTGTCTGCAGGCGTGTGTGCGTGGGGGGCAGGTGGTATGTGTCCCCTGGGGCTTAGTCCCCCAGGCACCAGGGCCGTGTGGACAGCAAGGGCCTCCTCCGTCTCCCCGCAGATGCAGAGGAGCTGCCATCCACTGAGGGGGCCAGCAGGGAGGGGCTGGCCAGGCCAGAGCCCACCTCGGATCCCAAGGTGAGCCATGTACACAGCAGGGCATGGGGGCCAGTGGAAGTCAGCCTCCTGCTCCCCCAGGAGGTGGCCACGTGCAACTGTTCTCTGGGAACGCTCTCCTGCTGACGTTTTAATGGTATAGAGGGTTTCTTTGTGTGTGTGAAATACAATCATTTAGAGTTTGATATCTGAGGTTGGATGGAGCTTGACTTCAGCCCTGGTTCTCCATTAGTTAGCTGTTTAAAGTTTGGGGGTAGGAGGGGACTGGTGGTCCAGTGGTCAGGACCCTGTACTTCCCCTGTAGGGGCGAGGGTTCAGTCCCTGGGTGGGGAACTAAGATCCCACAAGCGTGTGGCAAGGCTAAAAAGGCGGGGCGGGGATGGGGTCACTCAGCTCCTTTGAGCCTCAGGGTGCCGCCACATGGATGGCGTCACGGTGCCCGTCGCCATGGGGCACACAGCAGGTGCCCGGGAAGTAAGGATGCGATGCGGGTTGGAGTAGCAGGTCTGTGCAGAACCTGCAGGGCTTCTCAGAATGCGCCCCGGGAGGCCATGCTGCTGTCCCGGGTGGTCCTGCCTTGCGTGGGAGCCTCGGGCTCACCCGGCTTTGCTGGCAGCAGCCTCCCCCCTGTCCCGGCAGGTGTTCGGGCCTGCAGTGGCGTCGCTCCCTGGACCTGAACTCCCAGCATCTGGACTGGATGGTCCCCAGGGAGGAGAGGTAAACGCCACTGGGGGCGCGTCTGCGGAGAGTCTGGGACTCGGAGGCCCACGGTATCCGAGTGGCTTCTCTAAGACGATGTTACTGGGTGGTGAGAGGGCAGTTGAGAAACTGAGGAACCGGAGCAGCACTGTGTTTCTTAAAAAAGGCACACTTGTGTCCGCACAGTCATTGGGGAGCTTGGGCCAGAGTGAGGGCTGCAGGCGCTCCTCAGCGGGGTCCCCTCCGTGCCTCGGGCAGCATGAGGTCAGGCCACCTGAGGCCCGGGGCTAGGCGAGCGTCTCTTGGACGGGTCATTTCCTGTAAAAGCTGTCTGTGAGCAGGAGCTTCAGGCTTTCTCCCCATCGAGCTACGTTGATCTAGCGGCGGCGTAGCTCGTTGGGACCGAGCTGCCGGCTGGAGCCACGGCGCCGCGCTGACTCTGCTGTTCGTCTGTCTGTGTTCTTGCTGTTTTGTAGCTTTCGCGCTGTAGTTCACTGAGCTCGTTATCACGGGAAGTGAGCCAGCATTTTAACCAGGTACCTGTGGCTGGCCCTGTGCACGGGGCTTGTCTTTCCTCTGAGATCGCTGTGCTGCTCAGTCACTCTGCCCCGGCCCCTGACGCCACCTGTCGCTGCTCAGCCGTCACATGCCTGAGGGCACCGTGCTCCTTTCTTTTGAGGTTCTCAGAGGGTGGTGTCGAATATCCAGGCACATCCACGGTCAGACTGACTCCAGGATGCCCATAGCAAACGGCCAAGTTCTGTGGCTGTGCTCTTTCTGAATTGAGTTTTTCAAAGGACTAGTCACAGGCATAGCTTCGCGGGGTGCGTGTGTGCACGCGCGCACATCAGAAGCCAACTGGGGTCAGGACGCTCTCATTTCGAAGGCACAGGTTCTGTTTTCTGATCAAACAGGAGAAAGTGTTTTAGGCCAGGCAGGGTGAGATGGTGGCCGCTGTCCTGCGGTCAGGCTCGATCGGAAGTAAAAGAGCACTTCTTCCATGCGCTGTGGGACTAAGCTTTCCCTTGGCTCAGCAGAAGGACTTCCTGGGACGTGTTCGTTTGTGAACTAGAGCACTGGATTTTGTAGCTGGACGCCTGAGGTCTGGAGCGATCCCCAGTTCCTGCTCCCCTCCCCCACTCCTGCGTGTGCATGCCCCAGTTCTACTGTTTTCTGAGCCCCGTTAAATAATTAAATGTAGTTCTGCAATAAGCACCTTTGACCTGCTTCTGTGGCGTCTTCAAAAGTGTGATAAACCCTTCCTCAGAAACAGTGTCTGTATTTGCAAACGAACCAAGCTGCTGTGCTTGGTCAGAGGGTGAGACGGCCTCTGTGTGCTCCCCAGGCTCCCGGTGCTCTCGCCCCTGCTGGGGCCCCTTCTGGGGCTGCGGTGCCCTTCTACAACCCTGCTCAGTTTGCACAAGTAAGTGCCCTTGCTGTCTCCCCGGCTCTGCCGCTGCTCTGGGGGTGGGCGTGGGGGGCCCTGGGGGAGGGGGCTGGGCGCCCCATCTGTTTCCTGCTGATGCTGCCCTGGGGTGGGGCTGACCTCCTCCTGTGCTGACTTTGGCCCCTCTTCACCTGGTGGCTGGTGACCTTCAGGCTGGAAATGCTTACTTTCATTTGTCTCCCTCCCAGGCTCTGGCCTGGAGAGAGTGGACGGGAGGTGGGGGCAGCCTTGGGATGCAGTAGAGGAGGGGGTCTGCGGGGAGGTCTTGGCTTTAGGAATTCAAAACCTCCCCTGACCGTGGGCCGTCCCAAGGCAGACCCTGCCCTTGCCACCTGGGGTCCCCAGCCTCGGGCTCCCTCCGGGGTGGGCCCCCACGACTGCGCCCTCCCTGTTCCCAGCCGCCATCTGCGTCTCCACTCCACAGCTGAGGGGATTCTTCTCTACTGGATCTTCACCTTGCTGATGCCTTCACAAAACTTCTTGACTCTGACTTCGTGTAGGGCTTTCCTGGGACCCAGAGTAAACGCCTGTGCTCCAGGCCCGCCTCCCCGGGTGCTCCCTGCCTCCCCCTGTCTCTGGCCAGGGCTCCTCAGACACCCGGCTGTGGGCACGGCCTCACCCCACCACCCTGCCTTAGGGACCCGGGCTGCGCATGAGACGACAGCACACACCTGTTTGTTGAGACCCGTCATCTGCTCTGCTTGGTCCGCAGCCCCCTGGGGCCAGCGTGTGGACCTCAGTCCTGTCCCTGTTGTTTCAGGCCCCTGCTGCCTCAGGAAGCTCAAGGACGGGGAGGATTGGCCAGAGGAAGTACCCGGCGTTAAGCTAGAAGGGCCGCGTCCTGGAGCAGCACCGGGACGGGAGATGGCTGTTCCGCCCAGAGGTCAGGCCAAAGGCCTGCGACTCCAGTCTGTCCCCACGTGGGCGTGAACACAGCGACTCAGAACTGACGTGTGGAGCGTTCCAGCATCAATTCCACGCCTTCACGGTGCTGGATGAAGAGTGGCTCTCTGACCCAAGGAATGATTTAAGGACCAGCGTTTGCAGGCACCTGAGGACGTGACACTGAGGGAGGCTGGAGGCGTCTTGGCTGCAGGAGGAGTTTGCTTCTCAGTGACTAAGGCATCTCTCAAAACCTCACGGTGAATCGTTGCCAGATAAAGCCCAGAGGTCCTTTCAGATGCCAGGAGGAAACAGTGCACCTTTGACTCAGAGAGGAGCTTGCCTGCCTGCCCTGCACCCAGAGGCGGTCAGGTCAGCCCCTGCTCCACGTTGTTGAGCCTGAAAGGGTGCTTCGTCTCCGAGGAAACTGGGCTTCCTTTAGTAGCAGCTCCGTTAGGTTTTGAGAGCAGCCCTCGGTACTGACCGTTTTATCTCCTGGAGCCAAGACGTGCCCAGCTCTGCGTGGTCTCCTGTGGCCTCACCAGGACTGGGAGGCTTCCCACAGTCAGAGGGACCGGCTGGGACAGAGCTGTTCTGAGTGATGGGTCCAGCGTCACAGCTGGGACTCCGGGTTTGGTTTGGGTTTTTCTCTGGACCCGCCAGGCCCTGCTTCCTGTGGCCAGCCCCCGAGGTGCTGTCAGCTGACTGCTGCCTCTCACCGCTGCGTCGCTTAGGGAGCTGGTAACATCCTGAAGAAAGTGGCTTGCAGCTGTTTCTTGTCTGAAGCTCCAGAGTCCAACCTTTCTGGCCCCAGACTTGTCAGCGGCTTCCCTGCTGACTCAGCCTGTGAACCTGCACAGGACGATGACCTCCGGGCGGACTCAGCTTTAAGGCTTCATCGACTGTTCTCAAAACTGTTCACATTCTTCTTCTTCTGTCTAAAGGGACTAAAGAAAAGATTTAAGTATTTATAAAAATCATTAGAAAATAATTTCTGTAGAACGCTGGGGGACGTGGTTTGTTGGGTTTTAATCCAAGTGTCGGGCTTGGGTGGGATGGGGTCAGCACAGGGCCCTTGGGTCCACTGGGTCGTCTCGGAAGGACCCGCAGAACGGTTTCCAGGATGCGTCCCTGTGGGAGGGGCCGACCTCACTGGCGGCGGCCTCGTGTCCAGGGTCAGTGCTAGTGCGACCCCCGGGCTGAAACCTGCCCGTTGTCTGTGTTGACCGCCAGTGAGTTTTGATTCAAGAAGCTTCCTCTCAGGCGGGAGCTGCTATTTTTCCTAAATGCAAATTGTTAAATAAAATATTTTGCGCTCTCAAGGCCTTTCACGCTGTCTCCTTTTGTTTATTGAAGCCTTTGGGGACCTGGGTTTGATTGGCTTCTAGGGCTCCCTGGGCCACTGCTTTCTGTCCCTCCACCAGACCCGCCCGCTAGGGGACCCCCCGGAGAAAGGGGCTCCTCTCCGATGGGCGGTGGGCGGGCCTAACGGGAAAACCCATCCTGAGGGCAGTGAAGAGGGACCAGGGTAGCGCTCTGCTTTCTAGGCTCCGGTCCCCCAGGGTCCTCACTAGTCAAACTCGGAGACGAGGGGCGGGGCTGGGGGCGGGCCCGAGGGGCGGGGCGCGAGCTGCGCTCGGGGGAAGGAAGCCGAAGGAAGCCGCCGGCACTCCCGGCACCCACCCGAGGGCGCCCTCGGCCCTGGCTCCACGCGCCTGGGTCCTCCGGCCGCCAGTGGCCGCTGCGGGCGCCGGGATCCAGGCCACCCTGCCCGCCGGTTGCCGGGGAGCGGCCGCTGAAGCCCGCGGAGCTGGGGAGCTGGCGACGTCGAGAGGTGGGGGCGCGGGGCGCGATGACCCTGGTCGGGGGCGGCAGTCCTGGAGAAAGTCCGGGGCGGGGACACGGGGCCAGCACGACCTAAGCTCCGAGTGACCCCTGGGCGGGAGCCCGGAAGCCTTGAGCGGAACGACCCCTGAGCTGGGCTCGAGGACCGGGCGGGGTGACCCCGGGGTTGGAGTCCGGGCGCACGGGTCCCTGGCGCGGGATCGGGTTATGGGATTCCCCGGCGCGGAGCGGGGCGCGGGTGTCCGTGGCGCGCCAGGATCCCCGGGCGCGCGTCTCGTGCCCCCTACTTCGTCCCCAGCCCCGCGGCTCCGGGCGGTTGTTACCCTGGGGAGCGGGCAACCGGCCGGGCCAGACTCGCTAGTCCTGAGTCAGGGGCCTTCGCGGCCGGGGCGCAGACCTGCTCAGGGTCGCCTGCTCTTGGGGCGGGATCTGTGGGCCAAGCGATGGTGGTGGGCGCGCAGGTGAGCGAGGTAGGGCCGTCTGACCCCGGGGAGGGGGCCGGGGGCGGGGCGGGGGAGGAAGGAATGGGCTCCGGCCAGATCCCCCATCCGAGGCTGCACCTACGCCTTTGGGGTGGAAATTCTCGCTAGTTGGGTCCCTGGCTCCCCAAGTGAGAAGCAGCGCCCCCGCCCACCCCCTACCCCTTGCAAGAAGGAGACTTTCCTCCATCCTAAGATGCTGGACTTTTCACCCATCTCCTGGGAGGAGCCAGCGGGCCAGGACGCATAAATGCTTGTTCTTGCTGGGCCGCTAATGACCTGTCCGCTCCGTCACCCTGCCCCATGCTGTCCTTCAGGACCATTAAGTGGCATCACTGCCCCGGTGATGAAGGCTAACCGCAGGGTGTTCCCTTAGGTACTTTCTGGAGACTCCAGACCTTCGGGGCTCCCAGCCATGCAGCAGCTGATCCTGTCCGAGCCGGACCACCCCAGGCCCGAGGGGGAGCTGCTGCCATGCCTCCGCTCCGTGCCCCCCCAGCCACGGCCAAGCACACGGCCCTGACCCCGGGCGTCGGCAGCAGCCCCCAGAGGAGCCGTTTCCCGGGTCAGCCAGGCTGCCCCCGGCCCTGAGAGCTGGCCCCCCGGACTATGCCATCCAAGTTGGTGAGCTTGGGGCATTCAGAGACCGCCTCCCAGCAGCCCACTGCCCAGGGGTGTCTGTGTCCTGAAGGCAGCATGCTCAAGGGACTGCTTCCGAACAGTGATGAAGAGCCTGTCCCCTGCCTGGGGTCCCCGGCTGCTGGCGGCCGTCAGGGACCCGAGAGGAGCCCAGAGCTCCCCCTGGATACCCCAGAGCAAGTCAGCAACGAGGACCCACGGGCCCAAGCGAGACCCTTCACCCCAAAGCCGCCGCCCCCGAGGCCCAGGCTGGAGCGGGCGCTGTCCCTGGATGAGAAGGGCTGGAGAAAGAGGCGTTTTCGAACCAGCCGCGAGGACCTGACTGTGCGGAATGGGGCCAGCCCCTCGGGGGGCTCCCTGCAGGACGAGGTCCCCGGGACCCCCGCCCGCAGTGGCTCCCCGCCCTGCCTGAGCGCCTCCCTGCAGGAGATCCCCACAGCTCGCAGGGCCCCGGGCAGCGGGGGGCCCTCCTCATGGGGAAACTGTCTTTCTGGGATGATCAGCACGTCCCTGGACTTGCTGCACCGGGAAGGGGCCTCGGCCGGGAGCACCCCTCGGCTGGCCAGCCTGCTTTCCCCGCGCCCGCTGCCCGCCATGGCCCGCAACATGGCCTCCGAAGGCCTGCGGACGGCGAACAAGGTGGACCCAGATCACGCCGACTACAAGCTCCGGCTGCAGGCCAGGCTGTTCCGGGCGCACAGCAGCCTGGGTCCCGGCCGGCCCCCAAGCCCCCTGGCCTACGATGACTGCTCCCTTCACTCGTCCAGGTCCACCTTCAGCCTCCTGGCGCCCATCCGTGCCAAGGACGTCCGGAGCAGGTAGGGCCCTGGGGGAGGCGGCCTCGGGTCTCGGGAAACCCTCAGAAGCCCCATGAGAGCCGCAGGCAGGTTCTCCTGAGAGTGTGTGTGGGCCGTCTCCTCCCACCCGCCTCTCCCAGCTGCACCCCCAGCTTTTCCTTCTGCGTCTCAGCCCCACAGGCCCCGGTGAAACACAGCCGGTCAGATGCACAGACCCCTCTGCACACGGGCAGGCCGTGTCGGGAGCCGCCCTCCGTGTGCATGTGCAGGTGGGCCCAGGACTCTGAGGTGTGTCCCGGACCCGTGTCCACACGGTCCCTTTGCTGAGGACCAGTGTTAGGCGGCCATGCCCCATGTAAATGCTGGCACTTTTCCAGGATGGAGAGCTGGATGAGGGTGGGGCCCCCAGGGGCGTGGCCAGGCTGCCCCCAGGGGAGGGGCCCCATGGCCAATCTCCAGCAGGGAGGGGCGCAGGCAGAAGCCCGACCCCTGTCCTTGACACTCAGGAGCGCCCCAGAGTCTCATAACAGGCAGGGCTCGGCCCCCAACCCCGTGGGCAAGGAAGATGCTGGGTGTCCAGCGTCACAGGGCTTGAGTGGTTAGTCCTAATTATCGCCTAATTTATATCTTGAAGGGGAGGAGGGTGCTGCCCCCATCTCCAGCTCTGAACCCCCTGCCCTGAGCCGGAGCCTCAGGGCACACCACACCCCAGGGGCTCCTAGCCTGACCCGTCCACACCCACTGGCTGTGTGCTGGCCTGCTGTTTCCGGAGCTTGGGCTCGGGGCCACGCTGCGGCTCAGAAGCCGTCCTGTGCCCTCCCTGCCTGCCCCCACTGCCCCCAGCGCGCCCCTCCAACCCAGACCACTGACTGTTTCGAGTCTGTGAGCCACGCAGTTTCTGGCAAGTGTTGACCTCTGCCGTGGGGATGAAAAAGCAGCCCCAGGCCACACACATCAACAGCATAGTGTTGTGGACAAAGGAATACTTTGTTCAAGGAGGCCGAAGTGTGACTTTCAGGTCATTTTCCTTTGGCACAAAAATACTTCTTTTCCCCAACCACTGAGAAGTGTAGGGGATTTCCCTGGTGGTCAAGTGGCTAAGACTACTCCCAATGCCGGGGGACCAGGTTCAAGCCCCGGTCAGAGAACTAAATCCCACGTGCCACAATGAAGAATTGGCGTGCCGCAACTAAAGATCCCGCATACCACAGCGGAGATGGACGCTCCCACGTGCCATGACGAAGACCCAGTTCAGTTCAGTCGCTCAGTCGTGTCCGACTCTTTGTGACCCCATGGACTGCAGCACGCCAGGCCTCCCTGTGCATCACCAACTCCCGGAGGTTACTCAAACTCAGTCCATCGAGTCAGTGATGCCATCCAACCATCTCATCCTCTGTTGTCCCCTTCTCCTCCTGCTCTCAATCTTTCCCAGCATCAGGGTCTTTTCCAATGAGTCAGTTCTTCGCATCAGGCGGCCAAAGGATTGGAGTTTCAGCTTCAGCATCAGTCCTTCCAATGAATATTCAGGACTGATTTCCTTTAGGATGGACTGGTTGGACCTCCTTGCTTCACTGACCCATGACAGCCAAATAAATACACAACGTCATTGATTAAAAAGGAGTAATAGGAACACTGAAAGTGTAGGAGCGAGTCTCAGCTTGTGGGCTGCACACAGCCCGGACCTGGCCGGAGTCAAGGCCAAGGACGGAGGAAAGGGGAGTGGATTGTGCCCTTGAGGGGCTGCCTTCTGCACACACTGCAGACGGGGCTGGTTTGGAGAAGGCAGCCCTTCAGGCAGCCCGATGGGATCCTTAACACAGGGCGGCCTCAGGGAGGCGCCTGCCTCCTGACATCGCGAGCTCTTGTCCTGCAGAGCTTGGTCAGAGTTTAAGAGCCTCTCAGGTGAGCTTGTAAGGACTGGACTCTAACTTCACCTCCTTGCAAGGGATTGGTGCCCATCTCTGCAAGCCAGGGTCTACGGTCTTCTAAGCAAGTTGGAATGAAAACAGCAAGTGAGACCTTTGAACTTGTCAGCTCTTCACATCAGGTGGCCAAAGTATTGGAGTTTCCCCTTCAGCATCAGTCCTTCCAATGAATATTCAGGACTGATTTCCTTTAGGATGGACTGGTTGAGCCTGGACGTTTGAGCCTGTGCGTTCCCCTCCGTCTTTGGGAACCTGATCAGTCAGGCACAGTCCTTGTCATGGGTCCAAGGGAAACAGTTTTCACACAGTTGAGAAGGGGAAAAAAAAAAAAAAAAAAACACCGAGGCAGTACTAATAGTCCTTCGTGGACGTGTGAAAATTACACGAATCTCAGGTTTGTCCCTAAATGAAGTCTCCCTGGTGCTTGGGCACACACGAGGCTGCTCTCGGGTTAAGTGGAGACAGGCGAACAGCCCCACAGGCAGAGTCCTCACAGGGCCTCTGTGGCGGTGTTTGACTCTGCACCGTTTGCATGAGTTCTTCTGTGAGAGCCTACAGTGGATTGAACCTGCAAAGACCAAGGCATCCCAGGAAGCCTTTACAAGCTCCCAGTGCTGGCTGGCAAGGCGGAGGCCGGAGCCCTGGAGAAGGGCGTGTCCCCCCCAAGTCTGCTTACAGTCCAGAAGCCCACCTCGACCTCTGCAGCCCTCCCAGGGCCTTGCGCTTAGAGGGTCCCCCCAAAAGCCCCAAACATCACCTGCCTGTCCCTTCCTCTCCGGAGGCCAGGAGCCTGAGGGTGTCTGTAGAGCCCTGGACATGGCAGGTTTCCCTGGGCTCCAGGGGCTCTCCGCACTGTGCTCCCCCCATCCCCCCCCCAGGGTCCTGAGGCCACTCCAGCTCTGGGAGGGGGCTCCCGGCCCCAGAGGTGTGTTCTGCTCCCAGCCCCTCCCTGGGTCCATCTGCTGCAACCCCCGGCTCAGTCTGGCCCGTCTCCGCAGGAGCTACCTGGAGGGGAGCCTGCTGGCAACTGGGGCCCTGATGGGGGCAGATGAGCTGGCCCGTTACTTCCCGGACCGGAGCGTGGCCCTGTTCGTGGCCACGTGGAACATGCAGGGCCAGAAGGTGAGCGGGCACCGGCCCCACGCGGGACGGGACGGGGTTCCTTCTGGATTCTTCCCCGGGGCACGCAGAGGAGCCTCCTGGCCGTCACAGCGGCCCTCGCCCCCCTCTCTTACACGGCACAGATGCTTAGGTTTTCAGAGACGCTGTACGTGTCAGAACAATTCTAGGTTGACAGCAGGTTTGGGAGGAAGGAGCAGAGATTTGCCGAGAGCCCACCCCTCACCTGGCCTCCAAGTGGCTGCCCCCTTCACCCGTCAGGCGGCCCCGCTGTTCTACTCGCCCTGCGCCACTTGTGCGAGTGCCTCCCAGATCCCCACAAGCGTGTGGGGACACGGGTGCCCCGATGCACACCGCGGGTGGGCGTCCACGCTGTGGTCCGGGTCTGTCTCCCGCCGTGTATCCCCGTGGTCGGGGCTCATGTCCATCCCGCCTGTGAGCCGGGGCCCCGGGACGACCGCAGCCAGGGGGCGCAGGGTTCACCCACTGATTTCTGTGGGAGCCCAGTAGGGGCTTTCTCTCCAGCCACCCCGTGTCTCCTGGGGGATCCCTTCCCACAGCTAGGGGTCTCCACCCCTGCGTGCGGGAGGCTCCGATTCTGGGGCCACCCACGGGCTTCCTCCGGACGGTGGGCGACCTAACGCCCAGCAGGGTTTCCAGCCCTGTCTGGAGTGCCTTCTGTCACCAGTGTGCGCCGAAGCGCATCCCGTCCAAAGAACAGAAGTGGCCGCATCCCGGGCTCCCATCCTTCAGGGTGATGGGCGGGGCTGCTTCAGGACAGGCCCCTCCCCACAAAACCACCACCTGAACGGAAGTGCCGGCTGCTGGCTCCACTGTCACCGGGAGCCCCGGGCTGTCCGCGGCCTAGCCTGCACCTGGGGCCCAGAGCGCCCGGGCCGCAGCTGGTGGGGAAGTGGAGACCGCCGGCGAGGTGCCCACTTTCCTCCCCGGGGCTGCTGTGAGGGCAGAGGTTGGGGGGTTCCCCTTGTAGGCAGCCACGCCCGGGGGCCGGAAGCAGCACAGTTGCTGTACGTGGGCCCTGGCAAGGGGTGGGGCACAGGCCCTGCGAGGACAGGCCGAGGGAGGGGTGGGCAGCCTGCCCGGGCCAGCGGCTCCCCGTGTGTGGTCAAGGGTGTCCAGACAGCAGAGCTCCCGCCATGGGGCCCCTGCAGCCCCTGCCAGAAGCTGCCCTTCCGCAGGAGCTGCCCCCGAACCTGGACGAGCTCCTGCTGCCGGCCGAGGCTGACCTGGCCCAGGACCTGTATGTTGTGGGCGTCCAGGAGGGCTGCTCCGACAGGTAGGGCCAGGGCCTTCCCCCTGCCGCTGTCCCACATGCTCCACGTCCCCGACCCGCCGCTCCAGCGTAGTCCTGTGAACCAGTCTCGGTTCTTTGCCCGAGACCCCCCTGTGAGGGGAGACATGAGCTGTGGTCTAAGCCTGGGCTCAATCGGGATCGCTTTCTTCTCAAGTGGGGACTCAGAGTTGAAAAGAAATGCGATTGAGGTTCTTGTAAATAGATAGCTGCTCCAGGAGAAAGTGAGGGACCCAGCACAGCACGGCCCCCAGCTCAGCCCCTGAATGTCACTGCTTACCTGTCCCGGCCGTGTGGGCAGTTCAGCTGGTGACTGGGGCAGGGTCGCGGCACAGGCCTGGCCGGAGTGGAGGTGCCCGGTCTGCTCCGGACACTGGGGGGCAGGGTCTGGGCTCCAGGGAAGGTGGCCCCCTCCTGCCTCCCTGGGCTCCTGCTCTTGGCCTCTGGGAGGCAGCGGAGGACCCGTGGCCATGGTGGAGACGCAGGGGGCGGTCCAGGCTCGCCCTCGAGCTTGCAGCTCTGACCACCCCCCGCCCCGCAGGCGGGAGTGGGAGGCGCGGCTACAGGAGACGCTGGGCCCGCATTACGTCATGCTGTACTCGGCAGCCCACGGCGCGCTCTACATGGCTGTGCTCATCCGCAGGGACCTCATCTGGTTCTGCTCAGGTGGGTGCCCCAGGCTGGGCGTGCAGGCTGGGGGTGGGCAGCCTGGCCGGCCCACGGGGATGGCCCAGTCAGCCCTGCTCCTCCCGCAGAGGTGGAGAGCTCCACGGTGACCACCCGCATCGTGTCCCAGATCAAGACCAAGGGGGCCCTGGGCGTCAGCTTCACCTTCTTCGGCACCTCCCTGCTCTTCATCACGTCCCACTTCACCTGTAAGTCCTTTGCCGTAGGCCCCCCCATTCGCCTGTAGGCCCCCCTTCACCTGTGAGCCCCAGACCCCTCGAGGGGAGGGTCACGGTGCAGATGCTGGGTGATCAGACCTTGCTGGGTAGGGGGTCTGTCTCGGACCGACCCCCAGGCACCAACCTTGGGCTCAGAAACCTGCCTGTGGAGAGGCCCCACCCTGCTGTCCTTGCAGCCGGAGACGGGAAGGTGGGCGAGCGGCTGGTGGACTACTGCAAGACTGTGCAGGGCCTGGCCCTGCCCAAGAACGTGCCGGACACGAGCCCCTACCGCTCCGACGCTGGTGAGTCGCTTTACCCTCCCCCCAGACACGGCAACTTCTCTCATTCTCTGGGTGGTTTAATGGAGAGGAATGTTTGGAGCCTTGAGAACCAAGGCCAGAAAAGTCTGCAATCGCTCACCAACCTGAAGCGAGGTCTGGTGCCAGGCTCCCTGAGTTGTGACCCTGTGAACCCAGAAAGCTGTGGACACCCCCCCACCCTTGCGTCTCCCTCGCCCTGAGCCCCAAGGGTGTCCTGGGCTGCCCCCCTCTTTCGGGGGTGCAGGGAAGTGTCCTGACCCGGAGTCGGGGTGTAGACACACAGTGGTGGGGGGGGGTCTCACACACTTCCCTGCCGCTCATGCCCCAGCGGATGTCACCACCCGCTTCGACGAGGTCTTCTGGTTCGGGGACTTCAACTTCCGCCTGAGCGGGGGGCGGGCGGCCGTGGAGGCCATCCTGAAGCAGGACCTCAGCTCCAGCGTGCAGGCCCTGCTGCAGCACGACCAGCTCACCCGCGAGATGCAGAGAGGTGAGCAGGCAGGGCGCCGCTGTGGCCGGGCGGGCCCAAGGGGCGGGGTGGCGCTGGCCCTGAGCCGCCACCGAGTCGGGGCCGTGCCCCTTCCCAGGGTCCATCTTCAAGGGCTTCCAGGAGCCGGACATCCACTTCCTGCCGTCATACAAGTTCGACGTCGGGAAGGACTCGTATGACACCACCTCCAAGCAGAGGACCCCATCCTACACGGTGACCGCCCGGGGCTGGGGAGCGGGGTCAGGCCTCCTGGGGGCTTCCGTGTGCGGGGACTCGGCTGGAGGGCAGAGCAGGCCAGCCCAGCCCGCCACCAACCGGCCCCGGGACTGCCCGCAGGACCGCATCCTATACAGGAGCCGCCACCAGGGTGACATCTGCCCCGTCAAGTACTCCTCCTGCCCCGGCGTCAGGACGTCCGACCACCGCCCCGTGTACGGCCTGTTCCGGGTCAAAGTGAGGCCAGGGAGAGACAAGTCAGTACCCTTGGATGCTCTCGCTCCTGGGTCCCGGGCGGGGGCGGCCTGAGAGCACAGCCTGTTCTCTGCGTGTCCCGGTGCCCCGAGGGGAGCGGGGTTCTGGGTGCCCCGAGGGAAGGTGGCTGTGCCGTGGGTCAGAAGCCAGTGTCAGGCGAGCGACGCACCAGAGGGTGCGGGCCTTGCCCGCACCCCGAGCCAGCCAGGCCTCCCAGGCACATGCCCCCTAAAACAGCCAGTGGGTGGCAGGGGCCACCTACCAAGGGGTCAGCCTGGCACAGGCGGGAGGCAGCGTCCGCTGGCTGTCGGCACACAGCTGCAGGTGGGCGCGCGGATGGTGGGCCCGGGCGCAGCCCCGGGGACCCAGGCCTCAGCTGTGCCCAGCTCTTCCACATGCCGCCTACCCGTGGCCGACACTCAGGTGCGGGGGCCAGGAGCACAGTGCCCTCCTGACGGCCCTTCCTCCCCAGCATCCCACTTGCCGCTGGCAAGTTTGACCGGGACCTGTACCTGCTGGGAATCAAGAGACGCATCTCCAGAGAGATCCAGAGGCAGCAGGCACTCAAGAGCCAGCACGCCAGCGCCATCTGCACCGTCTCCTGAGGCCTCCTGAGGAGGCCCCAGGGACGGGCCATTCCAGAACAGAACCAGCGTGTCCCCGCAGAGCCCCCGCTCAGGCTGACCTCCCTGCACCGTGCGGCCGTCAGCGGCAGAAGGACCGTGTCAGGCTGGCCGAGCGCAGGTCACAGGCCCTGCGGGCAGGCGCCCTAACCTCCCGTGTTAGGTGATGACGTGTGCACATCCAGGTTCACCGTTAGCAGCAGCACCCCCCCCACCACCCGCCCCAACCCAGACCAAGAGCGGCCCTTCTGGCACCCAGTGGCGGGCAGGGGGTGCTGCTGGGAACCAGGAGGGCCAGCCGCCGCTCGGCCCACAGACTGCCTTGCTGTCCTCCCCCAGCAGTTGGGTCCGCCTGCTGAGGTCATGTTGGCCCGGAGCAACAGCAGCGTGAGGGACGCACTTCCGGTCTGGAGCAGCCGCTGGACGTGTGGGGTGTCGCCGCTTTGCGGGCCGAGGCCACCCCACCGATATCTTTTCTTAAAGGGTTTAGAGCCTGTTGCCGCCTTGTGGCTTACCCCCTTTAAAAAAAAAAAAAAAAGCATAGGCTTTGAATGTGGGAAAATCTAGGGGCATTCAATCTAGTCTTTTAAATTATTTATTTTTCCATATTTATATTTTTAAATAAATGCATATATTGAATCTTAAGCTCTTTTTGGCCAAAGATCGGGTCCCAGAAAGACCAGTCTTGCACACCTGTGCTTGCAAGGCTCTTGCAAGCACAGGCTGTCACTGAGGGGGGAGCTCGGCCTCACCTGGCCCCGTCCTGCATTTGCACCCACGCACGGCCCCAGGTAAGTGTTCTCGACAGATCCTGTTGAGCGATATTAAGTCACTTCCAACCAATATTGTATCCAACTTTCATTAGCCTCAGCTTCCAAAATGTGTCTCCATGTCAAAGTGATACACACCCAGTATTTTGATACCAATTCAGAAAATTCCATGATTGAGAATGCATAGCCTATCCCATCTGATTTCTGGAAACTCTTAAGACTGGATGTATGAAATTTGATGAATGTACCATTGAGCTTTCAACCAATTAACAGGAAGTCTCTTGTTATAGATCTTTGTGATAACGGGGGTCACAATGAGTAGGGTTTTATGGATTCTTTCTCAGCATTTTCTCTGAGAAATCATGGAAAAGTTAGTGACGTTGATATGAATTAGTTTTGCTTGAGACTGAGCTTCATGTCCTGAGCTGGGAGGGGGGCGGGTCACTGCACACATCTCACGGGTCCACAGTGAAGCGGTGTATTTTATGTAACCAATTAGACTTATGTGAATGGGATTTTACTTGGCAAGTTAGGTTGAAATTCAAATTAATGAAAATGAAATTGACCAGGGTCTACAAAATAAGCTTCATAAAGAACTGAAATATAACCACGTGTGAGGGTGGTTTTTAAAACCTGGCTCTTGCTGTCTCAAACGTGCTGAGTCCTGCCATAGGCTGGCACCAGGCTGCCGCCAGGGCGTGAGCATAAACTGCCAGCCAGGCAGTCCCTGAGGATCAGCCTTGCAGGGGTGCCAACCAAGAGGATGACAAAGGGGCACGCAGGGCTCTGGAAGCAGAGTGGACAGCGTCGGGGGTGGGGGGCCGCGTGAGGCTGAGTGCAGTGGAGGGGGCCGTGAAGTTGGGGGCAAGCGTCCAGGAAATGAAACCCTTGGAGCTCAGCCTCCCAGCAGACACGGCCCGGCTGGTACCAGCTCCCAGCACGCCTCCCTCTGTCCCATTGCAATGACCACAGAAGGTCCCAACCACTGGGCCCCCACTCAGCGGATAGCAGCAGAGGGGCGAGTGGGGGCAGGGACTGGCACCTCCCACCCAGGCCAGGGCTCTTGTGCGGCAGCAGAGGGACAGAGATGTGGCGACAGGCTGTGGCAAGGCGAGTGGACGTGACGGATGACGCCGAAGCTGAAACATTTATTTGACGGCCTGAAATCACTCCTGCACCCAGCAGGGCTGCCTCTGGGCTTTCAAAACAAATGGCCTGGAGTCGACTCTTTGCTACAAAGCTGTGCACCCCGCTGACGGCCAGGAAGGAAGCCCCCCTCTAAACCACAGCAGCGTCCGGAGGGCGAGGCAGCCAGTGCAGTGCCCAGGTCCCGCAGGGCTCCACACAGCCTCAGTCCTCCTGCCGCCCAGCACGTCCCCCAGTCAAGTCTCAGAAGGCCCAGCCGCCCCGCCTGCACACCTCGGAGATCAGGAGAGGGAGAAGCTTCCCCCCATCAGTCAAGCGGGATGAAGGGTCACTCTGGGACCCCAGATGCTGGTGTGGATGGCCACAGCCTCCAGAAGTGGGCAGGCTGGAGGGGCCTGCTGGCCTCCAAGGAGAGGTCAGGCCTCACCCACTCCAACACCACTCGTTTCAGGGACCCTGTGGTGACCCCACTTGCCCAGATTCCTGGGCGAGCAGGAAGGTGAGCCTGGCCTGACCCGCACTGGTGGCTCCCCCTCCCTGCGAGTCCCTGGTTTCCGGCCACAGGGCTGGAGAGCAACCTTTATTCTGCTGGTTGCCTGTCTTCTGAAGGAAGCGTGCTCTGCTGAGCTGTCCACTCATGTTCAGGGAAGTCCCAGGCCATGAACGTCTGCCCTGCCGTCACCCCCGAGACGCACGGGGGGCGCGCCGCTGTGGCGCCTCTACCGGAAGAGCCGGTACACCCGGGGCAGGCGCCCGTCCCTGCTGGCCAGCGCTGCCTGCACATGCTCGTACGCAGGCAGCTCACTCAGGTCTCCCAGCGCAGCCACAGCGGGCTTCCCACGGAGCATCTTGGAGGCGACCCTCTTGATGTCCTCCGGCTTCACGTCGCCTGGCACAGGAGCAGAGGTGTCAGGGCCACCCCGCACACTGCCGCAGCCCAGCCCTCCCCACACTGTGGCAGTAGCCCTGAACAGACTGGTGGGTCCCCCCGCCAGCGCCCCCCACCTGCCGGGAGCGGTGCTAGGGACTGCAGAGCGTCCGAGTGCAGCCAAGAGTGGGCCGCAGTGGGTCAGGGTGAGGTCTTAGTGGGCGGGCAAGGGTCAGTTTCAGACACACAAGGATGTGCTCATTCCCAGAAAGTTAGTAATAACCAAGGGAAAAAACAGGCCTCGTTTGATTCACCTATAGAACTCCACAGGAGAGTAAAAACTACCTCCTCAGGGCTGCATGGACAGTGGATGGGGTTGGAACCAGGGGGCTGAGGGGCCGTACACGCAGCCCAGCGTCAGAGGAGGGACTGACACCCCAGGAACTAATTTCCTACAGAAGATGAGGCCTTGGGGAGGTCGGAACTGTGGTTCTCAAGCACCAAGCAGCTTCTCCGAGGGAAGACAAGAGTTCACACACGGGTGGGGTGAGCGCAGTTCCCAGCGGGCCTCCACACCCAGGAGACACTTCACCTAGCGAGGTGCCTCCACAAAGCGGCAGGCGAACCCTTCTGGGGTTGCAGACCCGAGCAATCTACAGAGGCCGAGAGCCACAGGCAGATGAAGCTTAGGGCACGCCTGGACGTTCAAGCAGGGAGACCACCAACGCCTGGCACAGAGCCACTGTGGGGGCTGGTGCCCCTCCACGTGCAGTGGGCTCTGGCCACGCACTCCACCCAGGTCCCCGCTGAATCTGTGTTAAACCTGGAGGGGCTGTGAGGCCCGTGTGTGAGGGGGCAAAAAGCTGGGGCGGTACGAGTAAGGCGCTGAGCTGGCACTGCAGGGCTGGGAAGCACGCCGGGCGAAGGGCAAGGCAGGGCCCGAGCCCGCAGGGCCTCCACCCAGGAACCCTACTCACGGATGAGTGCACACAGCTCGTGGGGCAGCTTTCTGGAACGTGTGGCCAGCACCTGCCTCCCCACGTCCTCAAAGATGACAGGCCGGGCCTCCAGGTTCATCATGAGCATGGACGTGAGCTGCGTCTTGGCCCGCTCCAGCTCCACCTGCAGGGGCATGTGGCTCAGTCCTCACGCCCCAGCACCCGGCCACTGGCACGTGGCCCAGGCGGCAGAGGCTGAAAGACATGTCCTGAGAAAGGGTCTTCGCTTACCCTGGGCTGAATAAGGGAGGAAGCCCCCCGGGCCCAGGCTTTCGCCGAAGTCACCAGCCAAGTCCCGCCATGCTTTATCCTCGGGCTTTCTGGGTTGGGGGGAATGCACTAACAGGGCCTTGGCCACATCCCAAACAGGCCTAAGTCCTGCCTCCCTGGAGCGCTTGTGTATAAACAGTCTGCTGTGTGACACAAGCAGGAAAAACCACAAACCCCTGAACTGCAGGACCCCAAAGGGGACCGCACACGGCAATCACAGGAAAACAAATTGGCTGCCGGCTCTGTCAGCTCCAGGGCCAACCCCCAGCCCAGGAGCAAGGCCCGGGCAGCGGTGCTCACCCCACCAGCTCTGCACCTGGGGCCCCTGCGACCAAGCCGGAAGCTTAGACTGAGAGCCCAGTGGCCATGTCCCTGAGGCCCAACCCGGAGCTCGAGGGGAGAGGCGGGGCTGAGGAGAGGCACAGGCCGCCTGCTAGGGGCGCGCAGGCCTGGAGAAGCATCAGCACTGACTCCGCACCACTGAAGTACGCTAAGTCCTGACCTAACACAGGCCTCATTCACTTTTGCAACTTCAGGCAAATACTTTTTGTCTCAAATTGGCGTTGCCTGAGAGAAAAACACTGCACTGTTTTTCTGGTAGGATGCTAACGATGTCAAGTGCAAACTTCCACACGTGTTTTTATTCTTAATACCATGCTTCTTATCAGGAAAGAAATATGTGGTAACTGCATATCCTGCAGACAAGACACGCAGAAAGCAGCTCTAACCCAGAGGAGACGGCTCATGCGCCGGGCTCTCTGCTGCTGGGTGCCTGTGGAAGTGTATGAGCACAGTCCACATGGACCGTGTACACAGAACCTGCTCGTTTGTGCCAGCTCTGCTCCAGGAAAAAACAAGACTTCTAAACGTGTATGGCATAAAAAACAAACAAGGAAACAGGACTTAAAAACAAACAAGAGCCAGAAAAGGTGAGACAAACGCCCCGGGTGGCCAGCTCATTCTGTGGGGTGCTTCTCCAGTTCCTCCGCAGGCGGCTGAGGTGCCGTGGGGCGGGCCCAGGAGGCTGGGCTGGGGGCTCCTCAGCAGGGACATCAGCAAGGACGGGCCCCCGCCTGCGGGCTGTGCTGCCCCGGCTGAGACGCTGCTGGGGTGGGCACGGAACACAGGCCGCTGCTGGCCGCCCCATGCCGCAGTCTCCACCAGCCAGCGCCACAGATGTACTCACCACGTCCACAGTCCCAGCCATTAAAACAAACTCCCTCGTGACGATTTCCACCATTTCTCGCACCTGCAAGAGAGCGGGAAGCACGAGTGTGCCAGCTGAGCCCCGTGGCCCCCGGCCCCGGGGGAAAGCAGCCCAGCCTCACCTGTCTGGGGTCGGCGCTGGCGTGAATGCACAGCAGGCCCGTGTCCTCGTAGCTGTGGTGGTAGGAGGTCGCATTGTACATCCAGTGGTGCCTGCGAGGGCACAGGAAAGGTGTCACAGCCCAAAGCGGGCTCAGCTGGGCCAGGGCCCCAACACACCTGGACACGGCACGCCCGACCCACCTGTTGAGCACGTTGAGGTAGAGCCTGGTGAACATGCCCTTGCCGGGCCCACCGGCCGAGAAGGAGCCGCCCCCGCCCATCATCATGTTCAGCACTGCAAAAGGGATGAAGTCCCCCTCCTGTGGGGACACCGGGGTGGAGGGAGGGGCGGGGGGAGTCAGTGGGGAGAGGTGAAGGCCCCTCCTGTGAGGACACGGCGGGTGGGAGGAATGAAGTCCCCCTCCTGCGGGGACAAGGCGGGTGGGGCTCATGGTGGGGGGGGTGACATCCCCCTCCGGTGGGAGGCTGGGGCAGCACTCAGCAGGGCAGTGGGACGCACCAGGAAGGAGCAGCTCTCCAGGCCGATCATGATGTGTGTGAGCTCAGGGAACGGGGTGGGGCCCAGGCTGACGTTGGACATGTCTCTCTCCAGCTGCAACCAAGCAGAACGGGCGTGCGTGCTCAGATACGGGCCACTGGGCCTCGGCGCTCCTCAGGCCAAGGGGTCTGTGACCAGGCCTACAGAAGTCGTGCAGTAACATCAGGAGGCCCTGGAGAGGCGAGAGCCACTCAAGCCTCTGGCTCTGGCCCAACTCAGCTCTAAGGAGGATTTGGGTTAAGGTGAAGCTGCAACAACATCATCAACTCAAACACCCACAGGATAAACGTAAGGTACCACCTAAAAAGAAGTCCAAGAAAGCACGCGCAGCCTGAGGTCACGGTGTTACCTTGACGATGCCCCCAGTGTACTGAGCCACCGATCTGTCCACGTGCACGGCCGCCCCCGTGCCCCAGGCGGGACAGGTCCCCAGGAGGTACTTCTGGGCACACTCGACCAGCTGTGCGTGCTCCACCCCTACCCCGGCCAGCACCATGCGGTCAGGGGTGTAGTAGTTCCTCAGGTAAGCGTGCAGCACGTCCCGGTCCATCTTTCCGACGTTCTCCGCGGGGCAGAAACGGTGGAGCCCCACCGTGTTTTCCCTGTACGCCGCCTGGGCACGCAAGTGAGGGGAACACACGTGACACAGAGAAGGCGGCCAGGCCGCCGAGAGCTGGCCCGCGACGACCCCCAGCAGACGGGAAGCCGCCAGGGGCTCGGTTCAGCCCCCCGAGAGCTGGCCCGCGACGACCCCCAGCAGACGGGAAGCCGCCAGCGGCTTGGTTCAGCCCCCCGAGAGCTGGCCCGCGACGACCCCCAGCAGACAGGAAGCCGCCAGGGGCTCGGTTCAGCCCCCCGAGAGCTGGCCCGCGACGACCCCCAGCAGACGGGAAGCCGCCAGCGGCTTGGTTCAGCCCCCCGAGAGCTGGCCCGCGACGACCCCCAGCAGACGGGAAGCCGCCAGCGGCTTGGTTCAGCTACTGCTTGGCGGAGCAGCTTTGTGCGTTTACAAAAATAGTAAAGCCCGCCGCTCCGGAATGAGAGCTCGTACGAAACATAAAGGGCACGTCCCAGAGCTCTCACTGCTCTGAGGGCTGGTGAGTTTACAGCGGGCACTGCTGACACCTGAGAAATCCCAGGCGTCTCCAGAGGTGGCCCCGGGGCGCCGCGCCCGCCTCACCTCGTGAACCATCTCGGTGAGGAGCGGCTCCGGGTCGGGCCGCATGTTGAGGTCCTCCAGCTCAAACTGCACAGCCATGCGCGCCATCTCAATTTCCTCGTCTGCAAAGAACCAAACCGAGGCTCAGGAGGAGCCACCTGGAGCCCAGGTCCCTGAACAGGCCATGTCGCTGACCCGTGGGCGCTGGCAGTCTCCTCTGCCTTCCCCGGGACAGTCCTGGGGGACGTACGTGCGAGTCGGGGGGACGGGGCACACCCTGCAGGCAGACTGGAGGACTGGGCATGTTCCGGCTCCGGCACGAGGCAGCCACACGGACCTGCTCTGAGGCGCAGCCTCCTGCAAGAGGCACGCCGGTCCCCAGCCGTCCACCCAGACACACGCACAAACCAACATCGGGGGCGTTTCCTCAGGTCACCGGGACAAGCGCCAGAGAACCATGAACGTGGTCCTGTAGCCTGGGACCCCGCTCCCCCACCGCCCCAAGGCCAGGCTGCTGGGAAACACCGCAGCCAGCCCAGTCTGGCACTGCTCCTGGCGGGGAATGCAAATCCTGCCGTTTGTAAGGCTGGGGAAGGCGGGGGGAGACAGGGACATGGAGACTCCTGGTAGCACACCCGTCAGTATATAAACACCACCCGAGAGGCCTTTCTGAAATGAAAGGACCTTTCCACTGCAGATGCCGCAGAGCAGAGCGAGGCGTGTCACACACCCAGCACCAAGCACATTTCCTGTGAGTGTGCTTTCCAGTGTCCCTGTACTAGCCGTCCCTGGCCGGGCAGCCCAAGGCTCCAAGGACACCATGCCCCTCCCCAGGGCAGGACGCCGACACAGCTCCAGGCACCCCACCCCCAGGGACCCCTCAAGCAGCCGGAGCGCACACCTGTCAGCCTGGGGTGCAGGACCACGTCTGCCAGCAAGCCTACCACTGTGTCCAGGCCCTTAGAATCAGCAGACACAGCATACATGGTGGTGTCTCTGAAAAAACCAACAAAACCAATCCTGGGGGCACTGAGGGCACGACAGGCATACGCGGGTGGGGTGGGGGGTAACGCCACTCTGCATCCAGGCTCAACCCAAACCTGGTGCTGCTCCCCTTTCCTGTCGCACAGTATGAACCCTCGGCAGGCAGGATCCACACCCGCACAGGCTAAGCGCCGGAGTGGAAGACACTGTCCAGCAAACGCGCGGGGCTCTGAGCGGTCCTCGCCAGCACAGGCCCCTCCACAGCTGTCCCTGCCCCCGTGCTGTGTGTCTGGTGCGTGGCCGGTCCGGGGGTGCACACCTGGCCTCAGACAGCAGCAGTGCGACGGGACGGGTGCACCAAGTCACCTCGGAAGGGGAAGCACAGGCGTCCCCTTGCAAAGCCTCGTGGCTCTGAAAACTAGAGCCACGAGTGCGGGCGGAAGGGCGATCTGGCAGGAGGCCAGAGAGCACAGCAGCCACAGGAGAGGCGCGAGCCCTGGAGCAGAGACGGCCCCCAGGGCCTCTGCAGAGAAGGGGCCATCTTGAGCAGGGCAGGGAGAGAGAACCAGATGGGGAGCTGAGAGTGGGTGGGCTGCGTAGGAGCAGGACTCAGGCCCGCCTGACCAGAAAGGGACCTGGGGACACGGAGGAAGAGGCTCTAAACGACATCGAAGGCAGAGACTCTGACTTCACTCAGAGGCAGCTGGGAACCACCAGCTTCTCAACAGACTTCTTTTTGAACCCATGAACACAGAGACCATGCTAACTCTAATCCTTGTCATTTCACTATGTAGCATTCAGATGGCAGTAACCAACCACTTAATCAAGTAGGACCCGGGACTTCCCTGGCAGCTCCTGCGTTAGGATCCTGCACCTCCACTGCAGGGGGCACAAGTTCGATCCCTGGTCAGGGAACTAATAATAAGATTCCACACGACACATGACGCACCCCACACCCAAAGTGTGATCTTTGCTCATCTCATATTGCCCTGAACAAAGCTTCCTGAACACGCCCTACCCTTGATAAACACTACCTGTCTTTGTCCACCACACCCCTGGCTGTCTGTGAACCCCCCTCCCAAACAGACCCCTGCCTCTTCAGGCTGAGCCTCTGCAACTGCTACTCTCCAGGTCTGAGCCTCTGTCTCCCATCGTTCCACCTGGCAAACTCCCTCAAGAACCAGGCCAACGTCAAGTCACTTTCCTGACTCCAGAACGAGTTAGAGGCCCATCCTCCACACTCCCAGCACACCTTGGGTCCCTGGCTCTTACGCCCATCACCTGTGGGGCCACCCTCTGCCTGATCTGTGAGCACCGTAGAGACCCCCTGTGCCCAGCCGGCGGCCTATCTCCAATGACCAGGGAAACGGCCTTCTGGAGGCCCCGTGGCCCTGCAAGTCTGCCCACTCTTCCAATTCACCACCAGCTCTCTGCCTGGACCAGGGCTCGCTTCTCACCACTCAGCCCCACAGCCTCTTCGAGGGGGGGGTTCAGGGGACTGTGAGCAAGGATGAGAGCAGCAGCTCCACGTGATGCAAGAGGGATCTGTGTGTGAAGCCGGCATACCTCGAGGTCTGGCAATCACAGATACCCCCGTGCTTCTCCAAGGTAAGCAGAATTTCATCTTTGCTGTCAAATCTCTCAGTAGACTACGAAAAATAAGAGAATCTAAATAAGCAGTCCAAAACAACCTCCAAAATACAATCTTTAAGAAAATATTTTACTTTTGCTTTAAAAACACATTAAATCAACTTTTTTTTTTAACTCAAATGCCTTTAATTAACATCAACTCAGCAACTTAATCACGTATGGAAATTGCCATTCTAAAAGAGGAAACTGGATAGGTTCTTTCCAAGCATAGACTCCAAATGACCAACTGGACACTGACCGAAAATGCCAATTTTTCCAAAAAGTGAGCAATTCCACTAAGATATTTCGCTTCGTATCTTGATCCAGAGTTAATAAGAACTGGTAATAAAAAGAAAATTGACAGATTAAACCAAATGTTCAACAGAAAACACTTAAGACAAACCTTTTAAAAGAGTGAATACAACTAAACAGCCAAATTTAAACACGTGAGAGTGATGAGCATGTCCACTGTCTCAATTCTGAGCACTTCACGGGTACACACACGTCAGTATTTACAGGATTCTTCACTTTATGCTCGCCGTAGAAAATTTTTAGAGTAACAGAAAGGTAGAAAGAGGGAAAACAAACCCACCACCGAGACAGCTACCGTTCATTCTGCAGCTGCTAAACCTTCAGATTCTATAACGTGCTTTGTCACTCAGGACACAGTTTATTAACTATGCCCTAATTACAACTCACAGTCGACTGAGGTGTGTGCATTTTGCAACAAACAGGACCACCCCCAACACCACCAACAGTACTCACTCCCGACTGTACAGAACTGTCCAAACTTATTCTGGGATGCCACACGGAGTCCATTGTCCAGTGTGGTAACTTTGGTTTCAAACTTTTCTTGTCCGTCAACTGTAGCAAAAACAGGCTTGGGTACTCCCGGCAAGGGGGAAGAGAGGGGGATGTTGGGGTAGGCCCCACCACTGCTGAACCGTCTGTATGCGGGGTCTCCAAACCTGCAACAGAGAAGGCGGTGCAGGCATGAGGAAAATGCGACGCTGCGGCCTTCCCTGGCAGCCCAGTGGTCAGGACTCGGCACTTTCACAGCCGGGGCCCAGACTCAATCTCTGGTTGGGGAACTGACATCCTGCAAGACACCTGGAACGACCGGAAAAAACAGAGAGAGAGAGAGAGAGAGAGAACAGCGTAAACTGTGGTGGCCACCAAGGTGCAGCCTGCATCTCCTCATGCAGAGATTTCTACACCATCCCAGAGACAGGGCAGAGGCGTGACCAAGGGCATCACTGACGGAACAAATTCTGCCTGAGCCCAGGCCCTTGAGGCAAGCTGGTGCTGTGTCTATGAAACAGTAGGAACAGCCCTTTACGGGTGGGGGCTGTGTGGGTCAAGTCAGTTTCTGCTCACAGAGCACCTGACCAAGCTCTGCCCTTCAAAAGCCCCCCTGGAGTCTAAATGGAAGCCACACCTCTTCACCAGGTCCCAAAGGCTTTGTATGCTGACCCCCCACTCACTCTCCAAACTCATCTCCTAACCCGTCGAGCCCCGCCGCACCAGGTGCGCCCACTGGCCCGCTGTTCACACTCTCAACACACTGGCTCATCACGCCCGCAGCTGGGCCTGCCCTGCCTTCTTCACGAGCACTGCTCACAGGGCTAACCCTTCTCTCATTTCCCACCTCTCTTGGCTTAACACCTCCTTGGAGGCTGCTCTTCATTCTTCCTGAAGTTGTCTCCTGTTTCCTACCGCGGAACTGCGGCTTCAAAGCTGATACTCTAGGTGCGCGATTGTCTGAACCCACTGCCTGGTTTCTGTCATCATAGCACCCGGCTCCCACGCAAATGCTGTACACAGCGAGAAGGCAAAACCCCACCTGTCGCCTGAACGAAAGTGCTAGTGTGGGAAAAGGCCAGAGGTCCAGAGGAGAAGGCGCACAGCGCCGCGGCCAAGGGGACGGCTCTGGCCGCCACGGAACCCCGGCTCCGCGGGCCCCAAGGAGCCGAGGCCCCGCGGACTCGGCCTCACAAGGGGACACGCGGCCGGAAGGGGCCCGAGGCGGAGATGACACGTGACCTCGGACAAGCCCCCGACCGCCCGGGAGAAGCGGGAGGGGGAGGAGAGACGGATGAAGCTCGGGGCCGGAGCCCGGGGCGCCAGACGAGGAAGCCCCACCGTCGCCTCGGGGACGGGGCCGGGGGCCCGCACCCCCAGCCCGCTCACCGGCCGCCGCGCCACGGCATGGGGAAGCCGGAGGCGGGGCACCCAGCGGGGCTCGGGCTGCCCCGGCCCCCGGCCGACCCCCGGCCCGCCCTCGGCTCACCTCGGTCGCGAGCGGCCCCACGAGCCCGAGCCCCGCAGCAGCCGCGTCGCCGCCAGCACCATGGCCGCCATCTTGTGTCCCCGCCCACCGCTTCTGTCGTCACTTCTGGTTCCGCCCCCGGCGCCCCGCCCCCCCGGCGCCCGCTCGCGGCGCTCGGCCTCGCGATTCCGGTGCGCAGAGCGCAAGCAGCGGCCAGCGGCTCGGAGCGGCGGCCGAGCGGCGGGCGACGGAGGCGGGCGACTCGGGCCGCGGCCGGGACGGAGCCGGGGCCATGGAGCCGCCGCTGCCGGGCTGAAGAGGGCTGTCGCCGCGCAGCCCGCGGCGATGGCGGGCTACGCGCGCCGCCCGGGCGTCACCCCGCTGTCCCGGGCCCGGAGCCTCGTCATTCCGGACGGTGAGCGGGCGGGGGACGGGCGGGCGGCCGCGGCCCGGCGGCCGCGCTGAGGTCCAGGTGAGGCGGGCGCGCGGGTGAAGTCGCTCTTGTTGTTATTACAGCTCCCGCGTTCTATGAGCGCCGGTCTTGTCTCCCCCAGCTAGACTGTGAGCGCCCCCCAGCCAGGGACCTGGAGTCCCACTTCTTCGGCATTCGGCCGACGTTTATGTGCTATGTGCCCAGTCCGGTGCTAGCTTCCGTGGGAGACACAGGTGAGAGAAGAGCTTCAGGGACCCCGCCCTCCCCGGGGCCGGCGCTGCTTGTGGTACCGCGCGGTAGCGCAGCTCACCCCTCGCGATGACCACTAGCCCCACCGTGTGCCGGGCACTGGGAGTCCCGCCGCCTGGAGCTCACAGTCTGATAGTGGAGAACCCCCGCCCCCGCCCCCGCCCCGCCAGACAGTTCCGGTAGACCGCAGTAAATGTTGGCTTAGAGGTAGGCCCAGGGTGAGCACAGAAAACCCTGTCTTTCTTCGAGGTGGGAAGGATAAGGGAGCCTTCAGCAGACCAGGCTTCCCATTCCTTGGTCCCCTGCAGCTAGGCGGAGGCCAGCTTTAGTTCCTCCTAATTCTCCCCAGGCGGCTAACACTGCTTGGCCTTCAGGGGATTCGGGGGCGTTTAGGTGGTTCTGTCGGGGTCTGAGAGCCATTGACCACCCTTGTGGGCGTTCAGGAGGTACCACAAGATCTGCCCCACTGGGCGTCAAACCTATTGGGAGGTATTTCAGAATCACAGATGCCAAGGCCCATGGCAGCAGCCCATGTCCAGAGGCAGGAGCCCATGGGCGTGAGCTTTAAACGTCCTCCAGGCTGTGAGAAACCGCTGCACTAGAGACCCCGTGTCAGAGAAAGCTGGGGTCACAGAGCACTCGTGTGGTCACAGTGGGGTGATGGTGTCTCTCTGCAGATTTTGGCTATGGAAAGGGGAAGTGTGCTAAGCAAGGTCCACCGGGAGCTCAGAACACACACTTTGGAGGTAGAGTAGTTCGGTAATCCTTTGTTTTTCTCTCCACCCGTGTCTCCACGTGCCAGGCACATGCCCAGGGGTGGGGCTGTAGATCTCACAGCGTATAACTAGTATACCTGGAGCCCGGAAGAGCCAGTGGGAGTAGAGCCCCACAGATCTGATCTTCACCGTCAGGTGGAGGGAAGGAGGGCGCAGGGCAGGAGGGAAGTCACGCCTGAGGGGTCTGAAGAGACGGGGGTGGAGCTGAAGTCACAGGAGCCAACTTCACACAGGACTGGCAACTGGGCTGGGCGTCATCGGTGGGCTGAAAGGGCTGCGGTGTGGCTGCCTGGGTCCCCAGGGAGTGGAGAGAGAAGGGAAAGCTGAGGTGAGGCGGGAAGAGGCTGTTCCTGAAGCCTCTGGCTGGGAGGCGGGCCACAGGCGCCTCCGCGCTCCCCACATGGAGCCCGACGGCAACAAGGCGCAGGGGGCGCGGGGCGGGGCGGGAACCAGGCTCTCGGACGCCCCAGTCGCCCGTCCTGTCAGGCAGCTGGTCATCTCCCGGTGACGGAAAGGACATGAGCATTCCCAGTGTAGGTGGGGTCGCGTTCAGGCGAGGGCAGGGAATAGGAGCTCCCTCTGAGGGCCTTCGAGAGGCTTTCTCCTGTGTGACACTTGGTGTCTTTCAGATGATAAACTTGGAGATCTGGAAGCGGCAAACCCGTTCTCCTTTAAAGAGTTTTTGAAGACCAAGAACCTGAGCCTGTCGAAAGAGGACACCGACAGCAGAGTTTACTCACAGGTATGCCTGAGGCCGCGTTCGCAGCGACCCTGGAAGCCCTCCGGACGTCTCTCCTGAGGCGCGCGGGACAAGGGACGAAGCGGGGCAGTGAGGAGTTCAGGCCCACCAGGCTCCTCTCTCTCTGTGCCAGCAGCAGACGTCTGGGAGGGACGGCCTGCAATGGCCCCAGTCTAAGCATCACTTCCCCGCCTTCTCTAGGAAGCCACGAGGCACTCGCTGGGACTCGACCGCACCTCCCCAGCTTCCCAGACTGTGGGCTATGGCCTGGAATATCAGCAGCCATTTTTTGAAGACCCAACGGGGGCTGGCGACCTCCTGGACGAGGATGAGGATGAGGAGGACGGGTGGAACGGGGCCTACCTGCCGTCCGCCATGGAGCAGACGCACTCCTCCAGGGTGGCCGCCAGCACGTCGCCCTGCAGCACGTACGTCTCCTTTTTCTCCAACCCGTCGGAGCTGGTGGGGCCCGAGTCTCTGCCCCCATGGACGCTGAGCGACTCCGACTCTCGCGTCTCCCCGACGGGGAGCCCCAGCGCTGACTTCACAGCCCACGGAGAGAGTCTGGGGGACAGGCACCTTCGGACACTGCAGATAAGTTACGAAGCAGTAAGTGAGGTGGGGGTTGTGTCGGCCCCCCTCCCTGGTCACTGCTCGTGCCTGAGCAGCATTCTTGGAGGATGCCGGAGCCCCCAGCGTCCTCCATGGCCTGGGGTTTGGGCTCCAAGCACGAAAGGCTGTGGTGTCGCAGCTGCGGCAGCATCCCCGTGCTGACCGTGTCGGCGCCCGGAAAGACCCAAGGAGGACTGGCAGAGGACTGCCGGGGGGCCAGTCTCCAGCATGAACGGGGGCAGGGGGAGACCCTCAGAGCGCTGCCCCTCAGAAAATGGTCCACTCCAGGCAGCGGTTGAGGACAGCTTGCCTGGTGAAAAGATTACAGTCGCTTAGAGTTATTCTGAGTAAAAGTGGAGTCTGTGACAGGTTCTAAAAAGCAGACACTTCGGTTCTCTCTTTCTCTATGTGGACTATAGAGTGATACTCTGGAATGTTTTTGTTTATTAAGAAGTTCCAGAGCCAAATTGTGAAAATGAAGACTCCTTTTGAGTGAGACACTGAGTTCTAATAAGGATTTTCTTTTTCTGCAGCTGAAAGATGAGAATTCTAAGCTAAGAAGAAAGCTGACTGAGATTCAGAGCTTCTCTGAAACTCAAACAGAAATGTATGTAAGCTTTTGGATAGGCTCGCAATTCAACCATGTCCCGACCCTCAGAAACCACTGTGAAAGCGATAATGAAGTATGGGAGTTGGACTGAGCCCGGGTTTTATTGCACTAAATCCTCGGTGTCAGATACGTTTCTCATGTTCTGTGTTAAAGTTTAGTTGAAAACAGAGCAAAACCAGCCACTCTTGATGGTGGCGCAGGGGGCTGTCAGATAGCCTCCCCCACCGCCCTGGGCACCCCGACCGTGAGCTGGCCTGTGTCTAGCTCCAAGGCTGTGCTCCTCCAGCTGCGTTTTTTAACCCTGGGCTCCTGTGGTTTTTATCTGATCAATCCAGTTAAAACTTCTGATAGTCTATTACGCTCAGAATTAGTCACAGGAGTTATTGATAACCCAGGCCTTTTCCTTAACAAGGGTGAGGACGCTTGAGCGGAAGTTAGAAGCGAAAATGATCAAGGAGGAGAGTGACTATCACGACCTGGAGTCGGTGGTGCAGCAGGTGGAGCAGAATCTGGAGCTCATGACTGTGAGCAGCCAGGGCCCTTGTTTGCAGCGGAGAGGTGGGCGGGCCTGCCTGGCCAGACGTCGTGAAGCATCGGGTGCCGCTACCTGGGGGGCCCAGGCCGGGGCCATGAGCAGGGGTCCCTCCTATGGGCTGCCCAGCCGTTGGGCGGGCCCGCCAGGTGACGGGGAGGGACGGGAACAAGGGGATGTGCTGTGTCCAAGCTGCCGTGTCAGTGATGGCTTCTTTTTTTTTTTTGGTTGGGGAATCAGAAACGTGCAGTGAAGGCAGAAAATCACGTCCTGAAACTGAGACAGGAGGTCAGCTTGCTCCAGGTAACTAGCAAGAGGGCCTCACCAGTTCGCGTGTGAGTGAAAGAACCTTTCCTCCTCCACCCTCCCCTCCAGTTCCCTCCCAACAAGACAAAGCACCCGAATCAGGACGTATGAGCTGCCTTCTCAGGGCCTCCTGGTTGAGCCCCACACGGGGCTGGGGGTGGGTCCGAGCACCCCAGATGGCGGGCGAGGTACCAGCACAGCAAGAGGTCATGTCCTTCAGGAGCCCCCCAGTCAGGGCAGGGCGCCTTGTCGTGGGGGCACACGGTGCCCTCTGGTCGCACTGCCTCGGGCGCGGGGCTTGGTTTCGGTCGGACGGCCTCTTGGCCGCTTCCTGCTCAGCCGGGAAAGTCGTAACGTCTCCTCTCCCACAGGCCCAGGTCTCTGACTTCAAGCGTGAGAACGAAGCCCTGCGGTCAGGCCAGGGCGCCAGCCTGACGGTGGTGAAGCAGAACACGGACGTGGCCCTGCAGAACCTCCGTGTGGTCATGAACAATGCTCACGCCTCCATCAAGTGAGTGCGGGGCCCTGGCCGCTGTCGAAGCTGCAGGCTGGGGGGCGGGCTCGTGACCCTGTTCACCCCAGGGTCATGGGAGGCAGCCTGGGCTAGCAGCCCCTCCCGGTCCACATGGGGATAACTGATAACCATTCTCACCTGGGAGGCTTGAGGGTTAGCATCAGGCAGGTCTTAATCGCCTGCAAGACGTCTACCAAGATTTTGGGTGAAACAGGATGACAGTACTGTCTCTCTCATAAAAACACACGAACTTGAACAGGGCTCCCGGGAGGCGTCCTGGGCCGGCGTCCTCCGTCTCCCTTGAGCGCAGCGGGCAGCGGTGTCCAGCCTCAGCCACAGACAGTGAGGCCCGTCACCTTTAAGCTGAACACGTAGTGTGTCTGGAGAGTAAATCTGACGTTGAACAAACTGCGGCTTTTGCTCGAGACCTTCTTTGCTTTAACACTCTGGGGTTTTTGTTGTGTGTGTTTGTTTGGGGGTTTATGGGGAGTATTTTTTGTGGGGCGGGGGTGGGGTCAGGATGCACCACGCAGCTTTGGGTTCTTAGTTCTCCAGCCAGAGCTCAAACCTGTGCTCCCTGCAGTGAAAGCGTGAAACCCTAACCCCTGGGCCACCAGGGAAGTCCCTGTGCTTCTGTTACTGCCCCAGAGCGATTGTATTAATAGAAGCCATCCGTCACCTCTGGGCTTTCATTTCAGGCAGCTGGTTTCTGGAGCTGAAACGTTGAATCTCGTTGCTGAAATCCTTAAATCTATAGACAGAATTTCTGAGATTAAAGACCAAGGGGAGGAGTCGTGAGAGCCACGGAGGTGCTTCCAGCTCCCAGCTCTGTTTACATCCTGAAACCACTTCCCGACGGATTCCAAGCTGCCGCGGCGTCTCTGAGTGTGCAGACTTCACCCACAGTAAAGCTTTATCCCAAGACACTAACTTCGTGACGTGCGGCAGTGTTATTAGCCACACACGGGGCCGCACCTGCGCTTCTGCGTAGCCTTTCTAGCTGAGCTCCACACCGCCTCGTAGACGCTGATCATCTATTTGAAGGCAATTCTATAAAAGCCAGTGATTTTTTTTTAAGTTAGTAAACGAAAGCAGCGGTTCTGTAGTGTTTCCGTCGTCACTGCAGCGCTCTAGCTGTAAGATGAGTTCCGTTGGCCGTCTTTCTTTTGTCAGTAGAGACACACTACGCGAGCCGAAAAGCACGCCCTCGCCTTGGACAGGGACGTGTGCCTTACTGCCCTCGCTCAGCGTGCCCTGGCTTGCGGTCTGCTCCCTCAGCTTCTGGCAGGGGAAGGGCTCTTGCTTGGTGGTCTGAGCACAGGCGCCCTGCACGGCGGCCACTGTTGTCCCCCAGGGACCAAGGTCAGCACAGGCGTTCCACAGCCGGACGCGGGCTAAGAGCATCTCTTCACGGGCCTTCGCCTGGGAGCGCTGTGGCTGGAGGGCTTGATAGGCGTTTCCAGCGGCAGCTTGCGCAGCGACGTGCAGGGTTCAGGGACGGGAAGCGTGCGCAGACTCCCCAGGTCAGCTTGAGGGCCCCCAGGGTGCCTTCCAGCCCCTCCTATCGGAGGAGCTGTAACACACACTAGATGCCTTTTGCGCTCTTTTCCTGTGGGTGTTATTTTTTTTAAATAAACGTCCTTTTCTCCTCCTGTTCAAATTGACAGTTTTCTTATTTAATAAACTCTAAAAGTCACATGCAGTGTCCCTTTTTTCCCTGTTGAGCCTGCTCTTTATGTTTGAGAATCACACTGTCAGCCTTGTTCTAACAGGTGGTTTGTGCTGATAATGCAGCTTGTGGGGTTAGGGTTTGCCCACAACTGCCGCGGGGCCTGGCCACAGCGACCGCGGACTGTGGAGAGCTGTGGGCAGGGCGGGCTTATGTGTCTCGAGTGGGACCCACGAGTCCAGCGTTGGCGCGTTTGCCATCACTTCATCGGATTTTCAAGATGTTCACATTGCTAGGCCCTCTGATCTTAGCTCAGAAGTCTACGGTCTTCTGGCCCTAAGATACAGGGCCCCCTCTGGCCCCCTCTGACCTACATCTTACCCCCACCCACCACCTCTTGCTCCTGCCTGTTGGTGAAAAGTGGGCTCCCAGATCAGTTTTCAGAGCAGACTTCAAACCTGGAAGTCTAGCCGGAGAGTGTTAAGAGTGAGGGTCTCTTGCATGGGTACATGTGACGGCATGGGTGGCTCTATGCACAGCCCTGCAGAGGGCACTAGATCACCATCTTTGAGTTGCCTTCACCCACCGGCCCACAGGCCGGGCTGGCTGGGCAAGAGGCAGGGCGGCTTGAAGTGTTCCACAGTAAAAGAAGAAAAGAAAACCTCAGATGACAATTCACACTGGCTTGACTTTGTTGACCAGGTGTCTCTGCCTGTGGATCTGAACTCCGTGGGGGTCCAGACCTGGGCTATCACGTGGGTGCTGGGCGAGCAAGGGATGGACTGGCAGCTCTGCAGCCCCATCGCTGGCTCACCAGAAGGGCGTGGGCGCCCACCCATCCCGGGACTCTGGCCACGGGGAGGCAAATCCCAAAGAAAGGCAAGGCCAGAGGATGCTCAGACTACCACACAACTGCACTCATCTGACACAGTAGCAAAGTAATGCTCAAAATTCTCCAAGCCAGGCTTCAGCAGTACGTGAACCGTGAACTACCTGATCTTCAAGCTGGTTTTAGAAAAGGCAGAGGAACCAGAGATCAAATTGCCAACATCCTCTGGATCATGGAAAAAGCAAGAGAGTTCCAGAAAAACATCTATTTCTGCTTTATTGACTATGCCAAAGCCTTTGACTGTGTGGATCACAATAAACTTTGGAAAACTCTGAAAGAGATGGGAATACCAGACCACCTGACCTGCCTCTTGAGAAACCTATATGCAGGTCAGGAAGCAACAGTTAGAACTGGACATGGAACAACAGACTGGTTCCAAATAGGAAAAGCAGTACGTCAAGGCTGTATATTGTCACCCTGCTTATTTAACGTATATGCAGAGTACCTCATGAGAAACACTGGGCTAGAAGAAGCACAAGCTAGAATCAAGATTGCTGGGAGAAATATCAGTAACCTCAGATATGCAGATGACACCACCCTTATGGCAGAAAGGGAAGAGAAACTAAAAAGCCTCTTGATGAAAGCAAAAGAGGAGAGTGAAAAAGTTGGCTTAAAGCTCAACATTCAGCAAACTAAGATCATGGCATCTGGTCCCATCACTTCATGGCAAATAGATGGGGAAACAGTGGAAACTGTCAGATGCCGAGGTCCAGCCCCAGCTGATCCAGGGTATTCGAAGGAGAGACGGCCTAGGCGACTATTTATATGCTAATTAGAGATATAAAGAATAATAGAATGAGGATAGCTCAGTAGGAAAATTCAGTGGAGAAAAGAGGCTGAGTAGCTTGGTTTACGCGGGAGACCAATAAAACTTCAAGACAAGAAGTTTGCACCACTTACGTAGGCCGCAGGCGCCCTCTCGAATAGCAGAAGGTGCCTCACCCTAGACACGTTCTCGAGTGGGTCTTAGAAGCCCAGGCATAATTAGTAAGCGTGGTGGGTTCCGCGCTCCAGATGGAGACTCAGCTGGAAGTTAAAGGGAAGAATGACATGGGGAGACCAAGCATTGGTGAGCAAGGCCCGTAGCTTTATTTTTAACAGGGGCTTTTATACCCTAAGTTACACATAGAGGATAATAGGGGATGCAAAGTCAGCAGTCTTTGATTCTTATCAAAAACCAGGGTTTCTTTCCTGCAAATTTATCATATACAAATGGTTTAGGTGATTTACATCATCTTCTGGCCAGAAGGCCTACTAACATTTTATGACTCTTGACAAGGACTTGTCAACAAAGACTTATCTTCTCTAAGAGTAATTATTTTAAGGTTTAGCGCCATCTTCCAAAGATAAAATTGCATTCCTATAGGGCGGATGTGTAATGGGTTTACAACAAAGGAAAGAATTTATTACCTTAAGGGTCTAAAGTTACTAACACCAAGGCCACTACTTATTTTTTCTACATACCAACTATATTAATTAATACACATTCAAGGATACAATTCAGGGGATGTGAAAACTTGGCAACAAGCATTGGCTCATCAATGAAATCCTTTACTAGTTTATTCTGACAGTTTCTAACTCTCTGAGAGGTTCTAAGCTATTTGAATATCTTAAGCTTCCCGTGCCTCTCGAGGCTGGGAGACTGTAAACAATCGTATGCATAGCTGTAGGAGTCCGGGTAAACTTGTCAGGCGAGTTAGAGAGCCATCTGAGGGGTTTGGATTTAAACACTCCTAATTGCCCAGGAACTTTATTAATTGGAGCTGTAAGTTAACTCTTTGACAGAGAGAGCGAGATGGTGGTAGGGGACAGCCCCCAGTAAAGTCAGAGGTGAGAGCACAAAGCAATAAAGTAGGCAGACTCTGGTTTTTTTGGGGGTAGATGCTCGAGAATATCCGGGCGGACTCCTGAGGCTCGATCCCGCCTTTGCGTATGCTAAGCCTCCTTCCTCATGACCTTTGTCACGAGTGGAATGCCTCACCGGCTCCCAGCAGTCAGACTAATTTTAGGGGGCTCCAAAATCACTGCAGATGGTGACTGCAGCCATTAAATTAAAAGACGCTTATTCCTTGGAAGGAAAGTTATGAGCAACCTAGACAGCATATTAAAAAGCAGAGACATTACTTTGCCAAAAAGGTCCCTCTAGTCAAGGCTATGGTTTTTCCAGTGGTCATGTATGGATATGAGAGTTGGACTGTGAAGAAAGCTGAGCTCCGAAGAATTGATGCTTTTGAACTGTGGTGTTGGAGAAGACTCTTCAGAGTCCCTTGGACTGCAAGGAGATCCAACCAATCCATCCTAAAGGAGATCAGTCCTGCGTGTTCTTTGGAAGGACTGATGCTGGGGCTAAAACTCCAATACTTTGGCCACCTCATGCGAAGAGTTGACTCATTGGAAAACACCCTGATGCTGGGAGGGATTGGGGTCAGGAGGAGAAGGGAACGACAGAGGATGAGATGGCTGGATGGCATCACCGACTCGATGGACATGAGTTTGGGTAAACTCGGGAGCTGGTGATGGACAGGGAGGCCTGGCGTGCTGCGATTCATGTGATCGAAAAGAGTCGAACATGACCGAGAGACTGAACTGAACTGAACTGACGTGGCCATGGCCAGGACAGTCCTGAGCACTCGGCGGGTTTTCTCCTCGGTTCCTCTACCAAAACCCTGGAGACAACTCACGGAGAAACAGCACAGACAAGCTCGGGGGCGGCTGCAAGAGGTCCCACCCCCGGGAGCGTGACCAAGGCACCCGGGACCCCAGCCGAGTGCCGGCGGACGCGGGCAGTTCCAATGCTGGCCGCGCGGGGGCACCACCGGCCCGGCCCGAGAGCCCGATCCCAACGTGCCTTGCGTTTCCGTCGCGGCCTTGGAGGCGGGACTTCCGGCCCGCGGCGACGTAAGGAAGCGTGTGCGTGGAGGCTGAGGGGCCGGGTCCCAGTGCAGGTGAGGAGCGGGCAGGGGAGGGCCGGGAGGAGGAGCGACTCGGGAGAGCCCGGGGGCGGCGGGGGAGGAGCGGCGAGAGGCGGCATGCCGGCCGGCTGGGGAGCAGGGTACGCGCAGGGCCTTGTTATCGCCCGGGCCCCGTCGGGGGCGCGCGGGCCGGGCGGCCGGACTACGCCGCCCGTCCTGGAAGCCTCGTTCCCGCTGCCCGCGAGCTGGGGGCGTTCCGGGTGGCGGCGGCGGCCCTGTTTGCCGCTCTGGAGGCCCCCGATCGCCTGCACCGGGGGGGCGTTGCGGGGCGGCCACGGGTGGGAAGGGGCTTCTCCTGGGTGTTTTGGCCCCTAAGTCTGAGCCTGTGTTTCCCTGGCGTTCCCGCTGCCGCCGGTTTATTCTCCCACTTGTTTATTAGACGTCCCAGACTGTTGTTTCCAAAGGAAAAGAGGTACCTGTTCCTTTCTCAGAGGCTTGTTCAGGCTCAGTCCCGAAAGCCAGGTGTTGTGCTGGGGCTTCAGCAGGCCCTGCCCTCCCGGAGGGGGCTTCCACCCAAGGCTGTGGACCCTGCCCCCTGGTGGGTGTGTATTTTATTTGGTGCCCGATGCCCTCTGTGTCCAGCTCTGTGCTGGGGGGCGAGCGGATGCACCTCGGGGTTATGGGCCTCGTCCTTGTCCTCTAGTGACTTTGCCACCACACTTTGCTTTTGACGCACTGGGTTTTGTGGTGGGAAGACAGACCGGGCATCTGGGCGGTGTTGCTATCCATCACTGCCCTCCCGCAACCCCTGCCCCGGTGCTGGCTGCAGCCTCAGCGTGGCTGACAAGGCAAAGAGCAGGAGCTCACAGGGCCCTGGGGGTGACAGGTAGGCCCAAGGCTCCCCAGAGATACCGTCGTCACGCCTGGGCTTCTCGGAGCCCGGTGCCTGCTCTGGTCAGGCTTCTGCCGTCCCCCGCAGGGCCGAGCGTCTGAGGGGCAGGTGGGGTTCCCGCGTGCTCTGGGTTTCTGACATCTCAGGATGTGTTGCAGGCGGGGCTGTCATGGATGTGGATGCTGAGAGAGAGAGGATCTCCAGGGAGATCCAGCAGCTGGAGAGGATCTTGGATCCCTGCTGCTCGAGCGTCAGCATGGACGTCTCAGAGTCCAGTCTCAACTCGGATTCGGATGCAGGTCAGCACCCACACTCCTTGGTCAGAGCGGCCGTGTCTGCCCTTGGACCACGGTCAGCCACAGTGCGTCACACCGCTGGGTCTTTAGTCCGCTGGCCAGCATCACCATGCTCTCATCAGCCCCTGGCCCTGCGGGCATGCATGAGCACCCTGCCTCTTGGGGCCGCAGGCTGTCCTGGGAGGGGGGCCCTGCTCTCCTTCTCAGGATCGGAAGGCTGCTGGCCTCAGCCCCCCGGCTTGAACAGTCTGCCACCGCTGAGACCCCTTGGATCTCTTCCTGGTGCTCAGGCAGCTGCCCTCTGTCGGAGGCCCCCGCTGCCAGGGCTCCCCTTCTGCCCACCCCATGTGCTCCCCTGGGCCCCGAGCACCCCTCCCGGCAGCTCTGGCCTGAGGTCTGCCTGCACAGACCGAGCCATCCAGGGCCCAGCCTCCCATCCCTCAGGCTCAGGGGCGGCCCTCAGGCTGAGCCTGTCACGGTTCCCAGCTACACGGGCCTTCTCTCACCTGATCCTGGGCCTCTGTGCGTGGCCCCCCTCCCCGCTCTGACCAGCTCCAGTTCCCCAAGGACAGAGCTGTCTCGCGTGAAGCCTGCCCTGGCTGTCCCTACAGTTCCTGTTTGCTCCATGCCTGGGGAAGCCCCACGTTAGGCTGACATCTTGTCTTTCTGGCTCATCCTACCCTCAGCCCAGTGCCCACTGCACATAGAAGGCTGTGCTCAGCCCCCCGGGCATAGGCAGGGGGTGGGGGAGGTCCACGCAGCGTGCATCCCACCCCAGGCCTCTTGTCCCCTGTGGACCTCCTCGCTTCAGCTCCCCCCCCCCCGCCGCCCCCTGGTCTGTGGCTGCACTGGCCGGTTGGTTTCAGCACCTGTGGGGTGCATCACCAGCTGCTGCGTCCAGCGCTGGGCACCAACACCGTGTGCTTGCATTCCTGCAGATTCGCTGCCCGACGAGGACTTGGACTCGGACGCTGCTGGCCCACTGCTCTCGGTAACCTGCGGCCTCAGGTGGTCGTGCTCGCTAAAGTGGACACACCACCCTTCCAGTGGGTCTGGGGAGGGGGTGCTTGGAACTCACCTTGGCTCTTCTGCATTATTAAAGTCTCACGGATGTTGTCAGTCAAGAGAGAAGGGGTGTCATCAGAAGTACACACGTCCCTAGAGATAACCGTCATCACAGCTGGGCGTTCACTCCTCTCGCCTTCTCTTAGCTCCTGCCGGCCGCACTGACCTCAGCCAGACATGACTCGGGGGAGGCTGAGCGTGCTGCCTGGTCCTGCCCCGTAGTCACTGCTCCATGCGTCGGGGGCAGTGGCAGCCCCGGTCGGTGCGCGCGCGCTGGAGCCGAGAGCAGCAGCTGGGAGCAGAGGGAGCACTCGGGCCTGCCGCTCCGTGCCTGCCGTCTGTGCATCTTGTGATTTTCTGTTAGTTTGGGAAATTTTTATAATTGCTTTTTGTTTTTCCGCTAAGTCGATAGACATGGATTTGCTTCCTCTTTGTAGTAGCTGGGTGGTGCCCTGATACGGACTTACTGTAGTTCCGCAGCCTTCAGACGCGCCACCTTGAGGTGGCCGTTTGGCTCAGCTTGGTTTCAGTCTTGCCGGCGCCGTGGGGCCCACGTTCCCACTCCCTGCGTCTGCCAGCAAACCTGTTGTACAGCGAGTCCGAGTTTCTCGGGAGTTTTTACTGTCGACGGTGAAAATTGCTGATTTCCTCATTCTCTCACCTGAGGTGTATTCTTAGAGATGGCGTATGAATCGGCTTTTTTAATCATTTTCTTTCTTTGTTTAAATTTATTCATTTTTAATTGAAAGGTAATTGTTTTACAATATCGCGTTGGTTCCCATCACACATCAGCGTGTATCAGCCATACATATCAGCCATACACATGAGCCTCCTTCCCACCTCCCGTCTAAATTGGTCCGTTGTAAACTAGGAGATGTGTCCGGGCGCTGTGTGGTCCACGGTCAGGGTGGCGTGTCACCGGCCCAGCGGCCAGACCGCAGCTCACCTGCAGCCCTGCGTGTGCGCGTGTCTCCCTCACCTGCAGTTCCCCGCTTGTCTCCAGGAGGAAGAGAGGTGGGGTGAAGCCAGCAACGATGAGGACGACCCCAAGGAGAAGGCGCTCCCTGAAGACCCGGAGACCTGCCTGCAGCTGAACATGGTCTACCAAGAGGTGGTCCGGGAGAAGCTGGCGGAGGTCAGCCTGCTGCTGGCCCAGAACCGGGAGCAGCAGGTCAGGCGGGCCTGGCCCGGGAGGCGCTGCTGCCCGGCCCCGGGGCACCGGGCCCTGGGTCCCGTCCTCCAGGGGAGCCGCTGCTGGCCGACCCACCAGCGGCCCTGTGTGTCTGCTGCAGGAGGAAGTCATGGGCGACCTTGTGGGCGTCAAGGGCCCCAAGGTGAAGGACGACAGGAACCCGCCCCCAAACCTGTACCTCGGACACTTCATGAAGCCCTACTTCAGGGACAGGGTCACGGGAGTGGTGAGTGGCCCGCGCGCTGCTCGCGTCCCCGCGACCTGCCGTGGGCATCGGGACTTCCTCAAATTCTCAGGAGCGTGTTCCCCGGCCTTGCTGAACTGGAACCCTGCCAGCCCCAGGAGGGAGCGGCAGGCCTGTGTCCTTGGGAGGGAGCAGGTGGCTTCGGCCCACGGACAGGCGGCGCTGAGTCCTCCCCGCGGGGGCAGCCCCCTGGCCCTGCTGCAGGTGGGGTCCAGAGCCGCTCCCCAGGCCGTGCTCTAGGGCCGGGCGTCCACGCACGCTGGGGGCCAGGGTCCTGAGTCCCGGCGGAGAGCATGCTTGGCTCTGCCCACAGAGTGATCCGCCTGCCATTCTCCGACAGGGGCCTCCTGCCAACGAGGACACGCGGGAGAAGGCTGCCCAGGGCATCAAGGCTTTCACGGAGCTCCTGGTGACCAAGTGTACGAGCCCCGCCCCAGGAGTCCGCCTTGACCGCTGGCCTGGCCCACCTGAGGGCCTGCCCTTCCCCACTGAGTGGGGTCACGGGGTTGGTTCGTGGGGGACAGACCGGGCCTCCCCGGGCTCGCTCTGTGCTCTCCCACCTCATCCCTGCTCCGGGGTGTGTGCTGGGGGCGAGTCCCGGGCGGCCTCCCGCACGGTCACTTCCTTGCCACGGGCTGGACAGGGTGGGCTGGGGGGTCGTCGCTGACAGGGTGTGACCCTGAGTTACCCCGTCCGCATCCTCATCTCTCTGCAGGGAAGACCTGGGAAAAGGTCCTGCTCAGGAAGTCGGTGGTGAGCGACCGCCTGCAGCGGCTGCTCCAGCCCAAGTTGCTCAAGTGAGTGCGGAGGCTCCCTGCCCTGGGGCGAGGCCCGGGCGGGCTGGTGGCTCCGTGGCCAGAGGCCTTGCCCGCGTCCCTCCGCTGCAGCAGGAGCAGCACAGCTCCTGGCCTCTCCCTTGGGGGGGGTGTGTGAGGGCCAGCCCGTCCTCCGTGAGCCGTCGGCCTGGATTGGGCTGCGCTGAGAAAGAGAACTGTTGGCAAGACGGGCGTCCCACGTGTGCTGACGGGGTGGGATCTCCTGACCACGCTGCAGCACCTGGGGTCAGGCCAGCGGTCCCTAGGGCCGCCTCCCGGCTCGAGTGGGTCCGGGCTTGTTTTGGGGCAGTGGGGTCACGCCTCGGGTCCTGCTCGGCTTGTCCTGGAGGTGGTTGTCTCTGAGGGTCAGCACGTTTGGAGATCGGACGACGTGCCGGGTGCCAGTCGTGTCTCCTGTGTGAGCACCGCCGTGTGCACTGCCCGCGTGCCCGTCACAACAGCTGCACACAGGGCTGCGGCTTTCTCTCCGGGTGTTTGGTGGGGAGGGTCAGCCTTTAGAGCCTGTGCTCCCCACAGCCGTGCCGCGTGGTGTGCTGGCAGGAGACCAGCCCCGCGGGTGCCTGCCCAGATCCGTGGAAACACCAGGCCAGCTGGCCGCGGGCACAGCATCGCCGTCGGTCCCACAGGCGCCTTTCCCTGCCTTTCAGGCTGGAGTACTTGCAGCAGAAGCAGAGCAGGGCCACAAGCGAGCTGGAGAAGCAGATCCTGGAGAAGCAGGCCAGGGAAGCGGAGAAGGAGGTGCAGGACATCAAGTGAGCGGTCCTGCCGGGGTGGGCATGGTCTGTGGGGAGCTGAGGGCTGGCATGACCCCGTGCCCCCGCCCTCTCTGCAGTCAGCTCCCGGAGGAGGCCTTGCTGGGCGACAGGCTGGACAGCCACGACTGGGACAAGATCTCCAACGTCAACGTGAGTCCCAGTGGCCAGGGCGGGGTCAGCACCGGTCATTGAGGCCACGACCTGCGTGGCCACTAGGCCTGCTGGGACTCCCTTTGGTCACACGCAGGTCCAGCAGCATGGATCGCTTTGGGGGCTTCCCCGCCGGCACTTCCCGGCAGCCTGGACAGAGACCGCACTCCCCGCGGCCCACTCCCACACAGACAGGTCTGTTTGTCTGTCTGCAGTTTGAGGGAGGCCGCAGCACGGAGGAGATCCGCAAGTTCTGGCAGAACCACGAGCACCCGAGCATCAACAAGCAGGAGTGGAGCGAACAGGAGGTGGCCCAGCTGAAGGCCGTCGCAGCCAAGCACGGCCACCTGGACTGGCAGAGTATCGCCGAGGAGCTGGGGGTGAGGGTCACGCTGCGTCCAGGGCCCGCCCTTGCAGCCGCCAGAGGGTCTGCTCGGGCCACTCGGGAGGGCGGCTGGAGGGTCGGCTCGGGCCACTCGGGAGGGCGGCTGGAGGGTCTGCTCGGGCCACTCGGGAGGGCGGCTGGAGGGGTCGGCTCGGGCCACTCGGGAGGGCAGCTGGAGGAGGTCAGAGGTTGCTTGGACCACACCACCTCCCACGGATGCCCTCCTGAGCAGCCTCGGTGTCCTGCCTGCTTGGTCCCTTTCCCGAGCCTCAGCTCCTGCTCTGGACCGTGCTCTGGTGGTCTGGGAAGACTCTTTACCTGGTTCCTTTGGGTTTTGTTCTTTCTCATCTCCTAAGGCAGGGACTGAGTTCTCACTCACCTCTGTCTTTAATGAAGATGGTGTTTGAGGTCCAGTTTTCTGAGAACAGCGTGGTACAAAATGTCTCTTTTTTATTGGTTTTGGAGTGACTATGGTTTTCATTGCTGCTTTGGATCTTAAATTATGTAGAAGTATGTTGTATCATTTTTAAACAGTGAGGTTTCTTAGAAAGCCTTTTATTCTTCAGTTTGAATTTTATGGCAGTTTTAAAATTTATTCTCGTTTTATTTATTTTTTTGGCCACTTCACGTAGCATGCAGGATCTTAGCTCCCCAGCCAGGGGTCAGACCTGCATCCTCTGCAGTGGAAGTGTGGAATCTTAACCACCAGACCCCCAAGGAAGTCCCTAAAATCTCCTCTTTTTAATTTCTCACTTTTGTGACCAAGTGCATGGTTACAGCAAACTCAGCTAAACTTAGCAAAGCCATTTAAAAACCAAAGTGCGTCCTTTGTCCTGAATCTAGGAGTCTGTGAAAGCCTGTTAAGTAGAGTTTGTTACATCTGTGAATTGTGCTCTGAAATAGTTGTGTTCATGCGACTAGGCTGGAACCTGGCCTAACAGTGCAGACAAGTCCTTCTGCCTTGTGTCTCTGTCTTGCGATTGCATTTAGATGCTGTGCAACTTAGTACGCACTCTTTTACTTACTTGGTAAATGATGCTCTAAAAAGTCATTTTATGCCCTGAGTCCTAATGACTGGACCACCAGAGAGTTCTTCCCTTGTCTCTACTTCCTCAGTCTGTCTCTTTTATTATTCATTTGATTCTGGCTGTGTTGGGTCTTCGTCACTGCGTGTGGGCTTTCTCGAGGTGCAGTGCGAGGGCTTCTCGTTGCAGCGGCTTCTCTTGCAGAGACGGGCTCTAGGGCACACGGGCATCAGTGGTGTGGCACACGGGCTTCATTGCTCCAAGGCATGTGGGATCTCCCCGGATCAGGGACCGAACCCATGTCTCCTGCATTGACAGGCGGATTCTTTATCACGGAGCCACCAGGGAAGCCCAGTATTTTTAAGACTGTGTTTTTGTTTTGTCTTGGCTGCACTGTGAGGCTTGTGGGATCTTAGTTCCCTGGCTAGGGATCGAACCCATGCTCCCTCCAGTGGAAGCGCGGCGTCTTAACCACCGGACCACCAGGGGATGCCCAAGGCTGGTTTTTTTTTTTTTTTAAAGCTGTTTTAGGTTCACAGCAAAGCCTGAGAGGAAGACACAGGGCTTACTCACACACCCTTTGCCTCCACATGGACACAGCCTCCCCTGTTATGAGCATCACTCACAAGATGGAGATTTTTTTTTTTCTTTTTTACCAGAGATAGATCTACGCTGACTCGTCGTGGTTCTCATCGATACGCATTTAAGGTTCCTGCATGTCTTTTCGTGGCTTGACGGTTCTCTTCTTGTTCACGCCAATTAACATTCCATTGTCTAGATGGGCGAGAGTTTTCCATTAACCTACCGAAGGGCATCCTGGGTGCGCTTACAAGACTTGTCAATTATGGGTAAAACTGCCAGTAACACCCACATGCAGGTTTCTGGGTGGAGGGACGTTTTCCTCCCTTTGGATAAATACCTGGGAGCACAGCCGCTGGGCCACGCGGTGCGGACGCGCTCAGCTTATGAGAAAGCAGCTGGCTGTCTCCCACAGCGGCTGCGCCGCCCCGCGTCCCCCTCGTCTGGTGCGTAAGGGTTCTGCATCTCGGCTGCTTTTGCAGTGTCTTGGGTTAACCTGCGTCTTCCTGGACGACTGTCCAGGGCACTTGTCCCCACGCACCTATCTGCCTTCCGTATGTCGCCCTTGGTGCGGCGTCTCCTGAGGTCTTGGCCTGACTTTTGGTCAGGCTGTTCACGTTCTGATGCTAAGTCATGCGTGTGCTCTGTGACTCAGGTAACCGTCCGTGTCACATGTGCCTTTTGCGGTTATCTGCTCCCAGTCTGGGACTTGTCTTCTGATTCTCTTGCCACTGTCTTTTTAACTTTGGTGAAGTCCAGCTTAGGAGTTCTTCATTTTACAGATCCTGCTTTTGATGTCTCAAAAGACATCGCCAACCCCTGTGCTCTGTAACCAGAGAGCTTTCTCTGGGAGAGAAGACACGTCACGTCACCGCAGGGGGCTCGTGGAAAACCGCTTTTCCACAGATGAGTGAGGGGGAGGACATGCACAGAAATGTTTACAGTGGGCCCCGGGGGTCTGTGAGCTCAGCTGGAAGCTGGGGGGCCTTTACCTCGGAGCTCTCCCTGAGAGGGCGTCCCTGGACACAGGCGCCACCCCAGGGACTCTCCAGCACCACCCTGACACGTGCATCTCTCAGCCACCGCTGAGGGGGGCTTCAGAGGGGGTGCCTAAGGGCCGCGGCCCGGCCTGTAGTGCAGGACGCTTCGCCGCAGTCCTGGCGAAGCAGAGGCCTCCCTTGGGAATTTGTGCTTGCGGTGATTTTGGTGTCACATCAGGGAGGCGACGTTTGTGGGCACACTTCGATGAGCTGATGTCAAGGGCCCTCTTCAGTGGCCCTGGGCCTTCTGTCGGGGTGCCCTCCGCCGGTCCCCCAGGGCGGCCTGGTCAGCCCCTGCCCCGCTCTGGCCCTGCAGACGCACCGCAGCGCCTTCCAGTGCCTGCAGAGGTACCAGCAGCACAACCCGGCCCTGAAGCGCAGGGAGTGGACGGAGGAGGAGGACCGCATGCTCACGCGGCTCGTGCAGGCCATGCGAGTTGGCAGCCACATCCCCTACCGGAGGAGTGAGTCCCACGCCTGCCGGGCAGGGCCCTGGTCCACTTGAGGGGGCGGGGGCGGTGCTGTGACGTCCGGGCCACCTGCGGTCAGTTCTCTGTGGTCAGCGTGGCTCCTCTCTGGGGGACCCAGGAAGCACGGCACCAACCAGCCCCCTCTGTCCGCAGTTGTCTACTACATGGAGGGGCGGGACTCCATGCAGCTCATCTACCGCTGGACCAAGAGCCTGGACCCCAGCCTGAGGAAGGGGCTCTGGGCCCCAGAGGAGGACGCGGTGTGTCTGGGGCCTGGGGCCTGGAGTTCGGGCTGGACTGGGCTGGGCAGGTTGTGACCGGCTCTGCTCCTGTCTCCCTGCAGAAGTTGCTTCAAGCAGTTGCCAAGTATGGGGAGCAGGATTGGTTTAAAATCCGGGAAGAGGTGCCAGGTAGGAGCGATGCCCAGTGCCGAGATCGGTGAGTGGGACAGCTCTGGGCAGAGGAAGGCTTGCTGGGGTTGCTTCCAGGTGGGCCACCAGGTGGGTAGGGAGACTGGCCCAGGGTGGCCTGCTGGCGTGGGAAGAGGGTGTGGCCTTGGGGGCAGGGAGGATGCGGATGGACCCGCTCAGGAAGCAGGGTCGCTTCTTTTTGAAGCCAGACGTGTGCACGGGCTCCACTGGACATCCTTTGAGATCCCCTGGTGGCAGTTTCCCTGAGTTTTTTTTTAAGCAGTATTATTCATAATTCACGTAGAAACCATTCATTTAAAGTAGGTAGTTCTGTAGGTTTGGGTGTATTTCTTGAGCTGTGTAGCCATCATCACAATTCTAGAACATTTTGATCACCCCACAAAAGAAACACTATTCCCTACAGAAAAAAAAAAAAAAATTCAAGAATGGACCAAAGAGACTTCCCTGGTGGTCCGGTGGGTGAGACTGTGCTCCCAGTGCCGAGGGCCCGGGTCCCTTCCCTGGCCAGGGAGCTTGATCCTACGGACCACAACTGAGACCCAGCGCAGCCAAATAAAGAAATAAATATTAGGGGAAAACAAGGCACAATGGGCTTGAACGCACGTTTCTCCAAAAGACGCATAAATGGCCTTGAGCACGTGAAGAGCGCCGGCGTGGTCATTACGGAAATACAGGTCAGCGCCACCGCAGGGTGCCGCTTCACGCACTTCAAGATGGCGCATGTTTTATAAAAATGGGAAATAAGTGTCGGAGGGGATGCAGAGAAATCAGAACCCTTGTACACTCTTGGTGGGATTGAAACAGGGCAGCCGCTGTGGAAAAGAGTTCAGGGATTCCTAAAAAGATAAACGGAGAATTACTGTATTATCTTGGAGAAGGAACTGGCAACCCACTCCAGTATTCTTGCCTGGAGAATCCCACGGACAGAGGAGCCTGACGGGCTGCAGTCCATGGGGTCACGAAGAGTCAGGCACGACTGAAGCAACTTAGCACAGCATGTTGTCTAGCAATTCCACCCTGTACCCAAAAAATGGAAATCAGGGACTCAGACATTGTCCACCCCTGTTCATAGCAGCGCTGGGCACAGCAACCAAAAGGTGGAAACGAGCCACGTGTCCATCAGCAGATGAGCAGATAAACAGGCTCGATGCTGACGCTGCATGGACACTGAGCGGGGCTCTCGCGCGTGCCACGCCGGGACTGAACCTCGGAGGCCGCGTGGCTGTGCGTGCTCGCTCTTCTCAGCGGTGCCTACGAGTGAAGTCACGGGGTCATGTGGGGATTCGGTTTAACCTTCCGAGGAGTGACCATTTTCCAGAGTGGCTGCACCACCTTCAGGGCATCCCCACCAGCAGAGTAGGAGGGTCTTCGCGTCCTCACCGGCTCACACTTCATTTTTGATTCAAGCCACCCTAGCGGTGTGAGGCGGGATCTCTGCAGTTCCGATCTGCTTTTCCCAAAGGGTGTTGATGTCGAGCGCCTTTCTCGTGTGTTATTTGGCCATTTCTGTGTCTTCTCTGGAGAAATAGCTATTTCTGTCCTTTGCCCATTTTTAAACTTGAGTTATGAGGGTGCTTGGTATATTCCAGGAACAAGTCTCAACAGACACATGATCTGCGGACCCCCTCTTCTAATCTCTGGGTTGTCTTTCACTTTCTTGAAAGTGACCTTTGAAACACAGAAGTTTGTAACTTCGTGCAAGTCCAGTGTGCCTGTGTTTTCCTTCTGGTGCCTGTGCTCTGGGTGTCGTGGCTTAGAAATGGCTGCAGGCGCCAGGACAGCGGCAGGAGCGCGTTAGCTTCTAAAGTCCCTTTGTTTTTATGTCGCCTTCAGATATCTCAGAAGGTTACATTTCAGCTTGAAAAAGGGACGATGGAATTCCAAAGAAGTGAAGAAGTTAATTGAATTGATAGAAAAATACGGCGTTGGTAAGCCCGGACTCCCGTGTTTGCGTACCGTTCACTCACGTGGTGGTGGTAACGTTTGCCCGTGTCATGAAGTGACCCTGCGTCTGGTGACCGCCCGTCCCGCACACAGTCACCATAACTTACTGACCGCGTTCCCCACGTGGTGTGTCACATGCCGGGGCTGATGTAATTCTGTAATCGGAGGTCTTGCCTCTTAGTGCCCGGCGCTTGCGCTGTCCCCTGCCCGCCCTGCCCCGTGGCAGCTGCCCGCCCTCCCCCGTGGCACCTGCCCACCCTGCTCCGTGGCAGCTGCCCACTGCTGCTCCATGCGCCCACTTTCTGCTTGTTTGGTGTGCTCTGTTTTTCGTATTCCACGTGCAACTGAGGTCATACTTTCTCTGTCTGACTTACTTCACTGGGCATCACACATTCTAGATCCATCCATGTTGTTGCAAATGGGAAGATTTTTTTTTCTTTCATGACTGAGGAATATTTCATTGTGTATATGCGGAATATATGTTACTTATTTTTCTTCGTCCATTCATCTACCAGTGGACACTTAAGTTGCTTCCATGTATTATTGTAAATAATACTGTTGTGGACGTTGGTATATTAACTCCTCTTCAAATGTTTTGGAAAAGTCACGCAGTCATCTGGTCCTGGACTGTTGTTTGTTTATAGAGTTTTATTATTATTATTATTGATTTAGTTTTCTTCCTGGTAATCAGTCTGTTCATAGATTTTATTTCTTCCTGACTCGGTCTTCAGCTCAGTTCAGTTCAGTCGCTCAGTCGTGTCCGACTCTTTGTGACCCCATGAATCGCAGCATGCCAGGCCTCCCCTGTCCATCACTAACTCCCGGACTTCACTTAGACTCACGTCCTTCGAGTCAGTGATGCCATCCAGCCATCTCATCCTCTGTCGTCCCCTTCTCCTCCTGCCCCCAATCCCTCCCAGCATCAGAGTCTTTTCCAATGAGTCAGTTCTTCACATGAGGTGGCCAAAGTACTGGAGTTTCAGCTTTAGCATCATTCCTTCCAAAGAAATCCCAGGGCTGATCTCCTTCAGAATGGACTGGTTGGATCTCCTTGCAGTCCAAGGGACTCTCAAGAGTCTTCTCCAACACCACAGTTCAAAAGCATCAATTCTTCGGCACTCAGCCTTCTTCACAGTCCAACTCTCACATCCATACATGACCACAGGAAAAACCATAGCCTTGACTAGACGGACCTTTGTTGGCAAAGTAATGTCTCTGCTTTTTAATATGCTGTCTAGATTGGTCATAACTTTTCCTTCCAAGGAGTAAGCGTCTTTTAATTTCATGGCTGCAGTCACCATCGGCAGTGATTTTGGAGCCCCAAAAAATAAAGTCTGACACTGTTTCCACTGTTTCCCCATCTATTTCCCATGAAGTGATGGGACTGGATGCCATGATCTTCGTTTTCTGAATGTTGAGTTTTAAGCCAACTTTTTCACTCTCCTCTTTCACCTTCATCAAGAGGCTTTTTAGTTCCTCTTCACTTTCTGCCATAAGGGTGGTGTCATCTGCATATCTGAGGTTATTAATATTTCTCCCGACAATCTTGATTCCAGCTTGTGTTTCTACTCAGTCTTAGGTGAGTACTTTTCTAGGCGTTTATCCATTTCATCTGGATTGTCTAGTTTTTTTTGGAAATACAGTGTTTTGTAATGATCTTACCTTGCTATTTAGTCACTCAGTTGTGTCCAACTCTCTGCGACCCCATGGACTGTAGCCCACCAGGCTCCTCCGTCCATGGGATTCTCCAGGCAAGAATACTGGAGTGGGTTACCACTTCCTTCAGGGGATCTTCTTGACCCCTCGGATTGATCCCACCTCTCCTGTGTTGCAGGCAGGTTCTTTACCGCTGAGCCACCCAGGAAGCTCATGATGGTCTTACACGAGCCTTCACATTTCTGTGGTGGTAACTTCTTTCCATTTCTGACTTTAGTGATTTGGGCCTTCTCTTTTTCTTGATGAGTCTGGCTAAAGATTTGTCAATTTCGTTTATCTTTTCAAAGAAGCAGCGCTTAGTCATTGAGTTTTTTTAATCTCTAAAGTCACTTTTTGTATCTGCTTTGGCCGTGCTGGGTCCCCGCTGCTGCGTGGGCTCCTCTAGCTGCAGCAAGCGGGGTCCCCGCTGCTGTGTGGGCTCTCCTCTAGCTGTGGCGAGTGGGATCCCCACTGCTGCGTGGGCTCTCCTTTAGCTGTGGCGAGCGGGATCCCTGCTGCTGCGTGGGCTCTCCTCTAGCTGTGGCGAGCGGGGATCCCCACTGCCACGTGGGCTCTTCTAGCTGTGGTGAGCGGGGCGTCCCAGGTCGCCGTGCGCAGGCCTATCGCTGGGGTGGCTTCTCTTGCTGTGGGGCACGGGCCTCAGTAGCTGCGGTGCGTGGCCTCAGAAGTTACAGCTCCCAGGCTCTGGAGCACAGGCTCCGCAGTTGTGGCACGCAGGCTCCGTGGCACATGGGGTCTTCCCAGACTGAGGATTGAATCCGTGTTCCCTGCATTGGAAGGCGGATTCTTAACCTCTGGACCACCTGGGCAGCGCCTGTGTGTATCTCTTCATTCCATCTGGTCTAGCATGTTGTTTAAGGCAGTGTTTCCTTATTGATTTTTTGTCCAGATGGTCTGTCCATGGATGTAAGCGGGATGGTAACACCCCCTACTGCGCCATGTTACCGGCAACTTCATTTTGCCCAGTCCTCTTTGTTTATTCCTAAGCATTAGATCAGTTAGGTCTCCCAGTCTTGGCGAAGTGACCTTGTATAGGAGCTGTCCTCTGGGCCCAGCAGCACAGTCTTCTCTGGTCACCAGAGTGCTGTGCTCTGGGCGTGCCCCTGTGTGGGGTGTCTGGCAGGGTTGACTGCTGAGGTGCTGGCGGGCAGGGCTGGGCCTTGGTTTACTGGGCTGCAAGGCTGCGCCTGGCGCAGTGGCTCTGGGTCTGCTACAGGGCAGGGCAGAGTTCCCCTGGGGTTGCCAGCACACCCGGGGTGCGGGTGGGTTGGTGTGGGACTCCTGCCAGCCGCTGGTGGACAGGGCCATGCTTCTGGAGCTAGGAGGCTAGACAGAGAGTTCCAGAAGGGCACCCACCCGCCCTGGTGTTACCACGGCAGACTCAGCCCGCCCCAGCTTGCCATCCCACCCGCACGGTGTGGAAGAAAAGGCCAGATAACCTGAAACATCTGCCTTAGAAGCCTGGGCACACAGCTATTCCAGGGCCAGTCCACGGAAACTGGGGTAGCTCTTGAGTTATGGTTGTGCGTTTGCTAGAACCTCCCCTCGGGGAGTCAGATGCCGGCTTGTCATCACCTGCGCGGGCTGGGGAGCCCGATGCAGCCTGCGGAGGAGCTGCCAGTACGCTGCAGAGTGGAGACTTCGGACCAGTGTTGTCGAAGCCCGCCTGTAAGAAGTAACATCGTGTTGTTTTGCTCTCGTAGGTCACTGGGCAAAAATAGCCTCTGAACTACCCCATCGGTCAGGCTCCCAGTGCCTGAGCAAATGGAAGATCATGGTCAGGGTGAGGCTTTACTAAAAGTTGCCCCCCAACTCCCCGCAGACGGGTAGCGTCTCCCCAGGCAGGACGAGGGGACAGCAGCTGGTGGGGCAGGAAGGAGGGACATCTGGTCCGGCCTTGGTGTCTCTGCTTCCGGGCACCCGAGCACAGAGAGACCTGGCCTCTTGCGGGGCGGGGGGGTCCAGCCCCGCCCCTGGCTCCCTGCAGGCGCCCCTGCTGAAGGCCTGCCCCCAGCTCCCCCTCACTGAAGCCCTCCCTTCACAGCAGCGGCAGCGGGCCCGCCGCAGGGCGCGCTGGAGCCCCAGCAGTGGAAGCAGCAGCAACAGCAGCTGGGAGGACTCAGAGCCTGAGGAGGCCCCGAAGGATGTCCCGGAGGAGGCCCCGGCGGGCGGCCCGGAGCCGCTGCCAGCTCAGTACGCCGTGCCGGACATGGACTTGTGGGTGCCCGCCCGGCAGAGCACAGAGGAGCTGCGGGGAGCAGTCGCCGGGGGCTGCCCACGCCCTCCCGAGGGCCCTGACACAGCCCAGGCCACAGCCCCGGCCCCCACAGGGCAGCTGGCTTCCAGGAGCCGGAGCGCCGACCCGAGGACTGTCGGGTGCCTGTGCCCAGCCACCGCTCACCGCTGGAGCTCCGAGGGGCTGCTGGGCAAGGTGGGTTCAGGGTGCAGCACACCCCTGCCCGGGGGTCACCGGGGCTGCGCCCAGTGGCGGCAGCGGCCTGGGTGTGGGGCAGAGGCCTCCCCATTGCACGTCACGGCGCCCGCTCCTGGCCCCTTCCCTGAGAGCTGCCCTGGACAGCTGCTGACTCCCTGGAGGCTGGCCCCCTCCGTCTCCCCAGCTTGCTCGCTTTCTCTCTTTTTTTTTTTTGCCCCATTCACAGCCTGTGGGATCCTGGTTCCCAGGAGTTGAGTCCGGGCTCGAGCTGTGAGAGCGCAGAGTCCTCACCCCAGGCCCTGCCAGGGAATCCTCCAACTCATTGGCCCTCAGCGCCCCAGGACAGAGCTGTTGGATGGCCTTAGGGACACACCGCCCTCCTCTGAGGCCACCTTACTGCAGGGGCCGTTTTCCTAGCAGCCTGGGTGCAGGGTGCTGTGTGTGCCCAATGGCAGCCAGCTTCGCGGGGGGTGGCTGTTCAGGGCACCCCTGGGGACGGGGCCGTGGGTGCTCGGGACAGGCCTAGCTGCTGGTGCCAGCCGCAGCGCCCCAGGCCGCCAGGACCATCCTGACCCCTGCCACCCGCCTGTCTCCCCTCCCTGCCCCTCCCTGCCCCTCCTGGCCTGGGTGTCCCCCCGCCCTCTGGCTCCCGGCGTAGAGTAGAGGAGTAGAGGACAGTGCGGGCAGGCACATGGCAGCCCCACAGCAGAGCCCAGCCCGCATGCCAGAGGCCTTTCTCTCCCCAAGCAGGAGAGGCTGAGGCAGCCTCACCCGCCTGGCTCAGCCCCAGGGCTTAGCCCTGGCGGCGGCAGCAGGGACGAGGCCAGGCCCCGCGTGCAGCCACAGTGGGCCAGGACCGCGCAGCGGCGCCAGGGACACGCCCTGCAGAGGAGGCTCCTGGAGCACAAGCTTCTGACGGCCGTGAGCCCATGGGTGGGAGAGGTCGACCTGCTGTGCGCTCGCCCGAGGCCCGCCATGCGGCCACGTCGAGGTACTGCCCGGGGTGCCGGGGGCAGAGGCAGGGGGCCGGGCACCTGCCCTGGGGCCACGAGGGGGAGGAGAGGAAGGGGGCGGGGGACCTACAGGCATACCTGCCTGCCTGGGAGGGAGGGGCAGGGCCCATGCACGCAGTGTCAACCTGCAGGGGTTGCTTCCGCCTCCTCCTCTGTCTCGCTCAGCACGTGGCAGCTGGCTCTGGAAGGGGCCCGAGGCTCACCCTGGCATTCCCAGTGCGCAGGCGCCCACGGGCGGGGCATACGCTCCAGGGGGCGGGAGTCTCGGGCTCAGGAGCACCCGTCCCTGGCTGCCGCCAGCCTGTCCTCAGGGCCCTCAGCCCCTTTCTGGTTGAGTGCAGCGGCCGCTGGTGTGCTGTCTCCAGGCGGCTCTATTCACGTGTCCGTGTCCCTGCAGCTGATGGTATCAGGAGACAGCTCCAGGGCGCCCACCTGGCCAGCACCCCAGTGTTTGCCCTCCTCATTCAGGTGAGAAGCCCCCAAACACAGCTTTCTTCTCTTGTTCTTTACTTTTTGGTGGAGTTCTGAAGCCTGTGGTGGATTCACGTCTCCAGGTCCAGGCTTTTTAAGGCTGTGAATCCTTGAAAGTGGTCCTTCCGAGGCCCGTGACTCTCAGCAGTCGAGTCAACGAGGGAGGGGCAGCCTTGGGGTGTCCGTGCCACCATCCCTGTGTGGGAGGGCCTGGGACTGAGGGGACAAAGGTCCTGGACATCCCACAGGGCTGGGCCAGGGCAGGGGGTGGGCAGCAGGCAGCCTGGAGGACCCAAGTCCAGGCTGGGCGGGAGCCACACGGCCATGGCCTCCGGGACTGTGCAGCCGGGCCAGGCCCCCCAGGTGTCAGTCTGCTCTGCGAGAGCCGCTGTGATCAACACTGGCCTGAGTCCCTCCATGGACAGCCTCGTGGGGCGGGGAGCCTCAGGACGGCGGGAGGGGCCTCCTGTCACGTGGTGTCAGCCGTGTGCCCTGCACCCCTCAGCTGTTCCAGATTGACGTGACTGGCTGCATGGAGGTGGTTCGAGAGAGGAAGGCCTGGCCGCCCGCCCTGCTCCAGGCTGGTGCCGGGGACCCGCTGCCCCTGCAGGTGAGGACTGAGTGAGTGCCTGGGTCCCCAGGTGCCCGCCACCCTTCCCTCCCATGCAGTGGGGGAGTGAGGCATTCCCAGGTCCCCGGAGGCTGGGCCAACGCCCGAGAGCAGCCCATGCCCATTGCTGAGAGAGTCTGCCAGTCTCCAGGGTGGGCCTGGCAAGTCCAGGGGGTGCAGGGCTCCACGGGCACTCAGGCTCGCCTGGCTCCATGGCATGTCTCTCCCTGGTGCCATACTGCCCCTGGGTAGGGGGGTGGGGGGGGCCATTAGGTGCGTGCTGCCCTGGGCACTGCCATCCTTGGGCCAGGTCCCTGAGCTTGGTCACTGCTGGAGGAAACAACAGCAGAGCATTGCTGGCCGGAGGAGCAAGCGCGGTGCTGTGGTGCCCCGTCCAGGCCTGGGGCCCCCTGCCCTCCCGCCTAAGCAGCTGGACCCCCTGCCTCTCCTTGACCCCACCGACGCGCGTGCTCCCAAGGATGCCTTGGCGTGGCCTCGCGGGACGAGGGGCCGGGCAGCCCTGCGTGTGGGGGCTAGAGGCGGCCTCGGGCGGCGTGGGGGTTGCCCTGAGGCTCTGACACCGCTCTGCTTTCTCTTCCAGGAACCCTCGAGTGCCCACAGTGCCCCAGGTACCGCTCGCCTGCCCCTCCCTTTGGGTGGTGTATGTCTAGACCTGTTCCAGGCTTTACGTTCCAGCGCCTCGTGGCGGGGGTCTCTGAATCCCACCTTGGGGTGGCCTGGCTGGCATGAGCAGTCAGCCTTTCCCAGCCTGCCGGGAGCAGGGGCCCCCTCTGGGCCCAGGCGTCGGGCGCAGCCTCTCCTTGCCTGTCCCCACGCCGGCAGGATCGGGCAGCGGTCCCGGGTCCTGGGAGGTGACCGCGGAGGGCAGGGTGACGGTGCCGGCAGTCCTCATGTGAGGGTGTTGGAGGCGCAGGTCATCAGGGCCTTTCCGCCGGGCCCGCCCTGGATGGGGCAGAGCATGGGAGCGAGGGGCGGTCTGGGGTGTGCAGGCAGATCGACAGCCCTCAGCCCGGATGCAGCCCCAGCAGCCGCCCCCGCCCCGCAGGCCCTTCCCTGGGACACAGGGCCCGTCGCCAGACGCGCTTCAGCATGCCTTCCGTCCTCCCCAGGCTGCCTCACCCAGAGTGTGCCAGCCCAAGGGGCTGCAAAGCAGAGCACCTGCCCTGAGGGAGGCAGAGGGCCGCAGGCCTGCTGCACAGCATCCATGCCACGGGCAGCCGCCCCGGCTCCATGCAGACCCCGGCCCAAGCCCAAGACCGTGTCTGAGCTGCTTCGGGAGAAGCGGCTGCGGGAGGCCCGAGCCCGGAGGGCCGCGCAGGGCCCCGCCGTCCTCTCGGCCCGGGTGCTGGTCTCCACGCCCATGGTCCTCCAGCCGCTGGCCCCCCCAGGCGCCTCCGTCTCCAGAGTCGTGCTGTCTGGGCCTGGAGGCCCTCCAGTGACCAGTTCCAGTGTTTCGGGCCCCTGGGCACCAGTCAAGAATGAGAGAGCCCCGACTCTGCACGCCTTTGCCCTCAGCCCGGCCACCTCCAGGGCCCCTGGCCAGGTTCCTGCGAGCTGCCCGCTGAGTGCTCTTGGACAGTCTCAGGCCCCTGCCACGTCCCGGAAACAGGGCCTGCCTGAGGCGCCCCCGCTTCTGCCCGCAGCCCCTAGCCCCGTCCAGCTGCCTGTCCAGCCCCTCAGCCTGACGCCAGCCCTGGGCATGCCCGCGGCAGCCAGCACCCCTCTGCCCGTCACCTGGGTCCTCACGGCACAGGGGCTGCTCCCTGTACCCCTGCAGGCCATGGTGAGCCTGCCACCGCCGACAGGGGCTCCTGACCCCACGCAGCTATCAGTGATTCTGCCACCCTCGCCCACTGCGACTCCAGCCAGCCGGGGCCCCAGGCTCCCTGAGCAGAGCCGTCCTGGGCCACTGGCAGCCAGCACAGACTTGGAGCCAGAGCCTCCCTGCAGGACGGAGCCCTTGAGCAAGAGCCCCACAGAGGTGGCTGAGGCCTGTGGCCTCGCAGAACTCACCTCCCATGAGGAGGAGGCCCTGGTGTCTGGGGAGACATCTGCACCCAGGACTCCCTCCCAGGACACACCCCTGGCCCACCACCCAGCAACTGGACCCCCCAGCTCCAGCCCGCAGCCCCTGCACGGGGCCCCAGGGGCTGCCTCAGGGCCCAGGGAGCCCCAACCTCTGGACCTGGAGGAGCCCCAACCTCTGGACCTGGAGGAGCCCCTGCTGCCCTGGCTCGGGCTGGAGAACGGACCCCTGGACTTGAGCCTCCTCTCCCAGGAGAGCGAGGTAGCCACGCAGGAGTGGCTGAGGGGGCAGCAAGGGGTGCCTGTGCCCGCCCTGGGGAGCCAGCTGGCCTACCAGCCGCCCACGCTGTGCAGCCTGCGGGCGCTGTCCGGCCTCCTGCTGCGCAAGAAGGACTTGGAGCATGGGGCCGCGGTCCTGGCACCGGGTGGGCCGGCCGGCGCCCTGCAGGCCTCGCTGGGGCGGGTGCGCGAGCGGCTTCACGACAGCCCGGCCTACCTGCTTCTGCGGGCACGCTTCCTGGCTGCCTTTACCCTGCCCGCGCTCCTGGCCACCCTATCCCCCCGTGGCGTCCCCACCACCCTATCAGCAAGCACTGGGCCTGACCCCGAGACGGACAGTGACGACTTTGACCCAGAGGAGCCGGAGCTCACCGACAGCGACGGGCAGCCCGGGGACCCTGCCCAGGTAGGCTGTAGTGGGCACAGAGCCCTCGCCCACCCAGAGCAGGAGAAAGTCACAGCGCGAGGTGGCGGCTGATCTCAGGAGGAAGAGGCCATGCCACGCCGCCCATCACTTGTGGACTCCGGGCAGCAGGAACCTCACCGCCAGCATGGTGGGGTGAGGGGCCCACCGCCCCGGCCTGTGCCAGCAGGCAGTGGCCTGTGCCCATTCCCCCTGCTGCACACGCACGCCCCACCTGTGTTTTGGGGAGGTCAGTCCACGTGCCCATTTCGGCATGCCCACGTCTGCAGTCTTCTCAGCTGCAGAAGCCGGGCTGCTTTTGTTTCCAGACTAGAACCCAGATACAGACACAGGAAAGGGTCCCCTGCTACTGTGCGCCCAGGGAGTCCCTGGTCCCCTCAGGACACGGAGGGTCCTCGGGTCCCTTGCAGGCATTGATCCTCCCAGAGAACCCCCAGGAGCAGCCCGTCCTCATCATGTGGGGGTGACCACAGCAGTGAGGCTCGCTGCTGGATTTGTGGCCCCCCATGCCCCCCGCAGCTCGGCCCAGCCCACTTCCCTTCCCAGGGGCACGGCCTTAAGAGTCCGCAGGGTCTTCCAGGCTGAAGCAAAGGGCAAGCTCTGCTGGCCCCTGGATACTGAGGGTAGGAGAGCCGCTGTCCCCAGCAGCATGGGCAGCTTCCCTCAGGCCCTGCCCCCTGGCTCAGCTGGGGGAACTGTGGTATAGCAGGCTGGCTCTCGGGGGGCTTCTCAGCAGGGATCGGAGTCCCCAAGTGAAGGAGGGGTCAGCAGAAAGTCAGCCCCACGTGGCCCCAGGAAGACAGCGCCTCCCGTCCAGCCCCAGTGAGGGGACACACTCGAGGAGCTGCCCGCTCCTCGCTGCCTGTCCCTCCGGGCTGGAGGGTCACTCTCATCCTCTGCCTGGACTTCAGGGAGCCCCGGACCCCAGCCAGGGCTCTGCCCCCTCCTGCCCAGACAGCCCTGACAACCTGGACGTGCTGCAGACACGGCGCTCGAGGCACGTCCGCAAGCGGCAGCGGCTACAGTGACCGCGGGGTGAGTGCCCGGGTGTCCCCAGCTCCCCTTGGCTACGGTGCTGTCGTGAGGGGTCGGGCGTGGCACATGGGCCTCCCCTCGCTCACTCCCCTCCCCGGCTCTGCACCCCCGCCTTTGCTGCTGCCCTGAGGCCGGCCCCCCTGTGCCCCGGGGTCTTGGCACTGCCAGCTGTCTGCCTGGCCCTGTCCTCTTCCCATCTGTGAGGCCTGTCCCTCCCTCCATCCGGCTCTGCTTGGTGATCCATTCCTCAGACGCCCTCCCCGACAGCAGCCCCATCCTGAGGCCCAGCCATCCTCGTGGTGCCTGTCCTTCCCTGACGTTCATTCGTGTGGGTCCATTATCTCCCCCAGGACGTGAGCCCTTCAGGCAGGTGTAGGGTACCCCGTGACCAAGTAGGCACAGCCTGGTGGGTCTTCAAGAACTGAGACTCGAGCCCAAGAGGATATTCGCAGAAGCAAGAACTGCAGCCTCTGAGCAGCGTGGACATGTGCGGGAGGTCCTTGGTCCTGGAGTGGACAGACAAGGGTGGCACACGGGGCCCTGGGTGGGTGGGGACTGCAGAGGGGCCGCCTGCACTGGGCCCGCTCAGGCTCCAGGGTGTGTCCTCCACGTGGCCCCTCCACAGACTGCAGGCGGGCAGCACTCCTCGCTCCTCCCCGCCCGGCCCCCCAGGGCAGCACTGTGCCTCGGCCTTGCCGGCCGTGGGGCCCAGCTGGGGTCGGAGCACCCTGTCACGAGGGTCCTCGTACGTTCTAGGACTGCTCAGAGCTGGCCAGCCGATGCAGCTGACAGGCAGGGGGGCCCATGCTGGACTCAGGCGAGCCCACCCAGGAGGGGGGCTCCGCCAGCAGTGAGCGCGTCGTCCTGGCTCGGCTGGTCCCCAAGGGCACCCAGAATGTTGGAAGAAATAAAGAAATGTCCTGTTTGTAATTAAAAGCAATCCATGGACTCCTTATGGTCTCGTCCAGTTCTGCACATGCTGGCACTTAGCCAGCTGGGCTCCGAGGTCCACGGAACAGAACCCCTGCCCCCAGGGCCTCTGGGGCCTGGGATGGGGGAGCAACAGGTCTTCCTGCTCCTGGCTCCAGGCAGAGGGCAGCCCCTACCTACCCAGGGGCTCGGGGCTCTCCTGGTGCCACCGTGGGCAGGGCAAGCCCACTTCCTCCGCCATCCAGACCACACAGGCGGGTCCCAGAACCTGTGGCTGCCCGGCTGCCCACAGGCCCCCCCCGGCAGCCTGCACGGTGGCCACGGGCCAGCACTCCTGTGATTTCGTGCAGGCATTTCTTTGGCAGGAGCTTTGCGCCCCTCTCTGCTTCTCCGTCTGAAGGAGCTCGGGTTTGGGGGTCTGGTTATACCCTCCAAGGCTCTGGTTTCTCCCAGGGGCTCTGTTCTCACACACTGCTTCCTTTTGCGTTCACTTATCACGGGAGGTTCCCACGCAGAGGAACGGGGCCCCTGCCCCCCAGACAGCAGTCCCCGGGGTCACCTGACTCCCTTTCCTCCACGCCCAGACCCCACCGGTCGCGCAGCCACGGGCTGACTCGCCCGCCCAGGCGTGTGCATTGGTGCCTGGTCCTCAAGTCACCAATTCCACTTTTCCTTGTGACTTCCTCTGACCTGGGGGTTAAGACGTTTGTTATTTGATTCCCAGATACTTAACTTTCAAGCACACTGTGAGGAAGGTCCCTCCACAGCCCCGCTGCACAAAGTGAGAGCTGTGGCTCAGCGAGGGCCTGGGCCCGGCGTCCTGCCTGCCACCGGTGTGCAGGGCCAGGGCGCAGCTCACTCCTCTCCTGCACCGGGAGGACCCCCCACCCCACCCCTGGGCACAGCTCCCCCAAGGGGAGCCCACCAGGACTTCCAGGGATTAGCCTGCTGGGCCAGGAGGCAAAGGAAACCCCGGGGGCTGAGGCTCAGGACCCCCAGGAAGCGAGCACAGGAAGCCAGCAGCCGTGGTCAGGCTGCTGCCCACCAGCTGCGGCCCCTTCCCGGAGCTGGCGCTCAGCCCGGCAGCAGGCAGCTCTTGGTTCAGCCAGTAGGGCCGGCCCAGTGGGGCTGGGGGCCAGGCTCCGCGTCCCAGGGCCTGGCTGTCACCGTCCCCCATGTTGTGGAGAAGGGCTGCTCCTGGGAGTGGACGAGGCTGCCCAGGGGCTGGCAGGGATGCGAGGTGAGCGCGGCGGCTCCAGCCCTGTACCCGCCACAGATGCCAGGCTGCAGTCCTCACGGGAATACAGTGGGCTGGATGGTGGCTTGGCCTCGTCCAGCCCCAGGGAGAACCTTGGCTGGCCCTCCCGCCCGGTGCTCCCAGCAGCTTCCACTTCCCTATCCCCGCCTCCCGGGGCCGCCCTGCTCAGGGCGAATCAGGAGGCTGCGGGGGGAACGGTCCCCGCTGCCTCTGGGGTGAGCTGGGCCCGTCAGGAAGTGCACCCTGGGCTCTCCCCCCCCCAGCTCTGCCCGCCTCCGTCCTGGCAGCCGGCACGGCACTGAATCCGACAGACAGGCGTGCAGGTGCCCCCCAGGCGGATGCAAGGTAGGCTGACCCAATGCCCTTCCCTCAGGTGGCGCCCCAAGCTCGGGCCTGGGGCAGGGGACGGGGTGTGGGGCAGACCCAGCGGGGCACCAGGGAGTCCTGGCTATGTGGCCTGTCCCTGCTCCACGGCCACCCTGTGCCGGCCTGTCGCTTCAGCAGAGGGAGCCGTGGGGGTCGGCAGGTGCAGGATGCATAGACGTCAGGGTTGGCAGGCAGGGGCCGGCCCGGGGGTGCTTTCATTCAGCGCCTTGTCTGCCCCGGGCAGGCGGTGCAGCCCGAACCTGCCGCCACCCTCGTCCCTAGGAGTGTAGCCCGTTCCCTGCGAGCTGGAGGCTTGTCCTTCTCTTGCCGCCATGGATCGGAAGCTTAGTGGGAGGTGGCGGGGTCAGGGTCTCCATCCCCGCTGCCAGGAGGAGGCAACCCGCGGCTGCCCCCAGCTCAGCCTAGCCCTGGAGAGAAGGGCTTCTGGACATGGAGCAGGAGGGAGGTGCAGTGGGCCGTTCCGGCGTAGGGGGGGTCTCCTGGTGGAGAGCTGGCTGGGCAGCCCTCAAGAGCGAGGCCTCGTCCGGGAGGTGTAGAGGAGCCCTGACAGCTAGGGCCCAGGGCCCGGGAGCCCACCCCTCCCAGGACACCCGGGCCTGCACCCTCCAGTGGGCCGTCCACAGGCACCCTTCCTGGAGGGCACCGCGTCGCCAAGCCTGACCCGGGCGGGAACGGCCCAGTAGCTGCTGGGCAACTGTTGCATCACCGGAAGAAGGGAGGCTGGGAGGATTGGATGCGAGGGCTGCTGTCCCGCGGGCAAGGAGGAAGTCCCGAAGCACAGCCTGGGGCCCGGGTGCCCGGCACTGGCCCCCTCCCTCACGTGCCTTCCGCCAGCCCCCACAGCACTTGGGGTGTCCTGGGGGGTCGGGCAGGGCCAGAGGAGGGCCGCGGGGCTGGCGACTGTGTCCTCCTGGACACCACCCTGACCCTGGAGCATCTCCACGCCACCCCTGACGCTTACCAGGGTCCCTTGGAAGAGAAAGCCCAGGGCGCCTGGAGGGTCGGCAGCAGGGCCTGGGGAGGCGAGGGGAGATGCTGGGTGAGTCGACGGCAGCAGGGGGCTCCTCCCGCCACGGCCGAGACGGCTGGCTTGGGCCCCCGCGGGCCCGCGGCTCAGCAGCGGCCGCCCCCCACCCCAGCCATGTCCGACTATGAGAACGAGGACGCGTGCTGGAGCGCCCTGGAGGGCTTCCGGGTGAAGCTCATCTCTGCCATCGACCCCGCCCGCGTGACGCCCTACCTGCGCCAGTGCAACGTGCTGAGCCCCGACGACGAGGAGCAGGTGCTCAGCGACCCCAGCCTGGTCACCCGCAAGCGGAAAGTGGGTCAGTGCCGCGGGCGGCCGCACTCTGCCCCCACCCTGGTCCCCCGACCCTCACCCTGCCTCCGCCCCGTCTGCCTGCCACTATGCCCGCTCCCCACACGGCAGACGCCCCTGGGAGCGCCCCAAGGTGGGGCCAGGCTGGCCCCCTCTGCAGCCTCGTGGGCCACCACATGCGTCCTCTCTGAGTCACAGGAGTGCTCCTGGACATCCTGCAGCGGACCGGCCACAAGGGCTACGTGGCCTTCCTCGAGAGCCTGGAGCTGTACTACCCGCAGCTCTACAGGAAAGTCACGGGCAAGGAGCCCACCCGCGTCTTCTCCGTGATCATCGGTGAGCGGTGGGTGCAGGCCTGGGGGCGCGAGGGGCAGGGGAACCTGGTCCCCTGTTGCGTAAACCGCCGGTGAAAGGAAAGGAGTGAGCCTCACGTGGGGGCTGCCAGCTTCTGGCCCTGTGTGGGCGTCCCTCCCATCCCGCCGGCCTGAGCTCGTGGAGGGGCAGAGGCTGCAGAAAAGGGAGCCCGAGCCCCAGGGTGGGGCCTGTGGGAGGGGGGAGGCACAGGCTGATGCTTGGCCCAGAGCCCCTTCTACCCAGAAGGCCCTCTGACCTCGCCGAAGCCCTGCCCGAGAAGCCAGCAGGGTCACGTCCTCCCACCTCTCAACCAAGACAGAATTAGAGAGGGATGGACGCCCAGACCCCGGGCTGTCCTGCCCTGGTGGGGTCGGCGGGGTGGGTGGGAACAGGGCCCGGAGGTGAGTCCGCGCCTCAGTTTATCCCCCAGGCGGGGAGCTGACCCCTTGGCCAAGCCGCCCCGGAGCCACTCGGTCCTCGAGTGGGGGCGCCATCTGATCCCGCCCGCTCTGCAGACGCCTCTGGCGAGTCAGGCCTGACGCAGCTGCTAATGAGCGAGGTGATGAAGCTGCAGAGGAAGGTGCAGGAGCTGACGGCGCTGCTGGGCTCCAGAGACGACCTTGCCGAGGAGCTGCGCGTGAAGGACAGCCTGCTGCGCAAGCTCCAGGAGCGTGTGCAGCGGCTCAAGGAGGCCTGCGAGGCGGGCAGCCGCGAGCTCCAGCGCTGCAAGGACGAGAACTACGACCTGGCCCTGCGCCTGGCCCGCCAGAGCGAGGAGCGCGACGCGGCCCTCACGGGGCACCGCGGGCTGCTGCTGGAGGTGCCTGGGGCGGGGGGCGGGGTGGGGCAGGGCCCCGGCCGACACTGACAGCACCCCCGCTCCCCGCAGATCGACCGGCTGAAGCACAGCCTCATGAGGGCGGAAGACGACTGCAGGGTTGAGCGCAAGCACACGCTGAAGCTCAGGCATGCCATGGAGCTGCGGCCCAGCCAGGAGCTGCTCTGGGAGCTGCAGCAGGAGAAGGCGCTGCTGCAGGCGCGCGTGCAGGGCCTGGAGGCCTCGGTGCAGGTGGGCCTCCGGGCCGGCGGCGGCGGGCTTGGGGGGAGCCGGGCCCGTCCCCCCACCACCCTCTCCCTTCACCCACAGGAGGGGAAGGCGGACCCGGGCCGCCCCCACGTCCAGGTGCCAGAGGAGGACTGGCAGCGGGTGCAGCGGGACCTGCAGCAGCAGGCCGCCACCATCTTCTCCCTGCGCAAGGACCTGCGCCAGGCCGAGGCCCTACGCACCCGGGTAGGCAGCGGGGCCTCGCGTGGGGGTGCTGTCGGGGGGCCAGCCGCGGCCAGGAGCTGCCCTGCAGCCCGGCCACTGGGGCTGGCTGTCTAGCTGGCGTCTTCCGCAGAGCGCGGAGGAGAAGGAGACGTTAGAGCTGCAGTGCCTGGCCCTGCGGAGGGACTCCAAGATGTACAAGGACCGCATCGAGGCCATCCTGCAGCAGATGGAGGAGGTCGCCATTGAAAGGGACCAGGTAGGGCCATGCCAGCCTTTCGGGGGAGGCGGTCGTCAAGGCAGCCTTTAATGAGCTCCGACAGAAGCGGTTCCTGCTCCTTCAAAGCCATGAGCGCTGACACAGGGGTGTGTGGCTTAGCTTCAGGGATCGTCGCTGGAGACAGAGGCTGGCTTTCTCCAAGTCTTCCTGCAGCCGCGGCCTCCCTGGCTGGTCACTTCGGGCCAGCTGCCTGGGCTGACCTCAGCGTCCCCATTGAGGAGGGCGGGCGTGAGAGCACATGGGGTGTTCGCTCTGAAGAACATCACACGGCCGTCAACGATTGTGTTCTCGGTGCCAAGTGCGCCCGTGAAACAGGAAACGCGGGAGCAGGGTGGCCGGGGGCACTTCGGGGGAGGTGGTCCTCACTTCCCGTAGTGAACCTGGGTCGTGTTTACAAATGCCCCAAACGTGAGCGCTGTCCTCAGGGAAGAGGGGAAGGGGCCGCCGCTGGCCCTGCCTGGCCTCTCCGCAGCCTCGTTGCTGGAAATTCTCCCGGGAGCGTTGCTAGAAATCAGACTGTGCTGAGAAGTGAGAGATCGGGAGGGGAAATGAAAGCCAGGGGGAGATGTGCGTGTGTCCTGGGGCGTGGGGCCAGGCCACGCTCACAAGGAGGCTCAGCAAGGGTCCCACCCTGACGCTTGCCCTGCCCCCTCTGCCTGCAGGCCACCCTGATGCGGGAGGAGCTGCACGCGCAGCATGCACGCAGCCTGCAGGACAAGGACGCGCTGCGGAAACAGGTCCGCGAGCTGAGTGAGAAGGTGGACGAGCTCCAGCTGCAGCTGTTCCAGCGCGAGGGCCAGCTGCTGGCTGTGGAGGGCAAGCTCCGGCGGCGGCAGCTAGACGCGCTCATCCTGGTGGGCCTCCGCAGGGTCAGCCCTGCCACGGGGGTGCTGGAGGGGGGCGGGGGGTGCAGCCACGCAGGAGCAGGTGTGTCCTGGAGGCCACAGAGCCCCGGGGAGGAGCCGCCAGGGGTCCCTGGCCCTTCCTGAGCCCCTCCTCTCTCCGGAAGGTTGGCTCCTCGCCGAGCCCCCCTGGAGGGTTGCTGCAGGGCTGGCGCAGCTCAGGGCTGGGCACGATGAGCGGGCAGGGAGGTACATTCTGGCCAGGCCCAGCCGGGAGGGGCTTCCTTGGTGGGGGGCCTGGCCCGGGACCCCACCCCACGCCCAGGAGTGGCTCGGTTCCCTCACAGCCTGCTGACAGACCCCTATTCTGTGACCGCAGAGCTCTGATCTGGAGGACAGCTCACCCAGGAATTCCCAGGAGGTGAGCATGACTGCAGGTCAGGCCCGCGCGGGCTTCACCGGACGCTCTGGGCCACAGCCTACGCCAGACCACAGTCCCGTACGCGAAGCTCTGGGAGCTTGGCTGTGCACTGCCTGCCCTCTGCTCCGTGCCCACCTGGGCAGCATAGGTCCCTCCCTGAGAGGCTGGCACCGGGGGACGGTGGTGGGGACCGCAACCCGGGGTGGGCAGCATGGACCATCAGGTCCGCTCCCGGCAGGGCGGCGGTCTGATCGCCCCATGTCTCTTGGGAAGTTCTTGCCCCCTCAGGATCTGGAGGATACCCAGCTCTCAGACAAAGGTGAGGACACCCGCCACCTGTCCCGGAGGAATCTGACCAAGGCCTCCTCGTGGTGGCAAGTTGGCTCCTGTCTTGACCTTCAGCACACACGCTGCATGATGCTGGTGCCGGGGGATGCGCGCCCCAGCCCTGGACCCATGACCTTCATGCCTCATTTCAAAGATGGGCACATTGGGGCTCAGAAGGATGAGCAACCCCCAGAAAGCGGACAGGACCCCCCTTTGAGCCTGGGGCCCAGGCTCGGTCAGCTTCCGCTCGGCCCGGGGATGCTGAGAGGAGGGGCACCCGCCCTCTGGAGCAGAGAGCGGGGCAGTGGCCACTGCCCGGGTGCAGCCTCCCAAGAAGTGGGGACAGACAGGGAAGGGGGTACAGCTCCAGGTGACCGCAGTGGGGGCTTCAGGCGGCAGAGGCGGGATCACTCTGCCTGCCTAGACACAGGGTGTGGGGTGGCCCCGGGGGGATGATGAGGGGCTGGCTCCGAAGCTGGGTGTCAGATGGGAATTTGGGAGGGTGGGGGCGGGGTGGGGGGAGGGGCGCTACCACAGAGGTAGCGTGTGAAGCCAGACAGACTTCCTCAGCGTCAGACCCCAGCTGCTGGGGGGGCGCCGAAAGAGGAAGAGGCAGCAAATGGAGAAGTGAGGACTCGGTCCCTCTGCTGCCGCCCAAAGACGCAAACTTGAAGCCACCGAGCCCCCACGGGGGACGGGCAGGAAGGACCCACAGGCCATGAGTCGGCAGTGAAGGCCGCTGGCCAGCCTGGGAGCCCCAACCCTGGGCTGGCATGGCGCCTTGCAGGAGGTGGGGCAGGGTCCAGGGTAGAGGCCAAGGAGGAGGGAAAGGTGTGAACTTCAGGGGAAGACCTGGGCCTGGGCCGCCCCCACCCCCATGTCCCTGAGACCTGGGATCCATACCCGCCCCCCACTGTGGACAGTTCTGGAGAGCCAGCCCATCAGAGCACTTTTTCTGAGGGTCCTGAGCCTTGGGCCCTTCCAGATATGGAGGGAGCCCTAGGACCCCAGCCCCTGCTTCCAGGGCACCTGAGCCGTCTACTCGGGGGGTTAGAAGTGAACGTTGAGTCCCTGTGTCTACACAACGGGAATCCTGGCAGGTCCAAGTGAGGACCCAGGAGGTGGCACAGGGCTGGCCCAGGTTGAGGAGGTAAGAGGTACCAACCAGTGTGACCCTGGCAGCTGGGCAGGACCGACAGGCACTCTCCCTTCCAGGCAGCCTGGCCATCGGGGAGAGCCCGGAGCAGCCGTCTGTGGCTCTGCAGGAGGAACAGCTATCACTGACCCCAGAGGTAAGGCTGCCTGGGGTCCCTGGGAAGCCCCTGGGGAGGTTCTCAGCCTGGACACCGGAGAGTGACTCCTCCATCTGGACACCCGGGGGCTGATCCCAGACTCTGCCCACGGGCTCCTGGGGTGTGGGTGTTCGGAAAGTGAGGTGAAGCTGAGGCTCCTCCATTTGTGGACAAAGCTGGGCAGGGGGCAGGGAGCAGTCCAGTCTTCTGGACAGGGCTCAGCGTTAAGTGAGTGGAACTCGGCCTCCCTTTCCATTGCACTGAGCCCGACAACAAAAGGGGTCACGCCAGACACTGTAGTGGAAGGAACCCTGGCCTGGAGCCGTGGGCCCCCGGGCCCGTCGTGTCATCTGAAAAGAGGGACAGCGCACCCAGCCGACCTGGTCCCCAGTGCGCAGCCCCAGGGCCGGGAGTGGGGCCCACAGGCCGAGCCTCGCCCCTCCTCCAGGACGCAGGACTGAACGGCCGGGAGCCCCCAGAGAAGGAGAAGGGCCGGCGGCGCCTCAAGGAGAGCTTCGAGAACTACCGCAGGTGGGCCCGCGTGGGCGGTGGGTGGGGCTGCGGGCGGGGGCCTCATGCGAGCCCGCGCCCGCCTGCGCTGTCCGTCTCCCGCAGGAAGCGGGCCCTCCGGAAGATGCAGCTCGGCGCGCGGCAGGGGGAGGCGGACGGAGAGAACACCACGGGCAGCGACAACACCGACACCGAGGGCGCCTAGCCGGCCCCCCGTCCAGCCCTCCCCGTCGCGGGAGGAGGCGCGGCCCCCCCAGGCCGCCTCTTCGTCGGCGAGCATGGGCGGGTTCTGTGGGACGCGCACACGTGCCGCGACCTTAAAGTGCAACCTTGTCAATAAACTACCGCGGTCCGGACATCGCCGCCTCCAATGGTCTCGGTCCAGCGCGCCTCTTTCGACGCCGCGCCAGCCGGCACGCGCCGCCGGCCGCCAAGGGGCAGCGGAGCTCACCGCCGGCCGCCAGGGGGCAGCAGAGCACTGCCCGCCCACCGGCGCCGGAAGCCGGGGAGAGTCGCTTCCGCCGCTGCCCGCTTCCAATATGGCAGCGGGGCGGGGCGGCCGGCGGGCGGCATGCTGCGGGCGGCGTTGAGCCACGTGCCGATACTGTTGAGCTGCGCGCGGCCCCGCGGGCCCAGCCCGAGGTGGCTGTGGGATCGCCGGGCCCGCCTGCAGGCCGCGGGGACAAGGCGGGCCTGGGGGTGGGGCTGGCGGCGCTTGAGCTCCGAGCCGGGACCCGGGCCGGCGCACTACCAGCTTGTCTACACCTGCAAGGTGGGCCCGTGGCAGGGGCGGTGCCGGGAGGGAGGGGCCCGGACCCGCATCTGGTGTTGCGGAACTGTGACGGAGGGTGGGGCCATCCACAGGGGGCGGGACCTCCCTGAAGGGGTGGGGCTATCATTCGGGGGAGGATCCATCTGGGAGAGGGCGGGGACGCGCGAAGAGGTGGGGCTACCAGTGGGGGCGGATCCTTCCGGAGGTGGGGCTAAGATGGGGCGGGGCCTTCCAGGAGGGGTGGGGCTATCACTTGGGGTGACAGATCCTTCCGGAGGTGGGGCAAAGATGGGGCGGGGCCTTCCAGAAGGGGTGGGGCTATCACTTGGGGTGACAGATTCTTCCGGAGGTGGGGCTAAGCCTTCGGGGAGGGGCGGGGCCGTGTGGAGGGCCTCACTTTGGAGTCTCCCCAAGGTCTGTGGGACCAGGTCCTCGAAGCGCATCTCCAAGCTCGCCTATCACCAGGGTGTGGTCATTGTGACTTGCCCGGGCTGCCAGAACCACCACATCATCGCCGACAACCTGGGCTGGTTCTCAGACCTGGATGGCAAGAGGTGAGGTCTGCCTGGGCAGGGCTGAGGACAGAGGCCTGTATCCCCCGGGCTAGCCTGGTCCATCCTGAGTCTGTGGCCCCACCCACCGTACCTGGGGCACCGCCCTTCTAAATGAGATTACAGAGCCCAGCTTCCTTGTCAAGAAATGCATGGTTGAACTTGAAATTCAGATGAACCATGATAACTTTTTGGTGGAAGCATGCCCCAAGTATGCGATCTTCTGCCCTAGGCCATCCCCCTTTGGCCCTGCTTCACTGCCTGACCTCTGCTCTCAATACCAGCCTCAGAGGCAGCAGGACCTGGTGACATGTCCCCCTACCCCCAACAGGAGGGATCAGACTAGGTTGACTCTTAAACAGCTTACCTTTCGCTTTGTGGTTCCTTCCTTGACCCTACAAGGCGCTCCTTCCTAAGTATCTGCTATGGGGTGGGGGTCCTAGCATGCACATTTCTGTCCTCTCTGAGGCTGGCAGGCTGCACCAGATGGGGCAGATGTGAGCTAGTGTGGTCCGGGGCTCTGGTCCTGCAGGTCAGCCTCGCCCCCTTGTGGAGAGTGAGGGGCGGCGCGCAGTGAGGGACTGTTCAGGGGCCTCTTGACCGGGTGGTCCTGATGCAACACCAGTGCAGGACCCACACACTTGAGCTTGGCCTGGGGTGCCCTTGAGGGCCCGAGACGCAAAACGGCCAAGAAGCGTTACAGCACCTCTCTCTTTCTCAGGAATATTGAAGAAATCCTGGCAGCCAGAGGGGAGAAGGTACGCCGAGTGGCTGGCGATGGGGCCCTGGAGCTCCTTTTAGAGGCTGCGGGGCCCCCCAAACCCACCACTGCTGCGGAAGGGGCTGAGGACCAGGATTCCACCCAGCCCAGCAAGACGGAGGCTAGCTGACCCGTCTTCTGCCTTGGAGAAGGGTGCTCCAGCCCTGGGCTACTCTGGACGTGCCTGTTTTCCATCAATAAACAGACTTCACTGCAGAGGCTGGGACCTGGGGCTCTCCTGTCATCCCTGCCTCTGGAGTCAGAGTGAGTCACAAGCACGCTGGAGGCCGCATCTGAGTGGGAGGGCTGGATGTTGCAGTCTGAGCCCTACCCCACCCCCACCCCCAGGGCTGCACTGTGTGACCTTGGGCAGGTCTCTTTGCCTCTCTGAGCCTCTGTCTTCCTATTTTCTGATGAAGATGCTCACAGTGCCACCTTGTCAGGAGTTACAGAAGGAAAGACAGGACTCAGGCACAGGGTGGGTCAGCCTTGCCCCAAATGCCAGGACCCAACCGTGATGGCCAGTTAGCCACTGTTCTCCCTGAGGGGCAGAAGCCCCACCATGGGTCCTGTCCCTCTGGCCTTACACAGGAGGCCCCATAGGTCCTTCTGTGCCACCTAGACGCACCTGTGAGCCGGTGCCAACCTCAGCCTTGACCCTTGGCCATCAGCCAAGCAACGTCAGCCAACCAGGCTGCTCACTGTGGCCACAGACAAGCTGGACAGCTGTGGTAGCGAGCGGTTTGGGGGCTGGGGCTGCTGTGTGCTTGTCCCCCTGCCCCCAGGCTGTGTGATTTGTCTCCCAGCCTAGCTTGACTGCTTTCTCAGGATGTTCCTGTGTTTATGAAAGCGTGTTTATTTCCAGAAGTGTTCTGGGCTGTGTGACCTTCAGCATTAATCACCAGCCACAGTCTTACCGGATCCCCACAGGATCCGAGCTCCTGACGGCCGCCCCCGTGGGCACGGGCCTGGGCATTGTTCTCTGGGAGCTGGCAGCCCATGCTTTGTCTTGATTACCCACCCTGTCCTTCCCGTGGCGAACAACCCCCTATTATCCTGCCCAGAACCTCCTGTGACATTTGCGGAGTCAGTCCTGGAGGCTGAGCCAGCCCCCGGGCCTGCTTCTCCACAAAGGCCCTGAGGGATCTCTGGCCTTGGAGCAGCAGCATGGGGGCAGGGCTTTGCTGCCCACGGAGAGTTGGGGGCCAATCTGGGGAGGCCCAGGGAGCCGACTGGACGGTGAGAGCGCACAGCATCCCAGGAGTGCCCCCAGCACAGACCTTCCTTCCCTGGGCAATTTGGACGTGTTTGCTTGCCATGCCCTTTCCTGTCTGCCTTCCGACCCTGAGCTCCTCGGTCTGAGCCTGGAGGGCAGGGCAGGCCCTGGGGACAGTAGGGCACATGCACCCAAGGCAGGCTCCGGACAGCTCGGGGTGGCCCCCGCGCCCAGAGCCACTGAAAGCCTCCGCACCGGCGGGCAGGCGTGTTGGTCCTGTCTCACTGTGCTTCCCCCCTGGAAACCCCAGGAAAAGCCCCTGCCCTTTTCCTCCCCCCGCCTCCTGACTGACCCCGGCACCCCCACCCCCCCCGGGTGGCTTGTGAGCATCAGCGGCTCCGAGCAGCCTTGTCCCCGGTCACTGGCCTCACCACAGTCTGGTCACCGCCACCCTGCTGTCCCTTCGCAAGGCGCCTGGCTCTCTTCCCTTCCTCATCCCAGGCCAGGACCTTCTCCAAAGCCTCAGTTAGGTTTCCCGCCTTGCAGGCTGATTCTTTACCAGCTGAGCCACCAGGGAAGCCCCAAAGCATCACACTAGGGAGTCGAGTGTCTGGGCCACCCTCTGGTGGTCCTGTAATCCTCCAGGTGTGGTCTGGACGTAGAAAGCCTCTGAGGACAGCTGGCTTGGGAATGCTGGCTTCCAGGCCATCAGACAACCTTGTTCCTGCAGGACTGCCCAGAGCCTTCAGCGTTCTGATCTGGCTGGGAGCTGCTGAGACTTGGTGCCCCTGTGTTCCTGCTGGCCGAGTACCAGGCTTCCTGGGCACTGAGAACTCTCTCGGAGTGAGGGAGGGCTCGCCTTTCCCCGTGGGGGCCTCGCCATCCCCCTCCCTGCATTTTCTCCTCCATCAGAGTGTTCTGACCCCACCCTGCAGGCTCTGCCCACACTTTCCCCTCCAGCCCGGTTCCTCCTAGCCGACCCCAGCCTCCCCACCCCTGTGGGTGCCCCCCTTGCTGTCCAGCCTGCTGTGGCCAGTGTAGGGGGGCAGGGAGCAGCAGGTCACCGGGCTGAGGGGAGAGGCCTCTCGTGCCCGCTCCCCGGTCCCCAGGCCGGTTTCCTCAGTGGCGCCTTCCCAGGCCGCTTCGCCAGGCTGGCCTCTGCGGTGGGGGGGCGTGGCGTCAGGTCTGCTGACCTCCCTTGCTCTGAGGTGGCCGTTGGGTGCTGGGCAGGTGGGCCACAGCTCTGCGGGCTGCTGGAGCCTGGATGGGAGCGGCCAGCCCCTGCCTGGGAGCAGTCAAGATGGAGCCACAGCACCTGGTGGGCTGGCTGGTGCCCCCGAGGCTCGGCTGGGCACCATGCTGCTGGCGTCCGAGGCTCGGGTGCTCTGCTGAGTGGGCAGTCTGACCAGGCCCACCTGCCCGTCTGCCCACCATGCAGGTGGGCACTGGGGTGGCTGTACCAGGCTGGCACCACCTGGTGGTCTGGGGCCCTGTCTGGGGCGGGGCCTCCTGCTGGCGCACTCTGCTGTTGCTGCCGCCTGCACTGAGCGGGTGGCCGGGCAGGCCTGCTGCCGTGGCCACGCCCGTGGGGAGAGGGCTCCTCTCTCCGCAAGGTTGGGGTGCAAGACCGTCCTGTCCTAGCTCTCACCTCCTGTGGTCCTGGCACCCACAGCTTCAGATGTGGCCAGAGGAATGGATGCTGTTCCAGGTCCCTGCCGGTGCCCCTCTGAGTGCCGGGCTCCAGTGCCCAGGGGTCTGGTGTTCCCCCCTCCCACGAAGCCTCCTGGACGCAGCCTGGGACCCCTCGGGCTCCCCCGCCCCCAGGGGATCCCATCGCTGGAGTGTTGTCAGGAGCACCGGGGCGGGGGGTCCTCTGTGTTCCAGGGTGGGTCTGCCTTTCCCAGCTGGCACCTCTCGGGCAGAAGTCTCCTGTTGCTCCCCGGCCTCCTGCTCAACCGCCCCCCCAGGTTGGCCCTCGACCTTGGCCTGGTAGACAGACCCCTGCCCTGGCTCTGGGAACACTTTCTCCCTCTGAACGCCAGAGGAGCCCACACGGTTACCTCCCGGGCGTGGTCCCTGAGTGGACCGAGGTGGGGTCTCAGCTGGGGGAGTGGGCCCTAGTCAGCCTGGCCTGAGGCCTGGGTCCTGAAGGTTCCAGAATACCATGTCTGTAGCCAAGACTCAGGGCCCAGAGATGCAGGCAGGGAGCCAGGCAGGCCCCCGTTTCCATCTACCCTTGGTCAGCAACCCCTCCTGCATGCTGGGAGGTGGTGGGGCTCCCAGCAGGGCGCTGGGTCAAGGCCGGGGTGCAACACACACCCAACCGCCTGCCGCACTATGTCCCCAAGACCTCTCCCCGTCCCCCGGTGGCACAGAAGCCCCAGGGCTTCACCATGTGGACCCGCCAGACCATCCTGGTCAAAGTGGCCTGGAATGAAGCCTTCTGGGCAGGGCCCGGGCTGCCTCAGCCCAGGAGAGGCCGGAAACACCTGGGCTCCAACCCCAGCGTCCCCACAGGCCGTGTGTCCCTGGGGCTGCTGCTTCACCCCCCTGAGCCCTGGCCCCCTCGGTGATGGGCACAGCAGGGACAGAACCCATGGCAGGGGTGGGTGGGAGGAGGGGCAGCCTGGGTGGGCCAGTTTGCTGACCCAGGTGAGGCCGCCACTGGGCCCCCAAGAGGACAAAGACCCTCGCCAGCTCCCATCCCAACACAGATGACATCCACTTGGCAGACTTTTATTTTTTCAGGAAAAACAAGAACAAATGTACCTCTTGGGTTGGAAAGGACCCGTTAACATGGCAAACACACGTGTGAGCAATAAATATGCACCTACGTTCAGGCGTGAGGGTGGCCCAGCCCTGTCCTCTGACCCCACATCCGCCACCCCACCCTCGCTCTTGGAGGCCCCCTGAGCTCCCCAGGCTGTACAGAGCGGCAGGGGTGCTGTGGCCTCCTTGCACTCGCTGAGCAGGACCCTGGGGCTGGGTAGGGTGCCAACCAAGAGAAGGAGCCGCCTCGTGCCCGCAATGGTCGCGGTCTCCCAGGGGGCCTGTCTTCTGCCCGATCCCTAGGGCGGCCCACCCCGCAGGAGAAGGGGGTGATGTCACTGGCCCTGCGAGGTGGGGTGGGGGCTAGTTGCTCCACCCGCCCTGCTGATGGCCGGTGGGGCGGACCTTTCCCAGCTGGTGTGCCCAGAACCAGGCCGGCTCAGTTCCTGGGCTCCTGGGCTTGGAGTTAAGGAATGTGGCAGGCCTCCCGGCCCCGCAGGCTCATGACGACATGCCTGGTGGGGCCCGGGGGCCTGTGTTGGAGGAGCACTGCCCTCTCAGGCTGCAGGCTTTCCGAGTCTGCCTGTGTCCTCCTCCTCCAGCCCCAGAAGGAAGCAGGGGACAGGGCCTGGGAGGGGAGCCCTCCCCAGGGGTGAGGCTGAACTGGGGTGAGCACGCCTGTGCTCAGCATACCAGGGACAGCTTCCAGAGAACAGAAATGCCTGTCACTGGTGGCCCCAGAGAGGAGGCTTCAGAGACGCCTCTGGGGGTTGGGGGGGTGGTGGGCAGCAGGGCTTCACATTTGGCCGGGCGGGGGGCAGGGAGAGAGTGGAGAGGATCCGGACAGCACCGGGGCTTTGGAGCCGACATGCTGAAGCCCGGCCCGGGGCAGGGCGAGGGCGAGGGCAGGGCTGCAGGAAGCCGCGTACCACGTGGGGCGAGCGCGGGATGGGAGCGAGCCCCGGCCCGAGCCCGCTGCCCTGGGTGGGGGCACAGAGGGGGCTGGGTGCCCGGCGTCCGGCGCAGTGGGCGGGGCCGCGTGGCTCAGAGCCTGCCCTCAGCCGCGGCCTCAGGAGGCTTCTGGGGGGGAAGGGGGTGTAGGCATCCTGGACGTTGGTGAGCACACCCCACCCCAACCCCGTCCAGGACTGAGGGGTGGGGGCCAGGCCTGGCTGTGGGCGCCTTAGCTGGCACCGGGCTGGCACTGCTGCCGGGACTCCGGGGGCCCGCCCACCTCCTGCTCCGGGCTCCCGGCAAGGTCCACCCGCTGTTCGTCCATCCGCTTGGCCTGGACCCTCTGGATGAGGCTGAAGAAGTCCTCATCGGGCATGGTGGGGCCACGGGGCGGCACGTCCGGGGGCGGGCAGCGCTGGTCGTCGATTCTGGAGGACTGGGCAGATACACACGTGCAGGTTGGCACCTCGCGTTCCCGCCTTTGGGGCCCCGGCCCAGGGCTCAGGCACCTCAGGGACCGCTCCAGGCGGGGGCCACTGTCCAGTGGCAGTGCCCGCTCAAGCCTGAGAGCCACTCAGGCCACCTTGGGCCTCCCTGGGCATCAGCTCCCGGAGGCAGACCTGGGAGCCAGGACCCCAGAACGGCCTTGCAGGGAGCCACAGGGTGTGACCAGGCCGGACACGGGGCGGTGCAGGCAGCCTCCCAGGTGTGCTCCTGGGGCCCCCAGGCCTGGGGTGTTCTCGAGTGGCAGGGACAGGGTAGGGCAGCGTGGAGCTCCCCAGGGCCCCGTGGAGTCAGGGGGCCCAGGGGGCGGTAGGGCTTCTCTGCAGGGTCTGTCGCAGAAGGGCTGGGAGCCGGCACAGTCCCCGGAGCGCACGTGCGTGTGGGCGGGGGGCTCGGGGGTTCTCGGAAGGGGCTGGTTTGGAGGCTCCGCGGACTCGCCCAGGGCGGTGCTGTCCTCTCCTCTGTGGGGATGAATGTCACACTGGAAACTTCCCAGCTTCCTGCATGGGTGGGTGTGGACGGGCGCTGCGGCTGCCCCCTCCCCAGCCACCTCCCCGGGGGTTCCCAAACCCCTGCCTGGACACATGGGTCAGACCCCTCGTGTCCTCCACACTCCAGGATACAGCCTGGCCCTCGGTTTTCTCCATCCAGAGGTGGACGGCTGGTGGGGTACCCCAGGCCATGACCCCGGGGGCCCGGTGATTCCCCCAGCTCACCTCCTGAGCTCGAGGGAGGGCCGGCCCGAGGTGCACAGGGCTGAGCAACCACGGGCACCTGGTAACACCAGCTGAGCCAGCCAGGGGGGGCTGGTCCCCCAAGACACCCTGAGAGAGAAGGACCAGGTCCCCAGCCAGGAGGGGGCCTGGACTAACCCGGCCAGGGGCGCAGATGGGGCGGGGGACCCGGGCTGCAGCCCCACCTGGCACTTGATGAGCATGTTGAAGAACTCATCCCCCGGCTCCTGGGGCTCCCCGTCACCACGCAGGTGGCCCAGGTTGTTGTGGGTGATGCGCAGGCCGGGCAGGCTGCCCACGCTGGCACGCTGGTCGTCCAGCCGGCGGCTCTGGGAGCTGGCGATGAGGTCAAAGAACTCCTCGGTCTGTGGGGAGGCTGTCAGCGAGGGCTGGGCTGCAGGGCGCCAGAGGTCAGGCCGGGGAGGCAGGGACCCCGCCCAGGGGCCCCCAAGAGCGCCTCTGCCGACCCCAGACCCCGGCTGCTCTCAGTCAGCCCTGCAGGGGCCCCCACGGGGAGGGGGGAATGCAAAGAGCCCAGCCTCCCACGCCTGTTCCCTGCACGACCCGGCGTGTCCCGGGGGACGGGAGGGTGACAGGTTACCGAGGATTGCAGCCCAGGGCTCCCGGTGACGGGGGGCACTTTACAGCTGGCCCGCCCCACCCTCAGAGCCTGCAGCGGGGTGGGGGCCGACTCACCAACCCTCCCCTCCAGGGCTGGGGTGGCTGTGGCTTCGGCGGCCGCGGGCTGGCCGTCCTCCAGCGGGCAGCGCTGGTCGTCCATGCGGCTGCTCTGGAACTTGCTCAGCAGATCGAAGAAGCACTCCTCGTCGGGAGACGGGGCCCGGGGGATGCCCTGCGGGCCGGGCGGGCAGTCAGCTCTGGCTCCAGGCCAGCCACAAGGTGGTCCTGCTGTCCCGCGGGGACGCCCGGACACGGCCGGGAGGCTGCTCGGCTCGGACCAAGGTCCGGACCCTCCTCTCTCGCCTGCCCCGTGCCCCCAGCATTCTCCCCGACCTCTCCCCTCCCTCAGCCACCGCTCCGTCCGGGTCTCCTTCAGCCTCCCCAGACGCGACACTGGTGTGCCTCCCCGCACTGGCAGTCACCGCCACCCGCCAGCAGCCTCCCTGTGCCCCGGGCCCCCTGGGCACTCGTGTCTGCTCCCTGCAGTGAGCACCACCCGTGCCTGTATGCCTCTGGAGCCCTGGCACCCAGCCTGGCACTCACCACTGTCTGTTAAATGAACAGACGAGCAAGTGGGTGAGCGACTAGGCCCTCATTAGGCAGGAGCCTTTACAGCCGCTCCACACACTCCAGATGCCAGGGCCCTGCCAGTGACCCAGGAGGTGCCAGCCCCAAAGGCAAGGAACCCGCCCTGGGGGAGCTGAGGGCGTGTTCCACCCCAGCCTCACTCTGGACCCGTTTATAAAATCCCCGATCAGTGGGCAGGCCCGGAGGACAGCTCAGGTGGGGGCCGGGACCCTGGGCTGGGGCTGAGGTCAGGCTAGAGGTGTGGCGCCGTCATCCCCGACCCCGTCCTCCGAGCACTGGCCAAGGGGTGCATGCAGCAGCCCGGGGTCTGCTCTGGGTCGCTGTGGCAGGGCGAGAGCCAGGACGCCAGGCTGGAGTCCTGGGGGAGATGCCCACAGTGGGCATCAGTGTGCACTGGCGAGCACCAACGCTGGGGTGAAAAGGCCCCCCCGGTGGGGTTGGGATGGGAGGGCCGGGGCCACGGTTCTGGGCTAGGGGGTGGGATGAGGTGGACAGGCATGAGACCAGGTCACTGAGGCAAGCTGAGTCCCACCTGGCAGGGGGTGCTGGGCAAGCCCACTTCCACTGGCCTCAGTTTACACCCTGTGGAGGGCATGTCGGAAATGCAGGACCCCCAGTGCTCTGGACAGCCCGTCGCCCGCCCCTCTCATTGGGAAGAGGCTCGGTCCTGGAGTACAGCCGGGACTGCTGAGACCCGGGCTCTGGCTGTAGGCCCATGTCGGCCTCCACTGGCCGACGTGAGCGCGGTGGGGCGGGGCAGGAGCCGAGTGGGTGGCTCTCGAGGAGACCCCGCTGAGGCTCAGGCTCTCAGATTACCCCCTTCCTTACCCCCTGCTTGATCAGGGCAGGCCCAGAGCCAAGTCTGGAGGTTACAGTTCGGAGTCCTGCCTTGCAGGGTTCTGCTCTCCTGTGGGTGCCCACGGAGCCTGGAGGGAAGGGACAGCCCACGCCAACCAGCCCAGAGGGGCCCTGGCTGGGGGACTTGCTTCACCTCGTCAGGGCCTTGGGGACCTGCAGAAAGCGGCTGGGGGCCGGGGGCCGAATGTGAACTGGAGGGGGTTCCGCACAGGGCTCTGCTTGCAGGCCAGTGGGGGCCCCGGGCTGATGGGTGAGGGTTGAGCACAGCCCCGCTCCACTTCAGGGGACAGCTGGTGCTCCGGGCCCCCAGCCCGCCTCTGGCCCCGGCTGGGGTCTCCCAGGTGAACCATGGGCCAGGCCCCTCCCAGGAGAGGGGTGACCCGGGGGGGTCCACGTCACTCGACATGTGTGCCCCAACACTCCTCCAGCCTCCTGCGGGCTGAAGCTCAGACTCCAGGTAGGCACCTGGAGTGGGCAGGTTGCTGAAGGCCCCTCCACTGTGGCCAGGGCTGGGCTGAGAGGGGCCCCCTCCCGGCTGTTCCATGGCGCCATCCCAAGCTGGGCTCCCCAGGCGCCGTGCCAGAGCCACCTCAGCCCAGAACCCGGGACCAGCCCGGGGCCTGGCAGCTGTCCCCCCCAAGAGCCTGGGAACACCTGTGAAGGGTGGGCGCCTCTCGAGCTGGACACTGCTGGACTGAGGCCACAGGCGGAGGGGGAGCCCGTGCCCTTCTCCCGGGACAGGGCCCTGCACCCCAGCAGGACGCACCTGGGGACCTGGGCGCCCCACGCTCCCCCGCCCTCTCTTTAGCCCCACTCGGTCTTTCTGTCCAGAAGTCAGGGCTCCTTGAGGCTCACTCCAGCCCCTCCTGCAGAAGCATCAGCCCACCTTCTCCCTAGGAGGAAGGAGCTGGCCCTGGTGGCGCGAACCCTCCCCACCCCCAGCCCGGGTGGCCCCCTCCAGCTGCCAGCTGCCCAGGACAGAGGGCGGGGGCCAAATGCCCTGGACTTGCCCCACGGTGCCGGCCCCCTGGGGAACTGCACTGGCTGACCATCCACCCGCCCTGGCCCCCAGGCGGGAACGCTTGGCCACCTGAGTCCGGTTCCCACAGGCCACGAGCCTCCACCGCGCTGGGGACCCCAGACTCACGTGGATCCACAGCCACTCCAGCGGCGGCCAGGTGGATGGGGCGCGGGACCACGTGGAGCCTGGGCAGGAAGCCAGGGTCCCTGCTGGGCAGCCCTGCCCGCAATGCCCAGCGCTGCCTCACCGCCCAGACCCACCCAGCACTGTCAGCCTGATGCTTAAATAGGCCCCAGGGCGAGGGCACCTCCCCGTCCCCGCCCACCCCCGCTGCACGCACACACAGACACAGACACTCTCTCCATAAAAATTCAGAGATGGGGCTCGAGCGCGCGCACACACACACACACGCACACTCTCTGTAAACACTCAGAGATGGGGCATGCGCGCGTGCAAACACACACACACGCACACTCTCTGTAAACACTCAGAGATGGATCTTGAGCATGTGCACACACACACACGCACACACATGCACACTCTCTGTAACCACTCAGAGATGGGGCATGGGCGCATGCACACACACACACACATGCACACTTTCTGTGAACACTCGGATCACGTGCACGCGCACACACACACACTCTGTAAACAGAGATGGATCACGTGTGCGTGCACACACACACACGCACACTCTCTGTAAACACTCAGAGATGGATCTTGAGCATGTGCACACACACACACGCACACACATGCACACTCTCTGTAACCACTCAGAGATGGGGCATGGGCGCATGCACACACACACACACATGCACACTTTCTGTGAACACTCGGATCACGTGCGCACGCACACACACTCTGTAAACACTCAGAGATGGATCACGTGTGCGTGCACACACACACACGCACACTCTCTGTAAACACTCAGAGATGGATCTTGTGCATGTGCGCACACACACACACACACACATGCACACTCTCTGTAAACACTCAGAGATGGGGCATGGGCGCGTGCACATGCACACACACTTTCTGTAAACACTCAGAGATGGATCGCGTGCACACACACACACACATGCACACTTTCTGTAAACACTCAGAGATGGGGCATGTGCGTGTGCACAGACACACATGCACACTCTCTGTAAACAGAGATGGATCACGTGCATGTGCACATACACACGCACACTCTCTGTAAACAGATGGATCGCGTGCGCACACACACACACGCACACCTTCTGTAAACACTCAAGAGATGGATCGTGGGCATGTGTGCAGACACACACACACACACACACTTTCTGTAAACACTCAGAGATGGGGCATGTGCATGCACACACACACACACACGCACACTTTCTGTAAACACTCAGAGATGGGGCATGGGCGCGTGCACACACACACACACACACACACGCACACTTTCTGTAAACACTCAGAGATGGATCCCGTGCACACACACACACACACACGCACAGTTTCTGTAAACACTCAGAGATGGATTGCGTGCACACACACACACACGTACAGTTTCTGTAAACACTCAGCGATGGGGCATGGGCGCGTGCACACACACACACGCACACGCACACTTTCTGTAAACACTCAGAGATGGATCCCGTGCACACACACACACACGTACAGTTTCTGTAAACACTCAGCGATGGGGCATGGGCACGTGCACACACACACACACACACGCACACTTTCTGTAAACACTCAGAGATGGATCCCGTGCACACACACACACACACACACGCACACTTTCTGTAAACACTCAGAGATGGATTGCGTGCACACACACACACACGCACAGTTTCTGTAAACACTCAGCGATGGATCCCATGCACACACACACACATGCACACTTTCTGTAAACAGAGATGGATCATGTGGACACACACACACACACACGCACACTTTCTGTAAACACTCAGAGATGGATCCCGTGCACACACACACACATGCACACTCTCTGTAAACAGAGATGAATCACGTGCGCGCGCACACACACACACACACTTTCTGTAAACACTCAAAGATGGGTCACGTGCATGTGCACACACACACACATGCACACTTTCTATAAACACTCAGATGGGGCATGCGCGTGTGCACAAACACACACACATGCACACTCTCTGTAAACACTCAGAGATGGATCACATGCGTGCACACACACACATGCACACTTTCTGTAAACACTCAGAGATGGATCGTGTGCATGTGCGCACACACACACACGCACACTCTCTGTAAACACTCAGAGATGGATCATGTGCGTGCACACACACACATGCACACTTTCTGTAAACACTCAGAGATGGACCGTGTGCATGTGTGCACACATACACACACACACTCTCTGTAAACACTCAGATGGATCGCGTGTGCACACACACACACGCACACTTTCTGTAAACACTCAGAGATGGATTGTGAGCACACACACACACACACTCTCTGTAAACACTCAGAGATGGAGCGCGTGCATGTGCGCACACACACACACGTGCACACTGTAAACACTCAGAGATGGGGCATGCACGCACACACACACTTTGTAAACACTCAGAAATGGACCACACGCACGTGCACACACACGCACACACACACTGTCAACAGAGTTGGATCGCGCGCACACACACACACATGCACTCTCTGTAAACACTCAGAGACGGATTGCGAGCATGCATACACACACACACATACTCTCTGTAAACACTCAGAGTTGGATCGCGCGCGCGCACACACACACACACACACATACTCTCTGTAAACACTCAGAGATGGATCTCCCTGAGTTTGGAGCCTCGGGCGGTCACTGCAGCGGGGTAGGGGTGGGACCTGTCTGGGGAGCACCTTCCCGCGGACAGCAGCCCCTGCTTCCTGCCTGAGCTGGCCCAGCGTGGGGAGGAGACAGAGGGTGGGGTCCTTCCCTGTCCTGGGCTTTGGGGGCCCCCTGCACAGTCGCCTCCCAATGCAGCAGACCCCTCGACCTCTGCCTGGCCTCAGACTAAGACCCCTCAGCCAGAGCAGACTCCTGGGCCTCCAGCTGCCCCAGGAAGCGTCCCTTTCTCCTTTTGGAGGACTCTGGGGTCAGTGTCCGCCTGGCCTGGGGTTGACCACCCAAGGTCTCTTGGGGAGGCAGCTGCGAGCCCCGCAGGAGAGGCGAGGATGGGATGGGCACACCAGAGCGCCTTCCTGGGCCCCTCTGTCCAGCCCCCTCCACCGAGGGCTCAGAGCTGCTGCGGGGACTGGCCCTCCGAGGCTGCCTCTTTTCAGGTGCCTGCTGGACATGAGGCTCAGCCTATCGGGGTCCAGGCCTCCAGCCCAAGAAGCCAGGCTCTGAACTCCGAGTCGTGGGATCTTTCTTCAGGGGCACCGACTCGGCCTGCAGCCCCACCTTCTCCTCTACAGGGCCCCGCCTAGGGGTGTCAGGGGCTGATCCTGAGAAACCCCAGCCCACCATTCCCCGCTGGAAGCCCTCAAGCCATCTCCTTCCCTCCCAGGGGCTCAGGTCCCCTCCAGGGCTGCGGTGAACGGGCACCCGTGACACCCTGCCCCTCGGCGACCACCTGTCTGGCAGAAGGGATCCCCGGACTGCAGGCGTGCGGAGCGGCTGGACCAGTGGACAGGCAGGTCGGCTGGGCTGTGTCTGGGCGGCCTGTGCCCACCTCCTCAGATCCTGCCTTCGGGGCCCGAGGCTCAGGGGCCCCACAAGGGAGGGTCGGGTTTACGGCTTTGGCTCAGGTGCCTCCTGGGGACGCCTTCCAAAACTGCCCTTGTGCAGGGAGGCAGGTGTGGCTGAGGGTTCGCGAGAGTCAGACTAGTCTCTGCACTTCCTGCTGCAGGGGCGGGGGTGCTGCTAAGCAGCTGGGGTGCAGGCTCTGCCCCCCCACTCAGCCCCCGTCTCACAGCACGGACAACCATCAGCTGGCACGTACAGTCCTGGGTGAAGCCAGGCAGTGGGGCAATGAGCAGAGGCCAGGCCTTCCTGCTCCTGAGCCCACTGTGGCTCCCCGGCACCCTGGCCAAGTCCTGCCCTGCCCAGCTCTCTCTGGCTGGGCCACTCCAAGATGCCCCCAACCTTCAGGGCTGACATGGCCCTGCTCCCAAACCCCTGTCCCAGGACAAATACTCAGTCCTCTCAGACCACCTAGTCAGACCCTGAAGTCGCTGCTGCGCTGGGGACAACATCCTTGCACAGCCTGGGCCCCAGGGGCCGAGGGGAGGGCCAGGGCCGGCCCCTTTCCCATGGGCAGCATCAGCAGCAAGCAGGCCCTCTCATCTGGGGCCCAATGGAGCCCCAAGCAGGAGTCCCAGCACCTTCCCCAGCCCCACACCCTTCCCTCATCCCACTCCACGGACACAAACTCTGGCCATCCGCCAGCCGTCCAGTGGGGCTGGGGTGAGGTAGGGTCAGCGGAGGCCACCCCAGGCTCGTGGGAAGATGGGTGCAAAGCATCTAAGAATACCCAACACAGCACCCACGGCCTGCGGAGGCTGGGAGGTGCTGACTAAGCCCCTGAAAGAACTATTTTTAGACTAATTCTCAGAGATTTGGACCCAGAGGTTCTGCAAGGGGGGAGGGCTCCAGGCTGACCTCTGAACCCGCACGCATTGGGGCATGTGCCCCTCTGTGCCCCCTGCACCTTGACCAGACCCTGAGGCCCTGGAGAGGCCAGCTAGGCGCCTGGGCACAGTGGAACGCCTGCTCAGCAGCAAGAAGCCCGCCCCTCCCCCTGCGCCCCCGTCTGCCTGCCTCCCCCATCACCCGGCCCGTCCATTCATCTCTGCACACTGTGTCCCCAGGACGGGGCTGCTGACTAGGCCTGAGGACCTGAGCGGCACCCTGAGCTGTCCTGCAGACCCCTCCTGGGCTGCCTGCAGTCCCTGCAGTGAGGCCTCCTTCCGGCCAGTGAGTCAACACTGCACTGAATGCCCTGGCCTTTCAGCAGGACCTGTGTCCACCAGGAGCCAGGGGTCAGCAAAGACCCACGACCTCAGCCCCTGGAGAGACCCCGGCCTGGCCTCCAGGCGGGCGGGGCAGGGTGGGCGGTGGAGCCCCCCACCAGCGCCCGGGGAGGGGTCACCTACCGTGCGAGGCAGCTGCACCCGGACGTCTGCGCTGTCCAGCGGGGAATGGCTGCCCTCCCGCGGCCTCCTCTCAGCCGCGTCGGGCCCTTCTTGGTACTTCCTGCTCCTCACGGGGAGAGGGAGCAAGTCCCTGCTGGGCCCCCGCCAGTCCCCCGCGTGGTGGCTGTCTCCATTTTGCTCCTGAGGGGGGAAGGCTGGGCATGGCCAGTGGTTCGAAGCAGCACTCCCCAGCACGGGATGCAGAGGGTCGCCAACCCAGGCGGAGACACTCAGGTGCCCGAGGGAAGATAACATGAGGGGCCTGGGTGGCCAGCAGGCAGGGAGAGGCAGGGCGGTGCTGCAGGAGCTCAGATTCCCCCCTCAAATGTCCACCTTCCCAGGCTGAATGCTGGGTGACCGTGGGCGGCCCTGAGCCTTGTCTGCAATGGAGACCAGCGTCCAGTACACTGTGGGAACCAGAGGCTCCGAGACAGCAGGCCATGGCTCCAGGGCCACACAGCACCCTCCCCTGGGGGGGTCCAGAGCGCCAGGGCCCACTGTTCCACCCGAGCAGACAGGGATGGGGGCTGGCCAGGCCGCGGGGGTTCTGCCACATTTAAGGACCGTGGCTTGACCCTGGGGGGTGTCGAGCCTTGCTGGCCGGACCAAGGGGAGGGTGAAGGGAGCCCATGGAAGCCATGGGGCCTCCGGGGGCCTCTCTGGGCAGGGGGGGCCCGTGCAGGGTCCTGAGCCGCAGAGGGCACATCGGTCTCCCTTGGCGAGGACCAGATGCGGGCATGAGTCCCAGCGAGTGTTTATAAGCTCAACACACACCCCCAGGCTGGTCACGCCCTGTCCCTCAGCGGCCACAGGTCCCTACTCACCCGCTCCAGGGGTAGTCTCAGCAGGTCCCAGGTCTCCGCACTCAGCCTCTGCGTCCTCTTGGGTCTGGCCCCTGCAAGAGAGCAGGCCCGGTCAGCTGGCAGCAGGTCCAGGCTTCGAGATCAGCCAGTCTGGGGGCCAGGGACCACCAGCTCCCACCTCCTAACCCACGTGGGGGCCAGCGCAATGTCCACACAACCTCCGTGCCCCGCCTGGACAAGTACCCGGGTGTCCAGAGGGCGCTGACCGCACAGGGGCCAGGCGGAGTCTGGCTCGCCGGCCCATCCCCCGCTCCAGTTTCCCACCGAGTTCTGGGCCTGGCTCTTCCCCACCGGCCTTTGCGTCCGCTGTTCCCTCCCCAGGACGCCCTTCCTGCGTCTGCACAGCCGTGGGCCTCAGCCTCCGCTCTGTGGCTCCCGCATCCTGCACCCTGCCCACACGGCAGAAAGCCCAGGTCCTCCCGGGGGGGCCGAGCAAGCACGCCTCTGAGGGCCCGGCTGGACAAGCCCAGGAAGTGCAGGGCGAGGGGCAAGCAAGGCCTCGGGTGGTGGTGGACACTCTGGGGGTCCCGTCTCTGGCCTTGGACCTGTTAACACCCTGTGGAGCTGGGCGCCCTCCTCCCCCTCCACGGTCAGACGGGCGGGCCAGCATGTTGCCCACCCCCCGTGCAGGGGAGCCGTCTCAGATGCCCACTGAGCCGCAGTCATGAACGTGGTGGGCTGCCCTCCGAGCCCCACAGCACCCGGCTCCCTGTGAGGCTGAGCTGCCCTGCGGACACCTGTGGCGAGGCGAGGGGAGCTAGACTCAGAGGCCGCGCCGTCCAGCCCCTCGTTGCGGCCAGGCGTGCACGCCACGGCTCATGGCCACGGAGGGCAGGGCGGGAGCCCCCAGCCTGGCACCCCCGCCCCCAAGCCTGGGCCTGGCTCCCGCAATCGCACCCACCGTGGGGGACACGGTACGCAGAGGGGAGCCGATTCTGGCGGCCAGTCATCCAGACCAGTCCAGACTGAACAAACGGAACGTCCGGAGCCTCACAAGGATGGGGCAGGCGTCCCAAAGCAGCTGGAGGCGGCGGCTGGACTGCCGTGCCCTCCTCCCCGCCCTGGCCCCCAGGGCTGGAAGAAGCTACCCCCATGCCCCACCCTCCGCTCCCCAAAGGCCGAGTAACATGCCGGCCAGGCTGGGGACACCAGGGGTCCTTGGAGGAGCATCTGTGGCCACCGTCCCAGAGCTGGGGAGGGAGTGGCTGCCGCAGCCCAACCAGCCGTGCCAAGGTGTCCGCAGGCCTAGGACCAGGCCGGCTGCCAGCCCCCAGCCCTGCTGCCCAGCCCCCACGGTCAGGCCAGGCCTGCTGCTGCCCCCATGGAAAACGGCAGCCGGCCGGTGGGCCTCTGCCAGGCCCCGAGCCAGAGGGGCATAGCCTCGGCCCACGGCTGAAGGAGAGGAGCAGAAAGAGGGGACCCCGGCTGCCCATCACGCCCACACAGGGAGTGAACAGAGCCAGAGGGACCCCTGTCCCATGGCGCCTACTCACCCCAGCCGGCAGAGCCTCCTCTCAGCTGCCCTCACCCGACCCCCTCGAGGCCCCACGAGGCTTCCCCAACCTGGACGCCGGGCCCCAGCCCCGCACGGCTGCTCCTGTCCCGCCCTGGCCCCCACCACCAACGGCCCCTCTGAGCCGCGCCCGGCTCCGGGGCGGGCCCCTCCATGGCCCATGTGGACGACAGGCGGAGGGCCCTCCGGCTGGGCCGGGCTAAATGCACCCTCTGTCTGCACAGTGCATTCTGAACCCGGCACTTCCAACGGTCCTAGGGCTGAGCCGGCCCTGACTGGGGACATTCAGGCGCCGCTGGCTGCCTTCCTGCCCTGCCCACCCAGGGGTCGGGCCTGGAAACTTCCCGAGGACCGCCCACCACCACCCAGTCTGAGCCCCTCACCCTCGTTTCTGTCCCTACTGGGCATCTCGACACACCTTGTTCCAACTCGCGGGTCTTTTAGCTGCCCAGCCCAGGGATCCTGCTCCGTCCTTGTGTCCACTCCCCGCTCCTGGCGGCTCCACCTTCGGAGTCCGCCCGGAACTGCCCTCCCAGCCCTGCCCCATGGTCCCTCCTCCATGCCAGGGCCCGAGAGGTGCCCGAGTTCTGGGCTGGGTCTTCCTGCTTGTGGGACCCTGCGGGACACCCCAGCTATGGGGGTGGGACTCATACACGGTCCACAAGGCCCCCGCCCCCTCCCCTGCCGCGGGGCCTTTGCACGGCTGTTCCCTCACCCAGGCTGTGGTTCCTCCCTGAGCTCCAGGCACCCTCCCTGCCCTCCTTCACGTCTTCACTTAAATGTTGTGTACAGATTGAAAGTCTGGGTCCCCCAGATTTCATATGCTGAAACCCCAGACTCCTAGCCAATGGTCCAGGGGGTGGGGCCTGGGAGGTGATGAGGGTGACTGAGGCTCACAGAAGACAGAGAGGCCCTCGGGGGGCACACCCCCTCCACACTCTCAGCCCCACCCCTACCCGTCTGCGATGCAGGACAAGGCCCCCCACAGGACCCCACCACATGGACGCCCTGCTGCTGGACGCCCAACCCCCAGAACCCTGAGAAGTAAGTGTCCGCCAGCAGGTCACCCTGTCTGTAGGCTTTCTTACAAGGCTCGAGCTGGCCGTGACAGCGGCCTCTGCGTGGCTCACCTACTGCTGTGTTTACGGCTACCCCCGCCCCACCCCAGATCCCTAGCCAGCCCCAAAGCACCTGTAACATGACTGGCTTTCTGCACGCGTCACTTTTTATCGCCGCTGCGGCCCTCAGACTCGGAGAGAACCCGGCACATAGTAGGTACTTTAAGAATGGAACAGGTAGCAAGCATTCACTGAGCGCCTACTGTGTGGGGCCGTGGGCAGCTTCACGCGCTATCCCCTCTGGGCCGTCCCCAGCAAAGAAGGTCCCGGCCATGGACCAGGACGTGGACACGTGGGCTCAAAACAAGGCAACAGCCTGGAGAAGGCCACAGAGCCCCAGGGCGGGGAGCCAGAGCCAGGATGGGCCATCAGGCCACAGGCGGGCCTGCATGGGGCAGTTGATAGGGCAGGAGGGCCAGGCTGAGAGGAGCCGGAGAGGAGACAGACATGGGGACAGGTGGGCACCCGTGGCCCCACGGCCCTGGTCTGTCCATCACGGGAGCCTGGGTGGGCTGCAGGCCACTAGCTGAACGCACAGACGGACAGAGAGCTGGTCTTCAGCCTCCCAGGACGTGAGTCATGCCCTTGTCCCCACCCAGCCACCTTCCCGGGATGACCAGCCGGCCTGCTTCTCAGACGTGGACACGGTGGCTCAGCGAGGTTACCTGGTCAGCCGGGGCCAGAGCCCGCAGCCTAAGCACTCACTCAGACATGACACCGACATACACCCCCACCTCCAGAAATGGCTATGCGTGGTGTCCAGGGACTCCAGGGGTTCTGGGGCCAGGGCACCCCGAGCAGGGCCCAGAGGGTGAAGGGACTGTGGTGGGCACAAGCTGGGGCAGCGGGGCGGATGGGCATCCCGCAGAGGGGGCAGGCGGGCAGCCCCCCAGGGCTCGGGACTGACTCCCTCATCCCGTGCACCAACCATGCCGCCAGGGGTGCAGGAAACTGTCTGGCACGCCCCGCCCCCCGGGCGCCCTACTGGAATGGGCAGGGGTGGGCACACCAGGCACCTGGGGAGGACAGACCCTGACCAGGGGCACCGGCGGCAAGGAGGTGGCCCCGCCCACCCAGACTGGCTCTGGGACCTCTTTGCTGGGGTGGGGGCAGCGAGGGCCGTGAGGGTCACGTGCACTGAACCCAGCTGACCCTGGGTCCTGCAGCTGCACAGTGCCCCGGTCTTCATCAAGGCAGGGAGGAAAGGCCCTGAGGCCTGGCCCCCAGCCGGCCAGTGACCACCAGGCCTGGCACCACCACGGGCCTCGCCGGTGTCACGAGGCCATGCCCACCACAAGGGCTGTGGCCGGTCCCCCCGACCCTCCTCCTGGGAGGACGCCCCTCCACCAGGGCTGGTTACACCTCCCCTCACTACCAAGCTCTGGGTTTGCAGCTGTACCCCCCCAACACTCCCCATGCCCAAGACAGTTCCCAGAAGACAGTCTCCCAGCTTTCCGGAAACTGGGCCAGACCACCGCCGGTGCTCAGCATGCCCCGGAATGAACCGGTGAATGAATAAATGAACAAACGATGCCACTCCTGCAGACAGCGCTGCCACGGCCCCCGCACCCCCGCCAGGCTCACCGGACCCGGGGTATCCTCCGGGGCTGCCTAGACTCAGGGTGCTGGCCTGCCTCCAGCAGCGGCATCCCCGGGCCCCCAGATCTGCCTCTGCAGGCCTGGGCCCTGCTGCCGTCCTCCCGAGAGGACAGCCTCATCCAGCGTCTGCTGGCAGCCGGGCGCTGGCGGCCTTGGGGGAGGAGGCTTCCGGGGGCCCTGGCGGGGAAGGATCTGGCCCTGGGCTATGCAGAAGAGCAGGCGCGGGGAGGACAGAGGCCGCCTTGTTCCCGCCCCACCCCGCGGCCCCCTCTTCTCTGCCCGCCTGGAGGAGAAGGAAAACACCAGGAGAGCAGACGGCCGCTGGGCCGTGCCTCTGGGGGAGTCCTTCCAGATGCTGGGCCTGGCCCTGCCCCCACCCGCTGCTGGGGTTCCCAGAGGGCGGTCCCATAGAGCAGGCATGCCAGGGGGCTCTGGACAGAGCTGCCACTCTCCGGAGACCTCGCCTGCGGAGAAGATGTCAGCGTGCACAGGTTGGGATGGGGTGGGGAGCGAGAGGAAGGGGGGGCCATACTGCATCCCACCCTCAGGGGCCACAGTGCCCCCAGAATGAGGGCGGCGGAGGGTCCCAGAGCCTCTGCTGCCTCCCTTCCATCGCAGAGGGTGACGCGTGCCCCCGGCTTCCAGACTGACCACTGTCACAAACCCGCCAGTGTTACAGCCCAGAGCCCCAGAGACCCGACACGGCAGCCAGACGGGCCAGGGGGCTTTGGAGGCCGGGGTAGGCGGGCCCCCAGGGAGCCCAGCCATGAGGGACTCGGGGCTGGACTCCCCGGAAAGTTGAGAGCCACGGGTGGGGGACTCCGTGAGCTGGACGGGAGAGGACGGCTAACTGCCTGTCCAGCTCCCGCCCCACACCCCCTGCAGTGTGAGAGGAGCATGGGGCCACCCCTCCCCCTGCCTCTCCCCTCCCCCCTCCCCTTCCTGACCCCCCATCCTCTGCCCCCCAACACACACTTTCTAATCTATCTACCTGGAGAAGTGTCACTGACCCACACGGGGCGAGCCCACCAGTGAGATTACAGGCTCTACGGCGATCAGCCAGCCTCAGCTGATTGGCACCCTGCCTCTGGCCGGTTGAGCCCCCCTCCCTCCTTCCAGCAGCCCCGACCCCGCTGTCCCTACAAGAAGCCCTCCCCCAGGCCCAGCCCCCCTCCCTGTCCTCATACCTGCCCTGGTGATAAACCTGGGGGGCTCACTCAGGGTGACCCCAGGCCCTCGCTGCCCCAGAGGCAGAAAGGACCAGCCCCGGGCCCCCTTGCCCCGCAGGGACCCTGTCTGTCTGTCACCACTTTCCATCTCTGGATCCACCTTGCCCCCAGCACCCCATCATTTCACCCACCCCCAACTGTGAGCTCCAGAACAGGCAGGTTCCGTCAAAGGCTGACGCCCCCTGGGCACAGGGGCTCAACACCTTCTGAGGGACCCCGTCCCTAACCTGGCAGCTCCGTTAAACGTTCTGCAGTCTGGGGGTAGACCCCACCGAGCCCCCCAGCATGAGCCAGTGCCTACCGACTGCTGGTGGCCAGCCCGCCAATCCCTGCCCTCCCAGGCCCCCACACCTGAGCTGAGGTCAGAGCCTGGGGCAGGAGGCATGGGACCTCCCACTCTGGCCCGTAACTCACCTTGGGCCTCATAGCCGGCCAGGTCTGGCTTCTCCGCGGCCGCCGGGCTGGCCAGCCGGCCCAGAGCCAGCTGCAGCTGCGCCACGTTCATGCGGGCCGTGAGCTCCCCGCTGCGGTCCCCGATCTGCAGCCAGGGGGGCCGGGTCAGTGGGCCCCCATGGGACCGCCACCACCCCAGGGCTCCAAGGGCACCGGGCCCCCCGCACCCAGAGGCTTGGTCTCCCGGGGTACGTACAGGAGCCTTCTCGTGAGCTGGTGGCCTTTCTCAGCCCCGCATCCCCGAGAGCCCTGGCGAGCACCCTCGTGGCAGGGAGGCCTCGTGCTTACCCGGAAGCAGGACACAGGAAGGGCGGGCGGGGGGCCCGAGTGCGGCTCCAGGGCCCCCCCAGCAAGGCCCTCCCCTGACCTGAGCTCCCCTGCCCGCCCCCCACCTCCTGGGCACCTGAGGGCCTTGCTCGCCCCTGGACACAGGGCGGTGGTGGGTTTGGGCAGCACTGGGGAGGGAGGGGACCTGGCTCTGCGCCTGGGGCTGCTTCCCAGGGGAGGGGTGGGGGCCGAGGAGCGGGAGGGGTGAGGCGAGGAGGGGCCGGCCGGGAGCCAGGGCCCACCCGTGCCCACCGACCCAGGGGCGACCCTGGTCACAGTGGGAGGGCCTGGGTGGACAGGCTCACTTCCCTAGGAAGGTGCCTGGTTGAGCGGTCCCAGGGAAAGACCCTCCCCACAGGGTGGCTGTGCCTTCATGCCCGGGACTGCCCCTGGCAGGTGACTTCCACTCGGCTGTTGGGCGCAGGAATGCCGCGGCCCAGCCTGGCGCAGCTCCATCAGGGACAGGAGCAGCGGAGAGTGGCTTTCCAAAGGCAACACTAACACTCGGAGGGGCGAGAACGGGCCCCCGCTGCCCCCTCCTGACCGTCTGGCTGCAGGAAAGGAGGGGCCACCAGGCCCCTCACGGGGTGCCGGGGCCCCTTCACAGGAGATGGCGACTGCCAGGAAAAAGTTCAGGGCACACAGAGGCAATGTCAGGAGCGGCTGGGGGAGGGCTTCAACGCTGGCGAAGGGCAGACTCAGGGCTGAGGGCAGGGCAGGCCCGGCTCACCTCCTGGGAGATCTCCAGGTGCTTCTTGGCAAAGGTCAGGGCCTGGGCCGGGCTCCCCATGGATACGTAGGCGTTCCCCAGGCTCCAGCATGCCCGGCCCTCGCCCACTCTGCCAGGGAGGGAAACTGAGTCCATGTCTGCCCACCAGGCCCGCCAGCCTGCCCACTCAGTCCCACCGTCCTGAGCCCCCAGCCTCCAGGTGGTCAGGGTCCCCACCTTGGGAGGTGGTGAAGGATGGGGAGGGTCGGTGGTCCAGGTGTGGCCTTGACCACCCCCTGGTGGCCGGTGAGGCTCTCACCCTGGTGGCAGCAGTGACTTCATTCCCTTGGCTCAATCGTGTCCGATTCTCGACCCCATGGACTGTAACCTAACATGCTCCTCCATCCATGTGATTTTCCAGGCAAGAATACTGGAGTAGATTGCCATTTCCTTCTCCAGAGATCTTCCCAACCCAGGGATTGAACCCGGGTCTCCCTCATTGTAGGCAGACGCTTTACCATCTGAGCCACCAGGAAAGTCCTTGTTAATTTTTAAATTGAGGTAAAAGTAATATAACCTCAACCCCCGTAAAGTGCACGATTCAGTGGCTCCACGTACATTCACAACCTACGGCCCTTGCCTCAGACTACCTCCAAGACATCGTCACCCAAAAGTAAAACCACAGCCCCTTGTGAAGCCTCCTAGCAGGGCAGCTTTTCGGAAGACCCTTCCTCTCCTCCAGCCACGAGGGGCTCTGGCCTGTGGACTCTGAGCTTTCTTGCTGTAGCCGCTACCCCCCAGACCTGCACGCACGGCTGTGAGCTTAGGGGTCTTGTCAGTTGGTCTGTGTCTCCGCAAAGACTGACGCGCACACAGATGTGGAAAGAGGGAGGCTGGAGGGGGGCAGGTATTGTTCAAGGGGGCAGCGGGCTGCGGACTGGGGCCCAGCCAGCCCAGCACCCAGGGGTCTCCCCACTCCCTCCCGGTGGGCAGTGCGGCTGACCTATGGAAGAAGACTGAGCCCCGGGGGGGGTCTCCTGGTGGTCAGAGGCAGAGCGGGGCTCAGACCCAGACCAGCGAGCCGACAGGCTGCTGTGGTCAGCCTGGGGCCCGAGGGGGCAGTCGGAGCCCTCCGTGGGCCTGCGCCGCCTGCGTCCCCGCTGCACACCTGTCAGCCAGCTCCTGGGCGATGAGCAGGTGCCGGAGGTGGTACTCGGCTGCACGCTCGTAGTCCTGCAGCAGCGTGTACGTGTTGCCCAGGCTGTAGCAGGCCTGCGCCTCCACCGCCTGGTCCTTGAGCTGCCGGGACAGCTGCAGCGTCTTCCTGGGGGGGTGGGGCAGCAGGGGTCACCCAGGAACGGAGCGGGGTTCAGGATTCCCCTCCGTCGGGGGCCGGGGCATTGCTTGCGCTCCCCAAGCCCCCTTCCAAGGGGTAGACAGAGGTGGGGGATGCGGATCCAGCCCCAGGACCCCACGAGGGCATCTCTCTGCCCCGCTGTCGGGTAACACAGAGCACTGCCCCCTCAACCCACGGCCCCGGGGAGGCCGGGCGGGCAGGCCTTGTGGGGGGCGCCTCCCTGGCCTGGTGTCCACGCGCCCTCGCCCGTGCCCTCCCCGGCCCACCCGCTCCCCAGCCGGGCGGTGGCGGCTGCCTACTTGTAGTACTCAGCGGCCACGTCAAAGCGCCCCAGAAAGATGTGCGCGTTGCCCAGGTTGCTGTAGGCTCTCCTCTCTGCCGCTTTGTCTCCGAATTCCTTAGCGATGGCCAGGCGCTGAGGACGCAGATGCAAGGCCTGGGGTGGTCACAGGGCAGCCCGGCACCCGCTGCCGGTGGCAGGGCTGCACACCCGCCCGGCACAGCCAGCCCGACGTCCACGTGCCCAGGGGGCAGCCCAGGAGCCCCGGCACCCAGCCCAGGCAGAGCAAGGAGCTGGGGGCAGCCCCGCCACCCTGCCCAGGAGCCCTGGTACCCAGCCCAGGTGGAGCCAGGGGCTGGGGGCAGCCTGCCGCCCCGCTCACCTCCTTGGGCAAGGCCATGGCCTCTGGGAAGCTGCCCAGCAAGGGGCTGGGGGCAGCCCGCCGCCCCGCTCACCTTGTGGAAGGCCATGGCCTCTGGGAAGCTGCCCAGTGAGGGGCTGGAGGCAGCCCGCCGCCCCGCTCACCTCCTTGTGGAAGGCCGTGGCTTCTGCGAAGCTGCCCAGCAGGTAGTGGGTGTTCCCCAGGTTGCCATAGGCCCTGCCCTGGGCCGCCCGGTCACCCAGCTCCTTCACCAGGGACAGGTTCCTCCTGGAGGCCCAGTGCGTGTGAGCCGTATCCCTGCCAGCAACGCCCCGCCGCCCGCCCAGGCCAAAGGATGCTGAGCCCGTGGCCCCCAGGGGTGATGCCCCCTAATGGGGGCAGCTCAGTGCTGAGCTCGAGGACTCTGGTTTTCGGGCGCCGAGGCCCGTCAGGCCAAAGCCAGGGGTGGGTGCTGTGGGGAGGGGGGCTGCCCGGGGCCCCGCCCGCTCTGCTCACTCATAGAACTCGGAAGCCCGGCGCAGTGTCTCGCGGACAGCAGGCGGCAGGTGCCCCGGGTCCTGTGCGGCAGTCCAGGACAGCTGCTTGCCCTTGGCATGGTACACATTGCCAATGTTGTACAGAGCCCTCGCCTCCCCGACCTGGGGGTGACACCGAGACCGGGGCTGCCTCCAAAGCTGCAGTCCCAAGGAGCCGGGCACCCAGACCCTGCACGCACACAGCTGGTGTTCCCACGGCCTGGTTTGTGGTCCCCCCTGCCCCTGGGGCTACGAGTGCAAGGGCATCACCTTGTCCAGACACTAAGGTAGGGGTCACGAGGAGGGGTCTGCCCCTCCCGGGTCACCCCTCTGATACCCCAGCTAAGGGCTCCGGCTCTGCCACCTCCAAGGGGGCCCAGGCCGAGTCGGTGACCTCTCTGCGGTGGAGCCCTCCCACAGCAGTGATGTCATCCATACAGAGGAAGGGACGCTGACCCCACAAGGTCACCGGAGGACACTGAGCAGCCGTCAGGGGCCCAGCACAGCCTCTCTGCCCAGGCTTCCTCCCAGAGCCACTTCCACCCCCGCCGCCCCCTGGCCCAGCAGTAACAAGCACTGTCGGTGGACTCAGCGGAGAGGTCAGTGAGAGGGGAGCGGACGTGGAAGACGGGGGCCCGGGACTCAGCCCCACGGCCTCTGCGTGAGCCAGAAGCACCCTTGTTTCTGAACAGGGACCGTCCCCCGTCTTCCTCCCAGCTAGGGCGCCCGGGACCCTGGGTGGTGTCCTCTGGGGCCCAGTCCCAGCCGGGGCGCCTGGCCAGCGCTGCCTGCCCACCTTGTCCCCCTGCTCCTGGGCGATGTCCAGGTGCCGCTGGCAGCAGACGACAGCCTCGTCAAAGCGGCCCAGCACCTTGAGCGTGTTGCCCAGGTTCCCACTGGCCTTGGCCTCCCCCATGCGGTCACCAATGGTCCTGGGGGGCAGAATGGAGTGAGGGGCTGAACCGAGGACTGAGCCCAGCGTAGACCTGCATGAGGGCCTCGGAGGACCGGGGTGACCCCTGCAGTCCCTGGGATGGTGCTGGGCAGGGGTTCCGTGGCGGGCGGGCCAAGCCCAGGATGGACCCTCCACCAGGCCAGGTCTCGGTGAGGCCCTGGTAAAACCCGGTTTCAAGGCCGGGAACACCGGGAGCCTCGCGATGGGAATTCACCCTGTGGCAGCTCTGTTGGCGCACACGACCTCGGCTGGCTGGTCCCGAGAGCAGGGCTCAGGGCTGGAGGCGGAGGCCTGTGGCCAAGGTGCTCGGAACCGAGAAGCCCAGCCCCCGCCTAGGAGGTCTGGGGGCTGGGGTGGGGGGTGGACAGGGAGGGTCAGCAGGCGGCGGGGCGGGGCGGGGGGTGCGGGGGGAAGCTCTAGAAGCCAGAGGAGAATGGAGCCCCTGGGAAAGGGGGGCGTGTGGGAGGGCGGGGGTGGGGCCGGGGCCTGAAATGGGCGGGGCCGACAAGGGGGCGGGCCCCTCGAACAGGGCGGGTGGGGGGTGGGGCCGGGGCCTGAATGGGCGGGGCCGGCAAGGGGGCGGGCCCCTAAGGGCAGGCCACTCGCACGGGGAGGGCGGGGCCTGAATGGGCGGGGCCGAAAAGGGGGCGGGCCCCCAGGGGCAGGCCACTCGAACGGGCGGGTGGGGCGGGCGGGGGTGTGGCCGGGGCCTGAATGGGCGGGCCCCCACGCGGGAGGGAATGGGGGTGGGGCCGGGGGCTGAAATGGGCGGGGCCGACAAGGGGGCGGGCCCCCAGGGGCAGGCCACTCGAAGAGGGCGGGTGGGGGTGGGGCCGGGGCCTGAATGGGCGGGCCCCCACGCGGGAGGGAATGGGGGCGGGGCCGGGGGCTGAATGGGCGGGGCCGGCAAGGGGGCGGGCCCCGAGGGCCGAGCCACTCGCGCGGCGGGTGGGGACGCCGGCTCACCGGGCCAGCAGTAGGTCGTGCTTGTGGTACTCCAGCGCTCGCGCGTACTCTTTCAGGTAGAAGTAGGCGTTGCCCAGCTGGCTGTAGATGGCACTCAGCGTCTTCAGGTCTTCGGTGCCCACCTGCACGGCGGCCTCAAAGAAGGCCACGCCCGCCTTGAAGTCGCCCGCCTTGCACAGCCGCTCACCCTCCAGGGCCAGCTCTAGGCACGAGGCCTCCATCCTGGTCAGAGAGGACGGGTCAGGGGTCCCAGCGGGCCCCTTAACGCCATCAGGCCTGGGGCCCTGGCTCCTCCTCGCCACGACGGGGCCCCCCGGACGGCTGGGGCCCGGCTCCCTTTGGATGAACGCGCAGAGGCAGCTCTGGGTGGGGAGGCGAGCCCACCCCTAGGCCAGCACGCTGTGTGGCTCGCGGTGCCAGAGCCTCACTGCCCTTCCCCACCCGCCCCATCCCCAAGCCCGGGCCCCAGACTGCCGGGAGAAGGCATGAGTGCAGCTGCAGCCGCCCCTGCAACCGGAGGACACGGCCTCCGTCCCGACTCCTGGCCGCTGGGCGGAGGGGCTGCCCCTGGGCCGGGTGCCACCCGCCACCCTCCAGAGGGGCACAGCGGCTTGGGGCGGGCCCTGATACCCGCTGAGGACGGGAGGCTCACGGGGTCATGAGATGGTCGGGGCCACATCAGTGGGAGCTGATCCCAGCCCCTTCCCTGTCCTGCGTCCTAGAGTGGGGCCCAATCTCCAAGCTCTCGGAGGGAACTAGGCTGTCCCTGTGCCAGCCTCCTAACCTCTGGGGGCAAGGCTGCATCTGAGCCGATGTCCTGTCCTGGGGCCAGAGGGGGATGGGGGGGTGGCAGGCACAGAAGGAGTCTTGGTGGGGGGCCTGAACAGAGGGTGGGGACTCCTGCCGCCCCACCCCGCTGAGACAGCCCGCAAAAGTGCGCCCCGGAAAGGTGGGAGACAGCTCAAGAACCTGTCCCCGTCCCCTTACTCCCACCGCCTTTGCGTGTCGCCAGAGCTTGTGGAAGAGTAACTTAAAGTGTGCTCGCCAAACAGCCGGCTGCACCCCCGAGCTCATCCCTGCCTCATTAGGACTGAGCAACGACCAGGAGTTACCGGGGGAGCCAACGTTATTTCCCTAAGAAACAGGCAACATTTTCTAGGCCAGTGCTTCTCAACCGCCCTATCCAAACGCCTCTCTGAGACAGATCACAGCGCCCATTCGCGCTGCCCCTGGGTCGTCGAGAAAACCAGGTGACGCCTTGACAACAGGCTGGGACACAGCTGCGAACCCCCCGAGAAGCCGAGCCCTGTGCCCTGCACCCCACAGGCTCAAGGCGTTCCCCGGGCGGCCCCCCACATCGGGGTCACTGATCCTCCCCTCCCGGAGGGTGCAGGGCCCACGCCTGGGGACCCCAGCCTCTCCGAGACTCAAGCAGAGCCCTGCAGCCTCTGAGAGCTGGAGGTCAGGGACCCGGCCTTGAGACCCGGCTGTCAGACTCGTCAGCGTGTCCCGCTGACAACACGCCCGCCTCACCGAGCGCCCTGCCCTCCAGACGCCACATCACTGCCCACGGGCAGCGGCACCCCCACAGCCAGGGCCATGCATGGGGCTCCTTAATTAAGGCCTGCTCATCCCTGCCCAGCTGCTCGCCACACAGCCAACTGCCCTCTCCTCCCCGGGGACTCAGGGTCTAAAACGTGGGCGTTTCCAGAGCCCCGCGGGCACTAGCCCCAATCTGATCACAGGAGCAGCCCCCTCCCTGCCCAGACATGTGGCAGCAGTGGCTCAGAGCAGAGGTTTCTGGTGCGGGCAGGACCCTGGGCCTAGGCGTCAAGGGCGCAGGGGTGCAATGCCAGGGTGTGTGGCCGTCTCTGGGAGCGCCAATGGGGGGAGGCCTCCCCCTGGGGAGGCGCCAGGCAGGGGGTCCTGGGAGCCCCGCCCCCGCCCCTGCAGGTGCCCGCCTGCCGCACCTCTTCCCCCGAAGGTCTCGCATCTTCTGCACGTACAGCCACAGCTCCAGGCCCACGGGCAGCAGCAGCGGGCGCGGGCGTGGGGCACCGTACACCACCTTGCACACAGCCTTCTCGGCCAAGCTCAGGGCAGCGGGCGGGCCCTCCGGGGCAGCAGCCGGCATGCTGGGAGCTCTGGGCCTCCTCCCCGGCCGGCTGCAGGGTCCCCTGCCCGCCCCCCACCCTGGCCCCAGGGCAGCCAGCTCCCACGGACCCCCCAGGTCTCTGGCAGGTTCTCCGCGGCCTCCCAGGGCCTGTGGCGGATCAGAGGATCAAGGGCAGCTCAGAGCTGGGATCAGCACCGTCAGCAGGGCGGGAGGGCGGGAGCCCCGAGGGAGCTTGTCCACACGCTCCCCTCAGGGGCTGGCACACAGCCGGGGGGGTGCACAGCACCAGCGCCCCCCACCCCCAGACTCTTACTGCCCCCCAGCCCTGTGGCCGGTTCGGGGCCAGAATCCGGCCACACAGCACAAAGGAGCCTGGAGCACCTGGTTGGTTTGTGGGAGCACCGAGGACCCAGTGCGGGTGGCCCCCACCCCTGCCCCCAGAGCTGGGATGGGCAGGGTCTTCACTTGGCCTCGCTTCGTCCTCCTGGACCCCTGCCATGTCCGCCCCCGCGCCCAGCCTGGCCTGCGGCAGGGTCAACGGGGGCACAGGGTCCAGGTCACCCTGTTAGTCCCCCGAGCCTCCGGGACGCTGCTGGGTGACCAGCACCTGACCGTCGAGTGAGCTCCAGGCCTCGAGTGTCCCCGGGTGCAGGGCCGGGAGGAGCCCGGGGCTGGGACTTGAGATGAGCAGACACCCTCCAGCCACCCCAGAACCTTTCCTGAAAGCTGCCGGCCCCTGGGCCGCCTTGGCAGCGCGCTCCCAGTTCCTCCAGCGCCGTGGCTGATAAGGAGGCTGGAGAGACCCTCCCTGGGCAAAGGGCAGAGCCTCTGGAGGAGCAGCGGTGGTGGGGGGCGCTCAGTGCCGAGGCCCAGCCCCAGGGCTCGGTTGGGCAGAGCAGCGGGGAGAAGCCCGAGGCCCCTCGGGGCACCGCAGTGGCCTACCCCTGCTGGGCGCTCTGTCCCCCCCACCATGGGCAGCCCCTCCTGCCAGGTCGCTCGCCCATCTCAATCATGGGCCTCGGCCGGGGAGGAGGCCTAGCAAGGCTGCAGCAGGGAACCCGGGACAGGGAGGGAGAGGCTGGGTTCAGGGGCAGTGAGACCCAGGCTGGGCCCTGACCCCCAAGACCACCTGTGTCTGAGCAGAGACAGGATGCGGGGGTGGCGGTAGGAGGCCTGGGGCAAAGCCGCCCGGGATACTGACCCAGGCCAGCATCAGCTCACCAGGGTCGGCAGATGCTGCTGCTCTGGCCGGGGCAGGGGGTGTCTGGGAGGGCGCTGGGCGGGTAGATCAAGGGTGCGAGGATGAGGACCGAGGCCAGCCGCAACCCGGTCTGCACCGGACCCTGCTTCTCAGGGGGTCCAGGACAGGGCACCCTCCTCCTGGCCCTGAGGCCTCTGTCCACCCCCGGGACGGCTCAGCTGAGGGGCAGGACAGGGCCTGGACCATGTCTTCCTTGCCCAGCTCCTGCCGATAAGCTGAACCCCCAAACTCTGCACCCTCATGTCAACCCCAGGCCCTTCCTCCGCCTCCTGGGGTAGCAGCCCCCAACACCCGCACCGCAGGCCATCCTCTCCCCTCCCCCACGAGACCGCCCACCCTGGCCAGGCCCACTTCCTGGCTCAGTGAAGAAGGCTCTGGAAGTCTGTCTCCCCACACCACCTCCGCAGGCGTGGAGGTATCTGTGGGAGCCATGTCTGCTGCGGAGGCACGGGAGCTGTGGCGCCCCGAGGCCACCGTTCAGTATCAGCCTGCCGAGCTGGCCTGCCTGTCCCTGTCCACTGCCCAGGACGCCTAACTGCAAGACGGCAGGGCCTCCAGCAGGCCTGTCCACCCAGAGGCTGCTGGGGCACGAGACAGGGGCTCCCTGGGGCCCTGGGCCAGACTGGCCAGGGCTTTCAGGGCCCGGAACTGCGGTCTTAGTTCCCCCTTCGCGAGCCTCACCCCTCAAACCCAGAGAGGGGCAGCCCATACACCTGGGATTTGCCATGTGGGCTAAACAGGTCCCTAACTGCTAACCGACAGTCCTCCACAGCCTGGGGAGAGACCGGGCCCCCAGCCTCAGAGGCCTCAGGGACCACGCTGCCTGCCCCAGCCGGGCCACATCCACCTGTGAGATCCGCTCTCCAGCACCAGTGTGGCCCAGAACATCTCTCCTTCAAAGTGGCTGACCAGGGTCAGCCTTCCCAGCAGCCAGACCACAGTGGCCAGGAGGCAGGGAACCGTCTGCCAAGCTCCCGCCACCTGCCCACTGGCTTACCAGTTAATGAAGTGCTTATTGACCGCCCAGCGGCCAACCTTGCTGTTCCGGCCACCACGTCACCCCCGATACCTCTCCCACCCGTCCTCGGCGTCCGAGAGTAGCCGTCAGCCCTGGCCCCTACTGCCCTGCCCTCTGCCCACACAGGCCCCCATCCACCTGTCTCCCCAGACGGCCCAGTGTCCCCTGGGGGCCATCGCAGAGGCTCACCAGGCGGGGGCTGGGTCCCCATCGACCCCTCTCTGATAAAGGCAATCATTCCTGTCCAAGGCCGTCACCCACATTCTGGGTGCCTGGGCAGCCGCCCCAGGGCCCCCGCTCACCCCATCCTGCCATCCCCAGAGCGAAGCCACACTGACTCCCCTTCAGTCTTGGGGGTGATCTCAGAACAGCAGGGACAGGCGGCCTGGTGGGGGCAGGAATCACTGAAGGGGGGAGGCGTGTCTGTCACGAGCTTCAGAAAGCAAGCGCCTGAGGATCGCACGTCCAGGGAGCCCAGTGGCATGGCATCCCCTTCCGGGAGCCTGCTGATGGGGGCACCTCTAATGAGCCCCCTACCCCACTCTCCCCTCCCAGCCCCCACCAGGAGCACTCAGCTGCTGGCCTCACAGAAGGCAGGAGTTCAGAAGAGGACAGCCCACGGCTCCCCACTTTGGGGGCTTCTTGGCTACCCGCCCATTCTCCCCGGGCCCTCCGCCCCACACCTCTGCCCTGGGGAAACAGGCCCAGGGGCAGTGCACCAGGGTTCTCAGTATTAATCGCTCCTGTGAGACCCCACCCACTTCTGCCTACCTGACCTGGTCCCCTCTCCAGGGCCCCCTCGGGACATGGTGGGCTTGTGGACACATTCACGCTCAGGCTCCTCTCAGTGCCAGTTCAAAGCCCAAATCCAGGACCCACTTTGTAAGAACCAAACTCATCTCCCCAGGTAGGAACATTGGTGTGGGAAAGGGAGCCACCAGGCTGCGGGGGCAGTGGGGGGGAACAAGGCAGAGGAGACCCGACCTGGCCCCAGGGAGCCCCCCACACGCTGGGGTTTCTGGGACAGCCACCCGTGGAGTGCTCAGACACAATGGCTCCTGTCCGTGGGGCATCCACGTGCCCAGCTGCAGGCAGCTCTGTGCTCCCACACCACAGCGGGGCTCCCTGGACATTCAGGCTCCGAAGGGACAGCTTTCTGGCGGCCTATGGAAGCCAGTTCCGAGCAGAAAGAACCCTGCGCACACCCAGCCACGCTCAGGTCCGACCCCCATCCCCATGGGCCTCCTCACAGGCCCTGAAAGCAGGCTCCTGGCCATGAGCTCGGACTCTCTGCCAGGTCTGCCCCCCCAACCTCCACCCAGGGCTCAGCCTGCAAGGAGTCCAGGCGGGACCCGGGGGCCTCTCGCGTGTTCGCTTTGCGCTCTGCTGCCCTGTCCACAGACGGCTCCCCCAGGCCACTGGTCCTTGTCCCTGTACCCACCCACACCCCAGGCTCCCGGGTCAAGCCTAGGGGGAGGCTAGCACAATGTGGACCGCATGCTCCGCCCGCAGGGTCTCCCAAGGCTAAAGCGCCCAGGGGCCCCCTCCACCCACAGCTCCCCCGCACACACATGCACAGCCAGATCACCGCCTGTCATTCTTCCAGAACGTGGCCTCCACCGTGGGCAGACGTGGCCCATAGAGCCCCCCATTCCCATGGGGGCAGGGGGTAGGGGGGTTTGCCATGCAAGAGTCCTCAAGGACAGGCCTCCGGGGTCAGCTGTCAGTAAACCCACTGGCAAGCTCCTCCCCCTGCGTGGGGCCCAGGAGTCAGGCCGGGGTCTCAGCGCTCCATTCCGAGACCACACAATGGGGGCTGTGTCTCCAGCCAGCAGCACAGACCAGACAGAGGTGGGAGGGGCCGCCAGGGCCTCATTCCACAGGTCGGGGTGGGGAGGGATGATGGAGGGGCAGGGGGGGCACCCAGCGGAGGTTTGCAGCTGGGCTGGAGAATCCGTGTAGGCCACACTAGGCCCCTTGAAGAATCAGAAGCCCCCCAGGTCTTAAGGATGGCTGGGGGAACTGGATGAGGTCACTCCAAGGCAGGGGCCTGTCCAGACCATGAGGAGCCAGGCCTGCCTCTGGGATCCACAGCCAGGAAGCGGGCCCTGCCCAGCACTCGTGCCGGCCCCGCTCTGCCGGACACCTGCACATGAAGGCAAGCCCTGAGAGACCTGTGCCCTCCCCACCCCAGGTCAGGCCCAGGGCGTCAACTTGTAGCACACCCTTGACCAGCAGGGAGTCACCAAGCAGGCACGCGGCCCAGGGGCAGAGCCACCCCGTCATCCCTGATGGGCGCAGGGCGCAGGGCCCGGGCCGCTGGCATCACCTGGGAACCCGCCCCAGGCAGGCACCTTTTCAGGCAGGCACACACCCACCCAGCTGCCTGGCTCTGTAACCCCAGCCCAGCTGCAATCTGTTGAAGCAGGGGCACCTGGTGGGTGGGGGGTGACCGGCCCCACCCGTGACACACCCGTGGTCCCCTCCCCACAAGTCCTGTGGCAGTGGGAAGGAGGAGCCAGGCTGGGGAGAGAAGTCCTGGCAGCCCCCCACCACACACCTGCTGTGCTAGAGGCCAGATGCTGGCAGGGCAGGGCTGGAGTAGGGGCCCCTTTCCCAGCCCTGGACACTGTGGTGAGAGGGGCCCATCTTGCCCACCCCCTAGCCGCCCCTCCCTCGCCGGTTTCCAGGGGGTGGGCTGTGGCAGGCCCAGCGCCCCCAGCCTCGGACTCCCCTTCCTCCGCCCTGGGGCACCCTGAGCCCCCAACACCCTCCTTCGGCACCCCGCGTCCCCCCACCCCCGCCGGCCCACTGGGAGGGGCGTCCCCGCCACGTTGCGCGCCAGCCGCCGCCGCCGCCGCCGCCTTTGTTCCGGGCCGGCCGCTCCCGCCTCCTGCGTCGGCGGCCCCCGCCGCCCGGTCCCCGCGCGTCCCCGCCGCTCGCCCAGCCCACCTGGAGTAGAGGCGCCGGGCCGGGCCGGGCAGCTCGTCGGCGGCGGGAGGCGCCGGGCCCGCCATGGGGTCGGGGGAGCCGAGGGCCGCGGGCCGCGCACCCCACGCTCGCGCCGGCCCCCCGCGCCCGTCCGCGGGCCGCGGGCCGCTGTCCACCGCCCGCCCGTAGTCCGTCCGTCTGTCCGTCCGCGCGGGCGGGAGGCGCCGAGGAAGTGATGCGCGCGACGCCGCCCCTCCCGCCGTGGCCGTGATGTCACCGCCGCCCGCGGGGGAGGGGGCGCGGGCCGAGCCGCCGGTCCCTCCTCTGTTCGCGCGGGTGGGGGAGGGGAGACAGCGCCGGGGGTGGGGGCCCCCCGCGGGGGGGGGCGGGGCAGAGCCTTGGGGGTTCCTCTGGCACCGGCCTGGAGGGTGCGCCCCCAACGACCCCCTCCACGGTGAGTGCGGGGGAGGGGCTGGCCGTCAGCCTGGCTGCGGGGGCTTCTGGGGCCTGGGAGGCCCCTTCTTCCACCCGGTAGGAGGCCCTCCTGCCTTTGTTTGGCGGGTGACCCCTCCTCCCTTCGGTGGTCCTCTGTCTTTCCTCTGGACCAGCCCCAAGGTGCCTCGGCCACTTCTCCAAATGGGCAGTGGGTGCAGGGCACCCCGGGGGTGCCCTCCGCACACTTTGGCGAGGCCATCCCCCACGTGAATTGGGGCACGTGGGAGGGTGGAGCAGCCTCAGGCAGGGCCTGAGTGTGTGTGTGTGTGTGTGTGTGTGTGTGTGTGTGTGTGTGTGTTGGGGGTCAGCTGGCCTGGGAAGGCAAAGATTCTGCAAGCCTGCCCACCACTCTGCATTTCTCACTTCTGAGACCTTGGTTGGCAGCCTCCCCACACCCAGCCTTGGTCTTCTCCGCTGTCTGTGAAAACCGAGGAAGGCTGCAAGGAGAGTGGCTGGCTGCCCACCCACCTGAGCCCAGCGTCCCAGCACCAGGCCACCTCCTCTCCTGGGGATTCCTGGGGCCCCTTACGGGTGACGTGGCCTCGCCTCCACCCCCGGGTTCTGACTGCTCTGGGGTGGGGGTGGTCTCACAGGTTCTGTCCTAGACCCTTCTCAATCTCCGCCCTCCCAGTGCAGTCAGAGAACTCCAATCCTGGAAAAGTTGCCGTGACCCAACGGGACAGGGACGAGTCTGGGGACGGGAAATGGGCTGCTTTCCCCTGGGGGCACACTGGCCCCTTCCCGGAGCACTGCCCTAAGGTCAGGAAGATGCCAGCCAGCCAGGCCGCTCCAGCCAGACCTTCTGCTTCAGCCAGGACCCTCGGCAGAGTGCAGCCCACAGGACCCTGGCTTCAGGCAAAGGCAGCGTAAATAAACACGAGATTAAAAAAGGGCTCTTGGCCCCGAGCTGGTCTGTTTTTCCTGCGGAAGAGGCAGCGAAGATGAGAACCATCTGTGCCCAGAGCGCAGCGGCCGGCAGCTCAGCCCACGCACCCTCCCCTGGTGACCACAGGAGCTGGGCAGGGCCTTGTTCTCAGGCCTGGCTGCGGCCCCCAGCTGGCCCCTACGGAGTGCAGGGTGCTGAGGGCAGCTCCCCAGGCCTGCCTCCTTGGGGCACCCCTGGGCTGGCGTCAGAGGACGAGGGCCCCCTTCCTGTGCCAGGCCTGCGCTCAGTGTCCCCAGGAGGCCACCGCTCTGGCTCCCTACGGTCACCTGGGTGTGCAGCCAACTGCCGTGTGTCAGGAAGGCTGCCCTCATGGTGATGTGCTGTGGGGGCAGATGGGGGTGGTCCCTGCAGAAGGGTGGGGTGGGTATCTTCTCTCTTCCTTCCTGGGAAGGGGGAGACCCGTGGGAAGCTGGAGTCCCTGGGCTGGAAGGGTCTTCTATCAGAGCTTCCCCAGGGGAGCTAGGACCATCTTGGGGGTGCTGGGCAACGGGCCAGGCTCAAGCTGGCCTGAATCAGGCCCTGCCCACCCCAACCCTGCTGGGTGCCTGGCACAAGTTGCTTTCCCTGTCTTGAGTTTCCATTCTGCCCCTCAGGGTTCAGCGGCCCTATGCCGCTGGGGTCGGGAAGGATCGTGGGTCCAGACAGTGATGGTCACGGTGCTGGGCGGCAGTCAGAGCTCAGGGTGCCTACCGTTGGGACTGTGCTTCTTCCCTTCTGGGCCCCTGCAGGCAGTCCTTGGCACATGGCACGGAGGTGTGTCTTCTCCCGTCCAGGGACCCGACCGACTCTCGTGGAGAGGACCCAGGAGGAGGGTGGAGTGTGGACGGGTAGCACGTGGCCACCCAGGTGTGAAACTAAGTGTGCCTCAGCTCCACGGAGAGCAGGGGGCTGCCGGGAGGCAGGTCTGGGGGAGGAGGGGTCCTGGGGGCAGCAGACCTGGCTCACCACCCTCCCATCCGTTCCGCTCACCCTCGGGGCTGCTCCTCCTTCCCCCCGGCCTCCCAGGGGGTTGGGGGGGCAGAGACCTGCTACCTGCACACACCTGCGCTCTGCATGTCCTGTCGTGTAAATTCTCCCCTGTGACGCTCGGAGCGCCCGCCCTGGCAGAGTGTTCTGACAGGAGGCCGTGAGCACACCCCCTCCATCCATTCCCGAAGGAGTGTAGGGAAGAAAAACAGTTTCCCACCTGGATCCTCCTTCCAGCCCCAGTTAACAGGTGGCAGCAAGACGATGCCGTGGGTGGCACAGGCAGCGATGCTGGATCTTGTCCCCAGACGCACCACCGCTCTCGAGCCGCGCCCCCCTCCCACCGCACTCAGAGTACCAACCCTGCTGCTGGCGGCTGTCAGCAGCGCCGCCTCCGCCAGGGGGCAACTGCCGTGTGCCTGTCCGCCAACACTCACCCCTCCCTGGCATCCGCTTCATCAGCACGCCGTTCCCCTTGGTGAGCAGACCGGACACTGATGCCCTAGGTCACCAGGCTGGGTCTCAGGGGAACTGAGGTCAAGCCCGGTTTCCTAACTGACCCCTTCCTGGGCCTGTCCCCAAGACAGGCCAGCAGGGAAGTGATGCTGGACAGTTGCAGGGGTCTGGCTGAGCCTTTGGGGGTGGAGAGGCCTTGGGCCTCTGGAGAGAGGAGGGCACTCAAGGCCGACATGGGCCTCAGGTGAAGACCAGGCTGGGAGAAGGTGGTCAGGCTGCCCGGGGCCATCCCTGCACAAAGAACCAGCTCCGAGGCTCAGGCAGGACATGCGAGCTCTGAGACAGCCCCCACCCCCAGGTGTTTGCTGGGGCGGGGGGCAAGCTGAGGATGACCTGGTGGCCGGCAGGACAGCTCCCAGTCTCTGCCTCCTCCCACCCCGCCATGCCCCCCTTCCCCACTAGACTGCTCCTGCAGGGCCCAGGGGGGCCTGGGTCACCCCCAGGTACCACCAGCAGAGATGCCCAATCTGGGACCCGAGGCAAAAGGTAAACGGGGAGAGGGGAGAGACCCAAACACACAAATGCACGCACACACATGCGTGCACATATGTGCTTAGATAAAAAGAACACACATTTTTACCATCATTTCCAATAATCTCATAACCCTGAGAAAGAACTCGCTACTGCACAGCTCTGGGGTACTTGCCATCCATTGCCCCGAGGCCCCCAAGACACCACCCGCCGCCACTTCCTCTCCTTGAGGCCTCAATGTCCCTGGAGTGGGAGCTCTGGGTGGGCAGTGGGTTTTTGCAAGAAGCCCGGAAGGAAACGGTCTGCCCACCCCAAGGTCCTGAGGGCCTCACGCGGAGAGGACACGCCCAGGAAATAGCTGGAGGTGTGCTCGGAGCCGCACACCACCGCGTCATCCAGTGACACCCGGCCACACGGCATTCCTGGGCCACCGGCTGGCAGCTTTGTCACCGGGTTTGTGGCCCCGAGCCCTGTGGGGAGGAGGCAGGTGCCCATGGGGCAGGCCCGTGCTCACCTGTCCAGAGCGGGCTCACCCCTGGCTGATGGGACCGAAGCTCCCGCCCCCTGCCAGTCTGTGCCCCCAGGCCTGGCAGACACTGTGAGTGCTGGAGAGAGATGGAGGGAGAGAAAGAGAGGGAGAAACAGAGACAGAGGGAGACAGAGGGAGAGACGGAGAGACAGAGAGTCAGGGAAAGAGATGGAGACGGAGAGAGGGGAGTGTATTTGGGCTCCAGGTTCTTCAAGTGGCTCCAAGCCCCCCAGGCCTTGGGTGTGGGGTGGGAGGGGATATCTTTTATCATCAGCCTAAGTGTGTTAGTTGGTCAGTCATATCTGACCCTTTGCAACCCCATGGACTGTAGCCTCTGTCCCTGGAATTCTCGAGGCAAGAATACTGGAGTGGGTTGCCATTTCCTTCTCCTGAGAATCTTCCAAACACAGGGATCGAACCTGGGTCTCCCACATTGCAGGCAGATTCTTTACCATCTGAGCCACCAGGGAAGCCCACCCACATCCTCGTAAACCAAACAGAATTAGGAAGTCAAATCCACTGCTTCAAATAAATGCTCGGAAGCCTCCAGGGGAACAGAAAGTGCGGTGGGTTTCTTCTGTTGGTGGGGTTCTACGCCCACCGGCATCTCTCCATTCCAGCAGCGTGACGGTGGGTGGTGGCCCTAGACCCTCTGGGGAGGGGAAGCCAGGCCAGGCTGGGTTTAACAGCCCAGATGCCTGGGTTCACTTTGGACCCGGGCCCACCTCTCTAACCCTTACCTCCCACACTGGGACAGTGACGGAGGCCCAGTCAGCGCTGGGTAAACACAACCTTATGGGCCGTGGCCTCTGTGTAGTCTCCTAGGGCTGCGATGACAAATGACCACAGCTGGGTGGCTTCAAGTGGCAGAAATTGTTCTCTCAGCTCTGGAAGCCGGAAGAATTTGGGTGCTGGTGGGGTCCCGCTCTGTGTGAAGGGTCCAGCAGGGGTCCTCCCTGCCGCTTCCAGCTCCTGGAGCTCCAGGTGGCCCTTGGCTTGTGGCCGAGTCCCTCCCCTCGCTGCCTCCATCCTCCCGTGTCACCCCGCTTCCCCCTGTGTCTGTGCTCTCTGTCTTTCCTCCTGAAAGGACTTGCATGGGATTTAGGATCTTAATTTCACCTGCAAGGGCCCTTTCTCCCAAACGAGGTCACGCTTACCACTGTAGGTGGGTGTCTCTTTGGGGACCACCCTTTACCCCACTGCACTCACATCTCAGAATTGCACTTACAAGGCTTGCCCACGACGTGGGTCATGTAACACATGTAGTTCTGTAGTTTTCTGCTCTCAGTTAACATTATGTTGTGAGCATCATGGGGACATCATAGATACGGTCAGAGGTGGAGGCTGAGTGACATTCACCCTGCGGCTGTGTCACTGTCGCGTAACCAGGTCCTTACCCATGGACACAGGCCGGGCAGGGCGCCTGTGTGCGCCAGGTGGGCAGGGACCCGCCGCGATTGCTGCAGCTCCTGGTGCGGGGCTGACGCTCAGGTGGTCACTGATGGAGAAGAGGCTTCTCTGTGCTGGGACCCCTCCCAGCTACAGCGCAGGGCGAGCGTGGGGCTTGGGACGCAGCAGGGCTGCTCATGAGCTGGGCCCCAGCCCTCCTCTGGGCCTCTCTCTTCTCCCTCAGATGGGAGCCCGGTGAATGAGGTCTTGCTGGGAAGCCCGTGGCACAGCCCTGGAGCACGGCAACAAGAGTCTCGTATATGGGGCCCATGGGCCGAGAGTTTGCCGGCCCCTCTGAGACAGCAAATCCTTAAAAAGACAAAAAATGTCTTCAAGAGATGGGAATACCAAACCACCTTACCTGCTTCCTGAGAAACCTGTATGCAGGTCAGGGAGCAACAGCTAAAGCCGGACATGGAACGACGGACTGGCTCCAAATTGGGAGCACAACAAGGCTGTGTATTGTCACCCTGCTTATTTAACTTCTATGCAGAGTACATCATGCGAAATGCCGGGCTAGATGAAGCACAAGCTGAAATCAAGATTGCTGGGAGAAATATCAGTAACATCAGATATGCAAATGATACCACTCTAATGGAAAAAGCGAAGAGGAACTAAAGAGCCTCTTGATGAAAATGAAAGAGGAGAGTGAAAATGTTGGCTTAAAATTCAACATTCAAAAAACTAAGATCATGGCATCTGGTCCCATCACTTTATGGCAAATAGATGGGGCAAAAATGGAAACAGTGACAGACTTTATTTTCTTAGGTTCTAAAATCACTGTGGACGGTGACTGCCGCCATGAAATTAAAAGATGTTTTCTCCTTGGACGGAAAGCTATGACAAATCTAGACAGTGTATTAAAAAACAGAGACATCACTTTGCTGACACAGGTCCATATAGTCAAAACTATGGCTTTTCTAGTAGTGTATGGATGTGAGACATTAAAAAAGGCTGAGCACTGAAGAATTAATGCTTTTCAACTGTGGTGCTGGAGAAGACTCTTGAGAGTCTCTTGGACAGCACGGAGGTCAAACCAGTCCATCCTAAAGGAAATCAATCCTGAATATTCATTGAAAGGACTGATGTTGAAGCTCCAACACTCTGGCCACCTGATGTGAGGAGCCGACTCATTGGAAAAGACCCTGAAGCTGGGGAAGATTGAAGGCAGGAGGAAGCGGAGAAGTAGGCGACAGAGGATGAGATGGTTGGATGGCATCCTCGACTCAGTGGACATGAGTTTGAGCAATCTCCGGGAGCTGGTGATGGACAGGGAGGCCTGGCGGGCTGCGGTCCTGGGGTCACAGAGTCGGACAGGACTGAGCAACTGAACAACGACTGGGGCAGATGCTCCGTTTGGCAGCAAGGCCAGGTGCCCCTGGGGCCACGGGGCTGCGGTCAGGAGCTGGCCTGCTGGCCGGGAACATGGAAAAGCAGCTGGAGCTAGAGGAAGGTCTCTGAGCCCTGGGCCCTGCAGCAGGGGCCCTCACCCTTCAATACCCCTGCCCACATTCTCATTTCCCTTGACCTTCACCCCTGAGCACTGGTGCTCATCACCTATGTGTCACATGCCACGCCAAGAGTGTGGTCACAGAGGCTGGAGGACGCCTGGTTCCCATGATACCCGCTCACCCCTCGAGAGCCCCCTCATCCACCTGCCTGAAGGCCCTGCCCACCGCCAGGTATGGAGGAGGAGAGGCCCAGCCCCCACCCTTCCCCACCCTCAGACACCATCACTCTCGGGCAGGTCTGGGCTGCCAGGCCAGCTGGAGGGGGAGCGTGCCACCCCAGATCTGGGCCAGAGCCACATCAAGGGAGAACTGGGGCGCTCAGGGGATGTGTGGCGGCTTCCCGGGAGGAGGGGAGGGCGGGGTGGGCAGCAGGCAGGGCTCTGTGCTCACACGCACCCAGCCCTGGGGGCGCAGAACTCTGGGCAGAGCAGGGCAGCGGCCAGCTGCTCAGGGCACCCCGCGCTCCGGGAGCTCTTCACAGGTGTTCTCAAGAGGTGCTGATCACCCCCCGCCCATCCCCGGCCACCCGGGAGGCGGGTGAGGCCTGAGGCAGGCGTGCAGTGGCTGGAGGAGCTGCTCCCCTCAATGGAGTCCTCGGGCAACGTCTGTCTGTCCCAGCCCTGATGAAACAGACGGAAAGGAGAGTGGAACCACACCCTTGCCGTGCCCCAACCCCCACAGGGCTCCAGCCCAGGCAGCTCATGGTTGCCATGGAAACCCCCGTATCCCCCGGGCGCCCTCTCCTGGCTTTCTGCTCCTCTCCTAACCCTGTGCGCCCTCAGCCCAGGGTTAAGCAGTAAGCAGGGGGGGCGCTAGGGACCCTTCTCATGTGTTTATTCATCATGGGGACCCTGGGACAAGGACAGCGGGTCCTTTTCCTGATATCCGAGTCATCTGGTCAGGACCCCGGAGTGGGGGTGGAGAGGGAAGGACCCTGGGGACACCAAGCCCAATGGCCGTGCATGGTTTTCAGGTTGCCCTGGGGGTGGGGCTTCCGTATCTGTGGCCCTAAGGAATCCAGGGCTGACAGCTCACGTGTACAGGGGCAGCCGTCTGTGGAGCAAACCCGGTGGCCGCCGCGTGAGGCCCTAGGAGCCCCTGGTAGGAACAGCACATGGTCCTGCCACCCACCCCACTGCCCGCGGTCGGCACAGCCCTCCTTCCTTCAGACCGCAAACCTCTCAGGACGAGAGCATGGACCTTTCCCCAGAGAACCGCATCAGGCCCGGGGCAGCTAGGTGGGCAAGCTGCAGGAAGGAAGGAGAGGCGGGGGCAGGGCCTCTCTCCCCAGGGCCCAGCATCCCTCCCTCTCTCTGCAGGGCTGGTCAGAGCTCAGGATTAGGGCAAGGAGCTGCTGCGAACCGTCAGAAAGCCCCCTTGTGGGCTTACCTGGTGGTCCAGTGGTTGGGAGTCCACTTTGCAATGCAGGGGACATGGGTTCGATCCCTGGTCTGGGAGGATCCCACATCCGGCAGATCAACTAAGCTCATGTGCCACCACAACTGGGCCTGCGCCCCAGAGCCTGGGCACTGCAGCTACTGAAGCCCACGGGCCTCGAGCCTGCACTCGGCAACAAGAGAACCCACTGCACTGAGAAGCCTGTTGTTGCTGTTCAGTCGCTCAGTCATGTTCGACTGTGCGACCCCATGGACTGCAGCATGCAGTCCTTCACCATCTCCTGGAGCTTGCTCAAACTCATTGAGTCCATCGAGTCGGTGATGCCATCCCACTATCTCATCCTCTGTCGTCCCCTTCTCCCGCCCTCAAACTTTCCCAGCATCAGGGTCTTTTCGAGTGAGTGGGCTCTTGCATCAGGTGGCCAAAGGATTGGGCCAAGAGTAGCCCCTGCTCTCTGCTACTAGAGAAAGCCTGTGCAGAATGAAGACTAAGCGCAGCCAAACAAAATAAATGTTAAAAGAAAAAAGCCCTCTTGGGCCTGGCTGGGTGGGCTCACCGGGCCCAGCGCCTGAGGGCTTGGAGCCTGGCCCGGTGTCTGTGTCAGGGCCCAGTAAGCGTGTCTCTTAGTCAGCCTGAGCTGTGTAACGAAACATCACCGAGTCTAAGATCAAGGCCCAGGCAGACTTGGCTCACGGTGAGGACCCTCGCTGTGTCCTCACGCGACCTTTCCTCTGGGCGTGCGCATGGGGGCAAGGAGAGAGTGGGAGCCCCGGGGTCTCCTCTTGTAAGGATGCTGGATGCTGTAGGACTAGCCGCTGCTTCCCCATGACCTCACTTAACCTCCATTCCTTCCTTATCCAGACACAGCACCCAGGGCCCCGGGGAGGACGCAGAGCTTCAGGGCCAGGTGGGTGGAGCCCCTCCTCCGATGGCATGCCAGGGTGCGGAGCCCCGGGCTGGGCCATGGCTCTCCTCCTGGCTGCGTTCCCACCCCGCAAGCCTTGCCCTTCATGGACTTGGGCAACACCAGCCCACCAGCTGGGGCCCCTTTCCCGTTCCGGACCGCCCTCCAGGCCAGCGGCCTTCTGCGCCACCTGGGAAAGGGCCAGAGTGCATCCCTGGAGGCGCGCCCTGCTTTCTCCAGAAGCCAAGAGGCTGGCGGCAGGAGGTGTGAGATGTAATCACTGGGCCTGGGTTTGGAGGGCACGCCCAGGAACGCCACCCTTCCCTGGACCTCTGGGACGTTCATGGTGCAGCAGTCTTGTGGTCTTCCCAAGTCCTGGCTGTCGTATCCGCTTCTGCCCGAGGCCCACCTCTAGGGTGTGCGTGTCACCCTGGGTCTGATCGGCCAGCCCGGCAGCATCGTGCCCCCGAGAGGACGGGTGGACATGACGTGTGTGGCTCAGGGCAGCGGAGTCAGACAGCCCTGGGCAGGTCTGCAGCGGGCGCTGTGTGCCTCCCACATAGGCAACGCCGTCCGCCTCTGATGGGGCCGGAGACCGCCCCGCACCATGGGGCCCTGTGTCCCTGGGGCCGCGTCCCCCTGCCCCGGAGACTGTGGTCGGCGTCCTGGGTCCACTGCATTTCAGCAGGGCCTGGCCTAACGAATGAAACGGAGGTGCGGGGACCGGCCTGCATCCTTCAAACCCTCCAGGAGGGCGCCGGGAGGCGATGCTCGTTTTGTTTCACTCTCTGGACCTCAGAGGCGAGACTTTTCATACCCTTGACCTTCCCACCACGATCACAACAGTAGCTCCTAGCCCACAGAACATGGATCCAATGTGAGGGTGTCCAGCTCTACATCCACAGACTAGGGAGGGGGCCGATCACGGGAATCTGTGACCCCGCAAACCCGCTGTCAGGTGGGCCCCGGGCAGCACCCTGGTAACGGCCTGACAGGGGTCCGAGGGCATCAGTGTCTACCCGGCCCTGTGTCCCGACATCCTGATGGTGGCTGCCATCCCCCTGCCCACCGCACTCACTGCAGGTGCCTCTGGGGAAGGCGCTCACAGGTCACAGCCAATGAAGACAGATGACTGAGGCGCCCAGGGTGGCTGCCCTGATCAAAAAAAAAAAGCCATGGTCACTGGCAGGGGTTTTGGCCCTGAGCCGGTTTTCAGGCCTGGAATCCACGCGCTGAGGAGGTGGCCTGGTGGCTGGGAGACTTGTCTCAGCGTAGGAGCTGGAGCGTTTCCTTTCAATAAGGGAAAAAAAGTGGTTTGTTTTCAGCGGTGGTGATCTGAGGTCTGCATCTCAGAACCCCAGAGGGAGGTGCTCTGCGCAGGCTGGTGCGGCCGCTCAGGGCAGCGACTGGACTGGGCAGCCCCAGGCGGTGCCAGAGGCCCGGGGGCAGAGTCTGGACAGCAGGTGTGCTGCTGTCTGCCCCCCGCCACCCCCCACCCCGGGTAGTGTCAGGGTCTTGTTTGCTTAACTTGGGATCGGGGGGAATGTTCCAGAAACTCCGAAGGAGGAACTTTGGCTCCTCACAGGCTCCAGCCCCCTTGCCCAGCCCTCGGGCCAGGTGGCTTCCCCTGTCTCTCTGACACTGATGGGCAGAGCCCACCTTTGTGGACATGCCTGAGCCCATCCGTCTTCCGGGGCTGGGCTCCTGGGGCCCGAGGAGGCCCAGGCACGGCCGCAGGGCTCGCGCTCCACACCCGCCGGCCACAGGGTCGGCCCCTCTGGACCCTGCGTCCCAGGGACGCGGCCACCTCCAGGGCGGTCTTTCCTGGAGGGTCCAGCTCCAGTCCGAGCTGGTGTCCGTCGGTGTCCAGCTCTCCCCGGGGGCCGAGCGGCTGCGGCTCCCGCATACCGCCCCCAGAGGCGGCAAGGGGCACACATGCCCCTGAGTATGTAAGAGGCCAGACTGCTGCAAGTTCCTGTCCCCTAAATCCCAATTTCCTGAACACCAAGAGGCTTTCTTGGCAAAAGACTATTTTCTAGAGTTTTCTGGGTGGGGAGAAACATAACTGTGGGGGTGGGGTGTGGCAGGAACATCAAAGCCCTGTGGGACACCGCCCCCCCCCGCCCCCCGCCGCACCCCCACTATGATGGGGAGAGGGCGCCACCTGCTGGCACTGCCCCGTAGCCAGCCAAGTTGTTGGCAGGGGAGATTTGGACATTTACCGGGCAGCCCCCAGGACACTTGGGCAGCATCCTGCCCCCACAGGCCTTCAATTGGAGCTGGACAGGGTAGGGATGGGGGGCTGGACACACCTCCCCCTCCACTCACCAGCGCCCCTAGTTGGAAAACCAGCATAAGGGCCACAGGAAAGCGTCAGATCCCAGCCCAGCCACCCACACCCCAAGACCCATCCGCACGCGGATCCATCTTGTACAGGTGCCCAACACCCCCCACCACCTCCGGCCATTCCGGTGGGGCTGCCATGGTGACCCCAAGACCGTGAGGGGCTTTGTGGGCAGTGAGTGTGGTGTGTTGGGACCTCCCCTCCCCCCTACCCCCCTGCCCCCGCCCACCTGGTCTCCAGGCCTGGAGGGCTGCTCTGGAGGCGTGAGCTGCCCGGGGACCCAAACCTGCTGTCCTGTGTCGGAAGGGATGCCACCCGTCCACCTCCAGGGCTCCTGCTCCCAGAGCCCCGCGTGGGGGGTGGGGGCTCTGGGGAGGAGGGAGACAGCGGGCTGGATGGGCCCGCGGCCACAGAGGCGGGGCTAGGGCAGTTCTGGGCCGTGGGGAGGCTGTCCTGAAGGCCCGCCTGCCTCTGCCCAGGTGGGGCGCTGGCCCAGGTGAGGCCCCTGGCGCCTGGCACAGGTCCCCAGGCTTCGCGCCTGGAGGAGGAGTCCCAGTATCAGACGGATGCCAGGGTTTCTCTGGCAACATCAGGGCGGCTTCCCTCCCAGCCTGGCACCCGGCCTCCTGAGGGCCCGGAGGCCTGGGTGCCCTGGTCCCCACGCTCCGCTTGCTGCCTGCCTCTGGGCCACGGCCGCTGCCCGGTGCCCTCCCAGCTTCCAGCGGGTGAGTCCTTGGGGGCTCCGCCTGAGCCCCGCCTGGCCTCCCCAGGCCCTTCTCCCTGGGCTGGGCCCAGTGCAGACCAGCCTCCCTCCCCCGCCCTGCCCCCAGGAGGGGTCTGCGTGCCTACGGCCCTTGCCGAGGGCCGAGCCAGGCTGGGCGTGTCGCGTCCACAGCCTCCTATCTGGCCTCGCTGGTGCTCCTAGTCTGGGAGGGAGGTGGCGCCCAGGGCAGGCCTCCGGGCTGTGTGGCCGTGGGCAAGGTGATAGTGCCAGCTCACCTGGGGGCACACCAGGCCTGTGTGGGTCGTGTGTGTGCCGTGTAGGGTGTAACGTGTGTCTGTGTGTGGTTGTGCGGTGTGTCTATGTATGTATAGTGTATTGTCTATGTGTGTGTTATGTTGCTTGTGTGTGTCTGTGTCCCTTGTGTGTCTGTGTTTGGTGTGTGTGTGTGGTGTGTCCACGTGTGGTGTGTGCTGTGTCTGTGTGTGGGGTGTGTGCTGTGTATCTGTGTGTGAGGTATATGTATTATGTGTCTGTATGTGAGGTGTGTATATTGTGTGTCTATGTGTGCTGTGTATTGTATTTCTGTGTGTGAGATGTGTGTATTGTGTGTGTGGGGTGTGTTGTGTGTCCATGTGTGTGGTGTGTGCTGTGTGTCTGTGTGAAGTGTGTGTATTGTGTTTCTGTGTGTGAGGTGTATGGTGTGTATGGTGTGTGCTGTGTGTCCGTATGTGAGGTGTGTGTATTGTGTTTCTGTGTGTGTGGTGTGTGCTGTGTGTGAGGTGTATGTATTGTGTGTCTATGTGAGGTGTGTATATTGTGTGTCTGTGTGTGTGCTGTGCATTGTGTTTCTTTGTGTGAGGTGTGTGATGTGTGTGGTGAGTGCTGGTGTATGTGTGTATGAGGTGTATGTATTATGTGTCTGTATGTGAGATGTGTATATTGTGTGTCCAGGTGTGTGGTGTGTGCTGTGTGTCTGTGTGTGAGGTGTGTGGTGTGTGTGGTGTGTGCTGGGTGTCTGTATGCGAGGTGTGTGTATTGTGTGTCTGTGTGTTGGGTGTGGGGTGTGTGTCCATGTGTAAGGTGTATGTATTGTGTGTCTGTGTGTGTGCTGTGTATTGTGTTTCTGTGTGTGAGGTGTATGTGTTGTGTGTCCATGTATGTGGTGTATGGTGTTTGTCTGTGTGTGGTGTCTGCTGTGTGTCTTGTGAGGTGTGTGTATTGTGTGTCTGTGTGTGGTGTGTGTCTGTATGTGAGGTGTGTGTGCTTTGTGTCTGTGTGTGTCTGTGTGTGAAATGTGTGTATTGTGTGTCCATGTGTGTGGTGTGTGGTGTGTGTCTGTGTGTTGTCTGTATGTGAGGTGCGTGTGTTGTGTGTCTGTATGTGACGTGTGTGTTGTGTGTCTGTATGTGATGTGTGTGTGTTTTGTGTCTGTGTGTGTTGTGTGTCTGTATGGTGTGTGGCTGTGGTGTGTGTGTGTCTGTGTGTGAGGTGTGTGTGTGTTATGTGTCTGTATGTGTATTGTGTCTATGTGTGGTATGTATTGTGTGTCTGTGTGTGTGTGTGTCTGTATGTGAGGTGTGTGTGTTGTGTGTCTGTGGTGTATGTGTATCTGTGTGTGTTGTCTGTGTGTGAGGTGTGTGTGTTGTGTGTCTGTGTGGTGTGTGTGTGTGAGGTGTGTCTGTTGTGTGTCTGTGGTGTATGTGTATCTGTGTGTGTTGTCTATATGTGAGGTGTATGTGTTGTGTGTCTGTGTGGTGTGTGTGTCTGTGTGTGAGGTGTGTGTATTGTGTGTCTGTGTGTGGTGTGTGGTGTGTGTCTGTGTGGTGTGTGTGTCTGTGTGTGAGGTGTGTCTGTATATGAGGTGTGTGTGTTGTGTGTCTGGGGTGTATGTGTGTCTGTGTGTGCTGTCTGTATGTGAGGTGCGTGTGTTGTGTGTCTGTATGTGACATGTGTGTGTTTTGTGTCTGTGTGTGTTGTGTGTCTGTATGGTGTGTGGCTGTGGTGTATGTGTGTCTGTGTGTGAGGTGTGTGTGTTGTGTGTCTGTGGTGTATGTGTGTCTGTGTGTGTTGTCTGTGTGTGGGGTGTGTGTGTTGTGTGTCTGTGTGGTGTGTGTGTCTGTGTGTGAGGTGTGTGTGTTGTGTGTCTGTGTGTGTGCTGTATGTCCGTGTGTGTGGCGGTTGTCCGAGGGGACACGTGTGTCTCTGAGCCTCAGGGCAGGCTGTCTGCAGGTCACTTCCCGAAGGGCCCAGGGCCTGGCTCAGCCTCGGGCTGGCCTCCTGCAGCCTCTTGGCCCCTGGCCCTCAGCCCCCCAGCCTGCTCCTGTGGAGACGCTCGGGCCCCGTGTCCCCAGGCTGGGCCGGCAGGCGGCCGGCGGGTGCCGTGGCGACGCGCAGGGCCGTGCCCACTGTTGCTGCTGTGCCTCCTCTGTGGTCTCTGCCGGGGGCCCCGGGGGCTGTGGGCGTGGTGGGCCGAGGGCCGCAGCCTGCTCGGGCTTGCTCGGGCCGGCGTTCCTGGGGACACGGCGGGGACAGTAAACAGCGCAGCTGTTCAGAGCAGAGCCAGGCCGGCTTCCAGGAGACAGCGCCGTCCTGCCCTCTGCCAGCCGGCGGGGCCACCTCTCACGCTACAGCGGGCTGCGGGGGCGGTGGCCCCGGCCAGGGACGGCCCCGGGTGGCAGCGAGGGACAGAACCAGCTGCTCGGGCGGGGCACCACTTTCCGGCCTGGCTGTGGGGGTCAGGCACGGCAGGAGGCCTGGGCTGGCCCGAGTGTGGACAGAGGCGTCTGCTCTCGTTTCTCACCGGGTGCCCGGCCTGGGGCGGGCACTGAGTACCAGGTGTCTTCTGACACTCATGAGAGCCCCACCGAAGGAAGTTGCTGTTGTGCCCACTTTCCTGATGAGGAAACTGAACGCCCTCCCCGAGGTCACCAGGGGGTACCTGGCAAGCCTGGAGTCGGGACCCCACCACGGCACCCACCAGGAGCCGGGCAGAGGGACCCGGGGACGATGGGCTTGCTCTTTGCACCAGCCCCTCCCAGCCGAGAACCCTGTCCTTCATGAGCCTACGCTGCTCTGATCAGAACCAGCCTGGCCCTGGAGACCCATGGGTGCTGTCTCTCCCAGCTCCGGGGGAGTGGCTGGCCGTAGAGACTCCTGCCCGGCTTCCGGTCCTGCCAGGGCCAGGACACGAGACTGCGGCTGAGCCTGTCTGAGCCATCAGAGTGGGGCTCCTCCCAAGGGACCCTCAGTGGGACAGCTGAGATGAGACCCCCCACTCCTCCACACGGGGCCCAGCTGGGCTGGGGGCTATGGCTGCTGCTAAGTCGCTTCAGTCGTGTCCGACTCTGTGAGACCCCATAGATGGCAGCCCACCAGGCTTCCCCGTCCCTGGGATTCTCCAGGCAAGAACACTGGAGTGGGTTGCCACTTCCTTCTCTACTACATGAAAGTGAAGGGAAAGTGAAGGCACTCAGTCGTGTCCGACTCTTAGTGACCCCATGGACTGCAGCCCACCAGGCTCCTCCGTCCATGGGATTTTCCAGGCAAGAGTACTGGAGTGGGGTGCCATTGCCTTCTCCGGGGGCTCCTGCAGCCATCTGCATCTGCATTCAGGCCACTGCCACCCCATAGTCATCCCTGACCTGGGGGAGGGGAAGCAGACAAACAGGGCCCCGCTCCCAGGGAGGGGAGGGGATCTTCCTTGGAGAGTGCATCACGCTGGCAGGAGCCGGGGAGGGGTCAGGAGGGCGGGCTGCAGGCCCCACACCCGCTGGAGGGGTTCAGCTGAGATGCTGCGGGCACACCTGCAGGGGGGAGGGCGGCTGTCCGCCCCCCACCATCACCTCTGCCCAGCGGCCTTCTTGGAGCCGCGCAGAACGTGACCCCAGGGGGGACCCGACTCTGCCACTCGTGGCCATCCAGCTGCAGCCCGGCTCAGAGCCAGGTGGCCGCCCCCGCGGAAACTAACAGTGTGGCGTGCAGGGGTGGCAGGAACGGGGGGCCCTGGGCCTGGAGCGGCCTGACTCCGGGGTGAGCGGCTGCGTCTGGAAGGGGCTCCGCAGCTAGGTGGGCAGGAGGAGAGGGAACCCGCTTGGGGCTTGTCAGAGCTCACAGGGCGACAGAGGCCATTGGGTCTGATTCCAAGTTCGCCCCGCATTCATGTCCAGGATTGTGCTTTTATCGCCAGTAGCCCCAGTGGCTCGACAGGTAAAGACTCTGCCTGCGAAGCAGGAGATGCAGGAGGTTCGATCCCTGGGTAGAGAAGATTCCCCCAGGGAAGGAAATGGCAATCCACTCCAGTGTTCCTGCTTGGAGAATCCGAGGGACGGAGGAGCCTGGCGGGCTACACTCCGTGGGGTGGCACAGTTGGACGCGACTGAGCACGCACACGCATGCAGCATGCACACGGAGGGTTTGAAGTGACTGCCCCGCCGTGTTTGTGGCCCAGCTTCTTCCTGGAGAAGTCGGTCTCTGCTGACTGCTGGGGGCAGCTTAGTCCCTGCTAGGAACAAAGGGTCACCAGGCTCATCTGTTAGGAGAAACTTCTCGTGTTGGGGCTCCTGCCACTTGCCCTCAGAGTGACCCTTTCTCTCTGCCCTCCAGAGGGGGCTGGGAGTCCAGAAGATGCTGGGAGGATGCCCCCCGCCCCAGGGACCCCAATTGATGGGGAAGCCTGAGGGCCTAGCGGAGGGAAGTCGTTCAGAGGCCTGGGGTCAGGCCTCTGCTCGGGTGTGTGATCCTGCGGCCAGAGCGAAGGAGGGGCGGGAAGGGCTTTCATTCTCACCAAGGTCGCAGGGGGATTTGCCGGGGGGAGTGAAGGAGATGGAGCTGTCTGGGGGTCCTCTCAGCTGTCCAGACTCTAAGGGCTGTGTGGGGGACACTGTGGTCATTCCTGACGATGTCCCCCCGCCACCCAAACTTGCAGCCACGTCCTAAGACCTGCTGCCCCCCCTGCGTGTCAGGCACCGTGCCATGACACGCCGCGTCCTGCAGCCCTCCTGGAAGGGCCTGCTGCCCTGTGCAGACCGGGGTCAGTGTCCCAGGGCCCGAGCCACTCCCAAACACCCTGAATGTATTTCAGCTTCACCAGGCGACGTCCCCAGTGGAGCGGGCCAGCCTGGGCAGGGCGGGACTCCGGGCCAGGGGCAAGGGGCAGAGCTGACCCCACGGGGCTGCCGACTGGGGAACCTGACCGCAGAGGGGCGCCGTCTTTCTGGGTCACCAGTGTGTTTGAGGGCCCCAGGGCCGGAGGCTGGATCTGGGGTCCGGGCGGCTCTGTACCTGCCCCAACCCGGTGCCAACGGCGGGGAGGTTGAGTCGGGGCGGAGTGGGGCACCAGGCAGGGTCCGTCCCGGGCCGCTCCTGCTCTGACTGGCAGCGAAAGCTGGGGCTGTGTCCCAGTGACCAGAGCCCTGCCCTGCGTCCTGCCCAGACGGCAGCGCCTACAGGCATCCCTGGCTCCCCAGGGGGAGTCCCTTAGAGGGAACCTCTAGGACAGCTCTCCATTCTCCATGCCTGCCTGGAATTACAGGGTCTGGGGTCTTTTGATGCAGACCCCCCCCCCCACTTTCTTAGGGGCCATTCTGGAAGGAGTGCCTTCAGGGCTATTGCTAACATTGATAAATATCACAGCCCCTGAGCTATTCCCAGACGGACCGCTGGTGAGTGCTGGCTGCTCTGCAGGGCCCTGCTGCAGGGGTGAACTCACCAGAGCTCACAATACCCAGGGGCAGGGGTGGGGTCCCTGGTTGCCCAAGGTTACCCTGCCGGCTAGGGCGGAGCTGGATTTGAACCAGCTCTCCTCCTGGGGGACCATGCCGAGCCCAGGGCCAGCAGACCGCAGAGCCCACGTCCTCCCCACCACGCTGCCCTGCCGGGCTTGTCGAGCAGGTGATGGGAAGCCCGCTGGAGGTGGCCAGGTGGGGACGCTCAGGCCTCCACAGCGACCATTTCTGTGGTCAAAGGGGTGTGCTGAGCCTGTGCCAGGGAGCGGGATGCCAGGCACGCTTCCCCGGACCAGTTCCCAGAAGCCGAAGTATCAGGGCCGAACCTCTCAGCCCCTCGTCCAGCTGCTGGTGACTTGCCCTGGGCTGGCTCCTCTCCTGTGCCCGGACCCTCAGGCTGACCCCAACCCGGAGCTGAGCCTTGAGCCCGACACCAGTGTGTGGCTGAGCCCATGCCTGCCCCTGCCCACCCCCGGCCCTAGCCCCTCACATAATCCCCACTCTGGCCCAGGCCGAGCCTGACCCCAGCCCAGGCCAGCTCACCACGTACGGCAGCCGCTGGCCCCGGTGCCCTAGGAGGACCGGGGTGGGCGTGCTGCCTGGGGGCCCAGCAAGAGCTGCAGGCCCGGCTCTCTGCTGCTGCATGACACGGGGTTATTATGCTGTCATGAGGTCACCCGGAATTCTCACCCTCCACTGAGGGTCAGTGCATTGGGAAGCCCCACCGTCCCAGGCTTTTGCCAGTCCAGGGCCTGGCAGCCCACTGCGCCCACCCCGTTTCCGTGACTGTCCTGAGAGTTTCCAGCATGGGCCAGGGGACCGGGACAGGCCAGCACCGGGAGCCAGGCAGCGGCCAGCTCACCTTGAGCTGGGGAGGACGCCAGGCGGCCGAGCATGAGGCTGTGGGCCCAGGGCTGCCCCGTGAAAGCACCATCGGGGCCAAGGGCAGGCGGTGACGGAGGCTCACTGGCTCCGCCTTCGCTCCCAGCCCTGCTGCCATGGCCGCCTTGGCCATGGTGATGCTGCCCGCCTGCCGGGGGGACGTGATCCAGCCCCACCCCAAAGAGAGCCAGAGGCAGTGCCCCGTCTCCCTCGGGGCCGCAGGGGGACGGGCGTTCCGGAGGGCCAGCGCCAAGTCCAGGCCGTGTTTATGCCGACTCAGGTGCTCGTGTCAGCTCGCGGATGTTGAGGTGCCGTCAGGGAGGTGGCCACGCCTTCCCTGGGGGGAGCCAAGGTGGTGTGGTGAGCGGGGTCACGGGCCAGGGTGCTTCTGTGTGCCATCTCCCTGAGTCTGTAAATTGGGCTGACAGTGGTGCCCACCCGAAAGGGGTGTGGTTGGGATCCGAGAGAGAGCGTCGCTGCACTGCCACCCATGGAGGGGGCTGCATTTTATTGGCCCCTCATCCCTTTCTCCAGGGATCGAACCCCTGGTGGCTTAGACAGTAAAGCGTCTGCCCACAATGCGGGAGACCTGGGTTCGATCCAAGGGTTGGGAAGATCTCCTGGAGAAGGCAATGGAAACCCACTCCAGTACTGTTGCCTGGAAAATCCCATAGACGGAGGAGCCTGCTGGGCTACAGTCCATGGGGTCGCAGAGAGTCGGACACGACTGAGCAACTTCACGTTCACTTTTCATCCCTGTCTCACTCTGAGACAGGAAAACGGAGCGGGAGCGTCCTGGAGACAGTGTGTGGGACAGGGTACTGGAGACGTGTTGCTCAGCACCTCCACGTCTCTGCGCCTGACAGGTTGTGTCTGCCTCTCTCCCCCAAGGGAAGACAGGCTCTGCCCACTGGCAGCTGAAGATGACGCCATGGCGGCTGTGAAGTGGCCCGAGCCCCGCCGGCAGGCCGGCGCCCTGTGGGGATCTCCCGCTGCGGCCTGGTCTGACCACACTGAGGAGCCTGGCCGCCGGGGGCAAGTCTGCAGCGTCCCCATGTGGTTGACCGACGAGGAGGCCAAGGATGGGGACAGCTCTGTGTCGTCGGGCCGCCTCTCCGGCTCCTCGGGGGGCCACGAGTCGTGCACCCCTCCCCACAGGACTTGGACCGAGAGGGCCCCCCAGGTGCCGAGGCCACCGCGGCAGCCGAGAGAGAGCAACCCCCGGCTGGAGCAGCTGAGGGACAAGATCCGGGCCCAGGCCCAGCGGCAGGCCAGCTGCGCCTCGCTGGGCACCTCGACACCCTCCAGCGCCTCATACCTCTACAAAGCCCCCACACCAGCGCCCCGGAGGAAGGCCCGAAAGCCGTCAAACCCCCCGCCAGCCCCGGCCTACCCAGGTCAGTGGGGCAGCTCTCTCCAGGGACAGGCAGGAAGAGGGGAGAAAGTGATGAGATTGGGCCAATGCAGGCCGGGCCCCACCTGGGCTGGTGGCCCCCTGGGAGGCTGGGGCGGTGCGCCCCGCAGCCCTGGAGGGTCTCGGAGCCTGGGAAGCTGAGTGGAGACAGAGCCCTCCCGGGGCTGCGTGTGAGCTGGGTTTAAGCACGAGGAAGCATTGACTCATCCGGGACATGGAGACCGCCTGGTGGAAACAAGAAGGAGGGTGGGTGCAGGGGCAGGCACCTGGAGGCTGGAGGGTGTGCGAGGGGCATGGACAGGAGGAGGCCAGCAGGAGGCCCCCGAGGGGAGACTGCACTCAAACCAGGAGCTTTTGAGCGGCGGCCAAAGGAGGACCTTTCCTTGGACACTTCTTCACGGCCTCACCGTCCTCACGATGCCCCTTCTCCTGCTGCACCAGGCTCAGGCAGACTGTCTGCGCTGTGCTCAGTCGCTCAGTCGTGTCCGACTCTTTTTGACCCCATAGACTGCAGCCCTCCAGGCTCCTCTGTCCATAGGAATTCTCCAGGCAACAACACTGGAGTGGGTTGCCATGCCCTCCTCCAGGGGATCTTTCCAACACAGGGATTGAACCCAGGTCTTTCGCATTGCAGGTGGATTCTTTACCAGCTAAGCCACCAGGGAAGCCAAGGCCTTGGACATGGACTCCGTAGTCCACGGGGTGGCAAAGAGTCAGATGCAAATGAGTGACTCACTTTTACTTTCACTTCAGGCATCCTGAGTGGAACTGAAAGTGGAGTTGAAGAGAAGGCAACCCCTGGCCAGGGGCGCGAGGCCTCCAGGGTCTCCCTGAACCAGATCTCAGGTGAGTGGCCCTGTGGCCAGCCATCCCAGCACCCCCCACCCCCCTGGACACTCAGACCAGGTGTGGGCAGCATGGTTATGGAGCCAGCAGTCTCCAGGCAGCCTCTCTCTCACTCTGTGGGATTGGCTCTGTTACCTCCCCTCACCGAGGAGGATACTGAGGGTCAGAGAGGACCCCAGCTGTGAAGGGCCCAAGCAGGGATTTGCTCTCAGCCTGCCATTCTCTAGAGCCCACTTTCCAGTCACCAGGGAAGGAATCCAGATGGGCTCTGCAGGGCAGGCTGGGGCTCAAAGCACAGGGGCCCTGGGCAAGGACATCTGCTGGCTGAGCTGCTCTGCACAGCATGGTCACAGGCCGGCCACAGTCTGGGCTTGAGGCCGTTCAGCTCCCGTCAGCTCCTGGGCTTGCCGGTCTGTTCTGCAGGCAGAAGGCATTGCTAACCTGTCCCACAGATGACCTTGCCCAGCCTGGGAGAAGCTGAAGGGTCGACACTAGGCTGGCAGACTTCCAGATGGGGGAGGAAGGGTCCAAGGTCCCAGAGAACCAGTAGACTCTGGCTCACTCAGCAGGTAGGAGGGGTGAGTCTGAGTTGGGGTGAGTCTGAGTTAGGGTGTGGGGGGCGGACTGGAGCTGCTCCCAGGGCTAAGGAACCTTGGCATCACCGCCGTAGGATAGTTGGAAGGTTCTGGGCAGGGAGACCTCGGCAGGTCTGGGCATTGACTGCTTCCTCAGTTTGTGGGGTGGGCACCGGGTGGAGGGGCCGTCTCTATAGTCCAGCAGGATTCTGGAGACCCCAGAAAGGGGCGGGGAGAGGGCTCAGGAGCTGAGGTCAGGCTGCCCTGGAGGCCCGAGGCTTCGGGGGTCTCTGGCCAGGGTTTTTAAGAGTCAGGCCCTCAGGGTTCCGTCACCTATCCTAGCAGTGCTGTGGTGGGTAGGGTGGGATGAGGGTTGGTCGACATTTGAGTCTACATCCTCTGGCTGGCAGCCACAGACCCGCTTCCGGTCTGCCCAGCCAGAGGTGCAAGCCAAGTGCAGCCCCAGGTAGAGTGAGGGGTGCCAGCCGTGTGAAGCCAAGAAGCAGAGCCTCTCTCTGACCCAGCTCTGGCCTGATCGTGGACCCTGGCGGCTCCCCGGAAGTGGCGGTGGCCCGCGTGAACTCCCTGGTCTCTCCCCTTGGGGATAAAGGACCTCGATGGCCTTGGCTCATCCCACAGGTCATTGTCCCCGTCCCCCCACACGGAGGCTGCTGGGGCCTCTCGGCTAAAATCATGACCCGGCCATGGTCTCTCAGGGAGCTCAGTGCCCAGTGGCATCAGTCACCAGCCCCTCCTCATTTTAGAATCCTCTGGAAGCAGGGCATGGGTCAGGGCCTGGTCTTTTTTTTTTTTCAATTGTGGCAAAATACACATAAAGTTTAGAGATGAAGATTTGATCACTAGATTGGGAAGATCCCCCTGGAGTAGGAAATGGCAACCCACTCCAGTACTCTTGCCTGGGAAATCCCATGGACAGAGGAGCCTGGCGGGCTACAGTCCGTGGAGTCTTAGAGTCGGACACAACTACACACACACTGAGTTTACCATTTTTACTATGTTTATGTACAAAGTTACTTTGTTTCCAGGGGTTTGACCCCTCTAGGGACTTCATATGAGTGAAATCCAACGGGGTTTGTCCTTTCGTGAGAACCTAGGGCTCAAGGCTGCTCCTGTCGAGGCCGGAGGGACGGGCCAAGGCCAGGACCCAGCTGCTCTGCAGAGGCCTGGGAATCCCTGGGGCCTGACTCCTCTCTTGGCATGCTCCCCAGGCCTCCTGGGGACACGCTGGGCTGGGCTGGGCCGGGCCGGCTCTCACGGCTCACCAGCTGGGTGGCCGTTTGGTGTTTCCCAGATGCCGCCCCCACCCAGCAGGGTACAGAGACGAATGAGGCCAAACAGAGCGGGGCCAGGCCGAACACTGGCCTTTGGGCAGCCGGCCCCTGTGCCTGCTGCGGGACTTGGTTCTCCTGTCCCCGCCCATCCAGGTGGGGCAGCCCCGCCGTGCCAAGGCCCCTCTGGGTCTGGTGCACACTGCTTTCCCTGAACGTTCAGGAAACTAAGATCATGGCTTCCGATCCCATCACTTCATGGCAAATAGATGGGGAAACAGTGGAAACAGTGGCTGACTTTATTTTTCTGGGCTCTAAAATCACTGCAGATGGTGACTGCGGTCATGAAATTAAAAGACGCTTGCTCCTTGGAAGGTTTGTCTATGACAAACCTAGACAGCATGTTAAAGAGCAGAGACATCACTTTTCCAACAAAGGTCCGTATAGTCAAAGCTAAGGTTTTTCCAATAGTCATGTACAGATGTGAGAGTTGGAGCTTAAAGAAGGCTGAGTGCCGAAGAATTGATGCTTTCGGATTATGTTGCTGGAAAAGACTCTCAAGAGTCTCTTGGACTGTGAGGAGATCAAACCAATCAATCCTAAAGGAAATCAACCTTGAATATTCACTGGAAGGACTGATGCTGAAGCTGAAGCTCCAATATTTTGGCCACCTGATGCAAAGAGTTGACTCACTGGAAAAAACCCTGATGCTGAGGGAAGGAGAAGGAGGCAACAGAGACTGAGATGGTTAGATAGCATCACTGACTCAATGGACATGAATTTGAGCACACTCCAGGGGATAGTGGAGGACAGGGAGGCCTGGCGTGCTGCAGTCCACGGGGTCGCAAAGAGTTGGACACGACTGAGCGACTGAACAACCACCTCTCCCCGACGAGCCGATGTCCCATCTGGCTAGCTGCCTGCCACAGCTTTGCTTGTGGGCCTATCCAGTCATTTATTCACTCAACAAACACAAGTGCTGTGGGCCAGCTCGCATGCCAGGGGCTGTGCTCAGGGGCTCTGGGGGCTGGTGCACGGTCAGGGCTGTGAGGGAGGGTGAGGCGAGCCCAACCCTGCAGGGGATTTCCCCGGGGGGCAGGGGGCGGCATGCTGGGACAGTCAGGGGCTGGAGAGCAGGCTGATCGTGTGCTGTGTCGATACTCAACCTTCTCTCCCTTGCCTCCCTCTCCTCCTCTCGGTGAAGCTGCACAGGAGAAAACCAAAAGGATGAAAAGTAATTCTTGCAAAACAGAGAAGGCACCCAAGCCGCCTGCCCCTAGGAGAGCTGCCAAAGACACAGGTAGGGTTGGCCCCCGCAGGGCCCGGCAGGGGTTGGGGACAGAACATTAGGGTCCAGGCTCAGGAGGCGGGCGTGTGGCTCGTTTCCAGAGCCCAGACAGCGGGTGCTGCACTGGCTGCTGATGGACGTGCTTGCTTTCTCGTGACTCGGCATCGCCGGACAAGCCGTGGCCATTTTGCTGCCATCAACGGCGGGAAGCGTGACTGAGGGATGAGTCTCCCTGTCGCCTGGTTTGGAATGTAGACACTAGGCAGTGAGCCCGGGAGGCCGGCTTCCCCCTGGGGTGCCTGGTGGGAGGAAAGGCCAGGCAGTGCCCACCTCCCACAACCCCTTGGGGAGGATGCGTCAGCTGCCTGGGGGTTCTGTGCAGGGGTCGTGGTGGTGCTGGGCCACTCAGTCGCAGAGAAATTCCTAACTCAGAAGTCTCCCCTGAGGGTGGGTCTTGAGGTTGTGTCCAGCGAAGACCCAGCTGCCCAGCTGGCCGGTTCGTGGAGCTTGTGGGGTGAATGAGCTGGATGTGGGCTATGGGGAGCGGAGCGGGCAGCCTTCTTCTGGGCCTGCCTTCAGAACAGCCTGGGTGGGATGGGGTGACACGCTCAGGGCTGGGCTCCCTCTTCCCGTGTGTGCCAAGCACGCAGGCAACACCGGCTCATGTAAGTCCTCACAGCTCTCCTCGGAGGCAGACAGGCTTGCTCCCATTTTGTAGATGAGGAAACCGAGGCTCAGTTTCCTGCCTGCCTGGGGTCACACTGGCCAACCAGGCTTGGCTGTGGCCCTGTGCTCCCTGCCTGAGAGAGCCCAGCTGTGCACACTTGGACCCGCGCCTGGAAACCTGCAGGCCCACCCTCAGGGCCTGGGCTCTGGGACCACCGCACCACAGACTTTGGGGACACCAGTTGAGAGCCCCCCCAGGTGGGGAGAGCCCTGGGGGGCTGAGGTCTGCTCTGTGGGGACCCCGATCTTGCTCAGAGTCAGCAACACTGGTGTTGGCACTGTTTTTCAGCATCTCTGTGCCTCAGTTTCCCCCGGGCACGATATCGCAGTCCTGGAGGGGAGTGCCAGTGTGAGGTCTGCCCATGTCTTCAGATACCTGCCTCTTCTGCCCTTGGGCAGACCCACAGTTCCAGCGGGCTGAGTGACTGTCCTCTGTGCCTCAATGGAGGTGGGCCCAGAGCAATGTGGGGGCACGTTGGCGAAACCTCCACTGGATAGAGTGAGGGGTGCCAGGAGACAGGCCACCGAGCAAGCACAAAAATAACAATTTTCCGCATCATGTTCCCCCTGCTCCTGGACCGTGGGGTTTGTTTTATTTTAATGGCTCCTTTGAAAAATGACCTGCCTTCTGCCTGACACTGGGTCAGAAGGGCGTGCCACGGGCTGCATTCATCACCGTGACCGCCGCGCCGCCCTGCCGGAGCTGACCATTAGTCTCTGTCAGTGACGAAGTCACAGCTGGGCTAAGAAGAGATGAGTCTGGGTTCAGAGGTCAGAGCCACAGGACTTGGGAATTGGATGAATTAGAAATTTGCTGTAGTTAACAAAAAATTAAATCACAATAGTTATAAAATATTCATCCATCCGGGCTGAGGGAAAATGAAGCCCGATATTTAATTTCAGATTATAGCACCTTACTTTGCATTTTTTATCATAGATTAGGTTGGCCCTGGAACTTTGACAGGGCACTTGGGGACTTCATCCATTTCCACAGATTAAAAATCCTCTCGTAAAAAAATTAATTGCCATTAAACGGCTCTGCGGAAGGAAAAACGTGCCCACCAGGGCCCATTTATTGACCTGGACCCCTCTGGCCGGCTAATGGGGAAGCCAGTGATGTCGGGGCCTGCGGGTGGGGGTGCTCAGAGGGGCCTGCGGCCCCCTCCTCACCCAGCGTGGTCCCTGCTCAGGGCCCCACCCAGTGAGTGTGGCCTTTTTCGTGCAGAGCAACAGCTTTGGGATTCAGGATGCAGGACCCTCGCTGGGGAGCCCACCCCCCAGGTCCCCCTCATAGGTCAAACTCGGCAGGCAGGTGGACAGTCCCGGGCTCAGCCCTGGTCAGCAGAAGCCTGACCTTTCTGGGAAACTTCTGCAGTGGGGGTGACTGCTTCTCTTTTTCATCCTTGTGGAGAGATGCGTACAGATGGGGAAATTGAGGCACAGGGAAGTGGTCACTTGCTCAAGGCCTGTGGCTGGAGAATGGAGGAGCGGGGATTTAAATCCATGTCTTATGGCTCAGCTGGTAAAGAATCTGCCTGCAATGCAGGAGACCTGGGTTCGATCCCTGGATCGGGAAGATCCCCTGGAGAAGAGATAGGCTACCCACTCCAGTATTCTGGCCTGGAGAATTCCATGGACTGTCTAGTCCATGGGGTCACAAAGAGTCGGACACAACTGAGTGACTCTCACGTTTTCACTGGTTGGACAGGGGCTTCTCAGGTGGTGATGTTGGTAAAGAACCCACCTGCCAATGCAGGTGGGCCCGATCCCTGGTAGGGAAGATCCCCTGGAGAAGGGAATGACTTCTCATTCCAGTATTCTGGCCTGGAGAATCCCAGGGACAGAGGAGCCTGGCGGGTTATAGTCCATGGGGTCGCTGAGAGTCAGACAGGGCTGAGAGACTAACACTTTCCCTTTCCTGGGACTCAGGACACCAGCGCTCTCCGCCTCCGCTACCCCAGGAGCCTGGGGCGGAGGGCGTGGTCGCAGAGGGGGGCGTGTCTTGGAGGACTCTTCCAAGGGCGTGGCTTTGCAGAGGGCGTGGTCACGGCCTCGCTCCTTCCTGGGGCTTGGCCTCTAGGAGGCGTGGCCTCTGGGGGCGTGGTCTGCGTCGCCCTTCCCTTTCAGGGAGCTCGGTGCTCAGGCCTGTGTCCCAAGTCTCAGTCTGGGCTGGGGAGGGCGCCGAGTCTAGGGAGCAGGGTGTGCTAGGTGGGTGATCTCTGCGGTGAGGCGCCCTCTTCGAGCAGAAATGCCCCCAGGACAAGTCTTGGTCTGGGTAGTTTTGTTTTCCTGGGGCGCTGCCTGGGCTGGCTCCCTGCCGTGTGTGTGTGTGTGTGTGTGTGTGTGTGTGTGTGTGTGTGTGTGAGCGTGTGTGTGAGTGCTCAAGGTCAGCCACTGCTTCTGCCTCTGCCTCTGCCAGGGCCCTTATGGTTGGGTTTGTGATGATGGTGGGGCTGCTAATGGCATTTGGTGAGGGTGATTTGGGATTACGAAGTAAAACCTTGATAAATGATGTTTATGACGTGATGGCATTTATTAAAGAAAGTGTTTATGTTTGGGATGTGGCAGCTGTCTGTTTCCACACACTGTCCGGGCCCCTCATCCTGCCGCCCTGGGTGGCTTTGCTGCTGCCAAGATCTTAGCTTTCTCTGCCCAACAAAGCCTGGGCTGGGGAGGGCGAATAAAAAAGCCAAATAGAAACAGATGGAGCCAGTTTGGAGGAAATGGAAGGGTGGCTTTAATCCTCCGTGGGAGGAGGTGGGGAACACAGTAGGTCTGCGCCTCGAGAACTGTGCCCCACTTCCATGAGGAATCTGGGGATCGCATAGAGGAGGGCTCACAGTCAGGGGTCGGTGCTACGGAACAGAGACGTGAGGATCCTGTATTCTTCTTCCTGTTCCTCTTGCACTGTTTCAAAACCGGTCACAGGCTGGTGTCAGTAGCCCAGTGGCTGGGCCCTTTGTCCTTCTTGTGTCGTACTGTGACCTCCTTCCTGTAATGCAAAAAGAGACCTCCGAGAGGTGGTCTGCAAAAGAGTGCTGTAAAGGGGAGCACCAGGAACAGGAGGTGATCAGCACAGCGTTAAAGGATAGTAGGGCTTCCCTGGTGGCTCAGACAGGAAAGAATCTGCCTTCTGCGCAAGGGACCTGGGTTCCATCCCTGGGTCAGGAAGATCCCCTGGAGAAGGGAATGGCAACTCCCTCCAGTATTTTTGCCTGGGGAATCCTGTGGACAGAGGAGCCCCGTGGGCTACAGTCCATGGGGTCACAGAGTCAGACACGACTGAGCGACTCACACTGTAGGATAGTAGGTTCAGAACGAGCTCCTGCGGAGTCAGAGGGCAGAAAAGCAACCTCGGTTGCAGACTACAGGCTAGGGACAGCTGAGAACGCGGAGTGATCACGCCTGCTCACTGTTCTCTTCATCTTCTTTGTTCTCAGGAAAGGAAAGAGAAGTTCAGCCTTCTATTTCCCCTTTTCTCGGCAACAGCTTCCTTGATTCCCACCCTGATCCCCGCTCTCACCAGATTAAAAACAAATTAGTTTCCTCTGGTTCAGGGCAAGTGATTACCGACAGTGCCGCCCCCGCCCTGCGAGCTCTGGGTGTGCGAGCGATTGTCTTTGCTTCTGACCAGCCTTTACAGAGCACGTGCGGTGCTCGAGGGCCTGCGTTCTGTGTTTTACAGAGAAATCCATAGGGAGTACGTTTTATTACCCCTGAGGGCCAGAGAAATCAGGTCACACGTCCAGGTCATCCTGAGACTCAACTTCGCCCAGGATGCTGGCTAATGGCTGGGGTGTCGCCCAGCGCCAGAGTGGCCTGGACCCAAGTGTTTTCACCCTGTCCCCTCCAGGAGCGTGTGACCTGGTCTCCTGGCTCTGTGAGGAGCTGCCAGCCTTCCCCTCTGGGCCGGCACGCGGAGGGCCCCGGGCACTTGGCTGTATATGTGTTTTCTCTTTAAGATTCTGAGTTGGTGGGTGTTCATGCCTGGAGGAAAGGACAAGCCCTGGTGAGGGTGTGCTGGGGCCCCTGCCCGCCCTCCCCAGGCTCCAGAGCAAGATCCCCTCGAGAGACCAGGCCCCCGTGGCAGAATTAGGTACCTCGTGCCTCCACCTGGACTCTGCTCCGCTCCGTGTGGCATCTTGGGGGTGGGCGCTGGGGTAGAGACGCCCAGGCGGCAATGGCATTGGGGTGCAGGTGTGGCACCCATTCCCCCGGAGACCTGTCAGACACCCACCAAACCCACCAGCATACAGGGGCTTCTGGGACTCGCTGCGTTTAAAAAAAACCAAAAAGAGGGCTTCTGTCCCTGAGAAGCAAATTTCTGCTCCTGGAAGGCAGGGCATGACCACCAGGCTGTCCTGACTTAGAGAATGCAGGCCTGCAGCCACAGTGGCTCCCAGGAGACGTCTGTCACCCGCACCCCCCGACACACATACTCAGTTTTCGACATGTTCAGAGAGGGTGGCTCTGTGCCAGACGCCTGGGCACAGCTGTGAGTCACCCAGACGTGGCATCTGCCCCCAGAGGGCTCCTGCGAGTGGATGTTGAGAGCAGAGCCAAGATGGGGGGTCTCTAGGGGGGCTCTGCGCCTCCTGGCAACCCCGCGACTGCCTGTCTTTGCAGATCACGGGAAGAAGGTTGGAGCCACTGAGAGCTCCCCTGTCCACCCCCAGACGCCAAGTCCAGCCTCTGTCCACAGTGACCTGCAGATGCCCTCAGACAACGTGCCCACCCTGGCTTCCCGCGATCCACCCGTGAACGTCCAGGCTGCTATGGCCGTCCTTCGAGACCTCCGCCAGCAAATCCAGGCCGGGCTGGAGCTGGCCCAGACTCGCCACACGAGCCGAGGACTGGAGCTGCATGGCCTGGCAGGGAGGAGGCGGCCAGGCCCCTGGAAACCCCCAGACGTCAGGGGTGCCTTCTGGAAGAGCCCTGGGGCCCCGACGGACAGGCTGCCCACCTCTGAGAGGGCTGGGAGCCTCCCTGCTGCACAGCGCTGGAGCCCTGTGGCCGGGTGGGAGTCCTATCCACACAGGACCTGGGTGGCCCCAGGACGGGACACCTCCTTCCAGAGATGCGTGAGCCCCACCGAAGGGCCGAACTCCTTCCCGCAGCGGCCCTGGAGCGCCTCGGCCAGGCAGGCCTCCTGCCCACCAAAGACCTGGGCTTTCCAAGGACGAGACCCCTCCTTGCAGAGGCCTGGGAGCCCCACCGAAAGGTGGGTCCCCTTCCTGCAGCGGTCCTGGAGCGCCTCGGCCGGGCAGGCCTGGGGTCCACAGAGGGCCTGGACTGCTTGTGAAGACGCGGCAGACCCCGCCCCGAGGCCGTGGAGCCCTCTGGAAAGGCTGAGCCAACCCACCTGGCGGCCCTGGAGCACCTCCTTCACACAGGGGCCCAGCCCCCTGTATCAGGGCAGGGGTCCCCTGCGGACCCCCTCAGGGGCCAAGCTCGCCTGGCCGAGGCCCAGCCAGGGTGCCCTTCGGAAAGCACCTGAGAAGGAGAATGAGGTGCGGCCACCTCGGCCTTGCCCCAAGCCCCGGGGGACCCTGGGCCCCCTCCACGGCTCCGAGTCCCTGCGTGAGTTCATGCGCCAGAAGACTGCAGCCTGGCGGCGGCAGGCCCTGGAAGAAAAGGCCTCGGCCATGCGCTCGCTGGAGCTCAGAAACCAGAGGCTGCAGGGTGCCCACAGGAAGCAGAGGGAGGCCGTGCTGGGCAGAGCCGTCCCCGTGGTCTCCCAGACGACCCCCGGCATCGTGACCTTCGTCCCGCACGCGGCACAGTCCAGGGTATGTGGCAGCTCAGACACCCGGCTCCCCTGGCCTCCATGGGGCTTTGCGGGGACCCCATTGCCTCTGTCTCTGCCCGCCCTCCCCCTAGAAGGGACCAGCCTGTGATTCCCGCGGAGGCCGGGGCCAGCTCCGAGGCTGAGACAGGGTCTGGGGTCTTGTGGCTGGGCTGGGGCTGACAGCATCCTTCTCTGCTTTAGGATCTGGAAGCCGCCGCCGGGCCGGGGGCGCCGGTGCTGCAGTGGAGCAAGGTGACTTCCGGTATGGTACTGGGGGACCAGGAGGCCCCGGGCAGGTGGGTGTGAGGGGCCGGGGCTGGGCTTCCTGGGGGGGCTCTCCTGGGCAGGGGTTGGCTTGCTCTGTCCAGAGCTGCACAGAGCCTGTGATCAGGGCTGCGTTGGTTTCCACTGAGGTGAGATTGCTGTTATGTAAAGTTAACGTTTATAAGCTGAGCTATTCAGGGGCCCTTAGCACATTCACAATATTGTGAAACCAACCACCACCTCTGTCTAGTCCCAAAACATTTCATCACCCAAAAGGAAACCCAGTTCCCATTCTCAGGCACCCCCCCACTCCTCCCCTGAGCCCCGAGGCCCCTCCATTCCTCCCCTGAGCCCCAATCTGCTGTTCATCCTTATGGATTCACCTGTTCTTTCTTTTTTTCCCCCATGTACTGTACAGGAGGTCCTTGTTGGTTATCCATTTTAAATACAGCAGCATGTACATGTCCATCCCGAGCTCCCTAACTATCCCTTCCCCTCATCTTTCCTCTGGGCAACTGTAAGTTCATTTTCTGAGTCTGTGCGTCTCTTTCTGTTTTGTAAGTAAGTTCCTTTGTGTCATTTCTTTTTAGATTCCTCATATGAGGGATGTCACACGATATTTCTCCTTCTCTGTCTGACTGACTTCACTCAGTGTGACAATCTCTACGTCTATCCCTGTTGCTGCAGGCGGCATTATCTTATTGTTTCATGGCCGAGTAACATTCCATCGCATATACCTACCACATCTTCTTTATCCATTCCTCTGTCGATGGACACCTAGGTTGCTTCCGTGTCTCAGCTGCAATGAACACTGGGTTGCATGTATCCTTTTGGATCACGTTTTTTTTTTCCAGATAAATGTCCAGGACTAGGGTTGCCCAGGACTATGCTATGCCCAGGACATAGGGTCATATGGTAGCTCTGTTTTTAGGTTTTTGAGGAACCTCCATACTGGACTCTGTAGTGGTTGTACCGATTTACATTCCCACCAACAGTGGAGGAGGGTTCCCTTCTCTCCACACCCTCTCCAGCATTTGTTGTCAGTGGATTTTTTTATGATGGCCATTCTGGCTGGCTGGATTCACCTCCTCTGGTGTCTCACATCAGTTGAGACAGCACAGGGCCTCTGTGCCTGACTCCCTCCTCTGAGCGTGTTTTCCAGGTTCATCCATGTTGCAGCCTGCGTCAGGACTTCCTTCCTTTTTATGGCTGAGTAATATTCCACTGGGGCATCCCCCACATTTTGCACACCCGTAGTCAGCTCATGGACTTGTGGGCTGTTTCCCTCTTTCGGCCGCTCTGATTGAAACATCTAAGCACCTGTTTTCAGCTCTCTTGTGCATGCACCCAGGAGGAGAGTTGTCCGGTCACGTGGTACCTCTGTGTCTCACTCACGGAGGCACTGCTGGGCTGTATTGGCTGTGACCACACCATTGTGCATCCCCCCGAGCAGCGCAGGAGAAACCGTGTCTCCCGTCCCCGCCACACCTTCCTATGCTGCCCCCTCGCTGACACTTTCTCTTGGCTTTCGCTGCAATGTGCTTTCCTTTCTTGGCGGCAGCTGTGCAGGCGGCGCTTCCCCCGGCAGCATTGAAGTGCAGGGTGGGAGCCCTCCCGCCACCTTTCTGGGGGACTGAGCGTCCAGGCTCCCCGGAGGCTGCCCTTCCCAGTGCTCGTCCCCACGGCGAAGGGCTGTGGGCAGTGCCCTGGGGGCTTCCGGCCAGGGCCAGCCACTTACTGGCCACCTGCCTGGTGACAAGGGTAGGGCAATATGACGAGGAGCTCACAGCCGGGTTCCAGGAGTGTCATCCACTTGTGGCCGGGGGGGAGGAGCGGACCCAGACGGGCTGAGGACAGGGGTCCCCGCAAGGCACTGCCCCACCAGGAGCTGCCTGCCCTGGGCTCACTCTGAACCTGTGTCCTGGGTGTGCCTTTGGCAGCCAGCGTTCTGGGAGGGGGCTTTGGGCTGAACCCCTTGGAGCTCAGCACCCACCCCTCTTTGCAGCCGCTCACCTCAGTGGATTGGACACCCTCCCCTGACCCCTGGCTCCTGGAAGTTTCTCTCTCTGGCTCCCTTTTGCTTCATTTGTTTTAAAAGTGCACGTCCCTGAGCCACATCCCCAGATTCAGGGTCCACAGGGCAGCCCGGGGTCTGCATCTCTTTTTAACTTCTCAGGGTTGGTGTCTGGTCACACCCAGACGAGGACACAGGTGCAAAGTGAACATGCACACTGAGCGTGCGTGTCGCCTGCTGCCCCTCGGGCAGCCCCCACCGGACAGGCTGCAGGGGTCCTCGCTGCGCGGCTCCTTCAGCTGGACACGATGCTGAGGGATGTCCATCTCCGTGGGTGGGGCGGCTCTAGGTCCTTCATCTTGCTTTGCTGTGTCCTTTTTTTTCATTTACAAACATTTCACTTAAAATACACATAACATCCCCTTCATGGACCACAGCCTTGTCACGGTGAAGAGGCTTGCAAAACTCAGTGAAGCTATGAGCCATGCTGTGCAGAGCCACCTGGATGGACAGGTCATACTGAAGAGTTCTGACAAAACGTGGTTCACTGGAGAAGGGAATGGCAAGCCAGTCCAGTGTTCTTGCCTCGAGAACACCATGGACAGAATGAAAAGGCAAAAAGATAGGACACCAGAAGACGAGCTCCCTTGGGTCAGAAGGTATCCAATGTGCTACTGGGAAAAGGCAGAGGGCAATTACTAACAGCTCCAGGAAGAATGAAGTGGCTGGGCCAAAGCAGAAACAACGCTCTGCTGTGGATGTGTCTGGTTGGTGAAGGTAAAAAGTCAGATGCTGTAAAGAACCATATTGCATAGGAATCTGGAATGTTAGGTCCACAGATCAAGGTAAATTGGACGTGGTCAAGCAGGAGATGGCAAGAGCGAATATCAAAATCCTAGGCATTAGTGAACTAAAATGGACAGGAATGGGAGAATTTAATTCAGATGACCATTACATCTACCACTGTGGGCAAGAATCTCCTAGGAGAAATGGAGTAGCCCTCATAGTCAATTAGAGTCTGAAATGCAGCACTTGGAGGCAACCTCAGCAACAACAGAAAGATCTTGGTTCATTTCCAAGGCAAACCATTCGATGTCACAGTCATCCAAGTCTATGCCCCAACCGCTGATGTCGAAGAAGCTGAAGTTGACTGGTTCTATGAAGACCTACAAGACCTTCTAGAACTAACACTATAAAACGATGTCCTTTTCATCAGAGATTGGAATGCAAAAGTAGGAAGTCGAGAAGGCTGTGTTTTCATTCTGTTGATTGGGTCTTTTGACACATACATGTTTTTAATTCTGAAGTAGCCCGAGTTGCCTATCTGTTGTCTTGTTACCAGTGCTTCTGGGGTCATATCCAAGAAATCACTGCCAGCCGGGCTCCTTCCTTCTAATAGGTGTGCGCGGTCCGTCGTGATCACCACGGTCACAAATGGATGAAGTGAATAGACACTGAGCCTGGCCCGGAAGCTGCTTCCACATGCATCCCTGCACACGCGTGTCTCCCACGCACATGGAAATGATCACCCCCCCCCAGGCTGACCCCTGTCCCTTCTCTCCCTGCAGCTTCTGCCTGTGTTTGAACAGAGCCTTGAACCCCACCAAGACTCTGGAGGTGGGAGGCCCCCAGGATGGCTGGGAGGGCACACCCTTGCTGATGCCAGCCAGCTCCTCCCTGGGGCCCCTGAAGTTCCAGGACCTGAGTACGCACTGCCAGAGCCCGGGTCTCTGCATTTACCTGGACCCTGAGGAGTCGGAGCGCCTGGGCATGCCGGGCCCCCTGCACTTCCGGTACAAGCAGGCCCGGCTGCAGGCCCTGGAGACCATGGCCAACATCCTGAAGCAGCGGATCGATGTCCTGACGGACAAGCTGCGCCGCTCCGAGGCAATGGACGCACTGGTGGGGCCTGGCCCAGGCCTGCTGCCCTCCAGCTCCAGCACGCCGGCCTGCCCCGGAGCCCTCGTGCCCAATGTGGGCCAAGGGGTGCCTGGGGACTGGGCAGGGCTGCAGGCCAGGCCGCTTCTCTGCACCCCTGGCTTCCTGGACACGGAAACGGTGCGCTGGAGCCCTGGCTGGGAGCGGCTGCAGAGTGCGAGCCCCAGGGCCCGCCACGTCAGCGAGCCCATAGGTAGGGCTACCCCCAGGCCCTGCCGGCAGCCAGGGGACCCCCACTTTCTCCTTGCCCCGGGTCTCTTCCCCTCCCCAGCAATTGTCCCTCTGTGCCTGCTGTTGCCCCCTTGCCTCTGGAGGGGGAGGGGTGGGCCCCAGTCCTGAGGTTGATGTCCTGCCCCCTCCCCACCCCGGCTCTGCAGAGGGGCGAGAACGCAGGACCCCTGTGCCTCCTGCCGTGGGGATGTGGGGGGACCATCTCACTCCCTGCAAAGCGGCAGCCCCTCCCCACCCTGCCAGCCTGTAGGAAGTGAAGTCCCGGTGCTTCTCTCTCGAAAGGTTTCACGGACAATGGACGCTCCGAGCTGGACGGGAGGCTGGCAAGAAACGTGGCTTCTTTCCAGGCCCTCAGCCCCTTCGCAGGGAGGTAAGGCTGGGCGCTGCCCTCAAACGCCCTTGTGCCCCTGGGGTGGGCGCAGCCGGGCGGGCAGGGTGACACAGCTCCTGGCCTGTCCCGGGGGAGACGCGGGCCTCGGACGCCTCTGGCTGGGCTGTGCGCAGTGGGCCACGTGGGCCCCCAGTCGCCCAGGCGTTCCCGGGTGGTTGGCAGGCTGGTCGTGTGCGGGGCGTGTGGAGGCAGGGGGCCCTCCATCTAGGTCTCTTGCCAGTGTCAGATCCTCAGGATCACCTGCCTACAAGCCCTTGAACAGGCCTGTCTCCAGCCCTGACCTTCTCCGGGGCCACTTCACGCGGGTCCCTTTTCATCAGTGGTTACGGACGGATGACCGGCCGGGGGCAGGGGCACCGGGGGCCCTCAGCAGCCCCGCTGTCCACCCGGCCAGCCCAGCCCGGGCCCATGAGGCCGCCTTAGCAGTCACCGTCCCGGGGACGCTCTGCTGGGCCCAGCCTCACAACCAGGCCCCCCGGCCGTGTGGCTGTGGCCACCCCTGGCCTCTCTGTCCCCCAGCTCATCGCTCCCCCCAGCAGCCAGTGTCGCTGCCCAGTGCCTTCAGCCCTGGGGCCCTTGTCGGCCCCTGGACTTCACTGAGCAGCTGTGCCCCATCTCCTCCTGGAAGGACTGCCTGCTCCCACCCCAAGAACCATTCCTTCAGCCCCACTGCCTGGCAGTTCCCGCAGGCGTGGGTCCCTGATCAGCCCTCCTCCCCGGCCAGCAGTGCCCTCCTGACCCCCAGCCCCACTGGCCGCCTTCCCAGTGCTGCCCCAGAAGGGTCTCAGACACCCTGGCCTCGCCCCTCTGTCCTGGGGCAGCCATCCCCCTCCCGCCCCACCGGGCAGCCCCTCGCAGGATGCCCCCTCACCTCGTGCGGCCACAGGTCCTCTGTGACTTCAGGCTCCACGGCTCAGAGCCAAGGGGGAGAGGGGGTTCCAGAGGGGGTCAGGCCAGTGGCGGGGGGGTTCCCAGAGGGCTGGCCAGAGACACGGGGAGGGATCCTCACCACCCGCTTCGCCAGGCATGTCCTGGGCTCGGTGCCCGGTTTGGGGCTTCAGGGGGCAGCCTGGGAGTGCAGTGCTCGTGAACAGAGAGGACAGTGGAGGGTGGAGACTGTGGCCATGGTCAGAGAGCCAGGAATCCAAGTGGGGCGGGGGAGGCCCTCGCACGGGGCGGGGGGTGGTCAGCGCAGATCCCAGGCCTGTGCTGAAAGCACACGCCACCCCCAGCCTGCGTCCTCCCTAGGAGGTGGAGGCTGCCCGTAGCACCCGATTCCCCCAGCGCTGCCTCTCCCCTCCCCTCCCCGGCCCAGCCTCAGTCAGGTTGTGACTTTGTGCGTGTGCTCAGTCGTGTCCAACTCTTTGCGACCCCGTGGGCTGTAGCCCGCCGGGCTCCTCTGTCCGTGGGATTCTCCAGGCAAGAGCACTGGAGTTGGGCTGCCGTGCCCTCCTCCAGAGGGTCTTCCCGACCCAGGATCAAACCCAGGTCTCCTATGTCTCCTGCGTTGGCAGGCGGGTGCCTTGCCACTAGCGCCCCCTGGGAAGCTGGAATGGAATTGTGGCCACCAGTAGGGGTCAGCATTGGGCCAGACTGGGCCGCCTTCAGCCCCTGCCCTTCCCTCCTGCTCCTGTCTAGACCTTGAGAAGGGGAGGCGGGATGGGAGGCTCCAAGGTGGACAGCCTACATCTGTACGTCCCCGCTGCTAGATGGCCAGCAAGGTCCTGTGGGCTCATCAAAGGTCTCAGAGCCGGGGAGCCTGGGCACGTGGCACCCCCCAAGTCATAGACCCTTCCCACCAGGCGCACGGTGCCCCCTCCCCACCACCTCCTGCAGCCTGCCCAGGCAGGGAGAGACCACAGAGGTGGAAGTCGTTCAGAGCCATGCCCTGGACGGCCCAGCGCCCTTGGAGCCCAGGATCGGGGCCTCCTCAAAGGCCCCTGGCCCGGCCCCGCCTTCTAAACTAGCCACTCACCGCTCCCCGGGGGCTGCTTTGCAGCCGTGCCTCTGCACACCTCCGTCGGTGCCCTGTGAGTCCTAGGCTGTAGGGCACAGCTCCGCTCCCCAGGGCCTGGCCCATCCTGCCGCCTCTCAGGCCTGTTCCTGAGTCGGGGTGGATCTCCTCCACCAAGTCCTTTCCCTGCTGGGACCGCAGTGCTCAGTGGCTGGGTGGGGACAGAGCTTGCTACCAGCATCAGGTGGTGGGGACACTAGGGCTTCCCGTCCTGCCCCTCAACCCCCGACGGAGCGGGGGCCCCTGATGCCCACCGGTCCACCCCCAGCCCGTTTGGAAGGAAGGATGGGAGAGAGTGTGGCCCAGCTGTGTGCCCGCCGTCACCCCACAGGCCTCCCTGAACCTCAGGCACTTCTTTCAGCACCCTGAGAGGTGTGTGCTCATCCCTATTTTACAGATGGGGAAGCTGAGGCTGGCGGAGGAGCAGTGACCTGCTTAGGGGGAGGACAAACCGAGGTTCAGACCCAGGGCTTGGACTCCAGAGCCCGTGGTTTTTCCGCTACACCTCCTCCCTGGCCAGTGGTTCTCAAATTGTTCCTCGGGAGCTCGTTAGAAAATGCAGCATCTTCTCTCCCATCCCGGCCCTCCTGAGTCTGATATGCTGGGGGTGGGCCCCATGATCAGGTGATTCTGGTGAGAACCACTGCCCTAGAAAAAAAGCTAGACCTGTGGTCAGCAAGCCACAGCCCCCAGGACCCACCAACAGTCTTTGTAAATAAAGTTTTATTGACGCGCAGCCACACTCATCATATTTACACAGCGAGCGTGGCTACTTTCCTGCCACAAAGGCAGAGCTGAGTGGTTTCCGTGGAGACAGAGACCCGGGGGCCCACAGAGCCTGAACACCGATGGTCTGTCTCTCCGCGGGAAATTCTGCAACACGTGATGTAGATAATGGAGGGCGACTGGCTTGGGGACTGATGGCCTTGGAGGACACGGCTCCGTCCTGCCCTTTGCTGATCCCAGGTGGGGGTTACTGCACCCCCCAGGTACTGGGTTGGGAAGGAGGGAGCAAGAGAGTCTGGAAAAGACCCTGCAGCCACCTTGCCCCCCATGCCTCCATGCCCACACATTCCTGGAGCAGCCCCTGTCGCCACTCCCTCTAGGAATCCTCCTCCCCTGACCGTCGGAGCCCGCGGTCAGTACTCCCGCCCCAGCACCACTGGGGCCATCCCGGGATCAGCCCCTGGGCCAGCCCCTCGCCTTCGCAGCGTCTCTCGTCTCAGTCCCAGGCCTGCCGCCTCTTGTGGAACAGTCTTCTTATGCCACCTCCCCTGCGGGGTCAGGGGCTAAGCATGGCAGATGCTCCGCAAACACCTGTGACTGTGGGCCCGGCGGGGCTGGAGGAGGCCGCGTCTCCATGGCCCAAAGGCGTGGCCGTGTCTTTAGTCACTCGAGCAGGTCGTGGGTTGGGTTGCAGGAGAGAGAGGCACATACACTGATGAGACGTGAAGTGAGGCGGGCTGTCAGCACCACATGTCCGAGCCCAGCACACGCGTCTGAGCCGCAGGCCCCTAACCCGGGGAAGCTGCCGCCCACCTGTGCTCAGCGGCTCACCCGCCCCACCTGGGCTGCTACCCTCTCAGGAGGGGCCCAGGCCACGCCTTCCTCCTCTTCCCGTGGGCAGACGTGCCAGGCAGCTCGCCCTGATGGAGGGCAGGTCTCTGACTCCAACCAAACCAGTTTGACTCCAGCCTTCTTGGTCGCCCGGCCGGCTGAGGTCCCTCTCCGACCAGGGCTGCAGTGCAGGGCTCAAGAAGACAGTGGTGGAGTTAGAGCTCAGCTGTGGGCCCTGCTCCCCGTGGGCCTGGCGGACAGTGCCCCCTAGCTGATGGCCAGTGGGGCGAAGATGAAGGACATGCCCGTCATGAAGCAGATGAAGGACTGTGCCTGTCACCCCAGAGCAGGCACTTTGAGCGAGCAGACCGAAGACAGGCGAGGGCTTTTGGGCAAAGGATATTCAGACACGGGCCCCAGCCCTGGACAGTAACCGTGGATGCCAGGCGCTCCTGCCAGGAGCTGATCCCCCCGCAGGAGCGAGCACTGAGCCCCAAGTCACTGCTCACAGATCAGGCCCTGCTGAGCCAGGGGATCCTGCGGGGGCAGCCACCCCCTGGGCCTCCGGTCCCAGCCCCAGCCCCTCTTTGGGCCTTAGGTCTCCCTGGACGCTGGGCCTGCAGGAGCCCAGCCTCCTGGCCCTCCCCCAGCCCCCAGCTGTCTCCTGCCTCGAGGGTGTTCACTGCTCACACGGGTGTTTGTGTATCTCCAGCTCACTCGGGGTGCCGGCCACGCCAGACCCCCGCGGCGGCTCCCTGCGGCTGGAAGAGACGCACTCGGCCAGAGGGGCAGGCTTGGTTGCGCCCTGGACCCTCCGGAGCTGTGGTAAGGGCGAGCCTGTGGATAGGCCCTGGGCTGACTGGTCAGGTGGCCAGGGAGGTCCTCTGGGGACCCCCTCCACTGCCTGATGCTCGGCGAGGCTCTGGGTGTAGAGGTCCTTCCTTACGTGGAGCATATCCACGCGTCGGTATTAAAGCTTTCTGGAGGCTTTCGGGGCCGGCCGCTTGCTCTGTGCTCCTGCCACGCCTCTGTCCTGACTTGACCCTTGCCCTCATGAGGGTTGAAGGCTTGCTTCATCCATAGCTCTGCTCCTGGGGCCCAGCCTTCTGCCTTCTCTTCTGCCGCCAGAGGGTTTTTGTTTCTGGTTACAGCTGAGACTTGCCCAGAACCCTGGAGCTGGTGCACAGCTGGAGCTGTGGGGGTGGGGCGCCCGCCAGGTACCCTCCTGGGTTCAGGCCTTCGTCCTGGCAGCGTGCAGAGTAGGGCATGAGCCGGCCTGTGGGATGCTCTGCCCAGTGGGGCTCAGAGAGGGGGACAGATGGAGGGCTCTGGCCTGGCGCTGGGGACCAAGCGCTGTTTGGAGAGGTCTGGGATGTGCATCCGTTTTATCCTTTTTCAGTTGGTTTTCTCCAAAATAAGAATAAGACGTGCTCACATCTGTAGGAGAACTGGGCTCCTGCAGGTGCATTCAGAGTGAACCCTGACCCCTGCCCTGCTCAGGAGCAGCCCCAAATAAAACCTCCTTACGGGCCCAGCAGAGTTGCCCGTCTCACAAGGAGGGCGGTGAGGCCTGTGGGGTCCGGTGGCCTGTGAAAGGCCTGGGGGGCAGTTAGCAGTCCCCCAGACCTCCCAGTGCCCGGGGGAGAGGCGGGCAGGAGGAATTTCAGCCTTGCGCTTTGGCGTCCCACCGTCCTGGGCTCAGAGCTGCCACTAGGCAATGGGGGTGTGGAGGACCCCTCATGAATGAGCAGCTTCCCAAGGCGTTACCCGCAGCGGTGCCTCCAAGAGACACCTGCCCCTCCCTGGAAGACAGAGGGCCCCGAGGCCAGGCTGGGCAAGAGGCGGGGAACAAAGCCCTCTGCGGACCAGGGGTGGGCACGTGTGAGCACGTAGATACATGTGTGTGTGTTGGGGGTCCCAGGCCCTCTGAGAAGGAGGGCTCTGTGTCACTCCATCCGGCAGTCAACCTCCCCGCACCGGCCCAAGGTCTGGGAGACCCTCCCAGCCTGGGGAGGGGGCTGCCCAGGAGCTCGCTAGTCTCTTGGCTCACCCTCCCTCTGCTCACTCAGCACCAGCTCGCTGAGGACCTGCCAAGCCTGGCATGGACCGGGCACCAGGCCCTGCCCTCAAGCAGCCTGCCTTTTAGGAGGTGGTGGGCAATCAAAAGATGCCCCAATGACCACTGCAGCTGTCAGATCCTGGGCAACCAATGCCCAGGGGGAGAGTCTGCCCAGAAGTGGGTGGACGCTTCCAGCACCAGTTTCCAGGAAGTGTGGCCCAGTGAGGGGCATGAGCTGTCTGGGTGCCCAGGACAGGCTGGGACCAGGACTTGGGCTCAGATGCCAGCTCTCTGTCCACCCCTCTCCGTCGTCTTGGCCGAGCAGGAACTGGGAGCTAGGGCGCCTCTGACTCGGGCAGCCCTGGCCCCTTGGGACCATCAGCTGTGCCTGGTCTGTCAAACGGGGTCACACTGGGACTCAGGGCCCGAGACAGAAAGCAGTGGGCCGGGCAACAGCAGTGCCCTTGGCCTCCACTCCTGCTGGTCTGCAACGCCAGCCCACTCTGTCCTCTTGGGCTGCACAGCCCATGTGTGCCCTGTACTTGTGTCTGCCCATGCAGGGTGGGCCATGCCCGGGGTGGTGGCAGGGAGGTGGTACAGTGTCTCTGGGGAGAGCCAGACCCACCCAGATCCCATGGGGAGGGCAGACAAGGGCATCCTCCTCTCAGCATCCCAAAGGGAAGGGCCGTCCGCTGCTGGTGGACAGGACGCCACGTCTGGACCGTGGAGCACGTGTCAACGGTGGGAATGGTGCGAGCTTTCCCATGAGTCACCACTCGAGTGGGTAGCCTGGGTGGGGTGCCAGGGGAGGGCAAAGGAAAACAGATCAGCAGCTCCTTTGTGCCGAGCTACCTCTTCCCCAGGGGTGCCTCTCAGCGGGCAAGGGGCTGGGCCACAGACCTCCCGAGGAAGGAGGGGCCTGGTGCGAGGGTGCCTGGCTGCAGCCCGCCAGGGGGCTCCCGCTCCCCCGCTGTGCCCCCCAAGTAGCAGAGCCGAGGCAGGTGCTCCTCCCCAGCTCGCCCCCTACCACAAAGACAGCCTCCTGGAGCCTCTGAGGTCTGTGTGGGCAGAGCTGTGGGCCAGGCCCCCATCCCCCACTTGGCTGAACCCCAGCAGGCCAGGTGCCAGGCCAAGTGCCGGGTCTTCCAGAAAAACCTGCTCCTCTCCCAGCTCTGCCTGCAGGCCGCCTTGCTGGGAGGCCAAGAGCCAAGCAGGATCTCAGCAGCCCACCACCAAGCAGCGAGCACAACCCAGAGTACAGGCGCTGTGCACTCCCACCAGACGCCTCCTCCAGGAAGTCTCCCGGATGACACGGGCTGGGTCGGGTGCTCTGCTCGCCCGTCTCAGCGTGCTTGGTGGGAGTGAAACTCACGTGTGTGCCTCTGTCTCTGTGGGCCACGAGAACCTGAGGGTCCGGCTCTCCTTGCAGCCCCGGCTCCTGCCTGGCCAGGTGCTTGGGGAATATTTGCTGAATGCGTGAATGACTTCCTAAAGGCCCCGAGGCCCCCTGGGCCTGTCTGTGTCACACATGGCAGCCCACTGGTGTCACCCTGCCTCCAGGCAGGTCCCAAGCTCATGCCCCTGTTCACGGAAGAGGAAGCCAGTGCCCAGAGAGGCATAACCCCCACCGCCTGACAGTGAATGGCAGAGCGGGGACTGGGGCCCAGCCTTTCCCACTGGCAGCAGCGCCAGCCCAACAGAACTTTCTGCAGTGACAGAGATGTTCTAAGTTCTGGGCCGTATGATCTGGCGCCCAGCAGCCACGTGTGGCTGTGGGGGCCTCTGGGACACGGCCAGAGCTACTGAAGAGTGAAGTTTTACATGTTTGTTTCCTCTAAGTTTAAACGTGAGCAGCAAGGGAGGCTTGCCATCGGACAGCAAGGTTCCGGCCCCCAGGCGCGGCAGCCTCTCGCCCAGGCAGGGCCCCGTCGGCTTTGTTTTGGTTTGAGGCCGCAGGCCCCCAGCCGCAGTGCGGTAGGGAGAGCTCACCTGGTCCTCATCGTCCCCGTTGCTGTTGGCAACAGTAACAGTTGCCACGTATGTGTTTAATCGTCCCGTTGGAGCCACAAGGCTGCCAGGCGCTCTGGGGTGGCAGGTCGTGCTGGATTCTTGGGGCCACTCCCCAATGGTCATCAGGAGTTGGGAAGTGAGGCCAGTACCGTCCTCTGCTCAGCAGGGCCAGCTGCTCGGCGGCCCAGGCCGCATCCGTCTCGGGGAACACTTGCTTTCTCCCGGATCGCAGCTCAGAGCTCGGGGACCCACAGCCCGGGGTCTCCCTGGTGACCTGTCAGGGTGCTGGCCTGGCCAGGAATAATCAGGAAAGGTCTGCACCTCTGGGAGCAGCAGCTCTGGGGGCCTTGGCTCTCTGAAGCTTCCAGGCCCCTGGCAGAGGATCTGCAGGAACTCAGTGGAGGACGGGGGCACCTTCTTTCCAGGCCACAAGCAAAAGCAAAGGAGTGGCCCCTTCTCCAGGGAACTGCCAGGCAGCTGGGAGCATGGGGGAACATGCCAGGCAGCCCCCAAGTGCCGCGCATGTCAGCTGGCCGGAGCCCCCGCCCCTCCCCTGGGCTCCGTGCTGCAGAGAGTCCTCAGCGGCCGTGGAAGCGCCCGGGAGCCGGCTGGCTGCTGTTTACAGCTCTTTGGCCGCTCTAATGTGGGATGCTGAGCTGCTCTGTTCTGGGAAGCAGGGTGCCATCCTCCTCTCTGCACAGTCACTAGGGATGAAGCAGGAGCTCGTCCAAGAGCCACCAGGAGGGCTTGCCGTCCACAGACACGAGGCCTCTCCCCGGTGGGGAGCCCCCATCCTCCGTGCTGCCGGCTCTCACAGGGGTCCTGCCAAGAAGATGGAGGGCAGGGCCAGAGGAAGCGACGCTCGCTGCCCCCGCCTCTGACTACAGTTACCCCCCGCCACCCCAGGCAACCTCCGAAGGGCCAGGCTGGGTCCCTGGGGCCCCCACCGGGAACCAGAAGCCCTCGGCCACCTGGGGAGCCTGAGGTTTCCGAGCCTGCACTCTGGACAGTCTCAGGGAGGCCGCAGGGCTGTGCCCTGTGGCCTAGGTCACCGCACACCCATGGGGCTGCGACCCTTATTAGGGCAGCCACTGGGTATCAGAGCATCTTACCACGGGGTGTCCCCGCAGAGGCGTTCATGGACTAGCGCTTTTTCCAGGGCACCCAGCGAGTGAGTGATGAGCCAAGGCCTGTCTGGCAGCAAGGCCTGTGTTCTTGGCCCCGGCCATGTGTCTGCAGCCTGGGGTCCCTGCTCCCAGGGGAGGGTGGCCGAGGTCAGGCAGGAAGAGCCCCCCACCCCCCGCGGGAGTGGGCAGGGTACGGTAAGGCAGCAACCTGTCTCCTTGCCCCACAGGCTGGGGGCCCTGCCCACCCTCCCTGGACGCGCAGGGAAGGGGTCCTCTCCCAGCGCGTGTCCTGCAGGCCCAGGCCAGGCCAGGCCAGGCCGCCCAGCCACCGCTTCTTGTGGTTTCTGCAGGTCCGCTATCCGACGTCCAGCAGAAGTCGCTGAGCTTCCTGGAGTCCCTGAAGGTGTGTAATCTTTAGGCCGCTTCTGTTTGGGGGTCCACCGGGAGCAGCTTTCACCCCCTGAGGCTGAGTGGCAGGGGCCCCAGAGTTGAGAGGGAGGGAGGGGAGCCTGGAGCAGGAAGGAAGGCCAAGGCCCCGGCCAGGCCGAGGCGGGGAGGCTGCGGGCTGGGGAGCAGGGTGGTGGGCTGCACACAGTGGTCCTCCCGGGGGGACGCTTTGTAAGGGTCCAGTCCTTGGAGGTGACACTGCCTGCCCTCTGAGGCGGGGGCCTTGCCAGGGAGCGGGGGCAGCAGGCGGGGGCCCCGGGGAGTCCTGAGGCTGCTCCTCTCCTCCCTGCAGCCGGACTGGCGGGAGCAGGGGCAGGCGCTGGCCCTCCTTAGGCGACAGGCGGAGCTGGAGGTCTGGGAGACGCAGAAGGCCCTGGGGGAGCTGCTGTCCAGACCCAGGCTGGAGGTCAGCAGGCCAGCCTGCCCTCTGCGGCCCGGCCCAGCCTAGGAAAGGCTGGTGGGAAGCGTGGGTCGGGTCAGCTTGGGGAAGGGGGCTATGGGTCCCGCCTGGCCGAGGGCCTCCGAGTGCAGCTGCCCTCAGGGTAGGCCCTTTGCTCTTCCTGGGACCCCGCCTGGTCCACCCTCCACAACACCCGCCTCCTTCCTGTCCTCACAGCAGCTGAGGGAGGAGCACTCGACCCAGGCCAGGCCAGGGGCGGCCTTGGAGCTGGAGCGACCGCAGGTGCGTGTGGATCTGGAGGCGAGGACGTCTCAGAGTGCCGCGGCAGCCAGACCCAGGTGTGGCCTCCTCCCAGCGTACGATGGGGCCGGGTGGGGGTCTTGGGCCACGTGGCTCACAGTCTGCAGCGCTCTCTCACCTGGCAGCTCACAGCCACTCCCAGGCCAAGATGCGGCCACGCCCTCCCTGGGTCCCCAGGACGGAAAGAAGAGTTGGGCGGATGCGTCAGCTCACGCGGGTGAGTGGTCTCAGAACCGACCCTCCAGCCACCCGGACAGCACAGCTTGTGCCCCGTGTGGGCCCCGAGGGGGCGGCTGGGTCAGGTGCCCAACAGAGGGGCCGGGGAGGGGGCGACCCGCCCATGGCCTCACGGGCCGGTGGAACTGGGGTTTGAAAGTATTCCAGTGGTCATGCATGGATGTGAGAGCTGGACTCTAAAGACAGCTGAGCGCCAAAGAATGGATGCTTTTGAACAGTGGCGTTGGAGAAGACTCTTGAGAGTCCCTTGGACTGCAAGGAGGTCCAACCAGTCCATCCTAAAGGAAATCAGTCCTGAATATTCACTGGAAAGACTGATGCTGAAGCTCCAATCCTTTGGCCATCTGATGCGAAGAACTGACTCATTGGAAAAGACCCTGATGCTGGGAAAGATTGAAGGCAGGAGGAAAAGGGGATGACAGAGGATGAGATGGTTGGATGCCATCACCAACTCGATGGACATGAGTTTGAGTAAACTCCGAGAGTTGGTGATGGACAGGGAGGCCTGGTGTGCTGCAGTCCATGGGGTCGCAAAAGGTCGGACACGACTGAGGACTCAGCTGAACTGACTGATGCCACAACACACCATCAGGTATCACTGCCTCCTGCTCGTTAGGGCAAGCAGGGAGCCAGGGAGCCAGTTAGCAGACACACCACCCCCACCCACCCAAACCGGGGGGCAGTGAGCCCGGACTACAACAAGAAAGCTTTCGCTTAGATGCCGAGTGAAACAACCCAACAGCGAGGGGCGTGGCCAAGTAAGGAGGTGTGGTGGGCGGGTCGTCCAGCCCTGTCTGTCCTGCTCTGGTCACCTTCAGGGTGACTGTCACCCTCCCGCTGAAATCCTGAATACAGCCCATCTCTGTCCCTTGGGGAACAGGAAAGCCCACACCCTTCCCAGGTCTGCCAGTATGCCCACCTCTGTCCCTCTGAGTGGTCACTCCTTGAGGCCTCTCAGGTGCTGGCCCCGTGCATATCCAGTTGGATACTGGATCCTGTGTTGGCAAACAGAGTTCCCTGTGTACAGGCTGCAGGGACAGCACAGCACAACCTCTGGGAGTTTGAGCCATGGCTGAGCTGGTGGCGGCAGACTAACCACGCTCCCTGGTGGCATATGATGGACTTGTTTGCTCCTATGATGGACTTGCGGTTTAATTTCCTCATGGTCAGTTCAGTTCAGTCACTCAGTCGTGTCTGACCCTTTGCAACCCCATGGACTGCAGCATGCCAGACCTCCCTGTCCATCACCAACTCCTGGAGTTTACTCAAACTCACGTCCATCAAGTCAGTGATGCCATCCAACCATCTCATCCTCTATCATCCCCTTCTCCTCCTGCCCCCAATCCCTCCCAGCATCAGAGTCTTTTCCAATGAGTCAACTCTTCGCATGAGGTGGCCAAAGTACTGGAGTTTCAACTTTAGCATCATTCCTTCCAAAGAACACCCAGGACTGATCTCCTTCAGAATGGACTGGTTGGATCTCCTTGCAGTCCAAGGGACTCTCAAGAGTCTTCTCCACTACAGTTCAAAATAATCAATTCTTCAGTGCTCAGCTTTCTTTATAGTCCAACTCTCACATCCATACATGACCGCTGGAAAAACCATAGCCTTGACTAGACGGACCTGAGCCCAAATATGTAGAGATGTGGATCTATCTTGGTGGATGTCCTGTGAGCTCTTGAAAAGAAACCCTGGTGTTGAGAACATCATCATTTGGGATTACCCTGGCCCTTGGTGGACCCACCCCTTTAAAACTCTGCCCTCACGGGACAGCCCTCTGTCCCCAGCGACCCGCGCTGCTCCGCGGCCTGCTGTGTCTGATCCAGCCACTCCTGCGTCCCCACAGCTAGCATCAGACAGTCCAGCCGGTCTGTCCTCTCCATCCTCCCACTTGTAACGAATGTGTGTTTTCCTATTTCAAGTGTGTTTCTTGGAGGCAGCCCGTAGGTGGATCTTGCTCTTTTGTCTTATTATACAATCCAGCAATCTCTGCCTTTCACCTGGAGTGCTTAGCTATTTCCATTGAACAGAATTATCATTACTGTTAGAGTTTTTAAAGATATTTTTTAATGTGGGCCATTTTTTAAAGTCTTTATTGAATTTGTTGCAATATTGTTTTTCCTTTGTTTCTGGAGTTTTGGTCACAAAGGCCTGTGGGAGGGATTGAAACTGCATCCCCTGCATCGGAAGGAAAAGGTTTTTTTGTTGTTTTGTTCCTTTCTCTTTTTTGTTTAGATTTTTTTTTTTTGGAAGGCAAAATCTTAACCACTGGACGGCCAGGGAAGTCTCAATGTTGTTAGCTTTTGAGTCTATCACCGGGCTATTTTCTTTTGTCTCAACTGGCCTTTTCTCCTTTCTTTTTCTGCGTTCTTTTGGGTCAAACAAGTATTTTTCTATCATTCGATTTTCTCTGTTGTTGGCTTCTGAGCTGTAATTGGCTTCAGTGGTTGATCTGGGATTTACAACAGCGCCTCTGGTGTATCTGCACGTGACATTCCACCGGCTCACCCAGAACAGGAGGACCTTACAGCCCTCCATTGCTTCTCTTCTGGACTTTAGGCCACGGTAGTCATGCATTTTACTTTATAACTCCACAATACATTGTTATGTTTGTAAACACTCAAGAAACTTTTAAATTTTATGTATCTATGTATCTACACAGACATACACACGTATGTATACCCGTATGTGTATATATGTGTGTATGTATACATCAGTTCAGTTCAGTCGCTCAGTCGTGTCCAACTCTTTGCGACCCCATGGACTGCAGCACGCCAGGCTTCCCTGTCCATCACCAACTCCTGGAGCTTGGTGAAACTCATGTCCATTGAGTTGGTGATGCCATCCAACCATCTCATCCTCTGTCGTCCCCTTCTCCTCCCGCCTTCACTCTTTCCCAGCATCAGGGTCTTTTCCAATGAGCTGGTTCTTCGCATCAGGTGGCCATAGGATTGGAGTTTCAGCTTCAGTATCAGTCCTTCCAATGAACATTCAGGACTAATTTCTGTATTTTCTTCTCTGATTACATTTATTCTTTGATTAAAGTCTTTTTTAGATAAAGGCAGGTCAGGGACATGACTGGGATTGGGGTGTATGTGGAGGGAGAACCATACAGTCCTGCTCCGTTTCATGGCCTCTTGAAGATTTGGCTGAAGCTTTGTGTCTGGGTGGGGAGGGTTGTGCTGTGGTGGTGGTGGTGGTAGATTAAGTTGCCCAGACACCCTAGATTGGTGAAGACTTCCTGTAAAAAAGGTCCCTGGAACCTTATATGACCAGCCATGCCTGTTTTTTGTCCTCAGAGCCTATGCAGGAAGGGAGACCAGCCCAGCGCCCCTCCCAGCTGCCTCCAGCCAGGCTCTGGGAGGAACTCAGGTTCCAGGTACAGAACCCCAGGGAAGGGACTCACAAGTGGGCCCCAGGGGAGGCACTGGCAGGAGGTAGGGGACGCAGTTCTCTGTGCCTGGGGACATCAGGCGTTGAGACCCACCCCTCCTACAGCCTGCACCCAGGGGGACTCCGCTGCAGGTCCTGTGTGAAGGGAGGCTCTCCCTGCCACGGGTACCACCCACCCTTCCAGCCAACATCCGCTCAAGCCCCTTCCTCACGGCTGGGGTGGCAGGTGACATGGTTTGGGGCAGGGCTGGCCCAGGCAGTGCTGACTGCACATGTCAGGGAGGGGCCCAGTCTTTCCTAACCCATCCAGAGCACAAGCACGTGGCCGGCTTGAGTGCAGGGCCAACAGGGCAAGGACCCCACCCTGCCTTCTTCAGGAGCCCCCAGTTGGGAGGAGGACAGTAACGTGTCCCGGGGAAGAGGGGCACGACATGGAGAACACTGGGGCGGCCAGTCCGGGAAGGCTCCCTGGAGGCCGCAGCCTCCTCCCGGGGGAGTTGGGTGCTGCTCCCACTCGGAGACACTCAGCGGTGGTGGTGACACGCCCCGGTCGGCCCGCACCACCGCAGGGGAGCCGGACGAGGCCCCGGAGCGCGGCGCCGGTACCCTTCAGCCGCTTCACGATCCAGATGCTGGAGCAGAGCCTGCGGGAAGAGGACCTGCGCGCGCGGCACCAGGCCGCGCTGCTGCGCCTGCGCGAGAAGGCGCTGGAGGAGAAGACGCGCGCCGAGCTGGCCTGGCTGGAGCATCAGCGAGGGTGAGCGCGTGCGCGCCGCGCAGGGCCCCCGCCCCGCTCCCACTCGGTACCCCCAGGGTAAAGCGCTGCTACCTAGGGTCATGGGCGTTTGGAGAAAGTTTGATGCGACCAAAAGTACCAAAAGGTGAATACAGTGGCTTTGAAACCTCCCCTAGCCCCACATCTGCGAGATCATCTCTGCCCATTTTCCAGGCTGTCTTGGCAGATCTTGTTAAGGGAGATACACAGATAGGTATTTAAACAGCATTTGGAATAGACTGCTGCTGCTGCTGCTAAGTCGCTTCAGTCGCGTCGGACTCTGTGCGACCCCACAGACGGCAACCCACAGGCTTCCCTGTCCCTGGGATTCTCCAGGCAAGAACACTGGAGCGGGTTGCCATTTCCTTCTCCAATGCACGAAAGTAAAAAGTGAAAGTGAAGTCACTCAGTCATGTCCAACTCTTAGCGACCCCATGGACTGAAGCCTACCAGGCTCCACCATCCATGGATTTTGCAGGCAAGAGTACTGTAGTGGGGTGCCATTACCTTGGAAATCAGTCCCGAATATTCATTGGGAGGACTGATGCTGAAGCTGAAACTCCAATCCTTTGGCCACCTGATGCGAAGAACCGATTCATTGGAAAATACCCTAATGCTGGGAATGATTGAAGGCGGGAGGAGAAGGGGACAACAGAGGGTGAGATGGTTGGATGGCATCACCGAATCGTTATGGACATGAGTTTGAGCGAACTCCGGGAGTTGGTGATGGACAGGGAGGCCTGGCGTGCTGCACTCCGTGGGGTCGCAAAGAGTCAGACACGACTGAGCGATTGAACTGAACTGAACTGACACGCCGTTGTAACTTGAGTTTTCGTTTAAAAGTCAAGAAGCCCTCTCCCTGTCCCTGCACGAGCGTTACAACACTCAGCGCACCCAGCGCAGAGACAGCAGCCCCCTTAGCCGCCCTCTAACTGGACCTCTGGGGCGTCTCCAGCTCCGTGCCCTGAGTCCTGAACATCCCAGAGAAGAATTCCTTAAGGTGGATTTGTGGAAGTGGAATTCATGTCAATGAGGACGCGTTTTTTACAGCTACTTGTTATTCCCATGTTGGTCTCCGAATAGCTCATTCCAGTTAAGATTACTGGTGGTTTACAGTTGTGCCAGGCTGGGGGTCTTCTATTCCATGATGACTCCCACCTTCCCAAAAGGGCCCTCTGGCTGGGCTGGGGTGCCAGCATGGGAAATACGCTGTCCTCCCTTCCTCCCTCCAGGCCCAAAGGTGGTCCTGAGGGGATGGGAAGAATGAAGTCTGGACTGGGGCCACTGGGCCCCTCGGGGCTCCCCCGCCTGCCCACGCACGGCCATCTCCTCCTGATAGCCCTGCCGTGAGAACCGGGCGTGCCAGGTCCACCTGGATGGCTCGGGCTGGCCAGGACTGTGGTTTTCCACACCCACGGGCAGGCCCCAAGGTCAGCAGTCAGTCCAGTCAAGCCGTCTCCTCTGCCAGGTATCTGAACAGCATTGGCAGCTACGCAGCGCTGGTGGCCTTGGCAGAGAAGCAGCACCAGGCCCTCAGTTACCTTGAGCGGGAGCTGGTAAGGGCGGGCTCCCGGCGGGCGACCCCCAGGGGCTCCTGCTGCTCTCCGGGGGCTGGGAACGCGAGCACCCCACCACAGAACTCCTGGGTGCTTGGCACCCTCCAGGGCTGCTCAGGGCTGCAAGGGGAGCGTTCAGAGCTGGTGGGGGCAGCGTGGTGCTCTGACCATTGCAGCCTTTGTACAGTGGCCGGGCCTCTCCAAGCCTCATTAGGGGAGAACTGCAGCCGTGCGTGTTTCGGTGGGGTTGTTGGAGGGCTTGGCCCAGCTAGCATGGACCTCTGACCTCAGAGGGGGCTCGCAGCTTCTCTGAGTGCAGTTTCCTCATCTGGGGTCAGGGGCCACTGTGCTGGTGTCTGTTGATTTCGGTCTCCAGACAGCCCTGTGTGGGGTGGGAGCTGGATGAAGAGACTGAGGCCGGGGCTGGCGCTCGTCTTTCCTGGGGTCCCTCAGCTGCAAAGGGAGGGGTGGTGGTGGGCTTGACCTCCATCCTGTGGGACCTGTGTGGACCAGGGAGGTGGGGTGGTGGGTGTGGGGCTTCCCAGGCGGAGGGGCAGCAGGAGGAGCCCAGGAGACCATGAGGAAGGGATGGAAGGGTTCCAGTTATCAAATGAGGCGGGGACCCTGGGGTCCCTTGTTGTGGGTGGAGACGTTGGTGGCCTCTGGGTCGGGGCCCTGCCCACTGGGGCGAGGGACCCAGCCCTGCCGAGCCTTAGTTTCTTCCTCTGACCTGGACAGGCTGTTGCCTCCCCTGGGGGGATGCGGTCCCAGCAAGGTGGTTCTGCCAAAGGGTGGCCATCAGAGACGCAGCAGGAGCCAGGGGACAGTCAGGGATAGAGCCCGGGACCTGGCGAGTGGGAGGGCGGTGAGGGATGGCAGGGGCACAGCCGGCTTGTGCCAGCCTTGCTTGGAGGTGCCCAAGGAATGAGCACCCCAGCTTCCCTCCTGCCTCCTGCCGGAGCCGGCTGATGGCCAAACCCAAGCGACAGGGGAGGCCAAAGTGTGGGGTTGGGAGGACCTCCTGACTGAGCAGGATGAGAAGGACAGGGACATCTGCAGGGGCCAGGGGTCCCCAGTGCCAGAGCTGCCCCGCCCCGTCTCCGGGTGCCAACGTGTGGTCCTCTGGTTCAGAGGGGCATCCGGTACCTGCGGACCCTTCACCTGTCCTCTCACCGAGAGAGGAAGCTGCTCCTGCAGCAGCAGAAGGACATCGTCTCCGTGCAGAGGTCCGCAGCCCTCCTGCAGCAAGAGCTTCAGGACCGGACGAGGCTGCCTCAGGTAGGCATTCTCACCCAGCCTGGGGGCTTGGCTCATGGCCAGAAACGCTGCTCACTGGCCGCTTCCTGGGCACGTGCAAGTCCTGTGTAAAACACCCGTGATCCAGGGTGGGAAGGGATTCGGAAGGGTCGGGCAGGAGGGGCAGCAGCTGCTACGGGGGCCAACGGGACTTTCCTGGCCTGGGCTGCCTGGCTGGGCCCGGAGGAGGAACCAGACTCCCCGGGGTTGGAAAGTGCTCTGGCCCGGACGTGGGGAGCTTAGTGAGCAGGGTTGGGGCAGTGTGGAGGGGGCTGGTGGGGCTGAGGTGGGGGCGAGGCAGGAAGGAGGGAGAGGACCAGGCCCCTTGAGAGGCCGGCCCCTCGGGAGCTGAGTGGTGGTGTGTCCTTGCTCCTGTGGCCTGTCCCCACATCACAGGGAGAAGGAAGGCGGTGAGGACAAGCTCAGGCGCCTGTCCCCAGGCCGAGCATTTCTCCCGCAGGTTGGGGATGGCGACTGTCTCACCGGCGGGCGGCGGAGGGTGGTGGACTGGGTTCTGCGGAGCAGCTGGGGTAGTTTAGCAGTCACCCCAGTCATCCCAGGCCAGCCTGCAGGAGAGGGGCCAGGGCTGCCGCATTCTACAGCCGCCACCTCTGTGGGTTCCAGCCCGGCAACCCGGGCAGCCCCAGGCAAGGGCTCCCCCAGCTCTGGGCCTCTTGTCTGCACCTGTTGGGGGCTGTTAGCAACAGACCGTGGGGCTCCCGCGAGTTGAGGACCCCTGTTTCAGCCAGCCCGCTGCTGCCTCACGGGAGCCGGCTGCCTGCCGAGCCGCTGGCCGCCCTGCCGTGGCGGCCGCTGCATGAAGCCGCCTCCTGCTTGTCCTGAGGGGAGATGGACCAGCTCCCTCTGTGCTGTTTCTCTTAGAGTTCCAGCCCCGAAGTCAAGGCCAGGCGGGAGGAGGGCACCGAGACAAGCCCCCAGCAGCCGGAGGGGCCGGGCCAGGGCTCCTCACATGCCTGGCACACGCCTGGCAGCCCCCTCGGCCAGTACCCTCAGAGGAGCGAGAGCCCGCCAGTCCCACAGTGAGTCTTCACGGGCAGCCCTGGCCCTGGCACTTGCCATTAAAAGCCTTGCCTGCTGGGTGGCCGTGGTGTCACAGCTGCTGGGCCCTGCGCACCTGGCCACAGGGAGGAGAGGCGGGGATGCTCGGGGACTGGGAGGGGGGTCCTGCCCCACCAGCTGGCCCACGGGGCTGGCAGCTGAGGCCAGAACCTCCCTGGCCTGCTGGGAGAAGCCTGGCCCTCTGGAAGGAGCGCAGGGATTCCGGCTCATTCCCAGCTGGGCCACTGGCCGGGGCATGTCCTCCCGCTCGTCTGCTGAATGGGGAAGGGGTGCCACCATCCCCAGGGCTGCACAGTGACACAGGGCAGGCGGGCCGACCTGGGTGGCTGGTGTGTGCGTGGGACCCCCTAGCTGCCAGGCACCCCCTTTCGAGGCTGGCATGGGCTGTTCCCCCGGTTGGGGCAGCTTGGCCTTTTCTGAAAGCCTGGATGCGGGGCCACTGGCCTCAGCTTGCAGCCGAAGGCTCCCGGGGCCGAGTCGTCAGGGGCAGGGGCCAGAGTCCTGGCTGTGGGTGGAAGCAGAGTGTCCTGATGACCCCGCACTGGGACCCCTCCTCCTCTTCTGTCTTCATTCAAGTGGCCCTTTAGAGTCCACGAGGCCCCCTTTCCTCCTAGCCAGCTCCCAGCTCCTCCCCCGAGGGCTGGCGGCCCGCGAGGCTCTAACCTCAGCGCCTCCCACCCAAAGCCGCAACCTGGGGGTGAGGCTGCAGAGGTGACCCCCAACCCTGGGAAGCAGCTGGCCCCTCAAGAGTGGCCTTCTCAGAACCCTTGCCTGCCCTTGGGGGCGCCTCTGCTGTCCAGCGGCCCCTTCCAGCAGCGGGGCACATTTTCATGCCTCTCCCAGGAAAGGGGGTCATCGCACACTCGGCCCCGGGCCCGAGCTCAACTCTGGGCCCTCTGACAGCGCTTTTCACGTGCTGATCTATGGTTCACCTGACTCTTGATCGCCCAGCCCAGGAACCTCTGACAGGCCTCCTGGCTGACCGGACCCTCTTGGTACCAGGAATTTGTTTATGGAGCTGGGGCTGGCTGCTCACTCCGAGGGTGGGGGGTGTGTCCTGGAATCGAGTCCTTGCGGGGCACGTGGCTCCTCATCACACCAGTGATGCAAGTCAGAAACCAGAGAAGAGCTGTGTGTCTGCGAGAGAGGCTTCAGAGGCCTGGAACCTCCCTGGGAGGTCCCGCCATGTGGAGGGACCGCTTCGTACTTTCGTTCCCTCAAGAGAAGCTCAGCAGAGCGCTGAGCTGCTCAGGGCCAGGGCGCATCCCTGATCCAGGGCCTGTGGGGGCCCTCGATGCCCTGGCTGGGGGCTCCGGGCTGAGACCCATGTGTACTGGGGAGGGCTGGGAGGGACGGGATGTCTTTAGGGAGGCAGGGGGCGGGGCCTCCCATTCTGGCCAGTTCGGCCAGGTTCTGGGCCGGGCACAGCCCCTCCCCGTCCTTTGCATCCTTGCTCCAGGGTGGGCCGGGCCCTGCATCTGGACACACGGGTGCAGACAGGTGCCTGCTACTTCCTGCCCCGCAGGTCAGAGCTCCAGCCCCCCGAGATGTCTCCTGCTTCAAAAGCCCGAGACCCGGTTTCTCGGCTAAGACAGCCCTCTGACCCCGCTCCCCAGCCCACACCCCCCCAATGGGTGTCAATCCAGGGGAGGGGGATGCTCAGGGCCGCCCTGGGGGAGCAGCAAGCTGTGCCCTGCCGGGGACCAGCCCCAGCTGATCCAGGGTATTCGAAGGAGAGACGGTGTAGGTGAAGATCAGGAAACAATTGCTTAATTAAATGTTAATTAAGGATATAAAGAGTAATAGAATGAGGATAGCTCAGTAAAATTCAGTGAAGAAAAGAGGCTGAAATAAGGATAGCTCAGTGAGGAAATTCAGTGGAGAAAAGAGGCTGAATAATTCAGCCAGAAGGTAAGAGAAAGAACGACATGGTGAGACCAAGTTTCGGTGAACAAGGCCCCGCACTTTATTTTCCAAAGTAGTTTTTATACCTTAAGTTATGCATAGAGGATAATGGGGGAAGGGGTAGAGTCAGGCAGCAAGCCAGGCTTTCTTCCTGCAAACTTATCATATGCAAAAGCTTAGGTGATTTGCATCATCTTCTGGCCCGGAGGCCTATTAACATTTTAAGACCCTTTCTTCAAAAAACTTATTTTTCTCTAAAGGTGATTGGTCAGGAGCCACCCTCCAAAAGCATTAGATAAAGTTGCATTCCTACAGAGCCAAGGTGTGGTGGGCTATAACAAGAAAAAGAATTAACAGGTTACAAACATTAAAGCTACTACTTACACCAATTATATTAATCAATACACTGCCAGGGACACAGCAAGTAAGGGATATGGAAACTTAGCAGCAAACATTGGCCCAACAAGTGAAAATCCCTTCACCAATACAATTTCTAATCAATCTTTTAACTACTCAAAAGAATCTGTGTTTAGACAGTTTAGAACATCTCCTGCCTCTCACAGTTGGGAGGCTCTGAACAATCACATGTGGCCAGAAAAACCTATTCAGGCAGGCTAGAGGACTTCCAAAGGAGTTTGTAGGTTAAACACTGTCACACCCAGGAATTATTAACTGGAGCTGTAAGCTAACTTTTTTCAGAGAGGTAGTGGGGGACAGCCCCCCGTAAAGTCAGAGGTGTAGGTGAAAGCACAAAGCAGAAAGTAGGCAGACTCTGGTTTTGGGGGTAGATGGGGGACTCCTAAGGCTCGATCCCGCCTTTGCGTATGCCGAGCCTCCTTCCTCAGGACCTTTGTCATGGGCGGAGTTCCTCACGCTGGCTACTGGCAGTGATAGAATTCCAGTTGAGCTATTCCAGATCCTGAAAGATGATGCTGTGGAAAGTGCTGCACTCAATATGCAATATGCCGGCTCCCAGCAGTGCCCAGTCGCAGCGAGTGCCTGGGAAGAAAGGGAACAGAAGGAACTCCCTGCTGCCCCTGAGAGCGGGGGAATGTTCTAGAGCGAGGTTCCCCGTGGGCATGACCTCAAACCCAGACGGGACCGGGAAGCCTGGCAGTCCTGTTCCCAGCCCCCTGCCTTGGGGCTGCGATGGGGGTGCTTTTCCTGCCGTCCGTGTGCCCGGAGCTCAGGTGGGACCCAGGCACGTTGAGTGCTGCCCTCAGGCTGGGGGGTCGGGCTCCACACAGACGTCCTGCGGGAACAGGGGCATAGACAGAGTCTCCCTCCCCGCATGTCCCCCACCACCCCCAGCAGTGGCCCTGTTTAGGGGTGCAGGTCCTGCTCGAGAAGCTGCCGGGCAGGGAGGGGCCAGGGCCTGTCTTCCTTCACCCGGTGCTGACCGCTTGGCCACTGCACGCAGCTGTCCCTGGATGTGAGGTGGTGTTGCACTGGTGGAATGTTCTGGTCAGGGCTGGCCCCCTGGGAGTGGAGGGCAGCCGGGTGAGCAGTCACCCCACCCTGCACTGCCTTGCAGCCTGCTCAGCGAGCCGCAGGATGGGACACCCCCTCCAGCAGCTTCGGCTGCGGATGGTCACCCGTGTCCTCCGACGCTGGCGTGGGACAAGGATGCACCTGCAGTGGCCGGCCGACCTGATGCCAGAGGCCAACCCCCGGAGAGCCACGGCCACACGAGCCAAGGTAACCGGGTGGGGTGGCAGTGGTGGCAGCTGAGGACAGACGCCACCCCCTCAGGGGCCCTGGCAACTCATGCCCGCTTCGGGCTTGCGGCCGGCTCAGGGTCAGACACACGTGTGTCCTGCTGGGCCTGGCTGGAGCTGTGTGCTGGGGGCGACCCGGCCTCCCTGTCCCTGAGTCTGGGCACTCAGGAGGGCTGCCCTTCCAGATGGCGGGGGCTGGCCGGGGTGGGAGAGGCCGCGCAGACTGGCCGCTCCTCCTCCTGATGACGCGACGACTCAGAGCAGCCAGCCGGGCTACGGACAGTCGCCAGGCTGGTCCCCAGGACCTCAGACCTGCCCGAGGACACCCCAGGACACGCTGCCCGGCTGAGTCTAGATGTTTGTGATGCTGCCTCCACCAAGGGTGTGAGGAAGGCTCCTCCAGGCCGGCCCTGGGCTCAGGGCTGGGCAGGCTCTTGGATCACTCAGGCCTCCAGGCAGGGGACCTGTGCAGACAGGGAGCTGGACGCGCCCCCAGACTGTCCCCATCTCCCGTGCTGTACCCCGCCCCCAGCCCACAGACACCCTGGGGAGCCCCTAGAGCAGCTGGTGTGGCCCCCCCGCCTGGCAGGGTGCCCCAACCGGCTCCTCCCCAGCCCCTCTGTGCAGCGAGGGGCCTGTGGCCTGACAAATTACCCAACATCAGTGGCTTAAAAGGACAGAAACTTCCTGTCTCTCAGTTCTGGAAGCCACAAGCCTGAAATCCCCCATCTTTTCCAGTTTCGGGGGCCTCCAGGCCTCCTTCGCTGTGGCCTGTCTGCATCTGCAAAGACCCTAGTTTCACATAAGGGTTTGCAGGCGCTGAGAGTTAAGACTTGGACCTGCCTCTTAAAGGGACAGCCTGCCCTCCACCCCATCCCCTAAAAAGCCCTGCTTGCTGATTTCTCTGCACTCTCCAGGCAGCGATGCTAATGCAGAGGAGGTTCTATAAGCAGACAAGAAGGGGTGAGGGGGTGGAGGGCGAATGCAGGGGGGCTCCGAGGCCCTGCTCACTGAGCTCCTCCGGCCCCCCAGGGTCACCCTGGAGAATGTCTCGGAACCCCAGGGTGCCCTGGAACTCCGTCTGGGAAGCACGGGGAGTGCTGAGGGGCCTGTGCAAACAGACATGCTGGACAAGTGAAGGAGAAGAAGGCGAGGAGGGGCTAGGAGCGTGGCACTGGGGCCCCAGGGGAACAGTGGGGCCTGGGCGTTTGTGGGACTGGTCTCTGAAGACGGAGGGGCAGGAGGACTGGAGCGTCTGTGAGACCCTTCCTCGGAGACCAGCTCTGCTTGCTCTGCAGGTCTGGGGGCTCCCCCACACTCTGGAGGGTTCTCTACAGGTTCTGGGGCTCCCCTCAAGTACTGATGGCTCTCCCCAAGTTCTTGGAGGTCCCCTCGAGCACTGAGAGCTCTCCCCAGGTTCTTGGGGGTCCCCTTGAGTACTGAGAGCTCTCCCCAAGTTCTTGGGGGTCTCCTCAAGTACTGAGGGCTCTCCCTAGGTTCTGGAGGTTCCCCTTGAGTACTGAGGGCTCTCCCCAGGTTCTGGGGACTCCCCTTGAGTACTGAGGGCTCTCCCTAAGTTTTTGGGGCTCCTCTTGAGTACTGAGGGCTCTCCCCAGGTTCTGGGGACTCCCCTTGAGTACTGAGGGCTCTCCCTAAGTTCTTGGGGCTCCTCTTGAGTACTGAGGGCTCTCCCCAGGTTCTGGGGACTCCCCTTGAGTACTGAGGGCTCTCTCCAAGTTCTTGGGGGTTCCCTCAAGCGCTGAGGGCTCTCCTCAGGTTCTTGGGCTCCCCTAGCTCTGGAGGGCCCTGCCTGAGGCCGGTGGAAGCCACAGTGTATGGGTTTGTATGTCTTTTAGAGCCAAGGGGGCAGCCTGGTGTCCCTCTGCCGGGCCTTCTGCAGGCGACCTCCCTGGACACAGGACGGCCACCAGGCCCAGCCTTTCCTGTATGCAACCCCCCAGAAAGCCCTTTCACCTCTTTGCCCACTTGGGGGGACCGCCCCTGTTCTTCCCACCTGCACCTGATCTTGGTGGGGCCCCGGGCTCAGTTCCTGTCCTGATGGGTGGTCCTCAGCGCCCTCCCTGCAGGTGGCTCCTGCAGAATGGCTGTCTCCTGTCCCCCCGTGTAGACACAGGCGGGCGACATGGAGGGGAGCCTCCCTGCTGCTCAGATCTGGTTCCTGCCGGTGAAGGAGCCGCCTCCGGGTAAGTCCTCCCTTGCGTGAGACTTGCCAGAAGCACCCCCAACTCGGTGTGTCCCCCACAAGGCGGTGCCAGCCCCCAGACAAGGACAGGGAGGCCTGGGGGAGACCACTCGAAGCCTGGCACAGGTGGGAGACACCCCCGCTCTACGCTTCTTGGGGCGGCATGGCCCCTTTCCTGCTGAAAGGGGAAGCTCTAGCCGGCTCTGCTTGTAGTCCCAACTTGGTTTATCTGGTACAGACCTTTAGTGACGTGGGAACCGGCGTGCCGGAAGTGTCTTCTTAGCTAAAGAGAGCTTTTTGCACGCACCAATTTCCAGGGTGGAGCAGACTCATTCATGGCTCTGGGGAGCCCCAATGGTGTGTTGGGGACAGCAGGCTGGACAGCCCAGAGGGGGGTGCCCTGGGGCCCTGCCTTGTCTCAATGCCTGGGTGCCACCTCGGAACTCTCCTTTCAGGCCTGAGTCCATGCCTCAGGCTCAGAAGCCCCTCTCAATAGCCACCCTCGGGAGCAGCAGATGTTGTTTAGACCAGCCAGTGTGTAGGGGGCTCCCTGTGGTCTGGCCTGGGAGAGCGTCCTCAGGACAGATCAGGGCGGATGGAAGGGGGATGGAACCACTCTGGGGCATTGGACTGCCTGGAGAGCTCGTGGCGGGGGTCCAGGGCTGGCGCTGACTCTGCTGACCTGGCACTGAGTCTGCCCGGGCTCCCTGGGTGATGCCCCATCACAGTCCTTCAGCTCAACCCACACAGCACCTTGCCCTTGTGGCTTCCCGGAGGCTCAGTGGTGAAGAATCCACCTGCCAAGAGGAGACGCGAGTTTAATCCCTGGGTCGGGAAGATCCCCTGGAGAAGGAAATGGCAACCCACTCCAGTGTTCTTGCCTGGGAAATCCCATGGGCAGAGGAGCCTGGCGGGCTCCAGTCCATGGGGTCGCAGAGAGTCAAACATGACCAAGCAACTAAACAGCAGCAACAAGCTTGGCCTTCAACATCAGCCACGGACAAAAGGGAGGCGTTCCCGTCGGTGGAGCTTCCACACATCTAAGCTTCAGCCAAAGAGCTCTGGTCCCCTCGGGCCTGTGGCTTTGGGACCGCCATGGATCCCCGGGCCTTGCTGTCCCTGCCGGGTCCCAGCGTGGAGTGAACATGTAGGAAGATGGTAATTCCCTGGGACTTCTTGGCAGAGACGCCACTGCAGCACCCCGTCCCCACTTTGCTGACCTTGCAGCTGTGCGGTGGTGACCTTGACACATCCCACACCTCCTCTCTCCCTCCGCCGGCCCAGCCCCCAAAGAGTGGATGAGGAAAAGAGCAGCTGGGCAGACAGTCTGCAAGCTCCACCCAAAACCACCATAAAGAGGGCTTTAAAATCTACATTGTAAACGCTGTCTCTAAAGTTCTTTCTGAGTCTTCACATCCGTAACTATCCAACAAGAGGGTAATTTTAGGAGTAGCTAACCATGTATTTTTCTGTTCTCACTCTAACCGAACACAAGCAGGTGTGGTGGCTGTTTGGGACGCTAAGGCTGTTTGCACGGGGCTTCGGCGTTCTGGGACCCTGTGCCCGCTGTGTCCTCTGCCTTCTATGCCCGTAATGCTGATGGTCTCTGTGCTCCCTAGGAGACCCCCAGACCAGCCCCAGCCCCCGGCCAACAGAGGAAAAGGCCCAGGCTCTGACGGGAAGCCTAACATCAAGCTTCCAAGGCCAGAGTCAACCCTCCCTGAGTGCAGGGCCTCCCCACAGCCCCCAGGAAGCCCATGTGAGTCTGGGCCTGGCCCTGTGCTGTCTGCGGGCTGGGCGGGGGCCCTCCTGCGTGGCTTTGGTGCGGGGACCCCTCGTCCATCGGACACAAGCTGTTGATGGGTGGGACCTCTGAGCTTTCTCGGGGATATCTCGTCTGCTGACAGGTCTTCAGAGCCCACTGGGAGGAGGGATATCTGATGGGTGGGTCTTCGTGGCCCTCTTCGGGGGATGGCCTTTGTTCCTTACTGTGGTCACAAGAACACAGGGGCTCTGTCCACAGCTGAGGGACACAGCCTGAGATCGAGCAGAGGCGGCCCCACCCTGACCGTGGCGTTTCTCCAAACTGTTTCCAGCAGGTGGCTGAAGGCGGCGGGCGTCCAGCAGGGCCAGAACCAGGGCTGGACTTTGCCAGCAGCTCTGTGGAGGGGCCTGCAGCGATGGAGGCTGCTCAGAGCTGCTCAGGAGAGCAGAGGTGTGGGGTCCTGGAGGGCGGCTCGGGCTGGGGGGGCACCCTGGGGCCTGGAGACAGTTTGGCCAGAGCATCCTGCCCTCTTGCTGGGAGACATTCACCTGCTCCTGGTGCCCTTCATGCTGGGCGGGGGCCTCCATGCGCCCCAGCCCACCCACATGCCCTCTTGAGTCTGACCCCCATCTTAGGAAACAAAGACACCCCCTGGTATGTCGGCCCAGGATACAGGGTGGGGCAGCTGTGGGGGTTCCTCGAGGCAGTGCTGCCTCTGGGTCTCTCCGATGGTGACTCCCAGCTGCCTGATCCAGGGGGCACTGAGGCCAGAAGCCCCTCAAGACAGACCTTGCTGGGGGAGTGCTGGCCTCTTCCCCTGGGGGACAGACAGCTGGCAGGAAGGTGTTTTAAGCATCCACGGTGGCTGAAGGCCCCCTGCGGAGACTCTGGGCCTGAGGGGGGAGGTTGGAAGATGGGGCTCCCTCTGGGGGCACCCTAAGACTTCACGCTGTTTGCAGGGTAGAGACCTGTCAGCAGGAGAACCCCCACGCCCCTTTTTCCTGCCCAGAAGCTGCCCCGCCGACCATGTCTCCAGGTGATGCTCCCACCCCTTCAAGGGCCCCCCCCTTGCGTGAGGCCCAGGTAATGGACCAGTTTTCCAGTCAGAGCCAGCCCACTCCCACAGCCCCTGCCCTCCCCACCGCCTGGGCATTCTGTCTCTGCCTAGGGTCTTCTGCTTTTGATCCTTCAGCTTGGGGGCCGTGGGATGTGGGTTGTATCCTTCCCAGGGTTGGTGGAACGTCCTCAGCGTAAAGGTGGTGACATTGTCCCTAAACTCTCCTTTCTCTGCAGCAGCTGAGATGGCGGCACCCCCAGCCCCGCACGAGGGCGGCCCCCCGGCCCAGCTCGTGGCTCTGTGGGACCTGGGCTCCGAGCCTGAGTCCACCCCCAGCGCCTGCTCAGGGCCGTCTTCTCCACCGTCCACAGCCGCCTCCTCGGGGAGCCTCCCGTCCTGCCCTTCTCTCCAGGAGTTTCAGAAAGCATCCGCCATCCTGGTCCAGCTTTCCGAGAGCCCCACCTCCCTCTCGGATGGGGAAGCCGGGGACACTGTGGACACAGACCTCAGCTGGGCTGGGGGGCTCCCTGCTCCAGACTCCTGGGGGTTCCACCAGGGCGGAGGGCCGGAGACCTGGGAGGGGCTGGAGGGTACCGAGGCCCTTTCCGGGCACGGCTCTAGCACTGGGGCAGGTGGCCTGGCTCCGGCAGGAGGTCTCCCCGTTACCCAGTCTCTGTGGTTGAGGTCGGAGCAGTCCGAGCTGTCCAGCGAGGTCTGGGGCCAAGAGAGCCCGCGGGACCCTGGCGCTGGTGCCGGGCCAGCCCCAGAGCACTGCTCGCCCGCAGGACGCACATCCCACTTGGAACAGGCTGGGGTGCCCCTTGCCCTGCCTGCCTTCCTGGGCCCAGGGGAGGGGCGGGAAGATTCTGGAACCAGTGGGAGCCCGACCAGTGGATCAGACACAGGAAAAGCCCAGCGGAGGTCCCGGGAAGCTGCAGGAGCGAGGCTCCCATCCCAAACCTCTTCCTCGGGTGATTTCCACCTGACCCTTTCCTTCCCCTCCGGGACCTCGGCCTCTGAGTTTCGCAAAAGAGGAGAGACGGGGCCTCCGCAGGCCTCAGGTGGCTGCCCAGAGGGGCCCTGGGGCACTCACCCGAGTCCTTCCACTGATGGGAAACCTCTACAGACCTCCTCTGAGCCTGAGGTCCTCTTGATGCCAGGGGCTCCTCCTGGGAACCTGGGTGGGCAGGCAGCCCAGACAGCTGAGAGCCGGGCCCCTGGGCGCGGGGGGAGCAGAGCGCCCCCTGTCCTGGAGGAAGCCTGCACTTCTCTGGCCGGCGGTGTCTTGCCTGAGATCCTGTCCCCGGTGGACGAGGCGCTGTCCTACGGCAGCTTCGACCTCCCATCCTCCACCCAGAGGGACTCTCGCCTCCCTCCTCTGCCTCCCATCCTCCCAGCGGACGGGGAGGCCGACCCTGCCAGCCCCCACTCAGAAGACTTCCCCACCCCGCCCGAAGATGCCATGTGTCCTGGGGGCTTGCTGGACTCCCCAGGGGAAGTTGCCTCCCTCATTATGGGAGAGTGGTCCTCCCTGTCTGGGGAGAGTCTGTCTGAATCACCGTCCCTGGGGCCCCAGGAGGAGGCTGGGCTCTGCCTTGGGGTGGTGGGACAGGGCAGAAGCCTTGGGGGAGAATTGGGTGAATCAGGTTCTGTTGGGAGGGACCAGGCCACGGACAGCCACTTGTCTGAACCGGTCAGCTTGGGGTCTCCCTGGTGTGGGGGAGCAGGGGATGCCCTGGGGCAGCTCCCAGTGCTGTCAGCACAACCCCTGACCCTGTCCAAAGTGGCCTGTGCATCTGTGGGGAGTCTGGCGGCTGGGGACCCAGGGCTGCCTGGCTCCGGGCAGGGGGACCCTGCTCCGGCTCTGGGCTCAGGACCGCGCACTGCCCTCCAGGGCGTGGAGAGAGCTGAGGTGGTGGACCTGCTGTCCGCCCAGCTCAGCAGCAGGATCCTGAGGGACACCCTGGCCGTGCTCTCGGAGGCAGCCCCAGCAGGCAGCCTGGTGACAGAGGGGCCCGCGGGGGCCGGCCGGGTCACACAGGCTCACACGGTGGCCACTGGGCGGTCGTGGGAAAGCCTGGACTTCTGAGAAGACGGGGCGGTGGTGGGGGGCTGTGGGGACACAGACGCTGTCTGTGAGAGCCCCCTGCCTGGCTGGCTGTCGAACGAGGCCTCCTAGACACAGCAAGGCCCCGGACACGTCGCCACGTGGCTGTGCGTGAGCGTGTGTGTGTGTGTGTGTGTGGGCGTGCCAGGGGCCTCAGGAGAGGTCTAGAGGAGAGTGCAGCTTTGTGGGGTTGGGGAGGCCAGATGCTGAGGCTGGGGGTTGCGTCTGCGCTGACACGCCCTCTCGGACTTGCCTCGTTGGGAAACCTTCGGCAGGGATGTTTGCCTGCCTCTGATTTCTGAAGGGTAAACCCGGCGCCTCCATGACATCCAGCTGGCGACTCCAGGCTGGGAGGTCAGTGTGCGTCCCCTCGTGCAGATTAGAGGAGGCGGCAGCTTGGGGAGAAGGTGATTTCACCTGCAGCCAGGTGATCCTCCACCCAGCCTCTGGGCTGGAGTGGATCCCCGCCTCCCCGAGGGTGTGCAGGACGCCTCCCAGAAGAAATGAGAGCCCCTTGCCAGGCTGGCTGTCGAACTGGCTCTCCTGGACGCGGCAGGGCCCTGGTGGGTTCCAGAGGCGGCGGCGTGTGGGCGCCTGCAGGGATGGCCTCGCAGGCATCCCCTTATGAGAGCGCCTGTCCCCCTCAGCACCAGACTCAGGCGGGCGTCCAGGAAGTTGATGCTGAGTCAAGCATGAAGAGGGGTTCCCGTGGGAAGGAAGTGGGGAGAGGCTGAGACTGGGTGAGACAGCCGGGCGCAGGCCCGCAGGGACACGGGTCTCAGTAGACTGGGCAGGGAGAGCCCTCGGGCCACCTCAGGGTGAGACCAGGGCAGCTGACCTTCAGGGTCAGGCCACTGCAGCACTGACCTCTCCCCGCAGCAGCCGCCCCACGAGCTGCTGATGGGCTCTGAGGGGTCCCTGGGGCCCCCTCCTCCCCCAGAGCCCTGTGGAAGCACCACCGTCGCCAGGGCACAGGCAGGTTCAGCCCGCCCCCCGCGTCCTGTCGCCAGTTTCAGAGTGTTTTCTGCAGCCACAGTGAGGGCCCGCGCCCCACCTTCCCCAGAAGGAGCAGAAGGCTGCATCGTGCGTGTGCGCGCGCGTGTGTGTGTGTGTGTGTGTGTGTCTGTTGGTTCTAATGCGAGAGCGCCTCTGAGCTTGTGCTCCAGGGAATTCACTGGGAACCAACACGGTGTCTTCTCAGCGCCCCTGCTCTGTCCCTGTCTGTCCGCATGGGGCTGTCTCATTTCAATATTGTCAGTCTTTCTCTCCTGAATTATCATCTGAGCACTTGGAGGAGAAGTAGCTTTTCAATGAGCCCAACAATCAGCTCTTTCATAAAAGGAAGCAGGGACTTCCCTGGTGGTCCAGTGGTTAGGGCTCTGCACCTCCACTACGAGGGGTTGGGTGGGGGTGTGGGTTCAATCCTTGGTCGGGGGACTAAGATCCCACATGTCACACAGCGTGGTCTAAAATTAAAACAAAAGGAACCAGCTTTCACGTCAGCTTCTAAACTTGTGACGTGGTTAGGATTTCTTGACTTAAGGCTCACTTACGCTGTGCTCAATCTCTCAGAAGTCACTCTCCATGTCCTACAGCAGGCTCTCTCCCCGTCTGTCGTCTAAACCGGCCATCAGTTATCCGTATGGGCTTCCCAGGTGGTAAAGAATCTGCCAGCCACTGCAGGAGACGCGGGAGACCCCGGTTCAACCCCTGGAAGATCCCCTGGAGAAGGACGTGGCAACCCACTCCAGCATTCCTCCTGAGAAATCCCACGGTCAGAGGAGCCTGCCAAGCTACAGTCCATGGGGTCACAGAGAGTCCGGCGTGACTGAGCGCACACATCACGTGTCTACTGTCGTCTATTTATTGTCTGTCCCTCATCTGTCATTTATAGCACCTATCGATCGTCTGCCTGCATCAACTAGAGCATCCACCCAGCCATTTCCAGTTCTCAAACTGGAAAATATCTGCTGGACAGGGAGTCCAGAATCAAGCAGTTGGCGGCATGTTGGCCTAAGGGACGTCGACGTCCTGGTGCTGGTCCAGGATATGACCTCCATGAGACCCTGGGAGGTCGGCTGTCAGGTCAGAGTGACAGGAGCCCGTCTCCTGCAGCCCTCACTGCAGTGCGGGGAGCTCATTCACTTAGCATTTATAGGACCCGGGGGGAGAGACCCAGACTTCCCAGCACTTGTCGATGAGAGTGGGTGGCGTCTCCAAAGCTGGCCTGGCAAAGCCCCCAGTGCTGCCTCTCAGACCCTGGGGAGCCCTGCAGGCCAAGGCAGGAACCGCCTACCGTCGTCACCAGGCTCCAGCCTCTGGGGCAGCCACTCCGAGGGCCCGCCTCACCGGCCCAGCCAGCATCACACACCAGCTCACGCAGGACGGGATCACGGTCCCGGGGAGCAGCAGTCACAACAATCCATGTGGATGCGACGCCCGATGTCCCCAAGCCCGCCTGAGCGCACAGGAGAGGTTTGGGTCCACTGGGGGGAAAACGTGTGCATTCTCCGTGTACGCAATTTCAGAACAAATTTTGAGCTACAGCTTTCTTATTGATTTCCCCCTAGTTTTCTGAACAAATTAGTCTGTGATTTTTTATTTTTTTTTTCTCTATTGCTGACCCTTTTGGATTTACGAGGCCGTGTGAGAGGAATTATGTATTTTACACACATCACGTTCGGTCATAAATCTCCCACATCGAAACCCGGCAGATTTGCCTCAGATTCAATAGTCTTGGGTCTGGCTGCTACGGGTGGGGGCTGGTAGCTGAGCACCAGACACGGCCATGCCCGCAGCTGGACTCGGGGCCTCCTGGGTGCCCAGCAGGCGCGTGTGTCTGGAGTCACTTTGTGGCCCTGTGGCCCCTCACCCTTGGAGGGAGTCTGGTCAAGGAGGACTTGTATGAAGACCCTGGCCTTCTCCTTCCCATGACGGCTGGATCTAGGGAGCTTGGGGTTATCCAGTGACCGGCCAGAGGAGGAAGACTGTCCACCAAAGCTGTCGGACACGCTTAATCTCCGCTGACGTTACGTGTGTGGAGCTGAGGGCTGTGGCATTCAGATATATTGACCCGAAGCAAGACTTCAATTTCAAGATTGCTCCCTTCAAGGTCTCACCGTGCTCGCCTTGGCTCCAATCCCTGTAGCCTCTTGGGCCAATAAATCTTGATACCAGCCTCCAGAGAAGTCATTATCTTTCATAGAAAATGATTATTTCTCAGTTAAACCCTGCACGGAATTTTCCCATGATCTGTCTCCATCAGCCTCCCCGCTCAGACGTCCCCTCCTGCGTCAAACGCCCAAGACCTCACCCCCAGCGCCTTAAATTCCAATCACCAGACGAGCTTTACGAGTACTTCTGATGCCTGGCCCTGTGCAGCCCTAACAGCCACATCATAAAATACAGACGAAGGCCATGGCAGCCAGCTGGGGCAGGCCACACGCCTGCAGGAGCACACAGGTCCTGTTAAATGGTTCAGGGGCACCTGGCCCTCAGGGTGGGAGGTGAGCACGCTGGCCTTCCGAGGGAGCTGGGGCCACCGGGTCAGGTTCGCCTGCAGCTGAGGGACAAGGCCATCCTGTGACTGCTCGACCAGCCGCATCTTAACACTGGCTCCCCTGCAGCAAGAGGTCCCAGAGGGTCTGCAAGTCCCACGTCTGTCCCCAATCCCATGTCCTAGCCGCCCACCCCACTCCAGCTGTCAACTGCCAGCCTGCTCCTCTGCCTTGGGCCCCACCCAGCGGCCCCCTTGCCCCCAGCCCCGTCTCTTAACGCCCGCCAAGCACAGCGAGGAGTAGAAGTGTTTGCAACACGTGGCTGCAGGCTCAGGGGCAGAGCAGAATCATACATGCACCCGGCACCCCAGCCTCCCTCGGGGGCTCCCTGGGCCCCCCAACCTGTCCTGCCGCTCACCTGACAGATTAAGGGGCTTCCCCTCGGCCGTGTCCATTCAGGTGGCGACGTGGACATTTAACAATGCTGGGGCCAGCTCCATCTGTCCCTGGGCGTGTGGCGGGGACGCCCACCCCCGCGCCTCCATGACTACAGTCCCTGCCCTCTTCACGGCGTCATCGTGAGAACACAGAGGCCTGTCCCTGCCAGGCTTCGTCCCTGGCACGTGGCAAGCACTCAGGAATAATCCTCCTGTACATTTGCTGGAGAACGGCTCGTGTCCTCAACCAGCTGAGCCTGAAACCAGATGCCAGCTGAGGCGTGTGGAGGCGGCACCCACTCCGGGGCCGGGCTGCAGGTGGAGTTCGCCTGTCCCTTCGTCCCCCAACCTTGTGCAGAACCTGCCCCGTGAGGGGGGGCTCGGAAAAGGAACAGTCAGCCCTGACCTCCAGGGCTCACAGCCACCCAGCTGGACACCAGCCGGCCTGACCGGGACGACTACCATGGGGGAGACTCGGGTGGAGGGATGAGAGTTCTGCCTGTGTCCCGGTCAGGGGCATCAGAAGAGCCCCTCGCAGGTGTTGGAGGCACCGGGGTTGGAGGGTGCCTCTGCCACATACACTCCATGGGTCCTCAACCACTGCTCTGGGCCTCCGACTTCCCAGATTTCCCCTCCATGAACAGAATGTGCGTGCGTGCTAAGTCACTTCAGTCGTGTCCGACTCTGCGACCCCATAGACTGTGGTCCTCCAGGCTCCTCTGTCCGTGAGATTCTCCAGGCAAGAATACTGGAGTGGGTGGCCATGCCCTCCTTCACGGCATCTCCACGACCCAGGGATCAAACCCATGTCTCTTACCTCCCTGGCGTTGACAGGTGGGTTCTTTACCACTAGCGCCACCTGGGAAGCCCCGTAAACAGGAATACCAACACCTCACTTCATCAGCTCTAAGATGCAAAACTTCTCGACATTTTACTCCCTTTGAAGTCAGCATCCATCTCACAAACCTGAGAATTTCCTCTGGTACCTGCCGACCGCCTGGCAGCACAGACAATATGCCAGGTGGGTCTCAGTGTCCCAAGAGCAGGCACCTCTCCCGCCGGGAGGAGGGGCACATTGAGGAGGGTATGGGGTGGGGGCACCCGGCTTCAAGCGGGGAAGTGGGGCCTGGCTAACCCATGGACGGAGAAGGCAATGGCACCCCACTCCAGTACTTTTGCCTAGAAAATCCCAAGGACGGAGGAGCCTGGTAGGCTGCAGTCTATGGGGTTGCGAAGAGTCGGACACGACTGAGCAACTTCACTTTCACTTTTCACTTTCACGCATTGGAGAAGGAAATGGCAACCCACTCCAGTGTTCTTGCCTGGAGAATCCCAGGGACGGGGAAGCCTGGTGGACTGTCTATGTCTATGGGGTCGCACAGAGTCGGACACGACTGAAGTGACTTAGCAGCAGCAGCAACCCGTGGAAGCCGGTTCTCAGACACAGCCCACCACCTCGTCTGAATGCTTCTGCGTGAGGCTGTGGCTGCATTTCGTAACCGAGGCATGCTTTTCCTAAGAACTTTTCATTAAACCAATTGCGTGCTGAGGATTGGAGACACTGGGGTGTTGTTTTCAAGGTCAGCCTCCCAGTGCTGGGCTAAGCCAGCACATATGCCCACTGGCTGCCCCAGAGAGCCAGGGTCCCAGAGATGTTCCCTCACCCTCCTCAGCACCTGGACGGGGGACACAAGAGCCCTAGAGGAAGAGCTGGGAGTGACAGTGGGATTACACCTGGGGCTGGGAAGGGTCACAGTCCTTCCAGGGGACTTGGAGTGTCTGCTAAGGCCTGAACTGGATGGCATCATCGACGTAATGGACGTGAGTTTGAGCAAACTCCGGGAGATTGTGAAGGACAGGGAAGCCTAGCGTGCTGCGGTCCATGGGGTCGCAGAGTCAGACAAGACTTAGCGACTGAACAACAGCAGGGCCTGAACTGTGTCCCCCCCTCCACCCCACAAAGTCCTAATCCCGACGGGATGGCGTTAGGAGGTACCTTCAGGAGGCCATCAGGGTTTGATGGGGTCACGAGGGTAGGGCCCTCACGATGGGGTCAGTGACCTTATGAGATGAGACCGTGGAGACCCCTTCTCTCCACATGCAGCACAGAGGAAGGGCCAGGTGAGCACAGGCGAGAAGCGGCTGGCCATCTGCAAGCCAGGAATTGAGTCTTCACAAAAAACTGACCATGCCCGCCCCTGATCTTGGATGTCCAGCCTGTGAGAGATATTAATAGATGCCCGTCTGTGGTTTAAGCTACCTGGCCTGCGGTGTTCTCTTACAGCAGCCTGAGCAGACGGACGGGGTGTTCAGAAGCTAAGCCCCTCCTGCAGAGGGAAGCAGGTGTGCAGGTGAGCTTAGACTCCCTCCCGACATCCCAGCCTTGACCGCCTTTACCAACCGTGTGACCAATCCTGGTCTATCTGCCCAATAATCACCATGTGGCTTGTGGTCATGCCTGTGGTCAGTGGTTGGGAGAGAGGACAGGGAAAAAGAAGCCTGGGCCGCCAGGGAGCCAACCACCCTTGACCCAGACCAGGCCCACTCACCGCGTCCATCCCATCCTGGATTCTCGGTCTTGATCTCTGCGTGTCCTTCCTTCTCCCACTGCCCTCCCACCTCTCTGCTGCTCCTTCCCGCTCCCTCCTCACCTCAGCCCTGCATCTGGAGGCCCGGGGCTCAGTGTGTGGCCAGCCTTCTCCAGTCCTCACTTACCGTCTGAGCCCCATACTCACACAGCCAACCAGTGGCCTGGTGCCAGCTGCAGATGGTGCCAAGGTCTGCGGAACTCAGCGGGTCCAGGTGCACCCTGGCCTCCACTCTCAGCCCTGCATTGCCCTCCCAGCGCCTCCCCTGCAGCCTCTCATCTCAGCGAGGGCGGCTGCACAAGCCCTGCAGCAGATGTGACCTCCCGTCACACGCCTGTCCCACCTTTACACACACGCTAAGTCCCGCTCTTCTCACCAGCACCGCCACCCCCGTCTCGGGGGAGCCCCGCCATCTCTCGGAGGGCTATGGCAGCCTCTCGGGGGCGCCCCCTCCCGCCCCTTCTAGCCGGCGGTCAGAAAGGCAGACCACACGACCCTGCTCAAAACCCTCCCTCGACCACCTTCGCACTCAGGGCCAGGGCCCTCCTCTAGGGAGGCCTTGTGGGGTCCTGCTCTCAGCTGCTTCTCCAGCTCCATGCCCCGCTCCACTTGCTGTCCTTCCAGCACACGCGCCCCTTCTGCCTCAGGGCCTTTGCACGTGCAGTCCTCTGCCTGGGCTGCTTACCTCTCTTCTTACCTCTCACCCGCAGTCTCCCTCTCTGGGAGGACTTCCTGACCCCCTGTATACAGCAGCTCCACCCTACTCGACTGCTCTTTATAGCACTTATCTCCACCTCACAGGCTTGTTTGTTTTGGGTCTTTCTCCTGGCCAAGTGACACTTGGGCTTGGCTTTGTATCCAGGGCTTGGCGTGTAGCAGAAGCCCAGCAAGTGTTAGTGAAGAATGAATGAGGAGGGGGCACACGTGTCTGCACCAGGGGGCTCTAGTTTGGATCCCCTTAACCAGGGTTTTCTAACCTTCGAAACATAAACAACAAAACCCTTTTCAGACAAAATCTTACACACCATCCCACAATGCAAAGAGCAGAGGGGTGACTGCTCGGCTATCAAGTAGCTTGTGTTCAAATCGTATCATTTACGTATGTAACTGTCGATCCCCTGTGATAGCGAGGTGGCCTGGAACGTGGGAATCTGAACTTCCAGGCCCACAGAGGACGGATGCTGACTCATGTCCGTTCTGTGGTCCACTTCCTTTCTTTTCTGTTTTCGGTCACACAGTTCAGAGAAAATCTGATATGCACAAAACAATTAGGAATAGCAATAGAAAAAACAGGTCTCGCGTTAAATTAAGCAAACAAATCATAGGAAGCTTTCTTTCCTAGGTTTGCAGGGCAATCAGTCGTGAAGGTTCTCAAGTTTAGCTCTGTAACACATCCACGGGGTTTGTGCGGTAAGTTTTGCAAGTTTTCCAAGAGTCAAAAATCTCAGATTAAAAAAAACAAGGTCAGGGTTGCAGATCCTCCGAAGCCCCAGGTAGGGTTGCCAGATTTAACACAGGAAGCCCAGTAAAATGTGAATTTCAGTTGAACAGCGAAGCGTTTTTAGTCTAAATGAGTCTCATTAAATTTGCATTCCAGGTACGATACATATTTAGACTTAAAAACACCTCGCTGCTTATCTGAAATTCACATTTAACAGTGCTTCCTGTACCTTCATTTGCTAAATCTGGCGACCCTAACCCGGAACCTGGTGGGGCGACGGGCGGTTTGAGATGTGCCTGAGCAGTCCGTGAGGGTGGGGGCGGGGGCGCGAGGGGGGCGGAGCCTGTGTCTCGGAGGCGGACGCGAATGGGCGGAGCCTGGTCTCGATGGGCGGGGTCGAGGGCATGGCCATGGCGGGGCGGGGCAGAGCCTGGAGCTTGGGGTCCGAGGCCGAGGGGCGCCTGGAAGGCGGGGCCGAGACGCGCGGGGGCGGGACCCGGCCGCCAGGGATGGGGGCGGGGCGGGGCGCTGGAGGCGGGGCCCGGCGCGCGCGGCGCTCGTGACGGCGGTTGCCAGGGTGAAAGGTCAGGCGCGGCGCGGCACTCCCAACATGGCGGCGGCCAGGACGGCGGCGTCGGCAGCGCGCAGCCCGGGAGCTCCGGCGGCGGCGGCGGCGGCCCGAACCCGGCGCCCGCCCTCGGCGCGGCCCGCGAGGCTGCCCCCGCTGCTCGTGCTGCTGGCGGCGGCGGCAGGGCCGGGCGCGGGCGGCGCGGCGCGGCTGTACCGCGCGGGCGAGGACGCCGTGTGGGTGCTGGACAGCGGCAGCGTGCGCGGGGCCACCGCCAACAGCTCGGCCGCGTGGCTCGTGCAGTTCTACTCCTCGTGGTGCGGCCACTGCATCGGCTACGCGCCCACCTGGCGGGCCCTGGCCGCAGACGTGAGAGGTGAGGCGCGCCTGGCGCGGGGGCCCGACCGCGGTCTCTGGCCTGCCGCCTACGACCCCCGGATTCTCTCCTCAGGTCCCTATCCCCTGGCCCTCTGGAGGTGCTCCGCCTCGGCGGCCGCTGGCCTGCACCCTGGGTTCATCCCTCGTATGACGCCCCCCGCCCCAGTGGAGATCTGGGAAGTCGGCTGTCAAGTCAGGATGACAGGAACCCCTCTCCCGCCACCGCCCTCGCTCAGCTGGGGACACAGAGGCCTTCCTCGTTTGTCCAGCCCTCCAGACCCTCTTGTTGAGTCTCTGAAAGCTTCAGCAACCACCTCCGCCCCAGGTCTTTATCCTAGCTGTGTCCTGACGTTCATCTCGTCCTCAGTAACTCCACCCGGCTGCCTGGAATCCCGGTTCTTTGAGGCTCCCGTTCCTGTCCCGGGCTGCTTTCCCTGTAGGTCGTTCTTCATTCTCCTTTGGTTTGGAGAGCTGAGCATATATGGTGGCTACTCAAAGAGGTCCAGCTGTGCTGGAGACTTCTCTGTGGAAGCAGAAAAAGACCTTCCCGCATTTCATTGGTTGGTTCCTTGTGCGTGGTCACGCAGCCTTGGACCAATCTGACACCCACCAGACTTCTGGTCACGTTCCCACACTTTATTGACGCTTGGCACTTCCTCATCCCGGTGCGAATTGCTAATCAGCCACTAAGTTCTTGGCGTGCTGTCCATTGCACAGTTGTAGCCGTTTAAGGGTTTTGCAGCAGCCTTCCTACAAGCTGGAAGCGCTTCAGAAGAGAACACGAATTGCTCTGAAGTGGGGGCCTGTCCCCAACAAGAGCAGGGTTTGGCAGGACTTTGCTGAGGCTGAGCTGACCTCTAATTATATATTTCAGAGGGCAAGAGAGTAACAAATGGGCTCTTTTCCTGAACTGCAGTTTTACAGCCAACCCTGTTGGGATTTTCTCATATCTAGACAGATTCGTAAGGAAACTTAAAAAAAAAAGTCTAAATCGGGCTTTTGTATGTGATTGTGATTATCTTTAGCGGCTTCTCTTGCCTCAAGGTATTGGGACTTCTTGATTGTAAAGCGTCTGTTCTTTGATCTAGTGTTTTCTTGAGCCTTCGCCGCTGGTCAGAACTGAAGTCAGAGACTTCATGAAATGGACGGTCTGCTCCATAATAGGTGTCCTTTAAGCCTTTGCTGTGCCATCAAGCAAGTACTTTTAATAATAAGAGGACTTGGCAGTTTTCTTTTGTCATTGGGAGGCAGCAACAGATACGGCAATTTTCACGCTCGTCGCTCTGGCAAGACGCTGTCATCACTTGTTTTGCACATTTTGATTTTTTTCAGCTTAGTGTGTGAAATACAGAAGTTGTCAGTAGGATTTGAATATTGCAAACCATTGCATGGTTCAGCCAGCATGTGAGGAGCCTTGGGCATTGTCCCTGCAACTCAGAAGGGAAGTTATTTTTGAAACAGAAACTATTGGTTGCTGAAAAAGTTCATTCAGGTTTCTCTGTATGTTCCCAGACACACCTTTTGGCCAATCTGGTAGTAAAATCTATTACCTAGTGATGTGATTAGCCTAACTGTTGGCTAAAGAAGATTATCTTAAGAGAGTTGGGGGTTTCCCAGGGGGCACTCGTGGTAAAGAACCTGCCTGCCAGTGCAGGAGGTGTAAGAAACGCTCAGTCCCTGGGTGGGGAAGATCCCCTGGAAGAGGGCATGACAGCCCAGTCCAGTATTCTTGCCTGGAGAATCCCTTGGACAGAGGAGCCTGGAGGGCAATGGTCCCTAGGGTCGCAGAGTCAGACACGACTGAAGCAACTTAGCACGCACGCCAAGTTGGGCGTTCTGCACGTGAAGGCAGGAAGAGCAGGCCTGAGACAAAAGGAGATGTGACTGAGAGTGAAAAACAGCTGTGGCTCCAAAGACGGGGGGAGGACGGGGTCCTGAGAGCTGGGCTGCCGGGGGCTCCCTGAGCACGAGCTCTGACTGGAGGCAGAGCCTGGGCACTGGGCAGTGTCCACGTCAGGTCCCCAGAGAGAGCTAACCTGGAGACCTTGTGGGCCCAGGCTGGGCAGGCGGAAGCAGAAGCTCTGGGCGTGAGGCCTGGCCTGTCAGCGTAAGCCCCAGAGGTGGAGGATCCCTGTCTTGGGGCCACTGACCACGCCAGGCACCTGCAGGAGAGGGCCTGAGGCTCGAGGCGGTGCAGGGGCCCCACCCCCCACCCCCCGCCATGGCTGTCTGCACATAAGAACGCTCCGCTAGAGGAACCTGCTACTCGGATCCTGGGCTCCCGCCTGACTGACCCAGGGTCCTTCCCGTGCCTCGTCTCTGTGAAGTCCCTGAGGAGCGTGTTGAGAAGAACTGCCCACACCCTCAATACGGAGGCTAGTGCAGCCCCTCCGCCCAGCGCCTTGCTTCTGCCAGGGGCCCTCCCGCAGGGGCGGGGGTGCCCAGCGCCCACACAGTCCAGTCTGCGCGCAGTCATTGTTCCACTCTCACGGCTTCAGGCCCAGTCAGCCTTTTGTGAACAGGGGGTTCAGTGAGCCCCTGGGGCACGCAGACCTTGGCCTGGGCCTGTCAGATGCCTCTTCCCTCCCCTCTTGAAATGCCCTGTCCAGCCCACTCAGCTACTCTACCCTCCACTGCCACTCTCGACAGCAGCATGGCTTCTAGAAGGTGGCTGCTTACAGTACAGCCCCGGCTCCGACTTGAGGTTGCTGGCTGGGGCTGGTCACTGAGCTGGAGGAGCGCCTGCTGCCCCCCGCCCCAGCGCCTCCTGAGTGGCCTCCTCCACTTGCTCAGAGTGGGCAGGGGTCTGCAGGGGGCCGGGGCTCCTCCCCTTGGCGGGCCCTCTCTGTACACAGCGTCGGGGCACCTTTGTTTTCCTAAAAGATTTGGATTGAACTTGAGCTCTTTGCTGACATTTTTAAGATTTTGAAAATAATTGTTTTTCCTTCTATGAAGGTGGCTTAACAAACAAAAGAGGTACTGTGGGTGCAGCCAAACGTCCTTCCAGCGTTTGTGTAGATCTGGCTTAGGCCTGTCACTTCTAAGTCCTTCACAAAACAAACCCTGCTGTGCCCCTGAAAATCCTCTTGCCCGGAGCTGTGATGTTAGCGCAGTCTCTGCGCCACCTCCTTTTGAGGTGAGAACTGAGACACCTGGTGGGGGTGGGCAGCTGCCACCTGGAGACGCCTTCAAGACAGCCACGGAGACTTCCTCAAGGCCCGAAGTGCCCGTCGGGGCTGCCGGGTCCTGGGCGTCTGTCTCCCGTGTCTCCTCCGCTCCGTCTTGGGGGCACAGGGGAAGGTGTTCTGTCATTGGCCCCAGAATGGTTTTTTTTTATACAAGATCGTTCTTTTTTTAATGTAATTTTGTTTGTTTATTTCTGGCTACCCTGCGTCTTTGTTGCTGTGCAGGCTTCTCTCTGGTCGCAGTGCTCGGGCTCCTGACTGCAGCGGCTTCTCTCGTTGCAGAGCACTGGCCCTCGAGCGCAGGCTCAGTAGTTGTGCACAGGCTGAGTTGCTCCATGGCCTGTGAGATCTTCCTGGATCAGGGGTCAAACCCATGTCTCCAAGCAGGCACATTCTTTACCACTGAGGCACCAGAGAAGCCCACCCCCAGAATTCTTGATGAGAGACTCAGACGAAAGCAGGACCTGGCAGGCAGCACCACCGCATAACACCCATGTGGCCACGCCGTCGAGTGGCAGGCCGTGGGTGCCAGGGCCCCACGGCACGCGCCTGGTGCATCCAGGGCTGGCCAGGCCCCCGCTTGCCTCCCACCCATCTCAGTCACCAGCTAGTCTCCTCATTCGCATGGCTGCAGGCTTCATGCACGTGAACTAGACCAGCTGATGGTCCCCACAGCCGCTCCCTGTTCTCTGGGAGAAGCCGGGGGGCTGAAGGGGGCAGGGTGCTGATGGAGCAGGACCCCACCTGGACCCTGGAGAGGCAGGTGGGCGGGGGCATGTCCCCCCACGGGGGCTCTGCCGCACTGAGATTTGTCTGTGAGACCCAGGCTTCACTGCAGCCGGACCCAGAGGGACGGCGCCGCCGCGTGCCCCTTGGGACACTGAGCAGAGGAGCCCTGCTGGCGAATGTTGCTGGCTTCACGGGCGGCCGGGGGACCCTGATCTCAGGGCGGTTCCCGCCCGCGGCCTGTGCTGCGCGCCCCCGCCCCAGCCCACAGAGCCGGCCAGCACTCCCACGTGTGCTGTTCACAGTGTGCGTGCCGCAAGGCCTGCGAGACCACAGACAGTGCTAGCTTAAGCACACCTGCGTGCAAACACACCTGCGTGCAAGCACAGGGATGAGACAGCCCTGAGACAGTCGCGGCCCTCTGTCCCCGGAGGCTGACGCAGAGCGTGACTCCAGGCTGCTCTGGGGGCTGCTGGAGAAGGCGCGCTCCTTAGCACGAGGCTTCCTCTCTGCCCGGGCCTGTGCGTCCTGAACTTGGAGCTTGCCTGAAAGGCCCTTTGCTCTGCCTGGAGGGGCCTCCCGGGGGCCAGAGCGCCCTCCAGCGGCGCCAGCATGGGAGCCAGCGTGGCCGCCTCACCCTGATGGCCGGCCCTCCCTCCCAAGGGTGAGAGGACCAGGAGGCCGCAAGGAAGCGAGGGGCGGGGTTCTCTGAAACCCGAGGGGTTAATTAATCTGAACTGTAACCGTTTTCTTCAAGTGATGGATGCTTTACCATAAGTGTGACTTGTATAGACGTTCTATTAGAACTTGCCAAGTAATGGTGGGAAGTTTAATCCTGTGAGGATAAATAATATAGTTACTTGACAAGGAAACTTGAGATAAATTGTAGTTCTCTGTGTAGACATGCTTAGTTAAAAATAGATGGGCTTGTGAGCGGAAGTGAGGAGTGGCCCGGAGCTCACCGCTGCTCCCTGTGGAGGCCCCCTGCCCGGCTGGCAGCTGGGGGTGGCTGGCGCGGGCCTAGTCCTGAAAGCAGGCGATTTGCATTCAGTTGAGGGCGCTTCCCTCCTTTGTGTGTGGAGTCCCGACAGGTGGGAGAGGCAGGAGGAGGGGAGGGCACCAGCTGAATGAGCGCAGACCCTGAAGCTCACCCTTTGAAACGGTTTGCATTCTCCCTGATAAAACAGACCGGCTCCCTTTTGTGCTGCTGTGAAAGCCGCCCATCTGCCGGGATGCCTGTGGTGGCTGTTGGTGCCCCCGTCACTGAAATCTCCCTCATCTGCCTCCTTCCTGCGCTGCACAGGCGGCCTCTTTCAAAGGTGGTCAAGGACCACGTGAGGCGTCAGCAGGCCGGGCACCTGGCCCTGCCCCGGGCCGCCGCCTGGATGGGGTGCACACGTGCGGACCCCAGAGTCCTTGGCCCAGCAGGAGCTGTCCTGTCCCCGCCAGCTTGCGGTGACCTGTGTGCGTCTCAGAACACTCTCTGCGTGCGTTCCCTGTCCGCGTGGACCCCGTCCTTCAGAGGGGAGGACAGACAAGGCGCAGGAGCGCCAGCGGTGTGAACAGCTGGACGTGGGGGCAGGTCCTAGGAAGGTGAGTGGGACGCTGGGGTTGGCGCCCGGCAGGGCCGCTGGGCGAGGGGCCCGCCACGTGGAGGGCCAGCAGGTGCCGTGTCCAGAGGGCCCAGCCCCGACGGCCACATGAGCTGCAGGAGTGGCTTCCAGCAGAGGCCCCTTGGCCTGGTCTCTCTGTGGAGTGTCCCCGGCTGCTCCCTGCAGGACTGAGGCCCAGAGACTCGCTGGCCAGTGGGGGTGCTTGTGGGGAGGGGAAGCACCCCGTCTCGCTTCGGTGGGGCGGGCGGGCTCTGAGGGGTGTGGGGGTGCTGGCTTTCCGGGACCGTCGGCCGTTGAGAAGCTGGTGTCAGCTTGTGAGCAGGAGGGACAGCCCTCCAGCTGGCTTGCGCCCTGGGTCCGAAGACCGGGCCAGGTTGACCCCGAGCCGTCTGGGCTCCGGGGACGCGGCAGCCGGCCCTAACCTCACAGTCGTGCTGCCTTCCAGGGCACTGCCGTGACTGCCCCTGGCCGGTCACCGCCCGGGGGCTCGTTTTCTTCTCATTCTCCTGTTAGGACACATTTGAAACTTGAGCCGAGGTGGGGCTCGTGTCCTCTCAGTACCACACGGGCCTGCTCCCCAGGCTCCCCAAGCTGAGTCCCCAGGGCTGTGCCTATGTTGACTTTCGCTTCATGACCATTAGTTAAGGGCTCAGACCCAGGCTGCAGTGAACTCACAGACCTCACTGGGGAGCGACGCAGAGCGCTTCTGTGCAGCAGGAAAGGGAACCCGAGGGCTTCTTGCCCTCCAACGTCGGCCAGCTCTGTCCTGGAGGGCTAGTCCTGCTGGCCGTGGGCTCGGTCCTCTCTCACCCCAGCCGGGTCCATCAGTAAGCAGGTCAAAGGCGTGTGTGACTCCTCCTTCTGCAGTGATGAGTCATGCTCTTGGCTTTTTGAAAATTACACCCTGATGCTGACTTAGGAAGGACTCGGTGCAGGGAACCCTCACACTTGTAAATTTACGAAGTGTTTCATTTACTAGAGATGTCCCAGGAAAGATCAGTCCAGCGTAAGTTTTTCTTAAACACAGAGCGTTTCAGCGCAGTCGGACTGATGCTGGGGCCCTGCTGCTATTTCAGGGGACACCTCAACTTTTCACTGTTACCCTGGGAATAAGCAGGTGGTTAAAAACCTGGGGAAAGCCAAGGCCTTTCTTTTTGAAGCCACTGGCAGGTGTACCCTATTTTTAAGGGCAGGGCCCACCTACTGGGTGCCTGGGATACTTGAAGGAGTTTGGGAGGCTGGAAAAGCAAAGCTGGTACCAAGCGTCGCCCATTTCTGCTGCTCTGCCCAGGGCATCTGTGGCCAGGACCCGGCGGTTCCCGAAGCCAGGCTGTCCCTCCCCTCCTCACCCCGGGAGGAGGGCTGGGCCTGGGGGTCGGTTGCATTTCAGGAGGGGCGCCTGGCTGGGGTGGCCTCGTGACCCTGAAGAGGAAGGCGGCTGAGCCCAGGCCAGTGGAGTGTCCGCCCGAGGGGTCTGTCCTGTGCTAGAGCGGCGCGCGTCGTGGGGGGACTCCGGCTGGGGGGCTGGGGTGGGGGCCAGGCCCCCGGGGGCGGTTTGGAGGTCGTGGTCACCCCCGCGCAGGCCTGCAGGCTGAGCCAGGGACGGCGGGGCGAGCCCCTGGAGCCTGCAGTGCTCCTTCGCGGTCGGGGGCTCTTGAACCAGAGCCCGGGTGAAGCCAGTGCCCTCTGGAGTCAGGAGGGCCGTGCCCGGGCCTGGGGCCTTCTGTGCCTGGCAGCCAGTGCGCCTGGCAGCCCCGATGGGCGCTCTGTGGCCTTCTGCCCCGGAGTCCAGGGAGGCACAAGCAGAGCAGGCCGCGGGCCCCATGGTGCACAGACGTGGAGCACACGCTCCCCACAAGCACCCTGAGGCTCTGTGTTCTACATTTCGTAAGTAGCGCATGCTTATTGAGAAAAGCCTGAAAAACAAGAACGTGGGGCCAAGTCCCACGAGAAAGCGGCACCGTCGTGAGCGGCTCTGAGTGTCTCCCGTCTCTCTCTGCCTGGGCCCGGCTCCGCGTGTGCGTGGTGTCAGCTCCTGGAGCCGTGTTCCGTCTCCTCTCTCTCTCGTCCTGGAACAGCCTTTTTTTTTTTTAAAGATGGAGCAAAAGCTTGTCATGGAAATTCTCAGTAAGCCTTGATTCCCTGTGTTTGTGAGCTGGGAGGAGGTTGCAGAAGTGAGACGCTCTGGCGGGATGGACAGGTGCCGAGTGGAGAGGACAGGGCTCCCTGCTCACAGTCGGCCGCTGGGTGGGGCGCAGCGACCCGAGGCCGTGCGTCCTGCCCGCATCTGCGCTCCGGCCTCACCGATGGGACGAGAGCGTTGACTGTTCTTCCTTAGTTCCTTGTAATTTGAGATTCCAGAAAGACGTGACCTGTGGTTCAGGAGGGCTCTGTGATTTCTTCCATCCTTTCAAACGCCTTCAGGATGAGCCGGCTTCACTGCGGCCACTTAAGTGGAGCACTGTTCTGTCATCGGTCGTGAAAGGTGGAGCTGTGTGTCTTGTGTGTTTTTCACTTGATCTTTTGCTTTATGTTAATATCAGTACATACTTTTTACAGTTGCAGAGGAAGAAGGCACGTATTTGTAAGCATAAGTGTAACATTAGATGGAACAAAAGCAATCATGAGTTGCCGATGTATACAAGCCTTGGTGTCAGAGTAGTACTTACGCTGGCCTCTCTCCTTCCTGGCCTGTCTTTACTGTAACTCTGAAGTCTTAGTCTTAAGCAGCACTCAGAGAAAACTTACTTGCCATGACTTGTAGCCAAGTGAGTGCTTTAGACTGGTGGTGTCTGTCAGAACTCACCACAGCTCAGGGACGGACAGTCACAGGTTCCCCCTCAGAAGTCACCTGACCGCAGGACGCGGTGAGCGGGGCTCGGCCCGGCCCGTCCCCTTGGGCTTGTCCTGCTCGGGCACTGCTCTGCTGCCCTGTGTGTGCCCGACCGCCAGCCCTCCTGCTTCCCCTGCAGGCTGTCCCCAAGCCCGCCGAGGAGCCAGCGAAGGTTTGGGACTCTTACTGTCCCGGAGAAGGGAGCAGGTCTTCCAAAGAGAGACCCTCACCTGGGGGTGTTGGGGAGACCCTTCCTCTGAAGCTGGCGACTGAAGGTGACCCCCCATCCTTACCCTCGCCCGTGTGAGCTGCGCTTGGGGTCTCCAGGGCTCAGCTCCCCCGGTCCTCGCCAGGACGGGGCCCCTCTAACAGTCTCGCTCCTGCTTTTCAGACTGGGCGGCTGCCATCCGCGTCGCCGCCCTGGACTGTGCGGAGGAGAAGAACCAGGAGGTGTGCCGCGCCTACGACATCCACTTCTACCCCACCTTCCGGGTGAGCGCCGCGCCTCCGCCAGCCGCTCGCACGGCCTGGGGGCTTGGGGAGGGCGTCTCCCAGCTCAGGGGCTTCTGTGTGCAGGGGTCACCTCTCATTGCACCCCGTTGGATTGCAGGGTCACACTGGGACTGTGCACTTGCCTGCTCACACCCAGCGAGGCCTGCAGGCACGGGAGTGGCCGGCGCTGCCCTGAGAGCGCGTGCCCAAGTGAGGCGGGGCCCGCAGGTGCCTTGCCCGGGGGTGGGGGTCTGGTGCCTGCCAGCTGTGCCAGTAGCCGTCGCCGCCCTGCAGACCAGCCTGTCCCCATCTCTCCCGCTAGGGGGCGACTGGAACCTGAGCAGTGCACCCAGCTCTGTGTGTGTGTGTGTGTGTGTGTGTGTGTGCGCCTGTGTGTGCGTGCACACGTGTGCCTGTGTGTGTGTGCGTGCAGGAGCGCGTGCACGTGCCTGTGCGTGTGGCCCCTCGCCTCACTGGAGCGCATCTGAGGAGGGAGGCCGTGCCTTTGGAGGTGGCCTCTGGGAAGCTTGGGGGCCCCCTTCCTCTCAGCCCTGAACCCGCGCCCTGTGTGCACAGCGCCAGCTGCTTCTCCCCGTCATGCTGACCTGGTGACCTCGTGTGTCCGTCTCTGGCTGGGCCCTGCCCACCAAGGCGCCCTCCCCTGGAGCGCGGGTCCAGGCTTGGGTCCGCTCAGCGCCTTCCTATTGGGTTTGCCTGTTGTGTCTCGGCTTTCCCCACAGGGTGCTGTGCTGCGTGTTTGGGGGCCCCCCCTCAGCTAACAGGATGCTGCTGGGACCCCCACACGCTGGGTGTGGCTGGGGCCCAGCCCTGGCGTGCAGTGCTGATGGGGGCCAGGGCGTGGCCTCTGTTCGGTCCTGGCCCATCTACCGCTGTCCCACCTGTGTTCTCCGGGCTGGTGTACAAGCCCCGTGTGTCTTCATCATGCCCTTTTGTCCAGCTGTGAGAGGGGGGTGTCGTCACCCCAGCCGTCACTTTCTCCATTGTCTTCACTGAGTCTTTCAGTGAAGAAGGTTTTTAATGGTCACGTACAATGCTTGTCCTCTGCCGGAAGACCCCTGTTGCAGAGCCTGTCTTCCTCCCGGGAGTCTGTGCACTGGCGCACCACGAGCCTGTGGGGGCAGTGCCGGCCGCGGGGGTCCTGTCGGGGTCCCAGCCCTGTCGGGGCAGAACCCCTGTGTGCCCGGGTCTGGTTGGTACTGAGCAGCCCTCGTGAGTCTGGAAGAAACACTGCCTTGCACAGAGGCCCGTAGAAGCGCGGTTTCATCATCAGTCAGCGTGAAGTTCCCGGAGCAGTGAGAGTGAAGCTCTCAGCCGTGACGGCCGTCTTGTTGCTTGAAGATGAGACGTTGCGCAGGCGCCGGGCAGGGCCGCTCCTTACTTGTGTTTGTTGGTTTTCTCCCCTCAGTATTTTAAAGCGTTTACAAAGGACTTCACAACTGGAGAAAACTTTAAAGGTAAGGACACACACGTCGTCCTTCACTCTCCTAGACTCCTGCGTCCCTCACAGCGCGCCGAGGGCTGGGCGGGCCTGCCCTCCCCCGCTTCGGCAGGTTCGCCTTGAGGCTGTCGGTCCTTTCTTCCCCAGAAGGGTTAAACAGCCACAGTTTCAGCAAGAATGTTTGATTTTGGCAAATACAGTGGTTAAATTTTTTTTAAGTAAACATTTTTGAAAACAAAAGTTTGGAAAAGTGCACGCGTCACAAGAGCACCGCGGTGAAATTTTGTGAGTGACCCCCTGCCCCCCGCCCCGGAGCCCCCAGGTGAGGTCGTTCAGCCTTCCTCTGAGCTTGCTGTGGATGGACGTGCCTGTGGCCTGGCTCCACGCCGGGGGCGCTGGAGCTCAGCAGTTCCCACGCTGGTCCCGTGAGGTGGTCTGCGCATGACTCCACCGTGTGTGCCTCGCGCCCTGGGGGCCCTGGGATGGGGTGGGCGCTCGGCAGGGCCGACTCGCCTGTGACGGGGGTCCTCCCCACAGGGCCCGACCGAGAACTGCAGACAGTGAGGCGGACCATGATCAACTTCCTGCAGAACCACACAGACGGCAATCGGCCCCCCGCCTGCCCGTCCTTGGACCCCATCAGGTGTGTGCTTCTGTGGAAAAGGCAGCACGTTTCAAGTTGAATTTAATTTTGTAGAGTAGAGACGTGCATTGAGTGATGTGGGCACTGGTATGCGATGGCCTTGAAGACACTAAAAGGCTCTGTCTTCTTAAAAGGCCCAGTGACATCCTTTCACTCATCGACAAGCGAGGTGACCGGTACGTGGCTGTGCTGTTGGAAGATGACAGCTCCTACGTCGGACGCGAGGTACTGTCTGCGCCCCTCTCGTGTCGGCGCTGCGGTCAGACTCCGTGACAGTAGCGACTTCCGCCTCAGCTCTTGGAGTGTGTGTTCTGCACTCATTAATTCTCGGAATTGCCCATGTGTTATTCAGCAGACTCACTAGAGAAGGCTCGTTTACAGAGAAGACCGTTGGGACGGGGTGGGGGGCTGCCTCCCAGAGGAGACAGAAGCAACTCCCGCCTGCCGCCGCCTCCCCTGGGGGGCCAGGTGGGCTCATGACGGACGTGGTCCCCAGGACACACAGCGTCCCTGAGGGTGTCCTCTGTCCAGTAGGCGTTATGGTCCAGACTCTCTCTGCTGTATTCTGGACTCCCAACTTTGGCAAATCCAGTGCCCTTCAGCTGGCTGACCGGGAGGGGTGCTGTCAGCCTCCCAAAGCAAGCCCTGTGGGTGGAGGGGAGGCTGGGGCGTGGCCCCCACTCGCCTGGGGGTGACCGGCCCCGTCTGATGGGGTGGGCTTTGGAGGGGGTGTGGGGAGCACAGCTCTGACCCCTCTCAGGGTCTGCACAGCTGCTGCTCTTCCTGCCCTTGCAGCCCCGGGGGCCTGAACGTGCAACACAACAGGGGTGTCAGTGGCAGTCGGCCTTAGGGAGCAGCTGAGCTGAGAGGCTGTTAGTTTCTGTAAGAAGGCACGCTCGTCAGCGTGGCGTTTCCTGCGGACCCCGCCACCCACCAAGAAGGTGACGTGCCGTCTCATCGCCCAGGTGATCTTGGACCTGATTCCGTACGAGAGCATCGAGGTGAGGCGGGCGCTGGGTTCCGACACAGCCTTCCTGCAGAAGCTCGGCGTGCCCTCCCTTCCCTCCTGCTACCTGATCTACCCGAACGGGTCGCACGGACCAGTCACCGTGTAAGTAGCATCTGCTGCCCTCCCGCACTGCGTGGGCACTCACTGGTCTGGGGGGACTCACCACCTGGTCTCCAGAATAGAAAGCGAGGGGACCGGCTCTGGCCCCACACGTGGCGGTCGCCTTGTGAGACCCACAGAAGCAGCAGGATGCCGCTGGCCTCTGCAGTGGGGCCCGTGCACCGTGAGACAGGCTCAGCTGGAAAGGAAGTGAGTTGAGTCGAGGCTGGGAGGGCATAACGGGTGAGAGGGGTGCCTCCTGGAACTTGAGCTGCCTGCCAGGCCCCAGCCACAGCCAGTGGCCAGGGCCAGCCCCACCTGCGTCCACGGAGCTCTTGGTGAGTCACCATGTGGACAGCGCCTCCCCCGCCCCAAGACGTTCACTGGGGCACTGAGGGCACCCTACCCAGGAGCCTCAGGCACGTGTGGTTCCTGGGCTGTCTGGTATTTTCTAAAAAACAATGGAATTCAGGGTAAGCAAAGAGGTCTCTGGGGCTCGCAGAGCTGGGCACCCAGCTCAGCAGACCTGCCCTGAATACAGCACTGAATACACTGCCATCTCACTTCAAGGAAAAACACGTGTTTTATATTGAAAGTGTCTCTGTAACCTCAGAATGAAAAGACGATGGTTTTAGCGATAGCTGCTATACCTTCCCTTTGGGAATGAAAACAGGCTCTGGACCCTTCGGGTGACCCCTGAGCCACCTCGGGAGGGTGGAGTCCCACAGCAGATGGGTTGCACTGCTGTGCTTGGGAGCCCCTCGCTGCCGGACCCCAGACGCCCCGAGTGGAGCTGGCAGCCTGCAGGCAGAGGGTCTGAGGTCAAAACCCACAGGTTTGGACAAAACTGATCCTGGCAGGTGCTCATACCAACTGTCCGGGCCATCTTAACCTCCCCAGCAAACAGGAATGAGGCCTAGTGCTTTTCACACCTGTAGGTCGGTGCTGTTTCTGGATTTGTCTTATGGTCCCAGGTTGGGCAGCTCCCTCAGGCCCGGGCTTTGTCACCATTCTGCCCGTCCCCTGCCTCAAATATCTGCAGTAAATGCTCAGAGAATGACTGGTCTGAGTGGACCACATCACCCTCGAGGGGCAGGGGGCTGCTCTGATCCTCTTGCCCTGAGACACTTCCCGATGGGCCAGGCCCTGGAGCCGGCTTGAGCCTGCGCCTGACCCCCTCTTGCAGTGGGAAGCCCCTCCGGTCGTTTTTCTCCTCTTACCTGAGGTCACTGCCGGGAGTGAGGAAGAAACCAGGTTCCCTTCCTGGGAGACCCAGCAGAGAGGAGAGCTCGGAAGCCGTGGTCTGGAGGGACTTTGACAGGTGAGTGTTCTTCCCCAGGAAGCTGCGGGAGCGGCCGTGGGTAGGGGTCCGGGCCCAGGGCTCCTCTGGGTGGCTCGTTCAGAAGCCCACCGCCCGCCTGCTGGCCTCTTGGGGATTCTCCCTATTGTCTGCTGGTGGGGTGTCCTGGGGGCGTCCCTCTGGGTGGGGTTGGGCTCAGTAACGGGGTTTCTAGAGAGAGGGGTGGGTTCCCCTGACCTGGCAGTGCTCGCTCCCAGGTCAAAGCTGTACACGGCCGACCTGGAGTCAGGGCTGCACCACCTCCTGAGAGTGGAGCTCGCAGCACACAGGTCCCTGGCCGGCGCCGAGCTGAAGACGCTCAAGGACTTCATCACTGTCCTGGCCAAGGTGCGTGGGCGTCTGACTTGGGGCAGGGCCTCCGGCCACAGGGAGCCGGGTGTGCCTGGGGACGCACGTGGCAGGGACAAGAGTCCTGCTCAGGTGGAGTCCCTGTGTAGGGTGCTGGAGACGAGCGCTGGGTGGGGGCGTGTGGAGCAGAGAGGAGGGGATTGTGCGGGAGTGTGGCTCGGTGTGTTCTAAAGGGCTCAGTGGTGTAAAGGGCTTGGTGTGGTCTGAAGGGCTTGGTGGTCTAAAGGGCTCAGTGTGGTCTGAAGGGGGCCAAGCCAGGCCAGATGTGAGTGGGCGGCAGGCAGCAGGATGAGAAGGGAGCACGAGGGGAGCAGGGAGTGGGCGGGAGGCCTGTGTGTCTGGGGGTCGGTGGAGATGGAGGGTGGCGGTTTTACAGGGAGGAGACGCCTGTGGCCGGTGCATTGGGTGGGCCCTGGGGGTGGGCCAGGTTGGCATGCCCACCTTTAGTAGTAGGTGGGGCAGGGGTGGCTTTGTGCTTGCTCGGGTCTAGAAGTGAGGAGCTGTCGGGCGGCATCCATTTCCTGCTGAGAACTCTGAGCTCCCGAGCTAAGAGTCCGGGCCCGTGGTCTGTGGGCAGAGGTTCAGGCAGTCGGGTGTCCCTGCCCCCTAGGGCGAATCTGCACCCTGTTCTGCTGGCCGGGCAGCCCTGCTGTGGCCCTCTGCTCTCCGACCTCAAAGAGAGCCCAGGCCCTTGGGTCTCGCCCACCTGTTGGTCACCTTTGATCCTGCGCTGCCTCAGGAGGAATCTGCTTCCAGAGGCCACTCTCTATAGCCTCTGACGTGATCTGACAAGATCTGAGATACTGTTTATTATTGCCTGAGAGATAAGGAGACTTAGTTTGAAATGATTCCTGTTGCCAAGTGTGCAGCCCCAACACATGCATGCACACACGCTCAGTTGCATCCAGCTCTGCGACCCCATGAACCGCAGCCCGCCAGGGCCCTCTGCCCACGGGATTCTCCAGGCAAGATACTGGAGTGGGTTGCCATTTCCTCCTCCAGGGGATCTTCCCCACCCAGGGATCAGACTCGTGTCTCTTGCGTCTCCTGCATTGGCAGGTGGATTCTTTAGCAGTGGCGCCACCTGGGAAGCCCTGCTGACACAGTAGCTCCTAAGCGATAATTTGGCTGGTCAGAGTTTACTTAGTAAGGTCGTTTAAAAAAGTAAAGAGCTAGAACTTATGTTTAAGGGAATAGAAAGCTACATGGTGTGTTGCAAATGAATAAATGGAGACTGTTGAGACGGTTCTCCCCCCACGATGACCTCAGAGGTCAGAGCTCTCGCGCCGTTCTCGTTCCTTTGAGAAAGTGCCCCCCTGGCTGCCCAGCTATTAGCGTGTCAAGATGGGGGTCTCGCTCTGCACATGAGTTCTTTGTCCTCGTCTTTTCTGGTGTCAGGCTGGAGGGCACGCATGGCCTATAAGATCAGCATAGCTTATTCTTAACAACTTTTCTGAAGTTTACTTAAACTTTAAATGCTGGTCAGTTGATACTGATGCTCTATAACCGATGGAGGAAAAACCCAGACTTGGCAGAGTTGAAGACGTGGCGTTTTTGGTCCCAACGCTGTCGTTAGGGCAGCGTCGGCCCTTAATTTGCACGTGTAATTGGCAGCATCTGAGCGAAGGTCCTCACAGGACAGCTGCGGGCTCCTTGCTCGAGGCTTCCCTGGCGCCGTGGTGCCGCCAGCATGGCCTGAGTGTCCATGTGCAGCTGAGCAGCGGGTGGCACTTGTTTGCACGGAAGCCTCGAGTGTGCGTACCTCTCCAGTCCAAGGGCAGAGCCGGTGGGGGGTGGGGGGCTGCTGGTGGTGGCAGGGAGTGAGGGGAGCAGCGGATGGGTGTAAGTTACGCTGAGGCACGCGGACTGAGCGAGTCGGCAGTGATTTCGGAGAGGCCCCCCGAGCCCTTGGCAGCATGACGAATGAGGTCCTGGGTGGCCGTGGGCCTGTCGTCAGGTGTGAGGGCAGTGGTAGGGCTGGAGGAAGGGGAGGTGCAGCCCCCAGGCCGCCTCGTCTGTGTTCTGGAGAGACTCCCACCTGGTTCTCGGGCAGCCGGTGGGTCAGGTCAGGGCAGGCCAGGTCGGGGCAGGCCTGGTCTCGGCCCCCGGGAGGCCATGCCTGCCGTGGGGCGTGCTCTCTGAACAGTCCCTGAGCGTGGTCCTTCCTGCCCAGCTCTTCCCCGGACGACCGCCGGTCAGGAAGCTGCTGGAGATGCTGCAGGAGTGGCTGGCCAGCCTTCCGCTGGACAGGATCCCCTACGATGCCGTGCTTGACCTGGTCAACAACAAGATGCGGGTGAGGTGGCCCCTTTGCAGAGGGAAGTCTGCCCGGGGGCCCCTCGCCGCCCCCGTGTCCCTGGTCTGCAGTCCTGGTTTCCATGACGACCTCCCGTTGCTCCCCAGGCCAGGGTCTGGATCAGCTGACTGAGACGATGAGGGGTTTCCGCAGGGAGGCAGCGCTAGGGTTTCTCTTTCAATTTTTAGTAAACTCATCTAGATCTCACACCTGGAAAAGGAGTAAATAAAGACAACATGTCCGGCAGGGACGCCCTGGTTGAGCTGCCTGGCCGCTGCAGCCGCAGGCCCAGGGTGTGGGCTCCCTGGGGTCTGCTCTGGCCGCCTGACAGGTGCCAGTGTCTGGCCTGGCCTCCCCTCCACGGGCCCCAGGCCGAGTGACCGGAAGGTGGCTGAGAGCAGGAGCATGGCCCCGGGGCCAGGCCTGTGTGTCGCCTGCAGGGCCTGAGGGGCCGTTTGCAGCCTGCACTCATGGGCTGTTACAGGCTCAGGCCCATCAGCTCGCTGCTTGTTAAGTGAAGATCCTGTTTGTTCTGGCTGAGAATTGTCTGACAATTGAATTCCTTTATTATCATTATTAGTCTTCTGTAAATCTCATTACAACTAATTCTAACCTGAAACAATGGCGGGCGTCCTGCATGCTTCCTCTTGCTGGTTCATCACGGCCCAGGTGGATGCTTCCCTTCTCCCAAAGATGAAACAGTGGGCCACGGCTCCATGTTCTGAGAAGTCAGTAAAATAGAGACTTTTTTCTCCGGTTTGTTCCTGGATTTAACCGTACTCGTAGTTGATAAAGCTTTCAGACAGATACTCCCTGTGTAACCACCATGCAGTTGAGATAGGACAGTCACCAGCAATTGTTAATTTTAACAATTCAGTATCTCTCCTTCTCTCCACACCCCTCTCTGCCCAGATTTCTGGGATATTTCTCACTAATCACATAAAGTGGGTTGGATGTCAAGGAAGCCGACCGGAGCTGAGGGGCTACTCGTGTTCTCTCTGGAAACTGTTCCACACTCTGACTGTTGGAGCCGGGACCCACCCAAAGGCCCTGGATGGCACAGGTGAGCAGCCCCCCTGCCCTGGGTCACCTGCATGGGCACCATGCTGCCTGCAGAGGGTGCTGGGCCCTCGGGTGCCCGGGTCTGTGCCGAGGAGGACAGAGGCGTGTGTCTTTTCAGGAGCCCTGCTCAGCCCCTGCCCCAGCGCGGGAGGCACCCACATGCGGCCCGTCCATCTGCCCTGGAGGCTGGGGCCTGGCTGACCCACGGGCCGTGCGTCTCGGGGCTGGGCGTGTGCTGGCCAGGAACGCCTCTCGGTGTCGGTGCCTCTTTTTTTTTGTTTTTTTTTTTTTGCTTTAAGGAGTGTGAGACCCGTTTGGGGAGGTGTGTGGTGTCTTATTTATAACAGGTCGCCTGGAGCAGTGCACACTTCGTACACACAGCGTCTGTGGGCAGGCGCTCCGGTGTGCCCTGGCCAGGGTCTTCCGTCTCAGGTCCCCCAGAGCCTGAGGGCAGGGTACCAGCCAGGGCTGGGGTCTCCTCTGAGGGCTGGCGGGGGATGATGGAGGGCTGGATGCCCTCCCCAGGCTCGCGCCCTGCGTGGGTGGCGGCTGTCCCTCGCCGTGCAGCCTGCCCACGGGCAGTGGCTGTCGTGGAGCCCTTGGGGGCCTGTCCGTCATCTCCGCCGTGTTGGTTCATTAGAAGGAAGCTCCCAGGCCCACGAGGGGCAGGGGTGACTCAGACAGGGCGGCAGGAGGTGGGGCCGCGCTGCGCCCTCAGGTCACTAACAGCATGCTGGGCCTCTGGATCCTCTCTGGACCGTGTGGTGTGTGTGCCACAGTTGGCGCAGGGCCCTGGCAGCCTTGGGGTGTCTGCTTATCTTGTGGTTTCGTTCTTTAATCATCACTGACATCTGTATTGAGTCAGAGTGGAGTCCTTGGATCCACATGGTCAATATTCTTTCCAGTAAGACTGTAAACTTATTTTAGAGTTCCCCTTTGCTGTGTAACAGACAGACCCCAAATGCTATGGCTTGAGCCCAGCACCAGGTTTTTGCTCCAGGTTCTGGGCCTCAGATCTTGGGACAGGTCACCTGTGGGCCTGCTGAGCGGGTGGGAGCTGAGTGCTCTAGACTCGGAAGCTGGGGCCCCGGGCAGTACAGCTCCCCTGGGGGCCAAGGAGGGGCTTCAGGGCCTGGGTGTCACTTCCGCCACGGCCTGTGGTTCAGACACCCCCGGCCCGGGCTGGGGGGACATGGCCCACCTGTCGGGCACAGCAAGGGGGCCCACAGCCTCTTAAGGCATCCCTGCCCCTCCTCACTTCCAGGGGGGCATTGGACATCTACGCCCCGGGGCTGGGGGTGGGGAGGTGCTTTAAACCATGGCTTCTCTTGAGAATCACACAGAAGAACGTGTTGGGTGCGTTCAGGAGGAACCTGGGGCTCCAAACAGCAGGTGAGCTCAGAGGCTTAGTGCTGCGGGCGGGCGCTGGCCAGGGCCCTGGAGCCTCCGCTGCCCGGACCTCGTGCTGACGGGGGACGCTCCGCAGAGGACACGGAGGTGGTGACCAAGAGGGAGGCCAGCAGCCAGGACGCTCTGCAAAAACACCGTGGGGCCGCTGCCCATGGCCTGTGGGCGGCCAGGGACAGGCGCACAGCCCGAGATACCTCGGGCATCCGTCCCCTCGGTCGGTGTAAATGGAAGCAATATCCGAGGAGTCTGTCTCCCGCCAAAAGAATTGGGTCAGACTGAGACCCGGATTATGTCTTGGAAGGTTTTTCCTCTCCTTATTGCACGCTTAAACCCCATCGACTAAAAAGCCTGCCGCGCCTCTAATCCGCCCCAGGTAGGGTTTATGGTTCTTGTCCACTTTAAAGATTAGGGCGGCCCGAGTGTGCAGAGGTTCGGTGGGGACGAGGCGGGGAGGATTACCCGCCAGGCACAGCAGATGTCGGCCCAGGGCTCACGGGTGGGAGTGCAGCCCGGCCACAGGGAGTCCTCAGCCCGCGCGGGTGGCCTCGCGCTGGGCGCCCCCGCTGCCCACAGGAACACGGCGCCAGGCGGTGGCCACGTGCTGCTTGGGGCCTTCTCTGAGGGACGCACAGGACCTGCCAGGCTGATGCCCCCGGGGCCTCTCCCGGCAGGCTGGCTCCCCGGCTCCTGCCGGCCGTGGGGAGAGAGGGCTCCTGAAGGCCTGCTGTTAAGACGATTCAGTCTCCGTAACTGCGTCTCCCCACCCCCGTTATTTTGCTGCCTTTCTTCTAATGCTGACGTCTAATCTGTTTTAATCTCACGGTCTCTTGTGTGCACTCAATCCCCCGCGTTAGTTGTCTGGACAGGACTCTGGTCCCGCCCTGCGGCCACCGCCCGGGGCTCCTTGGGCTCGTCCGTTCAGCACGGTGCGTGCTGCACCCTGATGTTGTGGGGTTGTTTTCTTCAGATGGGCTGCCCCCATCCCCAGGGCCTTTACGCAGGCACCGGGTCCCATTAGGGTCTGTTGACACATGGGCGAACGCCGTCTGTGCGGCTGGTAGATAAGAGGGTTTCCTCACACCGAGAGGCTCGGGCTGTTTGAATGAGGGCAGGCCTACACTGGCCCACTGCCTGGAGACCCGCTGCCTGGAGCCCGGCCGCTGCTGACCCATCTGGGAAAGACTGGCCACAAAGGCCGGGGCTGGAGTCACGCCTGGAGGCACTTCTGAGGCCGTGTCCACACTCGGGCTTGCATCTAGCAAGGATTTCAAAGCAAAACAAACGAGATTTTGAATGAGTAGCCGCCCCGGCGCAGGCCCAGCCTTGGGGGCTGCTTGTAGGGCAGGAGGGATGGCACATGGGACATAGACCCTGGCCTCTGGGCTGGTCTTGGGGCTGGGGGTCCTGGTGGACCTGGCCGCTCCAGGCTTCTGGCTTGTTCCCTGGGGACCAGCACGGGCCTTGGAGCAGGTCCAGCAGCTGGACACAGGCAGCCGCCTGCCCATGGGGTGTGCACGTTTGGTGCAGTGTCAAGAGGGTGAGCAGCAGCGTCTGGTGGCCATGGACACCTGGGAAGGAGCCGGTTTCTCCCTGGGGGCTGGCCCGCGGCCCGCGTCAGGCACTCACTCGTCCCGGCTCCCCTGACAGCTCTGCTGACCCTGAGGTGCTGGCCACTGTCGGGTGCCTTGGTCCCTCCACAGGTCTCGAGGACGACCCGCAGGCTGTGCTGCAGACCATCAGGAGGTATGTCCACGTCTTCTTCGGGTGTAAGGAATGCGGCGAGCATTTTGAGGAAATGGCTAAAGAATCAATAGATTCCGTGAAAACCCCGGACCAAGCGATTCTCTGGCTTTGGAAGAAGCATAACCTGGTCAACAGCCGCTTGGCAGGTGAGCAGAAGCCACTGGGTGGCCCAGCCTGCGTGGGGCCTGGTGTGGGCGGCGGGTGCTGCCTGCCCGTGGGGCCACGGCCGGGCCGTCTGTGGGATCAGGTGTCAGTCTCCTAGTGACCTTGCCAGCGGCTGGCAGGCCACAGCCGTCCCCAGCTCCCGTCCCCAGCTCCTGTCCCCAGCTCCCGTCCCCAGCTCCCGTCCCCGGCTTCCCAGACGCTCTTGCGCTGCAGGGCTCCCAGCTGTGTGGACGTGGACGTGCCCTTGCCCTGGGGAGCCCACTAGGCCCCCAGTAAATGCAATGGTGGGAGACTGGGAATACAGTTCATTGTCAACAAGGGATTTTAGTGTCATTAAAATCTGCCCTCAGATCTTAGACCAAACTCCTCAGAGTGGTTTTGTTTGAAGAAAAACTGGGGCGCACATATTTTCTCAGAGTTAAGTAACTCAAACTGTTCCTAAATCACTGGCAGATTAAAATTAGGCTTAAATGTAATCCGCCGAGAAATAAGTCTTAATAGAGATGAATAGAAAATGCCACTCAACTGTTGGTTTTTATTTAATCCACTGTATTATAAAAACATATTACAACTAAAGCACTAAAGAAAATTGGTTTTTCTGGACGTGGGGCTGAGGGGCTGCGGGTCCGGTCACGTGGGAGTCGTGCCTCGCCCACGGCTGTAGGTGGAGGCCCGTCCGCCATGGCCCTGGTTCTGACGGCTCCACATCCAGGGCGTCAGGGCCCTCCTGCCCCGGCTGTCCCCGCCCCCCGCCCTCACAGGGGCCTCGTGGTGACCCCGTCGTGGCAGCGCTCAGCCCTGGAGCAGCCGGCGAGGCCCCAGCCAAGCTGCCCTGAGCAGGCTCAGTGTGCCGTGTGCAGTGCTGTGTGAAGGCGGCCTGAGATGGGGTCGCTCCTGTGACTCCGTGTGTCCCCCAGCCCCTCCGTCCCGCCTCTGGGGTGAGGTCTGTGTGGTTCTGTGGAACACGCTCTAGCAGCCCCTCTCTGTCTCGGGGGGTGTGTTTCCAGACCCCAAAGGGGAGCGCCTGGGCCGTGAGGTCCTCATGGCCCTGTGGCTGCTGCCCAGCGCAGCCTGTCCTGAGCACCCCACTAACGAAGTGGCTCCTTGACGTGTGTGTCCAGAAGGACTGGGTGGCAAGGCGTGCCCGGTCAGGTCAGGGAATCCTGGGAGTCCATGGGGCATACTTGCTGCCCCCTGGGCCTGTGGGAGCCCCGGGGTCCAGGGCCGTCACTGCATTGCGAGTGAGAGAGAACCGGAGGCTCATAAGTGCAGCTGTGCGTGTGGGGCCGCCCGGCTCTGCCTCCAGGTCTCGCCCCCAAACAACGGCTGATGGCCCAGGCCGTGCTCTGCCCGCGTGTGTGCTGAACAAGGGAGCGAGTGAGCCAGAGGGAAGGTGTAGGAGAGGGTCCTCTTGGAGGTCTTTGTACCCATGGGGCACCTTAGGGAAGGGAGGACCGCACCCCGGCACGGGCCAAGGTCAAGGGCGCTGAGCCGGGCACTCGCCCAGCCCCTTCTGGGTGTTTGGGGCAGGGTCTGGCTAGGGGAGTGGCAGTGCCCACGTGAGGACACTTCCTGTGCTGCAAGTGCTTCAGGGAAGTGGGCAGCTGTGCAGGGTAGGGTGGGAGGGACAGGGTGGTGGGCGAAGGGGGAGGCGGGCAAGGCCCCCAGGGTGCGGGACAGGCGGCCGGAAGATCTCTTCACCGCGGCCCTCCTCCTCCTCCAGGGCATCCGAGTGAGGACCCCAAGTTCCCAAAGGTGCCGTGGCCCAGCCCAGACCTCTGCCCAGCCTGCCACGAGGAGATCAAGGGCCTGGGGACCTGGAACGAGGGCCAGGTGCTGCTCTTCCTGAAGCAGCACTACGGCAGGGACAACCTCGTGGACACGCACTCCGCGGACCTGGGCGGCCCCGGCGAAGGCGCCCCGGCCCCGGGCGAGAAGCAGGAGGGCAGCCAGGCTCCCCCGGAGCAGCCCCCCGCAGACCACGGTGCCGAGAGCCTGCGTCCGCCCAGCCTGCTGCCCCCCCGGGCTCGCCTGTCTGAGAGGTCGCAGCCAGGCCTGGACCTGCTGCTCAGGAGCCGGGCGGGGGGCGAGGGCCGCCGGGGCGCCGAGGCAGCCGCGGCCTTCCTGGGCATGGGCTTCTCCAGCCTGGACATGAGCCTCTGCGTGGTGCTCTACGTGGCCTCGTCCCTCTTCCTCATGGTCATGTACTTCTTCTTCCGCGTGCGCTCCAAGCGGTGGAAAGTCAAGCACCACCATCCTTCCGTGTAGGACGTGGCGAGACTGCGGAGCCGCCTCCAGCGGGGCTGCCGCTTGTGCTCTTCAGATCAGGGACGTTGTCCACACTCCGGACCTGGCGGCCCCTCGAGGGGTCCTTCCGCTCCCCGCCTGCGTGGCCCAGATGTGTCCCCTACAGATCCTAGAGCAAAAAGACTTCACTCTTCCAGGTCTGAAAACGGAAGTGGGTGGCCAAGCCCCGGAACAGGACTTTGCACCCGCTTTCACCTCAAGTTCCTTGACTGCAGGGCCTCGCTCTGGGAGTCAGGGAGAAAAGCCCACACCCTCCCCCCGCCGCCGGGGCCCACCACCCGCCGCCCTCTGCGGCTCCGTGGAGCCGGGCTCAGCGATTCCCTGCGTTTGCGCCTCTCAGATGCTGGTGGTCTCTGGGGCGCCGAGGCCGCTCAGGACCAGGGAAGGGAAGCCCCGAGTGTGGGGGGTGTGGAGGGGAGGCGGGCCCTTCGGGGGCGCTGTCTTTGTTGGCCAGCCTGGTGACACGAGGCTGTAAGGGGGTCCTAGTGTGTCCACCACGCGGACCCAGAGCGCTGAGCCCCACTGTGGCAGGGGGTGCTCTCTGGGGCCTCCGGAGGCACCCTCATCCTGTGTGGTCATCCCCTGGCACATACAAGTCCCCGCGAGAGCCCTGCTGTCAGTGGGAGGGAGATGGTGGCCCGCGGCAGGGCAGACTGTGGTCTTGGCCAAGCTTCATTTTCTGGAGCTGTTTCACCACAGGCTCCCAGGCTTTGATGATTTAATTGTCTAATATTGAATGGTTTTAACACATTATTAAAACCCAAAAAGCTTAGAAGTAAATTTGCCTCTGAAAATGTAAACTAAACAGAAATGACCACAGCAGGGAGCATTCCCTTTGAGTGTGAGTGGGTATGTGCGTGTGACACTGGTGGGTGTCATGGTGTCTCCCACCACGCCTGTTCTGCGCTCCGGTTCCTGTGTTTAGTGAGCACCCTGACCGTTTGACAGTTTGGGGAAGAGGGGTGGCCGACTCCTCGGACAACTGCCTTCAGCTCTGTGGTCCCCTTCAGTGGGAGGTGTGACCCGAGGCCTCTGGGCAGGGAACGCTCCACTTCTCTGCCGAGAGCTTTCTTCTGTTGGACACTTTTTAATCCCTGGAAGCCTTTGTGTTTTAAAAGCCACAGGCTTGTCTTAGTGGCTGAGCTGTGTGCCTGGGTTACTGAAGACACCTATTGTTTCTTTTCAACTTGAAAACTGGGCCAGTGTACACACAGCCCAAAGGAATATGCTCAGAACCATTAATTAAACTGCCTTTGGTTTGCGCCAAATGTCGTTTTCTCCCCTAAGTACATTTTCCCAACAGCAAGAGCTGGGACGGTGCTGTGGGTGGGCGGTCTTGTGTACCTGACAGAACCCAGTGACGGGCGACATCGGCGTTCAGGGTTCCTGACAATATTCCAGGTTGAGGGGCGGCAGGTCAGGGTGGCCGCGGCACTGTGTCCCGTCGCTGCTCAGAGCTGGACGCTCCCTTAAGGCAAGGGTTAAGTTCCATTTTCTAAAGTTGTAAGTATTGAGACTAATAAATATGATAGTTGAATAATTTAAATGTATATTTATTTTTAATGGAAGGATTTGGATTAAAAAGAAGCTAATTGACGTGGAAATGTCACTGAAATTTCTTACCTGCAAGAAAAATAAACATTTTGTATTTAAGTAAACTCTAATGTGCACATTTTAAAAATAAAGAAATCCGATATTTGAAAAAATTGTAATTGTTTTGAAGTAAAACTAGCTCTACCAGTGATGGGGTGTCTGGCAAGGGTGTATGGACTGGACCTCTGAAATTTCACAATGTCCAGTATTGAATCAGAAACTCTTTGGAAGACAGCTCAGGGATAGGCAGAAGGTGAAAGATGGGAAGTCCCCAATAGTTGATCTTCTCAGGGCCAAGCTGGACTGAGGGAGAGCGGGACCACAGCCCCTCTCCCTCAGAGGGGAAGAGGGAGGGGATGGCGACTGAGATGCCTGGGAATCCTGCTCACAGGTACCGCAGGCGCCAGTCCCAGGGAACCTTGAGGACCCGCAGACCAGAGTGCCCAGCAGCCCCTCCCCTCAGCTTTGCCCCTGCACCTGCTTACTGCCCCCGGTGCTGAACTGTTGGTTCTTTCTACCGCCTCCCACACCTTGTTTTGTGGTGGAGAGGTCTCCAGTGGCCAGTGTAGCTTGGGGGAGTCCTGGCTAAAGTTTCTGTCAATTCGCCTTTCCAGCGGGGCAGCAGGCTCAGTAGGGGGAGGTGGGCGGCCACGCCTCCTTCAGCACCGCGGACAGCGCCTCCACCCACCCACCCGGCCCTGAGGGTATGGGCAGCCCCCTGGTGTGCCAGTCGGACAGGGGCGTGAGTGACCAGCGGACACTCTGCCCCCCCGCCCCAGCCCGGGTGTGTGTGGTGCTGGTGCCAATGTAAGTACCATCTGGTAACCCCTGTCACTGGGGTGCCTTGGCACTCTTTGCCCGTGGGTCCTTCTGAGTAGTTTCTGTTCGAGGCGCCCTTCCTCAGGCTGCCTCAGGGGAGTGGGAGGTGGCTGCGGCCTGAGACCTAGGGGCATTGCATGCTGAGGAGGTCGTGAGTGCAGAAAGTTCCTCAGGCCCGAAACAACAGTTTGAACAGGGCAGTTCCTGAGGCCAGAGCCTCAGCAGGAGCCTGGACTGGAGGCCGATGGGGGTCTGAGGGTCGGCGGCCTGGACGATGCTTCCTGGAGGCCTCAAGCGGGAAAGAGCAGGAACTACAAGGTGGAGCACCCGCTTGGGGCGAATCCCCGGCCTCAAGGCAGGACTGGAGCTCCAGATGGAGCTGCCCAAGGCTGCCTCCCAGGGACGGGAGGGGGTGGGGCGAGCGGAGGCCCCGGGGACCTGGGAAGGTGGGGCAGCGGGACGTGGGGGGAGGGCGGACAGGAGGAGCTGAGGGCGGCAGGCGCGGTCGGGGGAGGTGGGCGGCCGCGCCTCCTTCAGCACCGCGGACAGCGCCTGGCCCAGCGGCTCACTTGTCTGACCACGCTCCGCGCACCAGGACACGGGGAGGGTCCAGCCTTCCCCGGGGGCGCAGAGGAGAAGGAAAGAGCGCTGCCCGGGCCGCTTGGGTCCGGCCTGGTCCCGAGGCCTCGATGCTCCTGGAAACGGATCTCGAGGACGACCGAGATCGGCCCCGGGCCCCCGCAACCGCCGGCCTCTGCACCTTGGGCGGGACCAGGGGTAAGAGCCCCGCATGGCCTCCTGCAGTCTCCAGACTGGACAGGAAGACCCAGAGGGGAAAGCGGCACAGATGGGCAGAGGCGAGCAGAGGGGCGAGGGAAGGAAGGCGTGCAACACACTAAGGGCAGGGCGGAAAGAGTCCGGGGAGGCTTCTGGTGGGTCCTGAGATGGGAACCTGGGCGAAGCTGGCAGACCCCTGAGTAAGTGGAAGGCCTGGAGCCCCCTTGTGATGGCCTGGGAAGCCTGGACCCATGCTGAAGGGCCCGCAGCTTTTCACAGAGCGCCTGGAGGACAGAAGGGACCTCGCAGGCATGTCTGGTGGGGAGGGGATGGGGCAGAGAAAGAGCTGCCAAGAAAATCCAGAGACCCCACGCCTCTCAGCTCCCACACAGCCCAGTCCTGCCCCCCCTAGCCAGCCCAACTGCACAGCGCCACAGCCCTGGGTTGGGTCTCCTGCCCAAACTGCACTCCCCAAGGGCCATTCGGTCACAAGGACGTTGGGAAATAATGGAGGCATTGTTGGCCAGTCGGCCAGATGCCGAGTGCATAGGCCCGCCCGCCCCTTCCCCAGTCAGACCACACATGGCCCCTCTCAGGCAGGCCTCCACAGCAGCTGACACTCAACGGCCGACACCCCTATGCACCCAACACCCGCTCAGCTCCCTGGCTTGGACGCCCTTGTCCTGTCCTGGGGAACAAACGTAGCACAAAGTGAAGGGGCACCTTAACTTTGCCCGCATGGGGCCTTTGCTCAAACTGAGATGTGGGGTCCGCTCGGAGCTCAGAGGGGGCTGTGTTTCTCCTACCCAGGTCCTTCCACACCGGCCTCCAAGTTAAGTGTACAGACCAGGCCACTGGAGGCCAAGCAGAGGCAGGGTACTATGGGGCATCACTGAGGGGCTCCCAGGTGGAACCTCCTGGAGGATGGTACCAACCCCTAGTCCCCCAACACTTTCTGGAGGCCCCCTGCTCCCGCCAAGCTCTGTACTGCCGGGACCCACACTGCTGTGTGCTGACTGTGGGTGACGCAGGGGTGTGGCCTGGCCTGTGGTGGGCACCCTCCGGGGTAGGTGTGTCTCTACGTGCAAGGGTGGTGGGTTCCTGCAAGCTCACCTATTTGGACTGGGGGTGGGGGGTAGAAACGGGAAATGGGGAAACGGTCGCCAGGGCTTCCTCCGGTGCTAGCGGGTGTGGAGGGAAGAGAGTGGATCCCGGCATTCCCAGCTCCGTCCCTCCTGACCTGGAGCCTTGGCTGCATCGTGGAGTCTGAGCCGAGGACTCTGGGTTCCCTCCGGAGACTCGCCCTGCTTCCCCACTCCCACTTCTGGGCTGCAGTGCCCAGGATGGGGCCCAGAAGCTGCTCAGAGCAGGAAGGCCTGAGGTCGGGTCCGCTCCTGGCGGCTTCCCTGTGAGCCCGTGGGCGCCACACTCACCCTTTCTGGGTCTTGGGTCTCGCACGTGCCATCAGGCACTGTGACCAAGCCTCCCAGCTCGGAACCTCTCGGGCCCGAGCCTCAGCGGCGGTAGGATCCAACTCCCTCCCTGATCGGCAGGCTACCCGCGGGCTTTCGCGCCGGAGCCCAGGCCTCAGCCCCGAGCCGGCGCCGGGGCAGGAAGCTTCGGGGCCTGGTCAAGCGCTATCTGGCAGCGCTGACACGGCTCCTCCCCTGCGCGTCCCTATCCCTGGGCCGGGCACTCGGGGCGGTTTCCCCGCACCGCAGTTCTCCCGGCAAAGGCGCGCAGAGTCCGCGGACGCCAGCGGCGCGTCTCCGCGACCCCGGCCCCGCCCCGCGCCGCGGCCCCGCCCCCCCGCCGCTCCGCCTCCGCGCGGCCCGAGGCTCCGGGCCCCTGGGCGGCCCGCGGGCGCAGCGCCCAGCAGCGCCGGGAGTCGTGCAGACGCCGGCCCGGGGCCACTGAGGCCGTGGTCTCGCCGAGCCCCTGGAAAGTTCAGGACCGGAGAGCCTCGGCGGCTGGCGGCGGGACCCATGGAGGCGCGCGGGGAGCTGGTCCCGGGCCGGGAGTCGGCGGGCGGCGACCTGCTGCTGGCGCTGCTGGCGCGGAGAGAAGACCTGCGCCGAGGTGGGTGCCCCGGCCGAGCGGCTGCGCCCGGGAGGGCGGACCCCGTGGAGACTCAGCGGTCCTCGCTTCCTTCTCAGCCCGGCCACGGAGGCGGCGGGAGCTAGGGAGCGCGGGCGGGAATGGGTATGAGGGCCCCAGCACTGCGCGTCCCTACCTGAGCATCCCAGCAGCGGGCTCGCCTCTGGGCCCCTGGAGCTGTGTCGTCGGGCGTTTCGTCGCGGCGCTGGTGCCTCCCAGGCTGGGGGCCCTCTGGGTCCCAGGACTGGTTTGGAAAATACTCTTCCTTTAGGGAGAGTGTGCAGAGAGCAAACGTGTGTCCCAGTGTCGATGGGGTAGGAGAATCTCCATGAAGGCTGCCTGCACCCAGACCCGCCACACTTTCCAGGCGAAGTCAGACACAAGGGCCAGCGTGGAGCTGGACCCCGGTGGCTGAACTCCCTTAGCTGGAATCTTGGTGTCTGCACTCACATGCACCTGCTCCATTGGCAGGGCTGGTCCTCTTGCAGGAAAACCCCCAGCTCACCCCCAGCGCCTTGGCTTCCCCGTGAACTGGGATGGTCCTCCACGAGCTTCCAAGCAGGCGGGAACCGCAGGATGGGATGGAGCTGGCCCTGGAAGGGTGGGCAGTGGCGGGGTGAGAGCAGGTGGGAAAGGGGTTACATCCAGGCTGTGGGGGTCTCCTCCGTCTCCTACTTCTTTATTTATTTATTTTCCGACGGTTCCTGGGAGGGGTGGCCACGGGGGCTGGGAGGAAGGGGTGGGAGGGCGAAGAGACAGGAAGGGAGGGGCGCGCGGGCTCCGCGTGAAACGTCTCAAGAGAGCCGGAGGGGATCGGGCCGGCAGGCAAGCGCAAGGCTGTGCTGGGCCGCCAGCGCCGAGGGTAGGAGACCCCGCCAAGGCTGGAGTCGCCATGCAGCGTAAGGCCCGGGTCGCCAGGGCTTCGCGAGAGCGCGAGGGGCGCGGCGGGAGAGGCTTTTGCTCGACGCGGGGCTCCGCGGGTAGCGCGCTCCGGGAGCTGTCCGGGCCGCGGTGCTGAATCCGCGCCGCGCGGGCCTGTCCAGCCATCAGCTCTAAGACGGGTGTCCTCGCCCGCCGCCCTGCCATCGCCGCCCGGGGTTGGGGAGCCAGGGCAGGCAGCAGATCCTCAGGCTCCGCACCCAGGGCCGCGGTTTTGCCCGACGCGGGATCCCGTCCTTCATGGTGCCCGGGGCTGTAGGAGGGAGGTTGATTCCCTCTTCTCTCAGCATGGGGCAAAGGAAGGTCCCTCGCTGGCCCTTTTGCCGGCTGCCAGGCCGGCCTAGGGCTGGAGGGGGTCCACTGTCAGCGAGGTGAGTGTGCTGAGGTGGTGATATATTTAAGTAGGTTCCAGCTCCTGCTCGAGGCTCTCTGCCCTCGGGAGACTTTTTCTAAATTAACAGGTAGTCCTCATGCCCTGAACACCCTGCAAAGCACCCCCATGGACCTGTGCCTCTCAAAGGCAGGCCTTGCGTTTCCCCAGCCTGGTTCCCGCAGAGGCCTGCAGCCCCAGGGGAATAGAACACAAGTGTCTCTGTGGGGAAGGCAAACTGCCTACTGTATGTGCTCAGGCATCGATGTTTGAGCAAGAGGACAGAGCATCCATACGTCCAGTCTACACACAAGTACCCCCAGGGCCGCCCAAAGACAGGCAGGGCATCAGTATTCATTTTGGTAGCCTAGGGACAGGGCCACGGGGCTGGGCAGCCACACCTGCCACAAGTCTCTGGCTACCATGGCGCCTGATTGTGCGAGGAAAGAGGGCCATTGGGTGGTGGATGCCCCATGGCCCACGTGTGCCGGGCCTCTGGTGATGGTAAGGACCCGGTTTCCAGCCCAGCCTCTGAGACAGCCCTGGGGGCGAGGGTTTCATTTGAGCTCAAAGTGCATCCTTCGGGCACTGGAAACGTTTTGCAGTTGAGGGTATCTGAGGGGGTGGCCTGGATACCCTCCTGCCCCTGGGTATGTTTCTAAGCCTAGCTTCAGTTGTCCTGGATTTCCGCTGTGGGCCAGGCACGGACTTCCAAGCCACACTTTCCCTGAACTCAGGGGAGCTGGGTGGCCACTCAAGCTGGCTAGGGACGAGGGTGTGCCGGGAAGGGGGCCTCCTGGCAGCCCAGTCCTGGGAGCTGGGTGGGATGGGGAGGCCTCCGGCTCTGTGCGGCGGCCCTGACCGCGGTGGCTCCTCCCCGCCTGCAGAGATCCCGCTGTGTGCCGGCTGCGACCAGCACATCCTGGACCGCTTCATCCTCAAGGCTCTGGACCGCCACTGGCACAGCAAGTGCCTCAAGTGCAGCGACTGCCACGCGCCGCTGGCCGAGCGCTGCTTCAGCCGTGGGGAGAGCGTGTACTGCAAGGACGACTTCTTCAAGTGAGCCCGCCAGCTGCCTGGGGCGGGTGGCGCACCCAGGGGAGCCCCGGGGCCCTCACCGTAAGCAAGTCTGGAGCCCTGAAAACCCCCATCTCCACACCCTTCCTTTTCCCCAAACAGGGCACCCCCGGGGCCTCTCTGTTGGCGGCTGGGCTGGCCCACTAACAATCTTTTAAAGTAATTAATTTTGTGAGTCATTGAAGCAGTAGTTAAAAAGATAACCCCAAATTTGTAACGCTCTACTGGACGTGCTCCCTCTTCGTTTTGGTCTTGTATTCGTGCTTAATGGTGGGGATGGGGCTCCTACCCGGCAGAGGACTCATGGGTTTGCACGTCGGCCCGGTGGCCAAGGCCCTGCCCTTCCGAATTCACCTCCCCAATCCGGGCACAGAGGACAGCTGTGTGCCCCAGAGCATCTGGATCCCCTTCTCGGTAGTCCCTGCGGGTAGTCTCTGCGACCAGGGGCAGGGCCCGGGACGCCTTCCTCCAGGAACCACCCTGCGCCAAACCGCGTTAGCGGTTCTCCGACCCGCTCCGGGCGAAGGAGCGGCGGCCGCTCTGAGCCGCGCCCTGTGCGTCCCGCAGGCGCTTCGGGACCAAGTGCGCCGCGTGCCAGCTGGGCATCCCGCCCACGCAGGTGGTGCGCCGCGCCCAGGACTTCGTGTACCACCTGCACTGCTTCGCCTGCGTCGTGTGCAAGCGGCAGCTGGCCACGGGCGACGAGTTCTATCTCATGGAGGACAGCCGGCTCGTGTGCAAGGCAGACTACGAGACAGCCAAGCAGCGAGGTCAGTGGGAGGGGGCGACGGTCACGGGGCTCGGCCTGGGCACGGCCCACCCTCCCCTTTCCTTCCCTGCAAAGAGGGGCTAAGGCCCATCCGGGTCGGGTGTGGAGGGATCCTTCCCTCCAGCGTTCCCGGCGAAGCGCTCACAAAGCGGCGAGAACTTAAGCGTCTTCTCTCTGGGCGGGGGCGTTGGGGAGCCCCCGCCTCCAGGTCCGGGAGCCCGGGACAGTTAGCAGACCCGCTCTGAGAAAGCCGGGTCTGGGGTCTTAGCAGCCGCCTCCTTCCCGGGCGCAGGGAGATTGGCCTGAATTACGTGGATTAGCTCTGCGGGTCTGAATTATCGTCCTAAATCCTTGACCGTGAAGATCCGATTCTACCCGCGCCCTTAGAACAAAGAGGAGCGGGGGAGGGTTGGGGGCGGGCAGCGCTTGTCAGTAGGGGGCCAAGGCTGGAAGCGCCTGCACCCGGATCCAGGGCGGCTGGGTCCTTAAAGAAGGCCGCCGCAGGGCCGCCCCTGGCTGGGCTGGAGCACCGCCCAGCGCGTTTCCTCCATCGCTCCGGGCACCCGCGTCCCGCAAAACCCTTTGGCCTTCCCGCCGCGGCGGCGAGGCTGGCGGTCGCAGCGGCGGCGGCGGCGGCACCTCTGGCCCCGACGTGCGCGCGCCCCGAGGGAGGTGGGAGCGCCGAGCGGCCGGAGGAGCAGGCCCAGCCTCACGCCTCCCCCGCGGTGCAGAGGCCGAGGCCACGGCCAAGAGGCCGCGCACGACTATCACAGCCAAGCAGCTGGAGACTCTGAAGAGCGCCTACAACACCTCGCCCAAGCCCGCGCGCCACGTGCGGGAGCAGCTCTCCTCCGAGACCGGCCTGGACATGCGCGTCGTGCAGGTCAGCGCCCCGGCGCCCCCGCGCGCCCTGCGAGCCGCTGGCAAACAAGGGCCACCCCGGGTCCCAGAGCAGCGGCCACTTATCGGCCCCCACCGCCCCCCACCCCACCCCCAGGTGTGGTTCCAGAATCGCCGGGCCAAGGAAAAGAGGCTCAAGAAGGACGCGGGCCGGCAGCGCTGGGGCCAGTATTTCCGAAACATGAAGCGCGCCCGAGGCGGCTCTAAGTCGGACAAGGACAGCGTCCAGGAGGAGGGGCAGGACAGCGACGCGGAGGTCTCCTTCACTGGTACGGGCGGAGTTGGGAAGAGCGTTGGGTTGATTGACTGCCGGAGCCTGGGAATCAATCCCCGTCTCTATAGACCCTGGCGCCCATCCCCAAGCCCTGTGGTTTGGCCACTCAGGACCATTGCCCTTCTTCTGAAGGGGGACAGAAACCCCGTGACCTGCATGCGTGTCCTTGGCAGGCTTTGTCCTGGAGGGAGGGTCTGACCATGCTCCCCCCTGCCCCCACCCAGGGCACTTGGCACTTACAGTGATTTTTTAGGGAGGCAGCAGCACAGTCTTGGGGTGATTAAAGGTCCTAGCTGCTTGGCGTTGGAGGAGGGTCCACCCTCGTCTCTGGAACCCAGTTACCTCCTTTTTCCAAAGCAGAGAGCCCCTCCCCCACCAGCTCTTAATGTCCATCCTCAGAGAGTTTGTTTAGGAGATTGTTTGGCTGCATTGTGACCTTAGGCTACTCACCTAGCCTCTCTGAGCCTCAATTAACTTGTCTGCAAAATTGGGTAGCCTTGGGATCATACTGGATCCCAGCACAGGAGCCCACAGTTTCATAGGAATCAGGTGGGATGGAGCTGAACAAACTCAGGGGTGAAAGGGTAAGAGATGTGGGCTGACCCGCCCTGGTGGGGCACACGGCGCCTGCAGGGGGCACCGAGGAGCACCAGAGGTGGCAGCAGGTGTGCACTAAGCAATGCCCTCTGCTTCCACCGCAGACGAGCCAGCCATGGCCGACATGGGCCCCGCCAGCGGCCTCTACGGCAGCCTAGGAGAGCCTGCCCCGACTTTGGGCCGGCCCTCGGGGGCCCCGGGCAGCTTCCCGCTGGAGCACGGAGGCCTGGCCGGCCCGGAGCAGTACAGAGAGCTACGCCCCGGCAGCCCCTACGGCGTCCCCCCTTCGCCTGCTGCCCTGCAGAGCCTCTCTGGCCCCCAGCCCCTCCTCTCCAGCTTGGTGTACCCCGATGCCGGCTTGGGGCTCGTGCCCACGGGAGCCCCAGGTGGGCCCCCACCCATGAGAGTGCTGGCAGGGAACGGACCCAGCTCCGACCTTTCCACTGGGAGCAGCGGGGGCTACCCCGACTTCCCTGCCAGCCCCGCCTCCTGGCTGGACGAGGTGGACCACGCTCAGTTCTGACTTGAGTCCCCGTGCCCTCAAGCCTCGGAAGTGAGGAGTCTGGGCAGCAGCTCTCCTGCCGGAAGCACGAACTTCTGCAGGACGCGGTGCCACGGGGAACAGGATGAAGGCTCGGGAGGGTCATTTCTGGGAGTGCCCTCTCCCACCCAGGCAGAGGGACTCTCCGGGTTCGGGTCTGAGAGGCTGCTGCTGCTCAAACTGGGGGCCTCTCGGCAAGCCTTGTTTTGTAAGCAGATTTTTCCCTTTATCGACCAATTAACCCAGTGCTTGCCACCGTTTCCAGACCGGAAATGTCACCCCAGGGAGGCCAAGCCTTCACTCCCTTCAGGGGCCTCTGCCCAGACCAGCACAGCCCTCAGGCTGGAAGATGCTTTAATTTCCAAAATTAAAAATAATTCTAATTGTGCTTTTGTTTCCCAGGTTCTATATGTCTGAGTTCTCTAGCCCCCTGCTCCACCTCCCCCCCAACCCCCTCTTTAAGTCAGAGATCAAGCTGTCCGTCCAGGCAGGAGGTGGCTGCGGGGAGGCCACACCTGAGAACTTCCTCTTCCTCTGGGGGCCTCCCTGCCACCAATTCCTGTCTTCCCCGGGACCCTCCCCACCCCTCCCCTGGGGCCATTGGCTCTAGATCTTTCGATCCTTCTGGACCCCACTACCCTGGGGGGAGGGGCGGACTCTTGGAACGCTTAAGGAGCTTCTTCCAGTCCAGACTAGGTGTTCGTCCCTGCACCCCCTCCCCTCGACCCGTCACAGCTGCCCTCAGAGCTCAGGCCGAGCCCAGCCCACCGATTTCCATTGCCAAACATCCCCCAGCTCCCGTTCTCCCTGTGGGCTCCAACTGCCCATGGATTGGATGCCCCACAGGCAAAGGAAGGCCGGGGCGGGGGCTCCTCCGAGCTGCCTCCCTGCCAGATGCTTCTGCCGCTGGCCACCACGGACACAGAGGCCGGCCGCGTGTGGATTCAAGTTATCCCTCAAGCCTGCCTCCCCAGCTACCTGTTGTTTCTGTGGCGTTCCCCTGTCTTTTATTTATTCTCTGACCATCGGGTCTCTCCCAGACTTCAATAAATTCGTCAGTTACAGTCATTGGAAGGCCTGTATGTTCAGTGAGGCTCGGGGTTGGGGGAGGAGAGGGCGTTGGGGATGGAGATGGATCTCTGAAAGCTGGAAGCCCCGTTGGAGTAGCTGTTGGCTTCTTGCCAGGGACGACACCTGGTGTGGATCGGGGCCCCTTTGTCCCGAGATCTCCGCCAGGCTTCCGAGCACTGGACGGAGACTTAGGAGAACAGACGGTCCAACCGTGGGTGGAGGGGCTGGGCCTTCCCACTCTGTCCCTGGGAGAGGCGGGCGCTGGGGTGGCCAGGTGACAGGACCAAGCAAAACTGCTTGGAGCAGGCTTCAGCACGGGGAGGGGGACTGCAGGAGTCAACTAGTCTGGAGATTCAGGAACGCGGTCACCGGGGGCTCTGCAACTAGGATTCCAGTCCCAGCGACCTGCTAACTTGCTGTGAGAAGCTGAGCAAGTGACCTGGCGAGGAGGAGGGGAGCTCCGCAGATGTCCCCCCTCCCTCCCCGACCGCCAGGCAGCCCAAGGGGCTTTGGTCAAGCCACTCGCCCCCCAGTCCCGCCCACCCCAGCATGGTCAGCTCCCTCACCAGCACCTGCTGTTGCCCTGAACCCAGAGCAGGCCCGCCCCTCCCCCCAAGAATGTTGCTGGCAGCCGCCAGGAAGAATGGCAAGGAATGGGGGAGGCCCTCGGGAGGAAACTTGGGGAATCGATGGGAGACGTGGCCCCATCACCCTTCAGTTTGGGGGAGCGCCCAGGGAAGAGCATGGCTGAGCAGAAGTCGGGGTGGGTGGTACTTCAGCGCCCGGGTGAGCAGAGGCCTAGTAGCTGGAAGTGAAAGGTGTCCCAGGCTGGCCTGGGGGTTGGTGGTCTGAGATCTCAGCCTCCCAGGGGTGTGGCCGAGCTGAACGTGGGGCACAGTGTTGCAAGGGGCGCCCTCGCCCTCGAGGGGAATGAAGGCAGCCTGTCTGGGTGGGATTCAGCTTTTGGGGAGGGGGCCTGGCTGAGGTGGGACCAAGGCGGCCACCTGCGGCAGCCCAGGGGGAGTATAAATCCTCCAGTCGCCGCGCCGGGCACCACCCCCAGCCTGGAGACCTCCCCCCAGGCCGCCTGGGACCTTTCAGGCACTGACAGGTTAATAAAGTGCAAAGTGTGCCCGAGGGAGCCTCCGCCTGGTCGGGGGCTCCCAGCTGGCGGCGCGTCCAGGCGGCAACCGGGCCCCAGACCCCAGTCCTGGTTGGGGTGGGGGAAGAGTGGACCCCGTCGGGGCCGGCCCGTCGCGTCCCGGCCGGCCTTTCAGGGGAGCGCTCAGCTGAGTGGGGCTCGCGGTCAGCCGGGCAGTGGACAGTGCTCGTGTGCACACCTCGCGTGTCTGTCTCCCCAGTTGGGCGGAGCGCCTGGCCCCGGGTGACCACCTTCCCGCGGCCCCGAGCGGGCAGACACACGGGCTTCCAGGTACCGGCGCAGCTCAGTCTGCGGACGTGACCCTGGACTGGGGCGGGGCGGGGGGGGCGGGGGCGGTGCCAAAGCCCGAACCAAGGCCCAGTGAGGACGCGGGCGGGGCCGATCTCAGGCCGGGAGGACCTCGGGCGGGTCCGCAGAGGAAAGTGGACGCCCATCTTACGGGCCCCTGCGGGGGTCACCTGGAGACCACGACGACTTATTTCCCATGATGGACCCTGTTAACCAGGCGGGGCATCTAGAGGCGTGTGGGTGTTAGCGCAGGATGCGGGTTCCGGGCGCCCTGTCTCCCCGCGGATACAGGCGATGGGCGCCCAGCTCAGAGTCCAGGGGCGCGCCCACCAGGGGTTTTCCCGCCCAACCAGCTCCTGACAGCCAGGGCCCTGCGAAGCGGGTGGGCGCAGGGTCTGGGGGCGGGGCCGGGGGGCTGGGTGGGGCTGCCTTCCGGAGGCTGGAGCTGGAGCCGGGTCCGCCCCGGACTCCCTCCGAATTGCGGCCAGCCGGAGTGGGAGGGGGGCTCGGGGTGGGAAGCACCCTGGCGGGGAGGCGGGACACACCTCAGCATTTTTTTCCTGAGGGGCTAGGGCTTGTTCACTTTTGAAAAACAGTAACCTCTGTAACGTAATACTTAGAACTTTAAATTTTAACATAAGCGGAATACTCATCTTGCCCGTGTTATCACGTTCTTTTCATTTTTGAACCCGACGATTGCATACATTATCAAAGGTAAACACCTGAATGATAAAAAACAATTTAGACCAGTATGTAAAAGGACTTCTTTCCTTTTAAATATAAAATTTGCTCAGGGCGGGTGAAAGCTCTGAAATCAGAGACACCCCTTCTTCCCCCCACCTCTCCTGGAGACCTGGGGACCCACTGGCGTCTCTTCCGCCGGCAGATCCGGCGGTTGTGTCTTGGGAACTGGCCCCCGCCTGGGGCAGGAGGGGGTTGGGGTCCCAAATCCCAGGAGCTTGCCTGGTTAAGTAGCAAAACGATAAATCAGTGGGTTTTCAAAGGACTCAGTCGGGAGCTCTGAATCCCAGGGGTTGTAATGATCAATTCTTTAAGCCCATAATTGTTCAAATTACTCTGAGCAACATAAAACATTAATTTTAAGAAATTTAATAGAAAAAAGCTCTTCAAATCCGCAACGAGATAAATGACACCCAGCATTCCGACTTTTTTCCATACCTTGGTGACATTGAATAATCTGAAAGGTATTTACATTTTCATTCTTCGTGGGAAGTGTTGACAAGCTTTTGGCCGTGGGCGAGGTGCTCAGTGGCACGCGGGCCCCCCTCCCCCCTAATTAATGGGGGAGCAGCGACTTCATAAGCAGAATTTTCATCAGTCTGCCTGGGTGACCTGCGGTGACGGCTCCCACCCCCCGGCACTGATGCAGCGTGGCTCATTTTTTACCATAAAAATATTCCCTTCTGACCAGCAGAGCCCCCCTCGGCATTCAAAAAGAGATAGGAGCCTAAGAAGCAGCTGTCTCGGAGGGCATTGCAGGAATGCAGTCCAAGGCCAGACCTGGGAGAGAAGTATGCAAACTGCAGACTCCAGAGTCAGGGAGGCACACGTGTGCGTGTACGGGAGCGTGCGTGTGTGTGTGTGTGTGTGTGAGAGAGAGAGAGAGAGAGAGTGTCACAGCGGGTGCGGAGGCCATCCCCGGAGGAGTGGCCATAAGCCCCCAGATGCTCACACAGTCCTCAGTTCCACATGCTCCCAAGAGCCCGTCCAGACAGTGGGACGTGCCCACCGGGGTCACACCTGCAGAGGTGGGGCTGGAGTCAGGTCCCGGGGAGCATGAGGGACACAGGATGAGGATGCCCAGGGCTCCCCTGAGCCCCACGCCTGTGGTTAAGGACCTGGTGGAGCACACAGGCTCCAGCTAAGGGACCTGGGACCCTCCCCTCCATTCTACTTAATTGCTGCAGCTCTGTGACCACGGGTGAGCTGCTCACCCTTTCTGAGCCTGAGGAGTAGCACGTATAACCTGCTCTCCGGGTTTGCTAGGACACTTTCCAAGGCAAAGCCGGAAGCAGGCACCACTGAAGCGCCCCCGCGCACCGTTCTTAGGGCAAATCCCATTGACCAGGAGGTGGTGGGACCCACCAGACCACAGGGAGCCGCACACACTCGGGACTCGGGACACAGAGCTCTGTGGGGCACGGATGCACACGCCAGCGACACTCCTACGCACACACCTTCACCCCCTCTCCACACAGCTCACGCTCAGCCCCCTGTGCACCCATGCTCTCTGAGAGCAAAGGCTCGTGAACCAAGGTCGGATGGGGGGATCCCAGGCTGTTGTTCCAGAGGTCAAATGCCCGCCTCGGTCAGGCTTGGATCAGACCTGCCCCAAGGCAGGGGCGTGGACAGGGTCGCCCCAGGACCGTTCCCCTACCTTGTGGGTCTGGTTGCTGTGAGGGGAACCCCACTTCCCTCTCAGGTTCTGGAAGTCCTATGGTTCCCTGGGATGCTTTTTTTTTTTTTTTGATGTGGACCATTTTTAAAGTCTTCATTGAATTTCTTACAACCTGAAGCTCTGTATTCCCAGTCCCGAATCTGTGCAGCTCCCTTGGGTCCAGTGGGTACCACTGCCTCCAGGTCAGTGGGATTTAAAACCAAAGCAGGCTTTATGCTTTGTTATTTGAGGCCAGGAGGCATGTGGCGTCTTAGCTTCATGACTAAGGATTGAACTTGCACCCCCTACATTGGAAGGTGAAGTCTTAAACCACTGGACCAGACTGCCAGGGAAGTCCCTCTGTGCTTGAGAATGGAGGGGCGGGGAAGCCAGCTGGAGTCAGGGGTGGCTCACGCCCATCTGCCCTGCTCCGGTCAGTGTCTGCCCCCCTGCTCCGATATGGAGTCAGGGGTGGCTCACACCCATCTGCCCTGCTCCGGTCAGTGTCTGCCCCCTGCTCCGGTGGCAGGCGAAGTGAGGAATGGCTGGAGGAAGTCCTTGTCCACTTGGACCCCATCCTAGAACCTGGCGGCGTCCGTGCTGTCTCAGATGGTAAAGAATCTTCCTGCAATGCAGGAGACCTGGGTTTGATCCCTGGGTTGGGAAATCTCCTGGAGAAGGGAATGGCTATCCACTCCAGTATTCTTGCCTGGAGAATTCCATGGACCGAGGAGTCTGGTGGGCTATAGTCCACAGGGCTTCAAAGAGTCAGACACGGCTGAGTGACTAATACTTTTGCTTTCACACTTCTCACACTAGAACCTGAGGGCCGGGAGGGACGCCGTGGCCCAGCCCCACATTGTGGTCCCTGCTCAGCACAGCGGCAAGCCCTGTGTCCTCATCCATCAAAGGGATGATCCTGGTCATCGCGCCCAGGAGGAGGTGCTCACAGTCCCGGCTCCAGGGAGACAGGGATCAGAGCCCTGGAGATGCTGCTCCACGCGGTCAGGATGCTGGGAGGGGAGAGATCGGAGCCCCGGGCACTGCTGGTGGGAATGTCCACAGAGCAGCTGAGGAGAACTGCTTGATGGATCCAGAGATGGAAACCTCGAATCACCACGTGATGCCGCCGTTTCACTCCTAGGTCAAATCCACAGGATCCAAAAACAGGGACTCAGACAAGCACCTGTGCAAGCGTGTTCACTGCAGCCACAAGGCGGAAGTGGCCCAAACATCCATCCATCCGTGCGTGAACGCTGACAGTGGGCCACCTCTACCGTGGGGTGGGGCACAGACTCACTGCAACTCGGGAAGTTAGAAAGGCCGTGCTGCCTGAAGGAATGAAGTGAAAGTCGCTCAGTCGTGTCCGACTCTTACCAGCCGAGCCACTAGGGAAGCCCAAGAATACTGGAGTGGGTAGCCTATCCCTTCTCCAGGGGATCTTCCTGACCCAGCCAGACACAAAAGGCTACACACTGTATAATTCAGTCTCTACCAAGTGTCCAGAACGGGTGAATCCATAGAGACAGGAAGTGGATTCGAGGTTCTGGAGTAGGCGGGATAAGGCGTGATTTGTCCCGGGTTTCTCTTCGGGCAGGAGGAGGAGCTTTGACTCAGGTGGTGGCTGCACCTTGTAGACTTTAAAATAGGTCATTTTATGTCGCGGAGATTTCACCTCAGTTATGCAAAGGGTGCCCACTCACCCTCCCAGGCAGGGCTGGCTCACAGCTAACACGAAGAACAGGAAATCGTGGGATTAGGAGAGCGAGGGGGGCCACGTTAGAGCCCCCTCCCCTCCCCCTCCCCAGTCCAGCCGGCTCCTAGGATCAGCATCAGGGTCCCACCCCTTCAGGCTCTCCCTCTCCCTCAAAGGCCCTCCCAGAGCCCCTCCCCTCTGCCCCCTCCCCTCCAGGGTGGCGCACACAGAGGGTCCTCAGCACCGCTGCGGGGACAGGGGGCAGTGTGTCTGTGCTCTGCGTCCCCGGACCCCACCTGCAAGATAGCAGCCTGGCCGCAGGGGCACGCTCCCCAGCTAAGGACGGCAGCCTGCAGTCACCAGCTTCCAGCAAGTGACGAGAATGGATGCTAATGACCTGTTCCCCGTCCTGGAAAGGGCTTGTCAGGACCAGCTCGGAATGTGGAAGACCCCACTGCTAGGGGGAGGCCTTCCAGGCCTGCTGGTCATTCAGGGAGTGGCTCACTTGTGTCCCCTGGCCATTGTCCCCAAGGCAGCCTGCCCTGACCGCCAGCCTAGTTTGACCTCCAGAAAGGTCAGAGGTTAAGACCTGTGATGTTCCCGGGTGATACCGTGACATGGTGACACAGATTCTCTTCACATTCTGCCCCCCGCCCCACTTTCTTTCTTTGCTGGGGAAACAAAGCTGGCTGAGGCTGGGTGAGTGGCCAGTGCTGGCAGTGGCCGCTGGGCTTCTGCACTCTGGAGGGCAGGGGAGGCCAGCAGCCAGCCACGGCCAGCTCTGAGCTGCGGGCACGGGTCCCCAGGTGATCGCAGGCGGGTGAAGGGAGGGGTGACGGGAAGGAAGGTGTCCTCAAGCCTCCACGCTGCTTGGTCACCTCACATGACACTTACTCCTCCCAAAAACCTGTGGCTGGAGTGTCAAGCCTGCAGACGGGGCCCCCAGCCTCATTGTGCCTGGCATCCGGATGGGGTGTGGAGAATGCGTTCCCTCCACGGGGGGCCTTGGAAGCCAGGCTCGTCCTGGGGCATGCATGCTCAGTTGCCTCATCCATGTCTGACTCTTGTAACCCCGTGGACTGTAGCCCATCAGGCTCCTCTGTCCATGGGATTCTCAAGGCAAGAATACTGGAATGGGTTGCCATTTTCTTCTCTGGGTCATTTTCCCAACCCAGGGATCAAACCTGCATCTCTTAGGTCTCCTACATTGGTAGGTGAGTTCTTTACCGCTAGCGCCACCTCGGACGTTCCTGACCTGGGACAGGAGTTTCCTAAACCTTCCGGAAGATTCCATCTTGGCTGGTCAGCCAGAAGCTGCTGAGGCAAGACCCACAGCTGGCCTTTTCTTGCAGGGAGGGGGGCTCCCTCTCTCCATGACAAATGCTCTCTGTTCAGAGCTTGGCTAATCTTTAGAATGACAAGGTTTAAAGTTTAATTAGCAAGTTCCTCTTATGCAAACTCTCCTCATTAAACTAAGTGCCCTATTAGTTAAAAGGACACCCGGTGGGGGTGGGCTCTGAACACAACGCTGGCAGGGCTGAGGGGGACCAGGAAGCGAGGAGTTTTACGAGCTGCTGCGAGCTGCGTGAGGCCTGAGCCTGAGCCGGGTGGTAGCTGAGGTGGGCGGAGTTCTCCCCTCAACCTTCAGGTGACACCAGGCTTCAGAACAGAGGGGGGTGGGGAGGGTGGCTGGCTGGCAGGGAGGTGAAATACGGGGGCATGGGGTACCTGACTGCCTGGAGAGATGATGTCACCCGTGGGGACCACCTAGCCCGGGGCCCTCCAGGGATCTGAAAGACGGCCGGCGGGTGAGAGCTTCTGGGGTCCTCCCTGGGGTCTCCTGGGGGCCCCTGGCCTCCTGGCCCATCTCTTAGGTCAAGAGGGCAGAGGCTGCCCCCCGGGCTTACAAACGAATGCCGATGGCTCATGCTGTGCTTAGGAAAGTGGTGTGTGCTCATCCTCAAAATTTGACAAATGTAGAAAAACAAACTTCACTCCACCCTCCCAGTGCCCTGAATTCCTCTAACTGAAGATGCCATGTTGGTGTAGCTCCGTCCAGACTTTGTTCACTGTGGCTCGTGTGTCTGGGGGCTGTCGCAACCATACACAACTGCTTCGTGACCTGCTTCTTCTCTTTGGTGTCACAGCCTGGCCGTTTCCTGGGCCACGAAGTCTCCTTTCTGAGTTGTGTCTGCTGATGGCCTTATCTGAGGTCTGACTGGCCAATCAAGCCCCTCCCGTTGTTTGTACTGGGCTCCTGGGGGGTGTCAGCTCCCGGCAGAATCGACAGGGTCCAGTCTGGGCAGGAGGGGGCCGCTCGCCAGGCTGTCAGGGCCACACTGGCACGGTTGCCCCTCCCTGTACGTCTCTGAGTCCAGGACCCACCGGGGAAGGGTCAGCCTCTTCCTTCTGCAGGGGCACCTCCCTGACTGAGGGACCAACCCTGTGCAGACTTCCTCTCCTTTTCTAGAAGGTTCCCATACCAAGGCTACTCCCATCCCCAGCTATTAATATAATCTTCTTGTCTCTGATGGGGCTCTGAGCACCGTCTGGGGGCTCGCACCCACTCCCAGCTCTCTCCTCCCCCACCGGGGGTCCCTGGCTTGGTCCCGCGGAGTTTCTCCACCTTCAGTCCTGGGACTGCTGTCCTCAGAGGCTCCTGGGTGCTCTGCACAAGCATGTAACTGTGAGTTGTGCCAGTGTGGTGGCTCGGGCCTGGAGGTGGGTGAACATGGTTGTCGGCTTGGGGAGGATCTCGGTTGGTAAGGGGCGGGTGCTGAGAGGAAGCAAGGCTTCTCTCTCTGGGAGCAACTGGGTGGACTCCTCCCGGTCAGAGGAGGTTCGCATCTGGGGTTAGACTTTGGGTTTGGGCAGCTTTCAGCCACGGTCTCCGGAGGACACAGAGATGGAAGGGGCGCCCTGGGGACCAGCTGGGGAGCGGGCAGGAGGTGGGCCCAAACCAAGAAGGGTGGGGGTGCAGGAGAACCATGAGGCAGCCCAGGACCGAGCTGCTGCCGCTCCTCCGGGTCACTCGTCCATGCGACGCCATCACTAAGATGGCCCTCACCTTTCCACGTTTCCCCACCTCCTGCCATCCTGAGTCCCATGGAGTTTTCCCCTGCTGGCTCCCAGCCCCTCCTCCAGCCCAGACATACGGGCATACGGCCTCCCTGCTGGCTGATGAGCTGGGGCCTGCAGTGGGTCTGGGAGCCCGTGCAACCCCTCACCCATCCCGCGGGCCTGCGCCGTCCACCCCTCATCTGGCCGTGCATCTTGTCCATCTGGCGCTTTGTGCGTGGGCTGGAGGCGGCCGGTGGGTGGGCAGGCGCCCCATGAGGGTCTAGGCCAATGGGAGCCCCCTCCCCAAGAGGCCCGGCCGGCCCACCTCCTGGCATGTCCTTTAACAAACACTCTGAAGGATTTTTTTCAATGGAACTGTCTCCTAGCTTCCCCCAGTCGCTGGCGATGAGATGAGAGGGGTTAATGTTCACGAGGTTGGGGTCAGGGGGCAGCTGTGGGGGTGGGGGAGCCCAGGCAGCCTTAAGGGGCTGGACGAGGCTGCCTCCTTCCTCCTGCACCCTGCCGTCCTGGGTCCAGCTTCACCATCCCGGGGCCGTCCGGAACAGGGGGACAGAGACCCAGGGCAGTGGCTGAGAGACGGGGGGCCACCGCGGAGCCCACGGGCTCACCACCTGTGTCTTCAGGAAGGGAGCAGCTTCAAGCCAGGAAAATGCAGATTTCCATGTAGACTGCTTTCCCGATTGGGCTTCAAGGAATCTGCTACTTGCTATTTTCTGGTTTTAATCTTGGCCCATCAGTCATCAACCAGCTTGTGATTCCAGCTGATATGTTTAATTAAATGATGGATTCAGACTTTTAGATCAGTCTCTTACTGACTTTGTAAACAGCGTTGGAAACCTAAGAAGACATGAGTCGCCCTGTTTCTTAGTTTACTATGTTTTTTATTTTTTCTTTATTTTATTTATTCATTTTTGGCCACATGATGCACAGCATGTGGGATCTTAGTTCCCTGAACAGGGATCGAACCCTTGCCTCCTGCATTGAAAGCACAGTCTTAACCACAGGACCATCTGGGAAGTCCCTGCTGTGATTTTTAGATACATGATGGTTTATGCTTTGGGGAATTTTTCTTTGTTATGTCCCAAAACCAAAGTTATGACAAGGAGATAAAATATTAAGGCTGTAAGTGGAGTTTAAATGTTTGAGGGAATTTCTTAGAGTTGTAAAAGTTTCTTAACATTGTTCTCAGAATTTGCTATGCTCCATAATAGAATCATATTTGTAAACTGAATTTACAACTTAGCAAACAGCTGGAGTTTTGGTTAATTGAATATTTGAAAAACCAAATTACACTGAATCATCTTTTCTATGGAAAAAAAAGCATTCAAGAGCACAGAATAAATCAAATTTTTGTTGCCCAGCTTCACTCTCAGGCTATTCCTTCCTCTGAGTGTCCTCTGTGTGTGAGGTGGCAGATGTCCCCCCCACAGCTGTGGGCTGAATCATGTGCCCCCAAAACAGAGGGCCACCTCCTACCCTCGGCACCTGTGAATGGAACCGTATTGAGAAACGGGGTCTTTGCAGGCGCGACCGTGTTGAGAGGAGGCAGGTGGGGTGGGCCCTGACTAGTGTCCTTCAGAGATGAGGGAACCTCGGACCCAGGGACGTAGGGAGACCAGTGGGAAGATGGTTCTGGCGTCTACAAGCCATGGGGGGCCAGGGACTGGGAACCCCACCAGAAACTCAGGAGAGGCCTGGAGCGTAGCGTTCCGTCCCGAGGACTCGGGCACGTCAGGCCTGTGGCTTCCAGGGCTGGGGGGGGCACGTGCGTGCGTGCATGCGTGTGTGTGTGCGTGCATGCGTGTGCACGTGTGTGCGTGTGTTACTGTGCACGTGTGCGCGCGTGCGTGTGTGTACGTGTGTGTGTCCTCAGGGCCCTGCTCACCCCGGGAAGCAGGGAGAAGTGAGTCAGCTGGGAGCGGGGTTGGGCCCCGGGCACCTACAGGGGCCTCTGACTTTCCCCCACCTGGTGCCCGCCTCCCTGCCCCTGCTTTGGCCACCTGGCCTGGGTGGACATCTGCAACCTCACCTCCTGCCCACCGGTGCCCTCGACTCCTCTGTCCCCTTGTTACAGGCAAAGGGGGTTGGAAGCAGGCCCCTGGCCACCCCCTCTTTCCCCAAAGGCCCCAGCAGCCCTGCCCAGCCCTCCCAAATCCGCCAATGTTAGAAAGGATTTGTGTCCCCGATAAATAATGCAAAGTTAAATTACATCCGCTCCGGCTTAAATTTTCATATTCCTACGTCTCATCTCCATAAAGAAATTCTCCTTGCTGGCCTCGCAGGGTGGTCTCTGCCAGCTGCCAGGGCTCCTAATGAAATTGCTCCTCCAGGCTGGGTGCCCAAGGGGCGTGGGGGCAGCCCGCCTGCTGGGGGAAAAGGTAAAAGGCCAGAGTTCAAATTATTTATCTCCCTAATAACCAAGCAGATCGCGTGCCTTCTGTGGTGGAGGCCAGAGCTGCACGCGGGGCGGGTTGGGCGTGATATATGAGGGGGCGGACGGGGGAGGGCGTGGCATCCTTCCACGGCAGTGACCCCACCACAAGGGCACAGCAAGGACGCGCCTTTTCAGCATCCCCAGAGCCAGGGGGACCCACTTTCGGTGGGGGGAGGAGAGGTGGGGTCAGCCCGCCCCTTCCAGGGCCCAGCACATAAGCACTGACCCCGTGTGCCCTTCGTAAAGGGTGGGGTCGGGGTGAGGGCTGGGTTTTGCAGACCTTGCATGGTTTTCCCCAGCGTGGGACACAGTGGGTTCTTTGAGGCGTTGGGTGTACAATGTCACCCAGGGGCCTCGAAGGGGCGCAGGGAGGAGGGATGGCCTGGCCTACCTCGAGGGGCCAGGGGTCGAGGCAGAATGGACTGGAACCCCAGGCAGGGCCAGAGAGGCCCAAATGGTTGGCGTTCATGGGAGCCAACCCTTGTGCGGCCTGAGTGCGGGGAGGAAGTGGCTGAACAGACGGTCGGACAGCTTCAGGAGACCCTAAAACAGCAGGACAAAGATCTGCAGCTGGGTCTTGAATCCCTTGTTACAATTAAAAACAACGGTGCCACACAGAACCCATTATGCAGAGTGAAGTGAGTCAGAAAGAGAAAAATACCGTACTCTAACGCACATATACGGAATCTAGGGAAATGGTACGAAGAATCTATGTACAGGGCAACAACGGAGAAACAGACAGAAAGAATAGACTTACGGACATGGGGGCAGGGAGGAGAGGGTGCGATGCATGGAGAGAGTAACTGGGAATCTTACATTACTGCATGGAAAATGGGGAGCCAAGGGGATTTGCTGTGTGGCTCAGGAAATTCAAACAGGGGCTCTGTGTCAACCCAGAGGGGTGGGGTGGGGAGGGGGGTGGGAGGGAGGGTCAAAAGGGAGAGGAGAGATGTGTACCTATGGCTGATTCGTGCTAAGGTTTGACAGAAAACAGAAAAATTCTGTAAAGCAATTATCCTTCAATAAAGAATAAATTAATTAAAAAAAACAGGTGCCCCCTGTTCCCCTCAAGTGTCCTCTGCCTTCCCCACCTCCGAGGGATCGGGGTGGGTCAGGGGCTGCTCACCCAGCTGAGCCCCATATTCGCTCTACCCGGGTCTCACCCAGCTGAGCCCCATGTTCGCTCTACCCGGGTCTCACCCAGCTGAGCCCCATATTCTCTCTACCCGGGTTTAGCACCTCTGGTGACCCCCTGCCCCCGGGGTCCCGGAAAGTCCCAAATGGCCAGGCAGCAGGCCCGGTCTTCAGCTGCCTCTCCGCCGGCCGCCCCCACACCTCACATTTATGGCCACTTAATCTGTGTGAGCCGCCGGCCCCCAATATATCTCCAAGTATTGATCAGCTTTAGGCTGATAGAAGTTCAAGCTCGTGGGGTCCCGCTCTTTGACCCCCAAATAGGGTATGAATTTCAATCGAATAGACTGGGATCTACACGTGGCTTCTCCCCGGGCTGGGAGCTGCGGGGAAAAAATCAATGAAGCGTGCTAATGACTCACGATTTATAGAACACCTGCCATTTTAATATCAGAATCAATGTTATACTGCGCAGGGAGGGGGACGCAGGGGGTCTCCAGGAAAATATTTCTTAGCCTTTTCTGCTGGAAAATGATGTGCGTGGAATTTTATGAAGTCAAATTTATGGACCTCATTTAGGCTTATAATTTAAAACTCCTTATGAGAAAGACATTAAGTAGAGTGCTGGGCGTAGGGGAGGCAGGGGCTGGACAAGTGGGTGGTCCCGGAGCTGTCGGGAGGGAGGCCCAGGGTGCGGCCCTGCGGGGTGGAGCAGCGGGTGGGGGGCCCGCTGGGAGGACCAAGTCTTCCCCTCTCCCAGGGGTCTCAGGACTCCGGAATGTAAGGCCTCGGGTGCCTGGTGAGCCCCCTTGCAGGCATCCGCACTTGCCCAGGAGTGTACACACGCTCTCATGTATGCGACTTTGGGCCCATGCTGATACACGTGTACACGGCCACATCGTGGCCACTCATGTGCCTGGGAATGTGTGCCTGAACATACATGCCCGTGGTGCACACCCCCAGGTCCGCACACGTGAGCACCCAGGCACACGCACATCCCCTCAGCCTCCCCACCACCTCCTGCTTTAGAGCCGCTTCTCCATTTTCCCTGCTGGAGGGGCTCAAAGTCACCGGGGTCCCGGGCTGGGCAGAGGGCAAAGGGACACCCGGCACGCTGTCATTTGGATAAGCCCTGCTGGGTGACTGGGGGGCGTGCACTGTTTGGTATAAATGGGTCCTGATCAAGGGCAGAGCTTCACCCCCAGGGCTTAGACCACGGCCAGAGAATGTGCGCAGCCTGGCCAGCAGGCAGGGGCTACCCCTCATGTCTGCAGGGGGTCAGAGGGCCAGGGCCAGGGCCTCACAGGGTCTCTGGAGGACACTTGTCCGGTCCCGGCCAAGGAATCACCTACAGTGGTCTGTATGTCTGCAGGGGGCTGCTCATGGCAGAGGGAACCCCACCCGCTCTGGGCCTCAGTTTCCCAGCTGTAAGTGGAGAGGTGGGAGTCCGGGCAGTCTGAGAGCCCTTGACTCCTGCCAGGGAGCACCAGGATCTCAGATCTCCGGGAGGCCTGGCCTGGGAAACGGGCATTTCCTGAGGGCGGATTAAGGCCGGAGGGGCAGGGATTAGCTTTTCTCTTTAGGCTGTTGTCTTCCCAGACAGGAGCCCTCGAGGTCAGGGGCTTTCCACTGAGAGCCGGGGAGGTGTTTCCAGGGGCAGGGGGGAGCAAACGGAACCGGGCAGGGGGGGTCGGGGAGCCCCTGCCCCATCCCCCACCCAGGCCTGCCCCTTCCTGGCCCGTTCCAGCTCCGGGCAGCTGTCACCTAAATCATGGACACCAGCCGTGGCCTGGGAGGTCCCCTCTGCCTCTCTGAGTCTCCCCGGAAGGACGGGGTGACAAGAGGCATATGTTACTTCCTTCCATAAACTCATGGGCCGCTGCCCACAGCGCCCGGCACCCGGGTGGGACGGGTGTATTTTACATTTTCAACTTTATTAAAGGAGCGAGTGTGGCTTGGGGATGTTTCCTTCTCTCCGTGGTCAATTCCACTCCTGGAGGCGATAAATCTCCCCGCCTGTGATTTGTGGCTCCGCACTCCCAATAAATTAAATCTTTCTTGATGAAAAGGTTGGTGCTCCCGGCTGTGCTTTAGGTCACAGTGTTTGTCCAGAGTTAGTGGCTGAGGAGGGGCGCCGGCCGGGCACCCCGCTCCCGCCAGCCCCCTTCCCACCGCCGGGAGCAGGGCCGGGAGATGGTGCGGGAGCCTGGGGCGCCAGGCAGGGAGGACCCGCCTGGTTGCGGTCCAGCTGGGTACCCACCCCTCCCCCCACCGCAAGGACTTGCTCCCAACTCATGGCCGATTCCTTCTGGTCCTCCACCCCAATGGACATGTTGGCTTTTGGTCAAAATCTTCTAGAAACCTCTGTAATAATAAAGGGCTTGTCCTTCTTGCCCTTCCCAGAGGCAAGGTTGCAGGTGGACAGGGGCCATGCTAGCAAAGCCCCTCGGAGTGCTTCCCGGCCCCGCACTGTCGGGCAGCCTTAGGACTGTACCAGGTGTGACCCTCCGGGTGTCCCCTGTCGCTAGTGGGGCCATCGGGGGGAGTGGGACGGACAGAGGCCCTGGGATCAAACTGGGGGCTCCCGTGGCCTCCCTTGCCTGCTCTCCAAGCCTCATCTCTCATCTAAGGGATGAAGATACAGCCACTAGAGAGAAATGGCGTGGCCCTCGCAGGCAGGGAGCGTTCAGCCAGCTGACCTGCTATTATGTGAGGACTTGCGACTATTTCAGAACAGATAGGGCTGGATCGTGAATGCCAACCCTCCACACGGCGGCTTCCAGAACCATCGAGGAAAGTGATACCCCTGCCAGCTACTCTGGCCAAGATTGGAGGGGGCACCTAGGACGATGGCCCTGGGCAGACGGAGGCCTGTGTCCTCTCGGACCAGGAGGGTGGAACTGGGCCTCGACCCCGGGAGGGTCCTTGTTGGCTGTGGTGCCCTCGGAGAGGGGGACGGCAACCTTGCCACGAACGAAATTCACCAACTCATCTAGGACTTTGAACCCCAGCCCCGGGATCCCTGGTCTAGTATGCTGCAAATCTGTGTCAGAAACCAAAATTAATGAGGTCTGAATTTTGGAAGAACAAGACTTATGGCCTTGGTGAAGAGCTGATCCCAGGGAAAGTGCTAAAGAAATTGCTGGGCCGCAGAACAGAATCCCTCAAAGCTGGGGGGATCGGAGTCGCCCGAGTCACCGGGGCAGAGGCGTTGGGTTTCGCTTCAGGTGCTCCGCTGGGCCCACATTCCTGCCGGGCAGGGGCTTAGACGCTGGCACCTGTGACAAAGCCCTAACCCGGCCTCCAGCCTCGCCGCAGAGCCATTATGCTGATGAATGAATGTTTCCCAGGCGCTCAGGCCTTTTTGGCTGATTGCATTTGGACAGCCCGTTCCTCCAGCACCCCCTCGGAAGCCCGTCTATTTATTTTATTTAGTTTTGGGTTGGGAGGGGGTGGGGTGCCATCCCTGGGTCACTGGGAGTGGGGACGGGGAGGCCGGCAAGTCTCCACCCATCTGAACAATAGTGTCTCTGTTGAGCCCAGGGAGGAAAAGGAGGCAGGAAGTAGCCTGGGCATGGGTCAAGGGTCAAGAGGCCCTGGGGCCTCCTGCTTGGGGCCTCAGCCCCCTGCCCCGCAGAGCTGCCCTTGGCAGGGAGGTCAGTCCTCAGGGCCCTGGAACCCAGGCACCATGGGTCTGCCCCTGGCACGGCTGCCTCACTAGACAGCCTGGGCGAACTCAGGTGGGCAGGAAGTCTGGACCAGCTGCCCAGATAGCCTGTGGGGCCTCTTGACTGGGGCTTTTGGCTGCCCAGGGGCTGCCCAGAGTGGTGACCTGGAAAGGCCCCTCCCCTGGCTTCCACAAGGGTCTGTTCACACCTGTTACCTGGCTCCCAGGGGGCCCCAGGCCTGCCCTGCCCTCAGGGAGCTCTCACCGGGAGCAGGTGTGCCAGCCAGGGGCAGCCACTAGGTCCCTGAGGCCAAGAGATGAGAAGGGACTGGGCGGTCCCGGGGCTGGGCTTCTTTCCCGTCCTCCACCAGTGCTGGGGACAGCGACCCACCTCCCACACCCTGACTCCGCCCCGCTCCACCCCTGGGACCCGGCTCCTTCTGAGTCTTCAGCCTCAGGACCTTTGCACCTGCTGTGTCTTCCGGCTACACACTTTCCACCAGCTCCCCGGTCCCCTTCCACGTGGCTGACCCCACTTGGAACCACTGGAGGGTGGTCGAGGCCTTTGCTGGAGAGCTGGGTGCCCTTGGACCACAGTGGGAGTGTCCGAGGCCTGTGAGTGGATGAGGGACTGAGCAGGAGCTTGTGATGGGCTTCGGGACACAAACCCCAAAATATAGCACCTGGGCTTATGAATGTTAAAGCTGAAGGAGCTGGAGAAAACTGTGGAAGCAGGAAGGTCGTTCTGACCTTTCCCTACCTTCTTTTTTCCCTCATCTCCAAAGACCGGGCCCCCGAGTGGAATCCTAACTGGCAGGCCTTGCTAAGCTCCCCGTTTGCTCTGCTTGCCTGACACTCCTGCCCCTCCTGGTTCTCCCAGGACTGCCTGCCCCTCACACCCAGTCACCCCCAGGGCTCACTGCCTCTCTGGATGTTCACTTCCTCAGCAGGAAAACTTACACGAAATAGGTTGTTGGCTTTTCTCTGTTGAACCATCTTTGTCATTTCACTGTTTAGATCCGGCCAGGGGTCCTAAGATGGACAGGAAACGCCCTTCTCCCCCGATTCCTGCGGGAGTGGGTGGGGGAGAGGGTGGGGTGGGGGTGGGGGGCTGGAGGAAGCGGGGCACAGATGCTTAGTCGGGATGCTCCTGCCCCGGGTGCAGGGAGGTGCTGTGGCTCAGTGTCCCTGATCCCTGGTAACAGATGCCACAGGCTGGATGGTGGAAAACAATGGGAACTGACTCTCTCCCAGTTCTAGGGGCCAGAAGTCCTAAAGGAAGGTGTGGGCGCAGCTGTGCTCCCTTCGGAGGCTCCCTCCTGCCTCTCCACCTGCTGCTGGCGGCTCCAGCTGTCTCTGGCTCTCGTCACTAAGGTCTCTGCTCCCCCTTCACACAGCTTCTCTGTGTCTCGAATCTCGCTCTGATTTTCTCCGATGAGGACAGCAGTCACTGGATGTTGGGCCACCCGCGCCCAGGACCACCTCAAGCTCCTGGGCTGATCACTTCTGCGAGGACCCTGGGTCTGCCGCTCTGGCTTCCATGTGCCTTCTGGAAGGGGATGTAGCTGTCCTCCCTGAGAGCGGGGACGCCAAACTCAGGGCTCACTACAAGGCCGCCTGCCCACCTACGTGGACTCGGGACCCAGAGGAGTGCCCTGGGTCAGCTCCCTGTGCACCAGCTCACTCAGGGCTGAGCTGGTGATTTCTGCTCTCCCAAGGGAAGGATTTCGGGCTTCCCTGGTGGCTCAGCTGGTGAAGAATCCGCCCACAATGCCGGAGACCTGGGTTTGATCCCTGGGTCGGGAAGATCCCCTGGAGAAGGGAAAGGCTTCCCACTCCCGTATTCTGGCCTGGAGAATTTCATGGACTGTGTAGCCCATGGGGTCGCAAAGAGTCAGACACGACCGAAGGATTTTCACTTTCACTTTCAAGGGAAGGATTTCAGTGTCAAGGGTGTCTTTACTGACGTGTGTTTCCAAACGTCCCTGGATGCCCCTGGGTCCAGCTGGCGGGAGGCTTCTCGACCAGTGAATATCCAGCTGTGCTTGAGCTGTTGAGGCGTCTGTGTGGAGGGGGACGCACGATCTCATCCACAGTGACGCCAGGGGGTGTGCTCCCCGCCTCCTGGGTCGTCAGAGGGGCTCAGGCAGACTCCGTCTGCAGGAGCCAGAGGGCCCTGCCCTGGCCGCATTCCTGGTTCTCACATGTGGGGTCTGGATGGGGGCCCGAAGCTGTGCTCAGGCCCCGCCCTCACCCACCACCGCGGGAGGGACATCACATGCCTGGCCCAGCACTTCTGACCCCAGCTGGCCCACCATAACCCCTCGGCCAGTCTAGAGGCTGAAGCCCCGAGGGGCTGCGTGGTCAGCACTGGAGCAAGGCCAGTGATGCCTCCCTGTTGGTGTGGGCGCCCACCCTCCAGCACTGCCAGCGGTACCAGTGTGGGGGTCCCCTTCCCGCTCCCGAAAACCCCCCCGCACCTGGGGGCTTCTCAACTCCGTCACTATGACCACCGCCACCAGGCACAGCTTCCGGCCAGGCGGCCAGAGGCGGCCAGCACCGGGGTGTGGACGCCTTGGCCAAGCCTCCTGACAGTCAGCGCCCGGGGCCATCACCCCGGCGACTGGTGAGTAAACTGAGTCTCCCAGAGGGGAGGTCCTCAAGTTTCCAAGTAGCTTCAGGGTGGGGTTCCAGGGGGTTGGCCAAGCCCAAGGCTGTGACCAGCTCATGTCAAAGACACGCTGCCCCCTTGCTCGTCTTCATGCCCTGCAGCCCCGTGGGAGCCCCAGGGTGGCCAGTGCCTGCCTAGAGGCCCCCACCAGCCAAGCCTGTGCAGTGGGGGTGGCGGACAGGCTCCTGGGCATTGCCTGGGAGCAGATTCCAGGGGCCCCTTGAACACTGTGTGCACGAGGAGGGGGCCTTCCACAGCCCGGAGTGCACCCCCAGGGACCCCTCCTCTTGTCTGACCACCTAGTACCTGAGGGGCTGGGGTGGGTGCTGGGCAGGGTGGGGGCGGGTGGGGCGCTGAGCGGGGGTAGGTAGGGGTGCTAGACAGGAGTGGGTGGGGGTGCTGGGTGAGTGGGGGGCGGGTGGGAGAGCTGGACAGGGGTAGGTAGGAACGCTTGGCGGGGGCGGGTAGGGGAACTGGGCGGGGGCATGTGCAGATGCCATGTCCCATCAGGGGTGGCTCTGCCAAGAACCGTCAGTGCCAACCCCAAGTAGGGGGACTGTCCCCGGTTCCCAGGGTGGCATTAAATTGCACAGGATGGAAATCAGACTCCAGGCAGCCCACACCTGAGAAGGGACCTTCTTTGTCTGCTCTTGGGGGTAAATTCCGGCCTCCCAGCACCCCGACTGCAATTCTGTCCACTTAATTTGGCTTTTGTCTGGGTGGCCCCCAGAGGGGATTACCCAGGGGTCCTGTTACAAGGCCCCCATCTCAGCCACTAATGAGTTCTGGGGCGGGCGGCAGGGGCAAGCTTGCGGCCTGTTTCCACATCGTCCTGGTAACCACGGGCGGCCGCCGCTCCCAGGGCAGGGAGGGCGGTCAGCCAGCAGGCCACGGACGTTCCTGTGCTTGCGGGGTGTAAGGTCCGCACGCCGGGAGATGTGTCAAGTGGTGACAAGTGCTGTAAAAAAAAAAACACAGGTGGGGTGAGTGTCCCCGGGACAGGAAGGAGGCCGCCCACGTGGAGGACAGAGGACAGAGGGAGGTGAGAGCCGGGAGGGCAGGTCAGAGACAGGCGACTAGATGAGGCTCTGCGGGGGGGTGGGCAGGCTTGAGTGGGCTGTACTTCATGGAAGAGGAAACTGAGGGTCAGAGTGGCTCAGAGGCAGTGCCCTGGGGTCTGTCCAGCTGACAGGAGTGGGGCTGGGTTCTGATCTTGATCCTGGGATTTCAACCTGCTTTCATGACCGCTTTGGCCTGAGTCCACCCTTCCGGTGGCCCCTGACCTGAGCAGGAAACCCCATCGCAGGTTCAGACACAGGACTCCCGAGGCAGTGGGTTCCCCGGGGAAGGCACACAGTGGGGTCTCAGCCCCCGCCCCCTGTGGCTGGCTGGCCTCTGCTGCCCCCTGGCTGCCACCTTGGCGGGGCCACGCGACCCCATCGTGTATTACCTGGAGGCTCCAACCAGCGCCCAACCTGGGATTTTGCAAACAGGTTCACCAAATTGTCAATTAAGTGAAAATCAATCCTGAGTCATTCATCACAGGCTGCTCGGGCGGCGCATGGGCCTCCATCGATCGGGGCCCCCGGGGAGCGATTAAGGCCAAGTGCAGCCCCGCACCCGCTGCCTCAGGGCAGCCTCTGCGATCCATCATCCAGAATGGCCCTGCCCCCCACCTGGGGCTCAGGGCCTGCCCGGGGGATGGCCGAAATGGGCCCAGGGCCCTCTGCTCCAAACCCGGAGGCTCGTCTCCCCGTCAGCACCCCGAGCCTTGCCCCACCCCCCTACCCAGCCTTCCCTGGGGACCCAGCCCCTACCCCCAGCACCACTGCTCCAGGACGGCTCCCCTGTCTCTCCCTGCTGGCCCCCGCAGCCCTGCCGTCTCCTTCTCCCAGCACCTGGGGACACTGGGGTCTCCTCCTCACGAGGGGCCATCAGGGACCAGGGGAAATATGCAGAGGAGACCGCATACCCCCAGCCTCAGCCTCCTGTTTCTAGCTGGCCTCCCTGCACTGGGCACCCTGACCTTGCCCCCGACTATTGCCCTCCCTGCGGCAGGGGGCTAGGACTCGCCTTCAATGTGCTGAGCTGCGCTCCAGGCCCCCCTGTAGGGACAGAGTCCAGTGGGGTGCCCGCCTAGGGGCAAGTCCCCGGATAGCAGGCTGGGGTGCTTCTCATGACACCAGAGCTCCTGGATTGCCCCGTGGCTCCCTGCGCTCAGCCAGGAAATCTGCAGGTCCAGAAAAGCCTGAACCATAATTCCTTTATAATGCAGCACTCAGGCCATCATTTTATGTCAACAGGAAATAAAGCTCCTTCACCCCACCTGCAAACAGCCTGTCCCCAGCCTCCTCTCTCAGGAGCTGAGCCCAGATTTCTGGAGCCTCCCGGCAGGCACTTCAGGGCCTGAAGAGCTAGGACTGAGATCCTGTGCAGCCAACCCGTGGGGGCTGGGCACCCTGCCCTCTGAGTCAGTGGTGCCTCGCTCGAGTGGAGGCCGAGCATGTGACCGGGATGCCCTGGCTGTCCCCACTGGGCAGAGGAGCACAGGTTGAGAAGAGCTCCCAGCCCTGCTTCCTGGGCTTAAGGTGGAAACCAGCAGGCCTCACCACCACCCAGAGCCCCTCCTCACCTCCCCTCCTCCCTAGAGCACAGAAGTCCAGGCTGCATGTAGGGATCGCTCCAGGGGTTTACAATTGTCCATACTGGTTGACATTCCAGTTGCACTTCTGGGGGTCAGTTCATAGCCAGTATCCCTGCCTACCTGGGTCAGACGTCCCAGCCCTCCTGGAGCTGAGGCAAGAGCAATCAGCCTAAGTAGGAGGAAGGTTCTCTGCTCAAAGGCAAGCTCAGAGCATTACTCATTCACTTATTCATTTAATCACCTAGAAATATTCATTAAACCATTGGAGGACTTTTGCTTCTAACTATGAAGGAGTAACGGGGACTGAAATGTCCTTCATGTGGGGAAAAAAAGAAAAACCGAGAGCAAAATATGTAAAATGTGTAAAACAATGGTTGTCCAACACTGGAAGGTAGGCATTGGCAGATAGTGATCCCCAAGAGAGGGGGAGCAAGCAAGGTGAAGGCTCAAGGACCAAGCACCACAGAGGTGAGGGCTGTGTGGAGAGTGGGGGAGCCCCAGAGGGCCATGTGGAGAGTGGGGGAGCCCCAGAGGGCCGTGTGGAGAGTGGGGGAGCCCCAGAGGGCCGTGTGGAGAGTGGGGGAGCCCCAGAGGGCCGTGTGGAGAGTGGGGGAGCCCCAGAGGGCCGTGTGGAGAGTGGGGGAGCCCCAGAGGGCCGTGTGGAGAGTGGGGGAGCCCCAGAGGGCCATGTGGAGAGTAGGGGAGCCCCAGAGGGCCGTGTGGAGAGGGGGGGAGCCCCAGAGGGCCGTGTGGAGAGTGGGGGAGCCCCAGAGGGCCGTGTGGAGAGTGGGGGAGCCCCAGAGGGCCGTGTGGAGAGTGGGGGAGCCCCAGAGGGCCGTGTGGAGAGGGGGGGAGCCCCAGAGGGCCGTGTGGAGAGTGGGGGAGCCCCAGAGGGCCGTGTGGAGAGGGGGGGAGCCCCAGAGGGCCGTGTGGAGAGTGGGGGAGCCCCAGAGGGCCATGTGGAGAGTGGGGGAGCCCCAGAGGGCCGTGTGGAGAGGGGGGGAGCCCCAGAGGGCCGTGTGGAGAGTGGGGGAGCCCCAGAGGGTTGTGTGGAGAGTAGGGGAGCTCCAGAGAGCTGCAAAGTGGCTCCTCGGGCCCCAGGGGAACTGATCAGCACATGGGCATAAGGAAAACACTCAACCCTGGGAAAGAGCCACGGGAAAGGAGCACGAAGAGTAATTCTCGGAACTCTCCCTGGGAGTGGTTTGCGTTTCCACCACCTACGGTGGGAAGGTCCCGCAACACACGTGACATCTGGTGGGGCACTCGAGCGGGTACTGCCTCAGGGTTGCTGCAAAATCATCCCCAAACTAACAGTGTTCTCGTCGAACTGACTAACAGAGCTCAAAGGCCAGCCTCCAAAGGGGCAAACTCTTCCCAATAATGTAAGCATACGCCGGGAGAAGCTCAAGAGGATCTACAGGGACACAGAAATATCCAACACACAATGTCTGGCACGCACGCAAAAATTACTAGACATGCAAGGGCAATGTGACCCACGATGGGGAGGAAACTCACTCAGCAGGAGGACTCGGAAATGACACAGATGAGTCACTGGACACGACCATTAAGGCAGGTGTTATCCTGCTCCCTCCTTGCAGAAGGGAGAGGGGAGACTAAGCACGCCATGGACCAACTTGGATGATATAAGAAAAGACCCTCATCAAACTTCTAGACATGAAAAACACTGGATGGGATTAATAGCAGAGCAGGCACCAAAGAAGGAAAGATGGCAAGTTAGCCTGACGACATAGTGAGAGAATCTGCCTGAAATGAAACGCAGAGGAAAGCGACCAGAAAAGTGGGGCTGCTGCACCTGTCACCGGAGCCCTGCGAGAGAGCCGGGGGAAAAGCAGGCACGTGGAGAAAAGGAAGTACGTGGAGAAACAGTGGTGAAGCGTCTCCAGAACTGATGAAACTCCTAAACCCACGGAGCCCAAGAAGCTCAGCAAACCTCAAACACAAGAGATAGGAAGAAACCTACACTGAAGCACATCGTGTTTCTTAAAACTGACGATGAAGGATGGGCTCCCGGGTGGCGCTGGTGCTAAAGAGCCCACCTGCCAACGCAGGAGACGCAAACAACGCGAGTTCCATCTGTGGAAAGATCAGGAAGATGCCCTGGAGGAAGGCATGGCCATCGACTCCAGGATTCTTGCCTGGTGACCCTCATGGACAGAGGAGCCTGACGGGCTGCAGTCCATGGGGTCACAAAGTCAGACGCGACTGAAGTGACTTAGCACAATGATGAAGGTGACATTTTAAGAGCAGTGAATGGGGAAAGCACATAAGGGACAAAGGAAGACAGATGGACAGACAGCGACTCTCCAGAAGCAAGGCAGGTGGCTGACAGTTGAACAGACTCCTTCAGGCTCTGGAAGGAAGAGAGGGTCCATCGACGCTGAGTTTCTGTGACTGCTGACGACTCTCGCAAAAGTGAACATGAGAAGCTTTTCAGGCAGACGAAAGCTAAAAGAATTCATCACCAGCAAACACACTCTACAAGAAATGTTAAAGGAAACCCTTCAGACAGAAAGAACATTATTCCTGATGGAAAGAGAGGTCAGCACAAAGGAATGACGAGCTCTGGAAACGGCAACTGCATGTCCAAGTATAAAATGCCTTCTTTCTAGTTAAAAAAAAAAATTAGAAAGGAATTGATTGCTTAAGGCAAAAAAAAATTGTGGTAATGCATTATGGGGGTTTGTGACATAACATGAGAGTATGGAAATGGAAGTCTACTGCTGTGAGGTTCCTATGTATACCTGAAGGGGTTTAGCATCATCTGAAGGTAGACTGTGATAAGTTAAAGATGCGTAATTCTTAAAGGAAGCGCCAAAAACACAGAATAAAGAGTGACGACTAATAAGCCAACAAAAGGGATAAAATGGAACAGTGAAAATTCTTAGTTCACCCACAGAATGATAGAAAAAGAAGAAAAGGGGAACAAAGAGCTGCTGGGAGGAAGATAAAATAAATAGCAATAATGATAGCAGTAATCACATTAAATGTAAATAGTCTAAACACCCAACTCAGACAATGATTGTGCTATTGGGTCATAAAAGGGCGTAGCATTCTCACATGGGCTAAAGTTGATGAACCTTGAAAACATCATACTAAGTGAAATAAACCAGATATAAAGGCCTTATATTGTAGGATTCCATTTATATGATATACCAAGAATAGTCAATTTTATAGCAACAAAAAGTAGAAAACAGTTATGAGGGGTTGGGGGAATGGGTAGTGCGTGTTTAATGAGGACAGGCTTCCAGATTGGGGGATAAACAGAAGGATAGACTTCCAGGTTCAGTTCAGTTCAGTTCAGTTGCTCAGTCGTGTCCGACTCTTTGTGACCCCATGGACTGCAGCACACCAGGCCTCTCTGTCCATCACCAACTCCCAGAGTCTACTCAAACTCATGTCCATTGAGTCGGTGATGCCATCCAACCATCTCATCCTCTGTCGTCCCCTTCTCCTCCCGCCTTCAGTCTTTCCCAGCATCAGGGTCTTTTCTGATGAGTCAGTTCTTTGCATCAGGTGGCCAAAGTACTGGAGCTTCAGCTTCAGCATCAGTCCTTTCAGTGAATATTCAGGGTTGATTTCCTTTAGGACGGACTGGTTGGATCTCCTTGCTGTCCAAGGGACTCTCAGGAGTCTTCTCCAACACCACAGTTCAAAACTTTCGGGTTGGAGGGATAAAAATGAGACTTCCAGGTTTGGGGGATAAAAAAGTTTTCAAAAGAGAGGTGATGGTTGCATGACATAGTGACTAATTAATGCACTTGAAGATAGCTAAAATGGTGAATTTTATTTTAGTGTTTTTGAGGCATCCTTTTTTTTTTTCCCGTTTTGGCTATGCTGGGTCCTCGTTGCTGCAGATGGTTCTCTAGTCGTGGTTAGGGGGCTGCTCTCTAGTCGCAGTACACGGGCTTCTCACTGCGGAGGTTTCTCTTCTTGAGGAGCGTGGGCTCTCGGGGAAGAGGGTTTCAGCAGTTGCGGCTCCTGGGCTGTAGAGCACAGGCTCAATAGCCCCGGTGCACGGGCTTAGTTGCTCTGCATGTGGGATCTTCCTGGCTCAGGGACTGAACCTGTGTCTCTTGCTTTGGCAAGCAGATTCTTTACCACTGAGCCACCAGGGAAGCCGTGAATTTTATATATATACACATATATATATGTATACATATATCTATGTTACCACAATTAAAAAATCAGTAATGTAATACAACAAACCTCATGGAATTTTGCAGTTTAAATGGGTGAATCGTACGGTATATGAACTATATCCCAATGCACTGTTTAAAAGGCAATGATTGCCAGAGCTGATTTAATTTTTTAACACATTTTTTATTCGTTTATCTATTTGGCTGCACTGGGTCTTAGTTGGGGCATGCAGGATCTTGTTCCCTGACCAGGGGTTGAACCCGGGCCCCCTGCACTGGGAGTGAAGAGTCTCACCCACTGGACCACCAGGGACGTCCCCAGAATTGATTTGAAAAAACCCTGTGCGTCAGGCAGTGCTGTTGATAGTGGGGACTGAGTAAGTACCCCCAGTCTGGGCCCTGTGAGCTCACCTTCTAGAAGAGACAGACGATGAAGAGGGAAGGCTGTGAAGAGAATTATTGGGAAGCAGGGATGGGATGCGAGTGATGGGAAGAGGGAGACTTCGGAGAGGGGCCTGGGGGGAGGAGAGGCAGCCCCTCGGGCATCAGGGAAAGAGGTCTGCAGCCTGAGCAGCCGATCTTAGGAACATTATTTATAATAGCAGTGAAATAGCAGCCTCCCAAATGTCTAAATGTCAAGGAAACTATTAGGGGTTTTATGCTACAACCAATCCATTGAGAATTTTGCAGCCATTAAAAAAATATTTTTCAAAAAATGTGTCGAAGAACTTGGGAAAATGTCTGTTACAATGGGTAAAAAACAGGAAATAAAGCCAACCGTGTGATACAATTATAACGGGCACAGGCAGTGCGTGTGTGTGCGCACACACACACACATCACACCACACATCTGACATCTCCCCTGTCTTTGCAGATGAGGAATTAAGGCCCAGGGAATGTGACAACTGCTTGACCAGGGCTGGCCGGCAACCCTGAGTCGGCCCTGGGTTTTTACTCCCGAGCTGCCTCCTGCTGGGTTCTCCCAAGGTCAGACCAACCCCATTTGGTGACATCTCCCCGCGCCCCTCCACCACCCCACTGCCCCAGCCACCCCTGCCAGGTGCCTGCAGCCCTGCTCGTGGCCCTGTGTAAGGGCAGGTAAACAGCAGGCACTCAGCCGTGCCCTCTGTACCCTAATCCCACGTCCCAGGGACAAATGAGACTCTTGCTTGAATCCTCATAAATCGTGCATTCCTGACAAATCAAAGGAAGACCCGGGCAAAGGAAGGTGGGGGAGGGGAGAGAGCTGCGTCCCCTGCTAATTCTTTCCAACTGCTGTTTATTGAAATGAGGCACCAGGGATAAACCAGAGCCGGATCAATGATGCCCTGTCTAATACAATCAGCTGAGGGCCACCAGCCTCCTGCCCCGCCTGCAGCTCCTCCTCTCAGGTGATGGCCTGGAGGAGAGGGGCCCTGGGAACCACCCGCCCGCCCGCCCACCCCATTCCTTCTGCCATCATCTCCCACCCAGGGGAAGCTGCCGCAAGGCATCTGCGGGGTCCATCTGTGGACAGAATGAGGCTGATCCCGGCTATCTCGTCCTCCTACCCTCCTGCAGGGACCCCCAGAGAGGACAGCGTGTGCCCCAGGCCCAGCCACAGGTGCGTGGGGATCAGGGCTCCGACTCAGCCCTCTGGCTCCTGTGGCCCCCAGCCAGCCTGCACCCTGGAGCCGGCACAGGTCTCCACCCAGCATCTTTTCCCACATTACTTCCCAGTGCTGTAGCCCCCTGGTAACCATGGGGTAGGGGGCGGAGGGGGATTGTGCTGTGACCTTGTGTCTGGGGCCCTCCTACACGAGCCCTGTGGGCCGACCCTCAGCCCGGTGCCTGGCCCCTGGGAGGCATCGTGTTGAGTAATCAGAGGCTGACAGGGGACTCAGCCCGGCTTGCAGGTGGAAGAATCACCAGGAAGTTTTAGCAAATATGGGTGCCCCGGAAACCGACCACACTGGGAAAGCGCCCCCCGCAGGGGGTGGCAGCTGGGGGGACTCTGATCTGGGGAGGGGCGGGCGATGGGCTCACTCAGGCTCCCATGGGGGCTGTACCTCCACAAAGCGGATCTGACGGTGGGGCTGGCACAGGCGTCCTGCTGCCCTGTGCCCACCCCCCGCATGGGACGTCCACCAGCTCCTGAGAGGGCCAGGCAACCCCACCAGCCTCCTGGACCTGGACACCCACGGGCTGCACTCCTGGGCCCCAAAGAGCCCGGGAAGTAGGCAGATGTGGGCTCGTCGAGGCACCATTTTTTGGGGGGTAGAATCGAGATGCACCCAGCTCCCAGCTTCTCAGTGAGGAGCCTGTGTTCTGAGCGCCCCCCTCACCTTCACAGCTGGCATCTGAAAGTAACTGTGATCAGTGACCTCGGCCAAGTTGAGAATTAGTCTTTTTAAGAGTCTTCTTGGCTCCACCCATCAGGTGAGGACCATTGGAGGTGGGAGGAGGGACAGAGGCGCGCAGGCATCCACAGGGTGATGGACAGACTAGAATTCGCCTTGGAAACCTTCAGTGGTTTGAAAAACATGCCTGGGTACGTGGCCAGCCTCGCCCTGCTGCAGACTGGCCCCATGCCCTCATCTAGAGACAATGGAAATGGACCACAGCGCGCAAGGTGCCCACACCCCCCAGCCCATCCCCAGGGTGAAGAGGCGCTGGGCACACACCCACCAAGCTGGGCCCATGGAGCGTCAGCCCATGGGGCTTAGTCCCTGGAGCTGCTCCTGGTCGGGAGCGCTGCTCCTTCCTGGGGAAACGGAGGGGGCTGCTAGAATCCCCCATCCTGCCCCGTGGCAGAGTCAGGCCCCCACTGCTGCCAGGACCCCTGCGTGGGGGGGGGTCTCTGGAATGTCAAGTACGAGGTGGGTTCACTCACTCAATCAAAGAAGCCTGGTCCAGGCCTCGCCGGAACGTGGCGCCGGGATTCCACGGGCCCTTGACCTTGGCGGGCGAACCACTCGGAAGTTTTATCACCAGTCGCGTCTTTCCAGAGACAACTCCGTGCCTTCGGCTCAGGGGCACAGCCTGGCTTCCTGGCTACAAAAGCTAAGTGGGTGGGATTGCCACCCCCACCCCCAGGTTTCACATCTGCGGACACAGCCTTTCCTGGGGGCCCACTGACCGGGAGCAGGGTTTGCCCGTGTCCCCTCTGCACAGCTGGCCAGCGAGGCAAGAGACCTGGCCTTCACAGGGTCCCAGTGCCGCCGCCCAGCACCCCGGCCCCCGGCTCTCCCTTCCTCCAGAACTGTCCTCCCCGCGGCTCTGACACACGCCTCCCCGCTAGAAGGCTCGGGACGGTGGTGTCGGAGACACCCTGCGACCTCCAGGAGGGAGGAGGCTGTCGGGCCACCTGTGACCCCATCACCTACCTCTCGGCACCTCTTCTGGGTGCCTGGACTCCAGGGCCTCTCCCTGAAGCCCCTCCCACAGGCATCAGCGCCGGGACCCTGCGAAGCTGGTGGCCGCCGCCCGGGTTGAGCATCTGCAGCAGCACCCTGGACTCTTCCCCACAGCCCTTCACGACTCTGGCCTGAATCCTACATCCGCAGATCTGCGGTGACGTCCAGTGAGGGGATGTCATGGTGTTCGTAGGACGTGCTGGGCAAGGGGCTTCCTTGGGGAGCATGGGCCACCTTGCCCCCTCAGAGACCCCAACGCAGGTGGTGGACCCGGGATCTGCAGTCCCACGAGCTCCAGGAGGCGGCAGCCCTGACCCGGGTCTTCCCGGACCCACAGCTCTGTCCCTCCCAGAGGCTTTGCTCAGGCAGGCGGGGGACTATCCAGGGACAGCCCCTTGGGGCTGGAGACCAAGGCTGTATTCCCACCTTCCACAAAGCCCAGCCCCAACCACCGGGTATAGGTCTATTTCTGACTCTTCCTGACGACCCTCCACTCAGGCCTCAGTCTCCCCAGCCACTGGGACAGGGGTCCGTGCTGAGATGAAGCACCAATGGGATCGGTGTGCAGCAGGCAGAAGGGGAAAGGTAGTGTGGTCTCTGCCAGCTCTCCCAGGAGACACTGATTTGATTTTGTGCTTCATTTTTAAAAGTCCCCAGCTCGGGGGATACCGAATGGGAGGGCTGGGGGCCACGGGGGGCAGCCGAGATGGGCTCTGTCCACCAAGGAGAGACCATCACTAAGTAGCCCTCCAGACACAGTGTGGACTTAGCCCCAGCGGACAGGGGGCTCGGGTCTCCCGGATGGGGCAAGCCTGCCCCACGCCCTGCCAGCTCCTGGGCTCCCGCGCGGGGAGAAGAGCGGCAGAGACTAAGAGGAAATCAAAAGCAAATTATTTTCGGGATTATAGCACTGGAGCCCTGGCAAGATCGTGCCCATTTTTCATAGCAGACAAAAACATTTTCCAAGGGATCAATTTTGCCTGTAGAAGTCGCCTTCTTTCAACCCACAATCCATCATATTTCCCCATTTGCAATTTCTCGGTGTCTGAGTGTTTTAAGTTTCCTATGAATTATTTTATAAAGCTTCCTCTCTCCTGCTGAAATGAGGTGCCCTGGCCCAGCTCAGTGTGGACGGAGGGTCCGCAAGTCCAAGGACCTGGTAGGCCGGGCTGGAGGGACGATGGGCCTTCCCATCACGGGGTCCCCGTCACCCATCAGTTTCCCCTGGGTCTGGGCTGGCTGCAGCCGCCAGAGCCCCAGGGCGGACGTGGGCCCAGCTGGGTGGGTGGGGAGCTGGTGGGCCCGCCAGTGGGGGGACGGAGAGGCCACCAGCCACGCAGGGGCAGGGGGAGGTGCTCGGGAAAGTTTCTGAAGAGATTTATTCTGATGTGCTGCTGAGGGAGGGTCATCCTTCAAGAGGCAACGTGTATAAAAATCTCCCGGCCTGTTGATTGGTCTGTCACAGTGATTTGTGGCGCTTCCCCCGAGGTGGTGGGGAGCAACTGGGCCCGTGAAAGGCGGCCGGACAGATTGCTGAACAGAGCAGGAGGGAGGCTGCGGCGGCCAGCAAGATTTATTGACCTCGACCCACCGAGGTCCCTTCAGCGCTTTTAATCTGGCCTTTCAGCCTGTCACCCGCACTGATTACCGCCCGGCCGGCTCCCCGGGGCCCCGCGGGGCAGAGGCACGGGGAGGATGCCCCCCGGCGGCCCTGCCATCTGCCCGGCCGCCCCTGTGGGTGCCCCTGACCCGAGCGGAGGAGAGGGGCTCCATCCACCGCTGCCCCGGGTCTCCATCAGCTGCTGGAAAGATTTAACCAAAAAAAACTTTCTTGAGACGTAAGTCACGTCCTGTTCCATTCCCCCACGCAAAGCGCGCACTTCAGGGGTCTCCGGATATTCACAGAGTTGTTCGACCATCACCACAGTCAGTTTTAGAACTTTTTCATCATCCTAAAAGGAAACTGGAAAACAATTTGGCAGTTTCTTACAAAAATGTACCCTTAAAAAAAAAAGGTATCTATTTGGCTGCGTGGGGTCTTAGCTGTGGCAGACAAGCTCTTTAGCTGTGGCATGAGAACGCTTAGTGGCGGGACCTAAGTCCCTGACCAGGAATGGAACCCCAGACCCCCTGTGCTGGAAGTGTGGAGTCTCAGCCACTGGACCTCCAGGGAAGTGCCCCCCGCAAAAGCACTCTTAACCGTATAATCCAGTGATCATTCCCTTTGGTATTTACCCAAAGGAGTTGAAACTGTGTCCATACAGAGCCCTGTGCACGTGCTTTGTATAGCAGCTTTATTCCCAATTGCCAATACTTGGAAGCAACTGGGATGCCCTTCAGGAAGCGAATGGATAAATAAAGCAGAGCATCCAGATGACAGAATGTTGTCCAGCGCTAAAAAGACACGTGAGCCCCGCTAACACGGGCTCAGATGCCGGAGAATCTGCCTGCAATGCCAGAGACCCAGGCTCGATCCAGAAGAAAATAGCAACCCACTCTAGTGTTCTTGCCTGGGAAGTCCCGTAGACAGAGGAGCCTGGCGGGCTACAGTCCCTGGGGTCACAAAGAGTCAGATGCGACTGAGCGCTCAACACAAACACAAAAAGACATGAGCCATCCAGCCGGGGAAAGACACAGAGGAGCCTTACATGCTATCAGTCACTCAAGGAAGTCAGTCTGAAAAGGCTACATCCATGCAAATCGAAAGCACAAGGGCTGTGACCTCACACCTGTTAGAACAGAGATTGTTAGAAAGATGAGACCTAAGTGTTGGCGAGGATGCGGAGAAAGAGGGCCTCTGTACACTGTTCTGCGCACTTGTGCGGCTTGGTCGCTCAGTTGTGTCCAACTCTCTTCGACCTCGTGCACCGTAGCCGCCCAGGCTCCTCTGTCCGCGGGATTCTCCCAGCAAGAACACTGGGGTGGGTTGCCATTTCCTTCTCAAGGGGATCTTCCCGACCCAGGGATTGAACCTAAATCTCCTGTGTCTCCTGCCCCACAGGCAGATTCTTTGCCCCCTGAGCCTTTCGCATTGTTGGTGAAAATGAGAACTGGTGCATCCCCTAGAACAGTATGGTGGTTCCTCAGAAGATTAAAGGTGGAATTACCACACGATCCAGCAGCTCCACTCCTGGGGACAGGCAGACCTTGGTGATGTCACGGCCTGGGTTCCAGACCACAGCAATAAAACGAGTCACACACACACACACTCATATCTATATAATATACATATAGTTTTCCCAATGCATCTAAAAGCTGTTTACACTATACTGTAGTCTATTAAGTGTACAATAGCATTATCTCTGAAAAAACAAAGTATAGATGTTAATTTAAAAATATTTTATTGCTAAAAAAATGCCCAGATGATTATAATAGTCACATCAAAGATCACCAATCGCTGTCACCATAATAAGTATGATAATAATGAAGTTTGGAAACGGCAAGCATTCCCAGAATGCAATACAGACACACAAATGCTGACGGAAAACGGTGCCCAGAGAGTGGTAACCCAAAGCGGGGTTGCCACAGACCCGCAGTTTGTAAGAAACACAGTGACTCTGAAGCACAGTAAAGCGAGGTCTGCCTGTGTTTATCTGAAAGAAATGAAGTCACTCTCTCGAGAAAAGAGCCTCACCACCCGCCGTGTTCATTGCATCCCGTGTGCAACAGTCGAGACGTGGAACCAACTGGGATCCATCAGTGGATAATGGATAAAGAAGATGTGGTGTGTGCACACACACACACGCGCACACACACACACAGGGGAGCATCATGCAGCCATAAAATGGAAGAAACTCCACCATTTGCAATGGCGTGAATGGACCTTGAGGGCATTATGCTGAGTGAAATAAGTTAAAGAAAGACAAATCCTGTATAATCACACTTACATGCGGAATCAAAAAAACCAAACTTATAAGAACAGAGAACAGATTGCATTTGCCAGAGGTAGGGCTTGGGAAGGAGAAGCTTGGTCAAAAGGTATAAGCTTCCAGCTGCAGGATAAACAAACAGTCCTGGGATGTATTGTGCACCATGGCAACTCATTAACATTGTATATACTTAGGTCAAGAGAGTAGACCTTAAAAGTTCTTATCACAATAAAAAGAAAGTTGTAAGGATGTGAGGTGATGGATATTAACTAGACTGACTGTGGTCATCCCTTCCCAATACATACATGTATCAAATCATCACCTAGGACTAATACACGCTGTATGTCAATTGTTTCTCAATAAAATTGAGGTGGGGAAAGACTACGGACTGTATGAATTAAACTATGTGAAATTCCGGAAAAGGCAAAACTATGGAGACGGTGAAAGGCTCAGGGGTTGCTGGGGGTTGGAGGGAGGGATGGATGAGCAGGCGGTGCATAGAGGATGCTCAGGGAGTGAAACTGCTCCGGGCGTCGCTATAATGGGAGGTACTACGTGCAATTATACTTTTGTCCAAACCCACAGCCCGCAGGGCAGCAAGCCCTAATGCAAACCACGGGCTCTGGGTGCTGATGACATGTCAATGCAGGTTCATCGGTTGTAACAAAAGGACCTGCTCCCGTGGGGCATGTTGATGGCGGGGAGGCGGCGCGCAGCAGGGCAAGGGGTACCTGGGGAGTCTCTGGACCTTCTGCTCAACATTGCTATGAACCTAGAACTGCTCTTAGTCTTCCCTGGGGGCTCAGACGGTAAAGGATCTGCCTGCAATGCAGGAGAGGCAGGTTCGATCCCTGGGTCAGGAAGATCCCCTGGAGAAGCGAATGGCTTCCCACTCCAGGATTCTTGTCTGGAGAATTTCATGGGCAGAGGAGCCTGGTGGGCTCTGGTCCAGGGGGCCGCAAAGAGCTGGACAAGGCTGAGTGAGTAACACTTTTCCACTAAAACAGCTCTTAAAAATAAAGTCTATTTTTAGGAAGGAGAAAGGACTCTACTCCTGTTGCCCCTCGGCGCCCGCGTCTGCCCCTGTCAACGTGCGATCTGCTTTCTGTCCCCGTGGACGCTGGTCCTGAGCAATCCGCACAGAGACCATCAGGTGGGTGTGCTTTTGTGTCTGGTTCCTCTCCCCAAGTGTGACGCTCCCGAGGTTCTCGCGTGTCTCAGCACGTGTCAGCGCTTCATCTCGTTCGCGAGGGAATCCGGTGGCTCCTGCGGACGCTCCACACTTTGTTTATCCGAAACCTGTCGACGTTCCCACCTCTTGACCACTGTGAACAGCGCTGCCTGAGCAGTCCTTGTGAGCATTCGCATGGAGGGAAGCTGTCATCTCTCTCAGGCGCGTGCACACTGGGGACGTTGCTGGCCCCTTGCTAATTCTGTTTAATCCTTGGCGGAACTGCCAGCTTGTTGACAGTTTATTCTTCCATTCTTCCCTCATGATCGAAGTCAGATGTGTTCATCGTCTTAAACTGAGAAGACACAGAGAAGTGTCAAAAAACAAAAACAACAAAAGCCCCCGCGTGGGACCCCCCTCGGTTTTCTGGCGGGGGAGCCCACGTTCACGAGCCAGCACCACTCGGAGCGCTCCCCTGCCTGTCCTCCTGGAGGTTAAATATTTAGCATAAGGTGTTCCCTGTGGTGGTGAAAACCCTCCTACGTGCCGTTTTAAACTGTTTTCTGGGACTTCCCTGGCAGTGCAGTGGTTGAGACTCTGCACTTCGTTTGCAGGGGGCACAGGTTCGATCCCCGGTCAGGGAACTAATCCTGCAAACCATACAGTCAGGCCGTTAATAAATAATTAAATACCCGGTTTTCTGGTGCTCCAGGTGGGGGGGAGGGGGCAGTGTTTACTCTATTTGCTCTGGAGCTTCTGGGCGCAAAGAAGATCACGTGCTGGGGGCATCCGAGCAGAGGCTGCCCAGCAGGCGCTGTCCACCCTGTCATAGCCACCCGCTCAGCCTCTTCTGGGGGCCACAGCCCTGGCCTTGGCATTGGCTGGCTCAAGGGTCCAGGGATGGAGATCAGGAGAGACCCTCGGGGCCTGAAATGTGGCCCAGTCTGGCCGCTGCCCAGCCCTCTCTCCAGGAGCAACCTGGATCCACAGAAGTCCCTATTCTTCCCTCTGGGTCCCCAGCTGACCCTCAGGGGGGTCTGGGGGGCACGATCAGCTCTCCCAGCCCCACCCTGCAGGCCCCCAGGAGGTGAGAGGCAGCGGGGAGGGGCTGGCCTGCTCCCTCCTTGTCCCCAGCCCAGTCCTGGGGAGATGACATCCCCAGCTTCTGAGACTGGCCCCAGAGCAGATTCCACTGTGCCCGGGAGGAGGGGGGCTCCTTCTCTGGGACGTGTGGGGATGAGACCATGCTAGGATCAGAGCCAGAAGTGCCAACCCAGTCTTCCCTCACTCTGCTCCCTGACCTTGACCATAAGAATCCCACAGACAGAGGAGCCTAGCGGGCTACAGACTGTGGGTTCGTCAAAAGTCAGACAGGACTGAGTGATTCAGCTCCGCACAGCACGGAGCGCATGTGACGGCGGCAGCCACGAGAGGGGTGCTGATGTTGCCCCCAGTTCATGCATGGGATGACCTGTTCAGAGCCTCAAGACTGGCTGAAGACAGAGCCTTGGAGGGCCCTTCCCTGCAGAGTCTAGGGGCAACGGTCTGCCACCTACCAAGTGGCCCTTCAAAGAGGGGGCAGTGGGCCTCACGACAGTCCGGGCCTGCAGCTCCATCGGAGCCTGCAGCCCACCCTTGGGGCATACAGGGCCTTGAGCCAAGCCTCCAGCCCCAGGTGGAGCCCCGATACCGGGGGGAGGAAGGCGCTGCCTCCCGTCATGAGCAGAGCTAGACAGGGTCCCCTCAAGGTTGAAGGACAGTGGAGCTGAGTCCACGGGGCTCCGAGAGTGACCCGGGTGTCCAGAGAGTAGGTCCAGATGCCCCCGGGCAGTCCTCACCCCCCAGTCCTCTCTCAGGGCCTCACGTGGTCAGGGCCCCCCTGCTGAGTCAGCTCCGGGGACAGCCCACTGCCCCACCTGAGACGGGGGCCTGGCTGAGGACAGCTGCCCCGAACCCCGGGGGAGCCTGGTGGTGGTGGTTTCAGCTGTCTCAGTCGTGTCCAACTCTTTGTGACCCCACGGACCATAACCCGCCAGGCTCCTCTGTCCACGGAATTCTCCAGGCAAGAATACTAAAGTGGGTAGCTGTTCCCTTCTTCAGGAAATCTTTCCGACCCCAGGATCAAACCTGTGTCTCTTATGTCTCCTGTGTTGGCAGGCGGGTTCTTTACCATGAGTGCCACCTGGGAAGCCCCAGGGGAGCCCTTGCCCCTCTAATCCAGATGTGCCGGGCCCTGAGGCCACGGGTCTAGTATGGCTTTGGCCCCATGGAGGATGGACCAGGAGGCTGAGAGCAGCCCAGAAGGCAGGGTCCCATCTGTCCCGACCTCTCAGGGTCCCTTCTGTCCTGACCTCCCAGAAGGGAGGCTCCTCCACAGCCCCCAGGGTGAGGGATGCCCTGTATGTTGGACGAGGGGGACTCTTGCACTCCAGATTCTTGGGGAAACGGGGAAGTCAGGGGATGATCCATCTGTCACCTTCACAGGGACTGAATTCCCCTTTCTCTGGAAGGCTGGGAAACCTCTAGTGTTTAAAAAAAAAATCAATAATAACTCCTGCTAAAACCCAGAGCAGGACAGAGACGCTGAAGGGAAATGACGCGGGGTCCACGCTCGTCGCCTCCCTTAGACACTGTCTCCGTGGCTTCTCCTGGTGCAGGCATCCTGCGTGCCGCAATCTATTCCGAGTGCGCACTTGGAAATTAAATTCCCTTTAGCCGAGGCGAGCCTGGCTTCAATCAGCCCAGGCACGTTTTCTGTCCCCAGCCGGCCCCTCCCTGCCCACAGCATCTTTTAAGTATGCAAATGGGGACACCTTGCTAAATGGCCAGCAGATTGATCCTGCTGTTTCATCAGGGAAATGAAATTAAAGTAGAACCGGGAGCTGCCGGGCCGCCCCACGCGCCCTGCCCTTCAGCAGCGCGGATATTCATCCGGACATGGCTCTCGGAGGCCTGCCTGGCCCCTGACCCCAGCCGTCCGCCGAGGGCGAGAGGGGAGCGTGGTTGTCAGCGGATGGTCCTGACCTTGAGAACTTCCGGAGGGTGCAGGGTCAGGGGGCGCCTGCTGCAGGGCCCCCCGCTGGGTCAATCCCACCAGCACCCCTGCCCTAGCATGGGAATGCAGGCCCCTCAAGGGTCCCCTCCTGTGGCCTGTGGCCCCGACTAGACTAGCTGATGAATGTGATAGGAATTCAGGCCCTAGACTCCAGGATGATGCTGGAATGGGGTAGGGGGGTTCTGGGGGCCCAGTGCCCGCCCCGACCATCCTTTCTCACCCACGCGCCCATGTCATTCCGTGGACGCCCAGGGCTCCTGCCTGAGCCTCTACCTCACCCTGAGCTGATCAGAATGTGGCTTCCCCAAGAAAGGCCTCCAGGGAGGGTGGGTGGAGGGGCTTCAGGACCCACCAGGACCGCTCTGAGGTGGGATTTCAGGCTGGGAAACCGGGGTGGGGGCACTTGTGGCTGAAGCTTCTGCCCAGGGGCCCTGCCAGCCACCCAGGGCTCAGGGCAGAGATAGCTCAGGACCCGGTGGCCACTGGTCCCAAGCCAGAGCAGGCCCCAGGGGCTCATCTGGGGTCATGACCTCACGCCTCCCTGCATGGCCCGCCAGCCAGGATGCAGCTGCTTCTGCAGGCCGGGGATAAGGGTGGCTTTTGAGGACATGGCCAGCCTTTCCTGAGCCACTCTGGGTACCCTGTCCCCACTCAGGCCACCCTGGGAGGCTGGACTGCGCAGGCCCAGAGCCACCCGGGGGCCACAGCGACAAGGCCCAGAGATGAGGGGCAGAGGGTGGAGGTGCGGTGAGCCTGTGCTCGCTGGGGCTGGGGCAGGGGGCAGGATGATGGCGGCCCACCCCACAGAGCTCAGCGCAGCCAGCCTCTCAGCCCAGCCACCCTGGCCACCTGGTGCCTCCTGTCTCCACCTCAGGGCCTTCGCACCTGCCACTTCCCTCCCCCAGGGCCTCGTGTGATGCATTCCTTCCTGCCACTCAGGAATCAGCTCACAGGCCACTTCCCAGGTGGCGACAGGACCAGCTCCTTGGCCTCCATCATGACACCCTCAACTCTCCCAAGAGTGTTTTGCTTGTCTGTCTCCCTCACTGGATATCAGCTCTGTGAAGCCAAGACTTTGCTGAGAGCAGAGCTGGGCTTCCTGGACGTAGCCCCAGGAGACAGTGTCATAGAAGCTGCCCTGTTTCCCAGACCCTCCCACTGGCCCCCTGGGCTCGCCCCACCCCCACCTCATTTCATAGGCCATCCCCTCTAGTAAGGGCTGAACTGGGCCCAAGGCCCGGCTCGCCAGCCCAGGGGGTGGACTAAGGCATCTGGCTGCCTGAGGCCCCATTTCCCCCAAAGGGGACACGCGGGGAGACCAGGAGCAGAGTGCCGGGCGTCCTGGGTCTCCCAGGAGCCCCTCTGTGCCTCCCATGCCAGGGTGGGGAGCAGGAAGGTGCCCCGTCTTTGATTTAGGGCTGTAATGTTAATTATGAAGCGTGATTCTCACCGCAATTAACCTGATTCATTCCCAACAATCAAGGCTACACTGCATAATATATTTAATTAGCCAGATTTCCTATGCACGTCGGCGGGACAGAACTGGCAAGTTCTCGGTGTAATACACTTAATTCTGAGATAAATCATTGTTTGGAGAGACGCTCGCACGGTCCACCCTACCCAGGGGACTGGGGGCATTCGGGGAGGGCTCGCCGGCCCAGAGGCTGGAGTGATGGGCAATCCGGGGGCACACGGGGGTCTGGAAGTCTACCCGGAGGGTGTGGGTGTGGTGAGTGAGAGGGCGGGTCCTGGGGCCCGGGGCGGGGCGGAGGGGGCGGAGTGAGGCTGACGGACACCTGGCGACTCCTCTCAGGGGCTGTCATTTCAACAGACCTGAGAGCCTGAAGGCCCACCTTGGGACGCGGACTGACCGGCGTCTGGGGGGAGATCTGAGCCCTACGACCCCGGAGTCTCCCTCGCCTCTGCCCCGAGCCCCTGCCACGGGCTCTGGCCTCAGACCCTGGGGCCGAGGGTGCCCCTGCTGTCCTCGGGGACCACCCCTCCAGCACGCCCACCTCCCCTCTCCCTCCCCTGGGCAGCGCCTCCACTCCTGTAACCAGACGGACTTCCACGTTTGGGGTTTCAACGAAAGGCAGGCCTTGCCAGGCTCTAGGACAGCTGAGTGCGAGCCCCTGGCCCCAGGTCCTCTGGGCTGTGTCCTTCCCTGCTGCCGCCCAGCCCTGGCTGCCCAACTCGGGCCTGAGACCCCATTAGAGCTCCATGAGGACCAGGCCCCCACCCTCCAGATCCACGCAGAGAGAGGGGCTCAAAGACGCAGTGCCTGGGCACAGACCGCTGGCTCTGTCCCTCACGGCGAGTTCCCGGGGCCAGGCGCAGCCTGCGTGCCTCCCCCGCCCTCCGACAACCGCTCCCCCTTCCTGCCCCGCCCCCCTGGCTCTGGTTTCCGTGGGCGCCTCCATCTGCCACTTGCAGGCTGGGCCTCGTGCATAATTCAGGCGCCTTGGAGAGGCCCCAGCAAATGCGCGCAGAGGAGGCCCGACCAGCCCGATCGGATGTCTTGACATCGGACACACGAGGAGCAGGACGACTGTCCTTTGCCCTGTTTGTGCCTTGGTGACCGTGGGCAGGGAGCAGGGCCGGGGTCTCTCGGGTGTGGGGGCTGTGCTGCTCCAGGGGGCGCAGTGGTGGGCTCGGACCCCAGCCCCGCCCCTCCCCTGCCGGTGGCCTTGATTGGGTGACCACACCCCAGCCCTCAGGCCTCACTTTCCTTGTCTATGAAATGGACCCAGGGCAGCACCTGCCTCGTGGGGCTGGCGAGGCGTGAGGATGACCACCGAGTAAGGGCTGCCCCCAGGCACGGCCATCCGTGGCCCCTGGAGGCCCAGCGGCCAGCTCAGCACGGGGCTGGAGTCCTGGAGACGGGGCCTGAACCTGGGCAGCTGCTGCAGCTCTGAGGACGTCCCCTCTGCCTCCCAGGCCGTGCCTTCTCGCTCAATGAAACTGGAGACGTGGTTCCAACCACTCACATCTGACTCCAAAATGAGATCTCAGACATCGGTCTGTGGCACCCAGAACCCCTAACCCCTGACGGCAGCCACGCAGCATCTTCAAGGGGCGGGCGGCTGCAGCCACCGAGCTGAGTCCCGAAGCCTGTGCGGGCTCCCCTGGAAGTCTGGGCTTCGGGGTCTTCATCCCGGCCCTGCCAAGGGCCACTAGGGGACGGGCCAGCTCACTGCCTCCCTCTCCAGGGAGCATACGGCGCAGGGGCTGACCCCCAACCGGCCTTCCTGGCCTGAAGCTCTGGTCTGATCACCTCAAGGAGCTCTTGGCCTGGACAGAGGATCGGGTGGGGGCGTGCTTGCTCTGCATGTCCCCCCATCTGCGGCTGGCGGATTCCAGCAGGACCTTGACCTGGCCACACGATCCCAGGACCCCCAGGCTACAGAGGACCCTGCCTCCAGGACCAGAAAGCCACCCTGATTGCATCCCCACTAGACACTCGGTCCCAGGGGAGCACAGCCAAGCAGAGCGGAGGGAGAGAAGGGGTCAACTGTAGAGTGACCACCGTCAGGACCCCTGCCCCCTATTTCTTGCCAGGGTCCCCCTTGGACAGACCTTGTGCAGGGGCTCACTCAAGAGCCCAGGAAACCCTCCCCGCCATGCCCGGGGCCTGAGCAGCTATTCCTGGGACGTTGCCCCCCCGCACATGGCAGCCCAGGGCTCAGCTCCTCCCAGGACCGCCCTTCCTGCGTGGGCTCAGGTAACCTGAGCCTGCTCTCTGCTGCTGCTGCTTTTTTAAGAAAAGAGGGAGCCCTCCCCTTCAATAATTGATGCGCAGCATTAACAATTGACCTGGAGAGCATCTGGCAGGTGGAGGACTTTTCACTCTGGTGGCCACCGGGTAAGGTTCAACTGACTTTGCAGAGGGAGGGGGTGCCAGCCGGGTGGGGGCGGGCCCTGAGCTGTGCCCCCTCGCTGCCCCCGCCTCGTCCCCACGACGGGGACAGCACCTGTGCCACGTGGGGCTTCCTGGAGCAGGGGAGTCCCTCAGCGAAGGGGGCTGCTGGGTGCCTGAGCTCAGACAGGTGCTAGCGGTGCACACACTCCAGTGTCTCACACACACATGTGCACAGTCACACACGCACACACGCAGGCATACTCCGTGTACACTCACGCACCGCGCACAACACACACACGCACGCTTGCACGCGTGGGCACACCCGTCCCGTGAGCACACTGCAGGTTGTGCGTGCACGACCTTGCTTGCACACATGCGTGCACTGACCCCGAGGCACACGTACGTGTACCACAGACACGTGCACAGTTCCTCCTGGAGGCGACCTGCCACCTCTGCTGGCTCCAGGGGTGGCAGGGACTTCTTCCAGCTCAGGGGGAAGGTTCTTCCTGATCCCAGCCTGGAGCTGGGAGAGGGGACCGGTGGTCCTGCCTGGGAAGTGGTCCTGGCAGACCCACCGAGCAGCCTCTTTCCTGCGGAGGGGACCACCTCCTGTGGGTGGGTGGCTTGGACGCAGCCCTGGGTGGGGGAGGGCTGGGGGGCCTGGTGACTGCAGGGCGCTTGCAGGGGCCACAGAGGCAGCCAGACCTCTGGGGCCTGGGAGTGGGGTTGCAGCCCTCTGGTCCCCAGGGAGGGCTTCACACACACACACACACACACACACACACACACACACACTCTCTCTCTCTCTCTCTCTCTCTCTCTCTCTCAGACCCATCAGAGTCCAGCGTGGGGGCACACTGAGAATCCCCTCCCCCTGAAGTGGCTGCTCTCGGGACAGAACGAGCTGGCACCTGAGCCCTTTCCTCTTGTTTCCCTTCATTTAATCCTCACGACTTGGCATCATCAGCCCATTTTACAGCTGAGAAGACTGAGGCCTGGGGTAGGGAAGAATTTGCTCAGTGCTGCCCGGCTCCAAGGGAAGAAGACCCTCGAGAGTCCCTGGGACAGCACGGAGATCAAACTAGTCCCTCCTAAAGGAAATTAACCCTGAATGTTCATTCGCAGGACTGATGCTGAAGCTGAAGCTCCAATACTTTGGCCACCTGATGCAAAAAGCCAACTCATGAAAAGACCCTGATTCTAGGAAAGATTGAAGGCAGGAGAAGGGGACAACAGAGGATGAGAGGTTGGATGGCATCACTGACTCAGTGGATGTGAGTCTGAGCAAACTACGGGCATTGGTGATGGACAGGGAGGCCTGGCGTGCTGCAGTCCGTGGGGTCGCAGAGAGTCGGACACGACTGAGCGACTGGACAGCAGCAACAACCCGGCTCCATCCCGGTGCCCACGGTGCCCAGCTGCCCGAGTCCTCATTCTTACCCCGCCACTGCAGGCCCCCACCAGGTCACGTGGGCTCCAGGCAGCCCAGACGGCTGGCCCACGGGGCCGGTCTCTGCGTCCGGACCACTGTGGAACTCAGAGCCGCCTTCCTCCGGAACTGGTGCAAATCCCCCTTGAGCTCTGCCCAGGGTCCGCGGGCAGGGGCGCACCTGTGGGCTGAGGCTGAGGTAAAGGGGCTGCTCCAGAACTTCCTGGACTCAGGTCCTAGGTCTGGGAGTGATGTCTGTGGAGAAGAGATGGAAGCGCCACCCCCAGAGTCAGACACACCCCTTGTTTGGGGAGAAGGAAGAACTGGAGGGGCTGGGGGAGCCCGTTTGCATCCTCACCCCAGGGACCAGGAATGAGCGGTCAGGAAAAACAGGCCAACCCCAAGCGGGAGGCTCGGCTGGCACCTCCGTATTCCCCACCACCCCAGGCCCTGCCCCACCCAGGGGGCACCTCTGACCCTGGGCCCTGCAGGACTTGCCCTCCAGCAGCAGTGGCCCCACCCGCTGGCCCCCAGCGAGCACCCACCTCCCCACTCCACTCAAGTCAATGATTTCCTCATTACGGAAACGTCCCTTAATTGTCCCTAAGTTACTGGACTTCAGGGGACATCTCCAGTCGATGTTTCTGCCGATCTTGACCCTGGGCGGCAGGGCTATCTGAGCAAGGGGACCAAGCTGGCCAGGCTTCCCAAGGAAGCTGCCCCCTCCCCCAGGAACTGACTGAAGCCCCCCAGGTGTGCTTCAGGATGGGGGTCCCCAGGTGGCCACCAGGCCTGACCACATAGCCCCGCAGGTCCGTGTCCCCACGTGTGTGATGGGGCTGTGGTCCCCAAAGCCGCTGACAGAGGGAAACACGCGAAACCCTCCGTGTCCCCTGGTCATTTCTAAGGCTCTCTGACCGTGTGTGCCCCAGGAGGGGCTTTCGGGTGCCACGTGGTTGAGATCGCTGGAGGCCCGGCCTGTTTGGCAGAGGAGGGTCTGGTCTGGGAGCTGAGGCCACTTGCCTGCCCTCGTCCATGTGTAATGTCAGGACTGGGGTCCGAGTGCCCGGCCAGGCTGGCCAAATGCGCCTGCTCATGAAGAGGCATCTGGACTGTAGTTCTGCAACCCCACGAAAGGGCTTGTGGGCAAGAGGTCTCGGCGGGGCAGGGTAAGCTTTCCAGGTTTCCTAGGGTGGGCACTCTGCGTGCACGTGGCCCCGCACCCCCTTCCTCAGAGCAGAGGTCTGCAGACCGTGGGTCTGGGTAGGGAGCAGAGCCCCACTGTGAACCCACCCCAGATGGGACCTGTGACCCAGGGGCATCTGGGAACTGCCCACCACCTAGAAGGGGCGGGGTGGGCTTCTGTCGGGGAGGGCACCACCGCGAAGGCCTGAGAAAGAGCCTCCACTCAGATAAAGGCTCCGGGTCCCCAGACAGAAACTGGTGTTTTTGTTTGAGCTCATCATCACCCACCCCAACGGGGCAATCAGAGGATGGGCTGGAGTTGGTGGGCAAAGAGTAGATGAGCCCCTAGCTCTGCACCCGTGGAGGGGTTGGGGCGAGCCACCCTGGGGGAGAGGGGTCCCACCTGGCTCCGCACATTCCACCAGCCTCACCTGGCTCAGGGACTCTGATTTCCCGCTAAGTGGTCACACTGGGCCACAATCTTTCCAAGTGATGCGCATGTGTGGTGGGGGTGGGAGCCTGTCCCGAGAAAGCCCATCAGGCCTTGACCCAGATCTCTGGTGGGGAGGGACGAGGAGGTGCGCCCCTGGGCCCTAGACGTGGAACAGGCCTGGCTGGGAGACCTCAGGGCAGAAGGGAGTCCTGCCAGTCCCCCTCCGGCAGGGTTGGGGCAGAGGGGAGGTGGGGCCACTTCCTGCCAGGGTCCGTCTCCTCTCCTGCCCCTGGGTCCACCCCTCTGGCCGGGCTCCCTGCACACCTGAAAGAGGACACAGAACTGCAGAAGGGCGTGCCCACAGGACTGGAGGCGCGTGGGGGCCTGGCTCCCAGCCTCACCCGCGGGGGCGGAGCCAGGACTCCCTGTCCAGCAGCCCTCTCCAGCTTCCCCTTTCCAAGATGGCTGGAGACCCTGGGGTCTGAAAGGCAGCCTGGCTGCCTCCAGTCCAGGGGAGGGAGCAGTGGCAGGAACCAGACCCTGAGCTGCAGGACCACCACCCCCTCGTGCCCGGCCCATCAGCAAGGGTGACCCTGGAGTTTTCAGGAAGGCTCCCACCTCTTGGTGGCTCAGATGGTAAAGCATCTGCTTGCAACGCCGGAGATCCGGGTTCGATCCCTAGGTCAGGAAGACCCCCTGGAGGAGGGCATGGCAACCCACTTCAATATTCTTGCCTGGAGAATCCCATGGACAGAGGAGCCTGGTGGGCTGCAGTCCATGGGGTCACACAGAGTCGGACACACCTGGGTGACTAACCCTTCCCCTTTCACTTCTCCACGTCTGCGTCCACACGCTAGGGCCGGGGTGCCAGGTGGTGGTGCCCAGCAGAGGCAAACAAGGGTTCCCACCCTGCTCGGCCCCGAAAGAGACATCACCAGGACCCCTCTTCCTCGGTGGCCGGCAGGCAGCCTCTCCCCAGACCTGGCCCAGCAGCTGCCCCAGCGAACCAGACTCAGAAGGGGCCCTCTCCTCCGAGGGCATCTGTGGCCTGGCCTGGCCTGGGCCAACTCGGTCCTTGGCCAGCCTCCAAGGTCACTGGGGGTGGAGGCCGCCTGGGACTCGTGGAAACATGAATAACAAGTTTAGGTTTTTTTTTCCAGTTTTACAACCTGGATATAGGCTTTCAAACGGCCTCACCGCCCAGAGAGGTGGGGGTCTGGCTTTATGAGGGGAGCGGGGCTTCCCCAGGCACGCACACACTCCCTGCCTTCTCCCCAGGACTCCCTCCCCAGGGAGCCTCTGGCCGTGAGCGATGATGCTGGGAGGCCCAGGGTCTGTCCCTTCGGCTCATAGAATAGTGATTCTGGCCTCCCTCATTGATCTCTCTGAGATTTTAAAGCAAATTTTATTTGTTTGGGGTTTCTAGTCATTAAGTTAAAACCAGTAAAATAGAACAAAATCAATACCTGTAGGATGCAGCACAGCCCGACGATGTAAAAGAGGCAGAATAAATTGCAGCCAGGATTTGAGCTGGGGGAAGGGCCCTGGGCACATGTGTGGACGGCGCACGCCCTGGGGGATCTTCCCCGACCTCAAAGGGAACCCATGGGGTTGGTGGGATGGAGTGGGTTTCTTGGCCGGGTGTCCTCAAGCCCTCTGTTCACCAAAAATTCAGAAGCTGGGGAATGTGAGCGCGTGACTCAGCTCCTAGGAAGCACTGAGCTTTGCAGATGGTGCCAACCACACAGGCTGCCCACTGCCTGGGTCCCTGAGGAGGACCCAGCCGGGACATGGCCCCACCCTGTGCTGGTCTGACCTGCCGTTCACTGGGCACCACCCTCCAGGGCTTTATCCACTTGGGCGCCTGCCCCCACACCCCTGGGAGGAGGGCACCAACTTGGCTGAATGCCTTGAGGTGGGCACTGGGCACTTGACCAGAGCCAGATGAGGGCAGGACTAAGCTTCAGAGCACAGAGATGACCACATGGATGCTCCCCGACGCTGCAGGGCAGGGACTGATGTTCTCAGACACCACGTGGGATGGGTGGGGCCAAGGATGGCTGATGAGCTGTGCCAGGAGCGGGATGGGGGAAGGGGGCACAGGTCCCAGCAGGGAGGAAAGCTGGCTGAGTCCCTCAGCCTGAGAGTTTTCAGAAGCGTCTCACCCAGGAGCCACACGTGTGCCTCTGTCCATAGGAAGTGGCTACAAAGCCCACAGCCTCTGGGGTCTAAAGCTTAGCGGCTTGCAGGACAAGAGGGAAGGTGGGCAGGTGGCCTGGACCCAGCCTCTACTCATAACTCACACACTGTACAATTCGCCCAGCTGGAGCGCACAGGTCAATGGTTTTTAGTATATTCACCAAAGTGAGCAACCATAGTGTTACGTGCTAAGTCGCTTCAGTTGTGTCCGGCTCTTTGCGACCCCATGGACTGTAGCCTGCCAGGCTCCTCCGTCCATGGGGATTCTCCACGCAAGAAGAATGGAGTGGGTGGCTGTGCCCTCCTCCAGGGGATCTTCCCAACCCAGGGATCGAACCGTCGTCTCTTGCGTCTCTGCAACGGCAGGTGGATTCTTCACCACTCACCCCAACGGGAAGCCCGTGCCACCATCAGCAAAGTCAATTATTGAACGCTTTGAATCATCTTGAAAAGAAACCCTGGCGCGGGCTCCAACGAGGACGGCCTGGCAGGCATTGTGCTGTGTGAAAAGGCCCAAGCGAAAAGATCAGTCCTGCGGGACACACCCCTGTGAGGGCCTAGAGGAGTCAAACCCAGGGAGAGAGGAAGGAGACGGGAGTGGAGGGTGGGGTGGGTGGCAGGAGGGGAGGGGAGCGAGTGACTCGTGAGGACAGGGCTCCAGTCTGGGGAGATGCGAGACCAGAGACAGACGTGGAGATGGCTGCACCACAGCGCGTGCATGCCTGAGAACCCCGAGCTGTGTGCTCGGAGGAGGCTGAGGAGGCGGATCTTATGTCATTGTACTGTACAACAGTGTGAAAAATGATAGAAGGAAAGAAGTCTCGCACCTATTAGCTCTCACCCCAGTACCCCATCCCTCCCAGCCCCTGGCAATCACTGGCCCACATTTCACACTGAATGGGATCCCACAACACGCGGCCTTTCATGTCTGGCTCCTCTCGGTCAGCGTCGCGTTTCCGAGGTCCATCTGCATTGTAGGGGTCGGGGCCTCATCCCATTTCATCACCCAGTAATGTCCCCCCAGTGGATGGACGCCGTTCTGTTTGTATCCGCTCATCACATGATGGACATCTGGGTTGTTTCTGCTCTGACCTTTGGACATAAAGCCACTGAGGTCACTCGTGTGCAAGCTCCAGCGTGGACATGTGTTTGCAGCTCTCTCAGGTGTGGCCCCGAGAGAGGAACTGCTGGGCAAACGCTCCGTCTGTGCTACAGTGTTGCAGGAACCCCCGGAATTGTCCAAGCCCGACCTCTATTTTTTTTTTTTGACTGCGCTGGGTCTTGCTGCACAGGACCTTTCTCCAGCTGTGGGAGCTGGGGCCACTCTCTGGTGGGGGCGCAGGGGCCTCACATCGCGGAGGCTTCTGTTGCTGTGGAGACAGGTTCTAGGCATGTGGGCTCCGGCCGTTGCAGCACGTGGGTTCCAGAGCGCAGTGCTCAGTAGTTGCGGGGCTCGGGCTTAGCCGCTCCGCAGCATGCGGAATCTTCCCAGACCAGGGATTGAACCCTTGTCTCCTGCATTGGCAGGCAGGTTCTTAACCACTGGACCATCAGGGAAGCCCTCCAACCTCTGTTTTTAAAAGGTAGTTTCAGGATTCATCCTGATTAGGGGGGAGCGTTTCCCTTTACAGCTGTTCTCACTGCCAGGAGGACCACTACGTATCGGACAGGAGGGTGACCGGAACTTCGAGGTGTTTAGAAATGAGAGATGGCAGCCCCACGCCCTGCCCGGGACAGTCCAGGTGCCTAACCTCACAGGTGAGCATGGGGCCCACCACTCCTGTCTTCTCTCAGACCATGAATGGAGTGTTTTTTGCTGCAACCACAACTGGTTATCTTGCCTCCCCTGCTCCCCTTGGCCATCAAGCCCCAGAGCCGCCATCAGCTGGCACTCTGCCCTCTGGGGGGGTGCTCACCGTGGTGGGGTCCCCGCAGGGCAGGCCCACTCCTCTCTCTTGCACTGGGAGAAAGCCTGGGGCAGCCGCTCCACCCAACTCAAGGCCCCTCTGAGTCAGAGCACGTGTCTTCCAGGACCTCTGGCGGAGACACCCGCCCACCCCCCAGGCCAGGCATGCGGAGGCCAGGGTCCCTGTAGGCCTGTGTGCTGTAGAGTCTCTAGAAACCCAGCAGGGCAGTGGGTGCGGGAAGCGGGGGCTGCCCGTCTTTCCCGTTAGGAAAACTGCCTGATTGAGGGGAGCCCCCAGCTTGGATGGGAATCTTCCACCGACAAAACCTAAGTTGCGTGTTGCGGTGGAAAGAGGGTGGGGGGAGGGGGGAGGGAGGGGGTAGCTCTCCGTCCATCCAATTCCAACCCAGCCCCCTCCCGAATTCGGGAGCGTCCAATTCCAACCCAGCCCCCTCCCCGGAATTCGGGAGCGCACAGGATGGAGGAGTTTGGCGCTCGGATTCCACAGAAAATTAAATCAATTACCAAGTCTAATAACGAACCCCAGGTTTTTAATTAAAGGAAGCTTAATTAAAGGGCGAGCCCAGCTCTGTCAATGCTCTGATCTGGCCCAGGGGGGGCTGGGAGCATCTGAGGAGCCCACGTCGGTGCTGCTCAGGGGGCGGGTAATGGACGGGCTGCCCGCAGCGGCCGGGGTCAGGGCGTGGCGCTTCAGGACAGCAGGTGTGATGACGGAACGGTGTCGCCCTGCAGACGCTCAACGTCTCCTGGCCCAGCTGGAAAGACCCTGGAGTCGCCTGGCCATTTGACAGAGGAGCCGAGGCCTCCGAGAGCCAGCGGCAGCTCGAGGTTGCAGGGCAACCTCAATGCTGGGCCCAGGGCCCCCGGCGACCGAGTCCGGCCAGCCCCGCTTCTTAAGGCGGCCGCGTCTCCTGGGTCTCATTGGCACCCACATCCAGCCTGGTCCTTTATGCCTACAGCTCCCTGCAGAGCCCCAGGCAGGGTCCCCCTCCACCCACTCATCGTCCCCTGCCCATCTGGGCTCCTCATGCTCTCCTGGCCCTGAGCCCAGCGTCTTAGCCATCAGCAGAAGCAAAGTCCTGGCCTGGCCAGAGCTGTAATGCGCCCATAGAAGGTCTGTGCCAGAGTCTGGACGCTGGGTACCAGCCCCACGGGGCCTCAGACCGCCCACTGCCCCACCCCAGGCACTGAACTCCACGGAGGGAGTGGGAAGGGATGGCTGCCTGGGCGGCAGGGGGCCAGGGGAACAGGCCTGGGGGCTTTGCAGGGGTGCAAGTGGAGGCTTTACTTCAGAGGCTGGGGAAGGGCCCTAGAGGGCCCTGGGCAGAGAGTAGACTTGCATCCAGTCATCCAGCCATCACAGAACTGTGCTTGTGACCTTTCGTCTCTTCTGTAAATCAGAGGTTTAACAGTGGTGTTTCCTGAGGTGGCCAGGCAGATCAAAGATCATCCTGGGCAGGTAATGGATGGGAACTCAAATCAAAGCAGCCAAGTTGACTAAGAGGTCCCAGGAGTGCCCCTCCAGACCCTTCAGTCCCCGCCTCCTGGGCTCATGACCTCAGGAGGCGCATGCTGTTTCTGCTGAATGCCCACTCACCGTCCCGGGCGGCCCCAGGGCCTGGAGCAGGCCCCTCACTCTACATCCTTAGCACCAGCGGTCTGATTCCAGCTCACAGTCCCAGCTGAAACATCTAGAGGGAACCCAACCTCCCGCCCTGATGGCTTTGTGCATCCAGCTGTGGGACCCCTGCAGGAGTGGCCAGGCCACCTGCGTCCCTCCGGCCTCTCCCTTCCCCTGTGCAGTTCCCTGGCCCCCTCCCCGCCCCGTCCTCAGGCCCTGGGCTCAGGAGCACGTCTCTGCACCCCACCCAGGCCCCCAGAACCTCTCTGAGCTGGAAACGTCCTACCCTGGGCGTCAAGAACTAAACAGCACAATAAAAAAAAAAAGAACCTTCACTGCGATTGTCTGATCTAAATTTATTTCATAACATGCAGAATTAATAAGATACTGGCTTTAAGGCAACCATGGCAACCGAATGCAGAAAAGCTTGTCCCGGCAAATAGATGAATTCATAAATAACCCTGAAGTGCTGATATCAACAGTCGCGGGACCCTGCGGCAATGTTAATGGAGTGCCTCACCCCTGTGCCCGCGTCCAGCCAGGGCTGGGCAGCACGCCCCCACCCCGGGGGGACGGTTCCCCAGCTGTTACCATGAGCTGGCAGGAGGGGCTGAGGATTCCGTGGCTGGTCAAATGTAGGAGGGCCTTTGTGGAGCTCTGGCTCCCTCGGGGACCCTGTCTGCAGATAAGTGGCCCTGGGGCGGGGCGGGGGGCACAGGTGAGCCACACTGTCTCCCCATGGTTCTGACAGCCAGCTGGTGCGGCCTCCGGTCCTGCCCCCAGGGCAGCAGTCGACGCATGGGAGGAAGCATTTGTTCATCCATGGAATCATTCAAGCGCTCGGCAAAAGAAAGTGGGCACAGCAGCAAGCGAGGCCAGCCAGGCAGGCGCGCCAGGGGGCGCCACTGGACACACAAGCAGACTGCCCCCCTCGGTGCAGCCGCTCGGCACTGCGTGACCCCTGCTGTAGGCTCTCCCACCTTGACCGGGAGCCAGCCGGGCACCTTGCCTCCCAGTGGCCTACAGTTCTCCCTGTCCTGGTTCTTCCATTTGGCTATTTACAACCAAACAGCTCAGGAAGGCCACGATTCAGCCCCACGGAGGGGCCACTGTGCTGCCCGGCTGGCCAGCCGAAGGACGTGGCTAAGCCTTGCTTCCCGGGAGTGGGTCCTCTGCGTGGAGGCTGGTGCTGCCTCCGGGACCTGCGTGCCGAGGTCAGTGGTCAGTCTCTGCCTGGCTGGCCTGTCCTGAGGGCACGCGTTCCTTCATTCCCAAAGCCACGTCTCGTCATCCAAGTGTGCGAATCCTGGACCCGGCCTGGCCAGACTCCCTAGAGAGACTCCAGAAGGAAAGGAGAAAGCCGGGGATCAGCCCGGGTAAGGGGAGGGCTGAGCAGGAGGAGCACAGGAACTTTACGGCAGCGAAACGGTTCTGTGTGATGCTCCAGTGGTGGACGCAGGACATCATACTGGTCCAAGCCCTTAGAACGCAAGACTCTGAGAGTGGACCCTACAACACTTCGGACTTTGGGTGATGCTGACTGTCAACATGGGCTCGTCAGCTGTGATCAATGGATGGCTCCGGTGGGAGATAACAGGGGAGGGTGCGCAGTGGTTGGGGGGCATGCGGGCCATCTCTGTACCTCCCTTTCAATGTTTGCCGTGAGCCTGTAACTGCTCTAAAATGATGGTCCACATATACACACCTAAAGTGACCCCATCAGGGCTCACTTTTTAACTGAAGTGCTTCTGCAGAACTATTTATGAGAAGCCTTTCTTAGCTTAGCCGGAGGTCGCCCCAGACCTAATGAGCTACCCTTCTCAGGCGCGCAGGTCTGCAGGTCTCCCTTGTACCTAGAAGACTCCTCTGCCCAAGAGATGTGTGTCTCAAACCTGAGGAGCTTTCCAGACACGGTGGGCAGAGGTGGGGCTGTCTGGGGTGGGGGCAGACCCAGGCTATGCCCCAAACTCCCTGGGGGAGGGGAGCCGGAGTCACTTAACCAGAGCTGGGAGACCACCCACCAGACACCTGGGCCGGGAAATCTGTGGTTCGCTCCTGCAAGGCTGATGGCCCCCACCCCCCAACATTCTCAGCAGCCTTACAGCGTTCCCCGCCTCCGGGGTCCAGACTAGCGTGGGAGCAGCCCCATTCGCCTCCTTTAATAGGGGGGGCTCATAATGCCCATCCCTTCGAGGTGGGGGCGCCTCCACCCTGGCAAGAGGGGACTAGTTTATCAACCTCCTGGAGCCAGGACCCCAGCCCCGCCTTACCCGTCCTGGACCTGTGCAGTCAGGCTTCTTCCCCCGTCCCTTCTCTGCGTGTGCGTGTCTGTCTGTCTGTCTCTTCTCTCTACACAAAAGCCCAGGCCTCTGTTGAGAGGCATCCCCCATCAGGGGTGTCCCTGTCCCCACCCCCTACGCCAAATCTGATGATGGCTCATCCTGTTTCAGGAGGAAGGCCGCTGGGGGTGGGAGGTTCTCAGCGCTGAAGGTGGGGCTGCGGAGCGAGCCCGCCCACCCCCATCCCCGCGGATCCGGAGAACCAGGTGTCCCAGAAGCCGGTGGAAAGGGAGAGGCCGCCCCCTAGCGCCGCCGGAGGAGCGCGGTTCTCGGCGGGAGGGAGACACGCCTCCCCCTCTCCCCCACCGACGGAGTGGGTCCGTCCAGGGAGGTCTCTCGGCAGGTCCGAAGGGCGGGTGGGGACCCTGGAGTGGCCGGGTCAGGACGCATAGCCCTCCTCTTGGCGCTGCCTTCGCCCCCCACCTCCGAGTGCCCCCACTTGCCCTGGCCCCGGGGTCCCCATGTACAGGGGGATACGAGTTCCTCCTGGGATCAGCGCTCTGTTCACCGCCCCCTCAAAAAAAAAGCCTGGGCTCCTGGTGCGGCTGCACCCGACTCGCAGCAGCGCACCCCTCCTCTTGCTGACGCCCCAGGGCCCGGGAGAGACCGGCGACGGGGAGCGCAGGCGACGCCCGGCGCCGGGATGCTCCAGCGTGCCTCCGGGTGCGCGGGGTGCGCAGGGGGGCCCCGGCGCCCTGCGCGGTCAGCGGTGGTGGGCAGGGGTGCCTGGCGTGCTCCGGTCGCCCGGCGCCCGCGCTGCCTCGGGGAGACCTCTGCCGCCGCCCGAGCGCGCATCCCGGCCCGGGGGCGCTCCCTGCCGGCCGCCGCGCGCACCAGCCAGGCTGAGCCCCGGCAGCAGAGCTGCGGGCGCCTCTGTCCCCCCACCCCCAGGGCGGGCCAGGCCTCCGGTGCTGCGGCTCCATCACCCACGCCCTCGGGGCTGAGCTGCCTCACTGCGCAGGCGCGGAGGTGCGCACCTGCTCCTTTGAGACGCTCACCTGTCCTTGTTCTTACCGGCAGGAGGGTGAGTGTTTGGCGGTATGTTTTCTTCCTCTGCCGGTTATAAAACGATGGTGGACCTCGGTTCACACACTCTTAGGTCGGTGACAGTGGGTCGCTGCCCTGTAGTGAGAGTTGATGCTATGACTGTCTCCATTAAATGAAGGGAACCAGCGCCGGGACCATCAGCCCATAAGGGAAAGGGCCCTTGCCAGCCACCTGCCCTTAACTCCTGGGAGCGGGCAGGGAGGGCTGCGGGAGGCTGTCCCTTCAGACCCAGACCATGGGAGAGGGGAGCCCCACTGAGTATGCCACACAGCATCGACACACAAGGTGAGTGCACATGAGCCAGTTTGTGGCCGCCTTCAGGACACGCTGGATCCAGCCGCCTGAGTCCTGGGCCTGAGACCCTGAGCATTCTCAGGCAGCACGGCTCTCAGGGCCCTTGGACAGGGGGGTGGAGGTGATGGAGGGAGGTGCCCTGGTCCGCTTCAGCGTCAGCCGGGCACTGATAAGAGCTGATGCTTGCGTGGCCTGCCCCCACCCCCGACGGAGGAGGGTGCTCCATGGGTGCTGAGACCCAGAGATGCAGCCAGGACAGGAAGGCCCCGAGGGCGCTCTGGACCCGCCAGTGCTTGGTGAATGGGCTCAGGAGCGTCCCTTCATGGGGGACACTGACCCCGGGACCCAGAGGCAGTTTCTGGGCAGTGGGGGTTGGGGGTGGGGAGAGGGGCACGCAGCTTTTGCTGTTCTTCCCGGAGGGTCAACAGGCCAGTCCCTAGGACCCTTTTACTGCTCACAGCGCCTCCATGCTGGAATCTCAGAGTCCAGGAGCCTTGCATCTCCATAGAGCGGGGACCCCACGAGGAACCTGGCCAGGTGAGCGCCACCCAGGCTGGGGCTGCTGTCTCTGCCAGCCAGGAAGCTGGATGGGGCCGGGATCCCCCAGCACAGGCCTGCCTCCAGGGGCACGTATTGACGGAAGCTTCTGTCCCTCCCCAGGTTCATTTATTTCCTTGCACTAAATTCTCAAACCCCAGCAGGGCTGGAAGGTCTAGGACCCTTAACCAGGCTGGAGAGCTTCTAGAGGCGCAGAAAGAAGCTCAGAGTCCCAGTGGAGGCAGCTGCAGGAGTTTGCTGGAAACATCTGGAAGGATATCTGGTGTGATGGGGAGGGACAGGTCAGTTTCAAAGGCATTAACCTGGCAGGGACGCATGCACACCTCAGTGGACATCTGCACAAGGCCACCCACTCGGCCTGTGTGAGGGCTGAGGTCGGGCTGGGACGTCAGGCCCGAAGCCCACCATCCACACAGGGACAGCACTCTTCCAGGGCCTCTTATGCAAACTCAAAAGCACTTAGGAATATATGTTTTTAATGCCCTCTCTTTTTCTTTTCCTTTTTATTGTGATAAAATATACACAACCCAGGAGAATTTCCTGTCAATCAGGTGGTTCGGACTCTGAGCTTCCACCGCAGGGGGAGTGGGTTCAGTCCCTGCTTGGGCAACTAAGATCCCACGTGCCCAAAAAACCCCCAAGGAAACCAGGACAAGGACATCCACCATATGACATAGTTATTAACTGAAAAAACCTAGATCCATATGGGATAAGTTAAATTATCAAAAACACATAACACAAGCCTTATGATCGTAACCATTTTTAAGTGCACGGTTCAGTGGCACTGAGTCCATGCCCATTGTTGTGCCACCGTCACCACCGTCCATTTCCAGAACTTTCTCAAACTGACACTCTGTCCCTGTTAAAGCCTCACGCCCCCTCCCTTGCCCCAGCCCTGGCCCCACCGTATACTTCCGGTCTCTGTAGGGTCTGACCCCCTGTGTGCGTGCCTGTGTGCTAAGTCCGTTCAGTCATGTCAGACTCTTTGTGACCCCATGGACTGTAGCCCACCAGGCTCCTTGGTCCATGGGACTCTCCAGGCAAGACTATTGGAGTGGGTTGCCGTGCCCTCCTCCAGGAGATCTTTCCAACCCAGGGATCGAGCCCCAGTCTCATGTCTCCTGCATTGGCAGGCCGATTCTTCACCACCTTGCCCTCCCACGAGTGGGATCACACAATCCTTGTCTGCCGTGCCGACTCATTCCACTGAGCACAGTGTTCTCCGGGGCCCGTCTTTTGCTGAGTGAGTTCGGTGCCCTATGGGCGGACCATCCAGGAAGCACGCTGTTCTTTGACCTCAGTGGCCCTCAGTGAATTTGCTGAGACCATCCTGAGCTCAGACACCGTGTTCCAAATAAGTGTCCCCCTCTGCCGTGTCTCAGACCACCACCCTTTGCGCTTCTACAGAAGCCCACTCCGCTGAAGCCCCAGGACAAGCAGCTTGCAGCTTTCCTCCGAGGCATGGACACTCGGGGGTTTGCAGTAAAGAATCTGGCTGAAATGTAGGAGACTCAGGTTCCATCCGTGGGTGGGAAAGACTCCCTGGATAAGGTAATGGCACCCCCCTCCAGTATTCTCGCCTGGGAGATCCCATGGACAGAGGAGCCTGGCGGGCTTCAGTCCAGCGAGTCGCAGAGTCGGACACTACTGACTAAATAACAGCAAACATGACCCCATTCCCAGGAGCCTGCGCCTGTATCGGCAAGAGCAGGCGAGGGGTGGCAAAGGCAGAGCCTCAGGTGGGGAGTCCCCGCCACCAGCCCAGAGCCTCGACCCTCACTCTTCTGTGGCTGCAGAGACAGCAGGTGTCCAGCCACGACAATTGTCAGGGGCTCTAAGAAGTTGGCCAGCATCCGCACTGCATCCCAAGGGAAGAGAAATGGATGTGCACCCAGCTTTATGTGCCAGGGTGTCCATCACAGAACTGTGCACGATACCAAAACACTGGGGTCAGTGCCCGTGTCCGGTCAGAGAGGAATGATGAGGTAAGTGACAGAACATCGTGTGCTGGGATACACGGGCCCAGATCTATGAAGAGTGGCTGCTGTCATGGAAAATGTTCCTTTTGAAAGGCCAAGTGGGAGAGTTGTGCAGTCACTTAGCCGTGTCTGACTCTTTGCAGCCCCCATGGATGGCAGCATGCCAAGCTTCCTTGTCCTTCATCATCTCCCAGAGTTGGTGATGCCATCCAGCCATCTCATCCTCTGTTATTCTCTTCTCCTCCTGCCTTCAATCTTTTCCAGCATCGGGGTCTTCTTTTAAGGAGTCAGCTCTTTGCATGAGGTGGCCAAAGTATCGGAGCTTCAGCTTCAGCCTCAGTCCTGCCAATTCACGTTCACTTGATTTCCTTTAGGATGGACGGGTAGCAGGACGCAAACCCAGGTGCCCAACAGAGTCCCACTTCTGAAAAACAAAATACTAGAGCCCTTTGCCAGCAGAAAGCAGGCGCCAAGGAACACAGCGTGTCCTCCTGTGTCCCAGGGCAGAGCCAGGCTGGTCCCCAAGGGACCAAACAGGGCAGCTGGGGAAGCAGGGAAGACACAGAGTGTGCTGATGGTTAAGAGAGGCCCTCTGCCAAAACGTGGGGCTCTGGGGTGGGGTGGGGGTCCCGAGGTGGGGTCCCGAGATCCGGGCATCAGTCAGGAGCTCAGACTGAAGCCCCGAGTGGCCCACAAACCCCTGTTCAGCCCCACAGGTGCACACCAGCCTCCCTCTCTCTCCGTGTTTGTGGGTGCTTTCCTTTCTCATCTGCTAGAATTACACAAGAAGCAGGTGTGGTTCTGGTTGAAACAGACTCACCAGATTTTACAAGAAAGAAACAAAGACCCTCCACAAAGACACAGTCCTCCCTTAAAGCATAAAGCTTTGTGGAGGTCTCCTTGGTGACTTCTCCAGTCTGGATGGTCTCGTTGTATGAGACAGTCTCCGGCAGGTACCAAGAGAAATGGGCACACAGCTCCGTCAGACTGGAAGCAAAGTGATGGGGAGACGAGACTGCCCGGGTCCACACCGCACAGCGCGCTTGGTGAGCTCAGCTCCGTGCCTGCCTTGGGTCAGGCCTCGAGCAGAGGACACCTCCTCCCCCTTCAGGCCTTGGCCCAGGGCACGGGTCCACCCCTACCTGATGGCCTGCCACCACCCTCCCCCACGAAATGGGTAAAACACAGTTTAATTAAAAAACCTTCATTTAATCAAGAATCAAAGGGAGGAATGGGCAGATCCTGAGAGAACCATTCCCAGTCCGTCTCACTTCCCTTTGTTCTAGAAAAGACTACGGAGCCGGCACCCACATCGATGGCGTGAGCGCCGGGGCTTCTGGAGCCAGGCCAGACCAGAGTGGGTGTGGTTCCTGGTGGTGACGTCCAGGCCTGGCGAACCAGGTGACACGCGCGAAGGCCACCACCGCAGCCCCAGGGCAGCAGCTAACGGGGACGCGAGCAGAGGGCCTGGCTGACTGGCTTCGCCGCCAAGATGGGAATGGGAAAGGCTGCCCAGGGGAGAGGCGGGCCTTGACCTCCCAGTCCTGTCCAGGCTGGCTCTGCCCTGCTCCCCGGGGCGTGCCTGCACAGCCATCCATCATTTCTGGGCTTCCAGATTATTCTGGAGCTGATTAAATTAGCAAATGCAATCACAATCTGAAGCAAGTTAATTGAGAGAATTTATTTGGGCCTGACAGTTTTATGCATGTTTGATGAAGTATTATAAGGTTTATTTTTGATTTTGCATAATTTACCTTTAAATCCTGCACTGGGGGGCCCATCAACCATTAACGACCAAAATAAACCTCTTTTAAGATGCATCTATTTATGATTTATTTCTGAACGCAATATCCTCCAGGTTTTTTTGGTGCTGTTGCCAAACTGACAAATATGTTAAAAGTAACATTTTGAGCCACTGCGCTCACCCTGTAAATCTTCTGGAACGTATACAATTCATTAAAAGTTTTGAACGAAGTACAAGTTAGCATTTATATTGCAACAAGTGACATATAAATGCCTGTGTTTGTCTTCCAGGCCCGCCATAAAACATATCCACCCCGCCGGGGCTCCTCCGAGCCAGACAAATCGCCCACGCTCTGGGGGATGATAACTCTGCCACCAATCTTCCCTCCTGTCAGCACAAAACTGTTCAATCAACAGGAGTGTGAGCTGTGTCTTTTGTGAAATTAGCACAGGAGGAAATACAACCTGGGCTGGGGACTGGGGCCGTGGGTGCAGGAAGGGGCCAAACCACTGTGGGCGATGACCTTGAACACACGCCTTGCCTGCCGGCTTCTCGGCCTGAGTCTGGGTCTTAGGAGGGCACATCCGTGAGACGGCAAGCATACTGCCCAGGAGGAAACCAAGGCCACCAAGACGCCGGGCTGTGTGGTCTCCTCCTTCCCACGGTGAGAGGCTGAGTCCCAGTCTGGGAGCTCAGACCCTGGCAGCTCCGCGTGGACTCTGCACCCTGAGGTCCTCACTCACAGCCACTGGGGATGAGACCTCCAGCTCACAGGTGGAGGCTGGACACCTAGGGAGGTTACGTAGATTAGCCCACCCACTGAGGAGCCTGGGGGAGGTGGGCGGGGGCGCTGGACACACTTCTGAAATCAGGGCAAGACTGTCACCGATAAACTATAATCCAGGTGCCGGTCCAGCCCGCCCTCCTCACCACCCCCAAGCCTGTAGCCAGTGTCCAGCTCGATCTGCTTTCCCTCCAATGCCCCTTACCCCTGCACTGGGCACCCAGGCGGGCCGGAATGGAGCCGGGCAAGCTGATGCCCGTGGATGTCACTGGGCGATACCAGGCTGAGGCCACTCCCCCCACCTGTATCCCCAGTTTTGGATGCCCAGTACAGGGCAGGCACTTCATCAACCAAACAACCAACCAACGAACGCAAGCAGAACTGGGCCTGTGGTGGGCCAGACACTGGGGCTACAGAGGGTGGGATGGGGGCGTGGGCATGGGAAGCCTCCCTGCCAGGCAACACCATGCTGAGACCGAGTGGCCAGGTCATGCCAGCCTTGGACTTAGAAGAATGGAGGACAGCCAGCTGGTGGGGGAGTCAGGAGGAAGGGAGGCCGAGGCGGGAGGGGGGCCCTGCGCCCCTCCCCAACTGTCTCGGAGACACAAGCCAGCGGCACAGAGGACTCTGCCCAGTTAGAAACTGGTGGACCAGAGCTGGAGCAGCAGGATGGGGCTGCAGCAGCTCACGATCTGACGCCGCTCTGCCCTCTGTAAACGCCGTCCACGGGGTCTGTGGCGTCCCTGGTGGCTCAGAGGTGAAAAAATCTGCCTGCCAATGCAGGAGACGCAAGTTCAATCCCTAGGTCGGGAAGAGGCCCTGGAGAAGGGAATGGCAACCCCTTGTATTCTTGCCTGGAGAATCCCATGGACAGAGGAGCCTGGCGGGCTACAGTCCATGGGGTCGCAAAGAGTCACACGTGACTGAGCGCACACGCCTGCACACACAAGTCTGTGGTAACCTCTGGGGGCTCAGCCGGCCCTCGTGACACACCGGCCAGGGTCCACCTGGAGGAGAGGGGTGTCCTGTCCGGGGTCACGGGGGTAAAGGAGGAGTCACATCAGGGATGAGAGGCCGCCCAGATAGGCTGGGGTTCCGTAACCAAGGACCAGCAAGGGAGTGAGACCAGTGCCGATCAACAGAGATGTCTGCAGGGCCTGGAGGAGACGGCCAGTACGCATGCCTGTGTTAGCACGGGTGGTGTGGGTGGTGGGTTTACCCCAGGTTTGGGAGTCAGGCCTGACTTGAACTAAAAAAACCTCTTTCCTCATCTGTAAAAGTGGAGGCAAGACGACTTCCCTTGAAGGCGGTGATGAGGATTTGAAATGACACGTTCGCTCAAACCACTGGGGGATGTGACCAACCTCCCCACCCTGGTGTGGTAAAACAGCACCCGTTTCATTGCGCTCACAGGGCCCAGACAGGGCTTCCCTGCTCTGTGCCACCTGGGGGCTCAGCCGGGCAGTCTCAAGCGGACGAGTGACCCAGAGAGCTGGGGTCAAAATCCCCCAGAGAGTCACCCACTCACGGGTGGGATGCCCCAAGGCTGAGCTCGGCGGGGCCACCCATGATGGGCTGGCCCAGTGCCCCACGTGGGCCCGCGTCTCAGGGCGCCATGACTGGGGCTTCCAAGAGCGTCCCCGAGGCTGAGGACGAGGCTGCACAGCCTGGAATCACACAGTGTCACGTGGCCTCAGGATCTGGTCACTAAGGCAGCCCAGAGCCCAGGGGAGGGAATTCGTCGACTCCAACTCTTTTTTTTTGGTGGTGGTGGTTTTTAGTTTTACTCCCTCGAGCACAAAATCATTTTCACACATTCTTTTTTTTCTAACTATCCTTTTTTAAAATATTCTTTTCCATGATGATTTACCATCGGATACTGACTACAGTTCCCTGTCCTGTACAGGAGCACCTTGCTGTCTAGCCACTCTCTATAGGAGCTTCGCTGCTGACCCCAACCCCCCCTCCAGCCCTCTCCCAACGCCCTCCCCGGGGCAACCGCCAATCTGTTCCCTGTGCTCCTGAGTCTGCTTCCGTTTCACACACAGGTTCGTTGGTGTCGTATTTTAGATTCCACATCTTATGGTATTTGTCTTTCTCTGTCTGACCTTTGGTATGATCATCTCTAGGTCCGTCCATGTTGCTCCAAATGGCATGTCATTCTTTTTTGTGACCGAGTATATACACACCACGTTTTCTGTATCCATTCCTCTGTCGATGGACATTTAGTTGATTCCACGTCCCGGCTATTGTGAGTCGTGCTGCCATGAACACTGGCATGCAGGTATCTTTTTGAATTAGAGTTTTGTCCGCCCGTATGTCCAGGAGTGGCGCTGCTGGGTCATATGGTGGTCCGTCTCTTGATGGCGAGGTGACTGTAGGACCGCTCACAAGGACTCCACAATTGCTGAAGGCTACGCTGTTGGGGCCCTTGTGAGGATTAAACCCACCGTCCCGGGGTGGGAGGTCACACCAGCCCCGCCTGAGGACCGGACAGTTAGAACATGACTGCAGAGAGGTCGGTCCCTCCCCACACCCAAACCTGCAGGGCAGCCTGATGTCAGGGGTCACTCAGCCTCTACTGTCCTGGGTGGCAAAGAGTCATTCCATGTCTGGCCCCTGGAGTGACCGGATCCTTGCTCCCCAGCAAGCACGGGGACAGTGGAGGGTGGGGGTGGCTAAGACAGTCCCAACCTGGCGGTCTGCCCATTTACCATTCTCTGTGAGCCGTGTGACAAACACTTGTTTAAAGCAGGGGCAAACTAGGTTTTTGCAAAGGCAGAGAGGGGAGGGTAGGCCAATGGGCCTCTGCGGCACGAGGCTACTCAGCTCCACCGTAGCTCCACAGACAACTGGGAGCTGCTGGGACTCGGCCTGGTTTACAGCTCAAAGCCCCGATGGACTCAGGCCCTTCTCGGACCCTTCACTGGGTCTCAGGCCTGGCTCTGTGACACCTCGTGCACTGTTCCAGCAGGTGGCGCCCGGCCACCGCCCACATCACAGATGTCCTCCTGACGTGGGGGCGGGGGAGCGGGGTGCCTGAGAGGATAGCAACATGAGGGAGCCCCCGCTGGCCGGTCCCCCCTACCCCGCCAGGGGCAGCCTGCGAAAACCCACAGCACACGTCGGGGGTCTCCCCCGGCCCTGCCACTGAGCTGGCCCTGAGGACACAGCCTCATCTTCATCCTCGTGGCTCTGGACCTGGCGGTGGTCAGGCTGCAGATACGGCAGCTTCCAGCCCGTCTACTGAATGAATTAACAACAGAACGTAGCAGAGTGTGTGGTCAGGAGAAGTGCAGTTTGTGAAGCTTCTGGAGTTGTTTAATCGTGTGAGTGTGTGGACTAGGTCATGACGTAGAGAGACATCTATCTTATCGTGTGGCCTGTGGTAAGGAAACTGAGCCAGTGGGAGAGGCCGATCCATCAACGAATCTTTGAGCTTTTGAGGTGGAGAAAGGGTATGGTTGAGATTAGTCAGAACCACTAATTCCCACCAAGGGGAGGGGGTGGCCAGGGAAGGGGTGGCACACAGTTGGAGGCGGTCTCCCAGAGGTGGGGATAGTGACTGGGGTTTTAAAGGGTGAATAGGAGCTCACTGGGTGAGGCAGAGGGACAGAAAAAGCTAGTGTGAAGGGACAAGGACAGGAGCAAGGGGGCCTCCTCACAGGGCTGAGGAGGGGGCCTGGACAGGGCGTCTCCAAGGGACAGGGCTGGACCCAGGTCTGGGGAAGAAAACCAGCACCCTGGGTTAGGGTACAAAGCAGGGATCAACTGCAGAGGCCCAGCCACAGAGAAGATGCAGTTTAAGAATCACTTCTTCTCTTCCATCCTCTCCTGCTGCCCCCTGACCTGATCTGGGCCCCTTCCTCCCCTCTCCACCATGACCGCGTCAGACTCTCCTCACCAGCAGAGCGGCAGCTGAAGGGACAGAACCACCATGCGTGTTCCCAGGCACCATGCTCCACCCCTAGGACAGGGCGGGGCGAGGGCTGGCTGGGGTCAGGACGTGCACGCCTGGTGCCGGTGCTGGCAGGTAGGGGCTCCAGCCCTGGAGGGTCAGCCAAGGGGAGGTCAACACCCAACTGTCTTCGGTAAAGGATGCCCGAGGAACTGGCCTCTACTAGAGCAACCGGTGGCAAAAACAACGACCAAGACCAGGACCCCAGGCACTGGGGGTGCAACCAGCTTCTTCCACGTGTGGAAACATTCTCCACACCCGACAGAACTCAGGTGGAACTTGCCAACTACATCCAAGGAGCGTTGTTTCCCCTACCCTGACCTCGACCGGATTAAAACACTTAAACACGTCTACACCGACATCCTCTCTCTCCCAGGGTCCCTACATGGGACCTTGACATCTGTGGGTGGTGTCAACCAGTCCGTCCTGACTCCCTACATTTGGGGACCTTGGGTGGTGTCCCCACTCCGCTCCAGACTCGCCAGACGGCCAACACGCAGGGCCGGGACCGACACCAGCAGCACCACGACCGAGGGCTCTTTACAGACCGCAAGACCGTCACTGACCCAAGGGCGCGCTCCTGCGCACTGCCCACAGCCTGGGGCACAGAGGCGCATGCGCAGAGGAGCTGCTGGGGGAGGGGGGGGCGCCGATGCGCAGATCCCCTATCTGCGCCTGCGCAGGACGGGCCGAGGCGCAGACCGGGTACCTGGGGCGGTGTTGTCCGGGGGTACGTCACGGGCCGCGCGTCGGGCGCGTACGCACGCACGCACGCACTTACGCTCAGGGGGCAAGCGCCGAGTTCCGGGCGCCCGGGGTCGACGCCGAAAAGGGGGAAGGGAGGCGCTGTCCGTTTCGGCCGGGCGGAGCGGTGGGGGGGGGGGGGCGGCGGGGGCGGTGTGAGGAAAGTCCTACGGTGGCCGCAGAGGGACGGCGCTACGGCTCCCACGCGGGGCCAAACGCCGCCGGCCGCCGGGCGCGGGAGCCCCTGTCCCTTCGGGGCGGCCCCGGGCCGGGACGCTTGAGGGTCCGGGCCGCGCCGTCGGCACCATGCGGCCGCCCAACTCCTGGAGCCCCGAGGGACAGGGGGGCTCGCGGCTCGGGACGCCGGCGCGGAGAGGGCACCCGGTGAGCAGGCGGGGGTGCCCGGGCGGGGCGGGGTGGGGCGGGGGCGGCTCCCAGGGGCGCCATGGGTCGGCCCTGCCTCTGGGGGTCGAGGGCCTAGCACTCAGCGGGCGGGGGTTGGGGAGACGCGTGGGTGTCGCCCCGGCCCCCCACCTGGAAGCCCGTGGCGCAGACCCGTTGCCCGCGGGCAGATGGACAACGGGAGGATGGCTAGCAGCCCGCACCCGGCTGCGACCCCGCAGGAGCACCGACGTCTAAGTGCCATCAGATGCTGTCAGACCTGGTTCTGGCTGCAGCCTGCGGGCAGGGCTGGGCCTGTGAGCAGGGGAGGGTGGACGCGCCCGGCCTCCCCTTTCCTCCCGCTCTGGCCAGAGCAGCACGTGGGCGGCCGGAGAGGGAGCTAGCTAGCACGAGCCCCTCTGCAGGCCCCCAGGCTGCACGCCACGTGACGGGAGGCCGATGCCCTAGGCAGCGCCTCCCCCGGGCCTGTCGTCAACTTTGCCGCTCCGATTTTACGCATCCTGTACTTCCAGTTCTGTGTTTTCCATCCACGACCCAGGCACAGCTATAAACGGTAGTTGCTAGGCAAAGCCAGAGAGCCACTTGCTATTTTCTCCTCTCTGGTGGTCCAGTCCCATGACCTGCGATGACACCACTGGCCAGCCCTGGGCTGCCATCTCCTCCTCTGCCAGGCATGGGCAGCCTTTGTCCAGTAATGCTTGCTTCCTACAGCACCCCTGGGAGCCCAGTGCTGCTGGCATCCCCATGGTGCAGAGCAGGAATGGTCTCAGAGGGTGAAGTGACCTGCCCAAGGTTACTCTCCTAGTGAAGGACAGCACCGGGGTTCAGGCGCCGCGGGGGGAGCCCAGAGCCCTGCGCCAGCTGCCTGATCCCCAGCGCTTGGCCTGTCAAGTTGCTAAAGAGAGTGACCCGGTCAGCTCAGTGGGCACCCTCTCCCTCTTCCTGTCCTGTGCTGGTTGCCACCCAGGGGCTTATTCTCCCTGGATAAAGCAGCCACAGAAGTGCAGGCAGCCTTGGGCATCCCAGTTAAAAGCCAGACGCTGAGTCCACTGCAGGGGGACTCACCTAGCCTCTGGGGAGGGGGAGGCCCTTTCTCTCCTTTTAGCATTGACTGCACTTGGGGGGGGTGTCTGCGCCCTCTGTCTTGACCCTTCTTCCTGGTGTCACTGGTGGAATTTCGGTTCCCACGTGACTGTGGGTCCCTTCGGAGTGTCCTCAGCCTTTTGAAAATGATAATTTAGTGGCTCTCCAGTCCCAGACTCCGTCTCCTGGCAGCCCTGGCTGTGTCCTGGCTGACCCAACTCCTCTTCGTGTCCCTCTCCCTGCAGGCCCCCGCCTCCCCTGGTGCTCAGCCTCGGCCGCCCAGGCCCAGGCGCCCACGACGCCTATGCTGACCGCCGCCGGGACTCCGCCGCCGCCTCGAGCTAGCACCGCCGCTGTCCGGACCCGATGCCGGTCATGCCCATCCCCCGGCGGGTGCGCTCCTTCCACGGCCCGCACACCACCTGCTTGCACGCCGCCTGTGGCCCGGCTCGCGCCTCCCGCCCGGCCCGCACCAAGTACAACAACTTCGACGTGTACGTCCGGGCGCGCTGGCTCTACGGCTTCATCCGCTTCCTGCTGTACTTCAGCTGCAGCCTCTTCACGGCCGCGCTGTGGGGCGCGCTGGCCGCCCTCTTCTGCCTGCAGTACCTGGGCGTCCGCGTCCTACTGCGCTTCCAGCTCAAGCTGTCGGCGCTGCTGCTGCTGCTGGGCCGCCGGCGCGTGGACTTCCGCCTCCTCAACGAGCTGCTGGTCTACGGCATCCACGTGACCATGCTGCTGGTCGGGGGCCTGGGCTGGTGCTTCATGGTCTTCGTGGACATGTAAGGGTGCCGCGGGCTCCTCTGGGGGCGGCTGATGGCGACCTGGCTGTAGCTGCACCTGCGAGGAGTGCTCTTCCTGCCGGGATTGGTCAGGGCCCCTTCTGCCCAGTCCCAGAGGAACGACCTCCCTGCGCGCAGGGGTCTCAGGCTCGGACCGGAAGGAGCGGAGACTTTCCTGTGAAGGGGACGCTGGCGGCCTCGCTCCTGCTGGTCTTTGCTTCAGCCCTTCTCTGTGTGCTTTCGGTGCAACATCCCCCGGGCCACCTGCTTGTGGTTCCGCCTGCACTTCCCAGCAATTCCAGAGGGGACCCGTCGGTCCAGTCTGTACTTGGAGAGCCCGGGTCCCTGTCCCCTCTCCAGGACACCGGCATCACCAGTGTTGGTGTGAGAGACCCCTGGGAAGGGTGTGGTGCGCCGGTGCAGACCTGGAGGGTCTCTCCCAGCTGCCCTGTCCCCTCCTGTGCGCCCCCAGCCCCTGCGCCAGCCTTAGGGAAGTGTCGGGCTCCACCAGCTGACGCCCCGCACTGCCACCAAGCTCTTCACTCCGCCCTGGGCCACCAAGTCCTGGCTCAACCCATACACTGTCCTCCATATGTTACCCTGCGAGGTGTCCTGAGTCCCAGACCGGGCTTCTGTGTCACCTGGGTTCACTTGGCAGGTTGTTAGATCAGGAGTGGGTGTGCTGGTTCCAGGGCACGCCTGTCTTCCTCCCAGGCAGGTCTGCTGAGCAAGTCGGCCAGATGACGTCATCTCTTCAAGTGTGACTTTCTGAGGCAGGCAACTCAGTGCATTTCTGGCTTTGGGGGCTTGTGGGGGTGGGGGGGTTCAGCCTCTTCCCTGGAGGGAATGTCCAGGATTAAGATGTGTGTGTCAGGAGCAGATATCAGAGGTGGCCCGAGTGCTGCACATTAAGAAACACCTCTTGGAGTTGGGTACACCAGACTGGACCGCCAAGTGAGGGACTCGGTGGCCCTTGTTCCTGCCTCAGCAGCTGTTGGAGCAGCTGGGAGTACAGAGCAAGAGTGAATGTGGGCCAGGGTGGTTCCGATTGCAGAGAAAACATACCAAAGGCCTAGAGGCTTGCCCCGCCCCTCCCCTGCCTCCATCAGATGAGGCCAGGGTGGCCTTGGGCCTCCTAGGCAAGCGAGGGGCACCCTGAATGATTCAGCTGGGACAACAGCCAGAGGCAGGACTTAGGGCCTCAGACGGGAGGGCAACAGGCAGGCTAATGCTGCTCCACCCCAAGTTGTCCCCACAGCCCCAGGCACGGGCAGTGGCTCCTTCAGCCCCGTCTGGCCAGGCTGCCTAGTGGCCAGAGGGGCTGTCAGGGCAGTTGTGTGCCGCTGGAAGAAAAACCCAAATCAGGTAAAGAAAGCAAAAAATAACTTGGCTGCAAGCCGTGTTTTTTTATTTGTAGTCAGCTTCTGTCAGGCGATTGTCCACTCAAGGTCAGCGGTGGGCTCCTCGGAGGGAGTGGGGGGCGAGTCTGTCCGAGTTACCTGGATGGCAGGCGAGGAGCCGATCCGCGTGGACCCCACTTCTCAGCGCTGCAGAGAATCTTTTGCACTGAATCTTGCTGTTTCCTGAAAGCTTTGTTTTGTGTTCGTTGACTGCTGGCACTCTGGCCCCAGGCGGGCGTGTGCCCGTGGGGCTGGGGGCGCAGTGTGCGGGCCCGCTGCTCGGTGCCCTCAGTGCCTGTGAAGCTGTTCATGAAACGAGCCACCTGCATTAAACTTATTTTTTTAACACGTTGATGGTGTGACTGTTTAAAGCTCAAAAGCTGTATACCTTTTTTAAGAGGATATAACAAGCCCGAAACACCACAGATGCTGTTTTTTCTTAAGTACAGTGGGAAACTTAAAAGCACCCGTTACCAAGCTGGAGAAGGAGTCACTGTGCTGGACTGCAGTGGGCCCTCCGTGCCCGGAGGCCAGGGGTTCCACCACTGGCACTTGCCCTTGGGGCTTGGCGGGGGCGGCCGCGAGACTTGGTCAGTGCTGGGCGAGTGAGGGCCTGGTGAGGGTCGTGAGGCTGAATTCAACAACCGAGTGCGTATGGTCCTTGTAAGACAGGACATACCCTCTTGGGCCGGAATGGCCGTGCGCATGCAGTGTGCACTGAGTTTCAGAGAAGACACCCGCAGGCGAGATACTGGCAGAAAACCCAAGTATGGTTCTTGCTGAGCCAAAAAGCAATTGGAAAAATGAGATGCACGTTCTTATTTATCTTTATTGAGTGAAGGCTTCCCTGACTCCCGTGATGAGGAGGGTCACGTCCTCTCCCGTAGCCGGGGTGGCCAGAAAGCGGCCCTGGAAGGAGAGCTGCGGGTCTGCAACAGGGCGGCCTCGCTGCCAACCCTGGAATTGTGTGGGGCTTGATGTATCAGTGGAAACCAACCTGAGTCCTCTCGGGGTTTAGCTGCTTCTGATGGCAGAGTTGGTAGACTCATCACAGAAGCCTTGGTCCTCGAGACATGCCGGAGGACCCTCGGGAGGTATGGTTTGTTAGCTACAGCCTGGCCGAGTCTCGGGTGGGGCGATGCTCTCTGGCCAGGAGGGAGACCCCTCTTGGGCATGCCAGCTTCAAGGGGAGCCAGTGCCAGCAGGCAGCACCATCCCAGGTTCGTCCTTACCACGCCTGAGCCTCAGGGAGGCCCAACTTCCGTGGCTCCCACAGGCTGCCAGGCCTGGCCTCCCTCCCCGCTTTCTGGGCGAGTTGGCGTGTTGGTGGTGGAGACAGTGGGCCTTGATTGTGGGAATCCGGGAGGCCTGAGGGGGGCAGGCAGGCACAGTGACCACGAAGAAGGAAGCTGGCCAGGGGAGGGCCAGTTCAACTCAACTGGCCAGTGCCCGAGGGCAAGCTGGGGAGGGTTGGGGGTGGGGGGCGAGGCCTGGGAGGCGGCAGCGGTCAGCGCCCAAGCTTGGGAGACTCGGGGCACCCGGGGCCTGTGGCCTGCGAAGAGAGGACAGTCAGATTCGGGGGCAGTGATCCCTGGGCAGGGAGGGCAGCAGGTCAAGGCTGGGGCAGAAGCCCGGGGAGGCGCTCCCCTGGAACACAGAGCAGGGCCTGAGGGCTGGGTGGTGGCCTCCCTGGCCAGGCACTGGGGCTCTCTTGGCCGGCCACCCATGGAGCTCTCCCTCTGGGGAGTACCCCTGGCCCGCAGGGTGGAAGGGGCTGCCCGTGGGAAGTGAGGCAACTGCGGGAGAGGGGTCATGGCAAGAAGGGAATTTCTAGAAACCAGAGGTTTATCTGAGGAAGTCAGCCCCCGGGCAAGGGGGTGGACAAGGCGTCCTCAGAGATACCCTCTTGGCTCCAGAGTCGCTTTTGCTGGCCCTGGGAGGGAGACCACACTCAGACCGCCATGTCCTCCCACCGCCCTGACCTCCTGAGTGCACAGCCTGGGGGAGGACGCAGCCCCCACCGGGAGGATGGCCGGGGCAGGCGGCCGCCCCCCGCCCCGCCCCCGTTCTGGGGGAGCGTGCCCCCCACTGCGGCGGAGGAAGGGCGGTCCACTGGGACGCCCGCGGGTATTGACGTCCGCTGACCTTGAGAGTCCCTGTCCCCTCCGGCGCCTGATTGGCAGAGGGAGGCCGGCTCGGTGCTGACTCAGCGCTTCCTTCCCTCCGCTCAGGCTGGTCGGTCCTCTCCCTTCTCCCTTTTTGGTGTTGTTTGGAAAGGGCCTGTCTTCCGGGAAGGCCCTTCCTCTCATTCCCACCCCACCCCACCCCACCCGCCCCCGCCGCCCCTCCAGGCCTGGCTCCTGCAGGAGCCACTTTCCAGAAAATCCCCAGCCATTGACAGCTCCCCCAAAGATGGGAGCTGCACCCCCTCCACCCCCAACCTCACCAACATCCCTGCCCGGGTGGGGACGGGACCATGCGGGGGCAGCTGACTCAGCGCCCGTGGGCCTGCCCCTCCCCCAGCCCCACCGGGCAGCGTGCCCAGGCAGGCTGGCAGCTGTGTCACACGGGGCCTCCGGCAGGGTTGCTGTGGCTCTCACTGTGTGGCCCGCACTGCGCCTGAGGGGGTGGCAGACGGATGCCGGGAGGGCCTGAGCAGGCGGGCTGCCAGGCGCCCCCAGTCCAGGCACGTCCACGGCCTGAGGCAGAAGAGAAGGGTGCTCAGGCACCGCCGCCACGGCCCCAGAGTCAGCTCGTCCTCCTAAGCCAAGAGATGGCGAGTGCACCACCCTGGGCACAGGCAAGCTCACAGGAGCCCCGGTTGGGCAGAGCTCTCCCACCCCGGCTGGCCCAACTGTGGGCACCTGCCACCTTGGCCCTTGTGACCTAGAGCCGTGGGGCGGGCACAAGCTGAAAGGGGCGGGTACTGCCACCCGTGGGGACTGGCCCCGGGCCAGAGTGGGGCAGGACTTAAGCCAGGACCCCCAAGGGCCCAGAGTGCCAGGCGGCCTGGCTAGATGCTGGGGCAGGCAGGTGTTGCTCTGGGGATCCCAAGGGTGAGACCACAGACGCCGGGCCTTCCTCAGTATCCTCAGCACAGAGAGGGCCGTGGATGCAGGGCGAGCGTCTGCGGAGCGGGGACGTGAGGTCTGGAGGGCCGTGTGGTCAGAGTGGGAGGGGCCTGGGGCAGCCCCCACCCGCTGCCCTCTCTGGACCCTGTACTTCTGTGCTACCTGCCTGCCTGCGGTCGGTCAGTGGGTTGATCAGACAGCGTCTTCAGACAGAAGCCCCGGAGGCTGATGCAAGTGTCCGCGAGGCCCAGGCCACGTCCCCATCAGCGCGCGTGACCCCCATTCACACAGGAGAACCCAACGCGGCCCCATTCTGCTTTCTTGGAATATTAATGACTAGCCCTGGCTGAAATGCTGCATGAATATTCATACAGAATCAATGGTCCAGCAGAGGTGGCCAGGGGAGGGGACGGTGACATCGGCCCGGAGCCTAGGAGGCCAGGGCGGGGCTACCGAGCGGAGTCAGCTGTCCTGCCGTGGCGGCCCCCTCCCCAGGCAGCAAGCAGTGACCTTCCTGTCCTCACTGGGCTCAGGAGCCCGGCACCAGCTGTCTGAGGCCGAGATGGGGAGACGGATGGTCTGGCCCAGGGCCGGGCGTAGCCAGGTGTGTGGGGAGCCCCCCCCATACAACCTGGGGCCCCTGCTGGTAGGAATGGTGCTGTTCACCCTGACCGCCGGCCGCCCCTGTGAATGGGGCTCACGTGACCAGAGAACGGGTTTCCAGATCTTTCCAGCGGCCCCTAGCACCCTCTCCCTTCTCTTTGCTGTGCTGCCCCCTGGGCTGGTGGCACTGGGTGTGTCTCCGGCCTGGAGGATCCTTGCCCCCTCTGCCCACTGCCCAGCCCTGGGCTCCTCCAGGCCTGCGCCGCTGCCCAGTGCCCACCTGTGGACTTTGCAGAACTAAGGGGGCCTCTGCTGCCTGTGGGAGGGTGGTGGGTAGCTGCTCTTTGATGATATGCCCCTGGGTTTTAAGTGTGAATTCATCATTTACAACAGCACTGTGACATAATGGGAACATGAATTATTTGTATGCTTTTCAAATTGTACTTCGATGACCCTGTTTCCCCGGCTCCGTGCATGAAAGTGCCCCAATGAACATGATTATCCTCCTTAATCCACACCCTGGGGCTGACTCAGCCTGCGCTGGACACCCACCGGTGTCCTGAGCGGACGGGTCACTGAGGAGCATTTCAGAGCGGCTGCAGCCCTGTGTGACCCCCCACCCCCCCCCTTGCCGTGCAGCTGACCGGCACACGTGTGTGTGTGCACGTGTGCACACTATGCAGACACGTGTGCGCACAAGTGTCCTCGGTTTGGAGCAGGGGCAGTTCCAAGCTGGGAGGCGAGCGTCCCAGCTCCATTTGCCTTTCTGGCTTCCTGCATGTGGTCCTCTGGCTGCTGTCTTCAGAGCTGGTTCTCGTGGGGATGGGTCTTATTCCCGACCCTGTGCTGGGAAGAGGGGGTCGCTTCTCTCCACCACCAGCTCCTCCTGCTAGAGAGGGGAGAGGAAATGGGTGGGGGGCAGTCTGGACTCACCGCCCAGAGTGGACAGGTCTGCTGAACACAGCTCCTCCCAGGGGCTGGGAGGGGTTCTGGGGAGCGCAGCTCAAGGCCAGCATTTCCTTCCGGGCGGGGGCTGCAGGGAGGAGGGCGCAGCGGGCTCCAGTGGCCCCTGCAACCCAGAGGGACCAGGGCCCAGCCTTCCTGGCCCCCCTGCTCCAGGAAGGTGCCGGCAACCGGGGCGACGGCTGCAGGGCCTGCCTGGGGGCAGATCAGCCGCCCTGGTCTTGACCTCAGGGACACGACCTGAGGGAACAACCTCTAGAAGGACCTTCTCAAGGAGACCTGGCCCTCTGTTGAATGATGAGCGAGTGAATGAACAGGACTGTCCTATCTCAGCCCTTTCGAGACAGAACATCACAGATCTGGTGGCCCATAAACAGCAAACATCTGCATCTCCCGGAAAGTGGAAGTGCTAGTCACTCAGTCGTGTCCGACTCTGTGACCCCGTGGGCTGTAGGCCACCAGGCTCCTCTGTTCATGGGATTTTCTAGGCAAGAATACTGGAGTGGGTAGCTATTCCCTTCTCCAGGGGATCTTCCTGTCTGTTTCTCCTTGTTGGGGCTGGAAGTCCAAGGTCCCGGGGCCAGCAGAGTGGGTATCTGGCAAGGGCAGCGTCCAGGATCCCAGACACCATGGAAAGGGTGGAAAGGGCATGTGCTCTCTGGGTCTTCATCTATAATCCCATTCTTGAGGGTGGGGCTCCCCAAAGCCCCCACCTCCTAATACCTTCTCCTGGAGTCTAGAATTTAACATGTAAAGTAGGGGACAGGCACACACTCACCATAGATGCCCCGTGTCCCTGGGGCTGGCACTCAGTAGTCCCTCCACTTTCTTAATGACTGTGTCCAGGGTCATTCAAGGCCTCCGTCAGCTGGGTCTCAGGGTCGGGAGGTCTCCCACCAGAAGTGCCCATGGGCATGGGTGCTTGACTTTTGCTGAGTTATCCCTGGAAAATCAGCCCCAGTCTTTAGGACCTGGCCCCCGGAAGTCCTTCTGCTCGTCTCACCTGCATGTCTCTAGCTGCAGCTGTCAAAACCTTTGCCAAGTCCTGTCTGCATCCTGTCTGTCTCCTCCCTGGGGAACCTGTGCCCAGCTCTCTCCTGCATCCCCCAGAGGCACTGACTGTCCCCTACGCTGCCATATCCACCCTGCCCAGACCCTACTATCCCTCCTGGGAGAAGGTGAGTCACGTGGCTGCCTGGCCCCTTGGCCTTCTCAGGAGCAGGCAGAAGCAGCTGCTTAACAGCTGCACTAGATGTTGGAGGGAAATTTAGGACAAAAGAGGAAGCAGATTGAGCATCCAATTTAAACCGAGGGGAGGTATCCAGAAACCAAAACTGCGCTGCCCTAATTCACGTGCAGAGCGAGCCACGGGTTTGCAGCCTCTGACAAGAAACCGAAAGGCTCACCCAGTTTCCTTCTGTGCAAGGGATCCAAACTTGCCCGACAGGCGCCTGCAGATGGCCCCAGCCTCAGCACTGCAGGCCCCTCGTGCTAACCAGTGTGTCTGCCCTGCAGGGCAGGCTGAGGCCAGGAGGGGTGGGTCAGGAGTCAGAAGCGCAGACAGCTACCCCAGGCCAGCTTCAGCCCAAGGCCACGCGGGGCCTGGGAGACGGCGCCTCACACCCCAGCGGTGGGTGTGCTCTCGGACCCAGCTCCCAGCTGGAGAAGGTGCTTCAGTGGACGTGGGGGCTGCCCCCAGTGAAGGGCTTCTGGGAGGGGTCTGGGGCCAAGGGAGTAAGCCTCAATCCCAGAGCTGCTCTCATCAACCATCAACCCCCACGAATGAGGCCCCGCCCTCGGCGAAACCGCTCGTTGGCTGTGGGGTGGGCGGCAGGGGTGAGGGGTTGATCTGTATGAGAGCGTGCGGGCAGGGATGGGCCTCAGGCCCCCTTCCCCCTGGGCACCCAGCCCCGAGCTCAGGAGCCTCCAGTTCCCGAAGCCAGTGCGTGCCTGGGTCGGGAGCCAGGAGTGGGAGCCCAAAGGGGCAGGCGTTCCAGCCTGGTGCCTGAGGTGAAGGAACACCAGGAAATCAACACGCTCTGCCAGGGTTTGGAAGGGAAGTGGATTCTGTGATAAAAGGTCCTGCACCCAGCACCTGTTCAGTCCTCCAGCTGCAAGCAACGTGCCCGGGGCAGGATCCCTCCCTGGTGGAGACGAAAGACAGGGCAGCCTGGTCGGCCATCAGGAAGAGAGACGCCATCTCCAGGTGTCGGGGCCTGCTGCCGCCCGCCCAGAGGCAGGTGAACCCCCACCCAGGAGAAGCCCGTGGCCCACTCAGGTGTGTGGGGGTGGTGAGAGGAGCACGGCAGTTCCCCTGTGGACACGGGGCGCAGCAGCCACGCCCTGCACCCTCAACCTCCACCTGCTTGTGGCACCCACAGTCAGTCCGGCTCCTCCCTCCCCGACGCCCCTCTCATCGCTTATTGTTCAGTTGTTAAGTCCGACTCTCTGTGACCCCAGGGACTGCAGCACGCCAGGCTTCCCTGTCCTCCACTATCTCCCGGAGTTTGCTCAAACTCATGTCTATTGAGTTGGTGATGCCATCCAACCATCTCATCCTCTGTCGTCCCCTTCTCCTCCCACCTTTAATCTTCTCCACCATCAGGGTTTTTTTCTTTTCCAATGAGTCGGCCCTTCGCATCAGGTGGCCAAAGTGTTGGAGTTTCAGCTTCAGCATCAGTCCTTCCAATGAACATTCAGAACTGATTTGTTTTAGGACTGACTGGTTTGACCTCCCTGCTGCCCAAGGGATTCTCAAGAGTCTTCTCCAGCACCACAGTTCAAACCCTCCCATAGTTTGCAGGCACCTAATTCCCTGGATGGGCTCTTCCTGCACAGAAGTGCCCAGAGGACCTGGTCCTGGACCCGGAGATCCCCAGCCCTGAGGTGGGAGCCCCTTGGTGAGGGTTGGCCTCCAGAGGCAATGGGACCGTGGATGGATGGGGACATAGATGTTAGCACAAAGCCCAGGCCTGAACTAAGGCCCACCCCATCCCTCCCGGCTGGATGCCTCGCTGGGGCAGCCTGGATCTGAGCCACCAGGTCCCTGCTCAGAACTTCCAGGCAAAAGAAAGATGGCCACGGCCAGCAGGGACCGGGGCTGCAGCACCAAAGGGCAGGGCTGGATTCGGTCCGCACTGCCACCCCAGAGCCCCGGGTGTGGACTGCTGGAGCCACGGTGGGGTATTAGGAGCCTAGTGAAACAACCGCACTGGGGGTGGGGGGTCTCCTCTGTGGCCGGAGACGGCCATGTGGTCTTCATCTGTTATCAAACCTAGCGACTCCCTATGGAGAAGGTGAGGGTGCCCTTGGGGAGGCCCAGGAGGTGCCAGGCCCACCTGCAGCCCTAGGCAGGGGAGTGACGGTCCAGCAGGGCTGGAGGCCAAGGGGGCAGAGGGAACACACCACTCGTCCCCCAAGGAGGCCCTGGCCTGGGGCAGCCCCCGGGGAGCTGGCCAGGTGAGGGCTGATGCCTGAGCTCCCGGGGTGTGAACCCCGCCACTGCCGCGTGGGCAGGGCTCTGCTGACGGCCGCGCCCTGCGGGCCTCCCTTGGGTCACCGTGTGGACCCCACCACCCCTGCGGAAGGGATGGTCTTTAGTTCTGGGTGCCGTGGACCCCAGGCACCTGTTGCTCCTCGCAGGACCAGACCCGGGTCTGAGTCTGTGGGGTCCTTCCTGCTGGCCTCAGTGGGGGCCCCTGGGCTGTGAGCTGCTGCCCTGCATGCAGACCCCAGATTCGGTGTCCCTGCCTGTGCATCTCTTGAGCTGCCAGAGCATCTCCTCACCACCCCCCCACATCCATCCCCAGGGTCCCCCAGGCCCCCAGCTGGCAGGGCCTGCGAGTCTCAGGCAGGAGCCTGGGTCCTGCAGGCAGAGCGCAGGCCGGTCCGGGCCCGAGGACACTCCCCGAAGATCCCAGTGTGGACCAGCGCACCGGTCACCTGGGGATCTGCACTCTGCAAGTCGTGCCTCAGAGCCTGGGGGTGGGTCAGAGTGGGTGGTGTGGAGCGTAAGGGTCCGGGGATGGCATTGTGGCTCGGGGGAGCCACTGGAAGGCTTTTGGAGGAGGACAGAGGGTCAGCTGTGTGGCCAGATGCCGAGAGGGGAGGACGAGACCAGGACAGACCGTGTGACCGCTGCTGACAGCGAGCCTGCTACCCCCGAGCCTCTAACCCCAGCCGAGTCTGGTCTGACTCCCCAGGGCCTTGACCCTGGAGCAGCAAGTGCCACTTGTCATTTCCCCGGGGGGCCTGATCCCCCAAACTGTGCTCCCACAGCCCCGTCTGAGGAAACGGCCCTCATGGACCACCATCCTAGCGACAGTTCGAATGCTGCATCACTGACCCTTTCATCCTTTGGGCTCCCCATCCTGACCCAGTCCATGCCCCTCAGCCTTCCCTGGGCCCCAGGAGAGGCCCCAGCTGTCTAACAGAACTTTCTCCTCTTCACCTCCACCTGGGTCAGAACAAGGCAGCCCTGGCCCCGCCCCTTGCCACGGGCCCCGCCCCTTGCCACAGGCCCCACCCCCGAGCCTGCTCCTCCTGGCTCCAGGGTCCTCCTGGCTCCAGGGTCCCTGCTCCCTCAGCCCTGCCCACCTGCCTCCTCTTCAGCCCTAGGTCTCCTCTTGGCCAACAGCCTCCTCCTCTCAGTGCCCGGCATTACTTCGTTTTTCCTTGCAGAAAATATGAATAACATAAAATCCACCATCTTAATCTTTTATTTGTGGTTGGCTGTTCTGGGTCTTTGTCGCTGCACAGGCTTTCTCTAGTTGCAGCAAGTGGGCTCAGCTGGTAAAAGAAAAAATCCGCCTGCAAAGCAGGAGACCCCAGTTCGATTCCTGGGTCAGGAAGATCCCCTGGAGAAGGGCATGGCAACCCACAACGGCCGTTCATGGGCTTCCCTGGTGGCTCAGATGGTAAAAAATCCGCCTGCATTGCAGGTGACCTGGGTTCGATCCCTGGGTTGGGAAGATCCCCTGGAGGAGGGCATGGCAACCCACTCCAGTTTTCTTGCCTGGAGAATCCCCGTGGACAGAAGAGCCCAGTGGGCTACAGTCCATAGGGCCGCAGAGTCGGACACGCCTGAGCGACTAAGCACAGCGCAGCGTGCCGGGTCTCTGTCGCCGCACGGGCTTTCTCCAGCTGCAGCAAGCGGGGATTACCCTTTGCTGCGGTGCCCGGGCGTCTGGCCGCGGTGGCTTCTCTTGTTGCAGAGCGCAAGCTCTAGGGCACCTGGGCTCAGTAGCTGTGGTGCACAGGCTTAGTTGCCCCGTGGCACGTGGGATCTTCCCAGACCAGAGATTGAACCCGTGTCCCCCACATTGGCAGGGGGACTCTTATCCACTGGACCACCAGGGGAGCCCCATCTTAACAAAAACACAGGGCAAGGGCATCAAGCACACTCACGTCACTGTGCAAGCATCAGCACGCCCATCTCCAGGAAGCTGCCGCCTTCCCAGCCGCCCCTCTGTCCCCACTGGTTGCTCACGCCCCTCCTCCAGCACCAGGCCCTCCCCTTCTATTTTCTGTCTGTGCGTTTGGCTCCTGGAGGGACCTCCTGTAAGTGGACCTTACCGGGTTTGTCCTGCTGTCTTGGGCTCATTTCACCAAGCACAACGTCCTCCAGGCTCATCCACGCTGCAGCCTGTGTCAGAATTTCCTTCCTTTTTAAGGCTGAACAGCATACCGTTGAACGTGTTCACTACATACTGTTCAACCCTTTGCGGACACCTGGGCTGTTTTGAGGTGTGACTGTTATGAACAGGTGCACACATTTCTGGTAGACCCCGTTTTCAGTTCTTTGAAGTGTGCACCCAGGAGTGCGATTGCTGGATCGCACGGCAGCTCTATGTTTAATATTTTGATGGACAGCACACTGTTCTCCACGGCGCCTCACCATTTACATTTCTACCAGCATTGCACGAGGGTTCCAATTTCCCCACATCCTCCACAGCACTGGTTATTCCCTGTTTTTCATTTTGTTTTGGTTATATTCTTCTCATCATCGTAAGGGATGAAGTGGTATCTCCTTGTGTGCATGGCACTTTTCAGTCCGTGATTTTTTTTGTAACCATCTGTCTGGGACATAAGCCCCAGGGGAGCAGCCCTGGCCTGTCGTGTTCTCCATTGACCTCCGGGGCGGAGTCCCAGGCCTGGCACAGAGCAGGACTTCCAGGAGGACCTGATGTCTGTAGGCGAGCGTGCTGCCTGCTCCCCCTGCCGAGCATGGGGACCGCCTTACCTGCAGACTCCCCAGGCTGCTGCAGCCTCTGTCCGCAGTCCCCGCTTCTGAGCAAGACCTGTCTCCTCTTCATGGGGCTTGATTAAACCATCTGCTCATAAGTGTAGAGCTCAGTCGTATGTGAGCCAAAAGGAGGGGCCCAGCAGTGTGAGAGCCAGCGTGGGGAGGGGTCAGGATGGCTTCCCTGAGGGCCCTAGTGGACGACCTTGGGCTGAAGGGTGAACCAACCAGAGCTCACTTGCCAGCACAGAAGAGGAGGTTTCCCAGGCAGGGGAATAGCAGGTGCAAAGGCCCTGTGGCAGTGGGGGCGGGGGACGTGGCCAGCACAGACAGGCAGCTTGCGTGGGTGGGGAGAGGACTGAGGCCAGCCGCTCAGGCCTGGCGGGATGTCACTGAGTGAGGCCCTGCCAGCCCTTCTGGGCACACCACCCACTCCTCCCCCACGCCACCCGCCCCTGCCCCACTCCACCTGTCTTTCCCCTACTCACTGCACCTCGCCCTTGGGCATCACCCTAGTCCCCAGCTCGCATGGCTACAGGATGGCCAGGCTTTCCCATCAGATGCTCAGAAGTTTCATAGTCCCCCCAACATGGGGTCCAGCTGCCACTCACAGCAGAACATGGGCTGGCTGGAGGGCTGGAGCCCGCCGTCTGTCCCCAGATTCACTGCAGGACAAGCTTGATCCTGGGTCTGGGGTAGGGGGACGCCCCCTGGGCAGGCCTTGCAGGGGGTGACGGGCACCTGCCATGCAGAGCCAGGTGCCACTGGGCCCTGCAGGTCATGGTGGGCTTCGGAGCAAGCTCAGCCACAACCCCAGAAAGAGTCGGAAGTGCCCACTCGAGTGTTCCGTGGCCCAGCATGACCCTTGAGATGATCGAGAGGTCATCTGGAGGGCGGAGGGGTGGCCCTTCCCTGGGGGGAGGGTGTCTCGCTAATTCTCCGGTGAGAATACCGCCACGAAAATAGCAGTGGCAGTGGGAGGAGGCAGCCAAGGGACCAGGAGGGTCTTGTCTCCAGGTGGCTGCCAGCCCCTTTGTGGGAGGATCTGGGGTGGGTGGACCTTGCAGACTCATCTCCCCACCATCCTGCCCAGTGCCCGGAAGCTGCAGGCAGTGCACCCTGATAGGCAAAGGGGAACTCCAGGCTCGGCCAGGAACAAAGGCAGAGGTAGTCTCATTGGAGGGCAGGCTGGGGCCTCCTGGGAGAGGTGCCAGCCCGGAGGGCCCGTGCTGGGCTTTGGCTAGAGGGTGGCCTGGGCCCTGGGTGGCCGGGGAGGTGCCTGCCCATTGTCCTAGGCTGTCGTCGCCCAGAGAGGCCGTGACAGTGAGCAGCCCCCTGCTGCTCTCCAGGCCTGGGCGGGAGCCACCCTGGGGGGCTGGCAGACTTCCCAGGGGGTGGGGGACGTGTCGGGTAGGCCGTAGGATTGGGAGGGGACTGTTCCAGTATTAAAAGTGGGGGTGAACTCAATGAACCCCGAGCTGGGGACAAGGTGGGCATAAACCAGCTAAACTGGAAGGCCTGACTTCTGCGGGTCTGGGGGAGGGTGGGGACCCTGCTCAAAGCCGGCCTGCGAGTGGCTGGCCTGGTTGGCACGGAGCGGGGGCCTAACAAAGAGGCACTTGTGGACTGCTGGCACGCGGCCGCTAACGGGGCAGCCAGGGCCCCGCTCAGAGCCGGAAAGGGAGCCGCGCGGCTGTCCTGACAGCCGCCTGGTCTACGGAGGGGTCTTTGCTGCCTGTGCCTCTGCTGGGAACACTGCTCTCAGAGTTGCAGGAAAACCCTCCACGGGCCCCTCCCCACGAAGGCCTGGGAAGCCCCTACGTGGGGGCAGCTTCCGAGGAGGGACTGGACAGGAAGTCAGGTGGCCCCCCTGCCACAGACCTGGAGGCTCCCCTGAGAAGGCACGCACTGGCCGTGCCAGCCTGGGCTCCTCCGTGTCCTGCTGGCAAAGGTCAGGCAGGAGGCAGACAGACCTTTCTCTGCTCCCCGCCCAGCCCGGACCGGGCGCTGTCACGGCTGCAGCTCCCACGCAAGGCAGCCGGCAGGACCTGCTGCCTCTCTGCTGATCACGATGCTGGAGTCTGTTCCCAGCCACGGGTCCGACCTGGTGTCCCCCCTGCTGCTTCCCTTCCTGCTGACTGGGTGCCCTGGACCCTCCGAGGACAGGAAAGCGGCACCAAGAACTCAGGCAGGTGGGGGGGCGGTGTCCAGTCCCTCGTCAGCAAGCACATAGCATCCCTCAGGCTCCCACACCCCACAGATGGCCATGGGCATCCGGTCTGTGCCGGGTACCCCGCAGGTCAGGGCCAGGGCCGTGGACAAGACAGGGAGCCTGTGCCCCAAAGGGGAGACAGGGGCTCTGAACCTCAGAGTGGATTCATACAAGGTCGGGTCAGGGAGAGCTGGCTGGCAAAGGCCCAAATGGCTGTTTCATACAGGAGGGTCAGGAGGGCCCATGGTCCAGGGACATCCGGGCAGAGACCCAAAAGGAGCCGTAGGTCAAGCCTCAGAGACGCTGGGGGAAGAAGGTCCAGGCAGTGGGGACAGCAGGTGCAAAGGCCCTGGGGAAGGAGGGCGCCAACGTGAGGAAGCCCCATGCAGGAGCCAGTGTGGCTGGAACCCGAGTGCGGCCGAGTGGAGGGGGCGTGGGTGAGGAGCCCGGTCCCAGCCACTGCAAGGACTGAGGCTTGCATTCTGAGTGAGAAGTGAGATGGGGGCGCAGAGGGAGCTGAGTAGGGGGGCGCCGTGATCTGACATGTATAGAAGCATCTCTGTGCTGTCATGTGGAGGCAGGGGCTCAAGGGATGGATGGGGGGACCGGAAAGGGGCTCGAGGGGGTGGGCAGGGGGGCCAAGCAGGGGCTCGAGGGGCCAGGCAGGGGGCTGCTGCAGGGACCTGACGCGGGGGTGGGTGGAGAGGGGAGTAGACGGGGGGTGGGGGGCGCGGGGTAGACGTAGGGTGGGGAGCTGGAGCAGGAGGGGTGGGTTGGAGCCCTGACACAGCCTGGCGGCAGAGCCGTAAGCACTGGGGTGTGAGGAGGGTGGGACGGGGATTCTGTGCTGGGCCTAGGCTCTGGACAGATGGAGCTTCCGGAAGGAAGCGCTGCCACATGCTGAGGTGGGGGGGACCGGGCACAGAGATGGGCACGGTCAGTCTGCATCACACGGAGACGTCCATCGGCCACCCGAGGGGACAGGGCAGGGAGGTGCCTGGCTAAGTCAGTCTCGGGCTTGGTGTGCTTGATGGACCTTAATCTTTGAGATGAGCCTCAATGGAGGACGTGGGCCTCTTCCCAGAGCTGATGTGGCAATGTCTGCAGATCCGCCCATTAGTATTGGCTTTCAGGGGTCTCCAGGGTGGGGAGCCCCAGGCTGCATGGGGCCCAGGACAACAGCAGAGTGGGCGGAGGCCTCAGCTAACTGGGCTGGACTCGGGGAGCACCAAGGGGAGAGGCGTCGGTGCTCCCACCACGGGAGCCGGCTCCACCCCGCTGCCCAGCATTCGGCCACCTTCAGGACCACCGGAGCAGCACCTGGCCGGCTCCCAAACACGTCCACTGTCCAGGGAAGGACAGATAGCAGACAAGCCTTGCCCCCTAGTGCGCCCAGAGCCCCCACCCCTGACACCCTCTCATCAGTCTGTCTGTAGGGTCACCTCTGTGACTATTCTCTCTCCCTAGCCTGACACTCTCTGGATAAAAGGCGGGAAGTGAAGCTATAGACCCAGAAAGCTCAGGATGGGAGGCCAGGCCAGGCCTCCCTGAGCTGAGAAACCCCTTGCTGGCATCTCAGACGGACTGCGGTGCTAATCAGATCCCTCACGAGGGGACTGCAGCTGCCCAGCCTGCATATCAGCCAGCACAGTTTGACCCTTCTTAACGTCTATGAGTCCTAGTGATCAGACAGAGGGACCACACTCCGCTCTGCCTGCTGGGGGACCGGGAGTGAGGAGGAATCCCAGGCTGGCTACATTTTCTTCCTAAGCTGCCTTTTCCTCCTAAGTGAAACAGGAACAGAGAACCAACTTGATGGAACTGCTGTGAAAATCGAGTTAGACAACTTGCAGGGCGTGTAGCACAGGCCTGGATTCTCACAGGTGTTCAGCTGTAGTGTTTAAAACGTGCAGGTGTGGTTTGCACACACACCCCCCCCCAACAACATGCACACAGAAGTTGCACCGAAGCCGCTCCTCAGCCCTGGAGACAGGCTTGTGGGTTATCTGTTGTCTTCTAAAAACTTTTCAATATTTTCCAAATGTCTTTTGTTAAAGAAGAATCTCTTTCATGTTTAGAAAACACAAGTGATTAAAAACAACTGGAATGTTCGAAGGTGTGACCAGCTCCCCAAGTGAGTGCATGAAACAGCCAGCACCCCACCCCATCTTCACCTGGCGCCCGTGACGTGGCCACATCTGTAGACCCCATCCACACGGCGACCCGCGCCACCGGCACGAGGTGGGGGGCTTTGGAGCCTTGTGGATGGCTTTTCGCATCCTGACCCCTTGCCTGAAAGTGGCTAGGGAGGTCCCTCTGGGCTCAGAGGTGTCTGCAGAAGCCCCAGTTTCCCAGGGCCCTGGGGCGTTTGCACAGCCGAGGTTCTAATAACACTGAGGAGCCAGTGGCAAGCTGGGGCTGCAAAGCTGCTCTAGGCCAGGGCATGGCTTCCCTCCCCTGCGGTACCCCACCCCCACCCCCACCCCCACCCCAGCCTCCACCGGTCCTGTGCTGAGCAGGAGGCAGTTACCTGTAAGGACCACATGCCAAGCCACGTGACTGTGTCTCCAACTGATAAGAGTCCCCTCAGGACAGTCAGACTGCCCTGCAGGCATGTGCTGGGCTGGGAGGATGTGGGGCCTGGGACAAGCTTAGGTCTAAGTGGGGCTCTGGGGGTGTACCCAGAGCATCCTTAAGGCTTCATACCCATCCCCCCCTGAGGCAAGGCAGGAGTGAGCTGGTGGGGGGAGGCTTTCTCTGCTGACCTCGAGATGGGGTCGCGGGTCAGTCCATGACCAAAGTCAAGGACTTATGAGACTGGGGACAGGAGTACTCAGACCAGCTTCTGACCACTGTCCTAGGAATGACCTTGGCTAACTGTCCTGCAGGGCTTTAGCCCCAGCCTCTGACCCCCAAGGGACCCAGAAGGTACTCTGGGGGTGAAAGTGAAGGTGGGAACCCTGTTCTTCACACCAAGCCCCTCCTCCCAGTGACCCTCTGCTCAGGACCACTGACCCGGTGCCGCCCCATTTTCCTGCAAGGACCCCGCGGCGCTGAGCGAGCCAGGTCTCTGGCCTAGCAGGGCTACCGCAGCCTGTCCTGACCCCAGGCCTCAGGTTAGTGTGGGGGCGACTGAGGGGGACTTTTGAGGGTCCTTTCCGGTTTGTAGCTGATTTTATTTGTCCGCCCTTGTTTTAAAACATCACCTCTGTCCACGGGAGGGGGGCCTCGAGCAAAAAACCGGGAGCCGCTGGGGTCGGGAGGAGTCACTAACAGCCAGTGCGCCCAGATCACGCCGGGCCTGAAAGCAGACCCGGCCGCCTTCACGCAGCTAGCCGTTACCCGGCTCAGCGCCGGAGGCGCCGGCCACCGCCGCTTCTTCCGCAGCCCCGCTCTCCGGCCTCCGGGCGTCCGTAGCAGCCAAGGCCGCGCACCTGCTCCCGCCGGCGGCCCCACACAGCGCGGCATCCCGGTGCTGGCGCGGCCGCCGCGGGGAGGGGGCGCCCCAGGACCGGGGGTTCCACACCTCCAGAGTGTGTGGGTCAGCGCCCCGGTCCTGCCCGCGTCCGGCCCCGGCTTCTGGCCCCGCGCAGGGTCCCACGCCAGGAGTCGGGGAGGAGGCGCGCGGAGGGGGCGCGGACCGGCCGTCCCCCGCCCCGGGACCCGCACCCGCTCCGTCCTCGCCCCTTCCCGGGCGCCCACCTGGCGCGGGGCGGCGCGCCCCGGGGCGGCGAGTGCGCGCACGCGGTCGGCGCGCTGTCCCTTTAAACGGCCCGCGGCGCCTCCCCCGCGCGCCCCGCCCGCCGCGGTGCGGCCCGGTGCTGGGCGCGGCCGGAGAAAGTCCATGTGAGCCGGAGCGCCGGGCCGCCGGAGCACTTCCTGCCGCAGGCCGGACCGGGCCGGCGCCCGCAGGTACCCCAACTTCGCGCCGCCCGCGGGCCCCGCCGCCGCACTTCCCGCTAACTCCGCGGCGCGCCCGCCCTCGCCTGCCGCAGTGCCCAAGTTCGCGCCGCGCGCCGCCCGCCGAGCTGGCCGGCGGCGCCCGGGCCTGGGGAGGCGCTCGCCCCGGCCGGGCCGCACCCCGCCCGCCCCGCCGAGCGGGGACCCGGGCTCTGGGCGTCTCCTCTCCCGCCGGGCTTCTCGGGACACTCGGCCTCCCCCGACCGGACGGACGGATCTCAGCCCTTCGGGGCGGAGAATGCGCGCGAGCTCGGCGGGGGGATACGGCCCTGGGGACACGCCCCTCCCTCCGGGGCCGGGGTCCGAGGCCGGCCGCGCGGCTGCGCATCAGCCCGCCCTGCGTCTCCCTTCCCCGCCTCCCCAGTCCCACTGGATCCCCCCGCCCTTCGGGGCATCACTGCCCTCTGGGCGCCCTCGTGCACCCCCTACCTGGGAGAGCCTGGGGGACGGCTGCACTGGGGCGGGGGATCCCACCTGTCTCGCTGCGTTTCCTGCGGTGCTGAGGTCTTGGGGCCCCGGAGCCCCTTCTCCAAGAAGCTCAGAGGTGAGCTCTGAGCTTGCTGCCCTTCCCCACCCCCGCCAGGGCCGGGCGCGGGGCCGGGGCGGGGGGTGGAGGGGGGGCATACTCAAGCCCTTCGGACGTCGACCTGGTTGGGGGGGGGGGTGGTCATGAGGTCAGAGGTCACCTCCGGGTCTCCTCTTCCGGGCTTCTCAGAAGTTTGGTCTTGGCGCTTTTGATGGCCAGCTCTCTGCTGGTGGCCCTTAAACCTGTGGATTTGCGGTGGGTCGGTCCTGGATCTGGGCAGATGCCCACTATGATGGAATCTTCCTCCTTCTCCAGACCTGGGTCTGAAAGGTTTTGCCCACGGGAGCAGTTGGGCTCTTTCTTTCTGGTGGTTTTTCTGAGGACCGGTTGGGCACCCAGCTGTGAGTCCCCTGGCCATAGGTTCTAGCTGAGCCTGTCCTGTGTGTCGGTGGGGGGTGGGGGCGGGCTGGGGGTGGAGGGGAAACAGGCTGTATGGGCTGGCCATCTGGCAGAGCTGGTCTTCTGAGCACTCTGAACACACACCGAGCTGTGCTCGCTGGGTCTGGTCTGGTCTGGTCTGGTCTGATCTGGGTCTCTCCAGGTCTCCACTTCCCCACCTTCCCCTCCTCTTCCCCGTTGAACTCCGGGCCCCTCTAACCCCCCCCCCCCCCGCCCCGCCCCATCCCGTTGACAAAGGATGTGGGTCTGGTATTCAGCACAGGTGCTTCTCAGCACTCCATGCGGAGTGTCGTCTAAGCCCCCCTAGGACCCTAGCGGAGGCGTCTCTGAGGATCGGCTCCATTTTAGAGAGGAGGAGTGAAGGGTCAGCAGCCAGCACTGCCATCCACCTTCCAACACTCCCGTTCCCCTCCTCCCCGTGGCCCTCTGTGGTGCCCACCCCTCCCAGGAGGCCCACTGGCATCCTCCTGTTGGTCATGCCACCGTTGGGTGGCACCTCGGCTGGAGCCTGAGTGAAGGAGCTGGGAGGGGCGAGGCCTAGGGTGGCTGGCCCCCGCTGCTTCGGTGAGCTGGTGGGAAGGGGCACCGAAGGGGGACCATGTCACTTCTCTGCTCGCAGTGGCAGAGGTGGGTGCTCGGTGGTCACACCTGGCGGGGTGGGCGCCGGCTGTGGCACCTGATAGGCCGCTGACTCCGAGCCGGCTCCGTCTGGCCCCTGCTCTGCAGCCGTTCGAGGCGCCTGCAGAATCTTGGCCCAGGAGAAAACGCTTGTGTGTTTTCTGACGGTGACACCAGCCACCCTGGCTGCCCGGGAGTGCCTCTGGGTTCCTTGTCAGGGACGTGGTGGGGCGCTCAGAGGGGCCTTTCCCGGGAGGTGGGCTCGTGGGTGACTTTTTACACAACCCTTAAAGCGTCCCTCTGTTTTCCAACTGAAACGTGAGCTGCATTATTCATGGAAGACAGACAGTGGTGATGGCAAGTGCTGAGCTGGCATTCGCAGCCGGGGCTCCTCTGGCACCTCTGCCTCTAGCTAGGGCTCTGCAGGCCTGACTTGCGGCCTGGGCCAGGGTGGGCCTGGTACCCCTTCCGGGACAGAAGGTAGGCACTGTGACTTCGACCCTTTCAAGGGTGTTCCCAGGGCTCCACCCCACGCCCCTCCTCTGAGCACTGTGCTCTCTGGAATGTAGAGCCTGAGCCTGAGCGGGCTGCAGCAGACGGGGTCTCCCTCCTGGCCCTGGGGCCTCCTGGTGCGGCCCCCGGCACTCACCATCCGTACAGCGGGAAGCCTCAGCCACCTGAGGCCTCATTCCTTCCACCTGGGGATGCGAGCCCGGCCCCCACAGCCCATCTGCCCCCTTCCGTGTCACCCTGTCCTGTCTCGCCTGGGCTCTGCTCCAGCCTGGTTCCCCCCGCCCCCGCCACCCCGCCCCAAGTTCTCTTGTCCTGCTGGGGTGTGGGGGTCGGGTGAGCCCCCTAGCTGGGGGCAGCGTGGTGAACGTCTGCTGAGCCCTTTGAGCATAAACTGCAGCCCAGATGACAGCCCCTAGCTCCCAATTCTCCAGCCTGGTTCTCCCAAGACCCAGTGCCTCCTGCAGACCCCCCAGTACAGGCACACTTGGGAGCTTGACCCAGGCTGGGTTCTTGGGATAAGACAAGCTGCCTTCCAGCTGAGGATCTGTCATGTTAGCTGACTGGGGCCTGGCTCCTTCGCGCGGCCAGGGTCCCCAAGGGACGCCCCAGGCCCAGGAACTTGGTCTTTAGGTCCAGTCTTTTGCTTGCGGTGTGGTAGAGTTGGGGGGCACTTCCCTGCACAGGGAGGGGGCCCTCGGTCCCTGGCTGGACCCAGAGATGTTTCTGGCTGTGGGCAGCCCCAGTTTGGGAGCTGGGAAAGTCTGGTTGGGCCTGGGGTCTGACTGGGGGCTGGGGAGGGGCTTCAGGGCCTCTCACTGGCCCCAGTCAGGCTGGCCTGCACGTGTGCAGGGAGTACTACTGACCACTCCGTGGTCTGGGCGCTGCCCCGGCTTCCGCCGGTGCCTCATCCGCGTCTGGCTCACTTTCCTGGACAGCCCCTTGGTCCTCCCCGAGGCGAGCCGTCTGGCCCTCGGGTACTTCCAGGTGGGGCCTGAATTTAGAATTAGAGCCAGCATCTCCATTCATGTCTGCACCCCAACTCAAGACACGAATGTCTCCTCACCCTGTACCCCTGGCTGTGGCCCATGTGTCCCCCACTGCCCTGCACCCCTCCTCACCCGGGCCCCCTCTCCGGGAAGTGTTCACTGCCACCCGCCCTGCCTCCCGAGCAGGCAGGGATCCTGGCGACCTCTGTTTCTCTTTTAGCAAATCCTTGCTCTCACCAGGCCTGGCTCTCAATGAGATCATTTGCAAAATATGCTTCCCGGCTGGCCGGGGCTCCACACTGTCACCTGCGGCTGCTCGGAGCTGAGAGCTAGGCTTCCTGTGCCCTGGCCTCTGGCCTTTGTCATTTAAAGTGCAGGTTTTGGAAGCAGGCGCCCCCCTCCCGTGGCCGAGGGTCTTGTGGGTGAGGATCTCAGCGGACCTCTGGCGGGGCAGGTGTGGAGCAAGCCGGGCTCCCTGGTGGCTGCCTTTGGGGTTGGCATCCTCAGAGCCCCCCCTGAGGACAAGGATGGTGGGGAGCACTCCCCCCTACCCGGTTTGGGAGCGAGTCTGAGCAGGAGGAAGTGAGAGGGGATCTGATGTGGCCCTGGGCTCTCCGGGGCTGCCCCCAACTTCCGCTGTGTGGACCTGAGTCCAGGCAAGGAGGCGCGTAGGAGCAGGACCTCTCGGGTCTCTCACTCAGTCCCCGGGTGTGTGACCTGGGGTGCGTCACTTGCCCTCTCTGAGCCCCGCCCAGGCCTGTGTGAAGTGATGCTACTGCTGGGAGACTGCAGGTGAGCAGGCCCAGCCTGGGGGCCGTCTGGAGATGCCCCCTCCCTAGAGCCAGCAGGGCGGGGGCAGGGGGGGTGGTTCATGCCCCTTTAAGGAAAGCCTGCTTCTCTGTTAGTGTCTGCGGGGAGGCTGGAGGAGGGTGGAGGCCTACTTTTCTCTAAGGTGTTGGTCTCTGTCCCATGGGGAGGAGAGGCTGGCTCCTCCGGGGCTTTGAAGGAATCTTCCCCCTCTCCCTCCCCCTTGGCCCTGGGCCCTGGCGTCCAGGAGGGCACATGGCCATGGATGGGCCCAAGCTCTCGGGGGGCCCCGCCCCACGCCTGCCTGTGAGCTGGGGGAAGCAGGCAGGGCCGGGGGCGGGAACCGCTGGGGCCCAAAAGTGCCCATATATAGTCACCGGGGTGAGCAGTGAGCCTGGCCAGTGGGGCTGCATCCCAGGCCCAGGGCTGGCCCGGCCCGCCAGGTCCAGCATCAGGCCCAGCCCCCCAGGTCCTTGAGGGTGGGCTGGCCCTGGAGCAGCAGGAGGAGGGGCTTATGCGCTGAGAGCAGCTGGATTTGGAGCAAAGCATCATATATAGCAGCAGGCACAGGCTTGGTGCTCTAGGAGTGTTTGTTGATTGACAGCAAAAGTCTCAGGGGCACTCAGTAGTCAGGGCCGAGTGTGTTTCCTGAGACACCACTTCTGAAAGTTGGAGGCTGTAACCTGGCTGCCCTCTTGGCCTGAGCCACCCAAGGGCCCCTGGCTGTGGGCTGTGGGCTGGGGGCGGGGTGCCCCCTTTTCCTTCTGGTGACACCCCCAGTTGTCCCTACCGCATCCTCATGGTACCAGGAGCTTCTGCTCTGATGGATGGCATTTTCCAGAAGATGTGCCCCCTCCCTGCCGCACCCCGCCCCCCACCTCCTGGACGCTGCCTGGAGTTCAGCTGGTGGGGAAGGGGCAGCGCTGCCCTCTGGCTGCTGGTGGTCTTTGCGGGAAGTCGGCTCCTGGACCCCTTGGGGCCAGCCCACCCTCACCCTCGGCATCTGTTTCGAGGTCTCTGCGCCAAGAAGGGGGAAGCAGCCCGCCTCTGCTGCATTCCGACTTTAGTGCTGTTAAAAAATCACAGTGTTAACACAGAATGCTCCTTTAATGTAGTTTCCATTGCACTGCTAAGCGCCTTTGTTAAATTTTGTACATTAATACTTTTTGTTGTTGTCAGCAGTTTTTTTTTTCTTTTTTGGGGGGGATATAAAGCCATTAGGGTGAGAGAAGATTAAAAAGATACATTACAATTAAAATGTTAATGAAATCTGCATCATACAACTTTTGAAACCCTTTAGGCATTAATCTTGCCTGTGTCATGTCCATTAACTTTGGCTATTCTTATTCCACACTGACCCCTGCTGAGAGATTTGTGCTATAATTGGATTTTTTTTTTCTTAATAAAAAAGAAAAGAAAGCTTTTAAGAAAATTGAGATTGAGTGGTGGCCCGGCTCCGGCATGTAGAGAAAGGGAGGGAAGGGTCTCCCTTTGGGGGTGGCCGTGGGCCCCTCCCAGGCCGTCAGCCCTCTTTCCTGCCCCATGGATGGCCAGCAGTTCTGGACACTCGGGCCCAGCCCCTGCTGCTCCCCCAGGGGACCCGGCGTGGCCATGTGCTCAGACCCGTGTCCTCACCAGGCCCAGCTCACCTGTGGCGGGAGGGTGTGCCGTGGCCGCAGTCATGGTGTGAGTGTCCAGGGCTCAAGGATCTCACCTTCCATGGGTGGGTCCCCAAGTCCGGGCGCTGGGTGAGTGACTGCAAGGGGGATGTTCCGGAAGGACCAATGGTTTTGGTTTTGAGTTTTCAGGATCCCTCATCCCCCAGGAGATGCGCGCCTGGAAGTCTGGTGTCCTGGGCACTGGGGGCTCCAGCATAAGGCAGGGCTAGAGTTGGGGGGCGGGAAGCTCCCCCACTGCCTATGCCCAGGGGAGCTGGGAGCCCCCCCCGGCCCCTGCCGAGAGTGGGCCCCCCCAGGTGCTCTGTGAACTTGTCTGCACAGACTCACCCTTGACCGTGGCTGGAGCCTGTGGTGGTTCCCGTCCAGATAGCACCCCTGACCGGGGTGAGGCTCAGGCCCGGTGGGGACATGGGCCTAGCCTGGGGCGCCTGGGTCTAGCCAGCCCTGAGCAGTAGATAGTCACAGCCGTGGCTCTGGGAAGCTGGTCAGGTGGTTGGCAGGGGGCTGCAACAGACAGATTTCGTGTCTGTGTGTTTTTGCAACACCTTTCTATAAAGGGAAACATAATTTAAAATATGATTACTTAGTGTTGTAACAGCCGCCTTAGCGCTCCACGCTATGCCGAGATCATTATCAGAGGCTGATATTAACTTGCAAAGAATATTATGCAAATTGCCCTCTGGCTCCTCCGGGAGCCATCCCCCCAGGATGGAGATGCGCGTGGGGAGCGGGTGGGGAGCGGGCAGGTCCCTTCCCGGGGTAGGGAGAGGCGACAGCCCGCATCCCGGGCCCCCTAGCCGTTGGTTTCCTGGCTGTGTCTGCGGACGCCGGGCAGGGCCTGTCCCCTTTCTCCATACCCGGCCTGGCTCCTTGTCTGGGGGGGGTACATGGAGGGGTGGGCAGGGTGAAGGTTGGATGCTCACGACCCCCAGGCTCACCCCCGGACTCTATGCTGTCTGTGCAGCGAGTGTTGTCTCTGTGTCAGGCTCTGGGTGGCACCTGGTGGCCTTCACGAAGTGGCCAGTTTGCCCAGTGGTTATGGTGGCCTGACTGGCTCTGGCAGCAGCTGGACCTGGGGACCCACGAACCCCAAGTGCTTGTCGCTCCTGAAGGGATTGGAGTCGCAGATGGGGCTCCCCCACCCCTGGGTGCAGGACCCCTTCCTGTCGCCTGACTCAGCACTGCACTTGGTGTTCCCCAGGGGCTCAGGGCAGCCCCCAGGGGAAGGCGGTGGGGGGCTTGGCGTGTGGCTCTGACCGTCCCCTCACACCTGCCCGCTCCTCGAGTCTGAAGGTGGCCCCCTGCCTTACCAGGGCCAGAGCATCCCCCCCGACTTTGTGAATGCTGCTGTGGGAGTTCCCTGTGGGGTCTCCCAGCTCCGGGAGGGCAGTGATGCTTGTTTGCCTGTGGAGAGGGCAGGTCGGAAGGGACGTGAGCCTCGTGGTCACCCTGGAGGGTAACGGGGGTCACTGGGTAGGGGGTAGGGTCACTTTCCTGGGCCCGGGTAGCAAATGATCATAAATTTGGGGGCTTAAAGCAACAGAGACTTACTCTCTCACAGTCTAGAGACACAGCGGCAGGATCAGGGAGCAGCCAGGGCTGGTTCCTCCTGCGGCTCTGGGGAGACTCCTTGCCTCTTCCAGAGCCGGGGGCGCTGACGATCCTTGGGCCTATGGACACATCCCTCCCATCTCAGGATCTTACTAATTATGCCAGCAAAGACCCTGTTTGCAGACAAGGTCACATTCTGAGATTCTGGATGGACCCTAGTCAACCAGTGTGGTAGGCTGGCTGCAGAAACCCTTTAGTGCCTAGAGGAAAGGGGAGGGTCTGGCCGGCCCAGTGGCTCAGTGTTGCGCTTGCCCAGGAGGGCGGGCGGGCGGGTGGCCGGACACACGGACAGTAGCCACCGCTCCTGTGAGCCGCTGGACGTCGGGTGGGAAGGGCCAGCACAATCAGACTAGGAAGTCTGGAAGGACCTTTGGTTCAGGAGCTAAGCCCTAGTCGAGGGCGGGAAATGGGGCCACCGATGGAGGAGGGTTTTCCTGAGACAGTGTCTACGGTTATGTAAGTTTGGGGACAGGAGGCAGAATTTGTGTTAATTGTCATAACCCAGTTTAGTCGGCCAGTCCTTGTCCCGGGAAGCGGCCTGGAAAGGAGAGGGAGGGAGGTCTCCATGGAGCCCTCGGGGCTGGACCCCGAGCTGCAGTGCAGACTCGGGCCCCTGAGACCCTCCCATCCCTTCTTCCTGCATCTCTTCCATCCCTTGGAAGAAAACCAAGGTCGTGAAGTGGGAGTGAAATAGTGGAGAAGTCAAGGCAGACAGGCAAAGTAAGAGCAGAGATGCCCTGAGGAGGTGGCCCTGGATGGGCCTAGAGGGGACCCTGGTGTCCAGGTGGTGGGGCTGGGACCTGGGACTTTGGGTCCAGATGAGCCCAGACCTCAGGGGCCCTGAGCTTCCTGGGCCTCGACCATGCCGTCAGGTGGCCGTGGAAGGCCTGGGAGTGGACACGCGATCCGGGGGCCTGTGGCAGGGCCTCAGCGCCTCTTCCTGCCTCCCTCTCCAAGTCCAGAGCCCCAGGCTTTGTTCCAGTGCGGGTGACCGCCTGGCCAGGTGAGGGCCTGGGAGGCTGGGAGGCTGCAGGCAGTTTGTGCTGGGCCTTTCGTGTGATTCCTGATAACCCAGGAAAGTGGGAAGTACCCCCCACCCCCTGCATCCATAGGCGTCGGCCCCCAGCTCTACTTGGGAGGTATCTGGGGGCTCCTGTCCCTTCCCCACCCCAGCCCCAGCTGCCTGGTGGGGGGGTGGGGGGCTTCTCTCCTGGGAGGACACGCTGCATGCTTCCTCAACTCAAGCTCAGAAGGAGGGTTCTGGCCACGGTCAGAGGTGCTCTTCTGAGGGGTTTTAGGCTGTCTGGCCAGGACCTGGGGTGGACCCTGGAGCATGGGGGCTCCCAGGACCGGGTGCCCCTTCTCTGGGGCGGGGGTGTGCTGACTTGGCCTCCCCCGGCCTCCTGGACCCGCTGTCCCTGTCTCAGGTCTGAGCGCGGTCGGGGAGGGCCCCCTTCCCCCACCCAGCACCGGCCGCAGAGGACACTGGTCCTGGTGACTCAGGAGGGGGTGGAGGGTGAACAGTATTAAAGTCACCAAGGAGCTGCACGTACTGAGCGCAGAACTGTTTCTGAGTCAGCGACCCCTGCTGCAGTGCGGCCCACTGAAACGAGCGTGGCCCGCCACCGCCTGGCCAAAGCCCCAGGGCCACTGCAGAGTCCCACCGGCCCCAGCCCTGACCCCTTTACAGCCAGAGGGTTTCTGTGAAATCGTGTTCCAGGCACCTGTCGGGTCTGCTTTTAAAATTTTAATTCAGAGCATTCTAGTTACTTATAGTAAAATCTGCCATCGTAACCACTCTCAGTGCACAGCTCGGGGGCATTAAGTCCGTTCACAGTGCTGTAACAACCATCACCACGTCCATTTCCAGAACTTTCTCATCCTCCCAAACTGACACTCAGTCCCCATCAAACACTCTCTCTCCCAGCCTCAGGCCCCACCGTCCACTTCCTGTCTCTGGGTTTGACTGCTCCGGGGCCTCACATGGGTGGAATTCAAACGGCCTTTGTCCTCTGCATCTGGCCTTTGGTCAGCATCATGTCCTCAAGGCTCATCTGTGGGGCCTGTGTCAGGACCCCCTTCCTTTTTAAAGCTGAGCGTGGTCCACTGTGCGGATGGCCCTCCCTGGGTTTATCCTTGGCCTCTCCGAGGACGCGTGGCTGTCTCCATGGTCTCCAGTTGTGAACGTGTGATCGCCGGTGTGCTCGTGTCCGTCCGAGCCTTGCTGTGTCTCTCACGCTCCTTTGGTCCAGAAAACCTGAGGTCTTCTCTTGGCTTCTCGTGACCTTGACCCCAGAGTCCAGGCCAGTTCTGCAGAATCGCCCCCAGTCTGGGTGCATCTCAGATCGTGTTCAGTGGGCCCGCGCCGCTGCCCTGCCGGCTGGAGGCACGGTGGCAGATTTTGTCCGGTCCCTCAGGGAATTTGTCTGGTGTGTGTGTTTCTAAAGCAACCCCAGCGTGCAGGGAGGGGGGTCGCGGCCAGGGGTGTGTTAGGGGCAGGGGTAAGCGGCTGGCCACTCGCCACTCGCGGGACCCTGTGTGTTGGGGGAGGGAGAAGGGGATGGGTGGGGGAACGGAGCTGGGTCTTCGGAGGCTCTTGAGCGTGGAAGGGTGCCAGGTCCACTCAGCACCAGCTGCTCCTGGAAAGGCAGGTCCCATCCGCCCAGTGTACCCTGTGGAGGAGCTCTGAGCCGGGCGCTGGGCGGCTGCTGCCTCAGCCCGGCCCGCTCTTCCTCCGGGCCATGGGCTCTGCGAGGAGAGGGTAGGAGGTGCACCCCCGCTGGTCCCCTCCTGTGCACCGCGAGCCGGGTCAGGACGAGCAGCTCCCCAGCCCCGCTCACCGCGCCGCCTCTGCCTCCTGACCCGGAGCTGCTCCGGGGCTGCCCTGGTCCTTGGTAGACCTTGTCCCAGTTGAGCAGATCTGTCCAAAACCTGCAGGTCCCATTCCCTCAGGTCCCGGGGCCGGGTCCTTGTTGGGGGGCCTAGGGCTTGTGAGTTTCCTTGTCGGGCTCCTGAACCTCAGCACCACAGACCTGGCCCCCTGAGCCTTCCGAGGCCAAAAGCCCCTGGTGCCAGAAGCCCCCGGTGCTGGCGCGGCAGGCGGGACTCTCTGCTGCCTCTCGCAACTCTGGGCCACACGGTTTCTCCTCTGTGTCCAGATTCCTTTCTTCCTGGGTCACCAGTCATTGGCCTCGGGGCCCATCCTGGGTGACCAAGACCTCATTTGACCAGTTGCATCTGCGGAGACCTTGGTTTGCTTATGGTCACATTCTGAGGTTCCAGGCAGACATGAATTTGGGGGACCCTGTTCAGCCCCGTAGAGGAGTCAAGGTCAAATTGCCCACCTGCCTCTGTGCCCACCTCTCCACCACAGTCTTGGAAGGAATAGCCATCTTGTCCCCGTGTCTCCTGATCGTAGATTCCACCCTGGCCCTCTGACCTCCTGTCCAGGCGCCTCTAGAACCCCCAGCCCGGCTGTTTTGGTCTCTGGCTCCTCTCTTTTGGGGGCAGGTGGGGTGCCGACCTGAGAGGCCTCCGGTCTGGCAGGATGGCGCCTTTCTACAGCTGAGAGGCTCGTGAGGTTTCCAGCCCGGTGCCAGAGTGGTTCCTTGCCCGCACAGAGGTCTCCATCAGAGAGGGGGGTGGGGAGATGTTGGTCTGATGGCTTTCATGTCAGCATGTATGTCTGATGGATTAGGAGTTCCTGCAGCCTCAAAACACACCAAATCACCCCTCTCGCTCCAGAGTTTGACAGAACTGAGGCTGTTGGCATGAAACCCTAATCAGAAGTGGTCCACACGGGAAGGTTACGTTAGCAAAAAAAGGCACTTCTTATGGAAAGCATGTCTTTTTCATTTTGGGGAGAAGGATGGGAGTGAACCCCAGAGCTTGGGCGTGGCCAGTGGGGCTGTTCTGGTGGTGAGACGGCCTCACCTGCGGTGGCTGGTTGGCTGCTGATGGGTGTTGGTTGGATGTGGCAGCTCAGGACCGCCCGCCGACCTGTCTCTGGCACTCTGGGCAGGGCCAGCCAGACCTTCCTCCCACCTGGGGCTGCAGCAGGGGGTGGGGGTGGGGGGGGTCTGGTGCCAGCAGGGGGCACTGTCTGGGCAGCAGGTGGGGTTTCGGCACGCACAGAAGGGTTGCTCTGCAGGCTCCTTTCTGTGTTGCTGAGCGTGACCCCGAAGGCCTGCCCCGTGATTTATGAGCAAGGGCACCCCTCTGCCACCCAGGAAGAGGCAGGTCCAGCCGCTGGCTCAAGACCCCGAGGTAGAGGCTTGGGGTGACCTGCTGGCTGTTCTCTCTCATCAGACCCCACCCCCAGCCCACCACCACTGCCCTCTTGGGGGAACCACACCCCACGCCCTGCAGGGAGCCCCTGGAAGTCATGGTCTTGCCTGGGTGATGAGCTGCCCAGAGCAGCTGTCAGATCACGTCAGGGCCGAGGGGTCTTTGGAGAGTGTCTCGTGCCTGCTTGTTTCATGGAAGGAAATGGACCCAGGGGTGAGTCAGAGCAGACCCAGGGGTGGAAAGCTCTGCCCACTCTTGGGATTCTTTGGGGTCCAGGTGCTGCCCTGGCCAGGCAGGGCAAGATAAAGACACCTCGATTCCCCAGGGCAGCAGTGGCTACCTGGCCCAGGTCATCAGTGGACTGATCGTGGGTCAGGATGGCTGCACGGGACCAGTAGGAAGGGGCAAGCGTGTCCTTGTCCTGGCGGGGGTGGGACCGCCACCCCCTGGCTCTCAGATATTCCTCAAGGTTTCGGTTCCTCCTCACTATTTCTTAACTGCGGTTTCGTAATAATTATAACCGCACGGAGCCCCCGAGCGGGCGTGTTCCGAGCCCCGGCAGCTGTGATTACATCGCAGCCACTGATTTCCAAGAAACCTCACGAGGGAATTCGTTAGAGCCGCAGTGGAAGCGGGCGCTGGGCACCGCCTCCCTGCATGGCCTGGCGCAGGGGGAGCGCCTGCCTGGCCTGGCGAGAGGAGGGGCCGGGGCTGGCCTGGCGCCCTGGTGGCCGGCCCAGGCTGCCTGGGGAATGGTGCGTGCCGGGCGTTGGTTCACGCGGTGGGCCAGGTTAGCCCATGAGCAGCTGGCCGGCCTGTGTACACCTGCCTGCCCTTCCCTCTGGGTGTTTCCAGCCGCCTGGGAGCCTGGCCGGTCCCATGGTGGCCCTCCCGGTTCCGAGTTTGGTTTGGTCTTTCTCCTTGGGAACTCATCCCCACGTCCCTCCTCAGTTCCAGAACATCTGAAGTTCACTTCATACGAACACTGTTTCTTCTCCCTGAGACTAGGGGAGATCCGTGGCCCTGGGCTGCTGTGTTTCTGGATTGGCTTCTTCCTCCGGCCCCCTGTCTCCTTTGGGGGGTGCGGCTGGTGGTCCCTGGGTGGCGGCTGGAGGGACAGTGGGCAGGCTCCTGCCCCGGTTTGTGTGGAGGGGGCGCCTTCCTGGGACCACGGTCAGGGCTGCTCGTGATGGAGACAGACCAGCTGGTCCTCTGGTGCTGTCGTCACGGTGCTGAATAGCGCAGGTGTGGTTCCTTACTTATTCTTGAACGTACAGTCATCTTAACACTCGTGCTGGGAGCTGGTCTGTTTCTCTCACTCACCGGTAGCCCCGTCACGCCAAAGTGCACCGTGTGGAAAAGTGTGACATGCACCCCCCCTCCAGTGTGTGGGGGTGGCTTAGCAGGTCCCAGGCGGGGCTGGCCTGAGTCTGTAACACCCACAGGCCACCTGCTTGGACGGCGGGCTGGGGACCTTTTCCTGGTCCTTCCTGCTTGGGGTATTGATGTTCACCCCCTACCAGGTGTCTGGAGAGGAGATTCCTCCCACCCCCGGCACCTACAGCACCTCCCAAAATAAGATGAGCAGGGTACCAGTATCCTTTGTTGGCTGATTGCACGCAGTCTGGGCTGGGCATTTCTACGCTGTCTGGCATTAACAGCACTTCCCTGGTAACTCAGTCGGTAAAGAGTCTGCCCACAGTGCGGGAGACCCAGCTTCAGTCCCCGGGTTGGGAAGATCCCCTGGAGAAGGGAATGGCAACCCACTCCAGTATTCTTGCCTAGAGAATTCCACGGACAGGGGAGCTACGGTGGGCTATGGTCCATGGGGGTCACGCAGAGTCGGATACGACTGAGCGACTAACACTTTCACTAAGGCCCCAGTCAGTGGGCTGACCCACGGGTCCCTGTAAAGAGCCTACAAGGCTGGAGACAGAAGCGACAAGGGGCAGACCTGGGGTCCCACAGTCACGGGCTGGGTCCTGCCTCCAGGCTGTGCCTAGACGTGCTCATGGACGGAGGAACCAGGGAGCCGGGCTCTCCCAAGGGTCCTGGGCCGCCGTGGGCCTGCAGACCCTGCCCCACCTGCCTCAGGCCCCTTGCAGAGGGAGCGTCCTCTGCGTCAAAGCTGAGGGGCAGCCCCCCCCCCCAGCCAATGCTGCCAGGCTGGGCCTCCAGGTCTCGGGTCCCCGCTGCAGCTCACATTTGGAGCTTCGACTGGTGGGTCTCCCTCCTGCCCCCTCGGCCCCTTCACGTGCCAGGTCCCTCTTGCCCAGCATGGGAGGCTCAGACACACGCATGAGTAGTTTTCAGGTTCTGTGCCCTAAATTAATATAGCGTGCGTTTCATTTTAAAAAGCCACGATTGAAGTCAAATTAGCGTATTTACCTTCAGTGCTCCCAGGGGAAGCGTGAGAGACTCGCAGAGGTGTGGTGGTGGCTTCCGTGTGTGGTGACGTGACGGCTGTTGGGGGGTGGCACTCAGCTCTCGGGACCTCCCGGGGCAGGCAGGCCTCGTGAGCGCTGGCCCCCAGCCTCCCCTGCACCTCCCCCGACCTGTGCAGGGGCCTTGGGCGGGGGTGGGGGCTTCTCCCTGGAGCAGGCAGAGGAGACTGGGCAGTGGGCTGTGCTACGGCCCCGAGGACTCATGACCCACTCACCCCACCGAGCTTGGCGGCTCTTTCCCCTGGGCTTTGCTCAGCCCCTGTGGGCAACACCCGGGGCCTGAGCCTAGGCCTTCGTCCTCCTCTCTTTGGCCTCAGCTTTCGGCCCAGGAGCATTTTGTCCTGAGTCTTGTCTGTGGATGCAGAGGCCTCATGTCCACTTCCAGGGTCCAGGTCTCAGGCCAAGTGAGCAAGTTCCTTCCCCACCCAGAGCCACAGTTTCCCCATCTGTAAAATGGGGTGATGGTATTTCTCCTAACCTTAAATTCAAAGAGGACATAGGACCTGGGAATTTAGGCTGTTGAAACAAAGCCTGGGGTGGTTGAGGGAGCCTCTTGCACACACAGACATGGTCTGCTTTTCTCATGGAAGCTGGGTACTGAGCTCAAAGAGCCTGAGGTTTTCTGGATTAGGGCTTGTGGGAGCGAGAGTCCTGGGGGGCCCCGGGCTGCCCCACTGCAGGGTCGGGTGTGCCTGGTCCGTGGGCCTGTGGACACATGGTCTGTGGGCGGGCATCGCCCCCTCCCCAGTGCTATATTGTTTGAAAGTTGTACATGGGTTTTTCTTTATATGCAGCGCTGAAAGCTTTATGAGCAAAAAATTGTTAATAGAGTGATTGTATTTATCTGATTTTCTCCTTTAAAAAGCACACCTTTGTGTAATGAGTACAAAGCAACGTTTAAGCTCCTTGTTCAGTTCTCAAACTGCTTCCGCTCGTCTTTTATTACCATTTACGTGGGTGTTTTACGCACACTTGGCCAGGCCGCCTAAGAAAGCACAGCGATCTCAAGCGCACGGCGTTAAGTTGTTTTACAGCCAGCATACCTGTGTGACGGCAGTGACGGTGAAGGCTCAGCTCCCAGGCCCCACCCAGACCTCGAACCTCTAGCGCTCGGAAGAGCTTTGTTTGCTGTTCAGCTGCTGAGTCCTGCCTGATTCTTTGTGACCCATGGACTGAGCACTCTAGGCTCCTCTGTCGTCCACTGTCTGCTGCAGTTTGCTCAGATTCATGTCCATCGAGTCGGTGATGCCATCCAGCCATCTCATCCTCTGCCGCCCCCTTCTCCTCTTGCCTTCAGTCTTTCCCAGCATCAGGGTCTTTTCCAAGGAGTCCACTCTTTGCATCACATGATGGTAGAGCTCACTGCTCTTGAACCTCCTGTAGAGAGGGCCCGGCTTCTTCTCAGCGTGGAGACTGAGATGTGTCCCACAGGCAGGAGTCTGGAGGGTTCCTGGTAGATGATGTTGCAGAGGGCTCGTCCACAATTTCAGTATCTAATCTCCTGAGGACCCAGCATCTTTTTCGCCTCGGGGCTTTTGTGGACACCCTCTGCTAGGGAGGTCCCAGGTGTGAGTGCTGGGTGAACACCTGGGGGGGAGGGGAGGGGCCAGGACACAGGTGTTTGTGGCTGACCCCGCCCAGGACAGGTGCGCAGCGCCGCCTGGGTCTATTTGCATCCCTGTGACAGGTGCCCTGCCTGCCTGCTGTGGTCTTCTCTTTGTGAGCCCCATTCAGGTCTTTGCCCTCCTCCCCCTTCCTGAGCCTCCCTTTCTTTGATTGACTTACAGAATTTTTAGATATTCTGAGCACACAGCCTCTGTGTTAAGAGCATTGCAAATACCTCCTCCCTGCGGCCTTTTCACTCTCAATGGTGGACTTTTTGTTTATCAACAGATTCCCTTCCTTTTTAAGTGAAAGTGAAGTGTTAGTTGCTCAGTCGAGTCTGACTCTTTGGGCTCCTCTGTCTATGGAACTGTCCAGGCAAGAATACTGGAGTGGGTAGCCATTCCCTTCTCCAGAGGATCTTCCTGACCCAAGGATTGAACCTGGGTCCCCTTAAGGCTGAGTAATATTTTTTCATGGTTTGCGTAGGAAAGCTTGCTCAAAGAGCATTTGAGGAACTGTGTGTATTTATAGTCCCTGAGGAAGGAGTGTTGCACTCAGACTGTTCAGTTAGTTACACAATGGCTGAGGGTCCCCCAGACAAGGACACCCGCCCCTTTGGGACTCTCTCTGCTCCTGGGCAGAGATCACCAGCTGCATGTCTCTAGGGCACCACCTTGTTGAAGAGTTAGCACGTCACAGGGTCTGGGATGCGGGCAGTGTGAGACAGTATCCCAGCAGAGCGACCTCGGGCCCCTGAAGAATGAAACAAGCCTGGTGGCCTCATCAGGCGGTCCCTCCTGGGACATGGAAAGGTCGCAGCCACTCTTTACCGCATTCCCAAGTTTTTGACAATTGTTCAGCCTCCGTTTGTGATCATAATTTCCAAGTATAGTTTTTAGAAGTAGGTTTCATGTTCTGATTCATAACACGCCATGGTTAAGAGGAGCCCCAGAGCAGTTGGGCTCTGGGCAACTACTGAAGCTGCTCGGTTTCTCTGCGTTTCACAAGGGAGCTCTGATCCATCTTCAGGAACCTCACTCACTGCAGAGGTGGGTTTCTGTTCTTGTGATCGCCACCCGCCCGCCCCCGTCCTGGAGCTCGGGAGCCCATGCATTTTGCCAGTGTGGCTTTCGGGTTAGGCTCAGCCGCCCAGCTCTCAGGGAGTGAAAGAGGCCAGATTCCCATGGAACCGCTGCCAGTAGCTACATTACCATGAAAGGTAAAGGGACTCTGCAAAAGTATTTGTTTCTGAACTCTGAAGCCTCGGGGAGAGGGCACACAGTGTCCAGAACATTTTGTGTAGCCTATAGAAGTGAATCTGCTGCGTGGAGGGCCCCAGCCGCATCGGGGCAGAAGAGGAGGGTTTTCTTCCCCAGCATTCCCAGACCAGCCCCGCATTAGGTCTCGCTCACTGTGGATCTTGGTCAGCAGCCCGTCCCTTGTGGACATCATGGTGTCTGGAAACCTCCTGCTTCACTGGTGGGGTGACGGCTGTCTAAGGGCGAGCCGGTGCAGGGCGCCTCCGTGGGAGATGACTGCGGGCAAGCATCATTTTGTGGACAACCCTCTTCTGGCCTGCAGCTTCCAAGGGGCAGAAGCTACCTGTGGATGACCGGATGGGATCAGCTCCTCTCACGGGGAAGCCAGCAGGGTCAGCCTGGGGGAGGGGACACTCTGCATGACCACTGAGCGGAACTGTAGTATGAGGCTTTGATCGCTGTTTCCCTGAGTAAGCGTAAGTGGACGGTGAGGACAGATACTGGCGTGGAGCTCCTGGAAGGGAGCGTGAGGATTCTGTTCCTGTAGGGGCACTGGTTGGGCCACGCTGAGCCCGGGATGATCGCTCTGGATTCGATGCCTCTTCTGTGCACTTCTTCCTGTGGGTTGAGAAATACAGGGCAAACCACGTCAAACATTTCCCTGTTCATCAGCTGAAAACACGCTTGTGATGGACTCTGGGAAACTGCAGACGTAAAATCTGACTTCGTGTATTTCAGGGTCTGATTTGGGGGAAATGAAGTCGGTTTTGTTATGAGGAGAGACGTGGATATTCGATCAATGGGACAAGGCATGGCTTTAGCTTGGCTGCCTGTTAGTTGGAAGGATGGTACATTTAGAAAAATAATGTTAGAAATGAGTAACACCTTTATAAGGATCCCTAACTGCTTTGGGAGTGGAGATTGTTAATTTTTTTAAAATGTCGTGGCTGGTGCAAAGTACTGGCAGTTATGGTGGGGCAACTTGGACCAGCCGTCGGGGCAGCGGTGAAGCCCCTTTCCCGGTCACCTCGTCTTGCAGGGTGATGGACCCTACCTAACACCAGCACCAGCTGTCATCTTCACTCGACATCTAGGAACAAGCCCGTCAAAGCCGAGCAAATCATGCCCAGATTTTAACATTTCATGGCTTCTTTTCAGACTTATCCTGTCCAGGTATTATGTGTGTGTTAGTCGCTCAGTCGTGTCCAACTCTCTGCGACCCCATGGACTATAGCCCGCCAAGCTCCTCTGTCCATGGGATTTCCCAGGCAAGAATGCTGGAGGGTTGCCATTTCCTTCTCCAGGGGATCTTCCCGACCCAGAGATCGAACCCAAGTCTTCTGCCATTGCAGGCAGATTCTTTACCATCTGAGTCACCTGGGCATTATAAATGCAGGGAAATGTTATTCTCTGTGGACTTCCCACAGCGCTCCCTGTACTCATCCTCGTTTTTATCTGTCCCTTTTCACTTGCTGGAGCAACCAGACATTTCACTTTTGGGCAGAATGACACACCCTTCAATATGCCCCCAGCTTCTTGGCCACTGCCGTGCCTGCTAACGAGGTCGCTCAGTCGTGTCCGACTCTTTGCGACCCCATGGACTGTAGCCTACCAGGCTCCTCCGTCCACGGGGTTTTTCAGGCAAGAGTACTGGAGTGGGTTAGGGGATATTCCCAACCCAGGGATCGAACCCGGGTCTCCCGCATTGCAGGCAGACGCTTTACCATCTGAGCCACCAAGGAAGTGCCTGCTAGTAGCCCCCTTAAAAAACAAAAGTGTTTAATTATTTACTTATTTGACTGCCCTGGGTCTTAATTGCTGCATGCAAACTCTTAGGTGTGGCCTCTGGGCTCACGCCGTGTTAGAATGGCCAGATACGTGGGCGTGGGATCTGGTGAACACATGTAAGAAGCGGAGTGTGTCTGAAAGCCCGGCTTATTGAGGGTTTGGATCCTGTGCTTACAAATTATCCAACTATTTAAACATCAGTAGTTAATTCAATTTAATGTCAGTATGGGGTGTTCGCTGCTGGCTCGGCAGTAAAGAATCCACCTGCAATGCAGGAGCCACAGGAGACGTGTTCAGTCCCTGGGTTGGAAGATCCCCTGGAGGAGGGCATGGCAGCTCACTCCAGAATTCTTACCGGGAGAATCCCACAGGCAGAGGAGCTTGGCGGGCTACAGTCCATGGGGTCTCAAAGAGTCGGACGTAGCACACTCGCTTAGGGTGTTAGGATGAATGAGGATCTGGGGAATTTTAAGTTGGTAGACCACTCAGTTCCTACTTTCTTTTTAGCTTTGTATTTTGAGATTATAGATCACATGCTGTTGTGAATAGTACAGAATGGATGGATGAACGGAAGTGGCCCATCCGGTGATGGAGTCTTATTTGACCGAGGAAAGGAGTGCAGTCCCCTTGAAATGGGCGAATCTTAGTGTGTGAGTGGTGTCTTGATAAAGCTGGCATCAAGAAAGACAACTGAGAGACGCAGCGGACCCTTTGTGGGGACGCCTGGGCTGCCGTTTCGTAGCCCCCCACGCCTCCTGCCTCCCACCCCTCCTGGGCTGTGACAGCCACCAGCACCTCCCGTCTGTGATTCAGTAAGTGGTCCTTCTCTTCCTCGCCCCCCTTGCCAGCATTTGGTGTGTCTGTTTTTCATTTCAGTCATTCTGATAGGCCTGCAGTGCGTCTCGTAGTGATTTGCATTTCCTGGATGGCTAAGGCGGTGGACATCTCTCATGGGCTAATTTTCATCTGTGTGCCCTCTTTCATGAGGTGTGGCCATCCCTGGGGGCTCAGACAGTAAAGAATCTGCCTGCAGTGCAGGAGACTCAGGGTTGATCCCCGGGTCGGGAAGATCCCCTGGAGAAGGGAATGGCAACCCACTCCAGTATTCTTGTCTGGAGAATCCCATGGACAGAGGAGCCTGGCAGACTGCAGTTCATGGGGTTGCAGAGAAATAGACATGCCTGAGCGACTAACACTTTCACTTTTCACTTTCATCCATGACTTTAGCCAATTTTTATTTTTTTCCAGCACATGTGTATGTATTATTGTTGTTCAGTCGCTAAGTCACGTCTGACTCTGTGACCCCATGGACTGCAACGTGGCAGGCTTCCCGGGCCTTCACTACCTCCGAGAGCTTGCTCAAACTCATGTCCATTGAGTCGGTGATGCCATCCAACCATCTCATTCTCTGCCACCCCCTTCTCCTTCTGCCCTCAGTCTTTCCCAGCATCAGGGTCTTTTCCAGTGAGTCAGCTCTTCGCATCAGGTGGCCAGAGTTTTGGAGTTTCAGCTTCAGCATCAGTCCTTCCAATGAATATTCAGGACTGATTTCCTTTAGGATGGACTGGTTGGATCTCCTAGCTGTCCAGGGGTGTGTATATGTATACCATTTATTTTAAAAACTGGGTTCTGAGCATACATTTGGTTTTACACTTTGATGTCTTCACATAACATGTTACAGTTTTCTTTCGTGTTGTCAGTATTCTGTGATTTTTCTTTAATTGAAGTATAAGTTGATTTATGGTATTGTGTTAGTTCCTGACGTACTGCACAGTGTTACATATATTATTTTTCCATTGTGGTTTATTGTGAGACATTTTAATATATTCTTTTGTCATATTCTTTTCCATCACGGTTTATTATGAGATACTGGATGTGGTCCCCGTGCTATGCACTAGGAACTTGCTGTCTGTCTGTCTTGTATACAGTAGTTTGTGTTTGCTGGTTCCGTGCTCCCGGCCCAGCCCTCCCCAGACCCCCCCGCCTCGGCGTCCACAAGTCTTTTCTTTGTGAGTCTGCTTCTGTTTTGAAAATAAGTTTATTTTGAAAATAAGTGTCATGTTTTAGATTCCACAAGTGATGTCATATAACACTGTCTGTCTCTGAGTGACTCGCGTCACTGTCTGATGAGCTCTAGATCCATCCGTGTCGCTGCAGATAACACTCCTTTCTCTTTGTGGCTGAGTGGAACTGCGTCGAGTACGTGTAGCACCTCTTTATCCGCTCCTCTGTCGATGGTCGTTTAGGTCGCTTCCATGTCTTGGCTGCTGTGAACACTGGGGTGCACGTGTCTTTTCGAGTTAGGATTTTGTCTGGGTGTAAGCCCAGGAGTGGGCTTGCTGGATCGTGTGGAAACTCTGTTTTCAGTTTTTTAAGAAGCTTCCATACTGTTTTCCATCACTGGCTATACCAGTTTATATTCGCACCAATGGTGTAAGGGGGTTTCCTTTTCTCCACACCCTCTCCAGATTTGTGTGTAGATTTTTTGATGATAGCCATTCTTGCTGGAGACTAGTGGAGTGCAAGGATATCAAACCAGTCCATCCTAAAGGAAATCAGTCCTGAATATTCATTGGAAGGACTGATGCTGAAGCTGAAACTCCAACACTTTGGCTACCTGATGTGAAGAGCCGACTCATTGGAAAAGACCCTGATGCTGGGAAAGATTGAGGGCAGGAGGAGAAGGGGACGACAGAGGATGAGATGGTTGGATGGCATCACCCACTCGATGGACATGAGTTTGAGTGAACTCCAGGAGTTGGTGATGGACAGGGAGGCCTGGCATGCTCCAGTCCATGGGGTTGCATAGAGTCAGACACGACTGAGCAGCTGAACTGAATTGCTTCTGACTGGTGTGAGGTGATCCCTCCTTGTGGCTTTGGCTTGCACTGCTCATAGTTAGCGATGTTGGGCATCTTTTCGTGCGTCTGTTCGCCATCTGTATTTCTTCTTTGGAAAATGTCTGCTTAGGTCCTCCGCCCACGTTTCGATTGTTCCTTTTTGTTGTTGCTGCTACCGAGTTGTGTGAACTGTTTGTATATGTTGGAACTTAACCCCTTGGGGGTAGCATCATTGGCAGATGTTTTCTCCCATTCTGTAGGTTGTCTTTTCATTTTGTTTATGGTTTCTTTTGCTGTGCAAAAGCTTTTGAATTTGGTTAGGCCCCATTTGCTTACTTTTGCTTTTATGGAGAGACTGACATCGTAAGATATGGCTGTGATTAATGTCAGAGAACGTTTTGCCTGTGTCCTCCTCTGTGTTTTGTATTTTTGTACATGGTGTGAGTATGTTCTAACTTCATTGATTTACATGTGGCTGTCCAGCTTTCTGGGCTTCCCAGGTGGCTCAGTGGTAAAGGATCCTCCTGCAGTGCAGAAAACGCAGGACACCTGAGTTCAATCCCTGGGTCAGGAAGATCCCCTGGAGGAGAAAAGGACAACCCACTCCAGTATTCTTGCCTGGAAAATCACATGGACAGAGGAGCCTGGTGGGCTACGGTCCATGGGGTTGCAAGAGTCGGACATGACTTAGCAACTAAACCACCATAGTCAGTTAACCTATGACAAAGGAGACAAGAGTGGACAATAGGAAAAAAAAAGAATGTAAAATGGGAAAAAGACAGTCTCTTTAATGAAAGATGCTGGGAAAACTGGATGTGCTTGCAAGCTCAGTTACTCAGTTATGTCAGACTCTTTGCCACCCCATGGACTGTAGCCCACCAGGCTTCTCTTTCCATAAGGTGCTCCAGGCAAGAATACTGGAGTGGGTTGCCATTTCCGTCTCCAACGGAGTCTTCTGGACCCAGGAGTCGAACCTGGGTCTCCTGCATTGCAGACAGATTCTTTACCAACTGAGCTTACTGGTTATTTGATTACTGTTTGAACTTACTTGATTACTATTGCTTTGTAGGATTGTCTGAAGCTGCAAGGGTTATGCCTCCAGCTTTGTCCTTTTTCCTCAGGACTGCTTTGGCAATTCTGGGTCTTTTATGGTTCCATATAAATTGTAGGATTATTTCTTCTAGTTTTGTGAAAAATATCATGGGTGATTTGATAGGACTCACATTAAGTCCGTAGATTGGATAGTATGGCCATTTTAACAGTATTAATTCTTCCAATCCAAGAGCATGGGATATTTCTCCATTTCTTTGAGTCATCTTTGATTTCCTTTATCCGTGTTTTACAGTTCTTAGCGTGTGAGTGTTTGACTGTCTTGGTCAGGTTTATTCCTAAGTATTATTTTTTGGATGCAATTTTTAAAGTGATTTTTTTTTTTACTTTCCCTTTCTGATATTACATTGTCAGTATAAAGAAATGCAAGAGATTTCTGTACTTTAATCTTATATCCTGCTGCCTCGCTGAATTTGTTGATCGTTTCTAGCACTTTTTGTGCGGCGTCTTAGGGTTTTCTGTATGGAAAACCACGTGTAGTGTAATGTTATCTGTGCATGGTGACAGTTTTGCCTCCTTCCTTCCAGTCTTGATGCCTTCTATTTATTTTTCTTGTCCTGACTGCTGTGGCGAGGACCTCCAATACTGTGTTGAATAGAAGTAGTGAGAGCGTGCATCCTTGTCTTGGTCCATATTGGTTTTTTTAACATTCTTGCAATGAGGGGTTCCAAGCAGAAGCTTTAAATTTGGGTCAAGTAGTCAAGTTTATCAGTTTTTCGTTACAGAAAAAGTATTTGCATTGTCCTGGATCCCAGAGAGGCTCCCCTGTGCTCTCTTCTAGTTTTAAGTCATACATTTAGGCTCTGATCCGTTCTGGATGAATTTTTGTGTCAGTATGACATTTACGTTGAGGGTCACTTCTTTTTTTTTTTTGCCACTGGGTATGGTGTTGCTCCAGCACCGCTTGCTGAGAGGTTGTCTGTCCTTCACTGATTGGTCTGTGTCTTTGTAAAACATCAGTGGGGCATGTCTGTGGGTCTGTCTTGGGGTTTCCGTATTCTGTTTGTTGGCCTGTCTCTCCTCATACAGTCTTGATTACTGTAAGTAATCAAGTAAGTCTTAAAATCAGGTAGACTGATTCCTCCCACGTAATTCTTTTCCAAAAGGGTCCTAGCTATTCCACTTCTGTGACCTTTCTATATGAATTTTAGAATTATCTTGTCTATGGTTACAAAAAATGTTGCTCGGATTTTGAAAGGAATTGTGTTAAACCTGTGTATCAGTTTGGGGAGAGCTGACGTCTTTGCTGCGTTGAGTCTTTCAATCTGTGAGGATGGTATGTCTCTCCGTTTATGTAGACCTAGATTTCTTTCATCAGGAATTTGTAGTTTTCAGCATGTAAGTCCTGTACGTGTTTTGTTAGATGTACATGTAGGTATATTTTTCTGTGTGTGATTGTAGGTGGTGTTGCATTCTTAATTTTAGTAATTGCTAGTACATGGAACGGCAGTTTATCTTATATCCTGTGACCTTGACAGTCACTTACTTGTTCTAGTAGTTTTTGGTAGATCCCCTGGGATTGTCTACCAAGACATTCCTGTCATCTGCAAACAGGGACAAGGTTATTTCTTCCTTCCAATCTGTGTGCGTTTTCTTGCCTCATCTCACTGTGTTGAGTAAGAGTGGTGAGCAGGCATCCTTGCTGTGCTCCCCATCTTGAGGAGAAAGCGTTAACGGTAAGATTTTTGTAGATGCTCTGTATCGAGTTCAGGAAGTTCTCTGAGAGACTTTTATCATGGACAGATGTTGGGTATTTTCACAGCTTTCTTATGCATTGAATGATATTTTCATGTGGTTTCACTGATTTTCAGATATTGGACCAGCTTGCGTCCCGGGAATAAATCCCACTTGATTGGGATATATAATTCCTCTTACATGTTGGTAATCTCTATTTGTTAATACTTTGTTGAGGAGGGCTTCTCTCATAGCTCAGTTGGTAAAGAATCCACCTGCAACGCAGGAAACCCCAGTTCTATTCTTGGGTCAGGGAGATCCACTGGAGAAGGGATACACTAACCACTGCAGTGTTCTTGGGCTTCCCTGGCGGCTCAGCTGGTAAAGAATCCGTCTGCAATGTAGGAGACCTGGTTTCAACCCCTGGGCTCCACGGTCTGTAATGATATCACCTGAAACATTTCTTATATTGGTGATTTGTCTTTTTTCTCTTTTTTCTTTGTCAGTTTTGCTAGAGGCTTTCCAATTTGATTGATCTTTTCAGAGAACCAGCTCTTCATTTCATTGATTTTTTTTCTCCCCTCTATTGATTTTCTGTTTTCAGTTTCATTGATTTCTATTTTTATCATTATTTTTCTTCCTTCTGCTTGTTTTGGGTTTGTTTTGTTCTTTTTTTGAGTTCTTGAGACGAGAGCTTATTGATTTCAAACTTTTCCTTCTTTCTAGTACATGAACTTAGTGCTATAAATTCTCCTTATGGCTCTTAAGTGGTGTCCCACAGGTTTTGGGATATTATATTTTCATTTTCTTTTAATGTGATTTTCTTGAGACTTCCTCTCTGACGTCGGATGACTTAGAGGAGTGTTGCTTGTTTCCAGGTGTTTGGAGATTTTCCTGTTGCTTTTCTGTTACTGATTTCCTGTTCGAGCCCGTTGCGCTTGGAGAGCACAGTCTGCATGGTTCCGGTTCTTTTCGGTTTCTTGCAGTTTTTTTTCCTGGCCCAGAATATGGACTATCTCGGTGTAAGTTTCATAGGTACTTGAAGAGAATGTGTCTTCTGCTGTTTTGGGGTGGATAGTTTGTAAATGTTGCTTAGATCCTATTAGTTGATGCTCAGTTCTCTGTATCTTTGTGGATTAATTATCTAGGTCTATCGTGGAGGAACCTGGCAGGCTACAGTTCATGGGGTTGCAAAGAGTTGGACACGACAGAGCGACTCTGCTGATCTGATGATCAGTTGTTCAAGCGAGTTTTGAAGTCCTCAACTCTAATTGTGGATTTGTCTTTTTTTTTTCCCCAGTTCTGCCTGTTGCGCTTCACATATTTTGCTGTTGTGTTGTCTGGCACACACATAAGATTGCTATGTGGTCTCAGAGATTAACAATCCCTCGACCACCGTGAAATGTCCCTCTATGTCTCTGATAATTTTCTTTGTTCTGAAATGTTTTATTGGATATCGATAAAACTCTTGAGAGTCCCTTGGACTGCAAGGAGATCCAACCAGACCATTCTGAAGGAGATCAGCCCTGGGATTTCTTTGGAAGGAATGATGCGAAAGCTGAAACTTCAGTACTTTGGCCACCTCATGCGAAGAGTTGACTCATTGGAAAAGACTCTGATGCTGGGAGGGATTGGGGGCAGGAGGAGAAGAGGACGACAGAGGATGAGATGGCTGGATGGCATCACTGACTCGATGGACGTGAGTCTGGGTGAAGTCCGGGAGTCGGTGATGGACAGGGAGGCCTGGCGTGCTGCGATTCATGGGGTCACAAAGAGTCGGACACGACTGAGCGACTGATCTGATCCTATCTGATAGCACCTTTGTTTTCTTTTCTTTTCGGGAGGTGCAAGGGGGGCGTGCCGCAAAGTGTGTGGGCTCCTAGTTCTCCAGTCGGGGATCAGACCCGTGCCCCCTGCAGGGGAAGCGCAGTCTCAACCCCTGGACCACCAGGGAATTCCTGATCTTTGTTTTCTTTTATGTTTGCACGATTTGTCTTTTTCTGTCCCTTTTTATTTTTTAATATGTTGAAGTTTTATTGAAATACAGTTGGTCATCAGTGCTGGACTGGTTTCAGGTATACAGCAAAGTTACTGGTTTATTTTTGGTGGCTCTGGGTCTTGGTTGCTGTATATGGACTACTTTCTAATTGAGGTGCATGGGCTCCTCACTGCGGTGGTTTCTCTCGTGGAGGTCAGGCTCTCAGGCGTGGGCCCAGCAATCTCGGCACATGGGGTTACTTGCCCCAGACACGTGGGATCTGAACCGGGGATTGACCCTCTGCATTGGCAGGCGAATTCCTAACCACTGGACCACCAGGGAAGTCCCTATATATACTTTTTAAACTTGCCTTTATCATTATACTTGAAGTGAGTTTCTTGTTGACAGCATATTATTGAGTCTAAAAAAAAAATCTGCCAGATCTCTGTCTTTTAATTGGTCTGTTTAGCTCATTTACATTTAATGGAATTATTGATATGTCAGGGCTTAAATCTACTATTTTATTTTTTGATTCTGTTTGTTTCTCTGATCCTGTTTGTTTCTTGATTATTTCTGTTTTTTTTCTCTTGTCTTCCAGTGGGTCACTTGAATGTTTTATAAAATTTTATTTTGATGTATCTGTGTTTTAGTAACAGCTCTATTGAAATATGATTCCATACCATGTAAACTTCAGTGGTTTCTAGTCTGTTAAGACTTGTGTAACCATCACCACGATCAATTTTAGAACATTTTCATCACTCCAGAAAGAAGCCCCGTGCTTTCATCAGTCACTCTCATTTCCTCCATCCCTCCCTAACCTTCGCCGCTCCTAGTTCTTGGCAAACACTGGTCTCCTTTATGTCTCCATAAATGGCCTGTTCTGGACATTTCCTATAAATGGAATCATATAACGTGCAGCCTTGTTTGTCTGGTTTTCTCACTTACCAGCATCTTTTTGAGGTTCACCAATGTTTCATGCACTGGAGAAGAAGGAAACGGCAACCCACTCCAGTGTTCTTGCCTGGAGAATCCCAGGGACGGGGGAGCCTGGTGGGCTGCGTCTATGGGGTCTCGCAGAGTCAGACACGACTGAAGCGACTTAGCAGCGGCAGCAGCAGCAGCATGTTGTAGCATGAATCAGTACTTCATTCTTTTTCATGGTGAGCAATATATTACTGTACTGAGAGACCACATTTTGTTTATCCATTTGCCCGTTGATGGGCATTTCGTGTTGTTTCCAGTTTTTGGCCGTTATGAATAGTGGTGCTGTGAGCATTCATGCACAAGTTTCTGCATGAACATATGTGTTCACTTCTTCTGGGTAGATACCTAGGAGTGGAATTGCTTGGTCACGTGTTAACTCTGTGTTCAGCCTTTCGAAGAACTGGCAGACTGTTTTCCGAAAATGGCCATGCCGTTTTACAGTCCCACCACGTCATCACCAACAGTTTCCATCTGCCTTTTTTATTACAGCCATTCCAGTGAGTGTGTGGTGCTAGTTCACTGTGGTTCTAATTTGCATTTCTGTGATGGCTGCTCATGTTCAGTACCGTTTCGTGTGCATGTTGGACGTTCATGTATTTCTCTGGAGACGTGTCTCTTTAGATGCTTTGTCCATTTTAAAATTCAGTTATTTGTCTTTTAATTGTGGAGTTGTCAGTTCGCTATATATTCTAGATACAAGTCTCTGGTCAGAAACATGACTTACCGATATGCCTTCCCATTCTTTGTCTTTTCACTTTCTTGAATGGTATTCTTTGAACCACAAAATTTTTTAATTTTTATGAAATCTAATTTATCTCTTTGTTTCCTTGGGCTTTCTGTGTCATATCTAAGATTCCACTGTCACAAATGTTTACCCCTGTATTTTCTGAAGTGTTTTATAGTTTTTGCTATACTCTTACATGTAGGTCTTTGACTTAAGTTTTGTATATGGTGTGAGGTAAGGGTCCAACTTCATTCTTTTACATCTGACTATCCATGGGCCTCGAGTTGTGTTTTGAAACAGTTCCCCCCCCACCCCATTGGCACCCTTGTTAGAAAATCAGTTGGCCACAGATGCATGGGTTTATTTCTTGACTCTCAGTTCTGTTCCATTGATCTGTATGTCAGTCCCAATACATGAACTGTGAACTTCCAGATGTTCAAGCTGGTTTTAGAAAAGGCAGACGAACCAGAGACCAAATTGCCAACATCTGCTGGATCATCGAAAAAGCAAGTGAGTTCCAGAAAAACATCTATTTCTGCTTTATTGACTATGCCAAAGCCTTTGACTGTGTGGATCACAATAAACTGTGGAAAATTCTGAAAGACATGGGAGTACCAGACCACCTGACCTGCCTCTTGAGAAACCTGTATGCAGGTCAGGAAGCAACAGTTAGAACTGGACATGGGAACAACAGGCTGGTTCCAAATAGAAAAAGGAGTACATCAGGGCTGTATATTGTCACCCTGCTTATTTAACTTCTATGCAGAGTACATCATGAGAAACGCTTGGCTGGAGGAAGCACAAGCTGGAATCAAGATTGCCGGGATAAATATTAATAACCTCAGATATGCAGATGACACCACCCTTATGGCAGAAAGTGAAGAGGAACTAAAAAGCCTCTTGATGAAAGGGAAAGAGGGGAGTGAAAAAGTTGGCTTAAAACTCAACATTCAGAAAACGAAGATCATGGCATCTGGTCCCATCGCTTCATGGGAAATAGATGGGGAAACAGTGGAAACAGTGGCTGACTTTATTTTTCTGGGCTCCAAAATCACTGCAGATGGTGATTGCAGCCATGAAATTAAAAGACGCTTACTCCTTGGAAGGAAAGTTACGACCAACCTAGATAGCATATTCAAAAGCAGAGACATTACTTTGCCAACAAAGGTCTGTCTAGTAAAGGCTATCATTTTTCCTGTGGTCATGTATGGATGTGAGAGTTGGACTGTGAAGAAAGCTGAGAGCGGAAGAATTGATGCTTTTGAACTGTGGTGTGGAGAAGACTCTTGAGAGTCCCTTGGACTGCAAGGAGATCCAACCAGTCCATTCTGAAGGAGATCAGCCCTGGGATTTCTTTGGAAGGAATGATGCTAAAGCTGAAACTCCAGTATTTTGGCCACCTCATGCGAAGAGTTGACTCATTGGAAAAGACCCTGATGCCGGGCAAGATTGAAGGCAGGAGGAGAAGGGGACGACAGAGGATGAGATGGTTGGATGGCATCACCGACTCAATGGACATGAGTTTGGGTGGACTTCGGGAGTTGGTGATGGACAGGGAGGCCTGGCATGCTGTGGTTCATGGGGTCACAAAGAGTCGGACACGACTGAGCGACTGAACTGAACCGATACCACACTATAGCTTTGTAGTAAGTTTTAAATTGGGAGGTATGAGTGCTCTAACTTTGTTCCTCCCCTTCGAATTTTTTTGGCTGTTCTGAATCCCTTGCCTTTCCATATCAATTTTAGAATTAACTTGTCAGTTTCTACAGAGATGTCAGCTGGGATTTTGATTAGGAGTGCATTGACTTTGTCGATCAATTGGGGGAGTATTCCCATCTTAGCAATGTTACATCTAATCCATGAACATGAATACCTTTCCATTTATTTAAATCTGTAGTTTCTTTCAAAGTTTTGCCGTTTTCAAAGTGTAAGTTTTATACTGAAGTGAAGTGAAGTGAAAGTTGCTCAGTCATGTCCAACTCTTTGCAACCCCATGGGCTATACAGTCCATGGAATTCTCTGGGCCAGAATACCGGAGTGGGTAGCTTTTCCCTTCTCTAGGGGATCTTTCCAACCCAGGGATTGAACCCAGGTCTCCCGCAATCCAGGCGGATTCTTTGCCAGCTGACCTACGAAGGAAGCCCAAGAATACTGGAGTGGGTAGCCTATCCCTTCTCCAGCGGATCTTCCTGACATAGGAGTTGAACTGGAGTCTCCTGCAGGTTCTTCAGGCAGGCAGATTCTTTACCAACTGAGCTATGAGAGAAGTTTCATACTACTTCTGTTGAATTTATTCTTAAGTATTTTACGCTTTTGATATCATTGTGTATGGCATTTCTTATTGAATTTCATTTTCAGATTGTTCACTGTAGGTATATACAAATGCATTTGATTTTTTCATCTATTGACCTTATATGCTGTGACCTTCAGTTCAGTTCAGTTGCTCAGTTGTGTCCGACTCTTTGCGACCCCATGAATCGCAGCACGCCAGGCCTCCCTGTCCATCACCAACTCCTGGAGTTCAGTCAAACTCACGACCATCAAGTCAGTGATGCCATCCAGCCATCTCATCCTCTGTCGTCCCCTTCTCCTCCTGCCCCCAATCCCTCCCAGCATCAGAGTCTTTTCCAATGAGTCAACTCTTCGCATGAGGTGGCCAAAGGACTGGAGTTTCAGCTTTAGCATCATTCCTTCCAAAGAAATCCCAGGGCTGATCTCCTTCAGAATGGACTGGTTGGATCTCCTTGCAGTCCAAGGGACTCTCAAGAGTCTTCTCCAACACCACAGTTCAAAAGCATCAATTCTTCCGCTCTCAGCTTTCTTCACAGTCCAACTCTCACATCCATACATGACCACAGGAAAAACGATAGCCTTGACTAGACAGACCTTTGTTGGCAAAGTAATGTCTCTGCTTTTGAATATGCTATCTAGGTTGGTCGTAACTTTCCTTCCAAGGAGTAAGCGTCTTTTAATTTCATGGCTGCAATCACCATCTGCAGTGATTTTGGAGCCCAGAAAAAGTAAAGTCAGCCACTGTTTCCCCATCTATTTCCCATGAAGCGATGGGACCAGATGCCATGATCTTCGTTTTCTGAATGTTGAGTTTTAAGCCAACTTTTTCACTCTCCTCTTTCCCTTTCATCAAGAGGCTTTTTAGTTCCTCTTCACTTTCTGCCATAAGGGTGGTGTCATCTGCATATCTGAGGTTATTGATATTTCTCCCAGCAATCTTGATTCCAGCTTGTGCTTCTTCCAGCCCAGAGTTTCTCATGATGTACTCTGCATAGAAGTTAAATAAGCAGGGTGACAATATACAGCCTTGATGTATTCGTTTTCCTATTTGGAACCAGTCTGTTGTTCCATGTCCAGTTCTAACTGTTGCTTCCTGACCTGCATACAAATTTCTCAAGAGGCAGGTCAGGTGGTCTGGTACTCCCATCTCTTTCAGAATTTTCCACAGTTTATTGTGATCCACACAGTCAAAGGCTTTGGCATAGTCAGTAAGGCAGAAATAGATGTTTTTCTGGAATTCTCTTGCTTTTTCGATGATCCAGCAGATGTTGGCAATTTGGTCTCTGGTTCGTCTGCCTTTTCTAAAACCAGCTTGAACATCTGGAAGTTCACGGTTCACGTATTGCTGAAGCCCGACTCGGAGAATTTTGAGTATTACTTGACTAGCGTGTGAGATGAGTGCAATTGTGCGGTAGTTTGAGCATTCTTTGGCATTGCCTTGCTTTGGGATTGGAATGAAAACTGACCTTTTCCAGTCCTGTGGCCACTGCTGAGTTTTCCAAATTTGCTGGCATATTGAGTGCAGCACTTTCACAGCATCATCTTTCAGGATTTGAAATAGCGCAACTGGAATTCCATCACCTCCACTAGCTTTGTTCGTAGTGATGCCTTCTAAGGCCCACTTGACTTCACAGTCCAGGATGTCTGGCTCTAGGTCAGTGATCACACCATCGTGATTATCTGGGTCGTGAAGATCTTTTTTGTATGCCGTTCCCTTGCTGAACCTGTTGCTCAGTCCTAATAGTCTTTTGGTTGATTCCTTAGCATTTTCTTTGTAGAAGATCACGTGAACTGAGATGGGTGTTCTTTCCCCTTTCTAACTACATGTCTGTCATTTCCTTGTCTGGCCTGACTTCTCTTAGGTGGACGTGGAGCTTCTGCCGTGTTGGCCTCCTCCCCTTGTCCCTTCTCTTAGCGGGGAGAATGCAGTGTCTCGCCTTGGGGTGTGGAGTCACTTTGGGGTTTTTCTCGGACGTCCTCCATCAGATTGAGTGCCCCGCTTGCTAGCTGGTTGAATATTTTTTAGGTGCAGAGTGTTTTTGTGTGTTGTTTATCTCTTAAGAGTTTTCAGATGACAGATGTTAGAATTGTCTTGACAGAGGGTTTCTTCTTTGTTTTGGTTTTGTGTTGTTATTGTTTTTATCTGTCAGAGGTTTTAAAGCAACACTGCAGCATTCCAGTATTGCATATTCAAAACTAACTTTGATGCCCGTTTGTCAGAATTCCACAGGGGAGTTGACTTTATCACTTTATGATTTTTGTGATCTTGAGCATCACGTGGAAGTGATGCTAGCATCTCTGGTTGAAACAGTATATGGAGTTTAAGAAATTCAGAGTAACTGCTTCCGTCATGAAAAAACACATCCAGATCGTTAAAGTGAAATATGCGCTGGATTTATAAATCAGGGCAACGACATCGTGTCGTCTTTTTAACCCATTATCAAAGCAGTCTCATTTGCCCAGGATTCCCCTTGATTGCAGAAATTTGAGGTATTACGAGATGCTTTTTGAGCTAGTGGTTTCTCTAAAAAGTGTCCCATCCCCCTTACACGCTAGGCTCTTTAAAATATTAGAAGTTTCTTTATGTTCCAGGAAATCTGAAAACATTTGGCTTATAAAACTGGTCATTCTCTATTAGCAAGTAAGGATACAGCTCTTTAAGAGAGTCTGTAATTCTTGGACACCTTTCAGAGGTAGGAAAAAGTTCTGCCTTCATTGTGAGGACAGGGCTTCCCTCGAGACTGGGGAGGCCACTCCTTCAGCCACAGGTCAGAAGTAAACACTGTCCTCGATGCAGAAAAGGGACGTGGCCCAAACCACACATTAGGGCACCGGCAGAGTGAGGGACTTTGCCAGCAACCCGCTCGACCTGCTTCTGCAGGTGAGTCCACCTGGCACCTGTCACGTGAAGCATTTAAAGATGGTAGACAGGATGCTTGTACAGATGTTGAGTGGCTTCACAGTGTGTGGGATCCTCCTGGATCAGGGATAGAACCCGTGTGTCCTGTGTCAGCAGGCGGATTCCTTGCCACCGGGCCACCAGGGAAGCCCAGGGGTATCTTTTCTATGGAGAAGAGTCTTTGAAATCTTTCCTGGACAAAAAAATGAACGAGTGTGCACATAGCTGGGCACAGCCTGGGCGGAATGCAAGCAGGCGGGTGAGTCTCCTGGACAGCGGGGGTCCTTGTCCTGGGACAATCCCCTGCGTGGCCCCTGTGATGGTGAAGGGTCAAGCGTTCGACATTGTGCTTAATTTCCACACTTTTGATAATTCTCTGAACAGTTTGCCGTCCACATGAAATTGATGTTCACGTGTCCCCCTGGGCTCGCCCCTCACCCGGCTGCCTGCCTGTCACGGGGCTGGCACAGCCTCACTATCTGGCCTTTCCTGACCGGGTGGCGTTGGGGCCGGGGGCTGGGGTGGTCTCACAGGAGCAGGTGCGGCAGGGGCTCTGCCGTTCCCGCTGCCTCCAGCCTCTCGTGCAGGCTGAGGTGATGCCTCCATGGCCTGCCCACCCCCCATGAATATCAGCCTCTTGCTCTGTAGGGCAGAATAAGATCGAGTGAGGCGGGCTCCCAGTACCTGGGGATGTCAGATGCAGGCCCTTCTGTGGTCCCAGAGATGGGGGAGGCGCTCGTGGCCCGCTCCAGTTCCAGCCACCCGCCCCCACCCCTGCCGCAGGAGACCACCTGGCGTCTGGCAGGATGTGAGCGTGGTGGCCGTGGCTTCCAGGGCCATCAGGGGGCAGGCGGGGCTGGGGCGGGGCCGAACCACTGGGGCCGCTTCCTCCCCCTGGCCCCCAGGGGAGGGTCTGTTCCATCCCGGAATGTGGTGGGACCGGCGGGCCTTGTCCCCACCTTGTGACAGCTCAGAATGCACAGGGTGACCTCAGGCCTGGGGATCTGGGGATGTCTCTGTGTCTTTCTGCCTGTCACTCACACTGATGTACACATACTCACACATATGCTCACACACGCACACGCACACATGTACTTACATGCCTGCGCACACATACTCACACATGTGCATGCACACATGCATGTACTCGCATGCACACACGTACACAACACACATACACATGCTCGCTCACACACATACATGTACCTACATGCACACACGCGCACACACTTGCTCACACGTACTCACATGCACGCACACACGTGCACACATACACACACACTCACACACATGCACACGCACAGGCACACCCCTCCCCATCCGCGGCTCCCCTTCCACCTGTGCAGACCCCCAACCCCCAGTCTCTTGGCACCCAGCGTGTCAGGATGCAGAAGGGGAGGCTCTGGTGGAGGGGTGGCTGGAGAGCAGATGCCTGGCCGCCTGGCCGGTGGAGCGAGCAGGGGAAGGGCCCCGGAGGCCCGAGGGCTGGGAGGACAGGCCCCGGGGCTCCTGAAGATCTGCAGGGCTTGGTGCCCAGCTGTGCCTTCGATGCGTTTTCCTCAGGAGCAGTCTGGCCGTGTGTCCTGATGACTTTAGGCGCGGATGAGCCGGTGAGCCTTCAGGACGACCCTCGACCTTGGAGGCCAGCAGGCCTGGGCCTCTCCGCCCCTCACCTTGTCCAGCCAGCTTGTCCTGGGGGCCTGGCCTCAGCTCAGGGAGAGAACGTGGTGTCTTGACGTGCTGTCGGCAGCGACTGGTGATCTGTGTTCCCAGGCCGTAAAGTCGGGTGTGTGTATTTGCAGCCTTCATTTTTCGTAGAGGTGATTGCCGTTCTCAGCCCCACCATGGGCCGTGGCCCAGGTGGCTGGACCGTCCTCACGCAGGGCGCGCCTGCATCCCCGGGGCACTTTGGGGAGATCTGGTTTGTGGTTGAGATTCTCACGCTGGAGCAGGAGGATGACTGTGTTCAGCTTTTATTTGCCCCCCAGGATTCTGACTGCATTATCCGTATTTCCTTTAATTTGTGGGATTTCTAGTAAATGGGCTTAAAAATAGGTCTGGGCATGATGCCAGGCAGATGCGGGCAGCAGGCGTCTCTGCATCTTGCTAAAGGCAGTGGGGTAACCCCCGTGTCACCCACTCCTGGGCGTCCTGCAGGCTCCTTAGGGGGCCTTCCCACCATGCCCCAGGATGGGCAGGGGTGCGCAGCCCAGGGCCCTGACTCCAGGCTGCTTTCGGGGGCCCGGGACTGGGCTGAAGTTGTGCTGAGCACCAGTCTGTCCCCTGGGGCTGCCCAGGAAGCTGGGGGCCGGGATGAGGGGTGGGAGGCAGACGCCTGCCCTGATGGAGGCCGGGTCACCTGCCTCTGGCCCTGCTCCTCCTGGGCTCCCCTGTCCAGGTAACCCTCTGTCCCAGTTGCAGAGACCCTGAGATCTGGTGTCAGGGCCACCCATGGGGGTCCCAGATGCCCCTCTGGTGCCCACCTGTGGTGGCAGGGGCTGACAGGCTCTGAATGGCCCTGGGCATCTGCTCCGAAACCCTGCTCTGTGTCTCCCGCAGACAGGACTGGGCCTAGGGGGCAGCGCCAAGGCCGCCCCAGGCCTCTCCTGCCCGTGCAGGACTGGAGCCTCCCGGGGCTCAGGGAACCCGCTGTCCCCTCCAGTCCTGTCCCCACGCCCTTCCATGGCTTGATGCTCTGCCTGCGATTCCCGGCTGCCCAGTTCTGTTCCCCCAAGCAGGCATCGCCCTGGGGCCGGGGCACACGGGCTCTGACTCTCCTCTGCCACGGAGTCAGGTTCTTCTGTAGAGCTGGTTGGGTGTGGAGGCAAGGGGAGCCCAGGATTGGGGCCCTGTGTGGGACGTCGAGCCAGGGGGCCCCAGGTGCGGGGGTGCAGGGAGGCCCGTTACCAGAACCCCTCAGTGGGACAGGCTGGCCGGCCTTGGGGCAGGGCTGGGGGGTCCCTGAGGTGCCAGGGACCCGGCCCTCTCGCTGTCTCTCTGCTTTAGGGCCACGTGGGTGAGCCTGGCTCAGGAGTGGCCTGGGACGCCGCTGCCTAGCTCCAAGCCGGGGGTGGGGGGTGCCTGGACCCCTGCTACCCCCACAGCCACCCAGCCGGGAGGGTGGAGGTGGGGTGCCTGCGCCGTGGCCCCCATCTCAGTGTAATTGCTGCCCCCTGCCCCCCCGCCCCCGCCAGTAGCTGATTTAGTATTTCTGTGTCGGTCTGATTTACATTAGATTTTTAAGCATAATTAGAAATGCAGGGGAGCTTTGTGTCTTACCTCGACTATTTATGGCATGATATGCAGATGAAGAGAGCTATGAATATTAAAGACCGGAGTGTGTATGGAGGCGCTGTTGTTAATGAGCTGGGTGACCGGCCGGCCTGGCGCACTCGCCCCCCACCCGCCCGCCACCCAGACCTGGCTGCTTCCAAGACCCCTGCCGGCCCTCGGAGGGGACATCGAGGTGCTATGGGGACCACAGCGGGGCAGCCAGCGCCTGAGGCCCAGCTCCCCATCCCGGGCAGCCCTTGCTCTCAGTCCGCGCCGCCCCACCCCAACCCTGCCCTGTGCCCTGGAGCCTGGGCACCTGGGGAGACCCTGCTTCAGCCCATGAGGGAGGAGAAGGAGCTGTCTGCAGGCGCAGAGCCGGCTTTCTAAGTTATTAAACGATGCCTGAGGGGGACACTCTTCAAGCTTACGGTATTTAAATTACAAATACAAGTGGGAGAGATTGTCAGTTCTGTTCTAAACACTGCTTAATTCTTCACAAGCCTTCTGGACCCGCCGGTGGCCAGTCTGTGCACTCGGTGGGACCCTGGGTGTCCAGGCAGGCTCCTGGTGGGGGTGGCCACTGTCCTCCCGCTGGGCCGGCCATTGCTGTTTCTTTAGGTTCATGCCCTGTTCGTTTGGCTCCCGACCCCCAACCGGCACCAAAGTCGAAATGTCCAAGCGGAGGGTCAGAGGTTGGCCTGTTGGTGGCAGGAAGTCACCCTCACAGTGGCGTGTAGGATGGAGCTGGACCACCAGACCCCTAGTCTGGACCCTGGTCAGAGCCCACCGCATAGGCCACGAGCTGTGTGGTGCAGGGCCCTGCAGCCCACCCGATGGTGCGTCCACCCAGCCCCTGCCTGGCCCCCGGGGTCCCACAGCCAGTGGGGCCCTGGGCCCCCAGGGGGCTAGGGATCATTCTGGAGGGCTGGCCAGCTGCACGCGTGCCCCTCTCTCTGAGGGCCAGCCCTGCCTCCTGGGGCAGCAGGGGAAGGGCTGGGAAGCACATTTCTGAATTTGCGGATTCTGGCAGGTTGCCCTTCTCTGTTTGAGAAAAAAAAAAAGCTTCCAGGCAAACATTTGTTAGTGCAGTTAAAACCGGCTTTTATGCTTGATGCCGGTCCAGGCTGTGGTCTGGGCGGAGGCTGCCCAGGTGCCTGGCGGAATCCAAGAGGCCTCTCACCTCTGCCTATCAGGCTGGGGTGCAGTGACCTGGGGTCGGGGTGTGTTGGAGGTGGGGCCACAGCCGGGGACCCACGTGACCCTGAGGTTTTGGAGGCCTGTGCATCCCCTCCCCTGGGCACCGGGGACTCTCGGACTGCCAGGCACAGAGGCTGAGGTCAGAGTCTCTTCTCCGCAGCAGAATCCTGGGAACCATGGGCAAGTCCAGGCCTCGGTGCCGTCTCTGCCCAGCAGGGTCAGCCCCTTCCCGCCCCCGCCCGATGACCTAAGTTGCCCAGGATGAGGGGTTTTGAAAGCAGGCAGCTGGTTGGGGGGTGGGTGATCAAGTGTAGTCCCGGCCGGAGGCCTGGGCAGGAAGCTCACCCTCTGGGTACCCTGGTTTCCTCATCCGCACCCACCTGGAGGAAATAGGGCTGGTAGCCAAGCACACAGGTGGGGACCAGAGGGAGAGGCTCCTGGCAGCTGACACCCCACCCAGAGCTTTGCTGCCCTGCCCCGGCCCTTCCATTAGCAGCCCCATGGCGGCCCAGCCCTGCCTGGGGAGGTATTAAAAGTTTAATGCAAACCTGAGGCTCACACTGAGTGGGACCTCGCCCACCTCTTGGGGGGCTGGCACGCCCGACTGGGCAGCCTTGCTTCACCCAGGCACCTGGGCCTCCCGAGGGTCAGCCCCCAGGCCGCTTCCCCCTTGCCCTTCTGAGAAGCAGAGCGTCAGCCAGGGACTGGAGCTGGAGTGTCAGAGAGCCAGCTAACTGGAGACTGGGCTGCAACCAAGAAGCCAGGCCATTGCTCCAGTGGCAGCTGGCCAGGGGGAGCCCTCCCCCGCCCCCCATGCTCTCCTGTGGCCCCCGGGTGGGGGGGCCTGCCGTGGCCTGCCCCAGAGCCAGGGTGCAGGGGCTCCGGGGCCTCTGAGTGTATTCCTGGGGCCCTGATGTGCCCACGTGTGTTCGTGCTGACTCAGGAACCTGCCCGCTGCCCTGCAGGACGGACGTGGTCCTGGTGGGCATGACCACTGGGGCCTGGCCCTGACTCCGCAGTGCCCTGCCTTCTTGTCACCAGGCTGGCTGCCCCCCGACCCCTCCGCCGAGGTCCTGAGGTGCAGGGCCTGGAGGCTGGGCAGTGGGGCTGCCAAGGGGATGGGCCCTGGGCTGGGGGCCGGAGGTGCTCCTTTTACTGCTTCCAGAATGTTCCTGGCACACCGGCCCCCCCTTCCCCTGCAGTGGGTGCCTTTAATGGCTGTGCATTTGCCAAGGTCCAGACCTCTGATTAGATTGGTAAAATTAAATCCTGCAAAATAATTTTTATTTAATGTAATTTATCTCGCCTCCCTTTCCCTCGCCGGTAACGATCCTGCAGAAATGACCCGTTGCGTTCCTCTGCCGTGCCCCTGCTGCGGGAGGCTCTCGGGTCAGGGTGGGTGGACTCTGCACCCCCGCCCCAGATGCCCCTTCGGCCCCCATGTGCGTGTGTGTCTGCACTTTTGGGGCCCATACCCCCGCGTCCTTCTCTCGTCCACCTGGGGCCACGCTGCCTGCAAGGCGCCTGGTGATGCTCTGGTGGACGAGCCGTCATCCCAGGCCCAGCTCTCAGCCCTCCCTGAGGGAGGGCCCACAGAAGAGAATCCCCCCTGCCCCCCACTTCTTCCTTGGGAGCTCTTGGAGTCCGTGTGGAGTGGCACCCCACCCCCACCAAGGCTGGCACAGCTACATGGGCTGGACTCTGGCTTTGTGGCGTCAGGTTTCCCAAAGCGAGTTCCATTCTGAAGGGCCTTATGAGGGGGAGGGCTCCGTGGTGCAGTGGCTTTGAGGATGGCCGGGATGAGCGAAGTTAGGGGTCTCGGATGTTCCTTCCACATCTTCAGAACCTTCTGTAAGTAGCCAGCCCAGGAGTCCTGCTGCGAAGGGAAGAGAACAGGAGGGGAAACTGAGGCACAGAAGGAAGAGGCAGTCGTGTAGGGGTGAGAAGGGGAAGGCCCGCCCAGGTCCCCCACCTCTCTCTTCTCTGCCCCTGCCCGCGGGTTGGCCCTGGGCTCATCCCCGCCTCTCTCTTCTCTGCCCCTGCCCGCGGGTTGGCCCTGGGCTCGTCCCCCGCCTCTCTCTTCTCTGCCCCTGCCCGCGGGCTGGCCCTGGGCTCGTCCTGCTTTCACGGCCCTGGGTGTGTAAACCAAGCCTTTATTTTATTCTTTTCTCCTAAAGTTCAGCTTTGTTCTCACTCCGGCCGAGGCTTCTAAGAAAGCAACCTGAAACCTGCTTGGGCTGGGCTGTCTGTCCCGGGCTGGGCGGCTGGGGCGGCCGCCTCACCCTCACAGGTGGCCTGAGGACACGGCAACAGCAGGGCTGGCTGTCCCTGTCCCTGGGGACCAGGTGGCCTGTCACCTCGCAGCGGAGAGTGGCGGCCCCTCTCTGGGCGAACGGTCTGGCTGCAGCCCCAGGGGGAGGCCCGCGCAGCAGGGCTGGAGTGGTGGGGGCGGTCCCAGCAGGGAGCGTCACCAGATGGATTTTACACGTCACTTGTGCCAGGCTCCAGCTGGGCACTTTGCTAATAACGTCGTCTCCCTCAACCCCGCGGCCGCCTTAGGAAGGTGACCCTCACCCCCATCCCTGGCGGGCATCCTTTGCTAGATAGAGGCCACGGGACCTGCGTTCGAGGTGGCCGGGCACATGGAGCAGTGCCCAGTGGAACCAGGACGTGCTCTTGAAGGGGACAGCTCCATAGGCTGTCCCCTGCTCTCAGCTGGGGATCTGGCTGCTCCCTGCCCAGCCCTGGGCAGTTGAGACCCTCTGGGGCTAGTGCCCACTGCGCCTTTGCAGCCTCTGCCCACCCCTGCCAGGCTAGGTCACCCGTCCCCTCTCGGCACAGGAGCCCCATCTGGCTCAGGAGACCCCACCATGGTCTTTGGGAGTCTCCCAGCAGTGGGTGCAGGGGGCCATGTCGGGGGCCTGTCCCCACTGTGGTGTGTGTTCCTGGGCAGCAGAGCTCGTCCCTTACTTAGCCCTCCCTGGCCATGCCCAGCACGGGGTTAAATGCCCATCAGGTGTCGGGCAGACCCACCGCAGCCTCACCAAGTTCCCATGTGGCACTGGGAGGACTTCCCTGTGGAGGTGGCGCCTGAAGGTGGCAGGTCTGCTCGAGGAAGGGCCCGGGACGGCACAGGCAGGGGAGAGCTCATGGAGGGTGTGGCTCTCTCTGCTTCCTTGCCCATCACAGGTCCTGCTGTTCTTTGACCTGAGTGTCCCCCTGTTGCCCCAGGTTGGCTTCCTCTGTGCCCAGTCTGCCCCGCTTTCTGTGGCTGAGTGGGCGCAGGGGCCCATGCCTGTGACTCCTCACCCGAGGCCCCAACCCTGCATCTTGGGGCCGGTGGGCTTCACCTAGGCTCCAGCGAAGGGGGACCACCCGAAGGACACCGGGAGCCCAGTCCGGGGGGGCCTGGCGATGCTATGGGCAGGGGACACGCGAGTGGAGGTGTGCAGACATGGGTGTCTGCGTGGACCCGCGGTGTGGCCGCGCCCCAGATGCAGAGGCCGCCAGGGGAGCCGACCGTGTAGGGAAGAAGGGTCCTCAGTGCCTCGCTGAGATGCGGCCGCCCCACATGAGCCTTGAGCTGGGGGAGGCCCGGCCAGACCCCACTGTCCTCAGCCCACGTGGCCCCCAGGTCCCCAGAGTGCCGAGCAGGCGCCGTTTCTGTGAACGCTGCCCACACATGCCTGCGTCGCCCTCACCCCAGAGTTGTCCTGGGCCCCATACAGGACACACAAAGCCGCCTCTGCGGCCGCTGCTCCCTGGGCGGGCTTCCCACACCTGGACTTCCTCCGGCTCTCCATTCGGCGGCTTTTCCTACCGTCTCTCTCTCTTGGAAGCCGAGCCCCATGGGGTGTGAATGGGAAGGCTCCAGATGGCCGTTTCCTTCCCTCCGGATGCCGCGGAGGGGACCATGCGGGATGCCGCCCTGATGGCCATGATGCTGGGCGCTGCAGGGACCAGGCCTGCCTTGGCCGTCTCCTGTCTCAGCCCAGCCCCTCCCTGCAGGTGGACGCCCCGTGGGTGGGCAGGCCAGCGGTCTGCCCATGGGCCCACGAAGCTGGGCGGCGGGGCGGGCTGGGGGGCACCGTCCTCTCTTCAGCAGGGCAGGCAGCGTGCCAGGGACGGGCTCAGCGGTCCATGGACAGTGTGGGGCCACACGGGTGACCTACCGCCTCCCCTTGCCAAGTCCACGGGGGACCAGGGCTGGTTCTTCAGGGGGCTCCCGCCTCTGGCCACCGCGGGCCCGGCCCCAGCTGCCATCACAGAGTTGCACGACTCTAAGAGAGCTGTCCTGGCCAAGGCGGCGGGAGTTGGGGTGCAGAGTGGCTCGCTGGGTGGGCGAGTGGGATGAGGGTGTTGGGGCTGGACCATACGGCTCATGGCTCCCGAGACCCCAGCAAGTGGGGAGGGGGGCACTGGGGCCCTGCAGGGCACTGGGGGGCGGGGCCCTGGGCCGCCGCTGCCTCCTCCTCCTGGCTCCTCTCTCTCTCTCTCTCTCTCTCCCCTCTTTCTGCTCCGTTTCCCTTCTTTCCCTCCCCTTCTGGGCTACCCTCTCTCACCAGCTTCTGCTCTCTCTCGGACCCCCTGGCCTCCCTGCCCCCTCGCACGCCCCAGCCACCCCCCACCCCTTCCCAGGAGTCAGGCGGCTCTGCCAGCCCAGCAGACTGTTTGGAATAGTTTAAATGCTTTGACACTCTGGCTGTACTGGGTGGCAGGGTGGCAGTTTACTGGGTAATTCATATGCAAAACTGCACTATAAATTTCCAGGCTGTCTCAGTTGCCGTGGCACCACGAAGCGTCTCCCGCGTACAGTACGGTATTTCTGCCATCTTTGTTTGCATTGCAGTGAGTCATCAAAAGTCTGTCTTGTACCAACACCCGGAGCCGTGCATTCCTCTGGCACCAACACTCCACTGTTTTTTAAAGCCGGGGCTGGGAGCTGGCATTTACTTCGGCTCCCAAATCAAAGGCGGCTATTCATTCCCGAGAGCTGCCTGAATGTCCGTCTGCATCCGGCCTCTTCATTTGGATGCTGTGCGCTGCCCCGGAGAGCCGGGCTGGGTGCAGCTGAGCCGCGGCCCAGCCCCGCGCCGAGACTCGCGCCCCCCCGCCCCCCTCCTCCTCCTCCTCTCCCGGCTCTTCTCGCCCTCCCCACCCCAAGGGCTCCCGCTCCGTTTGCTGCATTCCCGGAGCAGCTGGTGGCTGCGGGCGGCCGGCCGGGCGTGCAGGCGAGCCTGCCCCTGCCAGGCTGAGTGGGCAGTGCCGGGGCCACGGCGGCAGCGGCCAAAGGTAGGTCTTCCCCGCCGCCGGTGCCACCGGCCGGGCCAGCAACTTCTCCGCAGCTGGGGGTGCGGTGGGGGCGGGGCGGGGTACTGCGGGCTCTCCCCGCTGCCCCCCCCCAGCAGCCGCCCACCTGCCCAACTCCTGTCTCCGTGCTCCGCCCTCCTTCGCCGGATGCCCGCACTTTCCTCCCGCGGGACAGAGCGGCCCTTTGTACCGGCTCTGACTGCGCGGAGTTGGGCCGGCCCTTCTCCGGCCCATCAGGCCCGGGGGAGTCTGGCCCCAGACCCCAGGGGCCGGCAGCACACCCCTGGCAGCATCTGAGCCCTGGCCGAGCCCTCCCCTGTCTCCCCCAGGACCCCTCTAGTCACCTGGGCTGGGAGCGAGCCAGCAGGGATTGGCTGGCAGCAGGAACCGGCGGGGTGGGGGTGGGGGGCCGGGAGGGCAGGCAGGTGGGGCTGCGACAGGCTCCCAACTCCTGCACTGGCCGCCCCGATCCCCAGGCAACTCGGGTCGGGGAGAGCTGGGTCCCAGAGTCGGACTTGCAGCTCGGGTCGGGGGAGTCCGCAGTCTCCTTTGCTCGGAGGGAAGCAGAGACAGCGGAGCGACTGAGTTCTCCCTGCCCCAGCTCTCTTCTCTGGGCGGCCCCCCCACCCCTGCCCGCCTCTCCAGGGGGCTGGGGGGGGGCGCTGCTTCTCACCCCGCAGGGGCAGGACTCTCCCCCCACCCCTGGCGGGCTCTCTGCATGGCTGCTCTAAGAGAAAAGGGAAAAAGCAAACCGAAACCAAAGCCTGAGAGGACCCCCCCCCCCATCGCCGCGGTGCCGGTGCTCTGGGTTCTGGCCCCTCCCTTTGCTGCTAACTTTCCTGGGAGAAGAGTTGTGCAGACAGACAGAGGCCCTTGCCCCTCCAGCGCTGTGGCTGGCCGGCCTGTCCTGCCCTTCTGTGTGCCCCGTCTTCGGTCTCCAGGCCTCTCCTCCCGGGCCCCGCCAGGAAGGGGTGTCTCCGGACCTCAGGGGCCCTGCGCTCTGCCCTGGGGTGGCATGGGGGCACCCTCACACACACCTGGCTGGGAACCCAGCTGGGGCTCCTGGGCAGTGCTGAGAGCTCTGCCGGGGTCCCGCTGCTGGTGGGTCTGCAGCCAGACCTGGTCTGGTGCATCATGGCTGGGGCAAGGTCGGGGTACCCTGGGCGGGGGGCAGGGGAGGTGGGCGCTGGGGCAGAGCCGGGTGGTGCGGAGCACGGCCCGGCCGCTGGACGTCCAGGAGCCCAACCCTGACCCCCGCACACACGCCCTGTCTCCTGCAGATGCGCCCCATCCGGCGGCTCCCTCGCTGAGAGTCTGAGGCCGGCCCCCTCGCCTCCCGCCATGTCGCAGATGCTGCACATCGAGATCCCCAACTTCGGGAACACTGTGCTCGGCTGCCTCAACGAGCAGCGTCTGCTGGGCCTCTACTGCGATGTTTCCATCGTGGTCAAGGGCCAGGCCTTCAAGGCCCACAGGGCCGTCCTGGCCGCCAGCAGCCTCTACTTCCGCGACCTGTTCAGCGGCAACAGCAAGAGCGCCTTCGAGCTGCCGGGCACGGTGCCGCCCGCCTGCTTCCAGCAGATCCTGTCCTTCTGCTACACGGGCAGGCTGACCATGGCGGCCAGTGAGCAGCTCGTGGTCATGTACACGGCCGGCTTCCTGCAGATCCAGCACATCGTGGAGCGCGGCACCGACCTCATGTTCAAGGTGAGCTCGCCCCACTGTGACTCGCAGACCACCATGATCGAGGACGCCAGCTCCGAGCCCCAGAGCCCCTGCAACCAGCTGCAGCCGGCCGCCGCGCCCCCCTACGTCGTGTCCCCCTCTGTGCCCATCCCACTGCTGACCCGCGTCAAGCACGAAGCCCTGGAGCTGCCTCTGGCCGCCGGCCCGGGCCTGGCCCCCAAGCGCCCTCTGGAGACGGGGCCCCGGGATGGCGCAGCGGTGGCCACCGGCTCGGCAGTGGCCGCGGGCACGGCCCCTCTCAAGCTGCCCCGCGTCTCCTACTACGGGGTGCCCAGCCTGGCCACCCTCATCCCCAGCATCCAGCAGGCGCCGTACTCCCAGGGGGAGCGGACCAGCCCCGGGGCCAGCAGCCTGCCCACCACGGACAGCCCCACCTCCTACCACAACGAGGAGGATGAGGAGGACGACGAGGCCTACGACACCATGGTGGAGGAGCAGTATGGCCAGATGTACATCAAGGCCACAGGCAGCTATGCAGGTAACTCACGGCGGGCCCGGCCCCTGCCACCACTGTGGCCTCCCGCCCACGGGTATGGCTGGGGCCCTCCGGGCACCTCCCGTGTGGGCACTGAGGCTGACCGGGCCTTAACCCGTGGCCTCACAGCCTGGTGGGGAGATGGGCACGTCCCAGAGACGTGCAGGGGTCAGTCCCAGCTCAGACCAGACGAGCTGGGGGGAGCTGACCCTGAGGCTCAAGCAGGAATCGGGTCCCTCTTGCAAGGCCTTAGCTGAGGACTTTATACAAAGTCGACCCTGGGTGAGATGGGAGGCCCTGGAACAGTTCAGCTGCAGCGGAGCGCGTGGGCCAGGACCCGGGCTTTCTGGACGGGTGAAAATGACTGTGGGCCTTGGGGGACCAGGGACCTACCCGAGGGCTCGCAGGGCACCGTGCAGCCCCGGCTGGCCCCTCGCCTGCTTGAGGCCTCAGTGGCCCCGTCAGTGAGGTTGCCCCCTCAGATCCATCTCTGTCACCTTTGACCTCCGCCCTTTGCCCCTCCCATGTGCTTTTGCCTCGAGGCCAGAGCGTCCTTGGCGCCTCCCAGTCGTGGCCAGCACTCCGGGGCTGCTCAGAAAGTGCCTCCTGAGTGCAACGAGTGCGTCCCGCTCTTGTTTTGGAAGGGCTCCCGCCTTTGGGATCATAAAGCCGGCACACCCTGACTTGAGACGCCTGGTGCTGCCTGTAAACTGCCCCACGGCCCCCAGAGAGGGTTCAGGATTCGTGGGTGGAGGGTCCCACCATCGGGGCCCCGGGTTGTGTCCCCCTCTGCCTTCCACGTTCCCCGAAGACTGGCTGTGTGTCTAGCCTGCCGCCTGGCCTGATTTGCATGCGGGGCCCGAGTCCAGTGACTGGCTGGCCGGAAGCTTGGTGCCCGTGGGGAGTGACCGCCCAGGAGCACTTCGGAGACTCTCTCCTCCCCTGAGACTGCCCGTGCCCTCACGCCCCGACGGGGCCAACGCTGTCCGCTCCCCCTCCGCCCTGCCCGCCGCCTTCCATTCCTCCACCTCCAGGCAGGCACAGGTCCATCGGTCCTGGGGGGACAGGGATGGGGAGCCGGGAGCACCGGCCAACTCAGGCCCTTGGGACAGCCGGTCCCCAGCGGCCGAGGATGGGGTGGCTGGGTCTCGGCTCTGGTCTGGCCCACCTGGGCCCCTCCCGGGGCCTCTTTCAGAGCTGCAGGGGTGGCGGTGCCCTGGACAGCTCCCGTGGGCTCGGGTGTCGTCTTCCCTGGAGTGCAGTACTTTATTTGAACACGTTTTTGTCATGTTTGTGTGAGTTCTGCAGGATGCTAGCACACAGACCGCCTCTATCTGGACAGGGTTTTCCTCTTCATGGTGGAGAGTAGGGCTTGGTGTTCCTGACCCCAGGAAACCCACAGGCTCAGGCTCCCTCTGCCCACTCCTGCCCCAGCAGTCCCCAGGCGGTGCCCAGAGGGAGCTGGGGTGGCTCCCAAGCCCCTTCCCCGGGATGTGCAGCCTCTAATGACTGCCCCCCACCACCACAAATGCTGGCAGCAGGACAGGGCTCAGCGGAGGGGTCAGGGCCAAACCTGTGAGGGCCCAGGGGCGGGGCTGCCTGCCTGTGGTCCTTGGAGGGGCGATGCCAAACCAGGAGGGGGCCTGGTACAGCTGCCTCCCCAGGGTCTTCCCCGCTCAGTCCACCCCGCCGTGCAGCCTCAGGCATTGACGAGGCGGAGACAGGGAGAGATGGGACAGGGTGCTGAGGGTGGTGCTGGTGTGCGGGCAGGGCGGTAGCTCGTCTGGGGGCACCTGCTGCTCTGGGTGCACAAGCCTGGCCGTCTCCTGTGATCTGGGATTTTCCAAGAGGGCCAGCGACAGTGGCTGTGGACAGCCCGGGGAGGGCTTGGGAGACCGAGCTGCCCCACGGCCTTGACTGTGCCGGGGCCCTCTCCCCAGCCCCTCTCCCACCAAGACCACACGCCAAGTCCTCCGGGGTGGGCACGGCTCAGCAAGTCCTGTGTGCCTGTGTCCTGCGGCCCCTGGAGCCCCTTACCCCAGGCCCCTGGGGGTGTTGAAGGTGGACAGGGTGGTGATGGCAAGCTGGGAGACTGGAGGGACAGTGGGCCTGGGACCGGCCCTGCCTCCAGCTGACCTGCGAGGCTCCGGACTGGGTGTTCTCCTCGATGAGCCCATAAGTGGGGCAGGGAGGGTGGGGGTGTGATTTCTTGGTTAAAATCTAGGTTATCGGCAGTGACGTGGCTGGCATCGCTGGGTGTCGGGCTCACTGGGAAGAGGGTTGTGGGGGAGGGTCCACGGGGGCCGGACAGGCAGAGAGGGCCCGTCCCCAGTGGCAGGCTGCTCCTTGGGTGCTGGCTTCCTGGACCCCAGGCTCCCGCTGCGCACTGGCCGAGTCTGGGTGGGCGATGTCCTCACACCCGCCACGGGCCGCTCGATAGCCAGATGCCCCTCTCCTGGCATCCGGACAAAGGCAGGCAGGTCTCCAAGCTGGTGGAATCTGGAGTGTTCAAAAGTGAACTCTTGGGGCTTTCGGGCTCTCTGGAGTCTCTTCTCCCTCCTGGCCAAGGGAGAGGGTGGTCTGAGTGACCTTCAGGGGTCTTCTGACCAGCACCCTGCGTGCAGGGCCGTGAAGGAGCCAGAGACCGAAGCCCCAGCCTCAGCCCCATGAAGAGCTACTGGCAGCCCCTGCTCGCTGGGCCCCCTGCTTGTAGAAGTCGAGGAATGGAGCGTTACAGATGAGCAAATGCATCTCAGTTCTCCAGCAGCCCCCTCTGGGTTCCTGTTCCCAGCCCGTGTGTCTCCTCCATCCTGGGCAGGTCCTGCACCGCTGTCTGTCAGGGAGATGCCCTGGTTGGTTCATCCACATCCCCATCGGGGGACACAGAGAGGTGGGGGATGAGCCACAGATGGGGACCCAGGCCGCCCTGGGCCCTTCCCCTGTTCTCTGCGGTCTGGCCACCTTCTGGCCTGCAGGCCCACCCCACCCTCACTGCGCAGGTATTGGGTCAGCAGGCAGGGGTGCTCCCTGTGGGCATTGAGACTCGGGTGCCTGGGTATTTATGCACCGGCCATGTGCTTCCACGTTAACCCTTTCCCCGGCGGGGACTGCCTCAGGGTGTCCTGCAGATGCGTGTGGACGCTGCTGGTGGGCCAGTGTGGCTCTGCTTCTCCTCCGGGTCTGCCTGCCATCCCCATACCTGGACACAGGGTGGACATGGCGGTGCTCAGGAGCGGGTGCTGGCTCACGGCTCCATGTCTGTTCCCAGGTTCTGAAGGTCAGCGCGGCCGCTAACCCATCTTACAGCTGAGGGGGCCAAGCCTGCGATATCCACCTCTCTACACAGAGGGGCCTCCCTCCAGCAGGACCCCCCAGCTGCCTGGTGATCACTGCTCCCACCCGCAGCTCAGAGCCCACGGGCGCTCGCTTGGGGGTCCCCACTGAGAAGGGAGAGACGGGTTGGTTCTGCAGGCCCCCTGCCGAGCCCCCACACTGCCTCCTGGACTGGGGGCGGGGTATCACCCCATGAAAGTGCAGCAAAAGCCCCAGCCTGTCTAGGGTGGGGGGCCCTGCCCGGGTCGGGGGGTCCTCTCTCTTTTGAGGTAACATCCTGTCAGCTCAGGTGAGAGAGGGGCCAGCACCAGATGGCTGTCCCATTGTGCGCCCCAAAGGCTGCCCCAAGGGCCGGCCAGCACCCCAGTGTCATCTGAGACTGGCCCCCAAAGGCTGCCCCGAGGGCCAGCCAGCACCCCGGTGTCATCTGGGACTGGCCCCCAAAGGCTGCCCTGAGGGCCGGCCGCCACTCCAGTATCATCTGACACTGGCCCCCAAAGGCTGCCCCGAGGGCCGGCCACCACCCCAGTGTCATCTGGGACTGGCCCCTGAGGGCTTCCAGGGGTGGCCTCCCCGGCCCCCTGCAGTGTCCCGTTTAACCCTCACCACCCAATGCCCTGAGATTTCTTCTTAAACCAGTTTTATTGAGATGTGACTTATTTACCCCAGTGACACAGGTATGAAATGTACCCATTTGAGATCTGCTGTGGGGCCGTTAGCACAGTCAGAGAGGACGTGTCCGTCAGTCTGGGGACGCTCACACCTCTTTGCAGGTACTGCACCCCCCCGCCAGCTGCAGGCAGCCTGGGATCTGTTTTCTGTCCTCTGGAGACGTTTGTCCGTCACCTAACCCGTCAAGCTGTCCGCACTCCAGTCTAGATGTAGCATCAGCAGAAAGACTCTGAGACTGCCTTACCCTTCCCACCTTCTGTTTATGTTAAGTGTTTACACAAAATAAAACGTGCCAGTTTCCAGCGTACAGATGATGAGGCTGGTCACTGTGATTCGACAAGCAGCACAGTCAAGCTTATGCGACAGTTTGCTCCCCTCAAAGCTGACCCAGATCGCCCCTACCCCAGCCCCGGCCACCACACACTAGCTTCCGGTCACCGTCGCTGCTGCGCAAGGGGGATCGCACAGAACGGAGTCTCTTACTCTTGACTTCTTTCACTTACTGCGTGTTGAGATCCATTCATCCCTGTGGTTCCGAGTGTGGGTGCCTGGGCCTCGTAGCTGCTGGGTCGTTCTCCCACGCCATGGACCTGCCACCAATGGCGGTTGTGTGCGGCTTTTCTCATCACGCTGCCGTGGACGTCCTTGTATAAGTGGGACTACGTTTTTGTCCGTCTGTTGAAATGGTTGGGTTTTCTCGTTAATTTATTGATGTGGTGTATCGCATCAGTTAGTTTTTAAATGTTGAACCACCCTTGTATCCCTGGGATAAACCCCACTTGGTCGTTCAGTCAGTCAGTCAGTCAGATCAGTGGCTCAGTCGTGTCCGACTCTTTGCGACCCCATGAATCGCAGCACGCCAGGCCTCCCTGTCCATCACCAACTCCCGGACTTCACTCAGACTCATGTCCATCGAGTCAGTGATGCCATCCAGCCATCTCATCCTCTGTCATCCCCTTCTCCTCCTGCCCCCAATCCCTCCCAGCATCAGAGTCTTTTCCAATGAGTCAACTCTTCACGTGAGGTGGCCAAAGTACTGGAGTTTCAGCTTTAGCATCATTCCTTCCAAAGAAATCCCAGGACTGATCTCCTTCAGAATGGACTGGTTGGATCTCCTTGCAGTCCAAGGGACTCTCAAGAGTCTTCTCCAACACCACAGTTCAAAAGCATCAATTCTTCGGCGCTCAGCTTTCTTCACAGTCCAACTCTTACATCCATACGTGACCACAGGAAAAACCATAGCCTTGACTAGACAAACCTTTGTTGGCGAAGTAATGTCTCTGCTTTTGAATATGCTATCTAGGTTGGTCATAACTTTCCTTCCAAGGAGTAAGCCTCTTTTAATTTCATGGCTGCAGTCACCATCTGCAGTGATTTTGGAGCCCAAAAAATGAAGTCTGACACTGTTTCCACTGTTTCCCCATCTATTTCCCATGAAGTGATGGGACCAGATGCCATGATCTTTGTTTTCTGAATGTTGAGCTTTAAGCCAACTTTTTCACTCTCCTCTTTCACCTTCATCAAGAGGCTTTTTAGTTCTTCTTCACTTTCTGCCATAAGGGTGGTGTCATCTGCATATCTGAAATTATTGATATTTTATGTGTTATCATTTTGTATATTGCTGTATTTAATTTGCTAGTACTTTCTTAAGGAATTTTGCATTTATGAAGGCTAATTATCCGGGGTCTGCCTGTAGTGTCTTTGCTGGTTTTGTAGGATGATACACTAAGGTCCTTTCTCGTTTATTTTCTGTAAGAGTTTAAGTTTGACGTTATTTCTGTCCTAAGCGCTCTTTCCCCAGTGAACCCACTTGGGCCTGCAGTTTTCATACTCAGCTGGTAAAGAATCTGCCTGCAATGCAGGAGACCCTGCTTCAATTGCTGGGTTGGGAAGATCCCCTGGAGAAGGGAAAGGCCACCCACTCCAGTATCCTGGCCTGGAGAATTCCATGGACTGTATAGTCCATGGGGTTGCAGAGTCGAACGAACACCACTGAGCAACTTTTACTTTCACTTCACTTCTGTTAGTTGAGGTATAGAACCATCCAGATTTCTCTTTCATCCCCTTCAAGCCACGGTAATTTGTATCTTTCACGGAACTTATCCATTTCTGATCTGTGTAAATGTTAAAATAGCCACGCCAGACCTCTTATGTTTAGTCCCACTGCTGGCTCTTTTCATCTTTTTCCTGTTAATCTGTTGTTGTTGTTCAGTCGCTAAGTCATATCCGACTCTTTAAGACCCCGTGGACTGCAGCACGCCAGGCTTCCCTTTCCTTCACCATCTCAGTAACTCAGTGAGACTATGAACCACGCCATGCAGGACCACCCGAGGCGGGCAGGTCATGCTGGAGAGTTCTGACAAAGTGTGGTCCACTGGAGAAGAGAGTGGCAAACCACTTCTGTATTCTTGCCTTGAGAGCCCCATGAACAGGATGAAAAGGCAACAAGACAGGACACTGTTAATCTCCCTGTGTCTTACTCATTTCACGTGGGCAGCACACGGCTGTGGTGGCAGTTGTTCAGTCGCTGAGTCGTGTCTGGGTGTGACCCCGTGCACACCAGCCCTTCCTGTCCTTCATTTTCTCCCAGAGTTTGCTCACTCATGTCTGTTGGTCAGTGACGCCATTTAACCGTCTCATCCTCTGCCACCCCCTTCTCCTCTTGCCTTCAATCTTTCCCAGAATCAGGATCTTTTCAAGTGAGTTGGTTCTTCACATCAGGTGGCCAAAGTATTGAAACTTCAGCTTCAGCATCAGTCCTTCCAATAAATACTCAAGGTTGATCTCCTTTAGGATTGACTGGTTTGATCGTACAGTCCAGGGGACTCTCAAGAGTCTTCTCCAACACCACAGTTCAAAAGCATCAATTCTTTGGCATTCAGCTTTCTTTATAGTCCAGCTTTCGCATCTACACATGATTACTAGAAAAACCATAGCTTTGACTAGATGGACCTTTGTTGGCAAAGTAATGTCTCTGCTTTTTAATATGCTGTCTAGATTTGTGATAGCTTTTCTTCCAAGGAGCAAGTATCTTTTAATTTCATGGCTGCAGTCATCATCTGCAGTGATTTTGGAGCCACGAAAATAAAATCTGCCACTGCTTCCTCTTTTTCCGCTTCTACTTGACATGAAGTGATGGGACTGGATGGCATTGTTTTAGTTTTTCTAATGTTGACTTTCAAGCCAGCTTTTTCACTCTTCTCTTGCCTCCTCCTCAAGAGGCTCTTTAGTTCCTCTTCACTTGCTGCCCTTAGAGTGGTATCGTCTACACATCTGAGGTTGTTGATATTTCTCCTGGCAATGTTGATTCCAGCTTGTGATTCACCAGCCCAGTTATTTCACATGATATACGAGCACACGGTTGAGATCTGCTTTTTTAATCCAGTCTTAGCATCTTTTATTGGGAGTCTTTAGACCATTTACATTTAATGTAATTTTCAAGGGGGTTAAGGTCAGATCTGTTATCTCATTAGTTTTTTATTAGTCATATTTTCTTTTCTCCTCTTTTCACCACTTCCTGATGGAATTTTCCCAGAGTTCCTCTTTAGCTCTACCGCTAGGTGCCGTCAGCTTCCACTCCCACCATGCTTTGTTGTGTAGAGCTGATGCACAAATCTTGGACTTATCCCATCAACCTTCTCAGGTATATTGCCCCCTCCCATGGAACTCAGCCTGTCAGTGTGTTTCTACCTGCTCTAGTTCTTTGGGAAATTGTAAAATATTTTACTTCTTCATAGGCGGTTTTGAATCTTGTGCTCAGTCGTGTCTGACTCTTTGCGCCCTTTTGGACTGTAGCCTGCCAGGCTCCTCTGTCCATGGGATTTTTCATGTCAGAGTACTGAAGTGGGTTGCCATGCCCTCCTCCAGGGGATCTTCCTGACCCAAGAATCGAACCCTAGTCTCCTGTGTCTCCTGTACTGCAGGCGAATTCTTTACCTGCTGAGCCATCAGGGAAGCTTTATTAATGTTACTGTTTTTACTTGAAACGACCAGTTGTGGTTTTTTCTACTTTTAGTCACTTTTACAATTTAGAGTAGAATTTCTTCTCTTGGGCACATTATTCTCTGAGTTTAAACAAATGCATATAGTCATGTGATCACCTCCATAATCGAGACCCAGAGCAGTGTCCCTCACACATATCCTTATCTCTGTGAGGCCCCCATTGTAGTCTTTTCTTCCTCTCCCCCAACTCCTGCAGCCTCTGGTCTGGTTTTGTCCCATCAGTAGAATCACACAGTGTGTGGTGTTCTGAGTCAGAATGCATTTGAGATTCATTCTTTTTGTGTGCGTTCTTGGTTCGTTTGTTTTTTAACTGCTGAGTAGTACTCCCACAGTGGGTTTAACATCTTACAGAAAGAAGAATGAACTTTTTGGCAAATGAACTTTTTGCCAACCCAATATTTGCCAGTCAAAGGACCTGTGGTTTTTTCCTAGTTTTTAGTGGTTATGAATTGAGCTGCTGCAAACGTGCAAAAAAGAAAAAGGGTTTTGCACACACTTCAGTTTTCAGTTCTATTTGGTAAATTAGCCTAGCAGTGAGGTCATAGGTGGTATGGTAAGACGTGTTTAACTTTGTAAGAAACTGCCCGAACACTTATCTGGAATCGTTCTGTCTCTGCGTCACAGCCAGCAGAGCGAGAGCTCCTGTTGCTCCATGTTCTCGTCAGCACTTGGCTTTGTCTTGTCTTTTTTTTTAAGTCGTCCTCAAGGTCTGTGATGGTGTCTCCCTGCAGGTTTAATTTGTATTTCTCTAATGTCTAATGATGTGGAATATCGATTGTGTATTTGTTTGCCATCTGTATACCCATGCCTTTTTGAGTCTTTGTCCTCTTTTTATTGGGTGGTTGGAATATTGAGTATCGTTGATATTGTGTATTCTATATACCTTCCAGAGGAAAATCCTCTGTTGGATATGTGATTTCTAAACATTTTCCACCAGACTGTAGTTTGTCTTTTCTTCCTCTTAATAATGTCTTTCTTAGACATTTAAAATTTTTGATGAGGTTTAAGTGGTTAATTATTTATCTTACAGATCATGCTTTTGGTGTTGCATTTGAGTCTTTACCTAACAAAATTATAAAAAATGTTCCCGCTATGGTTTCTCCTAGATGTTTTATGGCTTTGGGTTTTACATTTAGTCTGTGGCCCATTTTGAGTTAATTGTTGTATAAAGTCAGAGATACGGTCAAGGTTCTGAATATTTTTCTCATGTGGATGTCTCATTTACTTTTGAAGAAATTTAAAATATGAAAAAAACTATTATATTTGCCCACATGTTTACCTTGTCCAGTTCTTTACACTTGATACAGATTGGTTTCTATCTGGTGTCATTTTCCTTCTGCTTAAAGAATTTCCTTTAACATTTCTTACAGTCCCAGTGATGGACTAGTGATGAATCCCAAAAAATTACAAGGAGGTTTTTATATCACCTTTTAAAAAATCTGCCTTATTGAAGTATGATTTATATATACAGTGAAATTAACTTTCACTATACAGTGGTCACCTTTGTTTTTAAAGGGTATTTTTGCTGGATATAGAATTCTAGGTTGACTATTACTTTCTGCTTTCTGTAGACATTCTCTTGTTTTCCGAAATGCATTTTCCGCCCCCTCAGGAAATCAAAGTCATTTTTCTCTGTGTGTCTCTTTACAAGTTGTGTCTTTTCTTTTTAGGCTGCTTTTATCTCTGCTTACAGTTTGTTGAGCTTTTTGGGCACGTGCACTTATACTATAATTCCTTCAATTATCTTGTGCCCCTCCCCGAATAACTCCAATTAAACATGCTTTTGCCCCTGAGATCCCTAGGCTTTGTTTATTTATTAGCGTAGAGCCTTTTTTCTCTTTAGGCTTTAGATGGAGGGGTTTCCATTGCTATTTCCTCGTGGTCACTGATCTTTTTCGTGGTTCCATTTTGTTCTTATTTGTATGTTACATTTCTCCCCTCATGAGTTTGGGCTTTGACATTTTAAAACTATTTTCTGATGGTGTTTCTAGCTGGTTTAAAGTCTTTGCCTGTTAATACCCTCCTCTTTGTCATTTCTTAGTCTGTTTCTGCCTACCGATTTTTCTCCTCCTTAGGATCTCCTTTCTGTGGTTTGTTTTTCTTTCTTTCTTTTTTAATTTGGCTGTGCTGGGTCTTAGGTGCGGCATGCATCTAGTTCCCGGAAGAGATCGAACCTGGCCACCCTGCATTGGGAGTGTGGGGTCTTAGTCTCTGGACCACCAGGCAAGTCCCTTTTTTGTGATTCTTCGTGTATCTGTTAATTTTGTAACAGATGCTGGACATCGTGAATGTTGAGCACTGGCAGGCAATCTGTTGTCCCGAATCTCTTATAGTGAAGTGGAATTTCCATAATAAGTGATGACTTTGAGCACTTTTTCATACTTTGGGCAGTTTGGCCGTCTTCCTTTGTGAAGTGAAGTGAAGTCGCTCAGTCGTGTCTGACTCTCTGCGACCCCAGGGACTGTGGCCTACTACGCTCCTCCGTCCATGAGATTTTCCAGGCAAGAGGACTGGAGTAGGTTGCCATTTCCTTCTCCAGAGGATCTTCCTGACCCAGGGATCGAAGCCAGGTCTCCCACACTGTAGGCAGACACTATACCATCTGAGCCACCAGGGAAGTCCTTCCTTTGTGAAGTGCCCATTTAAACCTTTCCTGCATGTTTGTAGAGCGAGTTGTCTGTTCTTTTCTCACAGCTTCTCAGGAGCTCTGTCTACTTGGGATAGGCCTCTTTTGTCAGTTTAAAAGTTTTAAATAGCTTCTCCCTCCCACTCTACAACTTGTCATCTTCTTAATATAATTTTGATGTAGTAAGCTTATTAATTTTTTTTCTTTTTCAATGGCAATTTTTTTTTTCAATGGCAATTTTGATATCATGTTTAAAGAAGTCTTCCTTTACCTCATGGTCATTGTGATATTCTCTGTGTACCCTTAATTTTTTTTTTTTTTCTGATTTGAAATCATTTTAAATTTAACAGAGATATTTCAAGAAAAGTACAAAGAACTCCTGTATACATTTTCCTCAGACTCATTACCTGGTAAGAATTTGCCATATTTGCTTTATGATTCTTCTTCGCTTTTTCAGTTCAGTTCAGTCACTCAGTCCTGTCCGACTCTTTGCAACCCCATGGACTGCAGAACGCCAGGCTTCCTTATCCATCACCAACTCCCAGAGCTTGCTCAAACTCATGTCCATTGAGTTGGTGATGCCATCCAACCATCTCATTCTCTGTCACCCCCTTCTCCTTTTGCCTTCAATCTTTCCCAGCATCAGGGTCTTTTCCATTGAGTCAGTTTTTCACATCAGGTGGCCAAAGTATTGGAGCTTCAGCTTCAGCATCAGTCCTTCCAATGAATATTCAGAACTGATTTCCTTTAAGATGGACTAGTTGGATCTCCTTGCAGTCCAAGGGACTCTCAAAAGTTTTCTCCAACAAAGCAGTTCAAAAGCATCAGTTCTTCAGCACTCAGCTTTATTTATGGTCCAACTCTCACATCCATTCATGACCACTGGAAAAACCATAACTTTGACTAGACAGACATTTGTTGGCAAAGTGATGTCTCTACTTTTTAATATGCTATCTAGATTTGTTATAGCTTTTCTTCCAAGGAGCAAACAGCTTTTAATTTCATAGCTGCACTCACCATCTGCAGTGATTTTGGAGCCCAAGAAAAGAAAGTCTGTCACTGTTTCCACTATTTCCCCATCTATTTGTCATGAAGTGATGGGACCGGATGCCATGATCTTAGTTTTTCTGAATGCTGAGTTTTAAGCCAACTTTTTCACTCTCCTCTTTCACTTTCATCAAGAGGCTCTTTAGTTCTTCTACATTTTCTTCCATAAGAGTGGTGTATCTGCATATCTGAGTATTGATATTTCTCCCATCAATCTTGATTCCAGCTTGTGCTTCATCCAGCCCGGCATTTCTCATAATGTATTCTACATATAAGTTAAATAAGCATGGTGACGATATATAGCCTTGACAATACTCCCTTCCCAATTTGGAACCAGTCCATTATTCCATGTCTGGTTCTAACTATTGTTTCTTGACCTGCATACAGATTTCTCATGAGGCAGGTAAGGTGGTCTGATATTCCCATGTCTTTCAGAATGTTCCGCAGTTTGTTGTGATCCACACAGTCAAAGGCTTTGGTGTAGTCATTAAAGCAGAAATAGATGTTTTTCTTGGAGAAGGCAATGGCACCTCACTCCAGTACTCTTGCCTGGAAAATCCCATGGATGGAGGAGCCTGGTAGGCTGTGGTCCATGGGGTCGCTGGGAGTCGGACACGACTGAGCGACTTCACTTTCACTTTTCACTTTTATGTACTGGAGAAGGAAATAGCAACCCACTCCAGTGTTCTTGCCTGGATAATCCCAGGGACGGTGGAGCCTGGTGGGCTGCCGTCTATGGGGTTGCACAGAGTCGGACACAACTGAAGCGACTTAGCAGCAGCAGCAGCAGCAGCAGATGTTTTTCTGGAACTCTCTTGCTTTTTTGATGATCCAGTGGATGTTGGCAATTTGATCTCTGGTTCTTCTGCCTTTTCTAAATCCAGCTTGAACATCTGGAAATTCTTGGTTCACGTACTGTTGAAGCCTTGCTTGGAGAATTTTCAGCATTACTTTTCTAGCGTGTGAGATACTCCAGGAGTTGGTAATGGACAGGGAGGCCTGGCGTGCTGTGGTCCATGGGGTCACAAAGAGTCAGACATGACTGAGCGACTGAACTGGACTGAACTGAACTAAACTGAGTTGAGTGCAATTGTACAGTAGTTTGAACATTCTTTGGCATTGCCTTTCTTTGGGATTGGAATGAAAACTGACCTTTTCCAGTCCTATGGCCACTGCTGAGTTTTCCAAACTTGCTGGCATATTGAGTGCAAAACTTTCACAGCATCATCTTTTAGGATCTGAAATAGCTCAACTAGAATTCCATCACCTCCACTAGCTTTGTTCGTAGTGATGCTTTCTAAGGCCCACTTGACTTCACATTCCAGGATGTCTGGTTCTGGGTGAGTGATCACACCATCGTGATTATCTGGGTCGTGAAGATCTTTTTTGTACAGTTCTTCTCTGTATTCTTGCCACCTCTTCTTAATAGCTTCTGCTTCTATTAGATCCATACCATTTCTGTCCTTTATCGAGCCCATCTTGCATGAAAAGTTCCCTTGGTATCTCTAATTTTCTTGATGAAACCTCTAGTCTTTCCCATTCTATTGTTTTCCTCTGTTTCTTTGCATTGATCACTGAGGAAGACTTTCTTATCTCTCCTTGCTATTCTTTGAAACTCTGCATTCAGATGGTTATATCTTTCCTTTTCTCCTTTGCCTTTAGCTTCTCTTCTTTTCTCAGCTATTTGTAAGGCCTCCTCAGACAACCATTTTGCCTTTTTGCATTTCTTTTTCTTGGGGATGGTCTTGATCACTGCCTCCTGTACAGTGTTAAGAACTTCCATCCATAGTTCTTCAGGCGCTCTGTCTATCAGATCTAGTCCCTTGAATCTATTTGTCACTTCCACTGTATAATTGTAAGGGATTTGATTTAGGTCATACCTGAATGGTCTAGTGGTTTTCCCTGTTTTCTTCAATTTAAGTCTGCCTTTGGCAATAAGGAATTCATGATCTGAGCCACAGTCAGCTCCTGGTCTTGTTTTTGCTGACTGCATAGAGCTTCTCCATCTTTGGCTGCAAAGAATATAATCAGTATGATTTCAGTGTCGACCATCTGGTGATGTCCATGTGTAGAGTCTTCTCTTGTGTTGTTGGAAGAGGGTGTTTGCTATGACCAGTGCGTTCTCTTGGCACAGCTGTTAGCCTTTGCCCTGCTTCATTCTGTACTCCAAGGCCAAACTTGCCTGTTACTCCAGGTATCTCTTGACTTCCTGCTTTTGCATTCCAGTCCCCTATAATGAAAAGGACATCTTTTTTAGTGTTAGTTCTAGAAGGTCTTGTAGGTCTTCATAGAACCATTCAGCTTGAGCTTCTTAGGTATTAGTGGTCCGGGCATAGACTTGGATTACTGTGATAATTGAGTGGTTTGCCTTGGAAATGAACAGAGCTCATTCTGTCATTTTTGAGGTTGCACCAAAGTACTGCATTTTGGACTCTTTTGTTGACTGTGATGGCCACTCCATTTCTTCTAAGGGAATCTTGCCCACAGTAGTAGATATGATGGTCATCTGAATTAAATTCTCCCGTTCTGGTCCATTTTAGCTCACTGATTCCTAAAATGTCAATGTTCACTCTTGCCATCTCCTGTTTGACCACCTCCAGTTTGCCTTGATTCACGGACCTGACATTCCAGGTTCCTGTGCCGTATTGTTCTTTGCAGCGTTGGACTTTACTCCCATCACCGGTCCCATCCGCAGCTGGGCGTTGCTTTTGCGTTGGCCCCATCTCTTCATTCTTCCTGGAGTGAATTCTCCGCTCTTCTCCAGTAGCCTGTTGGGCACCTGCTGACCTGGGGGGTCATCTTTCAGTGTCGTTTTTGCCTTTTCATCCTGTTCATGTTTCACTTTTTGTGTGTAGTTGTTTTTTCTTTTTTTTTTTTCCTGAACTATTTCAGAACAGTTGAAGATCCTATGCTCTTTTACTCCAAAATACTGAGTGTTGTTTATCCAGGGGATATTCTCTTGCATAAACACAACACAATGTTCAAAACTCAGGAAATTCAATTTTGACATGGCGCTGCTATGTAATCAACTGTCCATGCTAAGTCAGTTGTCTCAACATTGTAGTATATCTGGAATTGTGTGTTTTTTTAATGTGGGTGACATGGGGCTGAAGATTTACTTTTTTCTCATATGACTTTCCAGCCGATCTACCACTTTCTATTGAGAAGACCACCTTTTCCACACCAATGCGACAGTTCCCCTGTATTGACCCTAGATGTCTGTAAAATGTACGAATTCTCTCTGAGCTTGGGTCTGTTCCATCTGTCTCTGCCAGCCCCCAGTCTCCTGATGTCTATACAGTGTAAATCTTCCAGGTTTTTGCTCCTTACTGCTGCCTTGCTTTGGCTTTTTTTTGCGTTTGTTTATCCTTTCAGGACCAGTTTCTCAAATGTCACACAATTCCTCTTGGAAGCTGGTGGATTTCATTGACCTTCCAGATTAGTCTAAGGTGAACCGCTGTCTATAAGATTGGGTGCATCCCTCCATTTATCTTCCTCTTTTTCCATTTTTCTTGGGAATATTTTGTAGTTTTCCAGTCCATCTTTCATTAGATTTATTCCTAGAAATTCATTTTTTTGGTCTTAATCCACATGGTATTTAAGTCTCTCTCTCTCTCTTTTTCATTATTTGTTACTAGTATCTAGAAACAAATTGGTTTTTTAAAAAAAAATCTGGCCACCTAGCTAAATTCACTTATTTATTCTAACAGTTTGCTTGCAGATTCTTTTGGATTTTCTCTGTGTACAGTCATGTCATCTGCTAAAAATGACCACTTTATTTATTTATTCCTGTTCTTCCCCTTTTAATTTTCTTTCTTGCCTGACTGTACTGGCCAGGGTTTCTCATTCATTCTTGTCTCCTTTCCAAACTCTGGAGAAGCTATCAATATTTCATCTTTAAGTAGGATATTTGCTCAAGGCTTTTGTGTGTGTATGATACAGTTTATCAGATGAAGGAAGTTTTCTTTCTTAGGTTGAGTATTTTTTTTTTCATAAATAAGTGTTATATTTGAACAAAAGCTTTTTCAGACTTCCCTGGTGGCCCAGTTATTGAGACTCTGTGCTTCTGCTGCAGGGGATGCAGGTTTGATTCATGGTCTGGGAACTAAGATCCCATGTGCTGTGCAGCATGGCCAAAAAAAAAAGATTTAAAAAGCCTTTTCTTTAAATATTGAAATAGTCATATAGTTTTCCTCTTCTGCTTTGTTAATGTTATAACTTGCTTTTCAATATTAAAAGACCTTGTGTTCCTGGAATAAGTTCAACCTTGTGACGTAGGATCCTTTTTTATTACCCCTGGATTCAAGTGCCTAATATTTTTGCCCTTTTGAGAGAGGTTTTCTAGAGCTGGGACACCCTCATCAGTGTTCATTTCCTAGAAGGAGGCCGCAGGTAGGAGAGACAGGTGAGATGTCAGGTGTCTGCTGCTGTTGCTGCTAAGTCGCTTCAGTCGTGTCCGACTCTGTGCGACCCCATAGACGGCAGCCTACCAGGCTCTGCTGTCCCTGGGATTCTCCAGGCAAGAACACTGGAGTGGATTGCCTTTTCCTTTTCCAGTGCGTGAAAGTGAAGTCACTCAGTCATGTCCGACTCCTCGTGACCCCATGGACTGCAGCCCATCAGGCTCCTCCATCCATGGGATTTTCCAAGCAAGAGTACTGGAGTGGGGTGCCATTGCCTTTTCCAACAGGTGTCTGGCAGTTGCTAAATCAAGGAAGCCACCCCTCTCCAGCCAGACTCTGCGCGTGGAGCCCCTGGCTCTGTAGAGAGTGCCCCCTGCCCCCTACAGTTGTCCAGAGCTCCAGCCTAGAGCATTGTGAATCCTGGTAAATGCATACCCCCCCCACCCACACACAGCACAAGCACTGTGGGTGCTGGGGTGTGTGTGTGTGTGTGTGTGTGTGCACACGTGCGCACACGCGTGCTCAGTTGCTTCAGACTCTGTGTGACCCCATGAACCATAGCCCTCCAGTCTCCTCTGTCTATGGGATTCTCCAGGCAAGAATACTGGAGTAGGTTGCCATGCCCTCCTCCAGGGGCTCTTCCTGACCCAGGGATTGAACCCCTGTCTCTTGCATTGCAGGTGGATTTTTTTTACCATCTGAGCCACCTGGGAAGCCTTGGTGCCAGTAGAGGTTCCTCAAAGCCACCTCAGGGAAGGCGAGAGTTTGGACCCAGTGCCTGGGTCGCCAGCCATGTGGGACAAGCCCATGCTTTTCATATGGGTCATATTTCCTTTAGGAGTTTTGTAACATATGGACAAGAGAGGGGGCCCTCTAATTTTCCTTTAAGGTCACGTTTCCCTTTTTGCTGGCAGAATCATCTGGCCTCATGAATTGAGAATCACCCCCGCCCCTTTTATAAAATGACCTGGCAGAGTCTGTATAAGATTAGCTGACTTCCTTCTTAAATATTTGAAGTAATACACAGGTGAAGCCATGCAGGCCAAGAGTTTTTTGCCGGATGATGTTTTTCAGATTTATATTTACTAAGTCCCGGTTCAGATTTCTGGTCTCTTCTTGCGTCAATGTTGGTTAAGTTACATTTCTCTAGAAGCTTATGGGCCTCAGCTAATTTTCAAATTTATTGGCATGAATCTACTACTAATATCCTCTTAAAATCTTCCTAATGTTTGTGGAAGAAAGTGGCAAACTATGACACAGAGAGTTCTGCCCCCTGGCTCGTGTGGGCGCCGCCCCCACACGAAGGATGCTGTTTATAGTTTCGAAAAGTTTGGAAGGAAAACGGGGAAACAAAGAAGGGTATGCAACAGAACGCAGCCTAAAGACTGACCCTATGACCCTTTGCAGTAAGTCTGCCAACCTCCATTCTATAGAATCTGCTGTGTCATGTTCATACAACAGTAGCATTTAATATTGTTAATGAGGGTCTTTTCACCTCGTTATCCTTCATTTAGGCTTGCTGGGGATTTTCCAACATATTAGTCATGAAAAAAAATTTGTGAGTCATTTTTTAAAAGTCTTTATTGAATGCGTGGCAGTACTGCTGCCGTTTTATGCTCTGGGTTTTTGGCCCCAAGGCATGTGGGATCTTGTGCCTCAAGCAGGGATCAAACCTGTACCCCTGCACTGGATGGTAAGTCTTAACCCCTGGATCTCCAGGAAAGTTCCGACGCACTAGTCTTTTCAAAGAGCCAACTTTTGGCTTTTTCTCTCTTATGTATACGGTTGACCTGCCAACTGCATGGGTCCACTTATATATAGGTTTTTTGCAATAAATGCAGTACTTGTAAATAAATATGCATTTCTTTTCCACACTGTCTTTCCTTTTTTGATGTCTTGGACCACTGACATGTTGATACCTGCCGTGCTTCGTGTCATGTAGGACAGTATTAGTGTAGGTGCTGACAGGTGATTCACCTTGCAGACAGACAGCGGAAACAAGGACATCAGTAAATACAGCCCAGTACTGTAAATATATTCTCTTCCTTACGGTTTTGTTAATAACATTTTCTTTTCTTTAGCTGACTTTAAGAATACAGTATAAATATATATAACATGCAAAATCTATGTGAACTGACTACATATATAAGGCTTCTGGTCAACAGTAAATTATTAGTAGTTAGGTTTCGGGGAGACAAAAGTTTTACGTAGATTTGCAACTACTCAGGGGGGTGGGTGCCCCAACCCTCACATTGTATAAGGGTCAACTGTGCTTTATATATATATATATATAAAAACATATATAATTATATATAATATATGTAATTGTATATAAATTTTTAATTTATTATATATGAAAAAAATTATACGTGTTTTTATATATTCAATTATTAATTTTAAATTAAATATATATATTTAATTTCAGTTTATTTCTACTTTCTCTGAGTTAACCTGCTATTCTTTCTCGAGTTTTTGTGGTCAGTTGATTTCTCAGCCTTTTCAAAGATAGTCGCTCAAGGACTATCCATTTCCTGCTCATCATGGCTTCATTCTACCCAACACATTTTGATATGTTGTTATTTCCATTATTATTCAGTTAAAAATAATTTTCAGTGCTTTTGTGGTTGTTTTCCCTTGACCCTTGGGTTATCTAAGGGTGTTATGTGGGTTTAAAATTTCAAACCTGTTTTGGATTTCTGGTCATCCTCTTGTCGTAATCTCTGGTTTGTTGTTTGCCGCGGTCTCAGAGCCGCCTCCGCGCGCTCCATCGCGCTGGCATCTGCTGAGACTCACTCTGTACCCTGGGACACGTTCTACGTGCACTGGAGAAAACTGCCTTGTTCAGCCTGATAAACTGCACCGACGATGACATCGAGTCTTGCGCAGGCTTTCTGACGTGCTGTTTTCTTCTTACACTGGTTGGCTCCCCAGAGCGGGTGTTCGCGTCTCCAGGTGTACGGTAGATGCGCCATTTCCCCTTGCAGCTCTGCCAGTTGTTGTGAAGTTGTGATCTGGGCCCTGCTCTATCTTTTCACTGGCTTGTTTTATCTTCTTGGCGAGCTGGTCTTCTTGGAAATATCCCACGGCACCAGGAAGGGCCCTTGCTTTGAAGTCTGCGTGGGCCTACGTCAGCGGAGCTGCCCCGCGCCCTTCTCTTTGATGTTCACCTGCTGCATCTTGTCCCCAACCTTTTGCTTTCAGACTTTCCTTGTCCTTTTGTGTAAGAGCGTCTCCTATTTTTGTTTGTTTGTTTACACAGTCTTTAACAATTCTTCATTGGAGTGTTTAGTCCACCTACATTTCATGAACTACTGGTATTTGGGGGTTTCATCTACTTTTTTTCCCCTGATCTACTGTGGCTTCTCCATTTTTCCTCTTTCTTTCAGGCTAATCAAGTACTTTAATCTGTTTATTTGTTTTTCTGTGCCTGTTTTAAATTTGCCTACTGGTCTCTTGAGGGCTTCCCTGGTGGCTCAGTGTAAAGAATCTTCCTGCCAATGCAGGAAACAGAGGTATGATCCCTGGGTCGGAAAGATCCCCGGAGAAGGAAATGACTACCCACTCCAGTATTCTGCCTGGAGAATGCCCGTGGACACAGGCGTCTGGTGGGCTGCAGTCCATGCATGCGTGCTCAGCCGTGTCCGACTCTTTGCAACCCTGTGAACTGTAGCCTGCCAGGCTCCTCTGTCCATGGGATTCTCCAGGCAAGAATACTGGAGTGGGTTGCCATTTCCTCTTTCAAGGGACTTTCCCAACCCTGGGATTCAACCCATAGCTCCTGTCGCATGTCCTGCATTGGCAGGTGGTTCTTTACCACTGAGCCACCTGGGAAGTGCCATCACTTCATGGCAAATAGATGGGGAAACAATGGAAACAGTGACAGGCTTTCTTTTCTTGGGCTCCAGAATCACTGCAGATGGTGACTGCAGCCATGAAATTAAAAGATGTTTGCTCCTTGGAAGAAAAGCTGTGACCAACCTAGACAGCATATTAAAAGGCAGAGACATTACTTTGTTGACAAAGGTATGTCTGATCAAAGCTATGGTTTTTCCAGTGGTCATGTATGGATATGAGAGTTGGACCATAAAGAAATCTGAGCGCTGAAGAATTGATGCTTTTGAACTGTGGTGTTGGAGAAAACTCTTGAGAGTCCCTTGGACTACAAGGAGATCAAACCAGTCAATCCTAGAGGAAATCAGTCCTGAATATTCATTGGAAGGACTGATGCCGAAGCTGAAGCTCCAGTACTTTGGCCACTTGATGTAAAGAACTGACTCACTGGAAAAGACCCTGATGCTGGGAAAGATTGAGGGTAGAAGGAGAAGGAGACTACAGAGGATGAGATGGTTGGATGGCATCACTGACTCGATGGGTCTGAGTTTGAGTAAGCTCCGGGAGTTGGTGATGGACAGGGAAGCCTGGTGTGCTGCAGTCCATGGTCAGACACAACTGAGCGACTGAACTGAACTGAACATCTGGGAAGTCCTTGGAGATCAGCAGACAAACTGCAGCCCACGGGGTCACGAAGAGTGAGGTGCAACTTAGCACCTAAGCAACAGCTGGTCTCTTAAGGCTTGGAGGTCGTCTTGACTCCCAGCCTTCCTTCAGGGGCCTTCCCCCTCTGCTGCTTGCCAAGACCGCCACGACTTTAGCCCCCTTTCTGTCCCCCTGTCATCCTGGGTAGGGGTGAGAGCCTTTGCGTGTTTTTAGCTGCAGCCTTTGTCATCGTTTTAAACACCTGTGTTTATACTTATCTGCACATTTATTTTTTCCGTGTCTTCCTGTGTTACCCTCTGTCTGGGATCAGTTTTTCGTTGTTGTTGTTTAACGTGGACCGTTTTTAAAGTCTTTGTTGAATCTGTTACAACAGTGCTTCAGTTCTGTGTTTTGGATTTCCGACTGTGAGGCACGTGAGATCCCAGGTCCCCTGCCAGGGATTGAACCCCCCGCTGCCTGCCCTGGAGGGTGAAGTCAACCACGGGACCCCTGGGGAAGTCCCTGGGGTCACTGTCTTGTCGTGACTGCATGTCTTTGATCAGCTCGGAATCCTCGGTCACGACAGCGCCCCACGTGCACCCACGCTCCTGCCAGGGCTCCCGGGGCACGAGTGTTGTGCGCTCACTGCGTCCTACGAATTCCCCGTAAGCTCTGTTCTGTTTCACGACTTTTCTTTTTTCTTCTGCAGCTTCCGTCTGGATGTTTTGGACTGAGTTATTTTCCGGTTCACCAATCTTCTCATCTGCTCTGTTTAATTTACTCCTGAACCAATCATCTTCCTAGCATTTGATTTTTTTACTGATTCTAGTTTTCTGGTGAAATTCTGCGTCTTGTACATTCCTTGCACACATGAAGAGAGGTTATTTGAAAGACAGACTCTGCCTATATTCTGTTCCAGATCGCCTGTGGGTCCGATCGAATGTCTTTTTGTGGACGGTGAGTTTTTTCTTAATCTCTCATTTCTGACTGCGCTGGGTCTTTGTCGCCGCTCGTCGGCTTCCTCTAGCTGCAGTGGTGGCTTCTCGGGGGCTTCAGTAGTTATAGCCCTGCAGCGTGTGGGATCTTCTCGGATCAGGGATTGAACCTGTGTCTCCTACGTTGGCAGGCGGGATCTTAACCACTGGACCACCGTGAAGTCCCCCTGGTGATTTTTTTATTGAACGCTTCATGACGTGTGAATACATTTTGGAAGCTCTAAGCAGAGCTGCTCCTCACAGGGTCTGGGACCTGTCTTTAGAGTCCTTCGTGAGAGACCCTCGGGTTTGTCAGGAAGTGATGTGACCTGCTGGAGTAAGTCCGGTGGGGCGCTCCTGGCCGCCCTGCTCGTGGGCCCCGGCTGTTCCCGGGTCTTGGTGAAGTCCTTGGTGTTCCCCCGAGCACCGCCTCCTCTGCAGGCCCTCACATCCGATGCTTGTCTAGCTCACATGTGGGACACCACATTCCTGACTTAAGTTGTTTTTCTGTTTCTTGGCAATGGCTTTTCTGCCTCTGGTTCTGCACGCGTGCTACTTAGCGGTTGGCAGATACACTGAAGAGAACTTGGGAAGCTGTGTCCAGGTGCCGGCTCCCGGCCAGGACCCCCGGAGTCTCTGCGGGCTCTCGACCCCTCTGTCTGTCTGCCCGGCCCCTAGCTGCTGGCCCCTCTCCTTGGGCTTGCTGCTCCCAGCGGTCACCCCCCACCCGACCCTGTGGGACAGCCACTATTCTCCGTCTGATTTGTAATGTGTTAGTTTCAGGCGTGCAGCTGAGTGGTTCGTTACGCAACACGTGGGTGTCTGTTCTTTTTCAAATGCTTTTCCCATTTTAGCTCATTACAGAATACTGAGTTGAGTTCCCTCTCCTATGTAGTAGGTCCTTGTGGTTTATGTTTTATATATAGAACCGTATATATGTTGATCCCAAATGCCTAATTTATCCCTCCCTTCCCTTCCCCTTTCTAACCATAAGCTTGTTTTCTGTGTCTGTGAGTCTGTTAATGTGTGTCTGTAAGTCCATTTGTGTGGTTTTTTGAGATTCTGCGTATAAATGATGTCATCTGATATCTGTCTTTGTCTGCCTTACTTAGTATGACCATCTCTACCAGTCTGCTTCCCCTGTGTCCTTTTTTTTGGCCGTGCTGTGCGGCATGCAGAATCTTAGTTCCCAATCAGGGATCGAACCCGGGCGCCCAGCATTGGGAGCCACTGGACCACTGGGGAAGCGCCTGTGCTTGCTTTATTAGAGTACAGAACGATCATGCGCTGGAAAGCCACCCACCCTCATGGCCCCTCGCCTCCCACTCTGGTCCCCAGCAGCGTCCCCGGTCGGCCTGGCATCCACGGGCGGGCAGCGGGCCTGCGAGCGTCTCTTAAGTCAGCACTGGACGGAAGGATGGGGGACAGAAGAGGCACACGGTCAGAGTGGCGATGGGAGAAGCTGCTGGGCTCTCTCTGGGGGATGGGAGGCCAGACAGGCGACTGGTGGGGTCTCCCAGGGCCAGACTCGGACACAGGAGGCAAAAAACAACAAACAGAACCCAGGTCTGAGTAGGGCGGGCCAAGTAGGGTGTGGAGCTGCCCAGGGGGAGTGTCAGGGTTCTGAGCTGTCCCAGAGGGGCCGGTCACCAGGTCTGGCTGGGGCACCATCCAGGGACAGGCCTCTGCAACCCCCGTGTCTTTCCAGCAGCTGAGCCCAGAACTTCCCGAGTGTGGGGCCCCCGAGACCCACACGGGTCCCTTCGTGACCCACTCCGGGGGTCTGCTGGCCAGGGTTTGCGCATAGGTCCTCCACAGCCTTGGCCTCGAATTTCTGTTTCCACCTTTATTTTTCTTCCTTTCCAGACTTCTGCTCCTTTTTTTACCCCAAGTGCCAAATTACACTGGTTCTTGGATGCATCCTCCCCCCCCGACGTTTTAAATCCGAGAAACGAGACGCATCTTACTCTCTGGTGCGTCACGGTTACGTAGGAGGCACGGAAAGGCGGGACGATGGCTGCGGATGCTCACCCCATCCCTCCCACCTGGGCCTGCGTGCACCTGCAGGAAACCCACCTGGCCTGTTCCTGGGAGGTTGATAGGGGTGTCCAGCACACGGATGTCCATCACGGGTGTGGCCCTTTAAAAACTGCGGGTCCAGTTGGCACCGAGCTGGCAGCTGCAGGGACGAGCCAGATTGCCCACCTGTGGTGTGTTTGTCGTGAGTGGAAGCCACCTGGAGCTGAGCAGAAGGGGGCTGGGCGGCTTCCCGGGCACCAGGTGGTGTGACCTGAGCGTCCACCACCCGGAAGAGCTCCGTCAACCAGCCTCCAGGGCCCCGGGACTTGCCCACGCTGCTCTGATGGCCACCCCCACCCCCCGCCCTGGCAGCCCCTCTCCTCTGTCCCCCAGGTGCTGGCTGTGTCTTTGGCCGCGCCCTCCGCGTGGACCCGCCCTGGAGGTAACCCTGGACACCAGTCCTCCACTGGTCATGCGAACCTGGAATCCATCCAGACTGCATCAACCATTTGTACCTCGTGGCCCCGTGGTGACCGTCATGTGGACGGCTCCCCGGCTGTCCCTTCCCCTGATTCGGGATGTTGGGTGTTTCCAGCTGGCGTCTGTGAACAGAGCCGTGCGGGCATTTCTGCACAGGCTTCCGGGCGTCGGGCGCTCATCTCTCTCTCTTCTCCTGGGTAAACACCTGGAAGCCGAGTGCTGGCTCAGCACAGCACACGTCTAACTTCGTAACAAATGGCCTCGGGGTTCCCAGCAGCCTATGCCATCTCGTTCTCATGCTTGGGCATGCGGGTGCGTGACTGTTCCAGGGACCCTGGGTCCTCGCGGTGCTTGGGTCCCACCGAGCCGTCCTAACCTCAAGGAGTGTTGTCTCAGCGTGGCTTTAATTTCCATTTTTCTGAGGGCTTGTGCGGAGAAGGCAATGGCACCCCACTCCAGTACTCTTGCCTGGAAAATCCCATGGATGGAGGAGCCTGGTGGGCTGCAGTCCATGGGGTCGCTAAGAGTCGGACACGACTGAGCGACTTCACTTTCACTTTTCACTTCCATGCATTGGAGAAGGAAATGGCAAGCCACTCCAGCGTTCTTGCCTGGAGAATCCCAGGGACAGGGGAGCCTGGTGGGCTGCCGTCTATGGGGTCGCACAGAGTTGGATACGACTGAAGTGACTTAGCAGCAAGGGCTTGTGATGAGCATCTTGTGCTGATTCGCTGTCTGTGTGTTCTCTGCTAACATATCTGGTCAGCTCTTCTGCCCGTTTTTAAAGTTGAATTGTTTGTTCTGCTCCGGTTGAGTTTCCCTTGTCTTCCCTAGGGTTTTCCTCTGTCAGGCACATACTTTACAGATCTTGCCTTGGTCATCTTTTGTAGACAACGAGTTTTTTTTCATTGTGATGATGTTTAGTTTCTTATTTAACTTAGTGATTGTGCTTTTGGGGTTCTGTCTAGGTTTTTAGCTAAACCCAAGGTTGCAGATTTGCTGCCGAAAGTTCTCTGGGTTTGTGTTTACATTCAGCTCTGCAGCCCACTTGGGTTCGTCTTCACACAAGGTGCTGGCTGGGCTTGCGGGTGCTCGGCTTGGCTTTGCCTGCGTGTGACTCGTGCGTGATCCTTGTTGGGAGCCTGTCGCCTCCCCCGCCAGGCCCTGTGCACGTTTGTTACGCATTGGTCGAGCTCACTCACGTGGGTCTGGCTCTGGGCCGTGCGCTGTGTCTGGCAGGCTTGGTCACCACCAGCATCGGGTCGCGTGGGGCCGTGTTCTTCTTTCCGTTTGGTTTTCATCTGTGTTTTTCTGTATCATGAAGGACTAGGGGCTCGGTTTCTTATTCTGCCATCTGAACAAATGGCATACACTTTTGTGGAGCGGACATCACCTTCTCTGCCCCCTCCCCGCCCTGCCCCACCTCAACAGGGCCCCCCAGTGGCTGGACCAGGGCAGCCTGGGCACCTGTGGGTGGCCATGGCGTTGGCGGGGCTCTGATGGTGATGCCCGGACGCACCTGCACTTGGGGACGAGAACAGGCCCCGCTGAGCCTCCTGCACGTGATGGCACCCTGGGGCCGGGCGTCTTGCTGTGCACTGCCCGTGCAGAAGGTTCAGCACGTTCTTCAGATTCCCTGCCCGTGACCCTCAGGAGGTTGAGGACATTTCGGGCTGTGGGCAGCGTGACGCTCCCAGTTTCCCTCCTTCCATTCATTCCTTTGAAAAAGGGTCTTTATCGTGGCAGAGGATACCGAAGAGAAGATTTACTGTTAGAACCACTTGTAAGAGCACAGAACCAAGCGGGTTCGCGTATGTAACCGTCACCGCCATCTTCTTCGCAGGCCGAAGCTCTGTCCCCCTTCCCCTCCCTCAGCCCCAGGCCCTCACGCGACGGTCCTGCAGGCTGTGGCATCCGTGTCACCTCGCTCGCGTGACGTCTCTCCCCTCTGGGTTCAGTGTCCTGGGCAGGTGGGCAGCAGAGTCTTGAAGGCACCGCAGGGACCCCTCTTCCCCCCGCAGGGTCCACCGCCTGCCCCGTGGACGCACTGGCGTTCTCTCCAGCCCCAAGGCCTCGATTCTGCTGCCCGTTTGTCCACCTGAGCTTCTGTTCCAGAACCTTCCATTGGGACCCTTATGACCATGACTCACCGGCCCTCATGCAGGGCAGACGCTCACCTCCCCATGCAAGTGGCTAATGGCTTTCACGTGCTTCCCACCAGATTTCACAGGGCTAACTATTTGGAGCCCATGACCCTAGAAACCAGCATCATAAAGGGGTGGAAACGGGGCCGCTGACACTGCAGGCGGCTGCCCGGGTCTTGGGGTAGCAGGAGGCCGGCAGGTTCCCCCACCCCAGTGCGGGGGGCGCTGGGTGTGACCCCTGCACACAGCCCAATGAGGCATCTCCCAGTGCCCTTGTCATCAGGCACTGTCAAAGGCCTGGTGACCTGCCCAAGGCCACCAGGGGTGCTTGAGGGGCCCCGTCACTGAGCTCGGGTGCACAGGCTCTCCTGGGTTCCTGGAGCCTCTCTGTGACTCGACAACCCCTCCCAGAACGGAGGCTGCTAGAGGCTCAGCTCCGACCCAGCAGAGGGTAGTTTAGGGCCGGGGGTGTGCGGAGCAATCGGAGCACCTTTCCAGATGCGCCGCCGCTCAGGGGGGTATTTTTAGCTGGCGCAGTATCCGGCACGTGCCGGAGCAGAAATAGAAGAGGCTCTTTTGGTTGTTCTGGATCTGACAGCCTCTGGCTCTCGGGGAGCCGGGCTGGGGTAGGGGGGGAGCGTGCGGAGCACAAACAACTTCTGCTGTTTGGAGAAACACCGAGGCCGAGGGTTGTGCATGGGATTATTTCTGCTGGCGAGCGCTCTTTATGTAAATGCCACGGCGCCAGCGTTGGCGCTCTGCTCCAAGTCTGTGAGCGTAATCACAGCGGGCTGGGGTGGGGGGGTGGCGGGCTGGGTAATTATGTTTTAAAATATCATCCGGGTTGTTTTTCCTGCGCTCCCCAAGCCCCTGGGTAATTCCGGGTTTGGAAGATTCTGACGGCTCTCTGCCATTCTGCCCCACACACCCCCCAACCCGCCCCGCCCAGCATTCCCCGAACATGCCAGGTGGGAGATGCTGCCCGACCCCCAGAGCGGCCACCCTCTGGCTTCTGCCCTGATCTGAGCTCCCGGGAGGCTCCCTCCTTTGCCCTAGAGTTGGCCCCTTCCGGGCCAAAGGCACCGGGTACCATGCTCACCCTGTGCATGTTGGCAGGCGCCTCCCCAGGAAGGGCTGAGCTCTGTGGGGACAGGGTAGAGGGGGCCCTGGGGGACCCTGCTGGGAATTGAGGGTGACTCCAGCGTGAGTGATCCCGGACCCTGGGTGAGGCAGCAAGAGCAGAAGGTGGGTCCCCAACCCATCCTCAGGGATGGGACTGACCACCCTACCTTACCCCGTGGGACTCGCCCTGTGGTTTACAAAATGCTGGTTCCCTAGGGCCTGGGTCGCCCTGACCTTCCCCCACGAGAGATTGGTGCAGAGATAACCTGGGGCTAATGCACGCTCACCTGCTCCAGCTCTGGGGCTGCAACCCTTCCTTGACACCACCCCTCCCAAAGCCCCTTTACAGCAGCCCCCGTGTGGCTTCCAGGTCCTTCTCCCAGCCCCACCTGGTCTCCTCCCTCCCCAGGCTCAGGTGTCCCTGCTGAATTGCCCTGTGAGCCCAACGGGGTGTCACAGTACAGAGGGCAGGGGGCACTGGCCAGCCCAAGGGGCTGCCTCTGACCCTCTGGGAGTGGTCATGGCACCTCCCCAACAGACTCCGCCCCTGAGCCCCTGCCCGGAGGAGACCGTCCAGCCCCTAGCGTCCTTGACCCCCACCCTCCGGCTGTCCAAGTTCTGGTGGGTCTGATGAGCTGTGCCCTCCTGCCCTGCCCAGGGCTCATCAAGGCTGCTGACAAGAGCCACTGCTCTCAGCAGGGAAGACCCACCCGGTGTCCATCGGAGCAGCCTGGGGCCCTGTCCAAGCTGTAGACGTTGCCTGGGTGCCGGGTGGGTAAGGGAGGGGTCGGGCCCTGGGCTCCCCTGCAGGCCGTGCTGCTCTGCCAGACGTGTGGTGGCCCGCCCCAGAGCAGCTGGGGTTCTCACCCACACAGTTGCCGGGGCAGTGGCCCTCCCAGGAATGACCAGGTGTGCCCGTGTGCTGGGGACACAGACGAGGCAGGCCCTGGCCCTGCCTTCTGGCCGCAGCAGCAGGGTGAAGAGGGCAGACTGATGGCCGAGTGTGAGCGTGAACCAGGGTGAAGGTGCCAGTCTGCAGGTCTGCGTGGAGGCTTGCTGGGTGCGGGCCTCTTGCTGATCCTGCTGAGAGGCCTGGGCACACAGTGCTGGGGGGAATTGGTGCCAGGCAGGAAAACAGGGCAGGGGCATTGGGGAGAGGGGGGACATGGGGGAGAGGGGGACAGGCAGGGGCAAGAACCAGGGGCCTGCTTGAAGGGTGCTGGGGGATGGAGCCTGGCAAGTGGAGGTCCTGTCCATGGTGGAGTCCTCCATGCGGCCTCTGCCCTCACCCTGCCTTGGCTGCTGGCTGGGCACTCCTGTGGGCAGGGGGCAGGCCCTCGGCTTCCCCTTCAGCCTCCCAACACCTGGTGAGGCACAGGGGTGTGCTGGGTGCCCACCAAGTGCCCAAAGGACCCACCCCTCCATCCCGAGCACTAGAGGAAACCCCAACCAGGCCTCAAGAGACCCTGCAGGGGGTGGGAGAGTAGGGGGTGGTTGGGAGGCTGGCCTGGCATGGGGGCGGGGTGTGCTTGAGCTCAGGGTGGGGTTCGGTCAGGGGAGCGTCAGGGGGCCTCCCCCACGCCTGCCACCCCATCAGAGCTGCAGTTCTGGCACGCCTGGGGGTCCCTGAGTGCTCCCCGAGTGGTGATCTGTCAGGAACATTCCCTGAAGGCTCAGAGGCTTGGAGCTGGCCGTGGAGACATGGCGTCTGCCCTGCCTGGCTCTGCCACGCCCCCGGCTTCACTGCTGGATGGTATTGATGGAGCCACTCTTGGCCAGGAGCAGAGGGCGCAGCGCCCACTGGCAGAGGGGCTGTGTGGCAAGGGGCTGCTGTGAGGAGCGGCTGGGTGGGGGGCTGACAAGACGAGGTCTGTCCCCTTCCCGAGCCTTTGCTCCCCCAGCAGAGGCGGCTGCTCCGCCTCTACCGGGCTGTCCTCCGAGGCCTGGTGGACACTGCCCCGCCCCGGGAGCCTCCTGGACCGGACTGGACATCCCCCCACCTGCCCTATCTACTCTCTCGGGTTCTGCAGGGGCAGCAGCTGGTGGACAGGGAGGGCGGGCACAGAGCAGCCCTCACGCTGGCCTGGGTGGAGGAGGGCCGTTCTCCCCGTCTGTGGCCCCAGGGCTTGGCCGGGACGCCCCTGACCGGGCGGTCCTGTGTCCACAGTGCAAGAGAAGCCGGAGCCGGTGCCGCTGGAGAGCCGCTCCTGCGTCCTGATCCGCCGTGACCTGGTGGCCCTGCCCGCCAGCCTCATCAGCCAGATCGGGTACCGCTGCCACCCCAAGCTCTACTCCGAGGGGGACCCTGGCGAGAAGCTGGAGCTGGTGGCAGGTGAGGCCCCGCCCCACCGCGTCTGCTGTCTGCAGAGGCCCTCCCCTTTGGTTTTTCCTTCGGAGCTGTGAACAGCGTTACTCATCACCAGTCAAACAAACGAAAAAAAAGAACATCTTAAATTTCCTCTTAATTTCCTTTTAGAAGAATGTGTCACGAAGAGGAGTTATTCAATTGAATTAATTTAGCATTTTAATTGAATCCCCTGGGCTGGTCGGGCTTCTGATTGGCAGGGGCCGCAATCACGACTGTGTTTTAATTTAGGTCGTGGCTAAAACCAAGTCCTGTAGAGTTTGCCGGCCCCCCCCCCGCCCCCGACCCCCCCCAGCTCCCCCGAGTGTCCAGAGGCCACGTTCAAGGGCCAGTGTCGCCAGCTTCCACACAGCGGCTCCTAGATGGACCCGCTTTTTCTATAAAAACAGACAACGCAGTGGGATCCAAAGCCCATTAGGGCTGGTGCCTGTTGGAAACATTTATCTTCTCAGTGTTGGAATTCATTGGGCCTCACGGCTCCTTGTGGATTCCAACCCCCCCACCCCCTCGGCCAAGCCACAAGTCTTGTGGGATCTTAGTTTCCTGACCATGGCCTGGCAGTGAGAGCGCAGAGTCCTAACCAGTGGACGGCCAGGGACGTCCCTCCTTGCAGATATTTAAGGCTGTCCAGCAGTGAGATGAGAATTCATGGGCCACTGGGCCCCCACTCCTGTCCAGCACCCCGCCTGCCGCTCCTGGGCAGCTTCGTGGGGTTTTTCTGCCCGAGACATCCTCGCTGCTCAAACCACGCCTCAGCGGGCCACCTGGCCTTCTTAGCCGACAGGAGAGTCGCCAGGCGGTGTTAGCTGGTCTGGACGGGCCTGGGTGGGGTGAGGGTGCCCCTGGCCATACCCCGCTCGCCCTGCCCCCATGCCGGCTGTTACCGTTCCAGCAAGGGCCCAGCTCCTGAGTTCCAGGACTGTCCGCATTGGACTGGGATGGACTCTGAGAGTGGGCACGTTCCTTGGAGCCCTGGGGGTGGGTGGGCATGGTCTCCAGGGAGGCCTGTTTGGGCTGGGGAGGGGTGTGGGCCGGCCACCTTCCCTGGCTGGGTCCCGCCCCAGCCCCAAGCCTCCTGCTGGTCCCCCTTTGCAGATCTCCCCGCTGCGAGGCGGCTGTCCGGCCCATGTGGCTCAGGGTGACCCGTCTCGCTGCTGGGTTTGAGGCTCTGCAGACCTTGCGGGATGAGGCCCTTGGGGACACTCAGTGTGTCTTGGCCGGGGCATCCGATGGAGGTCTGCATCCAGCATCAGCCACGTGCTTCTTGGCCCCATGGCTACGGGTGTCCCTGGAGACCTGGCTCGTGGTGGGGACAAAGCGTGAAGCCAGGGAAGGCCCCCCACCCCCGAGCTGGCGAGTCACGTCTTCCCAGGGTGTCCTCCCACCTTCTGCTCTGCCCCCGCAGAAGGGAGGGCTGCCTTGTTCCTGCTTTTCACTAAGATGCTTCAGTACATACTCTATCGTAGACAAAGGCCCAAAGAGGCCCTGGAGGCTCCCTGCGCCTGTGCCCAGCGCTTCCCTGCCCTTCTGCGTTCTTCACACCCATGGCTCCCAGCTGGGGACACTGCCTCTGGCCTAAGCTCCTTTCTCCATGGGCAGCATCCGGGGTGAACCATCTGGGGTGAACCGGGGCTCCAGCAGCCTGAGCCTGCGGTCATCCCTGCCCTTCGTTGGCTGAGCCCTGGGTGGGCCCAGTCTGACCGGGCTCCCTGGGGCGAACAGCACTGCAGGGTGCGTAGTCCTGCCTTTGCGCTGGGCTGGAGGGAGGGTCAGTGCTGGGCCGGGGAGCCCGTCCCTGAGCTCCATGACTCCACCTCCCACCCCTGCCCGCAGCTCTTTGATCGGGGAGCAGCTGAGATGCAAGACAGGGGTTTACCCAAACCCACACCCAGGGCAGTTCCCCCGAGGGCCGGAAGGCAGTTTGGGGACCGCCCCATGGAAGCGAGTGACCAAGGCGGCCTCCTCCTGGAGACAGGACCCCGAGGGAGCAAGGATGGCCTGGGGCACCCTGGGGTCCCCGGGCCTGGAGTAGGGGTGCTGTCAGTGTCAGGAAGGCCCCGCCTGCCCCCTGCCTCCCCCTCACCTGCAGTCCGCCCGTCCTGGGCCCTGCAGCCCTGGGTCTGGGCCTGAGGGCCTCTCTGTCTCTCTGTGTCTGACGGCCGCAGGCTCTGGTGTCTACATCACGCGTGGGCAGCTGATGAACTGCCACCTGTGTGCGGGCGTGAAGCACAAGGTGCTCCTGCGCCGCCTCCTCGCCACCTTCTTCGACAGGTAGGTCCCTGCGGGCAGGCGGGCGCAGAAGCCTCGTTCCCTCTAGGCGAGGCTGTGTGTGTAGGGCCTGCACCTTCCCAGCTCCACGCCTGTGTCAGCCCGGGGCCTGGGGAGGGCTTCACCCCCCAAGTGAAGAAGCATGCTGGCTGCATGTCATGGGGAGTGGGGGGCCTGCCCCTCACCCCGACCCCCTGGGAAGATAAGCAGCAGACCGTGGGTGGGGCGCGTGCGCAGGTGGGTGGCATCCCCTCCTGCCGCCGCCTCACGCTGCCTCCCCTGCCCGCCCCTCCACCAGGAACACGCTGGCCAACAGCTGTGGCACAGGCATCCGTTCGTCCACCAGCGACCCGAGCCGCAAGCCGCTGGACAGCCGCGTCCTGAACGCTGTGAAACGTAAGAGGAGGGCTGGGGGGTCACTAGAGGGGGTGGGGGGCATCTCCAGGAGGCACCAGACCCCTGGATCTCAGCCTGGGAAAGGCGGCTTCTCCCAGAGGGAGCCGGTCTTGGGGTCGACGGGGAGAAAAGAACAGCTCGCGGGAGCCCGGGCTCGAGGTGTGAACGTTCTTGGTAGGTTTCCAAGCGTGATGAATTCAGCTGCGAAACTATTTTAATATGTGAAATAGATCTAATTTTCCTTTTTGAACAAAACCCCTTATTTACATTTGGGGGTTATTTTGAGCCTTTGCCATCTGCTCGGCCTGCTTCTGCCTCCCGCTCCTGGGTGTGTGGGGGCGGAACCGGGTCCATCTTGGTGGCAGACTGCCGCCGCCCCCCATCCCCGAAACCCCCCACCCACCCAGCCACCCCTGCCCTGGGACAAGGAAGAAGCCACCCGTGCCCGGCCTGGGCCAGACCAGCTGATCTCGTCTTCCTGAAACACTGTCTTAGTTTTCTTGCTTAAAAGAATCTCTCCCATGAGGCTAATTCTGTTTAGAGCAAAGAGGGGCCTTTGCAGCAGGTAATTGCATCCCAGAGCGTGCGGTGCTGGCAGGGCTCTGAGAGGAGGCAGGCGGGGTGGGGCTGGCCCGCCTGGAAGCAGGGCTCACAGTGGCGGGGGGCTCACTCTGGGGGACCCGCCTCTGAGTTCCCTGCTGTTTGTGGAGAGCTGGGTCTCCTGGCTTCTGGAACAGAAAGGAGGAGAGGGTGGGTCATTATTGTCAAACACGATGCCGCTGCCGCGCGCTGGGCTGAGAGCAGGCATGAGCCAGTACCCTCATCACCCCTTGCCAGCCCTTCAGTCCATCTAGGGCCCAGAGAGACCCACCCCCAGAGGAGTGGGACGGGGCCTCCAGCAGGGAGAAGGGTGACTGACAGCTGGTCTTCAAACTGCCCCAGGAGAGGCCTGAGTGGCCACGTGGCCTCCCCCCCTCCACTGGCCCCAGAGTGGCTGCTCCAGCCCAGAGCACGCCCCGCCCCAAGGCCCCTGGGGAGGCGGAGGGTGGGGTCCTGGGATTCCTGCGGGTGGGTGGCCGCTCACCCTGCCCCGCCGCCCTGTCCTTGCAGTGTACTGTCAGAACTTCGCCCCCAGCTTCAAGGAGAGCGAGATGAACGTCATCGCCGCGGACATGTGTACCAACGCCCGCCGCGTGCGCAAGCGCTGGCTGCCCAAGATCAAGTCCATGCTGCCCGAGGGCGTGGAGATGTACCGCACGGTCATGGGCTCCTCGGCGGCCGGCGCGCCCCTGGACCCCGAGTTCCCGCCGGCCGCCGCGCAGGTGTTCGAGCAGCGCATCTACGCCGAGCGGCGGGGCGAGGCCGCCGCCATCGTGGCCCTGAGAACTGACGCCGTGAACGTCGACCTGGCCGCCTCCGCCAACCCCGCCTTCGAGGCCGGCGAGGAGGCCGACGGGGCCGGCTCGGTCATCCAGGAGGTGGCCGCGCCCGAGCCGCTGCCCGCCGACGGCCAGAGCCCCCCGCAGCCCTTCGAGCAGGGCAGCGCCAGCAGCAGCCGGCCCGCCACGCCGGCCCCGGGGAGGAGACCGGAAGGCCCGTACGCGGGGCCCTTGTAGGGAGGAGCCCCAGGCGGACCGGCGCCCAGGCGGGTACGGAAGCTGCTTGCATGCGTTACTAATACAGACAAATGTGATCAAGCCACTTACCTACTGAACTGCTACTGTTGCCTGAAAAAAATGTGATTTTTATTCTGCTTGTATTTAAAATTTATGAAGGAAACAAATGCATTCGTTATACTGTAAACCGATTAGGCCACTGGCGACCTAGTTGCGAGAAAGGTCCCAGGGGCTCCTTTTTGATATTCGAGAGGTTAGTCTCCAAGTTGTAGCTCCTCCTCCCCCGCGTGGGGAGGGGGTGAGAGGCCCCCAGGCCCCGGTGCCTGGCTCTGCCGGCCTCCCACCCCCCACTCCCTCCCCCTGCCCGGGATGAGGCCGGGGGCCTGTGGGGTGGGAACACGCGCTTTGGGGTCCTCGGTCCTCACGCCTGGGGACGGGGACCCCCCCCACCCCTCTGGGGCTACGGGCCAGGGCTAGGCCCCCAGGGGCCAAATCCCCGTTTTACCTTCTTCCTGAGACTGGGGGAGCAGGCCTGCCAGGTCCACCGTGCGTGTGGGGTGTGGATGTGTGTGTGCAGAGCATGCGTGTGTGTGTGTGTGCAAGGGCGGTGGTGACGGCTCCGCGGTGGGCCGTGCTAGTCCATGTGTGTGAGAGGAAGTGATCTTGGCTGTGTCTGCTCTCCTGCCCCGCGCCCCAGGGCCTGACCCCCGCGGCTCCACGGACCCTCAGTCCACCTGGGACCCAGGGCCCGGGCCGCCCAGCACCCCCTGGTTCCTGCCTGGCCGCCCGCTGCCCCGTGGGGTGGGGCCACTGCCCGTGGTGCAGCCCTCGCAGCCCTCAGCCACGTTGGGTTTATGTTTGCTTGTTTATTCGTTTTTGTCTTAATTCAGATCTATTTCATATTTGGTTTGGAAACTTTCAGACACAAAAGAACAAAAAAAAATTAAGAGAGGCTGGGGTGTCCCTGCCCTGACCCACCTCGGCTCTGGGGGGGTATGTGTCCCAGACCCCAGGCTGGGCCCCACTCACCCCTGTGGAAGGGCAGCCAGGGTGAGGAGGAAGGTAACTGGGGGCCAGGTGGGCGCTGGGCTCCCCACATGTGCTCAGAGGCCCAGGGTGCACGGACCTCCGAGGCTATGGGTAGGTGGGCACTGGGCACAGGCCTGAGCGGAGGCGGTTTGCAGGCGCAGAGGTTCTGGAATGCTTCGGGGCAGAGGGTGTTGACGGGGGTTGGGGGCCAAGGGCTTTGTTGGTTTGAGGCTGGAAAGCTCACTGTGAAGTTTCATTGCTGTTTGAGGGAAGGGGCACAGGCTGTCCCAAGTGCTCCCATCCAGACACCAAGGGGCCGCCCCCCACCTAGTCCCAGGTGGCCCCCAGGCATGGCCAGAGGCCCCCCACCCCAGCCCTACTCCCTGCACTCTGCCTTCCCTTTCCCCCCACCCCTGCCAGGCAGGTGTGACCCACCCCCCCCACCCCCGCCAGCCCACAAAGCTGAGCCACCCCCAGCCTCTTGCATGTCCCAGCTGGGAGGGGGGCATCATGGGAGAGGGGCTTCGGCACTGCCCCCCCCCCAACCCCAGGCTCCTTGTCCTGCTGACTGCCGCGCTCCCTCGTGGACGGCCCTTGGAGGAGACCTTGGTGTTGGGGGAGCGAGGGGTGCTTCTTCCAGCCAGGCCAGACATGTGGCCTGCTCTCTGCAGAGGTCTGATGGCCACGGGCTGGGCTAGGAGGACCCGGGGTGGGCACATGGGAGCTGACCTCAGCCCCTTCGCCTGCCTGTCTCTGCCCCAGGGGCTGCGGCTCCTTCCTGCTGGGGCTTCAGGCCAACCACGTGGCCCAGAGGTAGGCCTCTTCCGTCTCAGGCCTGGGGAGGGGCGGCGGGGGAGGCGAGCTGGCACAGCCCACAGCCCACCAGGGACCAGGACCAAGTCCTCCTGGAGTTGGGAGGAGGCCACAGCCCCTAGGTGGGGGTGGGGTGGGGGCGGGTGAGGCGGACTCCACCACCCTACCGGAGCCCCCATCGTCGGCCGACACCCCATGTTTGCACTTTTATCCAACTAGCTCCTGGGGACCCTCGGGGGCCGGCTGCCCGCCCTGGCTGTGGACAGAAGGGCTTTGCTCTCTCCTCTTGACCCCCACTCCAATGTGGGCCCTGTGGCCATCCCCCGGCCCCCGGCCCCGAGGTCAGGACCGGGAGGGGCGCCGGCCTCCCAGAGAAGGCCTGACTGCTGCTCAGGCCAGCACAATGTCCCATGACCTCTGTTCTTTAATTGTCATAGTCGCCGTCTGTTTTGTTGTTCTGGGTAAGGAAGGCTAGAGCTGCAGGTGAAACTTTAATAAGAATCTAATGTGAATGGCTGCTGAACTCTTCCTGCGCTCCGGACGGGCCAGGCCGAGCGTTTTGCACTAATGTGTCCCGCGGTGGACGTGGGGCGGAGCGTTTGCAGACGGGCGTGGCTGATGATTGTATCTGCCGGGGTGCTCCCCCCGCCGCGTCCGGAATGTTCCGCGGGGCGGGCGGCGGCGGCGGGCCTGGGCTCAGGGGGGGCCTTCCAGAGTGCCTTAGCATCTTTTGATCATTTTTCCCAAGGAAAACCAATTAGGAGAACCAGACCCTTCCCTCCTCTGTTTACAAGACGACTAATTCCTGTCCCGTGAGCGTGACCCTTCACACCCGACCCCTGTAGACCGAGAGACAAGCCACTCAGTATTTATGAGATAACCGCACCTTTATCCCTAAGCTTGACTATTAGCAATACGCATATACTACATAGAGTCTACATAGAGCTAAGTCTATCAGCGCCTTTCGGAGAGAGAAGGACTGGGCCAGTCCCAGCGGCCGTGGCGGGCAGCCCGCCCGGGCTCCGTGGCCGCCCCCCACCCCTGCCCTCCCCGGTGGCCGGGCTGGGCCCCGGGAGGCAGCTGGGACGAGTGCAGAGGTCCAGGAGAAGGGACCGTGATGTGACAGATACTGTGAGCTCGGTGGGGCTGCCTGTCCGCCCGGCCGGCCGGCCGGCGGCCTCGGTACTTGAAACCTGTCTTGCTTTCTGCACTGTCTGGTCTCACCCAGAGTTCTCTGTGGTTGCTTAGCCTTGCACTTGATGCGATCGTCTTACCCTGCCCTTGAATGTGGACCAGAGGCAAGGGGAGAGGCCTCTGGGCGTGCGGCCTGCGGCCCCAAAACCGCTGTCCGGGTGCTGGGGCCCCAGGAGCCGGGCGTGTTTCTCCTCCATGAAAACTCATTCCTCGGCGGCCTTTCTGCTGGGAGGAAGGAGGAAAGCAGGGGCTCAGCCTGGGAGCGGCCTGCTCGGTTCCGGCCCTGACTCTGTCCCCATGTGATGGCCGGAACCTCCCAGCGTGGGTTGGGTGCGTGCCACCCCCAGCCGTGGACGGCTTAGATTCCCCTCCACCGGGTTATCTTTATGGAAACACTCTGCTGCAAGTCGAAAAAGGCCTATGGCCCATTAACCACCTGAAAACTCAGAGAAAACCTCTGCCTGCCTCTCTGCCAGCAGTAAATCCTAAACACAGAACTGAGAGCTCAGAGCCGTCTTGAGCTTTAACTACTGTTTCTGAATGTTGCTGCTGCAGACGTCTGTCATTGTGTCAGCCAGCCAGCTCCAGGCGTGTCGCCCGCCAGCGGCCAGAGACCGTGGTGGGGGGCAGGGGTGGGGGTGGGGGGGCTCGGTACAAGGTGTTTCTAACCTGGCAAGGGTTTTTGGTTTTTGTTCGTTTGTTTTGTTCTGTTTCTTTGAGAAAAACGAGAAGGAATCTGATGCAGCATCTGTCTAAAGCATTCAGATTGGACACCCCGCTTGGATTCTGATCAGCGCTTCTTCGTTAGCGTTTTGCACATGGTTGTCATTTTTATGTCAAAAGAAGCCAAAACTTGCAATACTATTTTTAGCAGACAAAAAATAATAAAAACTAAATATAAACCGTATAAATATTTTTGACTTGAACATTTGAATGGCATTGGGTGCAAATAGACCATTCATCCTTTGGACGGACTGTTTGGGGAAAAGAAAGAGACTTTTGCAAAGGAGACGGTTGTTGTTAAAGAGTCCGTGGAGGGGTTAAGTAGTACTGTAACTCACGACTGTTAAAAATCAATAAATAAATTGTCCTGTGCTGTATAGGAGGCCTGTTTCACAGTAACACTGAGTTCCATTTCAGCCTCAGAAGAGACTGGCTTTTTTTTTTTCTTCTTGTTTTTATTTTTTTTTTTAAAGAAGGAGGAAACCTCTGTTTGTTCCTCCTGCGCCTCCCTCTCTTTCGTGCTGCTACTTGGCAGAATTCAGACTGTTGCTTTTTCGCCACGGCTGACACCCTATCATAACTCAGAGGACACGACAACGTCCGCCAGCGACCAGGACCCAGAGGGCTTGCAGTGTGCTCAGAGCCGATCCAGGAAGTGGAAATCCGTTACAAACAAAAGGATGTGATCGTTCATTGTAAAGCGCTTTGTAAAATTCACATTTACAGAATAATAAAGTCAGTTCAAACCCAAGTTGCCTGCACTTGGCTCCTCTGTGGGGTTGGGAGAAGCCAGGGAGGGCATGGGTTTGTTGGAGGCAGGGCAATCAGCCGTCCCAGGAGGGGCACCCTCAGGACCCGGGAGCCCTGGGTGGGAGAAGGGGCCATCCCCAGGCTCGCTGCCCATTGTCCACACCTGGTCCCCTTCTCCCTGCCCCCAGTGTCTTAGAAGGGAAGGGGGCTGGTGGGCAGGATGTCGGTGGGGGGCGGTCCCGTGCCTGGGGCGGGGGGGGGGGGGGGGGCGCCTGAGCTCCTGGTGAATTGAGGGGGCTCTCCCTTTCATTGTCTGCAAACTGGGGCGCCTGGCTCACCTGCCTGCCCCCCCAGGCGTGCAGCTGCCTCCCACCCGGCCCTTCCCCTCCTCTGCTCCTGGGCCAGGTCCGCCCCCAGCTGGACGAAGTGGGAATTACAAGTGGGCGGAGCGGGTCGCTGGTCCGAGAGCCCCAGGCTCCATCCCCTGAGCATCTCTGGAGCCATCCCTCCAGTTTCCCCAGGGCTGGTTCGCAGATTCAGGCGTGGCAGCTCTGTCCACCCTTCACTCCACTGCTATACCGACAAGGACCTTTTTGGGCTCCAGCGGGTAAGGTTGTGCATCTGTTTGTCCCACGGACTTCAATCAGTTCTCAGGTTCTCACGTGCGACTCATGCTCAGACATCTAGGTGGTGGGCTCCTCACTTCCTCTGTCCTTGGAGGGTCTTGTCCAGAGGGGCCACGGTTGGCTTTCTAAAGGCACCCCTGGCCTCTCCCCTTTCTCAGGCTTTGTAGCAATTGTTCTGCCCAAGCTGCTGTTGTTTAGCCACTCAGTCATGTCCAACTCTTTTCAACCTCATGGACTGTAACCCTCCAGGCTCCTCTGCCCACAGGATTTCCCTAGGCAAGAATACTGGAGTGAGTTGCCATTTCCTTCTCCAGGGGATCGTCTCCACTGATTAAACCTGCTTCTCTTGCATTGCAGGCAGATTCTTTACCACTGAGCCACCTGGGAAACCCTGCCATGGATGGATTTATTTACTCATCTGTTTATCTTGAAACTGCCGCCCAACACGGGGTGGGTAGGTACGGAGAGGAGGGGTCTGGAGAAGGCAGGGGTCTGTAAGTCTGCTTGGAGTGACATTCCCCAAAGGGGGCAGGGTCCCCTGGAGCCATGGCCAGGGCGGAGCAGGCACAAGGGCTAACGTGGGTGGACGTGGTTTCCAGATGGGCCTCTCGGAGGGGCTACCCCGCAGTCCTCTCATCAATGCCCGGGAGCCTGGTCAGAGACAGGCCCAGGAGGAGCCCGGCTTGCCTGCCCCACCCCGCACCCAGCCCTGGGGGGTGAGCACTTCTGTGGGATCTGGTTTTCAGCTCTGCTCACCCATCAGCTTGGCCGCCACAAGTCCTTGCCCCTCCTGCCCAGGACCTCAAAACTGCGGGATCGGCAAATTCCAGGTCACCCACCTGGGCTGACGGAGACACCTGATTTCTGGGCCACAGACTGTACCCCTCGAAGGCCCCCACTCAGGCAGCCCCATGCCCCCGGTAGCAGGGACAGCTGAGGCCGGGGCTGGGGGCGGTACTGTGAGGAAGGGCTCTGCTCTGAACCCAGGAGTCCTGCCACGTTCTGGTTTGAGCCGCCCAGCCCAGCCCCCACCCCGGGTGAGCCTCTGGGTTCCCCGCAGGATGAGATCCAGCATCTACCGGCCGGGCTCTGTCCTCCCCAGCCTCTGTCCTTCAACCGGCCTCCCTGCCCTTGCAGCCTCCACAGAAACTGGCTGAGGCATCAGAACCTTTGCATCCCACCCCTTTGTCCTGTCCTGGAAGTGGGTGCGACGTCAGCAGGACCCAGAGCTCAGCCAGGAGCCCTTTGTCCTCTGGAACAAAGGGTCGGAGCCCGGGGGTGGGGGTGGGGGTGGGGGGCTAAGCCGTGGGGGAGGGGCGCCCTGGATCACGCTGCCACACAGGGGTGACCGGCCCGCTCCGGATCCGGGTGGACACTGTGGGTGTGTCCTTCCTGGCCCTGAAAGACCATCACCGCTCCCTCAAGGCATCCCAGTGGTGCGGGAGGGTGTCCAGGCCTGTCTGCTGTGGCAGAGGAGGCCTGGGTGGTCAGTTGTGGTTCTGTGTTGGGTCCATTCCATCTGGCCAGGAGGGTCCACTGGGAAGTGGACGCAGATGGCGGTCAAGGGGCCGCTGGGGGTATTCGCCTGTCAAGGGAAGGAGAACGGGGCGGGCAGATGGTAGAGGGTTAGGGCCCAGGCCTGGAAGGGAGGTCGGGCAGGGCAGAGGGGACACTGCCCCCTCCCGGGCTACCCAGGGGGGCACCCAGCTCCGAGATCTTTTGTGCCACACAGGTCGGGCACATGGGGCTGGGGGACACGCGGAAGGCGGGTCTGGGGACACGGCGCAGACAGGACTCCTGCTGTGATGGGGGTGGGCGTCAGACCACAGGACCCTCTCCCCGGGGCTTCCCTGGGGTGTCTGTAGCCAGCCTCAGAGCTGGGGCTGGGAGGGGGCCTGAGGAGTCTGGGGTTGGGGTGGGGATGACCTTCACTCCAGGTGGCCCCACAAGGCCAGGCCCAGGCCGCCCTGGTCTGTCCGTCCTTCCCGGCTCGGCCTGGGGGAGGGGCTCAGCGATAGCGGAGGCTGAAGGAAGCTGTTCTGGGTGGGCCAGGGTGGGTAGGCTCTTCTTGATCGGAGGTCCCCGCCCCGCCAGCCCCAGGGCCCCTTGCAAAGGCGGGGCCCCCCTGCAAGTTTGAGATTGGGGCGCACCGAGGGGAGTGAGGGCAGGGCGGGGGAGTGGCCATGGGCGCTGGCCCGGGACTCCCACCCCGCCCTCAGGACGCAGGCCTCGCCCAGCAGAGGAGCTGCCCAGCCTCCCGGGACCCTAACTGACTAACAGCCCCAGACAGACTGGGAGCTGGGAGGCGGATGGCACATTGCCTCTCAGGGAGGGCGGAGAGGCCCCGATTTCCAGGAAAAGCTGGCTGATTCTGGGGGAGGGGAGGGTGGTGTCAGGAGTGGGGAGGTTGAGAGGGAGGCCTTGACGAGGGCCTGGGGCAGAGCCTGCCTGCCCTGGGCCTCATCCCCCCGCTCCATGAGGGGAGCCCCTAGGTGTGTAGCTCTGTCCTGGTTCCATCAGGTAAGGACAGAGCAGCCCTGGGGAGGAGCCACGTCTGCCCCTCTGGCTTCCTGAGGGCGGGCAGTGTCCAGACTACATTGGGCCCCACAAGAAGGGCAGCTGGGGCGCCAGGAGGCAGCTCTCCTGACCCAGGAAGTTCTGGGGTGCCGCGCACCAGCGCCCCAAACAGGCCACGCCTGCTGGAAGCCCTGCTCGCCCCTCAACTAGGGGCATCTGGCTCTGTGGCCCTCACCCCACTCAGACCCCTGGCCGCCCTTCTCCGGAGCAGGGGCAGGGGCAAAGGTCATGTGCCCAGCTGGGAGGCGGCTCTTGGGGTGGGGGGAGGAGGTCACCTCAGTGGCAGGTGCTCAAGTTGGCCTCTGGGCGGGAGTTCCTGGGCAGCCTCCCTGGGGACAGTGCAGGGGTGGGGCTCTTGACCCCCAAGGACCTGCGGTCTGGGTCGCCTTCCTGAGCTGTCTGTCCAGCATGCCTCACTAACCCCAGCTGACCTCTGCCAGACAGTGTCCACCCAGGGCCTCACAGGAGTCCCACCATGGTCCTGGGAGGCGATCCAACTACAGCCCCATTTTTCAGATGGGAAAACCGAGGCGCAGAGAAGTTTAGGAAGTCACCTGGGCACAGCTGGCAGGGTATGAACCAGGCGCCTGTCTGGCGCCGGCCTCCCTGCCCCTGCCACTGGGGCAGCGCCCCTGGCGGAGTAGAGGGAGTGTCCCTGGGCTCGAAGTTCGGATGGGCTCAGCCAGGACTCACAAAGGGTGGTCCGGCTATTCCCACCACCAGGTGCCCCCTATCCATCCATCCACCTCTCCAATCAGTCAGAGGCATGCATGGCCCGAACCTCACCCCCACCACAAAGGGGGTCCTCAGCCGTCTGGAATTGGAGCTGAAGCCCTGGGGAAGGCGCCTGGGGCCTCCCTCGGCCAAGGGTCAGGATGGAGGAAGTGTGGTGGGCAGGGGTGTTTGGAGGCAACACAGCCTCCGTTACAGAACCGTGGACCCTGAGCCTCCCTCTGGCGGGGCAGGGAAGGACAGGAGCCCAAGACCCCCGGCATCCTGCCCCCAGGGCCCCATCAGTTCCAGGAGGTCCCTAACTCAAGAGCACCCATCCCTGCTGAGGAGCATGGTGTGGGGAGCTGGGCGGGAGGGGCACCCCCAGGCCAAAGCAGACTCTAATCTTGTGTGGGGGAGGGGCTCTGGGCCTTGGACGGGCTTGCCACCCAAGTGGGGGTGAAATCAGACCCTTGAAGGCACAAGGTGAGGAAGAGGACGGGTGGGAGGCAGGAGGTGGAAGGTGAAGCCAGACCCCCCCACACACCCTGGGGCATTGCTGATAAGGCTCCCTCTGGGCTCAGACTGGCTGCAGGGGTACCGGGACTGCAGAGGTGAGCAGAGCTCTGTGCTGGGGGTCCATGTCAGGCCCTGGGCAGTCACTGGGCATCAGGACCCCCACCTGCCCCATCCAGGGCTCCTGCAGGGAGCTCTCACCCCCCTGGCCTCCTTCCCCAGATTGCTCCACATCTACCCTGGTGTAGGGCCTAGAGAGGCGCCTCTGAGACAGAGAAGCGGCGGGGAAGCTGGCCAGCGGTGTGGAAGCAAGTGCCCGGCAGCTGGCAGCGCAGAGGGAGGACCGGGCCTCTGCAAGGCGGCCCGCCTGCGAGAAAAAGCGGATCACTCCAACCCGCTCAAGCGGTGGTGCTGAAATTCAGATAAGCCGGGCGCGTGATCCAGCCGGCTTTGCGGCAGACCCACCCCAAGCGGGAACACAGAAGTGATTAGGCCTAAAAGCTCGGGCCATTTAGCTTTTATTCGATTGGCAGCGAGGCCCGGGGTGCCCTCTGCTTCTGCCGTTTGATTATACATCTGTGCTCAAAATACTGTTCCTGGAACGGAGGGGCCGCAGGCTGCCTTGGAATGGAAATCAATTTGATTAGAGAGCAGTCAATTACCGTGAGGACCAGGCTGCCGTCCACCTCCGCAAAACAGGCCACTTTCCGAGGAAATGCCAGCTTGCTCCGCGCGGGCGGGGGCGGGGCAGACCCGCTGTGGGCGGGACGGGAAGGCCTGGTGTGGGCGGGGACGGGGCGGGGCAAACCGTGGTGGGCGGGGCGGACGGACCGGAAGGGGCGAGGTGGGTGGAGCAAGCCTGCGCCCTTGCTTCCCTCCCTCTGAGAGGCTGCTCTCTGCTGCCTTCTCCCCTGGATTCCTCCTGCAGAGGCTGGACTACCACGTGTCTGGACCGCTCTGGGGGCCCTGACCAGGGAGGCAGGCCTGGGTCTGGTCGCCACCTACTCCTGCATCAGAAACAAGCTGTGCATGTCACCAGTGTGGGAGCCCCCCGGGTAGGACTGGAGCGGGATGGTGCCCCAGGACCTGTCCAGTCCTCCACTAGAACTCGCAGCACCTCCGTGCTGAACTCAAGGTGCCCGTCGAGGGGACAGAATGGGGACTGGAGATTTACCCCTTCCATCCTCCTGACTGGACACCCGCATGCAGTGAGCCACCTGCAGACTGGAACACTTCAGCCCTGCACTCAAGAGTCAGGTGGGCCTGTGACAGAGTCCCAGCTCTGTCCTCTGGCTGGGGGACTTTTGAAGTCACCTGGGTGAGATTTTGTAAAATAGAGATAATAGTTTCTACCTTGCTGGGGTGTCATGGAAATCAGAGATCACCCCTCAAGTCAGTGTTTCTAGAGCATCTACTCTATACACCAAATGCAGTGACTGAGGCATTGCCGTCACCCCCTAAAGGAGCTCTGATGTTCATGGTTTCATTGGCCAAGGGGGCCACAGCGTCCACTGGGGGCACCAGGCTGGCAGGTTCAAGGAGAGGCTTGCATGCTGCTGGTGCACAGGGTCTGTGGCCCCCGCATCAGGGCCTTGTGTGGAGGGCCTTCCAGGCGATGAACACACCTCCCTTCCTCTCCCTTCCTCACACACCCTAGAGAGAGAGGCGATGGTTCCCATGTAATGCACGGGAAAGTCGAAGGCTGCCAGCTGCTGCTGCTGCTGCTAAGTCGCTTCAGTCGTGTCCGACTCTGTGCTACCCCAGAGACGGCAGCCCACCAGGCTCCCCCGTCCCTGGGATTCTCCAGGCAAGAACACTGGAGTGGGTTGCCATTTCCTTCTCCAATGCATGAAAGTGAAAAGTGAAAGTGAAGTCGCTCAGTTGTGTCCGACTCTTAGCGACCCCATGGACTGCAGCCTGCCAGGCTCCTCCGTCCATGGGATTTTCCAGGCAAGAGTACTGGAGTAGGGTGCCATTGCCTTCTCCGAAGGCTGCCAGGGCCTGGCTCAAATCTCATGGCCATGTCACTGAAGTGGTGCAGCCTCGTTGAAAAACAGCCTGGCAGTTTCTCAAAAAACTGAATGCAGAATCGCCATCCACTCAGAGGCTTGCACCCCAAAGACTTGAAGAGAGACGTTTAAACAACATTGCACACCCATGTTCTCTGCAGCAGGTGCGCAGTGACCGAAAGCAGAAACAACCCCGTGCCCATCAACAGATGAAGGACACCAAGATTCAGTCCACCCGCACGAGGAAGTGCTATTCAACCCTAAAGAAGAATGAAGGGCCGGCTCAGGCTGCCTCGTGGACGAACCTTGAAGAAAACACGATGCTGAGCAAAGGAAGCCAGACACCATATTGGTCAATTCCATTTATATGAAATTCCAGAACAGGCCAAAGCAGGTCGGTGTTTGCTAGGGGCCAGGGGAGGGAAGGAGGGATGAGAGTGATGGGTAAAGGGTCTCAGTCTGGGGGGACTAGTTTTGAAACTAGACAGTGGTGTTAATTGCACAATATCATGAGGAATGTACTTAATGCCACTGAATTGTTCAATTTACAATGATCAGAATGGCACATTTTATGTTATATGTATTTTACCACAGTGAAAAAAAAACAACCCAAAACCCTCATGTCCAGTGAGTGTTGGAGCTGAGTGGGAAGCCGAGTCAGGCCGGCCCGGGCCATCACCCTCCACCCAGTGCACCCCAGAACAGCGGCTTGACGCAGAGGGGCCCAGTTCTCAGGCAGGACACCTCCTGTGTGTGGCTAGGGGTCCCACAACCCCGGAGGCTGTGTGCTGTGAGCAGGGGGTGCAGCAGGTTACTTTGCCTCCCAAGTGGGTACCCCGGTGGGGGCAAGATGCACTTCTGAACTAATTGAGCTCTTGTCTGATGGGAGGTCTGCCCCTGCCAGAGCTTCAAGGTCAAAAGAAAGGGCTGAAGGAGGCGTGTGCTGCAGCCCAGATCGGGCCCGAGGCGTGCTCTGGTCCCTGAAGGGTCTGCCCGACTCCCTTCCAGACCAAGGGAAGCTTCTGGAAACCTGGGAGGTAGGCAAGGCAGCAGGGGAGGGAAGAGCCTCACCCCAGCCCATGTGTCCCTGTGAAGCTTAGCCCCCCAGATTGTGAGAGGAAGGGGCCCCCATCCTCTCAAGCCCCTCAACCACTGGGGAGGTGAGTGTCTTGTCCCCTTACAGAGAGGTCTAAGCCACCAAGGAGAAGCAAAGACCCAACCCAGGGCTCTGAGTCCAGGGCTTACAGGCACCATGACGAGGACCAGGGACACCTGGGCATGTGGGAGGGAGGGAGGGGGAAGAAGGAAGGGAGGCAGGGTCAGTGGGCACTTTGGGCAGTGGTCAGGGGTCAGGAAAGGCTTCCTGCTGAGGTGTCCCAGAGCAGCTGCGAGAGCAGAGGCAGAGTCTGAGCCAAAGATGGGCCCAGAACCTCAGCCCCAATGGGGCGCGGATACTCCTGAGGCCTCGAGGGCCCAGCCTGTGACACCCCTCCATCCCTCCGTCCCTCCCCCCCACCAGGCCTCTCTGCGGCTCTGGGCCTGGGCCACCTCCAGCCCTGGGTGGAAGGAGAGGCCGCCCCAGGAGAGACAGCTGTACATCAGTCCTGCACGTTGGTTCCTGACGAGGCTCTGAGTCATATGCTCCCTGTGTTCGTCCGCAGAGTGGAGCAGATGGTGGTGCAGTAACACTTTAAATTAAGTATTCCAAAAGCACATTAAATCTAGATTGAATAAGACAGTTATTGTATGGAAATTGAAGGCCCATTGGTTCTTCTCTGAGTATCGAGGTCCAGCAGCTCCTCATCCAGTCTCTCCCCGCCTTGATTTCGAGGGTGGCTCATGAGTGTGCCTGGGCAGCGGGGCAGGGCTTTCCCATATCAGCCGCCCAGGGACCCCCGCCTCGCACGGACCTCAGTTTCTGAACCCCTGTCCCCCTGGCCTTGCTCTGGAGCTGACCGCAGTTCCCTTGCTGGAGGCTAACGAGGGCTGGGTACCACCCTCAGGCTGGCTTGGAGGGCTCTCATGGAATCCTCCAGAAGCTGGAGGCTGAGAGGGGAAGGGACTTGTTCCAGGACTCTCTGCGGGGGCGGGGGGAGGTGGGGGGAGGGGCAGGGCGGGAGGGGCACACAGGGGTCTGGGAGGGGTCCTGCCGGAGGTGGCCAGGTGGACACGGAGCCTGGTGAACCAAGCTTTGCTGAGCAAGGACGGTGGGGGGAACAGCTCACCCTCAGTACCATCCTCCCCAAGCCCTGCCCTTCTCCTCCCCCACCATCCTATCCCCCCAGTGCGAGAGGGAGCGCCCCTGGGAAGGGGCGATTCCGGGAGCACTGCCCCCCCCAGGCCTCCTCAGACCAGGGGCTGGAAGCTGCTAAGTGCCTGATGAGTTCTTGTGGCCACAGTAAATCTGGTCACTTTGTCCCTGCGGAGAGGCCCCCGGCCTCCAGGCGGAGGAAACCGGCTCCCCGACCTCAAGCAGGTGAACGCCCGCCCATGGCGGCAGTTCCTGTAACCGGCAGCCGTGCTATTAATAATCAATCCATTGGCCCTAAAAGCTTCAGGGGGAGCAGAGAGGCCTCTGTGGGGGCCTGGCAGGGAGGGGGTCTGCACATGGCCCGGAGCCTGGGCAGGAGGCTGGGAGCACGGGGACCTACCTGGAGTCACAGCTGGCCCACCAGGTCTGCTGAGAGACACCTGGAATCCGGCCTCTGTCCCCAGAGTTAGGTCCAGGACCCGCGATCAGGGGCGGGATGTGGGCTGGGGGCCTGCCCTCAGCCAGGCGGTCACCGCTGGCCAGGCGGCCAGATTCATCAACTGAAGATACACAGTGAAAGTGAAGATAGTCAGTCACTCGTGTCTGACTCTTTGCAACCCCATGGACTGTAGCTCACTAGACTCCTCTGTCCATGGCATTCTCCACTCCAGGAATACTGGCGTGGGTCCCTATTTCCTCCTCCAGGGGATCTTCCTGACCCAGGGATCAGACCCAGGTCTCCCACATTGCAGGTGGATTCCTTACCATCTGACCACCAGGGACACCCATCCTTCTTCAGACCAAATTTCACATTCATAAGGAATAACTTTTTAGTTCAAGGACTTCCCATGCAGTCTGGGGACATATCATTGTTTGAAATTCAGATTCAGCTGGGTCTTCTGTATTTTATCTGGCAAGCCCCTGCCCTTGCGGCTCCTCCTTCCCTGGAACCCGGGCTCTGTACGGCTCTGGGGCTCTCTCTGTGCTCTGGCCTCCCTGCCTCCCCTCCACCCCTGCCCCAGGGCCTCCTTAGCGTCTCTTCTTCCTGACGGCTCTCACATGGTCTCTGTGGACTTGTGCTTTGGGTCCCTGTCTTCCCACCATCCTTGAGCGTCCAGCCCGGATGGGGTCCCACACTGTTCCGGGGGTGCCCTGCCCACCATGGCCACGGCCTAGTCCTTCGCAGCCGCCTCTCCTCTTTTGTGAAGGTGGGACGTCTGGTTCCTGTGGCAATAGCAGAAGTCACCCTGTCTGCTTTTCTGGGGAGCACGGGACCTGCAGAGCCACGAGGAAGATGAGGGGAGGGGCCGAGGAGAGGCTGGAGGGAGCCAGTCCCCTGCCCCTGGGAAAGCGCAAGGGGAAGGGCCCTGCATCCAGCTAGAGGTGCACACCCCAGAGAGGTCCCCAGCACACGGCAGGCACCCCAGAACTGGAAAGACAGAGGAGAGGGGCAGGAGTCAGTGTGTGGCCGTCCCTGATGGCCTGACCTTCAGGAGGAGGGAGCGCGGCCCGTCTACCTCAGAGGAGGCCCCGGGGCTGGACTCCTTGGACGCCACTCTGAACCCCCCGCCCCCCGCCAGGCCAGGGCCGACGTGTATGTGGCAGCATCACTTACCCTGCAAAGCAAGTCCTGGTGTCTGATTTCTGTTTTCTTTAATGAAAGACAGTGACAGCTAATGATGACAGCAGTTGTTTCTTGAGCCCTCGCTGCGCCAGGGACGGGCAAGCACCTGCTTTGTTTGTGGGGGCTCTCACACACTCCTGGAGCCCCACCCCAGGGCTCTCTCATCCTCCAGGGTCCCCACACAACCCCCCAGGGACCCCACACTCTCTCCTGAGCTAACACGTCCCCGGGTCCCTGAGCTGTGTGGGTTCTGGTTTCCTGTGGGTCTAAGGGGATCTGGGGCAGGGGCTGGGAAAGGAGGTGGGGGGTGGGGGGGCACACAGTCCTTAAAGGGTCTGAGACTCTGTAGACTGTCCTTTGAGAACGGGGATAGCGGGAAGCCTGGCCACTGGGGGCCAGTGCTGACCCAGCTGCAGATTGGGAAGCTGAGGCGGAAGGGGCGGCCAGTCCCTGCTTTCTGTCTTTCTCCCCCTCCTCCTCTGCTCCACACTCCCCGCACCCCAGACCAGAGCGCCCCCCACTCGGGGCTGCCCAGGGAGCTTCATGGGGTGCCCCGTCCCTCCTACACTGATGAGATTGGTGCTCAGATGGGCTCCTAGAATCCCAGGCAGCTCCTAGAATCTGCGGCCACTCCACGGCTGGACACACACATGGACACACACACACGGACTCGAACACTTGGGGAGACTGAAGCCCCGAGGCCCTCTCCCTGCGGGGGCACCGCGGACACTCACCCACCCACCGTGCGGTATGATGGGATCCTCAGTGGAGAGTGGTGACGGCAGGTCCTGGGAGCTGGAGGGTCTGCTTTGATTCCACCGTCCCCTGTCTGGCAGCCCACCCAGGGGTACCCCAACATGGAGACTCAGACCCCCAGGTCTCCCCGGGGTGCCCACGCGGATGCCCAAGAGGGCTGGGAGGGCCCCGCCCTCGGCTCTGCCTGTGGGGAGCTGCCGTGGGCACTGCTCCCTTGTGTTTAACCAGCAAGGTTTCAGCTGGGAAACTGTCGCCCGCAGTCTGCAAACATCCCTTCCCGCTCCGCCGCGCCGCCTGCCAAGCGCTGCCAGCCGCCAGCTTGGCTCGCAGTCGGCTCACGCAAGCTGCCCGGCCTGGCACCAGGCTCCCGCCCACCGGGCTCCCAGGGAGGCTGGCAGGGGAGGGCGGTCTCCTGCTGAACTCCGGGCCGGGCAGTCTCACAATAGGGCTCCAGCTCCCCCGTGTCTCCTACCCTGGGCCCCCCACCCCGTGGCCTCTGCTGCAGTCCCAGGAGCAATCCAGGACACCCCACCCTGCCCACTGCTGGGAGACACCTCAGGAGGAATTCCGGAACGCTGGGGGGACAAGGCGAGTTTGGGGAGAGTTGAGGAGCCCTAGCAGGAAGCAGGTTTCCCGAGGCTTGGGGACAGGCCGCCTCTTGAGGTTCGCCCTGTGCCAGGGCCCCAGTCCCGCCCCCAGCCCTGGCCAGCCCTCGGGTCCCCTCCACTGGCCCCTGGTGGTCAGCCAGGGTCACAAACTCCTGGGGTTCTCTGGGGTGTCCCTGTCCCCAGGCAGACGCTGATGCCAGCGCCCACTCTGCCAGAGCAGGGACCCCCGCCCCAGGACCCTTCCCATCTGGAGCCTGGGCTGAGCCCCCCGGGCAAAGGCCTTTCCACATCCTTTCGGAGAGGGTGCAGCCCCCATGGGCCAGAGGGGCTGGCTGGGCCTCAGTCCTAGTCAGACTCCCGGCTCTCGGGCCTCAGAGACTGGGCCTCACTCACCCCGCTGCGGCCCAGACTCCACCCAGCCTTGCCGACTGGTATCCTCAGGCCCTTGGCTGGCAAGAGGGGGCCCCCAGTTTCTGAGCGGCTCCTAGGCCCCCAGGGGCCCCTCGGCAGCTCTTGGGCTCAGACTTCAGGACCGAATCGCACGATTTAAAATTAATCATCACACCGTCCCACGGCCTCACGATTAAGTGCCTGTTCATCCCTATTATGTCTGAGAGTGATGTGTTGTTCTCTGGGTGACAAAAATCACCTGCTTCAGGCAGGGGCCTGGGGCAGCTCGCAACCCCCAACCTGCACCCGAGGAGGGACCCTCGACCTTGGTTCTGAGGTGGCCTTGGGGGGCTGATGGGCAGAGCGAGGGGTTGGGGCGTACTTCAGGGGCTCAGGGATCAACGAGAGACTGTGCACAGCTCTGGGTGTGCCCCGACCGTGGGAATGGGTCAGAGTGACAGAAGGGCGTCTCTCGGGGCTGAGGAAGGGGTTGCAGGCGGTGCAGACGGGGGGCCTTGGGCTTGTTAGTCTTGGCTCTTCCATTAGGAGCCCCACTTGGGTCTCAGTTTCTCCGCCATCAGAAAAGGGGTGACGATCTTCACCCCCTCCCACCTCCTGGGGGGAGGGACAGACAGACTTCTGCCCAGTGGTGGGAGGAGCCAGCGGTGTGTCCCCCAGTGACCCTGTGGCATTTCCGGTTGCTGGCCGGGCACTGGGGGGCCAGGGCCACCTCTCCTGCCCCCTCAGTTCCTCCGTGAGTGTGTCTGGGCACCTGCCTCCCAGGGCCCCGGGTTTGTGAGCCAGATCACTGGGGAGCCGCCCCACAGAGTCCACTGAGGCCCACGCCTCCTGTGTGTCCAACACAGGACAGTCCCCCCACTGCCAACCAAGAGAGGGCATGCCCATTTGTTTGTGTAGGGGGCAGTGAGGAGCTGAACATGGCTTTCAGATCCTGGGGAGTCAGGTGACCGCACTTGGGCGCCAAGACAGAGGTTGGGGTAGCTAGCCCCGTGACCTAGGAGGTCACGCCCCAACATCACTCCAGACTCCTAGGGGCCCTGGAATGGGGGTTCCCTGGGGGCTGACACCAGTCCCCCCCGACCCAGCCACGCTCTCACCTGAGCCGAGGTCAGCAGGAGTCTGAGCCCACGACCCACGCCACGCCTGCTGGTCCAGCCCCAGGCCCAGTGCGTGGCCGTTTTCCTCTGAGCATTTAAAAAATTAGGCCAAAACACACATAAAGAGATTTTGTTTTGCGAGGGAGGAGGAGATGTGAAATAATGAGCTAACAAAAGAAATTTGGTCCGACACCACTTTTAACAAGGATTGACTTTAAAATGATGGTTATTAACCGTATTTCCTTTCAGAAGCAGTTAAAGCTGCTTCACAAGGTGAGGCAATTAATTTTTAAGTTTATGCTGAACATTATAGCACATGAGCCATTAACAAGGTGGCGGAATTAACCTCCCTGCACTTGGCAGATGGCCGTGGACACTCGCCGGACCAACCCAGCACAGGGCTCCGCCCGGTGCCCCAAGAGGGACGGGGGTGGGGGGGCGGCCCAGACTCTCCTGCCACCTCGTGCCTGGCAGCTGGCAGACACAGGGGAGGGTCCAGGGAGACACGGGATTCAGTCTGGGGAGGGGTCAGAAGTCAGGGCTGTTTGGAGCCGGGTCGGAGGTCAGAGGAGGGCTGGGGCCCCTGCCGAGGTCCTATGGCCAACCTGCTGGCCCGGAGTCTGAGAGCCCTGACCTCTGGGAACCCAGAGACCCCTGCCTGGCTTCTGGCCCTGGGACCTCCCCAGCTGAAGCCCTGGTGCCCAGGGGGAGCCCTTGGAATTCTCCCTCCCAGGTCCCTACTTTCCAGGGCAGGACTCGGGAGTCAGGTCAAGGTGCCATGCGGGGGTCAAGGTCACAGCAGGCAAGACCAGCCGCTGCTCCAGTCTGGTCTGACCCCGAAGCCAGCTCTCTTGCCTGTCTCGGGGCCTCAGTCCCCCGCCAGGGGCTCCCCTCGCCCACCTTTGCCTGCTGCGCTCATCTTCCAGGGCAGGGATGCTGCTCCCAGCCCAGCTCCGGGGCCCCGGGGCCAAGGTGGGGGCCACGTGGAACTTTCCCCAGCCCCCCCTTGATGGTGCCCAGTGTTCCCTCCGCAGGCTCCATGCGCCTGTGCCCCGCTTTCCCTCGGAGGGGGCTGAGGTGGCAGGAGAAGGGGCATGAATGAGCCTCTCGGGGCAGCACGTACGCAGAAGACACCACAGACGTGGTGGCGTCTCAGACCCTGACACCGTGCAGGAGGCGGCCTCGCGTTCAGGCTCGGCCATGGGCTGACCAAGAGGGCAGCCCGGGGCTGGTGGTCTTGGCCAGGGGACAGGCCTGCTCCGGCCGGGCCTTTGGACACAGGGCCTGGGGGGGCGGTGCCCACCTCCCCAGGGGAGCATCGCAGTGGCCCTCAAGCGGTTCTCACCTGCCAGCGTCAGGTTGGAGTGGGCAGCGTCGGGGGCTCCAGCATTTCCTGAAACGTGGCCCCTTTAAATAGTAGACCCCGTTGAACCATTCTGTTGTTGTTGTTGGAAGCGCTTCTAAAAGCTGCCCCCGTGCCCTGCCTGCTCAGGACGGTCACTGTGGGGCCCGAGTTCCCGCTCCTTGCCCCTCCATCTGCGTCCTGCCGCAGCTTCTCAGCCAGGGGTGGGCGCCGGAGCCAGAGGCCTTACTCAGACTGAGAAAGCCTCCCGGGTGTGGGCCATCCAGGCCCCGCTTCCCTGAGGATCCAGGCCCCTCCTGCCCACCAGGGTGGGTTCGGTTGGGCCGTGCATACTCAGGACCTGCTTTAACCCCTCATCCCTCCCAGGGCAGGTGGTGAGGGCGGGGGGGGGGTGGTCCCGGGGCTGCGGCCCCCGCATCTCACCGTGGGCCTCCGCCAACGAGACTCAGATGGATCTGAGAGCAGCCCGCACAGTCTCATACCTATAACTTTAAATTAAAAAAGCCATGTGCTGTTATGGGTTCTCCCGGCAGTGCAGCAAGGCAGCCCCATAAAGATTATATTATAGTACAAGCCATTATGTGCCGAGTCGACTATATATACATTTCTAAATGGTTCGGCAAACAGCAGCCTACTTACGGGCACGAAAGGAGAACTGGTTCATTTGGGGTAACAAATGATCCTTGATTTGATTTTAAATGCAACGACAGCCAAATTTATTTCTTATTTAATCACTTCCCTGTGCTGTTGAGAGCGGGGTGATATTAAACTCTCCAACGCGGAGCAGACTCCAGAATCAGGCGAAAGAGGCGAGCGAATAGATTATGTTTATAGGGCAGTGGGAGACCGTGGAGCGAGGCGCATAACCAGAATGGGTGTTTTTGTCATTTATACAGTAGCTTAGATCATGATTTCTTCCTGCTCCCAATTTTTCAGTAATAAAAATATAGGCAATGTGATTCTCTTTGCATTACAGATAAACCGTCTTGATTCTTTATTAAATATTCTTACTAATCTGAAGGACTGCAGAGCGCCGTCACCGGTAAATCAGGCAGCGAGCCGTCATCCGCCTCTGCTGCGGGTTCCGTGTTCACGGTCCGGCTGCCTTCCGTCCCTGCGTTGCAGCCATGTGTACTCAGCAGAAGTGGTGCTAAGCGGGTATTGTTCCTCAAAATCCGATCGGTTTGGGTAATCGCTCCGCAGTCCTCAGTTTTGTGCCTTTTTAATTAGGAACCGCTACTCTGGTGTCACCTGCCCGCCGGGACAGGAGGGCCCTTTGGGCCCATGCTGGGGGCTCCTGGGGGCTGACAGGGGCTGGGGGGTCTCGGAGGCTCTGGGAGAGCCTTGGCCCTGGGCAGTTGCCAGCAAGCATTTGGGGCCCTGGAGACCATGGAGGCCACGTGGGCGCGAGGTGGAGGGGAGGCAAGAGGGTCGGCTGCAGTGGGCACCCTGGTCCCTAAGGTGGGGACAGCCAGCGTGGGGTCCTCTAGGGAGCAGGGGGGCCAGCTCCAGGGGGCCCCCCTTCTTGGGAGTCCTGTCCTCCTGCCATGGTGGGGGTATGGGTGAGAGGGGACAGGCTGCAGTCACCGGTGGGGGCGCTTTCTCGCTGGCAAGTTTTTTCTCCAGCCTCTGCGGTGGACCCACCCAGAGCTGGGAGGGCCGTCTCCCTGGAAAGCTGTAGGACGTGGTGGTCCCTTGGCCCCCAGCTATGTGCCCCAGCCCGCCCACCACGCCCCCCACCCTGCATGTCCACCCTTCACCCCCAGCCCCATTTGCTCCCCAGGGGATGGTCACTTGTGAGGCTCTGAAGACCGCACAATGGCAGGGACGCTTCCTGGGGGTCCCTAGGGGTGTCTGCTCTTGGGTGGGGTACAGATCTAGGCCTGTCCCAGCTCAGGGGGTGTCTGTGAGGAGTGGCACCTAGGCTGGGGCCTTGGAGGGGAGTCCAGGGATCTCCCAGGCTTAAAGAGAGTGTTCAAGCGACTCTGGGGACATTGACAGGTGGCCCACCAATGGCCAGCGTAGGAACGGGCACGTGGGCTCATTCATGTGGGTGAGACAGTGATGACAGCCTTAACCCCAACCGCAACCCTAACTTCGTGACCATGCCCAGAGCTCGCGGGCTGATGCAGACACGGCCACTCTCCGCAACACCTGGCCCTTCTGCGCCAACACCCCCCCGGCCTGCCAGCCTGCCAGTCCATCCAGGAATGACCAAGGCCTGGTGGCCCCTCACCTCTCTGGGCCCCTGGGCTGGGTCCAGCCAGGGGCTTTCCGGTTTCTGGCCCCTGAGTCCTCCCTGTGTAGGTCAGGCTGACTGACTCCACAGTCAGGGCCCTAGGAAGGCTTGGATCGAGTCCTCATGCTGCCAACCAGGGTCTGGTGGCCCCAGGCAAACATACCACACACCCACCTTAGGTCCCGCAGGGGATCCTGGTGAGTGGAGGTGGGGGCAATCCTCTGGGAGGGAGCCCTGCCCTCCAGGCCCTGGAAGGACCCCCCCACCCAGGTGCACCTTGGCCAGGTGATCCTGGAGGAGCAGTCTGAGGAGGCTTCATAGAGGAGGCGCTGTGGAAAAGGCCCTGTGTCCAGCAGGAGCCAGGGCCGGGGAAGGAGCAAGCCTGCAGGAGGATGCAGGGGGTGGGGGAGGGTGGTAGCAAGAAGATGGGGGGCTGCACCATGAGGGGTAGAAGGGAGACCCCAGAACGCGGGCTGTGCCGCCTGCAGCTGCCAGAGGGCCCCTGCGCTGCCCGGAACAGCCCCAAGAGGCTTACCCAGCACAGCCTGGGGATGGCTACATGCAGGTGCCCAGCGCTGGACAGTTGCCGGGGTCCAGCCCCAGCTGATCCAGGGTATTCGAAGCGGGGACGGCGTCGGCGAGGATCAGGATACAATAGCTTCAATTAGATATTAATTAGAGATGTAAAGAGTAATAGAATGAGGATAGCTCAGCAGGAAAATTCAGTGGAGAAAAGAGGCTGAGTAGCTTGGTTTACGCGGGAGACCAATAAAACTTCAAGACAAGAAGTTTGCACCACTTACGTAGGCCGCAGGCGTCCTTCCGTTCTCCCGAAGGAGAGGAGACACTGAGGCCTCCCCGGTCGGATCTTAGAAGCCCAGGCATAATTAGTAAGCATGGCGGGCTCCATGCTCCAGATGGAGACTCAGCCAGAGTTAGAGAGAGAGAGCGACATGGGGAGACCAGTCTTTTGAGAAACTGATCCCAATTCTTTATTTTCCATGGTCTACTTTTATACACTGAGATGTTATGCAAAAGTCACGCGGGGACAGCAGTCCTGACTTTTATTAAAGTCAGGTGCTTCACACAAATGTATACCGAGGTCTTAAGGGTGTTACATCATCTTCTGGCCAGGGGGCCTGCTGACAATTTATGACCCTCTCCTTGTGACAGCGGTCAGTCAACACTTATTTCTCCAGGGGTGATTATTCTTAAAACAGACGCCACTCAAATAAAGTTACATTCCTATAGGGTGAGGGTGTAGTGGGTTTTAGTTAAGGAAAGAACTTACTTGGCCTAAGGTCTAACGTGATTTATATCAAAGGTTAATACTTATTTATTTTATATATTCATTAATGTGTGTAAGGGCAGGGGATGTGGAGACTTAGCAGTAAACATTGGCTCAACAAATGAAAAACCCTTCACCAATACAATTTCTAATCAGCCCACTATACTTATACTAATAGTTTTCTAACTTCTCTAAGGAACCTGTTTTTAGAAGGTTTAAAGCATCTCGTGCCTCTCACGGTTGGGAGGCTGTGAGCAATCACATGTGGCCGGACAAGCCTGTCAGGCAGGCTAGAGAACCTTCAGAGGAGTTTGTAAGTTGAAACACTCCTGTCACACCCAGGAATTATTATTGACTGGAGCTCTAGGTTAACTCCTTCTCCGGAAGAGGTGGTGGGGGACAGCCCCCCGTAAAGTCAGAGGTGTAGGTGAGAGCACAAAGTAGTAAAGTAGGCAGGCTCTGGTTATGGGGGGTAGATGCTCGAGGATTTCCAGGGGGACTCCTGAGGCTCGATCCCGCCTTTGTGTATGTTGAGCCTCCTTCCTCATGACCTTTGCCAGGGGCGGAGTGCCTCCCGCTGGCTCCCCGCAGACAGTCGAATGTCCAGGGTCCCCACGAGAACCTGTGACATGCAGAAGAGAGAACCAGTGCCAAACCCGGGTCAGGCCTGAGCCCCGAGCCTGGCCAGACGCCAAGGAAGGAGAGGGGACCTGAACACTGCCCAGTCCAGCCCGGGTGGCTCGGCGGGCTCTTGGCGCCCCACCATCTAGGGCAGGGGGCACCCACCTCCATCACCTCTTGGGCTTACTGGCCGACCGGGCGTGCTCAGGACCTGGACTGCAGGCAGTGCATGTGCCTGGAGGTGGGCAGTGCCTGAAAGCCTGGCAGCTGCTGCTGGAAGTGCCTTCCTAGGGGAGGGCGGCCGGGCGGCCTGGCGGGGCACCAAGGGAACGCCGCGTTCCCACCACCTCCTCCTCACGGGCCGCTCTGAATGCAGCCCGTGTGCTCTCTGCGGCCGGCCGGAGGCCAGTGATGCCAGGCTCGGGGAAGGGAGAGGAGACAGGGAGGCCACGGGCTCCTCCGTGACAGTCCCGATGGGCGGGGCAGCCCCCACAGCAGAGTCCCCCGATGGAGCGGGTGCCGGTCAGAATCCTGCCTGCTCCCTGGAAGTTCTGGTCTTGCTGGGGGAAGAGGGTGGCAAGTGGGGTAAGAGGGGAGCCAATTCATTGTAAGGAGCCGCCCCTCTCTGCACGCTGCCTCTCAGTGGGCCTGGCCCCTGGTGGGGCAGGACTGTGACCACGTGCGTGGTAGGACCGATGGGACCCAGGTCATGACACTCTGCCCCCCACCCCCGAGCTTCCAGCCCACTCCCCCCATCTGGACGTGGGGGGCCCTAGTCCTGAACAGACTTGCCCCCTTCTCACACCCCACATTCCAGAGGGACCCCCACATGCAGGGAGGTTGCCAGCAAGCATTTGGGGCCCTAGAGACCACGGAGGCCATGTGGGCGCGAGGTGGAGGACGGGCCCCACGTCAAGCCCCACCCAGCCAGGGTGCCGGGTCACCCCAAATGCTCTGCTACAGGAGAGCCAGGGCTTGTGCCCTGGGCCTGCTCCCGATTTTGATTTTCCCTCATGAGATGTTCTGCCCTTGACAAGGTGCAAGGGCGTCCTTCTTCTTGTGGGACCCTGCCCCTGCCCCCACCCCCAGGACAGGCGGCTGGGTGGACGGGTGCGGGTAGAAACAGGCATCACCCGGCGGGGCTTGGCCGTGCCACCTCCTGTCCGGGTGCCTCGGTGACAGTGAGCCCTGTGCGGAGGGGGCACCTCTGGAGGGTTGCCCTCGAATATGCAGGGGAGTCAAGCCCTTATGACCACAGCGTGCTGACCCTTCTCAGCTGCCCTTGGGCTAGACCTCCGAGCCTCTGTTTCTCCCCAGGAGTCCATGGCCGGGGTGGGGTCTCTGAGGACTCAGTCTGGAGGCTGTGGGAGACCCAGGGCAGCTCTGGGAGGGTGAGCCTCTGCAGGTAGGCCCCTTGGGTAGAGGCCATTCGTTCCTGAAATGAAATGGATTCTGCTTTGTTCAAATCCTGCCGGAGGTGTATCTGCAGGGCACCTCTGGGGGGGCGCTCGACATCTCTGGTCGGTGGGACTTGACAGAAGGGGTTTGGAGATTCTGAGGCTTGAAGGCAGCACCGTGGCGGGGGGCTGCGGGCTGCACCTGCGGAGGACGGTGCCCAGGCCGAAGTGGGGGCCCCTGGAGCCTGAGAGCTGGAGCCTGGCCAGGAGGCCCTGCCCACCTGTACCTGCCACCCCGCCCCCAGCCCTCAGTCAGGATTCAGGACTCTCCTCGGGGCCCCCCATCCCAATGCCTAGTCCCCCTCAGTGACACCTGTGCTGAGCTGAGGACAGCTGTGTGTGGAAGCAGGTCAGTCAAGTTTCACCTGAGGGGTCAGAGGGTCCAGACAGCCCCTTCTGCCTGCATCTGGGACTCGCCCACCTCCCCCAAGGGTAGGGGGCATCCTAGGGGGTGACAGCTTCAGTATCGGCCAGTGAAAGTGCGGGTAAGATCACCTGCATTAAAAGGAAGGGAGTCCTGACACCAGACAGCACAGATGAACCCGGAGGACGTCGTGCTTGGTGAAATGAGCCCAGCACGGCAGGGCAAACCCTGCAGCTCCACCTGAACAAGGCCCCTCGAGGAGCCAAACGCACAGAGATAGAAAGCAGAAGGTGGGGGCCCGGCGCTGGAGGAGGGGAGGGGAGCAGTGACTGGTGGGGACGGGCGGTTGGTCTGGGGAGGTGACGACATCCTGGGGACGGACGTGGTGATGGTTGCACATCGGTGAGTGTGCTTGATGCCAGAGAACCGGACACTAAAACGTGGTGAATATGGTAAATCCTGTGTGTGCATCCGTGTGTGCTCAGGCGTGTCCGACTCTTTGGGACCCCATGGACTGTAGCCCACCAGGCTCCTCTGTCCCTGGGAATTCTTCAGGCAAGAATACTGGAGTGGGTTGCCTTGCCCTCCTCCAGGGGATCTTCCCCACCCAGGGAGCAAACCCACGTCTCTTCCATCCCCGGCATTGGCGGGTGGGTTCTTTACCACTAGCACCGCTTGGGAAGCCCGTTATTAGGTGTATTTTACCGCAATTGAAAAATCTTTACAAACATATTTTTTTAAATTCTTGGGGGGAGAGAAAAGCACTCACACCGGTGGGCTGTGTTAAAGGGACACCTCAGCCCTGAAAGGCCCATCTGGGCGGGGAGGCGGCAAAGCTGGGGCAGTAAAACAGAAGAAAGTCCTGAAGGTGAGGCAGCGCGCGTCCCAAAGTACGAAACCAGAGTTCACATGAGCTCGCGGCCGTGGAGAGATGGCTGAACAGCAGCGAGGGGGGCGCAGGGGCAGCCCTCCCATGCAGACACCCCAGGGGCAGGACAGCCCCCCAGGAGTGGGTCGTGCACAGACTTCCTTCCAGAGGATTAAACAGGCAGAGGGAGGGAAGGACTGATGGCAGAGGGGAAACGGACCGAACCTCAGCCAGGGACCAGGGTCGCCGTCGGCAGTGGACAGCTCAGGGTGACGGCCTGCGCCCCTGGTTTGATGGTATGAGAAGGGCGCCTCGCCTCTGACGTCACCCCCAAGCCCACCACCCACCCCAGCAGAGCGGTCATCTGTGAGATCCCTGGCTAGTCCTCCTGCCAAGAGGCAAGGTCATCAGAAGCCAGGGAGTCTGAGAAGCTACCGCAGCCCAGCGGAGCCCCAGCAGACGTGCAGACCGACTGCCGAGTGGGTCCTGGGACGGGAAAGGGCCTTAGGGAAAAACTAAGGAGATCTGACAAAGTATGGGGTTCAGTTAATTTTTTTAAAATGTCTTCCTGGGGACGGCCAGGCAGCCCTCAGGTAAGATGTGACCTTGTCAGAGGCGTGGCCTCAAAGACAACGCCTGGCCCAGGGCCTGTACACGGCCCTCCAGCCGCAGACCCCAGGCCCCAGGCCCCAGGCCATTATGCAGTTGGCAGATGGGGCTGCCCCTGCCCCCATGCCCCCTAGAGTCACCTCGCACGCTTCTGTTTCCATGTCTGAGGCCCTCAGGACCATGAACAGGTGGGTGATGTCTGTCCTGGGGGAGGGGAGCCTGGGTTTAGGACGCATGGAGCTTGGGGGCCCTCAGGGAGAAGAGTCAAGCAGACGGGGGTCGGAGTGGGTTCGGCGCTCAGGAGGGAATCCAGAGACAGAGTGGCCGGAAAAACCACATTTTAACCCATCATCATGTGGACAGTTTTGTTATGAAAAACACCAGAAAGCCATTAATGTAAATCATGAAATATTCAGCAAGGAAGTCGCTGAAACATCTCGTGTTCCCAGAAATGGTGCCGAATGCTTCCTGCAGCGGGGACGCCCGAGCTTCAGCTCTTCAGAGGCCATTAGCTCAGGGCTGGGAAGTGTTAGATCATCGCCTCGTCGGGGGTGGACGCCAGGTGAGGGAAGGGAGGCGGCTCCCAGGGCAGCGGCCACATCCATGTGCGCTCCGACTCCCGGGCTCCCGCATGCCACCCCGGGGCCCAGCTCACATGGATGGACCGACCCTGGGCCCCCGAGTCTGTGCTCAGAGGAGGCAGGCAGCTGGTGGAGCCGTGAGCACCCCTGGCCACGGCCTCCCGGCTCCCGGCCACCTGTGTGAGCACCCCATGTTAGACATCTTCCCAGGACACGCAGTCTTGCCCCGCGCGATGCCGACAGCAGAGGAGCCCCCACACTGGCACACTCACTCGGCCCCGTACAGACCGTCTCTCATTCCACCCTGACCGCCGTCTCAGACCTCGAGCTGGTGGGCGTCGATGAGAGGACTTGGATCCAGCTCTGCTTGGCTCCAAAATGGTGCTCTTGCTTCCCTTGTGGCTCAGCTGGTAAAGAATCCGCCTGCAATGCGGGAGACATGGGTTTAATCCCTGGGCTGGGAAGATCCCCCGGAGAAGGGAATGGTTCCCCACTGCAATATCCTGGCCTGGAGAATTCCATGCACTGTATTGTCCACGGGGGCGCAAAGAGTCGGACACATCTGAGCGACTTTCACTTCACCATCATCCAGCCTGTCTCTGAGCAGCTCCCACTACGAAAATACAAGATGAAGCCACGCAGAAAACACCAGGCGGGGAAGACGGCGAGGGTGTGCCCGTCGGCATGGCTTCTGTCAAACAAACGGAAGACAGCAAGCCTGGTGAGGATGTAGAGAGGCTGGAGTCCTTGTGCACTGTCGGTGGGGATGGAAAATGGCGCAGCAGCGAGCAGCACGGGACGTCCTCGAACAATTGCACAAAGCCTCACCACACAGAAATCCCACTTCCGGGTGTGTACCAAGAGACTCCAAAGCTAGGACTGGAGAGAGATTTGCACACTGACGTCCAGAGCACTGTTACTCACAGTAGCCAAAAGTCGAAACACCCCAAGCCTCCGCTGATGGAGGAATGGTTAATTGAAATGTGGTCCAGGCATACGAAGGAAGTTATCCAGCCTTAAGAAGAAGGAACTCCCGACGCAGGCGGTGATGTGGGTGAACCTTGAGGACGTTATGCTCAGTGAAATGAGCCCCACACAGGAGGACGCACACTGTGTGATTCCACTAGTGGGAGGGCCCTGAGGGAATCAGATCCACAGAGACAGGGAGTAGATGGGGGGCCCGGGGGCTGGGGAGGGACGGGAGTGAGGCTTTAATGAGGACAGAGTTTCTGTCTGGGAAGCTGAGAAAGTCCTGGAGGTGCATGGTGAATGTACTTAATGCCACTTAACTGTGCTCTTAAAAACTGGTTAAAGTGGTAAATTTTATATTAGGTGGTTTTTGCCACAATTTAAAAAACAAATGAAAAGAAGACGAGGAGGGTGGAGAGTGTGGATGAAGGGGCCGGTGTGTCCCGGGAGTGATGGCGAGACAGGCGGCTTGCAGTCTAAGGGCAACAGCGGTCCCAGGAGGGTGGCCTGGGGCCACGGGGGTGTTTCAGCACCTCGGAGAGGGGCACCGCACCTGGCCCGCGGGAGGCCCCGTCTGGACGGGAGGCCAGGCCCTTTCTGAAGACAGCCCGCTCCTCGCTCTGGAAACGGGCAGATGCTTGATGAGGTGCCCCAGGACCTCGCAACTCTGGCCCCACAGGCCTCCCCGGGGAAGGCTGCTCCAACTCCTTGTGGGGAAAGCGGCGTTGGAAGAGGGTCCCCGGGGCGGGCTTCCACCTGCCCAGCCCTGACCCCAGTGACCTTGGGGAGGCTCCCGTCCACCTCCACGCCTCCTGATTCCACCCACGGCCAGCGGGTCTTCCTGGAGCCAGGGTGCCCATCCATGCCGAGGGCAGGGCCGGGAGGAGGGAAGCGTAGCTTCTTTTGTGTTTGTGCCTGGCCTGAGACGTCCTTACACCAACATTCTCAGTGCGGGGGGGGAGGCGGGGGGAGGCAGGCAGTGGTCCCCGGGCCCCCGGGAGCCCTCTCCTCTTGTCACAAGGGGGCAAAGGAGTGTGCGACTGGGACTTAGTGCCCGAGGGCTACAAGTGTGAGCCAGCTCGGCCAGCTGAGGACAATCCCTCCCCGCAGGGCCGATGGTATCCATGTGAAAAATCAGCTGCAAGTCCTCCAAATGCCATTTCAGCATAGAGCACACAGCTTTCCAGAAACTGAGCCTGGGGTGGGGGTGGGGGTCGGGGGGACTCGCCACTCGGATTCTCTGTGACAAGACTCCTGGGGATAGTTAAAGACGGCCGGTTACAGCACAACTCCTCCGGCCCTGATGCAGTAGTGTTCACGGTGGGTCACTGATGCCGTGTGTGTGCACAGCTGCCCACCAACCTGCTGGTGCTGGCCCAGAGCGGGGTGAGCTTCCTATGTGAGGACCACCGTCTGAACCCCCTGGGGGCCCCACCCCCAGCAGAGGGCACCGTGGGTCCCTCTGGAGGTCAAATCCCACTTAAAATTTTTTTTTTAAATTTATTTGGCTGCATCAGGTTTTAGGTGAGGCACGTAAGCGTGTGGGATCTGGTTCCCTGACCAGGGATTGAATCCAGGTCCCCTCCTTGGGAGCGTGGAGTCTTAGCCACCGGATCACCAGGGAAGTCCCAATCCCACTTCGTTACTCGTCATCCGTGTCACTGTTCTGAACAGCGATCGTGAGAGTTCTCTGTGAGACAGGCGTCCTCTTAGTGGGCCACAGTAACCACAGTATTTACCTCTGTCAGGGTGAACCCTCCAACGTGACTTCATTCATTCAGCTTCCCTGGTGGCTCAGACAGTAAAGGATCTGCTTTCAGTACAGGAGACCCAGGTTACTTTCTGACCCAGTCCATACTTTCCGACCCAGGTTCAATTCCTGGGTCAGAAAGATCCCCTGGAGAAGGGAATGGCTACCCACTCCAGTATTCTTGCCTGGAGAATCCCATGGACAGAGGAGCCTGGCGGGCTGCAGTCCACGGGGTTGCAGAGAGTTGGACACGACTGAGCGACAAACACGTTCATGGTCATTCATTCAAAGCAAACAGAAAATTGGCAACTATCTGCTCTCATAGGAGCACTGCTTTGGGGGCTGGGGTACAGGAAATGGGACGACCAGTCCTCTGGGGGGAGGGGCGGAAGCAAAACATGGGGACACTGGAGACCAGAGCTCTGACCCCAGAGGACCTGAGCTGAGGGTGTGCAACCAGGGCCAAACCCCGGCCTGAAAGGGGAGCAGCCAGGGTGGCCAGCCTGGAGGAGGTGGCTCCCAATCTGCAGGGGTGGCCGCGATGTGGGCCTTCGGGGTCTGTCGGGTGACAGGCCGGGGGCAGGGGGTCTGGTGGGAGCAGTGACAAGTGACCAGAGGAGGCTGGGTCCGAGGAGAGCACACCCGTCCGCTGTCGCCCCTTCTCTGAAGAGGCGCTCCTTCCACGCGCGCAGTCACTGAAGGCAGTCAGGACATCTGATTTTCCACTTAACCATGTACTTAGTGAATTGCTACGGTTTATTGGGCACTTGGAACGGCCTATAATTGCATCAAGCGATGGAGATCGCCCTGGGAGGACGCTCCGGGGGAAGCTGCCAGCGGCACTGTGGCCCGTCTCTGCTCCAGGCAGACAGAAGCTCCAGGCTTCAGGCCCACTCCCTCCAGACTGGAGGCTGTAGAGAGGGGACGGGAGAATGCTGGCTCCGGCCTTAAGTGAAAGTGAAGTCGCTCAGTCGTGTCCGACTCTTTGCGACCCCATGGACTGTAGCCTACCAGGCTCCTCTGTCCATGGGATTTTCCAGGCAATAGTACTGGAGTAGATTGCCATTTCCTTCTCCAGGGGATCTTCCCGACCCAGGGATTGAACCCAGGTCTCCCGCATTGTAGACAGACGCTTTACCGTCTGAGCCACCAGGGAAGTCCAGCTCTGGCCTTAGCCTGGGCCCAAATCCCAGCTCAAGACTCATTTCACAGATGAGGCAGTTGAGGCCCAGAGCACACTCGCCTGAGAGCACACATCAGCGTTTGCACTGGCGCGTGCCCGACTCCACAGCTAAGCTCCCCCCCTCACCCGGCTCTCAGATGGTGATGTGGCCGCAGCACACGGAGCAGCTGAGAGACAGGAGCAGAAACGTGGACCTGCTGGGAAATGGCGAGGTGCTGAGCAGAAGGGGCGGGAGCACTGCACACTCACGCCTTCGGCGATGGGGCCGACCGCATGCCTGGAGCCTCTGGCAGGGAAGCCTGGTACCTCCCCCCATTCCTCCCCTGCCCCCCGCAGCCCCCGTGGGGCCGGAACCAGCTCCCGGGAACTGTCTGGCTGACCAGAACTGTCACCCCCATTTCATTATTTTAGGGTCTGGAAATTACTATTCATGACAGTAAACTTAAAGATGAAATAATAAGTCTGTCCTTTTAGAAAGCAAATTGCGACACCGGAATATTCATGAGCGGTGACTTCATGGGGAAAGGCAGCGGGCTGGGAGAAGACGGTTCGGTTAAGTCAGCAGCCGAGGAATTTAGGGAAATGCACTTGTCACTCTGAGGAAATCGGTGATTAATCCTTTCCTGTTTGCGGGGGCCCTTAACAGGCGCATTTTTAATGTACTAATTAATTAACCTTGGGAGCATTCGCGTTTCCCAGGCTGCCGAGGCCAGATCCTACCCCAGCTGGCGGAGACGCAGAATGGACCTCCCACCGCCCCTGAGCCAAAGCCGGGGAAGCAGGCAGGTGGGCAGCTCCAGGCTCAGGACTCACTCCCCAGGAGTAATCACCTGCTCTTCATGGTTGGGGATTGAGTAGGGTCCTCCCCAAAGTCATATCTACCCAGAAGCGCAGAATGACTTTGTCTGGAAATCAGCTCTTTACAAAAACATCATCAGCGAAGGATTGCCCGGGACGTAGGGGGGACCCCTCAGTCCCGGGTTTAGGCCCCACATCCTCCAAGCAGAGGAGAGGCACAGAGGTGCAAGGGAAGAGGGGGTGGGGACGAGGGCACACGGGCAGGCTGGGGCAGAGGCCAGAGGGGCGTGTCTCCCGCCAAGGGAGCCTGAGGATTTCTGGCGATGCTGGAAGCTGGAGAGAGGCCTGGAACAGCCCCGAGGGAGCCCGGCTGGCACCTGGGCTCGCACATGTGTGGCTCCAGGGCTCCTGTTGCTGCGTGCGGCTCCCCTGCCTCCCCTGCTAAGATGGCCCAAGAACAGACGTGCACTCGGGGCCGGGGCAAAGGCGGTGAGCTGGTGATGGCCTTTGCAGCAGGCCACTCGGGGCCCTCCTCTCTCTGGGCCTGGGGTCTCCCACCGCAGCAGGGGGTGGGCCAGAGCTGTGCTTTTCAGACTGGGGCCCCTGCAGCCACGGGGTGTGGAGGGCTGCCTCCGCTCGTTGGAGCGCCTCAGGGTCCCCACCAGCACCACCCCCTCTCTCCTGCTGCCTGGAGAGCTCTTAGTCATCTTTTACGGCCTGTTCCTATAAGTGACCCCAGGGTGGGGGAGAGTTCACCTCCTCAGGCTCTCTGCAGGGGCCTTGAGGGGGATCCGCCCCCCATCCAGGAACCTGCTGTCCACCTGCCTGCAGGACCACGGCTCACCCCGCCCTCTAGTGGCTACATGCGGTACTGCCAGGCAGCCCAGTCCGCAGGTTTGGAGCCTTGCAAGGGTGGGCGGATTCTTTATCAGCCCTGACTCTGGGAAAGATTGAAGGCGGGAGAAGGGGATGACAGAGGATGAGATGGTTGGATGGCATCACCGACTCGATGGACATGAGTTTGAGTAAACTCCGGGAGTTGGTGATGGGCAGGGAAGCCTGGCGTGCTGCAGTCCATGGGGTCGCAAAGAGTCAGACAGGACTGAGCAACTGAACTGAAGGGTGGGAGGCCCCCAGGGAGAGGAAGGTCCAGGTGGACTCCCCTCTTGGCCAGACGAGGAGCCTTGCTTGCCAGGAGACCCTCCCCAGCCTTTGTGGCCCAGCCACACCTGCTTGGGACTCCGGGGCTGAGTCCAGGCGGGAGTTGGCAGGGGCAGGAAGACCAGGGAGGGATGGTCATCTGCTTGGCTGCCACCACCCAGGGCAGCTCGGGCCACTCCCGGAGACTGTCAGTGCTGGGGCGGGAGCCAGGGCCGGGTTGGGGCAGCGGGCTGGGCCCTGCCAGCTCAAATCGGGCCTGGCAGCCAGGCTGGCTTTGTCCCTTGCAGGGACACCCTTGGTGCTTTCTGACTCCCACCTGGGCCGGACCCGCTCAGACCACCCGGCCTGGCTTGTTCCTAAGAGCGACAGTGATCTTGAGACCCTCCCAGGAGGGGTGACAGTGCAGGCTCTGTCTCTGCCTTATTCCCGCTGCAGCTCCCCCCTCCCCAGCCTCAAAAGGAGCACCCAGTGCACAGCAGGCACGGACAGCCAGGCGGGCGGGCCAGGCGGGGTCCTGGAAAGCAAGGCTGAGTTCGGCTGCACAGTGTGCTTTAGGGAGCAGCGCCTGTCGGTTGGGGCGGGAGGCCATGTGGTTTGGCCAGCTCCGGGCCAGGTCATCCCCGTCACTGGAAACGTGTTGATCTTCACACCCCACTTAGCCCAGCCACCCAGGAGGACCTCGCAAGGTTGCTCCCTGCAGCTGAGGCTGCAGGAGAGGCTGAAGGTCCAGCATCTGCTGACCGCTCCCCAAAGCAGGGCAGCCGGTCCTCCCTTGAAGGGGGCCCTCTCTCTGCATGGAAGCCTGGTCCCCATGTCCTGGAGGAGACAGAGGCTGAGACAAGGAGGACCCACCGATGACACTCCAGGAATCCTAGGACATCACCCATCACTGCTCATAGCCCGGGAGTGCAGCCTTGCCCCAGGCCCATGGCTGCACCCCGGGGTGGGGGATCATCCCTGACTGGCCTCTGCTCTAAGGAGGAGCTGGCGCCAATGGGAGACCACTGACTTACATCCAGGCTCCTCGGCAATATTTTGCCAATACATCATTAAAGAGGTCCAGCCTGACGTGTCTGCTCTGGCGAGAGGGTCACTGGAGGGGTGGGCAACTCACAGTGTGCTAAGTACTGATCTGAGGAGGCACAGCTAGGGAGGTCTTCCTGAAGGAGGAGGTCCTGAATTCTGGGGAGGGGTCTGGGTTTGCACAGGCAGCGGGGTTGGGGGAGATTCAGTGGATGGAGGAGGCTGGGCACGCAAGCCTGGCTGATTTGGCTGATATAGGCATCAGGAGCCGTTTTTGGATCCAGACCATTCTTTACTGACACAGAGAGGGCTCCCCGGCCCCTCGTGGCAAAAAGCCCCAAAGGATGACTCTGGAGCCGCGGAGGCCGCTGTTCTGTAAGGGCTGGGACACCCTCTTGCCGAGGCGCCCCCATCGCCCCCAGAGTCAGCTATACCCACCCCAGTTTCTCCGAGCCCATGAGTGGCAGCTCCAGTTCCCCTCCGGGTTTTCATTTTTCTCCTGGAAATCCCCACTCTGGACTCCCTGGGGCTACACTCAGAACTCTGTGGGACCCTTTTCCTCCAGTTTTCTCCGTGGACTCCTCTGTGTAAAGTGGGGACAAGGTGGGGGCGGGTGGCACCACAGTCTCAGTCCCTGCCCCCACAATGACAGCTGTCCCTGACTCCAGTTCCACACACTCGACTGCCCCGGCCACCTGCACCTGGAGGCCCCTGCACCTCTGGGTCAGCATGTGCAGGCCTGAGCTTTGCCCCCTGCTTGGCCCCCTCCAGGTGGGGGTGCAGCCGGGCCCTGCAGCTGCTGCTGCTCAGCCGCTCAGTCGTGTCCAACTCTTTGCAACTGCAGGGACTGTAGCCCACCTGTCTATGGGATGTTCCAGGCAAGAAGACTGGAATGCATAGCGATTTTCCGCCTCCAGGGCATCTTCCCGACCCAGGGATCACACCCATGTCCCTTACGTCCCCTGAGTCGGTGGGTGGGCTCTTTAACGACTGAGCCCCCAGGGGAGCCCTTGGCCGTGCACCCTGTCACCCAATTGGAAGCAATTGCTGTCATTCTTCATTCTGTTCTCGCTCACAGCTGACACCACACCCCGCCTCACCCCCCGATCAGAGGCTTACCTCACCTCCTCCTGCCTCTGTCTTCCCGGCCGGGGTTCAGAGCCCCCAGCCCCTCCTCTGCCAGCACGCAGGAGCTTTGGGCTTTCTCTTGCCTCCAGGCCTCCTGCCTCTGTCTTCCCACCTCAGTTCAGAGTCCCCAGCCCCTCCTCTGCCACACGCGGGAGCTTTGGGCTTTCTCCTGCCTCCAGGCCTCGTCTGTCCTCCCGCCATTCAATCACTAGCATCTGCACCACGGCTCCCCAGGGCCTCAGGACAAAGACCAGATGCTTCAGGGGGGCTTCTTCTGACCTGGCTCCAGGTGCCGCCCCAGCCGCTCCCCACCAATCCCTTCCCTTCCAGCATGCTTCCCAGGCAGCCCATCCTGGTGTCCTCCACTTCGCCTCCTCAGCCCTCTGATGCCGCTGTGTCCCATAAGCTCCCCTGGGCTACCCGCAAGCCCCGCTGTCCCCCCCGCTGTCTCCTGCCTCCTGAGACCGTGTCTGCACAGTAGATGGCACTTGCACGGCCTGCGTGAGAAAGCCCACTCCCAGGGCGATAGTTTGGTCTCACGCCTTAATCGCGACTGGACCCCAGCGGAGGGTCTGGCTCATGGAGGCTATTGGTGAATGGTAAACTGAATAAAAGGAATTCACACACAAGCAGAATGATCACAGGGGAAAACAATGTGTATAAAACGGGAGAGATGCTGGAACCACCTCCCCATTTAGATCACCAGCCTCCGAGAATAGGGACGGCGTTGGCTTCATCTCTGCTCAGCAAAGATCCTTGAATGGACGAGATGGGAGAGTGCAGGGCAGTCACATGGTCCAGGCCTAGCCCGAACCGCAGAGTGCATACTGATATCTGTCACGCCACGGAAATGAGTGTGCTGAGTCCACCGGTCATGTTTCTTCCCTGTGGTGCTCATGTGCCTGTCTGAGGGCACCTCTATGGCTCTGCAGCCTGAGTGCTGGGCCCCACCCGCGTCCCTGCCGGGGGCACAGGGGCAGGGCAGGAGAAACTGCACTTCTAACAAGCTCCCAGGTGCTGCTGGTCTGGGAACCACAAGCAGAGACTCTGCTTTAGTGCAATGCGGTCCTAAAGAAACAACAGCAGCCACATAGACAACCTAAAATCTAGCAGCCGCAGCTTTAAAAAGTAAAAATAAACAGTGCCAACATATTTTACATAATCCATTCTATTATTCCAACACGTAGTCAATATATAAGGGCTTCCCTGGTGGCTCAGCTGGTAAAGAATCCGCCTGCAGTGCCGGAGACCTGGGTTAGATCCCTGGGTTGGGAAGATCCCCTGGAGAAGGGAAAGGCTGCCCACTCCAGTATTCTGGCCTGGAGAATTCCATGGACCCTATAGTCCATGGGGTCGCAAGGAGTTGGACACGACTGAGCGACTTTCACCGACTCACTGTCAATATATAAACATTGTTGAGGTATTTTTCGTGCTCTTTTCCTGCCAACTCTTTAAGATTCAGTGTGCATTTTACACTGAGACCCATCTCAAAACAGACTCGTAAATGCACGGCTCCCGCGTGGCCGGCGGCCCCCGACAGCACAGCGCAGGCAGGTACGGGACGAAGGAAGCGGCCCCCGAGAACTACAACTCCCGGCGCGCTCGGGTCGCGGCCAGTGACGCACATTTGGCGCGGCGGCGACGGCGACGGCGAGGCAGCCGCAGGAGAACCACATCTCCCGGCGTGCTCCGGGTCACGCCCTGTGACGCACTTCCGGCGCGGCGGCGACAGCGCGCCCCCGGTGGATCGGCGGCGGGGCGAGGGGGACCGCTCGGGCGGGCTGGCGGTGGGGCGAGTGGCGGGCGGCCTGCCCACGGGAGAGCCGGGGGCGGGGCGGCGGCGGCCAGCGAGGGAGCGCGCGGGCGGCCTGGCCCCGCCCCCGGCCCGCCCGCCCTGGTGACCTTCAGGGACCGGGCGGCGGGCGCAGGCCCGAGGCCCGGGCGAAGGCGGCGGCGGCGAGATGTTCGTGCAGGAGGAGAAGATCTTTGCGGGCAAGGTGCTGCGGCTGCACGTCTGCGCGTCCGATGGCGCCGAGTGGCTGGAGGAGGCGACCGAGGACACCTCGGTGGAGAAGCTCAAGGACCGCTGCCTCAAGCACGTAAGGCCGGCCACAGCTCCAGACCTCCCTCCTTCTCCCGCCGCCCCCGACTCCCGCTGGACGCTGGGGCTCCGGACCGGGCGCTTTATCCTCTACCTTCTGGTCTAACTCCCCTCAAGACAGCCCGGGAGGCCGGGGCGCGTCGGGGACGCGGGCTGGGAGAGGCCAAGTCGCCGCCGGAACGGGGCCTCCTGCGGTTCCAGAATCCATCCATCCGCGCTTGCTGTCGCGGCGAGGTTCCCGGAGCTGGGAGTTTAGAGAGACCCTCCAGGAGAAGCGCCTTCCCCTGACCTTGCAGAGCCGGCTGCTTGGAGCCGTTTTCTGGGGCTGGCATGGGGGCCGGCGCCTGGCTCTGGCCACTGGTGCGCCCCCGCACCCCCTCACCGTGGTTGGAATCACTTAAAATAGTGTGGCTTGGTCCAACTGGTCCATGCACCCCTTGCTATCCTCGGCCTTTACGTGGATTACGCGGGCAGGTCGGGGAGAGGGCCATTTTTAAAGTTTGTTGAGGTGAAGCACCCTTTGTAGGTTCCTCAGAGGGCTAGTCTTTGCCTATCTCTTTAAGCTTCTCGACTCTGTAAGGCAGGCCAAGACATCTGTCCGTGTGACTCAGGCTGCCTCAGGAAACTCTATCCTTTGCACGGTCTAGAATCTCCATGTCAGAATTTAGGACAAAGGAGGCCACAGCCTCTCACTGCGTGCCTCATGTAAGAAGTGTGCCTGTGTGCCGTCGACTCACACGTTTGTTCTGGGCCCACCAAGAGGCTAGCCCTGGTCCCTTCTGGTGTGGTCTCCAAGCACAGACTTCCAGCTATTGTTTTAGTGACTCCCGCAAAATGATGTCGGGTCCTTTTGGGAGTACGGTTCTGTGGAGTTGTTCTGTAATTGTCGCAAGCATGCCAGAGAGCATTCTGGTTGCCAGAGTCCCCTTCCGGAAAACCCTGGATGTGAATAGCGTCTTGGTCTCACGTCAGGGAGGAGGGGGATGTGGGCTCACACACTTGGGCAGCTATGTTTTGGCCGTTTCTATTTCTGACGCAGTGACGGGTGATTTCACGATCTAAAAACCACCATGACAGCACTCAGCAGGAAGGCTGGGAGCCCCCTGAGCGTCCAGACTATTAGAGCGAGGCTTGCTGCTTGCCCAGTGCAAACCTCTCTGAGATGCTGTGTCCACCCGGTCAGCACAGGAGCCCCTTGAGGGCTGGAATACCTTAATTAAAAAATAATGCCACTGGAAAAATGGTACCAGTGAACTTGTTGGACACACGGTTGCCACAGACCTTCAGTTTGTGAAAAGCCCGGATTGTCAGTCGAGAGAGCTGCATGGCGGTGGAGGCCAGTCACCTGCTGAGTCAGGCTGGGGGGCAGCGGGTACATTGGTGTGACACTTAGTTTAACTCACCAATGGGAAGGATTGGCATAACCATCAAAACGTTATGTTCTGGAGGGAAAACGAAGCAAGAACTCTTAACCTGGGGTTAATGAGGGAGCCAGTTTCATTAGGCTAACTATTCACATCATGCTGCTGATATTTTTATTCCATTTGGTACTGAGGTGTATCATTTGGAATGTTTTCTGACATTATCCTGCTTTGATGTTTTCTGGCATTATCCTGCTTTGAACAGAGATCTTACTCCACTCTGTAGATTTTATTCCGGGCCGAGGCGAGTGGCGGGCGAGCAGCAGGGGATTTCCACAACCAAAAAATACCGGCATACATTTTGGGACTCAGAGCTGAGCTGTCAGGAAGTCCTCACACCTCTGTGCCCATGCCGTCCTGGGGGCAGAGCTCGCGGCCTTGTGAGCCCGTCAGGAGGCATTTCCAGTTAGGAAATGGGGTTCTCGAGTGTGTGCTTGACTATCACCCGGGAAGCCTGTGCATTAAGCTTAGATCATGGTGTCACCGCTCGGCTCGGGCTCCTCCTGCCTGGCTCCCCGCCCTGCATGCCTGAGCCAGGGTTCTCTGTCCCTTCCTCCTGCCTCTCTACCCAGAGGGGACACTGTGGGTTTTCTCCCACCACAGGACCCCTGGGAGCTTACTGTTTTTTGTACACTTTTTGTTATGCGTATGCATTTTTAAATGAGTAAAGCAACTTTGTTAGTGAAGGTTTATTATCATAACTTTTACAGAAACGGATCGCCACTGTGGCCTTTCCCTTCTTGGTTTTATATACATTGGGACCACTGTGGTGGTCTCTAGTCCAAGCTTAGATCACGGGGCAGAGTAAATCGGAGGGTCACGATTTTAAGAAAGTGGCCCCCCGCAACACCGTGGGTGTTTTCTGTGTGATAAGCTTGCCGGCACATAGGCTGCTAGCAGGGCTGGTAGCAGCACACCCAGGCGTGTCTTCACGTACTGATGTCAGGAGGAAGAAAAAGCTGTCTCCAGTCCTCCGGAAGGAAGCGGGCTCACTGGGGCCCGGCCCCTGCCCCAGCCGTGGGCTCTGGCCGGCTTTCCCACTGGCAGGGCCCAGCTCGCTCCAGCGCCTCTGCCGAGAACAAAGGAAAGAGCGAGTAAGCAGGCCTGGTATGGATGACTCAGGCTTGTGTCCTGCTCCTGGCGCCTGTTGACAGGCTGCAGAGGACAGTTTTTTTTTCAGGAGCCAGTATGCGGATTGTTTTGGAAAATTGTGTTTCATAGACTGCATCCTGAACTTGGCACACCAGCTAGCCTGCAGATTTTAGAATTAGAAGAAGCACACCCAGTATTTCTGGGAGCAGAGCCATCGTGAGAGTCCGGGAGGGGTGTCTGTCATACATGGTCAGAGTGTGTCTCACTGTTGGCTGGTTTCCACCTTTGTCCCCACCAACGCCCCCGCCCCGCCCCCCGGCTTGCGTGCACCTGTAGCCCTGAAGCCCGCATGACTCCTCTTTCCTGTTGGGTTGCTGAAAACTCTGGTTGGTCTTCAGACACGAGTGTTGAGAGGTGAAGTGCAGGCTTAGTTTCTCCCTCCGTGAGCAGTTACATGTCCAGGGTATCTGATGGCAGAGGCGGGTGGAAAGGCGGCCCCGCTGAGCTGAGGACGGTGAGGACCCCGGGGCAGTGCCTCCCCTGTGTTGGGGCAGCCTTGGCTTCAGCACCTCTGCCCCCTCCACTGTGTGTTTTGGGGTTTCGGAGCTGCCGATCAATAACACAGTGACGTGCCAGGTGACCCCTTCTAGCCGCCAGGCAGGCCCTGCCAGCCGTATCTGTAGCTCACTGTGGGGCCCCTGTGGCCGTCGCTTGGTGGGCTGGGGACTGAGCTGAGGCCATCCTGCCTCCTCGGGGTTTTTTGGGTGTTTGCGTGGTCAGGCCCCTATGGCTGCTCCCCAGGGACCAGCTCCTCTCAGCCGTGTCGCCGGGCTCCATCGAATGCCCCGGTGGAAGGTGGGGAGCAAGATTCCACAAGGAAGTAGCCAGCTTGGGAAACGCTGGAATATCGTCTGCTGACCTCCACAGCATGTGGCTGGCCTGGCCAGAGTCAGCTGGGCACTGACCACACCCGACCCCACTCGGATCTTTAGGTTCTCGGGAGACAGCAGGCCTGCTATTAGCATCTGTGAATCGCTCTCCAGATCTTTCCAGATTAAGGAGCGGTTCGAGTAGCCACTGGTGGGTAGCAGGGCATTCTGCGTCTCAGCCCTGAGCCTGTTGAGCAGCACTTGGTGGCCCAGTGGCCAGGTCACTGCCCTTGGGGACTAGGGGCTGTGGCGTGTCCGCCGTTGCCGGGGTTCTCTGGTTTCAGTGTGGCTTTGACTCTTAGCGAGTAAGAAAACCAGGAAGTTCCTGGCGTGGCTTGGGGCGTCAGGTCCTGTATTATCAGTATCATGATCAACTTATTTTCTGTCCTGACACATGTTCTATGATTTTGTTTGTTTCCTAGTGTGCGCCTGGGGGCTTAGAAGACCCCAAAAATGTGACCCATCACAAATTAATACACGCCGCGTCTGAGAGGGTGCTGAGTGACGCCAAGACCCTCCTGGAGGAGCACGTCCAGGACGAGGGTAAGGGGGCGAGGGGTCCCCGTCCCAAGCGGGCAGAGCAGGGAGACGCGGCAGCCACAGGGTTTCATTCTCCTTTGTTGAAACAAAGTGTGTACCCTGGAATAAAAGAGCCGCAGCCTTCTGGAGAAGCCAGACGTGAACTCTGCTCCACAGGCTGTTTCCACGCAGAGCCAAGGTCCCCAGAGCTGCTGCGGGCTGTGCTTAGGGGACAGGAAAGCACAGCCGTGGGTTGTTGCAAACGTCCAGGAAGACGTTCTTACCACGCATGTCTGTCAATTGACTCTGAGTCTCCTGCATGGAGGCGCTTGCGGAGGAAAGTTGGGCTTCTGTGTCATTCAAAGCAATTTTATTTGTGAGATTCCCTTACGTAGCCTGCTTTGGAAGGACTAGAATACTGTTTATCAACCTCGCTGGATGTCTAGTTGGCACGGGCACAGTTAGCTGGGCGCTGACCACACCCCAGGTGCCTTAGCATTGAGGGTTAAGACCAGATGCTCCGACCTCCCAGACTTTCAAAACAGAGCCGTTAAAACAAGCACGCCGGTCCCGTCTGGTTCCCTCAGCCAGGGTCTTGCCAGGCCGGAGCCTGTAGGGGAGCAGAGTCAGCAGACCTGGGGGCTGAGGGAAGACTGGGCCTCTGCGGACCCTCGTGGAGGAGGGCCCAGAGAGAAGCCCTGCTCCTTGGCCCTTGGGTCCCCCTGGTGCCCTCTGTGCCGCTTCTGGGTGTGCGATGGTAACCGGCTCGCTGTGCTGCTTTCCCCAGATGTGATACTGTTGATCCGAAAGCGCGCTCCAGCCCCCCTCCCAAAGATGGCCGAAGTCTCCGCAGAAGAACAGGTGAGCTTCAGAGTTTGGAACTGGCGATCTCTGTCGGGGGAGACTCGAAAGAGACTTCTGAGGCTGGCTGGCTGTGGGTCCCGCAGGTCCTGTGGTCACGGGCTTTCGTCACGGCCAGGCAGACTGTTGGCCGATGCCTCGCCTTGTGGCTGGTCCGGTGACCAGCTCCGCTTTCGGGCCACGGAGAGGTGCGTGCTGCCTATTCCCCGGGTCGGGTTTACTCTCTAGCTCCCGTCCCTCCTTTTCTCATTTCCTGACATTAGAAGGTCAGGAAGTCGCTGAAGACCACCCACAACACACACAGCGCGGGAGCAGAGCGGGGCGCCAGCCTGCGCGGAGTCGGTTCCCGGCGAGGCCAGGGCCACCCATCCCGTCTGGCTCTTGCAGGACAGGCTGCTGCGGCCTTGGAGTTGGCTCTCGGCTGAGACCCCCCGCCCCCCGACGCAGGTGCCCCCGGAAAGCCATGCCCGCGCTCCGTGTGTAGTGGCTGCCCCAGAGGCTCGCTCCTCAGAGAGCCTGGTGCAGGAGGCTCCCTGTGCAGCGGGAGACGTGTTCTGTCAACAGGCCCTTCCCAATGCTTAGGCCAGGTGCCTGCCATGCTCGGGGCGAATGCCAGCCTTTGCTTAGCTCGAGGGGTAGAGTGTCCTGCTCAATGCTTCGAAATGCTCAGGAGAGTGTTCACCCCAAAGCAGGCAGGCCAGCCTCCCTGGGCTGGGCCCTGGGCCTGTGGCGGCCCGAGCTTTTTCGGGGCCTCCTGTGGGACAGCCGCGGGAGGAGGCCCTGCTTATCTGCAGCCACACCTGCCTGGGCGCGGGCACGCTGCTTGCCCGTCTCCGGGAAACGGATGGGGCCCCAGAGTCAGGCCTGCTTCTGAGAACCCCGGGGCGGATCCGGCTCTCAGGTTACTGTTTTGGTCGCTGGCAACTCCCTGAACCGCGGTGACTGTGTCAATGGCAGGCCCCATTCACCCCCACGGCCCTGGGTGACTTGCCAGGCGGTGACCCTCACCTTTCCTCTGTGTGTATCTGTGAGATGAAATATTGTAAAAACGATCACGCCTGTTTTTGTGAATAACTCGTCTTTAAAGTCAAAGTAGTACGTGTATTTAGAGTCAAACGATAGTCCAGTGTGTTGTAATCAGCAGCAGGTGCTTCTCCCTCCTGAGTCACGCGCTCGGGAGGCGAGTGCTCTGCATCCGTCTGACCCTGTCTCCAGTGATTCTTCTCCTGGGTTCTGAACAACATCCCGGGTTGATATTTTTTGGATTCTCAACTTTAGACTCTCGGTTGCTCCTTGGTGATCTGGGCAGCTCCTCCCTCGTCACCCCCCTGCTCCTCTGAATCTTGGTCAAAGATTCAGAATCCCTGTGGTTATTCTTGTATCAGTGTCGGTCTCTGCCCTGAGCAGTTTGCTAAAGGTGAGCTCTCCTTTTTTTGAGTGCAGTTTTTTTCCTGGAGCCAGTAATTGCTTCCTGGTTTAGTTTGTTCTGTGTGTAGGCTTACCACTCATTTTTTCAGATTCTGCTCCCAAACTGATACACCTGTCTGAAACCGGGGTCACAAGTGTGAGGCGGTCTGCTGGTGCCCGCTCCAGGAGCCACCCCTCAGCTCCTCCGGCCCGTCCATCTGCGTCAGGCGTGCCGCACAGGGCTGCCCACCTGGCTCCTGCCGCGGCTCCCATGTCTGCGCGCTCCCTGCCCACAGGCCTGCCGGCTCGGAGCAGCCCCATTAGCACACAGGTTGCTGGGTCCGTGCCGGGCAGGCCCAGCTGGCCCTGTGCTCGGGAGCTGGAATCAGGTCTGCCTTCCTGTTGGGAGCCTCTGCTTCCGGCTTTTTCGGGTGTTTGGCAGAATCCTGTTGTGGCACTTTGAAGAGCTGGGGTCCCATTTTCTTGCTGGCCATGAGCCAGGACCACCCTCCACTCCCGGAGGCCACCTCCTTCCTGGCCTGCAGTTCCCCACGTCTTCAGAGCAGCCAGTGGGGTAGCTCATGCGTCGGGTCCCTCTTGCTTTAATCTCGATGACCATGGTGAGCCCCGCCCGTCCTGTTTATGGACTCGCCCGATTAGGTCAGGCCTCCCCCAACCCCCCGCGAGGGCCTTGTCCTCCAGTCACTGCGCCCTGTGCCGTGACCTAGCCCCCAGCTGCAGCCCGCCCACTCACGGGCCCCAGTCAGGCAGCCGTGAGTGCAGGAGTGAGGTCTTGGGGCCATGTGCCCTTGTGCCTGCTAGAGTCAAATGTCTTGTTCTCCTGGGTTGGGTGGGGCCAGACTCGCGCCAGCATCTCTGAGGGCGGAGGCCTGGAGGGCCTGTGCGCAGCCGTCAGTGGCTGCTGAGGGAGCGCGCACGCTCGATGGGCCTGCGCCCTGGTCCCCAGGCATTCCCGGGGTGTCCCCAGAGCGTCCCCGGGGCTGGCGGTGGAGCCGGTCAGCCCCGCTCTCCTTCCTCTGTGCCTGGTCTGTGCCCCTCCCAGACTGCTCGCACGTTGACCCTGGAGATTCTGGAAGTGCTCTGGGTACTTGTTGGTACTTTCCCTGCCTCATTTTCTCTTTTCTCTCTCCGGCACTCCTGTGGATGTGGGACCTGCTATCTGAGAGATGTTTGGTTTCCAATCAGGTGCTTGTTCTGCGATGACCTGGCCCAGCGTCCTCTGCTCTTCTGCCTTTCTGAGCACCGTGTAGCCTCGCTCTCTGCTTTCCAGGCCCTTCCTTCTCTTCCCTGCGTGTCTCCCCTTCACCCCCTCTCCCCACTGCTTTCTCTGTTGCACTAATTGCAGACTTTCTTCACGTCCCTGTCAGAGGCCCTGGGAGTTCACTGGCCGCTCTGGGCCTGGCGGGTCGTGCCCCCGGCCCGCACCCGCATTCTCCTGCCCAATACCCCAGGAGCCAAGTGGTGTGGGGCTGGGCCTGCCGTCCGGGGTCAGCATGGTGCCTCTCCTCCTGGGCTCAGGGCTTCTCGGGCTGCATCCAGGGATTCTTCATGGTCCCTCTGCGGTCTGCCTGCCCGCCCAACCATCGCTCCCGTGTAACAGTCATTCTGCGGCCCAGGAGGCAGTGTCTGTCTTCCCCACCCTGTACCGCCATGCTCCAGGTCCAGCAGGCTGCGACCGTCCAGTGTTCTGTCCCTGAGGCCACGCACAGAACCGTCCGGAAGCCTCCCTGCTCATCAGGGGCATGTGGCTCCAGTTCCCAGGACTCGCGTGCTCCCTGGTTAGAGCTGTTTGTTCAGAGACCAGTCTTGCCTTTCACCGTTCTTACACTCACGTCTGATCTTCTGATTCCTCTCCTGTGTTAGAAAAAACAAGAGCAGAAAGCCCCGGACAGAGACGCTATCTTCCGAGCCACCGCCAGCCTGCCCTCCCACAACATGGACCGGGCCGTGGTGCAGACCAGCGCGAGGGACGTGAGTGCCCGCAGGGGCTTTGTGGCCACAGGGGGCTGAGGAGACCTCCTGAGAGCGCTTGGGAAGCAGGATGTAGGGGGTGCAGGAACTCTGTGTGCTATGTTGGAACTTTTTTGTAGGCAAATTAATTCAAGTTAAAAGGTTTGAAGAGACGTTGGGCCAGTAGGATACTATGGGGAAATGTGAGTTTTGTCCTGAGTTTGGCGAAACCTTTTAGAGAGAAACCTGACTCTTGCTTATTTTGGATCGGGAGGTTAAAGCAGAGCTGGAGCATTTCCAGTGCTCCCGAGCCAGGGCCGGGCCAGGACTTGGCGCCCGCTGGGCCAGAGTCGGGGGTGGCGCCCCCAACACTGCAGGTCAGTCTGCGGGCTCTGCACGAGCTGGTCAGTTCAGGAACACGCCTCTGAGGGTCTCCTCCAGAGAGTTCTGTGTTGGCCAGGGCGTCTGAGGCCGGGCACATGTGTCTCTCGCTGGCCAGTGCGTGTTTCACGATGGCCAAGCCTCACTGTCGGGGAGACGGGCAGTTGGTGGGTTTCTGATGACATTCCCAGCAGCCCCCACTGCGTTGAGAAGATGAACTGGTTGCACTGAATGCTAGAGGCCCACAGCAGTGGAACCCATGGAGTCTGCCTGTTTTGTTCAGTGAGGCCTAAGCTCTCAGCTCGCTTAGCGGCCAGCAGGCCAGACGCCTCCTCTGGGCTGGAGCTGAGCGACGGATCCTCTCCCGCCCGCCCTGCTGAGAGCCCTGTTGCTCTTCTCCCTGGTTATCTAGGCGTGATTTGCTGCACAGATTCGGAGTTTCGGGCAGGCGGTGTTGTTTCAGATCCAGGCGTGACTTGCCACACAGATTCGGAGTTTCGGGCAGGGGTGTTGTTTCAGATCCATTGACTCACAGATTCGGAGTTTCGGGCAGGGGTGTTGTTTCAGATCCAGGCAGCTTTGTTGAGCGTCTTGTGCTTTCACTGCAGTTCCAGACGGAGCTCCGGAAAATCCTGGTGTCTCTCATCGAGGTGGCTCAGAAGTTGCTGGCGCTGAACCCGGATGCCGTGGAATTATTTAGGAAGGCAAACGGTAGGCGCGGGCCCGGGCGGAGCCCACCCTCGGCCGTCACTGCTCACACTCCCCACGGAAGGGGCAGTAGATGGGCCTTGTGGATGCCTCACACTGTCACCATGTCTGCATGGCGAGGGCTGACGGGTCTGTCTCGGGTTTTCTGAGGTGTAAGAGGTCAGCCACAAGCGTCTGGTGCTCAGGCGGGGCGCTGGGCCTGTGGGGAGCTTGAGGAAGCACCCCTTGTGTGGCCGGGCACGCCCCGAGCTCTCACGGTGCCGTGTCTGGCCCGCAGCCATGCTGGACGAAGATGAGGACGAGCGCATGGACGAGGCAGCCCTGCGGCAGCTCACGGAGATGGGCTTCCCGGAGACCAGGGCGGCTAAGGCCCTGCGGCTGAACCAGTACGTCTGGGCCCCCCGCCGCGGGTGACACCCTTCTGCCCCGGGCCCCGTGACTGAGTCGCCTCCAGTGTGCGTGAGTGTCGGTAGAGGACCTGGACGCGTGTTCCGGAGTCACAGCACTGGCCGCCTCCAGGTCTTACAGGGCGGTGTGCGGTGGACCCGCTTATTGGGAGCGTGGCATGTGATGGTGGTCGTGCACCTCACCAGGCTCTCGTTTTCCGGGAACTTGGATCACAGCCTGCTCCCGGCGGGGCCGAGGAGGACCATGGCACATGGGCGGTGGCGTCCTGGGAGTCTCCTGTAGTTTCCTATTGTTAGTTACTTGTCGGTTACGTGCCTTTCTGTATGTTCGGTTCTGAAATAAATTGTCTGTAACCGAGGGGTGGTCAGCGGGCTGTGTTCTTTTCGCTTTTGAACCAGTCTCTCGTGGGCACCTCGTGGGTTTGGCTCCCGTGGCTTTCTGCACTTGGGCATCTGTTCTGGCTGCGCCTCGTGGCAGATTAGGGCGGGGCCGGGGCTTCAGCCGCGCTGCGTTAGATCCTTGTACAGGACTCGGCAGCTCGCACTAGAGAAGCCACGAAGTCAGAGAGGCTTTTCTCGGGACGCAAAGGCCCGGTTCCCTGGCCTGAGGTGCTGCTCAGAGGCCGTCTTACCTTGGAGCACGTCAGTGCTCACGAGCCCTTGGGGCACGTCAGTGCTCAGGGGCCGTCTTACCTTGCGGCACATCGGTGCTCAGGGGCCGTCTTACCTTGCAGCATGTCGGTGCCCCAGGCCATGGAGTGGCTCATCGAGCACGCAGATGACCCCACCATCGACACTCCACTCCCAGGCCCATCCTCGCAGGGAGAGGCGGGCGCCGAGGCCGCCCCTGCTGCCGGGACCAGTGAGGAGGAGGAGGAGGCCAGAGATGAGCTGACGGAGATCTTCAAGAAGATCCGGAGGAAAAGGGAGTTTCGTGCGGATGCCCGGGTGTGTGTTTTCAGGTAGTGGGGGTGCCTGGCAGGTGGAGGGGCTGGTCCTCCCAAGGCGAGTCCTGCGGGGGAAGCCACAGCCCCCAGGCCAGGCCACCGGCCCTGCAGGGAGCGAGGCTGGGAGGGCTCTGGACAGACTTGAGTCTGGAGTCTCCAGTTTGAAGTTTATAAGTGTCCTCGAGCCGTGGCGTCAGGCGGGGGCCCTGTCCAGAGACGGGAGGGTCACCCACTGGCCGCATGGCCCGCCTTGTGAGCAGGAGACTGGTCAGGAGGGTCAGTGGAGCATCTGGGGGACTCAAGGGCCCGAGCCCCACAGCCTCTGGCTGGACTCGGCCCGCTGACCTGAGTGTCCGTCCTTGTGGCCGCCTCTTCACCGTCACCTTGTATCTGATGCTTTTTGTCTCCCTGTTCTTTTTCATTGTTCTCTCTTTTCATTAGGGTTAATTTTAATTTAATCTCTTTGGATGCCGTTGGCACTGTGAGCGTATCCTATTTACTTTCAGATCACAGCTCTGTCAGCTCCAGGCGTTAGGGCTCCAATTCTTCATGTCCTCCTGATTTTGCTTGTGGCCCTAATTTCTCGGGGCCTGGTGCCTTGACCTGGGCTCACCTGTGGGCTTGTTTCCGTGGGAACCCGTGTGGCCGGGCTGTGGGGTGCCCTCTGCAGCTGATTCAGAGCCTGTGTCTGCGGGGTTGAGTGTGACCTCAGGCAGGGCTCGTGGGCCATGCGGAGTGTCCCCCACGGGGCCAGGGCCCTCTCTGTGGGACGCAGAGCCTGCTCAGGGCCCTGGAGTCCAGCTCCAGCTCCGCCCGGCATGGACCCCAGGTCTGCGTCCTGTGCATGACGCTGGGCCCCGCCCGCTGCCCAGGGGACGCCCTCTGGGAGGCCAGGGCGTTGTGGCTTTGTCTCTGTTCCTTTGGGATTTTCCCTTGAGTTGAGCTCCGCGTGCAGAAGCACATGGGTTACTTTAGTCCAGCGTTTCTCGGTCCCGGAGGAAGTGTGTCTCTTCGTCTTAGTCTCTTGGGAGTCCAGTCGGTTGGCCCTGGACCTGTTGGGGAAAGGCAGCCTGTCCCCGGGCGGGTCCCACGCTCTGCTGTCAGGCTGCACGCCTTTCCCGGGTTGGGGGTCCTGCAGGGCCCCGTGAGGCCCGCTGATGGTTGTTCACGGTCTTGGTCACCACCTTAAAGGCCTTTCCTGCTCGGGGTTGTCGTTCTTAACCATCTTAAGTCACTCCTTTCCCCAAAAGGGTGTCGAGGCTTGAAGGGCCAGGGTCTGTGATCCTGAACCAGTCGGGGAGGGTCCAGTAAGGCTCAGGTCCCGGGGAGAGCAGGTTGGAGAGCAAGGCTTGGACGTGAGGCAGACCTTCAGCTGCCTCCGCTCCCCTGCCCCGCCGCGGACAGGGCAGTGACTGTGCAGAGCCTGCGGGCGCGAGGGCCTCTCAGCGCAGCCACACGGGGGGTCCTCCCTGGAGGGCTGGGGAGAAGCGCGTGGGAGCATCTGGAATCCCCCCCAGCAGTCCTGGGGCCGAGACAGAAGTGAGGAGAGGGAGCGGTTTATGTTGACACTTCATGGAAAAGGCCCTCCTACTCTTGGGTTTCAGATTGGACTCCAGGCGATCTTATGTGACGTGGATATCAAGCACAGCGGGGGGGCTGTGCCCGCAGCGTGCGCTGACAGGCCAGAGGTGGGGAATGGCCCAGAGGAGCAGAGGAAGGGGGTCCTTGGCAGAAAGGACAGCTTAGATCTTGTTAACAATCATTTAGAATTAATTTCAAGGTTTTTTTTTTTCCCAAAGATAAAGTGTGAAGAAAATCTCTCCGAGTTTCAGAAATGGCTGACGTTTTTGTCTCCACTTAAATGGGCACGGCCGATGTGCCCTTTCTCTGACCTGCTCCTCCCACTTGGCAGCCCCTCTTGAGGGGGCTATGCGAGGTGGTGGGGACAGTCCCACTCTGGGACACAGCTGGCGGGACCTGGGTGGGACAGTGAGCCTCCAGGAGAGAGCTCCAGTTCCGCCCCTCTGTCGTTCAGAGAGCCAGCAAGTATCTCCCTGAAGCCATAGGGAAACAGTCTTGAAATAGAAAACCTGGTAGTTTGTTTTTTTTTTTTAAGATGTATTTATCTTTGGTCACTCTGGGTCTTTGTTGCTCTGCACGGCCTTTCTCTAGTTGTGGAGAGCAGGGGCCACTCTGGCCATGGTGCTCGGACTCTCACTGCAGTGGCATCCTGTTGTGGAGCGCCAGCTCTGGGCATGTGGGCTTTAACAGTTGTGGCTCCCGGGCTCCAGAACGCCTCAGGCTCTATAGTTGCGGGTGGCACACGGGCTTCATTGCCCCAGAGCATATGGGATCTTCCAGACCAGGGATCGAACCGTTAAGACATCCCCTGCCAAGGTGCCGCGGCTGAGCCTGCGGCCTCTCCTGCAGGCTGTCATTTCCCTGATGGAGATGGGCTTCGATGAGAAGGAAGTGATCGACGCCCTCAGAGTGAGCAACAACCAGCAGAACGCCGCCGTGAGTACCGCGTGCGGCCTGGGCACCCGGGGATGCGGGCACCTTCCCGCGCAGGCGGCTCCTTTGCTTTTGAGGTGCAACAACAGGGTAGATGGTTCAAACAGTGTACAGACTTTAAAGTACTGAGAAAATCCTGGGCTTTGCCTCTTAGAGAAAGGTACGCATCCTGCGGGTGAACGTGAAGCTTGTATATTGTGTTACACTGACACCGAGACGATGCCACCCTGTGGACACGTGCCCACTGCTGACCGAGAGCCTGGGGAGGGGCTGGGGGTGACACTGGGTCACTTGGGGAGCAGACTCAATCTGGCCCATGTGGCCCAGGAAGGCAAGGTGGGCCTGGGCTTCAGCTGTTCCTGGACGAGCCCACGAGGTCACACCCCGGCCACTTCACACGACAGGGCTCTGGTGTGGACTCGGGCTGCAGAGCTCCAGAGTGCCCTGAGCTGCAGCGCCCGCATCTGCCGGGACAGCCGGGCTGGACTGGCCCTTCTGTCAGGGCCCCTGGCCACTGGGGCAGCCCTGGAGCCCCCGCCGCAGTGTCGAGGTTGGCGGGGACCGTAGGCGCTGACCCTGCTCTTCTGGTGTTTGCAGTGCGAATGGCTGCTGGGCGACCGCAGGCCCTCTCCCGAGGAGCTGGACAAGGGCATCGACCCCGAGAGCCCCCTGTTTCAGGCCATTCTGGACAACCCCGTGGTGCAGCTGGGCCTGACCAACCCGAAGACCTTACTAGGTGCGTGCCTTGCTGCTGCCCGGCGGGGCGGGGCCCGCCCGCCACACAGATGTCCCTGGGCGATACTGTGGGCGTGCCGCCCCTGCAGGGCTCTGGTGGCTGGGGCCCGGGTGTGACAGCCTCCTGTGCGGTGACTCCATTCCAGCTCTGAAAAACCAGCTCCAGCAGGTGATCCGGTTGGGAGAGTGTAGACAGCGCCCAGCAGGTCAGGGCCGTGCCCAGAGGAGGCTTCGTTGGCTGGTGGCTCTTAGTCTCTGTAAGGGTTGCCTCGGTGCTTGTTTTGCCTTTGAGATACGATATGATATAAAAAAGTGTGTATAATTTCTGTCACTTTAAAGAGTGATAGTAAAATTAATAACCACGTTTCTGCTGTTCATCTTGAAAAAAAAGCGGTCTTTTAAAAAAATCATAGTGCGATGCAGGCACCCTTGAGTCCCTGGGTGCCCCCCCAGCCCCTGCTGCAATGACCCCCCCCAACTCCCGCTGCAGTGACCTCCCAGCCCCCACTGCAGTGACCTCCCAGCCCCTGCTGCAGTTACCCCCTCCCTGCCCCGAATGGGGGCTTCCTCAGCAATGTCAGTGGGGGTGTCCGTGTCCTCAGACCATTCAGTCGCCCCTCTGTGTTCTGGGCTGACCCCTGGGACTGGCTTCCTGGAGGCTGTGTGGTGCAGCATTGCAGGGCAGTGCCACATCCGAGCCTGCTGCGCGGCTGCCCGATGGCCTGCGGCTTCTGGGCCGGTGAAGCTGCTCTGGGCATTCCTGTGCCTGGTTCTCAGGGGAGGGTTCCCCCAGGGTTCCGTGCCTTGGGCCGAGTGGCAGGGCCCTGGGTGTGGGTGTGTTGAGCCAGAAAGGGACCCCCGCCCACAGCAGCTTAGGGCCCCCGCTGCCAGGTGCCAGGAGCAGCCGCCCAGGCAGGCACAGGGCTTTTGCATGCTTGGCCATCTCCCCAGTCTCTGAAGGACAGCCTCTTCCAGAAGTTTCAGCCACTCCTAGGACCTCCACTGCCCCTCTTCTCTGGCTGCTTCTGCTACTGGATTGCCGTCTGATAGCTCAGAACCTTCTCGTGCCTGCTGCACACTGATCCTTTCTCAGATATTTAAATCTCCAGGATCCCCTGTCTGTTTCTGCCTTCTCTGTTGATCCCTTTGATGAACTTCTGTCCTGTATCTTAACACAGCAGAACATCTCTATTTCATTTATGACATGCATCTTTAAAGAAAGCCCTCTGATTCCAAGCTTGGGAAGACCTTCACGTGTTTCTTTTTTTAGTAGTTTTAAATTTTCTTGTTTTAAAAAGTCTGTGATTCGCCTGGAAGAGTGAGTGGCGTGAAGCAGGGAGTTTTTCTCTCTGTGCCTCACTCCGGGCTTCAGTGGTGTGTCTTGTGAGCTGGTTTCCACTTTCTCTGTCAGTCCCCTCCACACTGGAAGCGTCTTCTGGCCCTCCTCCCCAGAGACCTCAGGACGGCCCCGTGTACCGCCGGGTCTGTCCAAAGCCTTTCCTAAACATTTCTTTCAGTGCTCGACCATCGAGTGTGTGATTTGCTGATTTGCTCTAAGCTTTTTTTTTTAATTTTTGAAGGCATAGTTGGTCAGATTAAGTTCCCCTTTTCTCTCTAGTTAGATGCTAAGATTTTTCAATTGTGAGTGGGAGGTCAGCTTCCTGGGTGACTTTTCGCTATCTATCGAGATTATCGTGTGGTTTTACATCTGCTGTATCAAGTGTTTCTTGCATTTCTAAAACAAACCACCCAGAGTGAGTGCTGCCTGGTCTATAGGCCCTGGGTCGGTGATCTGGACGGGCCGCCCACTGGCGCAGGGTCCTCCCCGCCAGACCCCAGGCCCAGGGTCCTGCAGGAGAGAGCGTCCCATGGTGAGTGCGCCCCTGCAGCCACACACTTCCCTCCAGGCATTTCTGGTAGGGTTTTAATGGCCTTTATCTCTTTGCTGCTGCTGCTGCTAAGTCGCCTCAGTCGGGTCCGACTCTGTGCGACCCCATAGACGGGAGCCCACCAGGCTCCCCCGGCCCTGGGATTCTGCAGGCAAGAACGCTGGAGTGGGTTGCCATTTCCTTCTCCAATGCAGGAAATTAAAAAGTGAAAGTGAAGTCGCTCAGTCATGTCCGACTCTTAGTGACCCCATGGACTGCAGCCCACCAGACTTCTCCATCCATGGGATTTTCCAGGCAAGAGTACTGGAGTGCGGTGCCATTGCCTTCTCCTTTATCTCTTTAGATGAAGGAAAATACGCACTATAGGACATTTGGACACACAGGGAAGCTTGAGGAAGCGGAAGTCACCAGCGCCCCCAAGCTGGTGGGTTTCCTTCCGGTGTATGGTGAGGTCTGGCGAGGTCTGGAGCAGCCGCAGCGCACGGCAGCTTTCTGGTGCTTCATTTCTCATCACGTTTGATACATTTTCTCTTTTAAAAATGAGACTGTAGCAGTTCAGGTATTTCATTCTATGGATGTGTCGTATCATTTAACAAATACATTAAATCTGTTAATTCATGTTAATAATATGACTTAGAAACTAAACAGCAAGGAAGCAGCAACTGAGCTGAACCCACCCCCCGCTTGTGGTCGTGAAACCGCCTGCCTTTCAGCCGGCCTCGCAGCCTTTGGCACTTGGCCTTCTAAAGTGAAGCGTCTCAGACGTCATCTCTGAGTGTGTCTGGCTCTTTGCTGTTGTTCTTTAGTCTCTGAGTCACGTGTGACTCTCGCGACCCCGTGGACTGTGCAGCCCACCGGGCTCCTCTGTCCGTGGGAGTTCACAGGCAGGAATACTGGAGCGGGTTGCCGTTTCCTTCTCCAGGAACTTTTAGCTCTAATAGTCCATAAAACAGTGGAAACGTCCTGAATTAAGAAAGAAGACAAAAATTCTAAAAGTAAATTTCAATCCCCTTTGCTTTTATAGTTCAGTAAAGCATTTTTCCTCATAAAAAACAAGCGGTGTTCCATTTTGTTGCTTTTGAACTTCCACATGGAATAACCTGTGTTCAGACCCGCTTCTTTGGGTGTAGCTCCGACTGCCTGAGGACAGGCAGCTGCAAGGCAAATGAGCAAGGCCCAGAATGTGGACGTTAGGCGCTTGGGGACGTCTTGGCACCTGATGGGGCTTTCTGGGTGAGAAACCCACTCCCACCCTCCGCCCCAGACAGGGACCCAGCAGCTCCGTCTGTGCCTTTGAGCGCTTTCCTCCCGGCCTTTGCGTGTTCCTTGTCGCCTGTGTGCGCCTGCCGCTCTGCCTCAGCTGCCAAGTTGCCCTTAGAGTGCTGTCAGCAGCTTGTGGCGCGTCAGGGACCCCTCGGTCACGTGCACGCTTCTCATCTCTAATGACGCCCAGACGCGCGGCAGAAGGTCCTTCCTTGGGCAAACCTTCACCTCTGGTTTCCATATTTAGTGCTTTTCCCATCCTTTTGTGCAGCTCTGTCCTCCTCCCGGAGTTGATTGTGCCGCTTGCTGGGGGGAACGGGGGCCTGGGCTTCTCACCTCACGAAACCCACTTTATGTTTTGTTCTCCCAGATGCCGAGTCATCTTTCCGGGTTCTCTTTCTGAAATTTCAGTTGGGGGGCTTGGTGACTCTTTTCAGGGCTGGGAGGGTCATCAGGTTGTAAACATAACGAGGTCAGACTTTCCCATTGAGCCCGGGGCTAGGGCCCTCATGACCCTGAGCAGCTGAGAGCCCGCAGACTGGGGGCCACTTTCACGAGGACATGGTTTGACGTTGGCTGACATGACGAGCTCTGGTGTAAAGCCGTCCTTCCCAGATCCGAGGGCGACCGTCCGCCCTGCGGTTGGTTGCTGTCCACCAAGTTGGCCATCGTGTGTCTGGGCTGGAGAGCTTTTTTGCTAAGAGGCACCTTTGTTCGGTGAGGGGTCGCTTTATAAAAGTGTTTAAAAATTCAACGTTTTCATCTCAGAGAACTGCTCATTTTTAATGTGCTGTTTTTTTTTATTTTTTTAAAGTCATTTCCTGAAGATTGAGCAGTTTGACTTTTCTAGTTAGATACTATTAAGCTGGCAACATCATCCTTACATAAGTCTTTTCTGTCAGGGTGGGCCTGAAAGTGGAGTCACTGAGTCACGGGCTGTCACTGTTTTAAGATTCCTAGTAGCTGTTGCCACGTTGCTTTCCAGAATCCCTGTGCCAGGGAATGCGGGCGTGTCGCCCCGCCCTACCCACAGTGACCACACCTGCTTCTGTATCAGCAGATGAGACGCGTGGGGCGGGGGGCTGAGGGGGGTTCCCGGTCACGCTCACCTGGAAGCTGCCGGGAGGAGAGCTCCCACCGCTGCGTGTTGGGCGTGCAGGGCGCAGTCCCCCAGCAGCTCTGCGTGTCCCCACAGCATTTGAAGACATGCTCGAGAACCCGCTGAACAGCACCCAGTGGATGAACGACCCGGAGACGGGCCCGGTCATGCTGCAGATCTCCAGAATCTTCCAGACCCTGAACCGCACATAGGCCGTGCACTGCAGCTGCCAGGCCCAGAGAGCCTCTTCTTCCCAGCCCAAGGGGTGGGGAGAGCGTGCAGACCCCAGGGTGCCCCTGGGCTGGGGGCGGGGAGCAGGTGGGCTGGAGGGGACCCTGCCCTGGGTGTTGGGCGCCAGGGCCGCACTCCCGCTGGGATCTTCCTGTGAAAAACCTCGGGTGGCAGCATGCTCGGTTGGCCTCCAGCCTCTGACAGTGTTTACAGACAAGGCCGTCACCCTGGGAAGGGGTCGCCTCCCTCCAGCGTCCCCTGGGCTCTTGAACCGCTACTTGAATTAACCGTAGGCGCTGCTTGTAGAGTCCACTTGTTATTTGAAACAAGGCATGTTTCAATCCAAAGTGTTATCGTCAAAGGTACTAACTTGAGTAGAAGAATTCACAGATGACTTCTCTTTAATAAATAAATTCTCCTTTTCCAACTCTGTGTCTTGGTCTGGTTTCAGCCGGGGAGGAGGGGCACACGTCCTGCAATGCTCTTGTTCCCACCGAGAGCACGCTCACTGCCTCCCCTGGGGCGCTCGTCGCGGCCACCTGCATACTTCCTTGGCCAGATCTCATGTTTTTCTTGGGGTTGAGGGACTGCGTGTCCCTGTCTCTGAGCACCAGAGTTGATTTGCTCTTCACGTGCCTGGCTGCTCTTTTAAGGATGTAAACACTCTCTTTGTTTTTAAATGGGAAACTGACCAGCCACGCCATCTGGGGGCTGGCCTGGTGCATGAAGTGCGGACGTGCGAGGTGCGAGTGGGCCTCGTACGCCTCGGGGCGCCTTCTTTCCTGGCAGGTGTTCAAGGGGACCCCTTAATAAGAGGTGCATGCAGGGACCAGAGCCCTTTTTCAGACCCCTGTGCACTGCCCGAGCCGCCACCGTGTGCTTTGGTTGAAGAGATCCTGTCCCTTGGATCCCCCTGGACAGCCAGCCCTCAGACACAATTCCATGCTGCTGTTCCAGGTCAGGAGAGCGGGGACTGTGACAGCTAGGTGTCTCCTGGGCACTGATGGCCCACCTGGGCTCTTGTTCCTGTGAAGTATCCTCCATGGGGGCCCTGAGCTGTGGCTGCCCCAGGCCCACTGCACCCACCTGTGGGGGGACGTCCAAGATGAGCCGGCCTGTAGCCCTGCAGTCTGACGCCCTTCACTGTGGTTCCTGGCGGACTTTTTCTTCCCGTGAGCCCCACGTGGGTCTCAAGTGGCACCTGGCAGTGTGGGAAAGATGCCCAAGGGGAAGCCTCAGCAGTGGGGCCTGTGGTCCATGGCGCCTGGTATGGGAGGTGGGGCACTGCCCACGGGCGGCCTCGCTGCTGTGCGGCCAAGTCCACCCACCACCAGACTGAGCCAGGCTGGGTGGGAGTCATGGCAGGGCGGGCAGCAGGGCTTTGCATCCCTTGGACTTATGCTCCCTCTATAACAAAACCACTACGGACAGTGACTACAGCCATGAAATTAAAAAACGCTTGCTTCTTGGAAGGAAAGCTATGACAAACCCAGACAGTGTATTAAAAAGCGGAGACATCACCTTTCCAACAAAGGTCCATATAAGTCAAAGCTATGGTTTTTCCAGTAGTCACGTACAGATGTGCGAGCTGGACCATAAAGAAGGCTGAGTGCCGAAGAACTAATGCTTTCGAATTGTGCTGGAGAAGACTTGAGAGTCCCTTGGACTACAAAGGAAATCAAACCAGTCAATGCTGAGGGAAATCAACTCTGACTATTCATTGGAAGGACCGATGCTGAAGCTGAAGCTCCAATACTTTGGCCACCTGATGCGAAGAGATGACGCACTGGAAAAGACCCTGATGCTGGAAAAAATTGAGGGCAGGAAAAAGGGGTGACAGATGAGATGGTTAGAGAGCATCACTGGCCCAGTGGACATGAGTCAGACATGTACCTGCTTTAACCATTGAGAAGCAGAATGTGTTTAACCATCACACGGAGTACTGTGTGACGGAGAACACACAGCAGGTACTGTGGTTCAGGCTTCCAGGAAGGAGTCCGGAGCCGTTGTGGATGTGGTTTCAGACAGTTCCTGCTTCACAGAACTTGAATTTTCTGAACTGCATCAGACTCAAGGTCATCACTGGCTGACCTCAAAACAGTATCTGCTGGCCTCTGCCATCTGCACCCTTATGGTCTCAAAGTCTCTGCTGGTAACTGAATTTTGGACCCCAACCCTCATTGGAAAAGACCCTGATGCTGGGAAAGATTGCGGGCAGGAGGAGAAGGGGACAATAGAGAACGAGATGGTTGGATGGCATCACCAAGTCAATGGACATGAGTTTGAGTAAACTCCAGGAGTTGGTGATGGACAGGGAGGCCTGGTGTGCTGCGGTCCATGGGGTTACAGAGTCAGGCGTGACTGAGCAACAACAACCCATCCCAGCACCCTTCCTTCTTGCCAGCTCCGACCCTAATTTTTGACAAACAACTGATGTAAATTTGCGGGGTTTGCTTTTACAAGCTGCCCCCATATTGCAGTCTGGGGAACACAATTCAAGCGCTTCTTGACTCTCCCAGGCTATGGTCCTCAGTGTGGCTCAAATAAAACCCCTTCTATTCTGGTTACAGGTGATTTAGTGATTGTTTCTGTCCGCGTGAACAATTCTGAATTTGAAGCTGAGTTAGTTTCTAGGCGTATATGATGCCATGTGAAGCCTTAGCTGCAGGATGCCTGGCGACCCAAGGAAGGCAACACAGAGCAAGGAAGCCCCTTCAGTCAGTGGACAAGCTGCTGCTCCGGGTTTGGACCCCCGAGGGCAGGGCCAGGTGTGCGGAGGATCCAGCATGAGAAGAAGCAGGAATGGGGAGGGGAGGGGCTTCACCTTCAATGTCCTGCTTACCTGACGGGCTTCCCCAGGAATCCCTTCTGTTCATCCCTGTGCTGCGCAGCTTTGCCAGGTGGAGGCGGCTTTGACAGCTCTGTGGGAACAGTCAGAAGGAATCGAGGACATCGGGTGGAGGCTGTTTTTCCAGGCCATGAATCTTCATGGTTGGTTATTAGCGAGGGTTCCTTAGAGCGAGCTCACACCACCCATACTACCGCCACGTGGCCAACGTGGAGACCCAGTGTCGTTTCCAACTTTGGGAGCTTGGTGTGAGGAGTGTGGAGAGGGCAAGGAGGCCAGAGGAGAACCTCCCCTGCTCAGCCTGTGAGCACCTCCTTCTGGCACAGGGCCGCTCAGAGGCCACCCGCTGCTCCAGGACCTGGGTCCCGCCCCTCTCGGGCTCTGGGTTGGAGGAGGACTTTCTCTTCGGAGGGTCAGTCAGGGAACTGACCGGGCACTGGACAGGGGAGTCCCTTAAAAGTGTTCTTGCGGGGATTGCTCCCCGTACCGAGGCTCTGGAGGCCCCAGCTGGTGCTGCCTGCCTCTGTCCCTGTTCGTGCCGCTGAGCTTGTTGAGCAAGTGAGGACTCCCACCCTGATCTGGGGACTTGGGAAGCCCAGCATGCTTGCTCTTCCTTGGGAGAAGAGTGCATATGCGGCTCCCAGTGGGCTGATCCTCTCGGAGCCTGGATTCGGCCACGCCCCTCAAGACCACGCCCGGGACACGCCCACCAGGCCACACCCATCTGGACCACGCCCGTCGGGCCACGCCCCCCACGCTCACCCTTTCCCCAGCCCAGTCTGTAGCGCCAGGTTTTCACCTACCGGGGTTTTTATGAGGCTGAGGGCTCCCGCTCTCCAAGGACTGGCCAGTCCAGAGCCCGGTCTCAACCCTCCAAAGAGAAAGTCCTCGCCCACCATACCAGGCCTGTCCTCTGGCACGTGGAGAGGTGGCCTGGCCACTGCAGCAGGGGCAGAAGGGGCGGGGCTCACTCTCAGCAGGTGGGGGGCAGTGTTTGCTGTCCCCGTTCTAGGACCAGCTGGCCCTGGTGGCACTCAGGAAACACTGATGGGACAGCTGGCCGGCAGCACGTGGGGGTTGTCCGAAGGCTAGGGGAGCCTGGAGTCTGCCTGTTGCTGGGTTACAGTCCTGGCTGGGTGGGTATGGAGGGTGGGCTTCCTCAGGCCCAGCTGTGGCCTCTGCTCCCAGGCCCTGTGCCCTCACTGCCCCGTGATGGGTGCTCCGCCTCCCCTCCACACCTGGGACCCCTGACAGGCTGCCCTTTCTGCTGTGACTCCCTGTGGGTGTATGGAGGGGGCAGGCCTGGGCTGGGGAAGGGTGTGAGCCCGGCATTGGTGTCTGGAAGGCTGCAGGCTTCAAAGAAACTGTGTTTTTCAAGCAGGACCCCCTTAGGTGATCCTGAGCTGTCCAGACCTCCAAACTATTCAAAGGGCACCTTCCAGGGTGATGGGGTGCCCAGGACACCCTGCCCACCCTAGGCTTTCCTGGCTTTAGGGGCCAGGTTGGGTTGGGTGTGGCGGCTGCAAAGACACTTTCTGTGCTGGCACCTGGGGGGAGGCGGGACGGCGCTGGTGTTCAGCGCTCCCACCCGAGCTCTCCTGCTGAGAACTGGAATCCAGCACCTTCCTGCTTCGCCCAGGGACTCTGGGCATCACAGCCCAGGCCGTGTGCCCTGGCCGCAGCCCACGTCTGACCGAGCGCAGGCAAGCAGGCCTGCCCAGGTTTGAACCATGTGCCCCTGGGCCGCCGGTGAGGGAAGGCGGAGAGGTGCCTGGCCTGGCCGTAGCCCTGGGACTGCAGCTCTACTGGCTGGGTGACATGATATCACCTCCATGACCTCTGCTCCTTCATCCTCGCTGCAGATGACTGCCTTGTCACGTTGGCAGTTTCAGCCGGGGGCCAGTCTTGGAGTTAAGAGGAACAGCCTTCCAGGCGGGAGGCTGTGTGCTCAGCCCCGCCTGCTGGGGGCTGACCCGCCCGGCCCGGGCGCCCCCTTTCCGACGACGACATCTGACAACACCAGCACCGGGTTCCCTGGCCTGGCCGGCCCAGAGCCTGCCTCTGTCTCCCCAGCGGCCTTTCCTCTCAGTGTGACTGGCGTGTGCTCCAGAGCGGCCTCACCCAGGCCCTGCGCACGTGCGCACGAGTGTGCCGTCCAGCAGGAGCTTCGGGGCTGAGAGCGAGGTGTGCTCCCAACCTCCAGGCTCCCCCGTGCTGCCCTTCTGGTGCCGTGGGGCCTCTGAGTGGCTCTGGACCCCAGGTGGGGGCAGGGTCACACACGGAATCGGGCCCCGGGCCGGGGATGTGGTATCGCTGGAAGCTGGGGACTGAGGCTTGGGCAGGCTGAGTGGAAAGAGCCCCTGGAGAGCGGACAGGAAGCTGGGCATCGGATGACCCCCAGACAGGCCAAGATGGAGTTGCTTTCCTTCCAGAGAAGAGCCCCGTGGGGTCCCTGTTTCAGGATCTCAGAAAAACCTGTGAGGCGCCTCAGAGCAGGTCCCCCACCTCTGTGGAGCAGGGTCTCTGACACCCACCTGCGGCTCTTTTGTGAGACGTGGAGTCAGTGAGGTGGCCGCCGGGCCCAAGGCCGTGGGGGCCACCTTCTCACCAGGACTTGCTCCTGCCCTGAGGGGCCTGTAAGGAGCCCCCCTGCCCCACGGTGGCGGCCGGGCTGTGAGGATGCCCAGGCCGCTCGCAGGAGCCACGGAGGCCTCTGAGGGTGATGGCTGGAGTCCCCACCGTGCCCTGGTGATCCCAGTTCCAGGGTCTGCACACCGGACACTCCTCCGGCCGGGACCCCGGGTCTGGAGCACAGCCCACCTGTCCTGACCCCAGGGCCCCGCACGCTGAGGGGCGGTCACTGAGGCCCAGCACGCGTCCGCTGGCCTTTTGGGTGGAACCTCAGCCCCGAGGCTGGCCTGTGTCCTCTGCCCTGGGAGCCCAGGATGGGGTTGGGGGACCTGGGGGTGCTTCTGTCCGTGCCGGGGGGCATGGCCAGGTGATCACAGGCCCCGCAGGCCTTCCCGGCAAGCTAGTCAACCTGGACCCCCGAGGCCATCTTCAGCAGAGGGGCCACGGGCTTCCTTCCTGGGAGCCAGTCCCGCCTCCTGTGAAGAAGGGCCCCCCAGCTCTGACCATCCTGAGCTGCTCCTGGCAGTGCCCACACCCCACATGTGATGGCCACCTCAGCTCCTCAAGTCGGCCCAAGGGACGGAAGTGGCGGCTTTCAGGGAAGGCAGAGGCCCTGCCTTGTGCCTGGGACTCCCGTTGGAAGAGCTGGTTCCTCAAGCCCCACTGTGGGCAGCTGCTCCCCACCCACATACCACGCTATGCTCCAGAGCCGCCCTCCCGCACCCTCGCCAGGCCTGGTGCTGCCTGCCCTGGGGACTGGCCCAGAGGCCGGCCAGCAGACGTGGGGTGGGGGTGGGGCTGAGCCCGTTTCCAGCCCAAGAAGGGGCAGCTGCCTTCCCCTGGGCCAGCAGGTCTGGGCAGGGCCTGAGGGCGCCCAGGCAGCACAGTGAAACGTTGGGGCTCGGTGGGGTGGAGGGCAGGGCAAAGATGCCGTCACCTGTGAGATGTTAGGCTGACTTCTTCCTAAAAGCACAGAAGCCTGTCAGAGGCCCTCACTTGGTGGTGGGCTGGCGGGGCTTCTGTCACTGATGCCAAAGTGAGGCCCTCGACCCCGGGGGCTCCCCTTGATGCCCGTAGACAGGCGCTGACTCCTGCGGCGCTCGCCTGGGCTGGCGTCCTGCCCACATGTCTCTGCGCAGACCCGCCCCTCAGGGGTCTCAGCTGAGCCACACCCAGGGCTCCCAGTTCTCAGCCCCTTTCCAAGGCCCAGGAATCTCATCTCAAGACCCTTGAGTCATATCTGCAGAGACCTTTTCCAGATGAGGGCGCAGGTTCTGGGGTGGCTGTGGATTTCTGGGTCACACAGCAGCCTCTCCACAGGGAACCTGCTGTAACCGGAGGGAAGGAGCGTTCTGGGGCGAAACTGGGGGGCTGGGTCTCCATGCCCTGGGCTGCTCAAAGCCAGGCTGCACTTTCTCCCTGAGCTGGGCCTTCCTGCCGAGAAGGTGGTGGGCGGGACGTGGGCAGATGCCACGGGGGCGGCTGTTCTCGGCGGCATCTTCTTCCCAGAGAGCGCCCCCCTTGGCTCCAAGACCCCAGGAAAGGGCTGTGGGAGCCCGGTCCCCACCAGCAGCCCCCCCACTTTTGCTGACAGCAGACGCTGACTCTCCGGGGCCCAGGCGCCCGGCTCGCTCTGCCTCTCCTCCTGCACGTCTTCACACCACCTCCGCTGGCCTTCAGAGCATGGCTCTGGGGGCACGTGGCACACGGTGAACTCGCGTGTGCACACCTGCAGAAACCTCACCTCCAGGCGGCACGCACTCGTTGCCGCCTCCCCGGGCCCCTTGGAGAGCCCCTCCCCGTTCCTCAGCTGCGTCCTGTCCCATGGGCTGGTTTTGCATGTGGTCTCAGGAAGACTGCGGCGCCAGCTGTGTGCCCGGCGCTGAGGAGTTGGGCTGCTCTCGGCAGGATTATTTCAAGATGCGTCTACGCTGTCTCGGTGTCCAGAGCTCACGCCCGAGGTTGCCAGGTTACATCTGCCCGTCCTCACCCTGCGTGCCTGCTGGGAGGAGTGGGAGCAGGTTTGAGCAGTGGTGTCTGCCCCGTCTATGCTGGCCCTGCCTGGCCTCGAGTGTGACCACTGGCCACCTGGGACGTAGGGGGCCCGCAGCTGCCAAGCGTGGGGTTGTGTGGTTCCCCAGGACCACGGTTTCTCCAGGTGGGCTGCCGGCGGACAGCCTGGAGGCCAGATGGAAGACCCAGGCACAAAGCTCCTATAGCACGCAAGTCCACTCACAAAAGACGTCCGGAATGGGCAGAACCACAGACTGAAAGTGGTTCAGGGGTCTCCGTGGGGCGCAATGCGGCCATGCTGACACCGATGGAGGTAGCCGCACAGAACTGCGAGTGAGGCAAGCGCCACTAACGGTGTGCCGGAAAGTGGTTGATTTATGTTTCGTCAATTTCACCCCCATATTGAGAAAGAGGGAAAAAAAATCCCAGATTGCCTCCAACTTTCTTTCCAGTTACAACTTTTATGATTTTTAAGCCCATCTCACCTGTATCTTTTTTTTTTAACCTCTTTTATCATCTAATCAATATCACCAAACTAATAGATTCCATTTCCCAAGAAATTCATGAAAAAGCGATAAAGAGGAGAATGCCCAGGGCTGAGCCCGGGGAGGGGCCGTGGGTACAGCGCCCAGGAGCCTCTCCTTGGAGGCGGTGGGCAGTGGCTGTGTCCGGAGCAGAGGCTTGGGGAGCAGCAAGGGCCTCCAGATGGCCAGGGGCAGGCACTGCCCCGGGAGGGACACAGGACAAGCCCACCGGGAGGAGGCCAAGCCCCAAGCTGCCTCTCCGACCCGCGATGGGAAAAGGCAAGCAGAAAGTCTGGAAAGGGACTTCCCGGGTGGCCCAGTGGTTAAGAATCCACCTTACAACGCAGAGGACGTGGATTGGATGCCTGTCGGGGGACTGAGATCCAACATGCTACGGAGCAACTAAGGCTGTGTGCGGAAACTCCTGAGGCCGGGCACCACAGCTAGGTCTGCAAACGCCACACAGAAAGATCCAACGTGCTGCACCTAAGGCCCGAAGCAGCCAGATAAATAGCTTTTAGAAAAAGAAATCTGGGAAGAACGCACCTGCCCAGTTGGGGTCTCCCGGGTCTCACATGAAGTGTTCACTCTTCCTTCGTGTCTGTGGGTTTCAAATTTCCCACCTGGGCTTGTGGTGCTGTTATAATCAAAATGGTTTATTAAGCCCAGTCTGCATGTTTCCTCGTAGAAGACTAGTTTCTAGCTGGTGGTACATACCTGTGTGCCGTGTGCTAGGCTGCTCCAGGTGTGTCTGACTCTCTGACTCCCACCAGGCTCCTCTGTCCATGGGATTCTCTTAGCAAGAAGACTGGAGTGGGTTGGCAAGCATTCCCTCCTCCAGGGAATCTTCCCCATCCAGGGATCGAACCTGGGTCTCTTATGTCTCCTGCTTTGGCAGGCGGGTTCTTTACCACTGGCGTCACCTGGGAAGCCCTGATACATTTCTAAAAGTGATATTTTAATACCGTCAAGCGGGAGTGTTGTGGTTTTGTCTCTGCAAGTTTAGATGTTGAAGTAGCGAGACTGAGGGGCATTTGTCGTGGCAGAAAAATGGCCTGAACCAGAAGGGGCTTCTGGGGTGCTGCAGCTCACCCACCACGCTGGAGCCCCCACCTTGGCTCCTGGGACCCTGTTCAGAAGCTGTAGGGGAATCTGCATGCAGCGTCCACTCGGGAGAGCGGGCTCGGGGTGACCGGCTCTTTGTCCCTGGGGGCACCTGCAGGATGTGACGTGACCCAGGGTTCCTAAGCCAGCCAGGCATTTGGGACCCACATCCCCCACTTGGCCTGGTTGGGAGAAGGAGTGCTCTGTGACAAAGGTATTGAATCGCCAATGAACTAACACAGTTGTTTTAAAAAGCTCACCTCAGGGCTTCCTTGGTGGCTCAGGGATAAGGAATCCACCAGCTGATGCAGGAGACTGAGCTCAATCCCTGGTCCAGGAAGATCATACATGCTGCAGGGCAACAAGGCCCTGCACCACAGGTACTGAGCCTGTGCTCCGGAGCCCGGGAGCCCCAAGTCCTGAGCCCAGAGCCCCAGTTACTGAAGCCCGAGTGCCCGAGAGCCCGTGCCCTGCACCAAGAGAAGCCACCCCAATGAGAAGCTCGCGCCTCGCAACTAGAGAGAAGCCCGTGCAGCAGTGAAGACCCAGCGCAGCCAAAAATAAATGAATAAATAAAATTAATGGCTCAGCAAGTAAAGAAGTTCAGATGGCTCCACAGGACACGTGGCAAGCAGTTATCTGCCCAAGTCTTTTGGGATTGCGGGGCAGCAGACTGTAAAGTACTCGGGGGTGGTGGGGAGAGGGCGTGTTCAGAGGTCAGTGTCACAGGAAGTGCTGGCCCTGACTGGAGACACAGACCCCATCATTGGGCTTGGGGGTGAAGGAGGCTCGATCCATTCCAAGGCGTCCCCACTGCCCCTTTCCAGTCCTGCCACGAGGGCTGGCACCCGGGGCCGGCGTGGGGGCTCCGTGGCCCATGATCTGTTGACCAGTGGGGAAGCAGGGTCCATGCGTGTCACAGCCCGATTGCATTGCAGCCTGGTGGTGGTGCTGGATCGGAGGGTCTGGGCAGCATGAGGGTGGGGTGCGCTGGGGGCAGCTCTGGTGGTCTCACAGGAGCCAGGGCACTGTGTGGAGCCTGGGGTGTGTCCTGGGCTCACCTGTCCCCAGGAGGTGGACAAGAGGACAGCAAAGGGCAGAGTCTGGGTGGACAGGCTAATCCCAAGAGGAGTCCTGGAGGACAAGGAGCAGGCTTCTCCCAGGGGAGGAAGGGCAACAGCACATGGCAGTGGTTTTCGGTCCTTCTCGGCCCAAACCTCCCCGACAGGCTCTCTCTGCCTCTCTCGCAAGGGGGAGATTAACTTTTAATTAATCTAGCTTAAATTGAATTAGCACTTCTCCCTGGGGGAGTGTCTACAAATGGAGGGTCTGGAGGCCGGGTGTCTTAGGCTGAGTGCTGGGGTGTGTGGTGTTTGCTGGGTGGCCAGGTCCTGGTCAGCCACGGTTGTCACTCGAGTGTCCCCAGGACTCTCCCAGAGGTTGACTAGCTGTGGGTCCTCAGGTCCAGCTAGTACGTGGATGGGACCCCGTTGCAGCCCCCCCCTGCCGGGTGTGCGCCCCTCACTCTCCTGGGGGCTCCCCCCTGCAGTGGTGGTTTGGGCCCAGCTGTTCACTAGCCAAGGTGAGCAGACCATCCTGCCAGGCCTGCCCAGAGGTTCTCATGAGCGCTAAATGGAAGGTCTGGCAGTGAAGCCCCGGGGCATGTGTCCTGGGGGGGCCGTGGCCGTCAACTGGGGAGGTGGGGTGCATGCAAGAGTGTCCCGGTAGGGAGCGGCATCCCAGCAGAAGGGTGGACAGGACCGAGTGCCTGGCACGAAGCAGGTGGGCAGAGAGCTTGGCAGGGCTGGCCTTGGGGCTCCCTCCAGCCTTGAGGGGTTCTCTCACGAGCAGGGGAGCCCAGAAGCTGGGCTGGGGCTGAGGGGGCTGGTCTTGAAGCTGTGGGCCCTGGTCTTGCTTTGTTCTTTTCATAGATGTTATTTTTTAATAACATCTATTTAATAGATGTTATTTTTAGAGGTATTGTGCTTGTGCGCTAAATTGTTTCAGTCGTGTCCAACTCTTTATGATCCCATGGACTGTAGCCTGCCAGGCTCCTCTGTCCATGGGACTCTCCAGGCAAGAATACTGGAGCAGGTGGCCATTCCCCTCTCCAGGGGATCTTCCCGACCCAGGGATCGAACCTGGGTCTCCTGTTTTGCAGGCAGATTCTTTACTGCTGAGCCTGTGGGAAGCCCACAGAGTGGTTTCAGGTTCACAGAGTACTGAGGGGAAGTACCAGAGTGCAGAGAGAGAATGCTAGAGCTCCCAGAAATGCCGAGTTGGAAGCGACTGTGGCCGTGGCTGCATGGGCGCAGGAGGGCCTAGAGAAGCTATCCCACGTTGAAGGTCAGGAAGGGCGGCGGTGAGGAGATACCCCTCGTCCAAGGTAAGGAGCAATGGCTGCGCTTTGCTGGAGCAGCCGTGAAGAGATACCCCACGCCCAAGGTAAGAGAAACCCAAGTAAGATGGTTGGTGTTGCAAGAGGGCATCAGAGGGCAGACACACTGAAACCATACTCACAGAAAACTAGTCAATCTAATCACACTAGGACCACAGCCTTGTCTAACTCAATGAAACTAAGCCATGCCCATGGGCAACCCAAGACGGGCGGGTCATGGTGGAGAGATTTGACAGAATGTGGTCCACTGGAGAAGGGAATGGCAAACCACTTCAGTATTCTTGCCTTGAGAACCCCATGAACAGTATGAAAAGGCAAAATGATAGGACACTGAAAGAGGAACTCCCCAGGTCAGTAGGTGCCCAATATGCTACTGGAGATCAGTGGAGAAATAACTCCATAAAGAATGAAGGGATGGAGCCAAAGCAAAAACAATACCCAGCTGTGGATGTGACTGGTGATAGAAGCAAGGTCCGATGCTGTAAAGAGCAATATTGCATAGGAACCTGGAATGTCAGGTTCATGAATCAAGGCAAATTGGAAGTGGTCAAACAAGAGATGGCAAGAGTGAATGTCGACATTCTAGGAATCAGCGAACTGAAATGGACTGGAATGGGTGAATTTAACTCAGATGACCATTATATCTACTACTGCGGGCAGGAATTCCTCAGAAGAAATGAAGTGGCCATCATGGTCAACAAAAGAGTCTGAAATGCAGTACTCGGATGCAATCTCAAAAATGACAGAATGATCTCTGTTCATTTCCAAGGGAAACCATTCAATATCACAGTAATCCAAGTCTATGCCCCAACCAGTAACGCTGAAGAAGCTGAAGTTGAATGGTTCTATGAAGACTGACAAGACCTTTTAGAACTAACACCCAAAAAAGATGTCCTTTTCATTATAGGGAACTGGAATGCAAAAGTAGGATGTCAAGAAACACCTGGAGTAACAGGCAAATTTGGCCTTGGAATATGGAATGAAGCAGGGCAAAGACTGATAGAGTTTTGCCAAGAAAATGCACTGGTCATAACAAACACCCTCTTCCAACAACACAAGAGAAGACTCTATACATGGACATCACCAGATGGTCAACACCGAAATCAGATTGATTGTATTCTTCGCAGCCAAAGATGGAGAAGCTCTATACAGTCAACAAAAACAAGACCAGGAGCTGACTGTGGCTCAGACCATGAAGTCCTTATTGCCAAATTCAGACGTAAATTGAAGAAAGTGGGGAAAACCACTAGACCATTCAGGTATGACCTCAATCAAATCCCTTATGATTATACAGTGGAAGTGACAAATAGATTTAAGGGCCTAGATCTGATAGATAGAGTGCCTGATGAACTATGGAATGAGGTTCGTGACATTGTACAGGAGATAGGGATCAAGACCATTCCCATAGAAAAGAAATACAAAAAAGCAAAATGGCTGTCTGGGGAGGCCTTACAAATAGCTGTGAAAAGAAGAGAAGCGAAAAGCAAAGGAGAAAAGGAAAGATATAAACATCTGAATGCAGAGTTCCAAAGAATAGCAAGAAGAGATAAGAAAGCCTTCTTCAGCGATCAATGCAAAGAAATAGGGGAAAACAACAGAATGGGAAAGACTAGAGATCAATGGCACCCCACTCCAGTACTCTTGCCTGGAAAATCCCATGGACGGGGGAGCCTGGTGGACTGCAGTCCATGGGGTCGCTAAGAGTCAGACACGACTGAGCAACTTCACTTTGACTTTTCACTTTCATGTACTGGAGAAGAAAATGGCAACCCACTCCAGCGTTCTTGCCTGGAGAATCCCAGGGACAGGGGAGTCTGCTGGGCTGCCGTCTATGGGGTCGCACAGAGCTGGACACGACTGAAGTGATTTAGCAGCAGCAGCGGCAGCAGCAGGGATCTCTTCAAGAAAATAAGAGATACCAAAGGAACATTTCATGCAAAGATGAGCTCGATAAAGGACAGAAATGGTATGGACCTAACAGAAGCAGAAGATATTAAGAAGAGATGGCAAGAATACACAGAAGAACTGTACAAAAAAGATCTTCATGACCCAGATAATCATGATGGTGTGATCACTGACCTAGAGCCAGACATCCTGGAATGTGAAGTCAAGTGGGCCTTAGAAAGCATCACTACGAACAAAGCTAGTGGAGGTGATGGAATTCCAGTTGAGCTATTCCAAGTCCTGAAAGATGATGCTGTTAAAGTGCTGCACTCAATATGCCAGCAAATTTGGAAAACTCAGCAGTGGCCACAGGACTGGAAAAGGTTAGTTTTCATTTCAATCCCAAAGAAAGGCAATGCCAAAGAATGCTCAAACTACTGCACAATTGCACTCATCTCACACGCTAGTAAAGTAATGCTCAAAATTCTCCAAGCCAGGCTTCAGCAATATGTGAACCGTGAACTTCCAGATGTTCAAGCTGGTTTTAGAAAAGGCAGAGGAACCAGAGATCAAATTGCCAACATCCGCTGGATCATAGAAAAAGCAAGAGAGTTCCAGAAAAACCTCTATTTCTGCTTTATTGACTATGCCAAAGCCTTTGACTGTGTGGATCACAATAAACTGTGGAAAATTCTGAAAGAGATGGGAATAACAGACCACCTGACCTGCCTCTTGAGAAATTTGTATGCAGGTCAGGAAGCAACAGTTAGAACTGGACATGGAACAACAGACTGGTTCCAAATAGGAAAAGGAGTTCGTCAAGGCTGTATATTGTCACCCTGTTTAACTTATATGCAGAGTACATCATGAGAAATGCTGGACTGGAAGAAACACAAGCTGGAATCAAGATTGCCGGGAGAAATATCAATAACCTCAGCTATGCAGATGACACCACCCTTATGGCAGAAAGTGAAGAGGAACTCAAAAGCCTCTTGATGAAAGTGAAAGTGGAAAGTGAAAAAGTTGGCTTAAAGCTCAACATTCAGAAAACGAAGATCATGGCATCCGGTCCCACCACTTCATGGGAAATAGATGGGGAAACAGTGGAAACAGTGTCAGACTTTATTTTTCTGGGCTCCAAAATCACTACAGATGGTGAATGCAGCCATGAAATTAAAAGATGCTTACTCCTTGGAAGGAAAGTTATGACCAACCTAGATAGCATATTCAAAAGCAGAGACATTACTTTGCCAACAAAGGTCCGTCTAGTCAAGGCTATGGTTTTTCCTGTGGTCATGTATGGATGTGAGAGTTGGACTGTGAAGAAGGCTGAGCGCCGAAGAATTGATGCTTTTGAACTGTGGTGTTGGAGAAGACTCTTGAGAGTCCCTTGGACTGCAAGGAGGTCCAACCAGTCCATTCCGAAGGAGATCAGCCCTGGGATTTATTTGGAAGGACTGATGCTAAAGCTGAAACTCCAGTACTTTGGCCAGCTCATGCGAAGAGTTGACTCATTGGAAAAGACTCTGATGCTGGGAGGGATTGGGGGCAGGAGGAGAAGGGGACGACAGAGGATGAGATGGCTGGATGGCATCACTGACTCGGTGGACGTGAGTCTGAGTGAACTCCGGGAGTTGGTGATGGACAGGGAGGCCTGGTGTGCTGCGATTCATGGGGTCGCAAAGAGTCGGACACGACTGAGTGACTGATCTGACAGTGTTCTCACGACCGGCCCCTGCAACCAGTGTCCCCTTTAACATCTCACTGTAGCGAGTGCGTGTGTTCCAGCTGAAGCCCTGTTAGTGTGTTGTTATTAACTAAACCCCACCGTTCTGTTAGGATTCACTCTCGGGGGTGCACATTTGATGGGCTTTGACAAATACATAATGACGTGTACCCAGGCTTCCCCGGTGGTTCAGCGGTAAAGAAGCTGCCTGCAGTGCAGGAGACGTGGGGGACGTGGGTTCAATCTCTGGGTCGGGAATATTCCCTGGAAGAGGAAATGGCAGCCCACTCCAGTATTCTTGCCTGGGAAATTCCGCTGACAGAGGAGCCTGGCGGGCTGCAGTCCGTGGTATTGCAAAGAGTCGGACAGGACTGAGCAGGCACGCAGGGCAATCCACTATTATAATATCGCACAGAGGGACTTCGCTCGTGCCTCAGTGGTTAAGAATCTGCCTACCAATGCAGGGGACAAGGGTTCGATCCCTGATTTAGGAAGATCCCACACGCCGAGGAACAGCTAAGTCCAAGTGCTGCAACTACTGAGCCTGTGCTCTAGAGCCCACGAGCGAGCGAGCAACTACTGAAGCCCGTGTGCTTAGAGTGTAACAAGAGAGGCCACCGCAGTGAGAAGTCCGCACACCGAAACTAGAGGGTAGCTCCCCGCTCGCCACAACCAGAAAGAAAGCCCACGTGCAGCAGTGAAGACCCAGCGCAGCCGCAAGTAAATAAACACGGTTAAAAGCATCGCATCACACGGAGCAGCTTCACTGCCCTAAACGTCCCGTGTGCGCCGCCTGTTCACGCCTCCCTCCCTCCTCCCGGCAACCGCCGGTTTTTTAAAAAACCAGTCTCCACAGTTTTCCAGAGTGTCACTTAGTTGGAAAGTGTAGCCTTTCCAGATTGGCTCCTCCCACCGCCCCATATGCATTTCAGTCTCCTCCATGTCTTTTCACGGCTTGATACCTCATTTCTTTTCAGTGCTGAATAACAGCCCACTGACTGGGTGGATCAGTTTATTCATTTACCTCCTGAAAAGGGCATCTTGTTTGCTCCCAAGCCTTGTCAGTTAAGAATAAAGCTGCTACAAACACCCATGTTCAGGTTTTGTGTGGACAGGAGTTTCCAGCTCTTCGGGTAAATAGCCAGGAGCACAATTGCTGAACCTGTGTCATTTTCATTAAGCGGGAGCTGGTGGGGGGCGACGGGTGTTGTTTGGGCATTGACGGAGGCGAAAGGGGCAGGCCATCTCCCAGCTACCCTGCCCTCGGCATCCTGGCCCGGGACATCGGGGGGCACCTCAGTCCCCCAGCTTTGGCCCCCCTTCCCAGTTGATGCCCGGTCTCCTCTCCCTGGAGCACTGCTGGGAGGGGTGGTGGGCAGGCCACATCCTGGCATGGGCGCTCTCCGCTAAGGACACTGTTGGTGCGATGCGGGGTGTCTGTCAGTCTTCACGGGGCTCAGGAAGCCCTGGGCACCTGTCCACACCCCAAGCACTGCCCTCGGACCGTCTGGTCCAGGCAGGGGTGTCGAGGGCCAGGTGTCTCCATCAGAAGGACCCTGGCACCGGTGGCATCTCTCACACAGGCTGACTGATGGGGGAGGCCCCCCTTCATCCCACTGAGAAAGTCCCGATGCTTCCTGCCCGCAGCAGCCGGACCTCCTTGAACCTGTCCCCACACCTTGCGACTGGAGTGTGAACGAGGTTCAGTTACATCATGACATTCACCCACAGATGGCCGGAGGGGCTGCCCCTGTGATGGCGCCCACCCAGCCTGATGACCACCTGCACAGGACACGTGACTTGATCTTTAGTTTTCCTTCCTGTCAATCAGATGCCATTGCACCGTAAGGACGTTTAGGCAATAGGGCAGGGCACTCACTATCCCTGCCTCAAGGACTCTAGGGGGAGTGGCTGCTGCTCCTTCTGTCCCAGGAACAAAGGGTTTTCCCCTTTTCTATCGGAAGCGTTTTCCAGTGAGTTAAAGATGCCGGATGAGATAGGATGCCCTCGGCAGCCGCTCTGAAGTCCAGATTCTGCCACATTGGAACTGGCCTCCTGAACACAAGGCCGTGGGCTCCTGAGTCAAGTCCATTGCCGCCCTTCACGCAGGCTCCAGGGTTCTGGCTGCCCCGCAGACCAGCTGGGCTCTAGGTGCTGTTAATGTTCTCGTATTTTGTTTCACATTTTAGGTTTGTGCCAAGAAGATAATTTCTTTAACAATGAAGGATGTATAAAATTCCCTTCCTCTTTTCCTTTTTAATGGAAGTAAGGCTTGCTCTCAGGAAGTGGTGTGTGGCACGCACGTGTGCACCACGCCGACGGACGGCCTGGGGCTTTTACCCGGATTGTCAAGCAGGACAGACCTGCCCCCACTCGCAAGCACGGCCCCGAGCCGCCACTGAGTAAACAGACGGTGAAGCAGCAACAACAAGAGAGGTTTCTGTCTCCACGAGGAAAGTCCCAGTACCTGGGAAGGAGCGCATTGGTCCACCCTGAGTGGGGGCAGTCAGGAAACAGGAAACTGTACCTTTGACCTCAAGTGTGATACAATGAAGACAGTGAGAACTTGCTTCTATGATGCGTTTTTGCTTTTCAATTTGTTAAGATTTCTTTACCTGTGGCTGTGCTGGGTCTTCATTGCGCACAGGCTCTTCTCTGGCTGTGGCAAGCCGGGGCTGCTCTCTTGCTTTGGTGCCTGGGCTTCTCACTGCCTCAGCTTCTCCCGTTGCAGAGCCCAGGCTGAGCAGTTGTGGTGCGCAGGCTTAGTTGCGTCGCAACATGTGGGATCTTCCCGGACCAGGGATCGTACCCGTGTCGCCTGTATTGCCAGGCGGGTTCTTGGCCGCTGAACCCCCAGGGACGCTTTCTGCTGAGTCCTGATTCCCACATCATAAAACCCACTCCCTCAAAGTGTACAGTACAGTGGTTTTTAGTGTGTGCCCATCAGCACTTCCAGCACATTCTTAGTGAAAGTCACTCAGTCGTGTCTGACTCTTTGCGACCTCCTGGACTGCAGCCCCACAAGCTTCTCTGTCCATGGAATTCTCCAGGCAAGCGTGCTGGAGTGGGTTGCTGTTTCCTCCTTTGGGTGATCTTCCCAACCCAGGGATGGAACCCAGGTCTCCCACACTGCAGGCGGATTCTTCACTGTCTGAGCCACCAGGGAAGCCCATAGTTCCCCAGCACATTCTCATCACCCCAAAAACACCTGCACTCACTGACTGTCATCTGCCTCCGCCCATCCAGCCCCTGCGCGCTGCACTGTCTCTGGGTTTGCCTGATCCGGACATTTCACATCAACACTGAAAGCTTGGCCTCCAGGCAGCGGTGCCAAACTGAACCTCAGAGACAGAGTTTGGGGCAAAGCAGAAAAGAAGAGCTTTACTGCTTTGCCAGGCAAAGGGGGCCACAGCAGCTCATGCCCCTCAACACTGTGTACCCCAACCTGGGGTTTCATAGCAATGGCTCGAGGGGAGAGGGTGCTGATATTGATCAGGGTGTGCAGGGCCTTCATTCCCTGAGTCTGGCCCCGGGGGATCTCATGAGGAGCTTCATGTTTATGACTCATGACCTTCTTTCTGGAATGAGGAAGGCTTCATCAGGTGGTTAACATGGCCTGTCTGTTGAGGGTTTTCTGCAGGAGAGCTGAAGGAGACTGTCATAAGTGTCCCCTGAGGCAGAACCAGGACCCTGCCCTGAGGCTGCAGGGTTGTGTCTGCCCCTCCCTTGTCTCTGCATTCCCTCCCTTCCCTGATCAGTTTGAACCTGCCCTTTGGCTCTCAGGGAAGGTTCTGGAGGCTGAAGCTTATTCCCTGCCAACAAGAAACGGGGACACAGAAAAGCTCCCGTGCCCAGGAGCCCCCCAGGGTCCTCTCGGTTGCAGAATCGCTCGCTCTGTGGCCTCTCGAGTCTGGCTTCTCTCACTCAGCATCATGTTTTCCAAGTTCATCCGCGTTGCAATGTCTGTCAGAGCCTTTATGGCTGAGGGATATTCCATCCTGTTTACCCACACCCACCCACTGCTCGGGGTCTAAGCTGTTTCCTCCCTTTGGCTACTGGGAATACAGCTTCTCTGAGCAGGTATGTACGTGATGTGTGGTCTATAGGGCTCTGAGGCTGGGGTGCCTCTCCAGGCTCCCGGCCCCCCTGCCAGCTACAGGTGACCTGCCACTAACCTTTTCTGTACCAAGTACCCAGTGGGTAATCGGAGGGAGCCCATGGGCCCCTTCTCAGATAACCTGCTCCAGCACACACTGTGAGATGAAAACGGAAATCAGCTGTCCCCAAACATGACTATTTAAATGATTTTAAATCATGGTAGAGTCATACGTGTGCTTCTTTATCCATGCCTTAAACAAGCAACTCTGGCCATGGTCCTGTGATCAGTGGTGAGCAGAGGCCGCCCCAGGACATCGACGGCTGCCTTCTCTGTGTGTTGGCACTTCCAGCTGGCAGTTAGCTTCCAGCTAATGTCCAGGCTTATTTGGGCAGGGCTGGCCCGCCTGTTCTTTGGGGGCTACGGAAGCCTTGTGACGTGTATGAAGCCAGCAGGTAGCTGTCAGGATCCTACACGCTCCACATGGTGCTTGATTCCACGAGACTTCTTCCCTGTTGACATTGTGGGAATCTAACCAAAATCCGTTAGAATTCATGGAATGGAGACTAAAAATAGAGACGGCATTATTTTATTTCGGTAAAGAAGAGGCAGCTGCCAAGTCAATAGAAAGGTTAACTCTGCATTTTCTTCAGACTGGGTTTTCAGGGCTCAGCATAAAGCGGTCACTGCCACCGCCCAGCCGTTGTGTCTCAGGTCCTCATTCCAGATGATCAGGTGGCCGCTTGGTTTCCTACTCTGCGCTCTGTGTTTCCCCGAGTAAAGCTGACATTTCACGTGGAGTGTGCATGGGGGCGACTTGCGGGGGCGCACCAAGAGAATCAGTGTGAATAAGGAAAAATGCGGGGAGCTTGGGACTTGTGAGAGCCTTGGGGGAGAAGTAGGCAAAGAAACAGAAGCAAGCTGGCGTAACCCCCAAGGACGGTCATTTCTGTTTCTGAGGGTATGGGAGGGCCTTTGGGTCAGCTGGGGTGGTGGGGGAAGAAGCCTCAGGAGCAGAGCTTGGGAGGAGGTAGGTCAGGGCTGCTAGCCCAAGGCACCCGGTGCTGGAGGGAGTTTCCACCTTTCTTTCCGGGCTGGACTCTGAAGGACCAGGTGCCGCCCTGTGTCCTCAAGCTCTGAGCTGGTGGGTCACTGATTAGAGCAGAAAGGAAAACAATAGGAAAAAAAAACAACAAAGCTAGGGGTCAGTTTTTTTGAAAGTAAAATCGACAAGACTTGTGCTAGACTAATCAAGAAAAAGAGAGGACTCAAATCAACAAAGGCATACGTCAAAGAAGAGACATTACAACAGATACCACAGAAATACAGACTCAGACTACAGTAAACACGCTCCCACAGGCTAAATAGCCTAGAGCTAAAGGAATAAATTTCCAGAAACATACAGCATGCCAAGACTGAATCATGAAGAAAGAGGAAATCTAACTAGACCAATAAGGACTAAAGGGATTGAGTCATCAAAAGTTTCCCAGCAGGACTTCCCCGGTGGTCCAGTGGTTAAGAATCTGCCTGCCAATGCAGGGGACATGGGTTCGATCCCTGGTCCAGGGGGATCCCACACACCTCAGGGCAACTAAGCTTGCATGCCACAACCACGCGGCCTGAGGGCTCTAGAGCTCGAGCTCCACAAGAGAAGCCACCGCAGTGCGGAGCTGGTCACCACAACTGGAGGGCAGCCCAGCTCGCTGCAACTAGAGGAAGCCTTGCAGCAGCCAAGCCCCGGCACAGCCGGTAAGTCAGTACACAAAAAGTAAAAAATCTCCCAGCAAAGAAAAGCCCAGTCCCTGGTGGTTTCATTGGTGAATTCTACCAAACCTTTAAAGAAGAATCAGTGCCAATCCTTTTCAAATTCCTCCAAAAACTTTTAGAGGGGTGAATTCTCTCATATTCATTTCACAAGGCCAACATTATTATCTTGGTAACAAAGCTGAATAAGGGCACTGCAAGAAAAGAAAACTATAGACTTAATCTGTGAAGAATATGGATATAGAGATTCTCAACAGGGGACTAACAATAGCACATTAAAGGATCATACCCCATAATCAAGTGGGATTCATCCCTGGGATGCAGGATGGTTCAAAATATGTAAATAGAGAAATGTGATAAAACACATTAATAGTAAAAGGTAAAATTACATGAGTATCTCCATACATGCACACAAAAAATGAATTTGACAAAATTCAACATACTTTATGTCAAAGTCTCCACAAATTTGGTATAGAAGGAATTTAAGTTAACATAGTACAGGGCATATATGACAATCACAGGTAACGTCATCGTGGTGAAAGGCTGAGGGCTTTCCTGTTGTTTTTTTTAAAGAAATTCCTTATTTTGTTTTGGTGGCTCAGCATGTGGGATCTGTTTCCCAATCAGGGACGGAACCTGCACAGACCCCTGCAACAGGGGAAGAGCAGAGCTGCAACCACTGGGCTGCCACGGCAGTCCCTCCTTTTAAGATCGGAAACAAGGGACTTATCCTCTGCCGCCGCCTCCTCCTGTTGTCATCGATCTTTCCCAGCATCAGGGTCTTTTCTAATGAGTCAGCTCTTTGTATCAGGTGGCCAGAGTATTGGAGCTTCAGCTTCAGCATCAGAAAGGATGAGATGGTTAGATGGCATCACGGACTCTTTGGACATGAATTTGAGCAAACTCCAGGAGACAGTGAAGGACAGGGGAGCCTGATGTGCTGCAGTCCATGGGGATGCAAAGAGTCGGACACGACTTAGCGACATGATCCAGCAATCTCACTTCTGGGCACATATCTGAAGGACATGAAATCACTATCTCAAACAGATACATGCACCCTTCAAGTTCATTGCAGCAGCATTCAAAATATCTAAGACACAAAAACAACCTAAGCATGGGTGGACAGAGGAAATGTAGTACATAACGAAGTGTATGAATATCGCCATAAAAATGAGGAAATCCTGCCATTTATGACAACATGAACTTGTGTTGAGGGTATTATGCTAAAGAAACCTAAGCCAGACAGAGGAACAAGAACTGCATGATCTCACTTATATGTGGAATCTACAAAAATCAAACTCATAGAAACAAAGAGTGTATTGGTGGTTGGCAGAGGCTGGGGAGTGGGGGAAACGGAGAGATTTTGATCAAAGTATAGAAATGCATAGTTACAAGATGAATACCTCTGGGGTGTGTAATGCACAGCACGCTGACTAGTTAACATACCTGCAAGTTGCTAGGAGAGCATATCGTATGTGTTCTCACCACACACACGTAACTAGGTGACCGATGAGTGTGTTAGGCAACCTTACTGTGGTCATCATCTCACAGTGTATACCTATACACAGAGCAAATTATCACATTGCACACCTTAAACTTACTCAATATCATGTCATTTATCTCCATAAAACTCCACAAAACGATTTGCTAAACTTGAAAAAAAATTATACACTTTGACCAAGAGGGATTTGAGGCTGGTTCAGTATCCAAAAGTTATTAATGTAAAGAACTACATTAACAGAATAAGTAAAAATACCACACATGATAATCTCCATAGTCACACACACCAAGCATTTGCTGAAATCCAACACCTTTCAAGAGTAAAACACCCAACAAAACAGGAATAGAAGGGAACTTTCCCAACCTGATAAATACACCCCCCACCCCCTACCGCAGTTGACACCATACATACCCTGTGGTCCACGACTGGACGCTTCTCTCCTAAGAGCAGAACACGTCAAAGATATCTGCTCTGCTACTTTTAAAAAATTTTATTTTGGGGGCTACACCATGTGGCATTTAGGATCATAGTTCCTGACTAGGGATTGAACCCAAGCTCCTTACGTTGGCAGAGTGGAGTCTTAAGCCCTGGACCACCAGACCACCAGGGAAGTCCCTGCTCAGCTAATTCTAGTTAATGTTGTGTTGGAGGTTCTGGCCCGGGTGAGAAGAAATAAGAGGCACCCAGACTGAAAAGGAAGAAGTACAACTGACTCTATTCCCAGAGGCCCAGCGTCTCATATATAGAAAATCCTAATGAATCCTCCAAAAGACAGTTATAACTAATAAGATTGCCGGAAATAAAGTCAAGGTCAATGAAAACCCCCAGAGTCACCCTCTATCCCTGCTCTATGAACTCACACCCCAGCCATCAGGGGATGGTCTCCCTGCTTCCTTCCTTGTCCTTCCTACCACCTACTCTTCACCCAGCAACCAGAACGACCCTTCTAAAGGGTCAGTCACATCCTTCCTCCCCATGTTCAAAGTCCCTCCAAAGTCTCCAGGTGGCCCTAGTGGTAAAGAAACTGGCTACCAAGGAACCCTAAGAGACGGTCATGCCCTGGATCAGGAAGATCCCCTGGAGGAGGGCATGGCAACCCACTTCAGTCTTCTTGCTTGGAGGTTCCTACCCACAGAGGAGCCTGGCGGGCTACAGTCCACGGGGTTGCAGAGTCGGACATGACTGAGCGCTTGGCTTCCCATCTCAGAGAACGGGGTCAAGGTTCTCCCTGTGCAGAATCTGCACCACCCCTCCCCCACACCTCTTTCCTACCAGTGTCCCTGGATCCTGGGTTCAGCCCCTCCCCTTTTCTTCCATACCAGGCACTCCTGTTGCGGGGTCTCTGCACCTGCTGTTCCCTTGCCCAGACCCCAGCTGCCCAGGTACGCTCCTGCTTGCCCTTCAGTTCCTGCAGGTCTTTGCCAAATTCCCCCCTGCAGCTTACCTCACCTGCCCACCCCCAGATCCGCCTACACTTTCACCTCCTCGCATGCAGGCACATTCTTTCAGCTCCCTGGGGGCTGAGAGAGGGGCAGGGATTTGTGTTTTGTCCCCTGCTGTGAGCCCGAGTGAGGCTTCTGCCTGCACAGGACTGTTTGTGGCTGGGTCCTGGAGCCTGAGTCACTTGACAACCTGGGTCTTCTCTGGCTTAGGACGCTGGGTGGAGTGGAGGTGACCTTCCTCCTGGGCCCCTTGCTCATAGAAAACTGTCTCTCTTCTGCTGTCCTCCAGGCCTTGGGCTCCAGAAGGCTGGTGTTTGGCAGAGAAACCAGGAGCCCTTTCTTAGGGTTTTCTCAAGTGTTAGGTGGTGAGGTCCTTAGCTGAGCATCACTTACACAGGTCTGGCCATGTTACTAGCCCAACACAGGCCCTTTGGTGGTGACTTCGTCAGGACGGAGCCAGCCCCTTTTGGAAGACGTGACTGAGGCTCGTCCCCAAGGCTACACTCGTGGGTGAGGACCGTGCAGTTTGTCTCGGGTGTCCGGATGCCCACTTTCCCCGGACCGGGCCCTGGACTCCACGGCTAGGCCCACACGGGGCTCTCCCAGGCGCGGGTGGTCCAGGCAGGCTCCAGAAGCTGCAGAGGGAGGGGGTTTCCCGGGCTGCCAGGGCCGCGGGATGGGGTTGGGGTGGGGGGGGGGGCGTGTATTCCAGAGGCGACTCTCTCGGCGTGGGGTCCCCGAGCTCCCAGCACCCTGAGGTAGGAGGCGCCCTCAGGCTCTTTGGGTTACTTGACTGGAGATTGGTTCTCTGGGTACCGAGGTCCACTATGGGGGGAAGGCGGCTCCCCGCGCTGCGATACCAGAGTGTGGGGGGGGGAACCCCGGGGCTGCTCTGGGGCGCTGGACCGCAGGCACCGAGCGCTTTCCCAGGTCGCCCTTGGCTCCACAGGAGCTCCGCCCGTCGGGCGGCGGCTGGGGTCCAGCGGTCCGGACGACCCAGCGCCGGGGAAGTGGGAGGCGCGGCCCAGACAAAGAGATGCTGAGGGACCCGCCGAGGCCTGTCGGTCCGCGCGCGCGAGTGCGCGACCCCGCGCCGGCGAGAAAGGGCGGGGCCTCGGTCGGCACCCACTGCGCCTGCGCGGAGGGGCGGGACGAGCGCGGGCCAGCGCCCGCTGCGCCTGCGCAAAGGGGCGGGGAGAGCGCGGGCCGGCGGCCGCGCCCACTGCGCCTGCGCCGGCCTCGGCGGGGTGTGTGTGAGCGGTGTGCGCGCGCTCCCGCCGGTGGGCCGCCTCCTCAGCCGCCGCCGCCGCCGCCCCCGGATCCGCGCACGCGCCCCCCGCCCCGGCCCGAGGCCTCGGCCCGCGCCCCCTGTTTCCCGCCCCGGCCCCGCGGGCCCCGGCTCGGCCGCGCAGCATGCAGCAGCAGCACCCGCGGCGGCGGCGACGGTGGCGGCTCTGAGGTGAGGCGGCGGGGGCGCGGGCCGGGGCGGCGAGCCGGGGGGCGCGGGGCGCGCGGGCGGCCGGTGACCGGCGGCCCCACGCGGGTCCCGGGCGCGGCGAGGGGCGCGGCGCCTTTGTCCCGCGCGGCCCTGCGCGTCCCGCGCTGCAGCGGCCCTTTTGTGTGCAGATGGTGGACGCGGGCGGCTGCCCGGCCGGGGAGGGCTGGAGGAGGATGGAGGCCGCGCCCGACGGCGCCGTGGACATCGTGCCGCTGGACCGCTACGACCCGGCGCGGGCCAAGATCGCCGCCAACCTGCAGTGGATCTGCGCCAAGGCCTACGGCCGAGGTGGGCCGGGCGCGGGGGAGGGGCCGTGCCGGCCTTTGTGCGGTGTCCCCGCGCGCGGGGTTGGGGGCGCCGGTCCCGCAGGTGCGGCGAGGGTCGGCGCGCCCCTGCGCCCCGCGGGCCGAACGCGGTCCTGTGCGGGCGGGAGTCCCGGGCCGAAACCCTTGTGACCCCTGCCCTTCTCCAGTGTGTCCGAATCCCAGGTGTGGGATTCCCTAACGAGCATTCGTTTCGGATGGATCGGGCTTCATCCGAGTTGCTCCCTTCGGTTAATTCCAGTTTTGAAGAACTGGGTAACCTTGTTACTGGTTAGGCCTTAAATATGCTTAGTGGATTTAAGACGCTCCTATTCTTCCAGCTCTCGCGGTTTTACAGGCCCGGGTGATTCTCCTGATTATTGCTTGGCTCGGAAGGCTTTCTTTGATTAATTTCAGGTGCAAAATCGAGAGGGAGTTCTATGTCATCTTTCTTTTCATTTGAAGCATTTTTTTGAAAATTGCCTTTGTTCTGGGGAAAACGGTTCTTGTTTGTGGAGTGAGACAGAATCGGAGAGAGACTCTTTTCAAAAAAAAGAGTCTGGTTGACCGGTTTTGAAAACTTGCTGAACAGGGCGGTTCCTGGTGACAGGATCTCACCGGTTGGAGTGGCCTGTGCTGTGGATGGAGTCGGTCAGGAGCACAGACACGCCCTGCAAGTCCTGGGGATTAAAGGCAGGGCCTTGTTTTAAGTTGGTTTATAGCTACGGAGGGAGCTTCTCTTCCCCCAACCCCCACCCCTTATTTTGTGGTTTTCAGCTTTGCAGTTCTTTTTTATGCTTCCACCCAGCTTTATTCAGTTTCTGTATAGTACTATGGGGAAACAGTGATTTTGAGGAAAATATGGAATTGGTAAAAAGTACGTATGAAGTTTTGGGGACTTCCCTGGCAGTCCAGTGGTTAAGACTCTGTACTTCCAATGTAGGCAGCGTGAGTTCAATTCCTGATTGGGAAACTAAGATCCTGAATGTTTTGGAGCAGCCGGGGGGAGGGGGGGGGGGGCCTGTATGAAGTTTTAGAATATGGGGTAAGGAATGAGTCATCCTAGAGCGGCTACTCAGGTGTCCAGTTTAAGGAAGAGGACGTGGCTGTTGAACTCTGCAGGGTGATGGGTCCCCAGTCTGTGGCCTGCCTTTATGCCTGCCTCACGTCTCGCGTTGACTGTTGGTTTGCTTTTCCTTACGTGTACCACGTATTTTTACACCACTGAACTCTTCTGGTTTAGTTCTACGTGTTTCTGCGCCTGTCACAGCGACCGCTTCATCCTCATCAGGTTCTTGGATTCCTCCTCGCGTCCTCCCGCGTCCCCCTCCTCGCGTCCTCCTCGCATCCTCCTCGCATCCTCCTGCGTCCCCCTCCTCGCTTTTCCAGTGCTGTGTAGTATTTCACAGGAAGCCTGTTCACCGTTGCCGGGCGCTGGCTGGCTGGCTTCCAGTTCTCCTGCGCTTCGGCACAGCGCGTTCTCCGGCGTGGCTCTTGGGGCGCATGTGCAGCGTCACTCCTGTGTGTATTTTTAAGACTTTTGCATATGGAGTGGGACTGAATGCTGTACAGACACGAATGCTTCTAAAAAGCCCTCTCGTTGTTTGCTCTCCAATTTCTTAAGCTTAGTGAATGCATTTTTATCCTGTTGCATTTAGCTTTGGCATCCAGCGTGGGATTTGTCAGCTCTCTGGCAGTAAATATGCATCTCTCTCACTGTCGGGATTGGATTAGTTTGGTTTTATTTCCAGGACCAAATCACCCTTTATTACTTGTTGGCGCTTCAGGTAATTAATTCGAGAGCTGATATGAAAACTGGCTGTAAAATTTTGAGATGACTGGGTATTTATAGAGCAGAGCGTGAGCAGGGGCTGAAGGAGACTGGAGGCCATCTGAGGTTCTGAGGCTGGGCTGCGTGTTGCCCGTCCACTGCCTTGGTGCGTTCAAACACTAGATTTCGGGAGGTGTGCTTTCCATTCATTTTTGCAGAATGAGGATGCTTTTCCGGTCTGTACCGTGGCATGGGGGGTCACGGCCTGGTGGGAGGTTCCCCGTGACTCAGCGTGGGGTCTTGTCTTTCAGGAGATGGTGTGAGGCGGGGATTTTGGTAGAGGACCGTGTAGGTCTTTCCCCCCAAACTCTCTTCTTCGTCCAAAGGCCTGTTCTTTGTTTAATCTTCTGGATGCCTCCATGCTCCTCTCTAGCTTGATTTTCAGTTAATTAGAAGTGATGGTTTCAGTCTGCATGTTTTACTTGTCAGTCAGCTTTTGAGGGGGATGATGGTGAAAGTGACTTACATCTTTGCTTGTTACACAATTGTTCATTGAGTAGCTACACTGTTTGCATAGGAACGGAAAGCATGTGAACTCTCCAGGGCCACGTGCTCTGAGGCCGCCTTGTTGCGTGCACACCTTTTGGGACTCACGTCTCCCCCGGGCCCACCGTCTGCCGTTTGTAGTAAGTGGGGAGGCTCAGGCGAGCTCACCCTTGGCCGGGCCTGGAGGTGGCATATGGTTGTGCAGAAAGGCTTTCTCCGATTTTCCTCATCTGTGCCGCAGCCAAGAACTGTGGGCCAGCTTGTGCTTTTGTTTTTAGATTCTTCTCTTTTTTCTAGGTGTAGCTCTTGTTTTATTGACAGTGTCTTATTGATTTTTTCAGAAATAACATATTGGACATGTTGAAAGTTACTCACTTAGAAGAGTCATTAGAGTAGAACCTGCTCAGCTGGAATGTTTGTGATGTCCTTTTGGGTGAAAGTCTTAGTTGGTCAAGTTTAAAGGGGTGATTTGAAGTTGATTTTACAGTACAGGGTGCTGGACTGGAGCTACTGCATTCCTGGCTTTTGATTTCAGTCCGTGACCTTAGGAACCTTAAAGGTATTCAGGCCTGAGTCTCAGGGACAGTGGGGGAGTAACAGCTTCTGTTACCTCCCGAGGACAGTGTTGAGAAAGTAACCCACGGAAAGCACTGGAAGGCACTCTGCTCTTTGCAGATGTGCTGCTGTGTGACTGAGGAGCCCTGGAAACCAAGTTGCAGCTCGCCATGAGCTGGGCTGCCCGGACCTAGAGGCCACCAGGGTCCGCCTTCCCTTTCTGTTGGCAGCCAGGGGATCGGAGGGGCCGCCAGGCTCTCCAGAGCCCACTGCTGGCGAGGGGCTGGCACTCTGTTCTCTCAGCAGTCTCCTCGTTAACTGACTAGGAAACGACGCTGTGGGGTGGGAGAACAGGGCAGCCTCGAGTGGGGTCTTGGGGAGCAGGCCTTGGGTCGAGCCCAAGGCCAGCTCGGCGCCTGATGTTAGGAGCCGAAGCCCCTCCCTGTGTGCTCCGGGGGGGCCACCACTTTCCTTTGTTGTCCGACATCTGGCTGAGAGGGAGCACGTGGTCAGCACTCCTCCAGGCCCCAGAGCTGGGGATGAAGTGGCCGCTGCGTCCGTCCCGGGACCGGCTTGGACGCGGCCGCTCGAGTCACCCGGGAGGCCTCGTTCGTGAGCGTGTTGGCAGGTTTATTGTTGTTGTTGACGAGTTCTTTTGATATGATTTGTTCAGGTGATTGGTTTTTGAGTGTTTCAGGAATATGTTTTAAACGTATTTAGAAAATCAGAGTGTAACTGCTCGAAGCGTTATTCATTCCTGCTGCTGTACGCGCACGCACGTCCCTTCCCTCGAGGCCCCTCCCTAGGTTTTGTGTTTTCAGTCTTTTTTTTAGCATGGGATTTGGATGCTGCTGAGATGGAGGTGGCAGGGCAGCCTGGCTGCGTCTACTCAGTGGGTGCTGAGTACTAGGGGGTCAGGGCGCTGGCTGACAGTGTGGCCTGGCCTCCCCTCTGCCTGGGTGTGCTGAGAACTGCCCACGTCTGAGCGCAGGGTAGCTGTGGTTGTCCCGTTCAGTGCTGTGTCTGCAGGACAGAGGCTGTGCTCACGGATTTATCAGGTTGCTTAGAGTTGGAAACGCCTTTGAAACAGGTGAGATAGGAAGACTTCTGTCCTGGTGGCTGTACGTGGCTGAATTTTTATTTCTAAAAATAGAACCGTTTGTACATGTTCTCTTTTCTATCCTGATGCCACAAATTAAACACTAACCAAAGAATGTAAATCTGTCTTTAAGTTCAAACTGTCCTGACCCTTTGAATCAAAAGCGTTGGCCACCGTTGTGCTTTACGCTGTTAAGTTGGTGTAAGTGTTCTTACCAAGAGCCCTGCGTATTTCCTTTGTATTCCGCGTATCCTCCTGATCGCTCACAGGCGTCCAAGCTGGTTTCTGGTGGCCGTATCACCATTTTACGCACCAGTCTCCTTTTCACTTCCTACACTGAGGAATTTAGACGGCTGTCATTTTTCACCTAACGTGAAGGTGACAGGGATGGAGCCAGGGTCATGTTCATTTAACCAGTAACAATCTCATAGCTATCGCGGGCAGGGTTGCGTTTTGCACTGTAGGGAGTACAAGGGGAGGAGTTATGTGATGTTCTTTCCTTATTTGCTGAAAATTCGCATGAACTGTTGACGTATACAAAGGAAAATGAAGTAATGCATGATGAAAAACGGCAGCATGTCCTTAGTACAGGACCTGTCTCAAGGCGAAAGATGGAATTGTCAGGCATTTCCATGGGACCCGAGTGCCTGGGCTGCAGGGCGCCGTGGTCCCTGTGGGGGCTGCTTGGAGTGGGGGTGCTTCGTGGGGAGGTGGCCTTTGAAGGATGGCAGATATTTGGGTAGTCCCCCCACCCAGGTAGTAGAGGGGAGGGCATCTGGCAGGTTCTATGCAGAGGAGGAAGTGTTCGAAGGTCTGAGTCGATTAACCTTATTGTGACAGAGGATTTGTGGACCGAAATAGTAGGTGATTAGCGTGGAAAATAGTGTGGGCCAGACTGTTCGCGGGGTTCCCAGCTGGCTAGGGATTTCTTTCCCCATGGGTGCCAGGGAAGATCTTTGCGTAGGGGTGACGGGTTGAGAGCTAGCCTGGCAAGATTCTTCTGACAGGTTGGAGCGGGTAGGGGCTGTATCAGTGCAACGTCCAGGAGCCCTGCTTAGGCCGTTCAGGCTGCTATGACAAGACATAGACTGGGTGGCTTAAGAACAGCAATTTTTTTCTTACGATTCGGGAGTGTGGACGGTCAAGATCAAGGTGCTGGCTGGGTCTCTGGTGAGAACCTGCTTCCTGGTTCGTAGATGCTATCTTCTCGCTGTGCCCTCGTGGCAGAGGGGTGAGGGAGCCTCGCTGGATGGGCTCACACCCCACTTATGGGGCTCCACCCTCATGACTTAATTGCCTCCCCAAAGCCCATCTCCTAACACCTTCGCCTTGGGGTGGTCAGGTTTTGTTACGTGAGTTTTGGGGGACACATAACGTGGAGCCCATAGCAGAGCTGATGTCGCTTTGACTTGAAGTACCAAGGCGTTGGCCAGTTTGTCTGCAGTGGGAATTAGGTAGGTTGAGTCAACAGATGCTGAGAGGGCGGAGTCCCCGAGACTGGCTGGCTGATGAGGTGGGGCAGGGTCAGCTGGGCAGCCGCCGGAGCCTGCAGGACCCTTTAGGAGTATTTATAGTTTTCACTGCCTAGAACCTCCCTGCCTTCCTGGCTTTGTTGTCACAGAGAGAGATGATCTTTGAGTTTATTTCTATTTCTGACTTCTCTGCTGTGCCCTCACCTTACCCTCTCTGTGAGACTTCATGCTAACTAGTTCACTTAAGCACCCCTCAGTCACTGTGCTCCAGGTGCTTCAGACTCAGGCAGAATTAAACTTGCATCAGTTCGGCTGAGCCTTGTGTTGTGACGTGTGGGTCCTTGGTGTGCTTCTCAGGGCTCACAGAGGGCCAGCCATGGGCCTTGCCCACACAGACCTGTGATGTGAGACCAGGAGACTGTAGTGCCTAAGAGGAGCCGGTGCGGAAGGGAGGGCAAGCTGGAAGGGAGGGCGAGCAGCTCCCCTGGGGGAATCTGGAATATTCCATTCAAGAAAGTGAAGCTGAGTGTGTGGCTCAGGTGGGTGAGAACCAGGCCGGTGGGGCGGGGGCAATGCCACCTCCCCCAGGCTAAGGGAAAGGAATGTGAGTTTAGCGCCTGTAAGATAAACGTGGATTGGAGAGACCGCCTAGGGCCAGATCTTGGAATGCCTGAAATAGCTGATAGCTGTTTTTGTATATGAGTTGGGAAGCCATTGAAGGCTTTCTTAGGAGGGAAGAGATGTACATTAAACCTTGGTTTTTTAGAGAAATCTCTGTGGAGTGGATTCCTGTTGAGTATACAGTGAAGAATCTTATCTTGGACCTTTGAGAAAACCAATTTCACATCCAGTAAAATGCACCCATTTGTGAGAGTATATAGTCCGATGAGTTGAATGAATGTCTTCACTGCATGCTCAGGGCCACAGGCAGGGTGAGCCATGCTCATCACCCCAGGGCTGCCTTGAGCCCCTGCAGTCAGTTCTTGCCCAGAGCGCCCCTGATCTAGGGGCATCAGGTGTTCTTGGTCTGCCTTCCTTATTCTTCATAATGCTCTAGAGATGCGTCCACGCATAAAGACCTTTTTGGCTTAGTGCTGGGGGTGGTCTTCATTGTTTGGCTCCCCGCATTTTGCGTATTCATTCACTTGTTGACGGACAGACACTTGGATTGCTGCTGGTTCTATCCGCCACGGACAGAGCTGCTGTGAAACGTGCACGAGTGTCCGAGTGTGTGTGGGCGTGTGTCTCCGTCTCTCCTGGTCAGTGCCTGGGCGTGGAGCTCCCAGGTCGTGTGAGCGTGTGTGACCACTCGGTTGTTTTCCGCAGCGGCCGTGTCATCTTGTATTTCCACCAGCACAGCGCGGGGTGAGGCTGCGGTTGCTCGGCAGCCTTGCCAGCACCTGGCACTGCCAGTCTTTCTGTGGAGGCTGTCCTGGTGGGGGGGCTGTGACGCCTCACCGCGGTTTCGGTGTGCATTTCCCTGCTGACTAATGATGAGTCTTCTTTTGTTTTAAGTGTGCTTATGGGCCAGTTGAATCTTTTTTCTGTGGAGATGCCTTTTCTGATCTTTGGCGAATTTTTCTTAAAAATGAAAGTTTTATCTTGAGAAAATTATATACTAACATGTAGCTGTAAGAGATCATACAGAGAGGTCCTGGTCGCCCTTTACCAGATTTCCCCAGTAGTAACTTCTTGCAAAACCATAATATAATGTCACAACTGGGATAGTGAGGTTGTATAATTAGATGCTGAGCATTCTGTTCCCACAAGGACCTCTTCTGTTACTCTTGCCCTATTACAGTCATATCTGCCTCCCTTCCTCACTGCTTGCTTGAGATTTATTTTGCCCTATTTTTTTTTCTGCTGGTTTCTTGAGGTAAGGACTCAGACTGTTGATTTGAGATCTGTCCACTTTTCTAGCGTAAGCATTTAGTGCTATGAATTTTCCACACGGCACTGCCTTGGCTGCATCCCACATATGTTGATATGTTATATTTTCATTCAGTTCTGTGTATTTCTCTTTATTTCTTTTGATACTGCCTATTTGATTCATGAATTATTTAGAAGTGTGATTTCCAGTTGTTGAAATTTCCAGTTGTTGAAATTGTTACTATTTCTAGTCCGAATCCGTGTGGTAAGATAGCATACTCTGTGATTGCCATTCTTTTAAACTTGTTAAGGTTTGTTTTATGGCCCAGGCTAAAGAATTGATGCTTTTGAACTGTGGTGTTGGAGAAGACTCTTGTGAGTCCCTTGGACTGCAAGGAGATCCAACCAGTCAATCCTAAAGGAAGTCAGTCCTAAATATTCTCTGGAAGGACTGATGCTGAAGCTCCAATACTTTGGCCACCTGATGCATAGAACTGACTCATTGGAAAAGACCCTGATCTTGGGAAAGATTGAAGGTGGGAGGAGAAGGGCCAACAGAGGATGAGATGGTTGGATGACATCACCGACTCGATGGACATGAGTTTGAGGAAGCTCCGGGAGTTGCTGATGGACAGGGAAGCGTGGTGTGCTGCAGTCCACGGGGTCACAAAGAGTCAGACCCGACTGAGCAACTGAACTGAACTGAAGGTCTGTTTTGGTGAGTGTTCTGTGAGCATCTGAAGGAGAGTGTTTTCTCTTGTGGGTGGCGTGTTCTTCGCGGGTCAGTTAGATTCTGCCTGTGGTTTGTGTTGCTCAGATCTCTTTCCGTGCTGATTTTATGTCTAGTGGTTCTGTCAGTTCAGGCGGGGATGTTGAAGGAAGTCCCTAACTGTGGCTGACGGCTCTGTCATGTTTTTTAATACCAGCTCTTAGGCTCTGTAGCCTGGTGGATCCACGTTTAGGGTTGTAAAGTCTTCTTGGTGGGTTGACCCTTTATTGTTACGTGATGTCCCACTTTACATAACAGGCTCAGGGGTCTCCCCTGGTGACTCAGTCGTTATTCAAGAATCTGCCTACAATGCAGGAGGCCTGAACTCAGTCCCTGGGTCAGCAAGATCCCCTGGAGAAGGAAATGGCAGCCCATTCCAGTATTCTTGCCTGGAGAATCCCATGGACAGAGGAGCCTGGTGGACTGCAGACCAGAGGGTCACAAAGAGTTAGACACGACTGAAGCAACTTGGCATACATAATGTTCCACTTTATTTCTAGTAATTTTCTTCCTATTTAGTACTTTATCAAATGTTAATATAGCTCTTCCTGCTTTGTTTTTTTAAACAATATTTGCCTGTATAGACTTTTCTGTCCCTTTACTTTCAACCTACTTATATTGTTGAATTCGAAGTAATTTTCTTGTAAATGACCTATAATTGTATCTATTTTTTAATCCACTCTGCCAATCTCTGTCTTTCAATGTACTTAGAATATTCACTTTTAGTGTAATTGTTGCTATCTTAAGTCTGAGATCTTATTTATTTGTTTTCTGTTGTTCCTGGTTTTGTTTGTGTGTTGGTTTTGTTTTTTGGACCTTGTTACGGGTTACTTGACTATTTTTTGGGATTCCATCTTGATATATTCCGTCTTGTCATTTTGGGGTGTATCTGTGTAGCTATCTCAGTGGTTTCTTTGGGTATTACAGTATGCATATGTGACTTCCAACAGTTGACAGGTATTATTTTACCATTTTGAACGAGGTGTGGAAACCTTTTTTCCATTTCGGTTCCTTTGCTCTCCCCACTTTTAAAAGTATTTAAAAGTCGTCATCGTCTCGAGTCCCTAAAGGTGGGGACTTTGTCTCACCGGGTGTGATTTAGGAAACTCACAGGGAGAAGGGTAGTCTACTTCCTCATGCATATTACCTGCTTCTTCCTGGTTCTCCAGGGTTCATTTTTTTTTTTTTTTAATCATGTTCTTTCTATTTGGAGGATTTTCTTTAGCCAATCTTTCAAGGTTTGCTAGAGATTCCTCCCCCCTTTCCCCCCCCCACCCCCAATTTTCTTTTGCCCGAGAGCGTCTCTAGTTCTTCAGTTCCTTGGGGATGGCCTTGCCAGATCTGGACGTTCTTTTCCTCAAGCACGTGTATGCTGTGCCACTTCCTGCGCCTCCTTGGCTCAGAGGGGAAACACACTGCTCACTGAGTTGTATTCTCTTTCTTTCCAGCTGCTCCAAAATACTTTTTCTTGCGTTTTCATAAGTTTGGTTGTGCAGTGTCTTGGCGTGGAGTTCTTGGGGTTTATTCTGTTTGGAGTCCCTTCAGTTCTCGAATCTGAGTGGATGTCTTTTGCCGTATTTGGTTGGCGTGGATTTCTTGGGGTTTATTCTGTTTGGAGTTCCTTCAGTTCTCGAATCTGAGTGGATGTCTTTTGCCGTATTTGGTTGGCGTGGATTTCTTTGGGTTTATTCTGTTTGGAGTTCCTTCAGTTCTCGAATCTGAGTGGATGTCTTTTGCCGTAGTCCCTTCAGTTCTCGAATCTGAGTGGATGTCTTTTGCCGTGTTTGGTTGGCGTGGATTTCTTGGGGTTTATTCTGTTTGGAGTCCCTTCAGTTCTCGAATCTGAGTGGACGTCTTTTGCCGTGTTTGGGAAGTGTCCACTGTTGTCTCCTTACCTTCTGTTTGAGCCCTGCTCACGTTCGTTGCAGAGACTCCAGCAATACAAATGCTGGGTCTCTTGTTATCCTTCTCAGGTCCCTGACACTCAACTCATTTTGTTTTTTGAGTGTATTTTCTCTGTGATTCCATGCTCTGTTATCACCACTTAAACTATTGAGGCTGTTTGTGCTGTGCTTAGTCGCCCAGTCGTGTCTGACTCCGCAACCTCATGGACTTTGCCCACCAGGCTCCTCTGACCATGGGATTCTCCAGGCAAGAGTACTGGAGTGGGTTGCTGTGCCCTCCTCCAGGGGGTCTTCCCGACCCAGAGATCTAACCCAGGTCTCCCGCATTGCAGGCAGATTCTTTAACATCTGAGCCACCAGGGGAGCCCGGAGACTATTTAGTAAGTTCTAAAATGTTACTCTATTTTTCAGTTCATTATCTGATTCTTTTTATAACTCCTATGTTGAATTTTTTTCAATTTTCATTTGTTTCGGGAGAACTTGTGATTGCTTGTAGTCTTTTTTCCGATGGTTGTTGTAAAGTCCTTGGTCAGATAACTCCAACATCAGACTCATCTTGGTGTTGGTGTCAGTTGATTCTCTTTTTCTCATTAAAGATTTTCTTGGTTCTGGGTGTGATAGGCGATCTTTGATTGTTTCCTGGTCATTTTGGCTGTTACGTTAGGTGACTCTAGGTGTTACTGAGGTTTTTTTTTTATCATAGTAGGCAGTCTCCCCGCGTAGGCTCCGCACGCAGGTCCCGGGCCACCGTGTGGACTGCGGTTCCAGCGGCAGTGCACTGCTCAGGGCCTTTGCGGTGCCGTTTCGTGGTGTGTCTGGGGTTCCACTGCCCCTGCTGGTGCTGCTTTCGGAGGCGGAGGGTGGCCCCTGGGGCCGACTGCCCGGTGCCTCTGGGCGAGGCGGGATTCTCTTCCCCCAGGATGAGGAGTGTCCAGGCTGGACTCCCTCCGCTGGACTCCCCTTGTGCAGGCTGATGAGGGGGTGTCTCCGGCCTGGTGGGGAAGGAGAGGCGCTTCCAGGTTGGGTTCCTGGTGGAGGTGGGTGTTCAGGCTGCTTCCTGCCCCTTGCTGGTTCTGCCGGGATGGCCCGGGCCAGTGGGTCGGACTCCCCTCACCTCCCCTGTGCAACAGGAATGAGCCTGCTTACCTTACCTTCTGTTTCCAGGCTGGGGGTCAGGAAGTACCAGGCCTGGGTCACCTTTGCTGGGTGGGAGGTGGGAAGACACCCTGTTGCTGTGCTCTTCCCGTCTGGGGTCGTCTTCCACCTTCCCAGTTCTCTGTGGGTTCTCCTGTGAGATACGCCAGGGTTTGTGGTTGTGCCCAGTGGAGAGGAGCAGGGAGAGACTGGTCCATGCCATCTTGTCCTGACCAGAGGGCCCCTTCTGGCGCTTTACAAGATCCTCCTCTGTCTTTGGGTTTTACCCGTGTTACAGGGAGGTTCTTTGGTCTGTCGATTTCTTTCTTCTTCTTTTAACCCCTGCTGGGGAGCATGGATTCACAGTGTTGGGACTTCCTGCCGGCTCTGCTGGACCCTGTCTCTCCCTTTGCTTCCGCTCCCATCTTGCCTGGCGCTGGCAGTGCCTGTCTTTCCCCTTGTCCGCTGTGTTTTCTCTCCCCTGTGTGCAGTGTGCTGTCAGCACCAGTGTGTCCGTGAAGTCACTGTATATTTCTGTTCTGGAATTTCTTCTTGGTTCTTTTTCTAATCTGCCAAGTTCTTTTCTCTCTCTCTCTCTCTCTCTTTAAGAATAATTTCCACTTTTCTGCCAGAATTCTTAATTTTATCCTGTTTCCTTTCATTAAGTGTAGCCATCGAAGGTCTGGCTGATACCTCCAGTTAGGGGTCCCCTGGGCCCGTTACTTCTCTGGCTTCCAGCAGTTTGATTAGGAAGTGTGTGGGCCTGGTTTTCTTCGAGTTGGTTCTGTTTGGGTTTGCTGGGGTTCTGGGCACCATTCATTCTCATATTTTTCCTGCCCCAGGCTCCCCTCAGTGGGAGCAGTCACGGGGCCTCTGCTTTTCATTCCATCGTCCCTCTGTCTGCAGATGGATTATTTCTGTTGATCTGTCTTCAGGTTCACTGATTGTTTTCTCTGTTTTGTTTGTATTTTTAAAATTTCAGTTAATTTTTAATTTTTTTTATACAATTTTTAAAGGTTACTTCCCATTTATAGTTATTACAAAACACTGCCACCTTCCCAGGGCTGTGCAGGCTGCCCTGGAGCCGCTTTGTTCCCAGTGTTTCTGTTTGTAGCCCCGCTCCCCCGCCTTCATGCTGCCCACTGCCCCTCCGCCCCCGCTGGTAACCACTGGTTTCTTCTCCATATCTGTGCGTTTGCATTTGCTTTGTTCATCTTTTTGAATCTGTCATTGAACTTCCTGTTGATAACTAGATTCTGCAGTTCTGAAGGTTTTTTGGTTTTTTTTTAAGCTTTTAAAAATTTATTTGTGTATTTATTCATGGCTGTGCTGGGTCTCTTGCTGTGCTCGGGTTTTGTCTCGTTGCGGCAGTGGGGGCTCCTCTTGGTTGCGGGGTGTGGGCTCTGGAGCACGTGGGCTCGTGCAGTTGTGACACACGGGTGTAGCTGCCCCACAGCCTGTGCTGTCTTCCCGGGCCCGGGATCCAGCTCTCGTCCCCTGCATTGGCAGGTGGATTCTTCACCACAGGACCACCAGGGAAATCCTGAAGGTGTTTTTTTTAAATAAGTTTTATTTCTCTGTTAATACCTTCTGTTCTTTCCATCTGTTTCAGGAGGGCTTCATGGAGCCTTGTATAATAGGTGCTGTGAAGTCTCTGCTGATTCTCTCATCTGGGTCGTCTCAGAGTTGGTGTGTGTTGACCGTCTTCCCCCCTGAGAATCGATCGCATTTTCCTGTCTGTATATGTTGAGTAAATAATGGATTGGGTCCTGGACATTTTGAACAGCATGAGGCTGTTTTCTGGGTCCCGCTAAAATCCCCTGGAGGATGTTGGTGTATCTGGTGGTTTGTTTAGCAGCCGGGTCGCAGTAAACCGCACTGGGCTCCAGAACAGACGCCTATTTGCCGTTCGTAGGCCGTGGGTTCCGAGGTCAGTTCGGTTCTTCGGGTCTGTCCTGCTCGCACTTGGCGCAGGAGGGGCTCACCTGTGAACGAGGGTCCCCTTTGAGGCTCCCTCCTGTCCTGGGTTCTGCACTCGTTCTGGCGTCCCCTCGGCCGGCAGGCCAGGGCCCCGCTCCTGAGCTGCCCGCGCCTGCACGTGGGGAGCTGGTTCTGTCCCTGGGCCTTGCCTGGTGGAGTGGGGACGGGCACTGGGAGCTGCCCCACTTTCTTTCTCTTCCAACTGGCATCTCCAGCGAAGGGTGGGGTGCACAGGGGTCCAGAATTAGCACCTCTGAGTGCTTGTTTCCACGACCAGCGTGAAGGAGTGAGTGAGCTCTCGAGGGAGACTGTCAGCCACCTGCAGAACCTCTGATGCAGCAGTTCTCGGCGGAACAGACGCTGGTGCTGGCAGGGCCTTCCAGTCTGCTTGGTCTGGGGTGGGCTGGGCAGCATGGTGTGTTTAGGGCTCTCTGTCCTGCCGTGTCATGGAGGCCCGTAGCCTGCGTTTTCCTTTGCCTGGGGGAGGGCGCCTCCTGGGGGCCTCTGCCCCTGCGTGCTCCAGGTCTCCACCATCCTGTCCCAGGCTAGCGAGGAGGCCTCAGTTGGCAGGATGGGGCAGAGCGTGGCACACAGCAACAGGAAGACATTTCCTTGACTGTCTTTTTAGCCTGATTGATATTAAGATTGATAACCAATACTTGTGTGAATTTTGTGGAGCTCCAGCCTCTGCTCTCAGCGCCGTGACTTACTCGCGGGTTGTGATTTAATCCTCACCCGACCGTGGGAGATTGGCCTTCATAGCGTCCGGGATTTGCCCTTGAGGCAAGGCTGACCGGCCGTGAGAGGTGCGCCCGGCCAAGGCCAGGCCGCCACGCTCGGGCCCTGCTCTCGGCCCACACACGGTCCTGCTTGCACGAGACCTCGAGCTCTGATCTTCTGAGTTGAGCTGTGGCCCCGTGTTAACTACAGGCTTGTCCAAATTCTCTTCTCTGTGGCCTTTCCCATGGCCGCTCCAGAGTCCTGAGCCTGGATCGCTGTGGTGTGGCAGACCCACGTCTGCCCTGGCTCCCGACACTCCTGGTGAATCAAGGGCAAGGTCTCTGCAGACCTTGCCTTGCAGACAGCCGTCCCCACACCCACGTCCCCAACTCGACATCCTCTGGCTACCATCCCACCAGCAGCTCCAGGAGGCGGGAAGCGACTGTGGGCGGCCGGTGCGGCTGCATTTGGGGGTAACACCCACACGCGGGGGTCTCCTGTCGCTGCAGATGACATCCCCGAGGACCTCAGGGACCCCTTCTACATCGACCAGTACGAGCAGGAGCACATCAAGCCTCCGGTCATCAAGCTCCTGCTGTCCAGCGAGCTGTACTGCCGCGTGTGCAGCCTCATCCTCAAAGGGGACCAGGTGGCCTCCCTGCAGGGACACCAGTCTGTCATCCAGGCCCTGTCCCGGAAAGGGATTTACGTGATGGAGAGCGACGACACCCCTGTGACGGAGCCCGACCTCAGCCACGCGCCCATCAAGATGGTGAGTGGCCTGGGCGGTGGGGGGCAGCTGGGGGGCGGCCGCTGTGTCCCTGCAGCACAGCGGAGTTGCCCCGAAAGTTTGGGCCTGAGACCGCCTTCTCTTGGTGGGATGTGGCTGGGCTGGAACAGGGTGGGGGCGGCTTCCCCCAGTGTGTCCCCAGGGCAGTGCTGCCCCACCCTGGCTGTGGTAAACCGAGTTGCATTCAGAGGTGGCGACATGGAGTTGTGGAGCCCGCTCTGAGATTGTTTCACGTCTAACTTCTAAGAATTTTCGTGCCAAAATAGACGCGCCTCTCCCCCCGAGTGTCCCCCTCCCCATCCTTCTCTGCAGCCGCTCACCAGCCTGGCGTTTCTGGGCCAGGCTGCTCCAGGTCGAAGCCACCTCCTGGTGTCTCCCACGTGGCTTTAGCTTAGCCTGTTCTTGGGTGTTTTGCATCCTCTGGTTTTTGGCCTGGCTGGGTGTGTTTCAGGTTGGGAGGATGTTACGGGTTCCGGGAAAAAAGGGCTTCAAGGTGTGAGTTCAGCATGCAGACCCCGGACTGCCTGGGACCAGTGGTGGTCACGTGGCCTCGGGCCTGTCTCATGTCTTCTCCCACGGCTGAGCTCTCACGGGGTCCTCGGAGAGGAGGACGGGGGGCCAAGCTGACCTGACCCCGAGGAGGGCTCCTGTGTGGGTGTAGGGAGGGTCTCTGCCTGACCCTGGGCTGTGGGGCAGGGGAGGGTGACCGACTGCTGCTTCTGCCCACAGAGCGCCCACATGGCGATGGTGGACGCCCTCATGATGGCCTACACCGTGGAGATGATCAGCATCGAGAAGGTGGTGGCCAGCGTCAAGCGCTTCTCCACCTTCAGCGCCTCCAAAGAGCTCCCATATGACCTTGAGGATGCCATGGTCTTCTGGGTCAACAAGGTGAGCACGGGGGCCCTGCCGGAGGTGGGCGAGCGGCCTGAAGCTCCAGGGGTGCCCCGTGGGTGTGGGTCCTTTCTCCCCGAGAGCATCACTTTCCTGTGTGTCCTGCTGAGACGCGACCCAGCCGGAGGCCCAGGAGACTGTCCGCTGTGGTTCAGACGGACCGGCCCCTCCTGCATGTGCAGACGGAAGGGCGAGGGGCTGCGGAGTGCCGTGTTGTGTTGGTGGTCCCGCTTCGTAAATTCTTGCTGTTTTTATCTCAGGCACCCAGTGTGCGTTCATGGAGATCTCAGTTTTAGAAGGTGTTTTGATGAAGAGGAAAGCGTATCTTCTTGAATGCTGTTTTCTCCTTTGACATTTAGACGCTCACAGTGTGACCGTCTGTACGATCCATGTGAAGAGTGTTCGTTTTCCGGGCTGTGTGGTGAGGGGATTCCACTGGAGCCTGTGGTTATTAAGCCCCTCCCTGCAGACAGGTACTGCGTGCGGGACACTGCGCTCACAGAGCAGAGGGGCAGAAGCCGGCCCTCATGGGGTGGTGCTCCGTGCCCGGAGCTTGTGCATTCCTCACTGTACAGCTCGCACACGCGTCCTCTGTCGTGTAGGGCTTTATCCAGGGTCAGCCGAGGAGCAGGGCAGAGCCTGGCGGGGCCTGCGTGTCTCGGGGATGACGTTCTGCCAGGATGTCTGCTGAGACAGTCACCCTGCTCTTGGTTCCCCCTCCTCCGCCCCGTGCAGGGCGGGGCCCCGGGGGCGAGGGACGCCGGTAAGGTGGGGGCTCTCGGGCTCACTGTGGACTTCCGGGCGTGGTCGGGATGTGGCGCCCGGCCAGTGCCTGTGAGATTGTCTCACGGCGGCGGCAGCCTGTCTTATGCACCCTCCAGCTTTGTGGGGGTGCAGGTGGGAAGCGCCCTGCGGGAATCTGGAGGCAAAGCGGGGCCTGGCCGGGTGCAGGACGAGGGGCCCAGCGTCTACGCTCTGCATGTCCGTGGTGGCGTCAGTCTTTCCGTTCAGCCATGAGTGGCTGTGTAGAGATATCTCGCGGTGTTAGTTGGCATTTCCCTAACAACTAAAGGTGTTTTTGTGTATTTTGTTAGGTGTCCGTTCGGATAGTTGGCCCAGGTTTAATGAGGTGGTTTGTCTTAATGAGTTTCGAGAGTATTTTATGTATATAAAGATCTAGAGATCCAGTACTTTCTTCGGTGTATCTTCTTGTGTTTTTATTGTTTCAGCATCAGGATGATGGCCAGTGTCAAAAAAATGAGTTGGGACGTATTCCCTCCTTTATTTTGTGAAACAGTTTTTGTACAATTAGTATTATTTTGTCCTGAAGTCTTTAATGGATTCTCTGCTGAAGCCATCTGGGCTTGGAGTTTTCTGTGGGAAGATTTTAATTATGAATTTAACTTTTCAGTGTACATGTAAGGTATTTAGGATTTCTGTTTAATTTCATGTCAGTTTTGGCAACTTGTGACTTCCAGGGAATTTGTTAATTTTATTTAAATTTTGACTCTATCGTCACGTCCTTATTTCCTCGTTGTCCTCTGGTGTATGTGTGGTCTGTAGTGACGTCCCCTCGTTGCCCGCTCTTAGTAATTTCTGTCCTTTTTTCTTCCCTTTGTTGGTCTAGTTTGTCAACTTTATTAACGTTCTAAAAACCTGCTTTTGGTTTTTATTAATTTCTCCAGTTATTTTCTCTGTAACGTCTCTTCTTGCTTTTATTGTTTTTCCACTTATTTTGAGTTTAACTTTCTCTCCTTTCTGGGTAAAGTAGGAGATTAGTTTCCACACCTGTTCACTTTGGTGTGAACGTTTAACGTTAATAGCTGCTCTCTGAGTCATCCTTCAGCTGCACTGTGCGCATGTGTTACGTGCTGTGGTCTTCCTTCCCTTTAAGATACTTCACTTCACTTGTGGATCCGTTTCATCCGTGGGCTGTCTGGAAGATTGTGGCTCAGTCCCCGTGTGTGGTGGGGTGGCTCTGGGTACTTTTCGGGGCGTTGGCTTCTCGTTCCGGCGTGGTCAGCGCGCGCTCTGTGACTGCCGTCCTTCTGGGCTCACTGAGGCCTGTTCTGGGTCCACGTGTGGTCTTGCCGGTGTCGCCCGTGCTCTCCTGTCAGCCCGGCGTGCCGCACGTGTGGGTTCAGGGTGCTGTGGGTGGGGCGCATCTCCGGGGGCCTCACGCCCCGTCAGGCAGCTGCCAGAGGGCGCTGGCGTCTCCAGGCCTGACTGCGTCTGCTCTGCCTGCTGGGCGTGTTGTCCTCGCTCTGTGTGTTTTTGCGTGTTGCTACGTCGTGTGCTGTTAGGATCGTTCTGTTCTCTTGTGTTCGCAAAGTGTCCCTTTATCACAGGTGGCGGCCCTTGCCTCCAGCCTTCTCACGACCAGCACATCTCTCCCCTTCCTCTTATTATTTTTAAAATTTACTTGTTCTCGGTTGCGCTGAGTCTTCACTGCTGCACCTGGGCTTCCCTCCTTGAGGCGAGCGGGGCTGCTCTTGTTGGAGACCACAGGCTTTGGGCCCCTGGGCTTCGGTGGTTGCAGCTCGCGGGCCTACTTGCCCCTCGGCACGTGGAACCTTCCCGGACCCAGGGCTGAGCCCGTGTCCTCTGTGTTGGCAAGCGGATTCTTCACCACTGGACCTCCAGGGATCCCCCCTCCTGTTATGTTTAATCTCTCCTTGTCTTTCTGTTTAAAATGGGTTTCTTACAGATCTCTTCTAGGCAATTGGAGTTTTAGATGAACTGCATTTAACCCGATGCTGGAGATGTCTGGGTTTGCATTTCATTTGCTGCAACATGTTGGTTTTATTGATGTACGTGAAGAAAATCTGATTTTCCATGGATGCATAGTTGAAGAGGAGAGAGTGTTTTCACAATCTTTCCAGATAATCATACACATCACTTTTTGATTCTACCCCAAAACCTGACTAGTTTCTCGAAGGTTAACCGAAATGTGGAATTCGAAACCATTACTAATGAACGTTTTTCTTTAAAGTTGAGATATAATTCCCATGCTGTAGAATTCTCCGTTTTAAGGTGCATCTTTCCGTGGGGTTTTAAGGTCCCACCAGGCTGTGCGGCCGCCACCACCGACTCCAGACACTGCGTCACGCCGGTCGTGTCGGCAGTCGTGCCTGCCGCCCCGTCCCCAGCCCCCGCCAGCCCCTCCTCTGCTTGGTGTCTGTGTGGATTTGCCTGTTGCAAACATTTCATTTAAATGAAGCCTACAGCGTGAGGCCCCTCGTGTCTGACTCTCCATTTGCCACGGCGTTTGCACGGCGCACGCTTGCTGTGGCACTTACAGTACCTGCTTCTTTCTGTAGTCGTGTAATGCCGCGCTGTTCAGCTGTCCCAAGTTTTGTTTAGCCATTCTTCAGCCGACGGACATTTGCGTTTTCCACTTTCTGGCTGTTGTAAGTTCTGCTGTAAACGTTCTTGTATGAATGTGTGTGTGGCTGTGTCTTCGTCTTTCTTTGGCTTGTATCTCGGGGTGGAATTGCCGGGTTGCACAGGGCCCTGTGAAGAACTGGCAGGCTGGCCACAGCAGGCGCACCATTTGCCTTTCCCTGAGCACCTGAGGTTTCTAGCTTCCCATGTCCTTGCTAATACGCACTTCCTGCTTCTTTGTTTCCAGCCGTTCTGGAGGGTGTGAGGTGGTGTCTCACTGTAGTTGAAATTCATTTCTCTGATGAAGGGCGTCCTTATAGTTCAGTTGGTAAAGAATCTGCCTTCAGTGCAGGAGACTCAGGTTCAATCCTGGGTTGGGAAGATCCCTGCAGAAGGGAACGGCTACCCACTCCAGGAGCGACTTTCACTTTCCCTGATGGTGGTGATGGGGACCTCTTTTCATGTGTTTATTGGCCGTTTGTAGGTCTGTTTTGGAGAAATGTCTATACGGATCTTTTACTCATTTTAAAACCTGACTGTCTTGGTATTGTCGCAAGGTTTTTTTTATATAATCTAGGTACTAGCCCAGTGAACCTTGTTTTTTTGAAAACCATTGTGGTACATGACGTTTGAGAGGTCTTGCTCTTTTCTTTTCTACTTATGTTTAATTGAAAGACAATTGCTTTACACTATTGTTTTGGTCTCTGCTGTGCCATCCGTGTGACTCAGCCACAGGTATACATATGTCTCCTCCCTCCCACCTCCCAGCCCGTCCCATCCCTCTAGGTTGTGAGTTCCCCGAGTAGCGCAGTGAACTTTCTGTACTCTTGTCATATTGGAATCTTTCGTACACTTTTCCTGGCCCCGTTACCGTGGTTTTCTGAGGCTGCACCTTGTCACTGGGAAAGCTGTTCTCTGACGTGTATGGATCTTCCCAGTGGCGTCACACCTCATGATACAGCATCAGAAACTACATTTGTTAACACTGCATCAATTCAATCAGAAAATCATTTCCATGTTAGGAAGGTAATTTATGGCATAATCAAATTTCCCCAAATTTTTAATTTCCAGTGTTTAATTGTGAAAAACTTCAGACGTGCAGAGGAGTTGCAAGAACTAGAGGATGTCTGTGGCTTGTGTGGCGCCCCCAGATTTCACAGCCGCTGTTTTTACTGCACTTCCTTTATCACTTATCCATGTGCATGTACGCTCTAGTTTATTTTAGAATATTTCCATATTTACTTTTATCTTTTTGTTTTAAAATCCATTTTTTCCAGCTGTCCCAGTGGTCCAGTAGTTAAGAATCCGCCTTGTAATGCAGAGGGTATGGGTTTGATCCCTAGTTGGGGAACTAAGACCCCACCTGCCGCAGGAGCAGCTAAGCCTGCGAGATGCAACTGCTGAGCCTGTGCACCGTGACTCCGGAAGTCCGTGCGCAGTGACTCCGGAAGTCCGCATGCCACAACTAGAGAATCTGTGTGCCGTAACGGAAGGTCCCACATGACTCAACTAAGACCCCTGATGCAGGCAAATAAATAAATATTAAAAAAAGGTTTTTTTCCCGTCCTTGATTTGATTTGCATGAGTTCACTTATCTGTGTTCTTTTTTAACGATAAGACACTCAGTTCTGTGGCATTTCATCTGATCGTAGCTTTGACCACATGCCCATTAGTCTTGTTTTTTCCTCCATGGTATTATTTTGTAATTTGCAGTTTTGATCTTATCTTTGGGTTAATAGTTCCAGAAAAAGGTATTTTTATTTCCGAGCAGTTGTAGTAAGTGCTTCCGGGCGTCTGACGATGGTTGCTGGTGTGACTTTGGTGTCAGGGAGTGTGCGAGCTCCTGTCGGGTGTCTGGGGCGGGTCTCAGCCAGGCCGCGGCATTGGCGGTGTTTGGTGACGTGGTGCTGCCCGAGCACCGGGGTGAGGCGATGAGGCGGGGAGCAGCGCACAGGCACCAGGGCTGCCGGGCCTTTCCCCCTCCTCCGTGCCATGGATCACGGGGTCAGAGTCGTAGGTCCCGGGGTCTGCGTGTTCCACAGGTGTGTACTGGTCTAGACACTGCCTGCACCTGGGAGTCAGGAGCTCACATGGGCAGGGTGGGGTCTGGGCTGTGAGGGAGGGACGCACACCCAGTGCTGAAAGGCAGCCTCAGTTGCCTCCCTAACGCATTTGATTTCTTCCGCTTTAGGTAAATCTTAAAATGCGAGAGATAACAGAGAAAGAAGTTAAGTTAAAACAGCAGTTATTGGAAAGCCCAGCTCATCAAAAGGTAAAGGGTAAATTTCACTTCTGGGGGACGCTCCGTCGCCGTGGCTCCTGGTCGCAGAGAATCGCGTCCGTGTGGGCTCCCTGCGTGTTCTTCGGTTTCACTTGCCAGGCGGGGAGTGGGTGCCCTGGGGCCCTGCCCTGGTGGCGGGGGCCTGGCAGCACGCTGCCCTTTCTTCCAGGCAGGCGTGGCCTAGTATTGAACTTGAACTTGGGAGGGTGGGGGAGTGGAGGGAGGGCATAAGGGTCACCCGAGGGGAGTCAGCACAGGAGGGGATGTTCCTGGCAGCCAGTAGTCCCCTCGGGGCCCTCGTGGGCCACATGTCCAGTGTGGGCTTTAGGAGGGCGAAGGTCCCATATCCAGTGAAACGACACGCTTCCTCCTGTTTCTCCCTTTTTGGGGATGGGGGTGCCGAGTGTGTGTGTGACTGAATCCACGTTCCTCCGCCTGTGCACACCGTGGCGGCCGAGGCTGTGGTCCCAGGGCTGCAGGTCGAGGGAGCCTCCTTTTACTCCATCCTGGGCCCTGGGATGCTGTCCGTGGGTCTCTCACCCCGGCCACGCTGCCGTGAACCCCCCTCCTCAGACGGGCGCAGACAGCTTGCCGAGGCCCTTTCTGAGCGGGCTTGCGCCTGTCCTCTGAGGGCCCAGCCCGCACGCCTCCAGCTGCCGGCGTCGCGGTGGTGCCCATGGGGTCCCTGGGTCCCTGCCAGTGCAGAGCGTCCCGGGCCGCGTGCACTGGGCACGTCTTGCCTCTCGGAGGCGGAGCACCTCCCGTGTGAACGTGGCGTGTTGCGTGTGTCTCGTCCGTCCTCAACGGACCTGCCTGCTGACTCCTCTCCTGCCTTCCTTCCCTCGCCTCCTGAGCAGTCTCCCTCCAAGTGGTACTGGAAGTTAGTGCCCGTAAGTGGACCCCGCGCGCACCCGGCCGCCATCAGACGGCTGTTCGCCGCCATCACTTGCTTCCATTTCAAACCGCTCCCGCCTGTGTCTCTGTCTGAGTGTCCTCCCTGGTGGTTTGTTGCACTTCCCGCGGGGCAGGGCTGGCCCGCTCTGGGCAGAGTGGACCGTGGTGCGGCCCTCTCAGCTCCAGGGAGGCCTTCTGTAGCTGCCACCGAGAGCGTGGTTTGCCCACTTTCTTAGGTAAACTTAACAGACAGCTTCGTGTTTCTCCTTTGAAGAGGTAGTTTCCTGCTTTATGTGATGAACTTCAGGGTCATTGACAGGATCCATTCCCTTCCTTATAGATTTTAGCAGGAGTGGCCCGTGGCATGCTCTGCCGAGCGGCCCTCGGCTTGCTCTTCCTGGTGGCGAGGTCCACCGGCGAAGGTTCTGGAAATGGACCCAGTTTGTTGCACCGTTTCCCACGACAGATACTTGGCGCTGCAAGTGGTGCCTTAAAATGAAGTTCCGGAGGACGGACCTTTTCGAAGCTCCCTTACTTTTGCCTGTCCCTTTAGTTTAATTGTTTGGATCAAATGGTCCTTAGGATTCGATTATAAAGGAGATATGGTGGATATAAACTGTCAGTGGGATCTGCATGAACAGTGAAAGAGTCTGCTTTGTGGCTGATGGATAATTTCCCTTCTTTGAAATGTAATAATCACAAAGAGGGGGAAGGCCTTTTTTTTTTTGAGTGTTTATATATTTCTTAACTTGTTGAAAAGCAAAGGCCAGAGTCAAACTGTGAAAGCAGGTCCAAGGCGTAGTGAGGACCGTCAGGCATGCAGGTCCCCCGGAAGGAGGGCGTCAGGCGGGACGAGGGCCTCGAGCCTCGGGGTCTCCTTCAGGGTCGTCGGTCCCCTCGGCTGCCTGAGCGCGCAGCCTACTTGTCGGCAGCGGGCTGAGTGTGGGCGGGCCCGGGGCTGGGAGTGGGGCCCCCTCGAGGGGCGGTCGCTGCTCCCGGACCCAGGGGTCAGCGCTTTCCCCAACGCAGACGCACACCATCTGTCCTCAGTGAGAAACCATCCGCTTTCCTGCATGCTGTGCTCTGCCGTGTGCTGTGTGTGTGCGTGTGCGTGTGGAGGCTGGTCGGGCGCATGCCTTGGGCTGCACGCGGGAACCCCTGGGCCTGGCCCCGGGCGGGAGCCTGCACCAGACCGAGAAACAAGTTAAAAGTCCCCGTGGAGACTGGTGGGAGTGGTGTGCATTGCACGGGCCCAGGTGGGGCGTATTCCGTGCACACGTCGCTGCCGGAGGCTTTTCCTTGGGTTGATTGACTCTCCCACGCGGCTCCCAGAAACCCGCCGTGAGCAGCACGGGCTTTGTCCCTTGAGCTGGCACTGTGCTCTTCTACCCTGGGGAGAGCGTGGCTGCAGAAATGCCAGGCTTACCGGCAGGACGTGGTCACCCGGCGGGCGGCCTGCGTGTCCACGCTCCGAGCGAGGCCCAGTTACAGGGCGGCACGTGCAGGCGGGGAGGCTCCGCTCTGAGCACTTGTTTCCTGTCGGTAAAGACAGCGGCACAGAAACCTTGGGAAAGCGCTTATGTTCTTATAGCGCTTCATGTGCCGTCAGATTCCCGGCTGCGTGCGCCTGCCCGAGGGGCCGGTGGACGGTCGGTGGCCTTTGCGCTGGTTCGGGAGTTTCCAGGGCTCCTGTGGACGCTGCCTTCTGTTTTTCATGATGCCGAGCTGCTGCTGGCTCTAAGAAGGGCCAGTCATGTGGGTCTTCCTGGCATAGGGCGCTCATGTAACTTGTTTCTCATCCGTGGACCGTGTGCAGCCCCTGGCAACGTAGGCATGTGTCCTGCCTCCTTCCTCGGGGTGCCTGGCCCTCAGAGGGAGACGGCCCTGGCGTCCTGAGCAGCTCACTGCAGTCGCCCGCTGTGGCCAGGAAGCCCGGTTCCCTGGGTCTGGACGCATGTTCCAGGCAGAGGGCGTTACCCCGACCGGAGGCTTTCCCGCGTGGCTGCCGTTGTTCTGACCGTGGTCCGGCCAGCTGCCGTGGACGCTGGCTGAGCGCCAGCACCGCTCGCAGTGACCAGGCCCCCCCTCACCCGCAGGTGCGCTACCGCCGGGAGCAGCTGTGCGCGCGGCAGCCGCCGCACTTCCCGCTGCTGGAGGACCTGATGCGGGACGGCAGCCACGGGGCGGCGCTCCTGGCCGTGGTGCACTACTACTGCCCGGGGCAGCTGAAGCTGGACGGTGAGTGTGGCCACGCCCCCCAGGGCATCTGCTGGTGTTAGTGACGAAGCGGGCGGGAGCAACTCCAAGGCCTCGGCATCCCCTGGGGCAGCGCGTGGACGCGTAGATATGGCGACGGCGTGCCTGGGCCTGGCCTGCATTCTGCCTGGTGGTGGGGGGCGGGGGGGCGGCGGCTGGGACATACATGGTAGCGCGTTCCCTATCAGTGACCGGACTTAACGTCTCGGGACGGCCAAGAGCCGGTCAGCCCCACTGCAGTCGAGGTAAAGCGTCCCGAATGCGGTTTGGGAAGACGAGTGCGGAAGCCAGCCTATGGACACACCATGAGGGGTGCCCGTAGGCCTGGTGGCGGCGGCATCACCAGGTCGCGTGTCGCTGTGGTGCCCGCGCCAGGTTGTGGGGGAGGTGTGAGTGATGCCCCGCGCAGCGCCGACAGGAACAGGGCTGCTGATGTGGGTTTGCTTTGCATCCTCGTCTCTGACGTGGGGCGGGACGGGGGCATGAGTTCCACAGATGTCCTGACTGCTGGCTGCACAGGGAGTGTCTGCCAGGCTCGTGGCTGGCACAGGGCTGACTGTGGTCCCTCCCCGATCCACAGACATGCTGGGCTTGGTAGTTTGTAAAACACACAGCTGAGTGTGAAAGAGAGGGGGGGGGTCTCAGATTCCAGGAGGGATCCCCATCTTTAGTGAAAACCCCTGGATTGGCACCTGGTTGCCCTGGGCCTGGTAGGCCTCTGTGCTTGTGTGGCCTGGGCCAGCTGCCATGGGAGCCGTGACCAGCGCCCTGGGAGGACTGGAGGGCACCCCCTGCTGGCAGGACAAAGCCAGGAGCCCTGTCGGACGCCCAGGCCTGGGGCTGAGGGGGGTCTTTCAGGGGGAGGTGGGCCACTGGGCTACATCCTGGGTGGGGAGACAGGTGTGCAGTGAGTTTATGTGAGACCGAGTCAGGACTCGGGAGACATGTGGGTCTCACTTAGAGTGCCACAGTGCAGGAGTGGGCCACCTGCCCCCGTCCCGTCCCCACGGGAAGGCAGTGGGCTGGCGGGCGCAGCAGACAGACTTGTGCAGACGGACATCTGACGGAGCGTGCAGCGTTCGCCATGAAGACTTTGGGGGAGAGACTGGAGTGGTGTGCTTGTGTGTGCTGGGGTCTCCCTGACCCTCGGCACCTCTTGCGGCTACCTTGTGGCTCACTGGTTCAGTGGTTCTGACTTTGGTTTTGTCCAGCCTGTGTCTCACCTCTCCACCGGGGTCTGGAGACAGAGGTACTAGGAGCAGAGAGTCTGTGGTGCGGATGAAGCACAAGCCCGCAGGAGGAGAGAGTTGAGGCGCTGCGTCTGTAGCAGAACTTAAGAAGGGGGTTTTAAAAGCAACACAGGGTGAGATGACCGGAGGCGCACTTGTGACCTAACTTGTAGGACCGCCTGATGACACAGATGGGGACAGGAAGGCTGGAGGGGACTCGGGCACAGGGGCGCAGGCCGGGCCCAGGGCTCCAGCTCACAGGGGACCTGCCCCCTTAAATGAGAGTGCATGGAGGCGTTTACAAGAACGGGCTTGATAAAGGCCATAAAAGAAACCTCAACAGAGTTTGTCACAACACGGTAAAACGAGAAATCAGTAACAGAAACGTGCAGTGTCTTTCTCCAAACTGTTAAAATCTTGAATGTGTGGAAACCAAACAACTTACTCTAAAGCATTTCATGATCTAACTTGGAGTCACAGTGGGGTTTCCTGGTTGGGGCTCACCAAGGGCTGGTGTCTTTATCCGTTCAGCTCACTGATACACCCCATGCCGTCCGGGACAGCCTGGCGTTTGGTAGATGTTTGCGGAATAAATGAGCAACGTACATGCCTGAATGCACAGGCCACAGCTCAGATGGCTTAAAGGGAGACTTGTCTCAGCTCCAGTGCTTTGGCCACCTGATGCGAAGAGGCGACTCATTGGAAAAGACCCTGATGCTGGGAAAGATTAAGGGCAGGACGAGAAGGGGATGACAGAGGATGAGATGGTTGGATGGCGTCACTGACTCGATGGACTTGAGTCTGAGTAAACTCCAGGGTTTGGTGATGGACAGGGAGGCCTGTCATGCTGCATAAAGTCCATGGGCTCGCCAAGAGTCAGACACGACTGAGTGACTGAACTGTCGCCTCAGCACATGTCCTGTAGAGCAAGGAGTTTAAAAATCAGGATGCCAGGCTGACCTCAGAGCCTTTGACAGTAATAGAGTAACAAACCAGAAAAAGCAGAGGAAGGAGAATCAAGAGTGACCTTCTGTTTCTGCTGGTCGGAAATCATCTGAGCACAAGGGGGACCCAGGCTGCGCTGCAGGTTCTGTCCTGGGGGACGTGCTCCCCCATGTGGGGGCGGAGCAGGGGGTGCAGAGGAGGCCAAGCGAGAGCTCTGGGAGCCTCCTGAACCAACAGCCCCGGCACCAGGAGCAGGAGGGGTGAGAGGAGAGGTCCGGGCTTTCCCTCCCAGTGGGAGTCAGGGCCCGGTGTCCCAGCCGTGCTGCCCAGGGCGCTATGTCCGGGACGCGCCACGGTCCCTGGGTTCCGGCCTTTCTCCTCTCTGACACCGCTGCTCTTTGCTTTACAACTGACCGGTGACCAGGCTGCATGGACATTGGTCTCCTGGTCACACTTTTAACCCCAGGGTGGTCGTCAGATGGGAATTTCTGGCCCTGCTTGTTGGTTGGCAGGTCGGTGTTGCGGTGCCGGGAGCCGGTCTCCTTGCGTCGGGATGGCCTCGTGGAGTCTTGCTTTGTTCGGCACACTGACCCATTCATCATTCTGTCGCTTTGATTGTCCCAGACCCTGTGTGTTTCCCTTTGCCTCAGCTAAAGCACAGGGAGCTGGGCAGAGGGGCTCAGACGCCGATGCTCAGTGGGAACCTGGCGTGGCCCAGACTGTGAGGCGGGCGCCACCTGTGAGGGGGATGCAGTGGGACCCCAGCCCACACGTGCCAAATACCATGCCTTGGACCAAAGTCAGAAGAGTGGAAAAGCAAAATTTTAAAAACTTGGGGAAAAAAAAGGAAAATAGTGTTACCACATTGTTAATGGGATAGCACAAGCAATAGGAAAGATTACCGCATTTAACCATGTAAAATTCCCTGTGCCGACAAAGGAGCATCATAAAACTGAGCGATAAAATATGGCCTCAAAACACGCTTGAAGTAAATGTGAGCTGACGGTGGACCGCCGCTCCGCTGTGCTGTGGCCGGCACACACGAAGAGTCCCCACACGTCAGTGGGGTCTGAAGAACCCGAGGGGGAGTAAGAGCGTGCTCTTCGCAGAAGCGGCGGTCCAGGCGGGCACATGGCCCAGCACAGGGAGGGCGAGATGCCACAGGCAGGCTGGGGTGTGGACAGGCCAGGGCCAGGTGTGGGCAGCGTGGCTCGTGACCCCTTCGGGAAGGGTTCCCGGTGAAGAGAGCATGCACAGTAGTGAACACTGTGGAATCCTAAGCGAAAGTGAAAGCCGCGCTATTGGGTCTGACTCTTTGCAACCCCACAAACTATACACAGTCCATGGAGTTCTCCAGGCCAGAATACTGGAGTGGGCAGCCTTTCCCTTCTCCAGGGAATCTTCCCAACCCAGGGATTGAACCCAGGTCTCCTGCATTGCAGGTGGATTCTTCACCAGCTGAGCCACCAGGGAAGCCCAGAATTAATATATAGCCATTGGGAAATTGTGGAAACCTCTTAAAGAGATGGGAATACCATTGTGGGAAAAGACCCTGATGCTAGGAAAGATTGAAGGCAAAAGGAGAAAGGGGGTGGTAGAGGATGAGACAGTGAGATAGCATCACTGACTTAATGGATGTGAGTTTGAGCAAACTCCAGGAGATGGTGGAGAACAGAGGAGCCTGGCGGGCTACAGTCCGTGGGGTTGAAAAGAGTTGAACACGACTTAGTGGCTGAACAACAATAAATACAGCTGTTGAATGACAAAATCTGCTCACATCAGCATAGAACTGTTTGGAGACATAATTCCGGGCCTGGGGGAAATAACAGGCTGCCACTTGCTAGGCGTGGCTTCTTGTCCTGAGTGCCGTCCGCAGTCAGCCGGGCGCTGTGTCCGTGATTCACGGGGCAGGCCTCCCGTGGTGCAGACGCCGCACGCGCCGGGTCCCAGGGCTTAGAGGGTGCTGCCTTGGGGACAGGCGGGTCAGCGCTGGGTGCTGTACTGAGAGAAATAAGATTCGGATCAGAGAAGGGACAATGTTAACATTTGCTCACTCGGCAGAGGGTGCCTGGGAGTCTGGTCTTTATATTTGTAATATTTCACAATCTGAATTTTAGAGTAAAAGGAACATTTCTTAGGAATATAACTGTTACTCAACTTATGAAAGTTTTCTCTTGAGAGTTCACAATGTTAGGGCATCGCCACGTAGGACAGAATTCGAACATAAATCCCATTTGTGCTTGAGATTTCTAAATGGTTGAAAATGACTTCTTAGGAGTAAAGTTTTTTACAGTAAGTTTCTCGATCCTGTTTGTTTATTTACAGGCAGAGTTAAGTCGTCAGTGCAGCCACTTCTAGTTTAGCCTTGGTATCTAGTTTAGGGTGGTATCTGGGTGTTCCGGTGGCTCCTGAGGGTGGGCCCACATCCCCTCAAGAGCCTGTTCAGTGGCCCAGTGTGGGTGTCCCTGCTGGAATTTTCTGGCTGAGGGTCTGGCATCCTGCAGAGCAGCATGAGACGGAACAGTTGTCCTGCTCCGGGTGCAGACAGCCAGCAGAGGGAGACCGAGCTCTGTGGGTCTCCTGACTTCTGTGATTAGCCGCGTCCCGTACATTTCTGCGGGACAAGCCTGACGTTTCCCGTTTTATGTTCCCCTCTCCCACCCATGGAGATAAGAGTCACTGGAAGGACTCGGGGGAGAAGCTTGGTTAAATGTGCACTGACCTTATGCAGCCAGGTCTTTATAAAGTGAAAGGTGATTGTCACAGTTCATGCTTAAAAGGTCAAGTAATTTCTATATATTTTTTAGATGTTAACAGTTAAATTCAGGTCCTGGAGATTTTCCTATCTTTTTCTTGGTGTTTTCTTTCTATATTTAGCGTTACTTATAATCACTTGTGTTGTTTAATAATGCTTTTTGCCTTTTTAAATGTCACCTTTATCTTCACTTAAAATATTTTTCAGTTGAAAATTGTGTATATATATATGCGCACACAGATCTGTGTTCATGCACATCATGAAACAGCATATCTTTATAATAAATTATAGTTTTGTTTTTATCTATTAGATATATGCTTGAAGGAGGTGACGTCGATGGCTGACAGTCTGTATAACATTCGGCTTCTGAGAGAATTCTCCAATGAATATCTTAACAAATGCTTTTATCTCACCCTAGAAGATATGCTGTATGCTCCTTTAGTGTTGAAGGTAAAAATCAATTATCAGAAGCACATTTTTAAAACCACTTGGGAATAAGCTATTTACTATGTCCTTGATCTTTTCCGTTTTTTCTTTTAGCCAAATGTTATGGTTTTTATTGCTGAGCTGTTCTGGTGGTTTGAGAACGTCAAGCCAGATTTTGTCCAGCCCAGGGATGTTCAGGAACTGAAGGATGGTGAGTGGCAAACTTCTGTGCATAAGAGTGCTCAGGAGGTGTGGTTACAGGCTCCTGCCTTCATGCAGCAGTGGAGTTTAATCAGGGCTTTCTCTAGGGAGCACCAGGGAGCTCGATGGGCTGTGAGCGGTCTGCCTCCAAAGTCCAGGTCTGACCACCAGGACTGTCACTGGCACCATCTTTCTTGGACGAGTGTTCTGGGAGCAGCTTCAGGCTGGGCCCGACCTCTACCCCTGAGCCCATGGGGCTTGAGCTGCAGTGACCACTGAGGTGCTCAGTCACAGGCTGGGCCCAGCCGACGGCTGCCCCCTGAGGGTTTGGCTGCAGGGCGCCCTGGTCGGCTCGGTCCCCAGGCCCAGTGAGGAGGCTGCGTGTTAGGGGTCCATGCACCCTCCCTTGCTGCTCTAGTCTGGCTTGTGTCTTTTGATTTTAGTACTTATTTTGTTAAAATATTTGTTTGATTCATTACAAAATATACCTAATGACCTTGAAACCAGGTTGTTTTTTTTTTTTTTTTTCTGAGAAGTTTAGTTTCATGTAAAAGTTTTGTTTTTAGTACTCATGAAAATGGATTTATTTTTCTTAAAGATTCTTCTCGCTAGTGTTGTCAGTAGCGGTAAATAACAAGACTACTATTCCTATAAAATTGTTTCTGCAGCTAAATCAGTGTCGCACCCCAAAAGCAGCCGGCCCCCAGTTCCCATCTCCAACGCCACCAAGCGCAGCTTCCTGGGCAGCCCCGCGGCGGCGAGCCCGGCCGACCTGCAGCTCGGGGAGCCCGAGCCCCCGTAAGTCCGCCCGCCTCCCACCCCCACCGTCTGATGTTCCCCCTGGGGTCGCCTTTCCTTGGGGCGATGGGAAGCTGCGGGGAGTCAGCAGCGAGGACCTCCTCTGTGGGCGCCCCCTGCCCAGGTGAGCAGGGTGGCCTTAACACGAACTTGAATTTGCTGTGGAAACTTGAAGCCTGTTGTATGATAGGCCATGACCAGAGGTCAGTGTGTCTCTGAGCTGCAGTCTGGATGTTTATCCAAGTTTGAATTCTTGATGTTCTTGGTACATTTTGGGTTCATTTTTACAGCAATTAATTTTCCCAGGGAGTCTGAATCTTTTGCAGGTCGGTGTGATTCATGCTGGTCTGGTTTTGAACTTGAAGACCAGCAGCTGGTGATTTTTCTCTCCCATCCTCTCTGTTTAGGGGGAAGGGAGCCTCAGCTTTTAGCCCATCACACCCTTTACTGCCACTGAGACAGAAGCAGCAGAAGACGGTGCAGGGAGAGGACCCCCCAGGTGAGAAGCACCACCCCACCCCCGCCACCCCCGTCCCTCTCTGGAGGCCATTACATCGTAGTTCCAAAATGAACAGATTGGTCATGATGTGGCGATGTTGGTTACGAAGACTGGCGGCATGCTTTTTGCGTTTTATTCATGTACCTTACAATTTATAGTCTGTACAGTGGCCATATTAAACCTAGTGAATTCCATAAAGCATGGCAGTACATCGTGTCAAAAATTTACACTTTGACATTCACTGGTTCTTTTAATTGACATTGACATCACTTATTGATAAAGTGAAAGTGAAAGTCACTCAGTCGTGTCTAACACTTTGCAGCCCCATGGACTATACAGTCTATGGGATTCTCCACACCAGAATACTGGAGTGGGTAGCCTTTCCCTTCTCCAGGGGATCTTCCCGACCCAGGAATCAAACCAGGGTCTCCCGCATTGCAGGCAGATTCTTTACCAGCTGAGCCACCGGGGAAGCCCATCATTTATTGATACTGCCGTGTAATTGACATTCTCATGATTTCATGACTTGGACTGACTTATACACTACTTGTTGTCGAAACTGTGGAAAATTGTGTTGGGATTATTTGCTTCCCTAAGCAGTTGTGGTGTGCTGAGTTATGATGCATTTCCTTGAGAAGTGGTTATTATATTGAAGAAATTTCAAGTGATATAAAACTGGTTACTTAACGCTGAGCTCACTCACTGTTTTCTCCAAACCGCAGACCAGCGACACCGATCCAATTCCTTAACCCGAGCCGACAGTCAGCCCCGAGGAGCAGCCATAGCATGGACGGAAAAAAAAAACAGGTGACCTGTCCACGTTTCCAAATGCGTTTCTGCTGGAAATGTTGGTTAGCCTAGCAGAGCAGTGCCCCGGATGTGGCCCAGGGACCCCAGAGTGCACCCACAGCAACGCTGCTGCCTTCAGCCTTCTGAGGCCCTGGGCGGTGTGGGGTCACAGCGGCTTGACTCAGTCGGGCCCGAGAATCCAGCCAGGGACGCAACTGAGGCCGCTCCTTACACTCTGCCCTGGCTTGTTTTAGAAAATACGGCCACAGCTCATGTAATGGATTTCTTATCGGAATTTTTTAATCGTTTTCAAAACGTCTCAGCTCAAATTCCTAGGGTGATACATAACGGACTCGTATTGACGAATCCGTGAAAGCTCGTTGGGATCCTCAGCATGGTTAAGGGGGCTGGGCCAGAGTGTCTGCGGATCGCTGAGCTGCAGGCCTCCGGGCTTTCCTTCGCCCAGGGGAGAGTCATTTACGCGGCCTTTGTGTAAGAGGAGGACTCTCTCTCATGACTCGTGTTCTCGTCACTCACAAGCCTCTCGCGGAGACGTGACGTGTCCCGTGGCCTCTCTCCCCACGTTGCAGGCCTGTGTCTCAGCCGGCGCCCTTCGCCCTCCACCACACCGCGAGCTGTGACATGGACCCGGGCGGTGGCGACAGCGTCAGCCTGGCCCGCTCCATCAGCAAGGACAGCCTAGCCTCCAGCGTCGTCCACCTGACCCCGCAAAACCAGCCCCAGCCCGCAGCCCTCAGGACTGATGGGAGGAGCCTCCTGAGCAATGTTGACATTGAGGACGAAGACGAGGAGCTCCTGGCCATTGTGAGGACGGACGTGGCTCGCCAGGGCGGCGACCCTGGCCCGATGGCTGGTGCCAGGTCTCCCCACAGGCTAGTGGATGCCTTCGAGAGTAAGACCGACAGCTTCTTCCTGGAGCCGTTGATGCCGGCCGTGCTCAGGCCAGCCAAGGAGAAGCAGGTGGTCACCAAGGAGGACGAGTGTGGAGAGGGGCGGCCCCGGGCCTTCACGTCCAGGAGGTCTGGCGATGGCCACCAGCCTCTGGGGCGGAAGAAGGCGCCCAGCAGTCACGTCGCTCGGGACTTGAACAGGACTTTCAGCCCCATCTCCTGTTCAGAGATGTCTGCAGGCTTCGAGGCCGTGCCCGCTGAGGTGGGGCCCCAGGTGGCGGGGGACACGCATGGCGGGTCTCTGGCCGGCAGCAGTTTTGACCCATCGTCTCAGGGACAGTCCGCCGACGGCTTCTTCCTTCACGTAGGCAGAGCTGACAAGGACGCGGAGGGCAGGCTCTACATGAGCTGTGCACGGAGCCCCGGCGCCCTTAGCCCGGACACCTGGGCCGTCCTGCGGCAGGACTCTGACTCGGACGTTGCAGACCTGGACGAGGCCGAGCAGGACTTTGCCGGCGAGGAGCACCCTGCGGTGAGGGCCGGGTACGGCGGGGAGGAGGAGTCCGCGAAGCTGCAGGAGGACCTGAAGGTGAAGGAGCATGATGACAAAGACGATGCCAGCGGCCGCTCCAGCCCATGCCTGAGCACTGTCTCCCAGACCAGCAGCGCGTCCATGGCCAGCGGGAGCGCGAAGATGACCAGCTTTGCTGAGAGGAAGCTCCAGCGGCTCAACAGCTGTGAGACCAAGTCGAGTGCGAGCAGCTCCCAGAAGACCACGCCTGACGCGTCGGAGAGCTGCCCGGCCCCGCTGACCACGTGGAAGCAGAGGCGGGAGCAGAGCCCGAGCCGGCCAGGCGGGGACCACGCCAGCCTGCTGGCCTCCGAGCTGCTGCAGCTGCACATGCAGCTGGAGGAGAAGCGCAGGGCCATCGAGGCGCAGAAGAAGAAGGTGGAGGCGCTGTCGGCACGGCAGCGGCTGCAGCTGGGCAAGGCGGCCTTCCTACACGTGGTCAAGAAGGGCCGGGCCGACGCCACCCAGCAGCCGCTGAAAGTGGGGTCCCTCGCAGGGGAGCACGCCCAGCACAACGGGGACGACTTCCTCGGCAAGGAGGAGGGCCGGGGAGCACTGCTGGGGTCTCCGGACGTGGACGGGGAGGGCCTGGCTCTCGTCCAGCCGCATAAAGCCCGGGACCCCGCCAGCCTCCCCGAGCTGGAGCACGGCAAGGCGCTGTCGGCGGTGCTCCTGGAGGACACTGAGGGTGTGGACGTGGGCGAGTGTGACCTGTCCATCGAGAAGCTGAACGAGACCATCAGCACGCTGCAGCAAGCCATCCTCAGGATCTCCCAGCAGCAGGAGCAGCTGCTGCTCAAGTCCCCCACCCTGCCCTCACCCGGGCCCCGCAACGGCGCCCAGGACCCGAAGGCCAAGGCGGCCATCCACTTTGTCGAGCCGCTCTCTCCAACGGCCCTGACCGGTCACCGCAAGCCCCCCCGCCTCGGTCAGGGCCGGAACGCCCGGTCAGGGAGACCGGCTGAGCTGAAGGTGCCGAAGGAGCGACAGCAGGGTTCCTCTCGCAGCAAGACCCCCACCCCGGGCCTCGAGACCGCCCCACACTCGCGGTCCTTCCCGCCCCGGACGCCCCCCGAGCCAGGCTGGGACGGGCCCAGCGAGCCCGGGAGTGAGGCTTCAGAGAAGTGCGTCTTCGACAGCTACCGACTGCACGACGAGAGCAACCAGCGGACGCTCGTCCTCTCGTCCTCCCGAGACGCCAACGTCCTGTCCGAGCAGGGGGGCTTCAGGGAGGGGCTGGAAGGCAGCGCGAAGGAGGCGGGGCTCAGCACCCTGCCTGCACCCGGGAAGGAGAACGTGCCGCTGGACGAGCCCCCGCGCAGCAAGGCCAGCCTCATCGAGGTGGACCTCTCCGACCTGAAGGCCCCCGACGAGGACGGGGAGACGGAAGGCCGGGACAGCTCCGTGGACCTCGGCAGCGAGGGGGACCAGAAGCCAGGGGTCGGCTTCTTCTTCAAGGTAAAGGCTGGCGGCATCCGCGTCCCGCGGTGGCCAGGCCATCACCCACCCTGGCCGTGCGGAGCCGCTGCTGCAGAGGCTGGGGGTAGAGGCGGGTGCGCGTGCGGCCTCCTGGCTGCAGGGTCTCCACAAGGACCCAGCTCTCCCAGGGCAGCTGGCCAGGCCCCGGCAGAGCTTCTCCTCGGGCCCTGGAGCAGGAATTCTGTGTGGTCTTGACGTGTCACGAGGTGATTTTCTCGTGGTGGTTTTCTGACCACTTAAGAGTGAAAAGCACTCTTAGTTCAAAGGCTCCGCAGAGCAGGTGGTGTTTGGCCTCTGGGCTGAGCTTGGCTTCTCCTTGTTGCAGTCTGGGCAGGTGGAGAAGCTTCAGGAAACATCTTGGAGCTTTTTCTTCAGGAGGAGAGGGCAATGAGCCGTGAGACTCCTCTCTGTCTTGAGAGCCTCTCCTTCTGTCCTGGCCCTTGGGGGCGGCTGACACCGATGGAGCAATGAGGGCCGTCTTGTCAGGACACACAGGCCCCTGCTTGGCGTTCGTGTGCTTCAGTTGTAAACACACTTTAGCTCCTGTTGTGGAAACGAATGTGTGGTTTTTCGGGCAGATAGAGTCAGCGTCGGCACACGGAATGCCTTTTGAACGGCGCGGCTTGTTTCTTGTTTGCATTTTAGCACCTCTAAAGGGGGGCTCCTTCCTCTTCTAAAAAGGGTAAGGAAGCGTCTGGACTACATTTCCTCTTCTCAGGGCGTTAAGCACGGGGCCAGGGTTGATGGTGCCGGGGTTCCCGTGAGGGTTGGTCCCGGCCACTCATAGGTGACTGCAGACGTCGCGTCTGTACCTTTAGGGCAGGGCCAGGGCATGACCGTGCTGGGGGTCCCCCGAGGGTCCGTCCGGCCACTCATAGGTGACGTCTGCTTTGTAGGATGAGCAGAAGGCGGACGACGAGCTTGCCAAGAAGCGGGCAGCCTTCCTCCTGAAGCAGCAGCGCAAGGCCGAGGAGGCCCGCGTGCGGAGGCAGCAGCTGGAGGCAGAGGTCGAGCTCAAGAGAGATGAGGCACGGTAGGTGACCGAGGCGCCTGCCTGCCCCGTCTGTCACGCCCCCCGCCCCCCGATTCTGGGCGTGAGCAGGACGCCCCGGCCGGTCCTTTCTGCAGGCGTAAAGCAGAGGAAGACCGGATCCGCAAGGAGGAGGAGAAGGCGCGGCGGGAGCTGATCAAGCAGGAGTACCTGCGGCGGAAGCAGCAGCAGATCCTGGAGGAGCAGGGCCTGGGCAAACCCAAGACCAGGCCCAGGAAGCCGCGGCCCAAGTCCGTCCACCGGGAGGAGCCAGGCAGCGACCTGGGACCTAAGAGCGCCTCCCCCCGTAAGCAGGGCCGGGGGAAGGGCCGGAGGTGGTGTGTGGGCCCTGCCCCTCCGCTCCCCGCCGCCCCTCCGGCTGTCAGCTCCCACTTCCCTTCTCCAAAGTTGGGGTCGAGCACTGGCATCCTCCGGTGCTGAGAGGCGGCGGGCCCTTCCCACCCCCGTACAGACGGCTGGTGTGGGGGATGCGCGTCTCACGGAAGCGCGCCTCGTCTTGTCTCCGGCAGCTGATAACCTGAGCCGGGCCCAGTCGGGCTCCAGCCTGTCGTTGGCCTCCGCAGCGACCACAGAGCCCGAGAGCGTGCATTCGGGGGGCACGCCTTCGCAGCGGTGAGCAGGCGGGGTGCCGCGGGGGTGCTGTGCAGTGTGGGCGGCGGGCCGTCCGGCTGGCCCTGGGCAGCTCAGAGCTGCGGCAGTGCCGTCTCGGGAGCTAATCCCTGTGGCCCAGGCTCGCCCACTGCTGAGACGGTTTTGTGTTTGGCTTTCTCTGCCTCCCTGTTGTCCCAGCTCTGGACACGTTTGTGTTTCTAGCCTTTTGAGAGTAGTAAGTTGACGACACCCTTTTTGTCCTTAAACACTTGAGAGCGTGTGTCTCTGAGCAGGGGCGTTGCCTCTCGTCACCGCGATCATAGACCAGCACTGCCATTGGGTCCGCAGTCCAGCTCGCCGTGGCCGTCCCCAGTGTCCTTCCGTGAGCCCAGGCCCACGTGGGGCACGGTCTCGCTGAGTGCTCGTGCTCGTTCCCTGAAACGGGCGCTCACCTCCTTGCGTCTCCCCGGGGCTGGACGCTCTGCCCAGGACAGGCCAGTTGCTTTGTGGCCTGGCCCTCGGCAGGTTTCCCCCGATCCAGTCCAGCCTGTGCGTTTCTGGCAGCAGCACCGTGGAGAGGGGTCTGTGCGTTTCCCACGGCAGCCTGTCGTGGTGTCACCTTGATGTGGGTAAGGTGCTGTTTCCGTGGGCACTGGCTTTTCCCTTTGTGATTAAGGAGTGAGTCAGGAGGAGGTGGTGTTGGGGAGCCTGTTGATGGCACTGACTGCCCACAGGCCTCAGCAGCCCCCGCGGGTCTCTGTCCACGCTGCCTCCACACTGGGGTTGGCCTCCTGGCAGGCAGGTCCCCGCTGTCCTGCCTTGCCGCACCTCTGGGGGCTTCTTGACGCCTCCTGTGGACCCTGGACTCCAGTTAGAACTTTGGTCAGACGGTCAGTTACCGGGACTGAATTCAGGCTTTTCCCACACCTGCCTCCTGGCACGAGTGTGTCCCCCTCAGTGGAGGTGGCCCAAGGGCCATGGCTGAGGCCGTAGGGGAGCAGAGAGGCCTGAGACCCCACTGGGCTTGGACTCTGCCCACCAGGCCCCTTCTTCCCCTGCTCCGTCCCTTGTCTGGGGGCAGCAATGTCCGGGCCCTGGTCACCTGGTTCTCACACCAGCAGGACAGGCGCTGCCCTCCCACTCCGCGGTGCCACCTGAGGGTCGCCCTCCCCGCCCAGGCCCCTTGGTGCCCCGGGCTGGGTTCTGTCCATGATGCCGTGTTTTGCTGGGGCAGACTGGCCATACTCCCCGCTGCTGCCGTGGCCGACAGCCTTTCCTATGCTGGCGGTGCAGCCCGGCCCGTTTCGGGGTGGGGTCCCACCAGCCGGCACCAGTCGCGGGCGAGAAGAGGTGTGCCTGCCACCCTCCCATCCCTGCCCCGTCCCCCTCCCCAGCAGAGTCGAGTCCCTGGAAGCCTTGCCCGTGCTGAGCCGCAACCCCAGCAGGAGCACTGACAGAGACTGGGAGACTGCCTCCGCCGCGTCCTCACTCGCCTCCGTGGCCGAGTACACAGGTGACGGCCGTGCGCTCAGGGGGCGTGCCCAGCCACGCCCTGCGGGGAGGGCACGGCGTGGGGAGGGCGGGCGCGGCGCCGGAGGGGCAGCCTCTGCCCCAGCCTCTGCCCCTGCACTGCTCGTGGCTCACTGTGCGTCCTGGGCCCGTAGGAGCCCCGCGCTGCTCAGGGTGTAAAGTCCCGCTTCTGTGTTTTCTGTGTATCAAAGAAACTGAAATTAGAAAGGGAGTAAGTTATTAATTACTTTAACCTTTTCCTTAGTTTATTTAAAATCTGTAACTTAGAATTCTCTCATAGATTTGAACTGGCTGTTACTCCGCGTTTTCAGAAAATTATGAACACTCCTAGTTTAGCCTGTCTGCTGCTTGGTTTTATGATTGTGGCCTTTTGTGTGTGTGTGTGCACACGCGCGCCACAGATACTCACTTTGCACATCTTGGCCTGCTTCTCACAGGTCCCAAGCTGTTTAAGGAGCCCAGCAGCAAATCCAACAAACCAATCATTCACAACGCTATATCCCATTGCTGTCTCGCAGGAAAAGTGAACGAACCTCACAAAAATTCAATATTAGAGGCAAGTATCAAAGTTTCACACCTAAGTTTTCATGTAGAGGAAGGGTATTTGTGAATGAAGGTTTTCCCTAGAGGGGAGAACCCTGATGGCTGACAGAAGAGGCCTCTGTCTCACGCGTGTGATCAGGTGTGGGCACACAGTCCCATCTGCTCACGCCGCTCGGCGTGCCCTGGCCCTCACTTTCAGCATGCTCCACGAAAGAGCAGACCTCGGACCAGCAGGACAGAGGCTGCACTGGTCGGGCGGGGTCTGGGGTACGGCCCTGAGGGAAGGGGAGGCGGGTGGAGCTCCTCACAGGGAAGCCAGCTGGCTTGGCATGCTGTCGAGGAGGGGGCTGTCCTCGAGTGTCATAGACAGTGTTGGGGTGGAGACAGGGCTCCCCAGCTCTGCACTGGGGCCGCTGGAGAAATGGAAGTCTGAGGTAAACTGCTGGTTATCTGTGTCCTCTTCATGGTTCCTGCCCGGGGCCGCAGGCCTCAGTCACTGTTCATGGTGAGTGGCGGTGGCCTCAGCAGGTGGAGAGTCCGGACAGAGGGTTCGGGTTAGGACTGGGTGCGTGCCTGTAGCCTCACGGGGGCTCCTCTCTGCCCTGGGTCACCAGCTCCTCAGCTGCCGGCGGGTCCGAGGCGGCCGTGTAGTGGCACCCACGGGACGTGCTGCCAGCTTGGCTCAGACGTCACAGCGTGCAGACAGCCACAGGCCGGCCGGAGGGCGGCCCGGCTCCCAGAAGCCTGTCCACAAAAGCGGTTGGACTGATTCTGACTGTGGCTGTGGTCAGACGGTGATGAATGGTCTGGAAGGAGCGGAGGGGGCAGCATGGGGCTCCAGGGCAGCTGTGGCAGGCTGGTCAGCCAGCGGGGTCTCACTGGAAGGGGTCGTTGAGCAGAGGCCTGGAGTCGGGAGGGGTGCCGTGCAGGTTTGGGGGCTCCCCAGGGTCCAGGTGGGACTGATCCCCCAGTTTGGCTGGAACCAGGGAGCTCGGGGTCAGAGGTCAAGGGGTCGCTACCGTAGGGCCTCTGTGGGGCGTGGCCGCGTGGGCTGCCGGCCTGGGACAGGCGCGTGAGGGTGGGGGCACGGCGGGAGGGCCTGGAGCTGCTCCGCCTCCGGTTTGGCTCGTGTTCAGACAGTTTTTATGTTGCTGAAATCGCTGAGATTTTGCCTTTTACTCTTAATTTTATAAATATGTGAATTTATTTAAAATAACAGGAAGCCCATTAGATACTGAGAAGAATAGTATCTATTTGTGAAAATCAGTTTTCTATAAACACAAATAGTGGGAGGAGGGGCACTGTTCTGCGTCACAGGGATCTTCTTAGCCCCTGGCTTCCCCACCTCCACGCGCAGTCTCACAGACCGCGGGTCCTGTGGCCGCTGGACGGCTCCAGTGAACAGGGCGGCAGGGGGGCCAGATGAGGTCTGAGAGGGACGAGGAGACGTCCTCACGGTGAGCGGAGACTCTCGGAGGGTGCGGCACCCCAGACCAGGCTCAGAGAACTGCAGGGCAGGAAGCTAAGCATTCTCAAGTGTGAGGGGCGTTGGGCAACATGTTTTTGCGGTAACGACGTTCTGAGGTTGAGAGCTTGGTGCGGCAGACGCCGTAACAAGGAGCGGCCGTCAGCCCTGCTCCAGGTCCTTTCTGTGATGGCTGGCGAGGGACGCTTCTCCCAGTGTGAAGCCCCCTGTAGCGGCGTCAGGGCTGCAGTCAGGGCCAGGACCGCCCCCCAGAGGGACCCTGGACCGGGGCCGCTCCCCTGGCCCCCGGCTCTGTGGTCCCCTCAGCGTTCACCACCCCCCGGTGGTGTCACTTGGAGGGGCTCATCCCGAGGCGGCCCTTGGGCGGCGTCTCTCACTGGCAGGATGTCGTCACGCCCATCCGAGGGGTAGTGCCGTGGTGCCTCACTCCTTCCTGCGCCTGAAGAGCGTCCCGTTTCCGTGCAGACCACGGCTTGTCCATCCGTCTGCTGAGGGGCGTCCGGGTGGCGTCAGCCTTTGATCGTTGTGAATAATGCGGCTGGAGACGTCTGCACGCGTTTTCCCTGGATGCGTGTTTTAATTTCTCTGGAGCGTGTCCCTGAGAAAAGAGCTGCTGAGTCCCGTGGTGACTCGGTGTTCCAGCCTCCGAACACCTGCCCGACTCGTTTCCACGGCGGCTGTGCCCTACCCTCTGGCAGTGGGGAACAGGGCCCGTTTCCTCACGCCCGCTCCGGCTCTGGTCTAGCCTGGTGGGTGAGCAGGCGGTGGGCGCGGGGTCCGACAGCAGGGGCTCACACTCCGTGTCTCCCCGCTTCATGCCCCGCCCGCAGGAGCTGGAGAAGTGTGATGCCAACCACTACATCATCCTGTTCCGGGACGCCGGCTGCCAGTTCCGGGCTCTCTACTGCTACTATCCCGACACCGAGGAGATCTGCAAGCTGACGGGCACCGGGCCCAAGAGCATCGCCAAGAAGATGATCGACAAGCTGTATAAGTACAGCTCGGACCGGAAGCAGTTCAGCCTCATCCCGGCCAAGACCATGTCGGTCAGTGTGGACGCGCTCACCATCCACAACCACCTGTGGCAGCCCAAGCGGCCCTCGGCGCCAAAGAAGACGCAGACTCGCAAATGACCCCGGCTCGGCAAAGTCTGCGGACGCCGGCTGGGTGGATATTTATTGCTTTCTTCCTTTTGGGTACGAAGTATGCAGAATCACAGACCTTTTTCAAAGAGGCTTCTAGACAACAAGAGAAAACCCCTCCCTGAGCCCCCGGCACCAGGACGGGGGTGGAGCCGGGGCCCGATCGCTCCCAGCGGTCGCCCCGGCCCTGCTGCTCGGAGGCTCCCGGCCGGGGTGTGTCCCAGAGCTGCCGGCAGTGGGGTCCTTTTACTTGAAGTTCTCCTTCAGTGTAAATTAAAGTGATCTCCTTTGCTTCCTTGCCTCCCACCTCACCCCTTTTTGCACATGACCTGACCCCCCGCTCTTGTGGCTGGCTGTGATCTCGCGGGATCACAGGACTGAGACTTGGTCTCGGGTCAGGGTGTTTGAATGTCTGTAGGAAAGGAGTTCATGGTGGGGAGTTGTTTTCATTTGAGAATTGTATAATATTTATTGATTGTGTCTACTGCCAACGTTTATATCCAATTCTAAGATTTCTGGGGAAAAAAAAAACAAAAATTCTTGTTTCTTGCTGCTCAGAAAAAGTTTACTGAAAATAGCAGTTCCCTAAAAGCACTGAAATCTGCGGTCTGTCTTCTGCTAGAATAACGTTTACAAGTGCGGCGGGTTCGCCCGCCACGCAGTCACGAGGGAGGCACGGTACTCTGCTGGCGTCTGCCCGGCTGGAGGCAGGCGAGCCGTGCCAACACAGCCCTCGCCCGGTACGTTGGGGGTCACGCGCCCATGATTGTTCACTTTAATAAAGACAGATTTTTTGGTAAAGTAGAATATTTTTTACTCTGAGCATGTTTCTCTTAAAAAGGTGATGATGCACTTAAGCTGACAGTTCTTTCTAGTGTTTTTATCACGTCCTCACTCGTCCTGTCCCAATTCTGGCTTCCGGAAGAGCTTCGGGCCCGCCGGGGAGCTTGCGGTTTTCCGTGTCGACAGAGCATTTGGTCGCGTTGCCTATTCAAACAGAAAGTGGTCGTTGGCAGCTGTTTGGGAACCACAAGTCCACGGGACGCTCCGGTCCCCCCCACCTCCCCTCCGATGGTGGGCCTGGTGCTCCTGCCGGCCCCCGGTGCTTCTCGGGACCAGACCTTCCGGCGCGGCCTGCACACACGCTGCCTGTGCGACTGACCCGCTGACCCGACCGCCGGGACATTCTGGAGTCACTTATTTAGTTTTGCACATTTTTTTTTTCTTGGGAGTGTTACTTGAATTTATCTCAAAACTGCAGAAAGAAAAAAAAAAACTGAAGCTCAACGGAGAGAAAAAGTTAAAACATGCAAACTGGTCATTTCCAACGCAAAGGGGAGTGACCGTGTCCATGAGGACGGAGGGGACGCGGTGGCCTCGCCCTGCCGGTTGGGTCGTCTGTACATAGGTAGGCCTGTGCGGTTTCTCCAGTGCTGAGTGTTGAAACAGTCCTGAGTGAACTCCTGTGACATGCCGTTCACACGTGTGCTTTACTTCTCACTGTATGTTTGATAATTATATTATTATATTTATTTTAAGAAAGCACTAAAATGTAATAAAGTAATTAACTAATTTGCTTTTTACGGCCACGTTTGTGTGAGGTTGTCGTGGCTGGTTCTGTGGGTCACGGTCCCCACTCCGCACTGCGGAGAAGCTTCCAGTGGTTTCTGGCTAACTGCCCTCTTATCAAGAGAAGACGCCCTTCCAGCCTCTTCCTTGACGAGGCCAGAACCCGTGACGTTCTGAGCTCATTCACATTCACTCCTGCTGGAGTCAGAGGAGGTGGAAGGTTTTCAGGGAAGACCGAGAGGTGCTTCCGGCCCCCAGGCCAGATGTCCCAGGCCTGTTGAACCTCTGGGCAAACTCTGGGTCTTCCGACATGGTCAGTCGGCTGTGGGGCATCATGGGGGTTGTTCCCATGCTGGGCACCCTTTGCCAAGCTCAGCAAGGACCCGCGGCACTACGGCCCCTGGGTGCTCAGCTGGGCCAGCGCTCAGGACGTGGGGCCGGATGTGCCCCTTGGGCCCCCTGCACGTCGCCTCGAGGGTCAGGCATGTTCCCAAGGCGGGGATTTTCGCGTCTCAGCTGTGGCGGTGAAGTCGCTGCCTCTGTCCCAGGACTGGGTCACGCCCTGCAGACCTTCTGCCCTCCGGGCAGCTGCGTGTTTGTCTTGCTTTCACTGCGGAGGGCCGGGCATCCCTTTCTTGCCCTGCAGAATTCCAGCCCACCACCTGTCCACCCGAGTGAGGAAGTTCGAGTGAGTCCTTGGCTGTGACCTGGGATCCCCACAGCCCAGGTGAAACGGGTGAGCCGCTTACTTTATCAATAAATGTGCAGGGGCGTTAATGTGTCTGTACACATGCTTGCACACGCCAGAGGAAGGCTGTCTTCCCATGTGTCCTCTGACTGCATGTCACCGCAGAGCCATGTCTGATTGGGCTGTTTGGGTCCAAACTCTGTTCTCTGCTCTGGCACATAGAAAAGTAGCATAATTCCAAATTTACATCCGTGTTACACGTTTTCTTTTTTTGGTGGTGTCTTTTATTTGTTATTTTTGGCTGCACAGCTTGAGGGATCCTAGTTCCCCGACCAGGGATTGAATCCGAGCCCCTGGCAGGGGAAGCACAGAGTCCCAGCCCCCGGACCGCCAGGGAAGTCCCTAGGTTGTACATCTGTTCCTTAAAACTGTAGGTGTTACTTGGTGGGGGAAAAGTTACCTGAAATAAAGTCTCCTGTTAAGGTGAACTCGGATAACCTTTCGTAATTGATGGCGACCTACTTGGTGAAAGGCAGGTTGGCTTCTGAGAAGCGGGTGTGGGCGGCCTCGAAGCAGCTCTTCTCCCAGTTGGTGGCCTTAGTTTCTGGCGGAGGGGCGGATGGGCTGGGCTGCCGCGTCAGGGTCACGGCCAAGTCCAGCATGGGTGGGGGGCAGAGCGCCTCGTGGTGGCATCTCGCCAGGCCGGGTCTCAGGTCGGGGCTGTCCCAGGCCGCGTCACACGGGCCTGGCGTTGCCAGCAGAGTCGTGCGGCTCTGTCTCTCTTTCGGGGTCTCCGTGGCAAGGCCCGAGCTGTGGATCCCATTGAGGTCTTGGGGTGTGAGGTCTCAGGGGCGGAACTTGCCCTGGGAAGAAGCTTGGCTCCTGGCTCCCTCCCCGCTTCCTGTGCTCAGCCAGCAGAGGGATCTGTGTGTTCTCTCTTCTTTAGAAAGAGCAAGTTACCGTTTTCCAAGTTACTTCCTAAATAGCGAGGAAAAGCCACTTTGGCAGGAATGAATGATAAAGTGTAGCATACCATGCAGTCTGATCTCCACGTCCTCACTCCCAGATGTAACTTGTGAGAGGTGGTTTCAGGGGAGCCCTTCTTGGCCGTGAGAGCTTGGGGTTGCTCCTTGTACAGGGAAATAGCAGCAGCACAGAACTCGACTCTCCCCTGAAAGTGAAGTCTAGACTGGTGGTGTCACGAAGCTCGGAAGCTCACACACTTGGAAGCTCACGTCTGGGTCTGTGTTTTCATCTGGTGAGTGGGAACTCCAAGTACCTTCACCGTGGGTCTCAGCTGCATTCAGCCAGGCTGCATGCTGCCTGGGGTTGGGGCTGCTGAGACGTACTGTCGGGCACTTATCTGTACGCATGTTCCGCATCTACAGCTTGAAATGCTCTGTGATGTGCCTGGTTAAATTGACAAGCGTGCCGCTGCAGGGACCGAGCTTTGAAATGGGGACTCGCGTGCCCCAGACGCCGCCTGTTCTTGGCTCATCCCGGTCGGGGGCCTGTGGTGGAAGCTTGTGAGCATCCGGGAGGCGTCAGCAGCAGTGCCAGGCAGGCTGAAGCATCAGGGCTTTTTTTTCCTCAATTCTCAACTTTTTTTCTTATATTGTGCATTTTTCCTTTCAGCTGACAGTTCATTTCTTTTTTAATCTATTTAAAAAAATTTTAATTACAGGATAATTATTTTACAATGTTGTGATGATTTCTGCCAGACATCAACGTGAACCAGCCATACCTTCCTTTTTGGTTTTTTCATACATCCCTTTTTATTTTATTTCGCTCTGGCTATGTGGAGTGTGGGATCCCAGCTCCCCGGCCAGGGATCAAACTCCCCTGCAAGGGAAGAGTGGAGTCCTAACCACTAGACCACCAGGGAAGTCCCAGCACTTGAATTTAAAGGGTTTTTTTTCAACCATTTGTCTCCAGTTGAACTGATAAATCTCTCTAGTCTCTTATTTTGTAAGAAACGATTTTTTTTTTGCCTTTTTTTATTCCAGGTGTTAAATTTTCATTGTGTGCAGTACAGTCTTTGTTCTTTTTTTTTTTTTAATTGAAGTAGAACATACCTACAGAAAAGTAACGAATTGCATGCACAGAACTTGATATAAAGTTTGAGTGTTTATTCTTATTTTAAAATGAGTGGTCCTCAGCACTTGCCACTAAAGTCATCCCTAAAGGTTTTGCTTCTCCATTACATTGGTGTCTGGTCCAGTTTTATTAGTAGGAGTTGGTCAGCCGAAGCATGAGACGATGGAAGGGCAGAGCGGCTGTTTGCGGGGTGGAAAGTACGTCCTTATTTCCGTGTCTTTCTTCACACTGCTGTTCAGCTTGTGGGTGCTGAGATGCCTCTTCCAGGGGGTGGTCGGTGCACCGGTGGGGCATTCCCCCTGGGGCGGGTTCCACAAGTTTCCAGCATTAGGCGTCACTGGCCTCAGAGCTTAGGGCAGCTCCGCTGCTGAGGGGGAGTGTGTGCCAGGCGTCCCCTGGGCGCCCTGTCCTGGAGCCTCTAGACCGCTGACTAGAAGGACCCACGCTCGCTGGTCTAAGGCGTCCGGAAGTCTAAGACACACCACTGTTGTGTGCCGCCAAGAGAAGCCCTGCCGTGTAGACTGTGTCACGTCGTCGCCTGGGAGACACCCTGGTCTCAGGCTCAGGTGTGTCCGGGGGAGGAGGCTCGGGCTGGGGTCCATGCGAGGACACCTGTAGACTGATGAATAAAACTAGATTTCTCTGCATCAAAACCTGGCCAGAGGCCCAGGAGCATAAGATTACGGTCCAGTTCCTGCTGCCGAGCATAATGTGTACAAACACTGGGATAAAAAGTCAAGGGAACCCAGACGAAGACATCATGCTCGACAGCATCTAAACAGGAATAAACGTTCATCATGAGAGAACGTATCCGCGTGATTCATGTGGAGAGCCGAAGAGGAAAACCAGGGGTAGAAACAAGTTGATCACACTCAGCATGTATTATTCAGGATGAAAGTGCTACAGTTAGAATTCTCATACTCTGATAATACTCAGCAGGGATTTCCAGCAGACCCCTCCTTAACAGTGAAGCTCTGGAAGTGTCCCCCGTTAGGTCAGGGTGGAGCCCAGGTCGCCGGAGGCCAGAGTCCATAGCCAAGGTTCTCCCGGATATCTGAGTTGTCATAATAAGGCATCGGGATTAAAGGCAGGAAAAGAAACGCCCTAAAGGTCTTTATTAGCTGAGAGGTGAAGGCCCTCCTAGAAAAGCGGAGGACAGGTGGCGAGCGTTGGCACCACCAGCATGCAAGCCAGAGCGTTGCCGTACCAGCAGGTGCGTCAGGCAAAGGCGGTCACGGGAAGTTGGTCACTTAGAGTGTCCCCAGAGGTGTGACAGCCAGAGGTTCAGTCTCCTGCTGTGTAGATGGACCGCCACCACAGGCAAAGTCCCCAGAGGCCTTTCTAGGGGGCCTCAGCTGCTGATTCAGGGCTGGGCACTGGGGACCCAAGACCAGGAGCCCTGAACACGGCGCCTGCTGTCACCCTCTCTCCTGGGCTCGGACGGACTTCAAGGCCCCAGCAGGTGAGCAGGCCCACGGGCGCCCCAGGGGGAATGCCCCACCGGGCATTCTCCAGGCCAGAACACTGGAGTGGGTAGCCGTTCTCTTCTCCAGGGGATCTTCCCAACCCAGGAATCGGACTGGGGTCTCCTGCATTGCAGGTGACTGCTAAGTCGCTTCAGTCGTGTCTGACTCTGTGCGACCCCACAGACGGCAGCCCACCAGGCTCTGCCGTCCCTGGGATTCTCCAGGCAGGAACACTGGAGTGGGTTGCCATTTCCTTCTCCAACGCGTGAAAAGTGAAAGTGAAGTCGCTCAGTCATTCCTGACTCTTAGCGACCCCATGGACTGCAGCCTACCAGGCTCCTCCATCCATGGGATTTTCCAGGCAAGAGTACTGGAGTGGGGTGCCATTGCCTTCTCCAAGATTCTTTACCAACTGAGCTATCAGGGACAAACCTAGACAGCATATCAAAAAGCAGAGACATCACTTTTCCTGACAAAGGTCCATCTAGTCAAAGCTATGGTTTTTCCTGTAGTCATGTATGGATGTGAGAGTTGGACCATAAAGAAGGCTGAGTGCTGAAGAATTAATGCTTTTGAGTTGTTGTGCTGCAGAAGACTCTTGAGAGTCCCTTGGACTACAAGGAGATCCAACCAGTCCATCCTAAAGGAAATCAACCCTGAATATTCATTGGAAAGACTGATGCTGAAGCTCCAATACTTTGGCCACCTGATGCAAAGAGCCTACTCACTGGAAAAGACCCTGATGCAGGGAAAGGGAGCAAGAGAAGGGGTCGACAGAGGATGAGATGGTTGGATGGCATCACCGACTCAATGGACATGAGTTTGAGCAAGCTCCTGGAGACAGTGCAGGACAGGGAGGCCTGGCGTGCTGCGGTCCGTGGGGTCGCAAACGGAACAACAACCGCGTGGCAATGAAAGCCGGAACCCTAACCCCTGGGCCCCCAGGGAACTCCCTGGCTTTTTGTGTTTTTGACTGTTACTTTTGGTATTTGGAATATAACCCCTGCTCTTGGTGATTTTAATTGCTGTTTTCCTGGGTAGAGATGAATGCAGCACATTTCCATGTCCTTGTTGGTCATCTTGTTTTTCTTTTGTGAAATGTCTCTTCAAGTGTTCTGCTTCTTTCCCCGTAAAAGATATATTCTGTGTATTAGTTATCTTCTGCCTCCAGAGCTTCTGCACTCTCTTGATGGAGCTGTGATGAGCAGAGGTTCTAGACTTCTTTGGCTCCCTGTCCATTGCAGCCCCTCTTGCTGAGGACCCAGGCTTAGCACCAGCTCTTTGGGGAGGCCCTGGGGAGGGTTCCCCTGGGAAGACCCCCAACCCACCCTGTGCAGCAGGATAGCTGGGAACCAGCCACAGGGGTTGCCTCAGCACCAAGGGGGCCGATGGGCTCCCCGTGACCCCTCCATCCAGACTCCTGGAGCTGTTGGGCTGGAGAGGGGCTATGGATGCTGAGAGCGAGTCTGCAGTCCCTGCCTGGCATCCCGGGGGCTGTGGCCTGGGTCCCTGGGACAGTTGGGGCAGCAGGAAGGCTCTCTGGGTGAGCTGTTCTCCCCTGCAGAGCCCTGGAGAGACCCTGGAGATAATGGGGGTCCCAGCCAGAGAAGGGATCTGTGGGGGCTGGGTGGTCTCCTGGAGGTGCCCAGGGCTGGAATGGAGGCCCACTGTGAACCCATGTGGTCATCTAGAACTTGGGAGGCTGGAGTTGGAGCAGTCCTGGGTAAAGATTTTTACTTACTTTCTCTGGGCATCCCTGAGTCCTCTGAGACCACCCTGCTTGGCACTCAAGCTTCCACGGACTTCACCGGGCCTGGACGTGGCCCTGGTCAGCTGGCTGCCCTGGAGAACTCCTCCCCTGGAGGCCCCATCCAAGCCTCTCAAGCCCCAGGGGGGCAAGGCTGGCAGTAGGGCAGTGGGCTGAGGTCCCGGACGGCATGCCTGTGTGCCCCTAGCCCAGCCAGCACGCCTGTCTGGCACCGGGGACACAGCCCTGCCCAAGATACGGGAAGCCATAGCTCACCAATCTCACAAGAAAATGCCGCGATTCCTGAGATGCCCACCCGACAGGGGGCTCAGCTGCCAAGGATCCTGACCTGAACTTGAGCCCCCAGAGGGAGAGGCACCTTTGAGACTCTTGGTCTGGCCTGGGGTGAAGACGAGGTGCGAATGTCATGGGGGTGCCCGCTTTGTGGTCGTGTGGACTCTTGCCTGGCAGCCGAGCTCGTGTCCACGACGGGTGGGCCAGCGTCCTCCCGAGGCTGGGCCTCTGAGGGGCTGGGGGTGGGGTGGTCTCTGCCCTGCTCCTGACTGTGCTGTGCACACTTTGTCCCTTTTTCTGCCCACTCTGCTTTTAATAAGCGCTTAATACAATTCCATCTCCTTTCATCTCCCAGCTACTGAACGCACTTCTTTCTGAGATTCTGGGTGGTTGCCCTGAGTCAGTTCACACCTGCCCCACGTCCATCCCTAAATGCTCAGCTCTGGGGGGAGGCGGACGGGCACCTCAGGGCCGGCGTTCCCAGGCCACGTCACGTCACGAGCCACAACAGCCCGCTTGTCGCCGGTGTCATGGTCGTGACCAGCTTTCTACAGGAATTAAAAAAATCAGAGGTGTCTCTCTCATTTTATATGTCTGAAAACCTGTCAAAACATTGAGAAATGTCTTCTGCTTGCCGGGTCAGGATGCCTGGATCCAGTCTCAGGCCTTTGCTGAAGCCTCTGCATGTGGCAATGGGTGTGAGAGTGCGTCTGGGTAGGAGCGTGTCTGGCCCAGAGGAGACCCCATTCCTCACCGCCCATCCTTGCACCCACACTCAAGCAGACACCTCCAGAGATCCCAGTCGGATGCTGTCTTCCCAGTGGGGGACTGAGGGGCTGCAACCCCACCTGGATGGAGACCCTGCTCCAGAAGCCAAGAAGGTCCCCTCATTCTCCACTCCTGCAGGGGCCTCCTCCTCTCAGGGAGCTAGCACGTGGGTGCCAGGAGAGGTGGCGGGTGCGGAAGGGAACAGTCACTGGCAGGACCCTGGGAGCCACTGACACCCCACTGGGACAGGCCCTGACCCCAGAGGCCACCCGAGCCCACATCAACAGCCTGTCACCCCATCGAGGGCCCCTGAGTTTCCCCTCCTCAATCAGACACCCTTCCTGACCCCCCACAGCCCACACTGTCCCAGCAGCTCCCCCCACCCCAGGCGTGGAGACCCTCTCTAGGTGAGAGGGTCCCGGGCAGCCAGTGGGGGGTGAGCTGGACGTGCGGCCTTGACTGGAGAAGGGGAGGGTGGCCCTGAGTTATGTCGCTCCCTGGGGGCAGGCCACTCCAGCACCTGTCTGGCCTGGAGCCACACCCCCCTGGGGGCTGGGTTGGTCCTTTCCCTGCCAGACTCTTGGGGGTACTCTGTAAGAGCAAGAGCCCCCAGCTGAGAACCAACAGGGGTGTCTTTGTGCTGGGGAAGCGCACAGACCTGTCCCGGGGCTCGGCCCGGAACCCCTGCCTCCAGCTGACTTGCTTCCTGCTTTTGGGGAGGACCCGGGCCAGCCTCATTTCCTTGGGTTGGGGGCTTTCCTGTGGGGTCCCAGGGGTTGTTCCTAACCCTTGGGCGGCTGGGGCAGACCCAGGCCCAGAGCATGCAACCACGGAGAGAATGCCTCACGAGGGGACCTCCTGTCTGCAGAGTGCATCCATTTAATGGGAGTTTCCAGCACTGAGCGTGCAAACCTGTCAGCAAGTCACAAAGGAACCGAGGTAACGCCCAGAGTCCCTCCGTGATAAGAAGTCCCCGTCCTGGAGACGTGGGCCGGCAGCAGCCCAGCGGCTGTGTTGTGCTTCAGATTTCTCGTTTAAAAGGGTGTCAGATGGTGCGGCTGCAAAAGTTCAGCGTAAAAATACAGGAAAAGGCAGTTGTCCGAGTCTCTTCCACAAAGTCACGGGCCGCGGGATCCCCAGTGCGCAGCCGGGCCCCACCCTGACGCTTCTCCAGAGCCCATACTGCTGCAGGCAGGGGCTTGGCCAAGCTGAAAACCCTCCTGCTTTCCCTTTCCTTCTCAAATGAGCGCACAGGGGACCCAGGTGAGAAGGGCGGCCCCCCCACCCTGTGGCTTGGCCAAGAGCCACAGGCTAGACTGGTCCACAGCTGAGGAAACATGGCAAGTTTGGGCTGCAGCATCCCTCTCCTATCACGGTGTGAGCCCCCGGCCCGAGCACCTGTCTGATCCACCCCAGCCTCACCCCGTGGTCCAGCCCGGCTCCTCTCCCTCTGCCGTGGCCAGATTCGGTCACGAGTTGCGGTGCGTTTGTGCAAAGGATCAGGGTTGTATAGACTCATAAAAACAGGTTAAAAAGTCTTCCCGCCAGCGTCTGGCGGTGCCCAGGGCAGCCCGAGCCTTCACCCAGCTAAGGTCCGCTCCCTCTTGACAGTCCCAGGAGCATCTCGGGGTTGGGCACCGGGCAGGGCCCCACGCACACGCATCATGGGCTTGCGGACTCTGCAAGGAGATCAGAGCTGTGTCTCGTCCCGAGTCTCAGGGTTGCAGGAGGCCAGCTTGTTGCTGCAGCTGCTCTTCCGGCTCTGGGAGCTGCTGGCCACGTGGGCCAAGGGGTCGGAGCGGATGAGATATCTGTGGGAAGGGTGGAGGGTGCTGGCCTCACGCTTTGCCCCGGAGGCCAGGCTGGACGCCCATGTGGGTGCGCAGTGCCAGTCCATGTGGTGAAGGGCAGGTGTCTACACTCGCCTGGGGATGCGGTACTTACACAATGTCGTTGGGCTCCAGCCGCGTGTCGGGCGGGGGGTTGATGAGCACATAGGAGAGGGTGTTCTGGTGGTCATTCATCTCGTCTGCGGAGGAGACAGGGCCCGGCGGGCGGTCACCCCTCAGCCCCTGCCCACCTCTGCTCCGCCGGGCCCCGAGGAGCTGGCAGCTCCAGTCAGCTGCAGAATCCTCCTGGCTGTGGGGCCGTCCCGCCCGAGCCCTGTCCTGGGGAACCCAGCCTGGCCGATCCTCCCTGATCCACGTGGGCCTCAGCCCAGCACTGCACCGGCAGGGAGCAGCCACCACCCCTGCCCGTCCCCGTAGCTTGTTGAGTCACCAGCATCTTAGGAGGTGGTGACCCTGAATGTGGAGCACACTTGTGCACACCTCCACGTGTGCACACACCAGCACACAACGACACACCTACACACACACCCAACCCAGGCTCATTCACCCCCCTCCCAGCACCCCTGCCCCATACAGGCCACCCCCAATCCCCTCCTCAGCTGTCAATCTTGGACTTGCCCTCTGTTTCCCAAAACCTGTCCGGCAGCATCAGCCCAGAGTCCGACCGGCTCACCCTGCCGGAGGTCCCCTCTGGCACGCACAGGGCCAGGCCACTGCCCACCACGGGTACAGCCAGCCCAGTGTCCGGCTCTCGGGGTGGCCCCAGGATGCGACCCATAGGGGTGTGAACTGGTTCTAGAGAAACCCTGGCCACCACATAGATGTCTCTTTGGCCAACTATGGGGTCGGGCTGGCCACTGTCCAGCAGTGACCCTGCGCTCAGTGAGTGGCAGGAGGTGGATGGCTCGTGGCCTCAGTTTACACATCTGGCGATGCCTAAAGGCACCTCCTGACCCAGGACTGGGCACTGGGGGGGACAGCCCTGGTGCGGGGCTGGGTAGGGCCCTGGGTGACCTCTGCCCCAGCCCCTCCCGTCCCGGGAGGGCTCCCTGGCCATGGGGGTCAGGGACTCAGGGAAGGTGGGACAGCTGCTAGCGGGTCAGCAAGGGGTGCTGCGGCTGACTTCCCTGAACTGGTGAGCTCAGGGCCGAATCTGACTCTGGATTCGGGACCCCCCCATGGCAGCAGGTGGAGTCCGGCATGCTTCAGGGGACAGCTGGCGGTGGGGGTGCAGACCAAACGGGGGTCGGGGCTTACAGATATCACCTGCTCCAGGCTTGTGTCCCCACCCAGCAAGTGGATGGCCTGACCCCCACCCCTCCCACCGCACGGGGTCCCTGGCGGGCTTGGCTCATGGAGGCGGCGCATGTCCAGGGAGGGCAGCAAAGAGCGGGCTGGGGCAGCGGAGGTGCGGGCGGGAGCGGGAGGCTTTGGTGCACCCTGTACCCCTGAGCACAGCCAAGAACAAGGAAAACGGAGAGGCTGACAAGGGACGGGGTCGCCTGTCCATCTCACTCAGGGGCGGGGCTGCAGAGGGTGGGCGTGGCCCCTGCCTCACCGGCCCCTCCCCACCTGGCCTGGGCCCTGCCTCTGCCCGGGGTGGGCGGGCTATGGGCTGTCCCAGCCCCAGCTGGGCCCGGCTTTGTGTTTCTGGGGGTGCTGGGCTGAGAGGTGGCGGGGGGAGGCACGTGGGGTCCGGCTGTAACGCCCGGGGACTGGGTGACCCACGAGGCCCTGACCCCGACTTCCCAGAAGGGGCCACCTCATCGCGCCTGCTGTGGGGCCGGGGGCTGGCCCATGACCAAGGGGCCCCTCCATGGGGGCTCCTCCCTGGACCCGCAGACCAGTCTCTCGACAGCCCCTGGGGGTCCACACCACTCCTCTGGAGGCCCTGCCCCAGAACTGTGAACTGGGGACAGCTGGACCACTCCCCCCAGGGGTGACTGTGTAGAAGGGGCTGTGTCTACATGTCACGGCTGGGGGCGTCTCCTCCCTCATCTGCACCCAGCTCGGGGAGGGGGCTTTGTGGCGGTGTCCCCCTGGAGGACCGCCCTGCAGCCCCCTGGGACCAGCCTCTCCTCTGGTTTTAGGTCCTGGCCCAGGCACCTCTCAACGTCCACACCCCAGGGGCAGGGGCTCAGCAAACACCATGCGGTGACCCTGTGGGTGCGGCCACCCCGCCTGCGAGCCTTGGCGAGAAGTAGGGGTGCAGCCGGCCACAGGGAGGTGGCGACCCAGCCCTCCCGCTCGGGGCAGCCCCAGGCTCGGACTCGCGCTGGCCTAGTGGGGAGTCTGCTGTGAACACGGTTGTGGGTGCAACTGAAGAAAAACACAGGAACCCGGGGCGGGGGGTGGGGTGTGGTCAGGGCTCTGCCCCCTGGGCCACCCCGCAGCTCCCCCGCGGTGCACCCCAGAGCTTCTCAATCCTGAGTCTTGTTTGCCCCGGCTGTCCTCAGAAACTGGCCCATCTGAGCTAACACCCACCTGGGCTCAGGAGGCCTGCACAGCTCTGAGCCTGGGGAGCCCCCAGGTAAGGAAGGGGTCCCAGCAGTGAGGTCTGGGGCCTGGACTCTGCTCTGACCCCTGTTGGGGTCTGGGGGCTGCGGGGTGTCTTCTTGGAAGATACAGGGGCCCAAGCAGCACCTGAGCACCTGGATGAAAATGTGGTACATCAGGCTTTGTCTCAACTGAAGTGGTCCCCATCTCGTGAAGCCCCAGCTGGGGAGTGGAGGTCAACCGTCCACCTGGCTTGGGTGGCCCTCGAAGGCTCAGGGTGCTGCAGACCTCAAGGCCCCAGGCGCCAGCTCAGGTCTCACTGTGCTCCACCACGCCGGGGGCGCGGGTACCCTGGCCTGGGGTGCTCCATGCCGGTGCTTCTTGAGAGCTGGGTGGGCTCCCAGGGGCCGGCCAGTGGCTGCCTGCGTGTCCAGAGTAGGGCTTATCTCAGACAACAAAGTGGGCAGAAGGGCTGGGGTGCAGGGGGCCGTGCTGAAGTCAGCAGTCAGTGGGGAGAAAGTTAGGGTCCTTGCAGTGGGGTGGCCTGGGAGCTCGTGGGGCCCTGCCTGGAGGGACCCTCTCTCGTGTCTCGCCCTGTCTGCCTGCCTGGCCGGGGCGGGCGGCCACCGGGTGGACCATCAGGAAGGGTTGGCACGCCCCCTATGCCAGACTCCGGCCCCGGGAGCAGAATTACCTTGCAAATATCCCAGGTTTACCCGATTCATGACATCACTGGCTGTTAAATTTGCTACATCCTCTACGGAACACACAGGAAGAGGGACAGACAGAAACAGAGAGAGAGATTGAGGTCAGCGAGCAGCGCAGAGGAGGTGGCTGGCAGAGCAGGGGCGGGAGGTGCACGCAGGCCGCAGGCGGCCGTCTGTCCCAAAAGCGAAGTCGGCTCTTTGTCTGCCAAGCTCTGGCGGGGAGGCCCAGGGGAGCCCCGAGGGGCAGGGGCCTGCTCTGGGGCTCAGCTGGGCTTGAGCGTCTGTCTGCCAGGGTGTTACATGGGGCCGTGAAACGGGACCCCCACTGGGAGCCTGAGCAGCCTGCACGCCACCCGGGATGGGGGTGACAGCACACGCCCGGGGAAAGGGCGCAAAGTGGACAACGTACGCCGTGTGGCAGGGGTGTGGCCGGGAGGGGCTGGGCGGCTCTCCCAGAGGGCGATCTCCTTGGGCCTGGCATACAGCCAGACCCGAGAGACCCTTGGGCAGTTCTGGGTGAAGCCCAAAGCCGCTTGGTCCCACTTGGACGGGCTTGAGGGCCCCTGGCCCAGGAGGTGAGCAGCAGGTGGCGGGGTAGGGGAGTGGGTGCCCAGAAAAATATAGCCAGGCCCGAGGTGGGGTGTGGGGCAGAGTCCCCCAGAGACGGGGCCTAGCGGAGGTCAGAGCCTCCACCCAGCCTGGGGTGTGGATGAGGCCAGGCTGCAGTGGAGGGGCGGGGGGCTTGGGCCCCTTTCAGCCCCATCAACAGAGGCAGCATCTCTGGAGCGAGGGAGGGGCGGGCCAGTCTCCTCGGGCCCGGCCGGGGACCCCAGCTCCATTCACGGTCAGAGTCACAAACTTTTCCCCGAATCAAGCGACAGAGAAAATCTGCTGACGACAACAAACGCCCTGGCGACGGCGCCCTGAAGTCGCCGGAATGGGGTGGCCTTGCCCCAGGAGCAGTGGTGGAGTGTCCTGGTGCTGGGCCCCCTGACCTGCGCCGCCCCTATCCCACACAAGCTCCAGCTGCAGGGAGGGTTCGGGGAGGGGTGGCCAGGGCTCTGGGGTGTCCCCGCCACGCCCCTGTTCCTATCCTCAGAGGAACATGATGGGGTCCTGTGTTCCTGATCCCGGCAGGACCGGCCGGAGGTGGCCAATCTGCCCCCTGGCTGAGGCCGGTGCCTTTGGCTTTCATGGAGCCTGGCAAGGCTGTCCCCACCCACAGCCGCCTCCTCCAGGACGGCTGCCTACTGGCTCAGGCAATAGGCATCTTTTTTCCTACAGATGTGGAAACTGAGGCCCCAGAGCAGAGGGTGAATGAACCCTTCCTTGCCGGGCTTGGTGCTGGATCTAGGGGAGCCCCCCTCCCCACACGGGCCAGGAGAGCAGACAGACGCCCTGCCCCTTACCGTAGCCAGTGGTGGGCAGCCCCAGGTGCTTCATGCGGTTCTTGACCAGCTCTGAGAGCTCCTGCCTCTCCGAGCGCCGGTACAGGCTGAGCCGCTGTTGGCTGATCCACTCGGCTGCCGCATTCCCCGTGTGCCGGGAGCCCTTGCGGCTCAGCCTCCGCGCCCATGGGAGGCTCTTGCGCCGCAGGAGCGGGTGCTCGGCTGGGTCGCTGCCCACCGTGTGCCGGCCGTGGGTGCTGCCACCGCTCGTGCCCACCCGTGCACCCCAGGGCCCCTTTGCCTCCCGAGTGTCCTCACAGTCCTCCACGCTCACCGAGACCTGGGACTGGCCGGGGAGGAGGGGTGAGGCCTGGGAGGGGAAGGGTGTCCCGGGACAGGGGCGGGGCGGGGGCAGGTACAGGGAAGGGGAACGGGAGCTGGGCAGAGGACTGGGGGGACCCACGGAGCAGCTGGGGTGATGGGGAGGACAGTCACAGTTCCGGGGGAACCCCAGGCCCTTCTTCTCTCAGGTGGAAGTCCCTTCCTCTCCCCAGACCCTGGCTCAGGCCCGTCCCTGACTTGCTGGTGAGAGGTGGGCCTCCCTCCACCTCTCTGGGGCAGCGTGTTCTGACTTTACCACGGTGGGGTAGGGGAGGGAACAGCCCCTCTAGGAGACTCAGTTTCCTCACCGCAGGGGCAGGAGAGAACAGGGGCAGCCCGATGGTGGGCTGGGACGTGCAGAGCCTTGCAAGGCTTGGTGGGTGACATGGGGCCTGGGGGGTGTGGAAGTGGGGACAGATGAGGGGAGGAAGGGGTACCTGCCAGGATGGGGGCTGTGCCCTGAGGGGCAGACAGCCTGGGCGTGGGGGGACCCTGGGCTTCCCACCCCGGCCTCAGTTTCCCCATCTGCACGGGGGAGGAGAGTGATGCTAGGAGTCCTCTCTGAGCTGCACCTTGGCTGGTGCCACCTGGGGACTTGCTTCCTGACCACCCTTGCCCCCGCCAGGCCTGCGTGGGGCTGAGCTTAGGCACTCCCGTGGGCTTGAAGGGACCACTCACCTGGGCCCTGAGGTCGGGGGGCTGCAAAGGAAACCAGAGCCACCTGAGTACCTGGGGGCTCCTCCTACCCTGACCACCAAGGCTGTCTGACCGCCCCCCCCCCGCCCCCCCCCCCCGCCATCTCCCCGCCCCCCCCCCCACCCGGCGGGCTCATAACTCGCGGGCAGGCCGCCTTGCACGGTCTGGCGGCGCACGGGCGCCCCTCGGTGCTCTCCCCTCCCCCAAAGCGCCCCAAGGAACCATGTGGGCCCCTGTGAACCTGACCCCAAAAGGGCCCGGATCTCCAGGCCCCTGCCCCGCACCTCGGTGGAGAAGACGTGGCACTGGGTCCTGTAGATGCCGATAGGGATCTCGGCGCTGGAGGAGCACAGCTTCTGGAAGAGGCGGCCGTAGGTGCGGATCCACAGGTCGTCCTCCGAGATCTTCATCTGCAACGCAGAGCCTGGGCTGGGCGGGCCTCAGGCCGCAGAGGCGGTGCTCGCCTCCCCGGCAGGGCGTGGCTGCCCAGCCCAGCCTGCCACAAGCCCCGCTCCTCCACCCGCCCAGGCCCGACCCACCCCGCCCCCCGACCCCACCCACCCCGACCCCGGCCCCACCCCCGCGCCCACGCCCCTCCACCCCGCCCACGCCCCATCTGGCCCCGCCCGTCTCCCCTCTCCGGCCCAGGCACTTACCGCACAGAGGTAGCCGGAGCCCGGCGTGGTGTCCAAGCCCAGCAACAGCCTGGTGATGGGGATCATGTAGTCCTTCACGAAGGACTGGAGGAGAGGGGCCGCAGTGAGGCCAGCGTTGTGGGCAGTTCCACACCCCCTGGCGGGACATGCCCGCCGGGCACCCACAGTGTCCCCTGCACAGCGTGCCAGAAGATGGAGCTGGGCGGCCTTTCCTGGCCTTGGTAGCTCGCCTGGTCATGCGCCTTAGGCTAGAAGGGATCAGAAACCCAAAGGCTGCCAGGAATGACCCTAGGCTAGCACCCTCCTGGGAGGAAAGGATGGTGATGCTCAGGGGTGAACCCCTGTGGCTCCCGGTCAGGGACGGGGCCCAGAGCCACTCAGTCCCACTGGTCTCCTGGGGACCCAGGATGGACGTGGCTCAGGATCGGACGTCAGCCAGGCCCCAGGCTGACCTGATACAGCAGTGTGTCCAGCATGCTGATGCTGAAGACGCGGCCGGCGGCGAAGGGCAGGCGGAACATGAAGGCCAGGTTGGAGCCGTTCTCACGCTCCCTCTGCAAGACAGGGCGGCTCAGACGGGCTGGTGCCCGCGGCCACAGCCGCACGGGGCGGGCAGCCCAGGGCTTGCATGCACACGTGTGTGGGGTGAGTATATGAACACGGGCCAGCAGATGCCCCCACACAGAGGCCAAGCACCCGGCTCGTGTCCCCCAGACACAGGGGGCCGGAGCCAGGAGTAAGGACTCATGGCTCTGCTGGCGAGAGCCAGGGGCCCGTGCTGGGGTTAATGCCCAGCCGCTGCCGCCCTGGGCCCTTCACTCTCATAGCAACTCGTCCTGGAGCTCATGTCCTGTGAGTGAGGTGGCGAGGACAGCAGGGCGTGCTCGTGAGCAGCGACACGTGTCACAGCTCCTGCCTCCCCTGTGAGCACAGCAACGCGAGGCCCCACGTGGATTCCTTAGACCCGCAGCTCAGAACCACACGGTTCTTCTCTCACGGTATCAGATTTTGTGAGTCCGATCAGATATGTGGGGCTGGAGTCACGTGTCACAGGGCTCCCGCCGGTGACCAATTCCCCCACCCCTGCCTGGCCAGGAGACTCCTTTCCTGCACCTTTCCCATTTTCTAGAAGCCAACCATGGCCCTGGGCCCTTCCTCCACCTCCAGGGCTGGCAGGCTGACCTCTGGCCTCCCTCTTGCAAGCGCCCTGGTGATGGCGTGGGGCCCTGGGGCGAACCAGGGCCTCCTCCATCTCAGGGTCCTTCACAGAATCGTGTTCCCCACTCCATGCTGGTTCTGGGACGCGAACTTTTTCGGCGCGTGTCTCCACCGCGTGAGGTTGGCCTACAACTGAGGGGTGCCTCTGAACCCAGGAAGTCATCCTTCCCTCTGGACCAGAACACGCTCCACACAGACAGAAGGTGGGACGCAGGAGCCCTCCCGGGGCCTTCTCCTGGGGCTGCTTCCTGCTGCGGCAGCTTCCTCCTGCAAACTCGGCTGGCGGCCGGCAGGGCAGACAAACATTGGGACAGCGGGCCTCACCTCTGTCCCTCCCCAGCAGCAGGGAGCCCGAGGGTGTGCTGGCACATGGGTGTCCAAGAGGGAAACAGTGTGTCAGTTCCGAGCGGCGTTTTGCTGTCCCGAAAGAACGAATCATGGACAAGCCCTGGAATCCAACCTGCGTGGCCTGCTGACTCCAGGCTGCACGCTCCCGCCACACGCTATGAGGACAAGTGGGGAGACTCCCAAGATCATTAAAGCTGTCGGTTTCCCTTCACTAAGAACAGTGAATGGTTTGAGAAGCAAAGACCGAGGGCGGGTCCAGGGAGACTGTGGACGAAGGAGGGCTTGATGTTTCAGTGGCTTCATGCCGCCTGTTCTGTAGTGGCCACGGAGGGACTGGAGGCTGTAGCCCAAGCTCTGAGGTCACAGGTCACAGCGAGACATGGGAGCCCACGTGGACGAGCCCTTCTGAGAACCACGTGTCTGGAGGGAGCAGGACTGAATGGGCAGGCTGGGCCCTGGTCGACGTCACTGTCACAGGTGCCGCGGATATTGAAACGATGATGCCACCAGGAACCTGAGTCTGGGGACGGGGTGGGGAGTGGGGTGGGCAGTGGCCCAGCCTCTGGGAGACCTTCCTGAGAACCTCCAGGGAGATGCAGCCACTGCCCTCCACGCCTTCCTGAATCCCCCACCCCCACCCCCGCCCTAGTGCCACTTCGATCTCGGGGAAGCACGTTGATCTGAATGCCAGAAGCGTTTCCGATGTTCCTGCAGTTTCCGCTCACGAAACAGGACTCCCCTCATCCAGATTGTATGTACAGCGTGATGCCACACTCCCACTCCGTCCTCTGTGGAATCTTCTGCGTGCATAGGTCGGGGGAGGCACCGGCTCTGGCTATCTCTCCAGAGGGGGTGGATCATGTGGCTCTGTGCCCCTCTGTCCTCAGCCCCCAGGCACTGCATGGGCCTGGCCCTGCCCAGCGTACCCATCGGCAGGGCCTTCAACCCTGGGCTGCAGCCTCCCCAGGTCACACGTGCTCACTTGCTAACTTCTCTCCCCATCACAAAACCAGAGCACGAGGTGGGGAGTGGGCCGCCCCTGCCCCTGCCCCTCCCTGGAGGTGATGCTGCAGGGGAAGGTGGAAGGTGTGGTCAACTGGTGATGCCTGCCACAGAGGGCAAAGTGGGGTGGACTTGTGGTGTCTGCTGAGGAAGGCCAGTGTCTGCTGACGGATCTATTTCAAGCCCACTGGCTGAACAGGTGAGGGTGCCAGGCCCATAGGGAGCTGGCGGCGAGTGAGGACCAGCGCCAGGATGTCAGCCCTGACCCCAGTTCTGTGCTGGTCATCCTGCCTGAACTGGGTCAGACTGGCCCAAGCACCTGGACACAGTCCTGGCCGGGGCCGCTTCCGATGCCCACAGTCCCAGTTTGAGCAGACGGAGGATCAGCTCACGGGCTGGTAGGAAGTGGCTCTGAGTGGGCTCCAATGGGCTGTCGTGTGGGGTGCAGGCCAAGCCTCCTCCAGGGGCAGGACAGCCTGAGCTCCTCGGCTGCTGACTGAGGCCTCTGGCTACCGACCCAGGGGCTCCGGGGCCACCATGGGCCTCCTGGCAAAACGTACTTCCATCGTCCACCTGGGTTCTGGGCAGGTGGAGCTCCCACGCTGCCCCTGTCTGCTTTTGGGGCCAGGCCTGGCCTGGTGTGGGGTTAGCCATGCAAATGCAAGCTGCCCCCTGACAAGGACCCCTGTCTGGGCTCGCAGGGAATGGTCACTGCCCCCGACTTCATTAGCTGGGTCTCCTCATAGCGGCCCACCTGTTTCCTGGTCTCACCTGGGGCCACCTGAGCGCGGCCCTGCCTTTCAGTGGAGGGCAGTGCTACACTGACCCAGACAGGGGCTGGGGAGGGCCTGGGGTCCACAAACATGCCAGGGCGGCAACACTGGTCCGTGGCGGGTCCCCGTGCCCCCCGGGCCCCTGCTGACCTGGCCTATGAGCCACTGCGTGACCTGAGGCAACCACTCCCCGCTCTGGTCCCAGAGCCCTCGTCAGTACCAGGATGAACACGTCCCCACCGGCGTTTGACAGAACGGACATGGCTCAGACGTGGGTGTGGTGTCAGGGCTGGTGTCACTGGGCTAGTAATTTCTGGTATAACTAGCAGCCTTGGCCAAGCACAAGGCCGGGATGGACCTTGCCGTAAGGGGACGGTGTCCCCTCCTGGCCGAGGACCCTAAAGTCTCTGGGCTGCACGCTCGAGAGCCTCACAATGGGACTAGAACCCCGCCGGAGGAGGGCAGGCACCCACACCCTCCAGGCCTGGTGCAGGCCCTCAGCTGGGCAGAGTCAGAAGGGGCACTTCATGTGGGGGTGGGAGGGGAAGGGGTGGTTCGCGAGGGGCTACTCACCTTCTCCAGTTTAGAGAGAGCCAGAGAGTAGCTGTCCTTGGCGCGAAACTGCATGAACCGCATGTTGGACGGGTGGGTGAGCTCAGTGGTGATGCTGAGACTGGGGAAGAGCCTGGGGCGGGCGGTCCTGGTCATGGACATGGGGAGGGGCTGGGGGTGGGGCCCCTGGCCACCGACGAGGGGAAGCTCAGGGTGACCCCGGCGCCTCACCGGAACATGGTCTGCACATTGACGATGGTCTTTGCGTCGGCCATGTAGTCCTCCTCAGCGCTCATGGTGCTCTCCTTGTCTGCCACCACCAGATTGTCCGCGTAGATGACGCCGCACCGCAGCAGGCTGTCCAGGCTGCGGGGACACGCCCGTGGGTGCAGCCACCCCCTACTTGGCCCTGGACGCCCCGCCTGGGGGGAGGAGAGCGGGGCGGGGGTCCTCCTGCCGAGAGGCACCTTACTTGTCCACGGAGCCCTCCATGTAGTAGACCATGGGAAAGCAGCAGATGGCCTCCAGGAAGTGGTGGTCGGGCCTGTGGGCACAGCAGGGCCTGCAGGCATCCACCTGGCTCCCCCACCCCCACACCAGTTCTGACCTGGGTGGAGCAGGGGCCCCAGGACCATGATGGCTTGGACCGGGGGCCCTTTAGAGGCCAACGGGGCTGCTCTTTATTGTCCCCAAGGGGAAACCAAGGCCCCAGGACAGCTGAGACTGGACTCTGAGCTCTGGGCTGGCAGGCCTCTGGGGGTAGAGGTGCTGGGGTGCACCCTGGGGGAGGTTCATGGTCATCGGGAGGATGATGGAGCAGCACCAGGGTGTGGGAAGGGGCAGGCGGGGTGGGGCCGCTCCCCTCACTCCCCACCAAAGGTGAGGGCACCCATGCCCTGCCCTCTGCCCCTCACTTGTTGTCCAGCAGCAGCACAATGGGGTTGAGCTCCCGGCGAGGCCGGTAGTAGGCGCGCAGCGGCACGATGAAGTTGTACAGCCCGTTGCCCGCCGTCTCTGCCGAGACGATGATCAGCTTGTTCTTGAAGCCATAGGCCTTGGCATCTTCATAGCTGTTGTGCTTGCAGCCCTGGAAGGGGAGAACGCTGGAATCAACCATGGAGGGGGAGGGAGGGTGCTCCAGGGAAGCCTGAGGCCAAATGGCACCTGGTGTCACCGGGGCTACAGGCCAGCCATCCACCATACCCCACAGAGCGAGCTGGGGCCCTGCGGGGGTGGGAAGGGAGGTGTCTGTGAGCTTGTGGCCTTAGCAGATGCAGACACAGATGTGTCTGCATGGACACATTTGTATTTGTGCACATTTTGTCTTGTGTGTACACATCCTGCAGTGTGTGCATGTGTGTACACGTTTTGTATGTGTTGCACATTTCTTATGTGTATAACATTCTTTCGTGTGTGCACGCGTCTTATGTGTATACACATTCTCTCGTGCGTATACACGTTTTTGAGTGTGCATGTTGTCATGTGTGTACACATTCTGTAGTGTGTGCATTTGTATATGTTTTGTGTGTTCACACACACATTTTGTCACGTATACACACATTCCATAGTGTGTGCATGTGTGTACACATTTTGTATGTGTGTGTACATTTCTTATGTGTATAACATTCTCTCGTGTGTACACACATATTATGTGCATACACATTCTCTCGTGTGTATACACATTTTGTGTGTGCACGTTTTGTCATGTGTGTACACATTCTGTAGTGTGTGCACGTGTATACATGTTGTGTGTATACATACATTTGTCATGTGTATACACATCCCATAGTGTGTGCGCGTGTGTACACATCTTGTGTGCACATGTCCTGCCATGTGTGTAAATGCTCTGTAGCGTGTGCGTATGTATACATGTTTGTGTGTGCACGTTTTATCACGCGTGTACATTCTGTTGTGTGTGCATGTTTTGTGTGTGCACGTTTTGTCATGTGTGTATACATTCTTTCAAGTGGTGTGTACACTTTTTTATGTGTGTGCACATTTTGTCATGTGTGTACACATTCTGTTGTGTGTGTGCCCACTTTCTAGCTCTTTGCAGAGAGGCTCAGATGCAGGGCAGCAGTGAGCACCCCAAATCCCCATCTTGTTTCTAAACATGGTTTCCACTAACAGGAATCAGGTTTCTTGGAGCAGCAGCCAGTCCCAGGACTGGAGTAGGAACAAAAAGCGGGGGCAGGCACCATTAGTTCGGAAGCACAGACATCTTCACAGATCAGGAGACGCGTCGGAAAGACCTGGAGGCCCCATCAGCAAAACCAGGAAAGTCTGAGTGTCAAAACCAGCAGGATCCGCACAGAAAGCCGACGTGGCAGTAATGCACAGCGGGTTTACTGAGTGAAACGCTGAGTCCACACTGATGTGCACAAATGGCTAAGAAAGGGGAAGAACCTCCTCACGGGGAAAAGTGGACTCAAACATGGAAGGAACTGGAACCTGCATCCATCAACTACAGAGGAAACGCATCAGGGGGTCGGTGATGAGCAGCTTTTGTACCCGGTCCCCACGTGTCTCCCCACAGTGACGTCCTGACTGCAAAGGTGAAGCTATATTTCCTCCAGGGAGACCAGGTGTGGACCCGAACCACACGCTCTAAGGCAGCATCGCAAAGGCTGAGTTGCCCCCCTTCAGGGACGCTCCACTGAATCGATGACTGCACTCCCCAAATACGGAAGAAACCCAGGGAAGGTGGGGGCGAGGAGCCTTGAGACGGAGGGAGGCAGGCATGACGGGCACGCAGAAGTGGGTCAGGACTGGCTCTGGCAAGAAGGGCAGCTGGACTGCGGGCTGAGGGTCTGACACACACATCCTGGTGCTGGTAAGTGGACTGTGGTCAGGAGAGGCACACCCTCGCCTCAGACACACATGCGCATGCAGGAGGGAGGGAACCTGCCCCCCTCAGAGGAATAGACACCGGGGAGGTGGACTTGAGTCAGGATGTCCTCAGGGTCCCTGCTGCCTCCCCATCTTTGCTGTGACCCACCTTGTCCAGCCGCAGGCAGCAGAAGGGGGCTTTCACGGGCAGGAGGTGGCACAGGGTGGGGGAGCTGCCGATGTAGGGTGAGTTAGGAGGGTAGCCCTTCACATACCTGGAGGGGTGGGAGAGACAGGAACCTCAGACATGTGCCCCGCACCCTGGGTGGCCACACGGGGGCGCCAGGCCTCGCAGACCAGACTGGGCTGGGGCACTCAGAGCCTCACCACCGCCCCTCCAGCCCAGGAAGCCCCAGGACCCCTTTGTTCAACCCCTAGGCAGGAAGGAGGGCTGTGACCAGGACCCGTGTCTGTTCTCTCGAGATCGAAGGAGATTCCATGCAATGCACACACACACACACACACACACACATGAGCTCACACAGGCCTGGGAGCCACAGAAGAGCCTTAAGGGGTTCCCCTACCCTGGTGTTCCCAGTGCCCCAACGCTGGGGCAGATGCTGGCCCTTGGTCCCTGTTCTACTGGTGGCCAGGCTGGGCTGGGTGCCCCACAGGCTGCCCCCCACCTTCCCACTGGCCCCTCAGTGTCCGGTGCAGACATGTGGGGTGGTAGGCCACCAGGCCACCTGGAGAGGGGCTGGCCTTCTGCTCGGCCTCCAGTTGGCTTAAGGGAGGCGGCGTCAGAGGCCAGTCTGCCACCTGCTCCGAGTGTGCAGGAGCCCTGTAGAGCCCCCTAGATCTTGGACCCAGTTCCAGCAACCCATCTTTAAAGTGCGTTGACTCCACCCCAGGGACAGAGGCAGGAGCAGAGAGTGGCCACAGCACGATGACAGCCCAGCTGAGAGGGACAGGCTGTGCAGGCCTGTGACTGGCCATGGCCCTGGGGTCAGGTGCTGCCTATCTGTTTGGGACGAGGCCAAATGGCTGAGACTCCAGGACACACTGGAGTCTTTTCCGTCTCATGATCTCAGAGGAAGATCTGGACTCAAACCCAGGGCAGCAGCCTCCGGACCTGGACGGCACCTCACCCAGGGCTCCGCAGACCGTGCTCAGAGTGCAGCCGCCTCGATCAAGTAGGCTGTGGTACTCAGGTCTGGCTGCCGGCCCAGAGTGCGAGGCTGAGGAGGAGGAGGGGTGAGGGGGTACAGCACAGCCTTCCTGCCCAGGAGCTGGGTCCCCAGATTCCACTTGCCAAGCAAGGTCTCCGCAGAGGCTGTTTGGAAGCCTGGTTCAGAGCATGGGTCCAGGCCCAGTGCTGGCGGCCCCTCTTCCTGGGCACCAGGCACGCACATGCTGTGCCTCCCCTCTCCCTTGGAGCGCGCCTGTCCTCCCCCCGCCCCGAGACACTTACTCCACCACGGACAGCCCCTCATCCTCCGACGGCGTCATCTCGTCCTCTGACTGGTCACTCAGCAGGTCGCAGGGCAGCAGGGCTGAGCTGTCAGCCACCTCCAGCACCGGCGCGATGCTGGGCCGCCGGCTGCCTGAGCCGTTCTCCGTGGGGAGCGCCAGCTTGCTGCCCCCACTGCCCCCGCCACTCTGTGTGGGCCGGCACTCCGTATTCTGGAGGTCCATGGCCACTGTCCCTGGAACAGAGTGGCTGGACTTGGCTGGCAGCCCCTCCCGGGACTGTCCTGGGGGTGGAGGCTCCCTCCCAGTGCTGACAGTGATGTCCCCACAGGAAGGCAGGGATGACCCCGCCGGACCGACGTGCAAACTGAGGCCCAGAGAGAGGGGGCTTGCCCAGGGTTACATGCAGGCCTGAGGACTGGAGTCTCCGGTGGGGCCCCTGCCCGCTTGCCCAGGTGGGAGCGGGTGCCCGGCCTCACCCATGGAGGCGATGATGCTGTGCACCGGCAGGCGGGATGAGCCCTCGTACAGCCCCTGTCCCGCGAAGCCCTTCCTCTTCTGCTTTTCCTCCTGCTTGAAGATGAAGGCCGAGTTCTCCTCCTTGGTGATGTTGATGTAGAAGCAGGTGTCGGAGGCCGCCAGGATGTGCCGTGGGCCCGGGTTCAGCAGGATGCTCTTGTTGTCCTCGCGCTTCAGGCCGATGAGGCACACGCCGTACCTGGGCGGACGGACGGACGGGGGTGGAGCCCAGAGCTGCCCCTCTCGGGCTCCTCGTGAGGGTCGGGACCCCGAAGACCCACAGAGGGTTGCCTCAGAGAGAGGTGCTGGGCGCAGGTCTCACGCTGAGTGGGCGTGGCGTCCGGCCCCGAGGCCCCGCCCACCCTCCCGACGGTGGGCGAGGTCCCGCCCACTTCTGCCTCCGAGTCCCGCTCAGCGCTCCCTCCCTCCTTGGCCTGGACAGGGTGCAAGGGGCCGTACTTCTTGTGTGCGTGGAAGGCGGCGTAGGTGAAGCTCTTGCCCTCGTACTCGCGGAAGAACTTGCTGTCCCCCATCCGCACGTGGTAGACCTCGTTGCCCGAGCAGCGTCCGTACATGCGCTGCCACTGCTCTGGCGAGTCCTGGCCTTCCCTGGGGCGCGGGCAGGACGTCACCCCCACCGTTGCCCCGCCTGGCCTGGCCGCTTCCAGGCTTCCAGGGTGAGTGGAAGGCAACGTGACCCCTGACCCCGCCCCTCCCCGTCTGTGGGAGACTACACCCGGGTGTGGCCTGATGGGTCCCTCCGCCAGTTTTAAAGAGCTGTGAACATAATGGTCCAGCTTTCAGGGGGGTCAAAAGGTTTCAGAGTCAAGACCGGCTTCTGTGGCCTGTGGGTCCTCCGACATCTCCTTGGTCCCTCCCCGAGGGCCGCCCAGGCCCCACAAGGAGCCAAGGCCACCCGTTGGGGTGTCTTGCTAGAGAGACCCCTCCTCTGTCCCGGGCAGCCCCTTACCTCCCGCTCTACCTGGGACCCCAGCTCAGGTGCTGAACACCAACGCGCCTTCTCCTACAGGCCAAGCGTGTCCCCCAACCACAACCCCTGCCCCTATCGCTGTTTCTAGACTCGGTGGCTCTCCTGAGCCCCCCACCCCCACTAGGCCCTGTGCTTCATGGAGGTCCCTGCCTGTGATTCCCTGCAGCCCCAAGGCCGCCCCCAGCTCCCAATCCTGGCAAGGCACCTACTGCTTCCCAGCTGGGTCCTCCCGGGTCGCCACCCACTCCCATCTCGGGCTCCTCACCCCCCCGCCCCCATCACAGGCTCCTCAACACGTCCCCTGCCTCCAGTGTCTGCTCCTCTCCAGGGCAGCACGCTGCATGCCACGTGGTGGTCCCAGGGCAGAACTCACTGGCCGCGGGACGTGTGCACCAGCAGGGTGATGAGGGTGGACGTGGCTGGGCAGATGCAGTTGAGGGCCAGCATGGCATACTTGCACTCCTCCTCGCACACCACGTGCTCTGCGGGCAGGAAGGTCAGGGTCACTGAGCGCCTCTCACTGTCCCCCACAGTAGGTGCCCCCTCGTCTCCTTAGAAGGCTCCCTCCAGCGCCCCACTTTCCCGAGGCTGTTAATTCTCCTGGCTCTTCTGTGGTTGTTTCCCAGGCTTGGCGGAGAGCTCCAGGGCTGGGAGTGGGGGGAGGGAGCTGGCAACACCTTTTGCCCCCCAGGTGTCCAGCATAGATCTGTTCATCTTAGAGGTGCTCATCAGATGGTGTTCCTGCCCCTCCCCCGCCCTTGGCCCCTGCCCTCACTGACCCCCAGGCTCCCAGGTGCAGCACCTGCATGGGCTCTGCCTCAACCCCACCCCTACCCCCAGCATGCTCCCCTTGGACCACACGGGTGCCCCCCACTCCTGGCCAAACATACCTGCAAACTTGACATGAAACTTGTTCTCAGGCTTGAGGATCTGGACGTAGAGGGGGCAGTTCGGGGCAAAGTCCTTCACGGCCCAGGCACGCAGTATGGTCTGGTGGTCCTGAGCAGGGAGGCCACGGTCACTGCTGAGGGCAGCCAGCAGGCTGGGGGAGGGGCTCTGCCCCTCTGGCTGGCGGGCAGGCGGGGGGCCGGTGGCCGGGGGGCACTCACCGCAGCGGTGCGGTCCACCTCGTTCCGGCTGCTGAGAATAAAGCAGGCCTCCCCATTGTCCATCCTGCAAAGCACCAGGTCTGAGCACCACAGGACCGGCCTTCCCTGTCTGGGCCATCAGGACCCCGCCTCACTCTGACCAGCCCTGGACGGGCTGAGGATGGGCCCCTACACACTCAGAGTGGGGCTGAGGCATGGAAGGGGGTGTACTTTGTGGCAGAGATGCTGAACCCCGCCTGCTGTCCTGTCCCCTCCTGGGACAGGCTGCCAGAGGTCTGGGGATGGCCAGGTCTGCTCCCCTCATGCCCCGCCCCCAGCCCTTGGCTGCAGAAAGGCCGCCTGAGAGAGGGTCCACTTGCCCCAGGGCAGGGAGGCCTGGCGCCTCGCTCCCCATCACCCTGCACCCCCTGCTTGTCCCTGTTGGGCCCTTGATTCCTGGGCTCAGGAGATGGGTGGATGGGGGCCCTGGCTACCCGGGCTCCTGCCGCCTTGGCCTCCATACAACCCACATTTTACCGTTTCACCACGAAGGTTACATCAGGCTCTGTAATAAAATGGTGACGAGTGGCGGGGGATGGGAGGGCCCTCCAGGGGTGGGGGGGCCCCCTCCCGGGTGTCTCAGAATGTGCTGCAGCAGATTCTGGAAAGTTCTGTTCACAACTCAGTCTCCTTACCTCAAGTCACCCTGTCACCTCGTCTTTAGAAGAATATCCACCCACAGCCTCAGCTTCCCACCCAAGGCGCAGCAGTAGCAGCCCCCGCCTCGCCCGCAAACACAGCCAGGCGGGTGGGAGAGGAGCTGGTGGGCTTGCCCAGGAGGCTATGCGGGGGTCAGTGAGGGGCCCGGCTGGCCTGGGCGGGCAGCAGGCACAAAGCTGGAGCTGCCGCCGGGCTGATGGCCCCTCCCGGTTGGCGTAGTGCTCAGGGCCGCCGCTTAGGCTGGCCGGCGCAGGACCGCACCCTCCCCGCAACCGGGCGCTCACTTGGCCCGCATGAGGTCCTGATCCTTGAGCGCGGAGCCCTGGAGGTAGATGACCCGCTGGGACCACAGTGGGATCTGCAGGACCCTGCGAACCTGGATGTCCATCTCCGTGGGGCACAGGATGACGACGTAGTAGTCCTGCAGGTAGGGCACCGTTAGCCCCCTGGCAAGCTCGCGGGCGCCCTGCCCACCCTGCCTTCCTACTGTTTTCACCTCTGTATAGCCTCTCGGGACCCCCGGCCTTCTCTGTGACGGCAGGAAGGCAGGACGCCACAGACCCACCCCCTACAATGTGGGAGACCATCCAGACTCCACCCCACAAGCAGGGAAACAGAGGCCCAGAGAGCTCAGGGGGTTCTGGGTCCCGATGGGGCTGTGGGCGGGGCCTCACCGCAGCTGTGGGTGGGACCGTGGGCGGGGCCTTAGCGCAGCCGTGGGTGGGACCGTGGGCGGGGCCTCACCTGCAGTGGGGTGGGGCCATGCGCGGGGCCTCACCTGCAACCGTGGATGCGCGTAGAACTCGTTCAGAAAGTCCATGAGCAGGTCGATCTTGAGGGAGCTCACGCACAGGATCACATGCTTCTCCGTCTGGGCCCGGTGGCGGCTGTAGTTGCCCCCCGACTTCTGCCGCTCCATCCACAGGTAGACGAGTTCCTCAAACTGCAGGTAAAGCGTGTGAGCGCCAGATGGCCTGGGGCTCCAGGAACTGCGACAGCACAGGGCAGGGCAAGAAGGCTGATAGCCAGCCCGTGCCGGGCATGAAGGTTGGCGACCAGAGGCAGGCCAGAGGAGGAAGGGCGAGAATGGAGCCCCGTCCTGACCATGTCTCGGAAGGCCTTGGATATTTGTGGCACAGGTAACCCAAGGGGCCAGGTGGGGGCACAGTGGATGGTCTGGCCCATGTGTGGGGTAGCAGATATAAGGCAGGGCCAGTTCCCGGCTCCAGATGGCCAACAACTGACTGTTAGTGGATGCTAAAGCACGTACTCTGGACATCCAGGTAACTACATGACCTTTGGGTCTCTGTCCACACCTGAAACACATTTGGAGAAACCTGGATGGGTCTTAGAGAATTCTCAGCCACAGAATTAGGGACCTAGACCGTGGTCCTGAGCCCAAGTCAAGGTTGTGGGTGATTCGAGGCAGCAGCCTGCATCTACCCTGGCCCACACCTCCTGATTATGAGCTTTGGGTGTTGGGAACCCTTTTTAAAAATAGGACAATGACAGAGACATAAAGGTGGGCAGGGTGAGGGGGATGCCAGGGCCCTGCGGAGCTGTCCGCGGTGCTGAACCACCCAGGGCCTCCCTCTACAGTCTGATTCCATGTCTGTAGGTGACAGCCAGGTCCCATGAAAGTCTGACTGTTTTCATCCCAAGCACTGAGGTTGTTCATTTTTCTCACATGATTTAAAATCAGTGCCAGCGGCCACGTCCATTCATGCTCACCTGCTCTGGTTGATGTACTATATCTAGGTTAAGATCATCTCATTGAATTTATTGAGTATGTATTAGGTTCTAGTAACAAGACCCCGTGGCCTTGAAGCACAGAACTGGGTCCTGCTGGGAGGGGCCAGAGACCCCAGGGTGATCCCTGAGACCTGTGCAGAGTCCGGGCTCTGATGGCAGACACTTGGGTTCCAGCCCTGAGAGAGTCATTTCCTAGGCAGGTTGATAGGGAGTCTAGGGGTCCCCAAGGAGAGAGGGGTCTGGAATTCTCAAGGAGGAAGAAAGGACAAATTTTTTTTCTTTCTCCACATTCCTTAGGATTATATAACAATAATGTATCCTGCCTAAGGACAGTCTTTGGATTAAACCTTCTGTTATCTTAAAATGTAAATTATGGGAGTAGACCTGGTCTTTACAAGGATGTATCCTGCCTGAGGACAGTATTATCTTAAAATGTAAATTATGGGAGTAGGTCTGATGAGGTCTTTACAACCTCCAGACATTCTTTGGATTATATAACTTCATTGTTAACACTAGCAAGCGGGTATTCTTTCTGCCCCCTTCTGATGCCTATGTCAGAAGCTTTCTCTATCTCCTTTATACTTTAATAAAACTTTATTACACAAAAGCTCTGAGTGATCAAGCCTCGTCTCTGGCCCCGGATTGAATTCTTCTCCTCCGGGGGCCAAGAATCCCGGTGTCTTCGTGTGATTCAACAACAACCTTTCATCTTGGGGGCTCGTCCGGGATCCTTCAGGACAAGGTAAGGATGCTTGGAGCTTTAGTTCTTTGTTCTCTTAGCGAACACGTTTTCTGCTGTGCTTTACTAACTCTACGGTGTGCTTGTGTGAATGAATGGCATGCCCTGTGTGAAGCAAGTAAGGAGCCCTGCTCTGCGGTTCCACGGTGATCTCATACAGCTTATGGCAGAAACCTGTTGGGGTGTTATACCGACCTGCCAATGCCAAGAGGCACCCAATGTCTCCTTCTGGAACCGACCAGAAATGGGCAAAGCGTGTGGACAGAACCCTCCTTTCTCGGTCAAACTTTTCAGTCTCTTTGACCCTTTTATAACTCCTTGGGAATTAGAAGTACTAACTTAATCTATCAGATCATAGACTTTCAAGGGACTTGTGATCTATACTGTTATTGTGTACTGCCGTTTAGGTCCCAAACTTGGATTGGTAGTCAAGAAAGCGCCTAGCCTCGCTAGGAATCGAAAGTTCGGAAGCTAGATGGAGCTCTAGCTCCCAGAACATCTCTGAGGTTAAAGGTTACTCAGATTGGGACTGCAATGGGTTTTTTTTTCTTTGGTAATGCCGGCTCTTAGTGGATCAGAGGAGGCTGTTATACTGGTGTGGTGATGCTTGGAAATAACACCTCAGTTTTATGTTTGCGTCGGTCTTATTGTGGTCAGGAAATACTCAGGGTTCTGCACAGGCACTCAGGTGGTGAATGTTTCCCCTAGTAGTCTTAGCTTGGGAGGCATTCCAGAAGGTTACTCTGATTCACCCCGGGTGACATCAGAGGCAAGCAAGGTTAAGGGTGAAGAGCTGGACGTCAAGTAGGGATGCTATCAAGTCTACCCCTGGTACGTCCCCACCCCATCTCGGTGGTAGAACCGGGAGGGACGAGTACGGTGCCTGCGTCGGTAAGGGACAGACTAAGTCTGACCAGGAAGGAAAAGCTTTTGGTGTAACGTCTGTCCACACCCCCATCTAGAGCAGGGAGGGACGCCTCCGGTAGAAAAATGGCGCTGGTCGCTTTTTTTCTCTCTTACAGATGGGAGCTAACAATTCCAGCCTCACTCCTTTGAACTGTATCCTGAAAAACTGGGATAGATTTGATCCCCAGGGCTTAAAGAAGACACACCTGGTCTTCCTATGTGGTACTGCATGGCCACGGTATCCATTGGAGGATGGCGAACGGTGGCCAGTTGGAGGGTCTCTTAAGTATAATACTGTTCTACAATTAGACCGGTTCTGTAAGGAACAAGGGAAATGGGTAGAAGTAGCATATGTGTCGCCCTTTTTCTCTCTGCGAAATATGCCAGACTTATGTCCTAAGGGTATAGATTTGGGCGTGAAACCTTCAGCTCCCTCCTTTACATCTCCTGTCTCAGTATGACCTCAGACTACTCTGGTTTCAGTAGAAACTCAGACCATTGAAGTAAAAGATGAGATGGAGGACAGGAGACAAAGAGAAGAGGAAAAACAGGTTTCTCCAATCTATCCCTGGGATCATATGCACAGAGCAGCCAGAGAGACTGAGGAACAGCCACACAAGCTGTTGCCTCTTTATGAAACACCCACCGGGAGAAATAATCAGTCTGTGAGAGTTAATAAGCCTTTCTCTTATCAAGAAATACAAAGAATCAAGGAGGATCTGGGAGACTATTTAGAGGACCCAGAAAAATATATTAGAGCCTTTAAAGGTGTTACTCTGCTTTATGACCTCACTTGGAAGGATGTGATGTATATCTTGGGACAAACGCTGACTCCCGAGTCAAAGACTCGAGTTTTGGGAAAAGTGGTTGCTTATGGAGATGAATGGCTTGGTAATGAATCAGTAGGGAAGAGGGAGAACGAGATAGCGGCCTTCCCTACTGGGAATCAGGCGGTCCCAACTATAGAACCAGACTGGGACTACAACACAGCTAAAGGAAGATGGGATCAGAGTCATTTTGTTAGATGTATTCTTGAGGGACTTAGGCAGGCGCGTTCTAAGCCTTTAAACTATGGCAAATTGGCAGACATAGAACAGGAGGAGAAGGAAGCTCCTGGTAAATTCCTAGATAGACTGAGAGAAGGCCTTCGCAGATTCACTGAGATTGATCCCGAAAGTGAAGAGGGAAAAGTGATCTTAAAGGATAGATTTCTCACTGGGTGGGCTCCAGATATCCGCCGTAAGCTATTAAAAAGGGCGTATGGACCAAATCAACTTTAGATACTCTGTTACAACTGGCTCAGACAGTCTATTATGGTAGGGAATATGAGGAAAAGAAAGAAAGGCAAAAAAAGACAAAGGAAAAGGCGGAAGCCTTCACCATGGCTATGAAAAACTTTCTTAAACAGCCTGAGAGAAATGCCCAGAGGGGCCCAGGTGAAAAGGGATGGGCTTGCTATTACTGTGGAAAGGAGGGGCACCGCAAGCGGGATTGCCCTCAGGCATCTAAGCCGCCCCCGGCTCCATGTCCAGTCTGCAAAGGACCACACTGGAAGAGAGACTGCCCCCAGAGGTGTAGGTCTCCAGGGTCGGACTCTCAAGACAATCAGGACTGAAGGTGCCCGGGGGTCCCCACAAAAGCTCCCGTCCTAATTACACCTGAGGAACCCCGGGTATTAATAATTGTGGGGGGCCAATCTGTCGATTTCCTTTTAGATACTGGGGCAACTTATTCTGTGCTTACTGAAGCCCCTGGCCCACTTTCTTCCCGATCCGCTTCCGTAATGGGATTGTCTGGACGAGCCAAAAGGTATTATTTCAGTTATTCTTTATCTTGCAACTGGGATTCTGTGCTGTTTTCACACAAGTTTCTGATTGTGCCAGAATCTCCCTCACCCCTTTTGGGGAGGGATATACTGAGCAAGGTCCATGCCTCTGTTTTCATGAATATGGAGCCCTCCCTTTCTCTCCCTTTAGTTGAACAAAATGTAAATCCTAGAATATGGGCTGATGGGAAATCTGTGGGTCGAGCACAAAATGCTATTCCTGTAGTTGTTAAGCTCAAAGACCCACACGTATTTCCACATAAGAAGCAGTATCCACTGAAACCTGAAGTTAAGGAAAGGTTAAAACCCATCATCGAAAATTTAAAGGACCAGGGACTATTAATTCCCTGTAACAGTCCTTGCAACACTCCTATTTTGGGTATAAAGAAATCGAATGGTAAATGGAGACTAGTTCAAGATTTACGAATAATAAATGAGGCTGTAGTTCCTTTACACCCCGTGGTGCCTAATCCTTATACTCTATTGTCTGAAATTCCTGAACGGGCCAAATATTTCTCAGTAATTGATTTAAAGGATGCTTTCTATTCAGTGCCTTTGGCGGAAGAAAGTCAATTTCTATTTGCCTTTGAAGACCCTACACAATCAGCTTCTCAGTTAACCTGGACAGTTTTGCCCCAGGGATTTCGTGACAGTCCTCACCTATTTGGACAAAGTTTGTCACGGGATCTACAAAACTTTAATAGCTCTGAAGCCGTGGTGTTACAATATGTAGATGATATTTTGCTCTGTGCTGAGACAGAGGAAGCTTGTTCGCAAGCCTCAGAAGATTTCTTTCTGAGAAAGAAACTTTCTGGCAGGCTGTGGTTACAAGGCATCAAGAGAAAAGGCTCAGCTTTGTCAATAGTTGGTTAAATATCTGGGCCTAATCATATCAGAAGGGACTAGGGCCATAGGCCCTGAGAGAATTAAACCTATACTAAATCACCCACTTGGAGAAGGCAATGGCATCCCACTCCAGTACTCTTGCCTGGAAAATCCCATGGACGGAGGAGCCTGGTAGGCTGCAGTCCATGGGGTCGCTCAGGGTCGGACACGACTGAGCAACTTCACTTTCACTTTTCGCGTTCATGCATTGGAGAAGGAAATGGCAACCCACTCCAGTGTTCTTGCCTGGAGAATCCCAGGGACAGCAGAGCCTGGTGGGCTGCTGTCTATGGGATCACACAGAGTCGGACATGACTGAAGTGACTTAGCAGCAGCAGCAAATCACCCCCTACCTATGACTTTAAGACAATTGAGAGGATTTTTGGGAATTACAGGTTACTGTCGAATTTGGATTCCAGGTTACAGGGAACTTGCCCAGCCTTTGTATAAACTTACAGCTGAAACTCAGCAGGCCCAAACCGACAAACTGGTTTGGTCTCCAGAAACTCAAAAGGCCTTTAAGGTTCTTCAGACTGCTCTCCTGCAAGCTCTCCAGCTCTGAGCTTGCCCACAGGGTCAGAATTTAATTTGTTTGTCACTGAAAGAAAAGGTGTGGCATTGGGAGTTTTGACACAACCCCGAGGGCCTCACCAGCAACCTATTGCTTATCTAAGCAGAGAATTAGATGTAGTTTCACGTGGGTGGCCCCACTGCCTAAGAGTAATTGGAGCAGCAGCTTTATTAGCACCTGAAGCTTTAAAAATAATTAATGGACGAAACCTTACTGTACTGACTTCTCATGATGTGAGTGGAATCTTAAATTCTAAGGTTAATATTTGGATGACAGACAGTAGGCTTCTTAAGTATCAGTCATTGTTGTTAGAAGGACCAGAAACTAAGCTTAAAGTTTGTGGAAATTTAAATCCTGGCACTTTCCTTCCTGAGAAGGAAAATGAAAACACCTGATCACGATTGTTCTCAATTCCTACCTTTAAACTGTGCAGCTCGGGAGGATCTAAAGGATACCCCATTAGACAATCGTGACATGGAAATATTTACAGATGGCAGTTCTTTTGTTCGGGATGGAAAGCGTAAAGCAGGTTACGTCATGGTGACTGCTGAACAGGTTTTGGAAGCAAAATCTCTCCCCCAGGGAACCAGTGCTCAGTTATCGGAGCTTGTGGCTCTGACCTGAGCTCTAGAGTTAAGCAAAGGGCAGCAGATGGGCCTGATAATCTATGTGAGCTTACTTCTGCTGACTCCAAATATCCTGAGTCTGCCGTTGGATCCTCAAGACAATGTCTTCCTGTCCTGGGCTCACTCCTATGCTGCATTCCACAATCGGTCTAACTGCTGGGTCTGCGGAGCGCTCCCCTCTTCATCAGTGGAAGGCTTCCCGTGGTGGACATCCCCACTTCAAGGAAAAGACTTTCTCCAAGTCTGTGAATACCTTCGACAACAATCACATGCGATGCCTCTTCGTCATCTGATGACATCTACCAACCCTAAAATGGACTGGTGCAACACTTTGTACTCTAACTATGGACATAATGTGACTTAATTTTGATTATACATTGTCTCGGTTCAATGACTATTTTGCTACATATAAGGCAAATAGGTCTAGATCTAATGGTTTTTTACCTGATGTTTATCAACTATGGGATGAGGTTATATGGCTAACTCCTGAAAAAGGACGTTTAATATCTACTGCTTCTATATGCTGGGAACAAACAGAGCCGTCCCCAAAAGTTAGCCAACAACTTAATTACAATGATTGGAAACAAGTGGGATATTTGTCTCAGAAAACATGCAATGTAATCATTCCCGTGTTTTCCAGTCCCAGTTCAGGTTCTCCCTTTGTCTGGCCAGGCACGAATTGGGACTGGATATCTCAGTCGCGCTGGCTTGCTCCAAACGGGACTTATTGGATATGTGGCTCTTACCTATGGGCATGGCTCCCCCCTGGTTGGATAGGGAGATGCACCCTGGGTCTAGCCTTTACTCATGGCTTTATATTTTCAGAGCTTCCAGAAAAGCCTGCTAATTTACCCCACCTTAGAACTTGGTGGGCAAGGTCTGTATTTTATTGGTATGATTATTTGGCTGCAGCGTTTGTTCCCTCTTTGGGAACTACAGATGTTATGTTACGAGTGGATGCTTTGACTAATTTTACTCAACAGGCATTACAGGATTCTCAAAAGGCTATTTCAGCTCTTAATGCTGAACAAGCACAAATTAGAAAGGTGGTTTTACAAAACAGATTGGCTCTAGATATTCTGACAGCTGCACAAGGAGGAACTTGTGCCATTGTTCATACCCAGTGCTGTACATATATACCTGATATGAGCACGAATGTTACCCATTTTACTAACCACATGAACAAGATGATTAGGGCCATGGACACTCCTGAAGCCTCAATTGCCTCACTTTGGGAGACATTAACTAGTTCCCCATGGTGGACAACTATCTTAATTACAATCATTCTGGTTGTTTTGTTCTTGCTGTTTGCTCCCTGCACCTGTAATTGTATAACTGGATTTGTTTCTAGCCGCATGAAAGCTTTTAAGTTACAAATGGTTGCTCAAACTCCTGCTACTGCTGTAGCTTCCTCCAGCTACTATTTGGGGCCCCTGGATCAGATATCCTCAATATGAGGATTAGGAGAATATGTTGCCTCACCAATTTAGGGACAACGCCCCTTGTCAGCTCGGAAGCAGTTATGGAACGAGAATGACGCCCCTTTTCCCTAGGCAACATAATTCTCCTAAAAGAAAAGGGGGGAATGAGAGAGTCATTTCCTAGGCAGGTTGATAGGGAGTCTAGGGGTCCCCAAGGAGAGAGGGGTCTGGAATTCTCAAGGAGGAAGAAAGGACAAACTTTTTTTTCTTTCTCCACATTCCTTAGGATTATATAACAATAATGTATCCTGCCTAAGGACAGTCTTTGGATTAAACCTGTTATCTTAAAATGTAAATTATGGGAGTAGACCTGGTCTTTACAAGGATGTATCCTGCCTGAGGACAGTATTATCTTAAAATGTAAATTATGGGAGTAGGTCTGATGAGGTCTTTACAACCTCCAGACATTCTTTGGATTATATAACTTCATTGTTAACACTAGCAAGCGGGTATTCTTTCTGCCCCCTTCTGATGCCTATGTCAGAAGCTTTCTCTATCTCCTTTATACTTTAATAAAACTTTATTACACAAAAGCTCTGAGCGATCAAGCCTCGTCTCTGGCCCCGGATTGAATTCTTCTCCTCCGGGGGCCAAGAATCCCAGTGTCTTCGCGTGATTTGACAACAACCTTTCAGCCCCACATGGCACAGGTGCGCAGCTCATCTGCAAAACGGCCCGACAGTGCCTGCCTCCCAGGGCTGCAGCGAGGGGCAAGTGGCCTAGTTGTAGAGGATCCAACAATGACCCCTGAAATCCTGTCCACCCAGAACCTCCGAATGTGACCTTATGTGGAAATAGGGTCTTTGCAGAGGTAACGCATTAAGATGAGATCAGACAGAATTAGTGAAGTGAAAGTTACTCAGTCGTGTCCAACTCTCTGCGATCCCATGGACTATAAATCCATGGAATTCTCCAGGCCAGAATACTGGAGTGGGTAGCTTTTCCCTTCTCCCAACCCAGGAATCGAACTGGGGTCTCCTGCATTGCAGGGGGATTCTTGACCACTGAGCCACTGGAGAAGCCCACAAGAGATTAGATTCCTCTGGTTCAAGCCCCACCCTTCATTTGTGGGGTGCTTTGTTCTAACAGCTACAGGAAGCACCGCGCGACAACTCAGCCCCGAGTGGGGAGGGTGTTGTCAGCTGTTGTCACTGTTATTCTGGGAGGGACATTTACTGGTGGGCGTTGTTCTCACTGTCATCACCTCTAGGGACACTAACTGTGAATGTGGTATAAGGAAGAATGAAGGACAGGGCTTCCCTGATGACCCAGTGGCTAGGACTCCAAGCTCCCAGTGCAGGGGGCCTGGGTTTGATCCCTGGTCAGGGAACTAGATCCCGCATGCCACAACTGAAGATCTGCATGTCACAGTGAAGACTGAAGAGCCCACGTGCTGCAGCTAAGACCCGGTGCAAAGAAAGAAATAGTAAATTAAAAACAGAAGAATGCCGGATGGTAACCGGGACCATCCTTTTTCATCACTGATAGAGGGCGACACTGGCTTTCCTGGCAGGTACACTGTGCTCTGGATTGGGGCAAGTGGGGAAGGGAGGGTGTCAGCTGGGGCTGGGGTCCTGAGCTAAACACAGGTGGAGTCCTGCACTGTCCCCATTGTGCTAAGCTGGCAGATCAGCCTTGGTGACAAGTGAGAAGAAGCAGCTGCTGCTGCACCGGCTGAGGACTCCTGATCCCCAGCCTGCGGGAGACCCTGGCAGCCCCTCCCGCTCTGCACTCGGCAAAGGTCCTGGGGAGCCGTCTGAGAGTGCCACTCCCCACCCTGTCCTGACGCAGCAGCCTCACTGATTACAGACCCCACCAGGAAGCCACGTCCCCCGCCCTCGTCGGCTCTGCTCCTGGGCAGGGCTCACCTGCAGCGGGAGCACCACCAGGGCCACACAGATCATGATGACCACCAGCAGCTGGGACGGCCAGATCTTGGGCGTCACGTCCCCATAGCCCACGGTGGAGAAGGTGACGATGCAGAAGTAGAAGGATGTCAGGAGGGACAGGTTGTCGCCCGCGCGCTCCAGGTGCTGGATGCCGCAGGTCCTAGAGCCGGGGAGGGGCGGCGGTGGGGCCTCGGCCACCCGGCTCCCAGAGTGAGGCTCTGCCTGCCTGCGGCTCCTTGTCATTCGTCACCCACACAGCCCCCAGCCTGGGCCTGAGTCCAGCCGGGCGCTTCCCGACCCCGGCCTACAGAGCTGGCATACCCAGCACGTCCCTCCTACCTGACCTTCCTTTCTGGCCCCGAGGCTCCTTTGAGGCCCTTGGAAAATTGGCCACGAGCGTGGACATAGCACTGCGTGGGCTCAGTGTGAGCTTGAGATCCGAGGGTGCGGATGTGGCCACCCAGGCTGTGAGCCCCACCTGCCACCCACCTCAGAGGCTCATCCTCACCCAGGGGTCAGACGGCATGGGGCACACGCAGCCCCCTGCCCAGCACAGAGCTGGAGAGTCCTCCTTGCTACTCCTGTGGCCCCACGTCCTGTCCCCAGGCTGGGAGGTGCTGCTGGCAGGGCCTGGGGGGCCCACAGTGCACACACGGGGCAGCATGCAGGGGCCCTCCCCAGAGTAGACGCTCTGGCTGGGGCGGGGGCGGGCTGAATCACCCTGCAGTTTCCCACCCTGCAGACACCCCAGCCTGCTCCACTCAAGTCTGTGTGTTTTTTTTTCGTGGGGGGGAGGGAGGGTAGGAGGCACATGGCCTTGGGGCCTCCCCTGTCCTGGCCTGGGGCAGGCATGCAGGGGGACGGGGTCTCCCCTTCAGGCCCCCCACCTCTCACTCTGGTGACTCCCAGACCTTATTCTCAGCTGGGCCTTGAGCCCAGGGTCCCCACCCGGCCGAGAGCCAGTGCCCCTCCCCACGCTGTGTCCTGGACCCCGGAGGAGCTGGACTTGGGCAGCTCTGGTCTGGAACGTGGGCCCTGAGCTGCCTCCTGGCCCTCTGTCCCAGTCGGGCTGCCTCCCGCCACCCTGAGGCCCGCCTGGCCTGTTGGATGCGAGGGCCCGGCTCTACCTGGGATGGGCGGGTGGCCGCCGGCAGGGACTCACCCTGTGAAGACCAGGCACAGCAAGGTGCAGAAGAGGATGAGGACCTGATTGAACATGGCCGACTGCGAGCGCAGGATGGCACGGTGGAAGTCGTTCTGTGGGACGGGACACGGTGTCATCAGCAGCTTAGCCTGGGTGGAACGGAGCCCAGGGCCCTTCCCGCCGCCCCGGACACACACAGGTGAGCGAGCAGGGGAAGGACTCCACCTGACCTCAGCTCTCTCGCTCCCCGCCATGTATAGGCCAGAGGCCATGACCTCAGCCCCGAGCCCTCCCTTTGCAGCTGGGATGGGGGTGAGCCAAGGCCTGGGCCGGTGGGTGTGTGGCGGGGGGCGCCCCGGGTGGAAACGGTCCTTGAGCAGCACAGGGCTGCCCGTGACCCTGGGTCTTGGGGCCTACCCCCTCTCACGTGCGTGTTCACCCGCTTCCTCCCCCAGCCATGATTCCGGGGTCAGGGACAGGCCTGGGTGACTGTCCCCGGGGCATCAGGGATGAGGCTCCGGCCGGCCAGGAAGGAGGTGTGAGGGCATCTCGTGGTGACAGGCACATGTGTCTGCCGGCCACCGGCCTGGGCACCAAGGGAGTGGGCCAGCTCCCCTGGGCCAGGACCAGGGCATGGCAAGTGGTTGCCCTGGGGTCCTGGGGAACCTCACAGAGGTGAGGCAGTGGTGGGGGTGGGGGGCAGGGGATGGCTTACGATCATGTTCTCCAGGGCGTGCTTGGCCAGCCAGCAGTTCAGAAACACGGGGATGAACAGGTTCCGCAGCGGCGGCCAGAATATCTGCGGAGGAGACGGGTCAGGGGGCAGGGGTCTCGGCGGCCCCTGCCTCGGCCAGCGGCTCACCCACCGTGATGATGAAGGGCAGCGTGTTGATCATCTCCAGGATGAAGGACACGCGGAAGATCTGCTCCCAGATGTTGCCCTGGGGAGCCAAGGGGGTGGGCTTCAGAGCGGGTGGAGGGGAGGGGGCACCGGGTGGGGCGGGGGCTGAGGAGACAGACAAACTGAGCCAGTGGGAGGTCAGGGGATGAGACCGAGGGCTGAGGGAAGGGGTGCAAGGGGCTAGGGGAGGGGGCTGGCAGAGGGTGTCAGTGGTGGGGCCCTCCGGGGCAGGGCCAGGCCTGGGGCACTCACTTTGTAGCTGAGGTAAATGAGAAGCATGGTCTCCAGGAAGCTGATGATGGCCACGATGACCTGGGGTAGGGTGGGAACGGAGCCTCTGAGCAGGGCCAGGGAGGCAGCAGGGCCCACCCAGAGCCATGCCCCACCGCGCCCCACTCACCTGAATGGCCCACAGAGCCACCTTCCTCTCCACCCACAGGATGGGGGCCCTGGGGAGAGAGGGAGGTGAGCGCCAGGCTGGGGGTCCCCAGCCATATGGGCCTCTGCCGATCCCAGGCTGTTCCTTAAGCTGGACAGTGGGCGGCAGCCTTGCCCTCGAGGGGCTGAGAGCAGGAGAGGAGGGGGGCTTCCTCCAGAAAGGAGGCCTTGGGGAGGGGCCTGTGAGACCAGGGGCTGAGCAAGGCTGCTCTGGGGACAGGCCTGGCAGCCCCAGGTGGCCACTGTTTCTCGTCAGGTTCCTGTGCCTCTGCACGGGGGCTGTGCTGGTCGTCCATGCTCTTGGGTTTCCTGGCCTCAGATCCTTGCTTGACTATAACCCACGTAGCTCCCTTGAGGAGAGTGACATGGGGGAGGGGGCGTCCCTGCCCAGACGCAGCCTCTGGACAAAGGTTGGGGTGAGACCAGCAGGAGGGGCCAGATGGCCGAGCTCCGCGCTGACCCTGCCCAACCTCCCCAGGCCCAGATGGCCAAGGCCTGACCCTCGGGGGCCCCTGCTGCAGCCGGGGTGTCGGGTAATCACTTTCTCCACCGAGGGACAGAGACTGAAATGCCCAGGCCTTCCTTTGGGCGGGAGTTGGGCTGGGCTCAGAAGCTGTCCTGCCCCCACTGGGCCAGAAAGGGAGGGCTTCCAGGGCCAGGTGTGAAGGGAGGGGCTGGCGTGTCCCTACGTGTCCCTGCGATCCTAACCCTCTTGCCTCCCAGGGACAGGTGACCGGGCTGGGAACAGTGGCCGGGGCCTGGCAGATGCATCCTGCTGCTGTGGAGGGCCAGGACTGACCTGCAAGGCTGGGCCGGGGTGCCAGGGGAGGGGTGTGGGTGAGGGAAGTAAGGCTGAGAGCAGGGCTGTGGGTTTGGGGAGGCTGGAAGGGAGAAGCCTCCATCAGGGAGGCGGCCAAGGTCCTGGAGCTCATCCTAGCCTCTGGCCCAGGCGCCTCTGCTGCTCTGGGGTCACTTCTCACTGCCTGACTGCAGCACCTGCTCTCTTTGGCCAAAGGCTCATGAATTGCAGAGGCAGCGGCCGACCCTCTGGCAGGTCCCCCCTGTCTGTCTCCTCTCCCCCAGGGCCCCTGGGGCTGGAGAACATCACAGAAGGGCGCTGGGCCAAGCCGGCTCCTGGTGACACCTGCTGCCACCCTTAGGTTGCTCCCAGGGTTTCAGGGGCTGTACCCTGCGGGGCCACCCCAGAGTTGTTCCTGCTCAGCCAGGTCCTGTGGATCCCAGGAGGCTCTCTGGCTGTGACTGGGCATCTGTCCTGCGGGCCCAGGCAGTGTCACTCTCTGGCCACCCCACCCTGCCCCGGACCTCTGAGTGGGAGCTGGGAGGCACACTCACCAGTTGATCTCGGAGGACGACTCATTGAAGGTGTAATTCTGCTTCGGGCAGCCCCAGCTGTGGAGAGATAGAGCTGGCCGCCGCAGCCCCTCCCAGCACCGCCCCCGAAGGGACTGGACCCTTCCAGGACTGCCACGGGCTCAGGGCGTGTTGGGGGGCACTCTCCCCAACCTAGGGCCAGGCCCCACATCTCAGATGGGCATCTGAATTCTAACACTCAGGGACGAGGAAGCCTGCTCCCACTCCGCAGAGGCTGTATGGAGGGTCTCTGAGGAGGGGGGTCTCTGAGGAGGAGGGGCCGGGGAGGGGTCTCTGAGGAGGGGCAGGGGGAGGGTCTCTGGGGAGGAGGGTCTCTGAGGGGGAGAGTCTCTGGGGAGGAGGGTCTTCGAGGAGGAGGGGCATGGGGCGGGGGAGGGTCTCTGAGGAGGAGGAGCAGGGGGAGGGGAAGGGGGAGGGTATCTGAGGAGGAGGCTCTCTGAGGAGGAGGGCAGGGATCAAGACCATCCCCAAGGGAAAGAAATGCAAAAAGGCAAAATGGTTGTCTGGAGAGGCCTTACAAATAGCTAAGAAGAGACGTGAAAGGCAAAGGAGAAAAGGAAAGATATACCCATTTGATGCAGAGTTCCAAAAACAAAAAGGAGAGATAAGAAAGCCTTTTTCAGTGATCAATGCAAAGAAACAGAAGAAAACAATAGAATGGGAAAGACTAGAGATCTCTTCAAGAAAATCAGAGATACCAAGGGAACATTTCGCAGAAGGCAATGGCACCCACTCCAGTACTCTTGCCTGGAAAATCCCATGGACAGAGGAGCCTGGTGGGCTGCAGTCCATGAGGTCGCTAGGAGTCAGACACGACTGAGCAACTTCAGTTTGACTTTTCACTTTCATGCATTGGAGAAGGAAATGGCAACCCACTCCAGTATTCTTGCCTGGAAAATCCCAGGGATGGGGGAGCCTGGTGGGCTGCCGTCTATGGGGTCGCACAGAGTCAGACACGACTGAAGCGACTTAGCAGCAGCAGCAACAGCAAGGGAAGATTTCATGCAAAGATGGGCTCAATAAAGGACAGAAATGGTATGGACTTAACAGAAGCAGAAGATATTAAGAAGAGGTGGCAAGAATACACAGAAGAACTGTACAAAAAAGATCTTCATGACCCAGATAATCATGATGGTGTGATCACTCACCTAGAGCCAGATATCAGAATGAGAAGTCAAGTGGGCCTTAGGAACATCACTACAAACAAAGCTAGTGGAGATGATGGAATTCTAGTTGAGCTATTTCAAATCCTGAAAGATGATGCTGTGAAAGTGCTGCACTCAATATGTCAGCAAATTTGGAAAACAGCAGAGGCCACAGGACTGGAAAAGGTCAGTTTTCATTCCAATCGCAAAGAAAGGCAATGCCAAAGGATGTTCAAACTACCGCACAATTGCACTCATCTCACATGCTAGCAAAGTAATGCTCAAAATTCTCCAAGCCAGGCTTCAACAGTACGTGAACCATGAACTTCCAGGTGTTCAAGCTGGATTTAGAAAAGGCAGAAGAACCAGAGATCAAATTGCCAACATCCACTGGATCGTTGAAAAAGCGAGAGAATTCCAGGAAAACATCTACTTCTGCTTTATTGGCTATGCCAAAGCCTTTGACTGTGTGGATCCCAACAAACTCTGGAAAATTCTGAAAGAGATGGGAATACCTGACCAATTGACCTGCCTCTTGAGAAACCTGTATGCAGGTCAGGAAGCAATAGTTAGAACTGGACATGGAACAACAGCCTGGTTCCATATAGGGAAAGGAGTATGTCAAGGCTATGTATTGTCACCCTGTTTATTTAACTTATATGCAGAGTACATCATGAGAAATGCTGGGCTGGATGAAGCACAAGCTGGAATCAAGATCGCTGGGAGAAACATCAATAACTTCAGATATGCAGATGACACCATCCTTACGGCAGAAAGTGAACTGAAAAGTCTATTAATGAAAGTGAAATAGGAAAGTAAAAAAGTTGGCTTAAAACTCAACATTCAGAAAACTAAGATCATGGCATCTGGTCCCATCACTTCATGGCAAATAGATGGGGAAACAGTGGAAACAGTGTCAGACTTTAATTTTGGGGGCTCCAAAATCACTGCAGATGGTGACTGCAGCCATGAAATTAAAAGACGCTTGCTCCTTGGAAGAAAAGTTATGATCAACCTAGACGGCATATTAAAAAGCAGAGACATTACTGTGCCAACAAAAGTCCATCTGGTCAAAGCTATGGTTTTTCCAGTAGTCATGTATGGATGTGAGAGTTGAAATACAAAGAAGGCTGAGCGCCAGAGAATTGATGCTTTTGAACTGTGGTGTTGGAGAAGACTCTTGAGAGTCCCTTGGACTGCAAGGAGAGCCAACCAGTCCATCCTAAAGGAAATCAGTCCTGAATATTCATTGGAAGGACTGATGCTGAAGCTGAAACTCTAATACTTCGGCCACGTCATTCGAAGAACTGACTGATTAGAAAAGACCCTGATGCTGGGAAAGACTGAAGGCAGGAGGAGAAGGGGACGACAAAGGATGAGGTGGTTGGATGGCATCACTGACTCAATGAACATAAGTTTGAGTAAACTCCGGGAGTTGGCGATGGACAGGGAGGCCTGGCGTGCTGCAGTACAGGGGGCTGTCCTGAAGAGTCAGTCTGAGAGGCTGAACTGAACTGAACTGAGGAGGAGGGTCTCTGAGGGGGCGCGTCTCTGAGGAGGAGGTCTCTGAGGGGGCGGGTCTCTGATGGGGCGGGCCTCTGAGGAGGAGGGCTTCTGAGGGGGTGGGCCTCTGAGGGTGTGGGTCTCTGAGGGTGTGGGTCTCTGAGGGGGCGGGTCTCTGAGGGTGTGGGTCTCTGAAAAGGAGGTCTCTGAGGGGGCGGGCCTCTGAGGGGGCGGGTCTCTGAGGATGTGGGTCTCTGAGGGGGAGGGCTTCTGAGGGGGTGGGTCTCTGAGGGGGTGGGTCTCTGAAAAGGAGGTCTCTGAGGGGGCGGGTCTCTGAGGAGGAGGGGGGAGGGGCAGGGGGAGGGGCCAGCCGGGTAGGCGAACACCAGCGGGGAGCCCGGGAGGGGGCTGGGGGCTCCACCTGGGCTGCCGGCAGGGGAAGGGCTGTGCGCGGCCAGAGATGGACCTGGAGCCCTCAGGGCCTCCTGGAGGCCAGAGCTGCCGAAACGAGGCTGGACAGTGTGTGTGCGACACGGAGAGAAAAGCATGCTCCTGCTCAGTGTGCTGACTCTAAGAAGCAGGTTCCCCAAGTCACTCCTGAGAAGGAGCTTCCCCAAGCCACCGGGACGCCCTCCACCGGGAAGGGGGCAGGGGCCTGGCTGCCATGCTAGTTCCGCCCCAGATTACAGCCGAAGCCAGGGTCGCCGAGCTGTGGGACCTGACTCTCAGGGAGTCCCATGGTGGCAGGTGGCTCCCTCCTTTTTTCCTCAATTGGCCCACTTCCTCCTGCACCTGAGCCTGTTGTTGCAAACTTAATACCTATAGGAGTCATGAGCCACCCTTCCATTCATCCACCACCCACCCACCCATCTATCCTATCCATCTGACCCATCCATCCACATCCAGTGTCCTTACATCACCCACCATCCATCCTTCTATCCACTCATCCATCCAGCCTCCATCCATCCACCATCATCAGTCCACCCCCTCCCCATCCATCCGTCCGTCCATCTTCCATCCATCCACCCTCCACCACCCATCCATCCACCATCATCCATCCACCCCCTCCCCATCCATCCACTCTACCCATGCCTCTCCCAGCCCCCATCCATCCATTTGCTCTCCCACCCACCCACCACGTGCCAGGTGCTGTGCAATGAATACAACAGACCTGGTCTCCCTGGGGATGTAAAGCCAGGTGCCTCGATGTCTCTGGAGGTGGGAGAAGGTGAGATGAACACAGAAGAGTGCTCTCAAAGTCAGTTAGAGCCCTTCTCAAACCACCACAGTGCGACCTGCCCTCCCACACTCAGGATGAAGACGAGGTCTGTTCTCAGGAGCAGGTGAAGGAGTCTGGCCTGGCGACCCGCCCCACTGCACGTGGGGGTGGGGAAGATGCAAGCTTGCACAGCGACCTTTCACCCCTGCCTCCTTCCCAACTCAGCCAGCAGGAGCCCAGTGGCCAGGCCCTATCCTCCAGTGAGGAGGGGAAGGATCTGCTCTGAGGAGCTGGGGCGACAAGTGAAGGACACATCCTGACTGCTGGGCCCTTGGCCTCTGGACGCCCACCCTTAGTGTGAGTGGCGGGACATTTGAGGAAGTCCCCTGCCCACAAGCCCAGAGACTGAGCAGAAGAGAAACATATAAGAAAGGAAAGGGTTTTGGACAAACCCCAGAGATGCCGACGGCAGGACACCTGCAGTGGGGCTGACGCCTGAAGATGAAGAGTTCTTGGAAATCACAAAATACGGGAGCAGAAGTGAAAACCTCAGCTAGAGGGCTGGAGAGGAAGCTGAGGAAACCCCCAGAAAGAGGAGAAACAGGAGAGAGGACCACTCCAGAACCTTCTGGAACCCCAATCTGGGTATGAAGGAGTCAAGAGAGGCTCCCAGGGCAGATGGGGACCCAGTTGCAGATGAGCCCAGCCCTGCATGCCCCCAGCTCAGTGTCCACCAGGACCAACGTGGTGCTGAGAAGGCATCACGCCAGGCATCCCTGAGACGTGACAGACATGGGCACAGAGAGCCAGCCACACCAGCTTCCAGGGCAGAAAACTGCTTCCCATCAGCAGCGCGAGCAGGAGCGCGGGGCCCTCTGGACAACACGAGGCAGGAAGTACCTCGTCTAGCTGTGGGCTCTTGGGCATCCGCTCAGGAGGCGCGGGCACTGTGCCCATGGCCTTTCTGGGAAGCCCCGCAGCAGGTGTTCCATGTAAATAAGGGAGAGGCCCCAGGGCTGGGAGAGGCAGGGGAACCAGGGGATTCCAGAGAAAGGGGCTCACCTCCTCTCCCCACTGAGGCCTGCTACCCCCACCCACCCAGGAGGAGCTGGGGGAGCCAGAGTCCCTCACCGAGACCCCCGGGCGCCACTGGGCAGGCAGGGAGGGGGCATCCCAGACCCTCTGGGAGAGTTCCGTCCGGGTGCAGCTGCAAGTGCAGCCACCGTCCACAGCAAGGACACCCAGTGTCAGTGCCAGCCTGAGGGCTGTGTCCCAGCCACGGCTCTGGTGTGGGGGGGTTCCCACACACAGACCCCTGTGCAAACCCCATCAGCCTCTGTCACAGCACCAGGAAGGCCCAGCCCCTGGCCCACAGGTCACCCACCATCCGATCCCCAGGGCTGGGTCGTCCAGCAGGACGCGGACAATGTACAGCAGGCAGGTCAGCAGCTTCAGGGAGAAGTTGAACAGCCGGATCCGCAGGCCTGTGGGTGGGGGTGGGTGGGGGAGGCAGTGGTCAGGGCTCCTGGAGCGGCTGGGACGCTGCACCTGGGCCGCTGTACCCGGCTGTCCTGACCAACACTGACCAGGTGGCTCTGCGTTGGGGGGGCTCTGCCAGGCCGGCCTCCGAGAGGCCCCATGCCCTCCCACCTCATGGACGAGGAGCAGAGTGTCCCTGAGCTGCTGGCCCTGGGGGCGGGCCTGGATCTTGGGGGAGGAACCTACAGATCGATGGACCAGAACCCACAAGCACCGCCTCTGCACCCCATCCTGCATCCCAGGTGGCCAGGTTCCTGCTGGGAAGGCAGGTGGAGGGAGCCCACAGGGCAAAGGAGAGGGCCACACAGTGGTGCCAGGGAGCGGGGGGCTGAGCTGGTGGCCTTGGTGGCCGTGGCTAGCCCTGCCTCCAGGAGGGGCGCACCCCCCCAGGGTCCCAGCATCTCCCACCCTGGAAGGTGGCAAGGAGCTGAGACAAGGAGCACGCCCATCGCCCCGCCCGCTCCAACAGAGCCTCTCTGCCCTGCCCCTCTACAGACCCCACTCACTGGATCTTTGGTTTTTGATGAAGAACAGCTTAAGCCTCTCCTTGAAGGTGTTCTCGTTGACGTAGAACTCCACCTGGACCCTGGGGGGTAGGAAGGCGTGGGCTTGGGGCTGGGGGCTCCAGCCCAAAGCCCCACATCCCCACGTGCCCCCAGAAGATCTGCTGGCTGGCTGCCTCCCTCCCAGTGCCTGGGGCCCTCCAGGCCCTGCAGATGCGCACACTCATGGCCCCCAGCCTGGGCCATCATGGCAGCTGCCAGGACTATAGGTGGCCTGAGTGGCCAGCCCTTGGCTCAAAACACACCATATGCTTTGCACAGAATGTTCCAGAAGCTGACGGCCAGGTGCTTTTCTGGGGGCCCCTGGTGGCTTGTGCCTTGAAGCCTGCTGTAGCCTGTGGGATGGTCAGGGCTGGCAGTGGGGCCCCTCCAGCCGTGGCTGTTGCCCCACACAGTCCTCAGACACCCTGAGCCCCTGGGTGGGTGCCCAGCCTCCGGGGAACAGACCGCACAGACTGGCAGGAGCAGCCTGTTGAATGAGGAGGCAGGTGGGGCTTGGGAGGACGGGCCGCTGCCCACACCTTAGGCGCAGGCCCGCTGTGGCCTGCCAGGGTGTCATGTTCCACCACAGGGAGAACTCCGGTGTTGGCAGCAGGCAAGACAGCCACGGCCCTGCTGCCAGGTTCTTGCGCAGGAAGGGTCTAGCATTGCCTTCCTCCCAGAAGTGGGTCTGGGGCTGGGACTGCCTTGCTCTGGGCTGGCACCTGCTGGCCCCCACACGGCCTCCATTCCAGGCTGCCTCAGCCGCAATTGAGGCTGGTCTCAGGACCCCAGAGTGGCCCGCGGGCATCATCGCCATTCCCCGACCCCTGACCAGACAGAGGCACTGGTAGCCTGGGATTTGGGGTGAGGCTTTGGCCCTGAAAGGCCTGGTCCAAGTTACCCAGGCGAGCTAAGCCACCCCCGGAGATGTTGTGGAGGTGGGACAAGGCCGTTCAGGTGAGGCAGCGGCTCACCCACGGCTCTGTGTGATGGTCATGACACACACAGAGAGAGGAGGCAGGGACATCCAGCACCCTGAAGGCAGAGTTGTGCGGCCCAAGGAATCCTGGAGGGCTGCATGGAGGAGGTGGCGGTGGAGCAGCTGGGAGGCACGACAGTGGTCCAGTCAGAGGTGAGGTGCACGCTGGCCCCAGTCCCTGCTCCCCATCCCCGCCCCCATTCAGAGCGGAGGCTCTGAACATCCTCCCCCTCTGACCAGGCTCCAGCTCTGATCAACGCAGAAATTAATGCCGCTGTCACCTTGAAAGTTTTGTGACACCGCTCTGCCAGGGGCTGGTGACCCCATCATCTTCGAGAAGTGTTTAAAATATTCATCGCTCCCCAAAGCCTGTTCGACCCAAAGCATGTGAAACAGACCTAACGTGCCGGCAGCAGCCGTCTGCACCTGCCCAGGTGATGGACCCGAGGGAGGGGCCGTGGGCAGAACCCCAGCACCTTCCTGATCTTTGCAGAGTGGGGGGCCCCGGCCTGACCACAGCGGCCGCCCCTGGTCACAGGGCTCAGGGCCCAGGGAGAGTGACGGTGGTGTGGGCCCCCCACCCTCAGGTCCGGATGCAGTGTGGTCAGCGGGGCAGCAGGACAGGCCTCCCGCAGAGCAGGGTCCAAGCCCAGAGCACCCACTGCACACTGTGCACCCCGGCACATTTCTGTTAGCCCTCCGTGAGAGGGGATGGGCCCATACCGCCAGTGCGCCCGATGATACACCCCACCCCGGCACACTCCACTGCACTCCAGCACCCCTCTGTGTACCCCACTGTCCGCCGTACCCAAGCACTCTCACTGTACATCACAGCCCAGAGTACTCCTCATGAATGTGAGTCACTCAGTTGTATCCGACTCTTTCCAACCCCATGGACCATAGCCCACCAGGCTCCTCTGTCCGAGGGATTCTCCAGGCAAGAATACTGGAGTGGGTTGCCACGCCCTCCTCCAGGGGATCGTCCTGACCCAGGGATCAAACCTGGGTCTCCTGCATTGCCGGCAGATTCTTTACCATCTGAGCCACCGGGGAAGCCCGCATGGGTCCTAGTATATCCCTGAGCATACCACTGTACCCTGTGTTCCCCAGTGTAGACTACACCCCAGCACAACCCACTGTACATGGCCCCCTAGTACGCCCAGTGCTCCCCAGCACACTGCACTGCACCTCTGCACGCCTCGCTGTACACTGTACTCCAGTACATCTCTGCACACCCCACTGCACCCCAGTGTACCCCACTAGACCTGAACCCCAGCCCCCTCTGTAGGTGCTGCCTGGGGCCAGGTCAGTGGAGCTCCCTAGGGTCCCTGGGGGGAGCTGGTCAAAAGCCTTCTCTGTGAAGGAGGGGCTCAGACAACCCGGGCTGGGCCGGGGTCAGGTCAGGGGCAGCCACCCCTGAGTGGTGCCCACATGTTCCGAGGGACCACATGCCCCCTCACTCTCCTGCCTGCACAGCGAAGCCTCAAGGAGGGGTCCCCACCCCTCGTGCCCTCCACTTGGGCACCCCTCCCCTGAAAGTCCCTGCCCAGATCCAGGGGTCAGGATGGCTGACCTGGGACCAGTTACTCCTAGTAATTAGTGGCCTAGGAATTGCTCCTAGTAACTGATGTGGACAAGAAACCCACATCACCTGTCAGTCCCCACGCCCAGGCAGCTATGGACACCCAGACAGGTCTGGCCTGGGAAGTTGAGCCTGGGTGCTGGGGAAATCCACAGAGCCGCCTCCACTTTTTTTTTCTTTTTTTGGCTGCACCGTGTGGCATGGGGGATCTTCCCTGAGCAGGGATCAAACCTGTGCCCTCTACACTAGAAGCATGCATCTTAGCCACTGGACTGCCAGGGAAGTATGTTGCCTCCACGAGCTGTGGCTGCCCACTTCTCCCACCACAGAATGCAAGTTGCAAGCTTTCCCTTTAACCTAAAGTTTAAGGCGGTGGGTGTAATTCAGCTGAGGGTGTGCTCTTGGCTCAGCAAGGCTCCTGAAAGAAATGGCCACCAGGGGGGCATGGACCATCTGGTCCGACAGAGCCCTGCTCCTCACCTGCCTGGCCCCACCTGTCTGAGCCTCAGCTGCCTCACCTGGGGAACAGGCAGTGACAGCAACCGCCTGCCCCGGGCATCCTGAGGGTGCCTGGCAGCACTGCTGCATCTGTGGAGAAATCAAAACAATCTCCTCTGTACCTCGGGTTCTCCCTTGAAGAGTCAGGCTCTGCTGTGCTGTGCTTAGTCACTCAGTCATGTCCCACTCTTTGTGACCCCATGGACTGTAGCCCGCCAGGCTCCTCTGTCCATGGGATTCTCTAGGCAAGAATACTGGAGTGGGTTGCCATGCCCTCCTCCAGGGGATCTTCCCCACCCAAGGACTGAACCTAGGTCTCCTGCATTACAGGCAGATTCTTTACCATCTGAGCCACCAGGGAAGCCCCAAAATCAAGCTAATTGTTGGTTTTCAGAGGAGGATTAAGTGAGAGAGAATACCCGCCCTTGGCCCTGCCCTGCCACCCTCTCTCAGTGGTGCCAGCAATCAGGGGTGGTTTTACTGAGTCCGACTCTGGCCGATACCCATCACTTACGTCACCCAGAGAAGATGGCGCTGTGCTGTAAGCCCACGTGTGTGGCCGCAGGTGGCACGTGGTGGATGCCCACCAGCTGTGGCTCGAGGCTTCTTGGTGGCCCCATGGTGGAGCTGGCTGCCAAGCCCGTGGGATGCTGCTCTGAGGAGCAGGGGAGGGCTGGGCGGGGGCCAGGAGCTGGGACACCACCAAGAGCTCACATGGCGACGGCCCTGCTAACAAGCTCAAGAGCCCTGGGCAGGGGCAGACGAGGTGTCCACCCCCTACACGCCTGCTCCTGTTCAGCCACTCAATCCTTCAGTGGGCGGCCGGCGGGGAGGGCTGGGCACAGCAGAGGGGCCACTGCTGCTTAGCCCAGGGCGGAGGAAGGTGTCAAGCTCTGGGCAGGCCTAGTCATGGGGCCCTGAGGCTTCCGGGACCCTGGCCTCAGAAGGGCCCTGGGGCACCCCCGGGGTTAGGCCACGAGCCCCAGGCCAAACCCACACCCGTCCGGGACAGTCCTCAGCCCTGGTCTGTCTGTCCTGCTCGGAGTGAGCAGCTCTCTGACTGTGAGGACAGGGACTCAGGCTGGGCAGCTCAAGAGCCATGCCCCCAGCCCCTCCCCGGGCCTCTCAGGGGGCTCCTGCGAGCCTCGTGCCCATACGCATGGAAACGGAAGCCCACCCAGGCTGGGTGCTGGCTCACGTCACGCAGAGGGTTGAAAGACATGGGCCTCTGGGCTCCCCCTGGAGCCTAGGGCTCTCGAGTTTCGGGTCCAGCAGTCAGCTCTGGCCCATCCCCACGCGGCTTGCATTCGAGTGGCCCAGGCCCAGGCCCACGGCTGGCGTGCAGGGTCTTGTCCACACTGGATGGACTGGAGGGGGCCCCCTTGTGCCAGCAAAGTGGCTCGAACCCCACCCACCCCACCCCACACCCGGACGGGTCCTGCCAGGCGCGGCAGGTGGAGGACACTGCAGCCCCCCCCAGTTGACCGGGGGGCTGACTGGTGGGCTGACTGGCAGGCTGGGGAGCGGCCTTCCAGGGATTCCTGGCAGGCAGTTCCGGCACAGATGGCCTGTGCCGGGAAACTGCAAACGCAGGGCCAGGCGGCCAGCCCTGGTGGGAGGGTGGCCAGACACCAGGCACATGGCCGCGGGCAGGCCCACCCGCCTGGCTGTGACAGCCGCGCACTCACATGGGGCCGAGGTCCGGTGGTCTCCTTCCTAGGGGCCTGCTGCAGGCTGGTGGCTGTCTGCAGGTGCCTGGGAGCTCCAGGCAGGAGGCTGAGGAGCCCGCGGGCAAGACGGAAGAGCAGAGCCCAGGCCCAAGCACCAACTCTGAGGCCAGCTATTCTGAGACTGAGCAGAACCTGTGACCCGCCCAGGGGCCCGGGCGGGACAGACACGTGGCCTGCTCTGCTCCAGGTCCTGGGCTGGATCGGCAAGGAGCTGAGCTAGTCTGGTTTGGGGGCGGGGCCCTTGAGCTGACGGTGGCACTGGGACCGTTCTGCCTCCGCCACACCCAGCCCCGTTGCAGATTCACCCGTGGGGGCGTCGGGGGGGACACGGGCCTCTGCTGTAGCCCCCCCAACCCTCACTGCACAGGCTGGGGCACAGGCCAGCCTGCGGCCACAGGCCTCCTCTCTGCCAGTTGCCCCTCCTGGGGTCTGGGATGCTAAGAAAAGCAAAGGCTCCAAGCTGCCAGGCAGGGTGGGCAGCAACCTCTCAAAGCAACAGTGTTGTCCTGGGCCTCTCCAGTACTGGTCTGGCATCTTGGCTGGGTCAGGTCCCCGGCAAGCCTCCTTGGGCCTCCGAGGGCCCAGGGACATTTGATCTGCTGGTCACCATGCAGCTCTGGGGCAGAGGACCACAGCCTCAGCCCCTCGGGCGGCTGCAACTGTCCATTCCCCCCTCACCCTGCCAACAGCCTGAGACCCGCCCCCGGGGAGCCAGCAGAGGCACTGTCCCCCTCTCTGGTTACACATTGCACCGCGGCTGGGGGACGGAGGCCCAGGGCTGGCCTGGGTAATGATGCCCGAGCCTCAGGCTGCAGAAGGCACCGTGGAGAAGCCCGGAGTGAGTGCTGGTGGCCACTGCCAACGGTGTTAATTAACGAAAGAATAATCAGGCCCCACGTGGTGGCCAATCTGGACTCCGTGGGCGTGAGCAGGTGAGGGGTTCCTTCCCAGGAATACGCCCGGCGGGGGTGCTGAGGGGCTTGGGTCCCCTGACCTCAAAGTGTCCTCTGCGGCCCTAACTGAAGTCAGGAAAAGCCTGGAGGGGCTCATGGTGGAGCAGCTGGGCCAGGCGCCTGGGGTCCTGGATCTGCACAGGTGGCCGCAGTGGGCTGAAGCCTGCGTCCCCAGCGGTCACCTGCTGACCCTACACCAGTACCATAGCGGGGTCCTCATCCCCCGCTGTCGTCACCACTGTGGGGCCGTGGGGTATCTGGCTCTGGACACCCCATTTCCCACTCCCAGGCTCCTTCCCAGAGAGCCACACCCCGTTCTGCCCCCAGCCTCAGCCCCACTCAAGGTCCAGCAGCCCCGGCCATGCTCTGCTCTGGCCTGGGTGCAGGACAGATGGTGTTGGGCACGGCGGACCCTCCCCCTGGGCAGTCATGGCCCAAGCACCTTCCCCCAGGGTCTGCTCGGGGCCAGGAGGACACTGTGAACCAAGCACTTACTGAGACACAGAGGAGTCCAGGCTGAACTCTTCCACATGAAGCCTGAGGGCGGAATGGAGCGGACACATCAACACAGACAGCGGACGGATGGACAGATGGGAGAGCCTGGGCTCCCGGACACAGAGGGAGGACTCGGGCAGGGGCCGAGGGGAGCAGGGCACGCCCATGCGCACACCCCCTGGTGGGGCCTGGCCCGCAGATGCCCCAGAAGCAGCACAGCACCCGCGGCAGTGTGGGTACATGCACCCCGTGCCCACCCCGGTGGGACAGGGTGACGCTTCCAGCAGATGGCACGCAGGACGGGCTCCCGCCTGCAGCCAAGCGAGTGGCTGGACAGCAGGTTCAGGAGCGCCCACGGCTCTGCTCTGCACTGAGACTGCCCCAGGCCTCGTGTGACCCCAGGGTCCAGGAAGGAGCAGGTGAGCCCCCCTCGACACCCAGGAAGCTGATGGCAGCGAGAGGCACCCCACACACAGGGGCCACCAGCTGGACATGACAGTTGGGCTCCTTGTCGTCAAGCCTGCCCACCTCTCCTTGATGCCCCTGCCCTCTACAGGCCCTGGTGCCACCCCACTGCCCTGCCCCCTCGGCTTCCTGGTGACAAGACAGTTTGATGCTTCTTAGGGACCCCCAGGGGCACCCCCTCTCCTGGGCCAGCAACACACACCTGCTGCCCTTGAGGCTGCCTTGGCCTAGGGTTCTTCCAGACTGGCTGCAGCCAGAGAACACCAAGGTGGGTGTGGCCTGCACTAACTGGAGACTGGGAGGGAGAAGCTGGTGGGAGCATCAGGGACTGGTGGGGGGCGGGGCACAGAGGGTCTGCTCTTTGCTGGTGTCCCTCCCGTCTGGCCCAGCGTCTCCAGCTTCATGGGGCCTCTCCTTCAATCCTTAAAGCAAACATCTTCTAGAAGAGGAAACCAAGGTTCAGAGGGGACCGCTGCCTTCCCAAGGCCACAGGCAGGGAGGAGGGAGCCAGCCTGCTTTGCCTTGTGTAGGGCCCTCTGGGTGGGGCCCCAGCCTACAGCTCCGGGTGCCCCGTGGGTGGGCCAGGTGCTGGCTGGGCCTGCAGAGAGCAGGGGGCCTGGGCTTCACTGGGTCTGGGGTCTCTGGAAGCTTCTGGCAGGTTCTGCGTGTTTATCCAGCTCAGATCCCCTCTGGCCCAGGCACTGCCTGAGTGCTGAGTTGGGTGACAGCTGCTCCCCCGGGGGCGGGAGCCTGGCAGGGCCACAGCCTGTTCCAGCGTCAGGTCAGGGCGGACCAGGAACTCGCTGGAAGCGTCGAGGAGAAGGGACGGGAAAGAGGCTGGATTCCTGGCCAGGGGGTGGGGGGCACATGAAGATGTGGATCTGCAGGGGAGGAGGGGGCCCCCGAGTGAGGACTCCTGGGAAAAATCCGGGGGCAGGGGGCGTTGGGAGACTTGGGCGGGCGAGCAGGAGGCCGGCCACAGGCGAGGGATCCGGGAGGAACAGCAGGAGAGCAGGGTGGCACCGATCTCAGAGCACAAGGGGCAGGCAGGCTCAGCCCCCAGAGCAGAGTGCACCGCCAGTCCTGGGCTGGCCAAGCCGCTGTTTCCTGCAGCCCTCGCTCTCCCTGCCTGCCATGGCCGCCACCGTCCACAGAAGCCCCCAGGGCCCTGCACGCAGAGGTGGGCCCGGAGCCCCCAGGCCTGTCCTTGCTGGGAGCCAGGCTCAGAGGGGCCGTCCTGAGTTCGGCGCGGGCCGGCGGGGGTTGGGGGGGCCCGGGCGTACAGTTGCCCCCAGAGGCCACTCACTGCAGCTGCCACCCGCCCGGGGTCTCCAGCTGATTCTGATCCCGCCCAGGCCCTGCACCACCTGCTCGGGCTCTGCCTGACTCCACCCCACGCCCCAAGACCCCACCCCTCCTCCCTGCCTTTCACGAAGAGCCCCTGGGCTAGAGTTTCGCCTTTGTCTCCAACCCTTCCTTCCGCCCAGCTCTGAGCGAGCGCCTTCCTTGGCTGCCCCTCCTGGTAAGGGTCCTGGGTTGGCGAGCCCTGCCCCTGAAACTACCCTGGGGAAGGCGCAGACAACCCCAAGGTCCCGCTCACAGGCCTCCCCTGCTGGGGGCCCCTCACTCCTTGCCCAGGTCCTCCTGTGCCTCCCCTGCCTTCCCCTCCCTGGACCCTCTTGCCTTCTTTCTGCCCTGGGGCTCCCTTGACCTCTGCGAGCAGCCTCCAGTGGGAGCTCAGAGCTCATCCTGGCCTCCGCTGCCCACTCCTCCCCTTGTCCGTGTTCCCCTCTCCACGGCGTCCAGGAGAAGGACGGCAGGGTGGTAGGGGCAGGCGGTGGGGGACGATCTGGGTAGGGAGTTGGGAGCCAGCCCCTCCCTGTGGCTCAGTCCCCTGGGGGCAGTGGAGACCCCTGCCTCTGCCGTGCTACCTCCCCAGCAGTGGTGAGGCCTCCAGGAGGCTCTGGGCCTCCCTAGGCTGGGCCAAGGCCTGGCTGGCTCCAGACACTGCACGCAGGTTGGGGCAGAAGCTACAGCCACAGGCTCCTCCAGCAGAGGGCACCCACCTGCCTGCTCTGGTCTTTGCAGAACTGAAACCCTGCAAGTCCTCGTCTGCTCCGGAACCTGCCATGGCTCCCCACTGCTCCTGTCTGGAGCAAACTCCACAGCGTGCACCTAATGCTCCCAGAGATGAGCTGCAGGCACCAGCCCCTCGTGCTGCTGGGCTGGCTGTGCAGCTGCTCTGAGGACCCTGCCCCTCAGAGGCAGCTTGGGGACCGAGCCAGGCTGTTCACACGAAGGGTCTGTGCAGGACTGGGGGCGGCAGGGGTGGGAGTGGGGGGAGGGCTTCCTGGAGGAGGTGTCCCTGCCACCGCAGCTCCCGTGCTGCACTGCGGGTTCAGATGCAGCTTGGACAGGACCTGCCATCCCTGTGTCCCTGCAGGAACAGGGACAGCAGGAAGCCAATCATTTGCAGGGGCCAGGCTGCCGGTAACCAAAGCCTCTGGACTCACTGCTCCCTACAGCCTCCGGGAAGGGAATGGAGAAGAGAGGAATCTGGTCTCCAGGGCCTTGGCCAGCACTCGCCTCCCTCCTGCCCAGGGGCTGCCCATTAGCTGTGTGAGTCCACCAGGAGTGCCCGTTAGAGCACTTAGTCTCCTGCCTTAGCAGTCTCCTCCGGCAAATGGGAATGACCGCGGGGCAGCTGCCCCCTAGGGGCGTGTCAAGGAGCAGGAGATGGGGTGCGAGAGTGTGGAGGGTCCAGAGGGCCTGTGGTCAGTGGGGAGGGGCAGGGAGGCTCCCCAGGCACCGTGGTCTGCCATCTGCCTGGCTGAGTCTCTGCCAACGCCTCACCCCAACCCTGACATGGCACCACACCCCAGCCCCCCAGGCTTTGGCCTTGGCTGTCTCCTCTGCCAGGAAGCCCCTGCCCATCTCCCAGTGCTCTGCCTGCAGGGCCAGCACCCCAGGAAGCCCCCCTTCTCCTTGTCCCAGCCCAGCCCACACAGGTTTTCGTGCCCACGACGTGTGCCCACATTAGGGGGGTCTGATTCATCTCAGTTTCCCCCGCAGCATCTAGAAGGGCTCCCGGCACAGGAAAGATGCTGGCTGAGAGTTAGTGCTGCAGACTGAGCCTCAGTGTCCTCATCAGTGAAATGGGGGTGTCATGCTGTGCCCGTGCTCAAGGAGGGGCCGGAGGGGATCAGCAGGACCCTGCCGGGCAGGGAGAACCAGCCTCCTGCACCTCTACTGCCATGGGCTCCAGGCACCAGCCCCAGGGAGACTAAGCCCCCAGCCTGCGCCCCAGCTCCCATCTGCTCTGCGGCCGCCCTGGGCCTCACACTGCTTACCTCTGGAGCGGGACACAGATGCTGGCCCTGCCTCACCCCAAGTGGCTGCTGGGGACCGACATGAGTGTAGCCTCCAGCGGGACAGGGCTTGGGCAGGGGTCAGCAGGTCCCCACCTCCTTTCTCTCCTCCGATTTCAGCTGCAGGCCCACTGTGCTCAGCCTATCAGAGCAGGAGGGAGCAGGGGTCCCACAGGCGGACGGGAGACACAGCGGGCGGGGCGCTTGGGAGGGGGTCCCCAGGGGAGACCCCGGCCGTCCCTCCCCTCCCCAGGGCTGCAGGCAACGCGGCAGGTGCAGCGGAGCGGAGCCCGTGCGGGATGCGAGCGCAGAGAGCAAAGCCCCTCCCGGCGGCGCCCCGCGCCCCCGCCCCTACCTCTGGCCCACGTCGCTGCCCACGGAGCCCCCGCCGCGGGCCGGCAGCAGCGGGCTGAGCCCGTGCGGCTCCTCGGGGGCCGAGGCGCCGGCTGGGGTGCCCCCGGGGCCCGCCTTGCCCTCGGACGGCGAGCGCGGCAGCTTGGCCCGCGCCATCCTGCCGGAGCGCACGGCGGCGGCGGCGGCGGCGGCGGCGGGAGGCGGGGGCGGAGCGGGCGCTACCATCTCCGCGCGCCGCCCCGCGCTCCCCGCGCCGCCGCCGCAGTGGAACGGCCGAGGGGGGGCTGGGATGCTGGGGGACAGTCGGGCTCCCTCCCGCCGCGACCGGGGGGCGCCCAGGCTCGGCCCCCTGCCCATCCCCGGAGCGCAGAGGGCGCCCCACGTGGGAGCGGGGGTCTCGGCGCCCCAGGCTGCGAGAGGTCTGCCTTCCCATGGAAGGAGTAGTAATAGTCACGCTGGCCCGCACGGCGCGGGGGGAGGGGAAGGGGAGGACTAGTAGCGCGGTGGCAGCTGGTGGCTCTTGGCCGGTCACCTCCGCAGGCGGGGACTCCAGGCGGCCTGTGGGTCCTGGGGACCCGCCACGCGCACCTCCCAGATCCCACCCCTGCCGCCCAGGTCGGGAGGGCCCAGCCCCACGGTCGAGGTTGGGGGGGACGCCGCTGTCTCCCTTCCCGCAGGCACTCAGGGGCGGTCCTTGCCCCCCACCTCCTCCCCCAAAGTGTCCAGGGAGTCCACGAGGTCCTCCTTTACCTGTACCCGCACTCGAGGCTCCATTCGGGGCGGGACATAGGATCCCGGACGCGGAGGAGGCAGCTAACAGTCCCGGAGCTCAGTCTGCGCCCGACCCCTTCCCTGCCTGGTGAGCTCGGACCACCTCACGGAATAGACAGCTTGAGGAAGTGTGCAGATTTCTGTCCGTTTGCAAAGAAGGGAAACCGAGGCGCTGAGGGAGGAAGTGGCTTCAATGGGAGACCAGACAGGAAGGCAGGGAGAGGCCTCCCAGCTGACAGAGCCTCTTCTCCCTGTTGCCACATTATGTGGCTTTTCTGCCCAATTCCTTCTATTTTTGCAGACCAGGGAGGCCCGGGACTGAGGGGCGGGGGGTAGAGGTGACTTGCCCAGGTGTTGGTGCTGGGAGGACCCAGGCTGTGGGCTGGCTGCCCTGGAGCCCAGCTGGGTACAGGGCACTCAGAGGACAGCTGTGCAGGTTGCCCCTGGGGGGCTCCAGGCCCTCCTGTCTGGTCCAAGCCCTGATGCCAGACTGGAGGCTCCAACTTGGCCAGCTGGCCTGCCTCTATTGCTTCACCCGTCTTGTGGCCCAGCAAACCACCATGGCCCTGCGCGGACAGAAGGTCTGTGAGAGGAAGGTGGGCCTCTGTGCACCCAGCTCCTGGCCTGGCCTCCCCCCAGACAGTGCTGAGTCAGGATGAAGCCATTGGGTGGTTTCAGCAACACTTATATTTGCGCTTCCCCGACCACCTTCCACATCCTGTCCGGTCTCCTGTCCCGAACCTTCCCCGCCAACACAGGAGGTGGCAGGGGGATAAACTGGTGTCAGCCACTCTTTGCCCCTCCTGTGGAGGGGGTGACATGGGAGTGGCTGCAAAGAGGGAGGGCTTGAAGCACCTCCGGCCTGCTGGTGAGCGAGACACCGCAGCGCCTGTAAAACAGGACCAGTAGGGTCGAGGGCACGGGCAGCACCCTCTCTGGGGCCCCGCTGAGCCTCTCTGCCTGTGTGTCCATGTGAGCCGGGCTGGGACCTGGGGCCCTTTGCTGCAGTGCTTTCTCCTGGACACACCTCTCCTTCAGCAACAAAATACAAAGAGACTAAATGAGACTAAAAACAACCGCGTGCATGCTCAGGTGGGGCAAATTATGGACAAAAGATAAAGACCAAAAACCCAACGGCCACATCTGAAGAGCCGGGAGCAAAAACAGGGTGTCAGGAGCAATGCCTCTGTACTCAACACCACCAAAAAGGGGTGGGGCCGTCTAAACCATCACCTCCGGCACATCCTGGACACACGCCTGCCCTCAGCCCATAGCACGATCCCTGAGGCGCACTAAGTCGTTTCGGTCGTGTCCGACTCTTTGCAACCCATGGACTGCAGGCTGCTAGGGTCCTCTGTCCGTGGAATCCTCCAGACAAGAATACTGGAGTGGGTTGCCATTTCCTTCTCCAGGGGATCTTCCCGACCCAGGGATCTAACCCGTCTCTTAACGTCTCCTGCATTGGCAGGCGGGTTCTTTACCACTAGCGCCACCTGGTGAACCCAAATCAGAAGGGAAATGACTGATCATGGAATAACTGAGAGAGGGATGGCCCTGCTGGCACAGAGGTAGACGCGGAGCAGAATGTCCAGCAGCTGCAAACACCTGAAGAACTGCTCATGCCCCGGTAGGGGCCCCGGCCCGTTTGAAGCATTTAAAACAAATTTAGGAAATAGAAACAGAATGGTGAAAGGACTCCTCACGGAGTTCCAGGACAATAAGATGCGCCGCACCCAGCATCAATCTCACCAATCTACTGGGCTTAGAGGATGAAGACAGAATTCTTCAGGCAATAAGAGAGACAAAGCAAATCAGGGGAAGGGAAGAGCACGCTGGCTTCAGGGGCTGGGGGAGGGGGTGGGGAGTGAGTTTGATGGGGATGCGTTTCAGTCGGGGAAGATGAAAGCGGTGGATGGTGGTGTCAGCTGCCCATTAAGAATATGCTTAGTTTGCACTCCCACCAACAGTTTAAGAGGGTTCCCTTTTCTCCACACCCTCTCCAGCATTTATTGCTTGTAGACTTTTGGATCGCAGCCATTCTGATCATATATGAAACGAGTCGCCAGTCCAGGTTTGATGCAGGATACTGGATGCTTGGGGCTGGTGCACTGGGACGACCCAGAGGGATGGTATGGGGAGGGAGGAGGGAGGAGGGTTCAGGATGGGAAACACATGTATACCTGTGGCGGATTCATTTTGATATATGGCAAAACCAATAAATATTGTAAAGTTAAAAAATAAAATAAAATTAAAAAAAAAAGAATATGCTTAGTGTATTTAAAAACAAAGACTGGAATGAGAGGCAAACAAGGGATACTGCACAATGATCCAGGGATCCCTGCAAGAAGACTGTGTAACAATTGTAAATGTATGTGCACCCAATGTCTGTGCGGGATCAGTCGTGTCCATGACCCCATGGACTGTAGCCCGCCAGGCTTCTCTGTCCACGGGATTCTCCAGGCAAGAATACTGGAGTGGGTTGCCATGCCCTCCTCTAGGGGGATCTTCCCCACCCAGGGATCGAACCCACATCTTCTCTGTTGGCAGGTAGATTCTTTACCACTGAGCCACCAGGGAATCCCTAAATCAACTATACTTGATTCAAAAAATCTAGAAAGACTATTCTATCACAGACTGTACACTCAAAAATGATTAAGGTGGTGAATTTTACATCATGTGTGTTTTTTATTTATTTACTTTTGGCTTGCTGGGTCTGTCGATGTACACAGGCTTTCTCTGCACTCTAGTTGGAATGCACAGGCTTCTCATTGCGATGGCTTCTCTTGTGAAGCATATGTGTTTTACACAATTTTTTAAAAATTGTGAAAAAAAGAAGTACAAAATCCAGTTGGATGGGCTCCCACTAGCCCAAGAAGGGACAACTGAATATTAGATGGGACAAAGACGGGACTCCCCTGGCAGTCCAGTGGTGAAGACTTTGCTTTCCAGTGCCGAGGGCGTGGGCTCGATCCCTGGTTGAGGAGCTAGGGTCCCACACGCCTCACAGCCAGAAACCCAAAACCAAACCAAAACAGAAGGAAGATGAGCACACGGTGTGTGGGTCTCCTCTTGCTTCTGTAACAAGTACTACAAATACAGTGGTTTGAAACTTGTCGTCTTCAACAGTTCTGGAATTCTGGGTCCTAAAGTCTACACGCGGGCAGGGGCTGGTTCCCTTTGGAGACTTTGGGGAGATGCTTCTGTGTCTTTTCCAGCTTCCAGAGGCCCCGGCGTCCCCTCTCTGGGGCCCCGTCCTCACGTGGCTCTGGCCCCTGCCTCATCCTTCCGTCTCCCTCTCTGACTCTGGCCTTCCTCCTCCCTCTTCTGAAAAGCCCTGTGACCCCACAGCGTTCCCCAGGTGACCCAGGATTACCGCCTCATCTCAAGATTCTTTTTTTTTTTTTCAAGATTCTTAACTTTGGACTTCCACGGGTTCGGAGTCCACGGGTTGGGACTCCAACTGCCAATGCAGAGGACACGGGTTCAATCCCTGGTCCAGGGAGATTCCACACGCCGTGGAGCAACCAAGCCTGTTCACCGCAATTACTGAGCCTGTGCTCTGCAGCAAGAAAGGCCACCGCAGTGAAGAGTAGCCCCCGCCGCTGCAATTCGAGAAAGCCCATGTGCAGCAACCAAGACCCAATACAGCCAAAAGTAAATAAAACAAATAAGTAATAACTTTAAAATGTTAATCTCTTTCTTCTAAGGTAAGTACTTTTTTTTTTAAGATCCTTGCTGCTGCTGCTGCTGCATCACTTCAGTCGTGTCCGACTCTGTGTGACCCCATAGATGGCAGCCCACCAGGCTCCACCATCCCTGGGATTCTCCAGGCAAGAACACTGGAGTGGGTTGCCATTGCCTTCTCCAGTGCATGAAAGTGAAAAGTGAAAGTGAAGTCACTCAGTCGTGTCCGACTCTTAGCAACCCCATGGACTGCAGCCTACCAGGTTCCTCCGTCCATGGGATTTTCCAGGCAAGAGTACTGGAGTGGGGTGCCATTGCCTTTCAGCATATTTTCAAAGCCCCTCTTGTCACTTAAGAAACTCAAAGGTCACACCCAGAAGGAAGAATCCAGAAAAAACACCCTCAGCTGTCATCCTGTGAAGCTACTATAATACACTTTGAAAACTAGTAATTAAAGGGAAAGGATTGAGCGGTTTTCCTGCTTTTTTCAGCAGGAATTATGTTTCAGGGCTTACAACCGGCTCCCATTGATGCAGGAAATGCTATGCTAAGTCACTTCAGTCGTGTCCAACTCTGTGCGATCCCATAGACGGCAGCCCACCAGGCTCCCCCATCCCTGGGACTCTCCAGGCAAGAACACTGGAGTGGGCTGCCATTTCCTTCTCCAATGCATGAAAGTGAAAAGTGAAAGTGAAACCACCAGTTAAAGAAGCATGTGGCTTATACTCAAGGAGGGTGGAGCAGAACAGGAAAGGAGCTTGGCCAAGCCTCCATGGAATGTGGGGCTCAGGGAGGCTGTCCCGGGGGGCTGCCCTCCTCAGCTGCAAGGTAGAGGGGGAGTGCCTGGTCACATGTTGACGGATCACTGTGCCTAACTGCTCAGTGCAAGGGCTGGGCTGTCATCACTAGCCAGTGTCCATCTGGCCATCTCTAACGGAGGGACAACCAGGACATGGCAACGTGGGGACCACAGTGGCACTTAAAACCTTTTGCCTGAAACATCCGAGTTCCATCCACCAGGCCTTCAGAACCAACATCCAGTTTATGAGAAATACTAGGAGAGGCAGCCAGACACATAGACAGCAGAACCTTCTGCAGGGCGGGAGGCCTGGCGCATCAGCCACTTGTGCTGTGCGACAAATCACCACCAACTTCGCAGCTTAAAGCGACACATCTGTTATCTTTCACCATCCATTAGAAGGCTGGGCATGGCTTAGCTTGGTGTCCTGCTTAGGGTTCCATGTGCCTGAAACCAGCATCAGCAAGGCTGGCCTTCCACCTTGAGCCCTGGGGGAAATCCACCTTCAGGCTCATCCAGTTGGTGGGATTGATTTCCTGGTGGTTGTAGGACTGAGTTTCCCTTTTCCTGTTGTCTGTTGGTGGCTCAGCTCCTAAAGGCTTCCCGCATCCCTTGGCCCCTCCGTCTTTAAAGCTGGCAATTGTGGCTCAGATACTCCTAGGCCTCAAATCTTTTCTTCCACTTCTGGCCAGAGAAAACACCCTACTCTCAAAGGCCCACTGTGCTTAGAAAGGGCCCACCCTCCTGTTCATTACCTCAGCCGACTGATCAGTAACCTTACTTATAATGCAAAATTGCCATGGGTATGAGCTTCCAGGAGAAATATCAACAACCTCAGATACGCAGATGATACCACTCTAATGGCAGAAGGTGAAGAGGAACTAAAGAGCCTCTTAATGAGGGTGAAAAAGGAGAGTGAAAGCCTGGCTTAAAACTCAGCATTCAGAAAACTAAGGTCATGGCATCCAGTCCCATCACTTCATGGCAAACAGATGCGGAAAAAGTAAAAGCAGTGACAGATTTTATTTTTTTTGGGGGGGGCTCCCAAATCACTATGGACGGTGGCTGCAGCCATGAAATTAAAAGACGCTTGCTCGTTGGAAGGAAAGCTATGACAAATCTAGACAGCATGTTAAAAAGCAGAGACATCACTTTCCTGACAAAGGCCTGTATAGTGAAAGCTATGGTTTTTCCAGAAGTCATGTATGGATGTGTGAGTTGGACCATACAGAAGGCTGAGGGCCAAAGAATTGATGCTTTCCAATTGTGGTGCTGGAGAAGACTCTTGAGAGTCCCTTGGACAGCAAGGAGATCAAACCAGTCAATCCTCAAGGAAATCAACCCTGAATATTCATTGGAAGGACTGATGGTGAAGCTCCAATACTCTGGCCACCTGATGCGAAGAGCTGACTCATTGGAAAAGATCCTGATGCTGGGAAAGACTGAAGGAAAAGGAGAGAAGGGGGTGGCAGAGGATGAGAAGGTTGGATGGCATCACCAACTCAATGGACATGAATTTGAGCAAACTCTGGGAGATAGTGAAGGACAGGGAGGCCTGGTGTGCTGCAGTCCATGGTGTCACAAAGAGTCAGTGAGCGACTGGACTACAGCATGAGCTTCCTAGGGCTGTGTGGCCCAGTCTGGATGGCGTGAACAGCAGAAATTCATTCTCTCCCAGTTCTGGAGGCTGAGATCAAGGTGTTAGCAGGGCCTGCTTCTGAGGCCATGAGGCAGGATCTTTCCACGTCTGTCTCCAAATTTCCCTTTTTAAAAAGGACATCAGTTGGACCTTCTCTGGTGGTCCAGTGGCTAAGACGCTGAACTCCCAATGCAGGGGCCCTGGGTTCAATCCCTGGTCGGGGAACTAGGCCTTATGTGCTGCAACTAAATACCCCACATGCTGCCAGAAGACAGAAGATCCTGTGTGCCACAACCCAGACCCAGCGCAGCCAAATAAACAAAAGTAAACACTAAAATAGACACTGATCAGGTTGGATTAGGGCCCACCCTAATGACCTGCTCATCAATTATCTGTAAAGATCCTACTTCCAAATAAGGAGACATCTCACCATCCTCATGGGCTTGGGGATTAGGGTGGGGGACCTAGGCGGGCATACCTGGTAGGAGCCATCCTGGATTAAAAGGAGTTAGCAAACCCTAATAACCAGATGCAACACAATATTCCTGGATGGAACAAACCAGCTGTGAAGGTCAGGTTGGGGCCACCAGGGCAGTGTCCTCCCCAAGCCAGGTATGTGCTGCCCTTCCCTGGACTCTGCCATGGCTGCAGACCCAGAGCTGGGAGACTTCTCCCCTGTTCACAAGCCCGCTGATCACCTCACAGGCACCACTTGGAGGTCCCTGGCTTCTCAGGGAAGATGCTTCCTCTCCTGCTGCCCTCTCCAGCCCAAACATGAGTCTCAGAAGTTAAAGTGAAGTGTTCGTCATTCAGTCCTATCTGACTCTTTGTGACCTCATGGACTGTAGCCTACTAGGTCCTCTATCCATGGGACTCTCCAGGCAAGAATACCGGAGTGGGTGGCCATTCCCTTCTCCAGAGGATCTTCCCAACCCAGGGATCGAACCTGTATCTCCTGCATTGCAGGCAGATTCTTTACTGTCTGAGCCACCAGAGAAGCCCTGGTCTCGGGAGATGCCCCATAAATGCCACACGAGATCTGTGCTTCCCAAGGGAGTCTCCCTTCCTAACAGTGGCCTGGGGACTGGCCTGGCCACTGGGCTGGGGTAGGGGGTGGGAGAGGCTTCCCCAGACTGCTCAGCAGGTGGTACTTTTCTGTCCTAGATAAAAACGAGGTGACTTCTCCTCGACATTCACTGTCCCCCAAATGCCTGAGATTTCCTGGTGTGTGTATCTTGGGGCAGCTGGAACAAGGGACCACGATTGAGGGACTTAACACAGAAATTTGTTCTCAGTCCTGGAGCCCAGAGGTCCAAAGTCAGCATCACTGGGCTGAAATCAGTGTCACAGGGCCATGCTCCCTCCAGAGGCTCCACGGGAGGGCGCTTCCTGCCTCCTCTAACTCCTGGAGGCCCCTGGAGGTCTGGCTTGTGGCCGTCACCTGTCTCTGCTCTGTTCTCACATAGCTTCTCCTGTGTGTGTGTGTGTGTGTGTGTGTGTGTGTCTTCTTAAAAGGACACCAGTCAGTGGATGTAGGGCCCACCCTAAATCTGAAATCATCCCATCTCAAGATCTTTACCTTAATTACAGCCGCAAAGACGCTATTTCCAAATAAGGTCACATTCCCAGGTGCCAGTGGACAGGAACTTGGGGGACACCATTCAAAGCACTGCAGGCCCCCTCCTGAGATTCTGCCTCTCAGCTGGAGACCTTGAGCTGGGCTTCTTCCTGCAGGATCTTCCTCCACTCACCAGGGGCCTGCACCTCGTGGGTGTCGGGGAGGCGAGAGAGGCAGGCTTTCCCTCCAGGGATCCTGGGATGCCCCAGGGCTTAAGGAATTTGAGATCGAGGCACACCTTAACCCCTGGAGAGGGTACCGGCCATCTATTTCATAGTGTCCACTTTGTTCCCCAAGCCTGTTGTGGATGGAATGTGTATGTGTCCCCCCCACAAACTCACACTGAAGCCCCAACCCCCAAAGAGATGGCATTCAGAGGTGATGAGAGTTATTAATAGATGAGGTCCTGAGGGTGGGGCCCCGAGATGGGGTTAGTGCCCTCATGAGACAACTTGTTCACTGTCTCTCATGAGGACAGGCAGGACGGTATCTGCACAACAGGAAGAGGCCCCATCAGGAACGCCCTCCCCACCTCCCCAGGTTGGCATCTGATCTCAGACTTCCAGCTGCAGAACTGTGAGCAGTAACTGTCCGCTGGTGAGGTGCCCGGGTAGGGGTGTCTGTCACTCAGCTGGAGCTGCCTGAGCCGCAGCCTGGGCACTCCCACCTCCCTTTGTTACTCGGAGTGCACGGCAGTGGCACGTGGTGGGCAGCATATCAGGAGTCTGATAAACTGCAGTTTGAGACCGAAACCGATCATGGTTTCCGAGACCCTGGGGGATGCTGGCTGTCCTCTCACTGGGCATCTGTGTCCTGCTTTGCACTAATTGGCAGGAATTTAGTTTTGAGCCGTGCACACATGTGCCCAGGATGCAGGCTTAGAGGCAAAGAGATGCTCTGGGATGTGCACGGCCAGAGGGTGGGATGTGGACAAGGCTCCTGGGGACACCTGATTTGCCATCTCAAGATTCTCCCCCAGGATCCCTGGGGCGTGGGCAAGGGGAGGCCGGGCCCCACCTCATCACAGAACTGTTGACACCTTCACTGATGTTCTCTTAATCCTGGATCACCAAGAGCGGGACTGTCTTAAAAGTGGAGACCCAGGTCCAGGAGCCCTGCTGAACGCTCTCAGTGCCCACGGCTGGGTGAGATGACCACACTGCTGCTCACATGTGCGTGCATTCCCCGTCACCCTCCCTTGTTCCTTTCTCCTCCATCTCGTCCTACCTATCCTGCCCACTCCTGGCCTCCCAAGTCTGGGGGTGACCCAAGCTCCCCACCCCCACCTACAGGGAGGGAGTTAGGGTGGCAGGGGAGTGTGACCTGTGCTGGGAGCCCCGGCTGCCCCCCTGTCCACCTCCCAGGACCCTGCTCCCTGGCACAGACCCCAGGTGGCAATGGGGCACAGAGTCAGACCTGGCCCTAGTTCCCCGGTGGAGTCGGGGAGATACAAGCAAACGAGCCCCAGACCTGGAAAATGCCAGAAAAATCAGGATGCTGCCTGGGGACACAGCACACAGACTCAGTCAGGACCCGGCACCACCCGGGCCTGTCCTGGATCTAATCACAGAGGAAACGTGAGTCCCAGAGAGACAGGGACATCGGGGAGCAGCCTGGTGGTGTCCAGGGTCAGCTCCTAGCTCCATGCGCCCAGCACCCTGGCCACTGTTTGTTCATGGTTGAAGGACCCTTGGCCTCGGGTGGGAAAGGCCTGAGTGGGCACAGGCATTTCAGGCCTGGGCGTGGGGGGAAGTTGGGAGTGTTGGGGGCCCGCTGGAGAGGCTGCTGTGAGGGCGGCAGCTGTCCAGGGAGCTGGAGTGGCGCCCCAGGGGTGACCGACTTACGCAGGGAGCAGGTCAGGCCTTGGGCCTGAACACCCAGGGCTGCTCTAGCCTGGGGAGGGGCTGTGGTGGGGAGGTGGGGGTTTTGGCTTTAGATCTACACTCTGGGATGCTGGACATGTCTCCGCTAGCACCCGCCAGTCCTGTTCCGCATGGAGCTGAAGGTGGCAGGGGACCCCCAACCTGTCTGGCCCTACCAGCCTGGGTCACAGCCATTTCCCAGGCCAGCCGTGTCCTCCGAGGCCTTCGGGTCTGCGATGGATACAGGGCCGTGGCCAGGGCAGGGCAAGGCCAGGGCGGGGCCGGGATCCCACCTTACTCCGTCCTGATCACACCTGAGTGCAAGGAAGGCTCAGGGAGTTTAACCCCAGGAGCCTGAGCTCAGCCCCGAGCAGGGAGAACCCCGGGCCCCTGGGTGGCTGGGTCTGCTCCAGTGCCAGCCTGCTTCAGCCTGGCCAGCATGGGGGTGGTCACCCTGCACGGTGACAGCACCCTCCTGGTGCAAGGCTCAGGCCCAGAGGGACTGTGGGCCCCAGGCCCTGGTCCTCACCTCGGGTCAGGCCCAGCAGTGACTCCCTCCTCCCCTTCCTCTCTGTGACCCCTCCAGTCGTCCACCCCAGGGGCCAGAGGCTGCACAGGCAGGTCACGGGATGCTCAGAGGTCAACATCGTCCCTCATGGCCCCCACCTCCTCCCTGAACAGTCCCTGCCCCCGAGCAGTGAGACCCCTACAAGTGCTTGCCCTCTCGGGTCCTCAGGGTCCTGGGCCCTGCAGGAGCCAGCAGAGAATGGTGTCCCTCCCCTCTGAATTCTTTACTCAGATGGTAAAGAATCCACCTGCAACTCAGATGGTAAAGAATCCACCTGCAACTCAGGAGACCTGGGTTGAGAAGATCCCCTGGAGAACAGAATGGCAGCCCACTCCAATTTTCTTGCCTGGAGAATCCCCATGGACAGAGGAGCCTGACAGGCTACAGTCCATGGGGTCACAAAGAGTTGGATATAACTCAGCGACTAAGCACAGCACCCCCTCAATCCTGCTGCTCCCAGGCCACTCCCACCCCCACCCTCTCCAGGGAGCCACTGGGGTGGGGGTCACACCTCCTCTCTGGAGCTGGGTGCTCTCTTGGAACACCAAGTTGAATTAGTTCCAGGCGCTGGGCTAGGGGCTGGCCTGTGCCCAGCTGTGACTCGCTGGGCCTCGCAACCCTGGCCTCCTGGGCAGAGTCCACCACCTGCTGTCCTAAACACAGGGCCTGTCCCTGAATCCCTGCACTGCCCTAGGCACCTACCCCCGGGGAATGCACCACCCAGAAAGGCTCTGGTTCTGACACAAGCCCGCTTGGAAGGGTCTTAGGGGTCTTCCAGGCTCAAGGACCCCAGGGACCCCAGGCGGACCTCGTGGATCTGGGGCGAGGGGAGAGCCGGGGGCAGGTGGACCTTGGCTTCACCAGATCCCCTGTCAAAGCCCAGCCCTTGCATCTCTCCTGAGGAACCTGGGGTCCGGTGGGGTCCTGTCCAGGCCCTCAAGGCAGGGGCTACCCCAGGGTCCCCAGAGCACCCCTGAAGGACAGGTGACGGTGCCCCAACCCCTCCCAAAGCTGCCCATGCAGAAACTAGCTGTGTGACTTTGGGGAGCCCGCGGCCGGCCCAGCCCAGACTCCCGGCTAACTGTCCTGGAGGGTCTCAGAGAGCCAAGGAGGGGCTGGGGGACCCTGGAGAAGCAGAGCACCCGGCAGAGCTCCCTCCCAAAGAAAGCGGGGCGGTGGGGGCGGGGCTGGCTGTTCCTGTCTGCAGGCTGGGGCTGAGTTGGAGCAGGGAAACAGGTGGGATGGTGGAGGGACGATGGGGAGGTGGGAGTGGAGGACGGGACACATGTGGTGGTGATCAGGACACGGGGTGGGGGGCAGACCCAGGTAGAGCTGAATGGTGCAGGCGAAGGTGCCCCTCCTGCACTTCAGCACCCAAGGCTGCTTCTAAAGTTCCCCCACCCCTACCCCGGTCATGCCCGGCTCGCAGCAGTCTACAGCCCCGCCGGAGACTGCTGTTTTAGCAACTGCAGGTGAGGGCTAGGAGGGCAGGCTGCTCCTTGAGACCCCCGTCCCCACCCTGACTCCCCTGCACGGGGTTTCCCAGGCAGGCAGCTAGTGGTAAAGAACCCACCTGCCAATGCACGAGACATTAAGAGGTGTGGGTTCAATTCCTGGGTTAGGAAGATGCCCTAGAGAAGGAAATGGCAACCCACTTCAGTATTCTTGCTGGAGAATCCCATGGACAGAGGAGCCTGGGCTACAGTCCATGGGGTTGCAGAGAGTCAGACACGACTGAAGCAACTTAGCACACGGAGGCCTGGCAGGACCTTCCTCTACTGGAGGGGCCTGGCTTTGCCCCTCAGCGCCCTGCCCCCGGAACCCAGGCTGCGGGTCCACTTCTGCTCAGCTGAGGGGGAGGGGCGGAGGGGGCGCCCCTCTCGCAGAGACCCCAACTCTGAGCCCCGCCTTCCCTTCCCTGCAGCCAGCCTGGGGGCCACAGCTGCCAGTGGTGGCCCCTGCAGGATGGGGCGGGGGTCGGTCCGCAGGTCTCCCCCAGGCTCCCCGCAGGGCGGGCCAGTCTCTTGCATGCTTCGGCTTGTGTGAAACAACAGAGTGTTGCTCAACCTCACAGGGGCGGTCAGGCTGTTGTCGGAGGAGCTTAGGGAAACACGGGGCCAGCCCTTCCAGGCAGTGCTCTGACCCCTTGAGGCCCGGTCTCCTCACCTCCTTGCAGGAGGCCGGCACCCACCCAGGGGGAGGTGCACACCCTCGCCCGTCCCCCACTAGATGTCTGGGAGCAAGGGGGGCGTGGACCCTGACAGAACCTCCCATGGTGGTGAGGGGTCCCCGTAGGCCAGGCCGGGTCCCAGCTGGACAGGCAGCTGGCGACGGCACGCAGGCCAGGAGCCCACCCGGCCGCCCCAGCTCAGCTGCGGTTCTGCCCACCCCAGCCCTTTGTGGATTCTGCCGCTTGCTGGAGATGAGCCTGCGGTGTGACAGCCCTGTTTGGCCCCTGCCCCCTACAGGGCATGTCCCCAAGCTGGGGGAGGGCGCTGGTACCTTGCGTCCATGTTACAGACCAGGAGGGGGCAGGACGCTGCCAGTGGCCCAAGCCCCGCCTGAAAAGCGCTTTTCCAATCTCTGCACTGCTGCCCTTTCCAGGCCAGGTTGTCGTCAGCCCTCTGAGGAGGAGGGACAGGGGCAGGGGCAGGGGGGCTGGGAAGGCGTGCCACCTGGCCAGGCCTACAGGCCCTGAGCCGCGCGGGAGGCCCTCAGACCCCTGAGTCCGGCCTTCAGGACCAGGCGCCCCAGGTGCTCAGGAGGGGACCCGGAGCTGCCCCTTGGCTCCTGGGATGAAGGCGCAGTGAGCTGTCCCAGGACAGGGCAGGGAGCCCCAAGCTCCAGGCCTTGGAGGGTCCAGGTGCCCTTCTGCCCAGAGCCCTGCTCCCCAGGAGTCCTGAGATCTGGCTTAGAGGCCGTGAGGAAGGTCCCCTGGGAACCTGGCTGCCCCCGTAAGGCGTGCCAGTCCTGGCTCTGCTCACCTCCTTGGTTGCCCCTCCCCACCAGGAGAGGCGGGGGGTCGCGGGGGTGCAGCTCCTTCGCCCACATGGGCCGAGCCCCTCCTCCCCGCCAAGGCCGCAGCGTGTGAGGCTCTGGTGACTCACGGCTGTGGCTTTATTCCCCTGGAGAACAGGAAGCCCACAGCCCTGCCCGCCCACTCACAGCCTGCCAGGAGTCGGGCAGCAGCGCCCCCGCTCAGCCCGCAGAGGCTGCCCTGGGCCAAGTGAGTGGGGCCTGGAGAGGAGCCAGGCAGCAGGGACCCAGGGGCATGCCGGGGGGCAGGGAGCCCTGCACTGAGCCCTGCTGCACCCTGCCCTGCGCCCCCGCCTGTGGTGCAGGGAGGGCACAGCTCACCTCCCCAGACCCACGACGCGTACCCCCCCCCCACCTCCCTGGCAGTGCTGACTCACCTGCAGCCTTCACCCTCCTCCTGCAGCCCCAGGAGCCTGTCCTAGGCCCACCCCGTGCCCTGGGGGGCTGTTCCTGGGGCACATGGATGCCTGCCTGAGCCCCCCAGCACCTGATGAGTGCATCTGGCCCAGCTGGAGAGACAGGCTGGCCTTCTTGGCCTCCAGCCTCTCGGACCCAGTGCCTGCTCCCTTCTCCCCCACCCAGGACACACCTTACCACCTCTCCACACACCTGCAGGGGCCCCCGCAGGTCAGGTCCTCCACTCTGGGACCAGTGATGGGGGTGGGGGCCACAGGCACCGAGCAGGAGAGGGAGCTGAGGGAGGGAGGGGTCTCCACACACGTGGTCTTCAAGATGGGAGGCTCAGGTGATCTCAGGACCCCCAGGAACCCCAAGCTGGTTTCCGGCACTGCCTGCCCCCATGAGACCTGTGAGCACAAGGGGTTCATGAGAGGCAAGACCTGTAGCTGCCTTTGGGCAAAGGTTTGAGAGAGAGAAACTCCTCCGGGGCCAGGAGAGGGGGGGCTCCATGAGCTGCCTGCTCGGAGGACTGGCCCCTTCCAGTTCCCCCACTGACTCACGCCCCTGCCCCTCAAGGCTGGTACTCGGTGAGGACAGCACCATGCCTCAACCCCCTCCAGCCCCCATGGGGAACAGGAGCAGAATCACCTTGTGCAAACCAGCAGCCCCTGCCCCTCCTGTGGGCCCCCTGGCTGTTGCAAGGGCCAGCCAACTGCACCCAGGCCCTGTGCTCCTCTGTGGGGTGGGCAAGGGGCCCTTCCCCCAACAGCCTGGCAGAGGCCATGCTCCCCCTCTTTCTCGGTGACACCCCCAGGGCCAGCCAGTCCTGCAGACACCAGTGCAAGGTCTCCATGCCCACCCGGGGACCACAGGGGTCTTTCCTATGCAGGATTCACACACATACACACGACGCGTGTATATATGTGCACACACAGTGGGTCTCCAAACACCATGTGCACACAAGCAGGAGGTCCCTGGGCCCAGCACACAGGAGGACTTCACCCTGAGAACAAGGCCAAGGAGGACGGAGACTGGGGTTTTGCCAGGAGTCAGGGGGTGGGACTGCCCATGGGGACCAGGTTCCCCCCTGGGGTGATGGAATGCTCTGGAAGTACATACTGGTGATGATGTAAAGTTACCAAACTTCACTCTATATTTTAGGTTTTGTGTATTTTATCACGATTAAAAAACCCCCCAAGTTGTAGGGTCCAGAACACAGTGGGGGTCTCAGTGCCAGCCTCCCAGGTCCCAGGGGACAGGGATAGTTTCCTCCAGGCAGACACAAGCCACCCTCGGCTGAAGGCGAGGACCTGCCATCCACTCCTGAAATCCGAGGGATGCGTCACTGCAATTACGTCAGCTGCAGTCACTGGCATTTCTGGAGCATTCGGAGGCCCCAGGCCCACTCAGGAGATGGATGTCGTTTCCCCGATATGGAAAGAACCTCCGGGGCTGCTGTTTTAGAGAAATAACAGTCCCAGTGGAGCAGGCAGGGAGGGGCTGGTGCTGACTCAGGAAGGTGCTGAGCTTGCATTCAGCTTAGGGAAGCCCCCAGCCCTGCCCTCCTCCACCTCTGCCCACACAGGGAGCTAAGTGAACTCTTCACCTGGGCATGTGATCCACCTGGGGTGGATTTACCTATCACTTCTGCACTCAGTCTGACAAGACAAAACTACATGGCCTTAAGAAGCGCCTCTGCTGGGCTCACATCCACTGGTCTAAGTGGGTGAAGTCCTTGGGTTCCAGCTCTCCTCCCGATTCTACCCAGGGAATGCAAGCGAATGCCATCTGAGGTCTGGAAGGATGTTCTGTTGCCAGCAGGCAGAGCAGATTTCAAACTCATTTTCCACATGCCTCATGCATAGTCCTTACGTCCTGGCCTCATTCACAAGCCTGATTTCTCTCCCAGCTGCAGTTTCAGCAGTGGATTATTCTGAAAGCCCCATCTTTGTCCTGACAATTTTCAACCTCATGGACTTTGTGTGCTAACTCAAATCACTGCACCGTGAGGGGAACACTGCAGATTCACGACCCCGGTTCAGGGCTGGGTGGGGAAGGAGACCCGCAGATACCAGGCCACCGCCCCCAACACACTACAAGGGAAGCGGTTCCGTCCGAAGTCCCTCAGGCTCCAGTGTGAGTCCCTGCAGGCATAGAAGCACCTCCCTTGAGGCTGACAGAGCTAAAGTGCTGGGTGTTTACTGAGACAGCTATTTGAGGAAAAGGCAGAGAAAAGCAACATTTCTCCCAGCTTCCTGCCAGCCCCCTCAGCACATGAATTATTTCCAAGGGCTTAGTTTGCTGGTCCTTTGCCGAAAGACTCAAGTTTATTTTGCTTTTTGCTACCTCCCCCCTACCCCGCCCCAGGATAATCTGAGGCTAGGGTATGTTGTCAACCTTGGTAAGTGACCACGGCATGAGCTTGAAGGACATATATCCCCCGATTAATAATAAATGACCAGAGCCAGCGTCTGGAGGACGCCAGTCCTCAGCCAGCCCGCGGGGCTCCAAGACGGAGCGCTTCCGGCCCTGGCTTGTGCCCAAAGTCAGCAGAGCTGCTAGAGAGGCTGGGGGCCTGTGGGCAGACCCGGGGAGGGAAGCCTGAGAATCGGTCTCTGGGGCGACTGCCCAGCACAGAGCATCCCGTCCCACCTTCCAGGACCCTCCCAGGAAGATGCTTCCCACCTCCCCCACCCACCCAACCCAAACTTCTCCGGTCCCGGAAGCCCGGGAAAGTTGAAGGGCGCGGGTCGCGGGCGCACCAGCGGCCTTCAGCACCGCGGACAGCTCCGCGCGCCGACCCCACCCCCCGCCCTCCCTACCTGTCGTCGTTCTGGAAGGACTGGTCGCCCAGCAGCAGGTCCCGGAAGCGGTACCGCGGAGGCAAGGGCAGCACCTCCGAGTCCAGGTCGCTCATCTTGAGGCCGGCGGTGTCCAGGCGCGCGCCGTCCCCGCGGCCGCCGTCCTCGGCGCCGGGCTGCCTGCGGACACACGCCAGCGCCCCCTCAGCCCGCGCCCGCGCCCGCCCGCGCCCAGCGCCCCCGGCCCTCCTGGCCCGCACGGCCCCGCCTCCCTCGGCCCGCCCTGCCCTCGCAGCGCCCCCCATCCCCACGAGCCTGGCCGTGCAGCACAGCCCGGGCCACTGCACCTCTGCCCCTGCAGGGCTGTGAAGCCCACTGCAAAGCACCTTCAGGGTGTGGGGGAGGTTCACCACCGCCCACATCAGAGGCGGGCACTTACCCCACCCCTGGACTTCCACCAGGGCCACGGAAGCCCTCCCGGCAACCCCCACATAGACTGCCTACTCAGCCTTCCTCAGGATCCAGAACACTCATCTCCCCGTCAAAGACCCCCACTTCCAGACCCTCAGGCTGCTGGGCTCGGGCCAGGGGTGGTGGGGTGCATATGACAAGGAGGCTTAAGAAGAGGCCCTTGTCTGCGGTCTCCATGGGGCCAAGAGGCTCAGGTGGGATCAGAACCTGGGAGGGGGTGGCAGTGGGGACGGCAGGATCCCTCTGGGCCCCCAACTGCCCTTTGCCCAGTATCGCCAGGACTCTGGGGCCAGAAGCCCCTGTCCCCACCTGGCAGGACAGAGCAGAGGAATGGGATCAGACCAGGTAAACTGCGAGGGCCCTTGGTGGTCTGCAGTCTTCTGGGGCCCATTTGTCTCCTGGGGCACCTGCCCCTTCCCACCCCCACCCCACATCCAGGTGAATTTTGGCTGCGATCGCCCTCAAGCACCAAGGCTCCCAGTTCCTAACCTCCTGGGGCGACAACCTCAGCAGGACCTCTCTGCCCGCCACGCAGAGGCTTGCTCGCCAGCCCCCACGCCCCATCATCACCCAGTGGGTGCTGCACACAGCAGGGCAGCTGCATAGCATTAACTGAATGCCCTGGGGAACCTTACGTCCACGGCGCAGGCGGGCAGGGGAGGCGCGGCCACCACTGCAGGTGGGAGGCTAGGGCAGACCCCTAGCTCCCGCCAGGTGAGCCCAGCCCCAGGCCACCCCTTGGTGGTGCCCTCAGCCCGCGGTGGGGAGGTGGAATTCTCTCCCTGCAGCCTCCACCCTCTGGGCTGAGCCCTCACCCAGCTCTTCTAAGAGTCAAGACCCCCGGAGGGGGGGCAGTATATCAGCTGGGACCCTTTGGTGGTGGACCCGTGATTGGGCCTCTTGGGACCTTCAGAGGCACTTCCGCAACGGCAGACCAGCTGGAGGGCACGGGGTGGTGGGTTCTCTGCCCTGTGAGGCCCGTCCCTGCCAAGGGGCAGGAGTTGGAGGGAGGAGTCTGGCTCTGCCCCTGGGCAGGTGCAGTGCTCCACTGACCATACTCATTCCCAAACTGAAAACTCATGGACAAGCTGTGTGAGAGGCTGGGAGGCCAGGCCACTCACCTGGAGCACGAGGTCCACGTTGTGGGGGGGGGGGGTTGGCGGCAGGCACTCTGGTCCCCTCCTCTCCCTCCTCAAGGCAGGAAGGGCAGGCACATTCCCTGGGAACCCCACTGAGCCCCTCGCCCACGCGTCCCGACCCCTGGACAAGCAGCAGGCAGGCGTCAGCCCCTCATCCCACGGCTTCAGGAGCTGCTCAAGGGCCATCCCGGGCCCAGGCTGCGAGTGGCCTTGTGGACCCAGCATGCCTGTGTGCTGTTCTCCAGGTCACAGGGTCAACCCCGAGGATCTGGCAGTGTTTGTAAAACAACATTTTCCTAATCGCATCAGCGTGGCTGCATGTTTTTCCTTAGTCACAAGCTGGTGGGGCCGTGGGCAGGCGCAGGCAGGCAGGGGAGCCATGTGGCAGGAGGTTGGGCTTGTGTTTTCTAGCCTTTGCCCCCTTCTTGCCGACCGCCTCTTTCAACGGCAGAACCCCAGAGCTCCCCGGGCATGGCCGCCTTTGACCCCTTCTCCTCCGGGGGTGACCGGGAATGCGGCCCCTCCTCCCTCGTGGTGCGGCCGGAACACCGGAGCCTGGAGGGAGCACACAGCGGGGAGCAGACGCCCCACAGGCCTCGCAGTGTCCTGCCTCATTGCCCCAGCAGAGCCGAAAGCCCACACGAGCCTGAGTGATTGTTGTGCTGGCCGAGGGCCAGGCCCCAGGGCTCCTGGAACGGTGCCCCTGGTAGGAGGGACACGGCCGGGCAGCTGCTCCCCGTGTCCAGGGGCCTGCTCAAGGCCTGTCTCTAAGCCTGAAGGCTTGTGTCACTGAGAGCTTCCAGGCAAGTGGGACTTGGGGGTCCTGTCCCCGCCCATGCCTGCCCCCACCACAGCTGGGATGGTCCAGGTGGGGCGAGGGCGGGCCACCTGTGTCTCCTCGTCGTCCCTTTCCTCTCCTCCTCACAGAGTGACTGAGGGGCGGAGGACCTGGGGAGGAAGTCCAGGATCCCCAAACCACGCCCGGTGTCTTTTCTGTCTGATGGCTACACAGAACGCAAGGCTTCCATGGCATAAAGAAGGCATCCATTTCCCTGGCCCTCAACTGCCCTCAGGACAAGATGAGGAACTTCATCGCAGGACTCACTGACCCCCACCCCTCGGAGCAAGGGCAGAGCACCCCCTCCCAGACAAGGCCTTGGGGGACTCTCAAGTCCCCTCGACATGAACCTGCCAGGCCCAGGAAGCTGCCCAGGGTCCTGATGACTGAGCAGGGCTCAGTCCTGCCCCTTTAGTCCATGGTGGGTGGCCCCAGGGAAGTCACCTGACCCCTCTGAGCCTCAGTTTCCTCTTTCGTAAATGAATATTCTGAAGCCTTCTACCGTTATGAGGCGATGGCTGAGATGGAATGAGACAGCAAGTTTGAGGTGGTCAGTGTGTGTAATCCATGTCAGTTTTTAATTTGGGGCTGGTGAGCCAGTTGTTTGGCCAAATTCCTGTGGACAAAGGCCCTGACCCCAAGCGTCAGGTTCCTAGGACGGCCAGCTCCCCATCCCCATCTCCCCAGTTCAGCAGGAGGCCCCTTTGGGGGCCTTTTGGGATGCTGACCAGGGAGGCCAAGGCGATAGGAAGCTCACTCCCAGCATATACAGAGCAGGAAGTCACCTCCCAGTTTGGGGCACATGAGCTCGGGCACCCTGACCCTTTGGCCCCAGGGGACAGACAGCCTGGGCCACAGCACTGCACGCTGTGGAAGAGGCCCAGCAGGTGGGGGTGGGGAGGCCAGGTGCACCTGAGGCAGAGCCCTGCTGTTTCCCACCAGGGCTTTCCAGGGGATAGTGGTGGTAAAGAACCCGCCCGCCAACGCAGGAGATACAGGAGACGCAGGTTTGATCCCCAGGCTGGGAAGATCCCCTGTCGGAGGGCATGGCAACCCACTCCAGTATTCTTGCCTGGAGAATCCCATGCACAGAGGAGCCTGGAGGGCTACAGTCCATGGGGTCACAAAGAGTCAGACACAACTTAAGCAGCTTGGCACGCACACACTACCCACAGGTGGCCAAGGGGCATCCCTCTGAGGGGCAGGACTTCCACTTCTCTCCCCTCCCAAATCCCCCCTCCCCCACCCCGGCTGGTCAAGGAGTTAAGCACGACTGAGGAGGGTAAAGTGGTCAAAAACCTCCTTCTCCCACCAAAGGCACCAGGCCCTGGTGGTTGCTTAAGTTTGCCACCTCAGCCAAACCATGCCAAAGTACAGAAAGAAACAGAAGTGATTTTGTTCATTTCCCTAAGCGGACCCAATCCCATCACCAAAGTCAGGTGCAGACAACACAAGGTATTGATACAAACGAGGAGACCTCCCTGAAGGCTCTAAGTGCAAAAATCCTAAGTAAACTGTTAGTAAGTGGAATCCAGGAGTGCATTACAACACCATACCACCAGCATCCAGGAGGATTTACCCAAGTGTGATGTACTTCACAACGCCAAGGAATTAAAGGGGAAAATCTATATGATTTTGTGAGCAATTACAGAAAAAGGATCTGTTAAGACCCCAAATCTGTTAGTAAAATTAGATATAGAGGGAAATGTTCTTAATTTGATTAGCAAAACCAACAGTGGAATCCTGGGGGCATTCCCACTCCAGGGGGAACACAAGACTGTCCGCTGCAACAGGCTCAACGGGCCTCCTGGGTGCCCACCCAGGAGGGAGACGAAGGGAGATGTGAGAGGAGGAAGACGGGGGCTCTTTCTCTCGTCAGCAGCAGCATCCCCATTTGCTTCAAAACCCCAAGAGTCAACTGAAACCGATCAGAACAAATGAGAGCTTCTAACGAGGCCGCCAAACCAGAGAGCGCCGAAGGTACGAAGCGAGGGCAGGAGCAACGAGGCGGCCGCAGCATCACGAGAGGGAGCTCCTGCCTCATTCTCCCTGGGCCTACAGGGTCGCTCGGAGAGGCCGCCCACCGCTCCCGGCACCGGCTAACGGTGGGAGGAGGTCGCGCTCCCAGCCCTCGACGGTCCCTTACCCAGATGAGGGCGCAAAGTCAATCAGCACACAGCCATTTCGAGTCTGACAAGCCGTTTCCAAGATTTACACTGAAGAATAAATACACAAGACCGGCCAGGACGGGTGTGAGAGCAAAACAGAGAAGGGGCGGGCCTCGCCAGCTGTCAGGGCTAATTTATAGCCTCAGCAGAGGGACCGGCTGGAGCTTGGCACGACAGAAGACACAGAGGAGGGGAATTCAGGACGAGAGGAAGGCGATCTCGGGAGGGAAGCGGCCACTTTGGGCTGGGGTTGGAACGAGGGCCACTCATGGAATGCTCACGGCGTCCTGGGTGGTGGGATTGGCATCCCCTCATTTTGCTGATGGGGAAACAGAGACACAGAGAAGTGAAGGAACTCAGCTATCCAGGCAGGCCCAGCCCCGGAGCCCAGAGACCCTCAGGGGCGATGCCATCCGGCCAGCCATCAGCTATAAGAAAAAATCCACTTTTCAGCCCCAAACCGAGGAGGAGACCAGAAGAGAACACAGAGCAGGGATGTCTGCGGTGGAGAAGGCCTATCGTTTAGCAGAACAGATGTATACATGCTACGTGGGAACAAGACACTTCCGTTTAAAGAAACAACAATGGCAGGGAAGAGCAGCGACAGAAATCAGGTCAGTGCCCGGATGCCCGGAAGTCGCCCAGGAAAGACAGACGGGCAAGAGGAGGCCAAGGACAGAGAGGTGGCCACTCAGGAGACGCCACAGAAGTCCAGCTCTACACGCGTGAAGGGCTTCCTGCCCTCCTGGTCATTAGGAGACTGCCGGGAGCAGGAGCTCCGCCCCTGGCAAAGGTCATGAGGAAGGCGGCTCGGCATACGCAAAGGGGGGATCGAGCCTCAGGAGTCCCCCTGGATATTCTCGAGCATCTACCCCCAAAACCAGAGTCTGCCTACTTTCTGCTTTGTGCTCTCACCTACACCTCTGACTTTACGGCTGGGGTGGGGGGGCTGTCCCCCACTACGTCTCTCCAAAAAAAGAGTTAACTTACAGCTCCAGTTAATAAAGTTCCTGGGCCTGACAGTGTTTCAACCTACAAACTCCTTTGGAAGTCCTCTAGCCTGCCTGAATAGGTTTTTCCGGCCACATGTGATTGTTCAGAGCCTCCCAACTGTGAGAGGGAGGAGATGTTCTAAACTGTCTACACACAGATTCCTTCAAGCAGTTAAAAGATTGATTGGAAATCGTATTGGTGAAGGGCTTTTCACTTGTTGGGCCAATGTTTGCTGCCAGGTCTCCATATCCCTTACCTGCTGTGTCCCTGGCAGTGTGTGTAACCTTGGACCCTTGAGTTAATTCTTTTCTTGATTGAGCCCACCTCACCTTTGCCCTATAGGAATGCAGCTTTGTCCAATGCTTTTTTGGAGGCTGGCGCCTGACTTTAGAGTAATCACCTTTAGAGAAAAATAAGTTTCTTAAAATGTTAACAGGCCTCTGGGCCAGAAGATGATGCAAATCACCTAAACTTTTGCATAGGATAGGTTTGCAGGAAGAAAGCCTGGCTTATTGCATGACTCTATCCCTTCCCCCATTATCCTCTATGCATAACTTAAGGTATAAAAACTACTTTGGAAAATAAAGTGCGGGCCTGGTTCACCGAAACTTGGTCTCCCCATGTCGTTCTTTCTCTCACCTTCTGGCTGAATTATTCAGCCTCTTTTCTCCACTGAATTTCCTCACTGAGCTATCCTTATTTCAGCCTCTTTTCTCCACTGAATTTCCTCACTGAGCTATCCTTATTTAACCACTCTTTATATCCTTAATTAACGTTTAATTAAGCAATTGTTTCCTGATCTTCGCCGATGCCGTCCCCGCTTCAAATTCCCTGGATCCACCGGGGCTGGACCCCAGCAGGAGACAGACCAGCGAGTACCATAACAGGGCCAGGGGGACTCCAACTGCAAGCCTCCGCCCCGGACCCTTCATCTACCCCAGGGACACTGGGCCCCCACCCCGCCTCAGGATGACACCTTGGACGGCCCGGACGTTCGCGACAGAAGACATATCGCCCTGTGAACACAGTCCGCTCCAAGAGAACCCCAGGGAGACAGGCTTGCTCTGCAGGCCTGGCTCACACCACGTGTGTAGGCTGTCCCCACTGCATGGGGACAGTTCCAGGGAGCTGGGGTGGGGCGGGGATTCAGGCCTGCGCCTCATCCTTGGTGCTGCACCAGGAGACATACTGAGCGGGACTCAAGTTTATTGGATCTAAGAAAAGCTAGAGACCACCTGCCTCCCCCACACGTCACTGGGTTGGAGCCGCAGCCCCCGGGTGGGTCTCTGGGGAGGAGGGGCATACGACCTCCTGGGACAATGTCCCTCCCACCCAGGCTCCTGTAGGCAGGAGTCCAGACGGCTTGGAATGCTCAGGTCGACCCACAGTGTGACTGACGGATGCCCCACTGGCTCAAGGATGTGGTCCTTCTTCTAAGATGCATCCTTCAACTCTGGAGAGCCACGACCAACAGGGATGGCGGATGTGTGCGTGTGCAGAGGTGTGCATGGACCGGTGTGTGCACGCAGATGTGCAGATGAACACACAATGTGCATGTGCACACACATACGTGTGTGTGTACCCCACGTTCACACTGCCCAGCACCCAGGAGAGTCCTCAGACCCTGCAGCACCACCAGGGAGGTGGAGGGCAGTCAAGCACTGGGCTCGGTGCCCAGGGAAGCAGAAAGCCGCCGCCACTCTCTGCTGACCACGACAGAAAAGCTAAGTGCTTCCTCTGTCCTGTAATTAAAAAGCCAGAGCTGCTCAAGCTGCCCAGCAGCTGGTGGTGGTCGTGGGGGGAGGGGGGGCGGTCTCTGGGAAATATCCACCCTCTCACTAGGGGAGGGGGCTTCGAGTCAACGCTGAGGATGGCCAATCACCACCCACTCTGAGGGATATCAGAATCCAAAGTTGAAAGCTCAAAACGCATCGTTGAGCTGAGTTCAAGCTCTGGAGCCACCAAAGAGACTCCTCCTAGCAGCTTCTCCCGTGCGCCAAGCAAGCCCAGGGGACACGAGGAGGGGCCTGGCATCCCTGTAGACACGGGGCCTCGGGCATGTCCATCACCTCCCCGCTCCCTGGCCTTCCCCAAGCCTCGGGCCCACCTTCAGGACACAGGGAAGCAGAAGCCATGGGGACTGCAGCGCCCACCCCGCCCAGCCGCCCACCTGAACTGGGGCCTGCCTCTGTGGAGGGCCCCTGCTGCAAGTCCCCTGAGTGGTTGCAGCGTGCCCAGGCCCCTCGGGGCCAGGCAGTGAGTGCACATCCAGATCACAGGCCCAGCACTCGCCACCTGGCTGCCTGTCCCCTGGCTGGATGTAGGGTGGCTGCTGGTGGGGGCAGATGTTGGGGGGACCACAGACAGGCCTGGGCTGAGTGGGTGGGGTCCACCTGCAGGTGGAAAGCTGCCCTGCCTTCCCCATTCCCACGGCTGCAGAAGGCACCGCTGTGTTCCTGCTGAGCCCTAGGCCCCACGGCTGGCATGGCCTGCAGGGGCGCCTGGGCCTCGTCTGGGGGCTGGGGCCCAGATAGGGACACCCTGCCCACACAGGACATCTCATAACACAGGGCCCTCTCCTTAGAGCCCCGAGTCCCTGAGAATCTGATCCCTGCTGGCTTCCTTGCCCCCCTCCTCCAACCTGCCAACATGTTAGGGCTCCCCCTCCCCACACCCTAGGGGCTCCCGTGTCTGCCAGACGGGGTTAAATTCTGCGTTCACCCGGCAGCCGGGGCCTCTTCCTCTGGTTTGAGACTCTGAGCTTTTCCCAAGATCAGACACCTGCCAAGAGGCGTCCAGCAGCGGCCTCCGGCCCGGAATCCGGGTCTCTGTGAAGGCGGCTGAAGGCCCAGGCGGGGCCTGTCTTGGGGTGGAGGCAGGAGCGGGGTTTCTGGTCACGTCATTGTCAACATGCGGGCAGCATCCAGGCCCGCAAGGCTGGCACCGCAGGGTGGCTTCCGGGCCTCATTGGCCCATGAAGGACAAGCTGACCACAGCCAGAGAGACTGCAGGAGGAACCTAGGAACACACCCCTCCGTGGGAAGTCCAAAGCACAGGGAAGACCTCCTGGGACAGGCATTCCCAGGAACCGCAGTCCGGAGCGGGCCTTCTATCTCAAGTTTGAACTTGCTGGCAGCTGGTATGGGCCAGACGTGCCCATCCCTCGGCTCCGCAGGAGGAAGAGGTTTTGGCAAACGTGGCTGGCCCACCCGAGCACACAGCCTGGGAGAGTCCCCACGACTCCTTTAAAAACACCCATGTCATCAGGCGCTGCTCCTGGGCCACACTGCCTGCAGGCTCCACCCAGAGACTCCACGCACCCGGGAACAGCCGGCGAAGCCCCACGGCCACGGAGATGGAACAAGAAACCTCAGGGGAGAGGTCACAGTTCAGTCACGAGACCCTCTGAGAAGAGGGGAAGTTGTGCTAACAAGGCTGGACTCCCGCCGCGCAGGGTAACTCAGGGTTAGCCAGACTCTCAGACGGGCCTCCCTGGTAGCTCAGTCGGTAAAGAATCCGCCTGCAATGCAGGAGACACTGGTTCGATTCCTGGGTCGGGAAGATACCCTGGAGAAGGGAAAGGCTACCCACTCCAGTATTTTGGCCTGGACAATTCCGTGGAGTGTATAGTCCATGGACTCACAAAGAGTCGGACACGACTGAGTGACTTTCACTTTCAGACAGGCCGGGACACCCACGTGGACAGTGGTCAGAGCCAGGCGTGAGGACACGGTGACACCTGCAGCCGCACCTGGACACAAGCAGAGTCCTGTGCAGGTACCACCCCCCCATCCCCGGCTCACTCACCTCTGCCCACCCGAGCTGCGGCCAAAAGCAGACCCCCGAGTTCCCTCCAGCCCCTACACCAGGAAGCCGGCTCTGGCTGGACAGGGCTGCGTTGGACCTCAGGCCTTTTCCCACAGAATCTCGGCCACTTCCGGCTGCCCTGCAGGCACGCCTCCCTAATATGGACCTCCAGCCAGACATGGACCCTGGCGGGATGCCAGCCCTGGATCCGTGCCCTCTGCATCAGGGCCCAGAGGGTCCCACATTGGCCCTGGGGGGAGTTCAGTCAGGAAACCCTCCAAGGAGAGGGGAAGTTGTGCTAACAAGGCTTGACCCCTGCCGTGCCAGGGTAACTCAGGGTTAGTCAGGCTCTCAGACAGGCTGGGACACCCACACGGACGGTGGGCAGAGCCGGGCATAAGGACACAGGTGACAGAGACCGGCACCTGGACACAAGCAGCGCCCTAAGGCTGCTGGCAAGAGGCGGGCACCAGCCAGCTCTGGGGCATCTGGGGGTGCCCTAGCCACTCCCTCTCCCACCTGCAGGGCAGAGATGTCAGGACCTGGGGATGGAGCAGGGCTGGAAGGACAGTGCCCAGGGACCGCGGGGGACAGCCGAGGCAGGGGACCCCTGGGCACAGAGGGGAGGCCCCGGGGTTCAGACAGGGAACCAGGCACCAGGGCCAAGACGCCTGCGGCCTGGAGTCCTCCTGGGACCCCCCATACCAGGCCTCACAGCCTGGGGGCAGCCCGGGGACCAGGCAGGGCCGGGGGTCAGATGGGGGTGGAATGCCCCCCACTCCCCACCTGCACCCTCCCCCACCTCCTCTCTCAGAGCTGAAGCCCGTCTCCCTGAGCTGCTGGCCTTGGCCACAGGCCCCACTGAAGCCCAGCCAGGTTTCCCCCTCACCCGGCCTGACCTTCCCTGCAGGGGTCCCCACCTGGCCTGCCTGACGTGCCCTCGGCCCTGGCAGCCACCCCAGATGCCTGCAGCACAACTGGGAATCCTGCAGGGACAGAGGCCAGCTCCGGCCAGGGGAAGGGCACTGTCCAGGGGGAGATGGAGGCATCCGGGGGACTAAGCCCACCCAGCCTGGACCTCAGGACGCAGAGCCCCCGCCTCGTCTGGAGCAGGCCGTCCAGGACAGCGGGAGGAGTGGGACACTGGTCACCAGGAAGATGGGCGACACCCTTCCAAGCAGGGAGATGGGCAGAGGGGCAGTCAGACCGTGATGGTGCAAGACCCTCTCGGGGTCACCTACTCTGAGCTTGATGGATGTTACCTGGTTGACCCTCAGAGCGACCCAGGGGAGGTCCAGACTGTGCCTACTTCATGGGGTTAATTTTGCTTCCCAAGGACTTCACCGGGCGGCCTGCTCTCAGAGCACTGGCCTCAGGCTGTGCCCCCAGGACCCCACAGGTGCCAGGCTGGTGTTGTCCCTGCCGAGGGACCACCCTGACCCTGGACATGTGGCCAGAAGCCTCCACTCCCGACCCTGGTCACTCAGCACACACGGCCCTCCCTTCAAGACCATCCGCTCCATTCCTTACTTGACAAGTGGGGAAACTGAGTCCCACAGAAAATGGCCACAGGGCTTGGCCTTGAACCAGGTGTCCACCCCTTCTCTGGCCTTAGAACGGCGGACCGAGTGGGGGCCAGAGGCCAGGGTGTTGCTGAGCTAGGGAGGCTCGTGCTGGGCAGTGGCTGTGGCTGACCTGGAGTCTGGCTCCTGGCCGAGGGTGAGGAGTACCTGTGAGTGCCGACCCTCTGGGGGCTGGTGGGGTCGGGGGAGGGTCCCAGGAAAGGGCCCTGGGGCAAAGCCCCTTGGGATGGTCACTGCTCTGCCCTTCCAGGGCCCCCGCCAGCGCTGTACCCTTGGTGCTGGTCAGCAGGGGCCACGTGGCACCGTGGATGTACAGGGAAGGTCACCTCCCGGCCACCTGGAAGGCCCTGCTAGTCAGCCCTCTCCTCACACGTGGACAGAGAAGTGACTGGCCAGCGAGCACCACGGGACCAGACCCCACCCCTGCCCTTCGTCTGACAGCCTGCCTGCACCCCACACCCCACGCCCCACGCCCCACACGGGGCTCTTCCTAGGAGGAGCTGCCCCTGGGAAGCGGGGAAACCCCACTCCCCCCCAGAGCCTTGCTGGCCTGGGCCAGGCCGTCCCACAGGCTCCTTCCCCAGGCCAGACCAGAGAGGGGGCTGGGAGGCCGGCACAGTGCCCGGCCCCTCTGGCACAGAGGGCATCCCAGCTTCCTGCCTGCAGCGTCTGCGCCTCCCGGTGCCTGGGAGATGTATGTAAGCCTGGCCACGCCGTGGCCACCCTCCATCAACGGTGCAGACAGAGTCTGGGCACCTGCTGGTGATCTGAGTGTAAGTGCCCAGCGTGCTGCCACCCGGCCTTGAGGGGCAGCCCTCTCCCCCACGCTCCCCAGGCTCCGTAGGGACGTAAGCTCACCGTGGTGGTGGAGGTTGGGGGGAAGGATGGGGGTAGAGGGGCAGGCGGCTAGGGAAGTGGGGATTCTGAGGATGAGGGGTACTGGGAGGGTGGCATGAACTCCATCTGGGGTCCCTCCGCATGGGCGGTGGGGGGGGCCCGGCAGACCGTACCTGGGGGCGCACTGGCCGTCGTCGAACACGAAGGTCCGGTTGGTGTGGCCGCCGCCTTGCACCCCGCTGTAGACATCTCCTGGACCCCTGCGCACCCCGTCGTGAAGCGGCATTGGGCTGGCGGCGGCTGCGACTGGGAGGCAAGGGACACACCGGGAGCGACAGGAGACTTCTTCCCCTCCACCCCTCTCCCAGAGCTGTGCCCTGAAACATTTCTCTGATTTCGGTGGGGGTGGGAAAAAAAAAAAAATCCTGTTCCAGGGATGGTTTCGGCGCCGGTGCGGGCGCGCCCCCTGCTGGCCATGCCGGGAACCGCGCGAGGGAAGGGGCTGTGGTCCCTCCGCGTCCCATCTGCCGAACAGCCTAATCCTGAGACCCTGAGACCCTGAGATCCGGGGCACAGGCTCTTCAAATGCTAAAAAAAAACCCCAAAATCCCAAAGACCACCCCCCACCGGGGGCAGGGTTCCACGGTGGGAGGCGCTCCCAGGGGGCTGGGGGCCTCTGCGCGCTTCACGGGTGAGGGTGCCTGCGCAGCTGACCCTGCCCGCCTCTGGGGCGGGAGGGGCGGCCGGTCAGCATCTGACCCGCCCCCATCTCTCCTGCGCCCCCCTCCTCGCCCTCCCCCAGCCCTCCACGGCACCGGTCACTCCTGCAGACACCAGCCCACAGACCCCGTGTGTCCATCCGCATCAGCCTCACCCCTGGGAGGCCCCTGGGCCTGGAGAGGGAGGGGAGGTCAGAGCGCTGGAGGCGGGAGTGAGCGACCCGCCCCCCCCCCCCCCCACCAGGCCTACGCAGTGAGCCCCAGCCCCACCCCGAGCATCTTGCAAACAGGCAGAGAGGCTGGGCTGCACCCTGCTGCAGCTCCACCACCCAAGGGAAGATGCTCAGGAAGCAGAGGGATTGACTGGTGACACCCACCACAGGCTAACACGGACATCCTGGCTCCGGGTCCCTCCCCGCACCCCATGCAGAGTCCTACAGGTAGAGCCCCCAGGTCTGTCCTCACCCTCAGTGAATGAACCAGGAGCATGGAGAGAAGCAAAGGCAGAAAAACAAACACAGGGGCAAGAGAGCAGCCTCTGAAAAGAGGGCGAGGGGCTGGGGCGCCAGATGGGGCAGGGGCCACTGAGCCAGCACCACCCAGGCAGCTCTTCTCAAGGCCCTGGGCACCAACCCACCCCCCTGAGGAGGTCAGGGTAGGGGCTGCCAGGGCAGGGCTGGACCCGCTGATTGGGAGGGCGCATGGCAGGTACTTTGCGGTCCTGACGCCTGCATTGCTCCTGAGGTCCCATCTCTGTTTACTCCCAGGAGATGGCAAGCTCAACATCATGGTTTTCCTGGAGGGGGCACTCCGTGAAGGCATGGATCGCCCCAAAGTCCTCCGGAGGGCAGCGTGCACCCCCAACCGGCTCACCAGCAGTCTTGCACCCTGGGGGCTTTCCCTGCTCCCTCCTGAGCGGTCCCACCCACCCCTGCCCCAGCCCCGCCCCACCCCCAGCAGGACTCCCGCCAGTGTGTGTCCATCTTACAGACCCCTTGGAGGTGCCCTGCTGGTTGGTCAACGAGATGACTAGCCGGCTCTGTCAGTGATGGGAAACAGACAAGCCTGGTAACATTCCTGACATCATCAAGGAAAACAAAACACAGCTTCCCTCTGCCATGGAGGAGCCAAGCCCCAAAACACCGGCCTGTCCATCCATCCCCAGCCGGGAGCAGGGAGCCCACCTGCCCCTGGCCCCCCTGGCCCAGGGACCCCTGCACACTCTCAGCCAATGTTCTCCGTGGGGTCTATTCCAGCACCGCCCTCCCTTGGGCACCAGGAACACTCCCAGGGCACGGAGCCTGGCTTCTCCTTACACCTCCGATAAACCCCGGACCCTAGGTGCTAGCAGAACTGACCGTCCCCAGCCTTTCTTGGGTTCAGCCCAGAAGCCGGGCTGTGGGCTGGGCGTAACCGGGTCTCCCTGCTCCCAGACTTGACATCAGATCCACACACCTTCTTAGCATCGCCGTCGACTGTGACTTGGGTCCCCTGCTCAGCGCCCGCTTCATCCCAGGCCCTGGCCTCCTCCCTCTTCTCCTGCATGGCCTGACACCGCAGGCCCTGGGTCATGGCCCCCACCCGTCCTCCAGCGTCTGACCTGTGGCCTGGCCTGCGCTGACCGGCCCCTCCTCCGTGCTGCCTTCAGGCTGTGGAGCTGAGCAGGGTTGGAGAGTCAGGCCCAAGCCATCAGCTCTCAGGACCTCCAGGGCCACATTTCAGCCATCTCCGGGCGTCCCCACGGTCCACAGTCCACCTGAGGACGCCCTCCTGTAGCCCCCAGCCCCTCCTCAGTTGCAGACAGGTTTCTCGCTTTCCTGGGACAGAGGCTCTGCTCTGGCCCCTGGCCCTGTCCCAGGACGACCACCTGGGGTGGACTCCACTCACCGCAGGGACACCTGCCCCAGCTCCCTTCTGCTTCCCCTCCTGGGAGATGAGGTCTCCCCGACCGTGGCCTCCCCCAGGAAGGGCCCCGCACGTCCCCAGCAGCCCCCTTCAGCATGAGCTCTGACATCCTCCCGACTGAAATAAGGACTTAGTACCCTCTTCTCCTGCTAGAAGTCTGCCTCCTTGAAAGAGGCGGCGTCTCCACTTTCCCCTCCCTCCCTCCCTTCTTCCGTCATCCCTCCACCGGACTTAGTGGGCCGCACGCCCAGCACTGGGCCAGCCCCCAGAGATCCAGCAAGGAGCACAGGCCTGGAGACCCAGCCACTCACACTTGAGCGTCAGGAGTGGGCAAAGGGAGGTTTGCCCGCACCAACCTGCTGGAGACAGCGGCTCCGTGCAGCGAGGCCTGAGCCAAGGGCCCTGTCAGGGCAGGAAAATCAGAGGGCAGGTAGAGGGCAGGCGGGTGGGCCACGGCCCAGGGGGAAGGGGCAGGAAGGCCAGCCAGCCTTGCAGTAAGCCAGAAGCTAGGGAGGGCAGAGAGAGGGTGGATGGGATCAGAGACAGGCCTGGGAGGTGTGGGGATGCCCCTGGCTCCTAGGTCAGTGGTGGCACTGGCTTAGGCAGAACCCCCCTGGACAAGGATGAGATTTGGGGTAGGGGCACCTGCAGGCCCTCAGAGGCGGGTGAAGGCTCTCTGCCCATCCTTAACCAGCCGAAGTCCCGCGATCTCTGCTGACCAGCCTCCCAGCTCCTCTTGCATGTAGCTCCCCCAGCCTCTCACCCCTGCCTCCAAGGGGGCCCACAAGAATCCTAAAACCTTCCTCTAATCCCCCCGGCCCTGTAGTTCCCTCCTCCGCTGTCAGGTAAGACCAACGCTTCCTGCCACAGAGGCGGTCCTCCCTGCCCACCAGGCCCACTTGCCAGCCCAGGAACCCACCTGGGCTCCTTCCCTGAGAAGCTTTGCGCAGTTCGGTCCTCACCCTGATGGACCCCGTCCGGCCCCTCCCTCCACCCTCAGTCCTTGCCCCCTGCCCCCCACCCTCAGTTGTGAGATCCTTCAGGGGAGAGCCCCAGCTCGGGACTGGCACCTGAGGGTGCCCACGGTGGGCAGGTGAGAGGAGACCCCCACTCCAGTGGGAAGCTGGGCTGCCCAGCTGGAAGCGGTGGGGGAGGACTGTCCATCTTGGGCACTAACCCAGGTGTGCCTTTCTGGCAATTTCTCCAACAGAGGGACCTCACCGCAGGAAGGGTGGCAGAAGTAGGGCAGCAGGGTGGAGGTGGCGCAGAACACGCGGGGGCGGGGCAGGCTCCGTCCCGGCGGGAAGCACGTGGGGGCGGGTAGAACGCACGTGAGGGGGCGTGGCTGGGAGGACGGCGTGCGTGGGGCGGGGCGCACGTGGCAGGGTCCGGGGCCTTGCGGCTCTCTTCCGCAGCTGTGCGCGCGCTCATGGCGTCCCGGGCTCCTGAGCCCCGCGCTGGGGTTCCGCGAGTTTCCCGGGGATGCAGGTGAGAACTGGGGAGCGGTTGCTGGAGGGGGTCAGCTGGGACGCCCTTGCCCAGGGATGCTTGGGCGGGTGGGGGGCGGGTGGTGGTCCGGGCCCGACTCTTCTTTCCAATTGAAATGAAACTGAGTCCTAGCCCCACCCAGCAGGGCCCGCTTGGGGCCCACCCCGACCCCCGGGTCTTTGAAGGTTGCGGGGGGAAGACAGAGGGGTGCCAAGAGGCAGGACCTACAGGGCCATGTTCTAGGCCCTTGTCCTGAGCCCACCCCCTCTAAGACGTTCATCACCGCTTCTGGGCGCTAGGGGCGTTTTCTGGGGTCACAGAGCCCCGCGCTCGTGTCTTTTCTCGCGGCAGTGGCCCTTTCCCATCGAGCACCCAGGTCTGCTGCGAGGACCACCCTGGCCAGGGTTCGGGCCAGACCAAGGGGCCTGCGGTGGCGGAGGGTCCCGGCTCCCACCTGCCACGGAACGTGCTCAGCGAGAGGGAGCGCAGGTGGGGGCCGTCGTGGCGGCCGCGCGGTGGGGGCGGGGGTCCGAGGAGGTCAGGTCTGCGCCTGCCGCCTAGTTTCAGACAGCTGTTTGGTAAGGGCACGCTGTAGCGAGTTCTCAAGGTAAATATAGCCCTCGTGCTGGGGGAGGGCCACCAGTGCAGCCCTTTCTTTGACGTGAAGTTCAGGGCCACTCGAGGTTGTACGTTTGGGGCCGGTCCCCGCTCCAGGCAGGGGTGGTGGTCTAGGCTTGGTGGTGGCCTGTGGCAGACGCCCTGCTAAGCCTGCAGCTGGGGTCCAGGGCCCCTGGGGCCAGGGCAGTGCTCTGACCTGGTTCCTGAAGGGCTCAAGGCTTTCTGGGGCTGTCCTCTCGTTTCCTGGCCAAGCCAGACAACCCTATAGTCGGGGGTCCCTTCTCTGCGAGCAGGAAGCGGATCTCCTTGAGCTGTGAGCACCTGCGGGGTCTGCTGCCGCGGTTTGACGGCCGGCGGGAGGACATGGCCTCGGTCCTGGAGATGGCAGTGCAGTTCCTCCAGCTGGCAGGCACCCTGGTGCCCGGCTGGGAGCAGCAGGCTGTGAGTCGTCCTGTGACCGCCGGGTTAGCCCTCTGCGGAGGAGCCACGGGCATCTCCCTGCTCCCAGTCCCCCTCTGTCCCCCGGCAGCTCCGACCACTGGGCGGCCTGGCTTCCCTGGCGTCCCCGCCCCGCATGCCCAGGGCTGCTGTTTCCCGTAGACACATCTCCGTTTGCGTATCACACCTCCTTTGGGAACTCGGGATGAACTGTGGTTTCCACTTACATCCCTTGCCATCGCCCATGGTGCCAAAGCTGGCATAGGTAAAAGTACCCCCCTCCCCCGGGGGGGCACCAACTTCAGCCTCCCTCCGCCCAGTCCGGAGCACAGGGTCTGCGCTCAGGGTGGATCTCTGCGACCCCAGGCGGGCTGTCCAGGGCCGACCACAGCCTGCCTTCCGTGCGTGGTTTCCGGTTGACAGTCTCGGCTGCATTTCTGCTGTTTGTCTCCGCTTCAGGCTCTCACTTCCTCCAAGGAGCCGTGGCTCGCATGGCAGACGGATGTCCTGCAGCTGGCCCTGGCGAGTCAGGCCCCGGCAGGCGCCCCGGACGCCGGCGTGGGAACATCCAGTGTGATGTCAGTGTCCCCGTGGGGCCGGGGGCCATGGTGGGGGGGGTGCGTGCAGACCACTCAGAGGCTCTCCTTTTGTCTTTGCACACCACGCAGTCATCAGGCCCCCCCGAGCTGTGAGGCTGCGGCTGTGGACGAGGGTGAGGCCCTGTCGGGGGTGGCCGACATGCTGGACAGGCCACCAGCGCTGCCTGGTGAGTGTGAGTGGGTCCCCGTCCTCCCCTCGTGCTGTCCACAGCCAGGTGCATGAGGCCGCCACGATGACCACGTCCCCCTTGTGCTGGACACCCAGCTGTGGGTGGCTCCCCGGACCATGACTGCCGCTCCCGAGTGCCGCAGGAGGCGAGACTGTGCGTGCCCACCCAGGCGGGGAGGGGTCCTGCTGTGGTCAGGGCCGGCAGGAGAGCTGGTGGTGGTTTAGTCGCTGAGTCGTGTCCGACTCTCGCGACGCCATGGACTGTAGCCCTCCAGGCTCCTCTGTCCGTAGGATTCTCCAGACGAGAATACTGGAGTGGGTTACCGTTTTCTTCTCCAAGCAGAGCTGGGCCTCCAGGGAAAGTTGAGAGCTGTACACGGGGTGTGGGGATGGAGGAGTCACACAGCAGGGTAGACGGGTCCTGGAGATAGAGGAGGCGGTGGAGCGTGAGGGTCCTGGGGTCTGAGCCGCACCTGTTTGGCCTGAGGCCGAGCGGCCACGTCCTGCAGGCGGCCTCCCTGGCCTCAGGTGTGGAGTGCTTCAGCTCTGGACCCTTACCTTCTCCTGGTTGCCTGTTGGCACCAGGTTCCCGAGCCTCAGGCATTCCCTGTGCGGGACGCAATGGGCAGGGGCTGCGGTCTTCATTGAGGGGGGGTCATTCTTCTTTACCCACTCCTTGCTTCCCTCGTAGAGTCGCCCAGCCTCGTCCCCCAGTCCCCAGGCCCGAGACCCCCCAAGGTCCTGAGGCCGTCCCCTCTGTGGCCGGTCCGCTCGCAGCAGTCCCCTTCCCCACTGGTGAGTGAGGAGCCCCGGAGCTGCCTGGGCCAGGCGGGGCGCCCCACTACGGGGGCTGACAAGGCCCTGATGCCGGACTCCAGGTGGGTGCCCGGGTGCGTGTGCATGAGCTGCCAAGGCCTCCTCCCAGACCCCCGACCCCGGCCCCAGCTGCCCGGACCCGCTGCCCAGGAGGTCTCTGCCCGTCCCGTCCTTGCTGTGCCCGGGTGGCCAGACTCTGCCGTGTGGCTTTGTAGTGTGTGTGTGTTGGGAAACACTACTGTCTCCCTAATTGTCGTCTGTTTTGGCTGATGGTAAATGAGTTTGTGTTTTGTGAGTTCCACCAGCTGGGGCGTGGGCTGAGAGCTCTCGGGGGGCTGGAGAGGAGCTGGCAGCGGGCTGGGTGGGCAGGGTCCGGCGGGAGGGAGCAGCCCATCAGTAAGCTGCCTTTCCGGGCCCACGCCCTCCTCTCGAGGTGCAAGGCCCAGGGTCCACCTGGGACGACCGGGGTGGGGCTTCCTTCTCGTCCTGTCCAGGTCTGTGTCGGGATGTGACGTGGCAGATGGTGCGTCCGTTCTGCTGAGCCCTGGGCCTGACTGGTGGTTGGGTGAGTGGACCGCTTTCCTACCACCCCCAACTTGGAGCCTGGGTTGGTCCTCAGGCAGGGCTGGGGGCAGGCAGCTGGGACCGTGGGGAGATGGGCCCCAGCTTGCCGAGTGATGCCAAGGTTCCAGTGTCTGCATCTGAGTTCTCGTTCCCTTCTCTGCTGGTGTTTTTGGGGACCCCTGGGTCGGTGGGGGGGATGGCAGGTGAGGTGCATGCTGATCGGCGGTGGGCATCTGTGGGTGAGAGTGTGTGAGTGCTGGGTGTCAGTGGCTGCAAGTCGGCTTCAGAGCTTTCCCCCAAGAACTCGTGCCCACAGAGGCACGTGGGTGCGGGGTGAGTCGAGCGTGTGCAGGATCTGGCGTGGAGGGGGTGCACCTCCCTGGTTCTGGCCCTCCCAGGGGTCTTGAGCAGGGCCAGCAGGAGTGGGCCCACCCACCTGGTCAGGGGCCCTTCTGAGGATGAGCAGGGGACTTCTTGGTGGGGTGGGACAGATGGGTGGGGGGAAGGGTGTCATCTTCTCTACGCTGACCCTACCCTGCCCACCATGGGTCCTGGGGTCCTTGTCTGCTCTGCTGACACGTCCCATCTGCTTCCAGGGTCCCTGGAGGGCAGAGGCAGCGGCGCCCCTTCTCGGGTAGCCACCAGGAACAGCCCGCTGGACAGGCTCGAGCCGGGCTTCCTGGGAGACCCCGAGTCTGGCCCCCAGGAGGAGTCCCCGGACGGGCCCCTGGAGCCGTGGGGCTCGGATGGGAGCTGCTCCAGCCCAGTCCTGCGGGATGAGGTGGACAGCATCTTCCCCGATTTCTTCGCCTGCTGAGACCAGGGGAACGGGACCTTTTCGGCAGCACGTGCCACACACTCGGGTGGGGTTTTATTCTGGGTTTGGGCTGCAGCTGTGGTCTAATTCCAGCGAAGGCTGGTGGGGAGCGGAGGCTGAGGATTAAAGAGGAGAGCGATTTCCTGGAGGAAGCAAAACTTGTGTAGCTTTTGTGCAGTTGATGCGATTCACTGGGCACGTGGCACCAGTTCCGTTCACAGTGCGGGCGCCTGCCTGGGTTTGTTTCTGTGAGGTTCCCGGCCTGTGCGATCTCTAAATAACGGCGCTGGGGCTGGCGGGGGCAGGGGCTCCCTGGACTGAGACTCCTGTGTCCTGGGCCTGCTCCCCGAGAGGTGGGTGTGGGACTGTCTGCCCCTGCAATACTGGTCCCAGGAGCTCCAGAGACATCCATCGGGGAGGCCTGTCTCTAGGCCAGGAGGTGCCGGGGTAGGACGGACCTCTGTCTTCGAGGTGGGGGCCTCGGTGCTCCCCTCACGGGGCCTGTTGGGGGTCCGGGGCAGAGGCTGCCTGGCTTTTAACGCTTGAACTCCTAGCTGTTCCCGTCCGCCCCGGGATCTGGGAAGCACTGGGTTCCTGGGAGGAGTGCCCCTCCACTCTGGTATGGCAGGGTGACCCTGTCTGAGTCCCGCTACCTTTCAGCCACTGTGAAGGTGGTGCCAATCTTTGAGCCAGGCTGGTCAGGGGCTCACTCCTCTCTGGCCTCTGCGTGTCCCTTTCTGGAGACTCCGGGTTCTGGGCCCACCTGGAGGAACCCTATCTGAGCTCTGGGCAGCCTTAACCCAACACCCCAGGAGGGAGGCAGGGGGATGGGACAGGGGCTCAGCTCTTTCAGAAGCCTGACTGAGGCCCCAGGGGGACAGGTGGACGCACCCTGACCCTTAGACGTCTTACTTGGACGCTTAGAAGGTGAGGGATAGGACCCTGCCCCAGGTGGTAGGCTTGTGCTGCCTCGATCCCATGGCTGGGGACGGGGGGCTGGACCCGGTGCTAGAAATGGTCCTGGGCCAGGGTTGACAGCAGTGCCTGGGCTGTTGTGGGAGGAGCATGGCAGGAAGGGCAGCGCCCGCCAAATCTGCACCCGCCCTGGGCCCTGGGGCTGCACACACAAAGCTGCTGCGTTGAACGCTTTAGACGACCCACCACCCCACCCCGGGCTGGTGGCTGGGACCTGGCCTCTCTCGCTGCAGCTGCCTGGGGGGAGTAGAGAGAAAGCCCCCCCACGGAGGGGAGAACCCAGGCTGTTGCCTGGCCTGGTCAAGACCGCTGGAGCCGAGGAGCTGGGGTCCACGAAACTGCTTGCTTTCCGCCCCCTCCACTTCTCTGGCCCTCGCTGAACCAAATCAGCGAGGCTGATTGCGTATCTTGTTGGCTGCAATTGTGTGTCTGGGGGTGAGTTTAGAAAATCAGCCAGCCGGTGATTACTGGCTAATTCTGTGAGTTGGGGAGGCCTCAGCACAATCCCCCATCTCTCAAGGTGATCCACTCTCCTTCCCCCGACCCCAGGGGGTCCTGCTTGCCTGGCCCCAGGACACAGCAGGCTGTGCCAGGCCCAGCGGGACCCCGGCACCCTGGGGCTGCACCATCTCCCAGGCCCACCCATCCCTCAGCTCGGGCCAGCGCGGCCAGGCCTCGGTGGCAGGCAGCTGGCTGTCCTGGAGCTGACCAGCCGTCGGCCAGCACCCTCGGTCCAGCTTGCCTCCCCCGCCCCTCTGTGCTGCCCACCCTGCTCCTTGAACTTGGCGGCCACCACGGATCACTACTCGCTGGTGTCATGGTAGAGGTGCCCAGTGCCACCCAGGACTCACGCCGTCTCTGGTCACAGGTCCTGCCCTTGAGCATGGCCTGCTTGGAGGCTCTCCGCAGAGCTAGGAGGGGGCGGGTTCTGCTGCCCTTCAGGGGCTGGAAGGCTCCACTTACTGGGGAGGGGGCTGTGGTCCCAGGGTCCTTTGCCCACCACTAGGCTGTGACCTCCTCTTGGCAAGGACACATCCATCCGTGAGGAGGGAACCCTCAAACTCACACTCCAGCGAACACGGGGAGCCCAGCAGCTCTCCTGTTGGGGCACTCTCTTAGGTTGAATGACAAAGTCCGGTGGGGACCAGCGTGCGTGAGGGAGGCTTAAAGAGGCTGCCGATGGGGGAAGCTGGGAGTGGTCGGTGACTGCCGGGAGCCCAAGTCACGGTCCACGTGTGGGGCATCGGGGCTGAGCCCGCTTGGGCCTGTGGAGTGCGGTGCTGTGAGGGGGGCCTGAGCCAGCACGCCGGCACCGGAGGGGCCGCGGAGGGGCCGGAGTGCCGTGTGCTGGGCTCACCGCATCCCTGCCTGTTTTCCCAGATGTGGGGTGAGGCTTGGCAGGTCACGCGAGGTCGCGCCCGGAGTGCTGGTGGTAGGTCGGTCCGGTTGTGGCCCCCTCCTCCGGCGCTGCCCTCCCTGTGCTCCCCAGGCCCCAGGGTGTTCTCCGCAGGTGGCCAGGGCTCAGCTGGCTGCCTCTGTGTTTCCAGTTCAGGCAGGTCTCCTGATGAGGCCACGTGCTTCCAGACGTCAGCTCCTGACCGCTCCACATCACGTTGCCCAGGGCCCCGGGCAGGCCCCTTGGCAGGGTCACAACAGCTTCCTGAGATGCAAATTTTCCGCAGGAACAAAAGCTCTTGTGGAGGCCGCCTCCTGAAACAGACCTGTCTGAGGCCCCTGCACCCCTGTGTCCTTGCCCACGTGGCAGACAGCTTTCTCTTTGTCCCAGGGCCTAGGTGACCTCAGCCACATGCGGGCATTCATGTCAAGAGTGCCCAACTTGCTCAGCTACCACAGAGACCACGGAAGCCAGGGTAGCCCTGAAAATGCCAGCCCGTGGGTAGCTGTTTAATACCACAGCCAGCTCTGCAGCAGCACGGCAGCCGCCCCTGGACAGGTGGTCAGAAGGAGACCAGCCTGTCCGGGGGCTGGCCGCGGGCCTTCCACGGGTGTTTGTTCAAGTGACCCTGCAGGCCCCCAGCCTGGCGGCCCTGAGGTCCAAACCCAGGGCTCCCTCAGCCTCCACCTCGCAGGTTGGCAGGATGGAGACTCAGGTGTCCTGCATGCGTCTCATCCAGCCGTGCGTGCTGGCCCCAGGCTGCCCGCTGGCCCTGGCCCGTGCGTGAGGCTGGTCTTGTGTCTGCAGGCATCTCCGCTCCAGTGGGCTGTTTCCGGAGGGCTGGTTCGCCCGCGTTGCTCACGTCCTCCCAGTAGGAGCCTTTGGTTGCCTCGGACCTTGCTGTGTCCTCCAGTGGTGTGGGTGTGAGTGTGGCAAGCGTGCAGGTGGCCAAGCCACTGACCCAGTGGACCTTAGACCAGGAAGTGAAGACCTGGCTTTTGCATAGAGACTCCTGTCACCAGGATGCATATGGCTTCCCGGGGTCCCCGGCGCGGCTGTTGGAATGGCTCTCATATGTGGTGGAGTCTCTCATACTTTGATTTTACATGTATTTGAAATCCACAAAAGCAGTATCACAGGGCATATCTTTTTGTGTCCAGTTATTCTGTGTGGAATATTATGTTTGTGAGACTCATCCACATTACTTTTAAATTCATTTTCATTATGATACGACATACCTAATGTAGAGTTTACTGTCTCAACCGCTTTTTAAATATATATATGTATTTTTAAATTGGAGGATAATTGCTTTACAATGAAGGTTGCAGATCTAGGGTATCAGGCACACTCACATCATTGTATAACCACCACCACATCCATCTCCCAGAACTTTCTTAGCTCCCCAGAACTTTCTTATCTCCTCAGACTGACCCTGTGTCCCCACAAAAAACTGTCTCTTCTCTCTTCCCCCAGCCGCTGGGCTCCACCGTCTACACTTGTCTCTATGGATTTGACTCCTCTAGGGACCTCTTGGACTGCAAGGAATTCCAACCAGTCCATCCGAAAGGAAATCAGTCCTGAATATTCATTGCAAGCACTGATGCTGAAGCTGAAACTCCAATACTTTGGCCACCTGATGCTCATTTGAAAAGACCCTGATGCTGGGAGAGATTAAAGGCGGGAGGAGAAGAGAATGACAGAGGATGAGATGGTTGGATATCGTTACCAACTCGATGGACATGAGTTTGGGTGAACTCCGGTGATGTTGGTGATGGACAGGGAGGCCTGGCGTGCTGCAGTCCACGGGGTTTCAGAGTCGGACACGACTGAGCGACTGAACTGAACTGAGGGACCTCTTACAGGCCCTGGTGGTTCAGACGGTAAAGAAGCCTGTGTCAGAGTTTCTCACTTTTTATGTCTGAATGATATTCCATTGTGAATATTTTATGAATAAATATTGTTACATGCAACATGGGTTCACCTGTCTGTCTGTGGCCATCTGGGTTGTTGCCACCTTTTGGTTGACGTGACCAGTGCTGCTATGAACCTGGGTGGGCAAATATCTTTTTGGGTTCCTGCTTTCCATTATTTGGGGTGTGTGCTTAGATATGTAATAGCTGGATCAATTAAAAGCTCTTGTGTTTATTTGTGAAACTGCCATACTGCGCCCCGTGGCGGCTGCACTGGTTTTCACTTCCACTGACAGGAGGGTTCTAGTTTTCTCCACGTTGTCGTCAACGCTTGTTTTTATAACAGCCACCCTAATGGGTGTGCAGTGATAGCTTGATTTCAATTTCCATAATGATTATTGATCTTGACCCTTTTTTTTAAAAGTACTTATTGGCCATTTGTATGTCTTCTTGGGGAAAATGTCTATTCAAGTCCTTTGCCCATTTTTAAATGTTGCTGTTGCTGTTCAGATCAGATCAGATCAGTCGCTCAGTCGTGTCTGACTCTTTGCGACCCCATGAATCGCAGCACGCCAGGCCTCCCTGTCCATCACCAACTCCCAGAGTTCACTCAGACTCACATCCATCGAGTCAGTGATGCCATCCAGCCACCTCATCCTCTGTCGTCCCCTTCTCCTCCTGCCCCCAATCCCTCCCAGCATCAGAGTCTTTTCCAATGAGTCAACTCTTCACATGAGGTGGCCAAAGTACGGGAGTTTCAGCTTTAGCATCATTCCTTCCAAAGAACACCCAGGGCTGATCTCCTTCAGAATGGACTGGTTGGATCTCCTTGCAGTCCAAGGGACTCTCAAGAGTCTTCTCCAACACCACAGTTCAAAAGCATCAACTCTTCAGCACTCAGCCTTCTTCACAGTCCAACTCTCGCATCCATACATGACCACAGGAAAAACCATAGCCTTGACTAGACGGACCTTTGTTGGCAAAGTAATGTCTCTGCTTTTGAATATGCTGTCTAGGTTGGTCATAACTCCTTCCAAGGAGTAAGCGTCTTTTGCTGAGTTGGAAAAGACCTTTATGTATTCTGGATATTGGTCTCTTATCAGATACAGAATTTGCGAAAGTTGTCTCCCATTCTGTGTTTCCTTGTTAACATAGTTCAGTTTTTTTTTTTTTTTTTTCTATCATCTGTGCTTTTGGTTTCATATTCAAGAAACCTTGGCGTGACCCGCAGTTACGAAGCTCTCCCTGCGTCTTAGCACCCAGTGTGCAGCGATGTGAACGTGCTTGATGCCACGGAGCCATCCCGTTAGAAGTGGTGGACGTGGTAAGAGGTTTACAGTTTAGCTCTTCGATTTGAGCCGTTTTGAGTTAACTTTTGTACGTATGTAAGGTAAGGGTCCACCTTTATCCTTTTGCATGTGGAGATCCAGTTTTCCCAACACTGTTTGGTGAAATGACTGTTCTTTCTCTGTTGAGTGGTCTTGGCACCCTGGTCAAAACACATTTGACCATAGAAGTGAGGGTTTGATTCTGACCCCTCTGCTCTGCCGCATTGGTCTGTAATCTGTCTTTATGCAGTGCCTTTGACCATAGAAGTGAGGGTTAGATTCTGATCCCTCTGCTCTACCGCATTACTCTGTAGTCTGTCTTTGTGCAGTGCCACACTCTTTTGATGACTGTAACTTTGTAGTAGGTTTTGAAACCAGGAAGTGTGAGTCTTCCACTTTGCCCTGCTTTCCAAGGTGGTTTTGGCTATTTGGCATCCCTGGAGTTCTCATAAGAATTTTTAAACGGGCTTTTCTATTTCTTGGGATCTATATGGGTTTTATAATGGGTTTTTCTATTTCTGAAAAAAAGAAAAAGAAACTTTAGGATTTTGATAGGGGTTGCAATGAACTGTTGAAGGCTTGGGCGGTACTGACATCTTCACAATGTGAAGTCTTCCAATCCTCAAACCTAGCACGTGTTTCCATTTGTTTGCATCTTGAATTTCTTTCAGCATTGTTTTTCAGTGTCCTAGTCTTTGCCTCCTTGGTTAAGTTTATTTCTAAGTGTTTCACTCTTCTTGATGCTATTGTAAATGGAATTGTCTTCACAATTTCGTTTGCAAATTTTCTTTATTGTCCGTGTACAGAAACAGAGCGGATTTTTATGTGCTGACCTTGTGTCCTGCAAGTTTGCTGAATTCTTTTCTTAGTACTCAATTCTTTTTTGGTAGGATCTTTAAGGCTTTTCTGCACATAAGATTGTGTTATCTGGGCCAACATCCGAGAGGGAGGAGCCAAGATGGCGGAGGAGTAGGACGGGGAGAACACTTTCTCCCCCAGAAATTCATCAAAAGAGCATTTAAACGTCGAGTAAATTCCACAAAACAACTTCTGAATGCCGGCAGAGGACATCAGGCACCCAGAAAAGCAATCCAACTCTTTGAAAGGAGGTAGGAAAAAATATAAAAGACAAAAAAAGAGACAAAAGAGGGAGGGATGGAGTTCCGTCCCGGGAAGGGAGTCTTAAAAAGAGAGAAGTTTCCAAACACCAGGAAACCTTCTCACTGCCGAATCTGTGCTGAGCTTTGGAAGCACAGAGGGCAACATAACAGGAAGAAAAAATAAATAATTAAAACTTGAAGATTGCGAGTCCTACGGTAACTCCCCCAGCGGAGAAGCAGCGCAGACGCCTGCACGCGCCATTAGCAAGCGGGGGCTGGGCAGGGAGGCGCAGCGCGGGCTGCATCGCTTAGAGTAAGAATCTGGCCTGAATACCCTGAGCACTATCTGAGCGAAATAATTTGGGCTAGCAAACCAGACTGTGGGATATCTACCACGCGAAAAGCCAGCCCCAAGCTAAGACACCGCCAGGCCCGCGCACGGAACAAAGAATTGAACAGAGATAGCCGGCTGCAGACCTTCCCCCTCCGGTGACAGGCAGCCAGAGCCGGAAGGGGGCAATCGCAGCCCCAGAGAGACATTATCTATAAAACTGTAAGCAGGCTTCTTTGCTAACTAAAACTTCTTGGGGGTCTGGACGGTTAACATCTGCCTGAGAAGGTGCGCCGGTTTTACACCCAGATAACCGAGTGGCGGGGAGGTGATAAGTCGCAGCATTGGCGCTCGCCAAACACCTCATCACTTGAGCTGCTCGGACCTGGGAAGAGCACAAAACTCAGGCCCAACTGAGTCTGAGCCTCTGAGGACTACCCGAGTGCCTGAACCTGAGCGGCTTGGACCTGGGAGGTACATGCAACCCAGGGCCAGCCTCGGATTGTTCCCGGCGGAACAACCTAGAGCCCGAGCAGTGTGGGCAGGGAGGCTACACGCGCCGTGAGCGGGGGCAGACCCAATGTGGCTGAGGCACTGCGAGCGCTCGCCAGTGTTATTTGTTTGCAGCATCCCTCCCTCCCTCCCCACAGTGCGACTGAACAAAGAGAAGAAATACAGCTCCACCCATCAGAACACCGACACAAGCTTCCCTAATCAGGAAACCTTGACAAGCCACCTGTACAAACCCACACACAGCGAGGAAAAGCCACAATAAAGAGAACTCCACAAACTGCCAGAATACAGAAAGGACACCCCAAACTCAGCAATTTAAACAAGATGAAGAGACAGAGGAATAGCCAGCAGATAAAGGAACAGGATAAATGCCCACTAAACCAAACAAAAGAGGAAGAGATAGGGAATCTACCTGATAAAGAATTCCGAATAATGATAGTGAAATTGATCCAAAATCTTGAAATTAAAATGGAATCACAGATAAATAGCTTGGAGACAAGGATTGAGAAGATGCAAGAAAGGTTTAACAAGGACCTAGAAGAAATAAAAAAGAGTCAATATATAATGAATAATGCAATAAATGAAATTAAAAACACTCTGGAGGCAACAAATAGTAGAATAACAGAGGCAGAAGATAGGATTAGTGAATTAGAAGATAGAATGGTAGAAATAAATGAATCAGAGAGAATAAAAGAAAAACGAATTAAAAGAAATGAGGACAATCTCAGAGACCTCCAGGACAATATTAAATGCTACAACATTCGAATCATAGGGGTTCCAGAAGAAGAAGACAAAAAGAAAGACCATGAGAAAATACTTGAGGAGATAATAGTTGAAAACTTCCCTAAACTGGGGAAGGAAATAATCACCCAAGTCCAAGAAACCCAGAGAATCCCAAACAGGATAAACCCAAGGTGAAACACCCCAAGACACATATTAATCAAATTAACAAAGATCAAACACAAAGAACAAATATTAAAAGCAGCAAGGGAAAAACAACAAATAACACACAAGGGAATTCCCATAAGGATAACAGCTGATCTTTCAATAGAAACTCTTCAAGCCAGGAGGGAATGGCAAGACATACTTAAAATGATGAAAGAAAATAACCTACAGCCCAGATTACTGTACCCAGCAAGGATCTCATTCAAATATGAAGGAGAAATCAAAAACTTTACAGACAAGCAAAAGCTGAGAGAATTCAGCACCACCAAACCAGCTCTCCAACAACTACTAAAGGATATTCTCTAGACAGGAAACACAAAAATGGTGTATAAATTCGAACCCCAAACAATAAAGTAAATGGCAACGGGATCATACTTATCAGTAATTACCTTAAACGTAAATGGATTGAATGCCCCAACCAAAAGACAAAGACTGGCTGAATGGATGCAAAAACAAGACCCCTACATATGTTGTCTACAGGAGACCCACCTCAAAACAGGGGACACATACAGACTGAAAGTGAAGGGCTGGAAAAAGATTTTCCATGCAAATAGGGACCAAAAGAAAGCAGGAGTAGCAATACTCATATCAGATAAAATAGACTTTAAAACAAAGGCTGTGAAAAGAGACAAAGAAGGTCACTACATAATGATCAAAGGATCAATCCAAGAAGAAGATATAACAATTATAAATATATATGCACCCAACACGGGAGCACCACAGTATGTAAGACAAATGCTAACAAGTATGAAAGGAGAAATTAACAATAACACAATAATAGTGGGAGACTTTAATACCCCACTCACACCTATGGATAGATCAACTAAACAGAAAATTAACAAGGAAACACAAACTTTAAACGATACAATAGACCAGTTAGACCTAATTGATATCTATAGGACATTTCATCCCAAAACAATGAATTTCACCTTTTTCTCAAGCGCACATGGAACCTTCTCCAGGATAGATCACATCCTGGGCCATAAAGCTAGCCTTGGTAAATTCAAAAAAATAGAAATCATTCCAAGCATCTTTTCTGACCACAATGCAGTAAGATTAGATCTCAATTACAGGAGAAAAACTATTAAAAATTCCAACATATGGAGGCTGAACAACACGCTGCTGAATAACCAACAAATCACAGAAGAAATCAAAAAAGAAATCAAAATTTGCATAGAAACGAATGAAAATGAAAACACAACAACCCAAAACCTGTGGGACACAGTAAAAGCAGTCCTAAGGGGAAAGTTCATAGCAATACAGGCACACCTCAAGAAACAAGAAAAAAGTCAAATAAATAACCTAACTCTACACCTAAAGCAACTAGAAAAGGAAGAAATGAAGAACCCCAGGGTTAGTAGAAGGAAAGAAATCTTAAAAATTAGAGCAGAAATAAATGCAAAAGAAACAAAAGAGACCATAGCAAAAATCAACAAAGCCAAAAGCTGGTTCTTTGAAAGGATAAATAAAATTGACAAACCATTAGCCAGACTCATCAAGAAACAAAGGGAGAAAAATCAAATCAATAAAATTAGAAACGAAAATGGAGAGATCACAACAGACAACACAGAAATACAAAGGATCATAAGAGACTATTATCAACAATTATATGCCAATAAAATGGACAACGAGGAAGAAATGGACAAATTCTTAGAAAAGTACAACTTTCCAAAACTGGACCAGGAAGAAATAGAAAACCTTAACAGACCCATCACAAGCATGGAAATTGAAACTGTAATCAAAAATCTTCCAGCAAACAAAAGCCCAGGTCCAGACGGCTTCACAGCTGAATTCTACCAAAAATTTAGAGAAGAGCTAACACCTATCCTGCTCAAACTCTTCCAGAAAATTGCAGAGGAAGGTAAACTTCCAAACTCATTCTATGAGGCCACCATCACCCTAATACCAAAACCTGACAAAGATCCCACAAAAAAAGAAAACTACAGGCCAATATCACTGATGAACATAGATGCAAAAATCCTAAACAAAATTCTAGCAATCAGAATCCAACAACACATTAAAAAGATCATACACCATGACCAAGTGGGCTTTATCCCAGGGATGCAAGGATTCTTCAATATCTGCAAATCAATCAATGTAATACACCACATTAACAAATTGAAAAATAAAAGCCATATGATTATCTCAATAGATGCAGAGAAAGCCTTTGACAAAATTCAACATCCATTTATGAGAAAAACTCTCCAGAAAGCAGGAATAGAAGGAACATACCTCAACATAATAAAAGCTATATATGACAAACCCACAGCAAACATTATCCTCAATGGTGAAAAATTGAAAGCATTTCCTCTAAAGTCAGGAACAAGACAAGGGTGCCCACTTTCACCATTACTATTCAACATAGTTTTGGAAGTTTTGGCCACAGCAATCAGAGCAGAAAAAGAAATAAAAGGAATCCAAATTGGAAAAGAAGAAGTAAAACTCTCACTATTTGCAGATGACATGATCTTCTACATAGAAAACCCTAAAGACTCCACCAGAAAATTACTAGAACTAATCAATGACTATAGTAAAGTTGCAGGATATAAAATCAACATACAGAAATCCCTTGCATTCCTATACACTAATAATGAGAAAACAGAAAGAGAAATTAAGGAAACAATTCCATTAACCATTGCAACGAAAAGAATAAAATACTTAGGAATATATCTACCTAAAGAAACTAAAGACCTATATATAGAAAACTATAAAACACTGGTGAAAGAAATCAAAGAGGACACTAATAGATGGAGAAATATACCATAAAAAAAAAAAAGATTGTGTTATCTGCAAACAGGTAATTTTATGTCTTCCTTTCCAGTGTGGGTGGCGTTCGTGGGCACACCCATGTTCCTCTTCGTCACACAGAGCTGTGGTCAGGCCATCCTCACTGCTGAGCAGCAGTCCTGTGCTGTTGCTCGGATCATCTTGCTGTCAGTGGACATTTGGGTTCCTTGTGGCCTTTGACTCTCGCCCGTAGAAGTCCTCTGGTGTTGTTCAGTCGCTCAGTCGTGTCCAGCTCTTTGCAGCCCCACAGACTGCAGCATGCCAGGCTTCCCTGTCTTTCACCATCTTCCCGAGTTTGCTCAAATTAATATCCACTGAGTCAGTGATGCCATCTAACCATCTCATCCTCTGTCACCGCCTTCTCCTCCCGCCCTCAATCTGGAAGTCCTTTAGTGACTTACAACTCCATTTATTTGTGGACCAAAACTGAATATTTAGTGTTGCATACTAAACAAACATTCAATACTAAAGGAATGACTAGATAGTTAATTAAATATTTAAAGAGTAGAATCGCTGGATCCTGAGCAGGTGTGCTTCTATTAAAAACTACAAAAGCTTTTCGCAGAATGGCTGTACCATTTGGTATCCCCACCGACAGCACTCCAGAATGCTCATTTTGCATCCTTGCGGAGACGGGGTGAGTCAGCCCTTAATTTTAGCTGTTCCAGTGGGTGTGACGTCGGAGGACACCTTGGCTTGGATTAACCTCTCTGGTGACTAGTGATGGCAGGCACCTTCTCACGGGCTTGTTGGCCATTCGTCTGCCTCCTGTTGTGAAGTGTCTGTTCCCACCTGCTGCCTGATTTCAAACTGGGCGGTTTGTTTTTCGCTGTTGGCTTTGTAGCAAGGCCTTCAGAGAGGCCTCTGGAGCCTCACTCCCGGATTCCAGCTTGCGGCCCTGGGGGACGGGCGAGAGCCGACGGCCTCCATCGCGGGGCCCTGTTCCTTGGAGAAGTGGACACTTCCTGGGTTAGAACTCTGGCTCAAGGTCTGTTTACCCCATCGGCACTTTCCAGGGACGGTTTCTCATCCTCCGTCCTCCGTCATCTCGGAGGAAAAGCGAAGCCAGAGTTTCCTGCGTGATGCTACCTTTGAGTTTCAGGGGGCCTGACAGTGGTTTGCATTGCTTGGAGTTTGTCGAGTGTCTAGAATCCAAACATTGTCCTTTATCAAGTTTGGGTTTTTGTTTCTCCGTTATTTCTTTAAAGTGTTCTGGTCATTTCTTTGGGGTGTGTGTGTGTTGGCCTGTGTCGCTCCCTTCTCTCCACGAGGCTCCAGTTCAGTGCGCATCAGGCCTTTGGATCCTGCTTATGGTTGCTGACATGCTCTTCATTTTTTGAAAAAAGATTTCTCTGGCTGTGCTGGGTCTTAGTTGCAGCATGCGGAATCTTTAGTTCTGAGCGTGTGAACTCTTTGCTGTGGCGTGGGACGTCTAGATTCCTGACCAGGGATCGAACCTAGGCCTTTCCAACTTGGCCCTCTTTCTAGCAGCCGTGTCTGCAGGGCGGTGTCTGGAGCTCAGGCGTGGCCTGGGGCGGCTGGCCTCTATTTCCTGGCCTCCTCTCCCCCAACACGGGGCTTTGCGATGCTTTCCGTGCCCTCAGGCCCACCCATGTGGGGCCCAGCCCTCCGCACCCTGCTCCTGCTCAGCCAGAGGCCCCGTCGGGCCGGCTCCGGGTCTGGACAAAGCCCACCGGAGGGTCCTTCCTCCTGCCCTCTGCCGCCCGAGGCCGAGAGAGAAGGCTGCTCCCTTCCGGAGAGGAAAGGTGTGGGGGATCGGGGATGAAAGAGCTGCATGCCTGGGTGCCTCTTGCCCGGCTGGGCGGGAGGGCTCAGCCGTCCTTCCTTCCTGTCCTCCCCCGGCCAGCCGTGTGGTCTGACCCACCGCACTCCACCAGCCCCCCGGGGCTGCCTCCGCCCTGGAGTCTGCCCACACCCGCACTGGACTGGCAGAGTCCCGACCAGGAGTAACTCATGCGGCTTAGTGGGCGTGGGTCCTGGGGACCCCTGCTCACAAGTCCAGAAAGCTCAGGACATCAATGCCCCCTGCCTCTGCCGGACCCAGCCTCCAAAACTGCCGCTGGCATCCTGTCCAACGCTCTGGGTGCTTGACTCTGGCCCAGCTGCCTTGGCAATGGGCACCTTCAGGTGGGGCCACGTAGGGCCGGATGGGGGGTTGTCAGGGCTACCATTGTCCTTCTCTCCTGGAAACAAAGTCTTTCACATCATAGCAGGTAAAACGAATACAGATGCTGAGAAGAACATTCCTGTTTAAGACCCCACTGGCACTCTGGGGCAACTGGATGTCTTTTCTACCTACTGTCCTCAAGCCTCTTCATACTGTTCAAGGGGACGACAGAGGATGGGATGGTTGGATGGCATCACCGACTCAATGGACATGAGTGTGAGCAAGCTCCGGGAGATGGTGATGGACAGAAAGCCTGGCGTGCTGCAGTCCATGGGGTCGCAAAGAATCAGACACGACTGAGCGACTGAACTGAACCATCGTCAAGCAACTTAGTTTTTAAAAAATTGCAGTATAGTGTATTTATAGTGTTTCAGGTGGACAGCAATGTGATTCAGTTATATATATTTTTTTCAGTTTTTTTCATTATAGGTTTTTATAAGGTATTGAATATAGTTTCCTCTGCTATACAGTAGTTCCTGGTTATTATCTGTCTTATATATGCAGCCAATATAAGTCAGTCGTGTCTGACTCTTTATGACCCCATGGACCGTAGCCCACCAGACTCTTCTGTCCATGGGATTCTCCAAGCAAGAATGCTGGAGTGGGTTGTCATACCCTCCTCCAGGGGATCTTCCCAACCCAGGGATCGAACCCATGTCTCTTATATATAGTTGTTGGACAAGGAAATGGCGACCCAATCCAGTGTTCTTGCCCAGAATTCCCCATGGACAGAGGAGCCTGGCGGACTACAGACCGTGGAGTCTGTAGAATTGGACACGACTTAGCCACTGAACAGCAACATGCATAGTTGTGTGTATATTTTAATCCCAAACTGCTAAATTATGTACCCCACTTTCCCCTTCGGTAACCACAAGTTTGTTTTCTATGTCTGTGAGTCTATTTCTCTTTGGTAAATAAGTTCATTTATTTTTTTAGATTCCACAAGAGACACCACATGATATTTATCTTTTTCTTACTTCACTTAGTATGATCATCTCTAGCTCCATCCATCTTGCTGCAAATGGCATTATGTCATTCTTTTTAATGGCTAAATAAGTGTTCCCTTGTATGTATGTGCATCTTATTTATCCCTGCAGGGGGACATTTAGGTCGCCTCTGTGCATTGGCTGCTGTAAAGAGTGAGGCGGTGAACGCTGGGGTACGTGTATCTTTTCAAGTTAGAGTTTCCTCCGGATATTCACCCCTGTGCTCTGACTGTGGACTGTGGGCTCCAACTTCGCTGCCCGCTGCACCTGTTTCCTTCCACCTGGGAGTCTCTGGGTTTGCATTGGGCAGTGGGCAGCCCCAGTCCCACACAGAGCTCCAGAGCCTGGCTCAGACAGCCAGCAGCTTGGGGACACCCTGCTCTGGGCTCAGCTCCCCTCTGAGCCTCCTTCTGGAGCAGATGCTGCTTCCCTGTGGTCCAGAGTCATGAGCCCCCACCCAAGTGTCCCTCTGGGCTGCCCCAGTTCTCCCCAGACACCAGCTTTCCACACCAGCAGGCCCCAGCCACGTGGGCAGCTTCCTACGTGTCCCTTGCCATGGCCCAGCAGGCTGGAGTGGGGTTCCAGATAGGGAGCTGGGGGCCGGGCCCATGACAGTGTGCTCTTCCCCAGGCTCCAGGCCATCCAGATGGAGTCTCCTTGTCCTGCATTTGGCTCCTTAGGAAGGGACTCAAAGCTCTCCATCCCCGCCGCCTGGGGCCCTGTTCCCAGGGCAGCTGACTCAGCAACTGAACAGACAGTGGTCCTGGGCGGGGTGGGTTTCCTGGTCCTCCACGCAGCCCTGGCCCCCATCCGCAAGGTTTCCAGGGCAGCAGGCTGTGCGCCCCTGCAGGGGGAGGGATGGGACCAACTCCTCCTCACCCTGGGGTGGTGCCCCCTGACCCGCCTTGCAGCTCCCCCTTGAGCTGCACTGCAGGCAGGTAGGGGTTTGGCAAGCACACGGGGGTGGTCTGGTCCCTATTCAGAGGGCAGGCTGGGGAGGCAGAGGGAACCCTGGGGTGGGGGCAGGGGCCTTGGGGGGTGGTGGGGGCTGGGCCCCGGTGAAGCCGGGGCTGGTGGGAAGTGCCCCAGGCCCTGGGGAGGGGGAGGAGCCTAGTAACATTTTCTGGGAAGGAAGGACCAACGCTCTCTCTTTTTAACCTTTTATTTTGCAGCACTGGGGATTCACAGGCAGGTGTGCAGAGAGCTCCCAGTCCCCCTCATCCCCTCTCCTGATGCCGACCTCCTGCAGGGCCATGGGGCAGCACGCTGCCCCCACCCGTGCTGGGGTGGGTACCACCCATCCTTGCAGATTCTCTGTCCTTCCTGCCCGGCAGCCGTGTCCACCGCTGCCCAGAGCCTCCGGCCCCGTGAGAGCCCTGCCCTCCTCCAGGGCCCCCCGCCGCTGCCCCCTGAGATGGCTGCGGTTTTGTCCCTGGAAACCGAGCCCTGGAGGTTGGCTGCTTTCACTCGACCTGACTCCCTGGAGGCCCGTCGTCTGCGTGGTCTCTGGTGTGAGGCTCGACCACACTTTGTTCGGCTGCTGGTCCACGGGGAGCCCCGGGCTGTCACAGCTGGGGGACGCTGGGCAGAGCTGCCCAGAGGTCGTGGTGTGGGCATGATCTCATGTCTCTCGGGTGGATGCCCAGTGGACAGTCAACTTTTAACCCACGAAGCAACTGTGGGCTGCTCAGGACCTCCCAGTGAACTCACCAAGAGGTGGGGTGAGGGCAGGGGTCGCTGGTATCAGAGGGAAGGGAGTAGAGAGGCGCATGGGCTGGTTGACGACCTTGGGGACCCCTCCCCCCAAACCACGCAGACCCTCATCAGAGGGGCCTGCAGGCCCCTGCTTCTCAGAAGAGACGCTCTGGCGGGCCAGTCCCTACAGAAGGACAGGGTGAGCTTACAGGGGCCAGGCCGGTTCCTGCGAGGGGAGGTCAGCTGGAGGAGGAGCCTTTGTGTGGTGGACAGTCCCCCCAACCCCAACAAGACGTCTGCCCTCAGATCTCAGTGTCCAGAACCTGGGAATGGGATCTTGTTTAGGGAAAGCTCTCTGCAGAAGGGATAAGGGTGAGGATCTTGAGATGAGGTTGTCCTGGAGAAGGCCGGTGGTCCTCGCTCCAACAACGTGTCCTCAAAAGAGACAGAAAGAGAGAGAGACACGGACCCAGAGGAGGAGCAGTGCGACCAGGAGCTGAGACTGCGTGATGCGGCTACGGGCCCGGGGAGCTGGGAGACGCAGGAGGGGCCTTGGAGCCTCCAGAGGGAGCTCAGCCTTGCTCACGCCTGGATTTCAGACTCTGGGCTCAGAACTGCAAGAAGACGAACTGCTGCTCTTTGGGGCCCGGTTTGCGGTCCAGCGTTACAGCCACCCCAGACCCGGAGGCAGGCATGTTTGCCCAGCCCCCACCACCCCAGGAGGCTCCCCGTTTTGGGGGCAGGATGAACCTCGCATGCAGGGTGAGGGATGGGCTTGGAGAGGGGCCCCCACAGTCCCTCCGGCTTCTTCTGCCGCCCGGCCAGCCCCCAGCTGAGCTCACGCGCCAGAAGGCCTGGATGGGCGCCTCTACCTCGTGTAACAGGGATCTGGGAAGACAGTCAGGTTCTCAGACAGGGACTGCCTGAGGTCCCTGCCCCACCCCAGGCCCTGGGCTCCGTCCCCACCCCCATCCCCTTGAGTGCCTCGCTGGCCCAGGCTGCTGGCGTGGAAGGCAGTGACGCCTACCCTGGTTGCTGAAGGGGATAATCTTTTCTGGGCCAAGTCCGTGTGATCTGCAGGCTTTGTGGAATCTGTCCAGGAAGCTGGATTTCAGCTCTGGGAACCGTCCTGTGGACACAACAGTTTGGGGCCGTGTGGGGAGGGGAGGCGAGGGGAAGGAGTGGCAGGTGTGGGGCACCTGGACGAGGTGGGCACCCGCCACATCATGCCACGGGCTGCGGGCACCTCAGGGCGTGGCCAGACCCGCACCTCCCCGGGGATGGGGCCGCGGGAAGCAAGGAGGGGCCCCGGGACACGGTACCGTAAAGTGCCAGCACTTGCGTGGCCGTCCCATTCCTGAAGTTCCGCATGTGCAAGATGACGTAACGCTGGTAGTCGGCCTCCAGGATCCGCAGGCTGTTCTCCCCCAGGTCTGCACAGAAGCTCTGCTCAGAGCCTGCAGCCCCTGGGGCCCGCACCACAGACTCTCGAGGGTGCAGGGGCCGGCGGGGCCCCTGGTGCTCCAGAGCTCCCCATGCACGGGCCCCCACTTGCCCTCCCGCCGCCCTTTACAGGCCAGGCCCACCCTCCTCGCTTTGGGGTCGGCTGTCAGGGAGTCCCATAAACCCCTAAATCGGGGCTCACCGGGAGTGGGGCTGTCAGACAAGGGTCCACTTACAGTTGATGGTATATTCCCCGCTCTTGCCTGTTTTGCCGCAGACCACGGCCACGTCCGTGCACTCTGCATGCAACCTGGAGCCCAGGGGTGATGCTCACAGCGCAGCCCCACCTGACCGCGTGTGACCAGCGCCCCCCACTCCTCCCCACACCTTCACCACGTCCCCTGAACCCCTGCCCCAGCCTTAGCACTCTGCTGCCCCCTACCCGGTGCCCCCTGCCCCACATACAGCGCCCCCTCACCCCCAGCTTGGTCAGACGCCAATCCACATGGGTGGGGCCTGGGGTGAGACTGCAGGGGGGCAGGGTGGATGGGGGCCTCCGTGCTCCCCAATTCCGGAGGATGGGGACAACACTCACATGAAGTGGAAACTGAGCTTGAGACCACCGTCCTCCACGACCTGAATGCCCTCTATGAAGATCCTCAGGTCTCCATCTTCCTCTATCCGCTTCCTGTTGTCTGCAGCCATGGAGATGGAGTACCAGGTCCCAGAGACCTGGAGGGCAGAGGTCACGGTGGGTGCGGGCATCCTCACGTCTTGGTGCCTGCTCCCTCCCGGGGCCAGGTCGTGGGCATGCAGCTCCCACCTAGCATCCAGACCCCCGGGGAGGGCCCGGACCGCAGCCCCACCTTGGAAATATCATAGTTCCTCTGCACGATGCGCTGGGGGTTGAAATCCTGGGCGCAGACCAGGCCCAGCCCCAGACTCAGCAGGAGCAGCGCCATGCCCTCCAGTGGGTGGGCGCCTGGCCTGCCTGCTGCCCGCTCCCTTTATTCCCCTCCCTGTGCCTTGGTTTCCGGCCCCAGCTCTTCTGCATCCTCTGCACAGGCCTCCGCTTACTGGGAACTTGGCCAAAAGCCGCCGTGGCCGCCCCCGTCCTCCGCAGGCAACGACTGGCTCTGGCTGCTGCCCAGATGGGGGCCTGGCTGGGTCTGAAGTCGCAAAGGGAAGTGGGGACAGGCTGGTGTCTTGGCCTGAAGCCACGCCGGCCACAGAGGCGGGTGGCACCAGGGCCTATCCGAGCCTTCAGATGCGAGCGGCAGAGGATGGCGCCCCTTCCAGCCCAGCCTGCCTGGGTGCTCTGATTTCAGAGCACTGAGGGGTCCTGGCAGCCACGCGTGCAGGTCAGGGTCCTAAGCTTCGATGGACAGCTCCTCATTCCCCTGGTGCATCCGGGCACAAGGTGGGCTGGTGGTCAGGGTGCAGGCTGAGCTGGACCAACTGGGGCATCAGATGCTAAGTCCTATTTTAGAGAACAGACACGGTTTATGTGTTGATAGAATATTTTTTTTTTATTGGGCACCTACTGTGTCCAGGCTCTAGGGTTAGAGTGAAGCACCCAGTCTCAGGAGATGCCTCTGGTCCATGAGCCAGATTCCTGGAGGCTGGGCCGGGAGGCACTTTTTCACAGAAGTGCTCTCTGCACACCGACAGCCCCCGGGATCTGATTGGAAGGTCACAGACTCTGTCATGGAGGATGGCTGTGACCACAACACAGCTCTGACATGCCTTCCGGGGTCAAGGCGTCTGTGACCCCACGGGACAAGTTGAGGGGTCGGTGCTTTGGCGCTGGGGCCCTGTGACTCTGTCTAGGGTGATGCCTGCTTGAAGGGCCCTCCAGGGCTGCTGGAAGGGGCTGGATTCTTGAGCCCGGGAGAGGAGTGTCTACGGCCTGTCCCCACCACCCTCGCCCCCGTGCCTGCCGGGGTCACCTTCCCATCGAGACGCAGCCATGGATGTTAGGCTCCAGGAACGATGACAGACATGGACACACAAGTACATACATGCAAACATGCACGTGTCAAAGCGTACCCATGCACACTCACATGTGTGCACACGGCCCCATCCCACACCCCAGATGCTTTAACGCATCTGACAGATCTTGTAACTTGAAGGTGTTATTTCTATAACCAGAAAGATGTACTTAAAAAATGTGCTGAAAAGCAGAAGGAGGGGTTTGCTCTCCTCGGGGAGTCCACGGCCTGGAGATGACGGAGGAGAGGGCCACCCTTCTCTGTCACAACCGTGCACAAACTACTTAAAACTCCTCTGTAAGGTCAGTCTCTAGGAAGCAGGGAGGGATGACAGAGGAAGTGAGATGCAAGAGAGAATTTAAACTAAGAAACTCTCCTGATGGTCCCATGGTCAGAACCTGCCTTGCCAGGCAGGGGACGTGGGTTTGATCCCTGGCTGGGGAACTAAGAGCCCACCTGCCCTGGAGCAGTAAGCTTGTGCACTGCAGCTACTGAGCCCGTATGACAGACACAGCTAAGGAGTCCGCGCACCGCAGAGAAAGATTCCACACGAGCAACGAAGATCTAGCGTGCCACAAGTAAGACACGATGCAACTAAATAAATAAATATTAAAAAAAAAATACCCTTTAGTTTTTCAAACAGGACAAAGTCCTGTCGTCCGGCAACCATGAGGAGCCCCGGGCGGCATCATTGTGACCCGGACTTTCTGGGGCTTACATCATCAAAGGGGGTGCTGACATCACCACCCACAGAAGGCTCAATGCCACACGAGCCCACCTCGGTGTCTGCCTGGGACTCTACAAAGAGAGACCCAAAGAGATGCTTGAAAAGCATCCAAGCTGGTGAGCTGCCTTGGCGCCTGCCTCAGGAGTGTTGTCGCTGAGACGCTCTGCTGGAGACTCCCCCGCCGTGGTACCCTGCCCCGTGGCATTGCTTGGGTTCACGGGGGCGGGGGTCGGGGAGGCAGTGCCCCCTTGTTGGGCAGTGGAAGCCTGGCCGGTGTCCAGCTGGAGTACGACGTGACCAGCCTTTGCTGGCTTTCAAAGTAGGAGATCAAAAGAAATAGGTAGAGTACGTTTCGTCAGACATTTGCGCTTAGCTCAGCAAATCCACGTAATCGCTATCAATTTACTGATGAGATAAAACTCTTTCCTTCGTCTTTAAGGCCTAGTCTGTGTTGAGCACTTGCTGCACATCCCAACTCAGACCAGCCACACTTCACGTGCTTGACGGCCACACGTGGCTACTCCTGGTCCGTGCAAGCTAAGGCCGCGTGCTGGTCAACTGGGTGCTGGCAGCGAAACCTCAGCGTCTCCATTCTGCTCAGTGCATAGCCCACAGCCCTGCAGACATGCGCACAGCGACCCCGCATAGAACACGTGACATAAGCCCCGGCGTTGGCTAGAGCCAAAGTCTCCATGTTAGCACCTGACGCCTTTCGTTCAGGTCATAATCCCCGTTCCAGCGACTGCCTGGAGAAAGCTCACGCGTGCTTAGCCTGCTGTAGTCCTGGGGCAAATGGTGCATCTTACTGTCGCTGGGGGAGAAAGAGGAAAAGGTTAACTCTGGGGGCAGACTGCGTCCTCGTCACGACCTCGTTTTGCTGTCCCTGGTCTCAAGTGGAGGGTCTGTCGCATGTCTTCCATGAAGCCAAGGTGGACATTGATAAGGCCCAGGGGTATCCAAGATGGCACTCAGTCCCCAGAGGAGTGGCCAGCACCCCAAGGAGACCCTAGTGGAGCAGAGGTGTCCCCGTCTCCCCGCCCTCTCCCCAGGGCTGAGCATCCTGGGGCCAGACGCCTGGGTTGGCGCCCCAGTGTGTCTGAATGAGTCCACGAGTCCGTCATCGGGAGGCGGCAGAAGTTTTCAACTCTGTTTAAAACTGACTTCTCTCTCCTTCTCCTCTAGGAGACGATGAACTGTAAAAGGAAAATGCTGCTGTTGATTCTGGGTCTTTCATTGCTCCTGTTGTTTGATCATTATTCCAGGTAAATAGAAGATCTCAGGGAATCGACGCCTGCAGTGCTTGGCAGAGCTGCTCAAAACCTCCCGAGTTTTGTCCAAAGCTGTTAATAACACTTTCGAAATGAATCAGATGTTACCTCCCCTCTCTGTGGGACCAAGCCAAGTATACTTTCATTCTTTCATTTTTAAACATCCAGCACGTAGTGATCAAGCGCTGGCTGGGCCCCAGGCTCTGTCCTAGGTGCTCAAGGAGCCACGGTAATAGGGGGAGAAGGTCGCAGGGGGAGAAGGCAGAGCAAACAGAGCAGAGCGTTGGGGATAACTTTAGAGGCTATTTATTTGTTTGGTCACGCTGGGTCTCAGTTGCAGCACTCAGGGTCTTCGATCGTCACTGTGGCATGCGGGATCTTTAGTTGCGACATGCAAACACTTAGTTTTGGCAAGTGGGATCTAGTTCCCTGACCTGGGGTCAAACCCAGGCCCCCTGAACTGGAACCGCAGAGTCCTAGCCACTGGGCCACCAGGGAAGTCCCTGGGATAGCCTATTTTACATAAATAAGGTCACCAAGAAAAACTAAAATGCAGTCATCGCACCGAGTTGCTATTTCAGACAAATTACAAGTGGTCCCAAAGTTCCATCTTGTTCGGACATAAACAGGACAGCAGTGACCTGCCCCGGCAGCCTGTGTGAGCCAGGGATGCATCTGTGCCAGCTCAGTTTCTCATGGAGAAAAATGCAAGTTCTTCCTTCATTTGTGCCCATGTCTTGTGGGCTCCTTCATGAGCAGTGCAAACTTCCCAGATGCCATTTGAAAAGCAGTCTTATCATGAGAGACAATGTCTTTAAAAACAAAACCTTTGCAAAACGCAGATCTGATAAAAAGGCTTGTATCCAAAATATGCAAAGAACTCTTAAAACTCAACAAGGAAAAGAAAAACTTTATTAAATGGGCAAAATCTCACCCAAGAAGACATAAAGATGGCAAGTAGGCATCCAAAAAGATGCTGGACATCATTTGTCATTAGATAATTGGGCTTCCCTGGTAGCTCAGCTGGTGAAGAATTTGCCTGCAATGCATGAGACCCTGGTTCGATCCTGGGTCAGGCAGATCCCCTGCCTGGAGAAGGGATAGGCTACCCACTTCAGTATTCTTGGGCTTCCCTGGTGGCTCAACTGGTAAAGAATCTGCCTGCAATGTGGGAGATCTGAGTTCGATCCCTGGGTTGGGAAGATCCCCTGGAGAAGGGAATGGCTATCCACTCCAGTATTCTGGCCTGGAGAATTCCATGGACTGTTTAGTCTATGGGGTCACACAGAGTCGGACACAACTGAACAATTTTCACTTTCAATTGCAAATTAAGACACCAACCAGGCACCATGACACGTCTGTTAGCACAGCCCTATGGTATAGCCACATTGAAGACAGCGTGATGGTTTCTTACAAAGCTAAATATGGTCTTTCCGGTGATCCAGCTTGGGTGTTCTTAAGTATCATTAATCCAAGTAATTTGAAAGCATATGTTCACAAACAGCCCACATAAGGTTATATAGCAGCTTTATCCACAATGTCTAAAATCTGGAAGCAATCAAGATGTCCTGCAGTAGATGAAAGGGTAAATAAACTGCGGTGCATCCAGATAAATGGATATGATTCAACGATGAAAAGAAACAAGCTATCAAGCCAGGAAAAGATACAGAGGAAGTATCAGTACACATTGGTAAGGGAAAGAAGCCAGAAGCCAATCTGAAAAGACTACCTACTGTATGATTCCAGCCACGTGAAATTCTGGAAAAGGCAAAACTGCAGAGACAGTAAAGGGATCAGGGGTCTCGGGGTTTGGGGAGGAGTGGCTGGACGAGCACTGAAGGTCTGGGGCAGTGGAACTGCTTACGGTGGGCTTGTGACACTACACCTGTTTCAAAACCCTTAGAATTTTCTAATGAAGAGTGAATTTTAACCTAGACAAATTCAACTCTCATTTAGGAAGTCGAGGGAATCCCAGGAAGGATTGCTGTATGTGACCAAAGTCATCGAACTGTATCAAACATGCCAGAAGTAAGCTCCCTGAGGGCTGAGGAAGGTGCTGAGAGAAGTCACCTTGGAAACCAGTGGAGTCTGTGCTTTGTTGTTTCTCAGCCCATGGACTGCAGCACGCCAGGCTTCCCTGTCCTTCACCAACTCCTGGAATCTGCTTAAATTCATGTCCATTGAGTTGGTGATGCCATCCAAGCATCTTATCCTCGGTTGCCCCCTTATCGTCCTGCCATCAATCTTTTCCAGCATCAGGATCTTTTCCAATGAGTCGGCTCAGCTCTTTGGAGTCTGCAAACATAAGGGGAAGACAGCCACGCAGGGGACTGTCTCTAGTGGATAACATCACTTCCCCACAGGAGGGCAGGATGGCAGCTCTGATGCCAGCATGCATGCATCTGGGGACGGAACAGTTGAGTGAGTGGACGGTGAGTGACCATGCATGGGTAATCCAGGGACAGTTAGGTGATACCTGCGGTGATGCATTAAAGCTGGAGACACCAGTCTGCACTGACCTGTAGCTTCATGGAGCAGGGGAGAGTTACCTGGGGAAGTATTTCCAGATACATGCCTCTGTGCCAGTTGGGACAACTACACACATGCCTTCCCTGCTTGCCCAGCTGAGAGGACCTAGAAACGAGGAGCCCGCAGGAGCAGCGAGCACTCCCAGCCCCAGACCTTGGTTTCTAATATTATTCTACAAAACAAAGCAAAACCCCAAGCCAGGCTTCCTTGGAGACGTGGCTGTTTCTAGGACGGGAGACAGAATGTATACAGGATGAGCCTGGAGCAAAGGGACAAAAGAGCCTGTGAAAGAGCTTCCAGTGGATAAAGTGGGAAGAATCTGAGCAAGAAAAGAAAGTTGTATTGGGTTATATCCCAAAGCATAAAGCAGATCTTCCTCAGTGCACATTGATATAAATAAAGGACTGAATCAACAAGAACATAGATGACAGAGAAGAGACAACACCCCATTCATAAGAATCCCGAGTAATCGATGGAGACACTGCCCCGCAGGAGGCGGAATGTGTGGGCTGCCATAGCGATTCCCTATAAAGATTACAGTGTGGATTTTAAGTGAAGTCGCTCAGTCGTGTCCGACTCTTTGCAACCCTGTGGACCAGGCTCCTCCGTCCATGGAATTTTCCAGGCAAGAGTACTGGAGTGGGTTGCCATTTCCTTTTCCAGAGGATCTTCCCAACACAGGGATGGAACCTGCATCTCTTCTGTCTCTTGAATTGGCAGATGGGTTGTTTACCACTAGTGCTAACTGGGAAGCCAAAGAAGGCTTCGTGAATGTGAACGTGAAGTCGCTCAGTCGTGTCTGACTCGTTGTGACCCCATGGACTGTAGCCTACGAGGCTCCTCAGCCCATGGGATTTTCCAGGCAAGAATACTGGAGTGGGTTGCCATTTCCTTCTCCAGGAGATCTTCCCGACCCAGGGATTGAACCCGGGTTTCCCACATTGTAGGCAGATGCTTTACCGTCTGAGCCACCAGGGAAGTCCTCAAAGAAGGCTTAGCGTTGAAGAATTGATATCTTTGAACTGTGGTGCTGGAGAAGACTCTTGAGAGTCCCTTGGACTGCAAAAAGATCCAACCAGTCCATCCTAAAGGAAATCAACCCTGAATATTCAATGGAAGGATTGATGCTGAAGCTCCAATACTTTGGCCACCTGATGCGAAGAGCTGACTCATTGGAAAAGACCCTGATGCTGGGAAAGACTAAAGACAGGGGGAGAAGGGGAGTACAGAGGATGAGATGATTGGATGGCATCACCGATTCGAAGGACATGAATTTGAGCAAGCTCCGGGTGTTGGTGATGGACAGGGGAGCCTGCCTGCTATAGTCCATGGGGTTGCAAGAGTTGGACATGACTGAGTGACTTTTTCTTTTCTGCCCTCTGTCAGTGCATTAGCTGTGTGTACCATGGGTATAAGTGCAAGAACTCTGGTGTTGATCCAGGAAGAGGCAGGACGCCAGATGGTGGCCCCGCACCACTTGCTTCACTGGGCAGCCGACCTGGAGACAGTGGTGGGTGGGGCGCCTCCAGTAGACAGCGGGGGAAGGGCTGCCTTCTGTCTGGACACAGCTCTAACCTGCTGCTAGTTTTGCCAACTACACGCTCCTCCCTGCCTTCCTCCCTGGCCGTCATCTCCTTCCCCTGCACATCTCTCCCTTCCAAACCCAGGAAGATGTCTCCTCCCCAGCTGGCTGTCTCTGGTCCCAAATCAGGGCTGGATGTGCCGCGTTCAGCACTACACTCCAAGCTCTGTGGCTCCCCTTGGCACCGAACCCTGGGGCCTCTTTAGAGCCATCCCTCTGCCCCAGGTGCTGGGGGTGGGGTCCGGGGCTGCGGGCCCACTGCTGTAGGGCCAGCACCTAACAGCACTTCATGGGCTCTGCAGACACTTGTTGAATGAATGCTTGACTCATAATAACTTGGTTTTCCCTTCACATCCAGGAAAAATCAAGAAGAAGAACTTGAGCTCTCAGACTGGTTCAAGCCCAGGTAAAGATGAAAATGTCTGCCTGTGAACACATCCACACACACACCCATGCACACATGCACAACACAGGCACACACTTGCACACACGCTCACAGACACAGACCCAGACACACAGGAACTCAATCTGCAGTAACTAGGTCTTTTCTTTTTCCCCAATCACCAAATTACAGCCATCCTGGGAGGTCCCAGTCGCTGGAGTACATGCTGACCCGCTCCACTTGTTGGAAGCTTCCTGATTTATTGAAAATTCGATGAGCGGCTTCTCCTGATTTTGGCCTCAGCTCTCGGGGAAGAGTCCTGTCCCCTGTTGTGATTCTGGGGTACCTTGCTTCCTGATTACCTGTCATCATCCATTAGCCAATTCCCTCCTGGTTTTAGATGGTTTACCTTGCAGCTCTTGCCAGGAACGCTCCAGTGACTAACTTTGTACATATTAATACACGTTCTGACATTGTCTGGTGAGTTCATCTGTGGGGTAGATTCCCAAAAGAGTCATTAAGTCAAACAAGGCAGATACTTAAGTTTTTGTTTACATTATGCCTCTTTAAAGATTGAAAAAAATTGTCCACGACATGCTCACGACCCAGACCGCAGGAGCCACGGCGTCCGGCACGCAGAAAGGGGCTCCACAAGTCTTACCTGTTATCGCTGCTGTCCTTGTAAAGGTACCCGTTCCACCGGTTTCTCTTTTGTTCAACAGAGGACGCCCCGATGTGATCACGACCACGAGCTGGCTTGCTCCCGTTGTCTGGGAAGGCACTTTCAGCAGAAAGATGCTGGAAAAACACTACAGAAGGCAGAATTTCACAACGGGCTTGGCCGTCTTTGCTACTGGCAGGTAGGGGTCGCCAAGCCTGTGCCACACTTTATTTTGGAAAAATGCACACCTCTGTCCACGGACCTCCCACCTCCAAAGGGCCACTCATCGGCCTCTGTAACCACTGTTTGTGGATGGCCTGTGAAAAGCAGGACATTGTTTTTCTCTCCTTCCTTGTTGTTATTCTTGTTCAGTCGCCGAGTCCCGCCTGAGTCTTTGCAACCCCATGGACTGTAGCCTGCCCGGCTGCTCTGTCCATAGGATTTCCCAGGCAAGAATACTGCAGTGGGTTGCCATTTCCTTCTCCGGGGAATCTTCCCAACTAGGGATCGAACCTGAGTCTCCTGCATTGCAGGCAGATTCTTTACTGCGGGAGCCCCCTGTGAAGTCCTTCTCCTCCCTTAGCTGGATCATTAATACCACTTAGCTGTCTTTCCACTAACATCCAGTTAGCTCTCACACTCTTTTTTTTCCAACAGTCATTCCAAAACTTCAGAGGCTTTTCTCAGACTCCCCAGCCCACTACCTCCCCCTTCTGTAACCATTGCAGCTGAAATACAGGCCCGACCTCCTGCCTTCCTCCCTGGGAATTCTGCAGTGTCGACCTGGCGCCTCCCATGTGGATAGTGTTTGGTGATGCCCTTCCGAAAACGTTTAGGGAGGCGAGCGTCCTCCTCTGCACTGTGTTTCGCAGGCTTGCAGATCCATACCTGGAGCTGTTCTTGAACTCGGCAAATAAGTACTTCCTGACTGGCTACAGAGTGATCTTCTACATTATGATGGACACCTTCATCAAGCTGCCCCAGATCAAGTGGGAGCCCCTCCGACAGTTCAAAGTGTTCATCGTCACTGAGAGCAGATGGTGGGACAACGACGTCGTGCGCATGAAGAGCTTGGCCAAGCACATTATCTGGGACATCCAGGGCGAGGTCGACTTCCTTTTCAGCATGACCGTCACCCAGATCTTCCAGAACAATGTGGGCGTGGAGGTCCTGGGCGAGTTGGTGGCTCAGCTCCATGGCTGGTGGTACTTCAAGGACCGTGCGAGTTTCCCCTACGAGAGGAGGCCCAAGTCGGCAGCTTACATCCCATTTGGCCAGGGCGATTTCTACTACGATGGTGCATTTGTGGGCGGCACACCCCAGGAGGTCCTGAACCTCGCGGAGGAGTACCTGAATGGCGTCATCCACGACCTCGGACTCAGGTTGAACAGCTCCTACGAAAAACACCTCAACAAATACTTTTTCCTCCGGAAGCCCACCAAGCTCTTATCCCCAGAGTACAACTGGGACGCTGACTTCTACCCGCCACCCCAGGTACAGTACGTCAAGGTGGCCCAGCAGTCCAAAAGGAGACACTGACTCCCCGGGACCGCAGGCCCCACCAGCAATGGTTCCCCCTGGTAGGTGGGATGTCTTCATATGTCCTAGGTTTGAGAGACACAGATGTTTATACTCACCCACAAGACATTTTTCTCCCTGCAATTTTGGGCCATCCAATTTGGCCACTGCAGGATAAAGAATAAAAGGCTGCTTATTGAATGTTTAACACATGGTGATGTTAATATCTATACACTGTAGATAACCTGGACATAATTGGAGGCATAAAATGAATTTTTTTTTAATGCAGAAAAGCTCTAGTTCAGAAAAAAAAAATATATATATATACATGGACACAGAAGGGCAAAGGATGATGTGTAGAGGAGAAAATGAAACTTCATGGCTTGCAAGTCCATCAAGGGGGTTGCTTTTCAGGCTGAGGAGGCACATTGCTGTGTTTAAGCACCTGGAACCGTCTCACCCTATCTAGCTTGTGACTAGACATGTATGAACTAGAGACTTCCTACCAAATACATATCTTTCTTTTATTGTTCACACAGAGAAGTGTCAAGTTCATTTCTAAAATCTCTCGGCATTTTACTTATTTTTGAGAAGACAGGGGCTGAGCACAGGGGTGGAGGCAGATGTCTGCCAGGTGCAGGGAGGGTACCACTGGCCCGAGTCCTCGGGCAGCTGCAGGGCAGCGGGGAGATGCGACTCTGTGGCACTCCCTTTGCACATTCGAAAGGGCTCGACGTGGGCAGCTCGGAGCGCCATGAGCCTCAGGATGGGAAACCAGCCCCCATGGGTGGTGGGAATGGGGGCTGATGTGGCTAGCAGAGGTTTGTTCCTGGCAGTGAGTGTGAGGGCCGGAGAATCCCGTATCCTAAGGAGGCAGCCGTCTTCCTCCTCCTTCTCTTGGCTGCACTGCGAGGCACGTGGGATTTTAGGCTCCCAACCAGGGGTTAAACCTGCACCTTCTGCGTGGGAAGTGCGGCGTCTCGACCTCAGATGGCCAGGGGCGTGCCCACAGCCATTCTTCTTAATGAACCCTCTTTCCTGGGAGAGGACGCAGGCTGCGTAAGTGTGAAGGCCAGTATTGTCCTGCCCCAAATTCTTACGTGGAGTCCTAGTCCCCAGGACCTCAGACCATAACCAATACGGAGAAAAGGCCTTTACAGAGATGACTGAAGCAAAATGAGGTCACTAGGGAAGGTCCTCGTCCAGTAGGACCAGTGACCCCACTGGAAGGGGATTGGGGCACTGACGTGCCCAGGACAGAGGGAAGGTGAAGCGAGGACACGCCCGGGAGAGAGGCCTCCTCCACCTCGGACGTCCAGCCCTCAGAGCTGGGAGAAGGGCTCTTCTGTCCTTTAAGCCCCCAGTCTGTGGCAAAGTAACACAGTGCACGATCCAAAAGTCATCACGACCGAAACACTAAAACTGTCAGAAGACTGACACTTCCTGGAGTGGAAGCCAGAGGCCACGGAAAGATAGGCGAGAGGAGCGAGAGGAGCACACTCGCTGATGTCCAGCCCTGGAGTGAGAAGCCCTGTCCGGGCCCGTGGTATGTCTACAACCCCGCCCTGGACGCCACTCATCAGGAAGGTTTCCCTAAAGAACACATGTCAAGGTTAGCTCATCCCATAGGGCTTCCCTCGTGGTGCAGTGGTAAAGAGTCCGCCTGCCAGTGCAGGAGAAGTTTGATCCCTGGTTGGGGAAGATCCCCTGAAGGAGAGCATGGTAACCCACTCCAGCATTCTTGCCTGGAGAATCCCACGGACAGAGGAGCCTGGAGGGCTACCGTCCATCGTTCGAAAAGACTTGGACACGACTTAGCAACTCGACAACAACGACAAGCTCCTTCTACCTTTTCTGTCTCAGTTGTCGCCTGTGGCTAAATCATGATGCTGTTTCCAGTGACTCATCCTTTCTTACACCACAGAGCAGCTCTTGATTAAAAAAAAATCTATAAAATTACTTCAAAACAGAGTATGATATTCCATTAGCCACAAGCCCTACCTCACAAAGATCACTATCGGCTCTCCTAGGTCATACCTAGAGAGGGGAGGGTGTGATTTAGCTACTGTGCTGAAACCAACAAACAGACAAAAACTAACTTTTTTTCCCCCCTAACAATTTATGGAGAAGGCTAGGGGGGTTTACTGAGAAGGGTTCTAAACTTCTACCTTGAAAGATATTGTGGAATCAATATGAAAGCACTGTGAATTCCTTGGTAATGAAAGATTTTTAATGCCTAGAATTTCCAGGTTCAAGAACAAACTTGTTTAAAGGACTCATGCAAACAGGTCACCCCTGAATGACATTTTCCAATTCCATCCCCCCAGAAAAAGTATGTTTCCCCACATGGTGGGTGCTGAGTTAAATTTTTAAAAAATTTTGCTAATTTGATAAGCAAACATAGAATCTTTTTCTTTGATTGCTTGGGACATCAAAGCCTATTTTATTTTATTTTTTTAGTTTTTAAGGTATAGTTGCTTTATTTTAAAAATTAAAAAAAAATTTTTTGGGGGTTATACCACAAGGCATGTTGGGGTCTCATTTCCCCAGCCAGGTATCGAACCCGAGCCCTCTGCAGGGAGCTTGGCGCCTTAGCCCCGGGACCACTAGGGGGCACTGTCAAACCTCATTTTAAACTATAGTTATGAGCCGTTAAGCTGAGCGCCGAAGCATTGATGCTTTTGAACTGTGGTGTTGGAGAAGACTCTTGAGAGTCCCTTGGACTGCAAGGAGATCCAACCAGTCCATTCTGAAGGAGATCAGCCCTGGGATTTCTTTGGAGGGAATGATGCTGAAGCTGAAACTCCAGTACTTTGGCCACCTCATGTGAAGAGTTGACTCATTGGAAAAGACTCTGATGCTGGGAGGGATTGGGGGCAGGAGGAGAAGGGGCCGACAGAGGATGAGATGGCTGGATGGCATCACCGACTCGATGGATGTGAGTTTGAGCGAACTCTGGGAGTTGGTGATGGACAGGGAGGCCTGGCGTGCTGCAATTCATGGGGTCACAAAGAGTCAGACACGACTGAGTGACTGAATTGAACTGAACTGAACTGAATGAGCCATTTGACCTGCAGGAGGAAATGGCAACCCACTCCAGTATTCTTACCTGGAGAATCCTGTGGACAGAGGAGCCTGGTGGGCTGGAATCCATGGGGTTTCAAAGAGTTGGACACGACCGAGGCGACTTAGCACACGTCAGTCATTTGATTCGTGCGTGTACAAATGACCAATTTCTGTCTGGCTCACTTTTCTAACATGGTGTTCCTTTTTCGCTTTCAGTGAGTTTGTAATGTGATGTAAACCCTTTGTCAAATGTGCTGAAAATACTCATTTCAAGTTGTCGTTCCTGTTTCAGTTTTGTCGATGGTGGTTTTGGGGTTCCAAAGTTTGTTTTCATAATTATATTGATATTTGTATCCATAGGGTAGGTATCTCATCCCTTAGTTATAGATAATATAGAGCTTTCAAGATTTCTTTTCATTCAGAATTAATTTTAAGATAATGTGCAGAGTTAGATATATAACCTTATTTTTTTCCCTCAAGATATCTTGGTCATTTCTCCCACACTTCTTGTTGAATGGAGTCTTCCTGCCAATGTAGGAGAAGCAGGAGGTGAGGGTTGGATCCCTGAGTCAGGAAGATCTCCTGGAGTAGGAAATGGCAATGTGCTCCAGTATTTTTGCCTGGAAAATCCCAGAGGCACCTGGTGGGTTACAGTAGTCCATGGGGTGGCAAAGAGTCAGACACCACTGAGTGACTGAGTCAAGCGTGCGTGCACACACACACACACACACGCGTGTTGAACAAATAATACTTTTTAAGATGGGCCACTTGTATAACATATTAAGTTACTGTACTGACTTGTGTTCATTTACTGACTTTATGTCCAGTTTTACTGGTTCTTCTTCCTGTCTCCCAGCTAAAGCCATGCATTTTCGGTCATTTTAGTTCCCTATTAGTTATGATTGAATGGTAGATCAACTTGCATTACTCTTCTATCTAAAATATTTCAAAACGTTTATTCCTTCCTGTGGCTTTTAGATTCAGGTATACAATTCGAGGGAAATATCCCACTGAAATATTGATTAAATTGCTTGAACTGATAGGTTAGCTTAAACTTATTAAATATTTATGACATTGAAGACTTTGCAAGAATATCAAGCTTGTATTTATTCAGGTCATTTTTCTCAATGTCCCAGCGTGAGAATTTTTTTAGCATGATTTTAACGTGCCGCCTGTCTTTTTCTTGCTGGATTGCTGGTCCATAAGAAAGTTACCATGCTCTGAGCACCTGTTCACCACCCTACCCCTTGCATGAAAGGCAGGTGAGGTCTGCACAGGTGGCCGGCGGACCCCCTGCGGCAGTGCTGTCCTAGCGCAGTGACCGTGGTGGGAGCTGCCCTCCTGAGGTGTGACCTCCCAGGAGGCCTTGCTGTTGCCGAGGGCGTGTCTGAGGCAGGATCCGGCCACGCCTGCCTCCGGCATTTCCATGAGGTTAGTGTTGAGGTCCTGACCCGGCTTCCTAGGAGCTGGCCTTGCAGGCAGGTGGCCGCTGGCTCGCCTGGGATGAGGAGGGACATTCTGTCTGGGTGCTTGGAGAGGGGAGGGCGAGGCGGCCTCGGCTCCCTTCTCCAGCAGATTCACAGGCCTGGGCTCACCTGACTCTTCTGGGAGCCTGGGCTGGCACTGTGGTCACTCAGCACCCCTCTGGGCTGGGCAGGGACGGGGGTGCGGGCTCCTGGAGTCCGGAGCCCGACGGAAGTGCAGGCCGGACGGCCAGTGCCAGCCCTGCCCCGCCCAGGGTCACTTGAAGGATCCAGATGGTGGCTCCATTCGCCGGACAGCAATGCTGTGTCTACTTCGGTGGGGACTTGGGGGCTGCCTGCCACCCCTCCCAACACCCAGAGTGTTTTCAAGCCTGTGGACCAGGCTGGGAGAGGCTGCAGCCTCTGAGCTGTTGGTTGGCAGGACCTGGTGGCCCGTGGCAAGGGAGGGGTGGGCTTGGGGTCGGGGAGGTTCCTGGGGGTGCAGAGGGGTTCAGAAAGCCCCTCGGCCAGCCCGGGTGTGGGGGAGGGGAGGGGGGGCGAGGACAGTGGGCAGGAGGGACCCGGCAGGAAGATCTGGGCTGTGGGGGCCGAGCTAGGCTTCGTGGGGAGCCACGGGGCTGTGGAGGGTTGAGAACAAGGTCAGACTCTAGGGCCTCCGTCCGTTTGTTCTGAAGACCACCCGTCAATCAAGCCCAGGGCACACAGCCACCGCGACCACCTTGTCTTCTGATGTCCAGCCCCAGGTCCAGCCACGGCCCCCTGCCCCGAGATGACCCACAAGACTCCACGACCCCACCTACTGCTCGCCTCTCCCTCCCCTTCCCATCTGCGCCTGCACGCTCCCTCCTCCAGGCAGCCTCCCTGGCCGAGCTCCCCTGCTCTGGGGTCCCCCTTCCCAATAAATTAGAGACTGAGCCTCAGTGGCCCCGGGTAATCCGCACAAGAGCCGAGGAATGTCTGTCTTTTTTCCACCTGCATCCTGAACTCCCAGAGTGGGGCTGGCCCTCCTGCTTGTTGATCGACTAAATGATGTGCAGGGGAGGGGTACAGGGGAGAGGCTGGCTCCCACTGCCTCCCCCGGGCTGTGTGACCTTGGCCTTGTTTCTGAACCTCTCTGAGCCTCGGAGTCCAAGCCTGCAGGATGGACATGGATATCTGCCCACCCACCATGTTGCAGGGCCTTTGTGAGGTCTGGCAGATAAGAGATTCGTGTCGGTGCCCAATAGAGGCAGGCCATGTTTCCAGCTGCTCTTGTCCTGCTAGTGGGAGAGGACCTCCCCGCTTCCTCCTGTCCCTGCTCTTGGGGGCACAGGGGAGGTGGCTGGAGGGCAGCACTCACCGTCCAGGTGGAAGGCGGGGGCTTCCTGCGGCTAGAACCTGGAGATGTACTCAAGATACTGCCCCAGCCACTCAAGGTCCCTGGCGTTGTGCTGGCTGAATTCAGAGGGGCCAGTGCTTGGAGGCGGGGAACTGGGGGCCTTTCTCAGACGAGAGTCCTCCTCTCGGCTCCCTGCCAGGCCCTGTGGTTGCTGCCATGGCCGCGGCCCTGTCCCCTTGCCTGAGTGTTGCCTCTAAAGCAGGTCTTCTCTCTGCACGGCTGGCACAGGGTCTGTTGGGGCTGGACCCTCCAGGCCACTCCGGAGTGCATCAGGCCTCCTTGGAAGGTTACATCAGGCCTGGGCCCCTCTGGTGAGGACCCCGGAGGGTCCCCCACGCCTGGCCAGTTTTCAGCTCAGCCAGGCCCCTGCCCAGCACAGCCTGGCCCCCTGCCCAGCACAGCCCACACCCTACTCCATCCCCAGGGCCCTGTCTTCCCTCCGAGGCGCTTCCACCTTCTAAGCCCAATGTGACTCCATGGTGTCCATGTGCGGGGCTGCTCTGTCCTGCGCAGGGCAGCGGGCTGCAAGATGTTGTCCTTCAGCCCTGACCCGGGGCAGCCGGCACCTACCCAGGAGTGCCCCCAGGCTGGTGGTCCCGCCGCTTCCTGGCCATGGCTGTAGGCGATGAGGCTGCTGTAGTGGGGGCTGACGGAGCGCAGGAGCCTGGGGCTGCCTCCCTGTACTGCGGGGACCCTCAGCAGGTGCCCAGCTGGTTCTGCCCCGTGGACCGTGAGATGCCACCCTGAGGACATCTCTTCCTGCCCCTAGGGCCAGCCTTGGGCATGGCGGCCCCTGCTCCCCACCCCACCCCCCTGCAGGATCCAGGCCAGAGTGGTGGGCTACTCACCCAGGCCTTGGGACTGGCCTCGGGGCCCCGTGGGATGGACAGTGACCTTCAGTCCTTTGCTCACCCCCTCTCTAGGAAAGACAAGAGACCTTACCTGGAGTCACCCTCCCGGCCTGGTGCTGGCCTATGTTCTGGGGTTCCTGCATCCCCCAGGTTCTCGGACCCCCGGGCTTTGGAGGTCTCCCAGCCAGAGAAGGGGGCTGGCGCACGGCTGCCGGCACGGGGCGCGAGGGGCTTTGGCCCCCACTCCATCCTTGGCTGGCAGTTCCAGGTCTTGGGGTGGGGGCTGGGGCCTGGCTGTGCCCGGTCACCTGGGCTTTGAGCTGACCTTAGGCTGCCCGCTCTGTGCCCCCCTACCCAGGGGCCTTCAGTTTCTTGTGGGGGGCGGGGCTGTGTGCCGACAGACTCGGGGACTGCAGGGGGTCCGCGTGGTGTCTATGGTGTGACTGTCATCCAGGCCGTGGTACATCCTTGCGGTCAGCACAGATCCTGGCCCCTGAGATCGGTCTCCCCAGTTGACCTGCCAGGGCTGGAAACACAGCCCACCCAGGGCTCCCCGGCCACAGGGGCATGGGGCGGGGGTGGGGGTTGTGGGCTGCCCCGCAGGAGGGGGCTGTGTGTGCGTTTCCCACTGGCCCCTCCTCATAAAGCTTTGGAGGTTTTAAAGTTTGGCCTTCGACTTTGAACCACTTGTCCCTCTGGTTCTGATCTCTGGCCTGTCCCTTGGGAGGCCCCGAGAGCTACAGGGAACACGCTCATGTCCAGAGCAAGACGAGCTCTGTGTCCTCGTCTCGGGTCCAGATGGCATGGAGAGCGAGAGCGAGTCTTGGGGGTCAGCTGGGGAGACCAGGTGTGCGTGGCTGGCGGCCAGCTGGTTGGTCAGACAGCGACCTCCCGCCTGCCGGGGTGTGGGCACAGGGCGGGTGAGGCTCCTTGGCCACGTGGCGCCCCCAGTCTTGGCTCTTGGAGTCCAGTCTCAGGGGCCAAGTGCTCAGACTTTCCCCTGTGAGCGCGGCCGTGGATCGAGCTCAGCCAGTGGATCTGCTGGGCTCTTTAATAGGAAGCAACACCCAAGACTTAAATCCTTTCTGAAAAAGATGCACAAGCTGAAAATTTAAAGAACTCTGATGAAAGAGTGAATACATCGCTAAAGAATGGCCTCTCTGAAGGCCAAAGGGAGGGGCCCCAGGCCGGAAACAGCTAGATCTGGAAAGTAGGGGGAATAGGGGCTTTCATCCAGGCGTGGGTGGGCAGGGGTGCTCTCCAGACCCCCTCCCTTCCTTCCTCCCTCCCCCTCCTCCCTCCTCAATCTGTCCCTGCTCATGCAAGTCAGAGACACCCATGAGATTCTGAGGCTGGGCACCCCACCCACATGGCTCACAGGTGGCGGTCACCGTGTTTGACCAGCCTTAGCAGACCCAGGACAGTCACGAGGCTAAGGCATCAGAGGCTAAGTGAGAAAGGGCTATAGCTGACGTGTCCAGTTAACGAGGGGCTGGCACGTCCTGGAGAGCGGCCTTGCCCCACCGCAGGTGACTGACAGGATGCTAACCCTATTCACCTGTAACGGTTAAGAGGCTCTGAGTCCTCCTACATTTGCAGTTTTCTAGGTTTACTGTGGTGTTGGAGAAGACTCCTGAGAGTCCCTTGGACTGCAAGGAGATCCAACCAGTCCATTCTGAAGGAGATCAGCCCTGGGTGTTCTTTGGAAGGAGTGATGCTGAAGCTGAAACTCCAGTACTTTGGCCACCTCATGAGAAGAGCTGACTCATTGGAAAAGCCTCTGATGCTGGGAGGGATTGGGGGCAGGAGGAGAAAGGGACGACAGAGGATGAGATGGCTGGATGGCATCACCGACTCGACGGACGTGAGTCTGAGTGAACTCTGGGAGTTGGTGATGGACAGGGAGGCCTGGTGTGCTGCAATTCATCGGGTCGCAAAGAGTCGGACACAACTGAGCGACTGAACTGAGGTTAAGATGCAGGCAGGCAGGGGACTTCCCTGGTGGTCCAGTGGTTAAGAATCTGCCTTCCAGGCTAGGGGATGGGGTTTGATCCCTGGTCAGGGAACAAAGATCCCACATCTAAGCCTGCACGACGCAGCTACTGAGCTCATGCATTCTAGAGACTGCACTCCGCAATGAGAGAAGTTCTCATACTGCAACTAGAGAGAAAGCCTGCGTGCTGAACTGCAACGAAGAGCCAGCACAGCCAAAAAATGAGAACAAAATACATATATACACATGAAAGAAAGACGCAGGTGGTAGAAGCAGGATGGCTGAGCCTCTGGGATGAAACTTCCCACCAAGGTTTATGTCCAGTTTGGACCAATTAATTCCAGGCTGCCGTCAGATAATACTAAGTGCTCTCGGATGCCACCGAGCGGCTGTCCTGGGGACATGTAGGAGTGTCTTCCCTCTTGAGGGGCAAATAGGCATTAAATCCAGATTCAAAGCAAGAAAACCTTCGAGAGCTGTGTGTCTTTAGGTTCAAAAGGACCGGCTCAGTCTGGTGAACCTCAGTGTCCTGTGGGTGTCCGCTTGCTCCTGAGAAGTCATTGATCTCTCTCTTTGATCAGGACGATGGGAAGACTGTGAGCACCCTGGAGGCGGGGCTGCCCCCGTGTGTCTGGTGACTCGTGGGTGAAGGCCGGCGTCCTGAAGCCCCTGAGGCCTGGGGAGGAAGCTGTCCGTCGCTCTGGAGGTTCGGAAATTACAGCAGTGAAGTCACAAAATAGACCTCAGTTTTTTTTTAAGATAATGAGCCGTGAAAAGCAGCACTACGTGGCTGTCTGCAGGAGTGTGGGTCACCGGGGAGTTCTGAAGCGGGAGGGTGTTCCCAGGTCACTGTCCCCCCACCACCTCCTGCAGGCCAGGAAGCTCAGAGGCATAGGGGCTTTTTCTTGGAGCAGCTTTGGTAATTAAGTGGGACACAGACAGTAACACAGGCTTCCCTGGTGGTGCAGTGGTAAAGAATCTGCCTGCCAATACAGGAGACATGGGTTTGATCCCTGGGTCGGGAGGATCCCCTGGAGGAGGAAATGGCTACCCACTCCAGTATTCTTGCCTGGAGAATTCTGTGGACAGAAGGAGCCTGGAGGGCTACAGTCCATGGGTCACAGAGTCAGATATGACTGAGTGTGACTGAGCATTCACGTATATATATAAATATGAGTATACACTATGTTATGCGTAAATTATTCTTATTATCTAAAAAATCCCCACGTTGCTGTATACCTCTTTTCCATTCAGTTCAGTTCAGTTCAGTCGCTCAGTCGTGTCCGACTCTTTGTGACCCCATGGACCGCAGCATGCCAGGCCTCTCTGTCCATCACCAACTCCTGGAGTCCACCCAAACCCATGTCCATTTTGTCGGTGATGCCATCCAACCATCTCATCCTCTGTCATCCCCTTCTCCTCCTGCCCTCAATCTTTCCCAGTATCAGGGTCTTTTCAAATGAGTCAGCTCTCCGCATCATGTGGCCAAAGTATTGGAGTTTCAGCTTCAACATCAGTCCCTCCAATGAACACCCAGGACTGATCTCCTTTAGGATGGACTGGCTGGATCTCCTTGCTGTGTGTGCAGAACAAGTCCCCTTCCAACCGTGACCTCTTTTGCCCAGCTCCTGTATCTTGGGGAAATCTCTTTATTTCATTTTAGCACAGAAAAGATCAGTGCGTTTTGAGTACATGAAGTTTGATACCGACTGTAGTGGCTGGATTCATAAAAAGGCATAATTTGATCCATGAGCAACTTGAGTTTTCATATCAATATTTATTAGACTAAGAGACAGCCATTTTCCACTTCCTGTCCTTTGTCGAGTTTGGGTGTTGACTGAACACTCCAAGTTAACTGGCAGATGTCTCTGCCGACTCCCTACCTGGTTCCTGAAAGTTTCAAAGAGCCGTAGTGATGTGTGTGGGCCCCCAGATGTCACAAGACTGTAATGCAGACGCCCTGGATCCCAGCCCTACCATCATCCTCTGAGCCAGACCACTCCCCACCCTGTCCCGGGCCTTCTCCACCCCCGGCCCATCATCCAGGAAAGACTCAGAAGGGAGAGCACAGGTTTATGCCTTTATTGCTGAAGGAGGAGCGGCCCCAAGCAGGAGGCCCCAGGAGGGGCCTGGAGGGGCCTGGGTCCCAGGAGGGGTGAATGTGGTCCCGGTTCCTCCTGGTCCCCTGATGGGGCAGGCGGGGATGACATCGTCTGTCCCCAGAGGGGCCAAGGCTCCCGGGCTCTGAAATGGACATGGGGCTCCCCTGTGATTCCTGGGGCACCTGCCAGACCCTTGCCAGCCTCTCCGTGGCTGGGGATTCAGGACGGCCCCTCCTTGGGAGAAGGACCCCCCTAGCCTCCCCCTTAGGTGTCCACTTCCTGAGCCTCCACCTTGGCCCTTAGGTCTGCCAGGAAGGAGGTGGAGGAGATCAGCGTGTGAGTGAGGCCAGGACACAGGTCACCCCACAAGAGCGAGCATGTGGCCAGCCGGCTCTGTAGTCTCCAGGAAGGACCCCAGCTTCCAGCCATTCCTACGGGGGGACCCCAGGGCCTAATGGGGGCTCCCGGGCCCAACCAAGAACCCCTACCCCATGTGTGTGCCCAGGACGTGGGGCAGGGCAGGCAGCTTACCCCAGAGGCGCCGGCAGGGGCTCACCTAGATGTGGCACTGCTCTGTGGGGGAGGGAGAGCCGTGGCGGGGGGGCGTCAGGATGGGACTGGACACCCCAGAACAGAGGGAGCTGGGGAGGGGGTGGGGAGGGGGCCACCTCGGGGCCCTGCACCCCGTCTCCATCCTCCCGGGAGGCCTGGGGAGCTGGGGGTCACCATGGGAGGAGGTGGTCCTGGGCCAGGTGGCTTCCTGCCCCAGGAGCAGGGTGGGGCCTGGGTGCTCACCCTCCAGCTGGGTTGGGTTGAAGGACAGCCGGATGTGCATGGGCAGGGCCTTGAGGGCTTTGTCGAATTTCTCCAGGGCCTCGTCGTCCACCTCCGGGGTCCTGACTGTGGGGCCGGGACGGGGTCAACCCCTGCTCTCCAGGGTGGTGTGCAGGTCTGCCTTGGCCTCCAGCACACCTGCCCTTCCCCCTTGGCCCAGTTCCCTCCCCTTCCTCCCAGGGCAGTGCAGTGGGTCTGCAGCGTCACAGGGGGAAAGCCTGCTCCCCACCTCTGGCTGTCTGGGTCCCCTCCTCCCCCTGGGCCAGCTGACACGGCCAGGAGACTCCACTCGCCGATGCCCACGCCCTCCTGGCACATGGGCCCTGAAAATGCCCAGTGGCACTGCTATGGCATGGAAAATGTCACCTGCCATTTGTTTTCAGGACGTGACAGTTGAAAGACAGCTTTGTGCCTGAGTTCTTATTTGATGAAATAATTGAAACTCCCCGGTAACAAAGGCTGTTAGATTCATAGTGACCGCCGGCTCCTTCGTGATGGTCACACCAGAGCGCTGCAGCCCGCCGTCTCCCAGCCTGTGTGTCTGGCCCCCGTCCCCAGTCACCCACAGGCCCCCAGGACACCGGCTCCCGGTATATGACCACCCTCTCCTGGCGGGACTCGGGGACCCCCCATCCCTCCTCCTCCTGGGAATCAAGCTCCCTGCTCCCACCGTCCCCCCTGGCCCCGTTGCAGCGAGGACCACACAGCTGGTCTCCCTGGGCAGCCAGGGTTGGCACCCACCCAGGCACTGGCAGGCCAGGCTTTGCTCGGGCTCAGCACTGTTCTCCATGCAGAAGAGCAGGTACTTTTTGTAGTCAGTGTCCAGCACAAGGACTTTGTTCTCGTTCAAGGCTGGAAGAGATCAAGACGGGAGGAAAGTGAGTTCCAGCAGGAGGGGGGTTTCTGGTCAGCCCCCAGCACCCCCCACAACCAGCGGGGCTCCCCCGGGGTCACCACTTGGTGAGGACGGGGTGGGGAGCGCCCTCTGGCATCCCCCAGCCCCAAAATGGTGTGGCCCCTTCCCTGCTGCCACTGCCAGGCACATGGGGCCCAGGAAGCCCTCACTCTGGAAGCCCAACTCTGGATCCGCCAGGGACCCTCCACCACCTCCTGGACTTGGGAACACTCACCACTCAGTCTGAGGCCGCCCTCCCCCAGGGACCGGAGTGGTCAAGAAATAGGGCTTCCCCCGATCTCGGGTGGGGCTGAACACTGCCCAGCAAGGGAAGAGGGATGCGTCCTGAGGACTGGGGAATTGTTGGGGGGCAGCGCTGAGCGGGGGCAGCTGGGGCTCTCCCTGACCGAGGCCTGCGGGTGGCCCCAGCTGCCCTGCAGTGTCTGGGCAGCTTGGGGGCAGGACCAGCATCCAAACCCCGTGCAGCCGGATGGCACAGGAGACCCTGGGCTGGGCACCCTGGCATCAGTCAGTGCAGGGCCTCCAGTCAGAGTGAGTCCTGAAGGGGCCAAGGGCAGATGTGGCCCAGGCTGCCCGGCGGAAGGGCAGGCCCTGATGGAACCCCAACCCCACCTCGAAGCTTTCTCATCTTGGATTTAGGACAAACAAGTGAATGAGCGAGGGCGGACAGAGTTCGTCTTCAGGAGATGAAGGAGCCGTGGGGTGGGCTGGGATCGTGGGGCACCTGGACCCCTGGAGCGGGCAGCGGCTCTCGGTTACCCCTGGGTGGGCACAGGGACCTCCTGAGCTCAGCCTGAGGGCCCCGAGCACCACCCCACCCTCAGCAAAGAGAGCTCGGGTGTCACCCTGGGGTGTCAGACCTGCCCAGCCGGGACCTGCCCACGGCCACCGGCCCCAAGGCCCCGGGCAGGTGGCAGGGAGGCCAGGGAAGCAGGTGGCACGGCAGTGTCTTCATCACCACCAGCCCCTTAGCATCTCGGGGCCTGACGCCAGCCCCCTGCACCTGCCCACAGTCCCTGGGGGGTGGTGGGCGTCCCCTGGGGACCCAGCACTCACCATCGATCTTGAACACCGCAGGGATCTTGGTTTTTTCTGCAATGATCTTCTTCTGAGCACACTCACCGTTCTCCCTGAAAGACAGCTGCTTTCTGAGCCACGGGCATGGACCATTTTCATCAGGATGAACTGAGGGCCAGGGGCAGAAGGCGGCCCCAGGAGGGGCTGGAGGCGGGTGGCGTGGGCATAGGGGGCCGGCTGGCCAACCGGCCTTGGCTGCACTCACTGTCACCTCTGGGGCCACAGGTGACCGGGTGGATGGGCCAGGAGAAGTCAGATGGAGCCAGGGAGAAAAGGTTGGGGAGAGCCTTGACCACAGGCACCCCAAAAGGCAGTCCTGGGGTTCAGGTCCCCATCTCTGCCCCCACACCCACCCAGCTCTCTCCTGCACTCTGACCCCCGTCTGAGGGTGGACAGGGCTGGTAGTGGGAACTGCCTGGGCCCCGAGGACCCAGGTCTGCAGCCGCCCAGCGGCCTTCACACGGGCCTCTCCCCCGCCGGCTTTGTCTCCATGACATCTTGTTCATTTTAGATACTGAGCTGTTCAGACCAGAAATAATGAAAACGTCTCTCTGTTGCTCAAGTGCATTTGTAATCCTCAAACTAACAGCGAATTCAGAATACCTGCCTTACTGTATGTATCTTTCCTATGCATTTCCACTTCAGTGGATTTTATCTCCCCTTCCAAGTTAACGAAAATGATGTTTTGTGTTCATTTGTTTGATGATGTTCTGAAGCGTCAAATTAATAAAAGTTGGGGAAAAAAAAGAAAGAGAAAGCCCTGGATAAGCAGCCTTGGGTGGACCTCCAGGGGTACCAGGAAACTCCAAGCCCCGTTCCCCAGCCCTGGGGCCCTGGTCCCTCCTGCACCCCACCCCGGGGGGGTCCATATCCCTGGGGAGTGGGGGTTCCATGCTTTTTTTGGGGGGGACGCCCACCATTTCTGCAGCAGGATCTCCAGGTCGCCCTCAGGGGTGGGCTTCAGCTCCTCCACATACACTCTCAGGGGGGCACTCTGGGCGTCCAGCAGGGAGATGTCGCTGGCCGCCATGGCCAAGGAGTACCAAGTCCCCGCCACCTGGGGAGGGACCTTGAGCTGCACTCCAGGGGCGGGAAGGGGCCCCCAGCCCCACAGTGGGCTCTCTGTCCCACCCTGGCCTGGGCAGCCCTGAGATGCTCCCCCCAACTCGGCACCCTGAGGAATGCTCTCCCCAGACTCACTCTGAGCCCAAAGAGGGACCCAGATGAGCCCCCGCACACGTGGCAACATTTGGATCTTGGGGAGACATAGCTGGAGGTGGGGAAAATTTGAGGGGCAGAGCGACTCTTTTAGGGGCTGAACTGTGTCCCATTAACCCCCAGAACCTCAACACAGGACTGGAGACACGGCCTTTAAAGAGATGACAAAGGTTACGTGAGGCTGTGTGGGCGGGCGTGGATCCAGCAGGCCTGGTGACCTCACAGGAAGAGGAAACCAGGGCACGCAAAGGACACAGGGAGAAGATGGCTGTCTGCTCCCCGGAGAGTGGCCGCAGGAGAAGCCAGCTGGGCCGATGCCCGGATTGCAGGCTTCCAGCCTCCAGAATGCAAGACACTAAACGCCTGGTTGAAGCTGCCCTGGCGGGCGATTTGTCAGGCGGCTCTAGCTGACTGATGGGAATCCCAGACGTCACAGCCTCCCTTGGTCTCTGAGGCCCAGCTCCCCTGCCTGCCCTGCAACTCACCACCCACCCGGGCACCCTCGAACCTTCTGGATATCCAGGCCCTTCATGGTCTGGGTGACGATGAGGGCCTGGGCGCCACAAGTGAGGGCCAGGGCAAGCAGGAGGCACTTCATGGCTGCAGCTGGGGTCACGCTTCTGAGCTCTGCAGGGAGTGGAGGGCTGAGACAGCGGGCTCGGGGCCTTATACAGGAGGAGGGCCAGCCAGCCAGCCCGGGCCGGGCCCCCAGCCACGCGGTTCCCCGAATCCCCCCTGGCCTATCCTTGGGCCCTGGGGTTGCTTCCTCTACGAGGACAATAGGAGGCCTTCTTCCATTCGAGGCCAAGCAGGAAGGCCCCCTCTGGGCCTGGACGGTTCCTGGTACGCCCCAGAAGTGGGGGCGCAGGGGGTGTCCAGGCTCTGGGTCCAGGCTGGCTGCCAGCGCCAGGAACACTTCTGGGGTCAGCCTCTTAGACAAGGACAGGTCAGAGCCAGCACTGGGGGCAGGTGTGTCCTGGAGGGTGGCTTCTGCCTTGGGCACCATCTCCTCCAAACCATGTGACTGTGGCCTTGGGTAAAGGGATCTCTGCAGTCACCCCACCCTCTGCAGGCTGGGGCGAGGGTGACATGGGGTTCAGGTCGAGCTCCGAGGGGGGAACCTGGTCAGTATCGAGGGCTCTGCAAGCACCCGCTGCCCAGTTAGGGTAGCAAAAATGGCAACAACAATGACAACAGTCATAATAACCCCCAGGATGGGAAAGTGACCTGACCCCTGCTGCGGGGGCATGACTGAGTAGCACTAGGGCTCCGTGCAGGCACGTGGGATGGGAAGGCCTACAGGACCCAACCTCCCACCTCCCACCTCTCACATTTTAAATCTCCCAGGGCACTTCCCTCCGCACCGCTCAGACCACAGCGAGCTGCCTTCAGACCTCAGGAGTGGTGGGAATGCTGGTGCTGGGTGTGTCGCTGAGTATGGAGGGGGCCCGAGCAGGGAGGGCGCAGGACAGTCCTCCTGGCTGAGTCCACATGGGCATCAGTACCCAGCAGGCTGTGGGTGCCCTATGCCACTGGCAAAGGGGGTACAAAAGCCTTCAATTGACATTCTAAGCAAGTAAACCACTCATCTCAGGGGTCGGGTGGGCGTACTGGGGTAGGGGAACAGGAGCAAGGTTGGGGTGTCTCCTGATAGCGGGGGCCTGGCGGGTCGGCTCCTGTTCCCCCCCTAGACTGTAGGGTCTTTCCAGGGGGCCCGCTGGCCTGGTCGGCATCTTGGGTGGAGGCTCAGGGATCTCCTAGACTAGCTCTGGCTTGCTCTCTGGCCTCTGGTTTCCTTCCCGGAGAGACTGTTGGTGACTGTACCAGAAAGAGCCCACCCACGGGAGCAGACCCCCGGCCGCCCCCAGACCTCCCTTTCCTGTGATGGAAAGAGGAGGCTTGGCCAGCTTCGGTCCTTGCCCTGATCTGTATTAGCACCTTTAATTCTTGCAACAAGCCTCGAAGCTCAGTGTTTCACGAAGAACCTGGGTTTTACGATAAATCCCAGGTTCCGTGTTTTGCGATGAACCGCAAGCTGTGATGGGGTTGAAGGGCGTTGCTCCAGAACTCACGTCCACCAGGAACTTCAGGATGGAATCTTGTTTGGAATCTAGGTCTTTACAGATGTGAGCTGTTCAGGTGATGCTGGAATGGGGGCTAATCTTATGTCCGGTGTCCTTGTGAGAGAAAACGGGGACACAGAGGGGACATGGGGAGAATGCCAGTGAACATGGAGGCAGAGACTGGACTGAGGCGTCTACGAGATCGGGCCCAAGGGTGCAGCACCAGGAGCTGGAGGCGGCGGCGGAGGGGGCAAGGATCCCTCCCTGGAGCCTCTGGAGGGAGCTCGGCCATTCGACATCCAGACTGGAACTTCTGATCTCTGAGGGGACAGGGGCACCCCTGCAGTGAGGAGCCTTCCCCATAGGTGGCCCCCCGAACAGCAGCATGGGTGGTTTGAACACAAGTGTCAGATGCGAGAGGCCGTGCCCCCAGCACCACTCTGCTCTCAGAACTGGGTGATGCAGAGCAGAGGGAGGTCAGCCAGGGAGAAATAGCACCCCGTTCCCCAGCGAGCTTAGGAAATCAGGGTGCCACCAACCTCGGGACGTCCAAGCTGCAGGGTCTCCCAAGTTCCTGTGAACCGTGACCACAAACCATGCCCTTCATGGCAAAGCTATTCATAACTTCCAGGAACCTTCAGCTTCCAGAGAATACCATCCAGAGAGAGAGACGGAAATAAAGCACCTCTGGCCTGGGGCACCTGGCACTGACCACTATGGGAGGGAGGCTGGACAATCTTTTCCAAGCGCTGCCCCAGAGAGTGGGACCTGGGAGGAGACCTGGACCCCCATCGGCTCTCAGCATCTCCCCCTCCTGCCAAAACCCCTGCTCTTCAGAAGCAGGTCAGGTCCTGGGCCTGTAAGTGCAGAAGCAAGAAATCACTTCTCTCAGAATGAAACTGTGGGGCTGGGCAGGGTCAGTGGGCATTCACACAGTCTAGGATGCCGTGCTGCTTGGGGCCCCCACCCTGGCCCCAGGAAGCCGGTATGAGTCTCACTGGTCGGTGCTGTGTGCCCCCACACATGTCTAATAAAAGGGACAACCCAGAAGAAACGGATACATTCCTAGACATGTACAAACCCAAGACTGAGCCAGGAAGAAATAGAAAATATGGACAGACCAGTTACCAGTAATGAAATTGAATCAATAATTTTTAAACAATTCCCTCAAAAGCAGTCCAGGACCAGAGGGCTTCACAGCTGTATCTACCGAACTTCTTTTTCTGGTTGTGCTGGGACTTCATTGCCGTCTGTGGGTTTTCTCTGGCTGTGGCCCGTGGGCACACAGTGGGTGCAGCTCAGTGGTTGCAGCGTGGGGGCTTGTCGCCCTGCAGCATGTGGGATCTTATTAAAGGTTCCCCAACCAGGGAGCAAACCCACATCCCCTGCACTGGAAGGCGGATTCTCAACCACGGGCTCACCAGGGAAGTCCCCAGACCTTTAAAGAAGAGTTAATACCTATCCTACTCAAACTATTCCAAAAAATCAAAGAGGAAGAAATGCTTCTAAACTCTCTCTATGAGGCCAGCATCACCCTGATACTAAAACCAGACAAAAACTTTACAAAAAAAAACACACCACCTTAGGTCAATATCATTGATGAATATAGATGCAAAAATACCCACCAAAATATTAGCAAAGTGAATTCAAAAATACATCGAAAGCTCACGATCAAGTGAGATTTATCCCAGGGATACAAAGATATCTGCAAATCAATCAATGGGATATACCACATTAACAAATTGAAGAATAAAAATCATTAATGAATTGAAAAATAAACATCATCTCAATAGATGCAGGAAAACCTTTTGACAAAATTCAACATACTTTTATGATACAAACTCTCAACAAAGTGGGTATAGAGGGAATAAACCTCCATATAATAAAGGCCACATATGACAAGCCCATAGCAAACATCATAATTGATGGTGAAAACCTGAGAGCATTTCCTCTAAGACCAGAAAAATAAGGCAAGGAAGTACACTCTTGCCACTTTCATTCAATACAGTACTGGGAATCCTAGTCACAGTACTCAGACAAAAAGAAATAAAAGAAATCCGGACTGGAAAGGAAGAAGTAAAACCACCACTGTTTGCAGGTGGCTTGACAGCTTGTCATACCATACCATGCCATTTTCTTAAGAAAATCTTTAGATGTCACCAAAAAGCTAATAAGTGAATTCAGTAAAATAGCAGGATACAAAATTAATACATAGAAATCTGTTGCTTCTCTATACACTAACACTGAGCTATCAGAAAGAGAAACTAAGAAAATTATCTCATTCACAATTGTACCAGAAGGAATAAAATACCGAGGAATGACTCTAACCAAGGAGGTATAAGACCTGTACTCAGAAAACTGCAATGAAAGAAACTGATAGAAGAAATTGAAGATGATATAGAGGGGAAAATATATCATGCTCACAGATTGGAAGAGTTAATATTGTTAAAGTGACTATACTGACACTGATCTATACTGACTATACTGATATACCAATGACTATATCTGTAGCTTTACAGATTCAATGCAATCCTTATCAAAATACCAGCATCATTTTTCACAGAACTAGAACAAATAATTCTAAAAATTGTGTGGAGACACTAAAGACCAAACAGCAGAACATAATCTTGAGAAAGAAAAACAGAGCTGGAGGTATCAGGCTCTATGACTTCAGACTATAGCTCAAAGCTACACTCACCAAAGCAGTATGGTCCTAACATGAAAACAGACACAGAGATCAATGGAACAGAATAGAGTAAAAAAATGAACTCAACTATAATGGTTGATTAATCGACAACAAAGGAGGCAAAAATACACAATGAGGAAGACAGTCTCTTCAATAAATGGTGCTGGGAAAACTCTTCAATTCAGTCATTCAGTCATGTCCGATTCTTTGTGACCCCATGAACTGCAGTATGCCAGGCCTCCCTGTCCATCACCAACTCCCAGAGTTTACCCAAGCTCATGTCCATTGAGTCGGTGATGCCACCCAACCATCTCATCCTCTGTTATCCCCTTCTCCTCCTGCCCTCAATCTTTCCCAGCATCAGGGTCTTTTCAAATGAGTCAGCTCTTCACATCAGGTGGCCAAAGTATTGGAGTTTCAGCTTCAGCATCAGTCCTTCCAATGAATATTCAGGACTGATCTCCTTTAGGATGGACTGGTTGGATCTGCTTGCAGTCCAAGGGACTCTCAAGAGTCTTCTCCACTACAGTTCAAAATAATCAATTCTTCAGTGCTCAGCTTTCTTTATAGTCCAACTCTCACATCCATACATGACCACTGGAAAAACCATAGCCTTGACTAGATGGACCTTTGTTGACAAAGTAATGTCTCTGCTTTTCAATATGCTGTCTAGTTTGGTCATAACTTTCCTTCCAAGGAGTAAGTGTCTTTTAATTTCATGGCTGCAAACACCATCTGCAGTGATTTTGGAGCCCCCCAAAATAAAGTCAGCCACTGTTTCCACAATTTCCCCATCTATTTGCCACGAAGTGATGGGACTGGATACCATGATCTTAGTTTCCTGAATGTTGAGCTTTAAGCCAACTTTTTCACTTTCCTCTTTCACTTTCATCAAGGGGCTCTTTAATTCTTCTTTACTTTCTGCCATAATGGTGGTGTCATCTGCATATCTGAGGTTATTGATATTTCTCCCGGCAATCTTAATTCCAGCTTGTGCTTCTTCCAGCCCAGCGTTTCTCATGATGTACTCTGCATATAAGTTAAATAAGCAGGGTGACGATATACAGCCTTGACGTACTCCTTTTCCTATTTGGAACCAGTCTGTTGTTCCACGTCCAGTTCTAACTGTTGCTTTATGACCTGCATACAGGTTTCTCAAGAGGCAGATCAGGAGGTCTGGTATTCCCATCTCTTTCAGAATTTTCCAGAGTTTATTGTGATCTACACAGTCAAAGGCTTTGGCATAGTTAATAAAGCAGAAATAGATGTTTTTCTGGAACTCTCTTGCTTTTTCGATGATCCAGCAGATGTTGGCAATTTGATCTCTGGTTCCTCTGCCTTTTCTAAAACCAGCTTGAACATCTGGAAGTTCACGGATCACATATTGCTGAAGCCTGGCTTGGAGAATTTTGAGCATTACTTTACTAGCGTGTGAGATGAATGCAATTGTGCGGTAGTTTGAGCATTCTTTGGCATTATCTTTCTTTGGGATTGGAATGAAAACTGACCTTTTCCAGTCCTGTGGCCACTGCTGAGTTTTCCAGATTTGCTGACGTATTGAGTGCAGCACTCAATATACTCACAGCATCATCTTTCAGGATTTGAAATAGCTCAAGTGGGGTTCCATCACCTCCACTCGCTTTGTTCGTAAGGAAAACTCTTCAGCTGCATGCAAAAGAATCCAACCAGACTACTTTCTAACACTGCATACAAAAATAAAATGGATTAAAGACTTACATGTAAACTTGAAACTAAAAGTCCTAGAAGAAAATGTAGGCAGTGCGTTCCTTTTAAGGAAGAGGAAACATTTGAGATGGACCTGCAGCACCGACAAGAATTTAACAAGAGGTACTAGAACGAGCGAAGCTAGAGGCAAGAAGGATAATGTGTATTTATGAAACATGAAATAACCCTGTGTACATTTTGTGTAGATTAGGAGTGAACAAATTAAAATTTTAACTAGGTTTACGTATTTGGAAATCTCAAAAAGTCAGAGAAACATTTTACTTAATTCACTAGACAATAAGGAGCCTTTGGAGATTTTTGAGAAGATTATCTTAGTAAAGATATTTAAGATACATTAGATGAAATATTAAGAACACAAACAGGAATTAAGAGGCCATTGCCCTTGTCTCTCTGGGTCTGACTTCCAGCAGCAATGTGCATGAGGGGAGTTTGGAGCTAACGAGCCATGACCAGGCCCACACCAAGACTGAGATTCCGTTCACAAGCGTCGGGGCTCGGGATCCTTGTTGATGACAAAGCCCCGGGTGGTGCTGCACATGCTGAAGCCTGAGCAGCTAAGCAGCAGGTGAGATCCTGGTCCTGAGTGTGGCGGAAGAAGTGGCTAAGAGGGCCCAGATGAGACAGGCGTGTTACCTGGACTGCGATACCTGAGTGCGGATGACTCGGTTCTGAGCCTCGCTTAATGGAAGCGTCCAAAACACTGCTGTTTCCTGGGCAACTGTGCTAATTGTCAGAATGGCCTCCTGAAGTTCACCGCAACACACGTGCCTCAACACACATGGTTTGGACTGGATCTAACTAGTAGGGACTAGACTGAGTGGCTTAGAGAGTCATCACTCCTTCTTTGTCTCCTAATTTCTTAAAAGCATGGTGGGGCTGCTGAGAGAAAACACATAAAAAAAGGGAGATGAGATAGAGTTGCTCCAGGTCAGGGCTATGAGCTCATTCATCTCCCAGCAGGGTCCGTGTTTGTGGACAGACTAGACGCAGGAGTGCGTGAGTTAGGAGGATGCATGATTGAGTTTTAATGAAGGTTTGTTTACAGGACTATAGTTCAAATAAATCAGGAAAAATATGGTCAGCGATGTCCTGGGGCAGGGAGGAGTCACTGCCCTCTCCAATGTCCTAGTGAAACTGAGCAGGACCCCATGGGGTCTCCCCAAAACAGGCTTTTCCCCCACCCCATGTCCTACACCTGTAAAAGAGCTTTAGCCTCCTAAGCTTTCACGCACTTCCAAAGAGTACATTTAATCAGAGAAGTGAGAAAATACAGAAGAAAGGGAAACAGTCAAACAAGTAAATACAGCAATAGCTTAGCCATTAAGCAAAGTCCAGGACATTTAATTCCTCCTCAAGGGCTATGGCAACCCACTCCAGTATTCTTGCCTGGAGAATCCCATGGACAGAGGAGCCTGGTGGGCTACAGTCCATGGGGTCACAAAAGAGTGAGACACGACTTAGCGACTAAACCAGGGCTATGGAGAATATCCTGAGCCATGTCCTGTGAGTTTTTCTGCAGATACTGAGAACCACCCCCCACACCAGGTGGAAGAAGGTAACTATATGCTGCCCACAGACCAGGTGGACCCCAGATCAGGTGGAACTAGAAGGCTGACCACGGTGACCCCCGATGACCTCAACGTTAACCGATAAGAAGAATGTCCACAAGCTGATCAGATACCCTGTAGCCCACATAACCTGTAGCCCACTCCTGTCTTTGAAAAACCCTTCCCTGAAAGCCTTGAGGGAGTTTGGGTCTTCTGAGCACTTGGACTCCTTGCTTGGCACCTGCAGTAAAGTAAAAGTGAAATTGAAGTCGCTCAGTCGTGTCCGACTCTTTGCGACCCCGTGGACTGCAGCCTACCAGGTTCCTCCGCCCATGGGATTTTCCAGGCAAGAGTGCTGGAGTGGATTGCCATTTCCTTCTCCAGGGAATATTCCCAACCCAGGAAACACTGCCCTTTTCTTCACCACGACCCTGGCGTCAGGAGACTGGCTTTACTGCGTGTGAGTGAGAGCATCCAAGTTTGGTTTAGTAACCCTAATAATAAAGATTCTTTTTTAAAGACTGCAAAATATGTTTCTCTGACTTTTCTACCAGTACTGGGAACAAAGGTGAGCCCAGGCCCAGACCCCCCCGTCTGCCCTGCGGGGTCTATGGCCCTAACCCCAGAAACACGGCCAGGGGCAGGACGGGTATCTCAGCTGAGACAGTCCTCATGAAAGGTCTGCTTGGTGTCTCTTTGAGGGAAACACACATTCTGAAGCCAGATTCTCCGCCTTCTCCTTGGGAAATTCAGCAAAGGATAACACGAAGCTCAGAAGAGAGACTGGGGGAAAAGACTGGTGCCACAGAGCAAGAAATGTGGTTGTGAATCAGCTCTGCGTGACCAGAATTTGCAAATACACCCACTCCACGGAACGTCTTGAGTGCTGCTAAGAATATGTCTGGTTAAACGATGTGTTAAATTCTGGAAAACAGCTATTTTCTAAGCCATTCTCCAGAGCAAAATTATTTAAAAGTAAAAAGCAATACGTGAACTGTGAACTTCCAGATGTTCAACCTGGTTTTAGAAAAGGCAGAGGAACCAGAGATCAAATTGCCAACATCTGCTGGATCATCGAAAAAGCAAGAGAGTTCCAGAAAAACCTCTATTTCTGCTTTATTGACTATGCCAAAGCCTTTGACTGTGTGGATCACAATAAACTCTGGAAAATTCTGAAAGAGATGGGAATACCAGACCACCTGACCTGCTTCTTGAGAAACCTGTATGCAGGTCAGGAAGCAGCAGTTAGAACTGGACATGGAACAACAGATTGGTTCCAAATAGGAAAAGGAGTACGTCAAGGCTATATATTGTCACCCTGCTTATTTAACTTATATGCAGAGTACATCATGAGAAACGCTGGGCTGGAGGAAGCACAGGCTAGAATCAAGATTGCCGGGAGAAATATCAATAACCTCAGATATGCAGATGACACCACCCTTATGGCAGAAAGTGAAGAGGAACTAAAGAGCCTCTTGATGAAAGTGAAAGAGGAGAGTGAAAAAGTTGGCTCAAAGCTCAACATTCAGGAAACTAAGATCATGGCATCCGGTCCCATCACTTCACGGCAAATAGTTGGGGAAACAGTGGAAACAGTGGCTGACTTTATTTTGGGGGGCTCTAAAATCACTGCAGATGGTGACTGCAGCCATAAAATTAAAAGACGCTTACTCCTTGGAAGAAAAGTTATGACCAACTTAGACAGCATATTAAAAACGCAGAGACAATACTTTGTCAACAAAGGTCCATCTAGTCAAGGCTATGGTTTTTCCAGTAGTCATGTATGGATGTGAGAGTTGGACTGTGAAGAAAGCTAAGTGCTGAAGAATTGATGCTTTTGAAACTGTGGTGTTGGAGAAGACTCTTGAGAGTCCTTTGGACTGCAAGGAGATCTAACCAGTCCATCCTAAAGGAAACAAGTCCTGAATATTCATTGGAGGGACTGATGTTGAAGCTGAAACTCCAATACTCTGGCCACCTGATGCAAAGAACTGACTCATTAGAAAAGACCCTGATGCTGGGAAAGATTGAAGGTGGGAGGAGAAGGGGATGACAGAAGATGAGATGGTTGGATGGCATCACCGACTCAATGGACATGAGCTTGGATAAACTCCGGGAGTTGGTGATGGACAGGGAGGCCTGGCATGCTGCGGTCCATGGGGTTGCAAAGAGTTGGATATGACTGAGCGACTGAATTGAACTGAACTGAATAATGCAACTATTAAACGTATAATTATTTTAATAACTACGGAACATTTATATAGCAGTAGCGGTGTCTTTAGTTTAATAGCTCCTGAAGTAATTCCTTCTGTGGAAAGAACCAGAGGCTGGTAATAAAGAATATGGCACATCTTTAAATTGACATCCATATGATATTACTTCTAATATGTTTGACTCGAGCTCTGTCACTTGGAAGATACATACACCTCATTTGAGTTTGATCAGCTGGTGTTTAGAAAGAAAAGACGCAACAGTATAAGAAAGCTTACCTAGAATGTAAGCGGTAAATGCACCCCAGGGCGTGAGTAGAAAATCAAATCAGCACTGGATAACAATCCATCGTGACTGTTTTTTCCCCAACAATGCAAGGATCATCTGATGTTATAAAACGTATTAATGCAATTTACAACCTCAGTAGGTTAAAGGAAACGATTTGGTTATCTCAAAGCAGAAAACATGTTGGTTAGAGTTTAACAGCAATTCTTGGTTAAAAGCAAGCCAAAACAAAACCTTTTATTTAAATAGAAACAGAAGGGCTTTCTTTAACCTAATGGAATGTATAAAACCACAATTTCCAGCAAAAATCATTCTTAAAAGTGCTGCCATCCTTAACTTTGTTCCTTTTTTTCCCCTGAATTTTTTCTCTGTTGCTGGTTTTTAATAATTTGCTATTCGTGTCCTGGTGTAGTTTTCTTCAGCTTCCCAGGCGGCTCAGTGCTAAAGAATCTGCCTACCAATGTAGGAGATGAAAGAGATGTGGGTTCAATCCTTGGTGTGGGAAGATCCCCTGGAGAAGGGCATGGCAACCCACTCCAGTCTTCTTGCCTGGAGAATTCCATGGACAGAGGAGCCTGGCAGGCCACAGTCCTTGGGGCTGCAAAGAGTCGGACACAACGGAGCACTTATGCACACACAAAGAATAAAGCCAAAGGACAGGGTGTGCGGTCAAGGTTGTCAAAGTGGACTGTACTCACAAGGTTGGTGAACATGTGGGGACTTGGGGAGAGCGTTACACCTGGCACAGACGTTTCTCAACCCTTCCCATTCCTTGCCCTACACAGCTCTCCCACCTGGCTCTTCCTTAGGTATAATCTTTATAAATCGCCCGCGATCGAGTGAGTAAAATGTTCCTCAGAGCTCTGTGGGCTGCTCTAGCAGACTAACCAAACCCGAGGAGGGGGTCACTGGAACCTTCATCTTCAGCCCAGAGGGGAGTGGTCAGAGTGCGGGTAAGAGCTCCAGTTGGCATCTGCAGTGGGATCTGGGGGCAGTCTTGTAGGACGGGGCCCTTCACCTGCGGGGTCTGGAGTGTGGGCTATCTTGCTGACTGGTCCATGGGCTTGGGGAGAGGTGTGTCCTGGCGTTAAGTGGAGTGTTGTGTACGAGCCAGTCAAACCCGGTCGGTTGGTTGCACAGTGCAGACCATCACTGACTGGTTTTACTCTGTCCCCTCAGTCACCTGCTCGAAGGGGCTGGGTGTTCAGCCCCAGCTCGAATCGTAGGTCTGTTCTCTCTCCTCTCGGCTCATCAGCTTTGCTTCTTGTGCTTGGAAGCTCTGACATTGGGTGTGTACACATCTGGGGAGAAGCAGGAAGACATGAGGCCTTCCCCGGTGGCTCAGACAGTAAACACTCTGCCTGCAACGTGGGAGACCCGGGTTCGATCCCTGGCCTGCAAAGATGCCCTGGAGAAGGGAATGGCCACCCACTCCAGTGTTCTTGGAGAATCCCATGGACAGAGGAGCCTGGAGAGGTGGCAAAGAGTTGGACACGACTGAGCAACTAACATTTTGAGAAATACCAGGGGGAGATGGGGTCACACCATCTTGTCCAGATTGAAAGTCTGGCCACCATGGTCTTTTGGGAAAGTTTCCTATTAAACTCTGCCAGAGTTGGCTCTGCTTGCTTTCAATTGACTATGTTTTTCTTGTTTTTTTAATTAATTTTTAGTTGATCTACACTGTTGTGTTAGTTCCTGCTGTACAGCAAAGTGAAGCAGTTATACATGTGCATATATCCTCTCTCTTTAAGATTCTTTTCCCATACAGGCAATTGTACTGAGTAGAGCTCCCTGTGCTGCACAGTAGGTCCTTATTAGTTATCTATTTTATATATAGTAGTGCGGCTGCGTCAGTCCCAGCCTCCCAGTTTATCCCTCCCCTCTCCCCCTGGTAACTATGTTTGTTTTTTTTACATCTGTGACTCTATTTCTATCTTGTAAATAAGTTCATTTGCACCATATTTTTTTAGATTCCACAAATAAGCGATATCATATGATTTTGTCTTTTGCTGTCTGACTTCACTTTGTATGATCATCTCTAGTTCTGTCCATGTTGCTGTAAATGGCATTAATTCGTTATTTTTTATGGCTGAATAATATCCCACTGTATGTATGTACCACATTTTATTCTTTAAACAAAGCCTTTTATTTTGTACTGGGGGATAGCCGATTAACAGCACTGATATGGTCTCAGGTGAACAGCGAAGGGACTCAGCCGTACATATACAAGTATCCATTCTCCCCCAAACTCCCCTCCCATCCGGGCTGCCACATAACACCGAGCGGAGTTCCCTGTGCTATACAGTAGGTCCTTGTTGGTTATCCATTTTAAATAGAGCAGTGTGCGTACCACAGCTTCTTTATCCATTCGATTGTCGATGGTCACTTGGACTACTGTGTTGCTGGCAGGAGGTACCCACTAGGGAGCTGTCACACCATCTTGGGCTGGCCCAGACGTCTGGGGAGATGGAGGCCCCACTGGGTGGTGGTGATGGTGGAGAAGGTGGGGTCACAGGATGGGGGTGCCGGGGCAGCCATGCTGGCCGCTGGTGGTCACCGAGCACTTCCTGTGCGGACGCTGCTCCGGGAGCAGGATGGCTGATTTCTCCCTCCATCCTCACTGGGGCCCACGGGGTCGCCCCTTCTGCGTGCCCCATTTTACAGGTAGGGGACAGATGAGGAGCAGTGACAGCGGGACATCGAGCAGGCTGGCCTGCAGCCCCTGCCAGCACCTGGCCGGGATGGCCGCTGCTCTGGGTGGTCACAGAAAGGTGCTTCCGTCCTTCCCACTGCTTGGGGGCTGGGTCTTGGCCTTCCTCCTCTTTTCCTGCCTGGGAGCTTTCCCTCTGGAGGGGTTTGGTGTCAGCTGAGAGCTGGGGTGTGGAGCCGAATGGCCTGGGGCCTGGTCCAGCCCTGAGCTGGACCGTCCAACTCCGTCCTCCTGCCTCTTACAGAGAGAAAGAAGCATCCTCAGTACCATGCAGGGGCTTAGGAAGCCGAAACGGCAGAACGTTTCTTGCTCCCCTTTCTCTCTTGGGGCATGGATCAGCCCGGCCATGGCTCCCGTGGGGAGGGGGCCCTGAGCTCCAAGAGGGCGGGGACAGCGGCCCTGCCTCTTTGATGCTGTCCCTGTGGATGCGCCCACAGAGCAGGCCGCGGCTCCTCCCCGCCCTGGAGCTCCAACACCCCCATCTCTGGGGAGGGCAGGAGGGGCCAAGAAATCTATTTTGTTAAGAAACATAAATGAAAATGTATGATTTCCAGGGTGAACAGCCCTACCAGCAAATAAGGTTTCCGCAGCCCTGCGATAGTAGAGGTGGGTGAAGTAAAGGGAAATTGCATCCGACAGCCCCCGGAACAGAGGAGGCTGCGCCGGGGGCGAGGGGCGGGCAGACATCACCCTTCCCGGTCAGTCCTGCCGTCACCCTCTGAGCCGTCCCTGCCTCCACCTTCTGCCCGTCATCCAGGAAAGACTCAGAAGGGAGAGCACAGGCTTACACCTTTATTGCTGAAGGAGAAGCGGCCCTGAGCAGGAGACCCCAGGAGGGGCCTGGAGGGGCCTGGGTCCCAGGAGAGGTGACCTCGGTCCCGGTCCCTCCTGGTCCCCTGATGGGGGAGGAGAGGGTGACGTCGTCTGTCCCCAGAGGACCCAAGGCTCTCGGGCCCTGAAATGGACATGGGGCTCCCCTGTGATTCCTGGGGCACCTGCCAGACCCTTGCCAGCCTCTCTGTGGCTGGGGGTTCAGGACAGCCCCTCCTTGGGAGAAGGACCCCCCTAGCCTCCCCATTAGGTGCCCACTTCCTGGGCCTCCACCTTGGCCCTTAGGTCTGCCAGGAAGGAGGTGGAGGAGGTCAGCATGTAAGTGAGGCCAGGACACAGGTCACCCCACAACAGCAGGCATGCGGCCAGCCGGCTCTGCAGTTGCCAGGAGGGACCCCAGCTTCCAGCCATTCCCAAGGTGGGATCCCGGGCCTAATGGGGGGTCCTGGGCCCCACCAAGACCCCCTACCCCATGTGTGTGCCCAGGATGTGGGGCAGGGCAGGCAGCTTACCCCAGAGGTGCCGGCAGGGGCTCACCTAGATGTGGCACTGCTCTGTGGGGGAGGGAGAGCCGTGGGGGGGCGTCAGGATGGGACTGGACACCCCAGGACAGAGGGAGCTGGGGAGCGGGCCCCCACAGGTTGCTGCACCCCAACCCCTCCTCCCGGGAGGCCTGGGGAAGGAAGAGGGGTGGCCGAGCTCACCCGCCCCCTGGCGCAGGTCCAGGACCATCTGCACATGCTCCAGCAGCGACGCCAGGGCCCTGGCGAATTTCTCCATGGCCTCATCATCCATCTCGGGTCCTGGCCGTGGGGCAGGGCGTCAGGCCCTGAAGCAGCCCCAGCCCCGAAAGCCCAGAGACCCTGAGGGCTCCACCCGGGCGCGAGCCCAGGAAGGAGGCACCAGTGTGCTGGGGCTCGAGGAGCTTGGTCCTGCCTCGCCTCCCAGGGTGGTCTGCAAGCCTCGGGCCCCTGCCCGACCCCCTCAGCCCCGTTCCTCTCCGCTTCCTCCCTGGGGCGGTGCAGGGGTGTCTGCACGGTCACGGGAGGAAAGGCTCCCCCTGCCCCACTAGCCTGGTCTCCCCCCCCCACCCCTAGTGGGTTGACAGGACCAGGAGCCGCGACTGCCCGGTGCTCACGGCCCCCCTGGGAGCAGGGGCAGCATCATGGCTATATTTCCTTCAGCCAGAAGGTCGCCCTTTAAAGTTGCTTTCATATCTGAAAGTGTTCTGAAGTCATTAAAAATCTCCTCCTAGAAGACTCCTGGATTAATATTAGCCAGTTCTGCCCACTGGGCAGCGAGGCCCCTCCTGGGGAGAGACCACTGAGCCTTCTGCCTCAGCCCGCTCGCCCGTCCCAGACCTTGTCCCAAGCACTCTGCCCCCTACGTGTCACATACATCTGACCACCAGTGTCTGGCGCCAAGGCTGGGACCTTGGCTTGCGTGTCCCGTGGGGGCCAGTGAGGCAGACCCCTCCCCTTCCTGCCGCCAGGGGCCGTGAAGTTTGGGCATCTCGAGTGCCCCTTATTAACAGTTGCACCAAGGGTGCCGACTCGGTGAGGCGCAGCTCCTCTGGACACGCTCTGCAGGGTCCCCACGTACCCAGACACTGGCACATCACGCTGCCCTCATCGGTGGGCATCGGCCCTCCATGCAGAAGATCGTGTAGCTGCTGTAGTCTGTGTCTGGCACAGAAATCTTCCTTTCCCCGTGATCTGGAAAAGGGGCCGGAGTGGAGCCTGAAATCTCTTCTGATTCCCTCCACCACAACTGTTGGGGGGCCCCGAGCATCGCCTGGGAGTGCTGTTTCCCACGGCAGCCACTGGGCAGGCAGTATCCTCTCCGGACACCCAGTGAATGCCCTCTCTACCAGGTGCGGAAAGCCCACCCCTGGCTGCACTAGTCTGATGGACCCCCAGCCAGGACACTTTCGACAGCATCATCCAGCTGAGACCACCCCCTCCCACACTTGGGCTGAGACTGGCGACAGCTCTGACACGTTGATGCTACGGCAAAGCCGCTCTGTGTGCCCACCGCCTGCTTGGGCAGACTCTGCTTCCCGTGTCCTGCACGTGGCGTCCATTCAGTCAGTTATTCCTCCAAACCCCCAGGCACTAAATCGCAGGTGGGCCCCCTCCCTGGAGGTAGGTGCCCAGGTCCCTGAGCAATCAACAAATAATTCAGGATGGAACTTGAGTCCGGAGTGATACATGGACTGCAAAGAGTGGAAGACAGAAGGGAGAGTATTTCAAGAAGAAGGGTGGCGATGGCTCTGTCTTTCAGAGGTGGGGGGACCTGGGGGAGCGTGGGGAGACCCTGCATCCTTGGGGTCCTCATTCCCTGCTTAATTGGGAGCAGGACGATGGTAAGTCCAGACACCTTCCCAGGCAGACCCGAGGTCCTGCAGGTGAGGAGCAGGGGATCCCCACCACACCCACTGCCTTTCAGAAAGAGGATGGGGGAGCCTTCCCTGGTGGCTCAGTGGCAAAGAATCCACCTGCCAATGCAGGAGACACGGGTTCGATCCCTGGTCTGTGAAGATCCCACAGGCTGCAGAGCAACTAAGCCCGGCACTGTAACTACTAAGCTGCGCTCTAGAGCCCAAGAGCTGCAACTACCGAGCCCACGGGCTGCGACGACGGCAGCTGCGTGCCCAGAGCCCGTGCTCTGCAACGAGAGAAGCCCCGGCACCGCAACTGGAGAGTAGCCCCGGCTCACCGCAACTAGAGAAAAGCCCGTGCCACGAGGAAGACCTGGTGTGCCCCCAAATAAATAAATAAATTAAATGAAATATATATGAAAACGAGGCCGTGACAAGCAGCAGAGGCGAGAGGCCCTGTGGATCGGAGAGAGGGCGGCTGGGCCCTGGCATGGGGGCTGGATCTGGGGGCACAGGGTGTGTCCCAGGGAGGCTGCCAGGGCTGGGGTCGGGGGGCAAGGCCTGGAATGTTCCAGAAGCAGGTTCCAGATCGGAGAGGCAAATGCACAGTGCGCCCGCCCACCGGTCTGCTTTGTTTTGGAGATTTTTAAGGAGCCGCAGGCCAGTTAGTGAACAGGGAGCTGGTCATGTGTCTGTCCACCGAACCCACCCCGCGGTGCACAGGATGCCTGCCCCCTGCCCTCCACCTTCGCCAAGCAGGCAGTGCCAACAGGGCAGGAGGGCGTGGGGGCCTCAGGCCTCGTCACCCCAAGAATGACCTCCGTGCGGGCAGGAAGCAGGGCCTGGCGTGCAGCCCTAGGCCACAGACTCGAGCCGACTCCTGCTGCCAGGACGGTGAGCACCTCAGAGTGTTGGGCGGGGCCCTGTGTGGACCGCGGCTGCCCCGAGGGCACGCGGGGCCCGGGCTGGGCCACTCACAGTTGACCGTGAAGACAGCAGGGTCCTCCGTCTTCTGGGCCATGAGGGTCTTCTCCACACACTCGTGGTTTTTCCTGAAAAGCCAGGTGGTTGCGGGGGAAGGGGTTATTCATGAGCCCTGCAGAGGGACAGGAGCTGGGCTCCGAGAAGTGTCCACAGGGCAGGCGGGCACCTGGGCTGGCCCTCCATGGACCCCAGCAGGCGACCCAGGAGATGGACAGCCGGGCAGGCAGAGCTGACCGGAACCCAGCAGGCCAGTGGCCTGAGGCCCAGGGCACAGGTCATCTCAACACTAACCCCGTCCGCATGGGGCTTGGACACAGCGCCTCCGAGGATGCTGGGCTCCTGAGGGCTCAGAATTCCTCAAGTCTCCGCCCGCCTTCTCTGGGACAGACAGGACTCCTGGCAGCAGCTGCCCAGGCCCGATGCCCAGCATCCTGCACACAGGTCTCTCCCCACACCGACCCCAGGGCCACTCCGTGTGATGGGCTTTTTGCCCCACAGCCCTGGGCTGGGCTCCGAGGGGACAGGGACCTCTGAGCCCCGTTCCCCGTCCCTGGGGCCTTGGTCCCACCTACACCCCACCCCCGGGGGAGTCCACAGCCCTGGGGACGGGGAGTTCCACGTTGGTGGGGAGAACACCCACCGTTTCTGCAGCAGGATCTCCAGGTCGCCCTCGGGGGTGGGCTTCAGCTCCTCCACGTACGCTCTCAGGGGGCCGCTCTCGGCGTCCAAGAGGAGCATGTTGCTGGCCGCCATGGCCACCGTGTGCCACATCCCCGCCACCTGGGGAGGGACCTTGAGCTGCATTCCGGGGGCGGGAAGGGGGCCCCAACCCCACAGTGGGCCCTCTGTCCCACCCCAGCCGGGCCTGGCTGTCTCCTACATGGCCAGGGTTCTCAGGAAGTATGATACACGCGGGTTCCGGGTGCACTTGGGGACCACCTGCTGTGCGCGGACACGTGGGTGGGAGGGGGGAGGTTCTTGAATATTTGGAACAACCCCTGTCTTTGCCTGCCCCCCTACCCCCTCACTGTCCTAAGTCAGCCCCCATTCAGGGTGTGGACCCTCTGAGGACGAGTCCATCCTGGGATGGAGGGGGAAACGGGAGAGTCTGGGGACCAGGTGGCTGGAGACAAGTCCTTCCAAAGTCTGCGGGACCAGGTGGCGCCCCCAGGACCAGCCTCCTCTGGTCCCGCGTTAGACTTCTGCAGTCCAGGCTTTCCTGTCCCCTCTCAGCCCCGGACCCCAGCCCCTGGCGCCCACCCTCCACCCCAGACCCCACACCTTTCTAATGTCCAGGTCTCCTGCCATCTGGGGGATGTAGGCAGCCTGGATGCCACAGGCCAGGGCCAGGCCCAGGGCGAGCAGGAAGCACTTCATGGCTGCCGCCAGGGTCACACTTCTAAGCTCAGGAGAGACGGGAAGTCCGAAGCAGCGGGCTTGGGGGCTTATATAGGAGGAGGGCCGGCTGGCCAACCCGGGCTGGGCCGCCCACCCCCGCCTCGTGGTGCCCCGAATCACCCATGACTCATCCTTGGGGCCACAAGGGCACTATCTTCCAGGACAGCACAAGGCCCTCCCTCTGGACCGTGTCATTGCCTTCCGTCCGAGGCCAAGCAGGTAGGCCCCCCGTGTCCTGGGCCCCGACAGTTCCTGACAGGCCCTAGTCGGGGAGGGTCTGGGCTTTGGGTCCAGGCTGGCTGCCAGCATTGGAAACACTTCCTGGGTCAGGTTCTTGGACTGTGATGGGCAGGTGAGAGCCAGCACCGAGGACAGGGTGTCCTGGAGGGCGGATCCGTGGGTCAGCCAGCGACCAGAGAGCCCCGTGCCCGCCAGGACCCAGGGACATGGCCAGGGAGTGGCCGTCTGCGTGCACAAAGGGCTCGGGTCACTGCACTCCTCACGGGTCCCCTGTGTGAGCTGTCCCCGTGGGTGTGTGCCTGGTTCACACAGCTGCCTGAGTGTGCACGGCCTGGCCATGCGTGCTCTGTGAGCGGGTGGCCCAAGTGACCCCCCCACACACACATCTTGCTCCCAGTCATCATCCGTGGGAAAGGCCAACATCCTGTTCGAGGTTCAAGTGGTCCAGGGGCACATTCCAGGGGGCAGTGCCAGCTCCCGTGGTCAGAACACACAGGGTGCCCAGATGGCTCTGGCCCAACCCCCACACTGGAACCTTGTCCCCTTCCGGTGCCACCCTCTCAGGCTGGCTCTAAGTGACTGCAGCGTGGGCAGCCGCCTCCTTCGCCCCCACCCCCAGCCCATCCGGGACCTAGGCCTGCTTCCATCTCTTCTGCAGTGGTGGCACCTTGCACGGTCTCGAGCCCCCTATTTGAGCAGGGCCTGCTTCAGGAAATGCTGGAGCAGGGGGCCCACTGCCCCTAAATGAGAGCATGTCCCAGAGATGAGAAGCAGAGACAGGCAGGCAAGGCTGCCGGAAGATTTATGCAGGGAGGCAGGCATGGGGGACGCGTGGGGGCAGGAGAAGAGACTGGAGGGGGCTGGCACCCCAGGGGATGCAGACAGGCTGGGCTCCCTGGGCACAGAGCGGGGCATGGGGTGGACCTGCTGAAGTGCAGGGGAGGGGGCTGAGGACCCAGGAGTCCAAGTCCCCAGGTGGAGCAGCTCGCTGAGGCTGAAAGCTGCCCCCCTGAACCCCTACACCTGGGCTCCTGGAGCTACGCGGGGAGGGGCCTTTGGGACCACAGTCCAAACGCAAGAGATGGGGGCGTGAGGGTGGAAGCAGACCAGGGGCCTCCGCCCTACAGGTGCCTCCAGGAGCCGAGAGGAGCTGGGCCCAGATTCTCCGCCAGAGCCTCCGAAGGTCCTGCATGTCCCACACGTGGTCGTCAGACTCCCAGCCCCCGGACTAAGAGGCAGAGTGTGCTGTCTGAGGCACTGGTCCAAGGCAGTCTGCTCCTGCAGCCCTGGGAGCTTTCTGGTGGTGGGTTAAAACAACACACATGTTCTTACAGCCTGGATGGATGAATGATGAGTGGGTGGATGGATAGAGAGGCTGATGGAAGGATCGATGGACAGACACAGGGATAGATGGAGAGATGAGTGAATGGAGAATGGGTGGGCGGATGGATGGATGGATAGAGAGGCTGACGGAGGGATGGGTGGGTGGATGAATGGATGAGTGGATGTGTGAGTGGATGGATGGATAGAGAGGCTGACGGAAGGATGGATGGACAGGCAGATGGACAGATGGAGAGATGCGTGAATGGAGGATGGGTGGTTGCATGGGTGTGAGGACGGATGGATAGATGGATGGATCAGTGGATGGATGAGTCTGTAGGTGGGTGGATGGAGGGAGGGTGGGAGGGACAGTGTGAGTGGGTGATTGGATGGGAGGCAGGTGGATGGATAGATGCATGGGTGTGTGGATGGCTTGCTTAACTCATATCGGATGGGCCATTTGGCTTCTCTGTCTCATGATCCCTCTGACTTTCAAGGTGCTTTCATGCCCAATGTCACTTCTGCCTCCCACACAGGCAGCAGGAACGAGACGCACAGTGCCAAGGACCTGACCTCGATACACCGTTGTTAGTGACCAAGGCTGGCCTTGAGCCAGGTCAGCCAGAAGCTGGCTCGGAGACGCAGCATCACTTCCTCCTTCCAGGGACCCCTAAGGCCTGGTGCGGGGCCATCCTCCTGAGCCCAGGGTGGGCCCCAGGCCTGCCAGATTCTGCAGACCCCCAGGCCATTTCTCACAATGGTCCTTGTGTCTCTCTGGCTCAATTTTTGGCTCCATCTGGAATTTGTCAAAAACCCTGAGTGAAGGCAGAGTGGTAGCTGAGTCTCCTAGTCAACTGAGGCAGGAAAGAAAGAGCCGCAGCTCCCCGGGCTGTGGGCGGTGGTTACGGCTTTGAGGTGGTGCCAATATATATTCACACACACTCAAAAAGTGGGACTCGGAGTCCTGAACACGCGCCGTGTCGTCCCTCAGCATCCCTACCCCACCAGATGGACTCGATACACACAACGAGCCCGGCAAAGGGACACTTTCTGCCCCTGCAACTCATGTTTTAGGGTGATCAACATCGGCGCCTCCTCCTTCACGAGTCAGACTATTCTACTGTTCCTTTTACTACAGGAAGGTGAAGATCGCAGCGCAACTCTTGAGTTAAAGAGAAAATGGAAGAATATGAGAAAATCCAAAGGAGAGCACAGCCCATCAGAACCTGAGGGACCCCTTTAAAGCAGTGCTCCAGGAGAACTTGTCCTAAAAATAATCTTAATAGACAAGAAGAATGAAAAGGAATTAATTAGCCATACTGCTGAAAAATTGGGGGTAAACACAAAATAGACACAAGAGAGTAAGGAAGGAGCTGCTGCTGCTGCTGCCAAGTCGCTTCAGTCGTGTCCGACTCTGTGCGACCCCATAGACGGCAGCCCACCAGGCTCCCCCGTCCCTGGGATTCTCCAGGCAAGAACACTGGGGTGGGTTGCCACTCCCTTCTCCAATGCATGAAAGTGGAAGGAGAGGCAAATATAAAAGCGGAAGCTACTGAATTAGAAAATCGAAGGATGAGGGCTTCCCTGGTGGTCCAGTGGTTAAGAATCCGCCTGCCAGTGCAGGGGACACAGGTTCCATCCCTGGTCTGGGAAGATTCCACAGGTCAAGGGGTAACGAAGCCTGGGGGCCACAACGACTGAACCCCACGAGCCAAGAGCCCAGGCTCCGCAAAGAAGAGCAGCCCCCACACCCCGTAACTAGAGAGAGCCGGCGTGCAGCCACAGAGACACGTCACAGCCGTGAATAAACAATAAGCCGGACAGAAGCGTGCTGTACCTCACCAAGTGGTAATTCTTCAAAACTATCCATGAAATAGATGTACCTTTAGGTAGCAATCTTAAAAAGGAGAAAAACACATAAAATAATAAATGCTATTGTGAAAGTGACCACAAAAGGAGAAGAAACTGAAAAACCATTAGAAAGAAAAGGTTTGCTTAACTCCATGGGGGAAGATGAAAATGTCCATCAAGCAGGTAATTTTCTAGAAAAATGCAAATTACTCAACCTGACAGTGAAAAAACTACATTAATGGACTAATTTTCAAGAAAATCTAGAAAAAAAGTTATTAAAGAGTTATTCTCCCCCCCCCCCCAAAAAAAACACCAGTTCTGGACAGTTTTACAGGCAAAATTTAGCACAACTTTAAGGAGCAGTTGGCAGAAAGTGAAGAGGAACTCAAAAGCCTCTTGATGAAAGTGAAAGTGGAGAGTGAAAAAGTTGGCTTAAAGCTCAACATTCAGGAAACTAAGATCATGGCATCTGGTCCCATTACTTCATGGGAAATCAGATCACATCAGATCAGATCAGTCGCTCAGTCGTGTCCGACTCTTTGCGACCCCATGAATCGCAGCACGCCAGGCTTCCCTGTCCATCACCAACTCCCAGAGTTCACCCAGACTCACATCCATCGAGTCCGTGATGCCATCCAGCCATCTCATCCTCTGTCGGCCCCTTCTCCTCCTGCCCCCAATCCCTCCCAGCATCAGAGTCTTTTCCAATGAGTCAACTCTTCGCATGAGGTGGCCAAAGTACTGGAGTTTCAGCTTCAGCATCATTCCTTCCAAAGAAATCCCAGGGCTGATCTCCTTCAGAATGGACTGGTTGGATCTCCTTGTAGTCCAAGGGACTCTCAAGAGTCTTCTCCAACACCACAGTTCAAAAGCATCAATTTTTCAGTGCTCAGCTTTCTTCACAGTCCAACTCTCACATCCATACATGACCACTGGAAAAACCATAGCCTTGACTAGAACGAACTTTTGTTGGCCAAGTAATGTCTCTGCTTTTGAATATGCTATCTAGGTTGGTCATAACTTTCCTTCCAAGGAGTAAGCGTCTTTTAATTTCATGCCTGCAGTCACCATCTGCAGTGATTTTGGGGCCCCAAAAAATAAAGTCTGACACTGTTTCCACTGTTTCCCCATCTATTTCCCATGACGTGGTGGGACCGGATGCCATGATCTTCGTTTTCTGAATGTTGAGCTTTAAGCCAACTTTTTCACTCTCCACTTTCACTTTCATCAAGAGGCTTTTTAGTTCCTCTTCACTTTCTGCCATAAGGGTGGTGTCATCTGCATAGCTGAGGTTATTGATATTTCTCCCGGCAATCTTGATTCCAGCTTGTGTTTCTTACAGTCCAGCGTTTCTCATGATGTACTCTGCATATAAGTTAAATAAGCAGGGCAACAATATACAGCCTTGACGTACTCCTTTTCCTATTTGGAACCAGTCTGTTGTTCCATGTCCAGTTCTAACTGTTGCTTCCTCACCTGCATACAGATTTCTCAAAAGGCAGATCAGGTGGTCTGGTATTCCCATCTCTTTCAGAATTTTCCACAGTTTATTGTGATCCACACGGTCAAAGGCTTTGGCATAGTCAATAAAGCAGAAACAAATGTTTTTCTGGAACTCTCTTGCTTTTTCCATGATCCAGCAGATGTTGGCAATTTGATCTCTGGTTCCTCTGCCTTTTCTAAAACCAGCTTGAACATCAGGAAGTTCACGGTTCACATATTGCTGAAGCCTGGCTTGGAGAATTTTGAGCATTACTTTACTAGCGTGTGAGATGAATGCAATTGTGTGGTAGTTTCATGGGAAATAGATGGGGAAATAGTGGAAACAGTGTCAGACTTTATTTTTGGGGGCTCCAAAATCACTGCAGATGGTGACTGCAGCCATGAAATTAAAAGACATTTACTCTTTGGAAGAAAAGTTATGACCAACCTAGATGGCATATTGAAAAGCAGAGACATTACTTGGCCAACAAAGGTTCGTTCTAGTCAAGGCTGTGGTTTTTCCTGTGGTCATGTATGGATGTGAGAGTTGGACTGTGAAGAAAGCTGAGCACTGAAAAATTGATGCTTTTGAACTGTGGTGTTGGAGAAGACTCTTGAGAGTCCCTTGGACTGCAAGGAGATCCAACCAGTCCATTCTGAAGGAGATCAGCCCTGGGATTTCTTTGGAGGGAATGATGCTGAAGCTGAAACTCCAGTACTTTGGCCAGCTCATGCGAAGAGTTAACTCATTGGAAAAGACTCTGATGCTGGGAGGGACTGGGGGCAAGAGGAGAAGGGGACAACAGAGGATGAGATGGCTGGATGGCATCACTGACTTGATGGACGTGAGTCTGAGTGAACTCCGGGAGTTGGTGATGGACAGGGAGGCCTGGCGTGCTGCGACCCATGGGGTTGCAAGGAGTCTGATAACCAGTAACAGTCTGATAAAAGAAGACTAATTAGGATGAACAGATGTTAAAATTAGCCAAAAAAGCGTGACGTGTGCGTGCCAAGACGCTCAGTCATGTCCAGCTCTCTGCGACCCTATGGCTTGCTGCCTCTGTTTTCTATTGTAGTCTCCCATTTTATTTTATTATTTTATTTTTGCTGCACAACATGTGGGATCTTGGTTCCCTTACCAGTGAATAAGGCCACATCCCCTGCATTGGAAGCATGGAGTCTTAACCACCGGACCACCAGGGAAGTCCCTGAAAGTGAAAGTGTCAGTTGCTCAGTCGTGTCCGACTCTGCGACCCTGTGGACTGCAGCCTGCCAGGCTCTTCTGTCCATGGGGTACTCCAGGCAAGAATACTGGAGTGGGTTTCCATTTCCTGCTCCAGGGGATCTTCCTGACCCAGGGATTGAACCCGTGTCTCCTGCACTGCAGGCGGATTCTTTACCACTACACCACCAGGGAAGCCCGGGGAAGTGCCTGGTCTTAAGCCATCAACGGATTCAAAACTCGGGTCACGTGAAACGTCCACTCACCACAGGCTCAGTCCTCTCCCCACTGTCCGCCCACTTCTTCCCCGCCAGGAAGCAGGTCCCGTAGTGTCCGTGCATCCCTGGAGAGCGTCTTTCTCCAGACACACCTGTGTGTTCTGTTCTCTCTCCCAAGAGAGTCAGCACACAGGGCATTTGAGCTTCTGCTTTCCCTTTGCTTCATGAACAGTGATCCTGGAAATCGCTCCATATCACTTTAGAGAACTTAAGGGAAGAGCTTGTAACAGACCTCATCACCCACACGGAAATCGTTGCTGCTCTTGACCTTCATTATTGGAGGTGTCTTCTGGGTCTCACAGTAGCCCGGGGGGCTAGCTGGGCTGTTGGATGCTAGGGACAACTCTGAAGGAGCAGGACCTGTGGTCCCCCTGCCATCTCCTCCACCTGCCTTTTCTCTGTAGAGAACTTCAGCCAGGAACGTTTCATCAGGACAAAATACTAGTTCAGTCAATAAGCAAAGTCAAGGGCCTTTCGTTCCTCTTCAAGGGCTGTAGATGATATTCTGAGCCATATCCTGGGAGCTGTCTTGTAGATACCGAAACCTCCACCAGGTGGAAGCAAGTAACTACATGATGACCAGACTGTAGCCATGACATAAGCTGCCACAATTCCAAGAACTGGCCTCAAGGAAATGGGAACCAATTGACCCTGGAATTGAAGATTAATTATACTTAAAACAAGCAAGATGACGCTGGTCAGATCACCGCATGACCAATTTCAAGATGACTGTCAGAGCTGACTGCTATTTCTGCATGTAGTCCGCTCCTTCCATCTATAAAAGCTCTAGCCCTTTGGTTGTCAGTGGGGGGTGGAGTCAGCTTTTGGACACGAGTCTGGCCTCCCCTGCCCTGATCCCCACTCCACTGGTTGCCAGCCTCCAAAGTAAAGCAAGTCTTCCTTTCCACCACCTTGGCCTCTTTACTGGCTTTGAAGCCGTGAGCAGTCAGACCCCACTTCTGGTAACAGCTAGGCATTTAGGTTTTGTGTAGATGCACAGAATATCTTGACCATAAAAGCAGGAGGCGGGGTGGGTGGTACCTGGACGTTGGGTCAGCTGCTGATCCAGGCAGAGCCCACTGTTGGATCTCAGTGAGCAAATGAGGTATGTGAAATGACCAGTTGTCTGTAAGTCACACAGGACTGTCCTCCATGCTATGCAAACACTAAATGTTAGCGTTACAGCTTCCTTCACCATGCTTTCTCATCAGGCTTGGATGGAGACCTTTTCCCAGGGCTGTAGGAGAATGTGAAGCTCTGCCTGTGCCCCCCATCCCAGGAGCTGCTTACTCCCTAAAGGAGCAGGGATTCCCAGAACGCCACCTTCTGGGTGCTGGGGTGGGCGTGCTGGGGTGGGGGTGCTGGGGTGGGAGCTCAGTCTGTCTTGATGCGGGACTTGTCTCCTTTTCCTCCAGTTGCTCTCATCTGTTTGGGGCACTTATTGTTGCTGTTGCTGTGGTTGACGACCCCGTGACCACAGCACTCCAGGCTTCCCTGTCCTCCCCCATCTCCCAGAGCTTGCTCAAACTCATGTCCATTGAGTCAATGACGCCATCCAACCATCTCATCCTCTGTCACCCTCTTCTCATCCTGCACTCAATGTTTCCCAGCATCAGGGTCTTTTCAAAAGAGTTGTCTCTTTGCATCAGGTTATACTTGCCTTGAAAATCATCCATCTGGGGCTTTAAGCACATTAGGTTACTGTCAAACAGTATAATCAGTGCCTTATGATTCTTTTAAATAACTTCCCCTCGATCTAAGGCCACTGATAGTTCCTGGAAATGTTTGACTTTGTGTCTCCCAGGTGTTTCTGGCAGGTGAACTAAACCCTCCACGTCTCTTCCCAGCCCACATCTGGGACACAGGTGCCTGGGTTTGTTGAGTTTCTCTTTTTTGTTTTTTGTTGTTTTCATCCTTGTTGAAGGCGACAGCCATGCTGCTGGGTGTACCCTGCAGGTAACTGGATCCTTCATTCCACAGCCACCAGGGGGCAGCACCGGAGGGAGCAGGAAAGGAGAGACCAAGTCCTGCAACACCGAAGCCCCCACCTAAGGTGCGAGGCCAGGTGGGCCGGAGGCCAGGTGGGCAGGAGGCCAGGTGGGCAGGAGGCCAGGTGGGCAGGGCAGAGGCAGATGCTACAGATGGCGCACAAGGAGCTGGGGCTGGACTCTGGCCTCTGAACAGCGGAGCAACACGCCGAGCACGCGGGGTCGGGGCGGAAAGAGCTGAAGGAAGGCGGGAGAGGGGGTTAGCGTGGGAAGGAGGAGCTGAGAGGGCAGGCCACGTGGAGGGACTGGACTCGGAAGAGGGTCAGGATGGCCCACAGTGAGTCTAAGTGTGAGAAGCAAGACCGCTTGCAGGGCAAGAGCCACCAGCAATTTCTCTTGCACTCTTTTGTTTCTGTTTTAAGACAGTTGTCCACAAGCAGACAAGAGGCTCTGACCCTGGACATTTAGTCTCCACTTTTTTTTTTTTTAATAATTCACCAGAAAGCCCCAGATGTTGCAAACGGTCATGGAAAATTCAATAGAACAAGAAGATGCTGTGTGTGCTCTCTCGGGCGATGCCCTGGTCCCTGTACCACCAGCAAAGGGCCCGGGGGCTCAGAGAGACGTGTTAGCAGGGGCAGGCCCGCTCTTAGTGAGCCAGAACCGACCCATGAGAATGGTCTTGGAGGAATTCATGCTGCCCCGGCTCTAGCGTGAGGCTGAAGGCAACCGCGTGTGAAAGGCTCGTGTCCGGGCCCGGGTGCCCCCAAGCCAGGCAGTGCGCCGCCCCCCGACAAAACGCTGCTGGCAGGTCGGAGTCAGGCGGCCCGGCCTCTCCCTGGGCTGAGCCTGGAGCAGCCCATGGGGCTGGCGCCGTCAGTCGGTGCTGAGCGTCACGGCTCTCATCTTCCCCACAGAGAGCTTGCCGCTGACGCCTGCTGTCCTCCCTGCCCGGCAGTGCCAGCCTGACGTGGTGATGCTTGAACCTGAGCTGCCCTCACTCACTATAATCCCTCATCCATTCAGGGCCCCTGCTGGGAACCCGCCAGGCCCTGAGGACTCAGGCCTGCGGCTGCCCAGCGGCCTCTACACGGGCGTCTCCCCACACCGACCCCCAGGCCATCCCGTGAGGCCTGAAGCCCTGGGCAGGGCTCCAAGGGCACAGGGACCTGTGAGCTCCATCCCCGCTCCCTGGGGCCCTGGTCCCGCCCACAGTGGAGCTGGGTCCAGCCAGGAGCCCTGCCCTTGCAGGCCCGCAGCCCGGGGAGGGGGTTATTTGTTGGGGGTGGGAGGGGCGCCCATTGTTTCTGCAGGAAGATCTCCAGGATCTCCAGTCCCTTGGGATGGGCCTCAGTTCATCCGTGTACACACCAGTGGGGGTGTGCTCTCGGCGTCCAGGAGGGAGATGATGCTGGCTGCCACGGCCTCGGAGTGCCATGTCCCGGCCACCTGGGCTGGAGTGGGCAGAAAGGAGGTCCCCACTGCACCGTGGGCTCTCTGTCCCACCCCCACCAGGCCATGCCGGGTCTAACTGAAGAGGGGGGCGGTGACATAGGATGACTCTCTGCTCGCTAGTGGTCACCGAGCTGTGGAATTTCCCGCACCTGAAATAATGCTTCCCTGTTAACCCAGGTGGACTTAAAGTCCACGTCATGAGCCTCGCTTAGGACCGTCTGGGTCTTGGGGAACAAGCCGTGTGCGCCCTGAAGAGGGTTTCCTCACATCGTGTCTTCCTTGGGTATGCCTTCAGGCCTCTGAGGCCCAGATCCCCTGCAGCTCGCCGCCCCCCCGGCCACCCTCAGCCTCAGGCCCTTCATGGTCTGGGTGATGACGAAAGTCTGGGCGCCACAGGCGAGGGCCAGGCCCAGGGCAAGCAGAAGTGCTTCATGGCTGTAGCTGGGGTGGCGCTTCTGAGCTCCGGAGGGAGAGGAGGGCTGAGACAGCGGGCTTGGGGCCTTATACAGCAGGAGGGCCGGCCAGCCAGACCAGGCTGGGCCCCCAGCCAAGCGGTTCCCTGAATCCCCCCTGGCCCATCCTCGGGCCCTCAGGCAGCTTCCTCCACCGGGACAATAGGAGGCCTTCTTCCATCCGAGGCCGAGCAGGAAGGCCCCTTGTGTCCTGGGCCTGGACGGTTCCTGGTAGGCCCCAGATTGGGGTGGGGGGTGTCTGGGCTGTGGGTCCAGGCTGGTCATCAGCTCCAGGAGCACTTCCGGGGTCATCCTCTTGGACACGACAGCCTGAACTGGGTTCTCTCCCCCAACCCCGTCACCTCTGTGTCCCAGAGCTCTGTGTGTTTGGCAGCAGGAAAACCTGGGGTCAGTGTGTTTTGGCCACACAGTCTTGACATCTTCACCCCCAAAATAATCTCTTAAATCCACCTTTCCTGTTGTGTTCCCCATAGCAGTTCCCTGGTTCTAGACCCACAAATAAGTGTTTATGGGCAAGATGACTGAAACACCCCTCCCCTCCCCGTCGCACATTCAGCTGCCAGAGGGAAGTCTCCAGTGCAAATGTGACCCAATTTGTCTTTTCTCTGAAACAAATGTGAGTCCATCTTGGCATTCCCCATTGTTTAGGGAGTAGTTCTCACACTTCAGGGCTCCTTGGAATCACCTGGAGAATCCCTCAAGGATGCTGTTCCCCCGGGGTACACCCAGATCCACGGGGCAGGGACTGGCCTGCCACACTCGAGTGCAAGGCAAGAATGTGGACTGGAGAGAGGTTATGAAGAACCGTCACACAGCCTCATGTTAATTTCATACCTCATCACTTAGTATCTCTGTGATCCTCAGACTATACATATGCATATTTCCTTTTTGCTTAAAATTTTTTTTAAGTATTATTATTTTTTTGGCCATGTGGCATGTGGGATCTAGTTCTCTGACCAGGGACTGAACCCATGTCCCCTGCATTGGAAGGTAGAGTCTTAACCACTGGGCTGGCAGGGAAGTCCTCAAGATTACATATATATATATTTCTGCATCTTGATTTTCTCATGTATATAACAGTTGGGGATGATCAGTTCAGTTCAGTTGCTCAGTTGCTCAGAATCAGTCGTGTCTGATTCTTTGTGACCCCATGGACTGCAGCACGCCAGGCATCCCTGTCCATCACCAACTCTGGGAGTTCACCCAAATTCATGTTGACTGAGTTGGTGATGCCATCCAACCGTCTCCTCCTCTGTTGTCCCCTTCTCCTCCTGTCCTCAATCTTTCCCAGCATCAGGGTCTTTTCTAATGAGTCAGCTCTTTGCATCAGGTGGCCAGAGTATTGGAGTTTCAGCTTCAACATCAGTCCTTCCAATGAACACCTAGGACTGATCTCCCTTAGGATGGACTGGTTGGATCTCCTTGCAGTCCAAGGGACTCTCAAGAGTCTTCTCCAACACCATATTTCAGAAGCATCAATTCTTCAGTGCTCAGCTTTCTTTATAGTTCAACTCTCACATCCAGTAAGACAGTAGGCGCTGAGAGAGGCCATCAGAGGGCAGACAGACTGAAACCACAATCACAGAAAACTAGCCAATCTGATCACAGGGACCACAGCCTTGTTTAACTCAATGAAACTAAGCCATGCCATGTAGGGCCACCCAAGACGAACAGGTCATGGTGGAGAGTTCTGACAAATGTGGTCCACTGGAGAAGGGAATGGCAAACCACTTAAGCATTCTTGCCTTGAGACCCCCATGAACAGTATGAAAATGTGAAAAGATAGGACACTGAAAGATGAACTTCCCAGGTCAGTAGGTGCCCAATATGCTACTGGAGATCAGTGGAGAAATAACTCCAGAAAGAAAGAAGGGACAGAGCCAAAGCAAAAACAACCCCCAGTTGTGGATGTGACTGGTGATAGAGGCAAGGTCCGATGCTGTAAAGAGCAATATTGCATATGAACCTGGAATGTTAGGTCCATGAATCAAGGCAAATTGGAAGTGGTCAAACAGGAGACGGCAAGAGTGAACGTCGACATTCTAGGAATCAGCGAACTAAAATGGACCGGAATGGGTGAATTTAACTCAGATGACCATTATATCTACTACTGTGGGCAGGAATCCCTTAGAAGAAATGGAGTAGCCCTCATAGTCAACAAAAGAGTCCAAAATTCAGTACTTGGATGCAATCTCAAAAACGACAGAAATAATCTATTTGTTTCCAAGGCAAACCATTCAATATCATGGTAATCCAAGTCTGTGCCCCGACCAGTAGCGCTGAAGAAGCTGAAGTTGAACAGTTCTATGAAGACTTACAAGACCTTTTAGAACTAACACCCAAAAAAGATGTCCTTTTCATTATAGGGGACTGGAATGCAAAAGTAGGAAGTCAAGAAACAAGGCAAATTTGGCTTTGGAGTACAGAATACAGCAGGGCAAAGGCTAATAGAGTTTTGCCAAGAGAATGCACTGGTCATAGCAAACACCCTCTTCCAGCAACACAAGAGAAGACTCTACACATGGACATCACCAGACGGCCAACACTGAGATCAGATTGATTATATTCTTTGCAGCCAAAGATGGAGAAGCTCTATACAGTCAGCAAAAACAAGACCGGGAGCTGACTGTGGCTCAGATCGTGAACTCCTTATTGCCAAATTCAGACTGAAATGGAAGAAAGCGGAGAAAAACCACTAGACCATTCAGGTATGACCTAAATCAAATCCCTATGATTATACAATGAAAGTGAGAAATAGATTTAAGGGACTAGATCTGATAGAGTGCCTGATGAACTATGGACGGAGGTTCGTGACATTGTACCGGAGACAGGGATCAAGACCATCCCCAAGAAAAAGAAATGCAAAAAAGCAAAATGGCTATCTGAGGAGGCCTTACAAATAGACAGTTTATCTCATGGGTTTAACGTAAGAATAAAAAGAAACCGTAAGAATGGAAAGAAATTGTTGTGCATGTCAGTGAAGAGTGATCATGGCACACAGCTCTGCTTGGGGTGACATCCAAGAAAGGTCGTCTTATCTTTTCCTAATTTCATTTTTGATTGTACTGAAGTGTAGTTGATTTGGGGGGACTTCCCTGGTGGCTTAGAGAGTAAAGAATCCACCTGCCAATGCAGGAGACCTGGGTTGGTTCCCTGGGCGGGGAAGATCCCCTGGAGAAAGGGATGGCTGCCCACTCCAGTATTCTTGCCTGGAGAATTCTGTGGACAGAGGCGCCTGGTGGGTTACAGTCCATGGAATCGCAAAGAGCTGGACACGACTGAGGGACTGACACTTTCACTTTGACAGTTGGTTTTCAGTGCTGTGTCAGTTTCGGGTCTACCGCAAAGTGATTCAGCTATACATGCAGTCGTTCTTTTAAAATTCTTTTCCCATGTTGGTTATTACGGAATATCGAGTGTATATAGTTCCCTAGGTCCTTGTTGTCTGCTTATTTTTTCTATAGTAGTTTGTGTGTGCTAATCCCAAACTCCTAGTTTATCTCCCCCTTTTCCCCTTTGGTGACCGTAAGTTTGTATTCAAAGTCTGTGAGTCTGCTTCTGCTTTTTCAAGAAGTTCATTTGCATCATTTTTTTAGATCCCACATAGAGAGATGTGTTTTCCTGTAGATGTCAGATATGGAGGGCTGGCTGGGTCTGACACTGCAGGAAGGACCACCGGGGTTGTGGGGCGCTGGTCACAGTCAAAGCTGAGTGCTGGGTCCAAAGGGCTCACCCCACCATCCTCTCCCTGCACGCTCGAGAGTTTCCACAGTTTTTGCAAAGTGAAAAACCCTTGAATAATCCATGTGTGACCTCTGGGAAGTATTGGCCGAGAGGCTGCAGTCACAGGGCCCAGAAACTTCTTAACTTGTGTTTTCCAAGCTCCCAGACTGTTCCCGCTTCTGGCCAAACCACTGCTGCAGAGCAAGTCCCTGCAGCCACATCCTCTCGCCCACATGGGAGCCACCCTGGCCCCTTGTCCCCTGCAAGAGGGCCGGACAGCCCCCGTCACACATTCACCTGGGGATGACCATGTTAGCGAACTGGCTTCATGGAGGACGATCAAGCTTCTCACGTCAAGGATGGGAGATGGTTTTCAGGTTGGAGCAAGATGCCCACTCCCCCCAGAGACAGATGGGGGTAAATGCTCAAAGATCAGGGAGGGGAGGGAAATCGCCTCCCTTATTTTTCAACCAGAAATGCACATTTATTCTTCCTTTTAACTTGCTTGTGTCTTCGCCAGGGCCTGGGTCCCATCCATCCCCAGTCCTCTCGGGCACTGCTCCTCCCCGTCACCTGAAGCCTCTGTGAGCTCCGCTCTCTCACCAGATATTCCTGGGTTTTGTACCCTATTTGTCTTGTGAGCACTAGCCCATCATGACCCACTGTGTCCTAACCAGGAGACCGTGTTGTCCTGCTTTTTCTGCATCTTATAAGTTGAGAAATCATGTTGTCATGAGCCTCTGAGAGCCGAGGATGGTTCACCACAGCAAGCTAGCCTGTCCAGGCAGAGCGATTTATGTGTATTTCTGATGCATGCCTTCTAAATACTGCTGCTTTGTTGCATGTGCCAGTGTGTGTGTGTGTGTGTGTGCGCGCGTGTGCGCGCATGTGTGCACACTGAAAAACATTTCCCTCTCTGACTTGGTTTATCAACATAATCACAGAGCAAACCCCCACCTGCACACCAGTCTGTCCCTGGGCTCCTCAGTGCCCAGCATGCCCAGGAGCACCACCTGCCATCACCAGATCTGCGTCTGGTTGGTATCTGGTCAGCCAAGTTTCCCCTCACTGTTCCCTTAATCAGAAGAGATTGGTCATTCTTTGCATTTATCCTTCCGCACAAATATTAAAATGCCTTGCTACTTTTCATTAAAAAACCATGGGATTTTACTGTGTTTGGGGCATACTTATGTATTTATTTGGGGACCGGTGTTGCTGTGGTGACGGCTGGGGTCCTGTAGCTCAGGTTGTGTAGATTCCTCGTAGTCGTGAGGAATGTGCGTGGTCTTGCGCATTTGCTCTGAGGTTTACTCCTTGGTGCTTTGCTACTTTTGCTGATGTAGACTTCACATCGTTCTTCTGTCAAATATCCAGCTGGATTTTGGTGTTTTGGAAAAGAAACCCCCTATACCATGTCAACTAGGGGGAAAAAAAGCACAGCTAAGAAGCTGAGTTGCACTTTATTTCACAGACAAAACTGAGGACTTAATCCCAGGACGCAGCATCTCAGATAACCCTGAGAAAATATTCCAAAGAAGCAAGGAGGGGGAAGAGCCAGGATATTTAGGCGTTTTTACAATGAATACCAGATAGTGGGAACATTAAACAATTACTGTAAGTTAAATGAAACCAGATACATCAAGTGAAGGAATTTAGCACTTTTCTATGTATGGGCAGATGCGAAGTCTGGGCTCACTGAAATCATTCCTTTGATGTGTACCTTAGCTACTTGGGGCCCCTGTCCTGGGATTTTCATCCTGAGTCTCCTCAGGGTGCCGCATGGGAGGGTGGCTGACTGCTAGGTGGGGGGCATCCTGCCTCCATCCTGAGTTCCCTCAGGGCTCACCCTCCAGCAGCTGAAATATGATGGCTCAATGGCTGCAACATTCTTTGTTTACTGACAAGGCAGCAATGTTTTATCATTGACAACCACCATCTGGGCAACACTCTGCCCTCGGTTCAGGGATTCCCAGCTGACGTTCTGTTTCTCTAAGTAGAAAATCACAGAACTGGTAGCTACCCCTTCACACTCACCGGATCTAGTCTCTATAAATCTATCTTTTTTCCTTGTCTTAATGCATTGACAGTAATCACTAGCACGATGGAGCCCACAGAGATGAAATGGGTGTTCTAGACTCATTGCCAAACTGTGGGAACACATCTGCTGTTTCAGAGTTAAGTGTGGTCTGAACTCAGGTTTCTGAGAAACAGACTTCATGAGGTTGAGGAAACGTTCTGTTTGCAGTTTGCCTGGAGGGTTTGGAACTCTGGTTGTGTGGGGCTTTTTATCAAACGCTTTTCAGCGTCTAATGACATACTCATAGAGTTTTCTTTCAATCTGTGCATGTGGCGACCTATACAGACAGATTTCCTAAATTTCAGGAACAGCAAGAGTCTGTCATGAAAACCATTACTACCTAACATCGTACCAGCCCATTTGTTAGTGCAATTAGACAAGCAGGACAAACAGAAGTATAAAAACTGGGAAGAGGAAAGTGAACCGACCACCAGACAGGTGATGTGCTTGTGTGTCTAGAAAGCCCAAGAAAATCAACTAGAAGTCAGCTATAAATGATAGACACTCGGTGACTCATAAGAAGACAAACACCGAGTTACTGAAAAATAAATAAATAAATTTCTAGAGTAAAAAAAGAACACAAATAAAAGTAGTTTGGGAAACAGCGTCCTTCATACATATGTAAGCAACAAACGGTTACAAGTCCTAAAGCAGGTGAAGAGTCCATTGGAATATGAACAAAATAATAAACACTTGCAACGGATAACAGACAAGAGCAGGGACTTTTCCAGGAAAGCTTCCAAAGCCTTTTGGGGACTCCTAGCAACTTCACTTCCTGGGTGGCACAGGGAGCCACCCATGGCTTCTCAGATGGCGCTAGTGGTAAAGAACATGCCAGTGCAGGAGACACAAGAGACGTGGGTTTGATCCCTGGATTGGGAAGAGCCCCTGGAGTAGGAAATGGCATCCCACTCCAGTCATGGAAGATTCCAGGGACAGAGGAGTCTGGTAGGCTACATACAGTCCATGGGGTCGTAAAGAGTCAGACACAACTGAGGATGCACGCAGCAACTCAAAAGGAAGATGGAGCCTAAGACTTTGCATAAGGAAACCCGATGTAAAAATGTTAGTTTTCTCAAGAGCAATGATCAATGGAATATTTTTTTTTTAATTTATGGGAAAACATAAGTAACATAAATGTTGCCATCTTAACCAGGCTTCAGTGCTCAGCGTGGGGGTATCAACACATTCCCATTGCTGGGCAGCCTCTACCACTGTCCTCTCCAGAACTTTCTCATCTTCCCAAACTGACCTTAAATCCCCAGGAAACACTCACCCCCACCCCAGTCCCTGGCCCCACCGTCTAGTCCAGTCTCCACGGGGTCCCATGTGGGTGGAATCACACAAGATTTGTCCTATGGGAACTGGAGTGGGTGGGGGTGGTGAAGGGCCCTGGGGTTTCCAGGGGAAAGACCACGGTGTCACTGTCCCCTGTCCCCCTGTCGGTTAGAAACGGGTGCGTCCGCCCCTCTTGGGGGCGGCGTTGGCTGCGGGAAGACGGGGTGTCTCCATGGGCCAGAGCGGGCGGCGCTTGGCGACGTCCTGTGGGCTCCAGTGCTAAGTGCTCCTCCAACACAGGCAGCTGCGCAAGCAGATGCGGCCCCGTGGACGTTTGCCCGTGGGCCTGACGGGGCATGCACACCCTCGGGCACCCCTGGGGCTGAGCCTCTGGTCCCAGCCAGGAGGGAAAAGAGGGGAAGATCCAACTCTTACCCCCGTGCAGGGGACTGATCATTTCTGTCTTGTTTACCCTTTGCTCTCCAAACTCCTCGAAGTTTCTCAGGGCCTCTGGGCTCTCCTCCGGGGAGCGGCCTGCAGGGGACAGGTGGACATGGGTCTGGGCAGCCGAGCAGGCCAGCCACGTCTCCTCAGGACTCCAGCCCGCTCTCCAAGGGGGTGCCCACGGATGGGGCCTTCCCCACCCAGATGTCCCGAGAAGGAGGCTGGATGGTGGGGCATGCGGTCTGAAGTGCGGATGCTGAGGGGACATCAAGGGCTGGGGGCCGCTGAGGCCCTGTGGTCTGAGTCACGGGAGGCACCCAGATGGCGTCCTCTCCCTGGATCTTGCTGCCCAGCCCAGCCTGGCTGTGCTGGGACCTGGTGGGTGCAAAGGCTGGGGGCGTGGCAAGGACTGTCCCTGCTGGGCACATTGGGGGTGCTGGAAGGACAGGCATGACAGGGGCAGTGCACAGAGGGGCGGCCTGGATGCTCAGAGATCCTTGGGAGAAACAGGCGAGCTGGTTGTCAGAAAGTCGCAGCTGCAAAATGGGGACGCGGCTTGGCCGGGGTCACTGCCATGCCAAGGTCGAGGGCGGGGCTTCCCGACCCCGTTTGTTCTATGCACCATGCGGAGCAGCATCCACCCACCAGGTGCCTGGACCGCCTCCCTCCCTGGTCACGGCAACCACGGACGTCTCCCAGCATCGCCCAGGGCCCCCGGGGACCCCGTTTGGAATCCCCCGATCCAGGGCATGACCAGACCAGAGGCCGACTGAGGAAGGACGGGGCGGAGGGCCACGGAAGAGGTGGGTGCCTGAGTCGGATGTGGGCGCCGGACAAGGGAAATGGTTACACGAGATGGTGGACAAGAGCTGTCGAGAGAGCTTGCAAATCCCCCTCCCTCAGGCAGGCTCCGCGCAGTCGGGGACCAGGACCCACCGAGCCAGACCCCTGGACCTCAGAAAGCGCTGGCGCTTGATGATCATGGCCATGTGGAAGTAGGTCCCGTCCATCCTGCCCTGGGAGTGCACGACCACATACCCCTTCCCCAGCAGGAAGTCTGTAGAGATGCCATGCCTCCACCCTGCCGGCGACACAAGGACCCTCAGGGTCTCAGCCCCCCACCCCCGTCTGCTTCAGGGGGAACGGGCACTGGCCACGCACAGGTGCCGAAGTAGCCGGGGTTCAACCCTCTGCTCAAGGGCAGCTTGTACTGCAGGCATCCGATGGGCTCCTTGGAAGGCAGGAGTTACAGATGGGTGCCTGGACACAGCACAGCCCAGCCGCCTCGCCCTCCCATCCGGCCAGCCCCTGCCAGCCCCTGTTCCCACCCAGGCTCTTGTTCCCACCCTGCCTGCCAGGCTCCCAGAGCCCCTCCCTGAAGCCCAGGAGCGAGGTCCCCACCACAAGGTCGCCTCATTCAGACAGGGGAAGCAGGTGGGGGGTCAAGTCAAGGTCTGGTGTGCTGGCCGTGCCGTGCACAGCCCGGCCGCAGACCTCAGCTGGTTCCCAAAGGTCCTTGTCTTCCCAGTCCGTCCTTCCCCGTGATGGCCGGCTTCCCATGGCCAGCTCGCCCCCTCCCTGTATTCTCAGGAGGTCCCAGCCAGGAGGGAAGCCAGGCAAGGCAGGGTCAGAAGGACCCCCTCACAGACTTCAGGACAATTTGGGGCAGTTTTTGCCCCAAACAAATGAGGTTCAGACCACTCTCTCCTGGCGCTGGGTGGCCCCGGTAGGGGTCTGTCTCAGACCTCCCAGTCCTTCACATCGCCTGCAGCCCCAGCCTTGGATCCTTCTGGCTCCTGCCCAGTCTGCTCACCAACCACAGAGCCCTGAGCAGAGGCCTCTGAGGCCGCGTGGGAGCCAGACCAGTGCCAGGCTGCGGCTTCCACAGGAGGGAGTGTGTGAGGCCCTCAGGGAGTGGTGGATGGGCTCTCATGGTGCTCACGTTGGGCTGGGCGAGGTCCCCATGGTTTCGTGGGTCTGGGGGAGCGAGGCCACAGGATCAGGGCTTCAGGAGGCCGGTGTCCAGCAGGGAAGGCCTGGGCCAAGGGCTCCAGCGGGAAGCGGGCCTGTTTCCCACGTGGAGGGTCGGGTCCGGGGACCCACCAGCAGGTGAGGGAAGGTGTGGGAGAGGGGTGCTCAGCTGACGTCCTGAACTGCAGCTTGCCCAGACTGTTCATCCCAAACTGGAGGAGGGCAGGGGGTGTCCCCTCTTCTCCTTGGGGATCGCCCTGTTTCCTGCCCATCGCCTGATGTACACGTTTCCTAAAAGCTGGATCGAGGTTGGGGCGGCTGGTCCGTGAGCAAGGGTGGGGTTAACCAGGCCTGCCTTGGCTTTCTCAGTACAGGCTTGACCAGCTCCCGGAGAAGGGAGGCACAGGGGGGCACAGTGGGTGGGCAGTAGGGGGACGGGTGCCCCTGGTCAGGAGGGGATGCGAGTGCCTGATTGGTCACTAGGGGGCGTGGGGGCACCTGGACCAGCTGCCTGGATGCCCAGAGGCACCTGGGATGGGGTGAGGGCAGCAAAGGTGAGGCTCACCGGACACCCCAAGCCCGGTGACAGGGCCCTGGTGGTGGAGGGCATTTCTAGGGCCCCGAGTCTCACCGTAAATCTTAGCTGAGCTTTTAAGAGTCACAAGCTATTGGCACAAATGCATGGTTTTCACATAGACCTTCACGCACTAGCCTCTCACTGCAAAGTGGACGGTCAGACTAGAGTCCTCTCAGATGAACAGAGAGAAGTTTCTGGGAACCACAGCCTGAGACGTAAAGAAACAGGTCCGGGGGTTGCGCAAGACCCCTTATCAGGAACCGTCTGTCTGAGGCCTCACGAAGCCCCGCTGCCCCGGGCCCTGGAGGAAGCCCTCTGCTTTGCCTGGAGACAACCCCGAAGACGCAGACAGGGGACTCTGGCCAAGTCCACCCGGGGCGGGAGCAGCAGGACTGGGACCCTAGCCCAGCGCAGGCGCCTGACCTGGGCCACCCTCGTCCCACGACCCCACCCTCTCAGAGCCCTTCACTTTCTGAACGCTGGTGGGGGTCAGCTGGGGCCCCTGGGCCCCCAGCACGGAGAGCAGACCCAGCCCAGCCGTCAGGAGGAGCAGCTGCCCGGCCAGGGTCCCCGTGTCCGCTCCGGGGGCGCCTGGCCTCGGGGTCACCCCTTTATCCCTGGACCAGCGGCCCCACCCCCTCCCCTTCACAAAGGCCCCTCAGTCCGGTGGGGTGGGAGGGGAGACATCGTTTTCTTTGGATCCCGTGAATGGAGGTTCTCAATCGTATCATTAGCTCCCATGACTCTCGGGTCAGACAAGTCCTGAGAAGCCTTGTCTGGGAGGAGAATGTTATCAGAACGTAAAGCGGTGCCTCTGGGTTCAGAGCCAGGAGATAAGACAGCGGCTTCCTTGTGCTCCCCTCTCCCGTCCCGTGGCCTTCACTGCACCAGCCCCGGGAAGCCTGGACGCGCCCTGGTCCCTCAAGGCCCCTGGAGAGCCCGTCCCCGTCCGGGATCCAGCTCCCGCTTTGGAGCTGATGCCCCAATATCCCCAGACCTCCTGAGCCCCCAGTGCAGCCTCAGGCTGGCTCTGAGCACCTCCTCCAGGCTGCCCACTGGGCCTATCTTGCCCCTGCCCTCCAGGCAGCTCCCTTCCCCTTTTCAGCCTGGATCGACCTTCCTGTGCTCTGGTCAGTACCCCAGTGGATCCGAGAGGCCTGACTGACCCTCTGGAACCTTCTCTGCTCCCCACACAGCCTGAGCTGTCTGCCCTCCTCCCAAATCCACCTCCTCCCCCATCGCTGCCGCTCCTCCCCGGTTCCAGCTCCAAGGTGCTGGGGCGACTCCACCGACAGAAACACAGAGGTCTCTCTTCCCCAGCCCCCATTCCTCTGCCTTTCTGTGCCCAGAACTTTCCGCCCAAGTGCAAATGGCATTGTCTCACTCCCGTGCACCTGTGTATCTCTGTGTTTGTGCACATGAACTTCCTGATGTTCAAGCCGGTTTTAGAAAAGGCAGAGGAACCAGAGATCAAATTGCCAACATCCGCTGGATCATGGAAAAAGCAAGAGAGTTCCAGAAAAACATCTATTTCTGCTTTATTGACTATGCCAAAGCCTTTGACCGTGTGGATCACAATAAACTGTGGAAAATCCTGAAAGAGATGAGAATACCAGACCACCTGACTTGCCTCTTGAGAAACCTGTATGCAGGTCAGGAAGCAACAGTTAGAACTGGACGTGGAACAACAGACTGGTTCCAAATAGGAAAAGGAGTACGTCAAGGCTGTATATTGTCACCCTGCTTATTTAACTTCTATGCAGAGTACATCATGAGAAACGCTGGGCTGGAAGAAGCACAAGCTGGAATCAAGATTGCCGGGAGAAATATCAATCACCTCAGCTATGCAGATGACACCACCCTTATGGCAGAAAGTGAAGAGGAACTAAAAAGCCTCTTGATGAAAGTGAAAGAGGAGAGTGAAAAAGTTGGTTTAAAGCTCAACATTCAGAAAACGAAGATCATGGCATCTGGTCCCATCACTTCATGGGAAATAGATGGGGAAACAGTGTCAGACTTTATTTTTGGGAGCTCCAAAATCACTGCAGATGGTGACTGCATCCATGAAATTAAAAGACGCTTACTCCTTGGAAGGAAAGTTATGACCAACCTAGATAGCATATTCAAAAGCAGAGACATTACTTTGCCAACAAAGGTCCGTCTAATCAAGGTTATGGTTTTTCCAGTGGTCATGTATGGATGTGAGAGTTGGACTGTGAAGAAAGCTGAGTGCCGAAAAATTGATGCTTTTGAACTGTGGTGTTGGAGAAGACTCTTGAGAGTCCCTTGGACTGCAAGGAGATCCAACCAGTCCATTCTGAAGGAGATTAGCCCTGGGATTTCTTTGGAAGGAATGATGCTAAAGCTGAAAGTCCAGTGCTTTGGCCACCTCATGCGAGCAGTTGACTCATTGGAAAAGACTCTGATGCTGGGAGGGATTGGGGGCAGGAGGAGAAGGGGACGACAGAGGATGAGATGGCTGGATGGCATCACTGACTCGATGGACGTGAGTCTGGGTGAACTCCGGGAGTTGGTGATGGACAGGGAGGCCTGTCATGCTGCGATTCATGGGATCGCAAAGAGTCGGACGCGACTGAGCGACTGACTGAACTGCACACTTAAGTGTGTCTATACTGTGCACGTATGTACCTGTGTGTTCACAGGTGTCCTCATGCTCACCTGTGTGTGTAAGCTTACATGCAAAGCTGTGCGTGGATATGTGCCTGTGTGAGAGGGTATGTCTGTGCATGTCCGGGTGTGCGTATTGTATTGCCTGAGTGTGTGTATGTTTGTGTGTGTATTGTGTTGTGTGAGTGTGTCTGTGTGTCTCCTATGCATGTGCACATGTGTATGTACGTCTGTCCATGTGCGTGTGTGTCTGTGTGAGTGTGTCTGCTTGTGCACAGGTAGGGAAGGCTCCAGACTGTTCCCACACTGCACAGCTCTTAACTCCAGTGGTGGGTGATCCCATCCCTCCAGACCCCAGAACCTTCTGTGACACCTCCCCCGACCATGCAGCTGCCCTGCTGGGGGCGCATCACCCTGAAGACGAGGCTGGGACTCCCCTCCTGGGAGGTCCCCCCGCTGCTCCCGAGGGGCTCAGCCCTTCTGTGTGTCCCCCTCCTTGTGGCTCCTCACACACAGTGGGCCCTCTTTGCTGTCGGATGGCAGGAAGGAACGTCTGCTCCATGCAGTCAGCCTGGAGTGGGCACTGCCCCCTGAGAGGCCCTGGAACTGTCCCTCTCGCTGGTCCTGGCAGCGCCACCTACGTGCCCTTCCCCGCCAGGCAATGCCAAGGTGGGGCTTGTGGCGAAGACCTGAAGGTGCGGCTGGACCAGGGGGACAGTCAGCTCAGCATGAGATGGAGATGATCCTGGTGATCCTGGGCCCAGTGTCATCACCCCTGATATGAGGAGGGGGAGGGAGGGGCTGGGCAGGGAGGACGTGGGGGTGGGCCGAGTCAGAGGACTCGGCGCAGGGGCTCCACGGACGCTGTGGGGTCTGAAGGTGGACGGAGGGGCTACGGGCCATGGGGCTGGCAGCCCTAGAGCCGGGAAGGAGAGCAGACGGGCTCTGCCCAGAGCCCGAGGAGGAGCCGGTGCGCCGGTCTGCGGGCAGATGGTGTGAGTGGAGCACGTCAGCCCCTTCAGGAGGGCATCTGGGTGTCCACTCACGAGGGGCAGGCCTCAGGAAAGGCCGGGGTGGAGGAGCTCCAGGTGGGCTTTCAGAGGGGATAATTCAGCCTGAGATGAGAAGCTCACCTGTGGGCACGGCAGTGGCCTGTGTGAGAGTGTCGGTGTGTCCCTGAGTGTGTGTCTACATGCACACACACAATGTTGATGGTTTAAAATAACAGAAATATGTCCTGGCACAGTTTGGAGGCCAGGCGTCTGAAACGAAGCTGTCGTCAAGATAACACAGTACAGGTCCAGAATCGGTGATGCCTGAGGCCACAGCCCAGGGTCTGAAGGCTCAGCGTGACCAGCGGACCAGGCTCTTCCTAAAGTTGGGGTGGGGGTGTCCCCGGCCAACCACTGTCCCCTGCTTCCTGTGCATGGATCCAGAAATTCTGACTGGATCCAGATGCCCGTGAATCTCATTGAACTGTTTTTCTGTTTAAATCAGCTAGAGTCTTATCCAGTATTTGTAGTTAAGGTTCCTGACTAGTGGTCCAGTGGCTAAGACTCTGCCCTCCCAGTGCAGGGGGGCTGGGCTCGATCCCTGGTCTGGAAACTAGATCCCACGTGCTGCGACTAAGACCATCAAAGCCAAATAAACGATGAATGTGGCTGTGGTTTGTGCTGTCCCTGCAGTCGTGTCCGACTCTCTGTGACCCCATGGACTGTACCTCGCCAGGCTCCTCTGTCCATGGGGATTCTCCAGGCAAGAATACTGGAGTGGGTGGCCATGCCTTTCTCCAGGGAGTCTTCCCAAGCCAACGATTGAACCTGTGTCTCTTGTGTCTCCTGCGTTCTTTACCACCAGCGCCACCTGGGAAGCTGTTGTTTGGTTGCTAAATATATATATATAAATAAATAACCACTGTGGCTTCTGCATTCAGAAGTCTGTGGCAGAACCAACACCTCCAGTGTCCTCAGGCTGGGTCATCAGACAGAAGGACCAAGAGACATCAAGCTTGTGAAGGGGAATAGGAACCCCCAAGAGGGTGTGCTGAGAGCCTGCAGCGCTTACCTGGCTTCAGTTCAGTTGAGTTCAGTCGCTCAGTCGTGTCCGACTCTTTGTGACCCCATGAATCGCAGCATGACAGGCCTCCCTGTCCATCGCCAACTCCCGGAGTTCACCCAAACTCATGTGCATCGAGTAGGTGATGCCATCCTGCCATCTCATCCTCTGTCATTCCCTTCTCCTCCTGCCCTCAATCCCTCTCAGCATCAGGGTCTTTTCTAATGAGTCAACTCTTCACATGAGGTGGCCAAAGTATTGGAGGTTCAGCCTCAGCATCAGTCCTTTCAATGAACACCCAGGACTGATATCCTTTAGGATGGACTTGTTGGACCTCCTTGCAGCCCAAGGGACTCTCAAGAGTCTTCTCCAACACCACAGTTCAAAAGCATCAATTCTTCGGCACTCAGCTTTCTTCACAGTCCAACTCTCACATCCATACATGACCACTGGAAAAACCATAACCTTGACTGGACAAACCTTTGTTGGCAAAGTAATGTCTCTGCTTTTGAATATGCTATCTAGGTTGGTCATAACTTTCCTTCCAAGGAGTAAGTGTCTTTTAATTTCATGGCTGCAGTCATCATCTGCAGTGATTTTGGAGCCCAGAAAAATAAAGTCTGACACTGTTTCCCCATCTATTTCCCATGAAGTGATGGGACCGGATGCCACGATCTTCGTTTTCTGAATGTTGAACTTTAAGCCAACTTTTTCACTCTCCTCTTTCACTTTCATCAAGAGGCTTTTTAGTTCCTCTTCACTTTCTGCCATAAGGGTGGTGTCATCTGCATGGCTTACCTGACCCAAAAGAAGTGCAGACCAGGACTTGAGTCCATGGCCAAGCCTGTTCTCCGGGTTTATTCCCTGCAGCCAAACGATGCGAACAACCCGTCCTGAAGAGTGGATAGCCGTATGTGGTCCAGCCACAGTGGTGTACATTCATCCATAAAAGGAATGTGGTTCCGCCACACCTGCCACACGGATGAGCCTGAAACTTCACGCTGGGTGAAAGAGGCTCATGAAAGGCCACGTATGATATGACTTCACTGATAAGAAACACACAGAGGAGGTAAATGCGTGGAGATAGCATCTCCGTGGGGGATATCCAGGTGTCTCCAGTGGTGGTCTCCAGGATTCGGGGGTGGGGGAGGAGGAATGGGGCTGGTGACTGCTCATAGGGTGAGGAGCATTTCCAGGGTGATGAAAATGTTCTGGAATGAGGTGGTGGAGGGGGTGAGGCGGGGAGGCTGTGCCTCCCAGAAGCAGGGGAGGGGCCACCGAGTGTCTGAGCTTGACGGGGAGCAAAGGTGCCATGACCCATGCTCTTTGCTGGCCACTGTGGCCTGGGCAGCCCACGACCTATGGCTCGGACTCCTGGAGGCTGACCCAAGAAGAAGAGGGGGTGGAGGTGGGCGAACCCTGCAGGGCCAGCCCCTTGGGTGTGAGTGTTCTCCACCTGCTGAATGGACGGCGGGGCCTTGGACATGCCAACCACTGACCCCGGTTTCCAGGGAGGAGAGCAGCGAGATTCAGGGGATTCTCCCTGACACCTTCGAACTAGACGTGCAGGTTGGGCTGCTCCTCGCATGGATGAGGTGTTGCCGTGCGGGTGACCGGGAGTGGATGCAGGCTGGCCGCCCCATGCAGTGTGCAGTGGGAAGGAAAGACTGGGTCTCCCCACCCCTGGGGGGCCTCGGGGGGGAAGGGCAGTGGCCGGGAGACCTTGAGGGTCAGTCCAGCCCGTGGGGCTGGTTTTGTTTGGGTGCCACTCCTCAGCCTCCACGCCAGAGCCAGGTTCAGCTGGGGACAAGCCCAGTGGTTGATGGCTGGACACAAGCCCCGGGACACAGCCGCCTGAGGTCCTCCTTGTCCCTCTCGCGGGACACGCGCTTACAGGATTCTGTTCAGATCCTGCTGCCCCCAGCTCATTTTGATCTGACCATCCTCCCCACAGCCCCCAGCCCAGCGCAAAGCTGGACCCCTCCAGGCAGGCCCAGGGTGGTTGAGGAGCGGACAGTGCTGGGGCAGAGCTGGGCTTGGTTCCCAGACAGGAGAGCATCTCCATGTGGGCCCTGCAGCCTCCCCCCAGGAAGATGGACCCCTAAAATAGTCTCCACAGAAGCCAGAGCTGGACACAGGGCCCCCCGGCTCAGCCCGGGTTTCTCCAGGTGAGGTGGAGGGATGCCTCCTGGGCAGGTCTGAGCAGGACTGTCACCAGGCAGGTCCTCGCACCCCCACCACGAGTCTTACCCCGGAATATCAGGACTCTGAGCCCTGGCCCTGCCAGCCCCCGGCCGCTTCTCTGCCTCCCAGGGAAGAGCCAGATCAGAGGAGACCCATCACTTAGGGACAGGTCACCACCAAGTGGGCAGATGGTGCCCAGCCCAGATCCCAACACAGAAACCCAAGGACCAGGCAGCCTTCACCGTGACCCCCGGTCGGGCTCCCGGCGTGATGGTCTCGCACCGTTGCAGGGACAGTGGGGCCAGGAGAGTTGTCATGACAGAAAGTAGACATATGCCACGAAGGCCTGCGACGGTCTGGGCCCCAGGAGCCCCCACACTGGTGAGAGGCTCACACCGCAGGGGGACCCCTGCCCAGTGTCTCCTTGTCAGGAAGGAACACTCCAAGTGCCCGGAACCTGGTATCTCCGCGTGGGGCCTGCTGTGTCCAGGAGGGCCTGGGAGAGCAGGCCGCCCCCACTGGGGACTGGCGGGGCCTGGGACTCGGGGAATCTCACTGACCCTGTGTGGAGGGACCCCTTGTCCCCAGTCTCCAGGGAGGCTGGGCTGGGATCCTCCTTCCACCACGAGAAAGGAGACCATGGTCACCATCAGCTGGCTGTCAGGCGGCACGTTGCCAGGCCCTAGGAGGATCTGGGCAAACTGTGGGGTCAGCGTCAGAAGAAGCCAGAAGGTCCCTGCTGACGCGGTCCCCTGACCAGGGGCAGCGCCTGTGTGCAGCCAGGCCTGTGTGGGAGGACCAGCAGAGTCGTCCGGGTCTGGGGCCGAGTGTCGGGCCATCCTTATCCTGTGAGCCTGGGCCAGCCTGGCCTCCTTCACTCCCACCTTGGCCTCCAGCTTGTGGGGGCCCGTGGGGCCGGGCGATCCCCACCCGCACACGTGTCCCCACCTGGGGCAGGGGTGACCCTGCCACCCTCACACCTTCCCCCAACTATGGGACCACCCAAAGCCTGTGCTCCTGGGCATCAGACCCCTCCCCCCAACCACACAACCACCCAAACCTGGGCTCGTAGGTACCACAGCCCTCCCCCTAACCATGGGACCACCCAAACCTGCGCTTGTGGGCATCAGTTCCCTCCCCCAGCCACATGACCACCCAAACCTGAGCTTGTGGGCATCAGACCTGCAGAGACCCCCCGGGACCTCGGGCAGAGCTGCCAGCACCCACCTCTCCCCGGACCCCCAGGCCCATCGGACAGAGACACACACCATGGGGACCCAGGACGCGAGCGGTCCTCTGGTCCTTTCTGCAAGGCTTCCACCTCCCTGTCCTCCCTCTCACCCCCCGAGGGGCCCCACAGACAGGCAGAGCCCCTGGGGATGCTGAAGCCTTTTATTTGAAGCCGGAGAGGGGAGGGAGGGCTGGGCGAGAAAGCGGGGCAGGGGAGCAGGGGGTGGGGAGGCCCAGGTCCCAGGGGCTCCTCCCACGTCCCGCAGGATGGTGGGTCCTGATGGCGCTGCCAGGGGCTGCCGTGGAGCCTGGTGCCCCTGCCCTGGAGAGGAGGGGAAAGGTCATGGAGGAAGGGGGCAGACGGGGCTCTCCCTGCCCCTAGGGCTGCAGCGCCGGGGGCAGAATGCACCTTCCGCCCGGTGCACAGCCGGGCAGGCACAGATGTCCCGAGTTACCCAACAGTGAGCCCTGAGCACAGAGCGGGCGCCTGGGCGGAGTGCAGCCCAGGAACAGACCCTGCAGGGCGGGGCCGGCCGGAGGGGCCCTCAGAGCAGAGACGCCGCCTCCTGGCCACGCCGGGTCCCTCCTGCCTGCCCCGGGGAGCCCGGTGGACCCTGAAGCCCCGTTGAACCGAGACCCTCGACTGCTTCAAGGACCACTCACCCTAGTCACTTTCAGGCTTGCAGCTTTCTGTAGAGACCAAGACAAAGCCAGGAGTGAGAAGATGCCCCGCACAGGGGCCCAGACCCCTCACCGCCCGCAGCCCGGACGTGGGTCACGGAGACCCAGAGCGGGGCCCCCCGGGGCTCCCTGTGACCCGTCACAGCGCTGATGTCTCCCCACGCAGGGGCCGGGGAGGGGCGGGAGGGGGTGGAGGGAGGGACCCGGGGCATGAAGAGGACGCAGAGGGGACCCGGGGGGTGCCATAGGGCCGGGCCCTCACCCATCTGCTCAGGTGTGAAGACGTCCTCCAGGGAAAAGCCCTTGCGCTGGACGAATTTCTTAAAAGCCTCCAGGGCCTCTGGGTTCACCTCGGGATTCCTACCTGCAGGCCAGGTGCCCGGTGAGTCAGGCCTCGGGGTCCGTCCCAGCTCCCGGGGAGGGCGCAGGGCAGGAGGGCTCAGTCTGGGGTGGATGCCGAGCAGGTGCGGAGGAGATGGGCCCCTCCCAGCCGACAGGTCCCGGGGAAGGAGGTGGGGAAGCCCCGGGGGACACCTGAGTCCCTGGGGGCTCCGGGGGGACCCAGGCTGGATCCCAGAGCCACCTGCACGGTCAGACCCCTGACCTGGAAGGGCTTCTCTCCCAGAGGAACTGCGTTGCCTCTGACCAGAGAATCCTGAACTTCACCCCCCGTGAGGGTCCCTGCCCCAAGAATTCCTCCATTAGCGCCTCCTACCTCCCCCACGCTGACCAAACCCTGGCCTGAGACCCCAGGAAGCGGGACTCTGCATATGCAGTGACCCCTGGGAGTGGTCAAGTCCCAGAAGGAGCCTGGACTGGCTGCCCGGGCCGTAAACTGTGCTGGGCGCACACGGACCATGTGGTCTGTATTCTGGAAACAGGAGTGACCGGTGCGGTTCCTCTGGCTTTTAGAGGCAGAGACCTTGGGGCGGGTCAGGACACGGGGATCTGAGGGCAGGAGGGCGGAGCCTCACCCATGAGCTTCCCCACGTGGAACGACTTCCCCTGGCGCTGGCCTTCGCAGTAAAGGATGTAGTGGCCCTCAAGGGGCAGTTCCAGAATGTGCACTTGCTTCTTGCCGCCATCTGAGGATGGACAAAGAAAACGCGTCTGGATTGTCTCAGTTCCTAGAGAACATACTGGAGACCACAATAAGGAACTTTCTGGAACATTCGGACTTCTTGACACCCTAGCCATACTCAGCTCCCTGTCATCCAGGGACCCCATGGGCCTGTGCCCAGGACATGCTGCTGCCAAGGCCCGACCCTGGAGAGAAGCCTCCTCCTGGGAAAGTCTCAACAGGAGGTGTGGAGTCAGAGAGGCTGGAGGGTTCGGATGCTGGGCCGGACCCTGCAGGCTCCAGCAGCTTTCCCGCCTGCTTCCCCATCCAGAACCTTGCTTCCCTGTGGAATGGACGGCCAGGACTACCCAGAGGAAGTGGGGGGGGGGGTCCCTTCATCCTGCTGTGGACAGACCTGTCCCATCTGGTGTCTGGTGTCAGGACGAGACCCCTGGGAAGGGAGGGGTCAGACTCTCTGAGTGGGGTCAGGGTGGGGACCCCGGGCAGCAAGGCCCCCCGCGGGGAGGGCGAGGCCAGGGCTCTGCTTGTGGGGAGGGGACGGGCAGGGACTCACTGGAGCTGTATTTGCCAGGCTCCCCGGTTGGCTGCATCCTTGATCTCTTCTCATGGCAGCGGGCCTCCTGCCTGGGACACACAAGGAGCAAAGGAGCCACGCTCCGCAGTCATGCCTGGGCCCACCCGAGCTCACCTGGCACGTGGGCCTCTTGCCCAGCATCCCCCAGATGGCACCGTCGACCCTTGCCGCCCGGGACTCTTTCCCCTCGAGGTCCAGGGGACGCATATCTTAGCAAGCACCCCGACCTGGGGTGGGAAGAGGTGTCCTGACGGGCATTTACGGGGAGGGGAGGGGACCGCAGGCCCGGGGCAGGGGCTGTTGCGACACGTACAGGAAGGTGAACGTGAGTTCCAGGTCCCCGCCGCCCAAGGCCGTCACCGTCACGGGGGACACCTTCCTGGGCCTCGCCTCCTTAGGCAGGTTCTCGTCGGTCACCATGGCCTTCACATACCAAGTTCCTGCGATCTGAGCAAGGAGGGGCCGTGAGCCTCCAGCGTGGGGCAGGCCAGGTTCGCGTCCGCACCCACCACCTGCCTCCCCCAGTGCAGGCTGCGCTCCAGCACGTCTACACCCCGGGTGTTGGTCAGAACAACCCGGCGTGCGGGGCTCCCGGTGCTAGACAGAGGCAGGACGCCCATCTTCTTCAGGGAGCAGGCTCCGCCCCCAATGCGTCTTCTCTGTGGAGGGTGCAGCCATGCCATGGGGGTCCCAGGAGTCACTTCCCTGGGCCCTGAGCTGGAGCTGCTCCCCGGGCAGCCCTGGGACCAGCAGGGGCCTGATTGAGAGGCAAACAGAGAGCCCCCTGCTCCCCGACCCCTTCCTGCGGGGAGCCTGGGGCCAGAGCCCTCCTCCTGAGACGGGCCTGGTCCGCGGCCCCCACGGGTCACAGCCTTCCCCTCCACCAGGCTCACCTGCTGGGGCTCCAGAGGGCAGGACGGGGGCTCCTGGGCCCTCAGGGTGGCGAGCAGGCTGAGGGCGATGGGCAGGAGCAGGGCTTTCATCTCTGGGGCTTTGGGCTCCCAGCTGCCGGCGGATCTGGAAGTCTGGGGGAAGTTGTGCCGGCTCCACACGAGGCGGCTGTTTATACCCGGAGCACCTGGCATGGACCCCGCCCCGCCCACCCAGCACCCCGGCCCAGTCCCTGTCAGGGGGGCGTGTGTGTGCTCAGCGCCAGAGTCTGAGGAGCGGGTGCCCCAGAGTAAATGACGCGCAATGCTGTCCCAGGTCCGCCTCCCGAGGGTGCTGGCTCACAGACGGCCGCCCGGAGGACAGTCAGCCAGGGAGTGAGGGGCAAGGGGGCCGCGTGTGTCTCTGCCCCAGCCCAGAGCGAAGGTCAAGGCTTCCTCCCCTCCTCCACCGCGCCCCTCCCGGAGCCCTGGGCTGGGATCTTAGGCGCATTCTCTGGGAGCCCGCCGAAGGGATTGAGCTTCAGAAGGGACGCATGGGGTGTGATTGGTGGAGTCCCAGGGTCCCCAGAGCCAACTTCTCACCCACCTGGCACCCCTGCCTGGGCTGGTCCCAGGCCTGGGAAGCAAACCCCGGATCCTGGTGGGACTGGGGGCGCTGGTTTATGACCTGGGGTCAGTCTGGATATCTCCTCCTCAGAGAGTGTCCCACCCCGGGGCCCCAGAGGAGGAACCCGGCCTCCCAGCCCCTCACTCCGGACCCCGAGGCGGGGCTGGGTTTCCAGTTGAACGCATGCTCTCCTCCCAGTGGGGCCGCTCGTTCCTGCACACATGGGTTCACCACCCGTCTGCCCTGCTGCACCTGCGGTTCCCCAAAGTGGGGGCTCCGGCCACGTGGTGGGCGGTCACTGGATGTTTGTGGCTAAAAGAATAACTACTGACTGTGTCTCTGGGGCCTCAGAGGCTCCCCTTCCGAAGGGAACCCACACTTCTGTGGCTCTGGGTCCCGTGAGCCGTGGGAGGACCCGTGAGTGCTGGCCCCTGGGCATGTAGGAGGCTCAGGGAACCTGGGCTCTGCCTTGCGTCCTCCTGTCTGGAGTGGGACCCACACTCATGCCGCTCCCTGACTTCTTTCATCCTTCCAGAACCCCGACCACCCCGGAACTTCCCCTCTCCCGTCAGCTTTGACCCTGGTGTCCCCCCAGGACAGGCCTCGCAGCCTATTCCATTTGGATAAACGGGCTGAGTGAGGCGCAAACCAGCCACATGCGGGCTGGTGCTCAGGGGTCCAGGCTGAGCCTCCCTGCTCCTGGTTCCGTTAGCCTCAGCGCCGGCTGCCCTCTAACAAGATCCCTCCTCCCTGACCGTGTGGGTCCTGGGTCTGAGTCACCCACTCTGAGACCCACGCTGACCCAGGCCCCACAGGCAGGTGCTGGGGACACACAATGGGGCTTTGTGCCTTGTTGGCCCAAGGTTGGACACGGCTGAAGATGGTCCGCCCCAAGTACTGGCTCAATAATAATAATCAGCCTCTCCATAACCCCCAGGGGCCGCACAGAAGGTGCTGGCGGGACCCAGTAATTACTGCATCTGGGAAGGAACTGTTAAGCACAAAGTCCACCCTCCCAGGGAGCGGGAAAGGGCGGGGTCCTTACTAAGGGCCTGACCTTAGTAAGCAGGCTGGTGTCTCTGGATCTTGAGAGAGCTTTTCTGCTCCCTGTTCTCACGTTCCCCAGAGATCCCGGATCCTGAGAGCCCCTGATCTAAGCATTTACGACAGTGACAGACTTCATTCAGGCCTTGAGGAAACCCTGGACACAGGCAGGTTTCCCAGGGAGAGTGGGGTGCCCGCCCTGCCCTCTGCGGGGTGCAACCCAAGCCCTCAGGCCTTCCGGTCCTCCACCACGGCCCTGTGCCCTGGCGGGCGGAACCCTGCCCAGGTGTCCAGCTGTGTTCTTCCTGGATCCTGGAGGGGCGTGCGCGGGGGTGGGAGAGGAGGCTGGCCATGGGCACTACCCCTTGCCAGCGTCTCAGGGGCTGTGGTCAGCGCCACCCCAAAGCTTCACTTCCAGAACTGACCAGAGTGGATTTACTGTGAAGTCTGAGCACACGAGCAGGGCGAGCGGTGACCGTGGGACTGAGCTGATGGCCACCCTGCAGCTGGAGTGCGTGGCTCTGGCACGCAGACCGGACCCCAGCTTCCCGCCTCCATGCCCGCACCACTTCTTCTGGGCCTCCCCGATACCCATGGGTCATAGCCAATGAGCAGTGAATGAACATGCCCAGTCTGCGTGGAGCGGAGCTCAGGGGCTGCATACCTTGGGCTCCTCACTCCGCAGTGGGACAATCTGATGTGATCGCACCCATTTCTCAGAGGTCCTCAGGAAGACTGAGTCCCAGTTGCCCACAGCGAGGACCTTCTCATTAAAACTCCCTTTATTGCATTTTCTATCTCCCCATCTGGGCTTCCCTGATAGCTCAGTGGGCAAGGAATCCGCCTGCAATGCAGGAGACCCCGGTTCAATTTCTGGGTCAGGAAGATCCACTGGAGAAGGGATAGGCTACCCACTCCAGTACTCTTGGGCTTCCCTGGTGGCTCAGCGGGTAAAGAATTTGCCTGCGATGCGGGTAGACCTGGGTTCGAGCCCTGGGTTGGGAAGATCCCCTGGAGAAGGGAAAGGCTATCCATTCCAGTATTCTGGCCTGGGGAATTCCATGGACTGTGTAGTCTGTGGGGTTGCAGAGAGTCGGACACGACTGAGCAAACTTTCACTTTCACCTCCCGGTCTCACCTGACCTCAGATTTCTGGCTTCTAGAACTGGGAGAGAATGGAATTTCTCCGTTTATGCTGCAGAGTTTGTGGCAGTTTGTTACAGAAACTCTAGGAAACTCAAGCTCTACCATTAAATATTCTGTCAAAATATAAGTGGACTAAATATGCAAAGTACAAGACAAAGATGGCCAGGGTGGATTAAAAGTCACGATACAGCTACATGCTGTTTTTCCAAAACCTACTTCAAATGTAAAGTAGTTGGAAGTTAAAATGCAGAAAAAAGTAACATAATTAAGATAGCTAACTGATTTCAGTACCAGCTGTGAGTGGACTGCCTCTGTAACCAGGACCTGTCCCCCGTTGCCGGTTCTGCAGTGACGGAGCTGGGCCAGTGAGCGTTCCTCCTTTGCTCCTGCCCTGAGTTAAGCTCTGTTGGTAGGAGGCTGAGGATGAAGGGGCTTCCTTGCTGGTTCCAGGGTGCTTCCATTTGATCCTTCTTCTTTCTCCTACTGTATGGCTAACAGTGGCACCAGGAAGGGATGTCCACAGCCACTCACCACACTGAATACAGGGGATGCTGGCATCCCCACCAGTGGGCTCCCAGTGAGTCCTGTAGGCACTCCAGCCTATCCCCTGGGAGGGGAGAGGGCCCTCCTGCTTGCTGGTCTCAGCCTGCATTTCCCTGCCTGCTGGCCACCACCCAGACCATGAAGCAGCTCTGGTCCAGGGCAACCCAGCAACTTCTCCATCCTTTGGGTTGCATGCTCCCTTCTCCCACAAGGTTGGATCCCAGCCCTGGGGAGGGGGCTCCCCCAGATTTGGTACTTCTTTAGCTACTCTACTTCAATCCTGGGCTATGCTTCATGGTTCTTATGTATTTATTTATTTTATTTAACACCAAAAGCATTTTGTATCGGGGCACAGCGGATTAACAATGCTGTGATAGCTTCTGGTGAACACTGGGGGGGACTCAGCCACACACAGACCCGCATCCAATCTCCCAACTCTGCTCGCATCCGGGCCACGCTTCATGGTTCTTCATAGTTAATTGTTCACTCTACAGACCATCTCTGCTCAGGCTATCGTATGGCTTCTGTGTCCTGATTGAAGGCTGATTCGTATAATTATATATTATTTTAAGAGGTGATAAGTGCTAAGCGGAACAGTCAAGGTGAAACAAGTAGACTTGGCCGTGTGGGGACAAGGGGGTAGTTCATACTTAAGTGGCAGGTCCGAGACAGCAGAGTGACCTTTGGACATTGAATAAAGATATTGGAGGAAGTGAGCCATGAAATCACCAGGTGGAGAAGCTTCCAGGTGGAAAGATCACCCAGGGCCCGTGTTCAGGTGGGAGAGGATTGGGCATGTGTCAGGGACACACAGGAGGGCAGGGGGCTGGAGCCCTGGACCACGTGCGGGTGGTCCCTGGACGACACCTGGACCACGTGTGAGTCGGAGCGGGGGCGGGCTTGGCCTGATGGCGTCAGCGTGCTGGCCACCACGCGGACCTTATCATTTACTCTGAGGAACGGAGATCCTACGGAGAGATTTTACAAAGTCAGAGAATGACTTTTGGATTCAAAGGGTCACTCCAGTTGCCGCCTTGAGGATAGAATTTGCGAAGGGCGCTGGCAGAGAATAAAGGCATAAAGGCAGAGAAATCAGTCAGAAAGATGCTGCTTGTAATCCAGGCCAGAAGGGTAATGCGCTGAGGTCCACCCAGCCGTCAGGGAATCACAGGGTGTGGACCTACGCACCCACAGCAAACGAATAGAAAACCGGTCAGATGTGTGAAACAGTCTCTGTTTTTAGATGTTGGCCCACAGGCAATGCAAGGCGATCCCTGGGAGGGAAAAGCTCTGGGTCAGAGGGGAGATCCAACGCTACAGCCTGGGGAGGCGATCAAGGCGGAGCACAGCACAAACCAGGGTCTGCGGGATCTGAGACGACTTGAGGGAGATGACAAAGTGCTGGAGCAGAGAAGGCTGTGCGGAGGAAGAGCTCCAGAGGCCTGCGGAGGATCTCACTGAAGGCCAGTCTATATTCTGATCAGTATGAGCTGAAATCTTATTGTAGTTTTGACTTGCATTTCTCAGCCTCCCTGACGGCTCAGCGGGTAAAGAACCCGCCTGCAAAGCAAGAAATGCAGGAGACAGGGGTTTGATCCCTGGATCAGGAAGATCCCCTGGAGAAGGAAATGGCAACCCTCTCCAGTATTCTTGCCTGAAAAATCCCACGGATGGAGGAAACTGGTGGGGCTACCATCCAAAGGGTCACAGAGAGTTAGACAAGACTGAGTGACTAAGCACAGTAATTAGGAAAGATTTCTGAAGTGAGAGAGTGTTGATGATGACACAACCTTGTGAAGATATTAAAATCCACCGAATTGTACACTGTTAAAAATTGAAGAGTTCTTTTTTATGCAGTTTTAGATAAACAGCAAAATCAAGGGGAAGGTGCAGAGCTTTCTCATAGACACTCTACAGCACATGATATAGCCCCCTGTCCTTACTATCCCCTGTCCTCAGTATTTACTCAGGGTGGTAAATATTTCATGACTGAAAAGCCTACATTAACATGTCATAATCATCCGGAGTGCATAGCTTGCCTTCAGGCTCACTCTTGGTGTTTGGACAAACGTATGGTGTGTATCCATCACTAATATCATGCAGCCTATTCTCAGCGCCCTAAACATCCTCCCAGCTCCTGCCCCCACCAGTCTGTGGCAATCACCAATCGTTCTACCACTGCCCTGATTTTGCCTTTTCCAGAATGTCATATCGATGGAATCAAACCGTGTGTACCCTTTTAGAGAGGTGTGTGTCACTTAGTCACATGCATTTAAGATTCCTTCACAGCTTCATGGCTCATTTCTTTCCAGTGTTGAACAATCCTCCTTGTCTGTTTGTACTGCAGCTTAATGTTGAATAATATCCCCTTGTCTGGATGGACCACAATTCAACAATCCATCCACCTACTGAAGGACATCTTGGCTGCTTCCAAGTGTTGGCAATTTTGAATAAAGCTTTTATAAACATCCGTGTGCTGGTTTTTCCGGGGACATAAGTTTTCAATTCCTTTGGATAAATACCAAGGAGTACAACTGCTGGATCACATGGTATGAGTTTGTCAGCTTCTGCAAGAAACCACCAAACCATCTTCCAAAGTGGCTGTACCACCTTGCATTCCCACCAGCAGTGGTGAGAGTTCCTGTTGGTCCACACCCTCCCTGGAGTCTGTGATGTCTGTATTCCAGATTTTGTCCATTCCAATAGGGGTGTTGCCATTGTTCAGTTGTTAAGTCATGTCCAGGTCTTTGCAACCCCATGGACTGTAGCCTGTCAGGCTCCTCTGTCCATGGGATTTCCCAGACAAGAATGCTGGAGTGGGTTGCCATCTCCTTCTCCAAGGGATCTTCCCACCCCAGGGATCGAATCCAAGTCTCCTGTGGTTCCTGCATTGGTAGGCGGATTCTTTACCACTAAGCCACCCGTGCTTCCCCAACAGGGGTGTAGTGGCATCTTATTGTTGCTTTAATTTGCATTTCCCTGCTGACATAGGACACGGGGCATGTTGTTGTTGTTCTAGAAAGTGCTTAGTGTTTTTTTATTTTTTAGAGTACAGCTGATTCACAACATCGCATCCGTCTCTGCCGTCCAGCAGGGGGCATCGGTTACACACACGCATATGTATTGTGCTGTGCTACGATGCTTAGGCGTGTCCCACTCTTTGTAACCCAATGGGCTGTAGCCCGCCAGACGCCTCTGTCCATGGGATTCTCCAGTTAAGAATACTGGAGTGGGTTGCCATGCCCTCGTCCAGGGGATCTTCCCAACCCAGGGATCGAACCCAGGTCTCCCAAATTTCAGGCGGAGTAGCCTAGCCCTTGTCTGGGGGATCTTCCTGACCCAGGAATTGAAGCAGGGTCTTCTGCATTGCAGGCAGGTTCTTTACCAGCTGAGCTATCAGGAAAGCCCCCCACACACATACAACCACTCTTTTTTTCAATTCTTTTTACATATAGGCCATTACAGAGGGCTGAGAAGAGTGCCCTGTGCTGTGCACCATATCTGTATTAGTTCCCTGTTTCATATATGGAAGTGTGCATGTCAATTCCAGTCTCCCAGTTTATCCCTCCCCGGCTCTCTGCTTTCCCTCCTGATGCTTTTGAACTGCGGTGTTGGAGAAGACTCTTGAGAGTCCCTTGGACTGCAGAGAGATCCAACCAGTCCATTCTGAAGGAGATCAGCCCTGGGATTTCTTTGGAAGGAATGATGCTAAAGCTGAAACTCCAGTACTTTGGCCACCTCATGCAAAGAGTTGACTCATTGGAAAAGACTCTGATGCTGGGAGGGATTGGGGGCAGGAAGAGAAGGGGACGACAGAGGATGAGATAGCTGGATGGCATCACTGACTCAATGGACGTGAGTCTGGGTGAACTCCGGGAGTTGGTGATGGACAGGGAGGCCTGGTGTGCTGCGATTCATGGGGTCACAAAGAGTCGGACACAACTGAGCGACTGAACTGAACTGAACCATAAGTTTGTCTTCTCCATCTGTGTCCCTATTCCTGTTTTGTAAATAAGTTCATTTGTACTGTTTTTTTGTTTTGAGAAGGAAATGGCAATCCACTCCAGCATTCTTGCCTGGAGAATTCCATGGACAGCAGAGTCTGGGGGGCTGTTCCACGGGGTTGCAAAGAGTTAAAATTCCACATATCACAGTATCATATGATATTTGTCTCTGACATATTTCACTCAATATGACAATTTCCAAGCCCATTAATGTTGCTGCAAATGGTGTTATTTCATTATTTCTAATGTCTGAGTAGTATTCCATTGTATATATATACATATATGCCCCAGCTTCTTTACCCGTTCATCTGCTGGTGGACATTCAGGCTGCTTCCATGTCCCGGCTATGGTAAACAATGCTGCAGTGAACAGTGGGGTGCACGTATCACTTTGATTTCTGGTTTTCTCTGGATATATGACCAGGCGGAGTATCTTTTCATGTGTTTATTTGCAATCTGGATCTCTTCTTCGGTGAGGTATCTGTTAAGATCTTTGGCCCATTTTTTAATAGAATTGTTTGTTTCTTTATTGTTGAGTTTCAAGAGACTTTTCTTTTTTAAAAACTTTTTTATATCAGTCCTTTGTCAGATGTGTCCCTGAAATCTTTCCTCCTGGTCTGGCTTCTCTTCTCATTCTCTCATCCTTGTGTCTCACAGAGAGAAATCCAGCTTACCGATTATTTCCCTCATGGATCATGCCTCTTGTATTCACAAAGTCATCACCATGCCCAAGCTCATCTAGCAAACGGTGGATGTGGGTGTGGAGGGGCTGGGCCCCCAAGCCTGGGGTTTGTCAAAAGCTGGCCCTGGGAGGTGACTAGGACGAGTTTGGGGTCCTTGGAGGCTGAGGGAGGCGGCCCTGGGGGCGGCAGCAGAGTGTGTGGGGGGAGTCCTAGGCTGCTCCACAGGGAGCCTTGGGGTGGGGGGCTTGACGGGGGCTGGGGTGTTGGGGGAGTGGCTTTGGCAGGTCCAGGAGACTAGGCTCCTCACCTCCCCAACCCGGACGGCACAGGGGGCTGTCCCCTTCGTGGACCTGGAGCTGCTGGGATCTGCGGTGGAGGGCTCTCTAGGGTGGGGGTCTGAGGGCCAGGCCGAGGGGGACCAGGATCCTCAGGTGTAGGGGGGAGAGACCCTGCTCTGAACCCTGAGCTCTCAAACCCTGCTCTGAGAGCCTCCCACCTCCCTGGAGGCTGGACTTTGGGGCCCTCTCAGCCTGGAGTGAGCCGAGGCTTCACAAAGCCCCCCGCCAGGCCTCCGGCTGGTGGGCTCGGAGCTGCCTGCAGAGCCTCAGGAGACTGGTCTACACTGGACCCCAGCCTTGGCTCAGGTGGCGCCGCTGGGGAGGGAACTGGGGCCCCCGCAAAGTCGGGGAGCACAGAACTGCCCCAGCAGCCCCAACCTGACCCGGGCCTCAGCCTCCTCCTCTGTCATCAGAGAGGGTGGGGCTGGGAGCCCCCTCCCCTGAGACCGGGGCCTGGGGCAGATCCTGTCCTGTTTCCGAGTATGCTCTGCCCCTGCTGGTCACTGTCGGTAGTGCAGCCTCAGAAGGGGCCCCGGTGGTGGTGGGCTGGATCTTTCAGGGGAACATGAGGAGGGTGGGGTGTGAAACCAGAGACCCACCTGGGAGGACTCCCCCATCCCAGCTCCGGCCTCTGCATCTCAGATTTATTGGGAGTTTGATGCACAGAGCTTATCTGTCCCACTGGCTGTGGGGGGAAGCGTGGCCAGCGGGAGAACTTCCTGGAGGGGGTGGTATTTGAAGCCAGCTGTAAGAAAAGGGGAGGTCTGGATGGAATTGAAAGGAAGAGGGTCCCATGTGAGCAAAGCCCAGGAACAGTCCCTGCTCCAGCCCACACCCCTGACACGCCCGGGGTCTGTGCCCTGTTGTTTCTCAGCAGTGAGGGCACAGCTGGGCCTTCGGGGTGCCCTGGGCTGGCTCCTCCCACTCTGATGGAAGGAGAGCCTAAGGAGCCTTTTCGGGGGTCCCTGAGGCCACATAGGGGCTTCCCTGATAGCTCAGTTGGTAAAGAGTCCGCCTGAAGTGCAGGAGTCCCCTGTTCGACTCCTGGGTTGGGAAGATCTGCTGGAGAAGGGAAAGGCCACCCACTCCAGTATTCTTGCCTGGAAAATTCCAGAGATTGTATAGTCCATGGGGTTGCAAAGGGGCCACATAAGAGGGGAGGGGAGGGAGCTCTCCGCCTGTCTCTCAGGCAGCTCCTTCCCAGAGACTATCCTTCTCTGAGGGAGGAGAAATGTCTACCTGTTGTAAATGGTAAATGCAAGTCTTGATATCTTATTAAAGCCCAGGCTCCATGAGATCCGAGCAGCTGCAATTTTGCCCTTTCACTCCCTGTGTGTTTTTTTTTTAATCTGTTTTGATGGATGATGATTACTCTACAACATTGTGATGGCTTTTGCCATACATCAGCATGAATCGGCCATAGGCATACATGTGTCCCCTCCCCCCGAACCCCTGCCCCCACTCCCTGTGTTAATAACACCACACAGAGATTCTTAAATCCGTCTCTGAATAAAGACATTTGCAGGATCAGCTGAGCTTAATGGGCTCTCAATGCACCTTCCACGGGTTTTCTCTTCCCCTTCACAAGTTTATGTCTCTTTGTCCTTCTGTCTGATGGATGCAGTCCAGGGACACCAAGGGGCCAGTTCTGCCCCAGGCTTCTGTGCAGGAGTCACGGTAGTTAACTTGTTCTGTAGCCTTTGGGCTTTCAGGGTTCTGACCGCAAATACCAGGTGGGACTTCAGCGAACTTAAGCAGAAGCGGTTCAGGAGGAGGACCCTGCAGCTCATACAACTAGCAGGAACCTGGGCGATCAGACCAGAGGGTGAGCAGGATCCAAGGGGCAGAAGTCACAGGACACCCAGCCCAGAAAGAGCCAGGTCAACAGCGTGTCCTGGGCCACAGACGTCACTGGTTAAGGCGTGCACTCTGTTAGTTTCCTGACAGCACCCGACTTTGCACACTGGGCCTCCACACTGTGAGAGCATAACTGTGTGTTATTTTGTGTGTGTGCACACACATAGGCACACACATAGACTCACACACATAGACACACACACACATAGACGCACACACACATAGACACACACACATACATAGACAGACACACACACACACATAGATACACACAGACACACACATACATAGACACACACACACAGACTCACACACACACACACTCACACACACACACACACACACAGACGAGGCCACTCTCCTGCCCACAGTGAGCTTGTCATCTCAAGCTGAATGGTGGGTGCTGTTCAGTCTCCAAGTTGTGTCTCTGTGACCCCATGGACTACAGCATGCCAGGCCTCCCTGTCCCTCACCATCTACTGGAGTTTGTCCAAATTCATGTCCATTGAATCAATCAGTAATGCCATCCAACCATCTCATCCCTTCTGTCGTCCTCTTCTCCCATCTTCAATCTTTCCCAGTATCAGGGTCTTTTCCAATGTGTCGGTTCTTCACATTGGCTGGCTAAAGTATTGGAGCTTCAGCATCATTCTTTCCGATAAATATTCAGGGTTGATTTCCTTTAGGATTGACTGGTTTGATCTCCTTGCTGTCCAAGGGACTCTCAAGTGTCTTCTCCAGCACTGCAGTTTGAAGGCATCAATTCTTTGGTGTTCAGCCTTCTTTATGGTCCAACTCTCACACCCATACATGACTGGAAAAACCATAGCTTCGGCTACACGGACCTTTGTCAGGAAAGTGATGTCTCTGCTTTTTAATATGCTGTCTAGGTTTGTCATAGTTTTTCTTCCAAGGCTGGATTACCCACTGAAAAGCCCACCCGGTGACTTGAAAACATCTTCTGCCTTGAGTCCTGCGAGGCCTGGACCAGCTCCTCTCAGAGACCACCCCCACCCCGGCCTTTCCTGAGCCCTGCCCCTCGTGAGTGGACACCCAGACGCCCTCCTGAAGGGGCTGACGTGCTCCACTCACACCATCTGCCCGCAGACCAGCGCACCGGCTCCTCCTCGGGCTCCGGGCAGAGCCCGTCTGCTCTCCTTCCCGGCTCTAGAGCCGCCAGCCCCACGGCCCGTGGCCTCTCTGTCCACCTTCAGACCCCGCAGCGCCCCATGGAGCCCCCGGGCTGGATCCTCTGACTCGGCCCACCCCCACGTCCTCCCTGCCCAGCCCCTCCCGCCCCCTCCCCTTATCAGGGGTGATGGCACTGGGCCCCGTATCACCAGGATCATCTCCGTCTCACGCTGAGCTGCTCGGCCCCCTGGTCCAGCCGCACCTTCAGGTCTTCGCCACCAGCCTCACCTGGGCCTCGACTGGCCAGGAAGGGCATACAGGCGGCGCTGCCAGGACCAGCGAGAGGGACAGTTCCAGGGCCTCTCAGGGGGCAGTGCCCACTCCAGGCTGACTGCATGGAGCAGACGTTCCTTCCTGCCATCTGACAGCAAGGAGGGGCCACTGTGTGTGAGGAGCCACAAGGAGGGGGACACACAGAAGGGCTGAGCCCCTCCGGAGCAGCGGGGGGACCTCCCAGGAGGGGAGTCCCGGCCTCGTCGTGACCTCAGGGTGATGTGCCCCCAGCAGAGGGGCTGCATGGTCAGGGGGAGGGGTCATAGAAGGTTCTGGGGTCTGGGGGGATGGGACCACCCACCACTGGAGTCAGAGCTGTGCAGCGTTGGAACAGTCTGGAGCCTTCCCCTACCTGTGCACAGGCAGACACACTCACACAGACACACATGCACACGGATAGATGTACATACACACGTGCACATGCATAGGAGACACACGGACACACTCACACAACACAATACGCACACAAACATACACACACTCAGACACGCATATCACACAGACGTACGTGCAGCACACACACACACACACACACTCAGACACGCATATCACACAGACGTACGTGCAGCACACACACACACACACACTTGGGCAGACAAGACACCATCCACACACATGTACATACGCACACACAGAGAGGCACACATGCGCAGACACATGTGTGCACACGCAAACCCAGATGCACACACGTCACACACACACACGCACACACACATGTGCACAAACACCTGCACAGGGCATGATGATGCCATTTGCACTTGGGTGGAAAGTTCTGGGCGCAGAAAGGCAGAGGAATGGGGGCTGGGGAAGCGAGACCTCTGTGTTTCTGTCGGTGGAGTCGCCCCAGCACCTCGGAGCTGGAACCAGGGAGGAGCAGCAGCGATGGGGAGGAGGTGGATTTGGGAGGAGGGCAGACAGCTCAGGCTGCGTGGGGAGCAGAGAAGTTTCCAGAGAGTCAGCGAGGCCTCTCGGCCACACTGGGGTACTGGCCAGAGCACAGGAAGATCAATTCAGGCTGCGAGGGGTAAGGGGGTGCAGTAGGCCTGGTGGGCCGCCTGGAGGAGGTGCTCAGAGCTGACCTGAGGCTGCACCTGGAGCTCAGGAGGTCTGGGGATATCGGGGCATCAACTCCAAGGCGGGAGCTGGAGCCTGGACGGGGACCGGCTCTCCAGGGGCCTCGCGGGACCAGGGCGCGTCCAGGCTTCCCGGGGCTGGTGCAGTGAAGGCCGCGGGACGGGAGAGGGGAGCACAAGGAAGCCGCTGCCTTATCTCCTGGCTCTGAACCCAGAGGCACCGCTTCCTGTTCTGATAACATTCTCCTCCCAGACAAGGCTTCTCCGGACTTGTCCGACCCAAGAGTCACGGGAGCTAATGACACGATTGAGAACCTCCATTCACGGGATCCAAAGAAAATGATGTCTCCCCTCCCACCCCGCCAGACTGGGGGGCCTTTGTGAAGGGGAGGGGGCAGGGCCCGCCAGTCCAGGGGCAAATGAGTGACCCTGAGGCCAGGTGCCCCTGGAGCAGACACGGGGACCCCGGCCAGGCAGCTGCTCCTCCTGACGGCCTGGCTGGGTCTGTTGTCCGTGCTGGGGGTCCAGAGGCCCCAGCTGACCCCCACCAGTGCTCAGGAGGTGAGGGGCTCTGAGAGGGTGGGATGGGGGGACGAGGGTGGCCCAGGTCAGGCGCCTGCGCTGGGCTAGGGTCCCAGTCCTGCTGCTCCCGCCCCAGGCGGACTTAGCCTGAGTCCCCTGTCTGTGTCTTCAGGGACGTCTCCCACACAGAGGAGGGGTGCTGGGTGATGCCAGGGCGAGCCCAGTCCCCTGTTAGAGCATGGTGTCTTCCTGCCCACCCGGAGAGGGAGTAGGCTTAGGGAGCCTTTGGGCAGATTTCCATCCACAGTGGGTCCTCTCGGCCTCTTAATCCTGGTGAAGTCACGGCCAAGGCGGGGGTGGCCTTTCTAAGACGTAGTTCCCTCAGAGGTCAAAGTCATGGCTTGCAAGGAACTTTGCATATCTCAAGCCCTTCCGTAAACATAACGAATATTGTCCCAATTATATTTTGCAAGGCTGACTACATTTAGGGTCAGTATTAAAGATCAAACACATTATCATCAAGCATGTTAAAAACTTGGAAGAGCGATGGTGCAAGTGGAGCAGTATTTGAGGTTTGCATGCGTCTAGATGCCACCCACCCTCCGGTCACTACTGAGTTCCCCTGGGGACTGTCACAGCCTCACCTTCTCAGGGGCCTTGGTGCCTCCTTGGCACAGCCAAGGATGTGACCTGGATGTCCCCGAGACTCGAGCCTGTGCTCCTGGCGTCCCCAACACCTGGGCTCTGGGGTAGTGTCCAAGGCCCACCCACCTTTTCTGCCCCCTTACTCCCCACGTCCACCCTCCCTCTCTCAAAGATGGTCAACTTGATGGCTTCTTGTCCGTCTGGGTCTAAGGACCCAAATTCCTCTCTCCTTCCCTTTTTCCCTATTAAATACCCATATCTGAGTCCTCCCTCTTCCCCACCCATGAGAGGACTGCACTCATTCAATCCTGAGAGTCATCCTCATTCTCTCAAGAAAGTGAGCTCCAGGACCCGAGGATGAGGCCGGAGCTGGTGCTGGGAAACCCAATGCTGGTCGCTGGTCCTGCCCCAAACCCAAGGACTGCCAAGCACATGTGTGTTTGTCCTCAGAACAGAACTGCCCTGGGTTTCCGGGGATGGGGTTTGGCAAGAGCAGTGGTTAGAGGGCCTGGGGCCCTCAAGTATGTCAGGACAAAGAAAGGTCTGGCCACACGATCACAGTAATTTCTATGTCAGGTTCCTCAATGACCTAGAAAATGAATAGATAAATGAATGGTAGACGAATGGGCAGTGGGCAGAGGAATGTGAGAATGCAAGGGTGCATGGACCCATGGACGGGTGATGGATGGATGGATGGATGGATAAAAGAACGGTGGAAGGGTGGGTTGATAGGGGAAGGATGGGAGGATGGTAGGTGGATGGATGGATGAATAGATAGATGAATGGTGGCTGGATAGATGGATGACAGTGGATGGTTGGATGGTGCATGGATGGATGGATAGTGGATGTACAGTGAAAAGGCAAAAGGGTGGTGGATGGACGGATGGACGGATGGTAAGTGGGTGAATAGATGAATAAATGAACGGATAAACAGTTGGAGGGAGGGATGGTGGATGGATGGCTGATGAACACACGAAATGAGATGAATAGACAGGGGGTGGATGCCTGCGAGACCAGGGCTGATAAGGCACAGGTGGACACCTCTAAGGCCACAGTCTAACCTGACTTGACCGTCACTGTGAGCTCTCTGCCCACTTGCTCCCTCCTCTCCTCTTGCTTTGCTTGTTGCTTCCCCGCTTCTGAATCCAGAACTGTCCCACTCTCGGGGGGCCCAGTGCCTCGCACATCTCCACTCGATGGGCTCATCAGCCCCCCTCCTCAGGAGGTTAGGGCCGAGGCAGGCTCAGTAGGTGTGGGGACAGGCTTAGCTGCTCCGAGGCAAGTGGGATCTTCCCAGACCAGGGATCAAACCGGTGTCCTTTGCATTGCAAGGCGGATTCTTAACCACTGGACCACCAGCCATGTTCAGTTGCTTCAGTCATGACTGACTCTTTGCGGCCCCATGGACTATAGCCTGCCAAGCTCCTCTGTCCATGGGGTTCTCTAGGCAAGAATGCTGGAGTGGGTTGCCATTTTTCCTCTGGGAGATCTGCTCCAGGGGACCTTCCCAACCCAGGGATGGAACCCCTGTTTCCTACGGCTCCTATGGAGACATATCATTGCAGGCGGATTCTTTACTCCTGAGCCACTGGGAAACCAGGAGCATCAGGGAAGCCCCCAATCATTTTATATTTTCCTCACAAAAGCTCTTATTACAGACATCCTTTCCCCCCAGCTTTTAGGAGCATGGTATATAAAGCACTGGGTCAGAACCCTAGATATCCCCAGGGAAAAGAAGCTTCACTCCCTGCCACCCTTCACCTTTGTGATGAACATCAGCGCTGCTTTGGAAATTAGAATGCACATCACGTGAGTGCCCTTCTCCCCCCGCCAATTCCTGGAGTCCGCCATCCTGACCTTGGGCCTTTGGCCCTTCCTGAGCTCCGGAGCCAGGCAGCAGCTACCGGGGTCGATCCTATGTCTTCCACATGGTTTATATGCTGGCTCTCCTGGCAGACTCCATGGGAATAATGAGGTGGTGAAGTAATGAAAAATAAGGCCAAGTCGCCATCATGGACTGAGAAGGAACTAAGCCCCAGTTACCTGGGAAGTGCTTCACAAGCCTTGTCTTATCCGCACCTTGCAAAGCTCGTCACCGTGGGTTCATGGGAGGACCACCCTTACAGGCTCTCACTTGTGCTGGAAATGAATGGTTAGCTGGGCACACGGCAAACCTTCGGACTGGCTTCCACGGAGGCCTCTCGTCCATAGGACAGGCGGGCCAGTGGTCATCCTGATGCGCCCAGTGGACCCCCCGGCGGGCTTATCCTGCAGCTTAGCGCTGTAGGTGGGATGGGCGGAGACAGGCTCGGGGCTTCACCATCGCAGGTCAACAGCCCGCCGGAATGGTGCTGGGTGCCATCAGCAAGCTGAGCTCGTGTTTCTGACGATAGACCCGATGGTGCAGTTCCGAAGGTCCCGTAACGAGAGGCTCCAAGCCCATGTCCTTGTGGGGGGAGGGCAGCCAGTCAGGGCACTGACCTTTCCAGCAGCCTCTCCCCACCCCCACCCCGGCCCCCCGCACCTTCCAGGGGCTACTCTGCGCCTCCCTGGGCTCTGGAGACACACAGGTAAAGAAGATGTGTTCTCACCCCAAACCTTCACAGCCTCCTTGAGCAACAGGTGGGCAAGCTTTGTCCAAGAGAAAGGCCAGTCCTGCTGCCTGAGGCCTCACCGGGCTTGAGATGGGGGGACTTCATCCAGGTTGAGGTCTGGGGGAGAAGAAATTTGCAAGCTTCCTCAGATACCTTGTGACCATTCGTTCTGCATGGCCAAGTCGGTGCTGGCTGGGGACGCGGATGGGGGAGGCCATAGGTGTCCACCTGCTTTGGAAGAGCAGGACACCAGAGCATCCGAAAGGCGACAGCAGGGGCTAGTGTTGAAACCATCTTCTTGTTTTGTTTGAGCAAAGATGCTGCGGAATTCCGGGCCAAGGTCCTGGAAGCCTTGGGGAGGGTGGGGCGCTGAGGGGCACTGACAGGGCAGGAGCCTGGCTGGGAGGATGAGCTGGAGATGACCCCTGGGTTGAAGGAGGCAGGTTGGGGACACAGCAGGGAAGGAGGGGGACCTTATTTGAGAAGCCAGGGCCCAGCTCCTCCAGATTCTGGGACACTTCCATCACTAGACATGGGCTCCAAGGTCACTTCTGTTTTCCAGGAAGCCAAGCAGATGCCTTCTGTTTAAAATGCCCTTCTGGGAACTATCACCTGGGAGATTCCAATCCTGTAAGTGACCACTGACTCACCCCTCAGACCACTGGAGGGCCGGATCTCCAGGTCTCCGGGAGATGGCATTCCCGTCGGGATGTCAGAGGGGACACCCAGGCCCTGAACGTGAGAGTCTGGGCTTCTCTGTCCCCCACTCCAGTACTCTTGCCTGGAAAACCCCATGGATGGAGGAGGCTGGTAGGCTTCAGTCCATGGGGTCGCGAAGAGTCGGACACAACTGAGCGACTTCACTTTCACTTTTCATTTTCATGCATTGGAGAAGGAAATGGCAACCCACTCCAGTGTTCTTGCCTGGAGAATCCCAGGGACGGGGAAGCCTGGTGGGCTGCCGTCTCTGGGGTCGCACAGAGTGGGACACGACTGAAGCGACGCAGCAGCAGCAGCCCCCTGAAAACCTTAGCTCTCCCCAGGCGGGTGGGGGCTGGCCGTTTTCTGTCCTGCGCTCAGATCTGTCAGTCCCCTGGCTGCTCCCAACACCGGCTCGTGGTGCTTCTACACCACACCTGAGAACCAACTTCCTCCAGTTTCCTGGAGCCCAGGAGCTCCATTGCCAGGCCACCCCCCGCCCCTGGCGATGGCCTTTCTCACTGAGGCTGGCCCTGCACCCAGGCACAGGACCCCTGTGCTCTCCCTACTTACCAGGTCCCATGCTTTGGGGACACGGCACCCTGTCGGCACAGTGCCTGCCATCTCCCCTTATTTCATCCGGAGACCCAGCCAGGAATTCTGGGTGCCATGAGTTAGCTGCTCACCTGCTCCCTGCAGCATTTGGGAGAACCCACGGGGATGAGCCTCCAGGAGCCTTGGCTCCTGGCAGCCCTGCTGGGGCCAGTAGAGAGGGGGCACCGTGCCTGGTCCCCGCAGCCCCCAGCCACTGCCTCCCTCCACGGGGCAGCGGGAGCCTGCCCCTCCTGACCTCAGGGCTCCCTGCACAGGCCTCCCTCCTCCCTCTGGTCGCCCTCTTTCGGGCTCCAGGACCCTCTCTGACCCCATGGGCCCCAGTGAATCTGACCTGCGTCCCTTCCCATCATCCAAGTCTGGTTTGTCAAGGAGAGGATGCAGGGCCTAGCCTACTTCAAGGACGTGATGAACAGCCAGCACTTCCAGATGATGGCGCTCTTCGGTGAGGGGCTCCACAGCAGGAGGGGCCTTTAGGACTGCAGTCTGGCCACAGAAGGCCTGCCCACCTCTGCAGGCACCTCTGGTAGCAGCGCTCAGCCTTTGGGTCAAACTGCATTGCACCCTGTTCACTGATCGGGGCGTGTGTGTGCACACATGTGTATGTGTGTGCGCGTGCATGCATACGCGTGTGCACACGTGTGTGCGTGTGCATGTGTGCATGTGTGTGTGTGTGTGAGCCTGCACTGTCTGCCACCATCCCTGTCAGCTGACCTCTTTTGATCACTTTTTTTTTTTAAAAAAATAATTTATTTTTGGCTGTGCTGGGTCTTTGTTGCTGCACGGGCTTTTCTCTAGTTGGAGTACGGGGGCTTCTCACGTGGGATCCTCCTGGACCAGGAATCGAACCTGTGTCTCCTGCATTGGCAAGCAGATTCTTAACCACCGAGCCCCCAGGGAAGCCCTCCTGGTCACTCTTCATCCCCCCTCCCCATGATCCTTCCAGCATCCTGAACCCTCAGGCCCTGGCCTCCTCCCTTCCTTCCCGGGACCCCCACCGCTCACTGCCTCGGCCTCCCTTGACACATTTCAATACCCGCGACTTGCGACCAGCCCCTCCTTGCCAGCACCTACTCGGTGTCTTTCCCGCCGGTTCATCGTGGGTTCCTGCCCCTGACAAGTCACCAGCCCGCTGGGTCTTTTCCTGCCAACCGTGCCCCATGCCCACTTTCCTTCCTTGGTATCACATCCCTCACAACTCTGCACCTGCTGGGCTCTGGGATGGCCCCCGACACCTGTCCTCCCCGGGTCCTTGGTGGGTGAAGCCCGCCCTGGGAGCCCAACTCTCGGCTTCGTGTGCAGCCGTGAGCGGGGCAGAGGCCAGGGCCGCGCAGGGGCTGGTCTCACCTTCACAGTATCACGACAGACCACAAGGGCCCTCAGGGACACCCAGACCCCTCCTGGGGTCCCCGGGTCGCCTCACTCCTCCCTGCTCCAGGCGGCATCTCCCAGGTGCCTTCTCTCCTCACCGTCCACCCCTGCTTTCCTGTGCAGCACAAACCTTCACCCCAAGCAAGGCCCCGTCTGACCCTGGATTGCGCATGCCCCGGGTGGACAGAGCTGGAAAGGCCTGGATGTGGGTGTGATGTGCCATTGCCCGCTGGGAGGGGCTTGGGGGCAGCTTCTGGGTCCTGGCTCCTGCAGGGAGAGGCACCCAGGCAGCTGGAAGGGCAAACGCCCTGGGGGGCCGAGGGCCGCAGCGAGAGGCCAGCTGATTCTACGATGCGTGTCTGCACGGGGTGGGGGTGGGGGAGCTCCTGGCCATGCTGGGGAAAATGGGGGCCCCTTCAGGAGGGATGGGGGGCTGGTTCAGGGTGAGGACAACGAGATGGGAAGGTCACGGGACCCTGGAGGTCAGGCACAGAGAGGTGGGGCCCTTTCTGTTGGAGTGGTACCTCCCACCCCCAACAGGCCATCAAATGCTGGAGGCCCTTCCTCCGAGGCTGAGGAAGACAGGGCGTAGGGAGGAGGTGTGTCTGGGGGCTTCCCCCCCACCCACCAGCAGAGCAATTCTCTGCCCTCCAGGACCAGGGGGCGGGTGGGCCACCTTGCCTTTGGAGCCTTCGGATAAGAGGACCACCCCGGGCCCCCCGTCATGCAGGCGGCTCCTGCCCCAAGTGGCACTCGCTCACACCTTGTGCCTGAAGGCTCTGGAGGGCCCCACCTGTTTGGAGGCCTTGGCAGGGCAGACTCCAGCCTGGGTTTTCCCTGGGGACAGCGGGCAAGTGTCCTCTCCATGCCCAGAGGGCCCTGGCTGAGACAATGGCCCTCCCGATGCAGGCCTCAACTTCCCGGATCCACCTTCACGCATCTCTCTGCAGGCCGCACCCTGGATGAGAACCCAGAGCTCCTGAGAATCTTCGAGGGTTTTGTGGAACGCAGAAAGGCGGAACAAGACAGAAATCATCCACCCGGCTCAGGCTGGTAACGGGAATGTGTATTTATTTCTTCTGACCTTTTAGCTGTGATTTCCTAAACCCAGGAAGTGACTTTTGGCCTGTCCTTCTTCGTGTACCACGGTGACCATGTGGAAAGCCTGGAGCAATATACACGGCCCCTCGCCGTGCTATCTGCAGGCATCTGTCAGTTACACCGTATTTCCTGGTGCACAGGAGCAGCTCAGGATGCAGAATCACAGCGACCCTGCAGCCCACCTCCTCCTGGCGGTGCCTCCAAGTGACCTGCACCCCTTTCCTCTCAGAGTCAACCCCCCGGCACCCCTCAGTCTGAGTGCCCAGGCTGCCCGTTTTCTCTCTGTATCCATTCCCTTTTCCATCCCCAGTTTTGCCCTCTGTGAGATGGGTGTAGGATGTTCATTCCTAGGCTCCTCTGTGAAGTTGGTCTTGATCCTCTGAGACCCACAAGGAAGAACTCCCCATTGCGTGTCTTCTCAATAGAACCCCCAAGGTAGGGTCTGCGTTCAGCAGGGGAGCTAGACAGTGTTTTCCTAGGGGACTGGTTAGAGTTCCCCTTTTGGTTAATAGATGAGCTGGGCTAGACGTCCTGGGCTCTGACCCCTGGTGGCCTTAAAGCAGACTGACGACACTCAGGTCCAGGAGCTTCTGCAGGTGCTTGGAAAAGGCAGCCTGAAGTCCAGGGGACTGTCCAGTGAGGCTCAGTCCTGCCAGCGGTCTGCACCAGGGGAAATCTTTCCAGGACAGCACTCAGAGGTCTTCCTCTCTTCCCTCTTCTTGCTGATTTTCTTCCCCAACAACATTGTATTTCCTTGTGTGGACGGTCATCACATATCCTTTCCCCTACTGGAGGGAGCTGGGATGTTTCCAGTCTTTTGCTCTGATGAGAAAGGTGCAGGAAATAAAGCATACACATGGCAAGAATAGAGGTGTTTCTACGGCATAGACTAAAATCTCCTTTTTGCATACAGCCCCCGAGTATTCTTTTAGCTTATCAGGTCTTTCGTGTGTGCGTGTGTGTGTGACACACAGAGAGAGATATTATAACCAGAGCTGAGCTTACTTCCTTGTGCTTAAGTCTCTGTTTACTTTTTTTAATGAATGATAGTATCTTTTGTGCATATTGCCTGCATGATTGCTTTTTTCTTTTTAAAATCTAAACATCTTTATATAAGGCGATCAAGCCACTTTGCTTGTGACGTGAGGCACAAATATCTGTCCCAGTGGATGATTTGTTTTTAATTTATGTGCTTTACCTTCACATATTGTCAAGATGTCAGTTCTTTCCCAATATGTTAATATCTATACATTAACAAAGCCTTTATAATACCTCAGCAGACATCTCGGGGAGAAACTGATGTGATGATTTGAACATTGACATAAAAATACAAAGGCTGAGGACACGCGGGATGATCTTGAAGAAGACAGCGGAAGGCTCTGCCACCAGGCATTCAGACCTCTTATGAAGCTCCAGGAACTGGGGCAGTGGGCGGGGACAGGCACACAGTGACGGGAAGGACGGGGTCCGGCCCAGACCCACACAGGGCGACGTTCGTGACTCTGACCAGCCTGATGAGGGAATCCAGACCTAAAGAGCAGACTCTGCACCCTTCCATGGAAATGCAGTCCAGCACAGACACACAGGCATGGTGCTTGCAGCTGAGAGGGGCACTGCAGGGCAGTGGGAGAGGGCGCTCTCAGTAAATGGTTCAGGTCCACCTGTTCCTCGTTTGGGGAAAAAAATTCATCTTGGCTCTTACTTCACATCATAAGTAAAGATCAAGGTGGAGGCAGTGATAAGAGAACAGACTCTGTATGATTTCAATACCTGTAAGACCACGGGGTTTTTGCACCTTGTTTTATGTCCCTGGATATGTCAGTGTCTCCTACTTTACAGTCTATGGGAACTTGAATAGAATCTGTACCCTACTGTTGCGTGAAGTTTGTTAAAAGCTTAATTATGTTGAATCGGTGCATGTGCTTTTCAGGCCTACCATATCCTTCTACGTCTCTGTATATTTAGTCTAGTAATTTTGGGGAGTTTGACATTAAAACGTCAACTAAAAATCTTAATTTATCTATTTTTTAAAAAATAGTAATATATAGTGGAACTATACTAGTTCTATATTTTCCAAGTCTCCTGTAAATATTAAATGTTATCATACTTTCAGGAAGCGATAGTTAGAACTGGACATGGAACAACAGACTGGTTCCAAATAGGAAAAGGAGTACATCAAGGCTGTATATTGTCACCCTGTTTATTTAACTTATATGCAGAGTACATCATGAGAAACGCTGGACTGGAAGAAACACAAGCTGGAATCAAGATTGCCGGGAGAAATATCGATAACCTCAGATATGCAGATGACACCACCCTTATGGCAGAAAGTGAAGAAGAATTAAAGAGCCCCTTGAAGGAGATGAGTGAAAAAGCTGGCTTAAAGCTCCACATTCAGAAAACGAAGATCATGGCATCTGGTCCCATCATGTCATGGGAAATAGATGGGGAAACAGTGGAAACAGTGTCAGACTTTATTTTTCTGGGCTCCAAAATCACTGCAGATGGTGACTGCAGCCATGAAATTAAAAGATGCCTACTCCTTGGAAGGAAAGTTATGACCAACCTAGATAGCATATTCAAAAGCAGAGACATTACTTTGCCAACAAAGGTCCATCTAGTCAAGGCTATGGTTTTTCCAGTGGTCATGTATGGATGTGAGAGTTGGACTGTGAAGAAAGCTGAGCACCGAAGAATTGATGCTTTTGAGCTGTGGTGTTGGAGAAGACTCTTGAGAGTCCCTTGGACTGCAAGGAGATCTAACCAGTCCATTCTGAAGGAGATCAGCCCTGGGATTTCTTTGGAAGGAATGATGCGAAAGCTGAAACTCCAGTACTTTGGCCACCTCATGCGAAGAGTTGACTCATTGGAAAAGACTCTGATGCTGGGAGGGATTGGGGGCAGGAGGAGAAGGGGATGACAGAGGATGAGATGGCTGGATGGCATCACTGACTCAATGGATGTGAGTCTGGGTGAACTCCGGGAGTTTGTGATGGACAGGGAGGCCTGGCGTGCTGTGATTCATGGGGTTGCAAAGAGTCGGACATGACTGAGCGACTGATCTGATCTGATCATACTTTCATAATTTAAAAACATTAAAATAAAAAGCACTTTTAGAAAGGTTTTATAAAACAATGTAAAATGATGAAATACTAGATGTCCAAAAATCAGGTGTAAACACTGTAAACACAGCACGACCTTAATTAGGCAAAATAAAAGCACAAATACATAAAAAAGACAAGATTGAGGTGGACATTAGATCTGAGTATGAGAGTTTAAAACGATGACATTTCTAGTAGAATAGAATATTTTTGTTCTTGCAGTAAGCAAACACTTCTTAGAACAGAGTACACTGCTGCTGCTACTGCAAAGTCGCTTCAGTCGTGTCCAACTCTGTGTGACCCCAGAGACGGCAGCCCACCAGGCTCCCCCGTCCCTGGGATTCACCAGGCAAGAACACTGGAGTGGGTTGCCATTGCCTTCTCTGACAGAGTACACTAACAAACGGAAAAATTGATAAATTGGATGTTTATAAAATTAAGAAATTCTCTACACCAAATGTAACCATTACGAGAGTAAAAATGGCCCAAGTAGAGACAGGACAAACACCTTCCCTATTAACACAGTCTGCTGGGCCTCATCCAGTATTTCCGAATCAAGAGGGTGGAGTGTGTGCCGAGTACCTGCATTTCTGACTAGTAGCTCATGCTACTGATGACTTGAGAACCACTGTCTCAGAGGACGCATGGGACAGCCATTTGACAGTCTTTGATGTGCTAAGACCATCATGAAGCTGGACAAAATTTACTTAAGATTCTGAGAACATTTTCTCTGCCTGAGGCAGTTGATTTTTCATTCACTGTCTGGTTCAAATGCCCGGTCAGCCTTGTTCATATCCTTCCACCCACTGGAGACGCACTTGTCCATTACATAGGAGCCTCAGGTCTCTTTGGAAGCTATCCCTGCTCATAATAAAAAAACAGGCTCCAAAATCATTTTTTCAAGCCATTAATGCACATGTAAAATGTAACCTTGTTTTACAGCCAAACTTTACTAAAAATTTATATTTCTACGATGTTGCAAGTATCTATTATTATATAAAGTGGGCTCTCTTACACCAGCCGGAGGAAATGTACTGGTGAAATACACACCTGTGCTGGGTCGTATGTCTGAGCAGAAGTGCGGGGACAGAGTATGTGTATGTCCATCCTGAGAAAGGATTGAAACTGCATTCCTCACATGGGACTCAAACCCGCCTGCACCTCGGGATGGAACTTAAACCCACAATCCCTGACTTAGGAGGGAACTTGAACCCACTGTCTTTTCACTGAAACCATTAACCAGGTGTCAGGACTTACTGAAGCTCAGGGTTTTTTTTTATCTCATCACAGAAAGAACTGAACGTGAGGCAAAGTGGTAGGCAAAGAGTGAGTTTACGAGCATCCGTGCCTGTGAGAGATACGAGTGGGCAGGTGAGCAGGCTCTGCCCTGAGGACTGAGCGGGCTTTATTTTTGTAAACATAAGTGGGCAGGGGAGACCCCCACCTTCTTCCTCACTGGCAGACTTCAAGGCTTACATCATTAGTTCCTCTTCTGACCCTATAGGGTCTAGCTAGGACTGTCATGGCTACTTAAATCATATGTATAGTTAGCATAAGGATGGTAACACAGACTAAAACATGATAACTCATCTCAGCTTTTGGTATAATGTCCCCTTTCATCTACATTTCTGTCTTGGCTAATGCAGAAATGCTACCCTTCAAGAACTATTAACTCCCTGACTTCATGGAATAAGATTCAGAAACCCCAAATCTTATGCCTTGTGCTTTAACTACCTGGGCCTGTGGCCTGAGTGTCCTGGCGCTTGGATGCACCTGTCTTCCTTCAAAGTAGTGCAGACTGTCACCGGGTTACTGGATTCTCTTCTTTTTTTTTTTTCATTGAAATTGAATTTTTATTCCAAAGACTGTAATGGGTAGAAAGACAACAGCCAAAATTAAAAACAACTGGCTTAATTGGAAATTAGAAGTAGTTGATTTGCAGGAGAGCAAACAGTGGGTGACGGCCTTGGCACTCTAATAACTGTTATAACCAAGAGAGCATAAAAAAACAAATGTGCTGATACATAACGTGGCTATGCAGCATTTACAGCAAATAACAGGAAGAAAGGAAGACAGAAAGAAAAGGGAAAAAATCTACAAAAGCCCCAAACTAAGAAATTAATAATTAAGAACATAGTGGGTAAATACTTTCGGTAGCAAAATTTTCACAGTTCTTAAAATGGGAGTCTCCAAAAGTACTTAAGTTCAAAAGCTAAAAAAACTGAAGAGGAAATAGTTACACTGGCTTAGAAGAGCTGCTGCCTGTCACGAAGATGACCATCAGTCCTAGTCCCAAACACAGTGATAACCGGTGAACCTGACCAACCGAAGAGAGGCCGACTGGCGGGCACTGACGTCACTGATGGTACAAACACGCTGGACCATTCGTCACTAACAGCTACTGCTCCTCCTGACTGATGCCAAGGCTGCCTTTCTGCACCTCGAGTTTCTCGGCATGGATTCTCTTCTTGAGTGGCCATTAGCTTACAACAGTCTCCCAAACTCCCTTCAAATTTCTGTTCTATCTTTAACCCCCTAGTGGGCTTTCTAAACTATTTAATTATCCTACTCTATCCCTATCAATGGTGGTGGTGATGGTGGTTTAGTTGGTAAGTCGTGTATGACTCTTGAGACTCCTCGGACTGTAGCCCACCAGGCTCCTCTGTCCATGGGATTTCCCAGGCAAGAATACTGGAGTGGATTGCCATTTCCTTCTCCAGGGGATCTTCCCAACCCAGGAATCGAATCCACGTCTCCCGCATCACAGTCTCCTGTACTGCAGGCAGATTCTTTCCTGACTAAGCCACTGGGGAAGCCATTTCTATCAATACAACGTCACACAGGGCACCGAACAACTTACACTCAAGCAGCCACGAATGAGAGGTCTGATGCCCACACCCTCACCAGCACCGCAGGACGTTTTTATCTCAGCCACTCTGGTGCGTGTGTGGTGACATCTCGCTATGGCTTTCATCTGCATTTTCCTAAAGCAATATACCTAAGGAGTAATAATGTGCATATCACCACCATCTGGTGACTTTTTTGGTGGAATGCCTAGTCAAATCTTCTGTCCATTTTTTTCTGATGAAATTGTCCATATAAGTAAGTCTGTGTTGGTCTCAATTTAAACAGCTTCACATAGAATCACTCTTTTTATTGTACGTTTTTTAAAGAAGTTACAGCGTGTAATCTGCCATCTTCACCGCGCTGGCGCACAGGTCAGCAGCGCTCAGTGCACTTACATTGTTGTGAAGCAGCTCTCCACCCAGAGCCTTTCATCCTGCAAACGGGCAACTCCACGCCCCAGACAAGGCTCCCCCGTCTCCCCCGCCCCCCAGGCTCCCGGTAAGCACCACTCTAGTCTCCATTCCCATGAGGAAGACCGCTTTAGATGCCTCCCAGGAATGGACTCAACAGTGCTTATCTCTTGCGAACAGCTTGTTTCACTTATCATAATGTCCTCAAGACTCATCTATGACATTAGCATAGACCAGGATTTCCTTCCATTATAAGGTTGAATAATATTTCACTGTATGACTCAACCACGTTTGTCATCCATTCGTCCACCACTGAACACTGGGGTGCTTCCACCCCTTGGCTACTGTGAAATATGGGCATGCAAGTTTCTCCTGCAGACTCTGCTTTCAATTCTGAATATATACACAGAGTTTGGAATACTGGATCACAAAGCAGTTGTATTTTTTTTAAGTCATCTCCATACTGTTTCCCATAGTGGTTATGCCATTTTAAAATCATATCAACAGCGCACGCAAGTTCCAGTTTCTCCGTATCTTTGCAAATACTTGGTATCTTCTCTATTTTTAATTAAGCAGTCAGCCTCATCTGATGTGTGAGATTTTATCTCTGTGTTTGGGGTTTATATTGCTCTAATGATTAGTGATTTTAAGCACATTTTCATATGCTTGTTGGCCATCTGTGTATCATCGGAGACACGTCTATTCAAGTCCTCTGCCCATTTTCCAACAAGCACAAGTACTTTACTCCTTCTGGATACTAACCCGTTGTTAGATACACGACCTTCACGTATTTCCCGCCGCCCTGCAGGCTGTCTTTCCAACTGCCACGCCCTCTGGCGTGGGCCTATTCGCTCTGCTGCTGATGCTGTTTCCTGTGACTGCTGTCACATACGGAAAATCATTATCAATCTAGTGTCATGAGAGTTGCCCCTGTTTTATTTCGGGAGTTTCATAGATTTCGGACTTTCATTTAGGTCTTTAATCCATTTTGAGTTAATTTTTGTACAGCATAAGGGCCCAGTTTTGTTCTTCTGCACACAAACATCCAGCTGTCCCAACATCATTTGCTGAAGAGACTGTCCTTTCCCCATCGTGTGCCCTGGCTCCCTACTGAAGGTCAACTGAACAAACACGAGGGTTCATCCACAGGCTCTCTATGCTGTCCCTCTGGTCTGCTTGTTTTCGTGCCAGTGCCACGCCATCTTGATTAACAAAGATCTGTGATGTGTTCTGGAGTCAGGAGGCGGCATCCTCCTACGTTGCTCTTTAAAATTTTGTTTTGGCTGCTCAGGTTCCCTTGAGATTGCAAACGGATTTTAGATAAATATTTCTATTTCTGCCAAGAAAACACAAAGAGACAGAGAGATTGCACTTTGTGGACTGCTTTTGGCAGTATGAACACTGTAGTGACAGTCTTCTAATCTATGCACATGAGGTTTCTTTCCATTTATTTGTGTCTTTAATTTCAGCCACTTCTTGTAGTTAGTTCTCAGTTTTCAAGTCTTTCACTTTCTTGGTTAATTTCCTCCTAAGTATTTTGTCCTTTTGATGTCATCGTAAATGGAATCTAAATTTTAGATTGTTGACTTTTAGCATACAGAAATGCAACTCATTTGTGGGCTGGCTTTGTGTCCAACAATTTTGCTGAATTACTTTATTAGTCCTACAGTATTTTCTGGTGGAATCCTTAAATAAGAGTTCCCACATACAAGATCACATCATATGAAAATAGAGGTAATTTACTTCTCCCCTGCAAATTTGAACACCTTTCCTTTTTCATGCCTAACTGCCTTTGCTAGGACTTCCAGGACTGTGTTGAATATAAACGGCAAATCAGTATCATTGCCTTGTTCTTGCTTTTAGAGAAAATATTTAGTCTGTCATCACTCAGTGTTAATGTGGGTTTTTCCAAAATGGCCTTTATTATATTGAAGTAGTTTCCGTCTATTCCTAGTTTGTTGAGTCTTTTTTTAACATGAAAAGGTGTTGAATCTTGTCTGTCCCTTCTCTACTTCAGTTCGGATCATCACGTGGACTTTGCCCATCTGTGAATGAGGGGGCAGTGGCTTGGGTTCATTCGTTTACTCTTGCATGCACTGAGCATCTGTGCACTGTTCCCTTCTGGGTGCAGCCAGCTGAAATATCACATCATCTTAGATCCTAGATGGCACTGTTTCCTCGGCGCTCAAGGCCACGGGGCAGGGGGAGGGCGAGGGCAGCATCTCAGCCACGGCCGCAGGTGGGGGGCAGAGCCAGGGCATCTCCAGCACAACATCTTGCACCAGCTGTGAAGCTAGAGCGGGCTCTGGAGTCAGCTCCAGGGCCAGAGCCCCCTGAAGGACTAGGACGTGCCCCATCGGTAGACGAGCGCCCGCCCTGACAGCAACTATTGAGCTGCAGCCGGCTGCAGCTCAAACAGACCAGCTCCAGAACAAGAGCGCGCTCTGGCTCTATCTCCAGAGCTAAGGCCATCTCCATCACCAGCTCTCCCACCAATTCTCACACCACTGCCAGGCTTGGAGCCGGCCCCAGTTATCAGCTCCCATCAGGGAGCCAGCCCTGCACTTCAGGGGAAGACTGCGGGACGTGTCTCTCTTCGGGAAGTCACACAGAAGGGCAGTCAGGCGGCTGGTCTTTCCTCCTCTTGCTGCTTCAGCGCCACCTCAAGATCTAGAGCAGAGCTGGCTCCAGCACCAGGCCTGTTACCATCTGAGATCTAGATCCAGCTGCAGAAAACAGCTACAGAACTAAAAGCAGCTCTAGACTAAGTCACTTCTGTCACTGGCTGTAGTGCCACCTTCAGCAGACCCCCGGGAACTGGCACCCACAGCACAGCCAGTCATAGCAGCAGCTTGGAGCCTGGCCAACGTCTGCACCAGGACCAGGAAGAGAGCCAGAGTCACCACAGGACTGTTTTCCCCCTGGGTAAGTAGAGGCACATCTGGTACATGCAGGAAAGCTAGGGTTACCTTGACCTACAAAGCTAAGGTCACTGAAAGCCCCACAATTTGCACCAACTTGGACTAATGTCAGCTCTGTCACCAGCTACAGAACCAAAGCCCCTTCCACCCACACATGGGGACCGGCTCCACAATGGAAGCCTCTGCAGGTGCTGGTCCTTGCACCAAAATTGGGAGTAATACCGGAGACCTAGAGTCAGCCTCAGCACTAGAGTCAGGTCGAGAGCCGGTTCCAGCACTACGACCAGAGACAGGGCCGGCTTCAGCCCCAGCGCAGGCACTGCTCACGGGCCAGACCCTCGGCTGGGCCAGCAGCATCTCAGCATCAGCCGCAGCTCCCGCTCTGGGGCCGGTCCACCTCTGCAACACCTTCAGCTCCAACCACTGACCTCCAGTCACATCAGCTCCAGCCCCAGAGCTCGCTCACTTGCCTAGGAAGGCAACTTTTTCTTACTTTTCTCGTTTATCATCTTTGGTTTTATATTTCATGTGTTCAAGTTCAAATTCAATGACAATTAGCCCTGAAATTGTTTTAAATTGTACAATTCAATAGCACTAACCACATTCTCTGTGCTGTGCGCACCACTGCCCTCTAATCCCAGACACTTTTGTCTCCTCAATGGGAACCCTGTGCCCATTAAGCAATCATGCTCCAGCTCCACTCCCTCAACCTGACAGTCACGAGTCTGCTTCCTGTCTCTCTGTTTCGTCTCCCTGCTCCGCAGCCCCTTCATGAGTTCAACTGACCCTCCATCACAGAGGTGAAGACCCTTGAAAATGCCAACATGTTCCATCGCATGACCTCGACCACCAACTGTGACCGTGTCCTGACAAAGACGACCTTCAGCAAAGGGGTGAAGGTCAGGCACAGAGCCAACTCAACCCTCCCCGACCCAAAGCAGAAGGGACTCAAGATTGCGAAGGGCATCTTCTAATTGGTCCTCAGCACTGGGCAGTCACATGGCTGCCCTCCCCAGCATCTGTAACTAGGTAACTAGTTATTTATAGACTGGTCAGGTGGGCACCTGCCCCCCCACCTGCCAGCCCAGGTCACCTCCTGGCCATTTCACCCTGAACCTCTCCGCTGCCAGTGTGATGCCTGCCAGTCAACAGGCTGACCGACCTCCAGTAGACCACTGGTAGCCTCAGGTGCCTTCTCATCCCTGGGGTCCAAAGGACGACCTGACTTTGCCAAGGAGCACTGCCCTCGGGCCCCAGCCCCTGCAGGCACCGCAGCCCATGCGGCGCGCCATCCAGGCACTGCTGTCTGTGGTCACCTCACAAGTTCCTAGTGCAGGTCACTGGCATTTGTGCCCATGGGTCCCACCAAGCATCACTCACCCTGTGGATTTAACCACTGCAAAGCCGGCTCTGCCACGCAGTCACCAGGTCCCCGACACAGAGTTCAGGACCAGGGGCAGCTCCCATCTTAGTGCTGTGACAAGCTCAGATGGGGGCAGAGGTCTGCAGCGGGGACTCTGCCCACGTGCTCAGCGTGCATTGGGCCAGCTCCTCCAGCTTCGGAGTACAGGAAATGATACGAGCTTTGGCACAGAGCCCTATGATGCCCAACCGAAGAAGGCTACTGCCCACCCCCTCTCCCTGACATCCCTTCCCAGCCCCTCCATTCCTGGACTGGAGCTCCCCACTCCACACCCAAAAAAGGGGCCAGGAAGTCCTGGCTCCTAAACAGAGTTTCTAGAAGCCCACGAGTGGGTCGTCAGCCTCCGTTGCCCTGCAGGGTCCAGAGACTCTGCTGACCATGCTGTCTCCATGATTACTGAGATCTGGCATCAGCTCGGCCCCCAGCATCACCTCCCCCTTCTGAGCTTCAACCACACACCCACAAACTCTCTGTCTCAGGGGTCTGCAACCACACCTCCTCACTGCCTCCAGCACGTGGGCAACACTGATCATCCACCATGGACATGGACAATGGCAACATGTGCGAGAGCATCCTTGTGAGCTCGTCAGGCTAAGTGTCCCCTTGATCCCCTCATTCAGACCTCTCTGGGTACCAATCTCTTGGTACAATCTCTTGTAGCCCGCCAAGGTCTTCTGCCCACGCCATTCTCCAGGAAATATACTGGCGTGGGTTGCCATTCCTTATCCAGGGGATCTTCCTGACTCAGGGATCGAGCCCAGGACTCCCACATTGCAAACAGATTTTATATCATCTAAGCAAGACATATATCTATATATCTATATATAGATGTCTTACTAATTGCTCGTCAGATTTCCATTACCATTTTGAAATGAAAAGCAAAAGTGGGCATCACCGACTTACTCCCATCCTTAGGGAGAGAACTTTCAGCCTTTCTCCTGAATGTGATGTATGTGTTTTTCTCAAATATCCTAAATCATGTGAAGGAAATACTATTCTATTTCTACTTTATTGAGAGCAGCTATTTAAAAAAAAAAGGCTTGTGTTTCTTCAAAGTTTTAAATGCTTTTTCTACATCAGTTGAGATGACCACGTGTTTTTATTGAGGTGGTGTACGACACTCATTAACTGTGAACGGCCCCGCTCATTCCTGAGATAGACAGCACTGGAGATGACTATATAGTCCCTTCAATATGCTGCTGGGTTCTGTCTGCTAGCCATTTGCTGAAGATTTTTACATCTTTCTAATGGATTTTGGCCTGCAGATGTCTTTTCTTATGGCATCTTTCAGTTCAGTTTAGTCACTCAGTCATGTCTGACTCTTTGCGACCCCATGAACTGCAGCAGACCAGGCTTTCCTGTCCATCATCAACTCCTGGAGCTTGCTCAAACTCATGTCCACCGAGTCCATGTTGCCATCCAACATCCCATCCTCTGTTGTCCCCTTCTCCTCCCACCTTCACTCTTTCCCAGCATCAGGGTCTTTTCCAATGAGTCAGTTCTTCACATCAGATGGCCAAAGTATTGGAGACTCAGCTTCAGCATCAGTCCTTCCAATGAACATTCAGGACTGATTTCTTTTAGGATGGACTGGTTGGATCTCCTTGCAGTCCAAGGTACTTTCAAGAATCTTCTCCAACACTACAGTTCAAAAGTATCAGTTTCTCAGTACTCAGCTTTCTTTATGGTCCTACTCTCTTTACAGAATCTTTGGAGTTATGTTAATGTCATCACAAAATAAGTTTAAATGTGTTTGTTTTGTACTTTTTGAAGAATTTAGGATCTGTTTTCTATTAAGTATCTGAGACAAAACACCAATGAAGGCATCAGGTTCTGGGTTTTTTTCCTGTTGGGTTCTTATTACTGCTTCAGTTTGTTTACTTGTAAGAGGTCTACTCAGACTTTCCATTTCTTCTTCAGTCAGCTTTGCTAGCTTGTGTGTTTCTAGGAATTCATCCATTTCATTTAGGTTAAGCAACTTGTTGACACACAACTGTCCCATGTTGTCCATTTTTTAAATCTTTAAAAGAAAGAACTACTGGTGTCACTGATTTTCTTGAGTGCTCCTCTGTTCTGTTATCCCTGCTCTAAATTTCATTATTTGCTTTGTTCTGCTAACCTTGGGTTTATTTTGCTCTTCTTTGCCTATCTAATCAAGGGCATCGTCTCACCAGCCCCTGACAACAGCCAGGGCCTCTCTCCAGACATGCGTCACTGGGTGGACAACAATCACAGATTGCAACAGCCAGGGCCCCTCTCCAGACATGCGTCACTGGGTGGACAACAATCACAGATTGGAGAGGACCAGGCGACCAGGCACTTTTGACCCCAAACTAGCAGTCCAGGTCTCTCCCAGACTACAGTTTCACCGTGAACCTTGCCAGCCCCCAGGCTTTGGTGGCTGCCCTGGACAGGCTGACCTGGCCTCTCACAGACCACAGCCTCAGGTGTTGTCTGTGATCTGGAAACAAGAGGACTTGCTGAAGTTTGTAGAGGGGCACTGCCCACCATCACAGGGCCCTACCCACCACCACCAGACTCTGCCTCTGGGTGCTTCCCTCACACCCTCCAGGCTTGGGTCCCTGGTGCCTATGCCCTTGGGCACTAAAGAACATCCATCTGTCAGATCTGACAATGGCAAAGCTGGTCCTTCCATCCAGCCACCAGTTCCCCAACATGGAGCCCAGGACCAGTAGAAGCTCCCACTCCAGGATCTGGGATCAGCTAAGGAGATGATGGCCTGGACTCAGCGGCTGGGAAGGCGCCCAGGTGCTCGGTGTGCACTGCAGGCCGAAGCAGAGAGGATCGTGAGCTTTTCCAACGTGAGCTTGGCCCCCTCGTGGCTAGGGGGAGGAGATGACTGCCCCATCCCTTCTCTGGGACAGCCCCTCCCAGTTCCAGCGTGCCTCACTCCCTCCATACCCAGAGGGGACCAAGATGCCCCAGCTCCTAGAAGCCCCTGGAGTTGGACGCTGGCACGGGGCGCACGGGGTCTGGGCTCTGACGATCCTCCACTCCTTGGGGGCCAGGAGTATACGTTCCGTCCTCAGCATCCCCACGGCCCTCAGCCTCCAGTAGCCCTTGTCTTCAGCTCCACACGCCCTTGGCAGCCTCGGGCACGTGAGGGCTGGGTCTCAGGGTCTGCAACGTCAGCTTCTCGCTGCTCTCCAACCAGCAGGTGAGGGACCTCCTGCATCCATGTCAGCCTGGGCATCAGAAGAGTGACAAGGGCCAGAGTGCCCTGCTGATCCCCCAGGCCCCTCACTCGGACCTCTTTGGTCCAGACGGCACCCGAAGGGCTTTGATGAGAAGCCCCCTCTGGGCCCTCAGGGCAGCAGGCCCCTCCCTGAAAGGAGCAGGATGACTGCACAGCCTCCACTGAGCACAGGAGGAGACAGAACCCCCGCAACTCTGGGGGGTTCTCTAGGATCCATGCTATACGGGCTGGAACACCGTCCAACAAAACACCTCTGAATCTAGGAGCTGAGAAGTGGGGGTTCTGACCAGACAGCCTGTACCTTGTCCCCCTTGCCCTGCAGTGACATCTGACCCCTGTCCCCACACTCAGAGTCCTGTGTGGTCTGGTCCAGACACCCTCCCCGGTGAGCACCTCTCATCCCCACCCCAGGCTCCCTACCGCCTTCCTCCCCCAGGGACCCTCCCAAGCTCCTCCCCACCCCATCACCCCCATCCACAGTGGACTCACCTCCAAGGCTGGGCTCAGAGCCTCAGGCTCCTGTGCAAGGACAGCCTTTGGGGCCAGGTTGGTCTGGACTCAAACCCACGGCAGGGCCACGTCACAGCCCGTGACAGGCCAGCTCGTGTGGTGACTCTCTGAGCCTGTTTCCTCCACTGAAATCGGGATCGGTGCCTCTGACCTTGGGAGAGGGTGCTGGGGATCAAAGCAGGGAGAGGAAGACACCCAAAGTGCTTGGACTCAGGAGGTCCCCTGTCTGGGGGAGCCCAACCCAGGACAAGGTCTCAGTGTGGGCTCAGTGGACATGAAGAGCCATGATCTGACCGCCCTAGTCACGGCTGGACTTGGTCACTTAGACTTGAATGACCTTGAGTGCTGGGACTGCTGCTCATCTACAAAGTGGGGTGAAATCACTGAGAGACCAGAGGCCTCACTATTAACCGCTACTGCCCCCCAACTCTCACCCCTCGGGGTGCTGGGCGCCCTTCTCCATGGGCTCCCTCTGACCCTCGGCCACCGGCCAGGCCTGCCCTAGGGGACAGGCTGGACCTCAGTCTTGGGGCGCTGTCAGAAAGACAAGCAACGTGGGCAGAGGACGCGCGGACGTGGTGGTCTCCCCTTCTCCCTGCCGAGTCGGCGTCCAGCGACTCACCCAGCCGGGCCCTGGGGTCCAGACGGAGGGCTGGGGGGTTGCACGGTGACTGTCCTGTCTCCTGGTCTCCAGGACCACCCCGCCCAGCGCTCGGCGGCCAGCCTGGCTGCGGTGGGGGTGGAGTCAGAGCTCAAGGGGACACAGGCCCCAGAGCAGAGGACTGGCGGGCCCGGCAGGACGTTCACGACCGGAGTAGCCGTTGGCGGTGTGCGCGGCGGGAGGCGGGGGACGCGCATGCGCGGTGCGGCTGCAGGGGGAGGGGTGACCGAGGCCCCGCCCCCTGGCGGGTCACCCCCACGCCCCATCCCGAAGCAGGGGTGGGGAGGGCTGAGAGCCTGTAGCGCACCCCCAGCCCCCAGGAGGGAGAGTCAGCGCAGTGACTGCCCTGAGCCTCCTGAGCACTTCTTGTCCAAGCCCTCACGGGACAGTTAAGAAACAGGCCAGGAGAGGGGCAGGGACTCCGCCCAGCACAGCGCGTGAGCCCCGCGCAGAGGGGCAGGCAGGGTTCCAGGCTCCGAGGCCGGGCTTCAGCCCTGCCATGGGGTTTGCTCTGGGAACCAGACGGCCTGAGGTCCTGAGGGACCCTGCCCACCCACCCTGCCCACCCCTCCCACGTGGGACCCTTTCCTTTGGGCATCGACACATGGGCTCAAGTGCGCGCGTGTGCACACACACACACACACACACACACACACACACACACACACACACATGGGCTCAAGTGCGCTCGTGTGCACACACACACACACACACACACACACACACACACACACACACTGAATGCCCTGCTGGGAGTGGACCCTGGAAGGAGATGAGGAGGAAGAAAGAGGTGGGAAGTGGCCTGACGGGACCCACCGCTGGGGAGGGCACAGGAGGCGGTTCCCTGCTGCCTGGACGCCTTCATTTTATCTCCCAGTTATTGAGCGCCTGTTCCATGAAGGCTTCCGCCTGCGTGTGTGCTCAGTCCTATTTGACCTTTTGCGATCCCATGGACTATAGTCTGCCAGGCTCCTACGTCCATGGAATCTGCAGGCCAGAATACTTAAGCAGGTTGACAATTCCTACTCCAGCGGATCTTCTGACCCAAGAATCGAACCCGCAGTCTCCTGCGTTTCCTGCGTTGGCAGAGACTCTTTACCACTGCGCCACCTGGGAAGCCCCCTACCCCATGCAGGCGCCTCCTAAATGCTGGTGGCAGAGCCATGAACACAGGCTGACAGATAAGATCTTCATGCCCAGGCACACATGCCTCCCAGGCAGGTTTCGTTCTCAGGAGATGGGTCTGACAAGAGGCCTAAGTAAGGCTCCTGGAGTTCCATAATCCAGGCTGGAGGAGAAATGAGCTCCCTGGGGACCTTTTAGCATCCTATCACCAGGACGGGGCTGGGAGGGCACAGGGCCCCCCTGGGAATGTGAAGCGTGTGCTCACTCCCTTGGGGAGAGTTGTAACATCCTCTGTCTCTGACCCTGGAACCCTGTGTCTTCTTCCAGCTTCTGGGAAATGGTGACAGGCTCAGTTGTTAGTGTGCAGGTGGGCCCAATCTCAGAACCTTCTTAGTTCTCAATGGACCAAAACTGAAGTTGCTCTCCTTGGTCCAGCCGACAGCACTGGGGCAAAGGACTGAGGGCTTGAGGAGGGCAGAAAGGCTTAAAGCAACTCTTAAGAACCACGATTTGGACAGGAATGGGTTTGGGGCTCCAGCAAGTGCTGGATCATGGTAGACTGGATTAGAGGGCAGCCTCTGGACCAGTTCTTTGGGTCTAAATCATGTCTCTACCACTTACTTTGTGTAGGTCACTTCCTCTCTCTGGGCCTTGGTTACCTTTTAAAGGTAAGAATCAGGTGAAGATTAATGAGCTAATACAGGGAAAGCTCTTAAGAAAATGTCCGGCACACCGAGAGTTCCATAGAAGGTTTTGTGCAGTTGGCTCAGATCAGGGCCCCTTGGGCAGGACAGGGGGCAGGAGCTTGGCTGGTGGGAAGGGCATGGAGGCACAGCAGGTCCAGAGGACGACGGGGCTAGCTATGGGCTGCCATCCCCTGATACCTGTCCAGCTGTCTGTCTGGTTCCCCAGGAGGCCAGCAGGGGCAGCAGTGCCCCCCAGTAGAATCGGGGGACTGTTACCGGGTGGGCAGAACCTCTGGGAGAGAGAGGAAAGCACCCTGAAATTGACTGCTCGGCCAGGTCATCAGGTGCGGGAGAGATGGGAGGGGCTTGGGGAGGAGGAGAGGGTGAGGGGCTGAGGGATGAGCGGATAGTGAGAAAGAGGCGCAGCTAACTCCGGAGACACTCGGGGCTTCTGGCAGCCACCTGTGCTCCCTGTTACCAGATACACAAGGGAAGGGAAACTTGGATTTGAAAGAACCTGGCTGGGGTGACTAGGGCCAGTGGAGTAAGGAATCCAAATTTATTGAAAAGCAGACAGTGATTTTACTAACAAAGTGGGTTTCATCAGGAAAGGCAAGAGGATTGCTATCAGGACACGCATACCACAGCAAAGACTATAGGCAAGTCCGCGAAACAGGAGAACAGAGTTACTCTGCAGAGAATAGTAGGCAGTTGGGAAACTGAGCTTTGGAGGAAAATCGATTGGAGGCAAGTGCGAGTTCAGGGCTGGTGAGGGCTTCCCATTGGCTGAGCTGCTTGCTTTCCCACTGGCTAAGAAAAAGTTACCCAAAAAGGCAAAATGGTTGTCCAAGGAGGCCTTATAAATAGCTAAGAAGCAAAAGGCAAAGGAGAAAGGGACAGATACCCAACTGAATGCAGAGTTCAAGAGAATAGGAAGGAGAGATAAGCCTTCTTAAGTGAACAATGCAAAGAAATAGAGGAAAACTATAGAATGAGAAAGACTAGAGATCTCTTCAAGAAAATTAAAGATACCAAGGGAATATTTCAGGCAAAGATGGGCACGATGAAAGACAACCTGTATGGACCTAAAAGAAGCAGAAGAGATTAAAAAGAGGTGACAAGAATACACAGATCAGATCAGTCACTCAGTCGTGTCCGACTCTTTGCGACCCCATGAATCACAGCACGCCAGGCCTCCCTGTCCATCACCAACTCCCGGAGTTCACTGAGATTCACGTCCATCAAGTCAGTGATGCCATCCAGCCATCTCATCCTCTGTCGTCCCCTTCTCCTCTTGCCCCCAATCCCTCCCAGCATCAGAGTCTTTTCCAATGAGTCAACTCTTCACATGAGGTGGCCAAAGTACTGGAGTTTCAGCTTTAGCATCATTCCTTCCAAAGAAATCCCAGGGCTAATCTCCTTCAGAATGGACTGGTTGGATCTCCTTGCAGTCCAAGGGACTCTCAAGAGTCTTCTCCAACACCACAGTTCAAAAGCATCAATTCTTCGGCACTCAGCTTCCTTCACAGTCCAACTCTCACATCCATGCATGACCACTGGAAAAACCATAGCCTTGACTAGAATGAACCTTTGTTGGCAAAGTAATGTCTCTGCTTTTGAATATGCTATCTAGGTTGGTCATAACTTTCCTTCCAAGGAGTAAGCATCTTTTAATTTCATGGCTGCAGTCACCATCTGCAGTGATTTTGGAGCCCCCAGAAATAAAGTCTGACACTGTTTCCACTGTTTCCCCATCTATTTCTCATGAAGTGATGGGACCAGATGCCATGATCTTCGTTTTCTGAATGTTGAGCTTTAAGCCAACTTTTTCACTCTCCGCTTTCACTTTCATCAAGAGGCTTTTGAGTTCCTCTTCACTTTCTGCCATAAGGGTGGTATCATCTGCATATCTGAGGTTATTGATATTTCTCCCGGCAATCTTGATTCCAGCTTGTGTTTCTTCCAGTCCAGCATTTCTCATGATGTACTCTGCATATAAGTTAAATAAGCAGGGTGACAATATACAGCCTTAACGTACTCCTTTTCCTATTTGGAACCAGTTTGTTGTTCCATGTCCAGTTCTAACTGTTGCTTCCTGACCTGCATACAAATTTCTCAAGAGGCAGGTCAGGTGGTCTGGTATTCCCATCTCTTTCAGAATTTTCCACAGTTTATTGTGATCCACACAGTCAAAGGCTTTGGCATAGTCAATAAAGCAGAAATAGACGTTTTTCTGGAACTCTCTTGCTTTTTCCATGATCCAGCGGATGTTGGCAATTTGATCTCTGGTACAAGAATACACAGAACTATACAAAAAAAGTCTTAATGACCTGGATAACCACGATGGTGTGGTCACTTATCTAGAGCCAGACATCCTGGGGTGTGAAGTCAAATGGGCCTTAGGAAGCATTGCTACAAACAAAGCTAGTGGAGGAGATGGAATTCCAGCTGAGCTATTTCAAATCCTAAAAGATGATGCTGTGAGGGTGCTGCACTCAGTATGCCAGCAAATTTGGAAAACTCAGCAGTGGCCACAGGACTGGAAGAGGTTCGTTTTCATTCCGATCCCAAAAAAGGGCAATTGGAGCTGTTTCCTGGGGGGTGAGGCTGGTGTGTGTTCTGGAGAGGGTCAGGCTGCTTCCTTGGAGATGATCTGAATGACCAGGGGAATCTGGTATTCACACTGTAGACCGTGGTATTCCCTGGGCTAAGACAGGAGAGTCAGGCTTTATAAAATAAACAGTAAAGGGAGTTCCATGGCAGGCCAGTGCTTAGGACTCTTGTGTTTTCACTGTAGGGGGCATGGGTTTGATCCCTGGTCAGGGAACCAAGTCCCACAAGCGGCATGATGAGGCCAAAAAGTAAAATAAAAATAAAATGTATAACATATATAAACTAAGTGAATAATAAAACGACAGTGAAGACCTTTGTCTCTGCCCCCAGGCTGCCCCTCTGGTCCCAGGGTCTGCTCACACACTCGGACACTCCCATGTTCCTGGCTCTGGAGGCATCTATCTGCTGTCTGTCTCACTTACTTGGGACTGGCAAATGTTATTCCATCGTGATCCCATTATTCCCACAGAACTCCCACTGCAGCATGGAATCTGCCAGCCTCTCCTCCTCACCAGCTGCTTCATGAGCTCTGGGGGCAGAGAAGGGCTGGGGTCCTGCTGAACAAACCCAGCTCAGTTCAGTTCAGTCGCTCAGTTGTGTCCGACTCTTCGCGACCCCATGGACCACAGCACGCCAGGCCTCCCTGTCCATCACCAACTCCCGGAGTTTACCCAAATTCATCTCCATTGAGTCGGTGATGCCATCCAACTGTCTCATCCTCTGTCGTCCCCTTCTCCTCCCACCTTCAGTCTTTCCCAGCATCAGGGTCTTTTCAAAGAGTCAGCTCTTCGAATCAGGTGGCCAAAGTATTGGAGTTTCAACTTCAACGTCAGTCCTTCCAATGAACACTCAGGACTGATCTCCTTTAAGATGGACTGGTTGGGTCTCCTTGCAGTCCAAGGGACTCTCAAGATTTGTTTTCTCCAACACCACAGTTCAAAAGCATCAAATCTTTAGCACTCAGGTGTCTTTATAGTCCAACTCTCACATCCATGCATGACCACTGGAAAAACCATAGCCTTGATGAGACGGACCTTTGTTGGCAAAGTAATGTCTCTGCTTTTGAATATGCTGTCTAGGTTGGTCATAACTTTCCTTCCAAGGAGTAAGCATCTTTTAATTTCATGGCTGCAGTCACCATCTGCAGTGATTTTGGAGCCCCCAAAAATAAAGTCAGCCACTGTTTCCCCATCTATTTGCCATGAAGTGATCGGACCAGATGCCATAATCTTCGTTTTCTGAATGTTGAGCTTTAAGCCAACTTTTTCACTCTCCTCTTTCACTTTCATCAAGAGGCTCTTTAGTTCTTCACTTTCTGCCATAAGGGAGGTATCATCTGCATATCTGAGGTTATTGATAATTCTCCCAGCAATCTTGATTCCAGCTTGTGCTTCTTCCAGCCCAGCGTTTCTCATGATGTACTCTGCATATAAGTTAAATAAGCAGGGTATCGATATACAGCCTTGACGTACTCCTTTCCTGATTTGGAGCCAGTCTGTTGTTCCAGGACCAGTTCTAATTATTGCTTCCTGACCTGCATACAGGTTTCTCAAGAGGCAGGTCAGGTGGTCTGGTATTCCCATCTCTTTCAGAATTTTCCAGTTTATTGTGATCACACAGTCAAAAGCTTTGGCATAGTCAATAAAGCAGAAATAGATGTTTTTCTGGAACTCTCTTGCTTTTTCCATGATCCACCAAACGGTGGCAATTTGATCTCTGGTTCCTCTGCCTTTTCTAAATCCAGCTTGAACATATGGAAGTTCACAGTTCATGTTCTGTTGAAGCCTGGCTTAGTGAATTTTGAGCATTACTTTACTAGAGTGTGAGATGAGTGCAACTGTGCGGTAGTTGAGCATTCTTTGGCATTGCCTTCCTTTGGAATTGGAATGAAAACTGACCTTTTCCAGTCCTGTGGCCACTGTTGAGTTTTCCAAATTTGCTGGCATATTGAGTGCAGCACTTTCACAGCATCATTTTTAGGATTTGAAATAGCTCAACTGGAATTCCATCACCTCCACTAGCTTTGTTTGTAGTGATGCTTCCTAAGGCCCACTTGACTTCACATTCCAGGATGTAAACCCAGCTGCTCAAAAAAGCCACGCCATGGAAAATGCCCCAGGCTTCAGCCCCCAGGCAAGAAGAGCAGCATGCAGGGCAACGAGGCAAAGAGAGCCCCACAACCGCATGAGAACACTGGTGTGCACACAGGGAGCACGACAACGTCCTCTGTGGCAGCAATTCAGACGGTCACCGGGGCAGAGACGGGAGCAAAGAATGAAAAGACCAAGTTTCCACGATGAGATATGTGCTACGGTATTTTATAGAGTCTGTGTTAATTGGGGAAGAAGAAACAATACATGAGGGCAAAGCACATAAATTTGAAAAGAGGAAATAATCAGCTGGAACTAATAATTGTCACCATATGTCAAAGCGGCTCACATCCTCTTATATAAAGTCCTGAGGGACCTCCCTGGTGGCCCAGGGGTTAGGACTCAGGCTTTTACTGCTAAGGGCACAGGTTCAACCCCTTGTCAGGGAACTAAGACCCTGCAAGTGGCGCAGCTGAACCTGCTTGCGGCCTCCATGCCCGCCCCTCGCCCCGGCCTGCGGTCCCCTCCAGAGCTCGGCTGACCCTCCCGTGCCCCACCCCACCAGAGGTGAAGACCTCTGACACCCAGTGCCGCTGGCTCCACCGCCCACCACGACTTTGTCCTGAAGATGCTGACCTTCACCAGAGGGGTGAGGCCAGGGATGGAGCCAGCTCAACCCTCCCCCACATGAAGCCGGAGGGGCTCAAGGTTGCCAACAGCACCTTCTCATTGCCCTCCGCACTGGCCAGTCACAGGGTGCCCTGCCGGGGGGTCTACACCCAGCTGGGAAGCCAAGCACTTACAGACTCAAGAGACCAAGACCAGCTGGGCACTTTGTTTCCAAAAAGACAGTCCAGACCACCCGAGCACACTTCACCTTGAACTTCTGCTGCCAAGATGACACTTGCTGCTCAACAGGCTGACCTGACCTCCGGTGGCCCACTCACAGCCTTCTCATCTTTGGACCAGCTCCAGCGTCAGAGCGCGCTCTGGCTTCCCCTCCAGACCTAAGCCACACCCATCTCCACTGGCTTGGGCATCACTTTGGGCACAGCTGCCAGAGGCAGAGCTGGCCCAGCCCTGGAGCCCATCCACCAGGCTAGCTCTGGCTGACTTTCTGAGGGGCGCTGCCCACCAGCACGGTGCCCTGTCCCCCACCCAGACCCATCCTCTGTGCACCTGCCCCACACCTTCTTGGGTGCAGGTCACACAGTCCCTGGGTGTACCCATGGACACCCCAGAGCACCCCTCACCCAGTGGGTGCAACCCCTGCGGAGCTGGCCCCTCCATCAGTCACCCGGTCCCCCCCACAGACTCCAGGGCCAGGGACAGCTCCCACCCCACAGCCGTGAGCAGCTCAGGCAGGGCGCCGACCTCGGCCACGGGGATGCTGCCCTGCGCTGCGTGAGCACGTGCCCAGCTCCACTCTGCAGCGTGTCATGACTACGTGGGCTGTGACCCCGAGTCCCCTGATGCCCAGGAAAACAAGGTGATTACGCCACCCCCCTCCCCAAACAGCTTTTCTCAGCTCTTCCTTCCGGTGACCAGTCTCCCCCTCCACACCACAGAAGTGGCCAAGAGGCCCCCAGTGCTGGATGCTGGCATGGGGCGCCCCGCACAGTCCAGGGCCTCTGCTGCTCTCACCATCCGTGGGTTCTGGGAGTCGACACCGTCTTCATCCTCCGGGACCTCGGGCCCCCACGGGGCCTCCAGCCACACCTGGCTGCCCACATGTCCGTGGAGCCCCGGACACATGAACTCTGGGTCTCGGGGATTGCAGCCCAGCCCTTCACTGTCGCTCTCCATCCGGCAGGTGGACGACGCTGCATCATCCATGTCAGCCTGGGCATGAGAACACAACACGGACAAGAGCTTCATGCCGACTGGGAGGGCGACGCCTCGGTCCCCTCACTCACACGTCCCTGGGTACAGACCTCTGCACGCTGACCGGGAGGGCGACGCCTCGGTCCCCTCACTCACACGTCCCTGGGCACAGACCTCTGCTGAATGGCCGCCTCGACAAGAGGCCATCTGTGGACCCTCCGGGCAGCGGGCCCCACCCTGAGATGAGGCAGACGACCACCACAGCCCCCACTGTGCGCAGGGGAAACTGAGGCGTGCTCCTCCTCCTGGTAGGTCACTGGAGACCCATGCTTGGGGGCGGTAGTTAATGTGCCCTCCATGCTCCCTCCAAATCTAGCATGCTGTGGATCTGATAGGACAGCCCCCTCATGTCCTGTCCCCACACACAACCCGCGGTGACCTCCGACCCCCGGCCCCACACTCAGAGCCCTGTCTGGTCTGGTCCACCCTCCCTCCCCTGTGAGCACCCCCCGCCCCCACCCCAGCCTCCCTACCGCCTTCCTCCCCCCGGAACCCTTCCAAGCCCTCCCCCTCAGAGTCCCCTGCCTGCAGCACCCCCTCCCCACAGCCCCCCCCAAATGACAGACTCTCCACCAACCTGGTTCAGAGCTATCTCCAAGGCTCCTGTGCTGGAACCGATTTGGGGGTCAGAATGACCTGGGTTCAAACCTATAGCAAGGCCACTCCCGGCCCTGTGACAGGCCAGCTCCTGCGGCGACTCTCAGAGCCTCAGTCTCCTCCACTGAAGATGCAATCAGCGACTCCGACCTCGGGAGAGAGGGTTGGGATTTAAAGCAAGAAGAGGAAGGCGCTCAAAGTGCTGGACTTGTGTCCAGTGTCCTGCCATCAGACAAGGGGCAGGGTGCAGAGGAGGAGGGGCAGGGGACCTCCCCCCCACCCCGCCATGCCCAGACTCAGTGTCTCCAGCTCCATTCCCTGGGACCTGGCCAGGCCCTGGGCGGGACAGCGGGGTGGAATCCGGGTACCAGGACGGGGGACACCTTCCGTGTCTCTCTGGTCCCCAGGCCTTCCCAGCAAACAGCCAGGGCCCTGTGGCCCTGCCTGGCTCGGGTGGGGGCGGCCCCAGGCCTAACTGGATGAGGGGGCTCAGAGCCAGGGGCAGAGATGCGGACCCTGGGCGCACCGCTTGGACGGCAGTTACTGGCGGGCGTCCCCGCGGTGAGGCGGGGTCTGCGCGTGCGCCGTCCACCGGCCTGCGTGCGTCTCGCGCGGGGTCCACCTGCTTCGAGCCGTTGGTGGGAGGCCTGCGCATGCCCAGAGTGCTTCCTCACCAAACCCACCCGGGAGCCAGGAGCTGGGCTAACAGCATCTCCTCCAAATACTTCTAATGGGGCAATTGGTAAACTGAGGCCAGAGAGGCAGGAACTGGCCTGAGGCCACGACGTGGGCCGAGTCCAGAGGAGCTGGGAAGATTCCACCTCCTAGGTCAGGGATCAACCGTCCGGGGGAGGGGTTTACTTTGGGAATGAGAACCTCTAAGATCCTGGAGCTGCCGGCCCTTCCCATCTGGGGTCCTTTCCTCTGGGTATCGCCATGCAAACGCAGATGCTGGAGCACGCACGCATGCACGCACACACACTCTCTCTCACCACATTCACACACACACTCACCACACTCACACTCTCTCTCACTGCCCTGTTAGGGATCAGAGGGGAGTGAACACTACGGAGGGGACGAGAGAAAAAGAAGAAAGCGATTGTGGTTGTGAGACAGCTCTGCCACAGGGGCAGGGGCTTCCAGTCTCTTGACAACAGGCCTGGGCTTATAGCGTGATGAAGGGAGAGATGCCAGAATGATGGCAGGGGGTCCCAGAGGTGCCCAGAGGTTTTTCTTGCATCCTAGAGACTGCACCCCGCCCAGCCCACTTGTCTGCAGATGCTGGAGGCAGCAACACGTTCTGCTGCGTCCCAGGGTCTGAGGCTCTGGCCTCAGCAAAGCCTGTCCTGAAAGCCTTTTTCAAAGCTGTAGACCTTGGCTCCGTCTGCACCCCGGATGCCTCAGGGTGTTGTCCTGGAGGCACCCAGAGGTGACACAGGGAGGACCAGGGCAGGCCACCACTCTGATCCCTCCTGGGCAGTCCTGTGTCCCCTGCCCCCACCATGTGCATGCGTGGAAGGGAAGGGGAGAAGGGGCTTATGTCAGAGCAGGAGCAGGCTGATGAAGAGTCAGAAGGCTGGTGGGCTGGTCATATTCACCTCCCAAGTCAATGCTGGTGCGATGTCTGGGGAGACTTCCTGTTCAGAAGCCACCCAGGAATCTATCCAGGGTTCCACCAAGGGCTTTGCCTCTTGAGTGGCCATCGTCCCAACCCAAGGAGTCCGGGCACCTCCCTTCCTCCCCTCCCACCATCCGGCCCCTGGCTTGGCCAGGCGCCGAGTCAGTTTTCACGTCTTTGTAAGATTCTTCAAGCCAATTCCTTTATTGGAAATGAATTTCAGGACAGAAACGTGAGTGTTTTTGCAGTGCTTGTTTTTTCGAACTGTCCCTCTTTGTCTGAAGATTAGCCCCGTGTGAAAAATGGATCCGCCCTGAACCTGGATGAGCCCCTCAGGGAGAGGGTGGTCACAGCAGACCCCTTGGAGAAGCCGCTGAAGCGCCTGGTGCCCGCCTTCCGGGCCAGTGACCTCTCCTATGTCACCAGCTTCCTGTGCGCCTACCGAGCCTTCACCCCCGCCCAGCAGGTCCTGGAGCTGCTGTTCAAGAGGTGAGCGCCTCACCCCTCCCTGGCACAGCGGCTCCCCGCCCACCTACCTGCTGTGTGTCTCGGGAATGTCACTTTACCTCTCTGAGCCTGAGTCTGTTCACATGAAAGCTGGGCTACCAAGAGGCCCGACCTCATACGGTTGTCAGGACCGTCAGATAAGTGTGGACCATGCAGCCCCGTGCCCAGCCTTGTGAAAAGGGCTGCTGAGGGATGGAATGGTTTTCACTAAGATTTTCTTCCCTGCTCCCCACCCCCCATGAAGAAGCTCTCTGCTTCCAGCCCTTGGGCAGAGGCATTTTCCAATTTGTAAAGGAAGCTCAAGATCCTATCTTGGGGTCCCCTCCTGGGATTAGCCAGAGCAGGGATCACTGGGGGCTGGAAGAGAGCCCCAGGCCACTCAGGTGTCTGTAAGGTGCTGGTTGGGGTTCATTCATTCAGCAAATCCGTATGCAGCACCGGCTGTGTGCAGCGCAGCCGGGCCGGAGCAATGAACAGAGCAGCCGCGGCCCTGCCTGCCCTCCTGCAGTTCCCTTTGGTTGGGGGGGAGGTCAGAGTGGGGGTGGGGGGGCCAAGAGTGGGGTGGGGGGCCCAGAGTGGGGCTGGGGGGTGGACAGGAGTGAGTCAGGCTCCCCAAGAAGGGAGAGGTGGTCACCGTGGACAGAGGGCTTGCTCCAGCTGAGACTGCCCGCCCCTCACTGCTGACCAGGCCTTGGCGTCCAGATGGGCAGGGGGAGCCCAGAAGCCTGGCCCCCAGGGGGTGCTAGGGAAGGGCCGAGAGGAAGGAAAGGCCAGGCCCTGACTCTGCTGCCCGCCCGCCCACCCCCAGTGCTGTCTCCTCCATCCTGGGCACCTGGCTGAACCAGTACTCAGAGGATTTCTGTCAGCCCCCTGACTTCCCCTGCCTCAGGCAGCTGGTGGCCTACGTGCAGCTCAACATGCCCGGCTCCTGGCCCAGCTAGAGCACGCGGACCTCGACGAGGCAGAGCCGGAGGGTGAGGAGGGCGGGGTGGGCGCTGGACTCAAGCGGGCGCCCCCACGGCAGAGCCAGAGGGTGAGGAGGTCGGGGTGCGTGCTAGACTCGGGGGAACACCCATGGCAGAGCCAGAGGGTGAGGAGGTCAGGGTGGGCGCTGGACTCAGGGGGGCGCCCCCACGGCAGCTGTCGGACGGGGAGCAGAGACTGGCCTCAGACCACATGTGTGGGGACTGCCGTCGGGGACAACGTCGTGTTGTGGGTTTGGGGGCTGAGGCTTCTCCAGAAACCTCTGGGATGTGGTCCTGTCTTTGGAAAGGCAGGCGTGTGGGTGGTCTCTGCTCCTCTGCAGCTCCAGCGTCAGCTCCATCCGGAATCAGAGGTGACAGGAGCCAGGTGCAGGGGCAGAAAGGTCAAGGCAGCCCCAGAGCCTGCGTCCGCCTTCAGCTCGAGCGCTCCCCCTACTGGCGGCTCCAGAGCGGCGCCGACACCAGCACCGGTTCCATTAGCAGCTCCGGAATGAGACGAGGAGGCCGCTCAGGTCCTCCCCGGGACCCGCCCCCGGGGCCAGCTCCCAGCCCACACCTTCCACCTGCTTCCCAAACAGGACTTTTCTTCCCCGCTCCCCCGTGATGGGGCTTTTTGTCTTCAGTTCAGTTCAGTGGCTCAGTCGTGTCCGACTCTTTGCGACCCCGTGGACTGCAGCAGGCCAGGCCTCCCTGTCCGTCACCAACTCCCGGAGTTTACCCAAACTCTTGTTCACTGAGTCGGTGATGCCATCCAAGCATCTCATCCTCTGTTGTCCCCTTCTCCTCCCACCTTCAATCTTTCCCAGCATCAGGGTCTTTTCCAGTGAGTCAGCTCTTCGCATCTTTTTGTCTTGGGGCTTCTTTTTTTTCCTCTCTACACTCTTATATTAGATGATTTAGAATATTCAAATATAATAGTATTTCAGCCGTCATCATTTTGAGTCGTACAGTTCATGAGCATTAAGTACCTTCACAATGCTGTATGGCCGCCACTGCTCTCTCGGTGGAGAACATCTCACCCCCCGAAAGGGAACCCTGTGCCCAAAGCGCTCACTCTCCTTTCCTCCTTCCTCCAGCCCCTGGCCACACCTAATCTGTTTCTTTACCTATTCTAGATATTTCCTATCAATGGAATCATATAGTAAATGTCTTTTCGTGTCTTCCTGCATCTTTGAAGAAAGACTAATTTTTGGTTTATGTCGTTATTTGAAAAAAAAAAAAAAGCACATTTGATTTGCAAGGGAAATCCCAGATGGATTAAAGCACTGTTAGTAAAGTTGTGCATAACTTCAGGGTAGAGATCCCTGTACTGAGTGTGACACCAGAGTTAGAAGTCATAAGGAAAACAGCTGACCGTTCCTGTGGCAAAAACAAACCAAACAAAAATGCAGAAAGTGGAAAGATAAATCACAAACTGGAACGGCATTCCTCATATCTGTGCTATCTGCTTAGTCGCTCAGGCATGTCCAACTCTTTGTGACCTCGTGGACTGTAGCTCACCAGGCTCCTCTGTCCACGGGATTCTCCAGGCAAGAAGAGTGGAGTGAGTTGCCATGCCCTCCTCCAGGGGCATCTTCCCAGCCCAGGGATCCAACCCAGGGCTCCCGCATTTCGGGTGGATTCTTTACCATCTGAGCCACCAGGGAAGCCCCCCACGTCCCAGGGAAATGCTTAACACCTCTGTGGTCCTGAAAACTCTGCCAAGTCAATGTTTTTAAAGGAGACAACAAACACATGGGACTCCAACAAGAGGCGACACACACGGTCAGTATGCGTCAGAGATGAGCAGCCTCCCCAGTAAGGACACGAGAGCGTAAACGTGGAGACGGCGGCGTCACCATCACACTGGGTGACAACCCGCCCTGGGGACAGTGTGAGGCCCAGCAGATCCCCTGGAGGGCAGTGTGGAAGGACACTCCTCTCTGGGAGAACCGTGTGTGGGACCCCAAAGCTCCACTGGCGCATCCCTTTACCTGCAGAGCAACTCCTAGGACTTCACCCACAGGGACCCTCGCGTGGTGTGTGTGCCCACATGCACACGTGTGCCTGTGCACTTGGGGGTGTCAGGTGGGGAGGATCCCAAGGGCGTGTACCTGAAGAGCGACTCCTAGGACCTCACCCACAGGAACCCTTGCTTAGTTTTTCACGGATGCGTTGTCGAGAGTCTCCATCAACGCGCTGGTTGAAATAGCAGGGGACCAGAAACACTCGTGTCTGCGGAGACGGGATGGGATCCACCAGGCGTGGTCCGCATGGACCAGTGAATGCCCTGTAGCTGCTAAAGTGGGTGCTGGCAGGGACATCCTAGGGTGGTCTTACCTGAGACTCACGTGGCCCAACCCTCTGCATCCAGGATCCCGGCTATAAGACCACACGGATGTGATGTCAACAGGAGACACAAACAGAGGTGAATGAATCTGTATGTGAGAGGCAGAGCTAGCAGGAGAGAGGCAGTTGAGAGGTGTGCGTCACAGCGCTCACCAGGGTCACCACTGAGCGTGATCACTGTCTTCTCCTTGACGTTTCTGTGTTTTATAATGTGTATATTTAATGATTCTAAAAAGATTAAAAACCATTCTAAAGTTATTCCTCTCTCACTCCTCTGTGGAGTAACATTATTCAGTGCTTTTTCCGTTTGTTTTTGGAGAGCATAATACAGTTGGGATCACAGTGGGACCGAGATTCATGACTAAGGAATTCTAGTGTCATGGTCTTCTGTGGTGTTGGTTGCCAATTCTCTGTCATTTCTGAATTTATTGATTCGAGCCCCCTCTCTTTTTCTTGGGTGTAGCTAATGTTCATTTTGTTTAACTTTTGTTAAACGAATTTAAAGAACCAGGTCTTCATTTCGCTGATCTTTTCTGTTGGGTTTTTATTTTCATTTCGTTTATTTTTCACTCTGGTCTTTGTTTTCTTCCTTCTGCAGACTTCGGGCTTCGTTCGTTCTTCCCTTTCTCATTCCTTGACATGCAGTGTTTATTTGAGGCTTCTCCTGTCTCCTGATGCGGGCCTTTATCACAGGAGCTTCCCTCTTAGGAACTGCTTTTGCTGCAGCCCTACTTTTTATTTCTAAAGCTGTTTTATTAAGAGGACAATAAATGTTTATTACAGTGAAATAGAGAATTATAAAGAGATTAAGAATCAAGGAAACCAAGTCCTTCTGCCTTGGGTATCTGGTTCAAGCCCTTTCTGTTTGTGTGGGTGGTGGGGGTCCCCTGAGAGTGTCACCCATAGCAGGAATTCTGGGGCGTGTGCTCTTCCAGAATCTGACTCCCCCAGGGCTGGACACTGGTCCATCAATCCTCTCGCCTTTCTGTCCCCCGTGGCCCAGATCAGAATTTCTGGGGAGCCCCCTGCTTTGGGACCTGACGCCATTCCAATTTTTCACTTCCATTGTCCTGTGGAAAGGAACATCCTCGCGCATAAATTTTTATTTACCCCGGATCTGCAGAAGCGGAGTCTCTTTTTCCTAATGTAAAGGGATTTCAGGTGTCGGCTGCAGTTTTCCATGTCGGCGGTGTCAACTTTGATCCCTGTCTAGGAAACCGGGGGTACAGACTCTCAGGGGTGCAGACTCTCGGGGCTGAGACCTTAGGGAGGCAGGAGGGGGAGGAGCTAGGAATGGAGACGGAGGAGGGCACCAACCACACCTGCCCCAGCCTGTTCTAGGCTCCACCCTGCCCTTCTCTCATTCTCTGCTCCCTGCCCTGACCCCCTTCCAGTCCCAGCACCTCCCCAGGCCCCCAAGCAAGCCTCGCCCCCAACACACCCCTGCCCCACCCCCAGGCTCCGGCCCCATCCGTCTGTGAACTCCTTGGATCTACACCGCCAGAAAGACTCTGACCACCCAGTGCCCTTGGAAAGGGAAATGCTGCCTACCAAGTGCACAGAGAGACGGGTGGGTGGGGCACACTCCAGGGAGCTTGGGGCAGCAGGTTTGGTGGTTTGGAAAGGAAAGGAGGAAGGGAGGCTCACCATCCCTCCCTGCCTCCCACCTCTGGCCCCCAACACAGGTAGGGTAGAATTGTGCCATAAGCTGATGGAGAAACTGAAGTTGAAAGAGACTCACCCCCTCTGTGCCCTACGGAGTGGCAGAGCCAGGATTTGAACCCAGTGCCTGTCAGACCCCGCAGGGCCCACCTGACATTAAAGCTGCATCCAGATGCTACAGGAGGGACCCCTGGGCTCTGACATTCCCTGAGCCATTGGTCCCGGTGCCAAGAGAGGAACCTCGTCCTCTGGTGGGGATAGGCTGGTCCAGGTACTGGGAGAGCCCACAGTGCCCAGGGCTGGTGGCCATTCCCCAGCCGTCATTCCCAGCCCCAGACAAAGAGATTAGCTTTGCCTCACACCCCTCTAGTTCAGAAAGGGCTGAGGCTGGGAGGGTGCGGCCCCCAGGGAAGCCAGGACTCCAGAGCTCCAAGAGGCCACAGCCTGGGACAGTGGCTAGTGAAGAGCACAGGGTCCAAAGCCAGGGAGGCAGGGATCCTAGATCCAGCTCAGCCTCGTTCTAGCTGGTGACCTCAGACAAAACTCTGAGACTCAGTTTTCCCATCTGTGAAATGGCCTGCCTGATGGGTTATTGGGAGAATTACTCGAAAAATGACATGTGGATCTCTTGTCCAAAGCCTAGAATGTGTTCAGAGACCCTGCCAGGCTCAGAGTGGTCCTGCAGGGCCCAGGGTCCATGATGTCCCTCCTCAGGGGCACCTCCTGCAGTCCTGCCCCCAGGAATAGGCAGCATTATGTGAAGAAGGTCCAGGAGGTCAGCACAGCACAGGTGAAGGAGTTTCAGTGCTGGAAGGACAGCTGGAAAGTCTCCATTCTCCTGATTCCCAGAACCAGCAAAGAATAAATCTAGAATTAACTGCATATTTGTGACACATTTTTTCTAACCAATAAGAGCATTTCAACAAACATCTTTCAGGTCCCCCTAATTTTCCAAAGGGCCCTTTGATCCTCTGATTCTGAAATCTTTCTGTTTGGGAACCTCCATTCCATCTTTGTTCCTGTCTCTTCCACTTCTCAGGGCCTACCCATCACCCAAATTCCTTCCTTGGCCTTGTGTTTCTTTGGCCGGGTTTGGTTTCCACTCTGTGGCCACCTGGCACGGTTCTCTGCCTCGGTTTGCATTTTCACGGCCTGCGTCCCCTCGGGGGCCTCGGTGATGCGGGCCTTTTGTCCCTTTCTTATAGGTGAGGAAGCCCACCTGTCCACTGCTCAAAGTGTGGAGCTGCGGCAGAGCAACTGGGACTTGGGGGCAAGTTGTTTGCTTGCAAGTGAACCCAGGAAGCCTGGGGGTGGACTGGGGTAGGGGGTTTGGAGGAGGGAGCCCTGTGGTGGGCATCAGTTCAGTCTAGTTGAGCAATCAGGTCCCAAAGGGACTGGCTCTGTCCCCCACAGATGGAGGGTTATCCCCAGGATATTAACACTCCTCACTGCAGGCTGGCACTGATTTGCAGGACGCTCCCCGAGGCTGAGAGGAAGGACACAGGTGTTCCAGGCAGACGCTGTCGGCCTCTCGGGGACCGGTTCCCCAGCTACAGGTGCGTTCAGGTGGACTGCGTGAGCACAACAGCAGCATCTCCACCCCAGGTTTCCCAAATCCAAGCCCTCTAGCCTGTGCAGCAGGTCGCCGCACCCTCCTCTGTTCTCAACCTGTTAAGTCCCGTTGTTGGGCCTGCTGCGGCCTGCCGCCTGCTCGGCTTGCTGATCTCATTCTGTCCAGCCTGGGAGCGGGCACCACCCCCGTGTGTAAACAAGGCTGCAAGGAGACCAAAGCTCAGGGAGGCAAGGGACAGCTCCAAAGTCACTCTGGGAGCGTGAGGATGGACGCCGCCCTGGTCCAGCCCCGCTCCCGCCGCCCCTGCCATGCAGACACACCGGGCACTTTGACAGCTGGGAACCCCAGCACAGTGTCTGCCTCCCCTCTGTCACACGGGGTCCTCCAGACACCTCCCCGCTCCTGCCAGGCCCTGAAGATCACATACAGGAGGCCAGGGCTGAAGATCTGATCAGCCTAGTAGGACCCCAGCCTCCACAGGGGAAGAGGGCTTGCCCAAGAGCTGCTGGGGCCAGGCTGTGAAGTGATCCTAGAGCCTGCCTGGCTCCGAGAAGCTGGCTGGGTGAGATCACTGCCTGACGAGGCCCCGGGACAAAGGTTCATTGATCCTCTAGCTGCATTCACGTGGGCCTGGAGCTTGAGGGCAGACCTCCATCATCTGTACAAGAGCCTCTGAGCTGGGCACCACGGTGCCCCTTTGTTCTAAGTGGACAATGAGACGCTAAATCCCTCCCTGGCCTGTGAGTAGGAGCCCTGGGGTTAAAGCAGCCCTTGGGGCTTCCAGGGGGCACTAGTGGTAAAGAACTTACCTGTCAATGCAAGAGACATAAGAGACGCAGGTTCAGTGTGGTTCGGGACGATCCCCTGGAGAAGAGCATGGCAACCCGCTCCAGTATTCCTGCCTGGAGAATCCCAGGGACTGCCTGCCTGGCGGGCTACAGTCCATGGAGTCACCCAGAGTCACCCACAAATGAGGTGACTTGGCGTGCAGAGCAGGCGTGCATCCTCTGACCCAAAGACACAAGCTTGCCCTCCCGTGCGTCTCCTTCCCCCTGGCCGGCTTGGCCTCCACCTGGGGGACACCCGAGCAGGGCTGTCAGAACCCCAGGACCTGGAATACCTCAGTGGCCTGCTCCCTAGCCCAGCCCCACCTGGGGCACACTTCACATCTGAAACAGTACACACACACACACACACACGTGTGTGCATGCACACACACGGTCCACGAAACACTGGCTCTTCCTCGAAGAGCTGCCCTCTGATGCTTTCTTAAGATTTTTTTTTTAATATGGACCGGTTTTAAAGTCTTTATTGAATTTTTTACAATATTGCTTTTGTTTTATGTTTTGACTTTTTGGCCACAAAGCACAAGGAATCTTTTTTTAAATATTTTATTTATTTGGCTGCACGGGGTCTCAGTTCCAGCATGTGGGATCTCAGCCCCTTGACCAAGGCTCAAAGCCATGTGTCTGCACTGAGCGGCAAAGTCTTAACCACTGGACCACCAGGGAAGTCCCTCTAACGGTTTCTATTTTACATGAAAGTCCCAGCTCTTCCAATTCGGCCACAGCCCCCGGAGCAGCGGTGAGGACTGTGGGTGCCTCTGAATGTTCCCACTGCCGTGATACCAGACCATCCTGCCCACCCCTGCGGTTCCCCTACAGAGATGAACAGTGATGTATATGAGCAATTTATATGTCTCGAGCCATTTCCTCTGGTTTCTAGAAGTAGATAAACCCAGTTGAAGGGGGGATGGGTCAGTTCAGTTTAGTCGCTCAGTCGTGTCCGACTCTTTGTGACACCATGAACTGCAGTATGCCAGGCTTTCCTGTCCATCACCAACTCCCGGAGCTTGCTCAAACTCATGTCTGTCGAGTCAGTGATATCATCCAACCTTCTCATCCTCTGTTGCCCCCTTCTCCTCCTGCCTTCAATCTTTCCCAGCATCAGTGTCTTTTCCAGTGAGTCAGTTCTTCGCATCAGGTGGCCAAAGCATTGGAGTTTCAGCTTCAGCATCAGTCCTTCCCATGAATATTCATTCACTCACTGGAAGGGTGAATATGAACATTGGAAGTGGGGAGAGGTGTCGGAGTCCTATTGCAGAGTCACCCACCAGAAGGAGAGTCCAGGACCTTTTATCTTCCCTCACCCTTTCACCCAGCTTCTTCCAGGCCAGCCCTGAGGCTGTCTTTGGGCTGGATTTATAGCAGCAGGGGGAAGGGGGAACAGGGAAAACAAAGAATGCTGGTTTGGCTGTTGATGGAATGCTGGCCTGCGTGCCACGGCCCCAGGGCTGCATCTGCGCATCTGGCTCACCTCAATGACCAGGCAGAGACCAATGCCTGGAAGGCACACCGGAGAACTTTGAAAACCTCTGAGTGAGACAACCCAGTCGACTGGTCCCAGATCAGGTCCCAGCGAACCAGTTGTTTGCAGCTAAAAATGGAAGCACAATCTTTAAGTCAGTAGTCACCAGCTCCCTGGCCTGTGCCAGGCCCCTGCAGACTCTGGGGAAACAAGCCTGCCCTACAGGAACCTGTGACCCTCAAGGGAAAGCCCAGGGACCCAGGCAAAGGCACCCACAAAGGATGTTGTGCCCGGTGCCACACGGATCTGCATTTGCAACCTCAAACTGCATCATCGTGACCCTGACAAACCTATAGTTGCAGGGAAGAGAGTGGGGGCGAGAGAGGATGGTCACACACCAGGTCACATCTCAGTACCTGGGAGAGCCAAGTGGCAGTTCTTGGCTTCTTGAAGGAAAGAATTCAACAGCGAGCCATGGTAAAGTGAAACAAGGTTTATTCAAGGAAGAAACACACTTCATAGACCGAATGCGCATCATCTGGAGAGGCACGAGAGGAAGCAGGATGCAGAGTCATCAGTTTTTATAGGGGTGGGTGATTACACAGGCTAATGAGTGGGACATGAGTTTGAGCAAGCTCTGGGAGCTTGTGGCGGACAGGGAGACATGGCGTGCTGCAGTCCATGGGGAAGCAGTCTGACACTCCTGAGCGACTGAACTGAACTGAATGAGTGGGAGAAGTATTATAGCTGTTTTACGGAAGTGGTGGAGATTTTCAGAAATTGGGTCACCACCCACTTTTTGACATTTATGGTCACGCCTCCTCAGTTCAGCTCAGTCCAGTCATTCTGTCGTGTCTGACTCTTTGCAACCCCATGGACTGCAGCATGCCAGGCCTCCCTGTCCATCACCAACTCCCAGAGCTTACTCAAACTCATGTCCACTGGGTTGGTGATGCCATCCAACCATCTCATCCTCTGTCATCCCCTTCTCCTCCCGCCTTCAATCTTTCCCAGGATCAGGGTCATATTCAAGCCACTTGGGATATTATAATGAGCTGTATACTGAGACTCAAGATCAAGTGCGAGTTGAGTCTACCATCATGGACCTAATTGATTCTAACCAATTTAGGTCATGTCCTCAAACTATGTCATCCTTTTAAAGGTTGTGCCCTGTTCCCTTCCTGTCTCACTATAACCTCTCTGAGCCACAGTTGTTATTTGTCTCTGATGCTATTTCTCTGCATAGATATCCCATAACTTATGTTAGTTGCTCAGTCGTGTCTGACTCTTTGCAACCCCATGGACTGCAGCACACCAGGCTTCCCTGTCCATCACCAACTCCCAAAGCTTGTTCAAATTCATCTCCATTGAGTCGGTGATGCCATCCAACCATCTCATCCTCTGTCGTCCCCTTTTCCTTCCACCTTCAATCTTTCCCAGCATCAGGGTCTTTTCCAATGAGTCAGTTCCTAGAATCAGGTAGCCAAAGTTTTGGAGCTTCAGCTTCAGCATCAGTCCTCCTAATGAATATTCAAGACTGATTTCCTTTACGATTGACTGGTTTGATCTCCTTGCTGTCCAAGGGACTCTCAAGAGTCTTCTCCAGCACCCAGTTCAAAAGCAACAACTCTTCAGTGCTCAGCCTTCTTTATGGTCCAACTCTGACATCCATACATGACCACTGGAAAAACCATAGCTTTGACTATATGGACCTTTTTGGCAAAGTGATGTCTCTGCTTTTTAATACACTGTCTAGATTTGTCATAGCTTTTCTTCCAAGGAGCGTCTTTTAATTTCATGGCTGCAGTCACCATCCGCAGTCATTTTGGAGCCCAAGAAAATAAAGTCTGTCACTGTTTCAATTTTTTCCCATCTATTTGCCATGAAGTGATAGCACTGGATGCCATGATCTTCATTTTTTGAATACTGAATTTTAAGCCAGCTTTTTCACTCTCCTCTTTCATCCTTCTCAAGAGGCTCTTTAGTTCCTCTTCACTGTTTGCCATTAGAGTAGTATCATCTGCATATCTTGAGGCTGTTATTTCCCCCCCAAATCTTGATTCCAGCTCATGCTTCATCCAGCCCAGTATTTCTCATGATGTACTCTGCATATAAGTTAAATAAGCAGGGTGAATACACAGCCTAGACGTACTCCTTTCTCAGTTTTGAACCAGTCTGTTGTTCCATGTTCTAACTGTTGCTTCTTGACCTGCATACAGGTTTCTCAGGAGATAGATAAGGTAGTCTGGTATTCCCATCTCTTCAAGAATTTTCCACAGTCTGTTGTGATCCACACAGTCAAAGGCTTTAGCATAGTCAATGAAGCAGAAGTAGATGTTTTTCTGGAATTCCCTTGCTTTCTCTCTGATCCAGTGGATATTGGCAATTTGATCTCTGGTTCCTCTGCCTTTTCTAAATCCAGCTTGTACATCTGGAAATTCTCAGTTCACTTACTGCTAAAGCCTTCCTTGCAGGATTTTGAACATTACCTTGTTAGCTTGTGAAATGAGCGCAGTTGTATGGTAGTTTGAACATTTTTGGGGATTGGAATGAAAACTGTCCTTTTCTAGTCCCGTGGCCACTGCTGAGTTTTCCAAATTTGCTGGCATACTGAATGCAGCAGTTTAACAGCAGCATCTTTTAGGATCTGAACTAGCTCAATTGGAATTCCACATCACCTCCGCTAGCTCTGTCTGTCATAATGTTTCCAAAGGCAAACTTGACTTCACACTCCAGGATGTCTGGCTCTAAGTGAGTGACCACCATCATGGTTATCCAGGTCATTAAAACTTTTTTTGTATAGTTCTTCTGTGTATTCTTGCCACCTCTTTTTAATCCCTTCTGCTTCTGGTAGGTCCCTACAGTTTCTGTCATTCACCATGCCCATCCTTGCCTGAAATGTTCCTTTGGTATCTCCAATTTTCTTGAAGAGAGCTCTAGTCTTTCCCATTCTATTGTTTTCCTCTATTTCTTTGCACTGTTTACTTAAGAAGGCTTTCGTATCTCTCCTTGCTATTCTCTTGAACTCTACATTCAGTTGGGTGTATCTCTCCGTTTCTCCCTTGCCTTTCGCTAGAAAAGACATACCCAACTGAATATAGAGGGGTACATTTCCTCCTTTTCTTCTTCTCTAAGTTATTTGTAAAGCCGCCTCAGACAAACCCCTTTGTCTTCTTGCATTTCTTTTTCTTTGCGATGGTTTTGGTCACCACCTCCTGCACAGTGTTAGAAACCTCTGTCCACAGTTGTTCAGGCACTCTGTCTACCAGATCTAATCCCTTGACTCTGTTCGTCACTGGCCCTTGTTAGGGCTCCCTTCTTTACAAACAGGGTGCCTTCCTTTCTGTCTCTCTGAATGCTCCCTCCCTGACCACCCCTCTGCCTTTGAGGTCCACTATCTCTTCCCTTGGCCTACCCTTGGAGATATCTAAGACAGTTCTCCTGGGGCTCCTGGACTCCCTAGGATGAACCAGGGTCAGTACAACCTCTGGAGGAAAGTACGGCTAATTCCGTTCAGAGAGGAGGCAGAGGCTCCGAGGGATTCCGAGAGCTGCTCACGGTCTCCAGGCCGGCGTGCCAGGCTCAGGGCTCCTAAGCAAGAGTGATGATCCCAAGCCAGAAAGTAAGGACGACGTCCTTCTGGTTTTCCCTTCCAGTGATTGTTTCAACGCTCTCCTAAAAACAATAAAGTTTTCTCCCCAAATCGGATCCCTGACTTCTCAAGCGCGCATCGCGCCCCCATCCCGGAGCTCCCTGACCCACGCTCCTCTCACCTAAGATGGGTCTTCCGCCTTGGAGGCGTGGCCCGCGTGGCCCACGTGGCCCGCAGAGTGTAGAGCCCCAGGGGGACCTCTAGGGGGCGGGGGCTGCAGCTGGTGGGCGGGTCGAGGCCGTGTGGGATGAGCATCAGCCGGTGGGCGGGGCGAGAGGCTCCTTTCCCCGCCCCCCTCGAGCCCGCCCGGGCCCGCCCACCGGCTGCGTCCGGCCCCGCCCACCGCACTGCCTGAGGCGCCCCGGCCAGCCGCGTACCTGATTTCCGGGCCCAGCTGCGCCCCTCCGTTCGTCCCCACCTCGGTCCGGCCTCAAGAGGTGAGTCTGCAGGCGGCAGGGACAGTCGCGCTCCGTCCGCCGCGCCACGGATCTGGCTGCGGCCCGCAGTGGCAGGCGGAAGTGGAGGCGCTCGCGTGCGGGCCCCGGGCTCCGGGGTGCAGGTCACCGGCTGGGGCGGCCGGAGTGCGGGCCGGGCTCTGCGTCGGCGGCGCGCCCCACGATCTAGCGGAGCCGACGCGTCAGGTGGAGCCTTTGGAGGAACTGGCTCCCCAAGCCCGGGTGGGGAAGCCGAGGTCCGCAGAGGGAGCGAGAGCTCCAGCGGGCTTGCCAGAGGCCACGGAGTGAGCGGGACCAAAGCCCCGAAGCTCCTGCCTGGGGACCTCGCTCTGACCTCGGGCGGACGCAGGGGTGTCCCGCGCTCCCTGTGGCCCGGACTGGGCCTAGCGCTTTCACAGCCCTCCCCTCGTGTCCGGAGCGGCGCGTACTGCGTCTTGTCCCCCGCACCAACCCCTACTATAGCTGAGGAGGACCACCCCACCCCCGCCCCCACCACCAGGCTGTGATGGACCGCGGAGAAGAGTGCCTTGCCCAAGGTTGGCGCCGAGCCGGTGAGAGGTGAAACGTGCTCCCGGGAGAGCTCTGCCTCCCGGAGGAACGGAGGAACAGTCGGCTGCCACCCCTGGCCCCCACCCCCTGCCAGGGAGATCGCCGCCACCCATCTCTGCCCAGCAACCCCCTTCCCCAGGCCGCGTGTGCCCCCGCGGTGCCGGCTGCGGCTCCGGGCTGGATTTCCGGCGACCCGGCTGTTTCCCCCAGAATCCTTAAGGCTCCATGTCCTCTGGCCCTAGTCGCTAGGAAGGCCGGCTCATCATGGAAGGTTTCAGGAGGGAGACATGCGAGCCAAGGCAGTGGGGGCGGCTAGTCGCCTTTCCGGCCCAGTGCCTCTCCCAAGGCACAGCAGCAGGCTTTGGCTGAATCCTGAGCCTCTGTCCCCTGGAACTGCCAAATCTGGGCCTGGGGTCCAGCTGGACAGGACGACGCCTGGACTCCACATTCCCCTTGATGGTGGTGCCCAGGGGAGGGCAGAGCAGCGGTCAGTGTCCTGTGGATAAGGAGCATCCCTTTGCAGGTATTCCCCGACCCCGGAGACCTGGACTCTGAGCCTGACACCCCTGAGAGAGGTGGGCCGATTCACCAAGACCCACTCGGTCTCTGCAGGTGCCCAGGCTCAGAGGCTGCCCCCAGCGATGCACTGCCTGAGACTGGCCCTGGGCCTGGGATTCTGCCTGCTGCTGGGCATCACCCTCTGCTCTCTGTGGTGAGCATGCCCCTTGCAGCCCTCTGTCCCCACCCCAGACTCCTCCCTCTCTCAGCATCTCAACCCCCAAACCTGGACCCCTTCCCAGGATTTCCAGGTCCCACCCTCTTCTCTAGGCACACCTGTCCCTCCCCACCAGCCCCAGTACGACTGACCCAGCCTGGCTTACGGGTTTTCCTTTGCACTGACCTCCCGGCCTCTACACCTAACTCTTGCCTCTGCCTGGACTATTCTTTTAGCTGTGTTAATGAGGAACTCCTGTCTATGCTCCAGAATTCACCCCGTGTGTCCTTTCCGCAAAGCTCTGGGGGTTCCCCCACACCACCAGTCCCTTGTGGGACTGGTGTCAAGAATATTCCTCCCCCAGGAATGAATGGCTGCATAGCTGTATAATGACTCACTGCAGAAGGCCAGGAGGCTTTGTCCTCTGAGGTCAGCCAGACCCAAGGACTAATAGGTGGAGGGTGGGGGAGGGGGGGACCCCAGGTGCGCCACTGGGGACCTGCATTTCCACTAACATGCACCAACGTGACTTCTCAGCCTCAGCTTAAAAATCAAGTCAACACATATATTTCCTTCCTAGGATGTATGTCGAGAACTGGCTGCTGGTCTCCTACATCCCCTATTATCTCCCCTGCCCAGAGATCTTGTAAGTATGGGGCAGGCAGACTTAGGGGCCCCCAGAATACGGAAGATGGGAAGGCTTTTCAGGTCACTTTGTAGGTTCTTAGGTCCTAAACTCATGATTCTGAGCCACGAATGTGGAAGTTCCCTGTTTCCGTCTTCAGGTATCCTTGCAGTGCCCTCTCCACGGTGTGACTTTGAGCGTGTTGCATAGCTCAGAGCCTCACTTGCTGTATCTGTAAAATGGGAGGATAGGGTTTGGGGTGTGATGATGCCTGTAAATATCCTGGTGCTGCACCTGGTATATAGAAGGTGCTCAGGAAAGAATGATTTCAGGACTTGACCTTTTTGCTCAATGTTGTGCTCTCTGTGAATTCGAAGGACAAATGCACACGTGGCCAGTCTCCCTCAGATAACAGATCTGACATTTGGACAGTTCAGAGTGATAAAGATGATTTGGGACAGTCTCAATGTGGCATTTGGCCCCGTGGTCTTCTGGTTTTCATGACACCGAAAGGAAAGTTTAAAATCTGGATCATAGACGACTAATTAACAGTAAGGTGTGTTTCACTATTATAAACAGAATGTAGTAAATTAGGCAGGACAACAGAAAAGACAAAAGAAAACAAAAACCCTCTTGTGTCCAGGGGCATGAATCGCACTCTGATTCCATGGTCGGCTTGTTGATTGCTGCACTTTCTATTCAGATTGTTCTGAAAGCAGAAAGTACGCTTGCTGTTGGAAATAGCTGTGACCAGAATGTTTTTGCAGTTCTTATCGTATTTCCCCAGAATTGGCTACATTTTTCGGCATCTGGTCACCGTCATTTTACTCCACCCAGGGGCTGGGCCCTAATTCTTAAACCATCTCCTTTTTCCACCAACAGCTGTGGGGCATTTAGGTTGTTTCTGGTTTACCAGCTTCTAAGTTAGTTTGTAATGAGCAACTCTGGATATAAAGCGTTCTTCATCTTTTTTTAAAAATTAATTTATTTGCCTATGCTGGGTCTTAGTTGCAGCACGCAGGACCTCTCATCTTCCTCTCAGCATGCAGGATCTTTAGTTGTGGGTGGCACATGGGATCTAGTTCCCTGACCAGAGATTGAATCCCAGGTCTCTGCTTTGGGAGCATGGAGTATAAGCCACTGGGCCACCTGGGAAGTCCCAGCTTTTTCCATCTTAGAAATCCTTTTATTTGGTATGTTCCTGGGCCAAAGGATATGGCCAGGGTCTTCATCCATCTCATCAGGCTGCTCTCCAGGCTGCCTGCTTAGTCGCTTCAGCCGTGTCCAACTCTTCATGACCCCATGGACTGCAGCCCGCCAGGCTCCTCTGCCCATGGGATTTCCCAGGCAAGAATACTGGAGTGGGTTGCCATTTCCTCTTCCAGGGGATCTTCCTGACCCTGAGTCAGAGTGATTCAGGCCAATAGGACATGAGGGGTTTTGTTTGGACCCAGGGATCCAACCTGCATCCTTCGCGTCTCCTGCATTGGCAGGCGGGTTCTTTACCAAAACATGACCTGAAGCCCCTGGAAGCTCTCCAGGGGGACGCAGCAAACACAGATACACCTCCCCACCCTGCCCCACGGGGGACCGCGGCAAACACAGATACACCTCCCCACCCTCCCCCACCCCAGCAGCTGCACTGCGCCTGGGCTGGGGCTGCAGGTATTCAGATCAGATCAGTTGCTCAGTCGTGTCCGACTCTTTGCGACCCCATGAATCCCAGCACGCCAGGCCTCCCTGTCCATCACCAACTCCCGGAGTTCACTCAGATTCACATCCATCGAGTCAGTGATGCCATCCAGCCATCTCATCCTCTGTCGTCCCCTTCTCCTCCTGCCCCCAATCCCTCCCAGCATCAGAGTCTTTTCCAATGGGTCAACTCTTTGCATGAGGTGGCCAAACTACTGGAGTTTCAGCTTTAGCATCATTCCTTCCAAAGAAATCCCAGGGCTGATCTCCTTCAGAATGGACTGGTTGGATCTCCTTGCAGTCCAAGGGACTCTCAAGAGTCTTCAACACCACAGTTCAAAAGCATCAATTCTTTGGCACTCAGCCTTCTTCACAGTCCAACTCTCACATCCATACATGACCACAGGGAAAACCATAGCCTTGACTAGACAAACCTTTGTTGGCAAAGTAATGTCTCTGCTTTTGAATATGCTATCTAGGTTGGTCATAACTTTTCTTCCAAGGAGTAGGCGTCTTTTAATTTCATGGCTGCAGTCACCATCTGCAGTGATTTTGGAGCCCAGAAAAATAAAGTCTGACACTGTTTCCACTGTTTCCCCATCTATTTCCCATGACGTGATGGGACCAGATGCCATGATCTTCGTTTTCTGAATGTGGAGCTTTAAGCCAACTTTTTCACTCATCTCCTTCAAAGGGCTCTTTAATTCTTCTTCACTTTCTGCCGTAAGGGTGGTGTCATCTGCATATCTGAGGTTATTGATATTTCTCCCGGCAATCTTGATTCCAGCTTGTGTTTCTTCCAGTCCAGCGTTTCTCATGATGTAATCTGCATATAAGTTAAATAAACAGGGTGACAGTATACAGCCTTGACGAACTCCTTTTCCTATTTGGAACCAGTCTGTTGTTCCATGTCCAGTTCTAACTGTTGCTTCCTGACCTGCATACAAATTTCTCAAGAGGCAGGTCAGGTGGTCTGGTATTCCCATCTCTTTCAGAATTTTCCACAGTTTATTGTGATCCACACAGTCAAAGGCTTTGGCATAGTCAATAAAGCAGAAATAGATGCTTTTCTGGAACTCTCTTGCTTTTTCCATGATCCAGCGGATGTTGGCAATTTGATCTCTGGTTCCTCTGCCTTTTCTAAAACCAGCTTGAACATCAGGAAGTTCACGGATCACATATTGCTGAAGCCTGGCTTGGAGAATTTTGAGCATTACTTTACTAGCGTGTGAGATGAGTGCAATTGTGTGGTATTTTGAGCATTCTTTGGCATTGCCTTTCTTTGGGATTGGAATGAAAACTGACCTTTTCCAGTCCTGTGGCCACTGCTGAGTTTTCCAAATTTGTTGGCATATTGAGTGCAGCGCTTTCACAGCATCATCTTTCAGGATTTGGAATAGCTCAACTGGAATTCCATCACCTCCACTAGCTTTGTTCGTAGTGATGCTTTCTAAGGCCCACTTGACTTCACATTCCAGGATGTCTGGCTCTAGGTCAGTGATCACACCATCGTGATTATCTGGGTCGTGAAGATCTTTTTTGTACAGTTCTTCTGTGTATTCTTGCCATCTCTTCTTAATATCTTCTGCTTCTGTTAGGTCCATACCATTTCTGTCCTTTATCGAGCCCATCTTTGCATGAAATGTTGCTTTGGTATCTGCAAGTATTAGGTGTCATGAAAAACAAAAACTAAAACCTTGCTGATTTGAGAGACGGGAAATGCACTGTGGTTTGAATTTCACTCCTTTGACCACGGCCCTCATCGCCCCACGCCTCCCCATTTACTGAATTTCCTCTCTGGTGACCTGCCTGCTCCACCACCTCCCCGCTTGGCCTGTTGGTGGGTCCTGTATCACCACCTTTGGCTGAAAGTACTCGGTGCTTTTTTTTTTCTAATTATTTGCAGTTTTTTAAAAATTATTTGCAGTCTGAGTTTTTTAAACAGATTACAGTTGGAGGTTTTTTGTTAGTTTTAAATGGTCACACCTTCCTCTCTGTTCATTTGGATTTCTTCTTTCAATGTTATTGCCTTCAGAGGTCTGGAAACATGAAGTTCCTGTTTTTATTTTGGCTCTGGCTCATCTGTGCTTTGGTGTTCTTATGTCTGACTCTTTAATGTGGCCAGAGCAGAGCGTGTCGGGGCTGGTGAGGTGAAGGGAGACACCGATGGCCGGGAGTGTGGGACGAGGGCCCCTTTCCTCTTCTCACTTCTGACCAACTTCTCAGAGTCCCGTCACTTTCTGAGCAGGACCTGAAATGTGCTTGTTTGTATGAAACTGAGGCAGAGGGCCAAGTTGATGGATCAAGTTTAAAAAATATATCTTCCAGAGTATAGGCTAATCACTATAGGACAAATACTGTAGGGTTTCATTTATAAGAGATCTCTAGTATAGAGAAATGGGACTTCCTGGTGGTTCAATGGTTGAGACTTCATACTCCCAATGCAGGGAGAATCTCTCCATCCTGCACCCAGGCCCTAATCAACACCTGCATGCCAATGCAGGGGGCACAGGTTCGATTCCAAGTCGGGGAACTAAGATCCTGCATGCCACATGGCGTGGCCAAAATGAATAGAGATCTTATTGAAAAAAAAAAAAAAAAACAACCAGAAGATTTTTTTTACAGAGATGGAAGTAAGCATAATAGTTACCAAGGGTTGGGAGAAGGGATGGAGAGGCAGTATCTCAGGGAGAGAGTTTCAATTTGGGGACGATGAACAAGCTCTAGAGATGGGTGGAGGTGATGTTTGCACAGCACCGTGAGTGTACCTAATGCCCCGGAACTCTATGCTTTCAAATGGTTAAGGTGGTAAATCTTCGTCTTGTATATCTTACCACACACACAAAGCGTAGCCGGAGGCACCAGCACAGCTCCGGGAAGCTGAAGCCAGCCCACCGTGGGTGATAGAATGGAGAGACGCGGGTGAGCGGCAGGCACCCTCCTCAGGTGGTCCGAGCCTCACAGGCAGCCTCAGGCCTCTGCTGGAAGTGGCTCTGACTGGCTCCCTGGGTCAGAGGAGCAGGCCTTTCCCGTCTCCAGGCCTCACTTCCACCCTGCGGAGTGACTCTGTCATTGTCCCCACTTTAAGGGAGAGGGGACAAAACCCCAAAGAGTGCGATGTCCAGCCCTGGGTCTCTCCAGCCGGAGGCGCCTCACCTGCAGCCTCGTCTGTCTGAGCTCCTGGGCTAGAAAGAGGCAGAACTGGGCTCACTTTGCAGCTTCTCAAAGCTTCTCCACGGTGCCCAGGCTCTTCCAGAGCCGAAAAAGACTGTAGAGACAAATGGCACCAGGTTGAATCACCGCCCTGCCACACGGGACCCTGGATGGATGGCCTCTGTAGGAGCCCAGCCCCCAGAGAGCGGGCAGAGCCATGGAGGAGGGGCCAGGGAGCCTGGGGGAGGGGGCGCCTGGCCCATGGGGGTGTTTCGTCCCCGCTTCATCCATCCCTGCTGAGCATCTCTACTAACGACACTGATGGCCCTGTCTCGCCTCTCCCACCAGCAACATGAAGCTTCAGTACGAGGAGGAGCCATCCCAGCCCGTGGCACAGTAAGCAGCCTGTCCTTTCGCCCTCTGTGGCCCCAGGGCAGGGGGCTGCCATCCCTTTAACCATTTGCCCTTCTTGGTTGCAGGTCACAGTACCCTCAGCCCAAGCTGCTGGAGCAAAAGTAGGTGTTGATTAGGGCCTGGGTGCAGGATGGAGAGATTCGAGGGGGTGGGGGTCGGGGGCAAAGCTCTGATTTAGAAGCTGGGGTGCTGCAGGTGTCAGCTGACCTCGGGGTCCGGACACTCTGGGAGCTGGGCTCCAGTCCAGCTTGGTCACCAGCTGTGTAATCTTGGGTAGGTGACCCGACTCCTCTGAGCTGCTTCTATACAGGTGGATGGTTAGTGATACCCACTCGACAGGGCAGAGGACCAGATGAAATGAGGTTGGCAAAATGCAGAGCAGTGATTCCTGGGAGCCCCAGTGGCTAGGACTCTGTGCTTTCACTGCCAAGGACCCTGACTCGCTCCCTGGTCAGGGAACTAAGATCCTGCAAGCCAGGCGACGCAGCCAAAAACAAACAAACAAACCAAAAAAACTGCAGAGCACCGTGCCTTCAGTGCTTGATCCATTATTAATTATGAGAATGATAACCCCCATCTCCGAGGCCCTTAGCAGACCCCAGAAATGCCAGGCTCCTCTAGACACTGGACGTGCAGTAACTCCTGGTCCTCTTGCCCTCGCTGGGAAGGAGCTATTATCATCCCCACTTGAGGATACGGTGGCCCAGAGACAGGGATGAAGCTGCCCAGGGTCACACAGCGTGGGAGGCAGGACCAAGATGAGACGGAGGCTTTCCCCAGGGGAGGGTCTCAGCCCCCTCGGCCTCCTCTGCTGCCAGGCCCACAGAGCTACTGACACTCACACCCTGGCTGGCGCCCATCGTCTCCGAGGGAACCTTTAACGCCGAGCTTCTGCATCACATCTACCAGCCACTGAACCTGACCATCGGGCTTACGGCGTTTGCTGTGGGAAAGTGAGTAGGCGGCTGGGGGTGGGGGTGGGGTCTGGGGAGAGACAGGACCCTGCCCGGGCACCAGGGAGGCTGTGCCAGGTGGGAAGCGACAGAGCAGAGTGTGATGGTGGGAGAGGGCTTCCTGGAGGAAAGAGGCGGTCTGGGCCTGGCATGCAAGCGGGGAGGGGAGGCAGCCCAGTGAGGGAGCACCAGGAGCCTTTGTCAGGAGACACCTTGCCGCCTCATCCCGTCTGCTTCCCCTGAACCATCCAGGCAGGTGTAAAGGAATGGCAAGCCCCCAGAAATGGAGGGTCCATGCTCAGGCCACAGGCAGGTCAAGAGAGAGCTGGCCCTGCCCTGGGGACCCTCTCTCCTCCACCCCCGGGCCTGCCTGCTCTCTGGACGCCCCCTGTTTTCCCTCCTCCTCCCTTACCCCACCTGGCCTTTCCTTTCTGGGACTCCTGAGAGAAGGACCCCAATGAGGGGGGGGTCGATGACTAAAGGTAATGAATGGCCCACCTGGAGTCAGGGGGCTCCCTCTCCCCCAGCCCAGTCAGCACCCAGCACCACTCACTTCCCCTTGATGTGCAGCCACTTACCCAATTCTCAACTCCTTTTTTCTCTCTGAGCCTCAGTGTCCTTGTCTGTAAAGCGGGGAGTTTGTGAGGCCAGGAGGTAATCCCTTAGAACATTGCCTGGCACTTGTAAGTGCTCAGGAAAAGTCAGGGCATGCAGCCTGTGAATATCATCAAGATATCGTTCTTAGGACGGTCCCTAGAGGTTGGTACTGTGATCAGGGGAACTTGACAGACGAGGGGCAGACCAGAGTGACTTCTTGAGACAGGAAGCTGGGAGGGGGACCCCAGCCTAGCCCTGGGCCCCGCGGGGTGTGCCCACCCGGAGCGGGGACCAGGCAGTGGCCCTGCAGAGGCCGTGGTGCATGACGGGCTCCTCTCCAGCAGGTATACCCGGTTCGTCCAGCACTTCCTGGAGTCGGCCGAGCGGTTCTTCATGCAGGGGTACCGCGTGCACTACTACATCTTCACTCATGACCCCCAGGCCATTCCTCAGGTCCCACTGGGCCCTGGCCGCCGCCTCAGTGTCATCCCAGTCCCCGGGCCCTCCCAGTGGGAGGAGGCCTCCATGCGCCGGATGGAGGCCATCAGTGTGCACATCGCCAAGAGGGCGCACCGGGAGGTGGACTACCTCTTCTGCCTGGACGTGGACATGGCATTCCGGAACCCATGGGGCCCCGAGACCTTGGGGGACCTCGTGGCTGCCATCCACCCGGACTACTTCACCGTCCCCCGCCACCAGTTCCCCTATGAGCGCCGGCCTGTCTCCACCGCCTTCGTGGCGGATGGCGAGGGGGACTTCTACTATGGCAGGGCGGTCTTCGGGGGGCGGGTGGCCAGGGTGTATGAGTTCACCAGGGGCTGCCACATGGGCATCCTGGCAGACAAGGCCAACGGCATCATGGCAGCCTGCCAGGAGGAGAGCCACCTGAACCGCCGCTTCCTCTCGCACAAGCCCTCCAAGGTGCTGTCCCCCGAGTACCTCTGGGACGACAGGAAGCCCCAGCCCCCCAGCCTGAAGCTGATCCGCTTCTCTACCCTGAACAAGGACACTGCCCGGCTGCGGAGCTGACGGCAGAGGTGGGGCCGCCGTGGACGGGGGAACCCCAGCGAGCTCCCGGCTCACCAGAGCCTCTGGGCTCCAGGGCCTCACTCCTCAAGCCTTAGGTGGGACCAGCCCTGTGCCATCTAACCTCCGCCTCTGCTGGTGGAATCCAGTGGGAAGACGGGCCTGGAAGGCCTCTGTCCACTGTGAAGAGCAGTGTCTGTGTGGAGGAGAACGCAAAGATCACACTCTCCGAGGCCCAAGGAGGGGAGGCCAGAGGTGGAAGAAGACGGGGCCTCCACCAGCTCACGAGCCTTCGGGGCAGCCCCACCCAGCGCCCCAAATCTCCTTTCTGCCACCCGCCCATTCGTTGCCTGCTGCCCTTGAAGTTGCACTCTCTAACACTCGTAGGAAAGGCATCCCCACCCCCCTTTTCTCTGGCTGCAGGGGTCCCCACTGTGTCCCCGCCAGCCTCCGGAGCCAGTTTTTCACTCAGGACCCAGAGGAGCCTTCTAGGCCCTCTGGTTTCAAGTCCCTGCCTCACTTGAGGTGGATGGTCCCCAGCACCAAGCACCTCTTCTGTAAGAGGGTTTGGGCAGCGTTTAATAAAAGTAGCGTGTGCTAGGCCCTAACCAGGCTTTCTTCACCTGCATTTCTGAGCATCCGGGCTGCCAGGCCCCTAGGGATACAGGCAGCCTGGATTGTAAGTACAGTCAGCTTGGGTGGGAGGGGGGGGTACAGTTTTCTAGAAAGCCTGGGCTGCTGCTGGCCGCTGCAACAGGCAGGATTTCATCGCAGTTCTCCTGGGAGATGGGTGAAGTGAAAACATCACGGGCTATGCAGCCCTCCTGAGTCAGGGGAAGCAGAGCCCCTGTCCCCCAGCTGGACGTCCTGTGGGCTCTTGGTCCCTAAGTGCGGAGCACGTGTGTCTGATGCATCTGCTATCAACCTCAGCCTGGGGGACTCCTGGCAGGCGCGGGGCACCAAGGCCAAGGCAGGCCTAGGATTAGAGGGGCTCAGAGCCCTGCAGCGGTCGCACCTGCCTGGTGGGACAGAAGCAGTGGGCGGGGGGTGGGGGGCCCAGTATGCACTCCCCTGGGGGCAGCAGCATCCTTGCCACATAAGGTAGAGGGCAGGGGGTATGGTCTTTGGCCAAGTCAGGAGGAGCAGGAACCTACCCACCTGGGCACCTTGGGCAAAGCTGGGGCCAGCCCGAAGCCTACTCTTCCTGCAGCCTGTGCTTGGATGGCAAGCCAGCTCAGTCTGCAAGAGCATGTGGGGAGATAGCCTGAGCCGGAGAGGATGAGTCAGAGAGGCCCTGGGGTGCTCCCCAGGCCGAGGGACAAGAGTGGATCCATGGCCCATGTGTCCCCACCTTCCCAGGGTGCCCAGCCCTGCCCTGGGGAGTGTATGAAGCTGGCGGTGTTGAACGGGCAGGCCCTGCCTTCACCGAGCTTCCGTGCTAGAGCAGGGAGAAGGCCCTTGACGTGGAGACCAGAGGAGGAGGAGTGGCCCTGTGCCTGGGCAGCGTCATAGGAGAGAAAGGAAACCTTGCTCACTCCAGCCCAGCTCTGGGTCCAGCTGATGGGCCTGTCTCAGCCTCAGCTCAAGCCCCCAGGCACTGTGGCTATCCCAGACCACATCCCAGGCATGGCCCTCAGACACAGTTGAGTGAATGACTACCCAACTCCTAGACCTAAAACAGGGTCCAGGCTACTTTCCCAGAGAGCTGAGGGCTTGGGGCCAGAGCTGCTCTGTGGGTGGGAAGAAGTATGGGGCCTGGCAGGAGTGGGAGGGGTGGCAAGAGACAGGCCTGACCCAGCAGAGAGAGGGGGAGTACCAGAAATAGAAATCAATAGAATCACAAATGCAAAATGTCTGCAGTGTCCCCTGCAATGGAGACCCCTGAAACGTAAGCTTCCTGTCCTCTCATGACCAACTAGCTCCTCCCCACGCCTTACAGTCCAACATCACTGCTCTGCCACAGGGCCAGCACCAGCATACCTTTGCTCACGCTGCCTACTGGTCAGGCCTCCCTGTCCAATCACCTGGCCCAATTCCAGGAACATAGTCATGACACCTCCTCTAGGAAGCCTGCCTTGATTTGTTCCCCCTTCCTTCCAGAGTGGGTGCCTTTTGGTGTTCCCATAAATACTCATCCCTATGTCTTCAGTTACAATGTTCTGCCCATCTCCACCCCTTTCCCAGTTCATAAACCCCAAGAGGATACAGGTGCTGGTCAACCAGGTTTACCCCGGTACCTGAAACCCAGGAGGCATTCTTTGAATGTTGAATGGCTGCATGAATGTGAGGCAGCTGAGAGAACACGGGTTTTAGTCTGTCCTAGCACACATGGGGTGCTGGGCAGGCCACTCCACCACCCTGAGGCCCTGGAGTGACGATCAAATGGGACTATGGCTGGGAGCCCTCTGGGCACTGCCTTCTGGGCAGGCACTTGGAGAAGCTGGGCAATATGCCCAGCCCTGAGAAGAGGCAGACACCCACCACAGTCCCCTCTGTGCACAGGAGGAGCAGGCCCCATCCCTGGTGGCATCGCAGGGGTGCACGCTTGAGTGGTGGGGTGAATAACACTCTCGCTAAGCTCCTCCTGGCTGAGGTGCTGCGGCTCTGACAAAATCACCTGGAGACCGTGCCTTGCAGCCCCGGCCTGCGATGACCCCCGCCAACCTGCGGTGACTGACCCCCGACTTCTTACCCTGCACTCAGAGCCCTGTGCGGGCTGGTCCAGACACCCTCCCCACGGAGCACCCCTCACCTCCCGCACCCAGCCTCCCTACAGCCTTGCTCCCTCAGGGACCACCCCCGTGCTCTCCCCCTCAGAGCCCCCTGCCTGAAGCGCCCCTCCCCACAGCCCCACATCCAGCATGGACTCGCCTCCAAGGCCAGGCTGAGAGGCCACCTCTGCAGGCTCCTGTGAAAGCACAGCCATTGGGTCAGAACGACCTGGGCTCGAACCCACAGTGGGGCCACTCACGGCCCTGTGACAGGCCAGCTCGAGAGGTGACTCTCAGGCCTCAGTCTCCTCCACTAAAAATGGGCTCAGTAACTCTGCCCTCGGGAGGGAGGGCTGGGGATTAAAGCAGGGAGAGGAAGACACCCAGAGGATTTGGGCCCAGGACACGGCCTGGCTGGGAGAGCCAAACCCAGGACAAGGCCTCTGATGGTCAGCGCCGTGGGCTGGGCAAAGGTGAGCGGCAATGATTCTGAGTCCTCTGTTCACAGCTGGCCTTGCTCACTTACATCTGAGCGACCTTGAGAACTGAGGTCACTGTACATAAATTAAAAGGGGCAAAATCCCTGAGCACCCAGGGGTATCCTTAGTCACACTAACGCCCCCTGACAGGCATTCAGCCCAGGTGGGCCACCCCCTCCTCCCTGGGCTCCTCCAGCCCCTCATTCACCAACCAGGGCTACAGCTGGAGAAAGGCTGGACCTCGTATCTGGAAGTCAAGAAAGACAAGGGAGTGGGGGTGGGGGAGGGCGTGATCTCCTTTTCCTACTCTGCCTCCAGGACTGCTGTCCCAGCCGTGCATCGAGCTGGCCCGGACACGAGGTGCAGGACAGAAGGATGCGGGTGCACAATCCGTGACTCCCACATCTCCAGGCCTACACGACCACGCGGCCCAGCACCCCCGCCCGGTGGGGTTTGGGGTGGCCCGAGGCGCTAGGGAATGCCAAAGAATGCTCAAACTACCGCACAATTGCATTCATCTCACATGCTAGTAAAGTAATGCTCAAAATTCTCCAAGCCAGGCCTCAGCAATATGTGAACCGTGAACTTCCTGATGTTCAAGCTGGTTTTAGAAAAGGCAGAGGAACCAGAGATCAAATTGCCAACATCTGCTGGATCATGGAAAAAGCAAGAGAGTTCCAGAAAAACATCTATTTCTGCTTTATTGACTATGCCAAAGCCTTTGACTGTGTGGATCACAATAAACTGTGGAAAATTCTGAAAGAGATGGGAATACCAGACCACCTGACCTGCCTCTTGAGAAATTTGTATGCACGTCAGGAAGCAACAGTTAGAACTGGACATGGAACAACAGACTGGTTCCAAATAGGAAAAGGAGTTCATCAAAGCTGTATATTGTCACCCTGTTTATTTAACGTCTATGCAGAGTACATCATGAGAAACGCTGGACTGGAAGAAACACAAGCTGGAATCAAGATTGCCGGGAGAAATATCAATAACCTCAGATATGCAGATGACACCACCCTTATGGCAGAAAGTGGAGAAGAATTAAAGAGCCCCTTGAAGAAGATGAGTGAAAAAGTTGGCTTAAAGCTCAACATTCAGAAAACGAAGATCATGGCATCTGGTCCCATCACGTCATGGGAAATAGATGGGGAAACAGTGGAAACAGTGTCAGACTTTATTTTTCTGGGCTCCAAAATCACTGCAGATGGTGACTGCAGCCATGAAATTAAAAGACGCCTACTCCTTGGAAGAAAAGTTATGACCAACCTAGATAGCATATTCAAAAGCAGAGACATTACTTTGCCAACAAAGGTTTGTCTAGTCAAGGCTGTGGTTTTTCCTGTGGTCATGTATGAATGTGAGAGTTGGACTGTGAAGAAGGCTGAGGGCCGAAGAATTGATGCCTTTGAACTGCGGTGTTGGAGAAGACTCTTGAGAGTCCCTTGGACTGCAAGGAGATCCAACCAGTCCATTCTGAAGGAGATCAGCCCTGGGATTTCTTTGGAAGGAATGATGCTAAAGCTGAAACTCCAGTACTTTGGCCACCTCATGCGAAGAGTTGACTCATTGGAAAAGACTCTGATGCTGGGAGGGATTGGGGGCAGGAGGAGAAGGGGATGACACAGGATGAGATGGCTGGATGGCATCACTGACTCGATGGACTTGAGTCTGGGTGAACTCCGGGAGTTGGTGATGGACAGGGAGGCCTGGCGTGCTGCGATTCATGGGGTCGCAAAGAGTCGGACACGACTGAGCGACTGATCTGATCTGATCTGATCTGAGGCGCTAGGGGGCACAGGAGGAATGCAGCAAGCGGTGGTGGGTGGGGGACGCGCTGGGTCCACAGCGCGCGGTCAGCCCTCGGGGCGCGGCGCGCGAGCCCGCGGCAAGGCGGGGCTCCGGTGCACGCGCCGCCCGCGGGCCCGCGCAGGCCCTGGATATGCGCGCGCGCGCGCGCGGCCGCAGGCTCGCGACCCGCCTGCCCCCGCCGGCGTCCGCCCCCGCCGGCGTCCACCCCCACGGTCCTCCCGGGAGGCCGCTGCGCGCGGCGGGGCCCGCCCCTCACACCTGCGGCGGGCGGGGGGCGGGACGAGCGGAGGCGGGGCCGCGGCGGGGCCCGCCCACCCGGCCGGAGCCCGGGAGCCCGGGCGCAACCGAGCGGCGCGGCCCGAGCGGCCGGTGGCGCGGCGCGGGCGCAGACAATGGAAGCGGCGCGGGCGCCGGCGGAGCCCTGGGCCCGGCGGGGACGGGAGGCCGCGCCATGAGCCCCGCAGCCGGGCGCCCCCCTGCGCCGCGCGCGGGCCGAGGCGAGCGGCCTCTGCTAGCCCGGAGCCCCGCCCTGGGGCCGGCGATGTGCTGCCGGGGCTGAGAATGATGGTAGATTGCCAGGTGAGTGCCCCGCCCGGCCGCGATCGCCCTCCCCGTCGTCGCGGGTGGAGGGAGGACCGAATGCCCCCCTACCCCGACTACCCCGCCCACACCGGACTCAGCCGGGAGGGAGAGTCCACGCAGAGCGCGCGCTTACGCAGTTCCGTGTCCAGCCCTTCCTGGTACGATTGGGAAACTGAGGCCAGGAGAGGTACAGGGGCTGGCCCGGCGCCCACGGCGTGGCGGGGGCGCGGGGGGGAGGAGGGCAAACTCCAGAAGAGAAGGAAAGGTTCCAGCCTCCTAGTTCAGGGCTCAGCCACTCCCATGGAGTTTCCTTGGGGAAGGAGAGCCCCTGACGTCCTGGGGGAACCCTTGTCCATCCCCTCCCCCTCCCACGAGGGGCCCTGTCCTCTCGGCCTCCCGACGTGCCCACAGACACACACAGTGACCTCACAGGTGGAGACCATGGCATACATTCAGGGGAGCGGTGGACACGGAGATGGCAAGGGGCAAAGAAGAAAGCTGTAGGAAGCAGCTCCACCATGGGTCAGGACCATCCCGTCTCTTGGCAACAGGCTCAGGGCCCTAGGCTGAGGGACAGAGATGCCAGGGGCAGGTGGGCAGGTTCCCGGGAGTCGACCTGGGCAGGGAGCATCCCCAGAGCAGCCTGGAGAGGACACTTTCTGGGGTCCTGCATCTGGGCACCTGGAGCCACAGTGAGGCTTGCCCCTAGTGGAGAGGGAGCTACAGGAGAGAAGTCCTCGGTTTACTCCGCTGTAATATAGGGTGCATGGCTGGGGTGATCTCGAGGGTTCTACAGCTTGTAGAAGAGTCTGTTGGCCTTGGTTCTCCATCCCTGACCCACTGTGCTCCGAGTCCTTGGAAAATACTATCTGTTCCCTCCAGGTCCTTCTGAACATGTGGCAGCCTGGAGGGCTGAGGACCTGGGTGGTGCAGAAGGAGGCAAAGCCCTGGACCACTTGTCCAGGGGCAAAGTGCCATCTCTGTTGGCACCTGGGTTTCCTCATTTGGAAGGGGGTGGAGTTAGTTACCCCCCGGTTGGGATGAGGAGGCCTCCGGAGGGACCTGGGGACCGGGACAGTGGAGGGAAACAGGGAGACGAGGACAGCTTCTGAGGTCCTGCACAACGCCCCTGGAGCCAGCCGGTCGGGCTCCTTTGCCCCTGTGAGGGAGAGAGAGCCGCTGCCGTGACTACACCCAAACAAAGGTGTGGGTTTTGTTTTCTGGTTTTTCCCTGTCTGGGGCTGCAGTGCTCGGGCTGATCATGAGGGGGCGGGCTGTGCCCACAGTGCTCAGTGGTGGCGACTGGCGCAGGGAAGGGACCCCAGGGAGTCCGGCTGCCTCTCACCCAACAGGCAGCTTTTATTACTAGCCTCCACATCCGCAATATGAGCGGCCCAGAGGCAGGAGAGGGCTCTGAGATCCTCTGTCGATTCAGCGACTGTGCCCCGGGCATTCACCCAGGAGCTTACGGCTCAGAGGGCAGATGGACAGAAAGCAGGAAAGTGAGTCCATGAGTGAGAGAATAGCACGTGCTCCTGGGAAATGAGTCAGGGTCCCAGAAGGAGGGTCAAGAACCCCTGGGATGGGGTGTCTAAAAGGCCTCCATGGTGACACTGATGCTGTGACCAGAAGGACAAGAGGCGCCAGCCTTGCACGCTGTGAGGAGTCTGGAAGAAGGTCAAAGATGCAGAGACTTGGAGACAGAAGAGATGCTGGCGGGAGAGGAAGTGAGACAGGAGCGAGGGTGGCCGTGAAAGCTGTGGGCAGAGGGCAGAGAGGAGGGCAGGGCGAGACCTGGAAGGGTGTGCTGGGGTCTGCGCCATGTGACAGAATCCCCCTCCCTGGGCGCTTACAGGGCACACATCGACCGTCTCACAGTGTCTGGGACCAGGAGCTGGGCTGGGGTCTCAGCCAGGGTGGGTCTGTCTGTGAAACCATTCATGGGTTATTGGTGGGATTCACCGAGGCAGTGGATGTGCAGAGAGGTATTCATCCTGAAAGGAGATGCCCTGTGTTCGGGGATGATTTGAGGCGGGGAATGTAATGCTGAATGTGAGGGTGGCGCCTGGGCCTGACATCTGTTGAGTGCCCTTGGCTGCACTTGGCCGGGGTAGCGGAGAGATGGCTTGGCCCCAGGAGCCCGGTGTGTTAGTTTCTTGTGGCTGCGGTAACGGTACCATAAACCGTGGGGCTCAAAACAACAGAGATTTACAGTCTCTTGGTCCGGAAGCCAGAAGTCCAAAATCAAGGTGTCGGAAGCCCCAGGCCCTCTGAAGCCTCTAGAAGGGGGATCCGCCTCGCCTCTGCCAGCCTCTGGTGGTTGTCGGCAATCCTTAGTGTTCCTCACCTTGTAAGCTCGCCCCTCCACAGTCTGCTTCTGTCCTCACTTGGCCTCCTCGGTGTGTCTGTGTCCAGTCTTCCGTCTTGTCTTCTTATAAGGACACTGGTCATTTGATTAGGACTAGGCAATGGCAACTTGCTCCAGTACTCTTGCCTGAGAAATCCCATGGACAGAGGGGCCTGGTAGGCTACAGTCCATGGGGTCTGTGAAGAGTCGGACATGACTGAGCGACTTCACTTTCACTTTTCACTTTCCTGCACTGGAGAAGGAAATGGCAACCCACTCCAGTATGCTTGCCTGGAGAATCCCAGGGACGGGAGCCTGGCGGGCCGCTGTCTACAGGGTCACACAGAGTCGGACACGACTGACGTGACTTAGCAGCAGTAGCAGCAGCAGCCTACTCCTGAATGACCTCATTTTGATCACATCTGCAAAGGCCCTATTTCCAGAGAAAGACAAATATCATATATCACTTATATGTGAAATCTTAAAAAAAATGGTACAAATGAACTTATTTACAAAACAGAATCACCGATGTAGAAAACAAACTTACGGTTACCGAGGGTGGAGGCGGGGGGAGGGATACATTGGGAGACCAGGACTGACACATACACACAACTATATGTAAGATAGGTAATTAATAAGGACCCACTGCATAGCACAGGGACCTCTACTCAGTACTCTGGAGTGGCCTACACAGGAAACGAATCTAAAAAAGAGTGAATATATGTATATGTATGCTGAGTCCCTTCAGTCATGTCTGATGCTTTGTGACCCCATGGACTATATAGCCCGCCAGGCTCCTCTGTCCATGGGGCTCTCCAGGCAAGAAAACTGGAGTGGGTTGCCATGCCCTCCCCCAGGGCATCTTCCTGACCCAGGGACCAAACCGCAGTCTCCTGCATTGCGGGTGGATTCTGTACCACTGAGCCACTGGGGAAGCCTGAATATGTGTATATGTATCAATATAAACAGTCACTTTGCCGTACAGTAAGTAGAAACTAACACAACATTGTAAATCAACCATCAGTTCAGTTCAGTTCAGTTCAGTCGCTCAGTCGTGTCCGACTCTTTGCGACCCCATGAATCGCAGCACGCCAGGCCTCCCTGTCCATCACCATCTCCCGGAGTTCACTGAGACTCACGTCCATCGAGTCAGTGACGCCATCCAGCCATATCATCCTCTGTCGTCCCCTTCTCCTCCTGCCCCAATCCCTCCCAAATCAACTATACTCCAACAAATTTTTTTTTTTAAGTGCTGCTAAAAAATCCTATTTCCACATCAGATTTTATTCACAGGTGCATGAGGTTAGGACACCAACTTATATGTTGTGGGAACACAGTTCAGTCCAGGACAAGGGCACTGGAGTGATCCTACCCCCAAAGGCCAGGTTCCCACGTGTCCACAGGGATGGGGGAGTGTTTGGGTCTGATCAGATGTCTAGGATGTGGCCCCCGGCACAGGGCTGTGGGGTGTGAGTGGAGCCTGGGGGTGCCCCCCAGCTTAGGGGCGTCCTGGCACAGCACCAGCAGGTGGCGCTGTGCCCTGCTTGTGGCCACCCTCAGCGGCCACACCACAGAGACAAAGGTCTCACCTTCCAGTTGCGAGGAGACCACACGCTCCAAATTGTAAACAGACCAGGCCCATAGTCATTTCAGGGATGACGCACGGTCGAGAAGCCAAACAGGGCGGGGCCGCAGGGGAGCGACTGGGTGGCGACCTGGATGGGCAGCCCGTCAGCCCGGCCCGGGTCAGACCCACGTGGGCTGTCAGTTCTGCGTTTTTCCTGCTTCACCTGCAAGCCGAGCCGGCTGTTCTCAGCTGCTTGCAGGGGCCCCTGCGGCTATGATTACCCTGGCGGTTTCCAGACAGTTCTCCCGTTACTGCAGGGCCGGGGACCATGTGTCCCAGATGTGGGGGGTCGGGGGGAGAGGGACCCTGAAGGCAGCCACGGAGATGGATGGGCATGCAGGTGGTGGCTGGAGAAGCCCCTTCCCCAGAGGCCCTGCCCAAAGAAAAGGCGATGCTGCGTTGATTTTCCCACTGCTCACCTGGGGGAGGTTCTGCCCTGTTGTACAAAGCTGGGCGTGCCCTCTGGAGCTGAGAAGCAGGGGCCCTGGGCTCCCTGAGGGACAGTGGGAGTCGCCAGGCATCAGTGAGATGCAGCAAAGTGCCCCGCCTGGCCCTGGCCTGGGAAACGGAAGCCATCTCTTACCGCGGCTCTGGGGCACTTCTGAATCTCACGAGGCCGAGGCCAACAGCCCTTGGCGGTGGGTCACTGACGGGTTCACACAGCAGACGCTCATCCACGGAGACTCAGAGCTGAGCACCTGGCCTGCATGGAGCACCTTGGCTCCCATCCAAGGGGATAAGACCCCGTAGAGGAAGAATGCAGGGACAGGGTACAGAGCAAGTGATAAATCCATGGGGAAGGCGCTGGGCCGGGAGCCTGGGGACCTGGCTCTGCTGGCCACTCTGCCATCAGGGGCACACTAGCCATGGGGCCACCCTCTGTGGAGTGACCCCACACCTCCATCCATCGCAGGGCAGGTGCCTGCTAACAACAGCCAGCCCGTGGCACTTTCCCTGTGCCCACGCTTTGGCCACAGTGTCTCGTTCTATCTGCAGGATGGCTCCTCTGCCATAGCCACTGATGGTTGGGGAAACTGAGGCCCTGGAAGTCCAAGGGGGCTCCCACAGCCAGGTGGTGGCAGGGCTGGTAGGGGCACGTCTCTGTGTGCAGACAAGCCTGGGAGGGGCTGGGCGTGGGTGCTGGGGCCAAATTCCTTCCAATTACAGTGGGCTCCCAACGGTCAGTGCAGGGCCAGCCCCAAGGTGGTGGTTAACAGCCGGAGCAGAGACGTAAACAGAGCTAATGAACCCCTTTCGCCCTCTCCCCACTATAATGAAGGCCTTGGACTCTGTTCTCTGCATTTTCTCAGGGTTCTGGGTTTTTGAACCTCAGAGAGTCTTCTCTTAGGGTCACGGCTAGGAGGTCTCCCTGGGGGGTGAGGGAATGAGGTTTGGGGACCTTGATGAATTCTCCCGGGGCAGCCAAGCCAGGGAGAGGGAGGTGGAGATAAGAGGGCTTCCCCCTAAAAATGATAAGCCCTGGGAGAAAGAGTTCCCATGGCAACCTGGAGCAGTCGCTTGGCAACTGAAGGTCCCCAAAATACTTGCCTGCAGGAAGGCTCAGGGCCGGGGCTTTCCCATGGCTTGTGTGTATGCCTTAACTACCCTTGGTGGCTGACCCACAGCACCCTCTACTTCCACCCAGCAGCTCCACCCTCTGAGCCTTCCTGAGGGAAACCCTAGCCTGCTCCCCCGCTCCCCATCACCCCAGCCTGCCAGCCAGCCACCTGGCATCAGGCCTGGCCCCTAGCAACGTCCCTTTCCTGGAGACCTGAGTGATAGCTGATGGTAGCAGAATGTCATAAAATGCAGGGTCAGAGTGCACAGTGGGCAGAGCCAGGCACCAGCCAGAGTTGGGGAGAGCACCTTGTGCTTTGTACCCCCTACAACCTGAAGCCGTGAGCAACCTAGCCTGGAGCAGGATGGCCAGGCAGGGTGTGGATGGAGGGGGGCAGTAGGTGGAGCCCCTGAAATAGGGGATTTTGGTTCTGGGCCAGTTTTGAGACTGGCTGTGTGACCCTGGCATGCCCCTTCTTGCTAGCCTCAGTTTCCCCATCTATAGCCCCATCTACCCTTGTATCTCTGTGTTAACCATTCAGTGCGTCAATTATGCCACTTATGGGGCCCTGGGGTGGGAGGGTGAGGGGCCAGGACCAAGCCAGCCACCGTTTCTTCTTCCTCTGCCCGCCTGCATCCATCTCTATGCTCAAGGGGAGGCAGGCGGCCTCGTGGGGTAGGCCACTGGCTTTGGAGACGGGCACCTGTGTCTGTACCCCAGCTCAGGGCTTAGCCTCGAGTGTCCTGGAACTGGCACCAGCCCTGGGAGCCTCGCTGCTCCCTGGTGTGAGGACATGGGGGTGCCGTGGGGAGGGAAGACAGTCCGGCCCTGTGGGCCTCTCATGGGACACTTTTACTTTGAGGGAGCTGATCCTGTGTCCAGCAGAGCCAAGCCCATGGATGAGGGCCGTGTCTGGCCAGGATGGAGCCCCTGACCCCAGGACAGAAGGGTGTGTTGGAATGGAGGGAGCCTGGTTGGGGCCAGGCCACCCAGGGGTTGGATTTGGGAGCTGGGCAGGGTGTGAGCCCCTCAGACGTTCTCTGGGGAGGGCAGTGAGGGATGGACTGTTGGTGACCGCCCCCCCCCACCCCCATACACACAGGGGTTTCTGGGTGCCCTCAGGGAGCCAGCATCCTAGTCTGACCGGGTCCATGCACTCTCTAAGTGACCTCAAGCCATCACCCTCTGTGCCTCCCTGGCCGCATCCGTCAAAGGCGGAGGGGGTGTGCCCACCTCCGGAGTTGGGGGAGGCTCCGGTGGTACCCGGTAATGTGCTGGGCGTGCGGGCTGTGCGCGGGGTGGGGGGGTCCTGACTATCCTGGCCTTGACTGCCCAGCCCCACCCCCGGCCCCCGTGGAGCGCCGCGGGAGGAGGGGGCGGGGCGAGGGCGGCGCAGACAATGGCCCGGGTCCGGGTCGCTGGCGGCTGTGCCCGGAACGGGCGCGGGGGCGCGGCCGGGCCTGGCGGCGAGAGCGGGCGGCGCGCCTCTGCCCGCGTTCATGCTGGTGGTCCCGCCGCCGGGCGCGCGGGCGGACGAGGTGAGCCACGGCCCAGCGGGCGGCCCGGGAGGAGGGGCAGGAGGGAACCACAGGGCGGGGGCGCTGCCCACCTCCTGGGTTTTGCCCCCGGGCGGGAGCGCAGTTTACCGAATTGAAGCCGCTGGGCTCTTCTCACCCCGCCTCACTACCCGCGCAGGGTAAGAGGCGGAGGGTCCCACCCCGGGGCCTGGGGGCACCCCAGATCCTCCCCCACTTTCTGGCTTGGGGATCCAGAACCGGTTGGCTTGGGGAAGGCACAGGGCCTCTTCTGGTACCACCGGACCGTCCAGATGTGCCCACCTGACTGTTTGGAGCTGGGGTGGGGAGGGGCTGACCTTGGACAGTGGAGACAAAGTCCTCTGGCCAGTGAGTAGCCCTGAGCCCAAGAACTCCCCCTCCCCCACCCCCACCACCCACCTCCTCCCCTCTTGGGAGCCTCCCCTGATCACCGGTCTTGTCCCAGGAGGCCATTTCCCAGTCCTGTCCAGCTCAGAACTGGGAGAGTGAGAATGTGGTGGGGGGGAGGGGCAGAGGACGCCCTTTAAGCCCTGGGGCTGCCAGCGCCTGACTCCATTCCAGGGAGATTCTTGCCCGGGTCCACTCCCATCTGTCTGGGCTGTGGCAAAGGGTGGGGGAGCCCAGCCCCAACCATCCCCATCGCCATCTATCAGGGAGGCCCTGGCTCCCCCGGGCATTGGGAGGTAAGGCTGTCTAGAGGTCAGAAGGGAGAGAGAAGTCTGGGTTGGGGAGACTCAGGCCCTGGAAGGCTGCCTTTCCCGAGCGACGTCCCCAGGTAGGCGGGCTTCTGGGAACCTCGAGGCCCCTATTTCCCGGAAAACCTGGCTGACCCGCTGCTCCAACTCCCCTGACCGGCCCTGCCTCCCGTCTCCGCTCCCAGCTGCGTTCTCTGGAAAGCATTTTAGGGACAGGTTGGCAGACGGGGCCTTGCCCTTCTGCTTTTACCATCCCTCATGCGCCTCTCCTGCCTTGCTGCGTCCTCCAGGAGGAGGCAAGAACCAGGGAGCCTGGCTAGGGTTTGCAGCATCCAGACAGGTGGGTCCCTCCACTCTTAGGTGTCTTGGCAGCCTCACCTGTGGACTCCTGGAGGTCAGGGTGTGTGAAGCCCCTGGCCCGGGCACAGGCAAGCCCTCTACAGGTGCCGTGCATGCGCGTGTTCAGACGCTTCCGTCGTGTTCGACTCTTTGCGAACTTGGGGACTGTAGCCCGCCAACTCCTCTGTCCATGGGATTCCCCAGGCAAGAATACTGGAGTGGGTTGCCATTTCCTCGTCCAGGAGATCTTCCCCACCCAGGGATTGAACCTGCATCTCTTATGTCTCCTGCGTTGGCAGGTGGGTTCTTTACCACTAGCGCCACCTGGGAAGCCTGCCCGTGGCAGGAGATGTCTTTTCCCCTCCAGGAAGGCAGGTGGCCAGGTGGCCCATCGGCTGTGTGAACAAGCCGTGACTGCCCCCGAGGAGCTAGAGGCAGGGCCCCCGACTTGAATCCACTCATATTTCCAGGTGGGGAAACAGGGGCCCCGAGAAGTTGAGACAGTTGCCCAGACCATACGGTGAGATGGCCTTCCTCCCTGAGGCTGGTGCTCCAGGCCCCTGACCTCCAGCACTCCACCATCCCACCCTATCACAAGGTGTGCTGACCAGGAGGTTGCCCTTTGACCTTCTGGTTACTGGGAGTTGAAGTTCAAGGGCGAGGCAGTCCACCTGGCCTGAGGCCCTGTCTGGCTCCGGATCTGGCAGGTGGGCACTGCCAGGTGTGGAAGGGCTGGACTGGCAGCAGATGATGGCAGTTCTCCAGGATTTCAAGAGCAGTTTCCTCCACAGCCCCTTGGGTCCAGGAAATCCCTGCACAGGGTCAGGCCTCCTTCCCCTCTCACTCACCCTGCCAGGAGCGGGCTTGGAGCGTCCCCGAGGAAGTGTGCTTTCCAGGCCTGGGGACACGGGGTGGTGGCGTCCGCCAGTAGGGCACCCAGCAGGGCGAGGGTCCTGGGCCTAGGTGTGCCGTCCTGCACACGTGTATCTTGGGAGCCTCCCCAGCCTCTGAGTGAATATGTGACCATGTGTCAACCTGGTGGTGGCTGAGCGAGCACGTGTGTGAAAGGACGTGTGCAGACACACGACAGGTGCCTGGGGAAGGGAGAGCGTGCATTGTGAAAGCGCGTGCACACGTGTGCAGGCATCTTGTTTGTTCAAAGCTCCAGGCCCGAGCCTTGACCGTGAGGAGGCCTGAGTGTTCATGCCCGGACCCCCCAGCCTCTCATCTTTAAACGGGTAGGCGAGCTTACCAGCTCACGGGGCTCTAAGGTGCTTGGTGCACACCCGGCTCACACTGGTGTGCTCTCGCCTGACAGTTGCACGGAGACCTGTCCAGCTTGTGGAGAGTCCCCCGGCAGGGGAGGCTACCTGGTGCCTTGGCGCCCTCTCGCCAGTCCCAGGTATGAGCAGGCGGAGGCCGAGAGGGGAGGCCCTGGCGTCTTGCCTTCTGTGGGAGACACCAAGGAAGGAGCAAAGTCCAGGGCTGGGCAGAGGGACTGTGGGTGGCAGGAGGGTGGGACAGAGGATGTGCAGCTCAGCCCCAGAACCTGGAAACCCAAGGCATCTTCACCCCGCCACCCCCACGGCCGGCAGGAACTCCGTTGCTGGAGAAGAAGTGTGGGAAGGAGGACAGCAGGCACCCCCCACCACCTCCTGGCAGCCATCTGGAGCTCCAGGTCCTTTCCAGAGGCCAGGACAGCTCAGGAGATCCCCTCTGAAAGGGCAGCCCTGGCCCCCCGCAGGCGGGTGGCGGGGTGGGTGGTGGCACCGGGCACGCAGTGTCCCTGGCACGGCAGGCAGCCTTCTCACCACAAGAGCCCATTTGTCCTGCCTCCCCTGGCCCTGAAGCTCCCAAGTGACCAGGCTGCACTGGGCACAGGGGCCTGACTGTGGGCTCAGCTCCCTGCCCCGCAGGCCTGGCTTCCCTTCGGGAAGGGGCTTCTTAGTGGTCAGACCACTGCAAAGCAAACTCTGTGTAGCGGGTGAGCAGAGTTCCATTCCCCAAGAATCATTACTGAGCAGGGAATTCAGGAAGGAGGAAAAAATCCCCGGATTGAACCAGAGCCGAACTGACTGCCCACCTCCCCCGACCGACATCCCCAGGCAGGCGGGCTTCTGGGAACCTCTAGGCCCCTGTTTCCTGGAAAACCTGGCTAACCTGCTGTTCTGACTCCCCTGACCGGCCCTGCCTCTCATCTCTGCCCCCAGCTGCGTTCTCTGGAAAGCATTTTAGTGATAGGTTGGCAGACAGGGACTTGCCCTTTTGCTTTACCGTCCATCATGTGCCTCTCCTGCCTTGCTGCCTCTTCCAGGAAGCTTTCCTGGTCATCTTCCCAGAACAAAGTAGGTGGCCCCGAGCTATTGAATATTTGTAAGTCCTGGAACTTGGAAGCTGGAGGAGGAGCCACCTGGACCAGGGAGTGTTTCTTGAGAGCCCACAGTGTGCCAGGGGACCGTTCTAGGCGTCGATACGTCAGGGGATCAGAGTCCCTGCTCTCAAGGAGCTCACCCCTGTTCCAATTTTTTAAAAAAGAAAAGAACTAAAAAATGCTCATAACACCAGTATCTTTTGTGCTCCTGTGATGGTGTGTGCGTGCGTGTGTGAGTGACATAGTCATCCATCTACCGATCGACTGGGGCGGGCATCATTCCAGCCACTTGGGCATGAGGGGCGAACAGGGCAGATTGAGCTAGAGCCCCACTGAGTTGGGGGACACAAACCAATCCCACAGTGGATGGTTCTTTTGTTGACATTTTATTAATGTTACTTTCTTAGCTCATCCTTATTCAGAGTTGCAGCTCTACAGTCCCATTGTTGTTCGGTCACTAGGTCGTGTCCGACTCTGCAACCCCATGGACGTTAACCTTCAGGCTCCTCTGCCATGGGATTCTCCAGGCAAAAATACTGGAGTGCATTGCCATTCCCGTCTCCAGGGGATCTTCCCAAGCCCGGGATCAAACCCCAGTCTCCTGCATTGTCAGGCGGGTTCTTTACTGTCTGAGCCACTAGGGAAGAGCCCCGGCTAGATCCTGCTGGGCACAAAGCCAGTGGGAGCGGCTGGGGCAAGGCCCGGATTCTCAGATTCTTGGCTTCTTGGCAACTTGTGTGACTCAGTGGGCTGGTTAAAGGAGCCAGCAGATGGGCAGCCGGAGCAGGGGAGCCCTGCGGTGGGTGAATCAGTAATCAGAGTAGCTGACCTTGGGGTTACTGTCTTGCCTGGGGCGGGGCCAAGCCTCAGCTGCCAAAATAAGCACCGCCCCCTCTGCGGTCCTGGTGGCTCAGCTGGTAAAGAATTTGCCTGCAATAAGGGAGGCCCCGGTTCAGTTCCTGGGTCAGGAAGGTCCGCTGAAGGGATAGGCTTCTCACACCAGTCTTCTGGCCTGGAGAATCCCATGGACTGTGTAGCTCACGGGGTCCCAGGGTCGGACTGGACGACTTTGACTTTCCCCTGCCTTTCTTGCTAGGGCTCTGCCGCTCTGACCGGCCCCTACTTCTCCCCAGCCTGGGAGAGGGGGCGGAGCTTCCCCATTAAGGCATGTGACCTTTCGTACAAGTCACTCTGAGGCTCTGGCCCCTGATGGTCGTCCTCTAAAGAGGAACCCCTGCCCGTGGAAATAAGAGCAGAATCGTCCTCAGCTCTTAGAAGAAGCTGGGAGCAGTTTGGGAACACCAGCCTCAAAAGCCAGCCTGCTGTGTGGCTTTGGGTGAGTCTGGTGCTGTCTCTGAGCTTCTGGCCCCAAGCTGCTCACCTGCAAACCTGCCTCCTACATTGTTACTGTTAAACGATGCCCACACTGGCACATCAGTGAACAGCAGAGATAAGGGGGAGGGGGGTGGACCCCTGACTCCAGCTTAGGCTCTGAGTTGGGTGTTGGGGAGGCAGACAGGGACATGAAGCTGGACATCATACAAGGGACCAACCACCTTCATACATCATACAAGGACTATCATACAAGGTCCCTGCTGACAGGGACCCAGCAGCGCCAAGCTGGACTTGTGCTGCCAGGAACAAATCCACTTTAACCCAGAACTGAGCAGAGGAAAGCAGGCTGCCCTGGGACCTGACAGGCCCAGGCATAGCCCTGGGCATGGCACTGACCCGCTGTGTAGCCGCAGGCAACTTGTTTGCCCTCTCTGGGCCTCAACTGTCTCAGTTTTACAACAGAGTATAATTACAGCGGCTTCATCTGTTTCACAAATGCTGAGTGCAGAGGTGCTTTGTCCCACCGAGGAGCACCAGGGACAGGGCAAAGCTGGGTTCTGGGGTTGGGGCTGGGACTGGGGGGACGTCAGTAGCTGCTTCTGCCTGCAAGGCTTCTCAATGTGGGCGTTTGCCTGGAGGGAACCCCCGCCCCAGACTACAGCCCCTTTCCCGGTTTGGGGGGCTGGGTCAGTGGCGTGCATGGCCACAGCGTCACCCCTACCTTGCAGAGCCAGGCCGGTGGTGACCGTGTGTTGAGTGACTTGATGATGGGCCTCGGGTTCCCTGAAACGAGAGGAAGGAGAACTGGGGCTGTCTCCCACCCCCAGCAGGACCCTGAGTCAGGTCAGGAGCCTGCAGGAAAGAGGAGTGAAAACCTGGCCCCGGGCCTCTTCTGTCTGCTTCCTGGACAGGATGTTGTGCTGAGCAAACAGCCTGAAGAGGAGTCACCACTCTGGCTCTGAGTCACAGCGCCTAGCGACAGCCCAGCAGTGTTTATAAACAGTGCGCTTCACACCGAGGCCTGCACCCTGCCCCCACCCCCGCCCTGAGCCTGGAGGGGATGCCCAGATGCTGGAGGCAGCAGGACCCCCGCCCCAGAACCCTGGAATCCCTGCCCCCGCCAAGAGCGGAATTCAGGGCGCATGTCTGTGCGTACACGTGTGTCCACCAGTGGGGTTTTGTCGGTCTGAGCTCCGTGTGTGGCTGGCCAGGTGCCTTATTCTGGGGCCACCTGCATCGTGGGCAGAGCGCTAACGGCAGGTCACGTGCCCACGGTATCCTGGGACAAGTGTGGGAGGCAGGTTAGCATCTCAGGGCTGCTGTAAATGTCCCCCCGAAGCCGCACCCACCCGGAGCTCCATGCACGGTAGGAGCACGGGGATGGAGGTGGAGAAAAGTGTTGGGCGGGCCGCCGGTGTTGCAAGTGGAGCGTCCCTAACCGTCCCAGCCCCAGAGCCCTGGCCATCCATGTCCCGTCTCCGTTCCAGGCCGTGACAGTGATGGGGTGGGCCATGTGGTGACACAAGGCCGGCAGGGAACAAAGGCGCTTCTGCCGTCCCCCGACGCGGGTGGGAGGTGGGGTGGGCGGGTCTGGGAGGTGGGGTGGGCGGGGTCCGCCCCAGGCCCCGCCCCGCCCCAGGCCCCGCCCCGCCCCAGGCCCCGCCCCGCCCCAGGCCCCGCCTCCTCGGGGCTCTGGCCTTTCTTGCCTGCAGCTGGTCCTGTCCTGCCCCCCAGCCTGTGACTCAGGCCCTCGGCCTTCCCAGCGGCTCGGGGCCCACTGCTCTGCAGCAGCCCTGCCTGGGCCTGGTCTAGCTAGCAGAGGAATGGCCTAAATGGCTCCGAAGCCAGGTTGACCTGTGCAGAAGGTTGGGGTCGTTGGAGAAGAGCGCTCAGGAGCCATGGGTGGTAGACGTGCCAGTTGGCACGGAGCTTGGTACCAGGGAAAACGCTCAATAAATGCCTGTCGAATCTAAGGCATGAACACACAGGCACACCTCACTGGGCAGCCTGGTTCCCTGTTGGTTCCTGTAACCCCACCCCCACTTCCTCAAGGGCCTCTGGAAGCTCTCCCCCTCACCCCCAAATGTGTCCACACAATTGGAAAGGCTTGTTGGTCCCCACACTGCCCACTGATCCCTGCCACAGGCACTGAGCCCGGGTCTCCTTTTTCATCCACTGTCCCAAAGGCTGGGGAGAGCTCACTGGTCCACGTCCAGGGCAGTCAAACCACAAGGGATGCCCGAGATCATACAACCAGTCAACTGGCAACATGGCAAAGAGAGGCCAAGGGTGGGGTCCTCCTAGGGCCCCCCCCCAAGCCCAGGGCTGTCCCCCACCTCACCCAGGTCCTGCTGGGGCCTGCCCAGGGCTTCTCCCCAACAAGATTGAGCACTCAGGGGAGCCCTGCTATGCCAGCCTGTCCTCAGGAAGGTAGATCAGACCATATCTGCCAGCCCTCTTGGCCTCACCTTTGCGGGACCAGGGCTGCCTTGCGGTGGCCAGTGCATGCTTGCTGCTTTTAGATGACAAACATTTCCAAGTTATCCCCTGGGACCCGGTTGTAGGGCTGCATGCCGAGCACCCAACAGGCCTCAGAGTGTCCTTTGGAGCTTGCTCTTGGAGGAAGAGCCAGGCCACGCCATCCCCAGTGCAGGGCTAATCTCCGCCAACATCCACTGAGTGTGTGTCAAGTGCCAGGCCCTGGGGCAGGCACATGACCATGGGAGACGATCAGAGTGCCGCCCAGAAACCAGGCCTGTGCTGAGTTCTTGTCGAATCCGGCAGTGTCCTTGTGCTCATTTGACAGATGAGGAATCCAAGGCCACTAAGTCGCTGGCGCAGAGTTCCAGAGCTGCTAACAGAGAGCCCAGTCACCTCTGCTGTTTCTCAAAGGTCCAGATTAAGTGTCTCTGTGTGCAGTAGGGCCAAGGCAGCTGGGGAGAAGGAGCAGGGGGCCGGAGGGGAGGTGAGCTTGGGGCGGTGGTCAGGGCTGACTCAGAGGAGCCTGGAGGCAGGGACAGCAAGGACTCTGAATTCTTTTGTGGGTTGGACAGAAGCCTTTGGAGGAGTTTTAGTGCGGGAGACACATACTGGGTGCAGGCATGAGGGAGGGTGTGTGGGGGGCAGGAAGGCTGCTGCCTCAGGGTCCACCTGGAACCCCCTGCCCCTCAGCCCACCCACCTCCAGATGCCCACCCACATTCCCTAGAGCAGAGGTCCCCAGCCTCCGGGCTGTGGACCAGTACCTCCCATCAGATCAGCGGCGGCATCGGGTTAGAAATAAAGTGCACAGTAAATGTACCACCGTTGAATCATCCCCAAACCATCCCCCTCACCTCCAGTCCATGGACAAACTGTCTTCCACGAAATCAGTCCCTCATACCAAAAAGTTGGGGGCCTCTGCCCTAGAGAAGCCCCGCTGCAGAGGCTGCCCCATCCAGGGCATCCTTCCTGCCATGAAAGAAATTCTCCTGCCCCAGCAGTGTGGGGGCAGTGGTTGGGTTATGTGAAACTATAATTTGAAAACCTCTGTATACCACACCCCCTCCCATAACGGATCAGAAACAGTGAGGCTCAGAGAGAAGAGGAACGTGCCTGTCCCAGAGGAAGGCAGTGTCAGGCGGGGGCAGGAACTAGGTCTCGGTTCCCCGGCTCTGAGCGGCCTCCTCTGCTGGGTCCCCTGCGCCCCCAAAGCCACCGGAAGAGGATGTGAAATGCTAGCTAGCTTGGAGAAGCAGGGCTTTGCGCCAGGCCGTCAGGCTCGGCCCCTGCCTCTCCTCCAGGAACCGGGGGCCTGATGTGCCTGCGGGCTGGCTCCGGAGCCCCGGTCCACCCTCCTCTCCTCTCGGTCCCCACGATCCTGTGTGCCCAGCCGGCCGCCTGCCAGGGCCCAAGAAGGGTAAGGAGGCAGCCCAGCCTTTGGGTCACCCTGGCATCTTTAGGTGTGGGGATCTGAGCTCTGAACGCTGAGGCAGGGAGGCTACGTATGTGGGCTCTGCAGAGGTGCGCACAGACACAGGACCCGGACTCTCCCTGTGACATCTTGGGCAAGTCCCTGCTCCCTGCGGCCTCAGTTTTTCCATTTGTCAAATGGGTATGTTGGACTCAACTCGGGTTTCAGTGTCTGGTCTGCGGTGAAATGAGAGAAATGGAGACAAGGTCATGCGTTTGCCTTAAAGTCAAATATATTCATTTAGTGACCGTCAGTTTTTTTTGATCGTATGCCCTCTTAGTTACTTTTGGGGGATCTTTTCTGAAATGATGATAATGATGATGGTGACAGTTTTTTTTTTTTTTAAACTGCCCTACTTGGCAAAATAAACAGTTGCTAACCCTAGGTTGGTCCCGGCCGTTTAAAATTAAATCCCATGTCTAGGTGGCAGACGTGGAGGAGTTCTGAGGGCTGAGTGATGGGGAAGGCTTCCAAAATGAGACAGTGGCTTAAGAGGAAACGGAGGGGGTCAGGCGGGTCTCCTGTGCCCCACAGCACCTGGCTGGACTCACTCCTGGCTGGTGGCTCCACTGGCTGAGCTGTTTTGATCTCTGTGACTTGTCCCTGGGTGGTGATTTTTTCTCCCAGGCAGGGGAGTGAGGACAGGGCCTCAGGGTGTTGGGGACACAGCTGGGCCCTCCCCCCAAGACAGCAGATCTGAGCTGGAACTACTGGCCGGGCTTGGGACAGTCCACCCACCCTTGGCTGGACCTCAGCCTGGTAGGAGCAGGAATTCCTGGCCCTGCTTGTCACAGGAGCAGGTATGACAGCCACGCGGGTGACATCAGGCCTAGGCACTCGGGAGCCTGACTCCACTGGGGCCAGCGGACAGGCAGGCAGACTGGCAGAGGGCCTCCCCGGGAGCCCATCCCAGGCCCACCTGCCTCCCCGTGATGGCCCGGCAAACCAGGCCCGCCGAGCCCAGGGGCAGGAAGGGCTGGGTGTTCCTCGCCTGTGTCTCTGTGGTGACTGCCAGGAGGTGGGCCGTCGCCCGCCACGCTGCCCTCCAGAGCCCCACATCTTGGCCGAAGACGCCTCTGCCGGCACCCGCCACTGAGGTGAGTTTCCAGGGCAACAGGTGCTTCTAGGCCATGGCCGGGCCCTCGACTTCCTCCCCTCCCATCAGAACTGGTTGAAGGAGTTTGGCTGGAAATTGCCTGGAGAGGCTCCATCTCCCATTGTGGATGTGAGCGAGGCGGCTGGGTGGGGGGCGGGGTGGGGGCGAGGCTTGGTCGCCACTGGTACCCGTGTGTACCCACCAGGCTGGCTGCCTGTCTACCTGCTCCCGCCTGGGCGGGGTGGCGTGGCTGGGGATTGTCTTAGCGGCTCCTGTTCGAGTGATTCTTCTCCGATCACAAAGCCTCTGTGCACTGTTTTATCATCTGCTCCCCTGAGAGCCAAGTGGTGGTGGTATTACTATTCTTACTATTATTATTATCTCCATCCTCCTGACGCAGAAACTGAGGCTCTGGGAGAGGGAACTGAAGCTAGGAAGGCGCAGAGCAGGGACCCGAATACAAACCTGGGCTCTGCATTTTAAGAGAGTTTCCCAAACCTGCAGGCCCCCTCCTCCGCCCTGGGTGTGGAGTCTGCGTCAGTATGGGCTTTTCAGGGGACGAGACCCTGCCTCTCCGATCGCTCTCTGTTGTTCTCACTTTTCGGGCTCAGTTGCAAGTCTCAGCGCGCGTTTCCTCCTGTTTATGTCCTCTCCCCTTTTCCTTGCCACACCATGCGGCATGCAGGATCTTAGTTCGCCGACCAGGGGTCAAACCCGTGCCCCCTGCATTGGGATCAAGGAGTCTTAACCGATGGAGCCCCAGGGGAGTCCCTCCCCCATCTGTTTCTCTTCCTCTCTCCTCTCCTGCACCTCCACCTTGGGCCCGGCACCTGTTGGGCAGGTGGCCTTTGGGGGTGTCGGGCCCTGAGCGCTCTGGGAGAGGAGGACAGTTATCAGAGTGGTCCTTGGTCTCACTCTGTAAGACCCTGGACATCATGTGTGCTCGTCTCGAGTGCCCCCCACCCCCAGCATCCTGAAAGTCAGAGTCGGGGGGCCGTGCCCACCCCTCTCCAGGGGAGGACGGGGAGCCAACTCATGGCTGGTCCAGAATGCCAGAATCCAAGTCCTGTTGCCACAGATCTGGGCATTGATTCATCTTGTCCTGCTCACGCTGGGACAGCAACGCCCAGTGAGGTCAGAGATTTGGGGTAATGATGTCAAACCCCTCCACCCCGGATGGTCTCCTGGTTGTTTGGAAGCTTCGTGTCCCGCCTCCTGACCGTCTCCGAGCTTGGCCTCTAGCCCCTGGGGACTCCCCGTTGCCCTGAGGAGGAGGCCGTCCCTGGAAGTTCCCAGGAACCAGGGGCGGAGGAGGTGGCCCGCTGTGCCAACAGCTCCCACACTCAGCCCAGGTGCGTCACCTCCTGCCCACAGAGGGCCACCCCAGGACCCATGCAGCCAGGAAGGGTGACATCAGGTCAGGGAAACGATCGAGGAGCCTGGCCAGGCCACACCCCATCTATGACCTCCCCAGACTCTAAATATAGATCAGAAAAGACAGACCAGGTGACCTCCACCCGCTCAGTGAGAGATGAAAGGTTTTCCACAGCCTGACCTGAGTCTGGGTCAGTTCAGTTCAGTCAGTCATGTCTGACTCTTTGTGACCCCATGGACTGCGGTACGCCAAGCCTCCCTGTCCATCACCAACTCCTGGAGCTTGCTCAAACTGAGTCTGGGTACCTGACTGCTGTTCCTCACTGGGTCACCAGCTCCCTCCGGCACCTTGACCGAAGTTGGAGGAGGTGATGGCCAAGAACCTTGTCACCTGGATGTGGCCTTTAGCCAGTTCTTGCTCTGAGCCATCAAGGTACCTGGAGTGGCACCCTGGGCCCAAACCCCATTCCCTGGGACCTTGTGCCAAGCAAAGGGGTGGGTAAAAAGTGGGAAGCATGGCCCAGGCAGAGAGAGGATGGCTTGAGGCTCTGGGGACTGCAGCCTTTCTGTGTGAGCCTCCCTGGGCATCGTGAGAGAGGACCCCAGAGATACCAGCTGAGCTCACACCGAGCAGTTGGTCTTTTGTCTGAAGGCGGAGGTTGGGGGTGGCGAGCTTTGAAGGGTCAAGACCCCTCTGGCTGCTGTATGTCTGGGCTCCAGTGATTGGATGATAGCGGGAAGGGAAAGGGGCCCCAGAGGTTTGGCCTGAGCACACCTTTCTCTTAAACCGAAGGCGGCTACTGAGGGGCCTGTGAACCAGGGAGTGACGGGAGGCCCAGTGGGGTCTGGGGCAAACCCATGAGCACAGGCCTGGCTGCAAAGGACAAGTGCCCGTCAGCTCCCACCCAGCCTCCTGTCACGTGGGGACACAGACCCGGTGTGTCTGGATTGTCCCGAGTTACGGGAGCAGCCAGAAATGGGGACTTTTATATGAAGTCACCTGACCTTTTACTGTTGGCTCAAAAATTGAAAAACACTTTGTACGCCAACCAAAACACATGTGGGCTAGGTTTGGCCCGGTTCTCTTCCTGGCTGTCAGCTCAAAACCTGTCTTTTAGGCTTCCTGTGCGGGGAGCATCCTGATTACAGAAGCGGTCTGTACAGCGATGTTATCCAGGGCTCCTTGTGATCTCCAGGGAGGGACGGGTGCACCCCCTGCTCCCCAGGGAAAGGTTGGGACCCTGGGATGGCTAGGATGGGGTGCACTGTGAGCCCGAGCAGGAAAGCAGGGAGCGACCCCCATTCATAAAACCCTGCACTTTGTACATAGCTTGGTGTCTCCCTCCCGGCAGACCCTCCAAGGGCCTGGGTCAACAGAGCTTCGATTTCAGACTAGCCCGAGGTCACGAGCCCCATCTGAGCCTCGTGATTCCGATTCTGCCCACTGCCTTGGGCCATCATGTTGTCTGGACGCTCTGAGAGCCTCAGGAGCATGGGAAGTGGTGAAGCGGGTTGGGGTCACTGCGGAGGGCTCCAGGTCTGGGGATTGCTGCCCTCCCTTCAGGGCTGATGGAGCCTCAGCAGCATTAGAGGATGAATCGAAACAAACTGTGTCCTTTTTCTTTCTTAACGTCTATTATGAAAAATTCCCCAGAACACAAAAGTGGAGAAAATGGCATAAAGACACGCAGCTCTCCTCATCCCACCGCGGGGCCGCTCTCCTGCTTCTCTATGGGCCCTCCTTCCCCACTGCGGACGACGTTGACACAGACCTCAGACACACAGCTCCGTCCATCAGTATTTCAATAGGTTACTCTAATAGTAGCCGAAATCCCATGATCACATCCAAAAAATGATGTCAGCTATCATCAGAGAGCCAGCTGTTGTTCCGTCACTCAGTCGTGTCCGATTCTTTGCGACCCCGTGGACAGCAGCGTGCCAGGCTTCCCTGTCCTTCACTGTCTCCCAGAGTTTGCTCAAACAGATACCCCGTAGTGTTCAAATCATCCCAGTTGTTCCTTAGGTTGTCTTGTGTGTGTGGTTGTGTGTTTGTTTTTTTAAACAGTTGCCCTGTTCAAATCCCAGTCCAGAATCCACATGTTGCCTTTGGTTGCATGTCCCACCTTTATTTTAATCTACGTTTTCCCTCTTGCGTTTTCCCCTGAAACGTATCTGTTGAAGGAACTGGGTGGTCTGTCCTGCGAAGATTCCCCGAGTCTGGAGTTTGTGGGGTGCGTCCCTGTGTGTGTTTAACGTGTTCCTCTGGCCCTGTCATTCCGCCAGTGGTCCTTGTGTGCAGAGGCCTGGCTGGATTCAGGTTAGGTTTTCAGCAAGAGCACTTTCCTGGGCGGCTCTTCCATGCGGTCCCTGCAGTGCTGGTTCCCTCTCTTTAGGGCTGCTCTGCCCTTGGGAAGACATCTCCCTGGCAGCTTTGAGGGAACATCATGAGACGAGGTGCTTGGGGGCTGGGGAGAGGTGCCCGGGGATTCTCAGTCCCTGGTTTGGTTTTATTAATATTTATTTATTTGGCCACATTGGTCTTAGTTGCGGCAGGTCCGCGATCAGGGATCAAACCCATGCCCCCTGCATCGGGAGCACAGAGTTTTAGAGTTTCAGCCACTGGACCACCAGGGGAGTCCCTTCTCGGCCCCCGTTGAGGTGCTTTACCTGTGCTGTCCCTTTGCTAAGCAGGAGAAAGCTGTGCCTTGGAAATACAGGCACATATGACTTGCGGGGGCAGGGTGGGTGGGGGTGGGCATTGGCTAGAAGGGAGGGCCACACAAAGAAAGGAGTGGAGTTGGGCTTCAAACCCAGGCGTTTCGGTGCTGGGTTCTGTACTACACTGCACCCCTGGGAACTAGGACCGTGTGTGTGTGTGTGTGTGTGTGTGTGTGTGTGTGTAGCCAGCTGGAGCAGTGAGCAAGCTTCTCAGGACCCAGGAGGAGACCCCCAAAGCAGGGAGGGGGACAGACACTAATCAGACAGACACCAACCAGAGGAAACCAACCCCCCAACCTCCTCCAAGCAGATGCTGTCTGGGTAGCGGGATGGGAGGCAGCCCCGCCGGCTGTGTTGCTGTGTGGTGTGGTGATGGAGCGCCCTGTTCTCACCTCTCCAGTCGGCTTGGGCCCCCTCACCCCAGTCCCCTTGACCTTCAGAGTCAGAGAGGTGGTGAGCCTGGTGCACTCAGAAGTCACTTGGCCTCTGTGGGCCTCTTCCCCAGTTGGAAAGTGGGCAGAAGCTTGCTTGCCAGGCCCCTCCCTGGGAGAAAAGAGATAAAAGGAACCCAGAAGAGAGAAAGTGAGTGCAGTCAGGTGCTTAGTTCCCCAGGCTCTGAGAGACTGACTCAGAAGTTTCTAGCCTGAGGCAGTGTCCAGCCTGGAGGTCACCCCTCACTTCTCTTAGAGAGCCTCATTCCTCTCTGAACATACATGCCCTACCCATCTCACTCTCCCCTGGGGCTTCCTAGACAGCCTTCTTGGGATCTCTGCCCCAAGCCAAATCTTGCTTTAAAAACAAAAACAGCAAACAAACAAAACCCAGTGTTTATTATTATGTATGTGTGATTACTAAAATATTTTAGAAAAATTAGCAAATTCTGAGACTTAAGAAATGTGTAGCACTACCCAGAGATAACCACCATTACTTTGGCAAAGTAGGTCCCTGTAGTCATATGCACACGTGTAACATCAGCTTCTGAAAGCATGTGCTGTATCCTGGGTTTCTGACTTGTGGGCTTCCCTGGTGGCTCAGACGGTAGAGTCTGCCTGCAGTGTGGGAGACCCCGGTTCAATCCCTAGGTCGGGAAGGTCCCCTGGAGAAGGAAATGGAAACCTACTGCAGTAATCCTTGCCTGGAAAATCCCATGGACGGAGGAGCCTGGCAGGGGGTCACAAAGTGTTGGACACCACGAAGCAACTTCACTTGCACTTTCACAGCTGAGCATCTCCCTCTGGGAGATGGTGAAGGACATGGAAGCCTGGCGTGCTGCAGTCCATGAGGTTGCAAAGAGTTGGACACAGCTGAGCGACTGGACAACGACTTCCTGTGTGATGGTCCTCCTGTGGTGGGTCACGGCATGTGGGGTCTGAGCCTGTGCAGAGTGTTTGAGTGAATTCCCTTGAAAGTGAAAGTGTTAGTTTCTCAGTCATGTCCGACTCTTTGTGACCTCATGGACTGTAGCCCGCTGGGCTCCTCTGTCCATGGAATTCTCCAGGTAAGAATACTGGAGTGGGTTGCTGTTCCCTTCTCCAGGGGATCCTCCCGACCCAGGGATCAAACCCGTGTCTCCTACGGCTCCTGCATTGCAGGAGGATTCTTTACTGTCTGAGGCCCTGTAGCCTGTAATTCCTTTGGCAGAGTAGTATACATCCAGAGCAGTACGTGGAAATCCACGTCCCCACTCTGAACGCTTTCTCAAGGTTACTTCCTAAGAGTGAGGTTGTCAAATCTAAGGGCATGAGTGTTTTCTAAAATTTTATTTTATTGAAGCAGAGTTGATTTACAATGTTATCTTAACTTCTGAAGTGTACAGCAAAGGGATTCGGTCATGCATATATGCATGCTTTTTCATGGCATGAAGGTTTTTAATAGAAGTCCTCAAGCTGTCTTCCGTGGGTCTTTGTCAAAGCCTTCCTTGTGCTTGAGGGAGGACCGTGCACCTGCTGCAGATGTGGGCTGCACATCTGGTGGGCACACAGGTCAGAGGGAGCGGCTGGGTCCCTGCTGTCCATGGATACCTGCGGTGGGGCTCAGGGTGGGTGAGCCAGATATGCTTATGGAGTGAGGAGTCCAGACCCACCCCCTCGTTTTGCAGATGGGAAACTGAGGCCCAGCGATACGGAACCAGTTCTGGAGAGGTGGGTGGCATTGCCAGGGCTGCTGACAGCGACCACCAACCACTGAGAGGGCTGAGAACTGAGGCCAGGCAGGGCAGGCCTGGGCAGTGTGTTGGTGTGAGGAAGGTGTTAGGTAGGTAGAATAGGGAAAAGGAGTCCAAAATGGCGGTGGCTAAAAGACAAGGAAGGTCAAAGGAAGGTCCGAGGACCAGAATGAAGACTTCAGGCAGAACAAACAGCACTTCTGGCTAAGCCCAATTTGCATAGGGCAGGCCCAGGTGGAGGAAAAACAAGTAAAAGGAGGAGCCAAAGCGCTTTCTCAAGGACTCTCTCTCCCCCGCGTGCGTGCGCGCTCTCTCTCTCTTTCTCTCTCTCTCTCTCCCTCCCCACACACTGCTCCATTCTCTTCTCTTCAAGTCTTGGATTCTCCTGCTATCTTCTAAATAAAATGGAGCTGTAACACTGATTTGCCTAAGAGCTGTAGCAGGGTTTGTCCAAGACCCGAGAGCTGTGACACGCCAAGGGCTTTAATGTCCGTTGCTCCAAATCTTTGTTGTGACGAGACAAAGAACCGAGGAACATACACTCGCGTGACATCTAAGAAAAGAGCGCGTGCACGTGGGAGAGAGAGTCCAGAGAGAAAGCGCTTTGGCTCCTCCTTTTATGTTTTTTCCTCCACCTGGGCCTGCCCTATGCAAATTGGGCTTAGCCAGGAGTGCTGTTTGTTCTGCCTGAAGTCTTCACCTACCTAACAGAGGGACGTTCTCACTGGTTTCTAGAAAGAGCAGCTGAGGCTCCCCAGCCAGCCCTCAGCATCCTCAAGGGCAGGCTACCTGGACACCCCGAGTACTCAAGCTTCCAGGGGTCCTAGCCAGCCAGGCTAGTGGCAGGTGCGTGGCTGGCCTGAGTCCCTCGTGACCCCTCACTCTTGAATGTGGACACCCAAGCTGGTCATGCTGAGTGTGGACTCTTCCCCCTTACTCCCCTGACTGCCCCTCCTCCATCTCCTTTCTGCCGGTACCTCCTCCGGGTAGCCTTAGGGCTGACATAGCCCTGGCAGAGGCCCTTCCCCCAGCACCACACCCTGACCCTCAGTTCAATTCAGTCACTCAGTCGTGTCCGACTCTTTGCGACCCCATGGACTGCTGCATGCCAGGCCTCCCTGTCCATCACCAACTCCTGGAGTTTACTCAAACTCATGTCCATTGCCTCGGTTATGTCATCCAACCATCTCATCCTCTGTCGTCCCCTTCTTCTGCCTTCAACTTTTCCCAGCATGAGGGTCTTTTCAGGTGGCCAAGGTATTGCAGTTTCAGCCTCAACATCAGTCCTTCCAATGAATATTCAGGACTGATTTCCTTTAGGATGGACTGGTTTGATCTCCTTGTCCAAGGGACTCTCAAGAGTCTTCTGCAACACCATAGTTCAAAATAATTCTTTGGTGCTCAGCTTTCTTTATAGTCCAACTCTCACATCCATACATGACTACTGGAAAAACCATAACTTTGACTAGACGGACCTTTGTTTGCAAAGTAATGTCTCTGCTTTTTAACATGCTGTCTAGGTTGGTCATAATCCTTACCCTCAGGACGGCCAAATACAGGGGTGCAGGGAGGACCCGGTCCTGACTCCAGGACTCAGGAGCACATAGCCAGGTAGAGGCACCTGGCTGAGAGCGTGCCATACAGCGATTACCAGCTGTGACTTTCCTGGATGAAGAACCTGAAGCTCAGAGAAGTTAAGCAATTTGTCTTAGGTCACAGAGCTAGTGAGGGGCTTAACTGGAGTCTGTCGCAGATGGACACCCACTGCTTGGCCACATGTCAACGCGTACCCCACACACCTACGCAACCCGTGCATGGCACCCGCGCCCGCACAAAGGGCCGAACTGTGGTGTGTATCTGGAGCCGCAACACACACACACGCACACACACATACACACACACACACACACACACACACGCACACACATGTTCTTCCCTAAGACGCAAACAGGAGCCGCAACACACACACACACACACACACACACACACACACACACACACGACACGTGCTCTTCCCTAAGACGCAAACAGCCGGCAACACGCGCGGGAACGCTCGCGCGCGCGCGTGCACACGCCCCTCCAGCGTCTCCAGCCCCGCCCCTCCGGCGACTCCAGCCCCTACCCTCGAAGCAGCAGGCCCCGCCCCCGGAGGCCAGCCCCGCCCCCGGAGGCCAGCCCCGCCCCCGGAGGCCAGCCCCGCCCCCGGCCTGACCTCCGCGGGGCCGGCTGGCGCGCGCAGAGCGCAGGCAGCGCCGAGCCGCGCGGCCCGCTGCCGCCGCCCCCGCTGCGCGCCGGGCCGGCCCCGCGCCCGCGCCGCCCCGGGTCCCTCGGCCCGGCCGGCCGCCCGCGCCGCTTCGAGCCGCCCATGGTGCAGCGCATGTGGGCCGAGGCGGCCGGGCCTGCGGGCGGCGCCGAGTCGCTGTTTCCGGGCTCCAGGCGGAGCCGCAGCGTGTGGGACGCCGTGCGCCTGGAGGTGGGCGGCCCCGACAGCTGCCCGGTGGTGCTGAACAGCTTCACGCAGCTCGACCCTGACCTGCCGCGCCTGGAGGTGGGTGAGCCTCGCCGGCCCGGCGCTCGGCCGAGCGAGGTGTGGGTGGGGACGCAGCGCGCTTAGCGGATCGCCCTCCGCGAGTGGTGGTGGCGGCGGTGGTGGTGGTTACCACCCCCCAGCCCAGGAGTTGCGCGGCGGGAGAGTCCTTCCGCAGAAACGCCCTCCTTGCGCCCACCCCCTGGGCAGCCAGGTGGACGTAGGGGCGGCCGCCCGGCGGGCAAAACAGTTTCGGGACCAGATCCGGCTCTGGGACCCTTCTCCGTCCCAGTGCCTGCCCGCCCCGCTGCCCCTGCAACCCGGGCAGACGTGTTCCCGCGGGCGGTCTCCGTCTGCTCTGAGTCTGCCTTTCCCGGCCGCAGGGCTGGGCCGTACTTCATCCCCGTGGCCAGCCAGGGGGCCTGCTTAGGCGGTTTGGCTTGGAAACGCAGGTGGTGCACTAGTGATTAGGGCGGTGGCCTCCGGGAATCCTCAGGGGTGGCTAGGACCACAGTGGCCTTCCAGGCAGCCCCTTTGGAGGGCAGAAGTGGATTCTGATGTTCAGGGCTGATCAAAAGGCTGGGCGGGAGGAGGGAGACAGGCCCCCAACCTGTGGGCCAGGTGTCCAGGCCGGGAGGTTGGGGCAAGGGCCTCTCAGATGGAGGGGTGACTCCCTTCTACTTGATTAGAAAATGCGCTTCCACCCTGAATTTGTGAAGGTCGGGTAGGATTCAGCAGGGGGGTGTGCCTCTCATGAACTCGATGAGGGCTGGACTCCTGTTTCTAGTGCGCTGTTGGGAGGAGGGGGCCAGTGGGTCATGGGGAGCAGTGCCCTCTCCCTCCTCCCGCCTGACCGTGACTCTGACCCCCTACCTGGGACTAAGGTAGCAGAATCCAGGGGCTGGGGCCTGAACGGAGGGAGGCCGTTCCTGGGTCAGAGGGCTCAGTGGAGGTCCTGATCCCTCATGCTGGTATCCCCACGTTGTTACTTTAGGCCCCGGTGAGCTGTGATTGCCAGCCTGGGTCTTGGGCCTCTCTCTGTGTGACCCCAGTGTCTAGACAGGGTCTGGGTGCGTAGTTACGGGAGGATAAAGCACATCTTGTCCAGTGTGGGAGTGGGGAGAGGGGGGAGGGAACTCTTGGGAGGACGCAGGCCTGGGAGACCCTTTATTGGTGAGCTTGGCGGGTGGCGGGGCCAGGCCTCTTCCCCGACCCTCATCCACCCACAGCTCTGGTCTTCATTGGTGGCTGGAACGAGACCCCTGGGAGGGTGGGGGCGGGAGGCCTGACACCAGCCCAGCGCTCATCTGACTTTCATTATGTCTGGCAGCTCCTCGGGCTTTGTGTGCTGGAGGGTCCAGCCGGCGCACTCACAGGGGCAGGCCGCCAGGCTGCTTTTCCTCCCTCCTTCCCTCCCCCTATCCATCTGTATCCCCAAGGAACCGAGGGAGAGTGCAGATCTGAGGCCTGCCCCTGCCCGGGGGTCTGCCTGCCTTTGCCCCCTTTCGCCTCTCCCTTCTGGCCCCAGCACTGGCCTCCAGGCCGCGGCCGCTGTTTAGATATCAAAGTGGAAGCTTCTGGCTAGTGTAGGAAAGCCAGGGTCCTGGCAGGACAGAAGGCCACTGCCGGAAACCAAACACAATGACCATTTACCGTGAGCTGGGGGAGGGCGTGGGGAGTCCCTGTCCCTCCTGCCAACACCGCCCCCCTCCACCCCCCACAGCCAATTTCCTGGTTGCGGTCGCCTGCCAGAGCTGAGGCGGCCGCCTGTGGTCCCTGTCCTGTCTGGAAACCACGAGGCAGTTTCTATTTCCTCCCCAGGCCCCCTTTTCCTACCAAGCCTCTGCCCCATCCTTCCCTCTCGGGGCTGCCAGATGTCCTCGAACATCTGGGCATCTGCTCGTCTTCATGATTCGGAGCCAAGCCACTGCTGACCCAGCTCGGCCGGCACGGTTCCGTGCTTCGTGGAAGTCCCTGGGCTCGCGCCCCCGTCTCCACGCAGGCCACCAACTCAGCCAGGCGGGGATGGGTCCCAGAGTCTGGAGCACATACTGGCTGCAGCCATGACTCCCTCGTTCAAGCTCACTTTGACCAACCCTCTTGACTATGTGCCAAGCTCAGAGGGCTTCCCTCGTGGCTCAGGTGGTAAAGAATCTGCCCGCAGTGCGGGAGACCTGGTTCGATCCTTAGGTTGGATAGATCCCCTGGAGAAGGGAATGGCAACACACTCCAGTATTTTTGCCTGGAGAATCCCATGGACAGAGGAGCCTGGCGGGCTATAGTCATGGGATCAGAAAGAGTTGTACTGAGTGATTAACGCTGGAGCTCAGAGAAGTAGAGTCCTTGACCATACGTGCAGCCAGCGAGAGTGCAGCCCAGATTTGAACCTGGGCTGTGTTCTCTGCTGGGCGCCTGTTGTGTACAAGAGCCCACGGGGATCGGAGAAGGACAGGGTTCACGGTGAGATCATTACAAGTGTCCCTGGAGGACGGGGGAGCTGTGGAGGGGCCAGAACCAGGCCCAGGCAGCTCAGAAGCCCCATGGTCAGTGAAGGGTAGGGGTGCTTAGAGACCCGAGGTAGGTGAAAGTGCTTTGGGCCAAAAGACACGGGGAAGAGTTTCAGGGAAGAAATAAGCCCACAGCTGGACCCTGAGAGTTTAAATAATATCTCGTATGAGGCTGCGCTTGGTGGGAGGCTCTGCGCTGAGTAGTGTGCATGCATGGGGTCTGTTTGGGGTCACAATTGCCTGCCGTCCTTTTAACAGATGGAACAACCAAGGCACTAAGTTGCACAAACTTGCCAAGTGGCAGGGGCGGGATTCTGACCCCAGGCCGTAAGCCTAGAAGCCCTGAGCTCAGCGTGGGCGTGGAATGAAAGGAGGAGGGCTTCAGAGATGTGAGGGGGAAACCTGTCTCCCTCCAGCCTCCCTGCCTCCTTCCCCATTGTCTGTTCTCTGGATTTCAGGGTGTGCAGGGTTCTAGTCTAACCCCCAGGACTCATTAGCCTCAGGCCAAGAGGCATGATCTGAAAGGGGTGTGTGTGTGTATGTTTGTGTGTGTGTGCAAAAGCCTGTGTACCATCCTCTTCCAAGCAGGCTTCCTGGCAGACTCCAAGGGGACAGCCTTGGATAGCTGCAGAGCCTGTCAAGTTCAAGAGGAGGACTGACCGGCTGCCACCTGCTGGGCCCCCCACTTCCCATCTTGCTTTCCTCCTTAGGAGAAGAGGCAGGTGGGGGCCAGTCTGGCTGGTACTGCGTCTTTGTCTTTGTTCCTTATCTGGGGGAGGGACTTCTCCAGCACTGGTCTGGTCTTTTCCTCAGAGGCTCCAGGATGGCCCTGGAGCAGGAGTGAGTGGTGGGGATCAGCACTGGGAGGAGTCAGCCTGGAAGTTAGCTGTTTGCAGCAGTTAGCTGTTTGCAGGCCCCGTCTTCACTGCTGGTGAGGAGCTTTTGGAAGGGGACTTAGCACGGCCACCCACAGCCCTCGAGCGGCCAGTGGGGTGGTTTCAGGAGGCTGCACCCAGGCAGTCGAGGACCAGCTGCCCGGATGGTCCCCATGCGTGGCACCGTGCTGCCCAGCCTCCCAAACCCAGAAGCGCTGCGTTATTGGACCTGTGGCTCCAGCGAAGTCACTGTCCTCAACCCAGTGCTGCGGAGGTGGGAGTTGAAACCTGCAGCCTGGTGTAGGAGGGGGTCTCTGAGTGGCCGCAGTCTCCATCTGTTGGCCAGCCTGTGGCGGGGGAGGGGTATGGTGCTTGGGGAGCCGGGCAGGGGTGCCCAGCAGGGGGGCGGGGTTTGAGGAGCTCTTGGGAGCAGGTGTGACCCGACATTTTCTTTGCCACCCCCGCTCCCCTGGGAAGCCTCGGATGCTGGCACAGCCAGCTCTGTGGTCTCGCCTGGAGGCATGTTGGCTTTTTGACCCCGGGGGGCAGCTCCACGTAGGCTGGTCCAGACTTGGGCTCTGAAGGGAGGAGAGCTGGGCTGGAAGCCTGGCTCAGCCCCTCATAGCCCTCGACCTGCTCTCGTTCCCTGAACCTTGGTTTTCTCATCTGTAAAATGGGCTTAATGCCACTTTCTCCACTTAGGGTTCTGGCGAGGCCTGAACAAGACAGGCAGCCTGACAAAGCGGTCCCCACCAGTGCCTGGCACCGTGTCAGGGCCGGCTAGGCATGCCGGCCACCATTATGTCGTCTGACAAGGTGCCAGGGGAGTGCCTGTGCCCAGGGCTCCGAGAGGACACTGGCCAGCCCGGTCAGCGCGGTGCTCCCAGGCCAGGTTCTTACAGCTGAGCTTGGGTCTTGGCTGCCTTGGCCACCCCGCGACAGGAGCCCTCACCAGACCCGTCTCAGTGGAGAGGTGGGGGTCTGAGGGTGCTGGGCCCTGGTGCACGCCCCTCCCCCCCACCTGCTGTGTGATCTGAAGAGGCCTGGCCCGTCTCTGGTCTCCCTCCAGCATCTGTCTGAGCAGGGGCTGGACTCCACGTGGACGCTGTGACTGGCTGTGGCAGCTACGGTCCAGGTGGAGCACAGAGGCCTGGGTGTGTCTTCACGGACACCAGGGGCCCAGGCCGGGGTTCAGTCCTGCCCTGGCTGCCTCTTCCTGGCTCCTGACGGAGATCAGCTCCCACCCATAAGTGAGGTGTCAGGAGGATTACATGTGACGGGCGTGTGAGGGGCGTGGCATCCAGGAGATGCCCACACGTGCTGGATGCTGTGGCCCGTGGTGGTGTTGTCAGCCAGCTCTGCCTGGCACTCCCCCCGCCCGAGACAGGTGCCCCTCCCCTCCGCTGCCACCAGTCAGGCCCCCTTGCAGGCCTGGTCTCTGGAGGCCTGACAGTCTGGAGCTGGTCCTGAGTGGGCAAGGCCAGCCTGGAGTCTGGTCCCTCCTCCCCCGGAAGCACATTTCTCTTCTAAATGCTGATGAGCAGCGAAGCTCAAGCTGGCCAGGAAGGTTCTTGGGAAGATGGGTCAGCCTCTGTGGGGCTCAGGCCAGGCCAGTCCCCAAATGCCAGTTTCTGGGGTCACTAAGCTCTCTGGTTGTCCTGCCACCCAGGCACCTCGTGTGGTTCCCCCTATCAAGGCCGCCTCTGGGGTGTGGTACCCGGGTACCAGGAGTGTGGCCCACCTCTATCCAGCACTGACTGTCCGCCCTCAGCTGGGCTCTATTCCGGCCCAGGGCCCAGGCCACCCACCTGAGGTGGGGCAGGCTGGAGGGCGAGGCCCTGTTGCACACCAGGAGGGTCACGCACACTTGGCACTTTCACTCTCCCTGCCTTGTTGGGCACACATGCTGAGAGATGAACCAGGTCCCTTGACCGTCTCCCCTGGGCCTCAGTCTCCACCTGTGTAAAATGGGCGTGCAACTTGGTCTTCAAACCCAGGAGCCTGTGTTCCGGAAGGCAGAGCAGCTGCCTCTGATGCTGATCGCGCTCGTGTTTTTCAACAAAAGGCATTCCAGCAAAAGGCTGAGAGGTCAGAAAGCCGCAGGCCTGGTTCCCTCCTCCTGGCACTTTTAGAATGACCCGCCGTCCCTTTCACCTGGCCCTCCCCCAGGTTCCCAGGGCGTCTGGCAGGTCTCCCAAGAGGTTTTCCCCGCCCCGTGCCCCGTGTCGCCTCGCCAGTGACAGTGTCCTCACGCCGCGTTCCTGGGGCTGGTCCTTCCCCACGCTTGTCCCTTCTCGTGACCCCCCGCCTCATCCTGTTGACTGCTGCTGCCCTTGGCCCCTTCTCTCAGACAGGCTCACTGAGGCCGGGGGCTGCGGGACTCAGCCACGCTGGGAGCAGAGCCCTGCAGGAGAAACAGCACCCTGGGGCCCGGTGGGCACTGGAGAGGGGCCTCGTGTGCCCAGGGCTGCAGGTGCTGGTGAGTGGCCGGCTGAGGCCTCGGGGGACCTCTGTGACTCAGTGGCCCTCAGCAGCAGCTCAGCAGGGTGCCATGAGGTCCCTGAGCAGTGAGCTTGTGCATGTGGGGCCCACCACCACCCGCCTCACCCAGCCGGACCTGAGCGAGACCAGGTTTCTCCATGTGCAGCCCCTGCCCCCCAGGGGTCGGGGGGACAGGGAGACCATGGTGTGGGTTCAAGCCTTCCTTCTCCACCTGCCTTCCCCCTCAGCCAGGTCCCCTGGGGCAGGGAGCATCCTGCAGCCGGAGGCATCCATGGATCTGGAGGCCCTGCGTGGCTCTGGTGTAGTTTCCACCAGAAATGAACAGGCGAACGGGAGTGCAGGGGTCCCCAGGGTGGGAGAAGGGCCACCTCCACGTGTGCAGGCACGAGCACCTTCCTGCAGGAGACGGCGGGGCTGGGAAAGGTCCAGTGGGTCCCAGCGGGTCTAGCCTGAAATACGGGTGGAATCAGCTCCTGGCTGATCTGTTTTTTTCTGCCTTACGGGGCTTGGGGCTCGGCCTGCAGTCAGCTGGGGACACAGCACCTTGCTGCCCATCACCCTGAGAAGGCTGATCAGGTGGTGCCCTAACATACGCCACCACCCCAGCCCTTTCCTTGTCCCTGAGCCTCTGGGCTGTGCTCTGAGGGACGGGGTGGTGGGGGTGCTGTGGGGCACCCTGGTGCCCATCCTGCTGGCCTCTGCTCACCAGGGCCCGGCAGTATCTCACCACCTTCCCTCCAGACCCAGGTGGTAGAAGCCTGGGCAGCTGCCAGCTGGGTCCCGCGGGGCCCCGGGGACACATCTATGGGTGCCTGCTTGGGGCGGGATGGGAGGCGCTATCCTCTGAGGACACGGCCGCCCTCATAGAGTTGTTTTCCGCTGCTTCCCAGGTGGCTCAGCGGTAAAGAATCTGCCTGCCATGCAGGAGAGGCAGGTTCAATCCCTGGGTTGGGAAAATCCCCTGGAAAGGGAAGTGGCAACCCACTCCAGTATTCTTGCCTGGGAAAGTCCACGGACAGAGGAACCTGGCGGGCTACAGTCTACAGGGTCACAAAGGGTTAGACACAACTGAGCCACGAACACTTTCAATTTTTTTCAAGAGCTCGGGGCAACTCTATGGACACCTCCCCTCGGGGCATCTGCTGTTTGCTTGCCCACTCCCTCCCCCTGTGGCCCCCAGCCGCAGCCAGAGCATGACGGGGGCTTGGTACCGCCCACGTGGGCTCCCAGTCCCCAGGCCTGTGCGCTGTCTGCTCTGCTAACAGGATGGGTCACCTGCTGGGGCCAGGGCCCTGCCCTTCCTGCCCCAGAGGGTCCCGGGGACAAATGCTATTGGCCACTCTCCTTCTCTGGCCCTGGAAGAGCAGTGGGAGCGGGCAGCTGATGCCCCGCTCGACCGCTTTGTGCCCAGGCCGCCCCCCCGCCCCGCAGCTCGCTTGGGAGCCCTCCCCGCTGTTGTCTCTCCGTAGTTGGTTTAAATGGCGCCTGCTTTCTGCGCTGCTTGGATGATCTGGTGTTTTGTTTTTTTTTTTCCTGTTGCTGCTGCTGTGAAGGGACCCGGGGTGGGGGGACAGGGTGGGTGGGCTCCGCGGGGCTGGTGCAGCTCCCCATCTGTGTGATGGGGCGGTGAGCCCACCCCCCCTTCCTGGCGTAGCCTGTGCGGCTCTCAGCGTCCTGCCCCGCCCCCCACCCGGCTGGCGGGAGGGGCCCCTCGGGTGGGGGCAGGGCTGGAGGATTACATGAATCCCGGGCAGGGCTGGCCAGCTGCTCCGCTGCCCGCGAAGACCGGCTCACTCACTGCGGAGCCGCTATTTAGACCCGCCTGGGGAACGGCCTGGCCGGGGGGTGCTTCCGTCCAGCAGGCTCTGTTGGAGCTCCCTGGGAACCAGGTGGGCACCCTCAGGGTTCAAGTCCAGTGCCCTCTGGCAGGCGCGTCTGGTGGCTGCCAGTGATCTGTGTGCTTAGGACATTGTCGTGCTCCCGGCTGGACCAGAAGTGGTTGGAATCCCCAGGGGAGGGACAGGCCTTTCCAGGGTGGGTGGCCGCCTTTGTAGGAGGCAGCCTCGGACACCCCCCCTCCCCGCCCCCCGAGAGCCCCAGAGGAGACGCAGAGGTGGGTGGACAGGGCCCTGGCCTGGCAGGTGGATGGCAGGCCCCTGACGTCACCCAGCACCGTGGCCTCCTCTAGGTGGGGGAGGGATGTGTGAGGCGGGGAGGACGCTAAGCGTCTGTCTGGGGTTTTCTGCTTCAGGACGGGGGATTTCTCCTCCGGATGGCAGGGCTTGACCTGCCTGAGTGTGGGCTGTAGGGGTGTGTGGAGTGGGAGGGTGTGCTCAGGCTGGGGGAACCTCCGCCTGTGGGTTCCCTGCTGACTTCCCAGAAACGCCTGGCTCTCTCTCCGGAGGAGGCAAAGGGCCAGGAGCCCCGGCATGTTGCCCTGGCTTTCCCGTTGGTGCGATGCCCGGAGTGGGAGGGCGGCCTCAGGTCAGAGGAAGTGGATTTCCGGAGGATGGCTTTCCAGGCCTCCCGGAACCCTCCCAGAGCCCTGGAGGTAGGAGGTAAGAGGCCCAGCCACCCGCCCACCTCAGCCCTGAGCCCAGGGGGCACTGATGTCCGGGGGTACAGGACCCTGGGCACCTGGTTCCTACCCAGGGCCCCAGCTGAGGCAGCGGGCTTTAGGGAAGGGCTGTTGGCGGGGCCCAGGCTGAGTCAGCGCTTTCACTGGGCTTTCTCTGAGGGGGGGCAGTGACCCGTGATCCCAGCTACCGGCACTGACCTTGTGACTGATGGCCCCCTGTCAGCAAGCACCTCCCCGCTCCTCCCTAAACTTGCAGAGTTCTGTCTCTTTACTCCTAGCCCCCACCCCCCTCTCCACCCTCCCCAACTTCCAGCTCACCTCATCCCTGGTCAGGAGCAGTGGGAGAGGAGACCGTGTGGACCCCAGGGCAGCAGTGACCAAGGCCTTGATCAGGCCTTGGTGAAGCCCCCCCCAACAAAGCCTGTCTGCCCCGCGGGAGGGGTAGCTACCTTTTAAAACAGGGGCCTCTCTGCCCGGGGTCCAGGAGCTGCCAGATGACCCCACCCCCCACTCCTGGCCCAGGGCAAGTCCTGTGGTTTGTGGTTCTGTGGAAGTCCGGGCGCCAGCCTTCTCATGCTGTGCCCGTGCACATGATGACAGGCAGGGAACTGGGAACTCCGTGGTTGCCCAAGAGGCGCGAGGCCATGAACGAGCAGAAGGGGAAGGAGGCGCCTCGGCTTGTGGCCGTTGAAGATGCCCATACCTGCCGCAGAGCCAGGGTGCTGACTCCAGGGCGGGGGTCAGCTGTGGAGGGGGGCCCCCGGGGAGGGACCAGGGCCCCCAGGGGCAGTTGGCCAAGTCAGGGCCTTGGTTCCCGGGTCTGCCGTTCAGTTGACCACATTGGTGTGCCCATGGACAGGTGGTCCCTCCCAGCTCCCTCCGCTGTGGTGTACTCACCTGTGAAATGACCAGGAACCATTCTCGTCTTGGCACGGGGGAGTCGGGGTGGGTGGGGGCGGGGGGCGCGGCGCTCAGGACCAGAGCAGGCTGTGGTTGAAACTTTGGTGGTTGTATCTTGTCCAGTCGCTGTGGCTGGTGGAATGAGGACGCAGGGACTGGGGGCAGTGCCAGCAGCCCCGAGGACAGTCCCCAGCCCTCCCTCTGTGAGCCCGTTCCATTCTGGACTGGAGGTCCCTGTGGCCACCCCCCTTTGCCTCATCCAGGGACAGAAGGTGGCACGGGGGTGTCCCCCCTACCCCCACCATCGCCGCACAGCTGGGCAGGCCCTGACACCCCCGCCCGGCGGCCGGGCACTGTCTTTGCAGAGCTCCACGCAGGAGATCGGCGAGGAGCTGGTCAACGGGGTCATCTACTCCATTTCCCTGCGCAAGATCCAGGTGCACCACGGCGCCAGCAAGGGCCAGCGCTGGCTCGGGGTGAGTGCGGAGGGCCCGGGGTCCAGGGGCTTCCCACAGGGATCTGGGCACCAACCCTGCCCCCCACAGCCCAGTCCACAGTTCACTGCTCTCTTATTTGTGTGAAACATCAAAAAGACACTTTCATGCTCTTTCCCTTCACGTTAGGCTGGGATTGTAAGATAAGGAAGTTAGAGAAGGCAAGGTTCGGAAAAAGAACAAGACCGGCAATTTATAGGAACGGATCGCCTTTAATGAGGCGAGAAGGGGCAGCAGTCAGATTAGTGAGCTGCTGCACTAACCCAAGAAGAGAGTAAGTAAATATAGGCATATATGTGGACATCTACTGTGTTAAGGGGGCCTGTTCTCCAAGGTTGTTACCCTGCAGGGCTTATTTATGCATTTTTCCCGTTTTTTTTTTTTTTCTTTTTCTCTTTGTCCATTGTGGATAATCGGTAGGTGTCGTCCTTTATCTGTTTTATTGTTTGGCCACACTACGCGGCAGGCATGCGGAATCTTAGGTCCCCAGTCGCGTGGGTTGGTTCTGCGCCCCCTGCGTTGGAAGCGTGGAGTCTTAACCACTGGACCGCTGGGGAAGGCCCTGCCTCTCACTGTCACGGGTGGCCATCAGCCTGACTGCCCTTCCACACGTCTCCAACCTTACATCATTTGACTTACTAGGACTTTAAAAAAAAAAAAACCGAAGGGCTCAGGCTACTATATATGGTTCTCTACAATCACTGTGATGGAGCCCAGCCCCACAACCCCTCCAGGTCGGAGCAGGGGCCTGACGGATGCACAACCTTTCAGAAAGGAGGCCGATTGCCACCGTGACTCAGGCTTTCACTGCCCGGGACCTGGGCCGAATTCCTTTCTGTGGCCATTTCCCCAGTGCTGCCCCGACAACCTCTGTGTCCAGACATACTGTTCCCGGTACCCGGGGCATGAGCCTCTGTTTTCCCACCTCTAGAATGGGTCTGTTTTGCCAGAGCTCATGGGGATGATACTCCTCATATTGACGAGCTACGACCACTACTCAGCTAATAAAATGACCTCAAAGAGTTGTTTTTCATCATCCCCACCTCCAGTCCGAGCTGAGACCCTCATTCCATTCAGGGCACTCACGTTCCCATCTCCGGCCAGAGGTCACCGAGCACTTGGGACTTCCTCTGAGCTCCAGCACCCCATCCACCGCCCACCCCTCGGGCCACAGTGCTGCAGCTGACCATCCATTCTCCTTTGTCTCTCCGCAGTATGAAAACGAGTCGGCCCTGAACCTGTACGAGACCTGCAAGGTGCGGACTGTGAAGGCAGGCACGCTGGAGAAGCTGGTGGAGCACCTGGTGCCCGCCTTCCAGGGCAGCGACCTCTCCTACGTCACCATCTTCCTGTGCACCTACCGAGCCTTCACCACCACCCAGCAGGTCCTGGACCTGCTGTTCAAGAGGTGAGCGCCCCGCCCCTCCCTGCCCACCCGCTGGCTGTGTGTCTTGGGAATGTCGCTTTGCCTCTCTGAGCCTCAGTCTGCTCCTGTGAAAACAGGCTGCAGGAGGCCGGACCTCACAGCGTTGGCAGGACAGCAGCCTCACACCCGGTCCCGTGGAAAGGGCTGCCGAGGGTTGGCGTGGTTTTAATTAAGGTGTTCCTCCACCGTGAAGGGGCTTCCCTGGTGGCTCAGACAGTAGAGAATCTGCCTGCAATGTGGGAGATCCAGTTCAATCCCTGGGTCAGGAAGATCCCCTGGAAAAGGCAATGGCTACCTACTCCAGTATTCTTGCCTGGAGAACCCCGTGGACAGAGGAGCCTGGCGAGCTATAGTCCATGGGGTTTCAGAGAGTCAGACACGACTGAGTGACTAACGCTTTCACTCTTTCCCCCCATGAAGAAGCTCTCTGCCTCCAGCCTTTGGGCAGAGTCATCTTCCCATCTGTAAAGGAAGTTCAGGAGCCTATTTTGGGGTCCCCTCCTGGGATTAGCCAGAGCAGGGATCACTGGGGGCTGGCAGAAGGCCCCAGGCCACTCAGGTGTCTGTAAGGTGCTGCTTGGGGTTCATTCATTCAGCAAATCTGTATCCAGCACCTACTGTGTGCAGGCACTTTTCTGGGCTTTTGGCTTAATTCAGGGAAGGGAGCAGATAGGAATCCTGCCCTCCCGGGCTTCCGTGCGAGTCGGGGGGTCAGCCGGTAACGCTGGACGTCATAGCAGGTACGGTAGATGTGACGTCCTCACGGCCTCCTCTAGATATGGGTGCATCCTTCCCTACTCCAGCGAGGACGGCGGACCCCAGGACCAACTCAAAAAGTGAGTGTACCTCGGGTCTGGTGGGAGGGTCTCCCGTCTACAGGGTGGGATCCGGCGGGGGCTCAGGCTGGGGAGGCCTGGGCAGAACCCTGGCTCCTCTACATCTTGTGATTCCTGCTGGAGGGCCGAGGTCTGGGCGCTTCTGCAGGACGAAAGGGATCGGAGGGCAGTGGCTGGGGTCCCAGGTCCAGGGAGCAGGGGGGAGGCAGGGGGCTCAGAGCTGGGTCCTGAGACCAAGTTCAGGTGTAGGAGGCTCATGATGGCCGGGCAGGGGGCTCTGCTTGTCCCCTCCTCCCTCCCATGTTTATGCAGCGCCTACTGTGTGCAGCGCAGCCAGACCAAACCAATGAACAGAGCAGGCGCGGCCCTGCCTGCCCCCCTGCAGTTCCCTTTGGTTGCGGGGAGGTCAGAGTGGGGGTGGGGGGTCCAAGAGTGGGGTGCGGGGCCCAGAGTGGGGCTGGGGGGTGGACAGGAGTGAGTCAGGCTCCCCAGGAAGGGAGAGGTGGTCACTGTGGACCGAGGGCTCCCTCCAGCTGAGACTGCCCGCCCCCCCTGCTGACCAGGCCTTGGCATCCAGATGGGCGGGGCGAGCCCAGAAGCCCGGCCCCCAGGGGGTGCCAGGGGAGGGCCGAGAGGAAGGAAAGGCCAGGCCCTGACTCTGCTGCCCGCCTGCCCACCCCCAGTGCCATCTCCTCCATCCTGGGCACCTGGCTGGACCAGTACTCGGAGGACTTCTGTCAGCCCCCCGACTTCCCCTGCCTCAGGCAGCTGGTGGCCTACGTGCAGCTCAACATGCCCGGCTCCGACCTGGAGCGCCGGGCCCACCTCCTCCTGGCCCAGCTGGAGCACGCGGACCTCAGCGAGGCAGAGCCGGAGGGTGAGGAGGGCGGGGTGGGCGCTGGACTCAGGGGGGGCGCCCCCATGGCAGAGCCAGAGGGTGAGGAGAGTGGGGTAGGCGCTGGACTCGGGGGAGACCCCATGGCAGCTGCTGGGCTGGGAGCAGAGACTGGCCTCAGAGTGCCTGCGTGGGCACCTCCATCAGGGATGATGTTCTGTTGTGGGGTTTGGGGCCAAGGCTTCTCTGGAAGGCAGAGGCGTGCTTTCTGTCTTGGAAGGGCAGGCGTGTCGCTGACCTTTTCTCCTCTCGCAGCTCTGTCCCCAGCTCCAGTTCCAGCTCTGAAACCAGCTGCCGAGCCAGAGCCCACACTAGGCCCAGACCTCGAGCCCGCTCCGGCACTGGCCCCAGAGCCAGCCCTGATGCCAGCTCCGACGCTGCCTCCAGAGCTCGAGCCGGCTCTCTCGCAAACCCTAGAGCTCGAGCCGCCTGCAGCCCCAGACCCCCCCTGGCCTTTGCCCGTGGCTACAGAGAATGGGCTGGGGGAGGAGAAGCCCCACCTCCTGGCATTCCCTCCTGACCTTGTGGCAGAGCAGTTCACGCTCATGGATGCGGTAGGCAACCCATCTCAGCAAGGGTGGGCATGGGCACCCTTTCCCTCTGGCCTCTGCCACCCAGACCCTCTGGGCCCTGTCCAGAGCAGCTGGTGGTGGTTTAGTCGCTAACTCGTGCCCGACTCTTGTGACCCCATGGACTGTAGCCCACCAGGCTCTTCTGTCCATGGGATTTTTCCAGGCAAGAATACTAGAGTGGGTTGCCATTTTCTCCTCCAGGGGATCTTCCCCACCCAGGAATCAAACCCGGGTCTCCTGCATTACAGGCAGATTCTTTACCGACTGAGCCATGAGAGAAGCCCAGAGCAGGTGTCCAGCCCCAAGTTCCAGTGCCACTGTTATAAGTGTCACCTGGGCCAGGTTCCTCGCCCCAAGGCCTTGGCGGCCCTCCAGGCTGTGGACCTGGGACCCTGCCCTCCACATGCATTGACTGTGGATGACATCGGGTGGAACAGTCGGAAGTTGGGTGGGGTCTGGCCCCCTTGGGAGGGGAGAGGAGGGCTCGCTGAGGTGCCGCCAACTCCACGGACCACCCCCCGCCCCGGGTCTGCTGAGCAGGCCTCAGGAGCTTCTGCATTTATTAGGCACCTGATGTGTGTTAGACACCAGGACAGGCAGCAGACAAAGGCTGTGGTTGCAGCGTCCCGGTGAAGGTGCGTTTGCACACGGACAGGCCTGAACCGTGGCCTGGGGCTAAGATGCCGCTGGTCTGGGCAGGCATGAGCCTCTTCTGGCGCCGCAAGTCAGGATGGGCTGGTGGCAAGGCCCAGCTAGTTCTCTCCTGCCAGTTTCATCCTGGGTCGTTGACGTGCTGGGCGCCCACAGTGAGCAGGGAACAAAACCCTGAGACTTCACCCCGCAAGCCAGCTCCCCCACCCCCTGCACCACCTCCCCAGCTTCCTGAGCTCCAGCTCTGACCAGGGACCTTGGGGAGGTTGGGGCGGGGGGTACCTGGGCTGCGGCAGAGCCAGGTGACCCCCCCCTGCCCCCTCCAGGAGCTGTTCAAGAAAGTGGTCCCCTACCACTGCCTGGGCTCCATCTGGTCCCAGCGGGACAAGAAGGGCAAGGAGCACCTGGCCCCCACCGTGCGTGCCACCGTCGCCCAGTTCAACAGCGTGGCCAACTGCGTCATCACCACCTGCCTCGGGGACCGGAGCGTGTCAGCCCGCCACAGGGCCAGGGTGGTGGAGCACTGGATCGAGGTGGCCAGGGTATGCACACCCTCCAGGGCCCGGGGACCCACCCCTTTTCACCCCGGGATTGAGTTCAGACCTTCCCCCTGGAGGGGGTGCGTTACTCACGGGGCCCCAGGAGCGCCTCCCAGGGCGTCAGTCTCTTCCAGGAGGGAGCTCCCCTCCAAGAGAGACCAAAGCTGGAGCAGGCAAGCTGGGTCCCCCTCATGGCCTGTCCCCTTGCCCCCCAGGAGTGCCGGGTCCTCAAGAACTTCTCCTCCCTCTACGCCATCCTCTCTGCCCTGCAGAGCAACTCCATCCACCGGCTGAAGAAGACGTGGGAAGAGGTCTCCAGGTGGGCAGCCCTCTCCCCACAGGGGCTCCGAGGGCCCTCAGGCGGGTTTGGGGGCTGGCCCCCAGTGAGCCTGGGACTTGCCAGAACGTGCGGCCTCTGTGGGCGGGGTCCTCCAGGGCCCACTGGCCTTAGGCCTGCGGTTCTGCCTCGGGACTCGGTTTCCTTCTCTGCCGGGTACTGGATTGAGCCTCACTGGAGGTTTCTCTGTGTTTACCTCACAGCCACACAATTCTGTCCACTTAATATCAACATAGCACCCCGTGGTCTAACGGCCGTGGGGGGCCCGGGTGAGCCACAAGAGCCCGTCCCCAGGCGCGAGGAGCCCTTAGCGCCCAGTGGAACCCTGTTTGAAAACCATTGCAGGCAGAGGGGGTCTCTGGGTCCTTAAATATTTTGCCCCCGCGCCACCCCCAACACACACACCATTCCCCACTTTCTCTCCTCCAGGGACAGTCTCCGCGTCTTTCAGAAGCTGTCAGAGATTTTCTCGGACGAGAACAACTACTCCCTAAGCAGAGAGCTGCTCATCAAGGTAGAGGAGGGGGCATGGGCTGGGGTGGGGGGGCTGACATTCCCATTGGAAATTTCTGGGGAAACTCCTCCTGGGATCTGTTTGGTCCACGGGCCGGTGGCGGGACGGGGGCACTTTGGGGACAGGAGGCCCTGGTACAGGGAGGGGGTGGGGCAGGGCTGCTGCAGAGCTCTGGGGGGTGAGGGGCGAGATCAGAGTCCCCTGGGTCCCTGCTGGATCCCCCCACCCCCAGGCACTCAGCTGCCCCCTCCAGGCGTAGCTGGGATCCAGGCTGCGGGTTTCTTCCCTACCCAGCCCAGCCTGTCCCCAGGAAGCCAGGCTCTGCCGCTCTTCTGTCTACCCTGTCCCTGGAGGGCCGAGCCCTCTGCCCACCCAGGGACCCTACTGCAGGGGCTCCCAGCCCAGGGTCCCAGTGAGCTGGCCCGGGAGGTGGGCCTAGGGGCTGGGAGCGTGCAGCTGCCTGGGGCCTCACGCTGCCCAGGGCAGACCCTGCCAGTGCATCCCAGGGACACTTCTTGGATTCTCGTCGTGGGGCCTCTCTCGGCCATGACAAATACCCCAGATGGCTGGGGACAAGTGCAGGGGGTCTCCGCATTCACCAGGGCCCCTCCACAGAAGCTTCCACAGCAAAGGGGAAGCAGAGCGGCAGCCCCAGCTCCCCCTGTCAGAGGTGGCACCCAGGAGACCCCTCTGGAGTGGGCGAGGGCAGAGTTCTGTGCAGCAGATGTCCAGAGGGGCTCCAGATGGCTGTGGAGCCTTGGGCACGGTGGACACCCCGCCTGAGCCAGGTGCCCCGAGTCCCTGTCCCTCTCGCCAAGGCCTGCCTGAGCTCTGAGCCAGGACCTGGTCCCTGGAGGGCGGCAGCGGGGGGTGGGTGTGTGGCAGAATTCCTGCTCTCCTCTTTGAGTCCTTCCGAGATGAGGGAGATGGGGGTGGGCAGCACAGGTGATGGAGGTGTGGCCCAAGTCCTGGGAGACCCCGCAGGGGGCTGTAGTCCTCTTTCCAGGTGAGGAGACAGGCTCAGGGAGGTTCCCACCCCCATGAGGGCTGGGTCAGGGTGCAGTTCTAGAAGTCGGGTGTGCTGGGGTGGCTGGAGCATTTGCACCAGTGGCCAAGGCCGAGGTCGGTATGCTGGTGACATAAGAAGGGGGGATGGGGCAGGAGGCCTCACCGACGCTGTCCTTGGCCCTGCAGGAGGGGACCTCCAAGTTTGCCACCCTGGAGATGAACCCCAAGCGAGCCCAGAGGCGCCCGAAAGAGGCGGTGAGTTTGCTTGAGGCTGGGAGCGGCGGGGGAAGCCCCTTGAGCCCCGCTCCTGGGACTGCGTTGCTGGACATGCCCGTTAGCTAGACCCGCTCCGGGCCCTGGTGGTGTCCTGACCAGCTGGTGTCCCAGGGACTGTGGCCGCCAGAACAGGGACCTGGAAGAGCTGGGCTCGGAGGGGTTTGGTGGTGGGGTTGGGGGTCAGGGGCCAGGGACCGTGTGATCCAGGGGATTTGCCAAATACCAGCCTTGAGGATGACTAGAGGCACTTTGGGGTCCATGGACCCTGGTAGGGGCTTGGGGGGAGATGGCTAAGGGTGCCTAGTGCTCCAGGCGGGGGGCCTGGGTGGGGCTGGGGGAGCGGGGCCTTGGGGCTCACTCATCAGGCCCCCCGCCCCCCGTGTCACAGGGTGTCATCCAGGGCACCGTTCCCTACCTGGGCACATTCCTCACGGACCTGGTGATGCTGGACACTGCCATGAAGGACTATCTGTATGTGAGTGCGCCCAGGGGCTGGGCTGGGCTGGGCTGGGGGTCCCTGGCCCTGCACTCTCAGCAGAGGGCGTGCCTCGTCTCACGAGAGCCGCCGCCCCTGTGTCTAGGAGACACCTGCCTGTATTAGCAATGGGTGACCAGAGCTTGGTGCCAGCGGGTGGGGCTCAGGGCTGCAAGGGGAGCAGGCTACAGCCCCTCCCTCAGGCAGTGGCTGTGGGTGGAGAGAGGCTGGGCCCTCAAGTGGGGCACAGGGTAGCCGAGCCCTCCTGCCCGGGGCCTCATTCTCTCCAGCTGTCCCCAGACCCAGAGCCTCGGGCCACCACCCTGATCCCTCCCAGGTCCAGCTGTGTGCTACGCTGCCCCCTAGTGTTTGTTCTGGGTAGCGCAGCCTGAGCGGGAGCGAGGGGGTGATCTGGGCAAGGGGAGGGACCCTTTCTGATGGAAGCTGGCTGTCTGTTTTGCAGGGGAGACTGATCAACTTCGAGAAGAGGAGGAAGGTGAGCGGCCGCAACATCACGGGAAAGGGGCAGGTGTTGCGGGGGAAGGGAGGTCAGAGTGCCACCTGATTAGAAACCTGGCTCCACCGTCTGCCTTCCTGTTACATTTGGGAGGAGAGTTGGATACAGAAACGGTGGGGGAGCTTCTCCCACCGGAGGGTGGGACAGGAAGTCGAGTCAAGAACAGCTTCGGGGAGGGGGGTTGCTGTTTAACCCCGGCTCTGAGGACAAGGTGGGAAGAGGGGACCCAGAGGCTGTCCCAGGCCCAGCCCCCCACCCCGCCCCAGCCGTCAGCATCCTATCCTCCCCTCTGGCCCTCAGGAATTCGAAGTGATCGCCCAGATCAAGCTGCTCCAGTCAGCCTGCAACAATTACAGCATCACGCCCGAAGAGCACTTCGGGGCCTGGTTCCGGGCCATGGAGAGGCTCAGCGAGGCTGAGAGGTGAGTGTGGGCAGGGGCTCGCAGGGTGTGGAGGCACCCCTGAGAGGCAGTGGGCTGGGGTCCTGGTCAGCCTCGGGCTCTGCCACTGGTGACGGCCGGGGCGCTGGACTCCGTCTGGTGGACAGGCTCAGGGTCAGAGCCCCGAGTGTGGCTTCTGGTAGGCTCATGGCCCTGCTCTGTCCTGAAGCTACACATTGTCATGCGAGCTGGAGCCCCCCTCCGAGTCGGCCAGCAACACCCTCAAGGTGAAGAAGAACACGGCCATCGTCAAGCGCTGGAGCGAGTGAGTGCCCAGGTGGTGGGGGAAGGCTCCCTCGGGGTGAGGGAGGCTTCGAGGGGAGATCCAGACAGGTGGCACTGGGGTCGCAGCTCCTCCACTTGCAGCCCTGGGATGGGCATCTGCCTCACTTCTCTCGGCCTCAGTTTTTGCCTCTGTGAAGTGGGTTGATGCTAAATGATCTGTTGGAGGCTGGAGCCCATAGGGTGATTGCCTGAGCACCCCGCACAGAAGCTAGGGGACAGGGCAGTAAGCTAGCTGTTCTGTGCAGCCGCCAGGCCCCCAGCGCAGAGCTCAGTACCAGCGGCAGCTGCCACTCCAAGTCCTGTGACCAACTCAGGTACGGCCCCTACCTCAGCAGCGGAGACATTGCTGACGCACTCAGCGTCCACTCGGCCGGCTCCTCTAGCTCCGACGTGGAGGAGATCAACATGAGCTTCGTCCCAGAGTCCCCCGACGGCCAGGAGAAGAAGGTGACCACCGCCCCCTCCACTTCCCCAACAGCCCTTCCCAGCCCTTGGTTCCCTGGGCCAAGGTCCCCCGCTCCATGCTAGAAGCCCCTCCCGCGCTGGACGCTGGCCCGGGGCACCTGCTGACCATGCCGTTGCCCACAGTTCTGGGAGTCAGCCTCCCAGTCGTCCCCGGAGACCTCCGGCATCAGCTCAGCCTCCAGCAGCACGTCCTCCTCCTCGGCCTCCACCACGCCTGTGGCCAGCACGCGCACCCACAAGCGCTCCGTGTCCGGGGTCTGCAGCTACGGCTCCTCGCTGCCCCTCTACAACCAGCAGGTGGGCGACTCCTGCATCATCCGGGTGAGCCTGGACGTGGACAACGGCAATATGTACAAGAGCATCCTGGTAAGCCGGGGGGCCGCCCCGGGCGCACAGACCCGTACTGACCGCCGTGGCCATCCCTGCCCCCTCCTGGAGCTGGCCTCCCAGTGGGCTGGTGAGCCGGGGGCCGCCCCGGGTGCGCACACCCGTACTGACCCCAGTGGTCATCCCTGCCTCCTCCTGGAGCTGGCCTCCCAGTGGGCTGGTCAGCCAGGGGCTGCCCCGGGCACGCAGACCCGTACTGACCCCAGTGGTCATCCCTGCCCCCTCCTGGAGCTGACCTCCCAGTAGGGTGGGGAGGACGGAGGGCCAACCACATGCAGGACTAAAGAGGCCAGTGCTGATGACCGATGCTGAGCAGTGCTGGGGGCGGTGGATCAGGGGTTTCAGCAGCCGCGGGGCAGGGCCTCCCTGATAAAGGGTCTGAGTTGGGGAGAGGCTTGTGCCTGGGGCTTGAGGGGAGCAGCAGGAGGCCCTGGGTGAAGGAACTGGCGTCGGGGGACAAGTCTGGGGGTCAGGGGAGTGTCAGGGGCCTGGACCTGGGGGGGGGGAGGTGGGAGCCCCTGTAAGCTGGAGCAGAGGAGGACCACCAGGGACCCCCCCATCTCCCTGGGGGATGGGCAGGGAGGCCGGTTAGGAGGCTGCTGGGGCTGCACCAGGCTGGTGGCCGGCAGTCTCAGACACCGGATATAATTTGAAGTTCTGACATCTAGCCAGCGGGAGTCGCCCACAAACGCTGTGTGTGCTGGGGGGCAATCACTGGGGGGACTCTTCTCATTCTCCAGAACTCAGGCTGCTGATGAGCCATTTGCACACCCCCCCCACAACCCTCCTATCCACCCCCACTGGGTCAGGTGCCCCTTTATAACACCGTCACCTGTGTGGCCTGTGTCCAAGGCCTGCCTATGATCTGGCCTTCGGGATCAAAGCAGCAGGGGTCCACGCTGTGCTCCATTACAGCCTGTAGGCCACGCAGGCCTGGCATGGAGGCGGCCACCGGGCATCCAGCCAGCTCCTCCTCTCCCCTCCAGGGCGGGACCAGATGCTGTCTGTACCCAGACCACATGGATACCATTGACCTGGGTGGGCGGGGTTGAGGGGAGCAGCCCCCCAGGGGCAGGCAGTTTCTAGGTGGTGTGGCAGGAGGGGGCAGGCTTGCAGGAAATGGGGGGCAAGAGTGATTGGGAAGGACCCCTCATCATTGCACGGAAGCCTTCCCAGAGGAGCAGGAGAAGCTGGTGTGACCCTCACGGACCCAGCACCCGGCCAGAGGTGTGAGCCGTGCGCACTGTGCTGCGACAGCTCTGAGGGCCCAGCCCAGACCTCTGCCCTGACGGCCCGGCCCCTGCTCTGTCCAGGTGACCAGCCAAGACAAGGCTCCGGCTGTAATCCGCAAGGCCATGGACAAACACAACCTGGATGAGGACGAGCCCGAAGACTACGAGCTGGTGCAGGTTATTTCGGATGATCGAAGTAAGTCAGGGCTGGCTGGGTGGGCGTTGGAGCGGGGGGGAAGTAGGGGGGTCACCATGCCCCAGGCCTGCCACCCCAGAAGGTCCCACCAGGGTCAAAGCAGGTTTTGCCCAGACACTGACCTGCCCAAGGTCTCCCTATGGCCCCCACTGGCCACTGGGCCCTGTCTCATGCCCTTCCCTGGTCACTTACAGTCAGTGGGAGACCCCGATCAGCGCTGGCATTGTTGAGGAAGGGAGAGAAAAGGCTTTTCTCCTGGGGCAGGCAGCCAGATGGCTGAGCCCACAGGCCGTCTGAAGAGGCACTTTCTGGCTGAGATGGAAAGTGTGTCCTTCAGGGAGAACCATGCTGGCCAGGACCAGAGCCTCGACTCTGAAAGTCCACGCACACGTGACCTTGTGTGAGCTTGTCCTGGCCGCTGTAACTATACCACTGCGGTGGCTTCTGAGGCCCGGGTCAGGGTGCCAGCGTGGTCAGGTTCTGGTGAAGGCCCTCTTCTGGGTTCCTGGTGTCCCCACACAGTGGAAGCGGGTAGAGAGCTCTCTGGGATCCCTTTTATAAGAGCAAACATCCCCTTCATGGGGCTCCACCCTCGTGACCTCATGGCCTCCCAAAGGCCCCACCTTCCAATCCCATCACCTTGGAAGTTGGAATTTTGGGGAATTTAGAGAGAACACAAGTTAGAATTCGTAGCAGATACTGAACACAGAGACTACAGGGAAACAGCTTGGTATTCTAGAAAGGGGAAACAGGGAAAGATCGGGAACAAGCACAGACTTGGAGCCAGGCAGCGTCGGCTTGGAGACCTCAGGCAACTGACTAGAGTCCTTTGTGGCTGTTTTCCCATCCCGAGATAAGATAGGAGATATGATAGGCGGTGAGCTAATCCACGTGTATGTGGATTGTATGCTCACACATGCACGTGTACAATCAACACACCAGAGCTGCAAATGCCGTCACTCTTCCCATCTTTCCCATGAGCTGATCGCCCACGCACAGCCATTACCCAGTTAGCAGTGACCCCTACAGTCCCTAGAAAGCATTAGTAGTCATTCAGTCGTGTCTGACCCTTTGCGACCCTGTGGACCGTAGCCCGCCAGGCTCCTCTGTCCGTGGAATTCTCCAGGCAAGAATGCTGGAGTAGGTAGCCTTTCCCTTCTCCAGGGGATCTTCCTGACCGAGGAATCGAATCCGGGTCTCCTGCGTTGCAGGTGGATTCTTTACCATCTCAGCCACAGTCCCTGGAAGTTATTTTCTAAATCCTCTCTCACCTTCTTGCACCATTTTAGGTGAGGTGAACAGGGTGGGTGGGACTCACCCATCTTACAGAAAACGAAGACTGAGGCCTAGCCAGGTCAAGGACCAGAGTAAGAGCCACACCATGGAGCCCGGAACACACATTCCAGCCCAGCTGTGCGGAATAGCCAGCTTAAGGCGGAGGAGAGGGTGGGAAGCAGAGCCAAGAGCAGCTGCCTGCTGAGATCCTGGCACCCAGGGGGTGTGGAGGCCTCCCTGAAACGCTGCGCTGGGCCAGAGGCAAACCCTGCCCTTCACAGAAACCCAGAGCCCTTGTCCTAAGTTGGGTGGGTTTCAGGGCAGGTGGTCTGGGTTCTGGAAAACTTACTCCACCTGGAGAATCCTGTTCATTGGAGGCAGCAGGGGACAGGACAGGGCAACCCTTTGCCAACTGCAGGCCGAGGTGGGGCTTTCTAGAGTCAGAGCCTGTTTTTAAACAAGAGTCGTTGGTTTCCATTGGTGCCTCAGTAAAGCGTCCCAGGCAGGTGTCACTACGAGGGGTCCTGGGTGGCCCTGGAGTTGCACTGGGCGCCTCGTGTCTTGGATCAGGCCTGCCCTCGGGCAGGGGTAATCAGAGCCCCTGACTGGGGCTCTCAAGTGGTGCGGTGTGCTGTGGGGTTCCCGTAAGCCCAGCTGACCCTCTGCCCCTTCCTGACCAGAGCTGAAGATCCCTGACAACGCCAACGTGTTCTACGCCATGAACTCTACCGCCAACTATGACTTTGTCCTAAAGAAACGGACCTTCACCAAGGGGACAAAGGTCAGACATGGAGCCAGCTCGACCCTCCCCCGCATGAAGCAGAAGGGACTCAAGATTGCCAAGGGCATCTTCTAACCGGTCCTTAGCTGCCAGCCACAGAGCCGCCCTTTCCAGGGTCTGTCTAGCCAGGCGACTCAGCACTTACAGACTTTGGTGAGCCAGGCCAGGCGGACACCTCTGCCCGACCCGCCCAGCCCAGGCCACCCCCAGACCCCAGTCTCACCGCAGACCTCCCCCGCGGCCGGGATTGACGCCTCTGCCGACAGGCTGACCTGGCCTCCCGTGGACCACCTGCTGCCTTAGGTGCCTTCTGCTGTCTGGAACCGGAAGACTAGCTGAACCTTTGCCAAGGAGCGCGGCCAGTGGGCACAGAGCCCTGCCTGCCGCCGGGCCCGGCCCCCCGCACACCGCCCGCACACCCTCCCAGGTGTGGACCACTGCCACCCGTGCCCGTGGGCACCCCCAGGGCACCCACTGCTCCACCGGGTCTCACCACTGCAGTTCTCTCCTCCCACCACTCTGGCCTTGTCTCAGGCTGCACCAAAGATTCCATCATCAGGGCAACCAAAGGCGAGGGGAGTCTCACCCACTGCCCACTCCAGCCCTCCGCCGGGAGAGAGGAGAAAGAGAGAGAGACCGCCTTCACGGCCCAGACTCTAACTGGTGGGTGAGGATGGTCTCGGCTGAGTCCCACCGATGTCGGATCTCCTGACCCTGCAAGCGCTGTTCACTGCCGCATCCTGGGCTTAGCGAGACCACGCGAGACAGGGGTTAGTGGGAAAAGGAGGGGTTGGGGGGGAGGGGAGGGGGACTGAATATTTGTATAAACGGTGGAAAAAAAAATGTTTACCAGTTGGGGAGGGGCAATATTTATTTGTTGTAAATAGCAGATGCTAGACTTGAATCTTATATTAAAATCCTGTTTCTACTATAGCCTGAGAGTTGTGGTAAATTTGTTCTTTTCAGGGCCCGTGCTCATTTAAACGAGACACAGACTCTCACGTTCTGTGTTCAGGTAGAAAATCTGCCAGGGTTATTGGTTTATTTTGGGCAGGAAAAGCAAGAAGGGCCGGCCAGCCTTCTCAGGCTCTCTTTAGGAAATGGAGACATTCACCTTTCACAGACCGTATATTCACTTCAATATCATTAAACTGGGCCACACGCTGAGACAGCTCCTCAGAACCCCTGGTATTTGAATTTGGAAAGGCTTTCACATGGCATAGTGACAACCTATGAACTTCCAGTGTTTTAAAAAATAATATTTTGACGGCTCGGAAGGTGAAGAATCTGCCTGCAGTGCAGGAACCACAGGAGATCAGGTTCAATCCCTGGGTTGGGAAGATCCCCGGGCGTAGGAAATGACAACCCACTCCCATATTCTTCCCTGAAAAAATCCTATGGACAGAGGAACCCGGAGGGCCACAGTCCACAGGGTCGCAAAGAGTCAGACGCACGACAGAAAGTGATGGAGTGAGGGGCAGTCTCTCCACGGAAACAACGATTAAGCTGGGGGAAAAGCTATCAGAATCAATTGTTTTGCGGCTCAGGAATGTTATCAGACACGACACCTAGGAGAGTGCTTGAAGGAAGGTGATGCTGCTGAACCTCAGCTGCTATGGAACTCTGCGCCAGGTCACACACTGACCCCGAGACGGGGGGCAGAAGATGCAGTGGCTGCACACAAGGAACACAGGTCTCGCAAAACCAGTTGGGGAAAGTGACCGCAGAAATGGAAAACAGCAGCCCTCAGGCAACACATGCAGATCCTGAGGAGGGGGAGGGTCTGATTTCCAGAGCTGCCGTGTTATAATGCTCAACCTCCAGTTCTCAACAGATCACAGACCATATCAAGAAACTGAAAATAGGGCTTGTTCACAGGAAAAACGGCATTTGACAGAAACTATACCTGAGGAGGCTCAAATATGAAAATAATCACAGACATTAAGTGAACTGTGTTAAATACGCTCAGCTGAAAGAAACCGTGACAGGAGACTGAAGGAAATCAGGAGGACAATGTAAGAACATGTAGGGATTTAGTGAAAAGGTAGAAATGACAGGGACGTCCCTGGTGGTCCTGTGGATCAGAGTCCACCTGCCAGTGCAGGGGACACAGGTTTGGTCCCTGACCCGGGAAGATCCCACGTGCTGGGAGCAACCGGTTCATGTGCCGCAACTACTGAGGCCACGCTCTGGAGCCCACGAGTCGCAGCCACAGGGCCTGTGTGCCGAAACCACCGTGCCCCTGTGCTGCAGCCGCTGCCACCCACGCGCCTAGAGTCTGTGCTCAGCGACAGGCACAGCCAAAGAGCCCCGCAGCGGACAGGAGCCCCTGCTCGCCGTGGGTAGCCCGAGCCCCGCAGCGGACAGGAGCCCCCGCTCGCCACAACTAGAGAAAAGCCCGAGCAAGCAATGAAGGCCCAGCCCAGCCAAAAATTAAATACATAAAATTTTAAGAAAAGGTAGAAATTCCAAAAAGAAATCAGATGGAGATTCTGGAGCTGAAAAGGACACTAACTGAAGTGAAAAGCTCACTGGAGGGGTTCACTGGCAGATTTGAGCCCGCAGAAGAAAGAATCCATGAACTTGAAGTTAACAACTCGTTGACCAGAGAAGTACTAAATTATTTTTTGTTACCTGAACATTATTGACCGGAGACATTTCAGTATGCACTTATATGACAAATCGCTGGCCACAGGTGTTCATTTCAGCAAAAATCCTCTGGTCAGTAATGTGTTACAGCAATTGAAGTTATTCTGTCTGAGGAGCAGAAAGGAGAAAGAAGAAGAAAATTGAACAGACTCAAGGGACTTTGGCAACACCATCGATTGTAACAACATATGCATATGAGAGTCCCAGAATAAAAGATTATTTGAAGAAATAATGGCTGAAAACATCTCAGATTTAATGAAAGATGTAAATCTACGTATTAAGAAGCTCAGTGAACTCCAAGCAAGATAAACTCAGCCACACAAAACATGTCACAACAGTTGTTGAAAGACAAAGAGGAGATCTTGAAAGCAGCGAGAAAGAAAACAGTCCTGTGGAAGGGCTGTCCCCAGTAAGATTAACAGCTGATTTTTTTTTATCAGAAACCATGGCAACCAGGTGGCAGTGAAATTGTTGGGGTCCTTTAATGAACCTGGCGGTCTGGAGTCAACAATAAGAAAGTGGAAGAGAGAGAGAAAGACACGGGGACCCAAGCTCTGATGGAGCAAAGGTATTTTATTAGCAGAAATGCAGGCTTATATATCTTCAGTAAGATGATTACTCAGCTATTACACAGGATGAAATTTTATCAATAGCCACAATATGGATAATCTAATACATACAAGGTCACTGACGCTGAAAAGAGTCATTGAAGGGAGTTACTGAAAGGAATCCAAGTAGATACTGTTTCTCATGATCTCAGTCCTGGGAGCAGCGTGCAGCTCTACTCATTCTTGGAATAGGAACTGATAAGGAACCGAGAATTTATGAGAAACAGCACATAGGAATCCTCCTGTTAAACATTCCCTGACAATTCCCCCTTATTTATGTATAATATTTGTAAAAAGGGTTCTGACCATTTGAGTTTGTTTTGTTTTAACAATTTTTGCATGAAGGCAACGGTAAACGACAAATATAATTGTCAAGACAATCACCAAAATTACAGTTCCAGACCTGATGCTGGTGAGTAATGTTTTGAAACCATCCGTGTGGGTCTAGCCCAGATAATTGATCAGCTAGTTGTTCAGCTAAAGTTTCCAAATTAGTGGAAGAGGGCAGATGTTTAGAAAAGGTTTCAAAGATTTCCTTTTGTAATAATTGTACATTCAGAGAGTCATTATCATGTATATTTTGTCAATGAACTTTGATTTGTTCCCAGTTGTAGGCACTATTATTGAACAGGAGTAACACAAAATTGAGTAGAATTCCAATCCCATTTTAGCATCACCTGTTTTTGTACATCTATTAATTGATCTCCAACCCATCTGATGGCTGTTTTTAGTCCCTGTATTTCATCTTGAATGTCCTCCTCTATCTGAGCCTGAGTGGCCCACATAGTATGAGCATCTTGAGTCGAATTTTGGATCAAATTTTGTGTCTGAATTGAGGTTTGTAAAGCGACGCCAGTGACGGCAGCAGTGGGGCAAATAGCTATTAATCCCCAAATGCCAAGAATCAGCCATCCGATGAATCGTTTAGATCGCTGGAGCAGTTTAGTAAGTAACCGGCAAGCAAGTCCAGCCATGGGGCGTTCCTCCCAGGGCTGCTGGAGATTTATTGGTAACCAAAGACTACGTCAAGATCAAAGAATCAAAAGGGATTCATTTCTTAAGGAAACAGAATAGTTTAGTATATAATTTGCAATTTATACAAGTTACAGAACGTAAAGTCTTATTGAATTGTAAACTTCCTATAGCTAGAACAAAAGGAAGTGGAACATAGGCTTGTATAAAATATGATAGATTATAGCGAAAGAAATAATTACTATGACTACGATTGGTCCCTGTGAGATGTCCGGTCCAAGTCCCAAGTTCTTCGGTGCTTGCAGCAAGTTTCTAGATGTCCCATTGTTCAGGCCCAATCTGTTTATCGAGGACGATTGGAAGATGAGAGGGGGCCATTGCACCGTCAAGCCACCCAAGAAGTCCTCTGTCATGGTAATGCTCCACTGTAGTGGTAGTAACCCTCTATGCTATCTGAGGAGCATAATCATACACAGTGCCGTTAATATCATCTGAGCAGTTAGATAACCACATACCATGGGGTCCCCAGTAGACATTGTATGATTAGCCACAAACATTAATTTTCCTGATTTGGCCTGACATTTGTCCCAACAAACAGGAGTATATTTAAAGTTCTCATTAGTAAACCCTTTGCATAGTGTTCTTTGTTCTTTCCCTAATTCTTTCCCTAAAGTTTCAGTAGTATAAACACAGTTCACAGACAAAGAAAGGGCAGTAAATAATCCAAGCAATGTGTGGAAGTTCCTTCTTAGAGGCAGGACAAAAGCCCACATTTGTCGACTAACATTAATACGTAATTTTGTTGGGCCCATGCGTAAAGGAAGGATTTCATAGCCTAGAGAAGTGTTAATGAGCCTTCCTTCTTCCTCAGGATGAGAGGGCCCCTCCAAGCTCCAAGGAGGGGGCATACGTGTTGAGTCATTAGTGGATACGATTGGGCCTGTATCTGTCCATTCTATAACCTACAATAAAAGGGTGGGGTAGGTCTATAAGCCCAATAAGTGTGATCAATCAAGTCAGCCTGCGCGGGGGAAGCAAAAGCAAGCAAAGCAAGCATAGCGACAAAAATATTTCCAAGATTCCGAGGCATTGCCTGTCGAGAAATCAGATTTTCAGCTCGATTAGTAAGGGTTTTTATCTGTCCCCAAGTAGGGAGATCATGAGGTCGATGATGTCGAGTGCGGCGTTTTTTGGGAAATTTTTAAAGCTGCCATGGCTTGTATTGGAATTTCTTCCTCTTGGGGTTTTTGTTGTTTCGTCTCTAGTTTGAATGCTGGGGGCTCCCTTAGGTCGAATCTTCGGAAGAGGAAGCCACGTGAGTTCGTTGGATCCATCTGGAGAAATGCAAGCATACCCCTTTCCCTGTAAGAATAGTCTCCTAGATTTCCATTGATCAGTTAACCCGCCTTGATACCAAATGGGCAGAGGAAGGGAGGTGTCCTTCAGTGTCTTGAAATGTTTTTCTGCTTTGTCAAAATATCTCCTTGCGGTAAGTTTAAAAAATTTTAAAACAAATAAAGCTATATGAACAGTAGTTATAGGCTTAAAAAATATATTGCGTTGGAATCTAGTAACGTCTGCTCTGGATAAGGAAGGTAAATGTGTTTCTGTGTATTCCCCCTTATTTAATTTTTTATTTGTAGTTTCAATGTGTAATGTGTTTGTTTAATTATGTCTTGTGTTTGTGGATTATAAGGAATGTCTGTAATCTGTTTAATAGAGAATGAATGTAAAAATTGTTTGAACTGCTTAGAAATATAAGCAGGGCCATTGTCTGTTTTTATAGAATTAGGTGTTCTCATTATGGCAAAGGAAGCTAACAGGTGGGTTATAACATGTCGTGTAGTTTCACCTCGGAGAGGTGTGGCCCCTATAAAAGAAGAATTTGTATCGATCGAGACATGTAAGAAGGAAGAGGAAGGAAGTTCAGGACAATGAGTTATATCCACTTGCCATAAAATTCTCTTTCATTTGTTATAAACCTTTCTTATATTTTTGTATTTATCATTTAATTTGTTATACTTTATACCTTTTTATTAAAAATATACATCTTATTTTTCTTTAGCAACCATGAAGTGTCTTGTATATTAGCATTTTATAGATTGGTGAATATATTTATTATATATATTTATTTTAATAAATACATATTTATATATAAGTATATATTATATATTTATTAATAGTCTAAAATCTCTGTAAGAAAAACTTTCTATAAAAGGAAGTTAATGTTCAGTAATTAATGTTTTAAAATCTTATTTTATTTGGAAATGACCTAGCTATTTAATAAACTTTTATTATTTAGTTTAGTACAATTCTAGAGATTTAAGTTACCCCAATCCTAAGAGATTATTTTAGATTATAATAATAGATTATTTTATTTAAAATGTAATTATTTTTAATAGAGTTTATCTAAAAGTTTTCCTATCATTTATATATTTATATATATATATATATATATATAAATTTACCCTTTTCTTGACAAATTTAGTTTACCTTAAACCTAGGCATAATAAAAGTATTACATAATGTTGTTGACTTAAGACATGTCTTAATTAGATTAGTAAACAATTACATTTAAATTATATTTAAATAAACATTTAATATTGAATTTTTTTCAGTTCATGTGAACCTGAATTTAAATAGAGCTCATTAATTTCATATTATTCAAAAACAAAGACAGACATTTAGACATAGATAAATCTAGATAGACAGGCATCATTTTCCATTTGAAATTTAAAATATCTTTTTGCCTTTTTTTTTTTTTTTTGAGTTCCACCAATTTGTTTATGGCTGAAGTCCCAGACAGAGTGGGCTGTGTACCCCAAGGACATGATAAGAGTTAACTTTAGGTTTTTTTCTTAGACCTGTTTTTGTTTCCCAGGCAGAATTGGCACTCCAAAAAAGTATTTTAACAAGTTAACCTTTTCCTAACTGCACGTGTAAGAAGAACCATTTTTCATTTCAAAAAAGATTTTATTTTAATCAGTTTTCTCTGGAGTCTAAAGAATATCATGTGGAGAAGGCAATGGCAACCCACTCCAGTACTCTTGCCTGGAAAATCCCATGGATGGAGGAGCCTGGTAGGCTGCAGTCCAAGGGGTCACAAAGAGTTGGACACTTACTGAGCGACTTCACTAATAAAAAAAAAAAATAATAAAGAATATCATGGCCATTCAGTGTTAAAAATATCATTTCTCCTATTTGTAGTTACAGTATATTATTAATGATATATGCATGAGGAAATTGCTATCACATTGGATGTAAAGCCTTGGCTACAAAATTTTGACAAATAGTAGGACTGTTAAGCATACCTTGAGGTAATATAGTCTATTGAAATCTTTTATAAGGCCTGATATGATTAGGAAAAGGAAGAGAGAAAGTGAATCTCTCCCGGTCTAAAGGGTGTTCAGTTCAGTTCAGTCGCTCAGTCACGTCTGACTCTTTGCGACCCCATGAATCGCAGCACGCCAGGCCTCCCTGTCCATCACCAACTCCTGGAGTTTACTCAGACTAACGTCCATCGAGTCTGTGATGCCATCCAGCCATCTCATCCTCTGTCGTCCCCTTCTCCTCCTGCCCCCAATCCCTCCCAGCATCAGGGTCTTTTCCAATGAGTCAACTCATCGCATGAGGTGGCCAAAGTATTGGAGTTTCAGCTTTAGCATCAGTCCTTCCAATGAACACGCAGGACTGATCTTTAGAATGGACTGGTTGGATCTCCTTGTAGTCCAAGGGACTCTCAAGTCTTCTCCAACACCACAGTTCAAAAGCATCAATTCTTCGGCGTTCAGCTTTGTTCACAGTCCAACTCTCACATCCATACATGACCACTGGAAAAACCATAGCCTTGGCTAGACAGACCTTTGTTGGCAAAGTAATGTCTCTGCTTTTGAATATGCTATCTAGGTTGGTCATAACTTTCCTTCCAAGGAGTAAACGTCTTTTAATTTCACAGCTATAGGGTGTAAAGGTATATTTAAAAAGCAACGTTGTAAATCAGTAATAATAATGCGCCGATTTTGAGGAACAGCAGTAGGCGATGGGATCCCTGGTTGTAATGCACCCATAGGTTTCATAGATGCATTAACTTTTCTAAGGTCTGTTAAGAGATGCCATTTGTTAGATTTCTTTTTTAGAACAAAAATAGGAGAGTTCCAAGGAGAGAAAGATTCCTCAATATGTTTTGATTCTAATTGTGTGTCTATAAGTTCTTTAGTAGCCTGTTATTTTTCTTTCATAAGGGGCCATTGCTGTGTCTAAATAGGCTGGTCATTCTTTCAAGTTATTTTAATAATTGCTTTGTGGTGAGCAGTGGCCCCTAGGAAAAATGTGGAATGTATATCTGAGTTTGCCATTGCATAAGTAAGTCCTTTCCTATTAAATTAAGGGGTGCATCTGTCACTTATAATATTGTAGGCTCGCCTTTTGGTCCTTCATATGGGTAGATTTGAACATTTTGATAAATTTCTTGTACTTTGGTTTGAGAAATTTCTGCAATTTGGCAAGAGATTTTTTGTATAGGCCAGGATTGGGGCCATAAGTGTTTGGAAATAATAGTAATATTAGATCCAGTGTCGAGGAAACCAGAAAATCTTTTACCATTAATTTTGATATTTATATTTGGTCAGGCATATTCAGATACCAATGATGTCCATAAGGATTGTTTTTGATCTGTACTGCTGAATCTGCCTGTCCGTACATCATTAGAGGAGTTAATAGAAATGTAAGGCAAAAGAAGTAATTGAGCGATTTTGTCCCCCTTTCTGAATTGCCATAGAATCTGAGATGACATCATGATTTGAATTTTTCCTTTATAATCTGAGTTAATTACTTCAGGGTGAACAGCAGTTTCTTTAGAAGTCAAATTAGATTGCATGAGTAAAAGACCAATGGTTTGTGGGGGCAGGGCCCCAAAAGTCTGGTAGGTATTCTAGAAGGGACTGCTTGAAGGTAAAGGGAAAGATCATTTAGGGCTGGTATATACTAGCGGCACTGCCACTGCCGGATGCTGAGGGTTTGAGGGAAGAGATAGAATTTGCCCCTGGTTTTTGTTGAAGGGGACCTGGGGGCTCCCCTGCTTGGAGTTTTCTGGAATAGGTTTTCCTTCAATATCAAATTTAGATTTACAATCTTTGGCCCAATGCATTCCTCTACGGCAGCGAGGGCAGATTCTTGGAGGTTTTTTATTAGCCTTCTTAAATGGTTTTTATCTGCACATGTAAAGCATCCTTCATTTTTCCCTTTCTAAAGGCAGTAGCCATCGTCTCAGCTAGCAGTTGCATCTTTTCAGTTTCTGACCCTAGATTGCGACAAGCCTTCAAATAATCAATAATAGTCCCAGTCTCATGAATTGGAGCTCTTTGACATTCCTGATTTGCATTCTCATAAGCAAGTAATTTCTCTAGCTGTTTTTTGGCTTCTTCTCCGATTACAGTACGGGAAATAGCAGTTTTGAATCTAGCTAAAAAATCAGCATAACTTTCGTTAGGTCCTTGTAATATTTCAGTGTAGCTACCTGTGGGCTCTCCTTGAGGAGTCATTCGATCCCAAGCTTCAAGGGCCACCGTTTTAATTGTTGGTATAATAAGGGAGGGCACTGTATTTGAGCTTCTATGGTATCGAATTGTCTGGAGCCAGTTAACATTTCAAAAGTAATTTGGTTTGGGGAGTGCCAGCTCGAGCATTCCTGTTAGCATGATCCCTGGCTATATCATGAAACCACATTGTTCATTGAAGATACTCTCCTGGTTTAAGGACAGCTTTTATTAAAGTTCGCCAATCATTGGGAATAAAGTTTCCAATAGAAGATGCCACAACATTTAGAAGCTCTTTAGTAAAAGGCGGATGTGGGCTATACATAATTATAGCCCTTTTCATTTGTTGCATGTAAAAAAGATTAATACCGTCATACTGAGGTATTATGGGTCCTTGAGCATCAGGATTTCTTAAAACTGGAAAGGCAGAGAAACCATCGGCTTCAGAGATTTGTGATTGCAAAGCCAGTGATTCAGAGAGCCTCTGTCGTGGAGGAGAGTGAGTAAGTGCTGATTTTTTTGCAAATGTGAGTCTGTGTTAAGGACTTATTATTATCTAAAAAAGTATTGCCGGTTTTGGTGTCAAAAGGTGTCTCAGGAGAGTTGTTATCAGAACTGTTAGGTTCTAGCAAAGGAGAGCTCTTTGGAGTTGCGCCTGTTGGCAGAGGAGGAGCATTTGGAGTAGCCGGGGTAGGATTAGTGAGAAAATTTCAAAATATTTTATGTTGTTTTAATTGGGCCTTTTGTAAAGTTTTATCATTTAAATTATATTCATGTAATATGTGTTCTATCTGTTGTTGAATATTGGGAGGGTTAGAATTTACCTTGAAATGGCAGAATTACAGCTTTAATGAGAGCCCATAGGTGCCAGAAATCAAATGGAATATTTTTTCCCTGTTTGGTGGCTCGTTCAACATTTTCTTTGACCTGGTGCCAAATTTCTAAATCAAAACTGACCACTGTTTGAAAACAAGCTTCTATTCATTGGCACGAAACCAGAAGTCCCTGAGCTTTAAACAAATGGTGAGGTGAAGTAGAGAAATGACGGGGCTTTGCAGCTGTTTGACCCGTGTCTTAGTACTTACCGACCTCAGTAGGTCCCTGAGTCACTCCGTCCGAAATGCCACGTATGCCAGAGTCCCTGTTTCTGGGTGCCACTTGTTGGGGTCCTTTAATGGACCGGAACCTGGCGATCCGGAGTTGACAATAAGAACGTGAAAGAGAGAGAGAGAGAAAGAAAGACACGGGGACCCAAGCTCTGATGGAGCAAAGGTATTTTATTAGCAGAAATGCAGGCTTATATATCTTTAGTAGGATGATTACTCAGCTATTACACAGGATGAAATTTTATCAATAGCCACAGTATGGATAGTCTAATACATGCTGAAAAGAGTCATTGAAGGGGGTTACTGAAAGGAATCCAAGTAGATACCGTTTCTCATGATCTCAGTCCTGGGAGCTGCGTGCAGCTCTACGTGTTCTTGGAATAGGAACTGATAAGGAACAGAGAATTTGTGAGAAACAGCACATAGGAATCCTCCTGTTCAACATTCCCTGACATAACATATTTCAAATGCTGAAAGAAAAAGAATTCTATATCCAGTAAACTATTCTTTAAGGATGAAAGGAAATAAAAATGTTGCCAGATAAACAAAGTTAAGGGAGTCTGTTATGAATAGTCGTGCCTACAAGAAATTCTGAAGGGAGCCCTTTAGGCCAAATGAAAAAGCCCTAGACGGTAACTCAAAGCCATGTGAAAAAGTAAAGAACACTAGGAGAAGTAACGAATTGGTAATTCTAAAGGCCTTTATTGTTGCAGTTCTGTTTGTACCTTTTCTCCCTGTGTGACTTAAAATGCAAATTCAGGGACTTTCCTGGCGGTCCAGTGGTTAAGACTCCACGCTCCCAGTGTAGGGGGTCCAGGTTCGATCCCTGGTCAGGGAGTTAGCTCCCACACATCTCAAGGGAAGATCAAAGATTCTGAGGGCTGCAGCCAAGACCTGGCACAGCCAAAGAAACAAATATTTTTTTAAAAAAGAAAGAAAATGCCTTGAGATGAAAACAAGAGCAAAGCATCACAAAACTTACAGGATACAGAAAAAGTAGTGCAAAGAGGGAATTTTACAGCTTTCCACACCTCCATTAAAAAATAAGTCTTCAAATCAGTAACCTGACTATACATGTCAAGAATTAGGAAAAGAGCAAACTAAACTCCAAGCCAGGAAGGAAGAAAATGATGAAATGGCAGTGGAGAGAAACAACGCAGAGCTTAGGAAAATAGAGAAAAGTCAACAAAACCAAACCTCGATTCTTTGGGGGAAAAATTGACAACATCGGCATTCAAATTACTAAAATCTGAAATGGAAGTGGGAGCATCGTCACTGACCTTACAGAGATAAGGATTATAAGAGAGCACTGGGGCCTGCCCGGCAGTCCACTGGCTAAGAATCTGCCTGCCCATGCAGGGGACATAGGTTTGATCCTCGGTCCAGGACGATCCCACATGCCGCGGGGCACCTTAAGTTTTTGTGGTCCACAACTGCTGAGCCTGCGCTCAGAGCCCACGTGCTGTGACTGCTGAAGCCAGGTGTGCCTAGAGCCTGTGTTCTGCAACGAGAGGACACCACAGTGAACCCACGCACCACAGCTGGAGAGTAGCCCCTGCCGTCTGCAACTAGAGAGAGCCCACGTGCAGCAACAGAAGACCCAGCCCAGCCAAAAATAATAAATAAATTTTTAAAGAAGAAAGACTTGAAAAAGGAATACCACGCACAATTGTATGCCAACAATATGCATGGTAATAGTATTCAGCGTAAAAAGGAGTGGAGTTCTGATTCATGCTACAACACGGATGGGCCTTGAAAACACAGGTTCCACTTGTAAGAAACATCTGGAATAAGCAAATTGATTGGAACAGAAACGAGAACAGATTACCAAGGGTGGGGGCGGAGGGAAGATGGGAAGTTAATGCTTAATGAGTATAAAGTTTCTGTTTGGGGTGATGGTTGCTCAACAGTGTGAGTGGAATTAATGGCACTGAATCATCCTTTAAAAAATAAAATATTGATTTAATATCTAATTAATATTTCAATACATGTTTATAAAAGTAACATTTTATGTTATATATATCCCAATTAAAAATTTAGAAAACTTCCTTGAAAGCTGCTTTTCTACAGCTTTTGAGGAAGACGGAACATTTTCTGCTTATCTCATTGGAGTTTCTTTTGACCACCAGTCTACCACTTGTAGATGGTTATAGATGGTTGGATGGCATCACGGACTCGACATGAGTTTGGGCAAGCTCTGGGAGATGGTGAAGGACAGGGAAGCTTGGCATGCTGCAGTCCATGGGCTGCAAAGAGTCGGACGAGACTTAGTGACGGAACCACCACAAGGGAAACCTCTTGTAGGTTTCAAGGTCAAAGTCTGGAATTCCATCAGCACTAATGGGGAGAAATTGTAAACAGATTAAAAAGTGAGAGGAAGCAGGCCAGGGGGGCGATTATCAGCCAGGGACTATGGACAGGGGGAGATCTGCATTCACCCAACTCTGGGGCCCCATGATTGACCCTTGACCTCCTGGAATCCCTGTCTCTCACCTCAGAATTCCTTTTCCTGCTCATTTCATATCTGTGGCAAGTATTTGTGACGCAGCTGTTAAAGCCACAGCTGGGCCTCATTCCTTAAGCGTTTCGGCTCCTTGTGAGCTGGGATTTCCAGCAACTCTAGGGTTTCTGCAACTTTTAAAAGAATTTTATTTTTAATTGAAGGACAGTTGCTTTACAATATTGCTTTGATTTCTGCCATGCATCACCATGAATTAGCCGTAGGTGTGCGTATGTCCTCTGCAACTCTTTACACGATTGTTTTCACCTAGGATCTCGCTAGGAGGTCACGTGCCTCTCTATGTCAGGCACTTGGGGCCACTCATCCAGGCTGTCATCTGACAAATCCCGGGTGAGCGCTGGTTCTCCAGGATAAGGGGGCTCATTCCTGCCAGTGAAGGACCCCTACGCTGCCCTTCTCTGGCTGAGACAGAGTCAGAGATCGTGTAGTTCAGAGGTCCACCGTCTCGCACAGTCACCAGTTTACAAATGCAGTCGTGTTGGTACCAACTTTATCCTGAAGGGCAGCTGGACTGGAGCCCTTCGAGCTGCACCCCTCGGATGGCTGCATTCTTTGTCCAGGTCTATGTTGTGGGTATGTCATGGGGAGATGGGAGGCTTGACCCTTTTCTGTGGGAAAGGCTGAAAGATGAGGTGTAGGGGGCAAGGGATGCTCCCAAGACTGCCAGCCCACAGGCACGCTCGGGAATAGCCTTGCCCATGAATATCGAAACACCACGTCTCATCAGGGTGGTGAACAGACTCTGACCAGAGCTCCCCTGCGTGTCCCCTCCAGGCTTCACCCTAATAGGAGCTAAAGGGTCATCTCTTGGCCCAGCAGGGAGACTCCAGGACCCTGGACTGGCCTCTAGCCTGCACCTCGGTAGGTATTTTCTGCTTCATGGCCTGGAGAAAGCCTGGAAAGGCAAGAGCCGGACGAATCACAAGGTGTCCCCACGGCTGCAGGGGTGTCACCCAGACACACGGCCAGGCTCGCTTCTGCCTCGCTGTGTCTGTGCAGCGTGGGGACTGGGCACACATTCTGATGCAGCCCAGCCCTCCCGGGATGTGATTTCCTGCATGACAGGCACAGCTGAGCTGTCCCCCAGCGCGGGAGGGAAGTGCCATGTCGCAGGATAGTCCAGGCCCCGAGGAGGCTCCTGAGAACAGACCCCGCAGGTACAAACACTTCGTTTGTGGCAGAGGGCAGGTAGATGGCATCCTTGGCTCCATCGGCCGAGAGCAGGGACGGGCCCCAGGAGAGCCCGCGCTGGGGACATCTCAGTCTTTCATACTTGAGAGCCCTGGACCGACCAGGAAGCCCAGCGCAGACAAGGTGGTCACGGGCCAGGCTGGTGTGCCTCCTGCTCCCCGGGGGGCTGCGTTTGCCCCTTGTTCAGCTCTGCTGCCTGGGGCCACAGGACTCACAGCCCAGGCTCAGCCCATCGTCTGTGGCTGGTGAGTGTTGAGGCTGGCTGAGCATGGGTTGAACATTTTCCAAACATGGAGCATTTCAGAAGGGAGTGGATTTATTAAGAACGAGGAGTAGAGATCAAGTGGGCACAGTGAGCGCAGTGACCTCCTGACATATCAGGGAAGAGTCGACAGTTTTCCTGAGTTAATAGCAATTCTTAGAGCCTCGAGACAAAATTCCTGCCGGAAGGTTGGCATTAGGTTATTGGTTAGGGCGCTAAAGGGTGCTCAGTGGAGTGGGCATCTTTGCCTAAGGGGGATCCAGGAAGAAGCTTGTTAGTGATCATCAGGGCCTTTGGCAACAGTTACACAGGGGCTCAGTCGGCTTCAGAGGTGATCTTGGTCCTGGGCTCCGCACCTGCGGCCTCGGGGGCAGAACTCACCAGGGAGGGAGCCTGGGGCTGGCAGCTGGCTCTGCTGCCCCACGCACCCACCCAGTACCCTGGACCCGCTGGTCCCTCACCCCCACACCACAGTGACCACAGAACAGTCGAGAGGAGGGGAGAGAGGCAGCCCCCTGGCCTTGTTGCGAGCACTGGCTTTGGAGTCTTTGGGTTTGACTCTTGCTCTGCTGTCCTTGGGCACATACCCAGGCCGGATTCCCAGCGGCGGAGACGACCCTGACTCTGCCCTCTGCCCCTCACCCCCTCACAGGGCACAGCCCCACGTGCGTTCCTCTTGCGACCTTTGCTCCTGTCCTTCCAATGCGATGCTCTGTCCTCCAGGACGTGGAGCCACCTGGAGGCAGAATCCAATTCTCTCCTCCAGACTCGAGTTAGAACAGTGGTCTTTCCCCACGCCCCAGAGGACCTGGGCGTGGCTGGGCTTCGGGGGTCCAGAGGCAGCCCCCCCTGCAGAACCCAGTTTTTCTCTTGGCTGTGGCCCCGCCCACCCTCGGGAGCAGAGCCCAGCGCCCGGGAGCCGACGGCCTTTCATGGGGGGTCCACACCTTAGTCCCAGTCCTAGCCTGATGCTTCACTTCTATGGACCTGTTTCCTCCTCTTTAAAGAGGATGGTCCTGCTGGCTTCCTGGGCTTGAGGGCTGACGGATGGGGGGAAACACCTTGGACCAGGCGCCTGGGTCTCGTGATAACTGAAGACCCCGTTTTCCTCCAGCTGGGTCTTGGGAGCAAAAAGAGACGCCAGAGAGAGATGGTTGAGGCTTTATTCAGGAGGCACTTGGGAGGGAAGGTGGGCCCTGGGGTCTCCTGTGGCCCCTGGAGGCCAAGGACATTAGAAACCAATGACGACAGGCATCTGAGCCACCTCAGAGTCACCCGCAGAGGGTTCGGTGGGAGCCCCGGAGTTGTCCGCTGGGGGCACGGGGCTGGCCTCAGAGTTGTCCTCGGGGGGCAGCAGGCTGGCCCCCGCGCTGGTCACCGTGGGCAGGGCCTGGTAGGTCTGGGTCCAGAACTGCAGGTAGTTGGTCCTCAGATGCAGCTTCATAGAGTTGCTGTCCATCTGCTTGTTGATTTCCAGGTAGTTGTCATCTTCCAGGGTGTAGGGATCCCAGTTTGCGGGCACTGTCGAGTGGCCCGTGTTAGGGTCCCTGCAGAGCAAGAAAAAAGGCTGGGTGGCTGGGTCGGGCCAGGGGGCTCACAGGAAGCTGGAGACCCCCATCCCCTGCTCACCTGGGCAGTCTTCCACCCTCTGCCCCATGGGCACTTCCATGTCTCCCAGGCACTGGTTGGGCACGTGAACATCCTGGGGCCCAGTCGGGAGCCCTTGGCCTCACATGGACGGGGTGCCCGGGCTCAGGGAGGGTAAGTGTTTAAGGAAACAGGGACTGAACCCCCAGCCTGCAGGGTGATGTGGACAGAGGCCGTCCCCACACTTGCCTTACCCAGTTCTGGCAAAGTTGGTCCAGTAGGCAATCATGGCCTTGGAGACAGTCCTGTCTTGGGCCCGGTAGCCCAGGGGGGTGGCGAAGGGCTTCCCGAAGACATACTGGAGGTCATCGGCGTGGTCAGCCCCCATCCACTTGGGGTAGATGGGCATCCGAGACGGTTGGGAGAACAGGTAGGTGTAGGTGTTGGCGCTCCTGAGGAGGGAGGGGAGATCACCCAGGTTGGCAGGGTGCCCACCTGGGGCCGCCCACCCCAGAGATGGGCCCCAGGGGAAGGCCGTGGGGGAGTAGGGAAGGGTCTGGGCAATTCCCATAAGACTCAGGAAGGGGAATTCCCTGGCAGCCCCGTGGTTAAGAATCAGTGCTTTCAGTACCAAGGGCACAGGTTCAATGCCTGGCTGGGGAACTGAATCCCACAGACTATGCAGCAAGTTCAAAATAAATACATAAAAAAAAGACTCAGGAAGGATCTGGATCTTTTCACCCAGGAGAAGGAAAACCGTGGCCCAATTTTTGACTTCATGGATTCTACAATTTCAAGTGCGTTTACACTTGGCCTCCACCAACGGTATAGAGGCATCTTCCTTCATAATTCGGTATCGAGAAAGGTTGTTTTTCTCTGCACATGAATCTATAGTCTTGATTTGATGGGACAAGGTAGGTTGCGTCCTCGGTTATTTCCTTTTGGCCCTGACTGACAGGAAGCTCCAACCAAATTTATTGCTGAGTTTTCATGCTAGATTTCTGTGTGTGTGTGTGCTCAGCCATGTCTGACTCTGCGACCCCATGGACTCCTCTGTTCATGGGGAATCTCCAGGCAAGCATGCTGGAGAGGGTTGCCATTCTCTCCTCCCGGGGATCTTCCCGACCCAGGGATCGAACCTGTGTCTCCTGTGTTGGCAGGTAGATTCTTTACCACTGTGCCACCTGGGTTCTAGGTGAAATTTTATCTTCCTACTTTTTAAGCATCCCTAGCTTATTTTTCATTTTCGTTGGCTATTATCACATAGAGGGTTTAAAAGTGGCCACAGGCTTGTTCTGAAAGTTGTCAAATTTGAAACCCACCGCAGAGAATATCACCCAGCAGCACTGCCCTCCAGACAGCTTGTGGATGGAAGGCCGACTCAAGGACTTTCTGACGGGGAGGGCCGAGGGGTGTGGGAGAGCGTACAGGCCTGGCCTGGGCCGGGAGTCACAGGAGGGTTCGGTAAAGCCCCCGAGCTGAGGCTGGGAGGATGGGCCCTCTCAAGGCCCGTCAGGCCTGGCAGACAGCGCAGGCACAGGTGGGGACCGACCCTGGCTTTGCCAGGCCTCCTGGACTCCTGGGAGCTGCCCGCCTCGAGGCCTCGCTGGGAAGGTGTTTGGGATCCCCGGTGGGCCACCCGCGCCCACCCTCCTCACTTGGCGTGGCTCTTGTGCTGGGCCACGGCAATCTTTGTGGGGATCAGGAAGAGGATGTCAGTCTCCAGGTCCACCATGGTCTTCTTCCTGGTCTCCTGGGATGAGTCCTGGGCCCAGGGCTCGGTGTACACCTCGTACGTGGCATTGGCACCTCTGAGCCCCTTGGTGACGGTGAGCCCGCTGACCAGCTTATAGAAGTCCTCCCTGCAGACAGCAAACGAGCACTGGACCCTCCACCCCCTGCCCACAGGAGGGCATCTGACGCCCTGAGATTGCAAGATTGAACCAGTCAGTCCTCAAGGAAATCAACCCTGAATATTCACTGGAAGGACGGATGCTGAAGCTGAAGCTCCTGTACTTTGGCCACCTGAAGTGAAGAGCCGACTCATTGGAAAAGACCCTGATGCTGGGAAAGATCGAGGGCGGGAGGAGAAGGCGGTGACAGAGGATGAGATGGTTGGATGGCATCACCAACTCGATGGACATGAGTTTGAGCAAGCTCTGGGAGATGGTGAATGGACAGGGAAGCCTAGCGTGCAGCAGTCCATGGGGTTGCAAAGAGTCAGACACGACCGAGCAACTGAGCACCAGTAACACCAAGGCAGCATAGGGCCACAGACGGCCCCTCCCCACTCTCATGGTGCCGACTTCCTCATTCGGCTGCTGCCACCCCCGCCGCACCCCCTCCACTTCCCCGGCTTACTCCGTGACGTCCTGTTTGTTGCTGTTGATGGCTGGCACGTCCATCCCGACAAAGAGGTGGCCGTCCATGTCATTGGTGCCCGCTATGTAGTCGACGTCCGCGGCGTTGGCGTACAGGTTGACGGGGTCATCAGGGATGAAGTCTCCATCGATGACGGGGACGAAGGACAGATAGTGCAGCTTGGGGTCTGGGGGCGGACAGCAGCAGGTTCCAAACCTTCTGCTACCCACCTGCGCCTGCCCCAGACCTCCAGGGCAGGAACTGACTCCATCCTGAGGCCACCAAGGAGCTGCACCTCCTTTGATGGAGACAGGGGCTCCTCGGCTTCAGCATTATTGACCTTCCGACCTCTTCATTCTATGTCATGGGGGCGCCGTCCTGCGCAGTGTAGAGTGTTAGCAGCCTCCCTGACCTCGACCCACTAGACGCCAGTGGTGCTCCCTCCCCGGCTGCGACCACCAGAACCGCCTGCAGGCTCTGCCATGCGTTCCCTGGGCGCAAAATCCCCCAGGACGAGGAGCGCTGGTCCAGGCGCCGGGCCTGCTCTCTCACTGCAACCTGATGCCCTTCTCCTCTCCCTGTTCTCTCTCTCTTTTTTTTTTTTTTTTGGTCCCTGTTCTCTTGCTCTCTTGAATCAAGAAGGAGGAAAGTCTAGAAATCTTGGAGGGGACCGTTGGAGAAAGAGGTGCCCCCTCTCTGTGGCAGGTTCCAGCGTGTCAGCCAGAAATGGTGTGAGACCCCTGAACTGGCCCCAAAGGACCGTATGCCCTGTCCCCATTAGGCCTGTCCCGTTTCCCCTCCAATTCAGCTCAAAAGAAAATACAGTCACATTTCTGCAAATCCATGACTACTGCTACCAGGACACCAACATCCAAGTGCTCAAGTCTCTTATATAAAATGGTGCACTATTTGCATACAACCTACCGACATCTCCCCATATACATATGTGTGTGTGGCTCCTCTGTCCATGGGATTCTCCAGGCCAGAATACTGGAGTGGGTAGCCGTTCCCTTCTCCAGGGGATCTTCCCAACCCAGGGATCGAACCCAGGTCTCCCGAATCGCGGGCAGATTCTTTACCAGCTGAGCCACCAGGGAAGCCCAAGAATACCGGAGTGGGTAGTCTATCCCTTCTCCGTCAGATCTTTCCAACCCAGGAATCGAACCAGGGTCTCCTGCATTGCAGGCAGATTCCTTACTGAGCTATCAGGGAAGCCCTGCGATGGGGGGCAGGGGGGACCGTGGGGAGGGCGGGAAGCCAATTCAAGTTTTGCTTTTTGGAACTTCCTGGAATTTTTTTAATGTTTTCAGTCTGCAGTTGCTCGACTCCCCGGACGCGGACCCCTCAGATATGCAGCTGGTCTGCATCTTGGGCCGAGATGTTCACGTAACACTTGGGGTTCACTTCACATTAGGTCCAGACGCAAACGATGGCGTCTGCATTGCACCTGGCCTTGGAAGGGGTGAGAGAGAACGATCGCTTCCTGGGTTGATGAGACTGACACTTGCAGGATTTTGCCGCTGGGCCCCTGGCCTTCCTGGGGTACAGAGTAGCAGAGCTGGAAGGGGAATGCTGCAGCAGGTGTTCAGGAGATGTTTGCTGAATTCATGAGTGGAGGAAAGAATGAATGCTTATCTATGTGCAGAGGCTGTCTTGATCTGGGGTCCATAAATCTGCTGAAAATCATGCACGAATGACCGCCTATGTGTGCATGGTTGGGGATGGGGCCAAACTGTTCTCCAAGGGGTCATGACCCACCGAAGACAAGAGGAAAGACACCTCCCCCACTTCCAGCCATGGCCACAGAGGCCTGCCAGGGCAGGGGTGGCAACGAGCTGCCTGGGGACGCCAGTGAGCTGGTAACAGAGCCAGGATGAGATCCGGCATCCAGTGGGAAGCCCCCGGGTCCCCAGCCCCCAGCAGCCCCTACTCACATTCCGTGCTTCCCAGGGGCAGCTTATAGGCCAGCGTCAGGGCACGGGGGTCAGTGATCTTCAGACACCCAGCCATCTTGCTGGTGTCGTCCACGGGGCAGCCCACCTTCTCTGCAATCTGGGGGTTGGGGACAGAGAGGCAGTGCTCAGGTTGCTGGACACAGGGTCCAGAAGAGAGTGAAAAGGAGGGAGGCCCCGCCCCCAGAGCGCCCCCTTACCCTTTTAGCCCAGAAGAGGGGGTCCTGCTGGATGGCCCAAGGGCACAAACCCACTCCACTCTGGCTGATGGCTCGCTTGATGAGGCCCTTGTTGTAGGGAGAGAGGGTCTGCAATACAGAGAGGTCCAGTCACCCCCTGTGCCCGCCTGTCTGCAGGGCTCGGCCAGGGACACCCCGACGGAGGCGCCCGTCAGCCTTGCTTCTCCCCATCACCGTCGACTGCCTCCCACTCCTTTGAGTGACCCCTTTAGGGGCCTCCAGACCTGCAGAGAGACGCTGGCGCCTCCGGCCGACTCCCCAAAGAGGGTGATGTTGTCGGGGTCTCCTCCGAAGGCCTCAATGTTCCTCTTCACCCAAGCAATGGCCATGTGCTGATCCCAAAGGCCATAGTTACCTGTGGGTGGGGCAGGAGGGCTTCCTCAGGGGGCTTGGCCCACATTAGGCGCACAGTCCATGTGGGTGGGATGACATCATCCCTGATGGCGTGGAGACCCTGTCCAGCCCCAGGGCGGTGCGTGCTGTGTCCCCAGGAGGCTGGATGGGTGGGTGCTGGGGGAGGGGAGTCTCAGGCCGGGGGAAGGGGAGCTGGAGGCCGGGGGCTCAGCTCTCTCGGTCCAGCCAGAGTCCCTCCAGTCTGTCCGGGGAATTCTGTGTTGTTCCCCGCCCCGCCCCGAGGTGCCCCCTGGGTGTGCCACCCCCTGTGTCTCTCAGTGGCTCCCACCCCCACGTCTCTTGGGGTCTGGCCAGCTGGCCGGCAGCCTCTTCTCTTTCGCTTCAGCTGCCAAGCGGCTCCTGTGTCTCACGGTCCAGCTCCAGCCCCCCTCATTTAGCAGATGGGAGGCTGGGCCCTTTCTGGGGGACTGTGGGGAACTATCTGGGGATGAGGGATGCTGAGGGGCGTGGCCTCTGGGCTCAGAGCTCAGAGGCCAGGCACACTGGCTCCCCCCGCCTGGTGCCCCCGGCAGACCTGGCAGGTTGGAGTCCCCGGTGCTGAGAAAGCCCAGGGGCCCAACGCGGTAGTTGAACGTGACCACGATGACGTTGCCCCGTGTGGCAATCTCCTCCCCGTCGTAGAGGTAGTTGCTGAGAAAGTTGGCCCCTTGGCTGGCCCCCATGAGGAAGGCGCCTCCATAGATCCAGATCATGACGGGCAGGTCGTGGGAGACTGAGGGGGAGGGGAGCAGGCTGCGTGATGCCAGATACACCCCTCCGACACCCCCACACCCCGCCCACGTCCTGCCCATCCCCCCACCCCATCCGATCTGTGCTGAAGTTCAGCTCTGGAGCCCCGAGACACAACCCAGGGGCCGGAGCCAGGCCTCTGGCTGCTTGGGGAGCTGGAGGGCGTGGTGGGGGGGGACGGACCTTCCTTCCTGCCCTGGGGGACCCAGATGTTGAGGTAGAGGCAGTCTTCATTTCCGTAGGTGCTGTCCTGCGTGAGCGTGGCCTGCAGGCACCGTTTCTTGAAGCTCTTGGCCTTCAGGGTCCCTGCGGGCGGCCGGAGGGGCTGGCGTGAGGGTCGGCCCCCCAGCCTCGGGACCCGGCCCGCCCTCACCTGCTCCCACCTTGCCAGCCGGGGTGTCGCTCGGGCTTCTCCAGGGCCTTGGGGGCGGCAGCGAAGGGGATGCCCTTGAAGATGTCAACAGAGTCGCCAAAGAGGCTCAGCTTCTTGTTGACGCCCTCCACGAAGCCGCCTTCGGTGTATACGGAGCCCAACTGGCCAGGGAGGGGAGAGTTCAGGGGGGCTTTGGCTGGTGGGCCCCCGGAGGAGGATAGCCCCCCTGCAGGCTCTGGGTTCCCAGAAGTTCCCCCGAGACAGCTTCCGGGAAGGGCCCACCTGCATCTGGGACCGAGACCCCTGCCACCTGCTCACATTGCTGGAGGAGCCGGTTCACTCCCCATCCCACCCCACCCCACTCCTACCCCTGGGGTGTCCCGCTCTCTGAATCTCAGAGGAGGCTGGTTCAAGCCATGAGTCCGCACTCAGGGAAGCATTCCAAGGAGGCTGGGACAGGTGGGGTGGAGGTTTGGATTCTCACCATGGCTGCCTGTGACCTTGAGCCTCAGTTTACCCGCCTGTAAGATGGGTGACAGCACTACCCCCCTCGTGGCCTGTCGGCTTGTCCAGCTGCCGGCAGTGGTTGGCCGCCTAGGGACGCCAAATGGTTCACGCCCAGCAGTAAGCTCCCTGATCAGCAGGCCCGTCTTCCTCCGCCCCTCATCTCCCCCTCGACTGAGTCCCCTCAAATCCTCACAACCCCTGTGCTTCAAGCTGGGACAGACCCCTGCCCACCCAAGGTCGCCAGAACTCCCATTGAGCTGGCGCCAGATGGGTCAAGTGTCCAGCCCTCACCAGCGGCCTGGGGGCTGGCGTCCATCAACCCACTTTTCCTGAAGGGAGCTGAGGCTTTCCCGTTTGGAGTTGCTGCTGGGCAGCTCCTGTCTGGCCTCAGAGCTGGGCCCTTCTCTCCCAGAGCTTCGCCGCCTGATCTGGGGGGAAAGCAGGTCCGGGCTTTCTGGATCTCTCCTGAGCTAGGTTCCAGGGGGGCGAGAGTGGGCCAGCCCCACATCCCAGGCCTGACCAGATCCCAGCCGCTCTCTGATCTAAGTCTGGGCTGGGAGGGGCCCCCTGCCTCGCTGGGGCAGGGGGAACAAAGTTCCAGGCCGGGCTGGAACTACAGAGAAAGAAGCCAGAAGAAATCCCTGCCAGATGCCCTGGGAGTTGGGCCCCTGTCTCTCCCATCCCTCCATGCTCCAGGCGTTTTTTCCTGAACAGCCTCCCGGCTGTTGGGAGAGGGCACTGGGGGGCTAGGGATTGACAACTCTGTGTGACTGAGACCGGCCTGAAGGCCCCCCATGGTGGACAGGGCATGGGGACCCTGGCCATGTCGGCAGCGTGGGTAGGGGTGTCGCTGGCTGCTGGAACAGCACAGAGGAAACCAGGACCTCCTCAGCCCCCAGGAAAGAACCCCCCAGAAGAAGGAGAGCGGCAAAAGGAACCCAGGACCAGGGCCTGAAGCTCTAGGCAGCAGGGGTCTGAAGAGCAGGCTGAGGGGTGGAGGGACCAGCCTGCGGGATGCATGGGCCCCTAACCGGAGCCCTGCCAGAGCACCCACACCATCTGCGTGTGGCTGTTGGCTCCGTCCTGGAAATGTCTCCCTGCCCGGGTGCTCACACCCGCAGGAGGTCAGTGAGGGTGGGCAGGGTTGGCTGCCCCAGGAGGGTTGGCTGGGCCTCCTGACTTGTGTCTGGGCAGAGACGCTGTAGCAAGCAGGTGCTGGAGGAGCAGGAGATGGAGGTTACACCAGGAGCCAGACTCCAGGTTTGGACTAACGTGGGTTCCAGATTCCTGCTTGGCTACAGTGGCTGTGTGATATTGGGCAAATAGCTTGTCTGCTCTGGGCCCCCGTCACCCCTTCTGGGAAAGGGGGACCACACTGACGTCTCTAGACAGACGATGGAGCCAGAGGGGGGTTGTGGGTCAGGTGGCTGACTCAGCAAGTTTGACCAGTTACACTTGAATTTCAAATAAACAACAATATATATATTTTTAAGTGTATGTCCTAATCATTGGGTGAAACATACACCAAAATTGACTCATGGTTTATGTGAAATTCCAGTTGAACTGGATATTCTGTATTTGGCAGCCTGAGTCATCCTGCTAGAAATGCAGAGTAAGTGCCCGGGAGATGCTGTTAACAATGGTGGTCGGGTTCTGCCAATGACTCTCTGTCTTCCCCCTGCTGGGCCCTGTCCCCAGGTTCCAGGTCTGGCTTAGTGGAGGTGAGAGGGGGCTCCCTCCCCTGGCCGACCTCTCAGCTGGGCTCTTGCTTACCTTCGCTGCACTCGCTACTGCCAAGCAGCAGGCGAGGCCCAAGACGGCTAGCTCCCAGCGCCCCATGGTGTGCGGCTGCCTCTGCGACACCTGCCCTCGGGGCCTGCGGGTATTTATGGGGCTGGAGGCAGCCCAGAGCTTCCCCTCCTCCTGTCACTGGCCCTTCCTCCAGGCTGGCCACACTCCAGGTGGCGTACCTGGGGCCAGGGGACAGCTGCTGTTTCCAGCGGGGCTCGGGCTGGGCCAAGGTCACACGCAGACAAACACGTCACATGCACACACGTGCGGGGATGGTCTGTCTTTCCCAGGGTCCTCTGCGCCCACGTGACCTGGTCCCCACAGGGCACCTGTGCAGGTGACTGCCTACTGGGAGCCCAGGCAGATGGCAGGGCGGTGGGGAGGGCAGGGGCTCAAGGACTGGAGCTTGGCTGGGTGCACAGTGCCGACAAAGGACTTGCTTTTGCCCTCAGGGAAATGGGCTCGCTGTGTCCCTGTGCCCTGACTGCAGTTCAGCAGAGGCCGTTTACAGGGTCTGGGCCTGTGACTTCTGGGACAGAGCTGGCCATGGGCTACCGGGCGGCTGGTATGGCCCCCCGCTGGTACCCAGGGTGCGCTGGGTGTCTGTACAGTGTGAGATGGGGTGAGGGCTGAAGCAGCGCCAGGTCGTCACCAGGCAGCACAATGCTCGGAGGCGGGGACGAGACTCCGGTCCTGCCTGGAGGCTTTCCCCAAGGAGAAGGAAGGGCCAGGCTTTTCAGCCACACAGACGGCCCAAGCAAAGACCCCGGGGCCACCAGCCTGTGGCCAAGACCCATAGAGACCTGCAGAAACACAGTTGGTCCATCTGCCTGTCCGCCTATCATTTCCAGCGCCCAGATCTTTTGTGATGCCGAGTGAGTGGAGAGAAGCTGGAGAAATGTGGGGGGTGGGTGGCAGCAGGTGGGAGCCAGGAGTTAGGATGCTGGGAAGAAGGACTGGTGCCGTTTGAGGGATGCCGGCAGTGACAGGAAGATGCGCATGTTGGCTCACACCTTTGCCTAGCCCCTCCAGTTCTAAGAATCTGCTCTAGAGGAAGTGACTGTGAATATGGGGGAGGGGAAGCCTCCTGTGCTCGAGGAAGTTCAGTGGCAGTAAAAACCAAGGGGGGCACCCCAGAGCAAACGGTGGGCTGGGTCTAAGACCGGAAGTGAGGTGGAGGAGCCTGGGCCACCGCAGTGCCCAGAAGCAAGAAGGCTGGGAAGACCAGATGGTATGTCAAAGGACACAGCAGCCAGCCTGGGACTGTTCTCAGGCCAGAGATGAGACGAGCTGGGCAGCAAAAAGCAAGACTGCGATTGATGGAAACAAATCATCGCAAAGCGAAACAGGTCCCCCTGGTCATCACTACGTCCAGAAATGAGGTCAGGGGACAAGGGTGACCACACCCCAACCTGCCGGTCAATCAGTGCTCGTGTCTCTAGAGGGGCCCAGCAGACACTGGGGCCTCCCAACTGCAGGGGCACATCTGAAGGAGAATTGCTGTTAATTTGTTAGGGGTGATGACACCATCACTGTGTTTTTAAAACAAAAGCCTAGAAACATACACTGAAGTACCAATTTCCTTAAAACAGTTCCAGCAAAGCACAAATACTAAATAGAACAGAAACACGGAGCGGGACTGCCCTGGTGGCCCAGTGGCTGATTCCATGCTCCCGATGCAGGGGGCCCAGGGTCAGGATACCAGACCCCGCACGCCACCACTGAAGATCCTGCATGCTGCATGAAAGCAGCCACGTGCCACCACAAGGACACGAAGCAGCTAAACTGGCAAACGTGGTTTCTGAAGCCAGGAGTAGATGCAACAGATCTGGTAGAGGGCAACTGGGGCTTTTTATACAATATGCAGTATTTTCATGTACATTTGCTCTTTTCCATAGATAAAACGCTATTTAAAGGGGGTGGTGGTGTAGGCATGCAGGTTTCTAAGCTGAGAATGACTGAGCAGTTGTCGAGAACCTGGCAAGGCCATGCAGTCCGGCACACGGCAGGCGGGCTCTGGGAACCGTGGGGCTGAGCTGCAGAGGCAGGGTGCTTGCCTGCCCCAAGCGTGCCTTTCTCAGCTCTGCACAGGAACTGAGGTGGCTTCCTGGCGGGGGGCCAGAACCCAGACCCTCTCCCCTGAGGTCTGAGCTTGGCAGCATGGCTCAGGAGAGGTGGGACAAGTCCCAGCTGAGATCCACCGGCCAGGACTGGGGCCTGCGGGAAAACCTTGCAGACATGAGGGGCGGGGGGCAGCCCGGCCTGCCCTTGGGAACAGCTGCTTCTGGCTGAGGCGGGGCGATGGGCTCCCCTCTGGCTGGGGCAGCGTGCGGGGTGTGCCCCCCAAGGTTCGGCCCCACCCAGGGACCTCCTTGCCCTCTGGTTTCCCACCAGGCAGTACTGAGACAACAGCATCATCCCCGGGAACCCCTCCGTAACACGTCCTTGTGGAACAGGAAGGGGTGAGCGTGCGGCTGGAGCGCCCTCTGAGGCTGCTCTTGCCTGGCCCACCTGCCGAGGGGCACCCGGCCTGTTCTCAGCCATCCCAGCATTGCCAACATCAGGGCACCAACGAGCAACTGAAGGGACAAATGACATCCAGCTGGAGCCCAAGCCCCGAGGCCAGAGAAAACCCCTCTCGGGTTCTGACACCCACACGAAGACACCAAGACTCCTTGGGGAAACGTCTTTAATGAAGACAGTTCCAGCTGGGCCTGCCCTTTGCCAGGTCACCCCAACGGATGGGGTCTAACACTAAGGACAGTCTTCGCCACCGTGACCTGGACCAGGGTCCCCGCGCCGCCCTCACCTCCAGTCTGACCCCAGCCAGGCCGGCCCCTCCCGGGCCGCACCATCCCCACCGCCAGCTCACGCTGGTCTCAGCCAGGGGCGGGGCAGGGTGCTGGGCTGGCGAGGCCGGGCACAGGCACCCGGAGCCAGGGGGCAGCCTGGGCGGGACCAGGGGCAGTGCACCCAGCTGCTCTCCTCAGACAGGCCGCCTAGGGCTGTGCTGGCTGCTGCAGATGGCGCTGGGGTCCCTGGCGTGTCCTGGACCCCTCATCGGGCCTGGGCAGGGGCCTGGGCTGGGGGCCTGGCTGAGGGCCCAGGGCTGCATTACACGTAGTCCAGGATCTCCGTCTCCATCTCGTTCTCGCTCCCATCGGACGGCTTGAACTCCTCCTCCTCCTCGTCGTCCTCCTCCTCCTCATCTTCCCCGGACTCGCCGGTCAGCTGCTCTTTCCCACTGTCCGCTTTGGTTGGGCTGGAGAAGAGAGCTGGGCCCAGAGACCAGGCCGGGTGTGTCCTGATGCTGGCCTGGGCAGCCCCTGCACCGGCCGTCCCTGGGCTCAGCCCCAGGGGCCCTGTCTACAAATTCAGGGGCTGGGGCTCCAGTCTGAAGCTGCTCCAGGAAGTAGGATGGCTGGTGGACCCGGACTCATTTAACCAGCACCTCAGAGCAACACTGATGCTCAGGGCCTTGGGAACCTCCCCAGAGCAGCCCCAGGCAGCTCCTGAGTCCAGGGGACCCCGCAGGAGTGGGCCTACGCTGCCTTTCCCCGACTGGGCGCTCAGAGGGGCCCGTGTCCTGGGGGAGGCTGAGAGCCCCGGCTCTCGGCAGCTCTGTGGGGGTCGGTGATCTGGGACGCCCCCACCCCAAGCCTGGAAGGAACCCCAGAGAGGGGTCCTTTCCCTTACTCTCCCCCAGCTCCATCAGAGCTGCACGGCAGCACAGGGGTCACTCCCCGCCCCACGCCCGGGGGAGGGGCAGGCAGGGCATGGCAACAGGGCCCCCGACCCCAGGAGCGACAGGAGCAACCTGCCCACAGTGGTCGCAGGATGCAGGGTGAGGTTGGGGCGTGAAGTGGCAGCCCCGAGGGCAGCCCCAGCCCCACTCTTCTGGGCCCGGCTCCTGCCTGGACCCCCAGGGCTGAGCGCCTTGGGACCGCCGGGGGCGGGGATTGGGGGGGATGCTGGCTCCTGGCTCCCACTGGGTGAGGTTTCCTGCAGAGCAGGTCCTTGAGGGATGCCTGCTCTGGCCCTGGGGGGGCCCACAGCACGTGGGGTGAGCCGCTCTCACCAGGCCTCTTGGAGCGGATGGTCTGCCGGATCATGAGGGACATGGTGTCCCTCAGCTCGTCTGTGGTCTTGGGGAGGCACCAGCCATCGCGCTCGGTGCAGGAGCTCTCCGCCCCGTCGTTGCGGTGAATGACTCTCTGCAGCCTGGGTGTCGGAGACAAAGGTTGGGGGTGGGTCTCAGCTCAAAGGTGGTGGGGAAGTCTCTGCTCAAAGGTCCAGGCTGTGGGTCTCTGCTCAAAGTTCTGGGGGGTCTCTGCTCAAAGTTCTGGGGTGGGGGTCTACTCAAACATCCAAGGTGGGGGTCCGCTCAAAGTTCTGGGGTTGGGGGGGTCTCTGCTCAAAGATCTGAGGTGGAGTTTTGCTCAAAGTTCTGGGGTGGGGGCGTCTCTGCTCAAAGGTCTGGGGTGGGCGGGGGGGATCTCTGCTCACAGGTGCCAGTAAGCAGTTTTGGCAGAGCTGGTGTGCTCAGAAAAACAGCACTCAGAGCGCTGTCCTGTGGATGAGCGCGGTCGCAAAGGGCCTCCTCGAAAGCCGTTTGCTGGACTCCAACCTGGAGTAAGCTGCCCCTCCAGCCCAGCATCCCTCCCCCAGCTTTCTAAACATCACTGGGAACAGCTGGGTTAAAAATGTCTGGGATTCTGTCAGCTCTGGGGATTGGGAACATGTCAGGAAACCTCGTGCGGGCCACGGCGGAGGAAGACAAAGACCCCAGCCCAGCGCCATGCTCTGCACCCAGCACGGCTGGCTGCTTGGGGGCAGGGTGGCCCACGGGGGACCCAGGAAGCCGCTGCTGGGTGCCGCGCGGCACCCAGGCGAGGAGGGCCGGCAGCACTCGCTCCCAGGGGCCAGCCGTCCCCTGAGGGGGACGTGAAAGGGAAGAGAGGCAGGACAGTTCCTGGCAGTTTCTCTGCTCTGCACCCGAGTGCCCCGGTCCCCACCTCGGTACCCCTCAGGTACGTACTCCTCCACGTTCAGGTCACAGAACTGGTAGAACATCTGTCGGTATGGCGGCAGGGCCCCCTCCTGGAAGATGTACACCGAGTCCTGGAAATGAGGGCCGAGACGAGCCGGGAAGGTCAGGGGAGCATCCCAGAGGTGGACGGCGCTGGAGACCCTGCAGGGGGCAGCTCCCTGGGGCCTCTTCCAGGGCAGCGGCCTGTGCCAGCCCTGAGACCTGGCAGGCTTGGCTCTCCTCTCTGGATTCAGGTGGGTGGATGGGTCAGAGGCCGGGGCAGGTCAGTAGGACATAAGCTGTGATTCCTCCGGTGCTGATGGGGGTGGAAGCAGCCAGGCCTCTCGGGACCCTAGAGCCACCCACAAGACCAGCCAGGCGCGTCTAGTGGGGAGGCCCCACTGGGGTCGGGCTCTGCCTCAGTGCCTCCTCACTTCTCCTAATTGGTCATCTTAGGGAGAGCTGCAGACCAGTTCCAGAGGTGGGGACTACGGCCTAAAATGAGGTTCCCGAAGGCGGATGGCCACTCAGGTGAGGATGCAGGCTCCCACCCTGAGGAGAGAGGAGATGGACCCTGCGGGCATATAGCTGGCCCCAGCCCTCTGTGGCCCGGGACACCCCCCCAGGCCTGGAGCAGCTCACGTCAGGCCTTGGGACGTCGCTGCCTCTGCTGGGTGGCTGTGCTAATGAGGCCCGGGCCTGGGAGGGCAGCCCTCATCCAGCCCACGGCTGGGTGCAGGTGGTCTGCTGTGGCTCTGGGCTCACAGCCCTCAGTCTCACCCTGCCCGAGGGGCCTCAGGGCCCGACTCAGAGGGCAGTACACGTGGCTGCTGGTGTCTAAGACCCTCCCTGAGACGGATGTGCCCTGGTGGTCAATACCTCCGCCCCGGGTGCTCGCATCCTGAGTTGTGTTTGGAGGCAGTGCTGGGAGAGGGGAGTCAGGTGAAGGGACTGGAAGGGCAGGGCCGCCTCCGTCAGAGCCTCCCCATGTCACAGGCGAGGCCCAGCGTGGGCAGTGGGGCCCAGCCTTCAGGGGAGGGCCCGCCGCCCCACCCACCCCTCCCTCTCGCCCGGGCAGGCAGCCCGCGGACGCCCACCTTGAGCTTGTACTTGTTGGGACTCGACTTCTGTGCGGAGGCCGACCCCGAGGGGCCCAGGCCTTGCTTCAGGTCACGCATGGTGACGAGCTGGCTGGCTGCGAGGGGACCACGGCAGGGGTCTGGAATACAGTGGGGTATTTCTCCCGCCCCGCAACCTCCCCCTCCCACCCTGGGGCGCGCTGGCCAGCAGGGGCCTGGAGTGACCCTTCGGGAGGCCCCTGCCCTCCCGCAGTCTGGATGCCCCTCTTTCCCGGTGCCTGCTCTGCAAGGGAGCCCGAGGCCCTTACTGGTCTTTTTGACGGTGATGGGGAGGCTGTAGTTGTAGGTGCTGCGCTTGGCCTTGACGGGCATGTCGCTGGGGGCGTAACCTGCCGGAGAGGGCGGGCGCGTCAGGCTAGGGGGTGCAGAGCCCCTGACAGCGCGGCCTGCACCACAGGTGCACCAGGGCTCCCAGGGGCGGCTCCTGAGAGAGGGGCACAGGCCCCGAGCTGGAGAGACAGGAGCCGCCGTGTCTCGCTGCTTGGTGTGCGGGGGACTCACCGCAGGCGGGGGACGGACACTGACCGGACGCCTGGCCTGCACGGCAGGAGCCACAAGTAACTGTGGAAGAACAGAAGGACCGCTAGAGCGGCACCACGGGGCCAGGACGAGCTCGGTCCTCGGGTCTGCGCCAGCCCGCCTCCGACAAGCCCGCCGAGGGCAGGAGGCGTTTATCCTCTCCGTGCGGATCTATTCTCATTACCCAAGAGAATGCTGCAAATGCAACGCTAGGAAGGGAAAGGAAAGCAAAGGCTTCAGTAATTGTTTACCGTATTTCATTCCACATCGGATTCGGAAGTCAAGCACTTGATAAATCTTGGCCTCTGGGCGTTTTCGGGGGTCATATCCAAATCGAATCCACAGGCTTCTCCAGGGGCCTGTTATCTGGAGACAGACAAGGTGGAGGTGCGAAGTGAGGTTCAGGCTGATCCTCGGCTCCCCTGAGATGCAGGCCCCGCCCCGCAAACTTGCACATGTGGCTCTGTCTCCTGGGATGTGTCACCTGACCCTTCCAAACCTTGGTCTTCCTGTCAGAGGGCATTTTGGGGAGGATTAAAGGAGTATTAAAGCTGAAGCTCCAATACTTTGTCCACCTGATGCGAAAAGCCAACTCATTGGAAAAGACCCTGATGCTGGGAAAGACTGAAGGCAGGAGAAGGGGAAGACAGGATGAGATGGTTGGATGGCATCACTGACTCAATGGACATGAGTTTGAGCAAATTCTGAGAGATGGTAAAGTACAGGGAAGCCTGGCGTGCTGCAGTCCGTGGGGCTGCAAACAGTTGGACGCGAATGAGTGACTGAACAGCAACGACAAAAGGAGACGGTGACCCTGGCGCCCTTGGCACAGCGCCTGGCACAGAGGAAGAGCCTGAGAACCGTCACAACTATCCTGACGGACAGGAGGCTCTGAGGCCCCGTGTCCAGAGAGCCCAGGCTGAAAGGCAGCTCCGTGAGGATGGGTCTAGGCCCAGGAGGGACGAGCCGTCTGTGCTGCCCGCCCCCACACCCCCACCCTCCCTGCCATCACAGTCACATCGTCTGCCTGCCCTCGCAGGGCCCCACGTTCAACCCCTGGCCGGCAGGAGTGCCTCCTGGTGGGCCCTTGGGGAATCTTGACAATGACACCCCCATCTCCGTGCCCTCTTGGACTCAGTCCGAGGTACATCTGCTGCACACTGAAGCCCACTCGACCCGGGAGAATGAGTGAACGCAGGCGGCACTGTGGGCAGGCCCCCAGGAGCTCTGCCACATGCTGGCTGCAGGACGCTGGCATGTCGAGCTCCCAGGCCAAGCCTAGCATCCTCACCAGAACAATGCCCCTGCTGCCGCGCCAGCAGAGAAGAAAGAGGCTGTGCACACAGCACTTACCACAGCCCCTGGTCCTGGAAAGCTCTCAGCTCAAGGCCATTAAAAACGTACAATCCCTTTATTTCCAAGTTACGTAATCAGTCTTGAATCCCACAGTTACCCCAGTGTGGCTGACATGTGACCGTGGAGGCTGGGGAGGGCCTCTGCAGGGGCGGTAACAAGCCGTCCAGCGGGTGCTGGGATCAGGATGACCCTGGCAGGAACCCAGGGTGGTAGGCAGACCCTTACCATGTAATAGGCCACAAAGGGCAGCAAGATCTTGAGCTTGTCGGGGTGGACGCTGATGTTGGCCTTGAGGGCGTTGCGTGACCAGATGGGACGGATGTCAAACAGCTGGAGGGGCAAAGCAGAGGCTGAGAGGAGGGCAGGCAGCTTGCCCGCCAGCCCCAGGGCCCCCTGCAGGGTCCGGCCCCAGAGGAGGGGCAGCCGGTGGGGAGCCGCCTGCAAGAGCCACCGCGCACTTGCTCGTCCCCCCCTCGGAAGTGGCCTGTGCACCCAGCACGTGTCCAGTGCAGCTGGGCCCGAGTGTCCTGGGAGGACCACGAGGGGCGCCGTCAAAGGGTAACGGGGGAGGCAGAGGACCAAAGGCCAGGGCGGGCCTGGCCAGAGCTCCAGGACCCTGAGCAGCCCCAGAGGCAGAGGCCTGAGCTGGGGTGTGAGGAGGCCCTGGGGATGGCCCAGCCCAGGGGAGGGCTGTGGAAGGCTGGCGGGTGGAGGAGGGTCAGGGCAGGAGTGGCCCCAAGCCACGAGGAGGCTGGGCTGCGCGCAGAAGAGTGGCCCCACGTCCCCTGACCCAGTGACTCGGGCCAGGCGGAAGGCTTCTTCCTCCCAGGGCCACCTGGCCAGCCGACTCTAACGGGGAGGAAGGGCTGGGCCTGGCACGCAGCAGGTGCCCCGGCTGATGTGTGTCCTGGCCAACAACTGGAGGAAGGAAGTTTCTGGGACCCCGGAGCTCCAGGCTGCAGTCATGCCTGGACTGCGCTGACCCCCAGGGGACCTTGGAGGAGGCTGAAGAACACTTTCAGCCTTGGGAAGGCAGGGCGTGCACTGGCAGAGCCTTAGACATGGCATCTGGAGGTGAACGGTTCCCGCGAGTTAATAAACGAGTCTGAGACGAGCACGGGGCCCAGCAGGTGAACAGCGGGCGGCCGAGGGGCGGGGCGCACCTTCCTCAGCTCCTCCTCCACTTTGTGGTCCACGGGGTTGGTGCAGACCTTCTTCCACGTTTGGACCGCGGCCTCCATCGGCCGCTCAGGCACCTCATCTCCCTCAAAGTTGACAAAGATGGCGTTGTGGGGGCGCCGGGCCCTGCTCAGGCCGATCAGGTTCTCGCCCGAGAGGGCAGGATTGTTGTAGCCTTCCCTAAGGGCAGAGAGAGAGCTGAAGGCAGGGCACCGGGCGTGGGACTGGCTGGACACTGGCAGCCCACGTCTGGGTGCTTCCCCTGGAAGCTGGGCGAGGGGAGGGCCTTGGTGCTGGCCGGGGACGAAGGGGCAGCAAGTCGGAGAGCTCAGGGAGGCTCTGAAGCTGGGCCCAACGTCCCAGAGGCTGGTGACCTCACAGCCGTGTCCAGCTGTCACGGCACCATCCAGCCAGTGAGAAGCTGGGAACAGCCCAGCGTCTGTCAGGCGGGGGTGGGGATCAGTGGAGGTGCGGCCACACAGGAACCATGGATCCTCTGCCGGCTGTGTCTACTGATGTCACAGCTCACTCATCTAACCCTTGAAACGGTCCTTCCATCTTCCCATAACGAAGGACCCAACTTCCACAAGTCCCTGCAGCCACGGGGGTTGGAGACCTGCTTGAGCCAGAGCTCGAGGCGACAGAGCTGGGATGCCAGCCCAGGGAGGCTGGGCGGGTGGTGGTGGCACCGACCACTGTCTGGCCGCCTGTGATGGATCCTGAGTCCCTGACTTGGAAGCATCTCAACGATACCGCAGTGAAGGGAGGACGGATACTACCAAATGGTCTCATCACAGAGCAAGAGGCTAACAGGACTCTGCTTCCACTGCAGGGGACACAGGTTCCATCTCTGGTTGGGGAACTAAGATCCCACAAACCACGTGGCGCGGCCAAGAATAAAAATAGGTTTTTAAAAAAGGGCTCTGTTTTTATAGCAGAAACCAATACAATATTGTAAAGCAATTATCCTTCAACTAGAAACAAATTAAAAAAGAAAAAGCGCTCTGCTGCCAGCAGCCGTGCTGGGCCTGCCTTTATGAGCACGGAACCCAGGGGCCAACACTGCCCGGGAGGCTCCGAGTGCCTCCCTCTGTGGCGGGAGTCGGAGCGTCCGGCCTCGCTGAAGCAGGGGAGCAGCCCCAGGGACCCCCAGATGCCCCCCATCAGCTCCCACCACTGCCATCACATGGCCACTTCCACACCATCCCGGCCCCACCCCACCCACTCCATTATTTTGAAGTACTTTTCAAAGTACATCCTGGATGTCACACAGGGGATTATTCCCTTTTAAATCTGTTTCCATTTCACTTTCGTTTTCCATGAGTACACACCATCTGCATATTTACAAAGAACAACAAAGTGATTTTTCACTTTGGGAAACAGAATTATAAAGACGGGATCGAACCTGTGCCTTTTTTCAAAAGCATGACTCCATCTGAAACCCCCTGAATTTGTCCAGTTTTCAAAGACAGCTCCCTGAAGCCCCAGACACCCGAGCAGGAAAGCCCCTGGTGGCCCCTCCAGGCCCGACGGCAGTTGCAGGGAGAGGGCCCTGCCTGGCTGTCTCTGCTGGCTCCCCCCATCTCAACTGCCTCAAGGAGGAGGGACCCCGTTAGGGGTCCACGGGTCATCTAGGAAGGTGAACCTCCCCGGACCAGGGCAGGCCAGTGAGGCGGATGCCAGGCCTCCTCGGCCAGTCCTCGGTACCCAGGAAGGTCAGCAGAGCAGAAAAATCGATAGCGGCCCTGGGAGAAAAGGCAGGTTCTTTCAATGTGCCGGAAAATCGATAAACCACATAGGAGAAAAAGAGGGCCCGTGGGTCCCAGGGCAGCTGGCTTTCTCCCCCAGTCCCCCTGCCAGAGGCGGGGGGACAGAGGAGTGGCTCCAATGCCGCCAGCCAGCGCCAGGGCCAGCAGTGTGGGGGGAGGGCGTGCTCTAGTTTCTTCTTGGACATATTTGTGTTTGTTTCTGAATTAGGAGTAAAATGTTTGTGGGAGGAAAATAATTAAAACATTTTAGAAATATGCAAATTTTAAAAATTAAAACTCTTATACCGAGTATAACATACACACAGAAAACTCTGTCACTGCACAGGCTAGAGTTTTCAGCGGGAGGGGATGGACTTGATTCTTTTTAGTTAAACATGTCTATAAACATGGTCTTTTCTAACAAGCACAGTTTACTCCTGCGATCAGAAAAAAGGGTGACGGGGTGGGATGACGGGCTCAACAGGCCTGAGAGATGGCGACGCTCGCCTGGCTCTCAAGTTGCCTTGGAGACAACGGGGCAGACATCCGGGGCCAGGATGACGTTATGGACACTGCTGCATTCGCTCGCTCTGTGGCCGGGGCTGTGGCTGCCTTAGTCCTTCCCGGCAGAGGTGCATGCCGACTTGTTTCTGGAGGACACGCTGTGACGCTGGGGTGGCAGAGGGGGAGAGGAAGCCAGCAGCGGAAGGCTGTGAATGGCTGAAGCTGGTGACGTGGGTGGGGGGTCCAGACAGCCCCCTCTCCTTCTGGAACACCTCAGAATGCATTTTTTGAAGGAAGAGAACAATTCCCCTTTCTCTTCAGGGCAGAACCTAAGCTCCTCCGCGGGGTCTGCAGGAGCCTCACCCACCAGTCTCTCGGCTTCAGGGACAACGCCCCTAGATGAGCCCTCTGCACGGGCCGGCAGCAGCCCCCGGGTCTGCTACACCGTCCCTCCCCGGACCTTCACCTGCCTGGCTCTGTTTCAAAGGTCACACCCCCCAGGAGTCCTTGCTATGCCCCACTCACGGTCCACAACAGCCCACTCCCCACTTGGCTCCTCCAAGACACACGCCTGCCCACTGGCCCCCGCCGCCCACTTAGTCACCCCACGTCTCCACCGGCTCCCGAGCTGGGCCCATACAGAGCCACCTGTCATGCTCCCTCCAACCCCGGCTCCAAGGGGAGGCCTGGGCCCTGCCAGGCAGGCAGTGCTCATTGATGGAAATATTTGATGAGGGAAAAGAAGGTTCTCGTCCTTCCGCCCCTCCAGAGATGACTGTCTGGGCCCAATCTTCCCGGTTTTCCCAGGCTTCTGTTATCACTCAGTTTATTTTTATAGCATGCAGTCTGCTCTAGTGAGGTTCTCTGGACATGAGCCACGTCGGCCCATGGAGCCGGTCTGGTACAGGCCGTGTGGTCCTCCCTGGCACAGACAGGCCATCATTTAAGTAACTGCATGGTGCCTATTCACGGACTGGTCACCACCCGCTTATCCACTGTATCACACTCTGCCGGCACTCACTGTGCTGAGTATTCCCAGGGGCTTCATCATGCAGCTCTCTAACGATGCAGAGACACGGGGACTGTTACTATTGCTATCAGGTGGAGAGGCTGGAGCAGGAGGTCGGGGCTCTTGTGGGATCACAGGCCCAGAACCCGAACTCAGGCCCCCGCCAGCCTGGGCTCTCCCACTACACCAGGTCCTCCCAGCTTCCTGCCCACAACCAGCCAGGAAACGCTCTCGTCAGTGTATCTTTGAGCACCGAGGTGGGAATCACTATGGGACAAATTCCTACAAGAACCACTTGGTCGACTGGAAAGAACATTTAACACCATAGTAGGGGAATTCCCTGGTGGTCCATACTTCCACTACAGGGAACATGGGTTCGACCCTGGTCAGGGAACTGAGATCCCCTAAGCCGCGTGGTATGGCCAAACATAAACCTGTAATAAACTCTGCCAGATCGCTTTCTAAAAAAGTCAACCATCCTCGTTCTCTGCCCCCGGGTACGAGGGGTCTGTCTCTCCACACTTTCAGGAACACACTTTTGGCGATCGGCCCTCAAGTCCTGAGGCGACATCTTGATCGACATTCCATGGTGTGGGGACAGCCCTAAGCAAGGCCTCTGGGTGGGATGCAGGGACCAGGGCAGGCTCCTGACTCCCCTGGTCACCAGCTGCTCTGCTTTTGGAGGCACTGGGGCCATGGGCCTGAGCAGAGCCGGCTGCCCTGGCCCCCTGACCGTGGGTGGCAGAGTCCAGCCCTCTGAGCACAAGGCCCTGCCCCGATCCCGAGCTGCGGGCGGCAGCCGAGGGGGCGCTCACCGGTGCTGTGTCTCTGGGCGGTAGTAGTAGTCCACCGGCGTGTCCAGCCTGGAGAAGATGGGCGGGGGGATGTAGAGCGGCAGGTCCTGGTGGAAGAAGCTCTCCTTCTGGGGCTTGAGCATGAGCACCTTGTCGTACATGGACACCTGCCTGCCGTCCGCCTCTGTGTGCACCGCCAGGTACTGGAAGTCAGACATCCCTGGGGAGAGAGGTGGACAGGCGGCGGACGCCCTTTAACACCACCCAGGCGCTGGCAGCTGCCACGCAAGGCCCACATCTGCTTGGGGGCGCTGATGGGGTCTTGCGGCAGAGGCTGCTGGGCAAGAGTGGCAGGAGCTGAAACCACCCCCCTTAAGTCGCTTCTGGGAGCTCGGCCCCGGGTGCTCCGAGTCACCTGGAGAGACATTATGGGGGAGAGGGGCGGGTTACATGACACTGAGGACGGAGTCCGGGTCAGGAATGTGAGAGCTGCACCGTGCGTGACCTGAGACATGCTCCAGGTGAGGCTGATGCTGCCGGTCTAGGACACACACTGAGCAGGGAACTGCCGGCTCGGTTAGAGAGAGGAAAGCACATGACAGGGAGAGCCCCGTTCTGGGAAAGACAGCCCTCTCTGGTGAAGACACATCCACCACCGATGGATGTTCAAAACACCCGCCGTGTGGGGGTCCCAAGGCCTGTTTTAGTTTTCGCACACTTTCTATTATTCATTTCCAGAATTTTTTCAGTTTCTGCCTTAGACTTGCAACAGCCACCACAGATACGCTCCAGACTTAGTTATTCGCCAAGTGCTTCCCGTGCGCCTGGATTGGCTCTCTGAGAGCACCATCTCCCGAATCCCCATGGGTGGCTATAGGGGTCAGGGCCCCCACTGTCAGACAAGCACACCCAGGGAGGCTCAGGCAGGCATGACTCCCCTCCCCACACCACGCCTCACCCCTGTGAAGACCCTGCAGGACACATCTAGTTGGCTGAGAGGTCAAAGGACATGAGGTCCCAAGGGGTTGAAGTGATCTGGGAAGGATTCAGAAGGGAGACAAGACCAGCACCAGTCAAGACTCACAGGTCCCCAAATACGAGGGAGGGGGTGGGGTTGAAAATTGGAGGCCTGTGGACCTTTTCCTTTGGCCCCACAAAATGGCTTTAAACATGAGATGTCTCAGAGAACTCCAGCGGCCAAGAGCCCAGGGTCCACAGGGAGCTGCTGGCTGGAGTGAGGGCACCTTGCCTCCTGGACGGGGCCCACGCTCTGCCCTCCCCTCACGCCTGGGCACAGCCCGGCCCCCTTCACGGGCAGATGATCCACACAGCCCCCACAGGCAGGAGGGACACAGGTCCGGAAATAAGCCAGCACAGGAAGAAAGCATTTCGCAGTTACCTTGAAATTTGAAGACGGTGGAGATGACTCCAAGGCTCTCTATGTCGTACGTGACCTGGGGGCGAGCCTCAGGCCCCAGCACCCCACTCTGTCGCCTGGTCTTCCGCTTGATCCGGAGCAGCAAGCTGTTGGTACTGAAGCGGTTGGCACACACGGGGTGGCAGTAGGGGTCCTTGGGCCGGAAGTAAAGCTCCAGCCTCTTGGTGGCATCTGCGTAGATCTGCGGTGAGGCCAAAGGAGACAGTGACGCGGAGGCTGGCTGAGGAGCGGGCAGCTCCTCCCTCAGTGAAGGCCCGATGGGGACCCAGGAGGCTTTTTCTGTTTTGTGTTCTAGGCTTTTAATTCCCAAAAGACTTATTTTCCAAACCCAAGGATCTCAGCTTTTATCTGGTAGAGAACATAGGACAGCCTCTTCCTTTCTAAAGCCTCCCTGGTGGCTCAGATGGTAAAGAGTCTGCCTGCAATGTGGGAGACCAGGATTCATTCCTGACTCAGGAAGATCCCCTAGAGAAGGGAATGGCTACCCACTCCAGTATTCTTGCCTGGAACATCTCATGGACTGAGAAGTGTGGTGGGCTACTGTCCATGGGGTTGCAAAGATTTGGACACGACTGTGCGACTAACTCTTTCTTTCTTCTGAAAGGTTGTAAAGCAGCAAAGTTAGAGACAATAACTGCCAGTTAAGCAAAGCCTGGTCAGTGCAGGGAACCGCCATTCTTCCGGGAGCACTTCGTGGCGGTGTCAGCCCCGCGTCTACCATGGAGAGTCTGGGTGGGAGCCTCATGACTTGTCTAGGGTCAGGAACTACCCACCCAAAAAGGTCCTAGTATTCAGCCTCATTTACAAATGTTCCAAGGTCCGAAGGAGGTGAAATCAGTACCAAACACTTGGCCCTGACTTGTGTGACTCCTCCTTTCCAGGCTTGACTCCTTCTCCTTAAAATGGTAATAGGAGGACCCACTGATCAGATTCTTACGATGACTAAGAGAACATATATATAAGGCGCTTAGCCTGGCACCTAAGTCATGGCAAACACGCTACCTGTGTCATCCATACAGGAATGCCTGTCCCACACGGGCTAAGAGGGACCAGTCAGTGTCTGCTGTGTGCATGTGAAAGCACCAACAAGGTCCCCTAGGCCAAGGTCATCTACCTGCTGGCGCCCCAACACCCAGGACACAGCCTGGCCCTTAGCAGGCGTTCAGGAAGCGTCTAGGGAAAGAAGGTTAAAAAGAGCCCCTATCATCAGGGAACAGGTCTATTAGACTGCTGTGCCGGGAATGACCCTAGATGCGGGCCTGGCACAGAGTAGGTGCACAAGAAACAGGAAGGTAATGAATGAATGACCTGTCTTTTCCCCAAAGGGCTCACCCTGTACCTGGGTACAAACATCCCTGGGGTTAGCAGCAGTACAGACCCTGTCAAGGCCACAGGAAGTCAGTAAGTCAGGGTGAGAGAGCAAGACGTGAATGACTGGGCTGCTACGAGCCTCCTGTGCTCAATGACAGGTTCAAGGCTTTTCAATATTCATAAAGGATGAGGAAGCAGAATTAAGAGTTCAGACTTCAGAGGGAGGCATGTATGTGTTTAAATTCCTACTGTACTATGTAGGGGCTTGTTTGACCCAACTTTTCTTCCTGTGTCTTTACCTAAAAAATGGGCATAATAATGGTACCTAACTCACAAAACTGTGTTTCAGTGTCTCCTGAGGAGATCCGGGTCAGCAGTGGCCTGCCACGGGGGCAGGGGCTCTGGGTGCAGCAGACCTGGGTATGGCATAAGCCCTCTTGGATGAGGTTGTCATTAACCCCAACATAGAGCTGCCATAACTTACCCAGCACTGGGAAACACTCTGGGAGGGCACAAACAGAACCTTGTGCACCAGTACCCAGGAGAAAGGAGCCGTGACCCCACAAGAGAGTGCCCCAGACTTGCCCGGGAGTGTCCGGGGGAGGCGTGGTCGGCGGTGGCCTGCTGCAGGGTCGGGGGCACTGAGTGCAGCAGTGCATGCACGGGACCTTCTGAAGGAGGTGCCATTATCTTCACCTCCACCATAGTTTGGCCTCAGGTCAAACAACAGGGAGGGAACCCAGCCCTGCCCATCAACAGAAAATTGGACTAAAGATTTACTGAGCATGGCCCTGCCCATCAGGACAAGACCCAGTCTCCCCCACAGTGAGTCTCTCCCATCAGGAAGCTTCTGTAAACCTCTTATCCTTTTCCAATAGAGGGCAGACAGAATGAAAACCACAATCACAGAAAACTAACTAATCTGATCACATGGACCACAGCCTTGTCTAACTCAATAAAACTATGACCCATGCTGTATAGGCCACCCAAGACGGACGGATCATGGTGGAGAGTTCTGACAAAATGTGGTCCACTGCAGAACGGAATGGCAAACCTCGAGAACCCCATGAACAGTTCAGTTCAGTTCAGTCGCTCAGTCGTGTCTGACTCTCTGTGACCCCATGGACCACAGCACGCCAGGCCTCCCTGTCCAACACCAATTCCCAGAGTTTACCCAAACTCATGTCCATTGAGTCGGTGATGCCATCCAACCATCTTATCCTCTGTTGCTCCCTTTTCCTCCCGCCTTCAATCCTTCCCAGCATCAGGGTCTTTTCAAATGAAAAGACTTCTTCGTATCAGGTGGCCAAAATATTGGAGTTTCAGCTTCAACAGCAGTCCTTTCAATGAATGCTCAGGACCGATCTCCTTTAGGATGGATTGGTTTGACCTCCTCGCAGTCCAAGGGACTCTCAAGAGTCTTCTCCAGCACCACAGTATGAGCAGTATGAAAAGGCAAAAAAATAGGACACTGAAAGATAAATTCCACAGGTCAGTAGGTGCCCAATATGCTACTGGAGATGAGTGGAGAAATAACTCCAGAAAGAATGAAGGGATGAAGCCAAAGCAAAAACAGCACCCAATTGTGGATGTGACTGGTGATAGAAGCAAGGTCAGAAGCTGTAAAGAGTAATATTGCATAGGAACCTGGAATGTCAGGTCCATGAATCAAGGCAAATTGGAAGTGCTCAAACAGGAGAGGGCAAGAGTGAACATCGACATTTTAGGAATTAGCGAACTAAAATGGACTGGAATGCGTGAATTTAACTCAGATGACCATTATATCTACTACTGTGGGCAGGAATCCCTCAGAAGAAATGGAGTAGCCATCATGGTCAACAAAAGAGTCCAAAATGCAGCATTTGGATGCAATCTCAAAAACGACAGAATGATCTCTGTTTGTTTCCAAGGCAAACCATTCAATATCACAGTAATCCAAGTCTATGCCCCAACCAGTAATGCTGAAGAAGCTGAAGTTGAACGGTTCTATGAAGACCTACAAGACCTTCTAGAACTAACACCCCAAAAAGATGTCCTTTTCATGATAGGGGACTGGAATGCAAAAGTAGGAAGTCAAGAGATACCTGGAGTAACACGCAAATTTGGCCTTGGAGTACAGAATGAAGCAGGGCAAAGGCTAATAGAGTTTTACCAAGAGAATGCACTGGTCATAGCAAACACCCTCTTCCAACAACACAAGAGAAGATTCTACACATGGACATCACCAGATGGTCAATACCAAAATCGACTGATTATATTCTTTGCAGCCAAAGATGGAGAAGCTCTGTACAGTCAGCAAAAACAAGACTGGGAGCTGACTGTGGCTCAGATCATGAACTCCTTATTGCCAAATTCAGACTTAAATTGAAGAAAGTAGGGAAAACCACTAGACCATTCAGGTATGACCTAAATCAAATCCCTTACAATTATACAGTGGAAGTGAGAAATAGATTCAAAGGATTAGATCTGACAGAGTGCCTGAAGAATTATGGACAGATGTTCATGACACTGTACAGGAGACAGGGATCAAGACCATCCCCAAGAAAAAGAAATGCAAAAAAGCAAAGTGGCTGTCTGAGAAGGCCTTCAAATAGTTGTGAAAAGGAGAGAAGCGAAAAGCAGAGGAGAAAAGGAAAGATATACCCATTTGAATGCAGAGTTCCAAAGGAGAGATAAGAAAGCCTTCCTCAGCGATCAATGCAAAGAAATGGAGGAAAACAATAGAACGGGAAAGACTAGAGATCTCTTCAAGAAAATTAAAGATACCAAGGGAACATTTCATGCAAAGACGGGCACAATAAAGGACAGAAATGGTATGGACCTAACAGAAGCAGAAGATATTAAGAAGAGGAAGGCGATGGCACCCCACTCCAGTACTCTCGCCTGGAAAATCCCATGGACGGAGGAGCCTGGTAGGCTGCAGTCCATGGGGTCGCTAAGAGTTGGACATGACTGATCGACTTCACTTTCACTTTTCACTTTCATGCTCTGGAGAAGGAAATGGCAACCCACTCCAGTGTTCTTGCCTGGAGAATCCCAGGGACGAGGGAGCCTGGTGGGCTGCCGTCTATGGGATCACACAGAGTCGGACACGACTGAAGCAACTTAGCAGCGGTAGCAGCAGCAAGGATACACAGAAGAACTATACAAAAAAAGATCTTCACAACCCAGATAATCACAATGGTATGATCACTCACCTAGAGCCAGACATCCTGGAATGTAAAGTCAAGTGGGCCTTAGGAAGCATCACTATGAACAAAGCTAGAGGTGATGGAATTCCAGTTGAGCTATTTCAAATCCTAAAAATGATGCTGTGAAAGTGCTGCACTCAATATGCCAGCTAATTTGGAAAACTGAGCAGTGGCTACAGGACTGGAAAAGGTCAGTTTTCATTCCAATCTCTAAGAAAGGCAATGCCAAAGAATGCTCAAACTACCGCACAATTGCACTCATCTCACACGCTAGTAAAGTAATGCTCAAAATTCTCCAAGCAAGGCTTCAACAGTACATGAACAGTGAACTTCCAGATGTTCAAGCTGGATTTAGAAAAGCAGAGGAACCAGAGATCAAATTGCCACCATTCGGTGGATCATCAAAAAAGCAAGAGAGTTCCACAAAAACATCTATTTCTGCTTTATTGACTATGCGAAAGCCTTTGACTATGTGGTTCACAAAGAGTCGGACATGACTGAATGACTGAACTGAACTCACTAGATGGTTGTGAAGATTCAATCATGCATTCAAACAATATTTTGGAAGCAGGCACAATTAGGGACGTTCGGATGACAAGAGTGATCAAGAGAGACCAGGACCCACCAGAGCTGATCATCTCAGAACCAAGGGTCCAAGACAGACAATGCTGCTGCTGCTGCTAAGTCGCTTCAGTCGTGTCCGACTCTGTGCGACCCCATAGACGGCAGCCCAGGAGGCTCCCCTGTCCCTGGGATTCTCCAGGCAAGAACACTGGAGTGGGTTGCCATTTCCTTCTCCAATGCAGGAAAGTGAAAAGTGAGAGTGAAGTCGCTCAGTCGTGTCCGACTCCCAGCGACCCCATGGACTGCAGCCCACCAGGCTCCTCGGTCCATGGGATTCTCCAGGCAAGAGTACTGGAGTGGGGTGCCATTGCCTTCTCCGAGACAGACAATAAAGACTCTAACACACAACTTGAGACTGGAATTAGCAGGTGAACTGCTAGCAGCCACTTTAGTAAGGGCAGTCAGGGAAGGACTCTCTAAAACAGAGACACTTCAAGACCTGGTGCATTTAAGTCACTGACATACAGCTTTGCACCAGGTAAAGAATTCATCCCAGCTCCACTGTTTGCTGGGTGTACTTGAACAAGCAGTTTTTCAGTTTTCCTGTAAAATCTGGACAACCACAGTCCCTACCTGGCAGGGTTCTGATGCGATGCGAATGTAGGTAAAGAACCTAGAAATATAGCTGGTGCAGAACAAATCTGCAGGAGACCAGAGTCCGATCCCTGGGTTGGGAAGTTCTCCGGAGAAGGGAATGACAATGCACTCCAGTATTTTTGCCTGGAGAATTCCATGGACAGAAGAGAAGCCAGGCGGGCTACAGTCCGTGGGGTCGCAAAGAGTCGGTGTGCCTAACACACATACATTACTACACTTCAACTCTAATAACATAATCCCTCCTCCCCTTCTCATGTAGGTCTGTTGTTGTGTCGCTCGGTCGGTCCGACTCTTTGCGACCCCCATGGACTGCAGCCCGCTGGCCTCCTCTGTCCATGGGACTTTTTAGGCAAGAACACTGGAGTGGGTTGCCACTTCCTTCTCCAGAGATCTTCGAAAGGCGCGTCTCCTGCTCTGCAGGCGGATTCTTTGCCACTGGGCCACCAAGGAAGTCCCTCTTCCCTCAGATCCTAGGGGGAATCAGTCTACGCCCGGCAGCCCCCATATCAGACCCCCGCCCCCTGGCCGCTCCAGAACCTCCTGGAGCTCCGTTGCCAAGGCAACCTCAGATCCCTCCCGGGGTGGTCTCTCCCCTCAGCCGCAGTCCCGCGACTCAGTGCTCCCCTGGGGACTCCTCACCCGGGAGACGCCTTCCTCGCCGCCCAAGGTCCGCAGCATCTTGGACACGTCGCGCACCACGCCCGGGTACTCCACACACACCATGCGCCTCTCGCGCCGCAGCTCCACCGGGATGGCGGCGCCCGGCCGAGCGTCTGCCGCCGCCGCCGCCATCCCTGCCAGTCCAGTCAGGCCCACCGCGGGGGTGGGGGGAGAAAGTCCCCTCCACACGCTCCTGGAAGCCTCGTCTCAATGGTTCCGCGAAGGAATCGTTCCGGGGACCCCTCCCCGCTCGCCTGTAGTCTATATCCCTGAGTTCCGTGAGGCTCGAAGCCTTCGAGTAGGACGGCGATAAGAATACCGGAGGCTGGGCGGCAAACGACCGCGCGGACGCCCAACCTCTGTGTAAAATAATAAGCTGAGGCGCCCGAGGGGCGGGGTAGAGGCCAATCTCATCAACCAACCCGCGAGGGACCCGGAGGACGTGTAAGATACGCCCAGTGAGACTTTAACCAATGAGAACCAGAGGGCCACGCCCAGTCTTTTAGCCAATGAGGAGCCGAGAGGAAGCCGGGTTCCGGCCCCCTCCTTCCGGTTTCCTTTCTGCCAATAATAAACCAGTCATAGGCGGGTCCCCGCCCCTTCCTCCAATTCCTCCCACTGACAGCTCGAGGGCGGGTTCGAAGCGGACTTCCGGTGTGTCTTCTTAGGCGGGCAGGTCCCAGTAATGAATTGGTTTCCGGACGCTCACCTCAAGAGGTTTCTTGAGGGGCTGGGACCCACCCCCCCCCCCCGCCACCCCCGCCCAACCCGACCCCACTCCTGCTGGCCCTCCGAAGACAGAGGCCACGAGGAGTTCAGTCTGGAAATAGCGAGAGCGAGAGAATTGTGCTTTGAGGGTTGTTTTTTTTTTTTTTTTTTGCCATTCTGCACGCCTTTCAGGATCTCAGTGTTCAGCTGAAAGCCCAGAAGAAGCCTAAGATCGCCACTAGGTCGCCAGGAAACTCCCGGGAATTGCGCCTTGAGTGCTCGTCCACCTCCACACAGGGAAAACCTGGAAGTGCCCCCCACTCACCCCTCAGCTAGGGCAGAATGCAGGCCTCTGTCCTTTGTTTCCTAAGAGTTATTTAGCGCCTGTTGTGAAGCGTTAAGTGAGCAGCTGTGTGGAAGAAGCGGAACCAAGGGGCCAGGGGCCATTCTAGAGAATTACGAGGACAAAAACTATAGGGAGAAAAGTGTGTGTGGTGGGGAGATGAAGGGTCAGAGGTAGACATAGGCCAGACAGATCCTGTAAAGGATGTGCGTAACAGATTGGCTTTTTCTGAGTGCGATGGAGACCCCTTGAGGGGTTTTATGCAGGAAGTACCAGAACCTGACTTATGCGTATAAAAGACCATGGCTGTTGTGTAGAGAATAGACCAGAAAAGGCAAAAGTGGATTCAGATAAACTAACGAAGTGAAAGTCGCTCAGTCGTGTCCGACTCTTTGTGATCAGTCCATGGAATTCTCCAGGCCAGAATACTGGCGTGGGTAGCCTTTCCCTTCTCCAGAGGATCTTCCTGACCCAGGGATCAAACTCAGGTCTCCTGCATTGCAGGCAAATTCTTTACCAGCAGAGCTGCCAGGGAAACCCAAGAATACTGAAGTGGGTAGCCTATCCCTTCTCCAGTGGATTTCCTCAACCCAGGAATGGAACAGGGGTCTCCTGCATTGCAAGTGGATTCTTTACCAACTGAGCTATCAGGGAAACCAAACTAACAGAGAGGCTGTATAACCCAGGCAAGGGATGCTTCTTGGGACCAAGAAAGTGGCAGTGAGGATGGAAAGAAGGGACTGGATTTGAGGATGTTAAGGGAGATATGTATACCCCAAGTTTCTGAAGTGACTTCTCAGTCAAAAGACTACCTTTTTACTCTAGATGGATTTAAGAAGGCCAAATAAATACCACGGAAATATGTTTTTAAAAGAAAAATGTGTAATCCAAGAGTGAGATATATGTCATTGGCTGGGAGCTCTGAGACTTTGAAAGGAAGGCCCCTCTGAGAGCACAGGAATCAACCAAAAGAACGTGGCAGATGAGCCAGAGGAGGGCAGACGTGAGGACTTGCAGGCCCTGACCTACCTTGTTCCTTGGGAACTTGCATATTCTGTCACCAGAGAAGGTTCGATGCTGTGAGGCCAGGATAATACTCCAGACTTACCCATGCCTTTGATAGGGACAGAATTCCCCATTAGGGAACTGTAGATAGAGAGGGAACTTCGGGAGGATTTGGGAGACCACAGTAAGACTAATGATCACTCAAGGAAGTAATGGGAAAATTCTGAAGCAGTGTGGGCTTGCTTCACTCGTGAAGCAAAACGAGTCACTTAGCCTCAAAGTCAGATTGGCCTGCTTAACGACAAAATCAAGCTAACTTGCTTAGCAACAGAACCATGCAACAGAAGCAGAAGACATGCCCCAAACAAACAAAACAACGGTGGCGTGAGACCTGCATCCTCCCCGGTGAGCTCAGTGAGTCAGTAGCCCCCCAAAACATGTTCTTTGACCCATAAGACATGTTCTTTGCACCATGCCCCCAAGACAATAAAAAAATGTTGAAAATAAGGCCTACAACATGCCCAGGGGGGTCATCAAGTTAATGGCCCCAAATCAGGCTCTGTGCACACAAAAAAACAATCATTTATGGGAAGGTGACTCTTCAAAATGAAAGACCCTCATTGTGCTGAGACCTGAAACTATTTTCCCAAGGTGCTATGACAGTCCAATGCCAAATAGTCCTATGCCAGACAGACTGTGCCAAAGCCTTGGTGTGGATCACCACAAACTGTGGAAAATTCTGAAAGAGATGGGAATACTGAACCACCTGATCTGCCTCTTGAGAAACCAGTATGCAGGTCAGGAAGCAACAGAACTGGACATGGAACAACAGACTGGTTCCAAATAGGAAAAGGAGTATGTCAAGGCTGTATGTTGTCACCCTGCTTACTTAACTTATATGCAGAGTACATCATGAGAAACACTGGGCTGGAAGAAGCACAAGCTGGAATCAAGATTGCCGGGAGAAATATCAATCACCTCAGATATGCAGATGACACCACCCTTATGGCAGAAGGGGAGGAAGAACTAAAGAGCCTCTTGATGAAAGTGAAAGAGGAAAGTGAAAAAGTTGGCTTAAAGCTCAACATTCAGGAAACTAAGATCATGGCATCTGGTCCCATGACTTAATGGCCAATAGATGGGGGAACAGTGGAAACAGTGACAGACTATTTTGGGGGCTCCAAAATCACTGCAGATGGTGACTGCAGCCATGAAATTAAAAAACCCTTGCTCCTTGGAAGAAAAGTTATGACCAACCTAGATAGCGTATTAAAAAGCAGAGACATTACTTTGCCAACAAAAATCCGTCTAGTCAAGACTGTGGTTTTTCCAGTAGTCATGGATGGATGTGAGAGTTGGACTATAAAGAAAGCTGAGCACCAAACAATTGATGCTTTTGAACTGTGGTGTTGGAGAAGACTCTTGAGAGTCCCTTGGACTGCAAGGAGGTCCAACCAGTCCATCCTAAAGGAGATCAGTCCTGAATATTCATTGGAAGGACTGATGTTGAAGCTGAAACTCCAATACTTTGGCCACCTGATGTGAAGTGCTGACTTGTTTGAAAAGACCCTGATGCTGGGAAAGATTGAAGGCAGGAGCAGAAGCGGGCGACAGAAGATGAGATAGTTGGATGGCATCACCGACTCAGTGGACATGAGTTTGAGTAAACTCCGGGAGTTGGTGATGGACAGGGAGGCCTGGCGTGCTGCAGTCCGTGAGGTTGCAAAAAGCTGGACGCGACTGAACTGAACTGAAGTGAACTGATGACAGTCCTGGCCTGACCGTATTGGGAGGGACGAGTAAACATCCCTGCCCTACCTAGGGGAGGAACTGATGACAGAGACACGACGTGTACTCAAGAAAGACAAAAAAGGTCTTCTCCTCCTCCCCTCTCTTCCTCTGATTATAAAAGTGTAACCCACTGAGTATCAGAGACAGTGCAGTACTTGCCTGCCACTTGTGAATCTTACAAGTGTCCTAATAAATCGCTTCTTATCTAGCTCTCGGCCTCTCGCTGAATTCCTTTCTGGGCTGAAACATAAAGGCCTGTGGTGCCACAGCTCTTGGGAACCCTGGAAACGACACCCAGTGGTTTCACCTTGAGATGAAATGTCCTTTCAGACTTCTCATGGCCTTTGTCTTCATTCCATGCTCACCAAGCAGCAAGCATTGGTTAGTTTAATTTGCCAGAAAGAAGAGTCTGAATAAGAGACGTATCTTTTTAGCCCTTTCCACCATTGTAAATCAACAAACAGGTGTGTTTCTATCAGTTCCCTGTGAGTTTGATACATATGAATCAGTCCTGAAGTCTGTCATTGACAGTGGAGTTGACAGATAAAATATTGGATACACAGTTAAATTAGAATTTCACATAATATTGAGGACATACTTATGGTTATAGGTATACTTATACATACTTATGGTTATATATACTTAACCATTTTTTCATAATTTATCGGAAATTTCAGTTAGGTAGGTATATTTTTATTTGCTAAATATGGCACACTTATCTTGGGATATTGAAGGGATTGAGTTTCTGAACCTGCAAAGCTGATTCTAAACTATCCATAGCCAGGGCTTCCCTGGAGCCTCAGTGGTGAAGGATCCGCCTGCCAACGCAGGGGACAGGGGTTTGATCCCTCATCCGAGAAGATCCCACAGGCCGCTGAGCAGCGAAGCCCATGGGCCACAACTCCTGAGCCCTCATTCCAGAGCCTTCGAGCTGCAACTACTGAGCCCGTGTGCCGTGACTACTGAAGACTGTGCGCCCTAGAACCCATGACCACAACAAGAGAAGCCCATACACGGCAACTAGAGAAAAGCCCTTGCAGTGACGAAGGCCCCAGCACAGCCAAAAATAAGTAAAACATAAAAAAATAAACTACCCACCACTTTAGGGAGTCTCCTGAGGCCCTGACCACCCCCTAGTCCCCATCCAGTGACCCCCTGGCTTTGTCTCTGCTCACCTGCTCTTTCACGGAAGCGAAGGTGATTGCTCTAGAATGAAACCTCACCCTGCCTCCAGTGACTACCCTACGGGTTCTCCGTCTGCCGCCTGGCTGACTTCTCAGCATCCTTAGGGCTCAGCTCAGAGTTCACCTTGCCTGGAGAGTTTGGGGTCATGCTCTGAGCCTGTTCCACACACACTCATCCTGTCACAGAGCCTGCGGTGGTTTCATTCCTTTTCTTTTTTAATGTAATTTTATTTATTTACTTTTGGCTGTACTGCATCTTCCTTGCAGAGCGGGCTTTTCTCCAGATGCGGTCAGCGGAGGCTGCTCCCTAGTTTCGGCATGTGGGCTTCTCACAGCGGCAGCTTCTTCTGTTGCAGCTGCCGGGCTCGCAGGGCTCTAGAACGCAGGCTCAGTATGGCGCATGGGCTTGTGGGATCTTCCCAGACCAAGGATCAACCTCACGTCTCTTGAATTGGCAAGTGGAGTCTTTACCACTGAGTCACCAAGGCAGCTCTCTTTTTTATTGCTCCTCCCCCAAAGCAGCAGCTTCCTAAGGGCAAGGCCGTGGTCCTACCTGGGATCCAAGGTGGAGAGGTCAGAGGCAGAGGAGGGGTAGGGAGGCAGGGCTGGGAGACGAGAGAGAGGCCAGCAAGGTTCGGGAACCCTGTTAAAGAAACAGCTGGGGCTTTCCGTGAAGCCTCATAGCATTGGGAGCAGGTAACAATGACACTTCCAATAGTCGTGTATGGATGTGAGAGTTGGACTATAAAGAAAGCTGAGCACTGAAGAATTGATGCTTTTAAACTGTGGTGTTGGAGAAGACTCTTGAGAGTCCCTTGGACTGCAAGGAGATCAAACCAGTCCATCCTAAAGGAGATCAGTCCTGGGTGTTCACTGGAAGGACTGATGTTGAAGCTGAAACTCCAATACTTCGGCCACCTAATGTGAAGAGCTGACTCATTGGAAAAGACCCTGATGCTGGGAAAGATTGAAGGCGGGAGGAGAAGAGAACAAGATGGTTGGATAGCATCACCGACTCAGTGGACATGAGTTTGAGTAAACTCCGGGAGTTGGTGATGGACAGAGAAGCCTGCTGTGCTGCAGTCCATGGGGTGGCAAAGAGTCGCACACAACCGAGGGACTGAACTGAACTGAACAATGATGACACTTTGGAAAAAGACCCTGATGCTGGCAAAGATTGAGGGCAAGGGGAGAACGTCGTGGGGACAGAAGATGAGATGGTTGGATGGCATTACCGACTCGATGGACATGAGTTTGAGCAGGCTCCGGGAGACGGTGATGGACAGGGAGGCCTGGAGGGTTGCAGTCCATGGGGTCCCAAAGAGTCGGATACAAATTAGCGACTCAACAACAAGAAGAACGCAATCAACCGAGAGCAAGGAGGGCTTTGAAAAATGTTTTCTTTAGGCCCCAGAATCTGAACATTCCTTCCTGGGCCGCTGGGTCAGCCCACAGAGCCCAGAGGGAGGGGTTAACCCTTGCCAACTGGAACTGGATTCTCACTGCACCCTCAGGACAGGGGGGAAGGCGTAATGCTCACTTTCGGCCACGAGGTGACGACAGAGCGCCCTGTGAGCAGACACCGCCACCTGGTGGTCCTCAACGTCCATGACACCCTAGAAGAAAGGGAGAAGTCGCTGCAAAGGAAGGCCACCTGATTGGGGGAACCGGGCTGCTGCTAAGTCGCTCAGTCGTGTCCGACTCTGTGTGACCCCACAGACGGCAGCCCACCAGGCTCCGCCGTCCCTGGGATTCTCCAGGCAAGAACACTGGAGTGGGTTGCCATTTCCTTCTCCAACGCATGAAAGTGAAAAGTGAAAGGGAAGTCGCTCAGTCGTGTCCGACTCTTAGCAACCCCATGGACTGCAGCCCACCAGACTTCTCCATCCATGGGATTTTCCAGGCAAGAGTACTGGAGTGGGGGTGCCACTGCCTTATCCGGGGAACCGGGGGCAGAGCCTAATACGAGGCCTGCTCTGGGCGGGAAGAGGGGCGGGGGCGATGTCAGAGCCTCCCCATCAGGTCTGACCCCCCGGGAGGCGTGGCCACAGGTCCCGGAATCCTCCCACACGGTGCCATTCATGCGGGGTCAATGATGGAGACGTGGGGAGAGGTTTTCTTTTTACTTCCAACTAGGACACCCTGTTCCAGAGGACGTTTGTCTGCCTAGTCAACTGATTCCAAAGCAAAATTAAACTAAGCACCTACAGATTGTTGTTCAGTCGCTCAGTCGTGTCCGACTCTTTGCGACCCCATGGACTGCAGCACTGCCAGGCCTCCCTGTCCATCACCATCTCCTGGAGCTTACTCAAACTCATGTCCATCGAGTCAGTGATGCCATCCAACCATCTTATCCTCTGTTGCATCCCCTTCTACTCCCACCTTCAATCTTTCCCTGCATCGGGGTCTTTTCCTATGAGTCAACTCTTTGCATCAGGTGGCCAAAGTATTGGAGCTTCATCTTCAACATCAGTCCTTCCAATGAATATTCAGGACTGATTGCCTTCAGGATGGACTGGTTGGATCTCCTTGCAGTCCCAGGGACTCCCAAGAGTCTTCTCCAACACCACAATTCAAAAGCATCCACCTCCAGGGCTGAACATCAAATACTGATCACAAATAGAGTTTATATGGCCAAGTTAAACATTTTCAAAAATATGACAGGCGGAGGCAAATTTCAATGAAGCTAACAGAATTTAAGCGTCAGGCCCCCTTCATTGCACGTACTTTTCTTCCAGGCTCTTGGGAGGTGCTTTGTCACTGTATTCACATGGGCAGGTGTCTTTATAAGAATGGAAAAGGTAAGGTATTTTAACTGCAGTTGGTTAAGGCTGCTGTCTTGCTCCATCTAACCTGCCCCCGGGTCACAATTTGCTTTGTGTTGCAAGGCACTGAAGTGGTCACTGGTATTAGGAGAAGCTTGATTAAGGATAAGTCACATTGGGAGTATATTCCATGTGGACTGAGTGGAATATATGTACTTGGTCTGCAGTCACTTTTTTTTATTTTGTTTTGGCTTAAAATACTAGAAAATTGTTCTCCTATGGATCTGGGGCTAAAAGTCCAAGATCAAGGTATTGGTAGGGCTGCACTCTCTCTGAAGGCTCCAGAGGTGGAGTAACCCGTTCCATTCCTTTTCCTCGGCCTCTGGTGTGGCCAGCCATCTTTGGCATTCCTTGGTTGTCTGTAGATACATCACTCCAGTCTCTGCCTCCAAGGTCATCGGGCCATCTTCCCTCTGTCTGTGTCTTCAAAGAATTCTCCTCTCTGTGTGTCTGACTCTCTCTCACTTCTGTTTTTTTTTTTAATGATCTATCTATATATTTTATTTTATTGAATTTGTGTGTGTGCTCAGTCGTGTCTGACTCTTTGTGACCCCATGGACTGTAGTCTGCCAGGCTCTTTTGTCCATGGGATTCTCCAGGCAAGAATACTGGAGTGGGTTGCCATTTCCTCCTCTAGGGTTATTGAAGCATGCTGCTGCTGCTGCTAAGTCACTTCAGTCGTGTCCGACTCTGCTCGACCCCACAGACAGCAGCCCACCAGGCTCTCCCATCCCTGGGATTCTCCAGGCAAGAACACTGGAGTGGGTTGCCATTTCCTTCTCCAAAGCGTGAAAGTGAAAAGTGAAAGTGAAGTCGCTCAGTCGTGTCCGACTCTTAGCGACCCTGTGGACTGCAGCCCACCAGGCTCCTCCATCCATGGGATTTTCCAGGCAAGAGTACTGGAGGGGGGTGCCATTGCCTTCTCCTATTGAAGCATAGCAGGTACAAAATATGTAAGTTTTAAGTGTACGATAGTGCTTCACAGCTTCTAAAGGTCATCCTTCAGTTATGGCTCTTGTATAATACCGGCTATATTCCTTGTGTTGCACAGTATATCCTTGTGGTTTATTTGGTTCATAGTAGTTTGTACCCTTAATCCGCTCCCCCAAGAGCGCCCCTCCACCTCCCTCTCCCCACCGGCGGCCGCTCATTCGCTCTCAATCTGTGAGTCTGCTTCTTTGTTATAGTCACTAGTTTATTGTATTCTTTTGATCCCACATGTGATATCATACAGTATTTATCTTTTTCTGATTTATTTCGCTTAGTATAATGCCCTCCAAGTCCATCCATGTTGGTGCAAATGGCAAAATTTCATTCTTTTTATGACTGAACAGCACCCACCCCAGTACTCCTGCCTGGGAAATCCCATGGACGGGGGAGCCTGGTGGGCTGCAGTCCACGGGGTCGCTGGGAGTCGGACACGACTGAGCGACTTCCCTTTCACTTTTCACTTTCACGCATTGGAGAAGGAAATGGCAACCCACTCCAGTGTTCTTGCCTGGAGAGTCCCAGGGACGGGGAGCCTGGTGGGCTGCTGTCTATGGGGTCGAGCAGAGTCGGACACGACTGAGCGACTTAGCAGCAGCAGCAGTGTCCCATTGTATGTATGTGTGTATGTGTGTGTGTGTGTGTAAATATATATATCACATTTTCTTTGTCGATGCATCTGTTGATGGACACTTAGGTTGCTTCCGTTATCTTGGCCATTATAATGATTCTGCGAACATTGGGACGTATGTATCTTTTCGATTAGTGTTTTTGATTTGTCCGGATATATACCCAGGAGTGGAGTTGCCGGGTCGTGTGGTATTCCTGTTTTTAGGTTTTTGAGGATGCAGGCCCTTCTGTGACGGCTGAGTTATTGATGGCCACCCCAGGTAGGAACGGTCCCCAGAGACGGACTCTTGCCACCTTCTGTGACAATTTGCTGGTGGTGGGATATGAAGGGCCGGGGCCAGAGGTCAGAACCGGAACAACGGAACAACGGTCAGAACCGGAAGCCGGTCTGCGGAAAACTCCCCCACCCAGTAGAGGAAGGTAAAGTGGAGCAGCCCTGAGTGGCTTGCCTGGTGGCTCAGTGGTGAAGAATCCGCCTGCCACTGCAGGGGACACGGATTGCACCCCTCGGCCGGGAAGATCCCCCATACCGCGGAGCCGCTAAACCCCTGAGCCGCAGCTACCAAGCCTGTGCTCCAGAGCCCAGGAGCCACGACTACCGAAGGCTGTGTGCCTAGAGCCCCTGCCCTGCAACAGGGGAAGGCCCACAATGAGAAGCCAGGCACCGCAACTAGAGAAAAGCCCGTGTGCGGCAGGGAAGTCCCAGCGCAGCCAAACATAAATAAATAAAATAAATGATGTACCCTGTGGAAAACAGTATGGCAGTTCCTCCAAATTAAAAACAGAATGACCACATGGTCCAGCAGTTCCACTCCTGGGTCTTCATCCAACATAATCAAAAACAGAGCCTCAAAGACCTATCTGTAGACCCCGGTTCATAGCAGCGTTACTTGCAATAGCCAAATGGCAGAAGCAACCCAAGTGTCCTGGGCCAGACGAATGGATAAGCAAATGCAGTCCATCCGTCAGCCCAGCTCACTTCACCTCTCAACTTGATCGTCACGACAGCCTCCTAACAAGTGTCCCACGTCCACTTACATTTTTCTCCCAGGAGGATGCGTAGCTAAATACAGGTGGTTCAAAATCTCAATGACCCCAAAACCTTTTGGTAAAAAAGACCTCCTTCCCACTCCTTTCCCCAGATACGGGACTCATCTTTTCTCTGGAGGTGACCAATATTATCAGTTTCTTATTTATCTCTCTAGAGTTAACCTACATAGTTAAAAGTAAAATTGTATATCCTTCACCCCCCCCTTAAAAAGCGAACCACTGACCCACAAAGGGGTTTTGTTCCTCCTTTCTCCCTCTAATAGACAGCTGAACATGCTTCTGCTGGCTCCCTAGAGGCTGTAATATGAATTCTCGATCTTTTAAAGTGAACTCTTCGGACTTCCCTGGCAGTCGGGTGGTTAGGACTCCTTACTTCCTCTACAGGGGGCACAGTTTCGACCACTGGTCAGGGAACTAAGATCCCGCCTGTGGCAGGGGCAAAACGTAGTCAACTCTAAATGAATTGATGACACATGGGTTTACTACACACTCCCTCCCATATCCGCCTTTTTCATGGGACAGTATATCTTGGGAAATTGTCCCTATCAATTCACATGGCACTTCCGCATTCTTTAAACAGACGCCCAGTGCTCCACCATATGGTGGGACCGTGATTCATTTAACCAGCCCTCTTTGAAGGATACTTAGGTTGTTTCCAACTTTTTGCAAATACAAGGTCGCAATGAATCACTGTCGTGTGTCAATAACACATGGGCAGATGTCTGTAAGATACTGTTGGGTCAAAGGGCATGGAACTCTGTGATTTCCTTAGACGTCACTAAAGGTTCCCCTACTCGGGCCACAACCCTGTATGACCTCTGCCCCTGTGACTGTGTTGGGGTCTCAGGGGCCTCGGGGTGGGGGGCTGGGGCCCTCAGGCCATCCTCCAGCTGGATCCCGGTGGGCACCCCCATCTCTGGGTATCCCGGGTTTCAACAGCTTCACAGGGCTTGGTGCCTGCCATCCTCCCCACAGAAGCCAGGGGGCACTTCTCCATCAAGGTGCCTTGGCTGCTCATTGCTGGGGTTACGGGAGGCGGGGACCCCAAACCCTTTAACAGAGATTCTGGGGGTCCTGCTTCCCAGACTCTCCCAATCACTCCCATCTTGCTCCCCACCACTCCCCCCCGCCAATTCTTAACCCTGAGGCTCCAGACCCCTACCCCAGGGCCTCTGTGCCTTTGCCCCCGCCCTCCCGTCTTCTCAGGGTGACCCCTGTTCTCAGGGGTCCGCTCGCCACTTTGGAGAGGCCTCCGCGCGTGGCACACCTGTCGATCCCTCACCCCCTCACCCCCAACCCCATTGACTGCTAGTTGGTGGCGGGGGTCTCTGGATCGTTTTCCAGCGCCTCTCGCAGACAGACAGACCGACTCCTAACCGACGCGGCGATGAAACGGTCAGGGAGCTAATGCAGACCCGCAAGGGGCTTCAGTCCTTGCGACCTCGCCCCGTCCTTGCACGCCCCCAACCCTCCGCGGGCGCGGTCACCAGGGGGCGCCGTCCCCTCCCGACTCGGCAGGGACCCTGCCCAGGAACCCGCGGCCAGAGGATGAAGGAGCCCGCGGCCAGAGGATGAACGACCCGAACCGCCGCATAATTCAGCGGTTTTGGCCTCAGCCCTTGTCAGGGCCCCCGACCCGACCTGGCGCTAAGAGCCGGAGAGGGAGATGGAGGATGGAGAGGAAGGAGGGAGAAGTGGGGAGGGGGAGGGGACCAGGGAAGGAAGGGGGCTGAGGCTCTGGATGCAGGGGCTCCCCCTTCCAGCACAGGGACGCCTCCTCCGTGCCCAGGGCTCGGGGTCTGGGGGGTTCTGCGCAGGAGAGCGGGCCTTGGAACCGGGACTGAATCTAAGGCCTTGAGGGCAGGGCTGACCTGCCCATTAAAAAGCCTTTGGGCTGTGATGTGAAAGTCTCTGAGTCCTGTCTGACTCTCTGCGACCCCATGGCCTGTATAGCCTGCCAGGCTCCTCTGTCGGTGGGATTCTCCAGGCAGGCATACTTAAAATTCAGCCAAGCTTCGGACAAGTGGATGCCTCAGTTTAGGGCTTCCCAGGTGGCTCAGTGGTAGACTCCACCTGCCAATGCAGGAGACACAGATTCAGGCCCTGGGTCGGGAAGATTCCCCAGGAGAAGGAAGTGGCAACCCACTCCAGTATCCTTGCCTGAAGAATCCCGTGGACAGAGGAGCCTGGTGGGCTACAGTCCATGCGGTCACAGAGTCAGACATGACTGAGCGACTGAGCAGCAAACGGCACATGTGTTGGCTTCTGAGGTTGTTAAACAGGGATGCCTAACAGCTACTATTTACTGGGGAAGTGGTCCTTGTGGGGGCAGGTCTCAGGCTGAGGGCTGGTCCTCCCGGTGGGCAGTGGTGCTGTCTTCCTGTTGCAGCTCTGGGCTGGGGTCTTGCAGATCTCATACGACTGCACAATCTCGCAGCTCAGGCAGGACTGACCAGGGGTTCCGAACTCCAAGTCACGGCCGTCCACCCCCCCCCCTCCCCACTGCCAACTCCGCCCTGGGCCCTCACCGAGCACCAGCCCCTTGGGATGGGGAGGGCCAGCCCCATGAGCTGGTCTGCCCACCCACCCACCCAGCCGTCGTATTTCTTTGCTGGGTGCAGGGGAGGCATGGAGACCTTCACCAGGCATTCAGACAGTGGTACAAACGGCTATTTGATGACAGTTATGATCCGTGTCAGAGGAGGGCATCTCTTGGGGCCAGGTCTCCTCGGAGGGTGCCTGTGGGTTGAAACTAGACTAGAGAAAGAGAATTGAGGGAGAGGAATTGAGGGCCCGCCTTCCAGGCAGAGGGAAGAGCTTTGCGGGAGGCCCCGAGGCCAGCAGAGCCACTCTGGGAGGAAGAGGAGAAGACACTGGGATTCTGGTACGGCTACCTGGGGGATGCTCAGCTGCTTGGTCCTGGAGGGAAGCGGCCTCTCCCCGCAGCCCTGGGTCCCTTCCTGCCCGCTCCAGCACGGGCCCAGCCTGCTTGGCCTCAGTGGTGGACACTGCCAGCCTGTCTCTCCACCCAGACCATGAGCTGTTTGCTGCTGTTTGCTTTGTTCAGCAAACACCAAGGCCACACTGTACCCACTGGCTTTCTTCTCTCCTCGTCTTCTCTTTTTTTAGCGGTGCTAAAATATACATGACCCAGGCACTTCCCTGGTGGTCCAGTGGTTAGGAATAGCCCTTGTAATGCAAGGGACACAGTGTTTGATCCCTGGTTGGGGACCTAAGATCACACTTGCCATGGAGCAACTAAATCCGCACCCCACAGCTAAGCCAGCCCACCACAACTCAAGAAGCCGTGTGCCCCAACGGAGGTCCCGCGTGTAGCGACTGAGACCCGACACAGCAAATCAATCGAGAAATATTTTTATTTTTATTTATTTTTTTTTTTTGAGAAATATTTTTAAAACTATACAGCACATTGGCCACGTTCATCACATTTGTGTGTACGGTTCAGGGGTGTTAATTCCGTTCACATTATTGTGCCACCATCCGCTCCTAGAGTTCTTCTCATCCTGTAATATGGCACCTCCGTCTCCATCAAACCCGGCCTCCCCTTCCCTCCCCGCCGGCCCCTGGCCCCCACTGCTCGCCGGTCTCTCTGTGACCAGGCCAGGCCTCTCTAGAAGTGAGAGCGCACGGCGCTTGTCCTTTTGTGTCTGGCTCATTTCACAGGGTCCTCATCTCTGCTGCCTCGGGAGTCGGACTCTCCTTCCGTTTTCAGGCTGCCAAGTACTCCACGGTGTGGACGGACCATGTTCTGTTTCTCCCCCATCTCTCGGCGGACACTCGGATCGCTTCCCCTTTGGGCTGCTGTGGCCCTGCTGCCACTTCTTGCGTCTGGTTCGTCACCTTGGGCCAAACACACCCCCGTGAGCTGTTGGTATTTTGCAACGTGCAGCGCGTGGGGTGGTCGACCCCATCTTGACCAGCTCTCTCACTTGCGCAGCCTGGGAAACGGAGGCCCCGGAGGAAGGCAAGGACTTCCTTGAAGTCACAGCAGAGGCTTGACGAGCTCCAGGTCGGCTCGGAGGATTAAAATAGGCGGAAGGCCTTTGCACCCAAGCTTGTGCCTGGAGCCTCCTCTTGTACCTATTTCTGTCTGGCCAGCCTCTCTCTTTCAGAGAAATGAGCTCAGAAAGCTGCCCCAGGTGGAGAAGGAGAGGCAGCCAGATAGTCGGACCCCTGACTTTGTGTGCCAAGGACCTGGTGGGTGTTTGTCCCCAAACCACCCCTTTTCTAACCAGACGCTGACTCCCCCAGCCTCGGAGACTGGAGTGGCTCATGCCTGGCGGGTGCACCTTCATGCCCTGCCATGGGTTTTGGGACTGCTCTCATTTTACCGATGGGCCCAGAGTGGAGAAATGACTTGTCTAGGATGGCAGAGCCCCGCCCCAGCCCTAACCTAAACCCATCATCAGTTGGCCAACCCCCCGCCAGAGCAGGAAGCCTGTGGTCTTAGCAGCCCCTGCCTTCTCCCACATTCCAGAGATGGAGTCGGGTACCCGGGGAGTCAGTGGTGGGGGGGCTCCAATTTGGCCCAACTCTGACCTGGAAGCCTGGACACCCCCTGGCGAGGTCTCCCAGGCTGCCCTAGCCCTGCCCAGAGGAGGTGCCCAGCCCTCCAGTGGCCCCCGCTGCTCCCTGCAGCTGGGCGCCTCCAGAGGACGGGCATCCTCACTTCCCCACTCAGCCAGCCCTGCACTGAGAGGGTTGCAGGCCGAGCTGCAGAGGGGTGCTCGCAGCGGAGGGCATCTGTGGGCACGCCCCCGGTGCACTTTCTGCACTGGCCTCCGCCCTCTCTTTCTGTCTGGCAGGGGCGGGGGGCAGGGCTGGCAACACCAGCTCCTCTGCTACTGTGGCCGGGTGCTTCCTCTTTGCCCAGCTCACCACCCGAGGGCATGCACCGCCCGGTGACTTCCCCCGGGCCAGGCCTCCGCACCCCACACCTGCAGCAGGCAGCCTCCTCCACTGCTTTAGAAGGTTTATCTGCCAGAGGGGCTTTGAGGGCGGAGTGGGACCCTTATCTCCCTGCCAGGGGCCTGCCCTACAGTTGGGGCTTTGTAATCTGACATTGTGATTTTTTTTTTTTACACCCTTGTTTTTCCCCCCAGGGAGGGAAGATTTGCTGAATCATCCGGGGGAGGTGGTTGGAGGGGGCCTGGGCCAAGGCAGCTGGAGGGCAGTGATAAGTCTGAGGCTGGGCTGAGGGGCGCTGGGGAGCTGGGCAGGGAGGAAACCCCGACCTGCGACGGTTTCCAGCTAAGATTGTTGGCTTCTGCAGAGCTGCCCTGGGGATGCTTGTTCAGGTTAGGTGGCCTGAACCTTCCTCCCAGAGGAGGGCCGGCCACAGGCGGGACTGGCCGGCTGGGCCCGTGATGGCCGGCAATGGCAAGCCGGGGTGAACATGACTGGGTGCCCAGCACTCAGGATGGCTTCTGTGAGCCCTCGAGCTCATCCTTGTCCTACACTTTGGCTACTGTGGCCCCAACGGGGCGCTGGCTGGCCCCCAGCAGATTGGGGATGGGGCTGGGACAGGTGGAAGCCTTAGGTCTCCCCAGGGCCTTTGCACCTACTGTTCCTAGGCTTGGAGCCACCCTCTCTGCTTCGGACAGATCAAATTCATCTCAGATGGCCATTTCCTGTGGGAAGACTTCTCTGCCCCAGCGTGGGTCTGGTGGCCTCTCAGCCTCCCAGAGTCCACTAAGTGCCCCCTCTTCTGGATCTTGCCCCATCAGGGCCCAGATTGTTGAACAGAGCCTTAGGGTTCTTTCTTGGAAAACTCTGAGAGGAGTTGCCGTCCACTGGGAGTAAAACTCTGGGGACTGAAAATAGGAAAGAGTCCCCACAGGGGTTGGGCTGGGCCCTGGGCTCCTCTCTGCTGCAGAGTGGACCCCTGGCGGAGGGAGGAGGACCACCCTAAGCCGTGCCTGCCTTCCCAGAGCCTCTGTCTTCTCACTCTCCCTACAGGGTGGCCTGACCTCCAGGAGCGGGTCCCCCAGCCTCTGCAGGGGCTGCGGGTATAGTGAAGATTGACATTCTACCAGCTTTGCAGGACTAGGTGTGGGTCACGTAGACTGGGTCGTGCCCGAGGCCCAGGGCAGAGGCTGGGCTGGACATGCCAGAGGCTTCCCCGGAACTCTCTCTGCCCCCCTGATTTCTGATCCCCCCTCAGAGGCCGGTGGGCAACCGCAGCCCCGGGGAAGAAGGCTGATTGACGCCCCTGAGTCAGTGGCCACATCCCCTGCTGCTCCCAAAAGGGGCTTCTGGGGCAGGAAGAGCGGCCGCGGTGGTCGCTTCTCTCCCTTCCTGCTGCCCAACTGAGCCCAGAGATAAGTCCTCGCTGGGCTGAGGGAGCTTGGGGGGACCAGGCCTCCCCCAGAAATCATGTCAGGGTTCCTCGCATGGAGGAAGGACCTGAAGACCACGATAACCCCTTTATTTTTAAGAGATCCGGGAGGAAGTCCCAAGTCACCCTTTGCAGAAATAGCTCTGAGCTTCAGCCTGGCGTCTGTGGTTCCAGCTGTCAGCGGGGACTGCCCGTGAGTGTGGCCCGGGTCAGTGCAGCCCACGGTGGCCCGGAGGGCCTGGGGCCCAGGGATCCAGCCCCGGGCCTGTGCTCCAAGCTCAGAGCCATTGGCAAAGGTAATAACCACACCTCCATGTACTTCTGCGTAAGGTGGCTCAGTCGGTCAAGAAATCGCCTGCAGTGCAGGAGACCTGGGTTCAAACCCCGGGTCGGGAAGATCCCCTGGAGAAGGGAATGGCTATCCACTCCAGTATTCTTGCCTGGAGAATCCCATGGACAGAGGAGCCTGGCGGACTACAGTCCATGGGGTCACAAAGAGTTGGACACGACTGAGTGACTGCCACACTCAATGTGGGGAGTGGGCAGAGGTTCTGAGACAGGGTATTGCCAGGTATAGCAGACAAGCTGCAAAAATGTGTCGGGCACCCCCTTCTGTCTTCCCTGCTTTCAAACCCTGCTCCATATGCACTGAAGGCCCGTGAATGTGCAAACCCTGGGGTCTCTCCCCAACAGCTGTCACCTGAACCCTCCCTTCAAGAGTCCACGAGGGGGTGGCAGGGGAGGATACAGTGCAGTGTGGGATTAAGAGGTACACACTCCTTACATAAAATACATAGACAAGAAGGACCTACTGTGTAGCACAGGGAGCTATGTTCAGTATCTTGTACTAATCTATAATAGAAAAGAATCTGAAAAAATATATGTGCACATATATATATATACACACATATATATATATTGAATCACTTTGCTGTATACCTGAAAACACAATATGGTCAAATCAGCTATACTTCAGTAAAAAAGAGAGAGAAGGGTAGATCTTTAAAGTTCTCATCAGGCCCTGCTGGTGGCTCAGTGGTAAAGAATCCACCTGCTCAATGCAGGAGGCACGTGTGAGATCGCCAGTCAGGGAAGATCCCACATGCCATGGGGCAACTTAGCCCGTGCGCCACAGCTACTGAGCCTGTGTTCTAGAGTCCAGGAGCTGCAGCCACAGAAGCCCTCAAGCCCTCAAGCCCTAGAGCCGGTGCTCTGCGATAGAGAAGCCACCGCAATGAGAAGCCCGAGCTCCACAACTAGAGGGAAACCTGCCCAGCAAGGGAGACCCAGCCCAGCAAAATATGAAACTGTTTAAAAAGCAGTTCTCATCAGAAGAAAAACGTTTTGAACTGTGTGCTGGTGGATATTCACTTATCGTGGTGATGGTTTCACGACACAAACATCAGATAATCACGCACTACTCGTAAAACCGATGGAATGCGATCTGTCGACTCTATCTCAATATTAATTAGTTAAAATGCAAAACACTGCCGAAAAAACAGTCGATGAAAGGAAGTCTTGGGACTGGAGGGTGCAGGCTGAATGGAGATTTCTGAAGACCATGGGGGTCATGGTCTGGATGAGAGAAACTGAGGTCCAGAGGGAAGTGTCTGTAAATCCGTCCTGCCAGGAAGGGGCCAGAGTGACATCCCAGGCTCTGACCCCCACCCTGCACCACCCCCCCGTCTGGGCTGTCTCCTTCCCACCTCTCACGCAGCAGGTTCCCCATGCCGATATCCTGCCCCCCTTTCTGTATTTCTTTGGGCTTTCTCTGTTTCTCTTCTTGGGACACCCCCCTCGGTGCCATAAGCATGGACACTCTGGCTGCTCCCGCTGCCCATCCTCACTGCCCAGAAGTAAGCCCGGCTCATGGAAGCTGCTCTGTAAATAAGAGTTGATGAATGAGTGCTTTCCACCCCACTGGGTGGCCTTGGGGCCTCGGGAAGGCCCTGGGCCCAGGGGTCCTCCGGGGCTCTAGGGGACCCGGTTGTCTACGTGGCAGATAGCGGCAGGCCTGGCCTCCGTTTGCGCCCCGGGCTGGACAGAGGCGCGGTGCTCTTGGGCTCGAGGGCCCAGCTGGGGGCTCCTGGGGCCCTTGCACTCTCTTCTTCTAAAAGCAAACATATCACCTTTCTCCCCCCCAGGTGCCCCAACACCCCCACATTGTTACGATAGACGTCATGGAAAAGGCAGGAAACGTCTAGAAAGGGAATTATAAAACTCACTAAGATGCCACCCACTCCCACCCCCCCAGGAAAACCCTGCAGATGTTGGGGTCTGTCCGCCCGCTGACCACCATGGCCAAGGTCGGGGGCCTGCCCCGCGTGGCTCTGAGCCTGGGACCAGCACCCCGGCCTCTGGAGCGGCTGGGCCTGTGGAGTGCGAGCAGGGGTGGGCGTCCGGCCTCAGCCTCTCGTCCCTTCTCCTTCTGCTTCCCGGGTCCTCATCCTCCGAATCCTTGTCGACACTCACTCTGAGACTCCGTTTCCTCGTTTGTAAGGTGGGGATGACTCCCTGAAGGGTGACTCCCAAGACAGTGACATTTACGGGAGTGGTCCCTAAGGTGAACTGAGCCTGACCTTCACCTTGAGACCACAGGGGCGGTGTGGAGAGGTGCCCTCCTGCCCCCTCTTCTAGGGCATGGAAACTTCCCGAAAAAGGGATTTTTCTCTTTTTTTAAATTTTATTTATTTTTGGCTGTGCTGGGTCTTCATTGCTGCGCATGGCCAATCTCTAGCTGGGGAGAGTAGGGGCTACTTTCTAGCTGAGATGCTCGGGCTTCTCACTGCAGTGGCTTGTTCTGTGGCAGAGCACGAGGTCGAGGGCGTGCAGACTCCAGCAGCTGCGGCGTGCGGGCTCAGTATTTGGGCTCCCGCGCTCCGGAGCGCAGGCTCGGGAGTAGCGGCTCATGGGCTTAGCTGCTCTGTTGCACGTGCCATCTTCCTGCATCAGGGGTTGAACCTGTATCTCCTGTCCCGGTAGGCAGACTCTTTACTGCTGAGCCACCAAGGGAAGCCCGGGCCACTTTTTCTTTAAGCCTTGGAGAAGGGCAGAGCGGCAGCAAGCCTGTTCTGGGGCCTGGAAGGCTGGGCCCTGGGAGAAGCCGGAGCCCCCGGCCCGCACCTCCGTGGGGCCCCTTCCCAGCTGCTCATGCGGCCGCGATGTCAGGGCCCCAGGGGCCTCTGAGACCTCTTGTCCCTGGCTCTTCTCATCTGGGTGAAGTGGTTGGAAGGCTCGCTCCCTCCCTCTTTCTCTCTCTCTGCTTCTCCCTCTCTCCCGCTCTCTGGGACACCAGGCCCCCTGATAACACTGGGAAGGCGCTATCGCCCTGGGAGCATCCTCCCGCCAAAGCCCGCGGGCCTGCTCCACACCAACGGTTAGCAGCCGGCACCGTTTGATAAACTTTATCAGGCCAAACCTGAGCACGGCCGCTCAGCACAGCCCCTGTCTCAGATTTCCCTCCTCCTGCCTTCCTGCAGCCCCCTACCCACGCCGCTGGAACCTGGGGCCCTGCCCGTCTCCTGGCTGGGGACCAATTCCAGCCGGACCCCTGGCAGATGGGAGCGGGCAGCCCTGCACCCGGCTAGGAGGGAGATCTGGGGGTCCAGGGTCCAGCCCACCGTCCCCAAGCCAGGGGCTCCTCCATTAGGGGTCCCACCCAGCCTGCCACAAAGGAGCCAGGGGCCCTGACAGGGGGCACATCCTCGGCTTCTCTGGGACCTCCTGGGTGCTGGCTGCTAAGCTGAGGGTTAGGACTGGACGCAGCGTCTGCTAGGAGGCGGCTCTCAGGGTTGGGAGTTGGGGACAAGCCGGCCAGCACAGGTGAAGGAGAAAGGACCCGGCCCCGTGGAGCCGTGGAGGGCCAGCAGCTTGGAGGGAGGAGTGGACAGGCAACCTGAAGGCAGGGAAATGATGTTTGAGCAGAAGGAGTCTTTTTGTAACGCCATCGATAATGTTATCATGCAAGCCCATGATGGAAAAATACAACATACACGCTGAAAGAGGAGAAGAAAATTTGCAGCCCCCCTTGATGCAGGCCCTCTTGATACACTGCTCTTTATCCTTGCAAACTTCCTTCCGTGTGTAATTAACAAAATGGAATCATATGGTGAATACTGATTTTAAACCACTTTTTCACTTAAGATATCATGAACAGCTTCCTACGTTGATGCGTTTATTCTGCAAAATCTATTTTCTGTTCAGTTTTTTTTTTTTTAGTAAAAACACACACACACACACACAAATCCGAGTTTCTTTTATAGATAGCATTGAGGGTGAAGTCAACCCTCCTTCCCCGGCCCCAGAAACAACCGCTATCAATGGCTGGATGTGCCTTCCTCGGATTTGTTTCTCTGAGCACCCACAAACGTACGTTGTGCTGTTTTTAAAGAGTCAGCACGCGATTGTGAAGCAAGCGTGTTTCACTCCACGTCAGCACCCAGGCCCCTTCCGGGTCAGTCCTTGTAAAGCACGCTGGCTCTTCGTGATGGCTACTCGGATGGCCACTGTCTGAGTGTGCTACTGGCCACTTAGCCAGTCTCTCCTGGGAGGTTAGGATGGTTTCAGTGTGTTTTGCTTTCCATTTCCAGCTGGCTTCAGAAGATGACCTGGTAGCTAACCTGTGGTCCCTTCGTGACACTTTCTCTTTCGTGTGAATTCCTGGGAGTAGAATTGAGGGCCTGGGGTGAGCACGTGTTGGGAAATCTATGCACTTGTGGGACTTCCCTGGGGGCCCAGTGGTTAAGGCTGTGCTTCCAATGCAGGGGCTGCAGTTTGATCCCTGGTTGGAAAACTAAGATCCCACATGCTGTGCAGACAGAAAAAGAAAAAAAGAAAAATCTGTGCACTTGAACTGGGTTTCCAGGGTTCGGGGAGGGAACACTGTTGGCCAAGAGGGTAGAAAATGGCCTCGGGAATTCCCTAAAGGCCTCTTGGGAAATAACACGGAAGACCTGGCTTCCTGTACAGAATCCCAGGGAAGTGGGATGGCGCGGCCGTGATGGTCCCGTGTGTCCCCTCTCCATCCTGGGGGCCTTCCCCGCCTGACTGGGGGCAGCAGGAGAGACCCAAGACCCAGAGGAATCTTCCCAAGGCACCATTGACTGCTTTGGACCAGGGGGAGGACCCCGAGACATGTGGGAACTGAGCTTCAGAAAGATAATCTGTCTTGGATGCTCGGTGTGGTCTGGGGAGCCGGTCGGAGTGGGGAGGTCCCTTCCTAACAGGCTGGGGTCAGCTCAGCCACTGTGCAAATGCCTGGACGGACTGCCCTTGGGAGGTGCGTTTCCATGCTGACCACTGATTTCCATGGAGGGCCGCCTGGCCTCTCCCAGCATGTCCCTCAGGAGCTGGCAGGGACCTGGGGGTGTCACCTGAAGCTGCCACCACTGGTGGGACATTGCATCTGAAAACTGATTCAAATGTTGCATTCTGCTTCCTGATGTGACCAGTTCATTTTAATATTAAAATACTGGTTTTGCTATGTACCGCGGAGTAAATAGATCCTCCAAGTTGAGTTACGGATCCCACATCTGACTTGTTCCATCCACACCCTTCCAGTCCCCAGCAGCTGGGTCGGTGCCACAGTCGGGCAAGCCCTCATCTCCCACACAACCTCAGAGGCCGCCACTGACTCCATGTTTTCTGTAAGCAGGGTCCCCTGGCGTTGTGCAATCAGTCTCTGTTCTGGTAGGAAGGCCCTAGACCAGAGGGTCAGAAAACCTGGATTCTGTGTGACGTCATAATTAATAGGCCTTGTGTGGGGGGCCATCAACTCTGCCCCCGGGCCCTTTCCCTCAAGCAGGAAAGGGAAGCCCCAGGCAGTCTTCTGGGGGCTGGATGGGGCTTCACACACGGGGACTCCACGCTGGGCGTCTCAGATGAGGGGGAGTGGTAGTGGGCTGGGATGCAGAGAACAAGCAACTGGACTCCCTCCAATCACAGCAGCTGGAGGACCCACTGCACCCACGTGGTTGGGCCCCCCAACCCCAGCATGCTGAGTGAAGCCCTGCCATCCCAAAGGCTGAGATGCTCCCACGGGCTGGAGCACGGCTTGCTGGCTTGTGGGCAGATGCTGACCTGAAGGCCTTCTCCAGGGCTGTGGCTTCGCGGGGGTAGCCCATCCTCCCTGGGACTGCCCTGGGGTTCCCGCGGCTGGGTGAGGGGTGGGCGCCGGGAAGGGGCGGCAGGGTGGCTCTGCCCTCCCCCGCCCCACCCACACCCTGCAGACTCTTCCCAGGAAGCAGTACCTGCCCGCGCACTGACCTCCTGTCTCTGCAGTGTGTGTGGAAGTGCTCTGAGGTGACCCTGCTCCAAGGCTGCAGCCCCCACCCCCCCACCACCCTGTTGTGGGCACTGGGTGGAGGGGTCAGTGAGCGCAATCCCATTCTCCCAACCTCAGCAGAGGAAGAAAGACGCCTTGTCTTTCTTGAAGAAAGAGCTCCTCTTCCTAGCCCCGCCCTGCTGCAGAAGTGGCTGAAATCCTGATATTAGAGTGGTTTTGTTTAGCAAACAAGGAGCATGCAAAGTAGCTCCCCCTTGTGTGTGTGTATGTGTGTGTGTGTGTGTGTGCCCATCCTCTGGGAGGTGCAGGCTCACTCCAGGTGAGCCTGACTCTGCTGTGTGGCTTTGGGCAAGTTTTCTTCCCTCTCTGGGCCACAGAGTCCCCATGGATGGGAGGAGAGGCTGGAGCAGGGGTCTCCAAGGGCTCCAGCGGCTCCAGTGGATCGGCTGCCAGAGGCTGTCAGACTTCAAGAGCAAGACCTGCAGGCCAAGTATCTGAAAGCCTGCCGAGGAGACCAGACCACCTTCGTATGCAAATCCCAAGCCTCCACCCCACCCTCCACACACCTGACAGGCTTGTGCAGGGGAATTCTTGCTAAAGTAAACAGGAAGGGCCTCTACAATGAAGTACGCCAAGGGGTCCTGCCCAGCCAAACCCAGAGCCTGGGAGCCCAGGGATTTACCATTCCCCAGGGGCCTCAGAAACCTCTAGACTCACCGTGGAGGACAGCAAACAGATGTCATTGGGAAGAAAGGCAAACAGAGACTCAAAGAAGACGTGGATCCAATGACCCCAGCTCTGCACTTACCCTCTGGGTGACCTTGGGCAAGATGAGTGACCTCTCTGACCCTCATTTACACCCTCTCTGTAACGTGGGATAGCGACACCTCCTTTGCCGAGGGCCATGTGGGTCAGAGACAATGTCAGGCAACCTTGGGCCCAGCTTGGCATCCGGAAGTGACTCATTCAGAAGTGTTCATCGCACTGGGCCAGGCACTGGCTTGGTGCTGAAAGCCAGAGCCCAGAGGGAATTCCTTCTAGCAGAGAGGAAGCTTACCCACAGATAACTACTAGTCCAGGTTCGGTGTGTTCTGAGCTGTAAGCAAGGAGCCCAAGGAGCTCAGTGTGTAGCAGCAGGAGAACTCTGGCTGGAATGACCAAGGCAGGCTTCCTGGAGGAGGCAGCACTTGAGCAGGCCTCGTAGGACAGCCTGGACTTCAAGAGGGCATGTTCATGCCCTGGCAGCACTTCCCATGTGCTGGGCCCTGCTCACTGCTGTACAGGCATGGCCTCAGGGGATCCTCTGACAGCCCACAGGGAGGACGCTACATTCATCATTTTACAAAGGAAAATCTCACGGCTAGTGGGGGGCCACACCAGGCTTAATGTAATCATATCTGCTAAGTCTCTTCTGCTGTATGAGATAACAGCCACAAGTTTCAAGGATGAGTCGTGATATTGTTTTGGGGGGCCATTCTTCTTCTTTTAAACTTATTTTAAAAAATTAATTTATTTATGGGCTACGTGGGGTCTCCCTTGCCGTGTGCAGCTTTTCTCCAGTTGTGGAGCAGGGACTCCTCATTGCAGTGGCTTCTCTTGTTGCAGAGCACCAACTCTAGGGCACACAGGTTTCTATATTTGCAGCACGCCGGCTGAGTTGCTCCAAAACATGTATGAGATCTTCCCTGCCCAGGGATTGAACCTGGGTCTCCTGCATTGGCAGGCAGATTCTTTACCAGTGGGCCGCCAGGGAAGACCCCGGGGGCCTTTATTCTGCCTACCATGGTGATTCCATTAAGGACCTTGCTATGGGAAGGGTCTCCCGGGTGATCCAGGTGGGGCCCAACATGATCACAAGGGTCCTTACGAGAGAGAAGCCAGCAGGTCAAAAGCAGAGGAAGGAGGTCACCTTTCTCTGGAGGTGACCAGATGCAGTCTGGAGATGGAGGAGGAGACCATGAGCTGAGGGATACAGGCAGCCTCTAGATGCTAGAAAAAAAGAGACAACAGAGCGTCCCTCAAAGTTTCCAGAAGGAACCAGCTTACTGACACCTTGACTTCTAGCCCCATGAGACGTGCTTTGGATTTCTGACCTCCACATCTGTAAGAGACTGCCTTTGTGTTTTTGTTTTAATTTTTTGGCCATGCTGTGATCCCTGGGTTGGGAAGATCCCCTGGAGGAGAACATGGCAACCCCCTCCAGTATTGGAGACTCCTCATGGACAGAGGATCACAAAGAGTCAGACACGACTGAGTGACTAAGCACCACACAGCGCGTGGCATGCAGAATCCTAGCTCCCAGACCAGGGATTGAACCTGCACCCTTTGCATTGGAAGCGTGGAGTCTTAACCCCTGAACCACCAGGGAAGTCCCCTTGGTGTCATTGGAAGCCACCAAGTTGGCGGTGACTTGTCACAGCACTCACAGGACACTGAGAGCGCCCCCAGCTGCACCCACCTGGCTCCTGCCTGCCGTCTTGCCACAGGGGTCTCTCGTGGCTCTGCCCAGCACTTACCAGTTTGGTCTCTCAACGTGTCTGTGAGCGACTACAGAGCTTTCTCTGCTTTTCAAGACTGCACCATCCCTCCCCAAAGCCTCAAGCACTAGCTCATACCCCGTAGGCACTGAACAAATGCTGGTCAAATGTACGTAAAGGGGTGTCTTTATTTACAGCTGTTGAGAGGAGCAGGCTTCTGACAGCAGTAACTGCTGGTTTCCCCGTGGCTGCAGTGCCCATCAGAAGTGGGGATCAGCTGGCACATTGGCTGAAGCAGAGGGGTGCTAGGCCTCCCACTGAGGTGAGAGATGGCTCTGACCATCTGTGGTGGCCAGGAGGAGGCCTGCTGAAAGCCAAGCTGACCCGATCCCTGGGGGCAGCAAATAGGGGAGGATTTCTCTGGGCCCGCCTGGGGCTACTCTGGCCTCCTGGGCTCTGACAGGGGCGGCACTGAGCTCCTGGGCCTGCAGACAGCATCGGCTTGGAAAAGACCAGCTGCCACACTTTGCGGCAGGGGAAATGTCAGTCCAGAGAGGGAAAGTGACTTGCTCGAGCTCACACAGCGATTTGAGTCTGGAAACAAGTTTGATGAGTCCTGTCCAGGGCTGCCTCCAGGAGACTGGGGATCTGGGTGTGTGAGCCTGGCCTCTCTCCAGGTGGCACGGTCTCGGGGCCGGCAGGCCGGCGGGGAGCCGGGCTCGGGGCAGCCTCACTTGAGGTTGTGCTGGCTCTCACGGTGCCGTCGCAGGTCCACTTTGCGCTGGAAGCCCTTGGCGCACAGCTCACAGCTGAAAGGTTTGAAGCCTGTGTGCTTCCGGCTGTGGGTGATGAGGTTGGAGCTCTGGCTGAAGGCCTTCCCACACACCTGGCACTTGTGTGGCTTCTCACCTGCGGGGCAGCAGAGATAGGGTCAGGATCGCCCGGGCCAGGTGCCCTGCATTTGTTCTCTGGGACTTTATTATGTTTAATCTCACATTTGCTTTTGAAAATTATTAGAAAAGGGCGGCAAGAAAAAGTCTGACCACCCACCCCTTCCAGGGAATTGTATTCCAGTTTTAGGGGTAGGGACCGGGTCCACTTTGTTTATCAATGGAGCCCAGCACCTGGCCTGGGGCTCTGCACAAAAGAGGCACTGGCTAACAGCTGAGGAATGAATGACTGGGGGAATGGATGAATGGAGATGTGAATGAACGGATGGCTGGAGGGGTGAATGGATGATAGAAGGAATGGATGACCGGCTCTGGGAGGAATGAATGAGTGGAGGAACGAATGCATGGTGGGAGGGATGAATGAATGATAGGATGGGAAATAGAGCGAATGTGGAAGTGAACTGGGGAATGAATGGATGACAATGGGGAAAGGATGAGGGGAGGAATGAATGAATGAGTATCTGGGGGGATGAATGAATGACAAATGGGGAATGAATGAGTGGAGGAAGGAATGATGGCGGCAGGAGGAATTCGCCTGCCGCTCTCTCTTCTACCCGTGGGTCACAGTGCTGACACTTTGCTCTCTCCTTCCGGTATTTTTTCTGTGCATTTTCTTTCCTTTAAGCAGCACAGCGTCCAGCCCTCCTGTCGGAGGGGAGCAGCCTTCCCTGTCAGCCTGACACCTGTCCGCCCTTCTGCCAGCCAGGTCCTAAGGCCTGGACCTTCGAACAGTGATCGGCGGGGATGCTCAGAGGTTCGGCCTAGGCCCTGGGGGTCGCTTGGAGGGGCTGGGGGGCCCCGGGCGGGTGAGGGGCCGTGGGGCAGAGCGGAGCCCAGGCCTCACCGGTGTGGATATAGGTGTGCTTCTTCATGTCAGACTTCTGGTGGAAGCGCTTGCCGCAGAACTGGCAGGGGTAGGGCCTCGTGTCCGAGTGGATGAGCAGGTGTGTGGACAGGGTGGACGAGCGCTTGAAGGCCTTGCCGCACATCCGGCACTCGAAGCTGCGCTCCTGCCGGAGGAAACGAGGCCCCGGGGGGTCAGGTGGGGCCTCGCGGCCCGGGGCTGCCAAGCTGGGCGCAGGACTGGACCCGGCCGGGATCCCCTGAGGAACAGGACACTCCGTTGGGGTGGCCTCGAGGAGCAAGACGCAGGGGCCCCCCCATTCCTGCCCCTCCCAGGAGTGGCCGAGGCCTGGCGGCCTGGCGTGTCCTGCTGGGGAATCCTCCCTTGTGGTTTGCTTAAGAGTCTGAATTCTGGGGGCCCCGACTCTGGCTTCTGCCTCTTACTCGCCACATGACCTCAGGCAAGTCATTTAACCTCCCTGAGACTCAGTTTCCTCATCTGTACATTGGACTAGTGAGTAGTGACCTCAAAGGGTCATTGGGAGGATGGGAGGTCGAGAACTGAGCCGGCAGCTGGCGTGACTGTGGATGTGATCACAAAGGGACGCTCTCACCATCCTGGCCTGTTTCTCCACCTGCACTTTCAGATCTACCCAGGTGTTAGCCCTCAGGTCAGTTTCAGGCGCTTTCCCTGGAATGGGATTCTGAAGAAGGGATCTTGGCATCAGGCAGGGCTAAATGGATGAGATGAGCATTTAAATCTGACTCCCGGATTCTAAGAGTCAAGGGCCTCAAAGGTGAGAAATCTGCCCTGAGCGCCCAGAAGGCGGGGTCGTTCCTCAGTGTCCCAGACACCCACCTGAAATCCCACCCAAGCCCCTAGCCTCTTCCAGTTGTACGCAGGGCCAGCCTGGTCCATCAGGGACTGTTAAGGGCAGGTGATGGGTACCCAGATCAAGGAGGCAGATGATAAGGGGTCCCAATCTGTCACTCTCAGAGGCATGGAGAGAGACCCACCCCGAGCGCCCTAGGATTCCTGGGGAGAGCACCGGGGCTCGGGTACTCGGCCAGCTGCCCACCTGGGAGTGGACGTGTGTGTGCTGTTCCAGGCTCACGGAGTGGCCGAAGGTTTTCCCGCAGACGTTGCAGGCGAAGGGCCGGGTCCCGCTGTGGGAGCGGCGGGCGTGCACTTCCAGCCCATGGGGGGTGGAGAACACCTGCGGGTTGGGGCAGAGGGTGAGGCCCGGGGGCTGCGGAGGGGAGAGGGTGCCCAGCTCGGCCATAGGTGGACATACAGAGGAGGGAGCAATCCTGTGAGCACTGGATTGCTGACTGCCGGCATGTGCTGTGCGTCCTGGGAAGGTCTCTTTGCCTGTCTGTGTCTGGCTTTCCTGGCTATAGAATGGCGTGGGAGGCGGGGTCTGGAAGGCCCCTTCTGGCCCTGTCTGGAGGCTGAATTGCCTGGTGGTTAAGAAGCGGGAGTTGGGCAGAGCCAGGTGGGAATGGTGATTCTGATATCTACTTGCTGTGTGTTCTGGGCAAGTGACTCAACCTTTCTGAACTTGAGCCTTTCATCCACCTCCTGGAGTTCATGCACGTCGAGTGCTTAGCACAGGGCCTAACACACGGTCAGGGCTCAGAGTGATGACGAAGACGAACACTGTGAATTCTTGATCCCCAGAGGACCCGAGTCACAGCACAGGGGGTGCCCAGCTATGGACACTCGTGGCTGCCAGGGTGCTGGGGAGGGGGTGCGAGCGGGGCCCAGCCGCCCACCTTGCTGCATTTGATGCAGTGGTACGCGTCCATCCCCGGGGAATAGTGGAGGCTGAAGTCCAAAGGTGGCTCGGTGCTGGGCACCAGAGGGCTGCCATACAGGCTGACGGAGCGCTCCAGGAAGGCAGACTGCATGGTGGAGGGGGCCTGCCGGTAGCTGTGGCCGTAGGAGGAAGCCAGGGTGTCCCAGGAGAAGCTGGGCTTGTAGAACGGGGGTGAGTCAGAGGAGGGCGAGTCCCCATCCTGGGGTCGGGACGTCACAGCAGGTCCTTCTGTGGAGGGTGGGATGCTCGTCTAGTGGTGATGCTAAGAACAGGGTGCCCGCTCCCCGCCACCCTCCACCATGACCCCATGCAGAGGCTTTGGTGTGCAGCCCAAATTATTTACTGCTGGTGCTCACTGTGACTCCTTGAATTTTCAGTCTAGAAACGCATCCCAACCCCTGCAGAGCACCCACCTCGCCCACTGTGTGGGCCTGCCCACCACACAGGAGTTCTCATCTGGGAATAAGCTCGCTGTCCTGGAGGGATCCAAGCAGAAGCCAGAGAGCCCGGACTGTCGACCCTTCCTGACTCCACAGCTCCAAGGGACCTTGCTTCCTCAAGCCTGTCCACCCTCTAAGTCCCCTTGCGCCCGCTGGGGAGAGGCGGGGGCCCTGGGCTGGGCACCTGGGCCGGAGGCCAGCCGGGTCATCGAGCTCTGCTCCAGCTCCAGCTGCGGCTCCCGTTTGAGGTCCGTCCAGTCCAGGCGCTGGTTTGGGAACAGGGAGCTGAGGACGGGGCTGATGCTCGGTACCTGGTCCCTGGCCACTGTGGGGGAGACAAGACAGTCAGACTTTAGCTCTGCTTAGAGGTTTGGTAAGAGTAGTGGGGTGGGGGGACACCAGAGAGACCCACTGTGGCTGCTCCTGGAGACTCACACACAGGGGCTTCTACCCAGGATGCTGGGAGCAGGGCGGAGACCAGGAGGAGCCCTCCCACCCCCTGGAGAGCTCCATTTTTCCAAGCACCCAACTTCAGCTCTGGATCAGCCCTCCGATCACAAATCACATGTCAGCTGCTGAGGACCAGATCCAATCAGGATGCGGTCATCACTCCCTCTGGGTGAGAAGAGATGGTGCAGCCATCCATTCATTCATTCATTCAACCAGCATTTACTGAGCTCCTCCTGATTCCAGACTTGGAAGAGCGGCTACTTCCGGATGGGATGTTCCTGCCTCCCCCTCTCACGGGGCAGGGAGGCCAGCGGGTGCGGCCTCGGACCAGCCTGGGCTCTGACTCACCAGGGCCAAGGGCCGGCGGCCAGAGCAGCTCATCCTCCCGGGCTCGGGGCTGGTGGTAGGTGTGAGCCTTCTTGCTCTTCACCAGGAAGGAGCGTGGCATTGTCAGTGGGTGCCCCACACCTACCAGGAGAGAGGGTAAGAAGGGTTAGGGGGGACAAGAGGAAAATGCTCCTTTACGTTTCAGGGCCTCCTCCTAAAATCAGAACCTGTTGACTTGGGTTGGATGAGTGTGCCTGCGTGTTCAGTCACTAAATCGTGTCCGACTCTTTGCAACCCCGTGGTCGCCCCTCAGGATCCTCTGTCCATGGGATTTCCCAGGCAAGAATATGGGAGTGCATTTCCACTTCCTCCTCCAGTGGATCTTCCCAACCCAGGGATTGAACCCGTGTCTCCTTCATTGGCAGGCGGGCTCTTTACCTCTGAGACAGCAGGGAAGACTCTTAAAGGGGCTTGAACAGTGTCCCCTTAAAGTTCGTGTCCACCCGGAACCTGTGACTGTGACCTTGCTTGAAGATAGGGTCTTTGTAGATGCAATCAAGTGAAGCTGAGGTCACACTGGGTTCGGTGAAACCCTAGATTCAATATGATTCGTGTCCTTCTAAAAAGAAGGAAATTTGGACACATGACCCAGACACGCACAGGAAGAAGGCCGCGTGAAGACGGAGGCAGAGGTTGGAGGGATGAAACCCCAAGCCAAGGATGACTGGCCACCACCAGAAGCTAGGAGGTCTGAAACAGACCATTCCTCAGAACATCCAGAAGGAGCTGATTTTGCCGACATTGACTTTGGATTTCTAGACCCCAGAACCCTGAAATAATCCACTCCTGTGTGTTAAGCCACCTGGTTTGTGAGTTTTGCTTTAATATTTATTTGTATTGATTTAGTTACTTCCCTGGTAGCTCAGATAGTAGAGCATCTGCCTATAATGTGGGAGACCTGGGTTCGATCCCTGGGTCAGGAAGATCCCCTGGAGAAGGCAATGGCAACCCACTCCAGTACTCTTGCCTGGAAAATCCCATGGATGGAGGAGGGTGGTGGGCTGCAGTCCATGGGGTCACAAACAGTCGGACACGACTGAGCGATGTGACTTCACGTCAGTTGGCTGCACCAGGCCTCAGCTGCAGCTTGCGGGATCTTTGATATTCAGTTGTGGCATTCCGGACCCAGTTCCCTGACCAGGGATCGAACCCAGGCCCCCTGAACTGGTAGTGCTGAGTCTCAGTCACTGAACCACCGGGGAAGTTCTGGTGCTTCGTTACGGCAGCTACAAAGCCTAACGCCCCTCACTGCTCTCTGGCTGGGAAACCAGTACACTCCCTTCTAGAAGATCCCAAACCAGATTGCTCCTGCCGCATATCGAGTTGCGCTAGGAAGAGAGAATGAAGGCCAGGGGTACCTCCGTTTGTGACCCACTGTGGACCCTGCGCCCAGAAAACTGCTTCCACATCCCACTGGGGTCTGCATTCAGAGACTGTGGAAACTTGCTTTCTGAGCTCGGGTTTGGGAGTCAGATGCTCGTAGGCTAGAATCTCATAACCCATAACCTCTCTGGACCTGTTATCTTTTCTGTAAGGTGGGGCCTCCGGGTTCCCGGCGAGCCCACTGTATGCACTCAATGCCTATCAGAGGGGAGCCTGGCAGGTGGGCTGCAACGGGGGAGGCCACATCAATTGCAAAACCCGCACGATCATGTGAGTCGAGAGCTGATGCCGCCCTTGTCCACCGCCCAGCCCAGAGCCTGCTCCCCAGGGAAGGAGGGGCCTTTTCTCTCTCCCTGTGGGTGGAGGGGATGGTTGGAGTTGTGTGCGGGGTTCAAGGCCCAACGCTGGAGGCCTGAGGTCATTTTGTGCACACAGAGGAAGAAGTCAGTGTCCACCAAGTCCGGGGACTGAGCACTGGGCAGCCCAGGCCCAGCACTCAGCCCGTGGGTCAGTGGCCGGGGCAGGGGCAGAGCCAGGCTAGCCTGACTGTCCGGTCTTCCTGGCTTCGGGTGCAGAGGCCTCTGGGGCACAGAGCAGCTCCGGCCCCTGCCCCCCACGTGTTTCACCTCCCAGATCCCAGCCATGAGGGTCTCCTGAAGGCTCCCGGAAGACAGAGCATCATCATGTGGTCTTCCATCTGCCCCACCCCCAGGCCCGCGTGGGCAGAAGTTGGGAGGCATTATTCAGTCACTGCTGGTCTGACAGCGGCTCTGCTTGGGCCTGGAGGAGGAGTCACGCTGGGCAAGGCTGCGGGCGTGATAGGGCCAAGCGCGGGAAAAAGAGCGCGGGAAACAGCTCGCGGGGAGCTCCAAACAGCAGCAAGGCTCTGGGCGATAAGGCCGTGGTCCGGGTGGGGGGCTGGGAGCCGGCAGATTAGAGGGTGCTTGGAGCCCTGCCTGGGGAGTCGTCCCCATCACCCCTTCCCCAAGGGGACGATCCAGAGCAGGCACCAACCGTGCCCAGCCCACCTACCCCTCTGGGAGCAGCAGGAGTCTGGGCCTTGGCCGGTCCGCCCTAGGGGCCAGGCTCAGGCCCAGCCCCACCTTAATGGAAGCCTCAGTGTCCAGATCTGCTGAATGGGGACCACAAACCAACCTCCTGGGGCTGCTGGGCTGAAAAAGGACCGTTAATTATTCCAAGCGTGTAAGGGGCCCGGAGTAGTGCCTGGGGGGCCTTGGCCCGCGGAGCAGAGGCTTGGTGGGGGCGGGCACCACGTGGTCCTGGCGGGTCAGGTGGCATCCCCCGTGCCTGGGCTGAAGCCAGCAGGCATGGTTGGGCGTGAGCCCTGATTGGGAGCCAGACATGCGCCAAGCCCCTCCCCTCTGGGCCCTGAAATGAGGGGGTGGGACCTGAAGGCCTCCGGGGTCCTGTCCAGCTGTCAGATTTTGACCTCAAAGGCAGGGCCGGCCTGCCGTCTTCCCCAGGCTGTGGGGCAGCCGCGGCCGCCTTATCTTCCAGCGACAGTCTTCTTCCTCCTGCCTCCCTGTCTCCCTCCACTCAGGGCTCCCCACACCCCCTCTTCCTTCCCCCTTCTAACTCTTGGCTTCGGGAGCACCCCCCTCCCTGCCCCCAGAGGAGGCCAGACACCTCTACACTCTGGGGGCAGGCTGGAGGGGCTGGTTCCCCTCGCCTTTTGTTCTGGGGGGAGCCTCCAAGACCGTGTCTTTCAATCAAAAGATGATTTAAAAAAAAAACAAACATAGCATTTTATTAGTCGATCAACTAGAACCAGAGATGCTGTTAGAGCCGCTGAGCTAGAATACAGGGGCCTACTTCTTGCAGCCTCACTCCCATAAGCCTGGCCTGTGAGCTGAGTAGCTATGACCCCATTTTACAGAGAAAGAGTTGAGGCTTAGAGACTGGCTCAGGGTCCCAGAGCAAGGTGCAGCTGGACTCGAGGTCCACCTCCCAGGCCTCCATGCTCTTGGCCATCAGACCACAGGGTGGTCACTGTTTCAGGACAGAGGGAACTGAGCTGACAAGCCAAGGAGGAAACCCAGACAGCGTGGGGTCATCGACTCTGACCCCCACCAGGCAAGGGAGGCACTGATCATTGTCGCGGGTCACAGGGGGCCACCCAAGGCTGACAGAGCCACGTGGCTGGTCCAGGGCCTCGCAGCAGGGCCGGGCCCATTGTTCCTGCCCTGCAGGGCTTGGACTCCTGGCCCCGAGCTCTGCTGGACTGAAGATGGCCTGCCTGGAGCAGGGAGGGGAAGGCTCCCTGGAGGGGCAAGAGTGGGGATAGGGGGGAGTCAAATTCTCTATCTTTGGTCTTTTTAGGAACCCAGCCGGGCCACCTAGGTTCATGAGGAGTCTGGGGTGGAGAGGCTGGCAAGAGAACAGACTTCTTTTAGGAAGCTTCCAGGACCACTTGGGCTCAACCAGAGGAGACCCTCGAGGTCAGCTGATGGGAATTCAGGTGGTAACACAAGGGCACTTCTGGGATTTGGGGGCACTTAAAGGGAGCAAGGGGGTCCCCGTTTCTGGGGTTCCCCGGATGGAGGAAGGCTTCTCGAGGCCTACTCTAGCGGTACCCCACTGCCCACCGCCTCCCCCGCCCTCCCTAGAACATTCTCTCCGCTAAGCCCGGCACAGTGACATTGGCACAGCCAAGCCCACAGCTGAGCCATCAAGCTCTCCGTGGGGCCAAATGCACCCAGAGAACTTCCTTCTGGCCTCTGTGAGCTGAGTTTAAAAAAAAAAAAAAACAGGAACCAATCACCTATACTATAGTTAATTAACAACCACACCGTTTTGATTCACACGAACCTGTTCTGAGAAAGAACTAAGAGCAGAGATTGTGAAAGAAGACCAAGATTTCTTCATAAAGCAGAGGCCTTGATGGTATCGGGGCCTCCGGAAAGAGCCTCGTTGTTAATATCTCTTCAGAAAGCCCCAGTCCTGATAGAGGGTCCCCCCCCGCCCTGGCCCCAAGTCAGAATCTCGGCCAGTGCTTCTGAAGGGGGGCAGCCCTGCACCCCGACTTCCACATGGAGCCAGAGCAGCTGGCCTGGGGTTTCCACCCAAGGCACCTCCTGTGCGGCCGAATCCAATCGGGTTCTGTGACCTTGAACTTGACCCCGTCTGCCGCCAACCTGGGGCTTGGTTTTCCTATCTCTCAAAAGGACGGTTGGACTAAGAGATTTCTAAACTTCCCTTTCGCTCTAAAATCCCATGCTGGGGTTCGTTGTCTCTGAGCGCGGGTCTGACCCACCTTGACTGAGAAACTCATCACTCGGGTTCCCTTTTTGGGAGGGTTGAGAAAGCCTCCGTTGTTTCTCAGCGTCTGCTAGGAGGGACCCCTGGACTTCCTTTATGTCTGAAGACATGACTCAAGGGGAAACAAAAAAACAAACAAACAAACAAACAAGCCACTCGTTCCATGTACGAGGCAGGGGGCGTGAGTCCTGGTCCCTCTCGGGGCCCCAGCAGAGAGTGGTCATTAGTTCTACGGGAAATTTGGAAGGATCTCAAAAGCCTCTTTGTAAGTTCAGAGAATGTAATGTCAAAAAGGATCCCTGGTGTTCCAGTAGCTAAGACTAAGAGCTCCCAATGCAGGAGGCCCGGGTTTGATCCCTGGTCGGGGAACTAGATCCCACATGCTGCAACCCAACACAGCCAAATTAAAGAAAAAAAAAAAAAAAAGAATGGATGAATCCACCTCTGGGTATATACCCCGAAGAATTGCAAGCAGGGATTTGAACAGATATCTGTACCCCCATGTTCATAGCAGCGTTATTTACAATAGCCAAAAAAGGCGGAAACAACCCAGATGCCCGTTCATGGATGAATGGATAAACGAAATGCAGTCTAGACATAGAAAGGGAGTATTATTCAGTCTCCAAAAGAAAGGGGATACTGACCTATGCTACAGCATAGATGAACAATGAGGTCATCATACTACTTGAAATTAAGTCAGACACAGAAAGACAAATGCTGTGTGATTCTACTTATGTGAGTTACTTAGAGTAGTCCAGTTCAGAGACAGAAAGTAGCAGGGTGGGGGCAGAGGCTGGGGGGAGGGAAAAACGGGGAGTACCTGTGCAGTGGGTAAGAGTTTCGGTTTTTTGCAAGATGCAAAACGTTCTGTAAGTGGCCAGTGGTGGCCAGTGGTGGCCGTGGCACCACAAGGTGAATGCACCGAACGCCGCTGAGCCGGCCAGTCCAAAGATGGCTCAAACGGCCAGCTTCACGTTACGTGTCATTTACCTCAATAAAAACCAAAGGGACTGAGCAAAACATTTCCCCAGCACCTCTACATGAGAGACTAAGCAGCTCCATGGATTTGAATTCCTTGAAACAAAGGAACAAAAACCCCTTTAAGACTGAGGAGGGGTCAAGTTTTCTCTTGTTTCTGAAAAGGGTTGAGAGGTTGTGTCACAGTGAAGCATCACATATGATCAGGCTGGTTTTCCCGGGTTGGGGAGGGGGGCTGGCGATCTGACTCCTAAGACTCTCCAGTTGAACCCCCTACCCCACCCCACTGTCCTGACAGCCTGAAGGGAATGCTCTGCCCTGGTTTTGAGTGGCTCCATCAGTCAAACCTAACCAGGTAGAGCTCTCTGGTGGTCCCCAAGAACTTTCTACTGAGAAACTGATATTCTGACCCCTAAAACTTTTTTTTTAATTTTGGCTGCTTAACTTGCCAGATCTTAGATCCCCAACCAGGGATGTGATCGAACCCGTGCCCCCTGTAATGGAAGCATGGAGTGCTAAGCACTGGACCTCCAGGGAACCCCCTCTGCCCACCAAATCTGAGTTGGAAGAAACCTCACACGTCTTATGCAAAGAATCCTTTCCAAACCACCTCTGAGGACCAGAAACTTGCCCCTTCACTAAGACTGAAATCTTTTTTTTTAATGAAATTTTATTGGAGTATAGTTGCTTTGGGGGGCGATGGGAGCCATGCTGCAGAGCATGTGAGATCTTGGTTCCCCGACCAGGGATTGAACCAGTGTGCCCACGCACTGAAGACTGGAGTTTAACCACTGCTGGGGAAGTCCCTGAAATCTTCTACCCATTGTTCACTAAGAAACGTGTAGGGGGTGAGCCCACGTGGGCAGGTGCAACTCGCCTGGCTTCCAGGTTAATTCGTGCACCCGTCCCCACCACGGTATCTCATGAACACCGTGGACGTTCTTCCCAGAAAAATGTACACAGGCATATATCCGCAGTGATTCTGTGCACTGCCCCCCTTAACAAGCCCCAGTTTAGAGCGAGTGCCTCTCCCCATGCAGATTCTGTCTTGGCTTTTCCATCAAAATTAGGTAGAAGAGGCTGAGGCACCATCTCTCCCCGTGTCTTGTTCCTGGAGGCAGGGTGGTGGTGGGGTGGTACAGTGGAGATGGCAGCCTCCCCCTCCCCTGAGGGGCTCTGATGAAAAGAGCCTCCCTCTCCAAGTGAACCCTCTCCCGGGATCTTTGCTGAAAGTTGCCTGGGACTCTGGGTGCTGAAGCTTTGCTGAAAGTTGCCTGGGACTCTGGATGCTGAAGCTAGGACTCCATTCAGAGTCCTCAATCCCACACTCTCTCATTTCACAGCCAAGAAAGGCTCAGAGTGTCCTGGGGACAGACCCAGTCCGAGCCCACAGGTGGTGGACAGCGCGGGGCACCTCCACGTGTGACTCGCCTCGCCTGTCCGGGTCCCTGGGAGAGCTGAGGTGTGGGTATGACACTGTGCAGGCAGGTGACCTCTGTCAGCCTAAAATCAAATCTTCAAAGGGTGTTCATGGGACTTCCCTGGTGGTCCAGCAGTTAAGACGCCGAGCTTCCGCTGGTTCGGGTTCGGGTTCTATCCCTGGTCGGGGAAACTTAGGGCCAAACCAGCAAACAACAACAAAAACATCCCCGGTGTTCACGCACAGTTGGAGGAAGGTAATTCCTACCAGGTGCGCGGGCTGGAAGCATCTCAGCTAAGACTGCTTCCTTGCCATCTCTTCTCCTCTGGGCTCAAGAGCTGAAAGCCACATTCCACAAAAGAGATTTTTTCCAGCCCACCTTAGTCTTCCGAGGACTGCCAAAGGGACTAGGTAACCTATTTGGAAACAATCTAAGTGAGATACGCAAATTTCAAAAGGAGAGGCAGGGGCTTCTCCGCACTCACCTGTCCAGAGCCGGTCTGCGGGAAGAACCTGGCTGCGTCTCTCGGCGTATCAGCACCACCGGGTCAATTCGTGACTCTCGGCACAAATAGATACTTCTCCTTTTTTTTTTTTTCCCCACCCTCTGTGTGTGTGTGTGTGTTTTCCTCTTCTGTTCCCCTCCCTGATTTTCAATCTGATTATTTGTGTCAAAATCTGGCGGCGAGGGAACAGCCAATGGAGACAGCGCCAGAGTGTGGAGCTCTATTTGCTTATCAAAGCTCTCCAGGACTCCCCATTCTCTTCCCTAACCCTTCACTCCGGGAGCTGCACTCTCTCTACGGAAATTTTTAACAACTTGTGGATTTTAACAGTGATGGCTAAATCCTTAAAGTTTTAAAAAGTGAAGTTGAAATACAACATTTACTTAAAAACCTGATCTTGAGTAGAGAACTCATTGAGTTAGTCTCTTTCTTTCCTTCTTTCTTTCGCTTTCTTCCCCTTTTTACTTCTTCTCTTTCTTCTCCTTCCTTTCCATCCTTCCTTCCTTTCTTTCTTCTCCTTCCCTTCCTCTGTCCCTCTGTGGACTCAGCTTCCCCAGCGCTCTCCTAGGAAGCCCCTGGCTGGCGCTGCTGCAGACTGCTTTTAGAGGGGCCCCCTCTTGTCCTCGCAGAAGTCGCCGTAAAGAAAAAAAAAAGTCAAAATTCACGCTTCCCCAGCCTTGACCCTAGATTGAGTGAGGAGCAGCGGGCGTGGTACTGAGCGTGGGCGCTTCCCGCATCGCTGGGACCCTCAGCCGCCGGGCGCACCGGGCGGGCTGCGCTCCGGTCCCAGGGCCCGCGTGTGCTGCCACCTGGTGGCCGAGGCGGGCACGGGCGGGGCTGGCCTCCAGGGGTCCCGGCCCCCGCGGGAAGGCTGGGAGGGCCTGTGGGGGAAATTCCAGCCCCTTTGGCACAGACGTTCCTTTAAACTTCCCGCGGGGAGACATGGGTTCGATCCCTGGGTCGGGAAGATGCCCTGGAGAAGGAAATGGCAACCCACTCCAGCACTCTGGCCTGGAGAATCCCATGGACGGAGGAGCCTGGTGGGCTACAGTCCATGGGGTCGCAAAGAGTCAGACACGACTGAGCGACTTCACTGGCACAGGGGCCCACCCCGACCCCCCTGACCTCCTTCCTCCTCCTCGGCCCCTCAAGCCTCCTCCTCCTCCTCCGGCTTACGGGATGGCTGGTTTGTTTCAGGAGGTTTTGCATACGGGGAGAACTCACAGAATAGAGCACTGTTAGGCTGATTTGCATGGTCTGCCAGCCAGCCGCGCTGGACAGATTGTGTTTCCCTCCTAAAGAAAACAAGTTTGGCGACAGGAAGCCCCGACCCAACTGGAGGCCAAGGTCCGAGTGGGAGAGAAAGAGAGGCGGGGTTCGGACGGGAGGTCTCACTGTGCAGGGCCGGAGGGCAGAGAGCGCCAGCCCTCGGCCCCCGGTCAGTGCCTGGCTCCCAGGTCTGAGGGTCCACAGGCCACCGGTCTCTCTTCTTGGTGGAGAGAGAGTAGTGGCAAAGCCTGGAATTTTCTCTGCATCCCGTATTTTGCCCACAGTCACCTGGAACTGTTTGTCGTTATGCAGAAAATTTGACAAATGGTTCAAGGACATGAAGAAAAGCAAAAGATAGGGAATCCCCTGGTAGTGCAGTGGTTAGAACTCTGCTTTCATGGCCAAGGGCCCAAGGAACTGAAATCTCACAAGCCGTACAGTGTTCCACCCCCCCCAAAATTTTTTTTTAGAAAAATGATTACATTAGAAATTAAAAAGTATTAACTAATTCAAGGACTTGTCCCTTAATTTATTTCATTATACACATATGCTCACATTTTGCTACTGTTAATTAGCTGATCTTTTTCCTTCCCCCACTGAATGTTATTTTAAATACCGCCTAAATTTTCTTGTGGCTTTTATTAACATGTTTCATGAGTTCAGTTTTTCATGACTTACCTTACCCTCTGCTTCCTCCATTTGGGCCATTTAGTTGCGTGGGGTATTTTCTAGTGTAAAGCTGTTGTATCAGGCATGTGCAGCTAGCTGTTGTCCTGAGATGTAATCCCACTTGGGGTCCTTCTCCCCCTTGAGTAACCAACTCAGGGATTCCCTTCTTAGACCAGGATCCCAGCTTGCAAGCAAAGGCAAGCCTCCCCTAGAGCCACCCGTGAGTGTGTGTGTGTGTGTGTGTGTACACTCAGTCGTGTCTGACTCTTTTTCGACCCCATAGACTGTAGCCCTCCTGGCTCCTCTGTCCATGGGATTCTCCAGGTAAGAAAATCGGAGTGGGTTGCTATTTCCTCCTCCTGGGGATCTTCCTGACCCAGGGATGGAACCTGCATCTCTTGTGTCTCCTGTATTGGCTGCTGCTGCGTAGTCGCTTCAGCCGTGTCCGACTCTGTGCAACCCCATGGACTGCAGCCCTCCAGGCTCCTCCGTCCATGGGACTCTCCAGGCAAGAATACTGGAGTGGGTTGCCATTTGCTTCTCCAATCTTTGACTAGACAGACCTTTGTCGGCAAAGTGATGTCTCTGCTTTTTAATACGCCGTCTAGGTTTGTCATAGCTTTCCTTCCAAGGAGCAAGTGTCTTTTAGTTTCATGGCTGAAGTCACCGTCCTGACTTCCTTATGTTTCTCCTCAGCCAAAATTTGGTCATTAGGTTTAAGAGAATACTTATAGGCGGAATCTTTAGCACTACGCCAGCTGGGAAGCCCAGAGCCACCTGGGGCCCCCTCTGTGGGAGAGCAAGAGTTCCGGACCCCAGAGCCTGAGCACATCAGCTGAAGCTGGGAGGCCCCTGGCAGCCTCCTCACGCAGGCTCCTGCGGCTGAGGCCCCAGCCTCCAGACGTCGTCCAGGACTGCCTGCAGAGACAACACCACGCCCTTCAGTAGGCAGCCCTAGAGATGAAATGCCCTCACTGGCCCCTCCCCAGGGCCCGGTCACACCAGCGCCCTTGCACCCACTCATCCATCATTCACTCACTCCAGGTCTGTTGCTACCTTTCACAGATCAGGTGCCTCCTCCTCTCCCCTCCTGCCAGCTAAAGCTTCCAGAATAAAAGCCCACAGACTGGGTGACTCAAATAACATTTATTTCTCACAGAGGCTGGGGAGTCCAAGGTCAAAGTGCCAGCAGATCCAGTCTCTGCTGAGGACAGGCTTCCTGGCTTGTAGACGGCCACCTTCTAACTGAGTCCTCACGTGGCAGAGAGAGGGAGAGCTCTGGCCCCTCTTCCTCTTCTTTTGAGGACACTAATCCCATCCTGGGGGTCCCAAACTTGTGACCTCATTTACCTTACTCATAAACCCACTTGCCTTCCAAAGTCCCCACATCCAAACACCGTCACATTCATTCATTGACACGGGAATGGGGGGAGACACAGACACTCGGCCCATTACATCCTTTAGCTAATGCATGTTTATTGAATACATATTAGGTACCGCATGCTAGGGTTTCAAACAAGAACCAGACAGGAGCCCCAGTGAGTTTCTCCTTTGTCTAGCAGGTGGGACAGAATACACTGAAAGTTGTAATTTGGGGTAATAAGTGCTGCGATATAAACATGGTTTGCATGTAAGCGAACCGCGTGCTGCAGTCCACTGGGTCACAAAAAGTCGGACATGACTGAGTGACTGAACTGAACCGACCTGGGCTTGACTGGTGGCTCAACTGGTAAAGAATCTGCATGCGATGCAAGATGCTCGGGCGCCTGGTTGGTGTGGTTGTGGGCGCGCACCACTGCTGTGCCCGAGTGGCAGGCAGTGTGGGGCTCCCTGCACCCCAGCTGCCTGCAGCTCCTGTGCTTGGACAGAGTCCCCCCAGTCTCCCTGAATGACTGAGTCACCACAGCACTGCGATGGGTGCTTTTCCAGCACCAGGAGGCAGGTCGAGGAGGATGGGGGTGGGGAGACAGCCTCTGGATGCCCCATACCCACCCATATGGCTAAGACCACCTGGTCCATCCTCAGGTTGCAGGAGCAGGTGGGCTCAGCTCCTGTTTGCTGCATTCTGTGGCCGTCGTAACCCGAGGCCATGAAGGTACCCAAGGTCACACAGCTAATGCCAGCTGGTGCCAGGACCACAGCCTGAACCCTGCCGCCCCCGGGCAGAGCCCAGGTGAGCCTTGCCAAGGTCAGTGTGTGGCTGTTGTCTGCTGAGACAGGAGTCCACAGGGTCCCTACCCTCAGATTGCTGCTGGTCTCATTAAGAAGCAACTGGTCTTTGCCCTTCCCCCACTGAGTGTTATTTTGTTTAAATACCACCTAAATTTTCTTGTGGCATGGGGAAATGGACCCAGACTTGGAGAGTTAATGAAAGGAGTGACATCTAAAATTGACACCAGACTGAGTTAGTTGGGTAGGGAAGGATGTGCAAGAGTTGGAAGCCAGGACCTTTAGACAAATGACAGCGGCCAAGTCCAGCGTGAGCGGAGGAGGCGACTGAAGGGAGGGGAAGGAAGGATAGGACATTCAAGAGATGAGCCTAGAGGGACTTCCCTGGTGGGCCAGGGGCTAAGACTCTGAGCTCCCAATGCAGGGGACCCAGGTTCATCCCTGGTCAGGGAACTAGATCCCACATAGTGCAACTAAAGATGCCACCTGTTGCAGCAAAGACCAAAGAGCTCACGTGCTGCAACCAAGACCCCCTGGAGCCAAATAAATACATAAGTTGTTGTCGTTCAGTCACTCCGTCATGTCCAACTCTTTGCGATCCCAAGGACTGCAGCATGCCAGACTTCACTATCCTTCACTATCTGCCATAGTTTGCCCAAACTCCTGTCCACTGAGTCATGGACATGGTGATATTATCTAACCATCTCATCCTCTGTTGCCCCCTTCTCCTCCTGCCGTTAATCTTTCCCTGCATCAAGGTCTTTTCGAATGAGTCGACTCTTCACATCAGGTGGCCAATGTATTGGAGCTTCAGCTTCAGCACCAGTCCTTTCAATGAATATTCAGGACTGATTTCCTCTAGGATTGACTGGTTGGATCTCCTTGCAGTCCAAGGGACTCGCAAGAGTCTTCTCCCACACCATAGTTCAAAAGCATCAATTCTTCGGCACTCAACCTTCTTTATGGTCCAACTCTCACATCCATTCATGACTACTGGAAAAAACATAGTTTTAACTATACAGACCTTTGTCAGCAAAGTGATATCTTTGCTTTTTAATATGCTGTCTAGGTTTGCGTTGTTTTCCTAAATAAGTATTGAAAAAAATAAAAGCATCTGCCTTCCAATACAGGAGAAACGAAGCGAAAGTGTTAATCACTCAGTCGTGCCCGACTCTGTGACCTCATGGACTGCAGCCCACAGTCTCCTCTGTCCGTGGGATTCTCCAGGCGAGGATACTGGAGTGGGTTGCCATGTGGTTCTCCAAGGGGATCTTCCTGACCCAGGGATCGAGCCGAGATCCCCCACATTGCGGGCAGATTCTTTACCATCTGAGCTAGCCGGGAAGCCCCCCAATACAGGAAATGTGTGTTCAGTCCTAGGCCATTGAACTAAGATCCCAGATTCCTCATGCCGTGGGCCAACAAAGCCCTAGCACCCACAACTAGAGAAAGCCTGAACGCCGCAACAGAGACTTGGCACAGCCAAATTGTAAAAAGAGAGAGAGAAATGAGCCTCGAGAATAAGTAGCTGCAAGACGAGGAAGATTCTTCTCCGGGTGAAAAACCTTCAATGATTTTCCTTTACCTAACAGGACAAAAAAACCTCAGCTTCAGAACTGAGCATTCAGTATATTCACAGCATCAGAACTCTTTCAAATGACAGCACTTTTTCCGATACAAGTTGCAGAAACCTGATTTAAACTGGTTTAAGAACAACAAAACAATGTCTTTCATGTCACTGAAAAGTGTCTACTTCAGGTGTGGTTGGATCCAGATGCTCAAATGCTACCGCCTGGCTTCAGCCTCAGGACCTTTGCGTCTGCTGTCCCCTCTGCTGGATGGCCTAACCCCAGGTCTTCCCATGGCTGACTCCTTGTCATCCAGGTCGTGGCTGAAACGTCACCTCTGTGGCCAGATCTCCTTGGACACCAACTAAAGCAGGACCTTCCCATCCCAGGCACTTTCTGCTTCATCAGCCTTGCTCTTCTTGACATTCATAATTTTCTGAAAATATCTTGCGGATTTCTTTCCTTTTTATTTATTTTGGGGCAGTCAGCCCATAAGGAATGTGAGCACTACAAGAGCAGGGATTGCATTTGCCTGGCTCACAGCTGAATCTCCAGTGCTTACACCAGTGGATGGTAGACACTGATGGCATATTTATAGAATGAATGGATGGATCAATCAATGCATGAATATCTTACTTGCCATCTCTCAGCTTTGCTCTATCCTGGGGCTGAGATCCCCAACATTACTAGCTGCAGTCTATAAGCTTAGAAACTCCCGTGGAAAGATAGATGCTTTCTCAATAGTTTCAGTAAGAGGCCAGGGGCTGACTCTAATTGGCCCATCTCTGCGCCATTCATTATGGCAGAAGGAGGGATATGGGCCTCTCATTGGCCAGGGCTGGCCAACTTTCTGCTAAAACCACTCCAGAGTGGGAACAGGGCTTTGGCAAGCAGACAGAAGAAGACCATATAGATTGAATAAGGACACAGAGATTGAAGGCAAAAGGAGAAGGGGGCAACATGGCTAGATAGCATCACCAACTCAATGGACATGAATCTGAGCAAACTCGGCTAGATAGTGGAGGACAGGGAAGCCTGGCATGCTGCGGTCCATGGGATCGCAACGAGTCACAAATGACTTAGTGACTGAACAACCACAACAGAATAAGGCCAGCAAGGTGTTTGGGGAAGCCTCCACTTTCTAACCATCCTGCTCACCTGAATATGTTGTATCCTTTTCTGCTGGAGATTGTTGAGTGAAGGGGAAAAAAACCCAAAACAACGCACAATCTAAAAGTTGAGAATTATGTTTTATTTGGAAGATGCAAGCCTGAGAGACAGCCTCTCAGCTCTGACGGATTGTTTCAAAGAGGAACCAGGATACGTAAGAGTTTTTGCAAGAACAAAAAAAAACACCCAGGCAGTTGAATGTCAAAAGATGACTGCTAATTAAAGAAAGTCCAGACGTCTCAAGCTAATGAATTTAGTGCTTTTCTACGTATGGGAAGAAGCAAGAGTCTGGGTTTAATGAAACTATTCCTTTGATACGCATCCTAACTCTCTCGGGCCAGTACCCTGGTTTTCTCCATCCTGAGTCCCCTAGGGGGCACCCTGGGCAGCTGGCTTGGTGACCACAGCGTGCTCTGTTTACTGATACGGCAGGCGTGCCATATCAGTTTACCAATATCTGTTTACTGATGTTCTGTGTCCACCGGACCAAATTCCAACTCCTGCCTTTGCCCTTCCTGTTCCCCCGTCTGGAGTGTCCTTTCTCTTCAGTCTGTGCCTTCAAGAAGCCTTCCGGATTCCCCACAATCTCTGGGGTCACCTGTGGTATAAAGGATTTGGCCTAGCCATGACAACCCTTGGATTCTTCTCTCTGTCCATCATCATGGGCACTCAATAGATTCTTATTTATTTTTCATTGTGCTGAGTCTTAGTTGCTTCACGGGCTTTTCCCTAGTCGTCTAGAGAGGGGGCTATTCTCCAGTTGGGGTACGCAGGGTTCTCATTGCAGGGGCTTCTCTTGTTGAAGAGCTCAGGCTCTAGGGCGGGTGGGCTTCAATAGCTGCGGCTCCTGGGCTTCAGAGCGCAGGCTCAGCAGTGGTCACGCAGGGCCTTAGTTGCTCTGGGACACATGGGATCTTTCCAGATCAGGAATCAAACTCATGTCTCTTGCACTGGCAGGCAGATTCTTTACCCCAGAGCCACCACGGAAGCCCCTCAGTTGCTTCTTAATAAGACCAGCAGCGATCTGAGGGTAGGGACCCTGTGGACTCCTGTCTCAGCAGACAACAGCCACACACTGACCTTGGCAAGGCTCACCTGGGCTCTGCCCGGGGGGCGGCAGGGTTCAGGCTGTGGTCCTGGCACCAGCTGGCATTAACTGTGTGACCTTGGGTACCTTCATGGCCTCGGGTTACGACGGCCACAGAATGCAGCAAACAGGAGCTGAGCCCACCTGCTCCTGCAACCTGAGGATGGACCAGGTGGTCTTAGCCATGTGGGTGGGTATGGGGCGTCCAGAGGCTGTCTCCCCACCCCCATCCTCCTCGACCTGCCTCCTGGTGCTGGAAAAGCACCCATCGCAGTGCTGTGGTGACTCAGTCATTCAGGGAGACTGGGGGGGCTCTGTCCAAGCACAGGAGCTGCAGGCAGCTGGGGTGCAGGGAGCCCCACACTGCCTGCCACTCGGGCGCAGCAGTGGTGCGCGCCCACAACCGCACCAACCAAAAGCCCGAGCGTCACGGGAGGCAGCAGTGCACAGAGTCGCCACACGGTGGCGCCCCTGCCCCCTTTCTGCTGCTGCTAAGTCGCTTCAGTCGTATCTGACTCTGTGCGACCCCATAGACGGCAGCCCACCAGGCTCCCCGGTCCCTGGGATTCTCCGGGCAAGAACACTGGAGTGGCTCCTGCCCCCTTTACCTCTAACAAATCAGCTTGAAAACTGGCTATTTATTAATATTTGTTTATCTACCTGGACTGCAAGGAGATCCAACCAGTCAGTCCTAAAGGAAATCAGTCCTGACTGTTCATTGGAAGGACTGATGCTGAAGCTGAAATTCCAATACTTTGGCTACCTGATGCGAAGAACCTACTCATTGGAAAGAGTGATGCTGGGAAAGATAGAAAGTGGGAGGAAAGGGGGACCACAGAGGATGAGATGGTTGGATGGCATCACCGACTTGATGGACATGAGTTTGAGTAAACTCTGAGAGTTGGTGATGACAGGGAAGCCTGGCGTGCTGCAGTCCATGGGATCACAAAAAGTCGGACACAACTGAGCGACTGAACTGAAATGACCTGGGCTTGACTGGTGGCTCAATTGGTAAAGAATCCACATGCGATGCAGGAGACACGGGTTCTATCCCTAGGTCGGGAAGATCCCCTGAAGAAGGAAATGGCAACCCACTCCAGTATTCTTGACTGGGAAACCCCATGGACGGAGGGGCCTGGAGGGCTACAGTCCATGGTGTCGCAAGAGTCGGATACGACTTATCGACTAAACCACCACTAGTTACCTATCTACCCACTTACCTATCCATCTACCCAATTACAGCTTCAATCACAAAAACAACATATGATCAGAGTAGAATGAGGAAACTAACACAGGCGCCTCCACCCTAACGTGTGCTCAGTCTCCGCCCTCCCTCCCCGCTCTTCCCCTCCCCCACTCTCTCCCCACTCTTCCCCTCCCCCCTCCCGGCTTCCTCCCTCCTCCAGTCTCCCTCGCCACTCATATTGAACACAGGTGCGCATGCGTCCTAAGTTGCTTCAGTCGTGTCCAACTCTTGGCAACCCTGGGGACTGCAGCCCGCCAGGCTCCTCTGCCCATGGCGCTTCTCCTCGCAAGAATGCCGGAGTGGGTTGCCGTGCCCTCCTCCAGGGGATCTTCCCGACCCAGGGATCGAACCCATGTCTCTTACATGTCCTGCACTGAAATGCACACAGGTGCTTCCCTGGTGGCTCAGACGGTGAAGCTCTACCTGCGTTCGACCTGGGTTCGACCCCTGGTTTGGGAAGATTCTGTGGAGGAGGCAACTGCAACTCATTCCAGTATTCTGGCTTGGAGAATTCCGTGGACAGAGGAGCCTGGCAGGCTACACAGTCCACGGGGTCGAAAAGAGTCAAGCGACTTTGACTTTTTCTTTACCACCAGCGCCGCCTGGGAAGCCCATTAAACACATACGTGGGTATAATGTTTCTCAATTCAAACAAATCTTCATTGGTCCTTTGCTCTTGGGCACCGCACAGGAAGTGTCTCCCTCAGTCTGTGAGCTTAACCCTCCCATCCTCTCGCCTCCACGACTCTCTCGATGGGAATGGGCGACATCCTGGAGGAGGACCACTGGGTGAGCTTCTGGGGTGTCTTCACAAGATGGCTGGTTTGCCTAGAGGCCCATGATAGGAAAGAGGAATGTTTAACTCGGGTGGGGAAGCTGAGGCTACAAGGGAAGAGCCTGCAAGGACCAGCACTCCTGTCTGACGCCTCCCAGCATCACTGGCAGGAGCGTGAAACAGGGGACCCTGTTTCTAGGTTTAGGGAATAACCAGACGATCAAGCAGCTTCTTGATCCTTCTCGGCTCCTTCTCCCCCAGTGACTTCATGGAGCCCTCTGGCAGGAGGCTGGGGAGGACTGGAGAGGGAGAGAGTGACTGCACACCCCCAATTCAACCACCTGAGGCTTCAGGAGGGGAAACCAAGGCCTGGAGAGAGACTTGCCAAGGTCACACAGTTCCCGAGAAGCAGACGCAGGACTCCTCTTTTCCACAGCCCTTCCTAATGGAAACCCATGTTTGATTGCCTCCCACCTAGAAAACTCATATATGTTTTATTTATTATTTTTAATATTTTATTTATTGGGCTGTGCCAGGTCTTAGTTGCGGCATGCAGGATCTCTCTGCTCGTGGCTTGTGAAAATCTTCACTGCCGCATGCCAAAACTCTTAGTTGCAACATGCGGAATCTAGTCCCCCCGCTAGGGATTGGGCCTGGGGCCCCCGCATTGGGAGCTCGGACTTGGCCACTGGACTGCCAGGGAAGTCCCTCGTAACCTGTAGAGGTTTTTATAAAGCGTGAGACCCCAGTGGCAGCTAATAGAGCAGGTAATGTCTGATTCTCCAGCCAGTTGGGTGCAATGGGCACCGCTGTGGTCCTCAGACTTGGGCTGCACCTGGCCTTGACACTCACCAGCTGCAGACCATAGGCAGCCACTGGCCTCCCAAGCCTCAGAACTGCCATCTCTAAAATGGAGCTAAGATAAAGCTTCCCTTGGAGCTGCAGGTAGCAAGCTAAAATGATACACGCAAAACGCTTTACACACGCTACAGTGCTTTAAATGGGGGAGGTGGCATATCTCAGCAGAAGTCCTCAACAGCAGACTCAAGAACTCTGCCCTTTCTCCCTCTCATTGGACAGTGTGGAAGCCTGAGCTGCTGGGGGCAAACGAGCGAACAAGGCGTGTCGGCCCCATTCCTAGCAGGTGGGCTGTGCTCATTTACACGGTAGGTTGATTATTAACGAGACTCATGACATCTGGTTACTGCACTGTGAACCCTCGGTGACTTCCGCGTTTGTATTCTCCGGACACGCACAGGAGGCTGCGGGTATGGAGGAAGGAATGAAAGTCCCATGGATGTTTACCCAGGCCAGAGAGGCTGCAGGGCCTTTGCAAGGCTTGTGTCTTTCAGTCTCAGGGAGCAGTTGGTCCCTAGGAATTACTGACTGAATGATGGGAAGAGCAACCCCAGGGGCAGCTGGCACCAGAGTCAAGTCCACATGGTGATCAGTGTGTGTGTGTGTGGCACCTGCCAGACCCCATCAGGGCAAGGACCCCACCTCCTACTCCTCAGTCCAGCTCCACGACAAGCATACAACAGCATCAGTAAGCTTGTGTGTATTATTTGACACAAGTTTGTATTATTCCCAACAAGCAGTGTGTATATCTGAATATGTGTGTGTGTGAATTTGTGTGTGGGGTCATTAACCAGCCTGAGGAGGGGGAAAATTGCCCCACGGATCCTCACCTCCCTGGTCAAGGCCCCACCCCCCACCCCAACCAGGCAGCAGCCCCAGCAGGCAGTGGCCTTGGAGCCTGGATCAGCAAACAGAGGCATTTTCTGTGGCTACTGAGACGGGAGAGACTCTGTCTTTCCCCACATCCTGCGTGGGTCAGGGGTCTCTGGGCCTGGGGCATAGTTTCAGCCTCCAGACCAAGGAAACAAAGCCTCAGAGGAACCCACAAAGAAGTGAGAGCCGAGGAAAAACATTCAGGACGACACACACATCTCTGCAGAGAACTGGACATGCAAACCCATCTGGGCAAGAGCGGTCTATCTCAATGCTGATCGGCACCAGGAGTGTCCTGCGGGGGGCGCTGTTTTCCAGCCGCCAGAATTTGCACTCAATTTACATCTATTTTGCATGTACCTTCAGAGGTTTTCAAATGACCGTTTTATCATTGTCTCCTGCATGGTGAGCGGTTTTTCATTCCTGATGCTTTTTGTCATCCCAAGAGCATGTAGGGAGGTCTCCTCTGAAGAAAAGGATGCAGAGGTTGGGAAGAGAGCGAGGACCCAGTGGTGTTTTGACTACTGTTGGTACATCCTTAAAAGGTGGTCTGTGTATACATTCCTGCAAGCTGACTGGTTTACAGTTTAAAAGGACACGTATGGTAAGCTCATTTGGAAAGCAGGAAAGAATCCTTTATAAGCCACCCCACCTAGATCCAGCTATTCCACTCCCGGATATGTACCTGAAGCATCAAGGCAGGGTCTCAAAGAGACACCTGTAAGCCCATCTTTCCAGCAGTCGTATTCATAATAGCCTAGCAGAGGAGGCTCCCAGTGTCTATCAACAAATGAGTAAGTAAACAAAATACAGTATATCTGCACAATGGAATATTATTTAGCCTTAAAAAGGAAGAGAATTCTGGGGACTTCCCTGGTGGTTCAGCGGTAAAGAGTCCACCTTGCAATGCAGGGGATGTGGGTTTGATCCCTGCTCAGGGAATTAAGATTCCACATACTGCAGAGCAACTAAGCCCGCAACCCACAGCTACTGAAGCCCATGCACCATGGAGCCCATGCTTCCCAACTAGAGAATCCATGCACTGCATCGAAAGATCCTGCATGCCACAACAAATAAACAAAGGAAGAGAATTCTGACACGTGCTATAACACAACACGTATGAGCCTTGAAGACACCCTGTTAAGCTTAATAAACCAATCACTGGACAAACTCTTTATTCCACTTACGCAAGGTATCTGAAGAAGTCAAAACCACAGAGACAGAAAGCAGAATACCAACTGCTAGGGGCTGGGGTGGGGAGCTGAGCTACTAAACGGGCACAGAGTCTCTATTTTACAGGAGAGAGTCCTGAAGACACATGGGGATGGTTGGTTGCAGAACAGTGTGAACGTGCTCAACGCCACGGAACTATATACACTTGAAAACGGTTAAAATGTAAATTTTACTTTATGTGTAGTTGTTGTTGTTGTTGTTCAGTCACTCGGTCGTGTCCAACTCTTTGCAACCCCAGGGACTGCAGCACACCAGGCTTCCCTGTTCTTCACCATCTCCCTGAGTTTGTTCAAACTCATGTCCATTGAGTCAGTGATGCCATCCAACCATCTCATCCTCTGTCGTCCCCTTCTCCTCCTGCCCTCAGTCCTTCCTAGCATCAGGGTCTTTTCCAACGAGCTGGCTCTTTGCATTAGGTGGTCAAGAGAATTGGAGCTTCACCATCAGTCCTTCCAATGAATATTCAGGGTTGATTTCCTTTAGGATTGACTGGTTTGATCTCCTTGCTGTCCAGGGAACTCTCACGAGTTTTCTCCAGCAACATAGTTCAAACCATCCTGCTCAAACCTTTATTTTTCACAGACACAGAGAGTGAGGGTGAAGCCCAGAGAATCCCACCATCTCGTGATGAGGATCTCTGATTTCCCTTTGCCATGAAGTCCAATTATTTTTTGATCTTCCAATATTTTTGCAAGATTAGTTTATTATGAAACATTTCCAAAAGGAAAGCGAATGAAACATGTCTAATGAACACATATATACCCTCTTCTGTTATTCAACAATAATTATTTGCAAACTGTGCATTATCTTTCTATATGCATTTGTAAGTGTATATAAATGTGTTTTCTTTTGATAAAACATTTTAAAGTTATATTGCAGACAACATGACACTTTGCCCATTAATACTTGAGCACATATCTCCTAAAAACAGGTATTCTTACATCATCACATAACTGTCATGATCGCACCTAAGAAAACCATCAATAATTTCCTGGCATCACTGAATATTCAGTTCATACTCAATTTTATCCCCAATTTGCCCCAATTTTCTTCTAGAGTTGCTCTTTTAGAATCAGTTTCAAGCATTGCATTTGACTGCTTCTTTAGTCTCCTTTTGAGCTTTCCTGGGAGGCTCAGTGGTAGAGTCCACCTGCTGATGAAGAAGACTCAGGACCGATGCCCTGGAGAAGGAAATGGCACCCACTCCAGGACTCTTGCCTAAAGAATCCCCATGGACAGAGGAGCCTGGAGGGCTACAGTCCATGCGGTCACAAAGAGTCAGACACGACAGAGCGTGCACGCACACATACTAGTCTCCTTTATGATATTAATAGAACAGTGCCCTCATCCCTTTCTTTTGACATTGATTTTTTTCCCCCAAAACAGCTCAGGCCAATTTGGTAGAAGGGCCTGCTCTCTAGATTTGTCTGTTTCCTGGATGTGCTGTTTAACCTCGGAGAAGGCAATGGCACCCCACTCCAGTACTTCTGCCTGGAAAATCCCATGGACGGAGGAGCCTGGTGGGCTGCAGTCCATGGGGTCGCTGAGGGTCAGACACGACTGAGCGACTTCACTTTCACTTTCATGCATTGGGGAAGGAAATGGCAACCCACTCCAGTGTTCTTGCCTGGAGAATCCCAGGGACGGGGAGCCTGGTGGGCTGTCGTCTATGGGGTCACACACAGTCGGAGACGACTGAAGTGACTTAGCAGCAGCAGCAGCTGTTTAACCTGTTCCTCCCTCCCATGTATAGTGGAAGTTAGGGCCAAGATTTGATTTAACTCAGGTGAGATGTTTCAGGCAAGGGTACTTCTCAGGTAATGTGGGCTCCGTGGCATTGGAGGTCCCTAATGTCAGACTGCTCCACTTTCATGATGTTTGGTCACTGGGTTAAAGGGGCGACAGCCAGCTCCCCATCATAGAGATGAGTTGACAGCCAGCTCTCCCCATCATAGACATGAGTTGAGACGCAACCTGTGCACGTATGCTACGTCACTTCAGGTGTGTCCAGCTCTTTTTGACCCTGGGGACTGGAGCCCACCAGGCTCCTTCATGCATGGGATTCTCCAAGCAAGAATACGAAAGGGGGTTGCTGTGCCCTCCTCCAGGGGCTCTTCCCGACCCAGGGATCAAAAGAGTAAGACTTTCTCATCATGCAAAAATCCTGCTCCCCACAGCCTTCTCCTAACGGGTTCAGTCTCCACTGATGCTTCTTGCTTGAATCAACAGTTTCATTGTTGGTTGGAAATAGTGAGCCTTCTATCGTTCCTTTTGCATTTATTATCTGGCTTTTTTTCCCCCAGTAAAGAAGAGCTTTCCCTAACTCTGGATGAGCCAGAATTCTTCCAAATATTAGAGTGTAAATGACATCTTTTCTTTTTAATTGCTGATTACTATAGTAAGGTGTTGGCATAACTGGATCTTTTAAATCTTCTCTCCTTTTTTCTCCTTAAATTTGAGTTATCACTATGAACCCGTGGGTTTGTATTTTTTAAACGTTTTACACTACAATCCAGAAATTCCTTCTTCTGGTCCGTGTGTTAGTTTCCGAGTGCTGCTCTAGCAAATGACCACAACAGGGCGGCTTAAACAGCAGAACCACATTCTCTCTGTTTCGGAGGCCAGAAACCTGAAATCAATTGCATTTCTTCTGGAGTGAGCTTTCTTTTCATGTCTTTTGCCCTCTTTTTCCATGAAATAAGTGGGTTAGAAAAAGATTTTAAAGAGATGCCTCTGTATCAGGAGGCTTGTTTGTGAAATAAGTTGCAAACACTCCCTCTCAGCTGTTTTCTGTCTTTGCTCGTTTCCTTTTCTGCCCTACCCAAGGGGTTTTGTTTTGTTTTCACTTCGTTTTGGAGGTTGGCTGGTTTATCAGCCCTTTCTTCTCTTGCTTCTTTCTAGCCACTTTCAGAAAGGTTTTTTCCCTCTCCATGAAAATTCACCTGTGTTGTTTCCTTCTAGCACTTTTATGGCTTCACTTTTGACACGTAAGCGCTTTGACCCCTCTGGAGTTTTTTTCCGGTGTCGGCTGTGAAGCAGGGATCCAGATTTATCTTTTCCAAGGAGTCCTGGCACCGTCTTCAGGACAGGCCCAGCTGGAATAAAACCTCAAGTTGTGGATGCTTCTCCTCTGGAGGGTAGGGAAAAGGTGGGGTTTCATGGTAACTAAAAGACTCCTCCTGGACATGGAGAACCCCGTGTAATGTGGTGCTCCACATCGTAATGCGAGGGGGATACAGAGACCTGGTTGGGGATCTGGGTGAGGAGGTGGCCTGCCCAGGAGAGAGGGAGCCCAGGATTTCAAAACTCCCATCCACAGGTGTCAAAGCCAAGATGGAGCCTTTTCCAATACTCAGCAGACAACTTTCTCCTCTCCTTTCCTCAATTCTCAAACCTTCAGAGGACCCTCTTTGCCCCCTCACACAGTTCAGGCTTTTTTTTTTTAAACCTCAGGGCCCTCCATGTCCTGCCTTTCTCATCTCCCATTCCATGTATATCTTAAATATGACCACTGATCAGCCAACGAGCCTTAGGTGGTCTCACCTCGATGCCTTCTTGAAAACTGGGTCTTCCTCCAGTAAAGCCCACCTGCCTCAACACCATCAGATTCCTGATTAAAATGGAAGCAAAGTCCAAGTCCCAACCCCACCCACAGGTTTCCCTTGTCACTCCGAGGGCACCCACTCTGCAGGGTGGACCTGACTCTGAGTCACAGCACCATGGGCCCCCTTCTGTCTCATCTGCTGGGCTCCGTGCACCCTAAAAGCAAGTGTAGGGGATTGACTAGTGCCCTCCTCCAATTCATGTCCACTCAGAACTCAGCATCTGACCTTATTTGGAAGTTGAGTCTTTATAGATATAATTCAGTTCAGATGAAGTCATATTGAATTATTGTGGGCCCCAAAGCCGATGACTGGTGTTCTTATAAAAAGAGGATAGGAGGGAGTCCCTGGGGGTCCAGTGGTTGAGAATCTGCCTGCCAATGCAGGAGACACGGGTTTGATCCCAGGTTAGGGAACTAAGATCCCACAAGCCACAGGGCAGCTAAGCCTGCGTGTCACAACTACTGAAGCTCGTACGCTGAGAGCTCGTGCAGCGAGAGAAGCCACTGTAATGAGAAGCCTGCGCCCTGTAACAAGGACCCAGTGCAGCCAAAAATAAAACACATGAATGAATAAATCTTAAAAAACAAACAAGAGGAAAGGACACACACAGGAGCGCGTCGCCTCTTTAACCCAGTAACTGAGTCTGTGCCTCGTGAAAGCGCACAGGGAGAGAGGACAGGTGGGGATGGAGGTGGAGAGTGAAGGGATACAGCTCCAGGCCAAGGGACATCATCAGACATGGTGGACGACCCCCGGAAGGCAGGAGAGAGGCTTGGAACCCCCCCGTCAGAGCCCTCAGAGGAAGTCAGCCCCGCCGACGCTTTGGTTTCAGAGTTCTGGCCTCCAGAACAAAGGGGGAATACACTGTCGTTGTTTGGCCAGGCCACACGGCTTGTGGGATCGTAGTTTCCCGACCAGGGATTGAACCTGGGGCCCCAGCAGTGAGAACACCGAGTCCTAACCACTGGACCACCAGGGAATTCCTTACGCTTGTGTTATTTAAAGCCAGCCTGTCTGTGGTACTTTGTCACAGCAGCTGCAGACAGTGGAGCTCGTGCAAGGAGCTCATGCAAGTGGAGGGAACGATAATGCCAACATTCACTGGTGCCCACACTTTGGCACGTGCTCTGATGAGCGTTTACACAAGTCTCTCACTGGACAGTCCTAACGACCCTCTGAGTTGGGTATTTAAGGCATTGGTGGCATCCCTCTTGTCTAGGCATAGAAAAGGAAGCTTGGGGACTGGCCCAGGCCACACAGCAGGGTTGCAGAGCCTGGGTCTCCGCTCTGCCCTTCCCCCTCTGTCCTCCTAGGCAGCCTGCTGTGTGCACTGCACACCTACGGCCGCCATGCCACCTGTCCTTTATGAGTAAGTGTTGGAAAAGGCATCCTTGAACAAAACCTCAAAAACCCAGATCATAAGTCAAAAAAGAAAGAAGACGACAAGAAGGAGGAGGGGTCGATAACACCAAAATAAGAGTCGCTTTTTCAATGAAGTACAATACAGTTATAGTTAATAGGACAATAACAGATGGGGTTTTCAATGAAGTACAATACAGTTATAGTTAATAGGACGGTAACAGATGGGGGAAGACACTGGAAATATCTATAGTCAATGAAGGACACATTTCTGTGTGTTGGAATTCTGCAAATCAACAAGGAAAAGAGAGTAACACTACTAGAGGAAAAATAGTCAAAAGATAAGAATTGGCCATTTGTAGAGGATGAAACCTACAAGACTAACAAGAACATAAAGAAATGCTCCATCTCATTAATAGAGAGAGGCAAGTTAAGAACTGTGGTGTTGGAGAAGACTCTTGAGAGTCTCTTGGACTGCAAGGAGATCCAACCAGTCCATTCTGAAGGAGATCAGCTCTGGGATTTCTTTGGAGGGAATGATGCTGAAGCTGAAACTCCAGTACTTTGGCCACCTCATGCGAAGAGTTGACTCATTGGAAAAGACTCTGATGCTGGGAGGGATTGGGGGCAGGAGGAGAAGGGGACGACAGAGGATGAGATGGCTGGATGGCATCACTGACTCGATGGACTTGAGTCTGAGTGAACTCCGGGAGTTGGTGATGGACAGGGAGGCCTGGCATGCTGCGATTCATGGCGTCGCAAACAGTCGGACACGACTGAGCGACTGAACTGAACTGAAGTTAAGAAGAGAATGTATCACAATGATAGGCCTATTATACTTCACCATTGAAGACTGTTGGCAGGAATGCGGGCATTTTTGTAGACTTCCAGTGACTGTAAACTGGGGCAGCCGTCCTAGAGAACACTCGGGTGGTGTTATCTCAAGTCTGTAAAATTTCTGGGGGTGATGGATACGGTTAGTACCTTGGCTCTCGTGATGGTACCATAGGTGTATGCCATGTTCGAAGTCATCAAGATATAACATTAACCTTTTGTATATCCATTATACCTCTGTAAAGCTAATTTTTTCTCTAAAAACAACAAAAAAGAGTAAGTCCATGAATACTCTATGACCCACCAGTTTTACTCCTAGTTATGTATCCCAAAGAAGTTCTCAGCTGGATACATAAGGCAACAGGTGCATGCGTGTATGCTAAGTCACTTCAGTCATGTCCAACTCTTTGAGACCCTATGGACCATAGGCCGCCAGGCTCCTCTGTCGTGGGGTCCTCCAGGCAAGAATACTAGAGTAGGCTGATCCATGCCCTCCTCCGGGGGATCTTCCCAACCCAGGGACTGAACCCACACCACTTAGATCTCCAGCACTGGCAGGCAGGTTCTTTACCACTAGCTCGACCTGGGAAGCCTCAAGGGAACAGGTACGCTGAGGTTTATCACGGGTTTTTTTCTGGTGGGCGTTGGGTGTCATTCCACAGGACAAGTGAGAGTAGACTGGGGGAGACCCATATCACTGACTCACTGTCAACAGAAGCTGCTGGTCGGATTTATTCAGAGCAACGTGCATGGGCTTCAAAACAGTGCAGAAGCAGATTGCCATCTATGACATGATCATTTACATGAGTTAAAAATATATGCATACATTTTTATACATATATGTGTCCATTCTGACCGTGTTAGACAGTAAGGGGACAATGACGAGACTGGAGAGGCCAGGGCTGCGAGGAGCCCTCGGGGCTACTCTCTGAAACTTGGACTCCATCCTCCAGGAGATTGGTGACCCCCAGAAAAACATCTATTTCTGCTTTATTGACTATGCCAAAGCCTTTGACTGTGTGGATCATAGTAAACTGTGGAAAATTCTGAAAGAGATGGGAATACCAGTCTCTTGAGAAACCTATATGCAGGTCAGGAAGCAACAGTTAGAACTGGACATGGAACAACAGACTGGTTCCAAATAGGAAAAGGAGTACGTCAAGGCTGTATATTGTCACCCTGCTTATTTAGCTTATATGCAGAGGACATCATGAGAAACGCTGGGCTGGAAGAAGCACAAGCTGGAATCAAGATTGCTGGGAGAAATATCAATAACCTCAGATATGCAGATGACACCACCCTTATGGCAGAAAGTGAAGAGGAACTAAAGAGCCTCTTGATGAAGGTGAAAGAGGAGAGTGAAAAAGTTGGCTTAAAGCTCAACATCTAGAAAACTAAGATCATGGCATCTGGTCCCATCACTTCGTGGCAAATAGACGGGTTAACAGTGGAAACAGTGTCAGACTTTATTTTTTTGGGCTACAAAATCGCTGCAGATGGTGACTGCAGTCATGAAATTAAAAGACGCTTACTCCTTGGAAGGAAAGTTATGACCAACCTAGATAGCATATTCAAAAGCAGAAACATTACTTTGCCAACAAAGGTCCGTCTAGTCAAGGCTATCGTTTTTCCTGTGGTCATGTATGGATGTGAGAGTTGGACTGTGAAGAAGGCTGAGCACCGAAGAATTGATGCTTTTGAACTGTGGTGTTGGAGAAGACTCTTGAGAGTCCCTTGGACTGCAAGGAGATCCAACCAGTCCATCCTAAAGATCAGTCCTGGGTGTTCACTGGAAGGACTGATGGTAAAGCTGAAACTCCAATACTTTGGCTACCTCATGTGAAGAGTTGACTCACTGGAAAAGACCCTGACGCTGGGAGGGATTGGGGGCAGGAGGAGAAGGGGACGATAGATGATGAGATGGCTGGATGGCATCACCGACTCAATGGACGTGAGTCTGAGTGAACTCTGGGAGTTGGTGATGAACAGGGAGGGCTGGAGTGCTGTGATTCATGGGGTCGCAAAGAGTCAGACACGACTGAGCAACTGAACTGAACTGAAATGAAAGCAGGGGGCTGCCATGCAGAAAGCTGAAGCAACAGGACCCCTCAAATGGATAAACCTGTGACACTGAAAAGGATGTAATTTTGACTAGTGGGGTCCTTCCAAATGCCTTCAAATCTAACTGCATCTGGAAGGACAGAAATCCAGCTAAAACTAGCATCAGCCAAAACAGTCTTCCCTTCATGAACTCAGAAGCCCAGGGTAAAGCTGGCCTCAGGGACTTCGTAAAGGGGAGAAGTCCCTTGAGGGGAGAACAACCAACATTTCTCTTTTCATCTCTTTCTCTGTATCTTTTCCATCTTTTGGCTAGAGCGTTCATGGAGCTTGAGGTAGCAGAGGGAGAAGGGGAGGGCCACTTCTCCCTAGCTTTATCCTAGTTCAATGACCCCAGAGGAAAGACAACAGCTCTTTCAGCGGCCATGTATAAAGACTCAAGGAAGCACCCTGATTGGCCCAACTTGGGTCACATGTCAACTGTGCCAATCCCTTTGGCTGGATGCTTGGGACCTGGGATTGGCCAGATGGGTCCAGCTGCCTGAGGTTGATGCTGTGGTCCCAGGATGGGGAGGGGGAGCTGCTGCCCAGGCAAATGCACAGGTGTGCCTCACACACAGCAAGTCAGTGCCACCTGCCTCCGAGGGCTCATCGCTTCTGTTCTGTCACTGAGTGTGGACAAGATGGTTGGAGAAAGCCTGGCCAGAAGCTCGTGCCCTGGAGAGGATCCAGGAAGGTACGTGGAAGATAGTGGTCTGATTAACATCTGTCTGAGTGCTGAAGAATGGATGCTTCTGAACTGTGGTGTTGGAGAAGACTCTTGAGAGTCCCTTGGACACCAAGGAGATCAAACCAGTCCATCCTAAAGGAAATCCTGGATATTCATTGGAAGGACTAATGCTGAAGCTGAAGGTCCAATGCTTTGGCCACCTGATGCGAAGAACTGATTCACTGGAAAAGACCCTGATGCTGGGAAAGATTGATGGCAGGAGGAGAAGGGGACAACAGAGGATGAGATGGTTGGATGGCATCACTGACTTGATGGACGTCAGCTTGAGCAAGCTCCGGGAGCTGCTGATGGACAGGGAGGCCTTGTGTGCTGCAGTCCAAGGGGTCGAAAAGAGTCGGACATGACTTAGTGACTGAACAAGTCAATGACAAAATCAATCCCAGAAAAGCAGAAAATATGGAGCCAGCCCATGAGCAGGGGCAGGGCTGCCTCTGCCTTTCTTCCTAGCCTCCTCTTCACAAGCCCCTAGCGGTCCATATTGAGAGAACTATTACCATTCTTCTTCCAGATATTGTATAAACAGTAACAGTGCAGTTATGGTCCCCTTGAGGGCCAGAAGCTGATGAGGCTCGTGTATCACTGCTCCCTTCCACGGAGGATAGCATTCCAGCAGGATGAGGTCACTGAGCCAAGGAAGAGGGGGGTGGGGAAAGGGGATTCCTGGGCTGGAGCTCTGGCGTCGTGCCCGTCCCCCGACTCCATCCCTCCTGATCCCTGGTGGATTCACAGTGTGCCGAGTCCTTGCCACAGTGCTAATGCCAAGGCAGGAATCTGCTCCTGTGAGATGGTCTGTGGACTAGGGAAAGCTGGGCACGCCCCTCTTCTCCTCCAGCCCTTCCATCTCTGGGCCCCCACCTGACCATGCTGGGTGACTACACCGAAGTTAGCACCGGGTGGACTCGCCCCAGGCAGCGATTGGATGCCAGCTGAGAGTGCACTGAGAAATGCTAACAAAACTAACACTTATTGAAATAGGTTTTATGCTGGTTACATCTTAAGGTCTCACTGAATCCACCCCAAATCCCTATCCTGTAGGCATCATGATTAATATTAAAACCCCTACGTTGCAGACGAAGAAACGAAGGCTCAGTTCATTAGCATGATGGCAGAAACCTGTGTTCACACTCTAGTCTGTTTGAGCAACAACCTCTTGGCTTCCCCAGCTGTCTGCAGGCAGGGTTAGGCTGGTGGAATTCCCAAGTCAATGCCCACCTGCCCCATAAGCCAGGATGGTGATAAAGGCTGTGCACTGCTCAAGGGTCCCCAGAAGTGGGTGTGGGTGGCTAAGGGCCAAGATCCTGCATGGCTCTGCTCACATGGACTGTGGGCCCAGAGGAAAGGCTTTTTTCTAATGCTCTTGGGGCCTCTCTAACCCTACAGGCTAACAGCAGTCCTACCTGGGACCACGCTGGGCCTCCTGGAACCCTGGTCACTCTCACAGTAGGCCCCTTAAGCCATATGCTGCCTTGCCTTGTGACCCAAATGGTTCCCATGACAAAACTGGTTGTTTCCATAACTCACCCAGAGTTATGTCCCGGTGCTAGCTTCTTTTAGTTCTTTCCTTCCCAACTGCCTCTCCCATTTCTATTTCATAAAACCTACCTTTCCTTTAAGGCCTAGCTTGATGCGCACTCCTTCAGAAAGCCTTTCAGATACCTCAGACTGCGGCCTCTCTCACCCTGGTCCGGATCAGTCACAGCGCTCACCATAATCTGCCTTCGAGGACCATAATCTTGTGAGCATTTACCCTGCGTGGGTCACTGTGCTTAAACACCCTCCGTACTTTATGTCCCTGAATCCTCACTCCACTCGTGTTATTATGCCCATTTCACAGCGGAAGAAACTGAGGCTCAAAGGACTTCAAAACTTGTCCAGGTTTACACAGCAAGGGAGGGGGCAGGGCAAGGATTGAATGAAGGGGTTGGGCTTTGAAAGCAGCCAGCTCTGATTATGGTGGTTTTCCACAGATGTCGTGACCGGGTGTCTGAAATGCTAGCAATCTGAGGGGCAGAAGTCAGTGGGATTCTCCGCAAGCCCTTCGCCCACGGGGGTCCCATTGGCTCCTTGGGAAACAAGATGGAAGCTCTGCGGTCAGGCACAGGGAGACCCTCGGTTGGGGAGTATCCGGGTGTGCGAGGCTCGGGAATGCAGGAGGCGCCCCAACCACACCCAGCTCGGCCAACTTGTTTACGCCTCTTGCACAGCCCCTCCCGCCCGGCCCGGGTCACGTGACCGCCTCCCCGCCCCTAGCTCTCGCGTGGCTCCTCCCCGCCGCGCCGGCCCTTCTTTTTGCCTCCTTCGGAGTCACAAGATCTCTCTGCAGCTCCCCTTCGGAATCCTTCCGCCCGTCCCCGCCTCCCCGCCCCCCCACACCCCCTACCGTACAACTCCCCTTGGCTCTTTCTCGACCGGTTAGCACCACCAGTAATGAGCAGAACGGCCCCTTCTTTCGAAAGGGGCAGGCGGCCACGGTCGACGGTCGTCGGATTCGAGGTCGAGGCGAGGCGCGGGTGGGGATTCTTTTTCGTGGCGGAGGCTGCAGCGGCAGTGGACATTTCACGACGGGGGGGAGGTGCTGTACGTCCAAGATGGCGGCGCCCTGTAGGCTGGAGGAACTGTGAGGTAAACAGCTGAGGGGGAGGAGACGGTGGGTGAGTACGGGGGTGTCGCCCCTTCCTTTTCGCTGGGGTCTTCTCGGGACGGTCCCGGCACCATGACCCCAGTCTGGGAAGCCCTGTGGGGCTTGGGCAAGGGGCTCACTTGCCGGGGAAGGGACCCCGGGAAGGGGGGGTTCGGAGAGCTTTTCCCTCCCTCTTATTACTCGCTATCTCCGACGGGGCCTGACGGGTTTCTGGGGGAGGAGAGGCGGCCCCGGCCGGCACTTGGCCCCTCCTCGGCGGCGGAGGGGACCGCTGCACCCCCCCGGGCCGCGGTGTCGAGGGCAGGGGGTGAGGTGGGCCGCTTTGCCAGCCCCCTTGCTCGGTGGGGTGACAGGTTCCCGCGGGGTGCGGAGAGCCGAGGAGAGACCCTCCGCGGGAGAGGCAGGTCTGGATTGGGGGGTGGGGGCTGGTGCCAGGGCTTGATGAGAGGGGTCAGGGGTGGGGGAGGCGGGGAATGAATGGAGTCTGCCTGTGGGCATCGGGGACCTGCCCGGACTCGGTGTCTCCGCAGAAATTTGCAGGAGCGTGTGTGCCTCGCTCCAGGTGTGCTTCTGGGTGTTTAATTGATGGTGAAAGACAGTTACCTTCCAGCCGGCAGAGGTGATTCTTAAGAGACAGCTATTTGCAGAGCCACTCCTAGACGCTCATTCATTCATTTGAGGAACTGGAGGATGAAGAACCGGCAGTCAGAGAGCCCTTTGAGAATTAAAGCCCTTTCTTTGTGTCTCCTAGTACAGAGTTTTGCTTCTGGCGTTCTGGGTTTGGAGGGGTGGGGGTGGGGGCTTTGGAGGGGGCGCGGTCCTCCTGACACCAGCAGCTTGTTGACGGAGCACGCACTGTGGAAGGGCTCCGCAGTCGTCACCTCCTTTAGCCCTCGCGACAAAGGGGAGAGGCAGCCACCAGGAATCCCTCCCATTTCTCAGATGAAGAAACTGAGGCCCAGAGAGATGAGGGTACCGTGCCCCAAGGTCACACCTTTAGGATTCTGTGAGCCAGGATTGGACTGGATTCTGATTCCAAGACTGTGCTCCTGTCTTTGTTTGTACTTAACATGATTCTCGTTTATCTGTTAATAGATCAGATCTGACTTGTCATTCTTTCTGATCAGGTGATTAGAGTTAATCAGTTGGCCGGGGTTTGTGCATAAGTGCCTGTGTGTGTGTGCTTAATTTTGAAGAGGGGCCCACTTGCTCACATACTTTAGCTTTTGTTTGGGATGGCAGTGTTGTGACTATAAACACGGTAGTCTAAATTAGGCTGGAAAGTATTTGATGTTTTCATAAAACCAATGCGTTTACTGCAGAAAGAAGCCGTGCTAAAATCCTTGCCGGATTTTTTATAGAAAGCATAGAAATAGCACTTCACTTGACACAGCCTAAGCTGGTAAAAGTACTAAAATAGAATAATATTCTTCTGAGATACTTGGATTTATAATTTGGGGATCAACTTGGAGTCCTCTGAATTTGCACTTGTTGATGAAACGGGGCTGTAAATTTCGAGAAGCATTATAAAACCCAGCCTTGTGGGAGCCCTTGATTTACTGAGCAACCACCTGTGATTCTTAAGTTGAACATTCCCGAGTAAACCTGGAATATGCAAATGTGGAAACTGATTTAAGGTCGTATGGGGAAATGCAAACTTTAACGGTCGTGCATCAAGCAAATGAGGCGCCTCAGAAACAGTGAAACATCCTTTGCTATGGCCCTGGGGAGCTGCAGAATCTTCCTCTAACCACCGGGTGTAAACTTAAGGGGTGTTTATAGAAGATGTAAATGGAAAATATCGTCTTACTAAAGTTAATATCTTACGCCAAACACTCTTACATCAGGTGCATGAAAGGGCAAATGATGTAAGCTTTCTCTGCTTCATGCATTTCCTGGTGTCATAGACTTTGGTATGTTCCTAAATTCCTAGTTAGAGAGATTCCTAGGCAGCTACCCACATTCTTGTTTTCCGTTGAATTGGCGTGTCTCAAATCCTGTGACTCAGTTGTACTCTGCCTGATTGGATTCTTAAGAGGGAAGACATCCCAGTCTGCGGGTGTAACATGATGCCTTCTGTTCTCATTTGTGAAGTGAAACCAAACAGTCTTGACTGGGACAGATCAAATGTATTCCTGTCTGTAGAATAATGAAATCGCTGGAAACGAGAAATCTCTTATCAGTAGTGTCTTTCAAACCTTCACGCACAGGTAGTTTGCATATGTCGCTGAGGACACCCTGGGTATATATTTTGGAAGAAGTTATAGGTGATTCTGATGGCACCAGAGGTTGAGGACCAGTGGCTGAAGTTATCAGTTTGGCTATTTTTCTTTTAATTTATAATTCACTGCAGAGGCATGTCTTGAAATGGCTCCTAAGCTCTGGTGTGTGTAGTGGGGGTAAGTCAGGGGCTCTAAGGTACAGCTGACTTGATCTTCAGGCGTCTTTTCTTTTAAAGTGTGTTAAGGCGCAGGTGCCATTCTTTTCCGGGTCCTAGGGCCTTGGTGGACTAAAATTAACTTTTCCTGGAATTAATTAGGTATTCTTGACTGCAGATGAGCCACATACAGCAATACATCAACCATTTCAAGCTTTTCTAAAAGTCACATAGATTTCAAGTCCTTTGGGGGTTCAGGTAAACATTCTATGTTGATCGAATCAGGTGTTAAATGGCTTTATAATAACTAAGCAAACCAGCAACTTTTAGCTTGACCTGTTGAGTTTTTATCCTTTCCTATCACATTTTAGAAAAAGATATTCCTTGTAAGTGCCTAATATTATAAATCTCTTTGAGAGATTAGTTTTATTGGTAATAGTTTTGTTTATCAATTAAGTAGCTGCAAGCATGAAAGAAAAGTGTACTCAATAGCATTGAAACCTCTACCTTTAGCTTTTTGCTTTAAAAATAAATATTTATAAATGGCATATACTTAAACACTAAAATTTCCCCTCTCATTGTTTCATATAGTTTGTATATGAAAAAAACTATTTTTTTTCCATTGGTCTGAAGAAGGTTTCAGCCCATTTAAATTGGTCTAAAATTACCATCAACAATTTTAGATTATCCCTCTTCTGCTTTGCTTTTTTTAAAAAAATTATTTTTTTTATTGAAGGATAATTGCTTTACAGAATTTTGTTGTTTTCTGTCAAACTTCAACATGAATCAGCCATAGGTGTACATAAACCTGGTTTGCTTTTTAAGCCTGTAGTTCCTAAACGTTAGTAATTTAATGTCTAGTGTCTATTTTTGGGAGGGGGGAGAATGAAAAAAACAAAAACAAAAAAACGAAAACTTTCGTGTATATAAAACATATATAATCCCAGGACCTTGCTTATTTCTTCTTACTTCTCTTGCGTAGTACTAACTTTTTTTCTATACAGGGAAGCAGCAAAAGGTAACAACACTTTTAAAGGTTGAATGAATTCAGGTTGTCATCTAATGAGTAAAGTGCCTTAAAAACCTAGTTTTGATACAAACAAGACATGGTAGTTACTGGCCTAGAATTCACAGGTCACCTTCTAAAGGAAAGATGATGGCAGTAGAGCCCATGAAGTATCTGAGTGACAAGGGATAATTTTACTCTCCTGTTGGTGATGGAGGGCACACTGGGCCGCGGTGAGAAAGAACAGATGTCATGACCTTACTGTCTGCAGTGGTTAAGATCTGTGGTGCTCTGAGTACAGAGCACACAAGCACAGCTGAGAAACATGAAGTGTATCCATTTTAAACTACAGAATGACTTTATCAATGTTTCAAATATAAGTTAGTAAGTGTTGACTTCTAAGCCTTATGTACCTAGCAGTACATTTTGTGTAGTAGTAATATTGTTATAATAAAGTTTGTATTTATTGGCACAATGCCAAACAGTGTGCTAAAGTTTTTGACATTCCTGATCCTGTTAGCTCTTCCCGAAACCTTGCAGGGACATGATAGGGAGATGAGAAAGTGGAGGCTTCAGTAACTTATTCAGTGAGTTGAGCTAGGATTTGAACCCTGTTGGTTGACTCCAGAACCCACACATTTAATCTTTCACTTGATAAATGGTCTGAACTGCTGAGCTCATAACTAGTTGAAAGGTCAGTGGTTCTTAAGATTTGGAGGGCCTCAGTTCTCCTATGAGAGTTTGTGGGAAGCTGTGGACCAAATAGCCTTTTCTATCCCATCAGCTCCAACAAAATTCACACAGATAAGAAAATTTGAATAGGAACTTTACAGACCCAGCCTGAAGGCCAGTTGATCATTCCAAATAGTTTACTGCTCTTAAAAATTGAACTCGGGCTTTCAGAAACAAAAGCAACCCACAGATAGGAAAGGCCTAAGTCTTTTAAAGATGGACTATGTGCTGCTTGTACTATAAATCATTTTGTTAAAACTTTTATATTGAAAGGTTCTTTACACTTCACTGGGAAATCAACCTTAGGTGTCACATTAAAAGAAGTTATAAGTGGAGAACTCAGGTGTGTAACTTGCTAAATGCTTGTCAGGCTTAGCATTCAGTCCCTGTGTACCTTTATCACCTGGCAGAATTCCGTTCGGCTTTTTTCCAAGGTTTATCTACTATCTATTTTTTGTTTCCTTTTTAACCTCAAATGTATATATATGTGTGTGTGTATATATATATATATATTTAATATTTCTTGCCTTCCCCCTCCTTCCTAGACTAGTGGTTCAGTGGAACCACTAGTCTGGAAGACCCCACTTGCAGATTCAGAGGTCTCAGACCAGGCGTAAATCCCCAAGTGATGGGTGTTGCTGGTGTGAGGACCACCTTTGAAACCCACAGGTGTTAGTCCTAGACTATCAAAGCTTGTGCCCTTATTTCCTAGGAGTTTTCTATTTTAGTCCTTGAACTTGAAACCTAAAGAAAACTTACAGTTTGCTCAGATTTATTTAAGAGAAGCTCTGTATTTTGAAACATGACACTTGGTTTATTTTCTTGGTAAATAATTTTGTTCATGCTAATAGAAAGTTAAATCATAAGAAACATAGTTTATAGATGAGGTGGTGGTTGCTGTTGTTTTTAGTCACTGACTCAAGACCTACTGTTTGGAACCCTATGGACTGTAGCCTGCCGGGCTCCTTCTGTCCATGGGATTTCCCAGGCAAGAATACTGGAGTGGGTTGCCATTTCCTTCTCCAGGGGATCTTCCTGACCCAAGAATTGAACCTGCTTCTCCTGCATTGCAGGCAGATTCTTTACCGCTGAGCCACCAGGGAAGTGCCTTATATTATAGAAGACGTACACCTAACCAAAATCAGTGTCTCTCCCTGCAGACAAGATACTAGAGGATCCACCTATGAAATAGGTTATATGCTCCAGCAGATTGTCCTTTCGGGTCCCTGATGGCTAACATTCTGAATGGAGTACCTGGAGCTCCTCCTCTGTTTATACAACCTTGAGAGGGACCACACTGCTGAGACCATTTAAATCACACGTGACTGTACATGCTGCCAGGTTTTGCTCTCAGCTGTCTCACTTTCACACACTTGAGTGGTATTTCCCTCCGTGCAGAAGTAGGGAGGGGAGTTGGAGCTCGTGTCTTACCTTTTTTAGATGCATTTGTGCTGAAATCAACTTTATTCACTCGGTAGAATATTCCTGTAAGAAATCACCCAAGCGATACGGAGCCAGAGCCCGGCCTGAATGTATAAAGGTATACCACTGACGTCTTACTACTGTCCGTGCCATCGGTGTAGTTTCCTCTTCTGTCTGTGCTGCACTTGATGATGGCACAGTCCATCTGTGCCTCAACCTGTGTCTGACTTGTCTCTGAACTTTCTTAGATAAAACCTCAGCATAGAAAACAAGTCACAGTGAAAAGACGTCTGCCTACCTTCATTATACCTGTAGTTGTTTTTACATCATGGACAAGTTGTACAAAATTATCTTAGGCGATGTGATACATAGTTACATATTTTATGTGGATTGTGGTTCTGAAGAGTCCCAGGGGTGAGAAGGCCACAGACTTGATTTTCCAAAAGTCCGAATATTCAACTGATATTTTCAGATAAAATGCTTTCTAGAGGCATTTGGGTACCTGCCACGAGTGTTTCATAAAGGTGTATGCAGCTCTTAGCTCTCTCAGCTTGTAATGCAGATATGCTAGCACAGAGATGCGTGAAAAAATGTGTACAGGTCCTGCTGATGCCACCTCCACATGACCGGTCCAGCTGGAGTCCGTGTGTGGCCCTGTGTACATAGGCCATCTCTCTGTAAACACCTGAAGAATGAAATGAAGGTGAAATGTGAAAACAACTTGGCCTATGCTCCTCCTGCTTAATCTCAAAACACTGAAGCACGAGCTCTCATCTTCTTGCTGGAACCTGCCGTTTATTTTTATTCAGAGAGACGTCTTAGTTGCCCTTGTAGAAGGGCAGTTACCGTGTTGCTTTCAGGTGAGGACACCGCTTTGGGGTCAGACATCAAAGAGGAAGGGTCTAGGTCTGAGGGCATGTTTCCTTTTTAATTTGGCTTCTGACGGTAAGAACATGCATTGGCCCTGTTACGCTCTGACAGGTGTTTCCATCCGAACCCCTCAGGGGCACACATTTTTGAGGAGGGTCTTTCCATTCCTCACTTCTAAGCAGGAAGTTCACAGGTCACATGATTTTCCCTAGTAGTACCTCCATGGGGCAGGATTTAAATATAAGTGAACAAGTAAACACTTCCAAATATAAATAATGGCAGGCAGCCGTTGACTCGCCAACACTCACTACCATTACCGTCTTTTGGCATGGTGGTAAAGACGTAAATGTTAGTGTGGAGCATTGGACAAAAACCGTTCTCACTTTCTATGCCAGTTTCTTTATCTGTGACAGTGACCCTGGCTGGACAGGCTACGAGGTCACATCTGGTATTACATCCTAATTTTACCCTTGCCTTAGATGTTCCTCTTCAGGTAAAACATCCAACTGCGATTAATTGCAAGAGGAGTCTGCATGACTCACTGGACTCACAGCTGATTCTAACATTCTCAAGATTAGAGGCTCCAGGGTTTTGACTGCAGCCCTTCTGGTGGAGTGACTGTGGCTGGGCAAGCACTGCTGTCTGAATGGTTGCCTTGGCCTCCTCGGAAGGCCAGCCTCTGCCCAGCTGTGCACACACACTTGGAGTATGATGCCGAGGACCGCTCGTATTAAATGCCTAGAATGTGTTCCACAAGGAAAGATAATTACTCCATCATCTGAGCATGAAGTTTTAACTATGAGAGAGCTGCCCGACACACTAGTTCAACTTTGGCCAGGATCATATATTGAAGGGCTTGCTTCTAGGCTCTTCTCTGTTGAGTGTAATTAGGCCTATATTGTGTATGAGGTTCAGCTGCCAGGTCTGCGTCCCACCCTGGAATGGCTACCGAAGAAGCTGGTGAACTCTTTGTTGACTCACACGGGGTGTATTTGCCCACTGGGTGCCGGACGCTAAATAGGCCCTGGGTGTCCACCAGTGGGCCCAACAGGAGGTCCGAGTCCCCATGGAGCTCACAGTCTAATCAGGCTGTACTAAATGTAGTTTGAAGGATCCACATTTTAAAAAGCAAACTGTATATATATCATGTTAAACATGGATATTTAATATAATTTAGAAAGGAGAGCAGGAGAAGAAAACAGAAAAATGCTGGCTGTTCTCAAATATTTTATGTTTGTCATGCAGAGGGATTAGGTTAAGGTGGTGCTGTTTTGAAGGCCGAGTTCAGCTTTGTACCTTTATTTAAGAAATATTCTGACCTCTAGTCATTCTGTCAACAAGTCCCAGACTCTGTGGCAGCTGCAGGAGATACAGTGCTGAAGACGCTCCTGTCTCTCCTTGCCTGGAACTCCTGTGCTGGTGATAGGGACATGCTCAGTAACTCATTGCACTTATTTCATTGGGTCGTGGTCAGCGACACCAAGAAACAGGCTACAGAGAGCACGTGCTGCGCCTGACCTGGTCTGGGCGTGAGTGGAGGGAAGTGAAGGCTCTCTGAGGAAGCACTTGTTCAAGCAGAGAATTTGAGGGTGAAGACTGAGCTCGGGAGCGGGTAGAGGTCGGTGAAGTGGGGAGCACACAGGTCAGCTGAGAGAAGGTGAGGCTAGTGGGGCAGGGTCGCGGGGGCAGGGGGCTTATGGGGGACCAGGACGTGCTTCGTGCCCGGAGCTGTTCTTACTCCTGGGGCACCTTGGGTAGTTACTCTGCCACACGCAGCATTAGGAGGCAGGTGCCGTGCCTCTTCTCTCCGTACAGATGACAGGATCTAAGGTTAGACTTTAGAGACATGCAGTCAGCCAGCCAGAGTTGCACGGCTGCTCAGTGGCGGAGCCTGGGTTTTTTCCTACTCCGAGCTCTAATTCTAGAGCCTGTCCTACCCGTGCATTTACTGCCCACTCATTTATAGCTCTAAAAAAGACAGTTAGCAAAAGGTGGACTTTACAAGTTCAGCGCAATAGAAAGAATTTCCCGCAGCCAGCTGTTCAGAAATGTAGATGGGGAGAGGCCCGTGCACCCAGTGATTCCGAGTGTTCATTCCAGTGGAAACCAGGTGGCCACCTGTCAGGGATGGGGCGGAGTGGGAAGCCGGTGAACCCCGACCCCCCTCTGACGGCGTCCGGGATCTCACTGCAGCGTGAGATGGTGATTTACAGATATGTGTTTTTTCTCTCCAGTGACCATGAAAAACACCAGGTTGACAGCACAGAAAACTGAAGTACCAATTGTCCCCAGAACAGGTAAGGTGTAAACTCAGTGCAGCGGCTGTGGGGAAGGGAGGGGAGAATCATTTATCTTGTCTGTGGTTGCACTGGTGTGAAGAGGTTTCTTTGCATTCAGGGTGTAACGTATGATTTTAGCTATTTGCCAGTAACTGGACCGTCTGTGCCGTGAAGTAATTAGTCAAATTACTGGTAATTTATTAACGGCTTATTCAGTGCCAGGCATGGTGTTAAGTGCATTCTGTGGTTATTTGTTTCCCTCTTCACAGCCATACCTTTGGTGTGTCTTCATTTTGCAGATAAGGAATTGGGCTCTGAAATGTTATATAATTTTCCTAAGGTTGTATGGCTGGTACTTGCAACTCAAATCAGTTCTGTCTAACAGCAAAATTTGGTTTTAACCACTAAATAAAATTGAATCCTGCGTGTTTTGAGCAAGCCATTTAACTAGCACAGAGGTTCTCAACCCTGGCTGTGCCTTAAAAACCCACATGGGTCTATAAAACAAATCAGCTGTCCTGTGTGGACCCTGCCCCATAACCTGCTCTGGAGTGAGGCCTGGGCTTCAGGACTTCATAGCCTCTTCAGGTTATTCTAGTGTATGAGCTAGGCTGAGGACCCTGAGCTAATGAGTTAGCATTTACATCTTAACGTGGCTTTATCTGTTACTTGTCTTAATCAGTTTTCTGGGGATGAGATATATGCTATCGTGGTTTCTAAGAGCTGGAGGATATCCTTCCTAAATACAGGGATCTGGCATGTCTGTGGCTAGGAGTGTAGCCTGAGTGGTCCCTGAGCAAGATTTTGAGTTTGGAGGCAGGAGTGCGCAGCGCAACGCTGCAGCTTTCTGTCTGCAGGAAGGGCATAAGGAAGATGGGAAGGCATTTCGTCCGCTATCTTTGTACACAGACGGCTAGTGGGATTCATCTGATGCCTCCCTGGTTGCCCTTTGCTGTATTGTCACTGTCTGCCTCATCTTACCTCATAAGAATTACGAAATAAGGTTTTTTTTGCCTTAAAGCTTGCTGTCTGTTCACAGACAGGGTCTTAATACAGATTGTAGACTCAAAAGAAGGTGGAAGAAGCGTTATTCCCTCACGAGTACGGAAGACTTTCTGAGTTTGACTTTTCATTTTCAAAACAAAATTTTTTTAAATTTTTTATTTATTTATTTTTGGCTATACTGAATTTTCGTTGCTGGACGGGCTTTCTCTAGCTGTGGCGAGCAGGGATGTCTCATTGTGGCGGCTTCTCTTGTTGGGGAGCACAGACTCTAGAGTGCATGGGCTTCAGTAGTTGTGGCTCACAGGTTCATTTGCCCCGCGGCCTGTGGAATCTTCTGGACCAGGGGTCAAACCTGGGTCCCCTGCACTGGCAGGTGGATTCTTAACCTTGGGCTGGTGGTCCCAGGAAGTCCCATTTTCAAGCGTTTAATGGGCACTTCACCCTGTCCGTTGTTGGAAGGCCACTGAATATGTATTTGAACCCAGTGTCAGATGGTCCTGTTCATATCCTCGAGGCCCAAGCTGAATGTCACACATCAGAAACCTCAGATGGTATTAAATATTTTTCAGTATTGCACTTGTTTTGTGTTTCAGTAGTCATATTGTTAAAGTTTGAAATTTTAATGCAGGAAAAGTACTTGGTCAGCACCGTCAGCTGCTGGATTGCCCCTGTGTTAGCGGGTGTGTGATTCTAGAAAGATGTTCCTCTTCAGCTGCCGCTTTTAGTCCCATCACTAACCTTTGTGGACAAAGCAGAATGGAATTCAGGAGAGTTTCTGGTAAATTATGTTTTAGAAGGAACCTGTATCTGGGATTCATAACTTGGTCAAGCCTCAAGGATCCTTCACCTTAAAGCCACCTTAACAATTATTGACAACCTATGTCAGTCATCTTGAAAAGCTTTTTGTTTAAATTTTTAGCCCCCATAGACACAAAATACAAGACAAAAACTACAAGAACTTGTCTTCCTATAATGGTTTTGTAAAATCTGTTTTGAAATTTTTTGATTAGTGAGTATAAAATGTGTTTGAGTATTTCATTTTTTTCTTAACATTTTTTTTTCATATTCTTTATGTTTGACTTGAAGATGATTTATTGTGGATATTGTTGACTGTGGTTTGGGTTTTTAGGTAACAAGCTGGCATTTTATTTTTAATTCACCTTCACAAGACGTGTGGTGTTTCCAAATCTGACTTTTCTTGAAAGACTACAAATTAGGATTACAAATTAAATGAAGTTATTAAATGATTATTTTTTATAATAAATGTAAAACAATTCTGTACAGGTTAGAATTAAAATACACTTTAATTTCTGTTGTGTAGCCAAGTATTGTTAAAAGTTTTATAAACATTTGGCTCAAAGAATAATTACTGTTATTTGTAAAGCTATCTAGTGAACCTACCTTCTTGATACCCATTAATATATTTAACTGTTTGAAAGTCCTTAATTGTTTTCGAACATAAAAATCACATTAACTGAAGCTTTTATTTTTAATAATAATGATTAAATATTGTATTGATGGAACTTCAACTTATAAAACACAAAGCTTAGATGTTGCATCTAGAATATTTTCCCTTTGTTCTGCTGTTAACGGTAATCCTAACGCATGCCTGTCCACATTACAGACATTGTGTGGATTACATATGATGGTAACATTAACATATCCTTGCTGGTCACACGTACACAGTCAGGGATCCCAGAAATGCTGCTAAAGTGGGCGATTCACTGTTCAACTTTCAGTCCTACAGACCAATGCCACAGCCAGATTTGGGCCAAAAATAGAAACTAAAACCGAATTTGGTAAATCCCTGTTTTCCAAGCTTGTTGAGACCATGCTAAGTGTTCTGTTTGATCAAATCTGGTTACCAGTGTAGAGGTTAAGTTTGGTTTATTCAGAAGCAGTGACTTGGAACCCCCTGTTGCTTTGGATTAGGTGGTCTGGGGGCCTCTCCAAGATGGTGACATTTTGAGCAGAGAGTTGAAACCAAAAGCAGCACGAGGATCTGGGAGAAGAGCGCCCCAAGGACGGAGGCAGCAGCAAGTGCGGAGGCCTGGGCGGGGCGCTGTGTCCCTGAGCTTCAGAAACCGAGACTAGAGCTGGAAGGTGGGGTGCGGTGACGCAGGCCGGGGGGAGCGGGGTGCCTGGCAGCCGCAGGGGAGCCAACTCTTGTGAGCTTTGTGGGGAGCCGCTGGGTGATTTTACATGGGAGCAGTGGAGTCTGATTTCCCTGTTTCAGAGTGTCTTGGTGGTGGTGTTGGGGAGAGGAGTGATGGAGACTGCTGGTCCCTCGTCTTTCAGGGGACACGATGGGGGCTCGGACTGGGGTGAAGCAGAAGGGGAAGTCAGTGGGCTTGCCAGAGGATTAGATGTGAGCGTTGAAGAGTCAAGGATGTCACTTGGACGTCGGCTGTAGACTGATGGTTGTGCCTATTACTGAGGTCCAGGAGACTGGCAGAGGGACAGGTTTTGGGGTGGGGTCTGGGTGTTGAAAGTCATGACTCCCTAATATAAACAGCATCATTGATAGCACTGTACTGTGCCGTGTGGCCCCCGACAGTAGTCTTAAACTAAACAAAATGTTGCTCTGGTGTGTAGAATACAGAACTGTATGAACTCAGATACTGAACGCTCAGCTTCTCCTGTCTCCTGTCTCCTATGCTTGGTTACTTCCAGAACGGAAGCAAGACTTGCATGGCGAAAGCGGACGCCTGATGAGCCTGTGGTGCTAACCTCTCAGTGACTTTTCCTTTGTCTCCTCTAGGCTGTAAAGTGTGTTTAACACGTGCAGCTCACCCACTCCCACCGCATCCAGCTGGAGCTGGTCCCTTCCCTCCCTTGTGTACTCACTGAACCATGTCCATTTCCTGCTCATGTATGTCTAGTTCCTCATGGCACACGCTACGTCTTTCTTCCCTACTTAGCACCCTGCACTTAACCAAATATTTGAGTAAGTTTAAAAAAGAGAGATTCCGGTCATGGAACTAATTCCAAAGGCTTATGATTGAACTCCCGAGAGGGCTTTTAGAATGTCAAAAATCCTTGAACTTGAGGCACTTAAATGAAAAATCCCACAAAAAACCCATGATTTATATTTTTCCTGGGGATAAGAAAAATACGACTGAAAGGTAGAATTTTAGAACTGAGGAGACAAGCAACAAAAGCTTATTGCCAAAAAAATGTACGAGTGTATTTTAGACTAAAACATTATTTTTGCTTTCTATAAAGCACTTGGAAAGAGTAGCCTCCAGAAACCAGACTTTATATCTAAATTACAACCTGAAAAACAAGTGAGGTGGTCCGTGACGGTCAGCCCTGAGTTCCGCCGAGTTGACTGGATGGGCGCCATCTTTGTTTGGTTGCTCTGCTCCGGGCTGCCTGCATTTGCAGGAGCAGCTCCGACACGACTGTCTTCTGAGCGCACAGAAGACAGACTCAGGAGCCTCACTAGCCTGAGACAAGGCAAGTATCTGCTTTACTGGCACAAAACCAAACTTAGGGGAAAACACCTTTAAGAATCATTTGTGAGTTACCCGAAGTAGAAGTGAATGTGGGCATCAGCTAGATAAATGTGCTGTTAAAGTCATTTTGAAAGTGGTGACCCAAAGATTCTCACCAGTATTCGTAATGGTGACATGTGAGTACCACTCAGCAAGTGCTTATTTGTGCCAGGTACTGTGCTTAGGTTACCTCATTTAATCCTTTTGATGAACAATAAACCCTGACAGGTTGGTATTACCTTCACTTGTAAATTTAGTATAATCCAACTTATAATAAGACGAAATTTGTTTCTATTTTCAGCTTTCAAGTTTTACAGTGAAACCTTACTGGTTATGGTCTCACATTTCTGAGTCCTTTGAAATTACTACCTTTATGATTTATCTGTCGGATTTATACTTAAATAAATATAAACTTGTATTTGTATCATACAGCATGCTTTCTATATCGAGATTTGCTATCAAAAATTCATTTATATGTTTTAATTGATCTTTCTGGCTAATGAATTTCTGATTCACCAAGAGAAAAATCAGTGAATATCACCAGGTTGTAATTAAACAAGAGCATAGATAATAATAAGTTAATGCTCACTAGTTTCAGGGAGTCATTGCTACTTTAAATTTGGCATTCTAGTAGGAGGAGTTTAACTCTTCATTAGCAGAGTTTTTTCTTAGTGTAGTGTTTCTCAAGTGGAGCTTATTTACCCTTAAAAGAATTATTCTGGAGTGCTTATTAAAATGAAGATTCCTAAGTCCACAATTCAGTTCCAAAATGGGCCTAGAAAGTTAGATCTCAGGTGATTTTAATACACACTGAAGCCTGAGAACTGTCCTTTTTTAGGTATGTATCTTTATTTATGGATTAATATATAATTGGCTGTGCTGGGTCTTAGTTGCAGCATGCAGGATCTTTGGTTGTGGCATGTGGTGTCTGGTTCCCTGACCAGTGATTAAACCTGGGCCCCCTGCACTGGGAGCACAGAGTCTTAGTCACTGGACCGCCATTTCCAGAACTGTCGCTTTAGCTTACTCAAAGACAAGCAAATACGAATTAAGAGTGTATTTTAACGTGGCTGCAAGTGACGTAGATGGTTGTTGGTCTGAGAGCTGCGCCATCTAAGTTCTGCTTTCCTGTGGAGCCTTGGCAGAACTGTTTATCCTTTTTGAATATCTATGCTCTGATTTGTAAAATAAAGATAAGATCTGCCTGCCTTACAGTCACTGTGATGATCACAACCACGAGTTAGTTTAATGTCACGTGTACGGACTTAGGGCTTTGAGTGAAGTGCATTTGGGGTCAAATTTCAGTTCTCCCCGGTTTTGCCTCCTGCTAGCTTTGTGGAGAAGGCAATGGCACCCCACTCCAGTACTGTTGCCTGGAAAATCACATGGACGGAGGAACCTGGTAGGCTGCAGTCCATGGGGTCACTAAGAGTCAGATACGACTGAGCGACTTCACTTTCACTTTTCACTTGCATGCATTGGAGAAGAAAATGGCAACCCACTCCAATGTTCTTGCCTGGAGAATCCCAGGGACGGGGGAGCCTGGTGGGCTGCCGTCTATGGGATCGCACAGAGTCGGACATGACTGAAGCGACTTAGCTGCAGCAGCAGCTTTGTGACACTAAGCAAATAGCTTGATCTCTTTTCGTCTCCCTGTAAAATGGGGGATAAAAGAACCAGTCATACTGTAGTTATATATGGAGTATATTTGATGATGTTTGTGAAGGGTTTGCAGAGCCTAAGAAATGGTAGCTGTTTTTACACATATAGCTTTAAAAACCATAGTGGGGAGAAATGAATGGTTGTAAGTGTGTCTAGTGACACGTGGAGAGTGAGCTGGTTTTTTATATAAAGTGACTGCTCCACTGCCATGAAGGACTGAGTATTTGAAGGTGCAGGGTTTGCCCTGATGCCCCTGTTCATTCACACCCACTTCGCTGTAACCAGCAGCATTGGAGTGTGGGATCAGTGTCTGGAATGAGGGGCATAAACTGAAAACAGAGGAACCATCCTGGGTTGAAATCAGATTTCGAACTCATACACTTGTGACCTAACAGGCCATACTGTCTTCTAGACACTGTTGGGGTTATCAGGAAGATAGTATTCTTTCAGTTCTTCTGAAAATGGTTCATCTACTCTTTGATTTGAAATGATTGATTTGAAGCTTAAACCCAAGGTAGAATCAGCAGTAATTAATAACACTAATAAAACTTCGATTTAGTCCTGTTACTAAGTTGCTGGGATGATTCCAACTGGTGTCTTTTTTTTTTTTTAAATAATTAGGTTTCTCTTTGTTGCATTGCCTAGAACTCCTCTTTATAAATTTGTTAAGAACACTGTTATTTACACAGCTTAGCTTCTTTGATCAACAGTGTTGTGGACAAACACCGCTTTGAATACATGCTCGGGTTGTCTGGCAAGTAGGTTTTTGTGGGAAAAATGGGACCGTTTTATCACAGTGTTCCTCTTCTATTTTTCAGGCTGGTAGTGGCATCAATGAAGAACCTTCAAAGTCTTTAATGCACGTCCTGAACCAGCAGAGCACATTCGTGTCAGATAATGGCCCAGCAAGCCAATATTGGGGAGCTCCTCTCCATGCTGGACTCCCCTCTGCTGAGTGTGCGTGATGATGTAACAACTGTCTTTAAAGAGAATCTCAATTCTGGTAAGCCAGATCCTACCCTGGTTAGCTACTTCATCTTCTAAAGAGAGTCTTTAAAACCACCAGGAGAAAGCATACACAGGTGGATTTGTTCTGTATGTGTGTGAAGCTCTTGGTGATGGAACTATTCACAGGCTGTGTACTATACACGTGCTCAGTTGCTTAGTTGTATCCACTCTTTGCAACCCCGTGGACTGTAGCCTGCCAGAATTCCTCTGTCCATGGAGTTTCCCAGGCAAGAATACTGAAATGGGTGGCCATTTGCTACTCCAGGGGATCTTTCTGACCCAGGGATCGAGCTCGCGTCTCCTGCATTGGAAGGCAGATTTTTACCACAGAGCCACCTGGGAATCCCTTCACATAAACTCACAAACATAGAAGTAAGAATCCCATAAGGAGCCCCGCATGCCCAGCCTTTACTGTTTCAATGAACCCCCTGACTCCCCCCCACATAGGTATTTTAAAACAAATCCCAGACACATCGTTTCATCTGTAAATCATATGCCATTTTTAATATGAAACATACGTGTGTGCGTGCTCAGTTGTGTCTGACTCTGCGACCCCATGGACTGTAGCCCACCAGGCTCTTCTGTCCATGGAATTTTTCTAGACGGGGATACTGGAGTGGGTTGTCATTTCTTCCTCCAGGGGATCTTCCTGACCCAGGGATTGAACCTGCGTACCCTGTGTCTCCTGCGTTGGCAGGCAGACTCTTTACCACTGAGCCACCTAGAACCTCTTTTTAATCGTAGAAATATAAGTTTAAACAGTACCCTTTTTTTGCTTACCAGATTGGCAGAAATCAAATATTGGACATATAAATGTGTGTTGTTAGCAGGAGAATGAATACATGGGAGTTTACCCCTTTTGGAATATCTGTCATTAATTAACAGCACATGTCATTTGGTCCACTTACAAGAATCCATATTTCATTCACTTGAATGAAATGTAACAGAAACTTGGAAAAACCAAAGTATCCTTCAGGAGGTGGATGACCGAATTACCAGTAGAGCCGTGAGGAGAGCGAGGAGCTCGGTGCAGAGAAGGAAGCAGGTCATCGGTGCTGTTGTGGACGGTGTGGTGACAGCAGGAGGAAGGGAGACCCTCCCACAACCCCTCGTTGAGTGGAAAAGACACACGTGCACATAGACCGTGGCTGTATGGATGTGGGGGCTGCGTGTGGGCGATTCTCCCAGGATGCAAAGTTTTGAAAGGACATGCACCAAATCCAAGAATGTCTGTCTCTGCAGTGGCTTGTGAGACCAGCAGTGAGGAAAACCGTCACTTGTGTTTTATTCACTTTGATACAATCTGAGTTGTTAACAATAGGCGTGAATTATTTTTGTCACTAGAACAGTTTTAAAAAGGAGACAGTAGTTCATGTGCTCTTAAGGCTACTTTTCACAGATCCACAAAGTCAAAGACTTTAATGTAGTCAGTGAAGCAGTAGATGTTTTTCTGGAATTCTGTTGCTTTTTTTTATGACCCAGTGGATGTTGGCAATTTGGTCTCTGGTTCCTTTGCCTTTTCCAAATCCAGCTGAATATCAGGGAGTTCTCGGTTCGCGTATCGTGGAAGCCTGGCTTGGAGGATTTTGAGCGTTACTAACGTGTGCTGCTGCTGCTAAGTCACTTCTGGCGGCCCACCAGGCTCCCCTGTCCCTGGGATTGTCCAGGCAAGAACACTGGAGTGGGTTGCCATTTCCTTCTCCAGTGCACGAAAGTGAAAGTGAAGTCACTTAGTCGTGTCCAACTCTTAGCGATCCCATGGACTGCAGCCTAGCAGGCTCCTCCGTCCATGGGATTCTCCAGGCAAGAGTACTGGAGTGGGGTGCCATTGCCTTCTCCGTACTAACGTGTGAGACGCATGCAATTGTGTGGTAGTTTGAACATTCTTTGGCATTCCCTTTCTTTGAGATTGGAAGGAAAACTGACCTTTTCCAGTCCTGTGGCCACTGCCGAGTTTTCCAAATTTGCTGGCATATTGAGTGCAGCACTTTCACAGCATCATTTTTTAGGATTTGAAATAGCTGGAGTTCCATCACCTCCACTAGCTTCGTTTGTATTGATGCTTCCTAAGGCCCACTTGACTCCACACCTCCAGGATGTCTGGTTCTAAGTGAGTGATGACACCATCGTGGTTATCGGGGTCATTAAGATCTTTTCTATATAGTTCTTCTGTGTATTCCTGCCACCTCTTCTTAATATCTTCTGCTTCTGTTAGGTCCATACTGTTTCTGTCCTTTATTGTGCCCATCTTTGCATGAAATGTTCCCTTGGTATCTCTAATTTTCTTGAAGAGATCTCTAGTCTTTCCCATTCTATTGTTTTCCTCTATTTCTTTGCATTGATCACTGAGGAAGGCTTTCTTATCCCTCCTTGCTGTTCTTTGGAACTCTGCATTCAAATGGGTATATCTATCCTTTTCTCTTTTGCCTTTCACTTCTTTTCTTTTCATAGCTATTTGGAAGGCCTCCTGAGACAACCATTTTGCCTTTTTGCATTTCTTCTTCTTGGGGTTCGTTTTGATCACTGCCTCCTTTACATTGTTACGAACCTCCGTCCATAATTCTTCAGGCACTCTATCAGATCTAATCTCTTGAATCTATTTCTCACTTCCACTGTATAATCGTAAGGGATTTGATTTAGGTCATACCTGAATGGTCTAGTGGTTTTCCCTACTTTCTTCCATTTAAGTCTGAATTTTGCAGTAAGGCGTTTATGATCTGAGCCACAGTCAGCTCCCAGTCTTGTTTTTGCTGACTGTGTAGAGCTTCTCCATCTTTGGCTGCAAAGAATATAATCAGTCTGATTTTGGTGTTGGCCATCTGGTGACGTTTATGTGTAGAGTTGTCTCTTGTGTTGTTGGAAGAGGGTGTTTGCTGTGACCAGTTTGTTCTCTTGTCAAAACTCTGTTAGCTTTTGCCCTGCTTCATTTTGTACTCCAATGCCAAACGTGCCTGTTACTCCAGGTATCTCTTGACTTTCTGCTTTTGCGTTCCAGTCCCCTATCATGAAAAGGACATCTTTTTTGGGTGTTAGTTCTAGAAGGTCTTGTAGGTCTTCATAGAACCGTTCAACTTCAGCTTTGGCATTAGTGGTTGGGATGTAGACTTGAATTACTGTGATATTGAGTGGTTTACCTTGGAAACGAACAGAGATCATTCTGTCATTTTTGAAACTGCATCCAAATACTGCATTTTGGACTCTTGTTGACTGTGATGGTTACTCCATTTCTTCTAAGGGATTCTTGCCCACGGTAGTAGATATAATGGTCATTTGAATTAAATTCACCCATTCTGGTCCATTTTAGTTCACTGATTCCCATCACTTCGCAAATAGGTGGGGAAATATTGGAAACAATGACAGACTTTATTTTCTTGGGCTCCAAAATCACTGCAGATGGTGACTGCAGCCATGAAATTAAAAGACCCTTGCTCTTTGGAAGAAAAGCTATGACAAACCTACACAGCATATTGAAAAGCAAAGACATTACTTTACCAGCAAATGTCCGTCTAGTCAAAGCTATGATTTTTCCAGTAGTCATGTATGGATGTGAGAATTGGACCATAAAGAAAGCTGAGCACTGAAGAATTGATGCTTTTGAACTGTGGTGCTGGAGGAGATTCTTGAGAGTCTCAATCCTAAAGAAAATCAGTTCTGAATATTCATTGGAAGGACTGATGCTGAAGCTGAAGTTCAATACTTTGGCCACTTAATGTGAAGAATTGGAAAGACCTTGATGCTGGGAAAGATTGAAGGCAGGAGGAGAATGGGACGACAGAGGATGAGATGGTTGGATGGCATCACCAACTCAATGGACATGAGTTTGAGCAAGCTCAGGGTGTTGGTGATGGACAGGGAAGCCTGGCACGCTGCAGTCCATGGGGTCGCAATGAGTCAGACATGACTGAGCAACTGAACTGAACTATGGCTACTTAAGCATATAAACTTGATATTATCCTGTTGTTAAACCTAAATTCATTTTAGAAAACAGAAATACAATCCTTCATGTAACTTTGGGTAGTGTACAAAGAAACATTCTGTGGATTTTGTTACTGACGACAATTAACATTTGAGGTAAGTTTAGAATGTTAGAGGAAATAACTATTATAAACAGTCCTTTTCTTTCTTTAGACCGTGGTCCTATGCTTGTGAACACCCTGGTGGATTATTATCTGGAAACCAACTCTCAGCCTGTATTGCACATCCTGACTACCTTGCAAGAGCCCCATGATAAGGTACCTGCTGAGTGGTAGAGATGTGATACACTTTCTCCGAGGGCCGTGACTGCATCTCTGTAGCCCCAGCGCCTGGTGTGTTTATAGCTTACTGCTTCCGCTTCCGTGTGCCAGTGATGACACTGCTCCCAGATTGTAGCTACACATACAAATAGTCGTCAGGACTTTTGTTTCCTGAAAAGGTTTCAAAATACAACATATTTCAGAGGCCTTCAAAGATCTTGCTCTCAGAAGAAATCCTGTCATCCTAAGCTGTAATTGTATAGTGACGATGATCCATAAGGTACCCATCTGTAAACACTTTTAGACTTTTAATCCATATGGCAAAAGCTGTAAATGTGGGTACCTCATGGGGCTAATTGCCTAGTGCTCTTTCCAGGCACCAGGCACTTGGAAGGCTCCTTTATGTTTTGTTTTTGCTTTTATTTTTGTTGATGGTAAATAGCTAACAAAGCCTTGCAGTTGCACATTTTGATTTGTCTTGAGTTTGTATGTACTGGTGATTTACTTAACTGGGATTTGAAGGCCTTGCCATTGTCTGCCTTTTACAGTACATCTTGGGTTGTTTTTTTGTTTGTTTTGTTTTTTTTCACTCTGGGCTGAATTTTAACTTCTACTGCTACCGGAGTTATATGTGGGGCCAAACGACGGAGGTGAGGCCCTGGTAGCAATAAGCAGCTGCTTCCAGCAGGATCCCCTGAAGCTTCAGCAGCCTCCACTTATTAGAGGCTTATTAGAACAGTGGTTATTCTAAGAAGTGGCCTGTTTGTATTTCAGAAAGATACAGAGGAGTCTCCTTCCCGCTTACAGACCTGTATTGTGGGGACTCTCTTTCAGGAGTTGCAGACTGGCTGCCCTCTCTTAGGACTAATGCAACACAACAGTGTGTTTGTTTGCATGGCTTTAAAAAAACCTTGAGTTTGATCTCTTTACCTGCATGAGCTTTTTTTACATCCAAGTGACCACTCAAGAGACTGGCGTTGGTCACTCCTGCCTATCCTCGTGTGCACTTCACGCATTCACATGAGTGTCTCCCTGGGGTCCCTTGACTTTCCCTAGCTTTACTGAGATAATTTCTCTTGTTCTTGTGCATGTTCAGCACCTCTTGGACAAAATGAATGAATACGTGGGCAAGGCCGCCTCTCGGTTATCCGCCCTCTTGCTACTGGGCCACGTCGTGAGGCTGCAGCCGTCATGGAAGCATAAGCTCTCTCAAGCACCTCTTTTGCCTTCTCTACTAAAATGTCTCAAGGTACGATGTTTGTAAGGATTTGCATGGAATAGCTTCATCATATAATTTCTGAAATTCTGAGTACCTTAAAACAAGCCAGCTAGATTTTAACTTTGAGAGTTTAAAAACTCCTAGGCGTTTGGTTCTTCTTGTAATGTAACACAGTTCAGACTTGGTACTTAGTCAGGTCTCAGTGCATCACTGTGTCTAGTGCATGTGTGGTCCAAGCAAATACGGTCACTTTTTGGTCAGATTGGTTCAACAATATGCTCTCCCAGCCCTCTTTGATTTCATGATTGTCTAGCCTTTCCTAGTTAGAAATGTACTGGTTTGTCTTGGGGGAATCCCTATTTCTGCATTCTCTTTTGGCTAATAGCAAAATGGCTAAGACTTTAACTATTTAGGAGCAGGTTCTGGTCACAGCTGTAACTGAGGGTTTTTTGGTAGAAGCCCTTACCAGACTGCGTCCTGCTTTTTTTGCACTCAGCTTAGTGCACTATTCTACAGAGTCAGAACCTAAGTAGGGCCTTATGGTTTTAGTTTTGACCATAGCTTACTGAAATACTTAGGGCATTTGTTTAATCTGTTTTAGTTCCTGGACTTGTTTCCTACCTGTAAAATAGGGAAATGTGGGTAATGTGAGCTGCCTGCACCTCCCAGACGTGAGGACGTCCAGTACTGTTGGTTCCAGGGTGGCCACGCCTTTGAAGGTGTCTGACACAGCACCGTGCAGGTTGATTTCTATCTCTGCCAGCAAAGGGCAGCGTTTATCCTTCCTAGAGGTGGGTCTCAGGGAGTCATGGTGGCAGGGCATCATAACGATGTGCATTTAACAGCTTAATTTTTTTAAATGAATGGGTTGATGAGAATATAATCTGATTTTGAGGCACACTGTTTAGTTCAGATTGAAGAATACTTAACCTTTTCCAAAAGAATAAGCCTTGAAAATTACTTACAAAGTGTTAACCCAAACTTTCAGTCAGGATGTTTTGTTAGTGTTTTTGTTTTTGTTTTTTTTAGTCAGAACTCATTACAGATTCTTGATTCTCCTATCAGTATTTTGTGATTTCCTACTAGATATCTGCCATAACAGATGGCTTGGTGCTCGATGTAAAAACTAAATCTATTTAAAACTGTATTTCCAGGTACTTTCCCTGGTGGTCCAGTGGCTCGGACTCCATGCTCCCAGTGCGGGGGGCCCAGGTCCTGACCCTGGTAGGGGGACTAGATCCCACCTGCCACAGCCAAGAGTTCTCATGCCACAGCTGAAAACCCTGCATGCTGCAGCCAAAGACCTCCCATGCTGCAATTGAGACCTGGCACTACCAAATAAATAAAGTCATATTTATTTAAAAAAAAAAACAAAAAAAACCAAACTTTATTTCCAGACTCATAGGTTCCTTTTTCATGAGGAATAATGAATGTTCTAACCTGCATGGTGGTCTTTTGTTTAATGTCTTGTTTCTTCAGTCTGAATTCCAGTCACTTGGCAGACATTCATAATTTAATTATGGGTCAGGTGAGCTGCTATAGCTAGTCTGAGTTAATTTATTATTCATTGGTTATTAAGTTCAGTTAGTCTAAATTTGTATGACTTGATGTTTAAATTGTAGATGTGGTCAGAGGTCCCCGTATCTTTTTTATTTTCTGGTCTCTAAATACTGCTGTGAGGTGAGCCACTAAGAAGATTTGTTAGTGCTATACTCATTTCTTATTAAGGTATACTTCTGTTGTGATCCTTTGGAAATAGAGAATGACTTATTCACGTATTAGGTCTTTTTAACTGACTTTTAAAGAGTAAGTACTTCATAATTGGGCTGAATGAACAAGAATAGCAACATTTCTTTGTTCTGTTCAAAAGCAACTCATGCTTCCCGCCAAGGGCTGTTTATAGCACATCCAAAGTATCTGGGTTTGGGGTTTTCTAAGCCACGTTTAAGCGCTGCCCTGCATGAGTTTGGTGCCTGAGTGTAGTCCCTGCAGACTCAGCCTGGTCGAGCTGGTCCTCAGCGGCTTGTGGTTCAGTGTTGTGCCCCAGCATCCTAAGAGGTAGGACAAGTCTATGCCGGCGTTCTAACTTGAGAACCTCTTAAGTGTGCAGATCTAATGCTGCACACCTGAGAGGTGTCTCTTCTCGCTTGACCTTCCCTCCTTCCCTCCTACAGATGGACACCGACGTCATTGTCCTCACAACAGGAGTCTTAGTGTTGATAACCATGCTCCCAATGATTCCGCAGTCGGGGAAACAGCACCTTCATGATTTCTTTGATATCTTTGGCCGTCTTTCGTCATGGTGCCTGAAGAAACCAGGTAAAGATCTCCTCCTATACCCGTCATGCTGCACCAGGTGAGTGCTTTTGTGAGTGATGAACGGTCATGTGCTGGAAGAGAAGAACGTGTTAGAATCCTGTTGCTGAAATGGTTGGTTGTCACCAGACAGGTGAGGGAACACCTCAGGTATTTTCCACCAGGGGCACAAATAAGAAGCAAAACAGGGACTTCCCTGGTGGGCCAATGGCTACGACTCCAAGCTTCCAGTGCCAGGGGTGTGGGTTCAATCCCTGGTCATGAAACTTAGATTTCACATGCCAAGAAATTAAAAAAAAAAAAAAAAAAAAGGCATGACTGTTGAAATGCTGTCCTTATTTTGTTGGCTTAAGAGGATTAGTTGTCAGAGAAACTGAGTGGTGGGTACAGCTTCCTGATTTTCAATAAACTGAAAAACAGCTTAAATCTGTGTTGCAGCAGCACGGGACTACGCTTGTGGGGCGTGTTTGTTCTCCTCTTGGTCTGTAGTGACAGAGCACAAGCTTCTGGTTCAGAGAACTCATCTATTGTACACGTGGACGGAGGAGAGAGAACGCGGCTGTTTCTGATTAGTGTTCTAGCTTTTAGTACAGGGGGTTTTGTTTCTACATCAACAGGTAGTACAGCTCTATCAGAATGACTCAGAAGCTGTAAACATGTGAACTCTGGCTCTTTTGGTCCTCCCAGCACGAGATGTTCACATCAAAAGAATGAAATGGATAAGCCCTGGGAAATGGAACACTGTGGCTTCTTGTACCGGATTAAGTAACAAGCCCGAGGCCTGTATGATGCCGACTTGTCTAGTAGGCTCTTCCTGGGGAGAAAGGAGTGGCCTGTCCTTTTTTTAGGGGGGCTTTATATATACCATTGGGATTTTCCATAGGGTCTGGATAAGGCTAGATGAATTAAATTTTCTGTTTCTCCCACTCTTAGCTCTTTAAGCTAATTTCAGATAGTAGCTTTTCTGTAGTTACGAATCTGCATAGCTAAGACTACGAACTGTTTTTAAAAGGTTCTCACACATTCATTCCACAAATATATGAATGCCTGTTAGGCAGCAAGCTCGGTGAGCGCTCTCAGGGCACAGAGGTGAGTGAGTTGGTGGTCTTCTTGAGGTGTGTACTGAATCAGGCTGTGGAGATGTACGATGACAGCTTGCAGGGGGTGTTCTTGTAAAGGTGCTTCAGTATTACAATTCTAGGGGCCCTGTGAAGGGGCGCCTAGAGAGGAGGCAGGGATTAGATGAGTGCACGCCTCTGTGGGCCACTCCAAGTAGATGGGAGTTTATCCAGAGGCCAGGGGAGCCACCCATGGATCTCAGACAGTGGTGTCTGGTATGTTCAGATTTGGGTTTTAGAAAACTGCTCTCCTTTACTTACTGTCTTCGGGGCAAGGCGGGGCACACATACGCAGAAAGTCCCATTGGCAGCCTGTGTGCGTGTCTGTCTTGCACACGTGTCCCGTGTCCAGCTAGGACCCCCCCGGTGGATTTCTTTTTTAGGCCATGTGACAGAAGTCTATCTCGTCCACCTCCACGCCAGCGTCTACGCTCTCTTCCATCGCCTGTATGGGATGTACCCTTGCAACTTTGTCTCCTTTCTGCGTTCTCACTACAGTATGAAGGAAAACCTGGAGACTTTTGAAGAAGTGGTCAAGGTAAATGAACACCCATTTGTTTGCCGTTTAGTGTACTATGGAGATGGGCTGCATTTGTAAGTTTCGTATTAAATGTTAGGGAAATTTTGAAAAGAAATTCAGCCTTCTTGCCATCTTGCCCACTGCCCTCAGCCCTGGTAACTATGAATCTGTTTTTCGCCTTTATAGGACTTGCGTGTCCTGAACATTTCAAGCTTATGGAATCATAGAATATGGTTTTTTGTTCATGGCTTCTTTCACTTAATGTAACGTTTTAAGATTCATCCACGCTGTGGCCTGTGTCAGTACTTCATTCCTTTGTATTGTCAAATACGTTCTATTGTGTAGAAATACAACAGAAATTAAGCCTTTTATAACTTGTCAACCCAACTCTTTTAGCCAATGATGGAGCATGTGCGAATTCACCCGGAATTAGTGACTGGATCCAAGGACCATGAACTGGACCCTCGAAGGTATGGAAACTGAACTAGTGACAGAATCTCATAGACTCACTTGAGAAATTGAACACGGGATCTCAGAGGTGTCCCTTTTGAGATGTTATTGGAGAAGACAGGTTTTTCTGTTTATTTCATTTTAAAGGACTTGCACAGTGAAGCATTTTGCGTGCATGAGTCTAAGACATACTCCTCACTGACAGAGGAAGAGGTTGCATTGCAAGTGCCTGTCCCGCAGGACCCCAGTGGGCTGGGAACCCGGTGGTCTGTGATCGTGCGAGGTGGGCGGTGATGGGTGTGCTTGGAAACAAACACTGTGGGAAGTCTGGACGTTGAGTGGTCGGATTCCCCTGGTCGCTTTCTCCATCCTGCTTAGCCAGGTGACTGCCATTTTCCACGGGACCTGGTGGAAGTGCCCAGTTTTATCTCTGGAGAAGTGGAACCTGCCAGCCTCCTTAGTTGAGAATGCCAAGCATGGTGGAACGTGGAGCTGAGTCATGACCAGAAAGGAGGGAGTGAAGTGAAACCCTGCACACCGAGCTGTGGGAGGCTCAGCCCTTCCCTTGCTTCTCTGTGGCTCCTCCCCGGGCAGGGAGTTGATGCCTTTTGGAGGAGAAGTGGTCCTCAGATATTGATGTTTGAGGATCTCCCCCTGAAAAAGATGACTCACTGCTTGATCACCTCAGCAAATCTCAGATCTCCACAAGCCCTCCCTCTGCTACACAGACCTTTTATCTGAGCAACTTGCTGTGAGGTACATGTAGAGGAGCTTAGAAAACGTGTAAGAAAAGTTTATAGTAATGTATGGATGCTTGTGCAGACACCACTTTAAAAACATGGGACAGTACCCTCTCCATTTGTAATCATCTTTGTCCCTGGTCCCTGTCTTACCTCAGAAACACAACTGCTGTTCTTGCTTTCATTTTAATCATTCTCTTACTTAAAAAAAATATATGTGTATTTGTTTTTAGTTATTTTGTTTTTTGGTCGCAGTGAGTCTTTGTTGCTGTGCACAGGCTGTCTCTAGTTGCAGCGAGCAGGGGCTACTCTCTGCTGCGGTGCGTGGGCTTCTCATTGTGGTGGCTTCTCTTGTTGCAGAGCATGGGCTCTAGAGCATAAGGGCTCAGTAGTTGTGGCTCGTAGGCTTAGTTGCTCCATGGCATGTGGAATCTTCCCAGATCAGGGATTGAACCCATGTCCCCTGCATTGGCAGGTGAATTCTTAACCACTGTGCCACTAGGGAAGTCCTCTCTTGCGTGGTTTGACCACATGTGTTGTTTCATTTTGAAAGCAAGCAAAGTCTGGCCTTGGAAAAGGCAGTCTTGTCACCATGAGATGAAGGTTCCCAGGAGGTAAGAGGAAGAACCAAGAGGGAAGAACACACGGCTTACCCTAGTCAGGGCATCTGGTGAGACCCATAGCGAGAGCCAGGTACTGAATGTGCTGCCGAAATACGGCAGAGGGAGGAGACTGCTCTGTGTGCCCTTGTGGCAGCTTCCGAGTATAGGTCAGAGAAGAATCCTTCTGTGGGACGAGATGAATGTCCTTAGCTAATCTAGGGAGAGTAGGCACTTCATCAGTGTATTCATTAATCAAGACAAGCTAAGTCACAACACGTTATCTAGGCCAGGGTTACCTGCGCCGCCTAGACGCTCTGTCCCTCAGTTGGAAAGATGGTTCGGTGGCAGCAGAAGCCTTAGTGAGGGCCCGCACACGCCTGTCTCAGCGTGCGTTCTGGTCTCAGCGGTCGTCTTCTGTGCCTCGTGTGTGGCCGCCGTCTGCCTCTCGGCTTCTCTGTGCCTCTCACCTGTGCACATTCTCCTGTTTCCTCTATCTCATGCCTTTTTGGGTTCACTCCTGTTTTCATGGGATTTTAGAGAAAGGATGCTGTTTTCTGTGTGGGTATAGATTTCTGGGTTGGGAGTCATTCTCATTCAGCGGTTGGAAGGCGTTATTCCATTGCCCCTTTGCCGCCAACGCTGCTGTTGAAATCCAGAGACATTCTTATTTCTGATCATCTGCGTTTATTGTCTTCTCTTTGCTCTCAAAGTACCCTGAAACTTCTAGTGATGTCCCTTGACATGAATCTGTTCTCATTTTTCAGTCTGGAAGCTCTTACCTTTAAATGCTAGGAAATTTTCTGCAAAATTTTCTGCGGTTATATTGTGCTTGATTTCTTTTCCTCTGCTATCTCTGTCTTTCCTTCTAGAACTCTTAATGTTCTGATTGAGACTTCCTGGAGTGGGTCTCTGCTTTTCTTTGCTCTCCTGTTTTTTCTTTCTGCTCTCTTGTCCTATTTCCTAAAGATTTAATTGTCTTCAGCTGTTAATCCTTCTGTATTCATTTCTGCCACGTTTTCAGTACCTAAGAGCTCTTTTTAGTTCTCTGGATGCTCCCATTGTTTAAAATTGTAGCCTGTTTTTGTTTCATGGATGCAGTCTCACGTCTTTGATAAGACTGATGGGAGTTTTTTTGTTGGCTTTTTAATAAGGTTTTCTTTTTCCTACATAGTCTGTTTTCTCTAAACTGCTCTATTGTTGTTGTTTTTAAAATTTTGAGGCTTTCTGCAAAGATCTGGTGATCCACTTGTATTTGGATGAGGAGACTAAAAACCTCTGTTCACAAGGATGGGGCTTGTTGACTTTGTGCTTTCTTGTAGGTTGTTCTGAGCATCTGTAGGAGATGCTCATATCAATATTGGTTTCCTTTTGAGTTGGTCAGACTTTTTTAGAAAAGGGTCTTCTGATCTCTAGTCTTCAAGAGTTGGGCTACTCCTGGAGAGTAGAGACTGCTTGGTGGGAGAGATGAGTGGTCTTGGCCTTCAGAATGTACATGCTCACTTAACTCCTCTCTTTAGAGTGCCTCGGTCCCTTGACTGTGTTGAACCTCTTCAGATATGAGTCCAGATTTCGGAAAGCCAAGTGGGATCTCGGGGCTCAGGCAGCGTTTACCCCACCTTCCTGATTTTAGCTGCCCTGATTGACCTGTCGTCACTCATCTCCAGTTCCATAAATACTTCTTGTATACAAGTTCTTTTGCTTTTCAAGGATTCTCTAGTATAAGTCAGGTTGACTTTTAGCTTTGAAACATTGGCAACTTAGGATTCTGCTTTCTGGGATTCAGTCACTACTTGCCCTCTGGCTTTCTGGTTTCAAACACGTGGTGCTGTTCTCTTTTCTCATTCTTCTCTTTCTTGTAGGTTTATATTTAAAAGGAAACAAATGTTGGTGGGGTTTGGGGGTATTGTGCAGTTGCATGCACACGTCCAGTCTGTTGTGTTAATTAGGAAATCTCCTGGTTCCACTTATAGAGCCTCACTCACCATGGATAGGCGGGTCATCTGGCCCTTGAAGAAAGGTTCTAGCACCAGAGACAAGAGACCAATGTAAACAGTAGATAGAGGAGCTAGCAAGAAACAAGGATAATGCAGAGAGCAAAAGAAAACATCTACAATAGTTGTAGAGATGAGACATTAGTGCATATGTAAAGTTCAGGATGCTACACAAGAGACTAAAGAAAGCAGTGCTGAAAATTTAAAACTATAGCTAAAATAAACATTTTGATAAAAGAATTGGAGGGTATATTTGAGGATATCTTAGAGAGCAGAATCAAAGGATAGAAATGAGTTAGATGAAAGAAATTTGAAATAATCAGTCCAGAAAGTCTAACATCCAATATATGGGGAGGAGAAAACTTTGGTGGGGGAAGAAATTGTGAAAGAAATAATAGAAGAAAATTTCCAATGCAAGTACAAATGATACAAGAAAATACAATCATAGAATTGAAAGACATGAGTTTCCAGGTTGAAGAGGTTTATGTAGTTCCCAGCACAGTCAATGAAAAAGAATGCTACCAGCTCAATACTGTGAAATTTCAGGAAAAAAAAAACCAGTAAGGATCAGAAATCAAAATGAGGTTAGCTTCTGAAACACTTTCAAAATGGAGAGAAAAAGATTTTCAACTTAGAATTTTATTCCCAGCCCGCTTGCCTATCAAGTATGAGACAGTTTTAGATACGCAGGGACTCAAATTTACCTCCCATGTACCCTTCTTTAGTGAACCATTGAAGCGTGTCCTTCACCAAAATGAGAGTAAAATCAAGGAAGACAGAGGCCAGGAAGTGGGGGACCTGACTTAGGGTCTTCGGCAAGGGGAGTCTTGGTATAACTTGTATAGCAGTGCTAAGAACAACCAGTAGGAGAGGGAGGGCTCTGGCAGGCAGCTCTTTAGGAGAAGGTGAACAATCTCAGTAGATGGTTTGCATTTTGTTACGTCAAAATTATATTAGGCGTTTTCCTCCAGCTGTTAGAGCAAGTTTAGGAAGGATTAGTATTAGATACATGGAAGACTGAGGCAAAGAAACAGAAAAATTTAAACTCTAGGAGAAACTAAATTGTACAGAAAGGGAAATATTATAGAATACTCTTTAGCTTAGCTGTCAGTGGTACTGATCTAGTCATTATAAAGAATCGTTCAGAATCAGTTTAGAAACAACAAAACAGTGATCTACTATTTTGAGAGCACTGGGGAGGAGGGAAAGGGATCTGTGGAAGTGACCTAAACGCTCACCTACCGTAAGGACGTTAATAGTTGATGTCTAGAAATTCAGTTGTCAGAAATTTGATGCCTAGAAATTTGGAGGTAGGGTTACAATTTAGCTGGAAGCTGAGCCCAGAAAGTTCCTTCATGCTCTTGGTGGCCAGTGTCCTCTCTCACTCCTGGCAGTCATGATCTGCCGAAAGCACGCTTTTGCATGGTGGGGTAACTTTCTGTAGACCCTGTCTCTGGTTGGACCTTAGGTTGTCTCTTTTCTTCTGTGACAAGCTGTACTGACTGTTGTTGTCCATCTTGATATGTGTCTGTTTCCACAGGCTGATTTCTTAGGCACGGAACTCTGGATCACACAGCAGGACTCTTGAGACAATTCTTTAAATATCCTCATGGGCTTTCTCTAGGTTCGAGACATGCTGAGCTGTATTTCTGGTCTGGGGATGGGTTAGAATCCTGAGGCTTTGATGGGAGACCTTAAGTCAGCCTCAGCTGCCTGGCAGTTTCCAGGTTCCCCTGTTCTGTTATTACTTTTGTTCCAAAGGAGAGTCCCCTGCTGACTGCTCTGCATAGTCTGTATTCTGTTTTGAGGCTGTGCCTGGTCTATTGTTGCTGAAACTTTGGTTTCAGAGTAGTTTCTGATAAGTTGATATAACCATTTTAAATAGGGTATAGGTTTGTAAGGCTTCCCTGCTGGCTCACTCCTCCTGCAGTACTGGAGACCTCCTGCAATGCCGGAGACCTGGGTTCAATCTCTGGGTTGGGAAGATTCTCTAGAGAAGGAAATGGCAGCCCACTCCAGTGTTCTTGCCTGAGAAGTCTCATGAACAGAGGAGCCTGGTGGGTTATAGTCCGGGGTCACAAGAGCTGGACATAACTTAGCGACTAAATCACCTCCACTATAGGTTTGTAAAATGAATGGCTAATTCCTTTTATCATAGTGCTAGTTTGTACTTGGGCTGGGGTGGTTCTGCCTCATTCTTTGCTGTTCACAGTTCAGTGGCTGGCATTGAGTCTGCACTCCGAAGTATTTGATGGTTTGATTAAATGGATTATAGCTTGCATTTCTTGACTTTGATTGTCTTCTACAGGTGGAAGAGATTAGAAACACATGATGTTGTCATAGAATGTGCCAAAATCTCTCTGGACCCTACAGAGGCCTCATATGAAGATGGCTATTCTGTGTCTCACCAAATCTCAGCCCGTTTTCCTCACCGTTCAGCCGATGTCTCCGCCAGCTCTTACGTTGACACACAGAATAGCTATGGTAAACAGTGACTTTGGTGCTTACCTGTTCACAACCTTGTCTCTGGAAGCATTGTTTATCGTTGACTTCAGTTTCTTTTCCTACAGTAAGGCTTAGTTGAGCTCCTAGGAACTGTTTCCCAAATACTTAAAATTTGGATTTGTCTCCGTTTTCTCCTGATTAACTTCTCCCCTAAGTTTAATTCACGATCTTATGACTTTAATCTCCACCTTGATAGTATGTCAGCAGAGTTGGGCTGTGTCCTCAACACTTAACAAAGAAAATGGATGGAAGGATATGACTTCTAGGCTCCTGTTTATAAAGGAAGCTTCTACTTTTTCAGACGCCTTTAGTGAGGCCCTCTGGGCTTGTCACATTGACACAGTTTTGAATGAATCTGGACAATTGGATTAAATAAAAGTCTAGGCTTATCTACAGGTAGCACCTGCTGAAATTGTCATACAAGTTGTGCTTTTTCAGGCTGTTCTGAAGCTTAATGAGACATCAAACCTTAGTGAACTTTATTGCTAAAGAGTATTATAAAGTGTTAGTCACTCAGTTATGTCTGGCTCTTTGCGACCCCATGGACTATACCCTGCCAGGCTCCTCTGTCCATGGGATTTTCCAGGCAAGAATACTGGAGTGGATTGCCATTTCCTTCTCCAAAAGGGTCTTTTAAATGCTACTTTATACCCGTGGACATTAGGAGTCCCCTCAGCCTTTTTAAATGTAGGGAGCTGAACGCTATCAAATGGTCTCGAGGACCATTGTTCTTTGTCAGAATGTCTGGAGCCCCACGCTGACCCCATGTGTTCTTTCCCTTCCCTTGTAGGGAATGCTACTTCTACCCCCTACTCTACTTCTCGGCTGACGTTAAACACGCCAGGGCAGCTACCTCAGACTCTGAGTTCCCCGTCGACACGGCTATTAGCTGAGCCGCCACAAGTACGCTGTGAACTAGTGTGCCTGCTTTCTTCTCTACTTGCTGGTGAAGCTGGCCTTCGGGGTCAGGGTGTAGCCTGTGATTGGGAAAATCTCTCACTGCTTGTTTCAGGAGTTAGTTTTAAGGATGTGTCATGTTTGCAGAGAAAGTTAACTGTTGCCACTTGGGTTTCTCTTGGCGTCTAGGCTTAGAAAATGTAACGTGTCTCTTGATAAAGCTTTAGTAAGATTCCTTTTCCCAGTTGAAAGGCTAAATTTAAAATGATCGTTGGTCACAGGCTTGTACCTCGGGAGGTGGTGGTGTTTGATTCTTGTTGTTGACCTGCCTGTTAACTTCCTAGGCTACTCTTTGGAGCCCATCTGCAGTTTGTGGGATGACCACTCCTCCAACTTCTCCTGGAAATGTCCCACCTGATCTGTCACATCCTTACAGTAAAGTCTTTGGTACAACTGGTATGTATGGCCTAGGTTAGGTTTGGCTGGTTCGGGCCTGCCTGTTATGATAAGGAACAGTCTCCTCTAAGGTCTAAGGGTTTGAGAGCCTCTTGGTGTAGGGAACCTAGTTTTGATGCCTAATACAAATGCCTGGAGCTTTCAGAAGTTCAAGTGAGCCTTAAAAAAAAAGACAGGCTGATATAGACTCTCCAGAAAGTGAAGTGTAGCAGCTTTCTTTGCAGTACTAGTTAGGCTGGGAAAGAAGAAAAAGTGGCGGTTTTCCTAATCGTTAAACTAACAGTGTGTTTGTGTGTGTGTTCTGCTCTTGTCTTGGAGCAGGTGGGAAAGGAACTCCTCTGGGAACCCCTGCAACCTCTCCTCCTCCAGCCCCACCCTGCCATTCGGACGACTGCGTGCACCTTTCACTCCCACAGGCCACGGCCCCCAAGAAGGTTTGCCAGGCTCGTCTGCTGTCCCCTCGCCCACGCACAGAGACTTGCTTCCAGCCTCTCTTTGGGAAACCTTTTATGCCAGTTAGAAGTCTGACCTAAAATGTAATGGGTTTGAATCAGATCAGTTGAAAATAGACCAATCAGCAGCTCTCATAGAATGTGGTCTGCTGACCCTGAGGATCCCCAAACCTTCTAAGAGACACTGCCAGGGCAAATCTACTTTCATAGTTACTCTTACGTGGTCATTCGCCCCTTTTTTCTGCATTGGCATTTATACTCATGGCATAGAAATAGTGGTGGGTAGGATGGCTGGCCCCTTGGTACAAAATTGCACTCTTCTAGTGGCATTGCATTCTTCTTCCTTGATGTGTTCTTTCAGTTTGGCAGAAGAAAAGAAGCAACAACCAAAAAAAAAAAAAAAAAGTGCCAACCTTGAGTATTCTATAGAAAGAACCCACGTGTTTAATATTGTTTGTGATAAAACAGGAAGTAGACTTAAAGCAGTCTGAGTGCATACCAGCACGTGGTGGTTTCCATACGCGCTTGTGACATTATTTGAGTTGAGAGCTGAACTGGTTGCGCTCTTTTACGCAGCAGCAGTCTTATTTGAAAGAATAACTGGTGACAAACCACGGTTACTCAGACTTGAGTGTTAGGCAGGCAGTTAGCTTCTTAGATGACAAACTGGCTCTGTCACTTGAAGATAAACAACTGACAGTCTTTGTTGCCCATGATAAAAACGTGCGATTAGAATATTAAAAAACTGGTATCTGCCACCGAGTGCTTGATAGTGTCCCTAAGTCTTTCATGACGAGATTGAAAAGTCTTGAGAAGCTTGGTTGATAGTTTTGAATTTTTGATATCATATAATGAAGTGTTTTAACACTTAGAAGATGTGCACAGCTTGGTGAGCCAGTGTTCTGCCCGCCTTGTGTGTGATGTTAAAGACCCACATGTAGATAATACCTTGGGGGGGCAAGGGAGACCAGTGGATCTTACTTAACACGATGTGAAGAGTGAATTGCGATGACTTCAGGTTCTGCTCCATAACTGACCTTGAAGAAGAAATACCCTTGTCGAGTTTCAGAGTAACATCAGAGATGGCTTTCTGCAGTTATCTAAAAAATCTTTCTGCTTTTTATAACTGCTTATCCGTGGGGCCTAGAGTTTTCTTCGTACGCTTTAGCCAGAATAACATGTAACCCAGCAGAGCAGAGGCAGCCGTAAGAACCCAGCCTCCTTCCATTAAGCCGTATATGGACGAGATCGCAGAAATGTGAGACCACTTGACCCTCTCACTAAGCTTACCTTTGTTTTGGGAAATACAGTTACGTTTCATGGAAATATGTCATTTATGTTTACATGGGTTGGGTGGGGTATTTTTCTGGCCGTGCTGCACAGCTTGTAGGATCTTAGTTCCCCGACCAGGGATTGAACCCGCCTCCTCAGCAGTAAAAGCATGGAGTCCTAACACTGAATCACCAGGAAATTCCTGGGTTGGTTAAGTGAATTAATATTTTTAAAATTCTGTTTTAGTTTCTGGTGTGGTAACTATCAATAGATTTAGCCACATAAACAAAATCCTTGAGATTCTTAGTCACTTTTAAGAACAGAAAGGCATCCTGACACCAGTTTGAGAACTACTGGGCTAAACTTTAAACTCCTTTATAATATACTAAAATTTGAGGAGTTTAGGGTATTTCTCTAGCATTAGAGATCATGCACACAATTTTCTGCCTTGTGATATATAAACGGTATCTGTCGTTTCAGGAAGAGAGGACAGACTCCGCAAGGCCCTGTCTACACAGACAACCCCATGTTCCGAATGACAGAGGATTAGGTAAGGCCTCTGGGTAACGGTGGAGCTTGCTTGACTCTTGATGGGTTGGGTTATAGTGTGGAAACGGAAATTCCAGAGCACCACGAAACACTGAAGCCAGAGATAATGAAAAATGTAATTCTAAAAGCCAGCCTCATAATCGCATCCCATGAAAGCTGCTAAGTACTTGTGTCTTGACCTGATCAAACCATGGCTTTATCTGTTCTCTGCAATGTTGAGAAAGAATGGAGAGTTTTGACTTCTGTGGTACCTTGCATTGGATCATTGTAACCTTTTGGCTTTGGGAGCTCCAGAAGAGAGCTGTCTCCCCCGTCTTCTTCAGCAGGAGAGTCAGGGTGGGCCTGTCCTGTCACAGTGTGAGCAGTTCTCGCGGGCATGGGGGTCTCCAGCGTGTTTGTCTTGTTTTCTCTGTATAGAAGAGCTGCACGGAGGCAAGGGATCTGTCACTCTCAGTGATCTTCCAGGGTTTTTAGGAGACCTGGCTTCTGAAGAAGACAGTATTGAGAAGGATAAAGAAGAAGGTAACGTGTGCAGGGTTCTGGGCTTGTGGAGATGCTGCACATTGATAAAGCCCTCATTTTCTGCCTGAGAACCAGGACTTAGTATCAACATGCACAGGACTGCCTGCTTTTTCTTCCTTTGGGGGAGGGAGATGGGAGTTTTGTTCTGAGCCCTGTGCCTGGTCCCTTCGGGTGGCACAGGGCAGCACACAGCCCCACACTGCCCGACCTGACCCAGATGCACCGTCTCTTCCCTCCTCCTCCTTTGTAGCGGCCATATCTAAAGAGCTGTCTGAGATCACGACGGCCGATGCCGAGCCCCTGGTTCCTCGAGGAGGCTTCGACTCACCCTTCTACCGGGACAGTCTGCCGGGCTGCCCGCGGAAGACCCTCTCAGCTTCCTCCAGCACTCAGGGCACCAGCGCGAACCCTGAGCCTTTAAACTCCTCCCTGGACAAGTCGGGGCCTGACACACCAAAGCAAGCCTTCACGCCCATAGACCTGCCCTGCGGAGGCACCGGGGAGAGCCCTGCCGGGAACAGGGAGCGCCAGGCCTCTCTGGAGGCCAGCATCCTCACCCCCAGCCCCTGTAAAATTCCACCTCAGAGGGGAGTGGGGTTTGGCAGTGGGCAGCCTCCCCCATACGATCATCTTTTTGAGGTGGCATTGCCAAAGACTGCCCATCATTTTGTCAGCAAGAAGACGGAGGAACTGCTCAAGAAGGCAAAGGGAAGTGCAGAGGAGGACTTCACGCCCTCCGCCTCCCCTATGGAAGTGCTGGACAGGCTGATACAGCAGGGAGCGGACGTGCACAGCAAGGAGCTCAACAGGTGAGGCTCGGCGCGGGCCTGTGGTCTGCACTTTCCACTTGGTTAGGAACTACAGGAAGCGGGTGGGGGGAGGCAGGAGTTCCTTTTCGTGTGCTCCCCAGAGGCAGCTGGTTCTCTGTTTGGTCAGGGTCCTTCTAGCCCATTGCCTTTTCATACCTGCGAACGTGCATGTCCTCTGTGCATGCTAACCTCAGGCCATTCCGTAGATAACTGGCCAGAGAGAAAGGAGTCTTCTACGCATAGACCCCCCCTGCGCTGTGAGCAAGCGTAAATGCTTTCACGTCTGCTCTCTGACACTTGAGGATGAGCTTATGGTATTCAAATAATATAGAAATACTGGTCAAGAAGTCGCCTTCTCCAGCTACAGATTTTTTGTTGTTGTATTTTGGTACCATAGCCCATTAGATGGAAAATAAAATCAACGTTTCAGTGCAAGGTCAAGGTGGCCTATCCCCACTTCCTGCTCTCACACAAGGGTTAAGAACCCCTCTGAATGGCTGTTTTCAACCCTTTTTTACTATGGTTTTCAAAGGTGACCTAGGAAAGGATAAGAGAGTCACTGTCCATAGTAGTGCTGTTCCTAAACAGGCTCTTAGGGGGTGCGGGCTTTCCTTTTTCTTCTGCAGAGTGACCTCAGTGGGATCTGACAGGTGACTTCCTGTGTAAGGTCTGTCTGAAGTGAAGTTTAGTGTCGTAGGCGCGGGTGAACCACCTGCTGCGTCCTTAACCTGGACAGCAGTAGCTTCTCAGCAGAGCCGCACCCCGTGTGTGGCGCAGGGAGGGTTGAGAACAGCGCCCAGTGTGTTTCTCTCTCCCTGCGTGAGGAGCCGCCCCGCATATACAGGCTGCGGTGTGAGCTCTGAGTCAGGGGCCTCTCCATTCTGGAGACGCCGTCATGCTTGCTGGGGCCTCTGACCCGCTCTGTCCCGGGTGGACTTCAAGTTTGAAACTTGTCTCACGCCTCTGGCTTGTGATCACAGGGAAGCGATCTGCCTAGTTTTTCCAGCTGAGATCAGTAACTTTGTTACTCGACAACTTTCTTCCTAGGTTGTCTTTACCCAGCAAGTCTGTCGACTGGACCCACTTCGGAGGTAAAGTTGTTACTTCAGCTCCAAATCCAGCTGGCAGGGATCTGCCTGCTGGTGGCCCTTTCTGTCCTTGAAGGAGGTGCCCCTTCCTGCCCACTCCAGCTGGGTTATCTGCTTGGCTACATAGTAGCTCACATGTTGCAAAGTCAGCATTTCCTATTTTTGAAAAGTGGCAAGGAGCCCAGTGCTTGAGAGCAGAAGTACAGGAAAGCAGCCCTCACGCCAGGCTTCTCCCTAGAAAAGATCCAGGTGAAGTGAGGGATAGTAGGAAGATACCCATGCAGCACGGAAAGGAGTCTTCAGTAGACACACACATAACATATTTGGGGAGATACACAGGGCTCTCAGGCATCCTGCCTCATGCCCCTCCCTCTGTGTTCCTTTCAAAGGGAGATAGGTAGCAAGCACTGCCCCCCCCCACCCCACCCCTCAACCCCCAGTGACTGGGAGCCAAGTGGTCATTGGCAAAGCAAGTGACTTCTTCCTTCAAGAATTGCATTAAGCTCTGGGCGGGGCCTCGGTTGAACAACATGTAAAAGGCATCTCTGCCATCCTCCCTCTGCTTTAAAATCAGGCTCTCCTCCCTCAGATGAGATCCGCACCCTCCGTAACCAGTTGCTTTTACTGCACAACCAGTTACTCTACGAGCGTTTCAAGCGGCAGCAGCACGCGCTGCGCAACAGGCGGCTCCTGCGCAAGGTGATCCGGGCCTCGGCTCTGGAGGAGCACAACGCCGCCATGGTGAGCCCACGGGGTGGGGCGGGGGGCGGGCTCTCCATCTGGCCCCTCGCACCAGCTTCTGGCGGTCAGCCCGTGAAGGGCCGCATCCCCACATTCCCTTGCAGCTCTTGGCACCCGTGGGGACAAGTCATTTTTGGTGTTTGTTAGTCTGTAATGGGCGGTGATGATAGCAGAGGAGAAAGGTGATTTTGTTTCTCCAGATGTAAAACCAGCTCTCGGGACACAACTCTCATGACAAAAACTCATTGTGGGGTGGTGAAGCCAGTCAGAGCTGGACATGACCTTGGCTCCACGGCCCTGTTACCTTAGGAAAGTAATGGAGCTTTTGGAGGCCCCTGTCACCCGTTACGTAAAATGAGAGTAGTGGTAGCTTCTCCTCCTTAACTGGGGATGCAGAGAGCACCTGCCCAGTGCAGGGCAGGGTGGGAACCCAGTGTCTGTCACTTTAGTGACCTTGGCCAGTACCAGTGCTCACATCAACACTGGTGGTTGCGTGCTGAGTCGCTTCGTGTCCGACTCCTTGCAAGCCCAGAACTGTAGCCCAGCAAGCTCCTCTGTCCATGGGATTCTCCAGGCTAGAATACTGGAGTGGGTTGCCGTGCCCTCCTCCAGGGGATCTTCCCAACCCAGGGATCAAACCTGCGTCTCTTACATCTCCTGCATTGGCAGGTGGGTTCTTGACTACTAGGGCCATCTGAGAAGTCCAGTGCTGATGGTTAGGACTTCTGAAAGTATTGGGAGCAGGCTGATGGCTGAGAAAAGTTCTTTAAGCCACTTCTGATCCACTGGCTAACGTGCAGTCTGGAAGCCGTTGACCAAAAGCCAAGTTAGACAGCAGTGAGCTGTCAGGTTCCAGGTCTGGGGTTACAGCCTCAGGGTAGCTTGTGACTATTCAGGTGAAATGTCTGCAGTGTGCGCTGAACTTGAGCATCACTGCCCAGGCTGGAAGGCAGCTAAAATGATGGCATCTTTGGTGTCTGCTAGAAAGACCAGTTGAAGTTGCAAGAGAAAGACATCCAGATATGGAAGATTAGTCTGCAGAAAGAACAAGCCAGGTACAATCAGCTTCAGGAGCAGCGAGACACAGTGGTCACCCAGCTTCATAGCCAGATCAGACAGCTTCAGCACGACCGGGAGGAGTTCTACAACCAGAGCCAGGAGTTACAGGTACGAGCTGCAGAGCCGGCCAGAGAGGGCGTGAAAGCCCTGGCTCGTCTGAGGTCACGGCGGCGGGGCTTCGTGTCAGGTGCTCCTAGGGGCAGAGGTCCCTGGCTTTCCGAGTCACAGTTCTTTCAGCAGTTCAGTAACTTTGTCCCGGTGCTCCACAGCTGAGAGAAACACCTGACAGTTCTGCTTATTAAGCATATCCAAACAGTTTGGGCTTTGGGTCCTAGCAATTTGAGAAAAAAAAAACATTGAAAATAACACACGTGCATTTTTTTCAGTTTTCAATTTTATTTTTGAATAACCACAGCTACTTCCGAATGCGGAGTGTGCCTATGGGCGCCGCAGAGAGTCTCAGACCTTGGAATCCTGAGACACCGGCGCCCTGCGTCCCTGTTTGACGTTGCTTTCCTCACGGTGACGCGTATTACAGCAGCCGCCTGAAAGCACACACGACAGCTGGTGCTCAAGCCCTGGGCTGCCTCCAGCTGGTAGTTCACATCGTGACCAGCAGGTGTCGCTGTGTCTCCCTCAAAAGCCCCGCAGCGCCCCTGTGAGCCTGCTGTGTAGCCCTGGGGCTCTTGGGCGCGTAGTTTGGTAACTGCAGGCTTAAGGTGGTTTGTTTTTGTTTTTTTTTTTTTCCCTTTTGTTAATTAGTCAGAAACTCAGAAATTAGCTGTAACTGCCTTTTTTAAAACTAAGAAGTTAGCTTTAAGTGTGATGGCCCAGGAATAGTAGACCAGCCAAGGCCTGAGGCTTTCCTAGCTCTCTGTGGACTGTGGGCTGAGGGCGCCCCGGGGCCCGAGCTGCCACTGCTCTGTGTGCAACTACCTGGCACGTGTCTCTGCAGACGAAGCTGGAGGACTGCAGGAACATGATCGCAGAGCTGCGCGTGGAGCTGAAGAAGGCCAGCAGCAAGGTGTGCCACACCGAGCTGCTGCTCAGCCAGGTGTCCCAGAAGGTGAGGGCCGCTGCCTCCTCCAGGCGGGACTTGTGCAGTACCTGTGTGTCTGTGTCTGGGGTGCCCGACGTCCCCACCCCCAAAGGACGTGGGGCAGTGTCTGGAGACAGTTTTGGTTGACGTCTTTGATGCTGCTGACATGGAGCGCAGGCAGGGTACCCCTAAATATCAGACGGTGTGCGGACAGCCCTGCAGCAGGGAGCTGCCCAGCCTGAGCCCCGGGAACTCCTTCTCAATATTTGTTCACATAAATGTGAAGAGTTCGTTCAGCTTTTTGATCCATGATCTTTTCCTCTCTGGGAGTCATTGCACTCTCTATAAATTGCTTACTCAAGAACTGGTTGGGGGACTTCCCTTCCGGTCCAGTGGTTCAGACTGCGCTTCCACTGCAGGGGGCAGAGGTTTGACCCCTGGTCAAGGAACTAAGATCCTGAACGCTGCGCATTGTGGCCAAAAAATAAAAATAAGTTGAAAAAGAACTGGTGGGTTTTCCCTGTGACTTTATTCCCCTGGGCCTTAACATCCCTGCTGTGGGGTTGTCTACGTATCCATCTCCAGGTGTCCTATAGGTGGCCAGTTTTGACACGGAGCATTTGCACTTCTTCCCCTTGGCAGACAGACAGTTTTGATGTGCATTTCTGTCCATTTTTGTTGCCCTTGGATGCCTCCATCCCCACTGGCCGCTGTGCCGTGTCCAGCGCCCCCGCCCTGAGTAGTCTGCTCCCAGCTGCTTCCCTGATTCCTGCCCCTTGGCAGGCTTTGTGTCATCAGCTCTTTCACTTTGCTTGTTTCTGTGTTTTGGTTAGCTCTCAAATAGTGAGTCGGTCCAACAGCAGATGGAGTTCTTGAACAGGCAACTGTTGGTTCTTGGGGAAGTCAACGAGCTGTATTTGGAACAGCTGCAGAACAAGCATTCAGACACCACCAAGGTATGTGGGTTCGGGAGCCAGACCCTGCCTGGGATGCTCGTACGACCCAGGCAGTGTGTCTGTGGCGCAAGCTAGAGAACGGCTTATGAACTGTTTCCTAAGAAGTGTCTTGGCAGCCCAGGGGCATTTGCACCTCTCCTTGGCCTGGCCACACAGGCTCCTTTCGGCTGTCACATGAGCTTGTTTCCCCTAGTGGGCCGCTTCAAAAGTAAGTCAGGCACAGATCAAAGCACCTGATGGTAATTGGGACAGAGTAGGTGATGAAACCATGTTCTTTCTCTTACCCGTGCTCCCTTGAAACAGAGACAGACAATGAAATAGCTTGCGGAAGCCAATTCTGTTTAGAGCTCTCAGGGATGTGGGTTTATATTGCTGCACATATTTTTTTCTCCTTCGTGATGCTGAATTTAATTTCGGCAGATGGTGGTTCAGTCCTGGCAACCAGGCCAGCATCAGGATGATCTCCCATTAATTAGTGCCTCACCAGTGGTATCGAGGCAGAAATTTTACATCACTTTATAGATAGCCTAGGGTAACATCAGTGAGTTGGGATGGAATTTTAAGAGTAAATGCTTAGATGCTTTCTGTCAGTAATTTCTCCATCACACATAGGCATTCTCTGAGGTTTCTTGGGCTTGTGCTTTATCAACTTTTTTTTTTTTTTTTGGCCAAATAAAGGGAGTAGTCTTAGAACCAGAGAGATGTCATTTCTGTAAGAGTTACTCCTTACTTCTCAGCTTCTCTCAACTCGATTCAGATTCCCTTTAGGAGGATGTTAAATGTGGAAATGTCTCTAGAAACCAGGTCTCACTTATTTTAAAAGTATAATGGCCTTGGAAGAAGAAAGAAGGGAAAACTGGCCTGAGGAACTAGAGGACATATGATAAAGCTGACTCAAATGCACTAACATCTCTCTAGGGAAGTGTGGCTGGGTCTGCGGTCCTGTCTTCTGATTGGAACACTTAAACTCTTGGGACCTTAAGCAGGCCCCCTGACCTCAGTTCATAAAAGGGACATGGTGACACTGACTTGTAACAAAAAAAAAAAACTTCACTGGCTTAACTGTAAAGAGTGTCATTATTTAGCTTGACAAGCAGTCCTGAAGCAGGTGAGTTCCAGGTTGGTAGGGTCAGTTGTTGAGGGACAGCATCAAGGAGCCCGATTCTTTCTGCTGTTTTGCACCACCCAACCTTATCTTGTCAACCTGTGCTCCTGGTTGCAAGGTGTGTGCCCCAGTTAATACTGTCATAGGTAGATGTCAGGATATCCCGAGGAAGAGGAGAACATCACTGCCTGCAGGGCTCTCATCCAGGAAACCTGTCCCACCAGACCTCCCACCCTTCTTACTGGCCAAGATTATGTTCTCTGTCCAGTAATGCTCAAAATTCTCCAAGCCAGCTTCAACAGTATGTGAACTGAGAACTTCTAGATGTTCAAGTTGAATTTAGAGAAGGCAGAGGAACCAGAGATCAAATTGCCAACATCTGTTGAATCATAGAATAAGCAAGAGAATTCCAAAAGACATCTGCTTCATTGACTATGCTAAAGCCTTTGACTGTGTGGATCACAACAAACTGTGAAAAATTCTTAGAGATGGGAATACCAGGCTGCCTTACCTGCCTCCTGAGAAATCTATACGCAGGTCAAGAAGCAATCGTTAGAACCAGATAAAGAACAACGGACTGGTTCCAAATTGAGAAAGGAGTACGTCAAAGCTGTATATTGTCACCCTGCTTATTTAACTTATGTGCAGAGTACATCAGGCAAAATGGCGGACTGGAAGAAGCACAAGTTGGAATAAATATTGCAGGGAGAAATATCAATAACCTCAGATATGCAGATGACTCCACCCTTATGGCAGAAAGCAAAGAGGAACTAAAGAGCCTCTTGATGAAAGTGAAAGAGGAGAATGAAAAAGCTGGCTTAAAACTTATATTCAAAAAACTAAGATCATCGCATTCCATCCCATCACTTCGTGGCAAATAGATGGGAAACAGTGACAGACTTTATTTCTTGTGCTCCAGATCAGTGCAGATGGTGACTGCAGCCATGAAATTAAAAGACACTTGCTCCCTAGAAGAAAAGCTGTGACAAACCTAGACAGCGTATTAAAAAGCAGAGACATTACTTTGCTGACAAAGGTCTGTCTAGTCAAAGCTATGATTTTTCCAGTACTTATGTATGGATGTGAGAGTTGGACCATAAAGCGATGAAAAATTGACGCTTTTGAACTGCGGTGTTGGAGAAGACTCTTGAGAGTCCATCCCTTAGACAGCAAGGTGATCCAGCCAGTCCATCCTAAAGGAAGTCAGTCCTGAATATTCACTGGGAGGACTGATGCTGAAGCTGAAGCTCCAATACTTTTGTCACCTGATGCAAAGAGCTGACTCATTGGAAAAGACCCTGATGCTGGGAAAGATTGAAGCAGGAGGAGAAGGGGACGACAGAGGATGAGATGGTTGGATGGCATCACTGACTCGATGGACATGAGTTTGGGTGGACTCCAGAAGTTGGTGATGGACAGGGAAGCCTGGCGTGCTGCAGTCCATGGGGTCACAGAGAGTCATACATGACTGAGCGACCCCATGGACTGTAGCCTGCCAGGCTTCTCTGTCCATGAGATTTCCCAGGCAAGAATACTGGAATGGGTTGCCATTTCCTTCTCCAGGGGATCTTCCCCACCCACTGAGGGATCAAACCTCTGTCTCCTGCGTTGGCAGGCGGGTTCTTTACTGCTGAGCTAGTTTGTTCACTACCCTATGCTGAAGTATGGAGCCATCGACCATAACTGGAATGGCCACATTATCTAGTCCCAGTCCTGAGCTTAACTCCATCCCCTTCTGGCCGAGGAGACATTAAGCTTGCTGGTCATCTTCATGGAAAAAGTGTCTTCAGGGTTGCTCATCTCCTTGCTCCTTGTGGTTTATTATCTTCTTTAAAAAAACAAATGTACATTTCATGTTAAGCTTATCTTACCACAATTAAAAAAAACACACATCACACAAATGGAGCACATGCGTGTTAGAAAAGTGTCCTTTCCACCTCTTTGTCTGAGTGCCAGTATACACTTGCTCTTGCCATAGGTCAGCAGGCAGGCTGTCTTCCTGCTACGGTTGACAGGCCTCACGTATGTGTCTGGTCTGCAGATGCTGCCTTGCCCGAGCAAATCTGGTCGGTCCCCTTGCGTCGCTGGCTTGATCTTAGCTGGCATTAGGAGAGAGCGGGGAGCGGGATAAAACCACCCACAGCATACTGATAGCTTATGGTGAACAGTGCTGGATTCGTGACCTCCGAAGATTTAGCCTCAGGACCAGGGACCAGGCTTGATCACTTGAGAGCTTTCGTGTGGCAGAGTTTTATTAAAGTAAGAAAAGGGCCAGAGAAAGCCTCTGACAGACATCAGAGGGGGACAGAGAGTGCCCGTCTTGCTAGTGTTAGCAAGCGAGTTATATACATTTTAAATGGGTTATTACAGTTAATCAAAAGAATGTCTCAAGGTTGTAAACATTTTACCAGACCCACTCCCACAATTTACATTTTAGAATAACAGGATTAGAACTTAACAACAGAAGGATCCTACCAGACCCACTCCCATAATATACATTCTAAAATACCAGGATTATTCAGAAGGTTTTCAGGAAGGAGAAACTGTCTCAAGCAGGATGCATTAAGTACAGAGTTTAAACTGAGTTGTTTGTTGTCTAATCATCAGTTTGAGGCCTAAAGAGAAAAAGATTTATGTGACTAAGACTAAGGAATGTGGAGGAAAAAAAGTTTGTCCTTTCCTCCTCCTTGAGAATTCCAGACAGCTTTCTTCTCCTCAGGGACCCCAGACTTCTTACCAATCTGCCTAGGAATCGACTCAGCACCACCACCTGAGATCATAACTGGATATTGGCGTGTTTTCAGAATGTATATATCTACATAGTTGACCATACCATACACATGGCTTTCATAGTCTTTTACTGATGTATATCATTTAAAAAATTTATTGAAGATGTATTTTAATTTACTTAACTGTTTCTTTAGCATTAGACTTCACAGTGTTTGTAGTTTTTTTTCTTCTAAATATCCTGTGATGGTTACTTTTGTGCCCGAATGTCTATTTCTGTTTCAGATAATCTCCACAGGGTTAGATTTCAGGGAAGCATTAGTTGGTTAATACTCACTGCCAGCTTACTTTCCAGAAAGTTGACTAGTTTCTGTTTCCACTAGCAGTATACTGATGTTTTCAGTGCTTGTTATGTAGATTTTTCAAAGTAGATATGGTGTGTTCATTTTCTAAAAGTACTAACTCCAGTTCCTTTTTTTTTTTTTTCTTTTTTAAGGAAGTAGAAATGATGAAGGCTGCATATCGGAAAGAGCTAGAAAAAAACAGAAGCCACGTCCTCCAGCAGAATCAGAGGCTTGATACCTGTCAGAAGCGGATTTTGGAACTGGAATCTCATCTGGCTAAGAAAGACCACCTTCTTTTAGAACAGAAAAAGTATCTAGAGGATGTCAAACTGCAGGCAAGGTAACTGTGGCGGGGAGGCTCCTGCTGCGATGCATTTGCCGAGTAGAACCTCCTACACTCTGGCGGTGGGTCCTTGTCTTTCAGAGGACAGCTACAGGCTGCAGAGAGCAGGTATGAGGCCCAAAAGAGGATCACCCAGGTGTTTGAATTGGAGATCTTAGATTTATACGGCAAGTTGGAGAAGGATGGCCTCCTGAAAAAACTTGAAGAACAAAAACCAGAAGCAGCTGAAGCAGCAGAAGAAAGGTAGGAACGGAGAGTCAGCAGCCGTGGCCTTGTCGGGAGGCTGCGCCGACCGACAGAGCAGGTTCCAGCCTGACGAGCTCTGAGCTGCGTCCCTGAGGGCCCAGCTGTCCTCCCTGCTCCTTCTCCTGGGCCCCGAGTCGCTCAATAATGGTCCCAGGGAGCATTTCTAAGATTGCCGTCTGATGTTCACGCTCTCACGCGTGTGTCCTCTGTTCTAGGACACAGAGCAGGCCAGCGGAGTTCCCCGTTGGCATGAGTGCGTGTCTGTGTAACCCCGCGCCTCCCCAGTGGGACTGGAGTGGTTGGATGCCGCAGCCTCCAACCCCCTTCCTCCCCCTCGGATTTCTTACAGGCTTGACTACTGTCAGGACGGCTGCTCGGATTCGGTGACAGGGCACAACGAAGAGGCCCCTGGCCGTAACGGTGAGACCAAGCCCTCCAGGCCTGGCGGTGCCCGGGGCGGTGGCGGTGGCGGCGGCAGAGGTGGCGGCGGCAGCAGCAGCGAGCTCTCCACCCCGGAGAAGCCCCCCAACCCCAGGGCGGGCCCGTTCAGCAGTCGGTGGGAGACGGTGGTGGGTGAGCCCACTTCCGGCACCCCCACGACGGTGGGCTCGCTTCCCAGCTCAGAGAGCTTCCTGGGCATGAAGGCACGAGAGCTGTTTCGTAACAAGAGCGAGAGCCAATGCGACGAGGATGGCCTGACTGTTGGCAGCCTTTCTGAGACCCTAAAGACAGAGCTGGGCAAAGACTCGGGTGTGGAAGCCAGGGCCCCCCTGACCCTTGATGGCCCACTGCTGCCTGCCCCAAAGCCGGACAGCGTGGGCCAGCTCCGCATCATGGACTACAACGAGGCCCAGCTTGAGCACAGCTAGGGATGCTGGCCGTCAGTGTTAACTTGTGTGTCGCTGGCCTAGACAGGAGGTGTGAGTGCCCGATTCAGAGCTTTCCTGTTTCCAGGGCTTGAGGGGCGAGCTCCCGCAGAGGAAGTGGGATGGGGGTCCTTTGATAGTTGACTGAACGCAGAACGGTTTTCGGATCTGGCATTGCAGTGCCTCTTCACTTTCCCTTCGGCCACCCCAAACCCTCTCTTCCATTTACCTGGCAGTGTGTGCTAGCCCGAGGGCCGGGGTGCATTCCTCACTAGCTTTATTTCCTTCCTTTCCCGCCCCACCCGCAAATGGTTGCGTCCTTTGAACCTGTGCAATATGAGGCCAAATTGAACCCTGGAGTCTGACACACCACCCACACCTTTCCTGAAGTTCAGTTCACTGGGCAGGCTCCCTGTGAGCCTAGGTCACTGGTGGCATCACAGGTAAGTCCAGTCCTGTCCCTTTCCAGGAGGACATGGCGTGCAAAGCTGAGCATCTTGACATGAGAGCTTTTACATGAGATGTTGTCACTGCTTTTGGTTTTAAAGTCCAGCATCTAAAGCTGCAGAGCTCAAAAAACAATGGTTCATTCTCTCAAGTTCTTTTGGCAGTTCTGATAAGCTTCCTAGAAAGTTCTGTGTGAACAAAGGCCTGTTGTTGGAACAGTGTGGAGCTGGCCCTGTGGAGACTGCTCCCCGTGGGGCGCGCTCTGTCCCCTGCCCCAGTGGAGACTGCTCCCCGTGGGGCACGCTCTGTCCCCCTGCCCCAGTGGAGACTGCTCCCCGTGGGGCACGCTCTGTCCCCTGCCCCAGTGGAGACTGCTCCCCGTGGGGCACGCTCTGTCCCCTGCCCCAGTGGAGACTGCTCCCCGTGGGGCACGCTCTGTCCCCCTGCCCCAGTGGAGACTGCTCCCCGTGGGGCACGCTCTGTCCCCTGCCCCAGTGGAGACTGCTCCCCGTGGGGCGCGCTCTGTCCCCTGCCCCAGTGGAGACTGCTCCCCGTGGGGCGCGCTCTGTCCCCTGCCCCAGTGGAGACTGCTCCCCGTGGGGCACGCTCTGTCCCCTGCCCCACTACCTCTTGTTTACGTGGCGTTTGTGTGAAAGCTGGGACTGTTCTGCGCACAGGCTGGGGTGGGGTCGGTCAGATCTGGGCCCTGCATGAGAGAGGGCAGTGGCTTAAGCAGCTCCCTGAACAGGAAAGTGCTGTGCATGTGGATGCGCCCTGCAGGCGGGGTGCTGCTGGCCTCCTGCCGCAGCGAGCCTCTGAAGGTCCAAAGAGTTTCTCCCAAGTTTTCTGACCATCATTTCTCAGGCTGTGAGAGTTGCCTCACTGTAGTAGATTCTACTGGAGACAGCTTTTCACTCCAGTTCCTACTTTCAGGGGCTGACCCTGCAGGGAGCTGGGTGTTGCTCCCCGACCCCCGGCATGAGTTGGTCGTGGCAGAGTCCTAGAGAGGGTTGACAGAGGCTGATGTCCTGGACCCACAGGGCCTGGGTGCATGTGCTCGGGAGAGGCGATAGCAGTCAGAATATGGGGGCTGGCAAAGAAGCCGAACCCAGCAAGTACTCCTGAAATAAACGCTAGAAGCCTGGGTTGTTGCCTGGGTTTCCAGCTGAGGCCCGGGCAGAGAGAGGCTGGTAGGGAAGAGCCAACAACCTTGGCGTCTCTCTCTCTCTTTCAAAGTGTAGAAGGGTTCATCCATGAAGAGGGAAACAGCACACTGTAATGGTACGGAACTTCAGTGCGTGTGGACGCTTTCGGCACGTGAGGGTGACGGTCTCTTTTTTTAAAGCGTGGCAGGAGTTCTTAGCATCCTAACCAAAGGGAGCTGGAGAGTCAGCCTCCTTGTGCCCGTGGCTGTGCAGGCAGCAGCCCTCCTCGGGACGCAGTGTTCGGGTGTGACTGACTGACCAACCACAGCCTGAGGGAGGGGTGCCCAAGCGCGCTCAGCCTGGCCCAGCCGGCTCCGCGGTTGCCGCAGGATGCCGACTGGAGTACTAACGATGCCACACGTCTAACTCAGCTGTTGGCAGAGGAGAGCTTAGGAACGCATGCATGCTGGTTTCCTAGTCCCGCTTTATTTAGGAAAGAAAGGCATGACAAATTCAGGAAAAAAAAAAATGTTACAAGATTAACTGCTAAACCTGGTTCTAAATGCTCATCCCTTGCCCAAGCCCAGGAGATCCCTGCCCCAGAACAAAGATTCCAGGCACTTACAGCCTTTATCCTCACTGGTAAAAGCAAGGAGGCCAGTGTAAAAAAAAGAAAAAAAAAATGTTTTTTAATGGGCAGATTATAAAAATACAGGAAGGAGGCAGCTGTGTGGTGCAGTGGAGCGGGACCCAGACAGCAGGCCCTTGGCACACGCCTCCAGCTGGGGCTTCCGGGTCTCAACTTTCCAAGAACGGCTGACACCAAGCAGCCGTACTTGCCTTACTCTGGGCTCTTGGAGGCCATGGGTTGTATGCAGCTAAGGTTGGGGACGGAGGCCTGGGGTCATGAGGAAGTTACCCGGCCTGAAAACATAGGCTTTCATCTTCCAAAGGACCTGAGGTGACAATAAAGTTAGATTTTCAAAATCATAGGCCTGCTGAGAGTCAGCGGGTTGGTCGATTAGGCTGCAGTGAGTGTGTGTTTGTAAGGATGGAAAGGGGACAGTGGTAGTGGAACTCCCAAGAGAGAATTTAGGTCCAGGGACCGCCAGGGCAAAGGCCGGGGAACTGGCGCTGCCAGGTTGAGCCTGTCCCGAGACGGATGAAGCAGTGTGGTGTTCACAGGCGTTAGGGTTAGCCTCCACCGGAGTCACCTGGAGCAGGCCTACCTGCCTCAGAGTTGTTTGCCCAGTGTCCATAACCTGATGTCCACCTGACGCTAACCAGGGTCAGCACAGACCCTGGGAAGACTGGGGTCTGCTTCTTGGGAGCATGAAATGTTGTTTTAAAAGGGAGCACTACAGAATCGGGGTTGGGGGGTGGGTGGGGGAATGGGGAGAGGGAGGAAGGTGATAGCATGGTCTCTATAGAGAAAACGAGCTCCTGAACCTATCACCGGTGAAGAAGCACATGGATCTCTATCAGACAGAACTTTCATGAATTAAAAAAACCTTGTGGCAAGATTCTGCTACAAGTCTGAGATTTGTTACTGTGGAGTTGGAAGAAATACCAGAAAAGTAACTGAAACCCCAAGTTAGGAGAAGGAGATCATTTCTTGGGACAGAGGTTTCCTTGGAGATGAGTGCGGGGACCCTCCATATGAGGTGGGTAGGTAGACGTGACCTCCCTAGCTTTGTCAGCAGTTTTTCAGGAGGGAAAACTGCCTAACCTTTGGGAATACGCTGCTGCTGAATGTTCTTCCTAGGCTCTGTGAGTGGAGAGAGACGACAGATAAGCTACTTCGTGAGCCACAATATGTGTACTGTATTTCGAGGGAGATAGTCCAAACTTTTATTCTTGAAAGATAAAACTGTTAAAAGAGGTCCCAGAAGCCACTGACAGTTGCAGAGGTCAGCACCCCCACAGGGCAAAACCAGGACAGGGGGAGACAGAAGTCCAGAGTTGGGCCATGCCTATTTAAGACAGCATGTGGCGTGTGGTTTCCAGTGTTTTGATTGAGAAAGATAAATCTTAGTTTTGCAGAAGAGGATAAATGATCATGAGGATGAGAGAGGGTCTCTGGAGACCACAGAGGTTCACACTCACAGTTAATTAAAAAAACTGTTTCTGTGTAGAGAAATGACAAAAGTGGTATGACCGGCCAGTGTGAGTTCTCACCAAATGCTAGAGTATACCGCCTGAAGCCAGGAAGAAATAACCGAAGAACAGGTGAAAAGAGAGACTGCATGAAGATGCGATTTTTCTGACCAAAAGCAATAAGACACGGTAGAAAGTGTGGATGGGTCTAAGGAGGGATTTGAAAACTCAGTCCCGGGCTGCTGTGGGCCGTGCCCGTCTTGTGCAGATGTTCTCCGAGAGGCCAGCCCTGTCCTCAGAGTGGCCCCTGGGAGCAGCCCGTGCCCACCCAGAAGTGTGTGTCTCCTGTGAAATGACCTGAATCAGCATGTCTCACTCCGGGAAATTTCCCTGTTGGAGGTGCGAGCTTTAAAACTGACCAGCAGTGAGCATGGGAAGGTGTGTCTGTGTCTGTTTGTGTCCAGAGTTCTCTGACACATGCCCCCGCCCGCCCCCGCCCCCTTGGTGGCATTTGATTAAGCTGTTCTCTAGCCTGGCCCCCGCCCCCACGTGGCTCGTTTCCCCATCTGTGACTGACGTTCCCCAGAGGTGGCGGGGCGGGGGGGGTGGGGCACGCCTTTCCATCTTCTCCACGCTGTCCTGCAGTCCGTACGCGCCGACCTGAGAGGAGAATGAATGGCTGCAGCAGCTGCGAGGGGAGCCTGCAGGGGATAGTTGAGCGTCTGTGCCTGCGATGTCTTTTGGCCTTGAAACGAGTTCACGAAGGCAGAGGGGCTTTCTCTTCCCCTTCCCATCCCAGTGCTACCAAGCTGTCCATCCTCGGGGATAAGTAGACTAGTTGAACTTGAAATAGATCTTTTAGAGGAAACCCCCACCCCACCTTCCCAGACCAACTCCTCCCCGTTTCCCCCCTCCATACAGTGTGTATACAGGAGGGTACGGCGCTGTTCTCGGCAGCACAGGCTTTGGCTTATCGGAGAGGCAGCCAGGCGTTTTGCACTAGGAAAAATCAGTGGTCACTTTTCAGAAGACGTCTATGGACCATAAATATATTACGGAGGAACAGATTTTGCTAAGACATAATCTAGTTTTGTAACTCAATCATGGATCAACCACACGTGGCTACCTTGCAGTTTAAAGGGGGTCCCATCAGTGAAAAACAGATTTTTTTTTTTTTTGGCTGACTGCTTTTAGCTAAATTTAAGAAAGTCATCTCTTGTCAAAAGGTTTCCACCTTCCCATCTCGATCTTAAAAGCATGTCAAACAATCCACATCAGATGCCAAACACGTGAACTGCAAGAGAAAAATGGTACAATCGTAGTGAATGGGAATCTGAATCAAAAGGGTTTGCTGTCCTTCTTAGAATGTTCAAAAATGTCAAGGCAGTTGCTTGTGTTTAACTGTGAACAAATAAAACTTTATTGTTTTGCACTACTCTGCTGTGTTGACATGAAGTGGCTCATGTCGGCCTCTGAGGGGCTTCCAGGCTGAGTGGGAACTGGCCCCGGGTCCGGACTGCTTGGTTATTTACCCCAGGTGCCGGAAGGGTGCTGACAGGTGGAATCAGACTTTAGTCCCTGGAAGAAAGACCTTTTGTTCTGGCAGAGCTGCAGATTCTACCTGTGTCTCAGATTGGTGCCCTCTCCCCAGAGTGTGTGGTGGAGGTGCGGGAGGGGTGACCAGTCATCTCTAGCATACCGGCTTTGGTATGTGCCTGCCTGCCTAGGGGTTGGCTGGCACATGGGGTTGAATACAGTCCTTACAGCTGAGCCCAAACGACACTGAAGCTGTCAAGCCTTGCCGAATGTGTCTTGGGAGTATGCCGAGGAGAGAGGGCTGCCCGCATCCACTACCTGCCCTCCCCATCAGGCGTTTGGAGGAAGGTGGTCTAAACTACCTTTAAACGGCTGTTGGCTGCACCCTGGCCTGACTGGGGAAGGAGTGGAGGTGAAGAGCCCTGTGCGCAGTGCGGTTTTCCACGGCTCGCCTCTGCCCAGCCGCCCTGGAAATCGGTGTGCTCTGCCTGGTAGAATGGAGGAAGCAGCTCCTTTGGGACGAGACTTTGAGGTGGCACTTTTAAATTTTGTCTGGAAAATTTAGATGTTCTTGTCTGAGTAGGCCTCTAACTCTGCAGAGAGTTACTGGGCTGGCCTGCTGCGGGCCTCTGACCTGAGCCTCTAGGGAGCAGACCCCACGTGGGGCAGGTGTGTCCCCTGCACACGGGCAGCTTAGCCAGCAGTTCTGCTCGTGGGGCTCCTGCCCAGCATCCTTGGGTGTCTCGGGGTGAGTGTCAGGAAAGCCGGCCAGGCAGAGAGGTGCCAGAACACGTTTTTATTCTTGACTGTCGCCCCCAAGGAAGCAAGAGTACAGAAGCTAAGTCGCCCCCTGTGAAGGGAAAACCAACAGTGAGACAGCACCTCTGGCAGGCTCAGCGCCGACGCCACAGTCCCAGCGTCTGGGCTGCCGTTAGGTCGTGAGGACCAGGTGACCGTCCTCCTGCAGGAGCCACACTGGCAGTTCTTCCGGCTTCTCTCCGTCTCTCTCTCGAGGGAAGGAGAGGCTGGGCGGCCTGTTCCCCTTTGGTTCAGAGACCTGACCCCACTGAGCATCCTCAGGCTGGAGCAGCTCTGTCCCGTGGCCAGAAGGGAGCTGCGCATTCTCCTCTGGCTGGGCCTGGGTGGGAGGGTCAGGGCCCCAGCCCTTCTGGGGGCCCACCCTCCTCCCCTGAACCCACCAGCAGCAACGTAAGTGGGGGTGCTCCTCCTGGGCACAGGGCCTGACACTCGGAGGCAAAGGAAAGTTAGAGATTAAAGCGCTAGAGGGAAAGAGTTTAGGCCGTCCATGGGGTGGCTCCCTGGGGATTAGTAAGTGGCGAAGATGGTGAGCACCAGTAGAGATGGATCGACTGGTGGAAACCAGGCTTAGTTACAGGCTGCCCCGCGGGATGGGATGGGAGGGAACACGGTGGGGTCGGGCAGGGCTGGGGTCGGGCGGGTCCCCCAGCTCCCAACTACAGTTTCCCACCAGGTGGTCTCCAGGGTGGTTTTGAACTTCCTTGGTCTTTCCCCCCAGGTTTGGGGATGTTCTGTATCAGTTGCCCACAATTTTGTTTCCGAAGCTGGGGCTGGGTGCCGGAGGCCTGGGGAGCGTGCGCGGTGGCCCGCGTGGCTGCCTGGGGCTCACTCACTTGCTGCAGCGCTTTGCGGGGCAGCTTCTCCGAGTGGGCGACCCACTCTTTCATCAGGTCTAGGATGATGGGGATGAGGCTGACCACACCTCCGTAGTGGTTCCGGGCCTCGTCACAGCTGAGGTGGTTCACCACGTCGTGGGGGTATCTGCAGGGCGGTGGGAAGGGCTGGGTAAGCCCTGCTCCGGGGACTGGTGTGCCGGGCAGGGTTTTTTCTTAAGGTTGCCCCTGCTGCACAAAACCCCTTGGGGAGGTTTTAGAGCTGTGCACCTGCCAGCCCAGGCTCTCCATGCCAGGCATGGTGGTGGCTCAGCAGGTTTGGGGCCCCAGACCCCCCAGGGTTCCCGTGTGAAGGGTGGGAGCAGAGAACCCCTGGCCTGTGGTTGGCAGAGAGCTGGGCAGGGGCCGAGGAAACCTGCTGTCATCGCCCCAGGCCCACGGCGTACCCTTTGACTCTGCTCACTCTTAGACCTAAATGGCTTGCTCTGGAATCTGGTACTCTGTGCTGTGGATCGATCCCCCAGGGCTCAGAATGAGGGAACCCAGTAGCTAACGCCCATGGGATCGGGCTCCTGATGTCCCACTTTGTGGGCTCCTGAGAACAACTGCTCTGTGAGCCCTGCTTCTGGCCCGGTGCTGCCTCCAGCCAGAGGGTTTGCATTCTGCTAGGTCTGGGCCTCAGAGTCCTTCATTTTCAGTAAATGATTTGTCAGGTCAGAGTTGCTCCGGTGAACCAAGGGGCCTAGGATTTCCCAGCTGGGGACCCCTGGACAGTAGCCCCGGGACTCACTTCCTCCAGGCCCGGTCCTCTCCTGTCCCCGCCCTGGCCCCTCCCACATGCACATGCGGAGACCCCTGATGGGACCAGGAGGGTCTTACTTGGCTCGCAGGCTGCTCAGGTCATTGCTTTGGCTCACGAGGGTCTTGCATTTCTCGAGGAGGTTGTTGGTGACGGGGGTGCCAGCGTGCAGGGCCTCGAAGTGCTGGCAGAGCTTGCTGAGCTCCGAGCAGATGTCCAGGAACATGAGCAGGATGCGCCTGTCTGTGGAGTTGCTGCAGTGGTGCTCCATGTAGCTCTGCACCTGAATGGGCCCGCGGGGCGTGAGTGCCCAGGGCCCCCGAGCACCCACCCTGGTCCTCCCGCCCTCCCGGGTCACAGGGGACAGGCCCCCGATGTGTGGGGCCGTCAGGTCTGCAGGCCTGTAGACTGTGAATGTCATGAAGTGTCACGGGCCCCGTGCAGAAGGCTCCGTGGGTCCCGTCTCGCTCAGTCCTCGCCTGAATGCCGCCCTCTGGGTCCCCTTTTTCAGGCCTCATTTTATAGATGAATACAAGGCTCAGAGAGGTGAAATACCTGCCCAGGTACCACTGCAGTGGTGAAGCTGAGTCACCCTAGCTCCAGGGCTCTGAGCCCAGACCTCTCACCAGACCCAGGCAGCTGAGCCAACACCTGAAGTACAGGGGGCTGGTCCCTGACTCTTGATGCCGAGGTCCCACCCACTTTGAGAATGCTGGGCTGGGCCACTCAGTCCACGGAGCAAACTAGAATCTCTTGCAGTCTTGTTGTCCTACGTTTCCAGGGGGCAGAGAAAGGAGGGACAGGTCAGTAAGTAGAGCTGGGAAAACAGTGGCCCGAATGAGGAAAGAAATGTAGCCTCCGCCTCAGGCCACAGACAAAATCAACTCCAGGAGAATGGAGTACTTGATTACTAAAAACAGGGACTTCCCTGGTGGTCCAGTGGCTAAGACTCTGCTCCCAGTGCAGAAGGCCCAGGTTCCATCCCTGGTCAGGGACCTAGACCCACATTCCCAACTAAGAGTTCACGTGCTGCAACTAAAGACCCCGTGTGCTACAACTAAGACCCACGTAAATAAATTGAGCCAAGTAAAAATCAATATAAAAAATACTAAAAACAAACTAAAGCTCCAGAGGGAAGTTCTTCATCACCGACTCAATGTACATGAGTTTGAGCAGGCTCTGGGAGTTGGTGATGGACAGGGAGGCCTGGCATGCTGCAGTCCATGGGGTCGCAAAGAGTCGGACACGACTGAGCGACTGAACTGAACTGAAGTTTTTCTTAAGCCACAAAAGAGGCTAAGGACAGTGATGCAGCTGATCTAATTTCAACTCATTTCCCTGGAGACCCTGGGGGCCTTTCTAGCTCAGGACATTCCACATCCGGACACCCAGTCAGTCTGGGTCTGAGATCCACGTGGGCACAGGAGGAGGGGGCTCCAGTCTGGGCAGGATTAACTGACGCATTCCATGTGGTCCTGCCCTCAGTAATCTGCTGGAAGGGGGTGTTTTCCACTTCCTCCGGTTCCCAGAAAATTCTAAGTCTAAACCTGGGTTTTGCTGCCGCTCCCAGCTGCCTTCTTGTCGCTAGGGGATGTCTTTCCCCAACGACCTCAAATGGTCCTTCCCAAGGACAACAGCTTTGTGTGGGGCAAGAGGCTTTTGACACCCACAGTCTGCCTACACACCACGCACACCTGCCCCAGGATCCCGGGTAGGGAGGAGCCTGCACTGTGGCGTAGCTACAACAGAGCGGTGTCACTGGGCTACCGGGGGACACTGCACGCAGGGTGCGGGGCAGGCGGTCACCTTCCCATACCCCGGGCCAGGAAGGGCAGGGGCAGGGTGGAGAGTCAACCCAGGTGGGGCCGTTATTTACCAGAAGCCTTGTTGAGCCTAAAGGCAAGAAGGAGCACGCTGGGGTCACAAAGCCCCGATGGGGATTCTGAGCAGAGGCGGGGCGTCTCAGGTGCTCCTTCCTGATACTGAACACCTGTCCACGCCCGTGGAAGGCTGAGCCTTTGAGGGACGGGCTGACGGTGCAGCCGGTTCACTTTGAACAGTTCAGAGGGAAGAGGGTGTGTATAAACATGGCTAAATAGTAAACAAACTGGCCTAACTAGGTGAAGGTTATATGGGTATTTTTCTGCAGGGTTTTAAAATTTCAAGTTAAACTGGGAGAAATTTTTTAAAAAATTTAAAGTTTTTTTTTGGAGGATACTGGTGGGCCAGGGTTGTTCTCTGTGGCCCCGTGTGCTTCTCCTAAGCAGTTCTGAGTCTGGTCCCCACTCCCTAGCAGGTGGCATCTCTTCAGTGGGAGAGAGACCCATCTAGAGCTGTGCTTCTCAGGCACCTGGCTTCCTGGAAGGCTGCTTCAGTCTTGAGGCCTCCACGTTTGGCAGGGCAAACTTGGACGGCAGCTCACACAAAGAGGAGACTCCGGTTAAATGAAATCATTTGCAAACGTGACTTAGCAATGTGCTTGGTGGGTCATAGTTTCTGAACCCCAGGGGAATCCAGTGGCTGGGACCATGTACATCTATCTGTTCACCACACATCCCTGTCCTGAGCCCCAGGGCCTGGGATGAAGGACGCTGCCAGATGCTGGGGGCGTGGGTTTGCAGATGATCTCGTGAAATCTGCCTAACAGCCCTGGGAGGTGCGTGCTGCTCTTTCTACATTTTTAGTTGAAACCGGCCGGAGGTCACAGAGGTGGCATGTGGCAGAGCCAGGACTTAACCCCCGGCCAGTGGTGTCTCCAGCCCCTGCTTTCAGCCGCTTTCTCACGTAGTTGGTGAGGGAATGAGTGCCTGGCTTCTTCCACAGTTAGGATCTGAGACCTGATCCCTGCACCCACACGCTGGCCCTCTCTGGGTCTTGGTTTCCCCAACTTTTCCAGCAAGGGGTTGAGGCCTGGCCCCGCCTGCCCGCGAGCGCCTACCTGCCCGATGCTGGAGATGGGCCGGATCTTGTCGTGGGCGTTCTCCCTGCAGTGCTCCAGGGCCCCGATGAAGGTGAATTGCTGCTGCTGGAAGATCTTGTACTTCTGCTCCACGCTCCGCAGGGACTCTTTTACTTCATTCATCATTCTACCTGCTCACTGGGATGCGGAGGAGCCTGTGCGGAGGAAGAGGAAAGTCCTGAGGTCCCAGGGCACTGAGCAGCTTCCCACAGCCCTGGGAGCGGAGACAGTCTTCATCCCCATATTGCAGAGAGGGAGGCGAGGCCCTGGGAGGCTGTGCACCTGCTCAAGAACCTGGCTGGCTGGCTGCGACACAACCAGACTTGACTCAAACCCAACCCGAGCCCCATTACCCTCCAGGGACACAGTCTTTGCCGCGAACAAGACTTCCTTCCCTTAACTGTAGACAAGAGTTTCTCCAGGCCTCAGTTCCTCCAGATGTGGGTGTCTATCACACACACACACACACACACACACACACACACACACACACACACACACACTCTGGGACACAGTCCAGGCCTCAGTTTCTCCAGATTGTGGGTGTCTATCACTCACACACACACACACACACACATACACACACACTCTGGGACACAGTCCAGGCCTCAGTTTCTCCAGATTGTGGGTGTCTATCACACACACACACACACACACACACACACACACACACACACACACACACAACACACTCTGGGACACAGTCCAGGCCTCAGTTTCTCCAGATTGTGGGTGTCTATCTCACACACACACACACACACACACACACTCTGGGACACAGTCCAGGCCTCAGTTTCTCCAGATTGTGGGTGTCTATCTCACACACACACACACACACACACACACACACTCTGGGACACAGTCCAGGCCTCAGTTTCTCCAGATTGTGGGTGTCTATCTCACACACACACACACACACACACACACACACTCTGGGACACAGTCCAGGCCTCAGTTTCTCCAGATTGTGGGTGTCTATCTCACACACACACACACACACACACACACACACACACACACACACACACACACTCTGGGACACAGTCCAGGCCTCAGTTTCTCCAGATTGTGGGTGTCTATCTCACACACACACACACACACACACACACACACACACACTCTGGGACACAGTCCAGGCCTCAGTTTCTCCAGATTGTGGGTGTCTATCACACACACACACACACACACACACACACACACACACTCTGGGACACAGTCCAGGCCTCAGTTTCTCCAGATTGTGGGTGTCTATCACACACACACACACACACACACACACACACACACACACTCTGGGACACAGTCCAGGCCTCAGTTTCTCCAGATTGTGGGTGTCTATCACACACACACACACACACACACACACACACACACTCTGGGACACAGTCCAGGCCTCAGTTTCTCCAGATTGTGGGTGTCTATCACACACACACACACACACACACACACACACACACACACTCTGGGACACAGTCCAGGCCTCAGTTTCTCCAGATTGTGGGTGTCTATCACACACACACACACACACACACACACACACACTCTGGGACACAGTCCAGGCCTCAGTTTCTCCAGATTGTGGGTGTCTATCACACACACACACACACACACACACACACACACACACACACACTCTGGGACACAGTCCAGGCCTCAGTTTCTCCAGATTGTGGGTGTCTATCACACACACACACACACACACACACACACACACACACACACACACACTCTGGGACACAGTCCAGGCCTCAGTTTCTCCAGATTGTGGGTGTCTATCACACACACACACACACACACACACACACTCTGGGACACAGTCCAGGCCTCAGTTTCTCCAGATTGTGGGTGTCTATCACACACACACACACACACACACACACACACACACACACACACACTCTGGGACACAGTCCAGGCCTCAGTTTCTCCAGATTGTGGGTGTCTATCACACACACACACACACACACACACACACACACACACACACACACACTCTGGGACACAGTCCAGGCCTCAGTTTCTCCAGATTGTGGGTGTCTATCACACACACACACACACACACACACACACACACACACTCTGGGACACAGTCCAGGCCTCAGTTTCTCCAGATTGTGGGTGTCTATCTCACACACACACTCCAGGACACACACACACTCTGGGACACAGTCCGGGCCTCAGTTTCTCCAGATTGTGGGTGTCTATCTCACACACACACTCCAGGACACACACACACTCTGGGACACAGTCCGGGCCTCAGTTTCTCCAGATTGTGGGTGTCTATTACACACACATGACCTCCCATGGGTCACAGCATGTAAAATCTGTTTCATCAGCTGGGACCCAACTGCTTTAAAACATCTGCCACCCTACAGTTGGTAGGAAAGTCTAGGGATTCTTTTCAAGCTAAGCAGGGGGAGGTCGGCACCGGGACCCTCTCGACTTGTCTGAGGAGGTGCGGTTACCAGCTCTGGGCTTGGAGCAGGAGCCCTGAGCTCGGGTTTGCCAGTCCCCGGGGCAGGCCTGGCACTGGCTCCTTCTCCTGGCCCCGCCATGCTGTTTGCAGGGAGGAACCAGGTTGGAAACACTAATGCTATGGGGAGCACGCTCGTGGACTGTCCCCGGTGTGATCTGGGAGGTCCACAGTGCGTCCCAAGCTGCTTCTGAGTGGAAATGGCAGTGGGTTCTGCCCTCCATGACATCACAGTGTTACTGAGCACGTGCCCAGTGCCCAGGGTCGTAGGTTTATGGAATGTTAGGGCTGGAAGGCACCTCAGAAGGTCAACTCCCCTTAACTTCCAGGGGAAGCTGAGACCCTGGGTCTCTCAGCAAGCTTGTGCCTGAGACACCCTAGGTCCTGGGTTTCCTGAGGTCTCACCACCAGCATCCTCGAAGGTGCCGCAGCCGCTGTCCCTGCACCACGAGGCCCCGGCACACGTGGAGCCCAGGCTCAGCTTCACAGAGACAAGGCCCCAGCGAGATGCTGCAAGTAGAAGGGGCCAGAACGTGGGGGGCAGGGGCGCTGAGGAAGGGAAGGATGCATTCTAGGCATGCCACCAGGTCCCAGGTGGGGAGGAGGCTTGGTTTCTGCTGGGCCCCCTCAGCATCCTGAGCACAGCAGGATGGGAATGACGAAGTCTGTGATGAGGAGATGGCATCGGGGATGCGAGGACAGTAGACCGTCGGGTGGCCTCCACGACACGGCGGGAGGGGTGAATCCCTGAGCTGGGGAGGGCAGGGGACAGGAAGCCGGGGTGCTGCTGCCACTGTCAAGGGGCTGCGCCAGGAAGGGGCCCTACCGTTGTGCCCCACCAGCCAGGGTGGCGGCCCTGCAGACTTCATGGGGCCCTTTTGTCAGCACCATCCTGGGCCAGCCCTGGGAGCCAGAGCCCGTGTTTGCCAGCAGGACAGCGCAGCGCCACTGGGGTCAGGCCTGACCCAGGGCCACGCGGGGCAGGGCCTCCTTCCACTCAACTTTCTCCTGGTTCTGCTGAAGCTAACCCTAACCCAAGCCAGGCGGGGAGTGGGGTTGGGGGATGCTGCGGGGCCCATGGTTGGACACCTGTCATAGCCAGCCAAGGCCCCACCCCAGCCCTGCCTGCAGGCGGGACAGACGGTCAAGCTGGCTGCAGTGCCCGTGGAGGCAGGCCTACCAGGACCTGGCCTGGGGCGAGGAGAGTGAGGTACACACCTGGGTGCAAAAGGTCAGGGGGTGCTAGGAACTCAGCAATCCAGATAGGTAAAAGCAAGCATGACGTGCGCCCCCCCGCTGCCCCACCGCAAAAAAAAAGCTGCAGGGGCTGCCGATGGCTCTGCCTCCTGGGGGAGGGAAGGTCTGAAAAGAAGGCAGGCTTTGGAGAGGAGGGTGGGCAGGCAGGCGGGCAGAGGAGGTGGGGCCCTGGGCAGAGGGTGGAGGCTGTGGGCAGGCCGAGGTTGAGGCCCCACGTGAGGGCAGAGCTGTGGGGGCAACCACGGAAGCTTCTAGCCCAGGAGGTGCAGAGCACCTGAGGCGGTCATTCATTCATGTTGAAGCGCCTGCCAGGGGTCAGACACCTGCAGGGTGCTGGACTGGGCACACAGTGTTCAGCCAAACAGACAAGACTCCTACCCTGGAGGGACGTCAGGAGTGGGAGGCAGACAATGAGTGAACAGATTAAGGACAAAAGAAAGTGGGGGGATGGGTGGGGGTGGCCAGAAGGGCTACGTGGCCTGCAGGTGGGGTGGAGGCGGGCAGGTACAGGGGAGGCCGAACTGGAGCTGAGCTTCAGCCTTCACCGAGATCCCGGGTGGCTCGCCCCAATCCTCCTAGTAACAGCCGGCTACTCAGCGAGGCTCTAGGTAAACCCTAGGTAAACAAGCCTCATCTCAGATGCTCACCACAGCCCCTTGAATGAGGTACCATGGTTATTCCCACAGGACAGACGACAGAGCTGAGGTCTGGCAGCTGGTGAGCAAACCCAGATGTCCCACTCAGTTCTGCCGATTTCACTGAGCCTGAGATCTTTACTTGGTTACCTCCGCTCTTCCCCCCACCTCAGGGGGGTCCACTGAGAGAAACACACCAGATACCAGACTGACTGAGGCTGGAGGTAGGTAGGTGGGTGGGTGAGGTGTGGACACCCAGGGCCTGCACTACCCGGACCCAGTGCCTCGCTCCCACTTGTGTGAGGCTGTTCCCTGCTGCCCCATCCCAGAGCAACGAGGACTAGCATTCAGTGTGCCCCGCTCTCTGCCGCCGTCCTGAGCTTGCCAAGTTCTTCAGGGATACAGCCCTACCTTGGCTGGTGGCCCCAAGAGCCCCTGAGAGCAAAACCGACTTGGTTCTTGATCCTATTGACTTGTGACATGCACGCCAGGGATGTCGTGAGGGGAGCTGTAACAAGCTATCCAAAGCGGCTGTCCCTTGAACAAGAGTCACTGCAGTCAAATTAGTCTAGATGAAAGGCAGTGGGTGCAGGCACTTCTCGATCTGGGGGAGGAGGAAGGAAAAAGTGATTACCCACTAGATTTTCAGCTTTAATTGATTTGTATTTTTCCAGGCTGTTAAAGAAGATTAAATCGTGCTATGAAAAGTGCCTAGGGCTTAAAATAAATGAGGAGAAAAGCAAGTCACTTCAGAAATGTCCAGGAAGCAAGCTGAACCTCCCCAGTACAAATCACAGGCCTGGTGGTGGTGCTCTTTGTTCGGAGGGAGGCTGCTTCCTTCTCTTCCTCAGCTGTCTCTGCAATTGGATTTGACTTGACAAGCCTACCAAGGTGTGCGTGCTTTGAGGAGGCAGTTCTGAGGGGAGAGAGCCCTTTTCCCTTAGAGGCCATGTCTCTGGGCTGTGGCTGCTGGAAAGGCTTTGGCTAGGAGTCAGGAAGCTGAGTTCCAGGCTGGCTCTTTGTTGTTGTTCGTTTGCTCAGTTATGTCTGACTCTCTGACCCCACGGACTGCAGCACACCAAGCTTCCATGTCCTTCACTATCTCCTGGAGTTTGCTTAAACTCATGTCCACTGAGTTGATGACACCATCCAACCATCAATCCTCTGTCGCCCCTTCTCCTTCAATCTTTCCCAGCATCAGGGTCTTTTCCAGTGAGTTGGCTCTTCACATCAGGTGGCCAAAGTACTGGAGCTTCAGCATCAGTCCTTCCAATGAATATGCATTGGAAGGCTGGCTCTACCTTGGATTTATGAGTGACCTCGGCCTAGAATTTCCCCCTTTCTGGGCCTTGGTTCAGTTCAGTCGCTCAGTCGTGTCCAACTCTTTGCAACCCCATGGACTGCAGCATGCCAGGCCTCCCTGTCCATCATCAACTCCCAGAGTTTACCCAAACTCATGTCCGTCGAGTCGGCAATGCCATCCAACCATCTTATCCTCTGTCATCCCCTTCTCTTCCTGCCCTCAATCTTTCCCAGCATCAGGGTCTTTTCAAATGAGTCAGCTCTTCGCATCAGGTGGCCAAAGTATTGGAGTTTCAACTTCAACATCAGTCCTTCCAATGAACACCCAGGACTGATCTCCTTTAGAATGGACTGGTTGGATCTCCTTGCAGTCCAAGGGACTCTCAAGAGTCTTTTCCAACACCACAGTTCAAAAGCATCAATTCTTCGGCCCTTAGCTTTCTTTATCGTCCAACTCACATCCATACATGACTACTGGAAAAACCATAGCCTTGACTAGACAGACCTTTGTTGGCAAAGTAACGTCTCTGCTTTTTAATATGCTGTCTAGGTTAATCATAACTTTCCTTCTAAGGAGTAAGCGTCTTTTAATTTCATGGCTGCAGTCACCATCTTCAGTGATTTTGGAGCCCAGAAAAAATAAAGTCAGCCACTGTTTCCCCATCTATTTGCCATGAAGTGATGGGACCGGATGCCATCTTAGTTTTCTGAGTGTTGAGCTAAAGCTCAACTTCTCTCTCCTCTTTCACTTTCATCAAGAGGCTTTTGATGCCATGATCTTAGTTTTCTGAATGTTGAGCTAAAGCCAACTTTTTCACACTCCTCTTTCACTTTCATCAAGAGGCTCTTTAGTTCTTCTTCACTTTCTGCCATAGGGGTGGTGTCATCTGCATATCTGAGGTTATTGATATTTCTCCCGGCAATCTTGATTCCAGCTTGTGCTTCCTCCAGCCCAGTGCTTCTCATGATGTACTCTGCATATAAGTTAAATAAGCAGGGTGACGATATACAGCCTTGACATACTCCTTTTCCTACTTGGAACCAGTCTGTTGTTCCATGTCCAGTTCTAACTGTTGCTTCCTGACCTGCATACAGATTTCTCAAGAGCCTCAGTTTATCCATTTGTAAAATGAGGGAGTTTGTATTAGAAGCTCCTCAAGGGCTCTTCTGATTCATTCTAATGCTCTGTGATTGACAACTGATGAGGAAAGAGACCCAGAGAGGGGAAATGGCTCAGCCAACAACTTTGCACCATTCTGAGCCTCCAATTTCTCATCTGTAAAATGGAATGAAGGTACTTATTTCTCAGGGTTGGTGCAAAGATTCAGTGACATAATATCTCTAAGAGTAGCAGCTATGCATTGTGCATTCACCACACATCAGTTACTAATACTTCTGATACATTAGCTCATGGAATCTTCCATAATCCCCACTTCATTAGGGGAGGGAACTGAGGCCCAGGGCAGGCTGGCAAGTTAGTTGAGAGTGGAGTCAGGATTTGAACTCTGCGCAGTCTGCATTGACTATGCCATACTCCCTCTCCATAACATTCACAGACCCCATAGTTTTGTTGAGAGTACAGCTCAAAAACGGGCAGCTCCTCCTGAGAAGAGCAACTGGACAAGAGCTAGAGCTTCCATTTCAGTGCTGTGGTCGCTACCAGGCGTTCCACCCCCCCGCCCCCCGCCCCCCACCCGGGATGAACACGATTCGCAGACCTCCATCCCCCCATCGCGTCCCACCCCATCGGTCTCTTGGGTCATCGGCAGCAGCGGCGGCCCCCCTCCATTCTCCAACACCATCCCCCTCGTCCCCCAGTTTCCAAATCCAGGGCTTGGGTGGCCCTCCCCAGGCCTGCTTTAACCTTGGTTGTCCTAGAGAGGCCTTCACTCAACGGAGCGCCCTGAAGCCGGAGAGTCTCCGCGGTGTCTGGGGCCCCAGAAGGGCGGGGAGGCCCTTCCCGGGGCTTGGGAGGAGGGGTGGGTGGGGTGGGGGAGAGCAGGGGTGAGAAGGGGCGGGGCCGCGGGCCTGATTGTTACCGCCGCTGCCATAGCAATCGGGTCACGTGGCAGCCCCGCCCACGCCGCAGGAACTGCCCGCTGGGCCCGGGGTCGAGGGATACAGCAGTCCCTCCTTTTTCAAACACCCTGCCCCACATCGCCGGGAGTTGGTGACGGACAGGGAAGGCCTGGGGTGCGGCAGCCCATGGGGGTCGCAAAGAGTCGCACACGACTGAGCGCCTGAACTGAACGGCCCATCTACCCCAGCGTCTTCCTTTTAAAGACGGGGAAACTGAGGCCCAGTGAGCGGAGCTGGAGTGGCTCAAGGAGCACCGAACGCCTGGGCCAGGGCGCCTTGGCGGAAACAGAAGTAGGATCCGCCTCCCGCCTCTCCCGGGCCGATGTGCCCTCGGGATACTGTGGGGTGTCTCAGCACAGGAGGGGGCCCTCTGAGCCAGGAGACCGCAGCAGGAGGAGACTTGGGGTTCCCCGCTGAGGCGCGCAGAGTTGGGGGACGAGGCCGGAGCTGGGGAGCACTTCCTTCATGCGGCTGAGGAGACCCGGAGCCAGACCCGGCGCCAACCTCGCCCCGGAGGAGGTGGGGGGGGGGCGGTGCGAGAGCAACGCGTGCTGATGACGGAGCGGCGTGGCGCCCCTGGCAACGGCGGTCCCTAGGGAGCGGCGCCTGCTGATGACGCGAGGCCCTAGCGACAGCGGTCCCCAGGGAGCGGCCGCGCTGCGAGGCAGCATGGACGCGACCACCGCCCCTCATCGCATTCCCCCGCAAATGCCCCAGTATGGGGAGGCGAACCACATCTTCGAGTTGATGCAGGTGACCCGGGCAGCCCTGTCCCATCGCGACACCAGGCGGTGGCCGGGGACCGTCTTGGCGGCGGTCCGGCTGCGCGCTGGCGACCCTACATCTGGGAGGGGTGACGTCTGTTAGCCACGAAGCCGCCCGACTTGGGGTGTCCGACACGACTGTGTCATCGTACCCCCAAGGAACCCCTCGACCGAAAGATGCTCCTTGACCATACTCGGCTGGTCCTGGAGGGAGGAAAAGGGGGCAGGCCCTCCCGGCCGTGACTGGACCCTTGCTCCGACCCAGTCAGGTCGATGATCTGGAAGAGGTTCCTTCCTTTTTCTTAGTTCCCTTGTCTGTGAAACACCAGGTTGCAAGAGGTGGTTTCCAAGGGACTCATCGTGTGCTGACCATTCCCAGGCTGGCTGCGGTCTTGTGTCTGAGCTGGGGAGTGTCTGAGTTGAAGGTGGCCTCTCCATCCTCTGAGAAAGGCCACCTCCTGGGACAGCAGCCGTGTGGTGTGGAAGGCAGTTTTTCCCACCCGGCCCTTTCTCCTCAGAGCCAAGAGTTCAGGGAAGCTTCCAAGCCCTCACCCTGAGTTCCCGACCTGACTGACCCACTGCCTGTGTGACCTGAGGCAAAGCCACTCCCCAGCCTGTTCTCCAGGTTTCCCTTCTGCATCTTGGATTGGTGGTTTAGTCGCTAAGTTGTATCTGACTCTTGCGACCCCATGGACTGTAGCCCGCCAGGGTCCTCTCTCCATGGGATTTTCCAGGCAAGAATACTGGAGTGGATTGCCATTTCCTTCTCCAGGGGATCTTCCCCACCGAGGCATCCTGGGGAAGTGAAAGCTTTCAGGAGCTGGACTGGAGGATCTCTCAGCCACTCAGAGGTTCTGAGGGCCAGAGGGAAGCTGGAGCATTTGTCTGCTCCTCCAGGTAGACCCCGATCCCCAGAGGCACCTCCTCAGTGATGCCTGTGGCTGTTTGAGCGTCTGACAGCTCAGAGCAGAGCTCAGAGTAAGAAACCCGTGTCTCTCTCTCTCCTGCGGACATAGGCTTCCTTTGGAAAGCGTTCACTGATAGAGGGCGCACAAGAGATTTCTAAGACCGAGTGGCCTAAGTAGAGGAGATGGCTAGCTGAGTCCTAAGTCCTCAGTGGTGGCAGGCAGTACACGGGCAAGTCCTAGGGGCACCCTGGTCTGCTCTTAGGGAATCTGGTGTCCCTCATAGCAATTGTTGGAAGGAGTAGCCTGAGGAAGCTTTTAGTCCATTATTTCCAGTCCTTAGTAATTTCTGTGCTCCCTACATGGTTTTTCATCATTTTCATTTTTTAGCATTTTTATTTTAAAATGATTTTGGACCCACCGGAAGTTACACAAGTAGCAAAGAATTCTAGTGTATCCTTCCGCCAGCTTCCCCGGTAGTAAAATCTGACCTAAGGGCAGTGTATCCTTCCGCCTGCTTCCCCCGGTAGTAAAATCTAACCTAAGGGTAGTTCATTGTCAAAACCAGCAAACTGACAGGGGCACAATACTATTAACTAGACTACAGACCTTATTTGAATCTCATCCATTTTTACCAGCACTCTTTTTTTTTTTTTTCGTATGAATCTACGAAATTTGGGGCTTCCCAGATGGCTTAGTGGTAGAGAATCCACCTGCCAGTGCAGGAGCCACAGGAGATGCAGGTTCAGTCCGTGGGTGGGGAAGATCCTCTGGAGAAGGAAATAGCAACCCACTCCAGTATCCTTGCCTGGAAAATTCCATGGACGGAGGAGCCTGGCGGGCTGTAGTCCATGGAGTTGCAAAGACTCGGTTGCGACTGAGTCACTGAGCTTGAGCACACGCACACACCACACAGTGAAATTTTATCACAGGTATAGATTCATGTAACCAACAGCATATTTCCATTTTAACTTCATTTCTTTAAATCAGCCCACTCAAAAAAAATTAACTTATTTTACCTCATCCTAAGGTTTGATGTACTGATTTTTTCTAATACACATTAGATTTACAACTGTGTAAAAGTGAATTTTAGAATATTCATCTGTGAGCTATCTAGAATCATCTCACACGGTCTCACCAGCGCCATAGCACCATGGATCGTGTCCAGCTGTGTCTTAATAGGTGTAGAAGCTGAGGCCCAGAGAGGGGAAGGGACCGGTGGGATGCAGAGCGGGGCTGGGCCTTCTCGCCATTCAGTGCTGTTTCTGCTGTGCCGTTCTCCGTCTGCCCGCAAAGGGCTGTAGCCCCTGCCTGCCTGTCCCTAGGGCAGAAGGCTGCTCCTTCGTGCACTGGCGCTGCTCTCAGCCACCTGGTTCATTTCTGTGCCTTTTGTTCTAGAACCATGGAAGCTGCTTTACTTTAGAATTAAGTGGCCAGACAATCCCAGGACTCTTTAGATACCTGGCTAGTACATACTCTGTCCCACACTGGACAGACACAGGTAGCAGCAATGGCCATGTCACCCGGCACACGTTCTGTGTGGGGCCCCTTCTGTGGTCGTGCTGGGCACTGAGATGTGGGTGAGGCAATAAAGGGGATGCGTAGGGGCTACAGGAGCGTGCCACAGGATTGACCTAGTGAACGTCATGGGGAGAAGTGTTTCATGCTGAGGGAGCAGCATCTACAATAGCTCTGGGGGGTGGATGGGTGCCCTGCAGGAGAGGGGTGGAGAGAAGGCTGGTCTCGGGGGGGCCACAAAGGAGCTGAGGGGCAAGGACCCCAGGACTACTTGCTCTGAGTCAAGGGCGCTTCCCTCCAGCTCCACCTCCTTCCAGGTGCCCCCACCCCCAGCAAAACCCATGTGGCCCTTCCGTCATACCTCTGCTCCCAGGGACCAAGGCAGACACCCATTAGTGTGGGAGGCAGGGAAGAGATCAGGTCCCATAACTGGTATCCATAGTGATGCCAGGTTGCTTGGCCACCGGAGCCTGGGGCCTTGGGTGCCCATGTAGCATCAACCCCCTGAGTGTCTGCCCTGTGCCCACAGAACATGCTGGAGCAGCTCCTGATCCACCAGCCCAAGGACCCCATCCCGTTCATGATTGATCATTTGCAACGAGACAACGATTATGGTGAGCACCAGAGTGGGCCTCCCCCTCCCCCAGTTCCCAGCTGTCCCTCCCCTCCGCCTCCTGGGAACCACTCTGCCCTCCCTGTGCCTAAAATAAAAGGGAGGTCAGAGCAGGGGTGGGGACAGGTTTTGACCACTTGGGGAGGTGGTTAATTGAAAAAAATGCCTTAATTTCTTCTGGAGCACAACTCATACAAATGCTCTTGCCAAGTGATTAAAATGAAAACCTCCAAATGGCCCACAGAATCAATTATTAATGCTTTGGCACGCCCCAGCTGATGTCGCCTGTTGGGTTTAAGCTCTGTGATCACTCCACTTGTCAGGTGTAAGTGTGGCTTCTGGTCTACCCAGACAGGCTGCGCTCGGCTCTTCCTGATGGTCTTGTTACGGGCTCCTGTTAATGAGTTCCAGAGCTCCCCCCAAACCTCGCCTGAGTGAATGCAGGCCAGCCAGACCCAAGGCGGGCACCCGGGACAGGGAGGAGGGAGAGGAGGCGCTCTGTCCTGTGGTCGATTTGCCGAGCGGAGGAGCGTGGCCGCCCCTCGTGAGCTGTCAGGGAGGCCCAGAGCTTTGATGTTTCTTTCACTGGAGCATTAACTGCTTTGAAGGCACTCCCGGCGCAGCAGTGAAATGAGTGGTGCAGCTGAGAGGGACAGAGGCCTGAGATGCCCGTGGCGGGGTGCAGAGGCTTCACATGAGAAAGGAAGCGAAGTAGTTTTTCAAAAACTGGTGAGAGAGAGGAGACTCGGAGCAAACGGGTTGCCAGGCAGCCCTGGCCTCTTCTGGGGGCCTGCCCTCGGGTCCTGGGCGGGCCCAGCCTGTGAGAATGAGGCGCTGTTTCAGAGGCCCGAGCAGGAAAGCGCGATGTGGCCTGGAGCACCCCACACTGTCCTTCCCTGAGCCTCCAGGGAGGCAGAAGCGCACATCTACACTGGGTGTGAGCTGCCGAGGTGCCCCAGGTGGAGACTGAGCCGGGGTGGCGGGGCTGGGGGTTGATCCGCTCTGCCCCTCGGGGACTCTTCTAAGGGGCCTCGGTTACCTGGTCCTCTGGTTGGTGTGGGAGGGAGGGAGGCTCCGCTGCTCTGTGGGGGTGAGAAGCCCCCTTGCTTCCTTGCGGTCCTGCTGCAGACCCCCGCTCGCCGCCCCTGCCTCACCAAGTGGCCTCTGTTATGTGGAGGAGGGTGTTCCTGCAGCCTTACCCCCCACCCCGCCCCCATGCCGTTTGGATCTGGGGTTGCTAAGCTGTGTTACCGAGGGATGCAGGGGGTACTTCTGCCCGTGTTCCCCTATCATGCCACCCCCCAGCCCCGTGGAATCAATAAAGCAAAGCACACTCAAAAGAAGGTAAAAGGCCAAATAAAGCTCAGTTTCCTCTGTAAAATGGGCATGTCTGACCGCTGAGATGGAGGCGGCCAAGCCCCAGCCTGGTCCCTGGTGGTGTCAGCGGAAGGGACGCCGAGGCCTGGAGGCTCCCGCTGGGCTTCAGGTGTGCCGTGCAAGTGGACACTTGCACGAAGCCTGGTGAGAGTTTTCCGGACTAAAACCGTACTTGAGAAAAGGATGCTTTGAACTCGGAGTTGGGTTGTGGTGGCACTCCCTACTTCCGGCTTGAAGAGTTCTGTTTAGGGGTGTGTGTGCCACGCTGTGTGCCCCTGCCGCCAGCCTCACAGCTTCGCCAGCCTCCCCGCCAGAACTTCAGCCTGACATCCAAGGTTACCACTCGTCTTTACGCTTTTGTCGTGCTCCTCTCTGTGCAGTTATGACTTTCAGTGTCGAACTGACTACTTCGCCAGAATCTTGAAGTCTAGACATCACCTTTCTGTTTTAGCCACGATGCAGTTGTCGTCAGCTGGGCGCTCATCTCAGGCGCTGGCCGTCCTGTGCCCTGGGCCGCCCCTCCCCACCCCCTCAGCATCCCTTCCATTTATCTGCAGGCTGCCCTCCGCAGAGCCTTTCCTCCTTTCTCCATGTGACACCGCTCTGTCCCTCTCCAGTGGGGTGGAGAATTCAGACCCTCTTCGTTCAGCTCGAGCTGGGGATGGGGGGCTCCTGGCTGTCCTCCCCGACACCTGAAGTCTTAGGCTTTGGGCCCAGACACTGTCTCAGCGATTCGAGTCATTGGATCCCAGGAACCACAGGTTGGAGGGGTCGACTTGTTCCCACAGCCCTCCACCCCCACTCCCTGGCCTTGGGCTGGCAGCTCAGAGGGACGCCGGCACATCTTCGCCCTTTGGCTCAAGTCCCACCACTTATGTAAAGAGAGGGCATGTGTCCCTCCCATGCCCAGGCCTCCACCTCCAGGTGAAGCAAAGATGCGGGAGAAGGAGGGGAGGACGAGGAAGATGGGAGAGGACCACGCTTCTGGGATTTCTCTAGGAGAAGGGAAGCCAGAGTTTCACCCATTGTCGTGGTTCTAGAGGAGGACCGGGGCCTGGGAAGGCCCCCTGGTGTCCAGCGAGCGTTCCTGTGGCCCTGAGCTAGTGGGCCAGTCGGCCTCGCCTTCTCCCGGCGTACAGTGGCCTGTGTCACCCGCAGCCAGGCACTCAACCCCCTGCCTCCTCGGCTTGCGTGTTGGGTGGGTGGGGGTTCCCTGTGATGCGCGGTGACATGGCCAGTGGCCAGTGTAGAGGGAAAGAAGCCTCTGGGCTCCTGGCGCTGAGTGTGCTCGTGAGGGGATGGGGGAGCCGTTGACACAGGGCTGGCAGCCCCTTCGCTGCGAGAAAAGCAGATTTAGTACAAAGTGAGCATTTACAGTAGCCCTGGGCAATATTAAAGCAGGCGATGGTGTATATAATGGTGTGTTTCGTTTTTTATCAAACGTTTGTCCAAGAAAGCTGTGTATTAGAGCTCCAATACCTAAGGGTTTTCTTGTGAATTTTAAATCATGCTCCTAGTTAAACCTCAAAAGGCTCTGTGGATGGAAAGGTTTTTTGATTTCCTTTGAAGTGGGTTGAAGAAGTTGATTACTCTTGGCAGTCAAGCAGCCTTTTATGACACTGTTTATAAATAATTACTCATGAGCAGGGCTGAAGTTTCAAGGTGTTAGATTTTAAGAAACTGAAATTAATCACATAAATGTGTGCGAGAAATTAGGTGGAGAGAAAGGCCGTGTGAATGTTCCCCTTTTAAAGTATTTTCGGAGATGTGTACAATTTGGGTGCCGCTTACAGGAGCCCGGAAGGCGGGCTGGGGTTGGGGGGGGCCTTCCCCAGCAGCTGTGGAGCCTTGTAACTTTGTCAAAATGAGCGTACGACTTGGGAGTCCGCTTGTTCCCAAAACGCCGTTGTCAAGGTGCAGTCCCCCTTCTCCTCGGTTCCTCGGACCCTGAGCCCTGTTGGGTCCACCCCAAGTTCTAGGGTGCTACGGCAGAGGCCTGGGGTTACAGCCCTGGAGGGGCATCAGGGTGGTGGCACAAAGGCCGGACCCACAGCCCACCACTCCCTTCCTCTGGCTTTGGCAAGCAGGCATTCTCCCCATGGTCCGAGCAAGCTCTTTGCTCTAACATGCCAGGCCCACCACCCTTGACCCCCACTCCTCGCTGCCCTAATGCTGTGCCTCCCCTCGGCCTCCCCTGGCACCCCAGTTCCAATCTGCCCTGATCAGGTGTTCCCAAAGCCACCTGGTTTCCAGACTCACCCACCTTTCACTGCTTCTGTCCTCTGGTTGGGGCACTCGGGAAGGCCTTGGCCGGGTTCCAAGGCCAGAGAGAGGCTGGGCCATACAGCCCCATCCTGGCTCCCAGCCCCGCAGCTGAACGTGCTTCGCCTGCCCTGGGCCTGCGTCCTGGGCTTCACCACCCCATGGAGCCCAGACTCTGGACGCGCTCCGGGAGGTGCTCTCCCTGGCGGCCTGTAGGGCCCATGGGTGGCTGTGGCTGGGTGGTGCTGGGGCAGCCCCTGTGGGCCCTGTGTGTGAATGGCATTCTGGGCTCAGGCTACTGGGCCGGGTGTCCAGGGCGGCAGGGCTGTCCCCCCCATGCCCTTCGGTGACCGCCCTTGGGGGCTGGCTCCTGTGGGTGGCCCTGGGCCTGGCTCCTGCCAGGGTGGGATTCTCTGAGCCATGCTGGCCTGTGAATAAACCCGCCTCTACACGACTCAGCCCCGTCCGCGTCCCGTGGCTCGCACCCAAGAGTGCCGACTGGCAGAAGGTGCCTTTGCAAGGAGGTGCGAATGGTGGTGACAAAGGCGACCACACCCTCAGCGGCCACAGAGGGACAGCTGAGGAGGAGGCCATCAGAGGCCCTGCTGTGTGCTTGGCTACTTGCGGTTCTAGCTGCTGGAGCGGAGGGTGAGACGTGGTCCCTGCAGCCAGGACATTCTCTCCACTGCTCAGCCGGGGGACGGGACTTAGCACGGCAGCAGCACCCTTCAGTCAGGAGAATCCCGGGGGAGGAACCCAGTGGGGCTGGGGGCTGAATGGAGGGGGGTGAAGAGGACACCCCTGTTGAGGAGGTGACAGGTGACAAGGTAGGAAGATGGGAAGAGCGTCGTCAGAACGAGGAAGTCCAAGATGAAGGGAGAGGCTTGCCCAGGGCTCCTGGGTAACCTGGATCCCCGGTGAGGGTGGCTCTTAGGGTGCCCAGGGCACATCCCAGCTCCTGCGGAGGTCAGGCCCCTCAACAGTGGTCCACGGGGACTTAAGGGGGCACAGGGCCCCCCTTGGCCAGAAGAACCCTGGCAGCTGTGGAGGGCGGGAGGCCCACCAGCCGAGTGTGGCTTGGAGGGGAGGGGGTGTGCTGGGGTTTGCTGGGCTGGAGCATGGTCACGAGTCCGGCAGCAGGCACCCTCCTGTCCTTCATCCCTGATTGCATTGCCCACCCGGGATCCAGGCTCCCAAGGAGCAGGTTACCTACGTTTCACACCGTGGGGCCAACGGACCAGGTTTAGAAACGAGGGCTGCAGCAGTGTTTGTTCTAAAGCCATCAGCTGGGGACACGCAGGAATCCAGCAGCAGCGCTGACATGTGTGGGCCTCATTCGTGGTCCTCGGAGAGACTGCTCCCTTGCAGAGACCGGGCAGAGGCTCCGCTCCCTCCCAGGTCTGTGCCGAAGCAATCACCTCGCCCACCTGGTGTGGGCCGCTGGGCTTTTCCCAGCAGTACTCAGCCCCGTGCAACTTTGGATGAGGTGCTCAATGAGTGTTTATGGAGTGAATCGGTGAATTACCTTGAACTTGCCCTCAACATTTTCCCTGAAAATGAGAAAGGGCTGTGGAGTTGGGGCAAAAGTCTCTTCAAACCCAAGCAGCCTGGCTGGGTATTGGTGTGCTGATCATGAGTTCAGGGGCCACACGGACCCTCCAGTTCCTTCTCCGTGTCCACTCTCAAACTAGGAGGTCTCCACATGGATGCGGCTCCTTCTCGGAGGCCTGGCAGGAACGGGCCTTGCAGGTTGCTGTGCACACCTGTTCACCTGTCCCTAGGGGTGGGACGGGGCCAGGCCGACAGGCGGAGCCAGAGGCCAGCTTCCGCCCTCCTTCCTCCCGGGTGCCGACGCCTCTCGCTCGCTCCCCGCAGTTCGGGGACGGGTGACATCATCAGTGCGGCACCCGGGGAGGAACCAGCTTGGACTCACCTGTCCACACACCACATCTTCTTGGCCTTGTTTTGACCCACGCGCACACCTTCCAGCCCTCTTCTTTAGACGCTGGGTTTTCCCTTCTTTCCCAATGGCCAGTGCCTACTCCCTAGTCCAGTAGTTTCTTTAGATGCTGGGTTTTCCCTCTTTTCCAGCGGCCAGTACCTACTCCCTAGTCCAGTAGTTTCTTTAGATGCTGGGTTTCCCTCTTTTCCAGTGGCCAGTACCTACTCCCTAGTCCAGTAGTTTCTTTAGATGCTGGGTTTTCCCTCTTTTCCAATGGCCGGTACCTACTCCCTAGTCCAGTAGTTTCTTTAGACGCTGGGTTTCCCTCTTTTCCAATGGCCAGTGCCTACTCCCTAGTCCAGTAGTTTCTTTAGACGCTGAGTTTCCCTCTTTTCCAATGGCCAGTACCTACTCCCTAGTCCAGTAGTTTCTTTAGACGCTGAGTTTCCCTCTTTTCCAATGGCCAGTGCCTACTCCCTAGTCCAGTACTGTCTTAGAGCTTCTGCAGGCCAGGAACCTTCCAGAGCCAGGAGTGCCACCGTGAAGCCAGCGGTATCCATTTGCATAGAAATAATTTGAAAACAAAGCCTTTCCTATCTGGGGTTTTATAAATCTGGCTCATACACTCCAGGCTTTTCCCCATTATTTCCTTCTGTAACATGATGGGGAATACAACTTGCTAAATAAAAAGGCATAAATATTAAAAAAAAAAAAACAACCCACCTTTGAAGGTCGATTTACATAAAATACAGCTTTATTTGAGAACGTGTCCCTGAGACAAAGTCCCTGTTTAAAATGCTTTATGGTGTTTGAAATCCCAATTGTTCTGGATATTTATTAGTTCGGCAAACAAGTTACCGTGTCCACGTCCCCCTGGAGACAGAAGAATAAACCATCTCAGTGATCACTTACCTCTCTAAACACAGGATACGTTCTATGGTGGGAGCGTCTCAGAACCGCTGGGTTATAAACGACCGCATCACTCCCAGAAAATGAAATCTGGGGAGGAGAGAAATAAATCTACCCAGAGCTCTGCAGACATGGGAGGTGTCTTTTTGTTGTTGTCATACTGCACAGTGACATTCAAATCTCTTTATTCCACAGTGCCGAAGATTGTAATATTAGGTCCACCTGCCTCGGGGAAAACAACCATAGTAAGTGTATCGTATTAACTGTGGTTATACGGTAATAGCTCGTTTATCCTGCAAAGCTGGACTGAGGCTGCACCTCAGTGAATTTTCAACATAACTGAGACTCCTTTCATCTCTTCTCTCTCCTGCTTCCTAACTTATTTTCTCATTACAAGAGGCAGCATGTGTTTGTAGTAGAAAACCTAGAAAATACAAGAAACAGAAACAGGGTTCCCCAATCGCACAGTGATGAGCGTTCTTTGAACACGTGAGATATGCCTGCCGGGGTATTCTCATGACTACGTGTCCACCATCTGGGCACACCCTTCGTTCCACCCTCAGGATACGTTTCCAGAAGGAGAAGGGCTGGGCCAAACAGCACACACGTTTGATATAGACACACAGCACAGACTTTTGGTCTAGAACCTTTGGGTTCACCAGTAAAATTTTAATCATGCAGTGTTTCAACCAATGAGAAAAGCAGAGAAATGGCACCAGAGAGACTCATGTACCCAGTTCCCAGATTTTACAGGAACTTGTCATTTTGCCACATCTGCCATGATTTTCTCTCCATTTCAAAGACAGTAGAGCTTTCAAGACACAGCAGACGCCTCATCCCACTTCACTTCCCCTTCCTGTGTGTCCCCCGTCAGAGACAGCCTCTGTGCTGACGCGGAAACTTCGCTCCCTGTGCGGTTTTAACCTTTCACCTCCTTTGTTAAGTGCCAAGAAACGTCTTCAAATTATAACCATCTGAGAGGGAACTCTTTCTGTTCTTTAAAAAAGCCTGGTTAGTGAACACCAGGTACCATAAGTTAATGATAAACAACAAAGTCCTGCTGTGCAGGACAAGGGACTGTATTCAATGTCTTGCAATGACCTGAAATGGAAAAGGGGCTTCCCTGGTGGCTCAGACAGTAAAGAATCTGCCTGCAATCCTGGAGACCCAGGTTCACCGACTTAATGGATGTGAGTTTGAGCAAACTCCAGAGAGAGTGCAGGACAGGCAAGCCTGGCATGCTGCGGTCTGTGAGAGGCACAGAGAGCCAGACATGACTTAGCAACCGAGCAACAATAATGGCAAAGACTGAAAGAATCTTAGGCGTGTCTGAGTCACTTCGCTGTACACCAGAAACGAACACAACGTTGTAAGTCAACTGTGTACTTCAATGAAAACACCAAAACACCAGGCGACTCTGGTCGCTGCCAGCACTCCTCCTGGGCGCACAGGCTGTTTCTCTGACCGGCGGGCACCGTGTTTTATTCTGAAAAGGAATCAAGATGGCTGGTCTTACATAAAGCCACCTGCAGCTACCCTGCTTTTGGAGTGAGACTCACCAGCTCTTCAGTTTATCTGTCATCTGTCCGTCTGTCCATCCATTCACCCATCTGTCTATCTCTGTAGATTTTCTCCTTGTTCCCTCAGGACCAGGCTGTCCGCTTTCATGCTCTCTGAATCTTCCCTCCCAGTCTCCGTTTCCCTGCGAGACACCATGGACCCCAGGCCTGGACCTGGCAGCCACCAGCACTAGCTGGTGTTTCGACCCCACTTCTTTCGGCAGATCCGTAGTCCCTGCCCCCGTCCGCTGTGTGGAACGCAAAGAATCTAATTTTACAGGAAGATGATAATGGTAAAATCCCAGCAGGCTGCTTCCTGATCTTGTCACTGACACCTCCCAGCATGAGGAGCAGAGAGATTAAGGTTCATACCTGCCCCGGGGGACCCCCAGGTCCTTCTGAACCATCCTGATGCTGAAATAGTCATCAGTATAATCTTGGCATTAAGAACATTTGGTTGTATGGTTAGTCTTTACAATGTAGTCTTCCCTGGAGGAGTATACAGAGTGGTCATTGGTGAACTGGACATTGACTTGGCCTGGACATGCGTCTCCCAACCTTTAAGAAAAGATGAACTTGGAGTGTGTGTCGTGACCTCTATTTAGGGCCTGTCCCCTTGTTTCCTGGTTTAAACTTTCGAGTTAAGAACTCATGGTCCAGAGAGCTTGAAAAGGCAGGAAAGATGGGCTCGATAAAGGAAGAAATGGTATGGACCTAACAGAAGCAGAAGATATTAAGAAGAGGTGGCAAGAATACACAGAAGAACTGTACAAAAAAGATCTTCACGACCAAGATAATCACGATGGTGTGATCATTCACCTAGAGCCAGACATCCTGGAATGTGAAGTCAAATGGGCCTTAGGAAGCATCACTATGAACAAAGTTAGTGGAGGTGATGGAATTCCAGTTGAGCTATTTCAGATCCTGAAGGATGATGCTGTGAAAGTGCAGCACTCAATATGCCAGCAAATTTGGAAAACTCAACAGTGGCTTCAGGACTGGAAAAGGTCAGTTTTCATTCCAATCCCAAAGAAAGGCAATGCCAAGGAATGCTCAAACTACCGCACAATTGCACTCATCTAACATGCTAGTAAAGTGATGCTCAAAATTCTCCAAGCCAGGCTTCAGCAATACGTGAACCGTGAAATTCCTGATGTTCAAGCTGGTTTTAGAAAAGGCAGAGGAACCAGAGATCAAATGGCCAACATCTGCTGGATCATGGAAAAAGCAAGAGAGTTCCAGAAAAACATCTATTTCTGCTTTATTGACTATGCCAAAGCCTTTGACTGTGTGGATCATAATAAACTGTGGAAAATTCTTCAACAGATGGGAATACCAGACCATCTGACCTGCCTCTTGAGAAACCTATATGCAGGTCAGGAAGCATCAGTTAGAACTGGACATGGAACAACAGACTGGTTCCAAATAGGAAAAGGAGTATGTCAAGGCTGTATATTGTCACCCTGCTTATTTAACTTATATGCAGAGTACATCATGAGAAACACTGGGCTGGAAGAAGCACAAGCTGGAATCAAGATTGCCAGGAGAAATATCAATAACCTCAGATATACAGATGACACCACTCTTATGGCAGAAAGTGAAGAGGAACTAAAAAGCCTCTTGATGAAAGTGAAAGTAGAGAGTGAAAAAGTTGGCTTAAAGCTCAACATTCAGAAAACTAAGATCATGGCATCCGGTCCCATCACTTCATGGGAAATAGATGGGGAAACAGTGGAAACTGTCAGATTTTATTTTCTTGAGCTCCAAAATCACTGCAGATGGTGATTGCAGCCATGAAATTAAAAGACGCTTACTCCTTGGAAGGAAAGTTATGACCAACCTAGATAGCATATTCAAAAGCAGAGACATTACTTTGCCAACAAAGGTCCGTCTAATCAAGGCTATGGTTTTTCCAGTGGTCATGTATGAATGTGAGGGTTGGACTGTGAAGAAAGCTGAGTGCCGAAGAATTGATGCTTTTGAACTGTGGTGTTGGAGAAGACTCTTGAGAGTCCCTTGGACCGCAAGGAGATCCAACCAGTCCATCCTAAAGGAGATCAGTCCTGGGTGTTCTTTGGAAGGACTGATGCTAAAGCTGAAACTCCAATACTATGGCCACCTCATGCGAAGAGTCGACTCATTGGAAAAGACTCTGATGCTGGGAGGAATTGAGGGCAGGAGAAGGGGACGACAGAGGATGAGATGGCTGGATGGCATCACTGACTCAATGGACATGAGTTTGAGTGAACTCCAGGAGTTGGTGATGGACAGGGAGGGCTGGCATGTTGCGGTTCATGGGGTCGCAAAGAGTCGGACACGACTGAGTGACTGAACTGAACTGAACTGAGGGCAGTAAAGCGTAGGCTTTCCAGGTCCACTTAGAGTCAATGGCTGGTTGAAGAAGAAATGGCAGGCAAGCAGAATCCTATGGCTGGGAGGGATTCTGTGGCTTTGTCTCCCCTGGTGGCCTCCTTCCAGCCAGAAACGATGACGCTGCCCTGTGGGCAGCCCTTCCTGGTAGAATATGGAAGGACCTGGGCATTGGAGTGGTGTCCTCCTTAGTCATTCCTCCCACAAAAATGTTCTTTTCCCCTTTCCTTTCTTCAGGCTATGTGGCTTGCCAAACATCTGAGCACCAATCTTCTCAGCGTGGAGAGCTTGATAGCAAAGGAGTATTCCCCTCTGGCGGCAGACGCCAGGATGCATTATCAGAAGTTCAAGGTAGGATGACGGGTTCTGGGAAACAGGACGGGGTGAGAGCTGCCTGCAAGGCGCCCCCATCAGCTGCCGCACTCCTTCCATTTCCTGGTGGGTTGGGGTGACATGAGACCCAGGCAGGATGGGACCAAAGGAAGGGGAGAGGTCTTCAGTAGGGCACATATCCCGGGGGCTACCGGGGGGAGGGCTTGTGGTGCACCAGCCTCAGCGGCAGTGAGCATGGAGGGTGCGGGCCCGCCCTGCTCTGCTCGGGGTCAGCCGGATCAAGTGGGTATGGGCAGGGCCGGTGGGGCCTCCATCCTCAGGTGCTGTGCCTGCTGGCTGGCACTGGGACCTGGCAGGCCTGAGCCGGTGGGGAGCGTAAAGGGCAGTGGTCTGGCTCTCCCTGTGCTGTAGCTCAGGGCCACTTCCTTCCACTCCTTGGGGAGGGCTCCCTGTGGCATCCCCGGAGGCTGGGGGTCTGTTTCTACCATCCCACCACCACTGTCTTTGAAAGACATTTTTAAAAGGGAAACTTAGGGCTTAAGCATGTTGGTTCTCTTAAATACAAACAGAAATTTCCAAATATCTTTTCAAAAACTCCCCTTTGGCACATAAGAGGATGCCTTAGTCCATGCCAGCTGCTGTCACAGACTGGGTGGCCCGGAAGCAGTCTCCCTCACATTCCTAGAGGCTGGCAAGTCCAAGGTCATGGTGCCCGCAGACTCACTGTTGGGAGACAGCAGTCTTCTCACCGTGGCCTCCCGTGGCCAGAGGACAGGACAGCTCTGGGGCCTCTTGGTCTTATTTACGAGGCTGCATCTGCAGGGCCTAATTGTTTCCCAAAGGCCCCACCTCCCAGCACCATCGCTTGAAGGTCCTGTAGGACTTTGGGGAATGCGGGCATCCAGCACAGCACAGCAGGGCTGCCCACCCGCTCAGGCGTTCCTCACCCGCACCCGGGCTGTGTCTTGTTCGTGCGGGGAGAAGGCTGAGAACAGTCGCGATCCCAGGGCTTGGCCGGCTTGTCGGGGTGACCAGCCGGCGTCTCCCGCCAGCCTCCACAGAGGCCGTGGCTGAGGGCTGGTTGCCTCCCATCTTCACCTTCACTCACAGGCAGGCTCTTGACCAGACAGTGACCATGTGTGGTCACTGTTCCTCCAAGAACATGGAAGGAAGCTTCCAGGCCTCATGGGCAGCCTATGAGTGATGGCCGGTGGGATGACTCTCGTGGCCAGCCCGTGGTTGTAAGTAGCAGAGATCCGCCGGGGCTGCCCAGGGCAAGAAAGGGAATCTGAAGGTAACGCAGTGAGCCCTGGGCTCTGGATGGAGGAAGTGCCCGTCCAGCTCCCCGTCTCTGAGGCTAGAGCCTGGGCAGCACCCTGGCCTGCTCTGCCCCTCGTGGTCGCTTGTGCCTTGTGTCCATTCTCTCTGCGGCTCTCCCTTCGTCTTCTGTGTCCTTTCGTCTCTGTCGTCCTTGCCTGCTCATGACCGCCTGCCTCGTCCTGGTTCCTGTGTCTTCAGCTCAGACCATCTCCAGAGGCAGCGCCAAGGCCAAGTCTCCAGAAAAGGGAGCTGCGTGGGCCCGCTGGTCAGGTGGCCGCGGGGCCCTACCAGCTCTGGTGAGGGGTGTGCACAGTGGGTATGTCGAGGCCCTGGAGCTCGGCTGTAAGCGGGAGGGCCTGCTGGGGTGAGGACGTTCCTGGAGATGACGTGTCACTCAGGCAAACCCCTGACCTCAAATTTGCTGATTTGCTGAAAGTAACAATTTGGTGAAAGAGAAAGAAAACCTCACTCAGCAAGACTAGCCTCTCTACCTTCCCAGCTGGTGAATCAGCTCTAAAACCGCTTAATCCAGAGCACTTGCTGACCCTATGTTCTTGGCCAGGACTCTCGGGGAAGCAAGCGATGCCCTCTGCCCAGCCCCCATGTCTTGCCGGAGTCAGAGTGTGTGGTTGGAGTTTGGGGGATGGCAGCTCTAGGGGTGGAATCCAGTTTTAGAAAGAAAGTGGTTATCTCATTTCCTGCAGCAGCTAAACTTTCCAGGGTGGGGGAGGCAGGCTGATTTCTAGGATAAAGATGCTTTTATTAGGTTTATAAAATTCAACAGCGAGGAGGGAGTTTAAGGAAATTCCTCCTGGGTTTCATTACTCTAATTATCAGACCACATCGAAGTGCTTTCAAGGGTGTCTTGTTGGGGTTCTTTGGTTTGGAGGCCCAGGTGGGTGGAAGATGAAAGGCCAGGGCGTCAGGACTGATGAAGGAGGGGAAGGTTCTGAGAGGCGAGGGGGTGCGTGGCCTTGCCGCGGAGCCGCCTGCCCACGAGGCCGCTCATTAAGCGTTGTCTTTAAAGCGCTGCTGATCCAGAGCCTTTAGAGCTCTCTTTTGCAAGCAGCAATAATACCTTCAAATACGTAATTTTCTCCTGTTAATCTCTGCTCTGCCTCCTATATGGAATTCTCTCATACAGTCCATGTTAACCAAGACATCTCCATCTTTAAAATTTCCAAGTGGTGGCTGAAACACTTCCCAATTGCCTCCTGTATGCCAAGCACCCTCCCGCCAAACCACGGGAGACCCAAAGATGAGTGCCTTCTCCTCGCCCCCGGGAGCTTCTAGCGACTGGGGCAGGGGGTACCGAGGGTACCCAGCCCAGGCCGCAGGACAAGGAAGCCTTCACGCAGTCGTTGGTCGCTGGACTCACTCATTTCCTGAGGGTTCTCTGAGCACCTGCTAAGCCCCGAAAGTGGCTCTGAGCATACAGGCAGCCAGGTTTAGGGACTCCGTGGAGCCAACCTGAGTTGTGCTAAAAGCAGTGATGTGGAAGAACCCAGCATCTGGCAGAAGACCCACATAGGCAGGGGTAGCTGAGGAGGCTGGGGGTTCCAGGCAGCCAGGGATAGGAAACAGCTCTATGGTTGGGTGGTTTCTAGCTTTGTTACAAGAAGTTGTAAAGGTACCCAGAAGCAGTAGGAAGCATGTAAGAACATCCACGGACCCATCATCTGGCTTCAGGCAGTGTCATCAGCTCATAGCAGTCCCGACCCATGGAGATGCCCCAGCCCCCTGCTTCCTGGTCATTTGAAAGCAAACCCGCATGGCACTTCATTTCATCTGAGGGTATGCTAGTCTATATCTGCTGAGAGGCTGAATATATTATACAATGGCTGGACCAGACATCAGAAGAGATCTCTGGCCCGCAGCCTACAGCAACCAGCCCAGGAAACCAACCTGCTGTCTTCAGTAACCGGCCCCAGAAGCCAGCGGGCTCAGAGTTATTAGACTGGAAGGAAGTCAGCCTGTGCCTCTGGTTCAATCCAGGAAGCCCAGCAACAACCCCGGTCACAGTCGGTCCCAAATGGCCAGAACTTGCTTCAAAGTGAGCTGCCAGCTTCCCTAATCCTTGTCCCCACTTACAGCTTGTGACCGGAAGGCCAAGTCCACTCCCCTAGCCACGCACACAGGACTCCCATCTCAGCGCGCCGGTAAAGCCACCCAGTCCTCTGCCTGCCAGACGCTGGCGCAGACTGCCACTGGGCGGACTGGGCTTTCCTCTTTCGGGAGGTCTTTGTTTCCACACCCCAAAAGGTAAAGGCACTTTAAATTAAAAACACACAGCCCTACACTGTCATGCTTAGGAAACTTATCCATATTTCTCCAGTCAGGGTTAAACTCCCCCGAGGAGGTGGGTGTCTCGCGGTTCTTGCCACTGGCCCACCCCTGCCCCAGGGCACTGGGAACAGGTGTCTCTCACCTCCCTGGGCAGGTGTCTCTCATCTCCTCTCCACGAGGACCAAAGCCACCTTGGCGCTCTGCGGTGAACTCACCTGCTTTGTCGAGTCTCTGGTCCTCATCTGCTCCCTCTGGGTCCGTCTCCAAGCCTGCCACCTGAGTTAGTGTCACAAACACCACAAAAAGGCTCAGAGGGGGTGGCCCCCGGGGGGGGCGGCGTTGGGTAGGGAGCCAGCGTCAGGCCAACTGGAGCCCAGGGTACGAGTTGAAGGCGGCGCCCGCCCAGGTGCCAACCCCACACCTGTATGACCCGAGCTTGAGCCCCGCCTTGGGCTTGTGTCCAGGGCTCCTGGGCCTCAGCCTGGTCCTGGCCCCTCTGGGAGTTTGGGAGAAAAGAGTCAAGTCTTGCTAGGTTCTCATCACACAGGACATGATCGGAAGGTGAAGAGGTTCCACGGGGAAGGGACATTTCTTGGTAGCTGAAGCTGAATGTGATCACTCTTGATTATTTTAGATTTTTACTGGGAAAAAAGAAAAGCTTTATTAATTGAAATCCCTGCAGGAAGCATGCATATTTGCAAACGTAAAACTGCCCCCTCCAGAGGTCCTCAACCCGAGCAGCGGGTTACTCACCTGGCACCTGTGGGACTCCCTTAGTCTGGATCTCTGGATGTGGGGCCGGGCATCTGGAGTCAGTCACCCTCCCTGGGGAATCCTCGTCTGGTCAGCTGGGAGCCCGCCCCACACACCACCCATCTTTTCTCATGGCAGTCACTACTTGCACAGCACTGCTGCTGCTGCTGCTGCGTCACTTCAGTCGTGTCCGACTCTATGTGACCCCATAGACGGCAGCCCACCAGGCTCCCCCGTCCCTGGGATTCTCCAGGCAAGAACACTGGAGTGGGTTGCCACTTCCTTCTCCAGTGCATGAAAGTGAAAAGTGAAAGTGAAGTCGCTCAGTCGTGTCCGACCCTCAGCGACCCCATGGACTGCAGCCTTCCAGGCTCCTCTGGCAAGAGTACTGGTGTGGGGAGCCATTGCCTTCTCCGTGTACAGCGCAGTGATTGCTAAATCGAGGTTTCTTTTGGAACGCGACTCTTGCATAAGGAGCAGACCAGCCTGTGTTTGTTGTGTGATGAAACGACCCACACTCTGAAGGCCAGCCCAGCCAGAACGTGCCAAAGCTGGGTTATTCCTAACTTTAGTTCTGTTTAGCTCCTCCCTTCAGTCTCATTTACAAATCAAGAGCCTGATGGAGACTGATGCACCCAAGTGCCCAGGTGCCATCACCATTTAATAACATCCAAATCATGGGACTTGTGCCCTCAGCCTGCCAATGCCCACACAGAGTGTGGTCCCTTGCAGAGGTTCCCAGGATCTCCCCTCAGTCCTGGCTCCCAGTCCTCTGGGGTGGTCTGGTCCCCGTCCCCGACCCCACCCCACCATCCCACCTGCCTCCTGGCTACTCCCTGTGCTCTCGGCCCTTCTCTGTCTGCCCCTCGAGGAGGTGGTGCAGAACGGTCCTCTGGGAAGATTTGGGGTGGTGGAGGAAGTTACAGCCCAGGATGGGGGCAGAGGAACCCGAGGACCAGTCACTGTGGTTCCTTTCAAGTTCGCTGGCTGTTCCCACCCTCGGGTCTCCCTTCCGGCCCCCTCCCTCTGTGGGGCTGTCGGCTGCCCCGTGCCGGGGTCTGTGAGCTCCCTTCAAAGCCCAGGCCCCTGCTTCCCCACCCCGCCTCCCCATCTCCTGTCACTGTTTCGGAAGCTTGAACTAGGAGAGTCTCTGCCACGGAAACCTGTTCTGACAGCCCCGAGAAGCGGCAGAAACTTTGAAAAGGAGAGTTGTCTTTAAAGGATTCTCTGATCAAGTCTTAATTGAGTTCCAATCCAAGTATAGGCCTTTCCTCCCCCAGAAGCAGCCCCTTCAGAGGCGAGGGGGTGCCATCAGGCTGACCAGGAGCCTCAACCCTTCCCCTCCCCGCTCTGCTCCAGACGGAAGTTCATACCGTCGCTTGGGACACCCACAACTCCTGAGCAAGCGTCCGCCCAAGGGTGACGTGGGGACGTCAGGGGCCCTGAGCGCGGGGCCTGGTGGTGAGAAGACTCAGGCTCCTGTCATCCGGGGGGAGGAAGCTCGGGCTTGAGAAGTTCAGTGAGGTGCCCGGGGACAGACAGGGCTTGAGCAGCCACACCAAGGGCTGCCCCATCGGGACAGGGGCAGCACCTGCGAGGCTCCCAGCCAGCAGTTCTGTCCCGGGCCTGGGTGTTGGGAGGAGAAGAAAGGCCCACACTGGAGCCACACAGCTGATTCTGCCCTTTATGGCAAGGGGCCTGGCCAGCTGGCTGTCGCGTTGCCCCTGCGTGGGGAGACAAGGGCCGGGGGCCTGCACCTGTGCTGACCTTCTCGGTGAGCAGCAGGGCCTGCACTGGGCTCCGTCCAGTTTGTCCCTGATTCTCCCCAAAAGCCACACTTTGGGGACTGGGGTGGGAGAGTGTGGTAGAGCTCGGGAAGGAGGGAGCCTGATTGCCGCAAAGACAGTTTGGCAGGGCTCCGAGCAGCGGCCCCCGGGAAGCCCCCGCCACTGACGTGACACATCAAAGCTGGTACTGAGACAGCACTGAGGCAGGGAGCGGTGGGGGGCACCCGAGAGGGGCCGCGCTCAAAGTCACCAGCCTGTCCCCCGCCGTGCAGACCGTGGGGGGCACCACGCTCCACCCGGACCTGTCGCCTTTCAACCTGTGTTCTTTGATGGGCTTGCACCCCCCCATCCCCTGTGTCCCAGAAGCTGTTTGAATGCTGCCTCCTGAATGGGTGATGGCAGGGAAGGGGAGGAATCATGGGGTGAAAATCGCCGTTTCTGGGGTCGGCAGGGACACCCGGGGACAGGAAAGGATAGGAACCACGTGGAGGGGAGGGGCAGTGCTCCTCCCCATTCTGCTCGCCAGTCCTGGGGGGGCTCTAGTTGGAGCAACATGGGCACCAGCAGGACAGGTCCCTCTCCAGCAACTTCTTCCACGTACCGTGGGGCTCTTGGATGCTGGAGTTTTTTTTAAGCCAGTGGTTCTCCAGGTGTGGTCCCTGGACCAGTATCCTCAGCATCACCTGAAAACCTGTTCAAAATGCAGATTCCCAGCCTCACCCCAGACCTGTGGAGTCAGAACCCTGGGGCGGGGCCAGTGATCTGTGCGTTAAAAAGCTCTTCCAGGATGTGGGTTCAGGTTGAGAACTGCTGGCTTAAGCAGGACAGGGCAGATGTAAGGACACAGAGGTCTTAGGAGATACTGAAACGGGCTGGATGTTGGCTAGCCTCTGGCCTGCTCTTTTCTCTATGTGTCACTCATTCATTCATTCTCTCTCCTGCTCCTGCTTTTGCTGTCCACTTTGTAGAAGTGGCCCCATGACTTTCAAGGCCTGCTCTTCCTCTTCTAATTCAACATCCTGGAAAAGCCATTCTGGGGCTGAGAAACCTGGTGTCTCTCTCCTCTTGTGCTGGTTTTCTTCCCTTATACGCCCCTTGTGCCTGCAAAGTGGCTGCTACCGCTCCAGCTCTTACATCCTCTCAGCTTTGGATCCAGTAGAAAGCAAAGTTCCCGCCCCTGATGATTTCACTCACGTCCTGGGTTTATTAAGGGTACCCCAGGGTAACGATTGCCACAGCACCGAGCCCTTGCTGGGGGCCACACACACACCAGCAGCCACATGTCCCACCTCACTTAATCCTCACGGCAACGCTGAAGGACTTTGTCTGCATCTCATTTACAGACTCGGAAAGCGAGACTCAAAGCTTTGAAGGTGCTGGCCAGGGTCCTCAGTGGGTGGTCAAGGCCCAAATGGAGAGCATCTGAGTCCCCAGCCAGTCCAGTGGTCTCCCAAGGTTCTCCCTGGGAACGTCCTCCCAAATCCAGAGAACCTCCTGGATCACTACTCACGACCTTCCTCCCCCTCCCGCTCTGGCCCCTGACCCTCCCCTGTGGGCTGGTTCCTGGGGCATCCTTCATCACCACCTCCATCTGCCCAAGCCCAGCCTGCTCTTGTTGGGAACCCATTCAAACAGCTCAAGGACATGGCAGGTCAGGGCACTCCTAGAGAATCCAGGAGACTGCAAGCCCCTGAGAGGATTGTCCCCTCACCTCCAAGGTCCTCTCTGCACGTCCAGTACCCCATTCATTACCTCAGAATCGCTCTTGTGTGCAAACTGACTGAACTGTTCACTCGCACAGATAAACATGGCAAACGTCAGTGGTTAAAGGGGCCGGGCGCCGTCTGTTTTCCTGACCCTTGCTCCTAGGCCCCAATGAGAGTGAGGTGTGGACGTGTTCTCCACGTGCACGGGCACTTATTAACGTCCACATGTAAGCCAGCAGCCCCGCGCAGTCCCCTGACCCGTCCCAGCGGCTCTGTGACATCCCAGCGCTGTGTCCCTTCAGGTGTCCCTGCAGCACTCCAGGCAGACTCGGTAGCGTTCCCGAGGCAGGCTCTGGTCACTCTGAACGCTGGGTCTAGAATGAGAGATCCAGACTTTTCTCCAGCATCACTGAAATGTTGCCAAGGATCCTCGGGGAAATCAGGGCAAGGTGCTTGTCCCCACTGTCCCGCCTGGGTCCCCGGCTTGGCACAGGGTGCGTAAGATAGGTCTCCTCTGGCCCTTGCCCCACAGCCGGGTGCCCCGGCCCTGGTCCCAAGGCCCCTCCCCTGCACCTGGCAGAAGTCCAGCCCCTCCCAGAGACCAGTCAGCCCTGAGGCAGCTTGGGAGGTACGCACTGGGGCTGGCCCAGTGTTTGGGAGTTTGGGGAGAAGCACCAGCTTTTAGTGACCGGGGGTCATGGGGACACCCGGGAGTGAGTTTTCCAGGGGCATTGGCTCTGGGGTGTGGGAGGCTTTGTTAGAAAGAACAGACCTTGTGAAAAATGGGACGTCAGTTCTGGTCCAAGAGAGAGGCTGCTGAGAGGAGAGGAAACGGAAGGAAGGCCACTCTGAGCGTCACCCTGCACTGGCCCATCCTCCCCGAGCCTTGCCTGATCGGGTTCAGGCCCCACCTCTGCTCCTACCTGGCTGTGTAGCCCTGGGAGGTGGCCTAACCTCTCTGAGGCCCAACTTCCCCAACCGTAGAAGGAGGATGACAGTAGTACCGACTGCATGGAGCTGCAAACGTGGGCCGCAGCCTGGCAGCCAGCACGCACTCGGCGGAAGCCGCTGCAGGCGCACTACTTCCTGAGTGGATTAAGGACCATGACGTGCCATTAGGTCATCAGTCAGCAGGGCTTCCTCCACCCCTGACGCTGTGCTGGTGCAGGCGGGAAGGGGTGCGGGTCAGCACCTCACAGCCAGCTCTCCGAGGGAGAAAGCCCTCCTTTCTAGCATTGGCCCATCTCCGTGGGACAAACACCGCAGAACACCAGGGCCCGCTTCACAGGACGTGGGGATGGGAAGACACGGGCAGGACTGGCTCCCTCCTGCACGTTAGTGTCTGGTGGCCAAAGAGAGGAAGACTCAGTCCCCTTCATCCAGGAACTCTGAAGCTCTCTGGGGAGACAGATGTGTGCACAGGCCCCTGGAAGTCCACATGGTTAGCACAGTAACAGAGTTTGCCATGGAGGATCATGGCAGCCCCCAGCCCAGCTCGGGGAAGAGTCAGGGAGGGCTGCCTGTAGGCAGCGGCACTTGGGGAGCCAGGAGTCACCCAGGTGGGGGTGGGGGAGAGCATCTGGGCTGGGGCGGGGTGCCGGAGAAGCAAGCGAGTGGAGGTGGATGCACATGCGTGGGATAGGGGGGCTCTCAAGGAGTCTGGACCACCCTGGGGCCACAGGTTGGCCCTGGACTTCACAGAGGCCACAGGGCCCTGGTCAGGGATCTGGAGAAGCTTCATGGCCACAGGGCCAGGTCCTCGGGCCTTAGCAGAGCCCACTGGCCTGACAGCTCTGTGTCCCCTTGAGCCCCACACGGGGGGTCGGGGGGGGCAGGCCCTCATTCCGTGTCATCTTTCCTTTAGATGGTACCCGACATGCTGCTCATCAGACTGATGCAGGAGCGCCTGAAGGAAGAGGACTGCGTCAGGAGGGTGAGAAGCTGTGTGTGGAGCTGGGTGGTGGGGGCTGGGGGGCTCCAGGGAGCAGGGCTCTGTCACCAGATGAAGGAGGGTCAGAGGTCGGGTCCGCGTGTTCATGTCCCAGAGCAGAGATGACCTGCAGAGAAGGGTGCAGCTCTGAAGTCTGGCGAAGGTCAGACTGTGCACGTGGGCTTCACCTGGGATGGAGGAAAAGCAACAGGGAGGCGCCTGGGGAGCCTTCAGGCCCTGCAGGGATAAGCTGGATCGCCCACAGGGTCGAAGCTGTGCAGGACGGGGGGCCTGGACCTGCGGGGGCAGAGGCAGAGCTGGGGCCCAACGCTCACTCCATCCCCTGCTCCCTGACTAGTCCTCTTCCGCCAGACCCCATGACGTCAGAGCGCAGGGGTCCCAGAGAGGCCCTTGGTGGAGGTTGGCCTCCTGGGGCATGGGTAGGTGGGCGGGGCCCGAGGGATTGTGACCTTGCGGTTCATAAAAAATACATGTTTCATCTTCATCCAATTTATCAATTGTTGGAATTTTTTTTTAGTATTCCATTTTAATTTTTTGCTTGTGTTTTTTTTTTTTTTTTTTTACTATATCTCTCTTTTTTTCTTTTTTAAGTGAATGACCTGGTGATTACAATATACAGACTTAGATTTCCAGTCTATTTCGAGTCGGTTTTACCGTTTCAGGTAGAACATACAATGTAGATCTCTTCCCTCTTAGTGTAGCTGTCGTGTGTATTGCATCTATATGCACCAAGATCCCTTCAGGCAGATGTTACCATTTTTGCTGTCAGTCATCAAACATGTTTTAAAAACTCAAGAGAATCGTTAGTTGTATTTATCCAGGTATTTACCATTTCTCTTGTTCTCCATTCCTAATGTTCCAAGTGTCCCTTTCTGTCTGAAAAACTTCTTTGAGCAATTCTTCTAGAGTAGGCTTTTCTTTCATCTAAGAACATCTTTATTCATTTTTTAAAATTTATTTTTATTTTTTGACTGAGCCCCGCAGCGTGTGGAATTTTAGTTCCCGGCCCCCTGCAGTGGAAGCACGGAGTCTTAACCACTGAACCAACAGTGAGATCCTGAGAATGTCTTTATTTTGCCTTCATTCCTGAAGGATATTTTTTTCTGGATTCAGAATCCTAGATCACCAATTTTTTCTTTCAGCACTTTATAAATGTTCCATTTTAGCACCGTCGTTTCTGGTGAAAATCTATAGTCATTAGAACTCTTATAAATAATGCATCTTTTCTCTCTTGCTGCTTTAAAGATTGTTTTCTTTAACTTTCAGAAGTTTAACTATGATACGTCTGGGTGTGGATTTTGGAGGACTATTCTTTGCAGGGTTTGCTGAATTCCTTGAATTCATAGGTTGATGTTTTTCTTCAAGCTTGGGAAGTTTCCAGCCATGTCTTCCCCACATAATTTCCCACACCATTCTCTTTCTCCTGGCTCCTTCTGAGATCCCAGTGGCATGAAGGTCAGGTCAGACTGTTGGTGTTCCCTCATGTTCCCTCACTAAAGCTCTGTTCTTTTTTTCCTCTCTGTTGATATGATTTCGTCATTTGTATTGAACTAGCTTCGGGCTCATTAAATCTCTTCTCTCTCATCTGAATTCTACTCTTGAGCTCATCCACTGAGTTTTAAATTTTGATTATTGTATTTTTCAGTTCTGAAAACTCCAGTTGATTCTTCTCTCTTCCTTCAGTTTCTTGGCTGAGACTTACAATGTGTCCGTTCATTTACTTGGAGCTCTGTTGTTGCGCTTGTTTTAATAATAGCTGCTTTCATGTCTTGTCTGATAATTCTAACACTGGAATCATGTTGGTAGTGGTGTCTGATATCTTTTCCCACGTGAGATGAAATTTTCCTGGTTCTCCCTGTGCTTAGTAATTTTTAAAATTCTTTGTTTATTTACTTATGGCTGGGCTGGGTCCTTGCTGCTTCGTGAGCTTTTCTCTACTTGCAGCAAGTGGAGGCCACCCTCCAGCTGCGGTTCACGCCCTTCTCACTGTGGTGACTTCTCCTGCTGTGGTGAACAGACTCCAGAGCACAGGCTTCGTGCTTTTGGCTCCCAGACCCAGCTGCCCCATGGCATGTGGGATCCTCCTGGACCAGGGGTCAAACCTGTGTCTCCTGTATTAGCAGGCGGATTCTTTACCACTGAGCTACCAGGGAAGCCCTGTCCTTAGTAATTTTGTATCCTGGATGTTCAAAATATTGCTCTGAGGCTCTGAGTCCTGCTTGAATTCCATGGCAAACATTGATATTTTTGTCTTAGCAAATGACTGGCCCAGTTGGGCTCCGGTCTCGAGTTCTAGCCACCTTCTCTGGGCTGTGGTTTCCACCTCAGCTCTCAAGCCTTTTCGACGTTGTGTGGGTCTCTCCTGCTCTGTGCCGTGTGGATGCCACTCGGAGGGGTCTGGGCACTGGGCTGTGCTATGGCTGATTTCTCAGGGAGGCTGGAAGGCTGGGCTTGGACCTGTGTGTGTGCAGCTAGGAAGTGACCAGGAGTCCATAAACGACCGTGTCATCGCTTTCCTGCAAGCTCCCTCTGCTGTCTTCCTGGTGACCTCCGGTTCCCTGGTTTTCCTTTATTTGGCCTCTCGGTCAGAAAGCTGGGCCTTGATCTACCGGGCTCTGTCAGAGCCAAGTGCTAGGAGGACAGTGAGGGGAGACTCGTGGGGCTTTGCAGCGTCCTCTGGGCCTGGAGAGGAGGGGGCCCCTGTGCTATGGAGTTTGAGGCCCCTGCAGCCCCCTGGTCACTGTGACTGTAGCAGGAAGGCCTCAAGGCAGGAGTGCAAAGAAGCAGAAAAGAAGAAAGCACAGGGAGGTTCCCCCCACTCTCTCTGCATCTCAGGAGTCCCCTTTCGTATTGCTCAAGCCAGAAAGAGGGGCTCCCGGCCCGTCTCTGTCCCTCCCTATGGCTCAACTCAGGTTTCAGGCCACCTGGAGAGACCAGGCCACGGGTACTGGTTTTGTGGGATCTTACAGTCTGGTCTTCTTCCCCAGTTCCCCTATTACGATATACTTCCTGCGTCCTCAAGGAGCGCCCCCTTGCATTCCATCCATGCGTTATAGCTGCTGTCAGTGGAGGTGACAGGGTGGGGACGGTTTTCTCCTTGCCCAGAACCAGAACCCGTATGCTTTTTAAAATATGTGCATATATTTTTAAAAGACGTACACATGCACTTGTGTACACACAGGCACACATGTGCACACACTGCTTAAGTGATGGCGAGGCCCACGTCTGCTAAGACACTGGGCTCCTCCTGCGGCACTGGTGAAGGAGTGGCGGCCCACGTCTGCTAAGACACTGGGCTCCTCCCGGGGCACTGGTGAAGGAGTGGCGGCCCACGTCTGCTAAGACACTGGGCTCCTCCCGGGGCACTGGTGAAGGCGTGGCGGCCCACGTCTGCTAAGACACTGGGCTCCTCCCGGGGCACTGGTGAAGGAGTGGCGGCCCACGTCTGCTAAGACACTGGGCTCCCCCCGGGGCACTGCTGAAGGAGTGGCAGTTTCACGGCCTTGCTCTGCATGGTCCTCGGCCTTGTGGGTCTAAATCACGAGACAGCCGCAAGTTACCTGCAGTTTGAGTTTCAAAGTCTGGTCTGAACAGGCGGATTTCCTCTGACTTCAAACTGTTCCCTGTGAGTGGGTGGTCTTCCACCGCCCAGGAATAGGCAGGTGCCCAGAGCTCGGAGGCCAGTCTACATCAGGGGGAAGACACAGGCCAGATAAGTAAATATTTTAGCCTTTGCAGACCATATAGTCTCTGTTGCAATTACTCAACTCTGATGTCATGTGAAAGCAGCCATATGTGATATACAAATGAAAGGGTATGGTTTGTTCCAATAAAACTTTATTTATAAAAACAGGCAGCAGGCTGTAGTTTGCCAATCCGTGTCCTAACTGGTACTTTAACATGATGATAAAAACACTTCTGCTCTGTCTCTTCAGTTCTAAGTAAAAAGCAAACTTCCACCTTCCAGCAATATTAGGAGAAAGCCCACTTAACCATAGACTTTCATGGTAACCAAGTTCCCTCGTTGTGACCCAGCTCCCAAGTCCCCCGGCTTGATTCCACCCACTCTAGTTGAGCGCCCACCGCAGAGATTGCATTGTCCTTCCCGCTGGGACCCTACCCCCTTCCCCAGCACATCTTCCTCCTCAGTCCCCCATGAGCTTGGTGGTCCCCTGGGCTCACCACCTGTCACTGGAGACAGAGTCTCACGTGACCAAAGCAAGTTTGACTGAGAAGGCTTGTGATGGGGCCACAAACACAGGCCCAGGGGAGTTTTAGAAAAGGCAGAGGAACCAGAGATCAAATTGCCAACATCCGCTGGATCATCAAAAAAGCAAGACAGTTCCAGAAAAACATCTATTTCTACCTTATTGACTATGCCAAAGCCTTTGACTGTGTGGATCATAGTAAACTGTGGAAAATTCTGAAAGAGACGGGAATACCAGACCATCTGACCTGCCTCTTGAGAAACCTGTATGCAGGTCAGGAAGCAACAGTTAGAACTGGACATGGAACAACAGACTGGTTCCAAATAGGAAAAGGAGTATGTCAAGGCTGTATATTGTCACCCTGCTTATTTAACTTATATGCAGAGTACATCATGAGAAACACTGGGCTGGAAGAAGCACAAACTAGAATCAAGATTGCTAGGAGAAATATCAATAACCTTAGATATGCAGATGACACCACCCTTGTGGCAGAAAGTGAAGAACTAAAGAGCCTCTTGATGAAAGTGAAAGAGGAGTGTGAAAAAGTTGGCTTAAAGCCCAACATTCAGAAAACTAAGATCATGGCATTTGGTCCCATCACTTTATGGTAAATAGATGGGGAAACAGTGGAAACAGTGTCAGACTTTATTTTTCTGGGCTCCAAAATCACTGCAGATGGTGACTGCAGCCATGAAATTAAAAGATGCTTACTCCTTGGAAGGAAAGTTATGACCAACCTAGATAGCATATTAAAAATCAGAGACATTTTTGCCAACAAAGTCCGTCTAGTCAAGGCTATGGTTTTTCCAGTGGTCATGTATGAATGTGAGAGTTGGACTATAAAGAAAGCTGAATGCTGAAGAATTGATGCTTTTGAACTGTGGTGTTGGAGAAGACTCTTGAGAGTCCCTTGGACTGCAAGGAGATCCAACCAGTCCATCCTAAAGGAGATCAGTCCTGGGTGTTCATTGGAAGGACTGATGTTGAAGCTGAAACTCCAGTACTTTGGCCACCTCATGCGAAGAACTGACTCATTTGAAAAGACCCTGAAAGATTGAGGGCAGGAGGAGAAGGGGATGACAGAGGGTGAGATGGTTGGATGGCATCACCGACTCAATGGATGTGAGTTTGAGGAACTCTGGGAGTTGGTGATGGACAGGGAGGCCTGGCGTGCTGCAGTTCATGGGGTTGCAGAGTCGGACACGACTGAGCGACTGAACTAACTGACTGACTGACTGACTATGCTGTACAATGTATCTTGTGTAGCTTATTTTATAAATGATTGTTTGTGCCTCCTTATCCCCTACCCTGTCTTGTCCCTCTCCCCTCCTCTCTTCCCAGTGGTAACCGCTAGTTTGTTCTCAGTTTCTTCATCGTTACGTTCACTAGTTTGTTACATTTTTTTAGACTCCACATATAAGTGATATCACGGAGAAGGTGGTGGCACCCCACTCCAATGCTCTTGCCTAGAAAATCCCATGGATGGAGGAGCCTGGTAGGCTGCAGTCCATGGGGTCGCTAAGAGTCGGACACGACTGAGCGATTTCACTTTCACTTTTCACTTTCATGCATTGGAGAAGGAAATGGCAACCCACTCCAGTGTTCTTGCCTGGAGAATCCCAGGGACTGGGGAGCCTGGTGGGCCCCGTCTGTGGGGTCGCACAGAGTCGGACATGATGGAAGCGACTTAGCAGCAGCAGCAGCATAAGTGATATGATACAGAATTTGTCTTTCTCTGTCTGACTTATTTCACTTAGCATAATGCCCTCCAAGTCATTCATGTTGCTGCAGATTTCTCTCTTTTTTATGGCTGAGTGATATTCCATTGCATACACGCACCGTATCTTCTTTATCCACTCATCTGTGGAGGGACACTTAGGTTGTTTACCTGTCTTTGCAATTGTAAATAGTGCTGCTATCAGCTTTGGGGTGTATACATCTTTTCAAATTAGTGTTTGGGGGTTTTTTGGATGTATATCCAGGAGTGGAAATACTGGGTCACTTAGTACTTCTATTTTTAGTTTTTTGAGAAGCCTCCATATTGTTTTCCACAGTGGTTGCACCAATTTACATCCATGAGGGCTATTTAAAAACCTAGCTGGGGGGCTGTCCTGGTGGCCCAGTGGTTAAGTCTCCACGCTTCCAATGTATGAAAGCATTCCAGGATGCTTGAATTCGACGCCTGGTCAGGGAACTAGGAGCCTATATACCATGCACCATGACCAAAACAAATAAAATAAAAGCACATCTGGACACGGCGTGGCCGATCAGCAGATTCCACGTGCCAAAAGCCCCTGGCAGCAGAATATCTGCCTGACTGGCTGTGGCCATGAACACATGGGCGGGGAGCACGCCTTCAGTTCCTGCCCCAGTTCCTGGGACTTGTTCGGGAGCCACAGCTACACCCCTGCCGAACTGAAGTCCCGGTGGACGTGGCTCCGTGGTTGGTGCCAGAGTTTCCTACGGGCACTTGTTTGTTCATCCACTTATTCCCGTGTGCACCAAATGCCAAGACTGTGAGCCAAAGAGTGAAAGGCCTGCCCTCAAGGAGCACAGACTCTAGCTGTGGGGAGACAGATGACAAAGCAGACGAGCCGTGAGGTTGGATGTTAGCTAGAGATGGGCGCCTGGGAGGACACGCTTCCGGAAAGAGGGCCCAGCAGACACCCAGAAGAGAGGTGTGTCTAGGAGAAGGGAGGGAGGCCCCTGGGGGACCCTCCCCAGCCCAGACCCCTGAGCTGTGCAGAAGGCCAAGGGCGGGGGGAGGCGTGCTGGGAGGAACGAAAGAGAGGGAGCAGCCACTGTCATGCTGTCGACGACCTTGAACCGACTGACCGGAAGGCCGGGGATCTGGACGCCGAGTGACCCCCAGAGACGCCAGCCTTCCCAACCTCAAAACATTCAAAAGTCTTAATTTGTGAAAGTTACTTATCTAAGTGACTGTTTCCAGGGTGTAAGCGTTCAGCCTAGACTTCAGAGGCATGGAATCGGGAGGTTGGATGGTTGGGTGAGTCTCACTGGTGAGTTAAACCCCCTGGAACCCGTGACACAAAGATCCAGCCACAGTCCAGACACGGGAGCCAGACAATCATATGATTGTCTGTGTAAAGCTTTTTTCATCTCTGTAAGTTACCGAGTCATTGTTTCTGGGGAAAACACGATGGCACTCTGTGATTTTAGCTGGGCATCCCACTTGCCCTTGGTGATCTAGAATAGTCTCTAAACATACATTTAACTCCTATAAGCCTTTCTTGAGCTTATGCAAGCCTGGCTGCACAGCTGCAGCGTGGACAAAGCATGAGACCAGGCATCTCAAGTCCTCCCCAGCAGCTACATCGTTATCAAAGTGGTCAGAACACTTATGACTATTATTAATTAATCATATCATAAGTGATACTACTACTATTTATGTTGTACTATACGACTCTATTGTGCATTATGTTGAACACTTGGTTGAATTAAAACTATTTGTCTTATTAATTATCGTTCTTGTTGTTCACTCGCTGTCTTGTCCCACTCTTTGCGACCCCATGGACTGCAGCACGCCAGGCTTCCCTGTTCCTTCAGTGTCTCCCGGAGTTTGCTCAGATTCATGTCCATCGAGTCGGTGATGCCATCCACCCATCTCATCCTCTGTTGGCCCTTCTCCTCCTGCCCTCAACCTTTCCCAGCATCAGGCTCTTTTCCAGGGAGTCAGCTCTTTGCATCAGGTGGCCAAAGTATTGGACCTGCAGCTTCCGCCTCAGTCCCTCAAATGAATATTCAGGATCACAGCATTGTCGTGGCAAAGAGGCTTGTGTAACTCAGTGAATCTCTGAGCCACGCCATGCAGGGCTACCCGGGACAGACAGGTCATACTGAAGAGTTCTGAAAAAAGTGGCCCACTGGAGGAGGGAATGGCAAATCAGTCCAGTTGTTGCAGCGAGAACCCCACGAACAGTATGAAAAGGCAAAAAGATATAATAGTGGAAGATAATTATCATTATCATTGCTGTTTTGGTAATGGTGGCCGTTGTTGTCTGGACTCCAAACAAAGGCTTGGGAGGCCGGTCTGGCGCCTGGTCCCCTGCGCCTCACCGTGAGGACACAGTGCAGACAGGCTGTGCTTATTACACTGTTGATAGTGACCACTGACTGGGGTCTAGGACTGAGGGCCGTGTTCATGACCTTGTTTAATCTGTGCAGCAGCCCAGTAGAGGCGGGGCTGTCATCGTCCATGTTTTAGGGATGCAGCATCTTAAGGCTTTCAGGGTCTTGCCCAGCGTCCCCACAGTCAGCCCCTGAACCAAGATGTTTTTGGCCCCTCTGTTCTTGTCTGATCATCACTCGGCTGTGTCTCTCCAGCGAGTACCTCACCTCCGTCCGCCTCTGTGTCTCCACTGGGCTCAGACTTGCGCTCTAGAGCTCCTTCTAGCCTGACATTCTGATTCCGATCATGTCCAGGCCATTGTTACCTGCCAAGTAAAGAAATATCTCCTTTAATTTGTTTTAAAATTTCTTCTGAGCTTCCAGGGGCATCCAGTACCTTTTTCATCTCTTCCCAGTGGAGACAGAATTTCAAGAGGAAGAGGTAAGGCGCCTAATTATGTGCTCTGTTTGTTGAGAAACAAAAGAAACCCTCATCCAAAATAAACAGGCTTTCTTGCTTATATGCATATTCATTTGTATGGTAATTATTATTATTTAGCTACGCAGGGACTGGATGGGTAATTCAGAGCACAGAGAGGAGGCAGGGAGCAGTGTTCAGGGAAAAAGATGCAATCACAACCCGCCAGGGTTCTCTGTTAATGTTGCCTTTTTCCCTTTTTTTTTTTTTTGGTCTAATGTAATGCTCTTTGAAGTGACCACCAAATATATTAAAAAAAGAGAAATTAGTGCTTTGTATCGGGATTATCGAAAGCAGGTGGGCGCTACATGTCAGGGACCCATTGCCTTTCCTTTAGGGGCAGCCGAGTTCTTGGAGTCCAAGAGTGCCTGGTGCTTGAGACCGTGTCTGTAGGGCCAGGGGAGCCAAGAAGTGAGGCAGGGGGTTCACGAAGCCTGGCAGAGGCTCAACACCAGAGAGATTCCACACCTCACCGTCACCTCCATAGTCACCTCCGCTGTTGTTGTTTTAATGTGTTTCGTCTTTGATTGTGCCCACTCTTAGTTCCAGCAAGTGGAAACTAGTTCCCTGACCAGGGATGGAACCCAGGCCCCCTGCATTGGGAGCCCAGAGTCTTAGCCACTGGGCCACCAGGCCTCCACTGTTCTTTGGATTACTAAGAAACCCTTTCCCTCTTTGGCCCCTAATCTATCTCCCACAGTGACCAGGGTTTCTTCCTAATCCTTTCTTCATATTGTTTCTGGAGGGCTTGCTTTTCAAAAATGAATGAATTTATTTCTTCACTGCAGAATGTTCAGTTCAGTTCAGTAACTTAGTTGTGTCCGACTCTTTGCAACCCCATGAACCACAGCACGCTAGGCCTGTCTGTCCATCACCAACTCCCAGAGTCCACCCAAACCCATGTCCATCGAGTCAGTGGTGCCATCCAACCATCTCATACTCCGTCATCCCCTTCTCCTCCTGCCCTCAATCTTTCCCAGCATCAGGGTCTTTTCAAATGAGTCAGTTCTTCGCATCAGGTAGCCAAAGTATTGGAGTTTCAGCTTCAACATCGGTCCTCCCAACACTCAGGACTGATCTCCTTTAGGATGGACTTGTTGGATCTCCTTGCAGTCCAAGGGACTCTCAAGAATCTTCTCCAACACCACAGATCAAAGCATCAATTCTTTGGTGCTCAGCTTTCTTTATAGTACAAGTTTCACATCCATATATGACCACTGGAAAAACCATAGCCTTGACTAGACAGGACCTTTGTTGGCAAAGTAATGTCTCTGCTTTTGAATATGCTGTCTAGGTTGGTCATAACTTTCCTTCCAAGGAGTAAGCGTCTTTTAATTTCATGGCTGCAATCACCATCTGCAGTGATTTTGGAGCCCAGAAAAATAAAGTCTGACACTGTTTCCCCATCTATTTCCCATGAAGTGATGGGACCAGATGCCATGATCTTAGCTTTCTGAATGTTGAGCTTTAAGCCAACTTTTTCACACTCCTCTTTCACTTTCATCAAGAGGCTCTTTCTCTTTAGTTCTTCTTCACTTTCTGCCATAAGGGTGGTGTCATCTGCATATCTGAGGTTATTGATATTTCTCCCAGCAATCTTGATTCCAGCTTGTGCTTCTTCCAGTCCAGCGTTTCTCATGATGTACTCTGCATATAAGTTAAATTGGCAGGGTGACAATATACAGCCTTGACATACTCCTTTTCCTATTTGGAACCAGTCTGTTGTTCCATGTCCAGTTCTAACTGTTGCTTCCTGACCTGCATACAGGTTTCTAAAGAGGCAGGTCAGGTGGTCTGGTATTCCCATCTCTTGAAGAATTTTCCACAGTTTATTATGATCCACACAGTCAAAGGCTTTGGCATAGATGTTTTTCTGGAACTGTCTTGCTTTTTTGATGATCCAGCGGATGTTGGCAATTTGATCTCTGGTTCCTCTGCCTTTTCTAAAACCAGCTTGAACATCTGGAAGTTCATGGTTCATGCATTGCTGAAGCCTGGCTTGGAGAATTTTGAGCATTACTTTACTAGCATGTGAGATGAGTGCAATTGTGTGGTAGTTTGAGCATTCTTTGGCATTGCCTTTCTTTGGGATTGGAATGAACACTGACCTTTTCCAGTCCTGTGGCCACTGCTGAATTTTCCAAATGTGCTGGCATATTGAGTGCAGCACTTTCACAGCATCATCCTTCAGGATTTGAAATAGCTCCACTGGAATTCCATCACCTCCACTAACTTTGTTCATAGTGATGCTTCCTAAGGCCCACTTGACTTCACATTCCAGGATGTCTGGCTCTAGGTGAGTGATCACATCATTGTGATTATCTGGGTCGTGAAGATCTTTTTTGTACAGTTCTTCTGTGTATTCTTGCCACCTTTTCTTAATATCTTCTGCTTCTGTTAGGTCCCTACCATTTCTGTCCTTTATTGAGCCCATCTTTTCATGAAATGTTCCGTTGGTATCTCTAATTTTCTTGAAGGATCTTTAGTCTTTCCCATTCTATTGTTTTCCTCTATTTCTTTGCACTGATCACTGAGGAAGGCTTTCTTATCCCTCCTTGCTATTCTTTGGAACTCTGCATTCAAAGGGGTATATCTTTCCTTTTCTCCTTTGCTTTTTGTTTCCCTTCTTTTCACAGCTATTTGTAAGGCAGATTGTTCATACGGTTCAAAATTCAAAATGTTCCCAGTCTTCCTCAAACTCCTGTCCCGCAGCCACCTGGCTCCCCTCCTGGAGAGATGTTGATACTCTCTGGAGAGCATGTTCTTCAGAAGATTATTTTATACTTAGAGAAGTATTTGTCTTTATTTTTTTTTTTTTTTGAGTTATGGTACCAATTTGTTTTTTCATTTTTTAACTGGAGCATAGTTGAGTTCCAATGTTGTGTTAGTTTCAGATGTACAGCAAAGTGATTCAGTTACACATATATGTTTGTTAATTCTTTTTTAGACTCTTTTCTCCTATGGGTTATCACAGAGCACTGAGCAGAGCTCCCTGTGCGACACAGTAGGTCCTTGTTGGTTGTCTGTCCTGTGTGCAGCAGCGTGTTTGTGTCCATCCCAGCCTCCTGATTCATCCTCCCCCCACATCTCCTCTTTGGTGACCGGAAGTTTGCTTTTGATATCTGTAAGTCTGTTTCTGTTTTGTGAATTAGTCCATTTGTATGATTTTTAAAAATCAGATTCCATCTATGAGTGATTTCATACAGTATTTGTCTTTCTCTTTCTGACTTACTTCAAATACTCTCTAGGTCCGTCCATGTTGCTGCAAGTGGCGTTATTTTATTCTTTTTTATGGCTGCACACCACATCTTTGTCCATTCCTCCGTTGATGGACATTTCGGCTGCTTCCGTGTCTTGGCTATTGTGAACAGTGCTGCAATGGACATTGGGTGCATGAATATATGCCCAGAGTGGGATTGCTGGACTGTGTGTGTATGTGTTAATTGCTCAGTCGTGTCTGACTCTTGCAACTCCATGGACTATAGCCCACCAGGTTCCTCTGTCCATGAAATTCTCCAGGCAAGAATACTGGAGTCGGTGGCCATTCCCTTCTCCAGGGGCTCTTCCTGACCCCGGGATCGAGCCCAGTCTCCTATATTGGCAGGCGGGTTCTTCACCACAGAGCAACCAGGGAAGCCTCTGGTGTGGTTGCATTGCATTATCTAAGACTTCACCTTAGCAGATGAGAGAGAAAGCATCTCTGGCTGGCCACTGTGTTGAAGAAGCCTGTGGGGGCCTCCTGGAGGACCCAATGGCAGGCCCCCGCCTCCAGCCAGCAAGGAACTAGAGCCCTCAGTCGCAGAGCAGCATGGAAGGAAGTTCTTCCACAGCCTGAGCTTGGACGCAGTTGGATCTGGAAGCAATTCTTCCCCAGTTTGGCCTCCAGATGCAAGTGCAGTCCCCTGACACTTCGATGGCCAAGAGGCCAGCAGAGAGCCCAGCTCAGCAGTGCTCGGACTCCACATCCATGGGCACCGTGGGGTGGATGTGCGGTTTTAAGCCTACGGTTGTGGTCGTTTGTTACAGAGCAACAGAAAACGAGCACACCACGTTCTCTTCATTGAGACAGCCCGCCGCTCCTGCCTCGTGGCTGGCCAGCTGCTTCTTGATTCTTAGTCTCCGGGCAGAGTCCCTTGTTCAGGCAGACTGTTGCATGAGCCCACAGCACCCTTCTCTTCTCTGTGAGCTCTGTGAAGGCAAGGTCCCATCTGTGCCAGTCATCACAGAATCCCACAGCAACTCCCATGGTACCTGGGTACAGACTCAGGAAATATCTATGAAATGAATGAACAAGGGAATGCCATTCACATAATTCCATGAAATCTGTTCCCAACTTGCTGTTGGCCCAAGGAGGGGAAGGTGTTTAAAATCCATCAAGCCTGCTCTGTGGAATGTGAATGTTCTAGTTTTGTCGGTAGGAATAGATGATTACGTCTGGAGATTATTTTCCATTATCAGTGCTTTCAAGGCTCATGTTTGGTGTGGTCTTCTCTAGCTTGACCAGGCTCAGCCAGTGCGCCACCAGGACCGGGGTTCCAGTGTTTGGGAACCTGCCTTCGCTTGGGGCTTGGCATCCTGTGCTGAGGCTCCCTGTGTCCTCCTTGTCTCTAATCGACTGTGACAAGGACAGGCCACTCAGACACTTGATTTTGAAATAGTAAATAACAGCATTTCGTAGAAGTCTCTGTGCCTGGTGGATGAATTTCAGTTTGTCTCACCAACTTTCTTAAAAACAAATTTCTTGAAAATATTCGTGCCTAAAACCTTTTCTGAAAGGGGAAACTGAGGCCCAGATGGGGGAAGGGCTTAGCCTAGATCAGGGACCCGTGGGCCAGGATAGGTGTGACCGCCCTCTCCTGGCTGCCAGGCCAGGCTCTAGCCCAGGACTCAGTGAGCTTGTGCTGGCTCTTTGACAAAGGCATGTCCGTGTCCTCAGGACCAGACCGAGTCGGAATGTGACTGTCCGGACGTATCTGGTCCAGGAGGGAAAGAAGAAATGTTTGCATGTAGGGTCAGCCGCCTCCCCCACCTGTGGGGAGGGAACGGGTGTGACCGATTGTAAAGGCTCATCAGACAGTGGTGTTTCATCACCCTGAAAAGGCAGAGGCCTCCGCAGATGGCTCATGTCCACCTCTGCTGGCCCTCGCATACCTGGGCTGGGGGTGGCAGCAGGACCTGGCGGGGGGCATCTGCTCAGGCCCCGGTGTGGCTGGATGTGGGCGCCCTGGGGCTGCAGGTAGGCCGAGAGGGCTCTGGGGGGTGCAGCCCAGTGTACAGCCCCGAGCCTGGCCTGAGGCCCATGAGGCAGGGTTACCTGCTTTCCTGGTGAGGTGAATGGACAAGAGCAGCAGGAAGCTGCCTCCTCCGCGGTCTCCCTGGGCGCTAGGGTGGGGCCTCTGCTCTCCAGGTCCTGTGGGCTCCAACCCATCAGTGAGCCCGCAGCGTGATCCCAGAATTGTTGTTCCGGTGAGTTCTGCAGCGTCCTGCACCTATGAGGATGAGAGCTAGCAGTTAATTGTAGGGCCTGGGGGTCAAACAGCGACATCTCAGAGCCAGTTGGAGCCTCCCCGCCCTGGCTTCTGTCCACATGCCGCGGCTTTTCTTCCCTCCTCTGAACTGCCACGTGGGCTGGAGTTCCAGGGCTCCAGAGGTTAGGGTTGCTTCTTGCCGGGCGTCAGGCCAGAAGCCCCTGCAGGCTGGGTCGGGCTGGGCAGCAGCCTTTAGTGGGAGTGAGGCAGGGGTCAGCATGCTGGGGGCTCCTGTGGCAGCCAGCGCCCTCCACAGTCGTGCTCCATGTCACAGCACCTCTCCTTTCCGTTTCCCAAACCAGGGTGCTTGGAGTCCCGCCCACCGAGTGGATAGCCCACCCTGATAGCACAGACTCACCTGTTGTATCTGTGTTTCCCCGCACCCCTCCCCCAGGGTGGCCAAGCAGAGGCCTGCGTTCAGGGTGCTGAGTTCTAACCATCATCTCCTCATCCCCAGCCCTGGGTCAGGAAGTCTTCCCAATGCCCCCACCAAAAGCAAAGGCCCAAAAAGCAGAACCTGTCGCCCCCAGGACTGTGGTTTGTTCAATGGGACAGGCCAGACTTCAATAGCCAGGCCCCGACTTCAGCGAGTTCAGAAAATGCCACCGTGCCTCAGGACTCGTCGGCCTCTGGGATGGTGGCGAAGATCGGGAAGGAGGCAAACGAAGGCCAGAACCAAGCCCTGCGTGGGTGCTGGGGCCACAGTGGGTCCATCAGGAGGAAGGTACATTCGCGGTTCACCAGCCTTTCCCTGCACACGCTGGGGGAGTCACCGCCACACTTGTGCGATCTGGACCACCGTCCTGTGAGGTTTCTACACCCAAGACTCCTGGGCACTACTGTGCGGCAGGGAGCATCCTCGGTCCTGTGGGGGACAACAGAATGAAGGAACCGGTGCCCGCTTTCACGGGCCGGCACTAGCGGTGCAGGCAGGCCTTTAGCACTGATTCCTCCTGCTGTGCAGAGCAGGAAGCTGCAGCACCCAAACCCGCTGCTGATGTAAAGGAAAGACACGTGTGTTGCCTGGAGGAGAAACCGCTCGCTCTTCCAGACAGATGTCCTGCAAGTTCAGTGTCTGCTCCACGTCATCTCCCTCCTTAAACTGGAGTGACGTCGCTGAAGGCAAACCTCTGACCACACCCCCTGCTTGGAGAAAATCCCCAAGGCAGACTGGAAGGGGGGTCGTCCCCCACCCCCAGTGACCAATGCCAGGTGGAGACCTTTCCTTTACAGAAAATGGCAAGCGAGCCTTTGCGTTCACAGGTTAACTTCTTTTTGAAAGTGAAAGTCGCTCAGTTGTGACCGACTCTTTGTGACCCCATGGACTATACAGTCCATGGAATTCTCCAGGCCAGAATACTGGAGTGGGTAGCCTTTCCTTTATCCAGGGGATCTTCCCAACCTAGGGATTGAACCCAGGTTTCCCACGTTGCAGGCGGATTCTTTACCAGCTGAGCCACAAGGGAAGCCCAAGTATACTGGAGTGGGTAGCCTATGCTTTCTCCAGGGATCTTCCCGACCCAGGAATCAAACCGGAGTCTCCTGCATTGTAGGCAGATTCTTCTTTTTAATCTCATTCAATATACTGGAGACATTCAGTTATTTCATGAGAAAGGAAGTGATGCTGGAGCATACTTTTTTTAAAGGTTTTTTTTTTTAATTTGATGTGGACCATTTTAAAAGTCTTTACTGAATTTGTTGTAGTGTTGCTTCTGTTTTATGTTTTGGTTTTCTGGCCGAGAGGCGTGTGGTATCTTAGCTTCCCCCTCCGGCGATGGAACTCATGTTGCCTGCATTGGAAGGCGAAGTCTTAACCACCGGACCACCAGGGAAGTCCTGCATACTTTTGACTGTGGAACCAAAAGTTTAAAATTTACTTCGCAGGTTTCTAGAGTCTTGTTTATTTTTTCCTCTTTGCTCTCAGATTTATGCTTCCCTGCCCATAACGGGAGTCCGTATTTTATGGTTGAAATGCTGTTGGAGCGGAGGAGCCCGATTCTGGTCTGCAGAACCACCCGCTGTTTGTTTTATTTCTCCTGGCGGTGTCATTGGGCTGGCATTAATTACCGGGTTCCTGTCCTCCGACAGAGGGAATGCAGAATTTTCCTGGCGTTGTTCTGATGCTCACGCGTTGGTAGATGTCACCCGCAGCCTCTGAGGAGTGCGGGTTTATTGATCCACAGCTTTGCTGAGGCCCAGGGCTGTGTGTTCCTCTTATCCACACGCAGCCAGGATGGCGGGGCCTCCGAGGGCGGGTCTGAACTCCACTCGGAAAACTTCTGGCGTGCAGCGCTGTGCAGCAGGGCTCTGGGGGCCAGGGTGGGTGCGGGTGGAGCCCGGTGAGGATCCCCTCGTGGGTCCCTTGCTTGTGGGTATTTCTGGACCCTTTGTGGTGTGACGTCAGGCTTGTTGGTGGCACATGTGGCCCCCCTGTCTGCACGCTGAGCAGCAGTGTCCGGGTGCTGTGTGGGCAGCACGTCCTGATGCTCTCAGGACCCCTCTCGCTGCCGTCGGGAAGGAAGAAGAGATGACTGCAGTGCGGGGCAGAGCCCAATGTTCTAGCCCCAGAGAGCGCTGGAGAGGCCCAGTGGTACTGGAGACAGGACTGGACTTGGGCCCACCAGCCATGTCGCCCTTGGCTGGATGATGGATCCAGAGGCTGCAGCAGGGGGCCGGCCCCACCCAAGAGCTGGAAACGGCCCACAGGAGGGCGGCGCCAAAGGGCACCCTCAGTTCCCCAGTGCCAGGCTCTTGGTGTGACTTAGTTTTCCGGTCAGGGGTCAACCCAGAAAAGCATGGCATGTGCCCGAGGCTGGGAACGGCGCCAGCTGCCGTCGTCCGTCCGTACCTACCATCAGCCAGACCTCGGGCCGGCAGTTCCCGCCCGTCACGGCACCTCACCCTGAACCCCAGGGCGATGATGCTGATAAAGTCAGCATTATCCCCGCTTTGCAGATCAATTGTTATGGCTGTTACGTGCGGGTCCGGGGTCCCAGCTGGCTCAACATTGTCATTCAGAGCATGTTTTAAGAATTGCAGAAACTAAAATGATTGATTTTTAGCTATAATCTGTAACATATTAACTACCTCCAATTTGAATTATACATACTACTGACAACCACTCCAGTGTTCTTGCCTGAAAAGTCCCACAGACAGAGGAACCTGGCGGACTACAGTCCAATGAGTCTCAAAGAGTCCAACACGACTGAGCCCAGCACAGGACACGCTTATAATGTTAATTATAAATAAACATATTGGTTAGAATACCAGAGCATATGTGCATATGTTTTTCAGTGTGCTTTTGACTTGTTGAGGCTGTGTGGAATTCACTAGGCTCTCAACTGATGAAGTCTCGTTCTCCGGAGTAGGCCCCGTCGCATTCTCCTTCCGACACTTGGTCAGGTTGGGTTTTTCCTGGAGCAGCACCCTAGGGTCTAGTCTCTGGCAGCAGACCACGGGCCTGAGTTGAGATGAGCTTAGAAAGGGTGGAAAGTGGTCTGGGCTTCCTCGTGGGTTGAGAGTGAATGTCCCAGGGCACTGAGCCCGAGGAAGAAGGTGGTTCCGACTGGGACGGAGGGAGTGAGAGGCGGCAGGGCCCGGCGTCCACGGAGCCCAGGTGACTCCTTAGACCTCGCCTCTCTCTCTCTCCTTTCCAAATCCACTGATCCAGGCGTGGCTCAGAGCCAGGCAGCCAGCCCCTCAGCTCCCACCCCTCCCTTGGAGCTGGCGCTCTCTCCCCCTCGTCCTGGGGCCTGAGAAGCTTGCTGGGTGCCGGAGGCTGGGAAGAGCCCAAGCTGCTGAAGGAAGTGACACGGACATGCCAGGGACCGCGGGACAGAGGAAAGTGACCCATGGCGGCCGCCCCCACCGAGGTAGGGGGTGAGGGGACAGCTGCTCCTGGTGGAGGTGGGCCCTGAGCGTCAGCCAGAGTCCTGCCCGCCTCTCCCGGCCTGAAGCGGCAGCCTTGTAATCAGCTGCGTGGAGACGCGGCCTCTCTGTTTTGTGGAAACGCCCATGCTCCTGCACCACAAGTTGTTCTTAGCGGGGAGAAAGGCGCCTGCTCCGGGTCGGGTGCTGGTCATCCCGCTTCTTGTTAATAATCCGACGCAGTCACTGCAGGGACTTTTTCTTAGAGGGTCTGACTGCCCCCATTTTGCAGTCGAGGATACTGAGACTCAGGTTTTGGGTAATTCATGATCACAAGGCTACAGGCTTAGAGCCGTGGCCAGTGCTTTCCCTGCCCCAAGGGTGGGTGTGGGGGTCCCAGGACAAGGGGGAGGGAGCTGCAGCTCGAGGAGGAAGTGGAAATCAAGGGGCTGGCTGCTTGGCTCAGAGCCGCACCTGCATCAGTGGATTTGGAATGGAGAAGGAGAGATGAGGTCCGAGGAGCCACCTGGGGTCAGTGGAGTCTGGGCTTGCAACTTCTGAGAATGAAGCCAGGACTCTAGGCAGACACGCACACCCAGCTTGGACCCAGCACTCGACCTTCAGGGTGCCCTTTGGAATGCCCTGGGAGAGGAGTCATTTCAGGTGTTGATCAGACCTGGTAAATGTAAACCCCCACCAAGCTCTGCCCCCACTGCCTGGTGGGGGTTTCCCTCTTCTTTTCATGATTTTGGGGAGCTGGCAGAATCTCATAGGAGAATCAGTCTGCAGGGTTGCAAGTAAATTATGATGTTTTCATGTGCAAAGACCCTCAGAGGCAGGACAGTCCCTCTTCCTGGTTGATGCCTTTTTCCCTGCGTAATTATGAACAGCGGGCTGTTTACTCTCAAAATGTCTTTGTTAAACCATAATTGTCTTTGCTAGAAGTTACCTCTTCCAATCCTCTTATTTTATAGGTGATATTCAGTGCCTTGCACAGTCCACAACCAATTAGAAAAGAGCCCTATGTGACCAGAGTTGGGTCAGCCAGATTTGGGGGTAGGTAGTTGAATGAACGAGTGACCGATCACCCCCAGGGCTGCCTAGCGGATAAGCCCTCCAACCAAGGGCTTCTGAACTTTTTGGTATGAAAACACAGTGTTCTGCACACAGCATGGATAAATGTGCTAGTGGGTGAATGGATGGATGGACAGGAGAATGAAGGGGCCCTCAGGCTTGTTTCCCACATGTTGGCTCCTGACTGTGATTTCAGGGGTGCAGGCTCCCCTGGGCGGCCCCCAGTCAGTCTCTGGCAAACAGATCACCGGGAGCGGGTCTGCACTAGGCCACAGTCCACTAGACTCCCTCACTTTCAGCGAAACGTGTTTTTCCCAAGTCTTCGTTAATTAGAAAGCTTTTCTCAGTTCATATCCAGAACGCCAGTTAGTGCTCTTTCCAAGAGATTGCCTTTTCATTTATTTTACTTTATTATTTTGGCTCTGCGGGTCTCTGTTGTGGCAGACAGGCTTTCTCTAGCTGCGGTGCATGCGGGCTTACTTGCCCAGCGGAGTGTGGGATCCTTGCTCCTGGCCCAGGGATCAAACGTGAATCCCCCGCATTGCAAGGCGGATTCTTAACCACTGGACCACCAGGGAAATCCCTGAGACTGTCTTTTTAAATGAATTCTTTATATTAATTTCTACAGTCCTAAGTGGGATGCCTTCTTGAAAGGGGGTAGAGGGAAAGAACAGAATTCGTCTTGGTCAGAATTATAATGACAGTAGTAAAACCAGTTAGCAGCCTGGGCTGTTTCTTCATCGCCAGGCACCGTGCTTGTTTTCTCATTGTTTGTCTGGCTGTACTCCTCATTTAGTCATCCCGGCAGCTGTGGGGTAGATGGTTGTTAGTGTCCCCATTTTGCAGAGAAGGAGAGCAAGGCCCAGAGGTGTTGAAAGTCATGGCTAGCAGTGGTAGAGGCTGATTCCCGAGGCTCTGCTCTTCAGCACCACAGTAAACTGACATCCTGATGGGCTCATCTTATTTCTGAAGAGACGAGTCTACACCACAGGCAGGCTCTAAAGGGTTTGGAAGGAACAGACCCGTTAACTGGATGGTGTCGAGGTAGCCACTTTTTGTGCTTTCAACCACTGCCCACTGTGTCTGAACCCGGAAACTAAACGTGATTCAGCAAAGCAAGTTTCTCTGCAGTGGGTCATCTCAGCATCCTCCCAGGTGAGGAGCTGCGGTGGAACTGGTCCGTTTTTATGTGAATTTGATTTTAAAACATTTTTTAGCTATTTGGGAACAACAACAACAAAAAAAAACAAACCCCTGGAGAAGACTCTTGAGAGCCCCTTGGACAGCAGGGAGATCAAACCAGTCCATCCTAAAGGAAATCAGCCCTGAATATTCTTTGGAAGGACTGATGCTGAAGCTGAAGCTGACTTTGGCCACCTGACATGAAGAACTGACTCATTGGAAAAGACCCTGATGCTGGGAAAGACTGTAGGCAAAAGGAGAAGGGGACGACAGAGGCTGAGATGGTTAGATAGCATTACTGACTCAGTGGACATGTATCTGAGCAAACTCCAGCAGACAGTGGAGAACAGAGGAGCCTCGCGTGCTGCAGTCCACGGGGTTGCAGAGTCAGAAACGGCTTAGCGACTGAACAACAACAACAACAACAAAAACCTCTTAAGCATTCACATCTGTGTTTTACCGAATTTCAGCACCCTGGAGATCAGTGGCTTTTAACCAGCGGGACCCAGGAGTATGGATTTTCCCAGATTCGTGTTTGTTTAGAAAACCATCAGGCATGTGTCACTGATTTGCCAAGATAGGTGGAACCCGGCTCCGTCGGTTACTTGGAAACACCTCTCCCACACACCTCAGCCTGTCTGAACACAGGCACTGAAGACGGCTGGGCAGAGCCTCGTGGGGCTGCCAAGCCAGCGAGCAGGCGAGTTCCAGAGCAGCCCGCTCGCTGCAGGGTGTGCCAGTCAGGGGCACCGGCAGGCGTTGCCTATTGTTTGAGATTAAACTTCAAAGTCGAACTTCCCGCTAGTCATCTCTCAGATGAGTTGAATATGGAAGCCGTCCTAAGATGCCATGGCAGGCTAAGATTGGCATGTTTCTGTCTGAACCAGAGGAACCAATACTGGCTCAACGTCATGTCAACTTTTTTGTAACCATCAAAATACTCTCATCTTTCTCACCAGTTGTCTTGAAACACATCAGTTTCCCAAACTGGATCTTTTAATATGCATTTCTTTTCTGGCTGATCAAAATCTCCTTTCCGCCCTCTTCTAGACAGTGGGGAAACTGTACAACATTTCACCAGAAAAAAGTGAGGGAGGTGGCAGGCCTACGAGGCATCTTGTAACATGTCCCCGATTCAGACTTTGAGCTGAGTGATCTGATTGATCAGACACAAACCTTCAGCCTCAGATTGCCTCCCTGGGACTTGACAAATTGGCCTCCGGCTCCAGGGAACCCCTAGGATAGAGCCTCCAGAGCCTGCAGTCAGAGCTGGGAGCAGGAATCAGGGTGTCCTCCGGAGAACCCAGGGGAGCGCCCCTACTCTGGTCTTTGGAGAAGAGAGGAGGAGACAAAAGCACCGCATCAAACAGGCCAAGGGCTCAGAGGGCAAGAGTCCTGTGGTGTGAAGTTGCTAATTGCACTTTAATAATAGTCAGGAGGGCAGGAGAGGCCAGTGTTCACACAGAGTGGGCCGCGCTCTGCGGGGGCCCCCCGCCACATTCCCTGGGCTGGCGGGCTGCTTTGCTTTCCCTTTTTTTTTTTTTTTTCCATCTGTGACATCTGCTCGGTGCTTGTCCCTCCTCTGATACCGAACCCCACGCAGCTGTGCAGACCTCCAGCTCTGTGCCGGAGCAGGAGTGCCCTGAGCATACGGCCTTTTTGATGTGTGATAAAACAGAAGCGAGCCACGGGGGTATGGCGAGCGAAGGCCTCGGAATATCAATTAGCCTGCTTGGAACAAAGCTGCGGCTCCGGAGCAGCAGAATAGACATTTCACTGAAGTGTCAGGAAGACGGATAACGTATTCTAATTAGGGACTGACTGCTACCTCGGCATCCAGCCGCTCCTGGAAGTCAGACCCACGACCCTCACGACGCAGCTCACCAGCATCCCATCACGGCGGGGTGCGGATGCTGCTGACTGATGGATGACTTCCTGCTTTGCCAGAATTTGCGGCCAGTAGCTTGCTCTCAACCAGAATTGCTGTTTCCCCTCGAAAGTGTGCTCCGTTTGCCACCGGGCAGTTGCAAATAACCTCTACAAAGGGAGGAGCTCTGGGGGACTTCCCTGGTGGTCCAGTGGCTAAGACTCTGCGCTCCCCCGACACCCCCGAGTTTGACCCCTGGTCAGGGAACTAGATGCCACATAACACATCCTGAGGGTTCACGTGCCACAAGTAAAATCGCCATGTGCCGCAACTGAAGGCCCCACGTGCTGCAACAAAGATGGAAGACCTCCATGCAGCAGCTAAGACCTGGCACAGCCGCATGAATGTGCGGCTTTAAAAAGCAGCGAGCGGGGAAGAGCGCTGGGAAAGGTCTTTTCCAGGCACGAAGCCTGGGGCTTCCATCTCGAGGACGCTCCACGAGCCACACTCCCTGATGTAGAGGCCTGGGTCATTGTAGCCTTCCTTCCCAGGCGAGCTGAGGCTGGGACTAGCAGGGTGTGGGAGCCACCTTAAGAGGTCAACACATGATGTGATAGAGTGACTGGGTGACTCCTTAAGACTGGCTCCTCAGAGAAGGCCTTTCTGAGGAAGCAGCGTGCAGGCTGAGATCTGAATGCTGAGATGTAAGGATGATGGGGAAGGGGAAGGAGGTGTGTCCCCCAGGGACCTCGTTTCTTTGCACCTTGGGTGATTGGACCATCTCCCTGAGTCTGGAAGCGTAGACCCGGAGAGCCAAGGTGGCCTGGGATTCGCTTCGAGCCCCCCCGCCGCCCCGCCTTCTCCCTCCTTAAATGTCACGTCTGCACCAGGATGACGCAAGAGCGAGGCCAGCTAATTAGGAAGATGTTCCTCACTTTGCTGCACTTTCCCTGTGTAATTGGAAGGCCCGCTTTCTCCAGTCGGCGAGAGCTGTTTCCCTGAATAGTTCTAAAAGCTTTGGACCACATACTGATATCAGCTGCAAATTTATGGGTGAGATTATAATGATTGCTCAGTAATGCAATATTAAAAACGGAGGTCTTTCTCGGTGCTGAGCGAAGGCGGAGTTCCACCCTCCTTTCAGCTTCAAAACCGGGATTTGAAACAGAATTACCCGCCCCAGTCCTAGAAGAAGTGGTCAGTGGGCTCCAGCTCCCTCCCTTCCAGATACGGTAAAAATGAAGGGGTCTGAAAGTAGCCAAAGTTCAGAACATTTGGGTTCGGCTTTCAGAACCGTAAGTTGAAGGGGCGGGTTTCAGACCCCACACCTCCTGGTTCCTGTAGGGTGCACACATACGTAGGTGTTTGCTTTTTTTAAGAGCTGCAGCCAACACTTGGCTGGCTATAACAAGGACTTGAGGGAGCAAAAGGCTGTTAAAAATCTTGGTTTCTATTTTTTTTTTTTCACTTTTGCTTCATTAGTTCTAGAATCCAGGGCCTCCGTGGCTGCGTGTTCTCCTGCATAATTTAAGAAATTAATGAAAGCGTGCCTGATTTTTCCAACACTCTTTACTCTGTAAATTTGTTTAGCTTTTTTTTTTTTAACTGTCAGTTGAGGCTACTGGAGCCTAAACATTTCAATATTGAAAAAATGTGACCCTGTCCCCTTTTTTTAAAGAAAGACATGACTTGCCCTCAACCGCGTGGTGTTCTATACATCAGGTGTTATGAGTTACAAGTGACCTTGAGTCTGAGTTTATCCCATTAGTCCATCTCTGACCTTAAAGCAACCAAGTTCTTATCATTGTTGAGAGGGCGGGGCCTATGGCAGGGGGGAGCCCCCTTCTGGGAGCCAGCCTCAGAAACCTGAGCAGCTGCTTGGGGTTGCCTGACACCTCTCACCGCAGAATGGAGATCTAAGGGGGACCCAGTTTTTTGGGGCAGGAGCACGCTATGTCCCCCCTTGCCTGGTAAATGAATAAAGCTATGCTTTTTTACTGTACCTCCCCGAAAGGAAGGCAGACCTGAGATAATCAGTGGCTTTATTTCACCCTTCCAAATCTTGCTTTATCTGACCATCAAGTTGAGGGCATTAAATAGTAGATATGTGAGGGCTTCCCAGGTGGCTCAGTGGTAAAGAAGATCCCCTGGAGAAGGAAATGGCAACCCATTCCAGTGTTCTTGCCTGGGAAATCCCATGGACAGAGAGGTCTGGCGGGCTACAGTCCATGGGGTCATAAGACCCGGATACGACTGAGCAACTGAGACACATGTATAACTCTAGGCTCAAGGGACTTGAAAAGACTCTAGAAATTGTTTAATGTGAATATTATTGGGGGACATCAAAAAAAGAGAAAAACAACATAAACAAATGGGAAGATATATTTTTTTTGTCACGTGACTTACAGAATCTTAGTTCCTTGCCCAGGAATCGAACCTGGAGCCCTGTCAGGTAGAGAGCTGCGTCATAACCACTGTACTACCAGGGAATTCCCAGGAAGATGTTTTGACATGATATTGTAAAAATGTCCATCCTCCATAAATTAATCTCTATATTTAATGTCATTCCCAACCTTGTAGAATTTATATTTTTGGAACTTAACAAAATAGTCTTCTGTTTACCTGGAGGAACAAATGTAAAAAAAAAAGAAAGAAAATGAAAGAGGAGCATCTCCTACTAGATAGAACAATAAATTATAAAACAGCAGTAATTTAAACAGTGTGAGTCTGACACAAGAGTCTACAGGTAGAAAGATGCCAGAACCAACATCACACCGACATGTAGACTGTGTTAAAATTTTTTTCTATTTAGAGGGAAGAGGGGCTTCCCTTGCAGCTCAGTTGGTAAAGAATCCACTGGCAATGCAGGAGACCCAGGTTCAATTCCTGGGTCTGGAAGATCCCCTGGAGAAGGAAATGGCAACCCACTCTAGTATTCTTGCCTGGAAAATCGCATGGACAGAGGAGCCTGGCCAGCTATCCATGGGGTCACAAGAGTCAGACATGACTCAGCGACTAAACCAACAGAGGGAAGAGGACAGGCTGTTTCACAGATGACCCTGGGATAGATGGAAATCCACATAAAAATGGTCAGGTCAGGCCCACATCATTTTTGAAAAAAAAAAAAAAAAATCTGGCTCTATTAAATATACTATTTCAGGGTAAAGAGTTAAACTGTTAAGAGAACACAGTTTAAATGCAGGTGAATATTTACCAGCTTTTACAGTGACAAGGGCCTTTTTATACATCCACTCAACACCAGAATCTGAAGAAAACAGCACTGATTGATTTGGCCATAAACTTATGTGTTAAAAAACACACACGCAAAATTAAAAGGCCAAAGCCAAACTGTGGAAAATGTTGGTTGCTTTGTTTGCCTCAAGGAGTGTCTGGTAGCAGTTGCCAAAATAAGTTAATATTCTTAATATGTAAAGAGCTCTTGTGAACAAATAAGAGGATAAAACCCCAAGGGCAGAGTGAATAGATGACATGAATGGGCATTTTTGAAAAGTGCAATTTCAAATAACCAGTGCACACATGGAAAAAATATTAAACCTCATTAGTGCTCAAAGAGATGCAAATTAAAACAGCAACACTATGCTGTCTTGCTGGACAGATTTTCCCTGAGATAGAGCCTTACAGTGACTAAGATGCAGGGACACTAAACAGGTGATCCACCATTGGGTTCAGAAACTGATGGGCAAGTTTGTAGCTTGGTGTGGCAAAATGTATCAAAAATGATAAAAGAAGGTATCAACTTTTAGAAATTTATCAGGGTTTTTTTTTTTTTGAGGGGGGAGGGTGCATACCAAAATGCATGTGGGATCTTAGTTCCCCGACCAGGGATTGAGAGCCTGCACCGGCTGCAGTGGAAGCTGGAGTCTTAACTACTGGACCACTAGAAAGTCCCTAATAAATGGCTTTGTTTCCTTTTTTTAAAGTAGTGGAATGAAACTAAATGAGCAGCAGTATGTGATTCATTAGCATTTGGCAGGTCAATTCATGCAATGCTTGGCAGCTGCAAAAACTCCCAGGAGAGGAGAATTCTGTGATGTGGGAAAGTGTGCATGAAGTGTTCTCACTATATGAAAAGAACAGATTACAAAATAGTATGTACAGTGTGATTTTTCTCCCTCTACTGCCTTCCCCACCCCTAACCGGGAAAAAAAGATATCCGTCTGTGAAGCCTGGCAGGAGATGCACCAAAGTGTTAACAGTGGCTAGTTGCGGGTTGATGGTGTCAGTCAGCGACAAGCATTATTGTTTCCACCCTGTAGTGTTTTCCACATCGTGTGCAGTACTCGTGTGTAACCCTCACAATCGGACCGAAAGGTTCATGAAAATAAATCTAAACCAGCTCCCCAGCTGATCCAAGAAGGTGCCTGAGGAAGTTCAGCCCTAAAACAAATTCACCAGGAACAGAAACCTGGACTCAGGCCTCCTAATGCTCTGTTCATCCAGGACTCGTGGGCTTTTGTTTTGCCCCTGATGGTTCCTTGCCTCTCACATCTGAGAAGCTGTCTTTGGGAAATAATCCAAAATGTGGAAAGAGCCACACACAAAGACGTCCCTTACAGTGTTATAATTATAATAGTGCGAATGGTCAGTGGGGGAAATGTCCAGTCACGGAGCGTGGTTCAGTAAGTGAGACCGCTCACCGGTGGGACGTTATATGGCCAGTGAAGAGGTGGGTCAACGTGAAAAGAAAATGCAGTGTGGTTATAATGTAGGATGGAAACAAAAAGTCAGGACAGAAAATCTCTATGTTGTGACTATCATCACAAACATCAGGTTCAGAAGGGAATGTGACATTATGAGAGGGATTGTTAAGTAAGGTTGATGCAGCTATCAGAAACATTTATTTTTTCTTATCTTAGAAGTTCCAGTTTTTCTAGAAAGGTATGATATGATATTCCTTTTTAAAAAATTTTTATTCTTTATTTATTTGGATGTGCTGGGTCTTTGTGGCAGCCTGTGGGTTTTTAGTTGTTGGCATGTAGGATCTTAGTTTCCTGACCGGGGATGGATCCTGGGTCCCCTGCATTGGGAACACAGGGTCTTAGCCACTGGACCAACCAGGGAAGCCTCAATATTCTTTTTATAATAACTACCCCCCACCAATCTGAAAAAGTAAACATAGGTGAGCCTCTTTACACATCCTCTTTCTAGGGCTGGATTCTGGACGGCATCCCCGAGACGCGGGAGCAGGCTCTGACGATCCAGACCCTTGGCATCTCCCCAAGACACGTCAGTGAGTAGCCCCGCCCACCAGAGCTGCAGACCCTGAGAGTGAGTGCCCAGCCTGTGCTGTGTCAGCGGTCCTCAGTGCCCACCCTCAGCCCAGGGCCACCATCCAGCAGAGGGGTTGATGGGCCTGTGACCCGGCAGGAACCAGGAGGACCGCTCAGCCGAGTTCTCCAAGAGCTAAATGCACTCGGGGCTTGTGCTGAGGAACCTGGGGTCTTGCTCTGACCCTGGGGATTCCCTGTTTCAGGAAGCCCCCATCTCAACCATGGGAAACTCTGAGAAACCACTGGAAGCTGGAAACCACTGAGAAGCTCTCTATAGGAAATAATCCCAAGTGTGGCAAAAGCCTTCTGTACAGGGATGTCACAGTTATTGGTGGCCCTGAAGGCGGTCGGCAGGCAGTGTTCGTGCATGGATGACCTCTGTCCTGAGATTCCATGTCTGTGTTCTGACCTCTCTCTTAAGGGGTTGATGGGTATGGAGGTGGTGGGTGTTTTAGTGTCCTGCTGCCCACTGTGTCTGGTTTGGCTTCTTTCCTTCTCTGCCCAGTCGTGCTGAGCGCTCCAGACACCATCCTGATTGAGAGAAACTTGGGGAAGAGGATCGACCCTCAGACTGGAGGTATGGCAGTCTCCTCCTGTGTCCGCCTGCCCTGTGGGATCTCAGAGGTCTCAGATCCTAATCACAGCCCCCACCCCTCACTGAGCACCCCTCTCAGCTTGGGCAGCAGACAGACCGAGGTCCCTGCCCGCTTCTAGCCGTGGGACGTGGGAGGGGCTGCCCAGTGTCTGAGGCTTGGTGTTCTCACCTGGACTTGAGGCTGAGAGCCCCAAGCCCTGCCTTGTGACCCGCTCCCCGTGAGAAGGCTGAGAGCCTGCGGGCGGGTGCCTGGCACAGAGCGAGCACTTGGGAGGCCAGCGCCGCCCTTCCCCTCGCCCCAGCACCCTCATCAGTTTGTTACTAGCAGCAACGGGGGAGCAGGCTGAAGCCACCCTTGGGGTGGGCGGACCCGGGGGGCGGACAGGCGTCCCTGGGACCTGCAGGCTGTGCTTCCAGCACGGGCGGGTGACTCTAACCGCCGCGCCCCTCTCTCCGGCAGAGATCTATCACACCACCTTCGACTGGCCCCCCGAGTCGGAAATCCAGAACCGACTGATGGTGCCTGCAGGCATCTTCGAGGGGGAGACGGCGCGGAAGCTGCTCGAGTATCACAGGAACATCGTCAGGATCCTCCCCTCGTACCCCAAGATCCTGAAGGTCATCAGCGCCGACCAGCCCTGCGTGGACGTCTTCTACCAGGGTAAACCCAGACGGCCCCTCCACTCGTCTCGTCTCGTGTCACTTCATCGGGCAGCGTCCGGGGTGTGCTTGGGAGCGGGGGAGTCAAGTTGTGGGTGGCCCAGGATCCCTGCCCAGAAACAAGCGTGGGGTCGCTAAGAGCATCCCCCTCAGAGACCCTGGGCTAATACTCTACACCCTGAGTGGTCATCGGACTTGACAGTGGAGCGAGGAGAGGCAGGGATGGGGTGGGAGGGCAAGGAGCGCGCAGCCTTGCCCTGGGACATCCCTGGTGGTCTAGTGGTCGGGACTTTGCCCTCCAGTGCAGGGGACCCGGGTTTGATCCCTGGGCAGGGAACTAGATCCCACACGCTGCAACTACGACCTGGAGCAGCCAAATTAAATAAGTACATATTTAATAAATACATAAATACATTTTTTTAAAAGGTTCACATAAAAAGTCTTTAAAAGAAAAAAGAAGAAATCTTGCTCTGAGGATCAAGGAGAAAAAGAAAATGTATAAAAATTAAATAAACAAACGTACAAACCAAACCCACCAGCACCACAAGAAAACAACAACAGAAACGCCAGCAGGCGTCCTGAGCCCGTCGGGGAAGCGGGGGCAGCCCCGCGGGCACGCCTGCCTCAGGGCCAGTAGCAGGTGTTCACAGCAGCTTCCCAGAAAGTGCTGAAACGGGCCTGCTTGGGGACCGGGGGTCTGACCACTGAGACCTCAGGGCCAGGCGACGTGTGAGTGAGCCTCAGCCCCACCACACATCAGCTGTGCCATCTGTGGCAACTTTCATAATCTCTCTGGGCCTCAGTTTTGTCATTGCAAAAATGGGCACAAAGATGGATCCTTCCTCACAGGCTTAGGTGAGGCTGCGCTGCGTGAGGTCCTGCGAAGCAGGCATCGAAGCCGTGAGCCCAGGAGCTGGTGCAGAGGGACGGCTCAGTGTCAGGCACTGCTGTCATCATGATTCAACACCCAGTCCTGAAAGACAAGGAAATTAGAATAATTCTCCCCCAAAGCAGCCCTTGCGAGTCCCTTGGACAGCAAGGAGATCTAACCAGTCCCTCCTAAAGGAAATCAGTCCTGAATGTTCATTGGAAGGACTGATGCTGAAGCTGAAACTCCAATCCTTTGGCCACCTGATGCGAAGAACTGGCTCATTGGAAAAGACCCTGATGCTGGGAAAGATTGAAGGCAGGAGGAGAAGGGGATGACAGAGGATGAGATGGTTGGATGGCATCACCGACTCGATGGATATGAGTTTGAGCAAGCTCCAGGACTTGGTGATGGACAGGGAGGCCTGGCGTGCTGCAGTCCATGGGGTCGCAAAGAGTCGGACACGACTGAGCGACTGAACTGAACTGAACTGAAGGCAGCTGCATAATCATTTTTTATTTTTAATTTAGTTTTTCCTTTTATTTATTTTATTTTTTTCAGCTGCACCGTGTGGCTTGGGGGGATCCTAGTATCCTGACCAGGGATTGAACCCCAGCTCTCAGCAGTGAAAACACACGGTCCCAACCACTGGACAGTCCAGGAATTCCCCTGGTTTTTCAAAAAAGTCTTGCTGAGCTTCACACCCAGTCAGCCCTTCTGCGTGATGCTGGGTGCCTGGGAAGATAAAAATACCACTGCAGGGGTTTTAAGACACTTGACAGTTTACAATGCCCTTTTTTGGTATATCCTCTTAAATCTCTTCCAGAGACTTTTAGTTTTGAGGGGGAGGTGGTTCTGAGCTCCCTAGTACCGCCAGCCCCCATCTGCCAGTGGATGTCTCTGCTTTACCAGGAGAGCAGAGAGTGGCACAGCCTCGATCTCCAAAGGGGAGTCAGTGGACGAGGGGGGATGTCTGCAGGGTGATGCTACTTTGAAAAATGCCAGGCTTACAGACGCCTTGTAAATTTCCAGTGATTTTGCATCTTGAAAGGGTCTTTAGTAGCAAACACTGCACTCCGAAGATAAACAACCACAACATTTATCTTATGCCATGACTCTGAATTTACACATTAATTACTTCCAAATTACTTAATTAAATTTAAAAGTTCATATGATCGTTCATAAAGAATTCATGCCTGGAATTGTAAATAAAAATGTGAGCATCTGAATATTAATTATTATTAATTAATAATGCAGAGAGATAAATTGAAAATTGGAATGCAGAATTCTCTCTGTGTTGTTTTTTTTTTAATCTCTCTGCAGTGCATCCAGCAACCACATATTTTTAAAAAGAATAATTAGATGTTGAGACTGTCTGGGGGATCATTACTTCTAATTAACTTAGTTATTTACTGTAAATTAAGCATCATTTGTAAGCAGGCTTCTTTGGCTGTAGTATTTGTGCTCTTCAGATGGGCTGGCTCCTGGAAGGTCTGAGGATAAAGATAGCCTTGCTGGAATCTCTGTCTCCCGGGTTGGTCTCGCTGGTGGAAAGTGTTACCCCTGGCAGTGGGCTTGGGAGAGCGGCCCCAGCCCTGCCAAGTCTGCAAAATGCAGACAAGAAAAGCACCTCCCTTGGGGGATGGTGCCTGGATCAGATCAGACAAGGCCCGCAGAGAATTTAGCTTGGCAGATTGTCATCTTAACCATGAAGGTCTGGTAACCTACCTGTGCCTTTAGTTCCAAGACAGAGAGGAATCGTAGTATCCCTAATGAACCTTCCAATCAAAAAAAAATCCCGCAAAGGTCTGAAACTTCAAAATTTGCCGGGTGAACACACCCCACTAGGTTCCAATTTTGTCCCCTTCCCCGCCTGGGGATGTTTGGAGGCATTTGCGGTTGTCACCACTAGGGGGTGTGCTACCGACACCTGGTGGGCAGGGGCCAGGGAGCGCCCTAGATGTCAGGAGCATGAGCTTGGCAGACCCTGCCCACCTGTCCCAGGTGTCAGGGCGGTGCCCTGGGACCCCTTCCTGTCTTCTGATGGTTCCATCCCGGGTGAGGGGCTGACTCAACATGCTGCCTGCAGCAACCCTGGCACCTGCTGGGGATGGTCTGGGTCCCTGGCAGGAGGCGGGGTTGGGGAGGGAGACCCCTTTTGATGCAAGGGGGACTGAGGTGGATGGAGGTACCCACCCTCGGCCTCAGCAGGTGGGCTGTCCCCCGCCCCCCCCCCCCCCCAGGTGCTGAGTGGCTGCCCTTTAGCAGCCTGCCCAGCTCGCTGTGGTGCCCCCTCCATGCTCGACTGGGAGGCGACCTGGTTTGATGTTCAGTAGCTTTTGGCATCCAGTGCCCCCCCTGGTGCAGGCACCTCGCCCCTGTCCCCCTGAGTCTTTGTTCCTCAAATACCAGGGCACCCCGGGCCAGGCCTCCATCTCCCCACGCTGGGACCTGTTTGATCGCGGCCTCTTTGGAGACTTGCGACAAAGTTGGTGTCACTGGAGTGAGGCTGCAATTTATTCTCCACCAATTCCGGAGGCCTTTAGAAGTCCCCCGTGTGCCAGGCCCCTGCATGGCCTGACGCATTTATCAAAGCTTGTGTCTGACTCTAGGAGGTCGGCCTGGTCCCAGGGCCTCAGGCTGAAGCTCAGCCTTCATTCAATTGAGAAACACCTCAGCACATTTTTTTTTGGCCATCCATGCTGGATGGCATGCAGGATCTTCTTTCCCTGACCAGGGATTGAACCCACACCCTACCTCCAGTGGAAGCGTGGACTTTTAATTACTGGACGCCCAGAGAAGTCCCCCAGACCAATATTGAGTGTGTTTTCTGTGTCCCAGGACCAGCCCTCACCAGCGTGAGGACAGCGCTGACCCCGTGCTGAGTTAGGAATCCCGGGACGGTGTGCTCCGAGGGCGGCCTCTGTGCCTCTCGTTGTCCCCTCCCGCCTTGGTGCCCAGGCCTGAGGGGTAACTCCTTCCCTGCAGCTTCACCCTGTGGTCACCTGGCAGATGCCCAGAGGGTTTCCCCGGGGCTGAAAACAGAGAAATAATTACTGTTGCTAAAAGAGCCCACGCAGAGGTGTTGGGAGCTGGCCCCCTTTCTCCAGGAGCCTGGTTTATCATCCTGCCCTCCTCTCGTTCCAGCTCTGACCTACGTCCAAACCAGCCATCGATCCAATGCCCCGTTCACCCCAAGGGTGCTGCTTTGCGGGCCTGTGGGCAGCGGTAAAAGCCTGCAGGCCGCCCTTCTGGCCCAGAAATACGGCCTCATCAACGGTGAGTGCCCTGGTGCCGCCCCGCTTCTAGAACCTTCCACAGCGTCCTGCTCTCCCGGGCCCTCCCGTGTCATGGGAGCAGTGAGAGATCGGCATCACTTCTCTTTCTTGCTCTCTGCTCCGAACAGTTTCCAGTTAATCCATCTTTGCAGGGATAAGGTTTTTGCCTCCTAAAGAACACGGCCATGAAAACATTAGCCAATAGAAACACGTCGGCAGCCCAAAGCGCTGGCCTTTTCTGGTCCTCATCTTTCATGTCCTTTGGCCCAGTGGCTTTTCTGTGCTCTGCCCCAGAGGCGCCCCCCGCCTCCCCCCTCGCCGCCATCCCCCTCAAAGCCGGAGTTCTTGTATAATGTGGACCTGCTGTTTATTTATTTTCTCCAGTCTCATTTGGTTCCCCCAACGCAGGTCAGCATGCTTACAGGCAGACAATTTCTGAACCAGAGGAAGGCTTCTTGCTCAGCACAGTTTCAATAAATATTTTACCAGGAGGAGAGAAAATATTGAAATCAGTTCTCCAGGTCTTTCCTGGAGTGGTCCCAGGTGGTCTTAGATGCCAGTCAGGTTTCAGGAGGATAAAGGGCTAGAAAGGATGCTTGTAGGAGACACACTGCAAGGGAGGGGGTGGGAGGCACTGACCCCCTCCCACTTCAAATGCTGTGGAAGCCGCAGTAGCCTCTACTTTATTTACTCAGGCACCGTGAGACCTGCACCCCAAATGTATAAATCTGCACGCTTATGGCCCCAAATGACACATGCACACCATACAGATATACATATATACCGACACACAAATATATACATGCCACCCTAGAAGGCTCGAGTTTTGAATAAAAAATGCTTTTCAGTTAGGTCTCCAACTTAAAATCCCAAAGCCACTGAGATTCCCAGCCAGGAATCAGTGACAAAAGTTGAAGGTGGAGAACTGAATGCTCATTCTGATAAGGATGGAAAAATAGTAATAGCTGTGTGAGTGTTTTAGTAAAATGACTAAATAGCAGTATTCCATTTTGGTTAGCATGGAAAAATAGTCTGGATACTTTACGATAAAAGGTATGCTTTTCTTGTATCCAAGTTTTGTTTTAAAAAACAAAATTATAATTATTCAAATAATTACAATTATTTGAATTATATTCAAATTATATTCAAATAGTTATAATTATTCAAATAATTCCTTCTCCTTCTGTGTTTACCTCTTAAGAATACTGTAAGACTAGAATTCCAGCTGCCATTCGGGATGAGTTCTTTGTAAAGAATGGGCCCCACTCTACTTGTGGCCACACCCACAGGTTTATTTACGCGCCTGCACTTCTTGGTAGGTGAAGACATGTGACAAGAGCCTTAATGTGAGAAGTGAGAAGAGCCTTAATGGCAGCGGGAGGGTCTGAAAACCACTAAAGTGACACCTTAATATCGTGCAAAACAATTTAGATAATTGTCACTGGGCCAAAGCTGGTTTATGCGGACAGGCTCGTTCAAGAAAAGTGTTGTTTAATTTAAATTGTTTTCGTAAAGAAATCAGATTCGCCTAGAGTTTTCCAAACAGGAAATAGAAAAACTCACGCTGGTTTTTGCTTGGTAGCAGAAGAGTCATTTGGGGCTCGTTTCAATAACTGAGCATTTGGAGACCGATTCAAAGTTCACATTTCTCAAAGGTGTTTTTGAGAAACCCAAGACGTCGTGAGATTTCAGTAAAGCTAGTTATAGGGGACCTGTGGTTGGCAGAGGCAAGCGCTGAGCTGTTGGGTGGGGTCTCTCTGCCGAGACCTGTCTGCACCCAGAGCTCCAGGAACTGCCGGCTCTGCCCCCAGAGGCCCCCCACCGCCATCCCCTGCCTTGGGTTTTCACATTTATGATCCTCTCACTTGTGGGAAAACATCCCAGAACAAGCCACATTCACTCCCACAAGGTTTATTGAAAGACTGCTGTCTATAGCTGGCGAGAATATAAACAGGCACAACCTTTTGTGAGATAAAGGCCACTGCTGATTAACATATGACCCGTGCTCATCCTTTGGCCCGGTGATTTCACGCCTAGGACTTTATTCTGCTGCAACACTCCCCCAGATACTCAACAAGAGATGTGAAGGATGCGTGATGAAACATAAAGGTGACCCCAGACTGTTCGTAATAGGGCTAGTTAAGTAAGCTGTGGGCAGCTTTAAAAAGAAACCTGTAAAGTGACTCCAAGTCCCTGAAGTGTTGTTACCTGGGAGTGGATTGGAAAGCAAAGTCACTCGATAGAGCTGAGGGGATGCTCTCATCTTTGTTCAGAGAAGTGTGTTAGTCTGTGCTCAGAAAACGTCTGAAGGAACACCAGGTACCAAACTGGTTATCTCTGTAGAGTGATGTGTTACACAATCCTGAATTTTTTTTCCTGCGCTGAGCATGGATTTTCTAACCAGAAACAACCATGAAGTTTTTTTTAGGGGGGGCCACAGTGAGTAGCATGTGGGATCTTAAGTTCCTTGATCAGGGATTGAACCTGTGCCCCCCGCATGGGGAACTCAGAGTCTTAACCACTGAACCACCAGGGAAGTCCCAAGACTTATATTAAAATACTATTAATTTTACTCACTGCATGCCTGTGATATGCAGTGCATTTTATTTGGTTCAGAGGTAGGGAAAGCGCAGAAATAAGAAGAGGCACTTAAGGCTGGAGGTGGGCTCTGCTGAGCTGGGAGAGGGGAGGAATGAGGCGAGGTGGCGGGGCTTATCCCAGCACAGCCCCAGGTCACACATGTCTGAAGCCTCAGTGCTTCCACCCTCTAGGGAGAGGATACTGTTGCAGTATTGTCTTAGAACATTGTAGAGTGAGGTGGCTACAGGCAGGGGTTTTAAACCCTTCTTTCCTAGTATAAGTGGGCCTTCCCTGGTGGCTCAGATGGGAAAACAATGCGTGCAAAGCAATACAGGAAACCCGGGTTTGATCCCTAGGTTGGGAACAGCCCCTTCTCCAGGGGAGGTGGCAACCCACTCCCGTAGTCTTGCCTGGAGGATTCCACAGACAGAGAAGCCTGTGGGTTGCAGAGAGTCGGAGAAAATGAGCAACTTAGCACTTTCACTTTTCCCAGTATAAGCACTTAATGTTACACAGTTATCTCTAAACACATCTTTGGTTACATCTCACAAAATTTTAATATGCTGTGTTTTATCATTCAGTTCAAAGTATTTTCTAATCTCCTTTGCAGTTTTTTTTTTTTGTTTTTTTTTTTTTTGACCCATGCATTATTTAGAAGTATACTGCTCACTGTCCAAATATTTGGGAATTTCCCAGACTGTTTTTTGTTTCTTTAATTTTCTTGAGGTCAAAGAACATCCCCTATATGATTTCAGCCCTTGGATATTTATTGAGACTTTTTTTATGGCCCAGCACATGTCTATATTGGTGAAATACATGTGCACTTGAGAAGAATATATACACTGGTTTTGTTGAATATTGTGCTTTAAGAAAGTCAGTGAGGCTGAGGTGTCTGATAGTGTTACCGTTTCTTCCGCGTCCTTAATGACTTCTCTCTGCTTATTATGTCAGTAGTTGAGAGAGGTGCGTTGAAAGCTCCAGCTCTGCCTGCAGGTTTCTCTCTCTCTCTGCCGGTCCTTGCGTACTGAAATCTGAAGCTGTGTGTGCACAAGGCAGCGTGGCCTCTTGGTGCAATCTCCCCTTATGGCTAGGAAGCACTCCTCTGCCTCTCCAGTAATACTCATTTTCTCCAAGCCCACTTTGTCTGATAAGTATAACCTCTATTCTTTCTTTTTTTGAACTATCCGTGTCTTATATTCTAAATATGTGTCTTGTAGACAACACATAATTGCTTTAAAAAAAAAATTCAGCCTGACATTTCCTGCCTTTTAATTGAAGTGTTTAGTCTGTTTCCCTTTAAGGTGATTTTTTTATATGGTTGGTTTCAAGTCCACCATTCTGATTTTTTGTCTTCTATTTGTGTGGTGGTTTTTTGTTTTTTTTTTTTTTTGGCTGTGCTAGGTCTTCATTGCTGCCTGTGAGCGTCTCTAGCTGTGGCTTGAGGGCTCCAGAGCCTGGGCTCAGGACGTGTGCACGGGTTTAGTCGCCCTGCAGCATGTGGGGTCCTCCTGGACCAGGCCTCTAACCCACGTCCTCTGTATCGGCAGGCGGACCCTTAACCACCAGACCACCAGGGAAGGCCTTGTTCTTTGCTCTTCCTTTCCTGCCTGCTTTTGGATTGGTCAAAAACATTTTCTAGTAATCCACGTTATTTCCTCCATTGCCTTTCTTGCTGTATCTCCTTGCCTCGTCTTATTTGTGGTTGCTCTAGGGGTTACACACCATCCGTCAGTCTGTCTTGAATTAAGGCAGCACCTCTTCGTGGGGAGCAGGAGAGCCCGGCAGCAGTCTTTCCCTTCGCCTTGCTCTGCTTCTTCATGTTACTGTAGCCACACATTTTACTCCTACCTATGTCACCAACCCTACAGTATATTGTAATTATTTTTGCTTTAAAGAGGCATTTTTTTTTAAGTCAAGAGACAGGAGGAAAGGGCTTTTATATATACTCGATATCAGCACTTCTCTTGGATCCTTTGTTTAGATCCAAGTCTCCATCTGATATATCATTTTCTTTCAGCCCAAAGAACTTCCTTTAACATATCTTGTAGTGCAAGTCTGCTGGTGAAGTTCAGCTTTCATCTGTCTGAAAATGTCTTTATCTCACCTTCGTTCTTGAAGGATGTTTTTGCTGCATATAGAAATCTATGTTGACAGGCTTTCCCCCCTCTTAGCACTTTAAAGATATTTCATTGTTGCATTGACGCATTCCGTTGCATTGCTTCTGATGAGAACTCAGAGATTATTTTTTATCTTTGTTCTCCTATATGTATAAAGCATCTCACCCACTCCTAGTTGCTTCTAATATTTTCTGTTTGGTTTTAAAAAATTTAACTATAATGTATCAAGGTGCAGTTTATTTTGTGTGTTTTTTTGCTTGGATCTACAGGTTGATACTTTTTATCAAATTTTGAAAATTTTCTCCCATTATTTTTGCAAATATTCCCTCTCTCTCCCCATCCCTCCCTCCCTCTCTCTCCTCCTTTTGGAACTCTAGTTACATGTATGTTAAACTGTTTGCTCTTGCCTTCCACCTCTCTGAAATTTTATTCTTTTCTCCCCCAGTCCCCTCCACACCTTCTCTTCGCTTCAATGTGAATGCTGTCTAGTGCCTGTTTTCATGTCTTCAGCTTCACTGACTGCAGCTTCTTCAGTGATGTTTTCCATCTAAGACTATTGTATTTCCCGGTTCTGGAAATTCCATCTGGTGCTTTTTTTATAGTTTCCATTTCTCTGCTGAGATTCCACATCTTTTCATTCATTTTAATTATCTTTTCAGGTTTAAACATATTCATAACAGCCATTTTATAGTTCTTACGTGCAAATACTGACGTCCGTGTGACCTCCTGACCTGTGACGCTCTGGCCTGTGGTCTCTCCGTGCAGGGTCACATTTTCCTGGTAGTTTTTGTTTGTTTGTTGTTTTTGTTGTTGTTTTTAATCTCAAGCATCTTTTTTTTTTTTATTATATCCTGGACATTGTGGTTCTCACGTTCTTGAGAGTCTCGATTGTGTGGTCCTGCTTTGAGAATATCACATGAAAAAGAGCTGAGTTCCAACAGGCGGTTAGTTTCCTGGAGGATCAGCTTGACCTCATTGAGGCTTAGTTTTAGTCTTTGTTAAGGTGGGATTGGGCTTCCCAGGTGGCACTGGTGGTAAAGAACCCTTCTGCTAATGCAGGACATGTAAGAGACATGGGTTCAATCCCTGGGTTGGGAAGATCCCCAGGAGGCGAGCATGGCAACTCACTCCACTGTTCTTGCCTGGAGAATCCCATGGACAGAGGAGCCTGGAAGGCCACAGCACACAGGGTCGCAAGGAGTCAGACACAACTGAAGCGACTTAGCACGCTCCCATCAGGTGGGACGAGGTGTGCTTCCTCTGGGGGCTGTGCATCCTTACACCTGAAGCACGGCCCTCCTGGAGGGAAGCGTGGGTCTGCGGGGCTGAGCGAGGTCTCTGACCCTGGCCATCAGAGGCCGGCCTCATCTTGCGCCGTGTGGACCCCTAGGCAGTTCCCAGCTACCCTGTGGCCTTTCTCCCCCAGGCCCCGTGGAGCCTGCCCGATACACTTGCAGTCTGGCACTGATCAGTGACCTCAGGGAACGCTCCTGCAGGTTCCTAGGCCTGCCCCCGCAGCCCCACCCATTGTTGTGTCTTACAAAGTCCAGCTGCCTTGAGGCCCCAGACTCCAGCGCTGTGTCCCCCTGCCATGTCTGGGGCCCACTTCTCCCTAGCCATGGAATGGGTGGTCCCTGTAGGTCGAAATCCAGGGTGAGTGAGTCCCGCTCGGTGTGTTTCCTTTCTCAAGGATCACAGCCCCACGTGTCTGCTGACCAAGTGCCTGAAAAGAGTTGCCTCATAGCTTTTGTTTAGTTTTATGGCTTTTTATGACAGAAGGGAAACAGGATGCCTGCTCCTCCCTCCTGGTCAGAACTGGAGACTCAGCCTGGTTTTGGTGTCACATAGACCTGAGTTTGAATCCCAGCTCTTCCACTCACTGGCTGGTGACCTAGGACAGTACACAGCGCCTCTCCTTACCTAAAAGGCTGCAGTTAGCCTGAGGGCTGGATAATACCAAGCATGACTGCAGCAGCGCTTCGCGTAGGGAAAGGTCTCGGTTGCCTTTATTACTCCTCATTAGCGAGCGAAGCTGCAGCCACTCTGCACATGGTCGCTGCTGCTACACAGAATTTGACATGTCATTCAGAGGAATCCGTCTTTGGTGGTCGTCATCCTCAACATTAACCTTATCTACTTAACTTTAGGATTTCAATTTCTTCAACGTAGGTCAAGTCCTTAGCTTTAAAGTTAAGAAAACTAAGACTGTGCTATTAACAACTCATGAAACCGTGGCTGGACCCTTCCGGCGCTGGCTGCCAAGGTTTTCGTAGCCGAGGAGAGGGCAGCTGTGTTTATTCCTCCCACGCTTGGTGACGGGCATGCCCTGTGTGTTGGCCCCAGGGGTCTAGAGACACAGCGGTTGCTCGTGGCAGAAAGGCACCTTGTGCGTCCCTTTGTTGTACAGCCTGATCGTGTCTGTGGACTCATCATCACGGGGGCCATGCAAACTCTAGGGTCCCCACCCACGCTGAGTGATAACAGCGTGAACGTGGACATCACACTGGTCCGCATGGTTCTCTGCCAGAGTGTGTCCACCCCCAACACCCCCCGGGGCCACGGGCTGTACTCCCCGGAGCCGCCGAGGCCCTGCGGGTCCTTCTCTGGTGGTGACAGTCCTTGTCACGTCTTCTCCACGCCGTCCATTTCTAATATGTCCTTCACCAAATGCATTCTTTTTCATTCCACAGCATCCTTCCTCGGCTTCTTTTTTATTTCCAATTCCTTTTTGATACTTCCTTTCACTTGGACACACGCCCACACTCAGAAAACCCTTTTATATTTTTTTCAGTGACCTTTTTTTTCCCCCCCAGCAGGCAGCACTGGGTCTTCGTTTTGTTTTTTCTTCTCATTCTTCCTTCTATTTAAAATTTAACGGGCTTCTTTCTGCTCCTCTCTCCTCTAGTCTGCTGTGGGCAACTGCTCAAAGAAGCCGTGGCGGACAAGTCCAAATACAGTGATTTGATCCAGCCATTTTTCGAGAAGGAGATAGCAGGTAGGCCTTGCTGGCCGTGACTCCCAGAACCTTCCAGGCTGTGGAGAGAGACTGTTCTGTGTGAGGCTCACAGGGCATCTGGGGGCTCCCAACTGGGAAAGACCACCAGGAAATGGAAACCAGGCTTTCTGGGAGGCAAAGGCTCTGGTTCCCCCCCCAGCTGGTCATCCTGGCTTCCAAGCAATGGGGAGCTGGGGGGCAAAATCTGTGAACGTAATGCCTTTCACTGAATGTGTGAAGTGGCCCTCTTTCTCAAGAATGCTTGCTGTCACTTAAAGCTAGGAGCCAGGAGAGGCCCAGAGCTGCCCACTTCTTTTCCACCTCCTGTCCCAAAACACCAGGGGCCAAGATTCTGATCTGGTCAGCAGTCAGAAGCCAGGAGGCTCAGACAGCCTTGCAGACCTGAGGACTGACCGGCCATGGGTCCTCAGGGGAGGCTGGACCAGATCATCTTTGCAGACCCCCTCTGTGACCTAAGCTCCAAAAGCGTGTCCTCAATCCAAGCCCGTTCTCTGCATTGCCCTGAGTTCACAGATGAGCCCCAGAGAAGGGACAAGGTGCTCAGGCCACAGGCATGCCGGCTCACTCTGGGCTCCTCCCCAGGGCAGTGTGTTTTCCTCGCCCACATCTCCCATCCTTGTGTAAAGGGCTGTATGTAGCTTCTCTGTGCGGTGAGCATAAGCGAGTCATCACGTCTGCTATGAACAGGCACTTATTATGAAGAAGGCTGACCCAGAAGGAGGAGGGGGCCGTGGAGACAGTCAGTGCGCGCATTGGCTGGACACCCTCACTGCCCAGTGCTCCTTTCTCCTCCTGCCGCTTCTGAACAGGCTGCTCGCTCCTGATCCCTGCTCTGAGGGTCCGCCTGGGGAGGACGACCTGGCCTGGCTCTCCCCAGGCCCTCCTTAAGGTGTCCTGGACCCCGTGGTGAAGTTCCAGTGAGGCGGGCAGAAAGGGATCCCCCGGGCGCGGCGATCAGAGGAGGGAGACCCGATGATCTGGGCAGGCGAGTCTGTGCGCGTCGCCGGCTGGTGAACAGGGTCAGCCAGTGCAAGCTCTGGTGCTTCCCCGTCTGGTTCAGATCCCGGGGTGCCCGCCCCGCCCCACAGCAGCATCCCGGGGTGCCCGCCCCGCCCCGCAGCAGCATCCCGGGGTGCCCGCCCCGCCCCGCAGCAGCCACGAGGCCCGGGCGTCTCCGTGGAGAGGTGGGGACAGAAACCCCGGGTGCCGGGTTCACATGAGCACGGGCCAGGATGTGCGCATGTGCACGGGCCGTGGGGGCAGCCAGCAGGGACGGAGGCCTGACGCTTGCGCAAGCCCACTCGCCCTCCAGCGAGCCCAGCTTCCCCGTTGTTGAGACGGGGGACGGGGGTGATTGGCCCTCTGGAAAACATCTGTTGCTCTAATGAGTGAATAAGATAACAAGTTAATAGATTTATGTCATTTTAAATGTTGCTGCATGGTAGTCCATCCCACAGACTGGGTGGGTAATTTGTATAATTCTCCCTGACAAAGCATTTCGTGGTTCAGAACGAAAAGACAGTGACCAACCAGATGAGGCAGTGTTGATGGGGTAAATCTCAGGCAAAGGGAGGCAGAAATTCCTTGCCTCTTCTTGGAAATGTTCTGTACCTTTGAGTTTTTTATTAAACTAAAAAGTTGTGAAAAGTGAATATTTAGGTGGTTTTCAGATTTGCACGCCTTTCAGTGATCCTGTAAGGCACCCTCCTGTGACAGGGAAGGTTTGCAGACACTTCTGATTAGGTCAGAGGGAACCTATGCCCAGGAGGCCGGTGGCACTGAACTAAGGCGCCCTCCCGCCCCTGGGCACCGGACGCTGGAGTCCTCCGTGGCTTTGCATCTCGGGATATTGCCTAGTTGTTTGTTTTCTATCATGGCTGAAACAAACTCAGCGGTTTGGAACAACACACATTTCTTCTCTCACGGTCCTGGAGGTCAGGACTTTGAAAGTCACGTGCTGGCAGGCCTGCATTCCTTCCTGAGGAATTCTCTGGGGACGGTCTGTTGCCTGGCCTTTCCCAGCTTCCGGAGGCCCCTTCCTCCATCTTCACAGTCAGCAGCGCAGCCTCTTCAACCCTCTCTCTCTGCATGCTAAACACAGACCCAAGGGGCCTTTCCACTGGCGGTCAAGAGGCAGAGTTGTTTCGGTTTTTATTTTTCCTTTTTTTTTTTGGTGGATACAAAGGAGACTGAGCGCACACTTGCATTTCCCGTCCGGGGAGCCAGACCGGGGCAGCTTCAGTCTTCAGCGCTTTGTGCTAACGTTTCCCTCCGCAGCCTTCTCTTTCCTTAGCCGAGGTAGCTCTACACTCCTCCACTTGCTGCAGAATTAAAGACACAACAACCACCAACATCATATCTTCCTCACAGAAGCAATAAGTCCTGTCATTTCACTAATCCCCATCTCGCAGGGATAACAAAGAATGCATTTACATTCATCACCACTAACAGGGGCTCATTAGTGGGCTGTGGAGACGCTGCCGGGGAAACCGGAGCGCCCGGCTGCTGGAGGACGCACGCGGGAACCCCCAGGCCTGGCCGCCCGCGTCGCCGCCGCCCAGCAGAAACCGGAAACGGAAACTTCGGTGATTCTCCACCGAAGTTGGGCTTGAAGGGACAGTTTGCCTGAACCTGGAAGCGCCACGTTGCCACCTCACATGCCGGCGTCCACGCACCCGCGGCCTGCGTGGCCGGCGTCGCCCCTCAGGCGCAGACTTGGGGGGTGGGGATCAGCCGCATCACCCCTGAGTCCTGAACCCAGAGGAGACAGACGGGAGGAGAAAGAGACAGGGTTCTGAGGGTACAGCTGGGCTTCCTAACACGCCCTGACGACGTCCAGACCTGGGGAGGCAGAGGTGTGGCGGGGACGGGACTGGCCCAGGCCCTCCCCAGGAAGAGCCGAGCAGGGCCTGAGGTAGGAAGCGAATCCGTCCACACGAGGGCGAGGGCCCACCAGCCGGAGGGTGGGAGCTGGAGGGACAAGAGCCCCCGAGGAGTGACTCTCCTTTCCCGGGAGTGACGTGGGGCAGAGGGCATGCCTTCCCCCCACACTGCCCTGGGTCAGAAGGGTCCCCCGAGTCCGCACGCGTGGTGGGGCGCGGCCCTGAACAGTTTCAGCCACTGACTGGTCTGGGAGAAGGAGACTCGGCTGCCCCTCTGTCCTGTGGGGCCGCCCGGACGACTCAGGTTTCCCTTCTCAGAACCTGGTGGTGTTTCAGATATCTCAGTTGGGGGACCAGCTGCAGTCCTGGGAACCCTGCCGGGGTTTCCCCAGATGAAACCCAGAAGGTTCCAGAAATCCTGCAGGGACAGAGAGTATGGTAAGGACCCACAGGCCTGGTCACGGGGGCAGAGCCCCTGCGCCTCGGGGCTGGCAGATGTCACTGTCAGAACACCCTGCCCTGCAGCCAGCCTAGTGTAGACCACCCCCCATCACTCCTTCTGAAGGCAGGCAGTGCCCTTCCAGGGGCTGGACCTCCTCCGCTGGGGACTCTGCCCTGTGCTCCCAGCAGCTGGCCGGCCCGGCCACACCTGCTGCCCGTCTCTGGGACTCCTGCCCTCGCTCCGCCGGCCTGGGAGCTGCGAGTCCATCCGGGGAGCATGGTTATCACGGGGCATCTTCACAGCCGTTGCCACCGCCAGCAGCCCAGAGAGTAGACCCAGATGTCAGCATCCCCCCCGGAGCCACTTCCTCTTACCGCCCCCTTGGGGCCTCCTGATGTGATGTCCCAGCCGTGACCTCCGCAGACTCAGTTATGTTCTTTTATGTCCTCACGGGTGCTGCCAACACCTCCTCCTTTCAAATCAGCCACAAAATTAATAACCGCGCTGCTGTCCCCTCTTCCCACATTTACCAGGCACAGGACTCCAGGGCCCCATCTTTGCTCGTCCCAATCTCTTGATCCTGGGCTCTTGGCGGCTGCACTGTGGATGGAGGGTTGGAGAGATGCTTGTTCCATGCTCCGGATTTTGAGATACATAGGTCTGACCTCCTAAACTCATTCTGACTCGAGCTGTGCTGAACAGAGCAAGTTGGCTCCCCAGGGCCCCACACGGCGCTCCTCACGCAGCCACGTCCCCGGTGGGCACAGAGGGGGCGCTGGTCCTGACACGGGGCCAGGCCGCCCAGCACACAGGCTTGCCTGCCTGGGAGCCCCTGTTACTTGCACATGGTTGCAGAACAACTGAAAACCCTTCTGGGCTTTTGGAAAAATAACTTCTCAGCTGCTAAAAAACCATTTGAACTTCTGTGGTCAGTGCTGGCGGACTCCATGGCCATTTTATACAGGGCCATGTGTGCAGGCGTTGTTTTTTTTCTGCCCAGAATTAGCCAAGGGGGCAGCTAGAACTCAATTCTCTGCTTAAACCGTCGGTGACTCACAGTGGTCACCATCTCCAAATGACATGCCCTGAGCCTTCTCTGTGCTTCATTCCTACCAGAGGGCCTTCTGGACGTGAGGTTTTTAACCCCAGAGATCTGAGCTTCCCAAGGAAGGCAGCCATCTGACCTTGCTTGTTGAAACTCTGGTTTCTCAAGCTTCACTTAGCATAAAAGCATTCTCCTTGGCCTCAGCTCACCCTAGCGGCTTTCTGGCTAAGGTCAAGGGTAGTGTGGGGCTTCCCAGGCAGCATGGTGGTAGAGAATCTGCCTGCTGAGGCAGGAGGTACAAGAGATCCCCTGGATAAGGAAGTGGCAACCCACTCCAGTATTCTTGCCTGGGAAATCCCAAGAAGAGTGGAGCCTGGCGGGCTACAGTCTGTGAGGTTCCAAAGAGACACAGCTGAGCACACATGCCCTTAGTTTTAGTCCTTCTCCTGGGAATTTCAGCCGTAAATTACGGTCCTGTGGCTGCTGGTGGTAGATGTTAACATAACCTCATTCCAGGGGACTGGGTCTAATCAGTGGTATGCCACCGTCTCTGGTTCAGAAGGGTGGCCTTCTCCCCCGGCTCTGGTCATGGTTCTCATTCTCAGACATTACTTGTGTTTTCTCTGGAAATTGGTGACCCAGGCAAGATATTAAAACAGCCGAAGGTGTATTTCGTCCTCGCTGGTTTAGTCTCTGCTCTCAGTGTGTGAGATGCTTGCCTAGAGCTGTCCCCATCGCGAGGGATGTCAGGTGGGGGGGCCGCCAGTGACGGTGTGTCCCCGGGGTGGGCTTTTCAGGTCAGACCCCAGCTTTTCCCACCTCCCGGCTCTGCAGGGTCTGAAGGGAAAGCTGAGCACCTGTACCCAGGTGCTGCCAACCCAGCACCTGCCAGCCCGGCTCGCTGACTGAGGTGGAGGGGGATCGGCTCTCCTCACTCACTTCCACTCTGTAACCAGCCCTGCCCTGCCGGTATCCCCGCAACAGCTGGAGGGGGTTCAATTGAAAGAAGGCCTGGATTCCTTGGCACACATGCCAGACATACACTGACTTTTTCAGGTGAGAAAACAGCTCTTTAATTGGCATAATAACTTTCCCCTAAATGCGCAAGTGCTGGCGTGTAGAAAAGATAATGTGGAAGACAGATCATTACCCCATGTTACCCATGCCCGCTCCCGTAAACCCCGTTATCGCCAACATATTTCTGTCTGGAGAAGGTCCCTCAAGGCCTAATAGAACCTGAGAAGAGGCAGGAGGTTTGAGGGAGACTCCAGACTCTTAATTTGCACCCTTTCTGGTAATGAGACCTCGCCACGGCCAACGCAGCCATCGGAACACAAACAAGCCGAACCAGCCCCAAACTGGCATGATTACGAGCATTTTTGAGAGGCTTCCGTGAGTACACGTCCCAGGAGGCCCGGATCAGATCTCAGCTGAAGGGCTGCCTTATTTTTTTTTTTGAGGGGGAATTAATATTCTCCTCACTAAATGCACACTAAAGATCCAACAATACACCAGCTTTTCTCTTTTGTTAAAACCTTGCAAAGAGTGGCTGAGTTGAAAGACAAAGTAAATCTTCCCATCTGAGGAGGTAAGCGGCGTGCGATTTCTTTTTTTTTTTTTAAATAGTGCAGCCTCGGCAAGCTGCTAGCTGTCTTACCACAGAGGGGAGACCCCGAGGGACCCCGGCCGGTTTCCAGCAAGTCTTTGCATGTGGTGTGTTTGTACCAGCTGAAGACAGCGCATGACTCTCTAAATAATTTACCAGTTGATTAATGGACTCACAGGGGTATAATTAGCAGAGAGAGAGACCGTGGGTACAGTAACCAGTACAGTGCTTGGGGGAGCAGGAGCCTTTATTTTTATAAAGAAACTTTCTAGGGTGCTGGGCGTTTGAAGCTAACTTGGGAAGAGCTCAGTGCCTCTTCTCTTTTGAAGTGGAAATAGGACAGTTTGAATCCGTCGAGTTTAATTTTTCACAAGCTTTAGGGGCCCTGCAGTGCAACTCCCTTTTTATTATTGAAAAAAGTCTACATTTTTCTTTCATTTTTCTCCACACACACACACATGCACACACAGACACACACGCAGCCCAAGCAATAAGTAATAAACACATTAATTTACTCTTTTACTGAACGTATATTTTATTCGCTGCACCTCCCCTGGATGTGTCCCCATGGGTCGCCTCAGCATCCCCACCCAGACCCCCCCCCCACCGTTGGGCTGCCTGTAGGTTGATTAACGGACACCCCAGTAATTTATGCATTTTTAAAGGAACCCTCACCTCCGTCTTGACAATGCTTTTGAAGTAGCTCCTTTTTTCAAGTCAAACTTTTGACTTTTCCGCTGGGACCGCTACAAAGATTTTCTTCTGGAAACTAGGTAGGCGCCTTCCTGCCGAGACGGCCCAGCAGAGCAGCGGGTCTCAAAGTGGGGGTGCCTTGTGAGGGGCAGAGGCGTGTAATGAGGACAGCTGTAGAAAGGGGGTCAGCACGCTGTTTATCAACAGGGTTGTGCCCCTAGAGGGTCCAGCTCTTGAGTTTTTAAGAACTAGACTTTGGCTGTGAGAGTGGCATCGTCTGTCTTCGTTATTAAGATGATGCCCTGCTGGGGCGTCAGCCAAAGGTCTGTGGCTAAGAGGTTGCAAAGCTTTCTGTTCGGTGGCCAGAGCGGCAGGGAAACTGAGGCAGCGAGGGGCTCTCAGCTCACCCGTGTGTCCGGTCCGTGAAGTAGCCTCTCCCCACGGAAGATGGGGGCCTGGCCACCATGGCAGTGTCAGCAGAGGGGCCGCACAGATGGTTTTCCTGGGCTGAGAGTCCGTCGGGGGCTTGCCGTGTGTCAGGAACGGAGATCACAAACCGGAGGGGAGCCCAGAGGGGCAGGGTGTCCTTCTCACTCCAACCAGGGCTTCTGGAAGCGTCTCCTCTCCACGGGCAGCCCTGGTGGCTTCCAGCCCATTCAGCTGTGAAATCGCCTGCGACAGGCCAGGCCCCAAGGCCCCTGCCTTCTCCTCCAGCCAGGAGTCTCCTGCTCACACCCCCTCCAGGCAGGTGTAGCTTGAAGCCCCTTGCCCTCCGAGTACCCCAGTCGGGGAGCTGACACTGGCTCTCCTCTCGGGCTGTGAGCAGGGCCCGAGGGGTGTTGGGGAGGCTGCCCTCAGTGACCTTCTGCAGCCCCTATACCTCGGACGGTCGCCATGTCCCTGAAACAGATTTCCCGTGGGGGACTTGGCACAGCTGTGATTGCCGGGGCCGGGGGCACAGGGCCCTTGCCCTGCAGCTCTGCTCTGTTGTACCCTTCCCTGAGCTGAGCAGGAAGGGGGCTCAGGGTAGAGAGAGGGAGGTGGGTGTGATGGGGCAGAGGGACACAGAGGCGAGAGGGGAGGGAAGCGTGTAGAGTATACACGCACTCTAGTATTCTTACCTGGGTTCCCATGGACAGAAGAGCTGGGTGGGCTACAGTCCATGGGTCCCCAGAGTCAGGCACAACTTAGCTACCAAGCATGCATGCACGCAGACCGCGCCCTTCCCCTGCCCTTCCCCGGGGCATCCAGACCTCGATTTCTCCCATCTGTGACCCTGAGCACTGGAGCCCTTCTCCACTTGGGCGTGGTCAGGCTACAGGGAGGTAAGACAGACCTCCTCTGGGACCCATCCCAGCACCTCCCGCTGTGTGTTTCCACTTGGGCTCCTTCTGCTCCCCAGTCCCCAGCGCCAGCGTGGCTCATAGTAGGAGCTCAGCAAATGTCCATGAACGAACCCATGAATGAATGAGCAGATGAGGGCACAGCTGGTGTCCCGGGACGGCATGGCGGAGCAGTGCCAGGCAGGCCCGCCCTGTGGCGGCAGGGGTCCAGACGCTTTGCCCCGCTGCCTGCATTTCTGTGTTGGTGAGACCCCATTCGTCTTAAGGAGCAAAGGGAGAACAGATGCCAGTGGGCGGCCTGAGGGGTTTCCAGAGAGGTGGCCCGAAGTGTTCACTCCTGGAGAGTGGAGGGTGAAGCTGCAGGTTTGGGCTGCGGACTCACCACTCTATTCCAGTTCAGGTTCTGCCACTGGGTGACCTTGGGATGACCTTGGGCAAGTCACGCAGCCTCTCAGGACTACAGCTTCCTCATCTACAGCATGAGCTTTCCACAGTACCATAGTCATGGTTTGTTAGGTGTCCACGTGAAAATGTGTCTGTGAAACGTTTAGCACCACACGCGGCACACAACTGGGGCTTGCCTGGTGGCTCAGATGGCAAAGAAAGCACCTGTGATGCAGGAAACCCGGGTTCGATCCCGGGGTCAGGAAGATCGCCTGGAGGAGGAACTGGAAACCCACTCCAGTACTCTTGCCTGGAGAATCCCACGGACGGAGGAGCCTGGCGGGCTACAAAGGGTCACAAAGAGTCGCACAGGGGGTGTGGCTGTCACTGGCACACTTTATGGCGCCCAGCAGGCCACTCATCAGATACTATTATTATCATTGGTAGTACAGTAGCTGTCATTCTCATAATGATAGTAGAAGTCATGGTGGTAGTAGCAAGGTCGTGTGTGTTTACACGTACCTTACATGTACGTGTATTTAACATACACGTGTATGTTACATACACGTGTATGTTACACAAGGTCGTACACCAAACATACATGTATGTTTCATAGGTGGACTTCTTTGATACCTTATTCTCTTCCTGTGACTGATGCCAGCTTTGAGCACCTGGTCCCTGTGGTCACCAGGACCTGGCCGAAGCCTCATCTGCTCTGCCTCTGGGGCCCCGCTATCTATTGCAGCCGCCCTACAACGTGATGGCAGAGAAGGACGGCTGCTTCGTTCTGCTCCTGATGTCCTGGGTCAGGATTTCAGGCAGGACAGGGCAGGAGGGCTCGACACCACTGTCTGACTTGGGCCTTACTTGGCGCAACTCTGATGACTGGAGGCAACTGGGCTGGATCATCCGTCTGGGGCCCTACGCATGGTTCCTGGTCCTGGTGTGGACCTGGCTCCTTGCTTCTTCTCCCTGCTGCGTCTTCTGGGGCAGGACTCTTCATCCCCACGCCTGGTACCCGCAGTGAGGTGTTCAGGCCTCCGCCTTGGTGCAGTGTTGCCGTGTGGCAGCTTGGGCTTCCTCGTGTTGGTCAGCCCCCTTGTGTGACCCTAGCTTCCCCACAGCAAGCATCCCAAGGAGGCCGAGAGCAGCCGTTGTGGATGGGGTGGAGGGTGGAGGGTGGGGTAAGTGCTAAGGCTTCTTCTGACCCAGCCTCCGAAGTCCCAGAATGAGCTTCCAGCTGATCCTGTCCATTAACCGAGTCAAGATCGGCCCAGATTCAAGGGGTGGGGGGCTCAAGCCCACTTCTCAGCTGTAGGAAAGTATTAGTCTCTCAGTTGTGTCTGACTCTTTGCAACCCCATGGACTATAGCCCACCAGGCTCCTCTGTCCATGGGATTCTCCAGGCAAGAATACTAGAGTGAGTAGCTGTTTCCCTTCTCCGGGGGATCTTCCTGACCCAGGGATCGAACCTAAGTCTCCTACACTGCAGGCAGATTCTTTATCGTCTGAGCCACCAGGGGTGCCCGGGGGTAGGAAGGCCACCTCTAATCTGCTGCCGTAGGGAAGGCTTGCGTTCTGGTTCTGTTCTGGAGTGGCTGCATCTGGTGACTGAGTGAGGCTGAACACAGACAGCCTCATGGGTCCTCAGAGCTGAGGGTGGCCTGGCTGCAGACCTGCCAACCTAGCAGCTTGCCGGGAGCTCAGAAAACTGAGTCCAGTTCTCTTTTTAAGAGGAAGAAGCCCCAGCTGAGAAGTAAAGTGACCTGTCCAGGGCACGCTGCAAACAAAATGCAGAGAGGAGGGCAGAGTTCACGATGCTTCTTCCCCTGTAAAGGGGGCAGAGAGCAGGGACGGTGCAGGTGGCCCCACAGCCCGGTGGCCTGGGTTTAATTCTGGGCTCCCCAACCCATTTGTGTGTGGCCTGGGGCAGTTACTTCCTCTCTCTGTGCCTCCAGTTCCTCATCTGTAAAATAGGTTTGTTATGAAGATTGCAGGAATCAATACTTGTATTAGGGAAAAAACCCAAGCTCACAGCAGAGCCGAGTCAGCACTATAGCACATGTACTTGTCAAATTGATGTGTCAGTGCGTCTTTTCCACCCAGAACACCGGCCTCATGGTTGTTTCCTGGTTTCCCAGGAGTTGCTAACTGTCTCCTCACAGATCGCGTGAGCACCGGCCTTCCTGCTGCCCCCGAGATGTGGGGGATATAACTGGTTCTGAGCCCCGACTGCATTAAGATGGAAGGAAAATCGTGTTCCGGAAACTCATTGATCCATAGCATGCAGTTAGTTTAACACTGCACTTTCCAACAGTCCAGTCCATATCTGGATTGCTGGCCTGTCTCATCTTCCACTGAAAGGTGTAAACGTGGGTGTTAAGATAGGAATGACTAATGATCCGATTGTCAGACACCATGTGTGTCAGTGAGCATTTTTATTAAAAGTCTTCTTAACTTGCTAAGTGAAGCCCCATTCATTCAGAGAATGGCTGTTCTTTAATTATGTATGTGGGCTGCCCTGGGTTTTGGGTGCTGCGCGCAGGCTTTCTCCTCGCGGTGAGCGTTGGCTACTCGCGTTGGAGAGCACAGGTTCCAGGGCATGCGGGTTTTAGCAGTTGTGGCCCATGGAAGAATGCCTACTTTTAAATGGTCTTTTTTTCTTCTCATCTAGAACCTCATTAGCGAGATAAGCTCAGGGCCCCCAGTTGGAGTTGCCCCTCGGCTGCAGGGGGTTCAGCGGTGCCGGCACCTCACGTCTTATCTTTGCTTTGGCCCCAGTAGACGCGGCAGAGAGGGGAGTGATAGAAACTGATCGAAACGAGCAGCTGCTCACCAAGGGCTGGCTGAGCAGCCTCCCAACTGGAAAGGGCCCCAGCCCTAACGTACTTTTCTGGACTTAAAAAAAAAAAAGCCGGTGTTAAAAAAATTGTTGGCAACCATAGGAAGAAGACTTCCAGTTGAAATCCATTTGCTAACTCTGGGAGGAAATAAAGCTTGTAAATTATTTTTTTAAGCCTTTTTTATTTTGTATTGCAGTATAGCCAACTAGCAGGGTTGTGACACAGTTTCAGGTGAACAGCGAAGGGACTCAGCTGTATATACACGTGTATCCGTTTGCCCCCAAACTCCCCTCCCATCCAGGCTGCCACATAACATTGAGCAGAGTTCCCTGTGCTATGCAGTAGGTCCTTCTGGTTGTCCATTTTAAATATAGCAGTGGGTACATGTCCATCCCAAACTCCCTGACTATCCCTTTCCCCAGCTTTCCCCCTGACAACCGTTAAGTTCATTCTCTCCAAGTCTGTGAGTCTTGTTCTGTTTTTTAAGTTGATTTGTATCGTTTCTTTGTAGATTCCACATTTAAAGGATGTCGTATGCTATTTCTCCTCCTCTGTCAGACTTACTTCACTCATTATGATAATCTCTAAGTCCATCCATTGCTGCAAATGGCATTATTTCATTCTTTTTAATGGCTGAGTAATAGTCCATTGTGTATATGTACCACATCTTTATCCATTCCTCTGTTGATGGACATTTAGGCTGCTTCCACGTCTTGGCTGTTGTGCATAGTGCTGCAATGAACATCGAGGTGCATACATCCTTTTGGATCATGTTTTTCTCTGGATGTATGCCCAGGAATGGGGTTGCAGGGTCCTACGGTAGCTCTATTTTTAGTTTCTAAAGGAACCTCCATACTGTTCTCCATAGTGGGTGCACCAATTTGCATTCCCACCAGCAATGCAGGAGGGTTCCCTTCTCTCTACACGCTCTCCAGCATTTATAGTCTGTGGGAAAACTTGTAAATTATTATTTTTTAATTGTTATCTCCTGGCACCATTGTCTGACAAATAGATTTAAATATTGTTGTTGAGTACTCGAGATGTTAGGAAATAGATTTTTGGAACCTAAAGGAGTCTTAGAAGACATCTGTTCCATCCTATGCCTGGGAAACACTGCTGGCCAAAAGAGGCGCTTGTCAGTGCAAGTGACTTGATTTTACGAAGGAAATAAGTTCTCCAAGGGGGCTTGCTCCCCACCCCCAGAGAATGGTGGAGTGCAACCAGGTGGAATAGCCCACTTTTTCCTCCTCCCGTCCTGTACTGGTTTTAGAAATGGCGCGTTTATCCTTTTAAGAGCTCACTTGGGGCGCAGGATCCGTGGCTGACCAGCAGGTGGCAATAAATAATAAACAAAGAGCATCACTAAAGGCCCCCTGGCCCCAGGCCTGGCTGGCGCTGCACACACTCCTTATTTCCGGCTGCGGCCTCCGGGAGGCCTTGCAAGGCCTCGGCTGCCAGGAATCCGCGCCATCCCGAGGGTGGTGGACTCCCAGAAATGGTGGCGTTTAGCTTTCACTGAACTATAACGCTTAGTAAGTCGGGGCCGGGAAGAGCCCAATCCACAGCCTGAGCCAAGCCCCCAGCAATCTGGGGAAGAGACAGACGTGTGGGGGGAGCAGGCGCCCTGTTTCCTTCAAGCATCAGTATGCAGGAGATGGAATAGAAAACAAACAAAAGCAGTGTTTTTTTCTCCTCCGCAGCTGGGGTTCCTTTCCAAGACGCTCCCCCTGGGCCGGGCCAGGAAGGGGGCGGGGCCCGGGAGCTGTGCTGGGATGTGGGGAGAAGAAAGTGCTGAGCCCCCCACGAACCCTGACAGATGCCAGGTGTCCCCTTTACTTTTCAAATGGGGCCTTGAAGAAGGAAAGACGCTATAGGCTCTGTATGTGAGGGGGGTGGGCTGGTGTGTTTGTGCTCTATTGTGTGCAGAAGGGTGTGGGGTGTAGTGAGTGTTGTGCGTGTGGGTGTAGCCTGTGTAGGGTGTAGGCAGGTGTGTGCCCTGCAGGGATGCGTGCAGGTGTGATAGGTGAGTGCCTGGGTGTGTGTAGTAGGTTGGGTATGTGTGTGTGAGGTCCTCAGCCTTTTCTGATCTGCCCTGGGGTGGCAGGAGGGTTAAATGGCGAATCCTGGGCACGCCAGTCAACCTTGGGAATTCTTTACCTTGAAGCACCGGCTGAGGGAGCTGTTTCCTTTCCTCCACTGTCCGTCGCAGCCTTTTGGGGCCAGCACCAGTAGCCTGGTGCCCCGGGGTCCCTGCCTCCCCCAGCCGAGCCCTGGTCAGGGATGCTCACAGGGATGCAGAGGCTTGGACCACAGGCAGCAGCGAGGTGTGAAGTGCAGCAGGAAAGGTCCGGGAAAGGGTTTCCAGCGAGTCCTCTCTGCCCTTGGCGCTGGCTTCCACTGGACTTCCGTGAGCTGGCCTGGGAACTCTCTCGGGAACCTCCCTAGTGAACGCCACTGGCTCTCCAAGCTGGACTGTACTGAAGATGCAGACTTGCCGCCCAGGAAGAATAGTCCCTTCTGGTCACCTCACGGTGGCCTGATTCACAGGGTCCTTCCTTCTGCATGAACCAGGGGACCGATAGGCGGGAGGGAGCTTGAACACGCCTCCCCTTCAAGACCAGGGTGGGCCGGGTGTCCTGAGTGGGATCAGTAGGGGGCCTGGTGGGTCCCCCTGGGGCCTGGAAGCCTTTCACTTGTGACCGTGGCTCCCTGTCCACCCTTGTGACAAGCACACCCGGCCGGCAGGGAACAAACGGATTGAGATTTTAATAACCTCGAGGTCAATGTGAGGACAGCTCTCTCTCGTGGAAGATTTTCAGAAAAAGAAAAAAATAACACCTGAAAGCATGTGATGTGGCCTTTATGAAATAATGGGATATTCATATCTCGCACTTTGCTAAATTTAGGGTTGACAGGACGTTTCGGAGAGGTAGCCCTTGGCAGGAGCTTATACGCAGGGTAAGATGTTAGCTGTCAAGCCCAGAAATCAAGCCCGAGGCACCTGACTCAATGGAGAGAGACTTGCGGCCGCCCTGGAAATCTCTCTCCGAGAGGAGGATGAAGGGCAGTGGACAGCATTATCAAGGAGAACTTCAACTTTCGGCAGGACACCGCGGGTGAGCTCTGTTCTGCATTTTTGCTGAACTGGCTGGTCAGACCATGCAGGGCTGAAGAAGTGAGTTGATGGCCTGCGGTGGCGGGGGTGGGGGGAGGCAGCAGCCAGACAAAGGCGCAGGGCAGAAAGCCTGACGCGGGAGCCACGGGGGTGGGCCTGGGAGATGCACCAAAGGCGGGTCTTCCTGCCTCACCCTTCACCCCGGGCCTGAGCCGCATCGCTGGGAGGGCCTCTCACAGGCGAGGACACATCTGGACACGTCTGTGACAGCAGGCAAGGGCTCTATCCAGCTCTTGGTTTCCCCCAAAGTGAGAGCTGCTTCTGGGGCGTGAGGACAGCTTTCCAGGGAGATTCATCCTTTGACCCACTGCGACAGTGTCTCACAGAGGTTGTTTCAACCTCTTTTAGGCCTTTAAATCATTTCCTTTAGACAAAACACCCACTTTGTTAGTGGAAGCTGTTAAACATGTTTGGAAAGCAGAGAGAGTAGAATAAAGAGCCTGAGGGGACCCACCGCCAGCGCAGGGAACCTGCGTGTTCCGGATCAACGGTGCAATCCTCCCCACGTAGGATTACTTTGAAACTAATTCCCAATGCCAAGACGTAGTCCCTTGACTACCTGTTTAGTTCACAAGTATGTCGTGGAGTGGATGAAAGGGAACCCTGGGGGAACCCGTTGCCATGGGACATGACTCCATGCTTGGGAGAACAGGCCTGGTTTCAGGAGATGGTGCTATGTGGTCATTCATTCATTCATTCATTCGTTCATTCAAAGAGTGTTTACTAAGCACTTGCCGAGTGCCTGGCATGTGTACCAGGTGAGGGGGTAGCAATGAGCCTGACTTGGTGAGGGTCCCTGCTTTCTCTAGTGGGGGATGAGGGTGTAGGCGTTAAACAAATACTCCACCGATGATTATTGATCCACAGTCGTGGGAAGCCCCTCTCAGGAGAAGTGCTCATTTGAGAACCTGCAGAGAGGGGCTTGTTTTGGTATTGGCTAGAAGCTGGGGTCTGCGTGAGTGATGAGACCTTGCCGGCCTCCGAAGCCCTCGCCGTCACACCTCCCAGGCCCTTCGGCTCTTCCGCTGGGATGTGTTGACTTGTGTTATTGTCTCTCTCAACTCCAGGACCCTGAGCCCCCGAGGGACCGGCCATCGCTTGTGGGGCATTGGTGTGGCCCCTCCTCTCTCCCCTGTGTGTGTGTTGTGTGTGTACACGTGTGTACACGTGTGTGTATATGTATGTCAATATATACTTCAGTGGCTTCCCTGGTAGCTCAGTTGGTAAAGAATCTACCTGCAGTCCAGGAGACCCAGGTTCAATCCCTGGGTCTGGAAGATCCCCTGGAGAAGGAAATGGCAAACCACTCCAGTGTTCTTGCCATGGACAGAGGAGCCTGGCGGGCTACAGTCCATGGGGTTGCAAGAGTCAGACTTGGCAACTAAACCACCAGATCATATTATCTATGTCGTTTACTTGCTTCCCCCCACCCGCCATTTGATATTCTGTCAGAGGCCTCTTTCCAAGTCAACATAGATGATTTTTTCAAGCTTCCCTAGTAGCATGCTGCATAGACGTCTCGTCCTTTATGTAAGCTGTCCTCTGCTGATGGACATTTGAAATCGTCTCCATCATCCCTGTTATAAATGGCACTGAGACGGACATCTCCATGGGTACATCTTTTGTCCTCTCTGCAGTTGTATCTTAGATGTAAATTCTTTGGACCATGATTGCTGGGCCATGAGGCATGTACATCTTAGCTTGTGATGCCAGTTGGGAAATTTCCTCTAGAAATCTTTGCCAACTTAACAAGGAAACAACAAAAACAAAAAAACAACCCCAAACCAAGAATTCTCTTTGTGTTTCTGTCTGGTCAGACGTCTTGACCTTGAGTCAGATTTCTCCCCAGCTGAGCAACTGGCTTGCACAGGTCACTTAACTCACAGCCTTTGGGGGCCTTGGTTTCTCAGCTTTGAGATGAGGATGGGCAATGGGACGACCTTCCAGGCCTCTCCCTCTCTGAGCCTCCGAGCAGCCTCTGTTGCCCTCAGAAGCTCAGTGCTCAGCTGTCCACCCCTAACTGCAGCTTGGTCTCCAACAGCACTAATTAGTGAAGAAAATTACTTGCCCAGTGCACTCCTCACCCTCATCAACAGAGGCCTTCACTGGGCCCAGGGCATCACTGGTCAGCAAACTAATTACTCCAGTGGACCCTCCCCCAAGGACAAGCCTGTCTCAGGCCCACAGCCCTCTCCTGAAGCCAGATTCACACTCAGATGGTCATGTTTATAATTTGAGGGTCCCTGTGCTTACCAATCGGGGAAGGCAATGGCACCCCACTCCAGTACTCTTGCCTGTAAAATCCCATGGACGGGGGAGCCTGGTAGGCTGCAGTCCATGGGGTTGCTGAGAGTTGGACACGACTGAGCGACTTCACTTTCACTTTCCACTTTCATGCATTGGAGAAGGAAATGGCAACCCACTCCAGTGTTCTTGCCTGGAGAATCCCAGGGATGGGGGAGTCTGGCAGGCTGCCATCTATGGGGTCGCACAGAGTCAGACACGACTGAAGTGACTTAGCAGTAGCAGCAGCAGCAGCAGTGCTTACCAATGGCTTCATCATAGCCACCTGATGGGACTCTGGGTAAACTTTCAGAAGGAATTAAATTTATACCCGCACCTCCCTTCAGAAGACCTCGATGGGTCTGGCAGGCCCCATGAGTTGTCTCCAAGCCCCGTGACAGCTAGTGAGGCAGGTGTCTTAGAGGAGGACTCTGACGGTCAGGGAGGTCCCACAGCTGGACCCCAGGGCTCTCTGCTCAAATTTGCTCCAAGAAAGGAGCCCAGGGGAGCCAAGAGCTGAGTTTTCTGGGTTTTATTCTAAGGAACTCTCGTAAAGGCAGCAACACTTACTAATCTTCCTGCACTCCCGTCCTACCTTAGAGCTCAGCCCACTCGCCTTCCCTGCCTGTAGGTAAAGATCTGCCCCTTTAGTTTCAGGGCTGATGCGGGCAGGTCTGGAGAGGGATGCAGAGAGCTCATTGTACCTCAGCCGGCCTCTCTGATGGGTCGTCGATGGAAGCGTCCCTCAGTCACTCCGGGTGCCCAAGGACTTGAGGGCACTGTGCTTGTGGGGTCAGCAAAAGATGGTTTACTTTTCTTTTATTTATTTCTTTTGGTCATGCTGTGCAATTTGCAGGAACTTAGCTCCCTGATCAGGGATTGAATCTGGACTCCCGCAGTGAAAGCGCCAAGTCTAACCACTGGACCACCAAGGAATTCCTTTTTTTATTTGATGTCCTTTTAGAAATTTAAAAAGCTGGAGCTGCTCACAGCTAGTTTGCACTCGGGGTCCTCAGCCTGAGCTCTTTGCAGGCTTTGCTGTTGCTGTCATTCAGGTGCTAAGTCGTGTCTGACTCTTTGAGATCCTGTGGACTGCAGCACGCCAGGATTCCCTGTCCTTCACTATCTCCTAGAGTTTGCTCAGACTCGTGTCCATTGAGTTGGATGGCTGCCATCTGATCATCTCATCCCCTGTCGCCCCCTTCTCCTCCTGCCCTCAGTCTTTCCCAGCATCAGAGCCTTTTCCAGTGAGTAAGCTCTTCGAATCAGGTGGCCAAAGTCTTGGAGCTTCAGCTTCACTATCAGTCCTTCTAGTGAACATTCAGGGTTGATTTCCTTTAGGACTGACTGGTTTGATCACCTTGCTGTCCAAGGGACACTCCAGAGTTGTCTCCAGCACCACAGTTTGACAGCATCGATTCTTGAGTACTCAGCAGACTTCACAGGAGGTAAGGTGCGATCTCCTAGCCACATCCTTGGAGCCTGGACCCCAGCTGGGGACTCCACTGGCTGATCCCACAGAATGGTCCGTCCTTGTGCAAACGTGGTGAAGTGCATGTTCCTGGGTGTTCTAGCTCAGGATCCTGAGATCAGCCCCTGTGTGTTCTTTCAGTAAATGTGCATTGAGGGCCTGTGCCCAGTCCTTCCCCAGATGGCCAGGGGGCGGGCAGAGCCACTTCCTTCTGGAAGGCCTGGCAGGACCTCCCCACCCCCACTTCCCAGAGTCCCTCCGCTCCAGCCACTGGGCCTTTTTCCACCCCTTGAATGTGCCAAGGTTGTTCCAGCCTCAGGGCCTTTGCCCTTGCCTTGAGTTCCACCCTGAACATCCTCCCCAGATCTCCGTGAGGCTGAACTCATCGTCCAGATCTTGGCCAGGTGTGACCTCAGAGACCATCCTGGATCCAGTCAAACCAGCATCATCCCTCACTTGGTTTGCTTTCTTCGTAGTATTTATGACTTTCTGAAATGGTTATTTATTTATCTGTGCATCGTCTGTCTCACTGGCCGGAATGTAGACTCCAGGAGGGCAGGCCCTTGGCTTCTTGTTTGCTGTGGGTGGCAGCCTCAGACCCCGAGCCTGGGCACAGCTCAGATGCTGCATAACGCTCCACTGGACAGACACTGGGAAAGTCTTATTTCTGGATGGGTTTCAATTTCCGTAAGAATCTCCATAAACAGGGGTAGGCCTGGATTGGAAGGCTGTATAGCAGATTCGTGACCCTCATTGTCTCTAACCTGTATTTATTTCTCCTGACAGATAACGTGAGGTTTCTGAATCAGAGAAAAGTTCTGTTCCTTATTCACACAGTGGTCTTAGCGGTGGTTCCCCGGACCCCGACTCCTCAGGGGTCACTGGTGGGAGCCAGTGTGCACTGCGTGCATAGGGAGTGCAGCGCAGAGCTGGGGGAGGGGACCCCCGAAGCCGTGACAGCTGCCCCTCTGCCCTCCCTGCCCCTGCCCTGAACACAAACAGCTCCTGGGGAGTGAGGGGGCAATTGGTAGGTTTCCTACCCCTGGGTTGAGAACAGAGGACTTGGGACAGGAGTCCCTAAATCTCTCCATCTTTAACTGCCCAGACTTGCTTGAAATCAGCCACCCTGTATCCCAGGAGCGAGCTTAGAACACCTTGACCCCGGGGAAAGCATGCAAGGGTTCATGGATCATTGTTTCCTGACCGACATCTCCCGAACCGAAGAGCACGAGCCGCCAGTTCTGAGCGCCTCGCACGCGCCTGGGACTACGTGTCGTGTTGATCCCCTGGGGACAGAGCCCGGCTTCCTCTTGGCGGAAGAGGAAACTGGGACTGGGAGAGCCCGTGGGGCCAGCGGAGGTCGGCTGGCACCCAAGGGCAGGGCTAAGACCAGACTCCAGATTTGTGGGTGCCCCCAGCCCAGCTCCCGCTCTTCTTCTGAGCTCCCCAGAGTCTGGTCAAGTTGGTTTTAACATCTTTGTTGCAGTGAAGCTTTGCAAACAGAGGGCTCCGGTCTATTCTTTCCACCACGTCCTGCGTGCCAGGCACTGTGTTAATTATGGAAAAGCGGTGTTGGGGGTGGGGTGACGTGGTCCTTTGTCCTGGTGAGAGGCAGCACTACGCAAAGCTTTAGCTGGAACGTTAAGAACAGGGAGGCAAGAAGTGAAGCGGAAGTGAAGAAACACAGCTGCTAACCCAGCTATGGACAGTCTTGGGAGCGGACCCTCCTCGGGGGCCCGGCCCCAGGCAAGGCGTGGGGGAAGGAGACTTGGCTGGAAGGACCGGCACATTTGAGGGGAGGTGGAGAGCTGGGGGGAGATTCACCCGGGGGAGGCAGGCTGTGGACCTTGCAGGGCCCTGTCGACCATAGCGAAGAGCACTGGGGAGCCACGGCAGGTTTCAGCAGGGAAGGGATGGGATTAACTGCATCAGCTCCTCACTGACCTGTCTCAACCAGGCCGTCTCATTAGAGCAAAATCCCTTCCCTGCTCTTTCCTTCAGACTGGGGAAGGAAGGCTGAAAGATGTGAAAACAAAATCAGGGAAATCCTGATTGGAGGAGGGTTAGATGGAGGTTTACGGTTCTTGGGCAGCAGGACGGTCATTAGGTGTGTCCCGGCCACAGAGGAGAGCAGTTGGTAGTGACTTTTTCTGGATCTCTCACCTGGCTGTCAGCCTAGGGGGCCTTTGGGAAGGTTCCAGTCGTGTGTTCCAGCCCGGGGGGCCACTGGGCTGACCCCTGGATGGCCGGTTTGAGGGCAGCCGAGCATCTCCAGAGAAGCCGCCAACCGCTCTGTTGCTGCCGCTCGGAAAACCTGCTCGTCATCAGGCCCACATTTATAGCAAACAACGGTAATATTTACCAAGTATCTCTGGAAAAATGAGTGCAAAGCACAGGAAATGCAGTGCAAATTGCTAGAACGCAGTACATTAGCAGCACAGGCCATTTAATGAGTCTGGGAAGAAAGGTATAAATTTCAGGAAAATGTCAATTGCAGTAATGTAAACAAGAGACTTCTTAACATCTCCTTCTCCACGAGACTTGATTTCAGTCACCGGTTATAACTAACGCTGTGCTTCTTGTGAGAGATTTGATTCTAAACAGCAAGGAGGGGAGAACCAAGGGGGAGGGGAGAAGAAAGGGGTGGGTTGCATGTGCATCATAAATTAGCAGAGAGCCTCAGGGGCACCACTACCGCTCCATTGGAGGAAGATGAAACCTCCCACCGGGGCTTCCGTGAAAAGTCTTTTGCAGCAAAAGCTGGATCCGGGGGGGCAGGGTGGGGAGAAGGGTGCCCGCACATCACTGGAGAGCTGGGAGCTGTCCTGGCTGCCGATGGGCATCTATCCTGTCAAAGTCAGGGAAAGCTCAATGTCAAGGTCACCTAGTGCGTTCCCTCCCTGCATAGACACGTTCCCCTCATTGGTGGGACTGCGGAACGCCCCGAGAAACAGGCATCCACATCCTCGGCCACCTAAACCCGCCTCTTCAGCAGTTCAAACCCAGGTCAGGTAAAGTTAGGAAGCCAGTGGGCAACGACCTCGGATGCGCCCTCACCTTCCTGCTGGGTCCGAAGAGTGACCAGCTGTCCTCCTTTCTCCGCAGTCCCCGACAACATCATCATGAAGGTGCTGAAGCAGCGCCTGGACCAGCAGGACTGTGTTGAGAGAGGGTGGGTGCTGCACGGCTTCCCGCGAGACCTGGACCAGGCGCACCTGATGGACAATCTGGGCTACAAGCCCAACAGGTGAGCAGTCCGCTTCCCACGGGCTCCCGGGAAGGCCTCTTCCACCTCTCCAGGTCCCTGTGACAACAGGCAGTTTGCCTGGAGCCTGCCCAAGGTCCCGAGAGGGCATGTGTCCTGGCTACCCGAATCCCACCACCCATCCTGTTTACCCTGTGAACCAGGAGTCTGGTTCAGGTTCACATCCCGGCTCTGCCGCTCACCTTACTGGACCTGAACGTCCAGCTGAGTGAGGACACGTATCGACCAGTCTCGCCTGTCCCGTGGGATTGCGGTGCAGAGCAATCCATGGTTTCCCCCGACTGTTTTCACAATTTTCCTTTTTCATTTGGCTCTTTGATGCGTCTGATATTTATTTATTTAAAATTAAAAAAAAAATCATCGTCTTTATTTTTGGCTGGTATTGTTGCTCACGCAGGCCTCCTCTGGCTGCGGCAAGCAGGGGCTGCTCTCTTGTGGGGAGCCTGGGTACTAGAGTGCTCGGGCTCGGTAGCTGCGTCTTGGGCTCGTTGTCCCGAGGCAGGGGGAATCTTGCTGGACCAGGGATGGAGCCTCCGAGTTGGCAGGCGGATCCCTAACCACTGGACCACTGGGGAAGCCCCTGATGTTTATTCTGATGGAGGTTTGCTGTACCAGCCTCCTTTTCCCCCCAACTGTTAGCCACTTCTTCCAAAACGATGTCAAATGTTGCTGAATATTCTGTCCTTCCTCCACTAACTTGAACTTGAGAGCACCCCACAACTGTAGATGTTGTGGAAATAAACAAAGACCACCCCCATGAAGAAAACAAAGGCTGTCAGAGTTTGCTGTTTATACCGAGAGTCGGCCACCTGGTGGCTTGGGGTGTGTGTTTATATGTGGTCTGACCACTGTCTGCTCGTAGATGCCGTCTCTCAATATACTTGGCTGTACTTCTAAATTTTCTGTTGTTCCCCACAAGTCTACTTCTGTAGCAAAAAGGCATGGCAACCTACTCCAGTATTCTTGCCTGGAGAATACATGGAGAGAGGAGCCTGGTGGGCTACAGTCCAGAGGGTCACAGAGTCAGTCCAGAGTCAGACATGACTGAAGCGACTTAGCATGGCATAGTACCACACCATTTAACTACTTTAGCTTTATTGTATAGTTCAAAATAGCCAATGCAGGACAAGGCCCTCTCATTACTCTTTTTTTAAACACTATTTTCTTTATTTCTTTGGCTCTACCGAGTCTTAGTTGCAGCACGTGGAATCTTTAGCATGTGGGGTGCAGTTCTCCGACCAGGGATCAAGCCCAGGGCCCCTGCATCGGGAGTCTTAACCACCGGACCACCAGGGAAGCCCCTTGTTACTCTTCTCCAGTGTCTGTCTCACATATTTAGTATTCCAGATGAACACTGCTGCTGACGTTTTAACTGGAATCCCATTAGGTGTATGGCTGGGTCTGTGCAGTCTGTGGCCCTGTTCTCTCCTTGCCCCTTTGTGAGACCATCAGCACTTTATTGGGGCCCCTGCTTTTCATGTTAAGTGTATTTCTAGGTATCGTATTACTTGTTGTTCTTCTTGTTGATCTTGTGATAATGGGATATTTGCATCCTTTGTATTTTCTAACTGGATTTCTCAGGATTCTGAGAACAATGCTGATTTTTCTTACTTATTTTTATGTCCCAGCTCGTTTCCTGGAACCCTCTGACTGCTTCTGGTAGGTCTTCAGTTGATTCTCTCGGGCTTTTCGGGGGGATGATCATGTCATCACAAATATGTATCTTTTTGTCCTTTTCCTTTCCAGTATTTATATTTTTCATTTTACTCTTTTGTCTAACTGCATTGAATAGTACTTTCAGAGCTGGCTCATGATAGACAAGTGGTTTTTTTTTTTTTTTTTGCCCTTTTACCTGAAGGATTGCCCTGTGTTCTACCACAAAGGTATTACTGTCGTTTGAGGTATATAGAGTTTTTATAAAGTTAAAGAGGTGTAGTTCTGGGACTTCCCTGTTTGTCCAGTGGTTGAGAATCCTCACTTCCATTGCAGTGGGTATGAGTTTGATCCCTGGTTGGGGAACTTATGTGAGGCATAAGATCCCACATGCCTCACACGGTACAGCAAGAATAAATGCAGAATAAATAAATTTTTTAAAGTATAGTGTTTAGAGTTTAAAATGTCTGAAGTTGATGTTGAATTTCATTCAAAGGTTTTTTTGGCATCTTCTAAGACAGACATTTTTTCCTTCTTTTTTTGACGTACGAATATAATAAATTATTTTAGCAGATTTTCTGATAGTAAGTCAACCTTTCGTCCCTAGAATGACTATCACTTGGTCATGGTGTGTTATTCTTCCAATATATGCCTTGTGCAGACACAGTTTTGATTCTCCATGGCCTACGGAGCCCCCTCCCGACCACGTCTTGCCTGTGAATGTCAGGTTACATGGCAGAAGGAACTTTGCCGGTGTAATTAAGGTAGCTGAACAGTTGGCTTTAAAGTGGGCAGGTCATCCTGGTGACCTGGGTTGTGCTACAGGTGGACCTGTACCAGACTTGTGACCTACAGAACTGTGGGATGATAGATTTGAACGTTTTAAAGAAAGTACATCTGTGGTAATTAGTTATGGCAGCAGTGGGAAACTAATATACTGTTGTATGGTATTGGCTACACTTGTATTTAGATTTTTTTGTATTAAGAAGCATATGTAATACGTGTCTGAATTTCTTCCACGTGTTCTTTTCCTTTGTCAGGCTTATGGGATCAATGATGCGGTCATTTCATAGGTTTTCGTTCTTTGCCTATGGCTAGATGGTTTTTAAAACTTCAGCAGTACCTGTTCTGTGGAGCAGGCTTGTTAATAATTTGACTTTGTGTATCCTGCAGCTTTTGCCTTCTGTGTTTTGGTGCCGTGTTATTTAGTTCATAAAGGTTTATGTCAGCCGTGTGTTCATCACGCAGCATCATGCTGATGAAAGTGACTGTCTGGGACAGGACCATTGCTCATCTCCTCCACCACGGACTCTCTGTTTCCTCCTGGGTAGCAACACATCAGCGTTCACTGGCGCACACTGGTGTCTGAAATAAAAGAGCCCATTTTCCAGCCTCCTGTCCAGCTGTGTGGAACATTCAGACCCAACTACGTCTGCTAATTTGTACATTAGCATGGCTCCGTTTCAGTACCTGTGCCTGAGCCTTGTAGGATTTGCTGATGGGGACTGGGTTTGTTCTCAGCTTTTCCTGCTGCTCACTTGAGATTTGCCTTTTTGAGGTCTCTGCAGTTTCTTGCCACTGATCCAGCTCTTCCAAGTCTCAAAAAAAAAAAAAAAAAAACCTTAAAAAATTTAATTATTTTGGCCGTACTTTGTAGCGTGCAGGATCTTAGCTCCCCAACCAAGGACTGACCCCGGGCGCCTGCAGTGGAAGAGCAGAGCCTTAACCGCTGAGCCGCCAGGGAACCCCCCAAAATGTTTTAAGTTGCCTTCCCTCCCTCAATTCTCCTGTCTTTGCTGGTCAGGGTTTCAGAATCCCTTTCCTGTCCGTTTTCTGTGGGGTTTGGGAGGAAATAGAGTGTGGTGCATGGTTCAACGTGCCGTGTTTATCCACAACTCACCCCGTTTGCTTCACTGCATTTGCGTGTGTCTTACCATCAATTACCTTACTTCCTTTATTTTAGGTTGTTGTGTGGACAGAATGAAATTGGGTTTAATATGTTTTATTCAACCTGCTTGTCTTTTTCCTTGAATGGCTGAATTTATCCCACTATATTTTTGCTTTTTATCACTTTATTTTATGCTTCATCGTGGTTTCCTTTGTTTTCCATCTTGTTTTTTATGGCCTGTGTTTTCCTTTTGTTTTATTATTGCTTTTGTTGGTTTCTCTCCTCTCCGCCCCTCCCCCCAGTTGGTTTAGAAGATAATCTGTTTCTAGCTCTACTAGTCTCGTCAAGACGGCTTGATTAAACTTGTATTTCTCAATTTGTCAATTCTGAAATGAAACAGAATATTCTGACTCTGTCATATGAAAAATGAAGGAGAAAATGCTCCCATACGTACCACTTCCTTATTCCCCTCCCCACCTCCATTTTTGTTGGGCGGCCACAGGGGGCCTCAGGGGCCTCGGGGGCCGCGGGGGCCGCGGGGGCTGCAGGGGCTGTGGGGGCCTCGGGGGCCGCGGAGGCCTTGGGGGCTGCGGGGGCCTTGGGGGCCGCGGGGGCCGCGGGGGCTGCGGGGACGGTTGGGAGGAACAGACACATGTGATCTCAGTCTGTTGTACACAGATTATTACTTTTAAGATCACTAAGTTTTATTTCTAGAAATATAACAATTGCATTCTGTTTTTAGCTGTACTTACTGTATTTAAGAAGTTTTCATTCTCTCTTCAACTGGATTCAGATTTCAATGCCAGCTATTCGCATTGTTCAGCCTCTCCATTTATCCATTTTGATTCATTGTTCATTTGAATGGATTAAGTCTTTGAGTCACTTGTACATGCTTAACTTCCTAAATTCTTGCACATTTGAGATTGTCTTTCTGTTAACTTTACTTGTAAATGTCTAACAAAGTAAAGAATTCTCCCATCACATTTCCTACCCTCAGCATCCTGCATCATTTCTATACTGCGCTCTGACACCTGTGGGGTTGCGGGAACATCTGAGGTCCATGAGTTTTTTTACATTTAAGGTAATATACTTCTTATATCTGGATGCTCTCTCTCTCTCTCAATTCATTTATATTCACCAGGCCATGTGTCAGTTCTGGTTCTTTTTATTACTTTTCTCTGGAATATTATGCATCCTTTCCATTTCCATTATTTCAGGAGAATTTCCTTCTAGTACATATATTAATATTTTTTTGGTTCATTCACTTGGTGTGCTAAGTTGCTTCAGTGGTGTCTGAGTTTTTGCAACCCCATGGACTGTAGCCCGCAAGGCCCCTCTGTCCATGGGATTCTCCAGGCAATAATACTGGAGTGGGGTGCTATGCCCTCCTCCAGGGGATCTTTCCAACCCAGGGGTCAAACCTGCATCTCCTGTGGGTCCTGCATTGCAGGCAGATTCTTTACCGCAGAACCACCGGGGAAGCAAGATTGATTAAATGTATGTTGGACATTCATCATCTGTCTTCCATAATTAAGATTTCTTTCTAGTAACTTTTATCTTTTCCTTTTCCTTTCTGTATTATTTTTAAAATCTGTCCTTCACAATAAGTTTATTTAAATAAACATCAGTATTATTTCTTATTTCTTCTTTTTTCACTTCTATAATTCTTTTACATTTCCCTTATTTTTCCCCCCTTACTTTTTTTTCTTTTTTGACTTGTTTTAGCTGAACCACACGGCCTGTGGGAATCTTAGCTCCTGGATCAGGGACTGAACCTGGGCCCTGGCAGTGAGGTGCCCAGTCTAGACCCCTGGACTCCCAGAGGATTCTCTTTTTCCCTTAATGCTGTCAGTTTTCTTTCTTGTCCTTTTAATTTTTTGTTTGTTTGTTTGTTTTTATTGAAGGACAATTGCTTTACAGAATTTTGTTGTTTTCTGTCAAACCTTTACATGAATCGGCCATAGATACACATATATCCCTTCCCTTTGGAACCTCCCTCTCATCTCCCTCCCCATCCCACCCCTCTAGGTTGACACAGGGCCCCTCTTTGAGTTTCCTGAGCCAGACAGCAAATTCCCATCGACTATGTACGTTCCATATGGTAATGTAAGTTTCCATGTTACTCTCTCCATACATCTCACCTCTCCTCCCCTCTCCCCGTCCATAAATCTATCTTCTGTGTCTGTTTCTCCACTGCTGCCCTGTAAATGAACTCTTCAGTACCATGTTTCTAGATTCCGTATATATGCATTAGAATACCTCCTTTTAAATTTTATCTCATCCTCTTTTCTCTGGTTTCTCCTATCATAGAGTCTGTTCTCTCTAAATTATTTTGAGCATTGATAAGGCTTTTTTTAAATATTTTATGTGTTTATTTATATTTTTGGTGGTACTGGTTCTTTATTGCTTTCATGAGGGCTTTTTCTAATTGTGGCAAGCAGGGGCTACGCTCTGTGGCAGTGCATGGACTTCTCGCTGCGGTGGCTTCTCTTGTTTCTGAGCGCGGGCTCTAGACATGCAGGCTCAGCTGCTGCCGGGCTCCAGAGCTCAGGCTCAGTAATTGTGGCATGCGGGCTTAACTGCTCCTCAGCATGTGGAATCTTCCCAGGGCAGGGACTGAAGCTGTGTCTCCTGCATTAGCAGGCAGTCTTTACCGCTGAGCCACCAAGAGGTCCTTGATAAGGCTTTATCTAAACTGTGCTACTGTTTCCTGGAGTTAATTTTTCTTCCAAAGGATATTCATTCTCTCTCTATTTCTCTCTTTAAACTTTTCGGATCCTTATTTGTCTATACCTGAGTCACAAGGTGGGGTATATTTTGCAAATCACTTGTCTCTGTATAAGTGTGCAGTTTGTCTAAGAAGAGCATGAATTGGTTCTAGAAAATAGACAGAAAATTAGTTTTCTGTGACTGTTGTCATAAGCTACCGCAAATGAGATGGTTGGATGGCATCCCTGACTCAGAGGACATGAGTTTGAGAAAGCTCCGGGAGGTGGTGAAAGACAGGGAAGGCTGGCGTGCTGCAGCCCATGGGGTCGCAGAGTCGGACACAACTGAGTGACTGAACAATCACCAACTTAGTGGCTTAAACAATACATATGTATTGTCTTACCATTCTGTAAGGCTGACATCAGTATGTGAGACAGGCTGCATTCCTTTCTGAAGGCCCTAGGAAGAGTCCATTTCCTCCCCTGTTCAGCCTCTCGAAATTGCCTCCCATCCTGGGATCATCTCCCCCTTCCTGTTTGTTCAAACGCTGCCACACCTGACCTTCTTCTGTGCTCATATCTCCCTCTGACCAGAGCTGGGGACAGTTCTTAGACTCCTGTCACTGGAGCGGGTCCACCCAGACCATCTAACCTGTCAGGGTCCGTGGTGTACCCTCAGTGCGGAGCCCGTGCTCCTCGTAAAGCAGCACATCCACGGACTCTGGGGGTTGGGGTGGACCTCTTCGTGAGGGGCTTTCTTCCGTCCCCCCCCTCCCAAGTTGGAGTCTCTCCTCAGCCCTGTCTTGATCACGTCCCCAGCGCTGGGTCTGGAGAGCTCCCTCCTGGACGACTGAGCTGTCTGGCTGGTTCTCGAGCAGCCGGGACCCAGCGGGCAGCCTGGGCACCCCGTCTCTTCCCCGTTCCGCCCGGTAGTCTCCAGGGACCACGGGGCTACAAGGCCAAGTCTCCATCCTCTGTTTTCTGGAGATGGAGCAGACTTCAGAGTTGGTAGTTAGCTTCTGGGTAGGCTCACCATCGACCTGAAGTTGAAAGGAGTCAGGAAAAATGCAGACAGTCGCTTAGAAGAAGGCTGGGGGCGGGTCATTGACAAGACGCAGGGAGAGGCCTAGTGCCCATTTTTCTGAGCCCTGAGGGGGAAAAACGACTGTTTTATTTACCGGCCCTTGTGACAGCCCAGGGCTTCAGGACCCACAGGGGACGGGCCTGGTGTTTATTAAAAGCACACGGGGAGGGTGATTCAAGAACCTCTTTGATTTAGGGCGAGCTTGCAAAGAAATACTTCTCCATTCACCACAAAATAAAAATCAGTTTCTCTTTATGCAGTAAATAATGCCAGTTTAATTTATTTGACCCTAAGGCAGAGGACACGCAGAGGGGGGAAAAAAGATGTTTGTTTACAGCCTAGATTTAATCATCTGCCCCTGTTTAATCACCCCTCTGTACCCCTCTCCCTTCGCTGAGGGTGTATCCCCCCTTTCTTATCTCTGTCTAACCCACTGCCTCTGCCTAGCTTTCAATGCAGCGTTTCTGTGATTAATTTAGAAAGTAATTTTAGCCATAAACCTTCAAGCCCAGGAAGAGGCTAAGGAAGAGAGAAATATTCTAACACGAACCCACCCAGCACTGGGATGAATATCGAGGCTGTAATTCTGGTTCCGTTGTGATGCCAATTATAAAGCACTCTAGCTGTGGTGTTGCTGTTTTTGACACCGGGAGGAAATCTTGACAGAATTATAGCCTGGAAATCAATCTGGGAATACGATACAGAAATCTATAACTCAGATATGAAAACAATCTACAAAGGCTCTTTTTTTTTTTTAGGAGGATTCGATGAAATTAGATTAAAATAAATTTACATATATATCAATTTTATTATTAAAATATATTCATAGTAGTAAATAGAGTTATTGGGGAAGGGCAAGCTACTCTGTGCATTGGACACAGAAATAGACCTCTTCGGCTTATCAGGAAGCAAAGTTATTGTCTCCTTGTCAAATATAAATTTCTCCATAGAGCTAATAAATGGATAGTGTTCAAATGCAATGTTTTGTTTGACTCCTGTTTCATAAACCCACAGTACATAATACTAAATTATATTCCGCTGAGCAGTATCAATCTCTTGGTTCCAACATCTCATCGTGAGGGAAACAAACCAAGTCATTGATGCGTCGAAAAGAAAGAGAAAAAGTTATTTGAGAACAAATAAAATGGGCTATAAAGTTTGTTAAAATACAATAATATAGTAAAAAAAAAAAAGAAGAGGAGAGAAAGAAAAAGAAAGAAACAAAGAAGTGTCCAAGACTACATCTAGAAATGGGCCCTTGCCTGACTGTGAAATAATTCATTTCGTGCTGCAAGTTTGTGGCACTGTATTTCCTTTCAAAATTAATGTTTACTATGGAAAGGGAGTATAGGCTTCTGATTGATGTTGGAAAGTTTGCCGTGTATCAGACAGACGGGTTCTTTTTTTTTTTTTTTGCATCCCCCCCCCACCGATGCTGTGAGGAAAGGATGGGGTGGCCATGCCTGAGCCTCCTGGTCCTCCCAGGCCGTACAGCTCTGGGGAAAGGATGGGGTGGCCATGCCTGAGCCTCCTGGCCCTCCCAGGCCGTACAGCTCTGGGGCCAGCAGGCAAGGTCTGGGTCAGAGCTGTTGCTGGAGCTCTCAGAAATTCCCGGAAAGAGGGTGAAAGGGGGGACCCTCGCTGAGTCATTGCCCATTGAATTCAGCAGAATGCTGGCGTCGATTTCACTAGCGCTGTTTTCTCTAATGTTTTGCTCTGTGCTCCACTGGACTGAATCTGGGGGCGAGGGAGAAATCGCCCAAGGACAGTATCTTGATGAGCTGCTTGTGTCCCAGGTTGCTTTGTACAAACTGGCAACTGCTCCGTAGGTTCCTTTGCAAGCGTGGTGGGTTTTCATTTTGTATTTATTATTATTTCTTAAACTAGACAGTTGTGTGTCCCACATCTGGAGGAGCCCAGAGGGGTCTGATTGTCCCTGGGGAGGCAGTGACGAGTCTCTTCACATTGCACGTGGCTCCCAGTCGGTGCTGGGTGTCTTGTTGGCTTTTGCTAAAAACACAGCCTTTTTTCCCAGGGAACTAGAGAGCAGAACTACCCAGAGGACCCGGACCCGTGGACACAGATCTGCCCCCCCAGAGGGGCTGGTACCGAACCCCCAGCCCACCCAAGTGCCACCTGCCCGGTGCACTTCTCGGACAAGTGGGTCTCAAAGCTTTCAGATTTCCTGGGGCCTTGAAACAAGCCTCCACTTGGTGTGGGAGGCAGCCCGGAATGTTGTGACCAGGCCGCCGCCGGTGCTGCCAGAAAGAATGGCTTTCTCTCTCTGCCCCCGCCCCCATCTGCATCCACTTCCTGACTCTGCTCTGCAGCGGCCTTGCCTTGTTGCTAGGGCAGTCCCGGAGAACACTTCTTCCCTTCCAAGTCCCGCCTCCTTATCTTTAACCCTCATCATCGCCCTGATGACAGGAATGATGCTAATGATACCTGGGGTCTGCTGAGTGCCCATCATGTGCCTGCCTTACATCTCCTTTAGTCCATTCAATAGCCCCATAAAGTTGGTTGGTTCAGTAAAAGGCACCTGGGCTCAGAGAAGCTGTGTCCTTTGCCCCAGGCCGCCTGGAGGAGGCCAGCCTCGACCCCAGCTCTTTGCTCCAGATGGCTGTGTTGTGCCTGGTCTGCAAGGTGATGAGTGTCTATCCCTGTTCACTGGCTAGCTGGCTCGAAAAAACTACATTTAACCTTAGTTGTCCTGTCTGTCAAATGGAGCAATAGCCTCTACTCTTTCAACAGGACAGTGCACTGCTGTGTGTGGGTATGTGTCGTTTATAATTGGCAAGTGCCATGGATGCAGTGGGCTCCGAAGCATCCTGCCCACAGCTCCTCTTGGGAGGACAGACTCTCGTTCAAAGTGTGCATGTGTGTGTGCTCAGTCGCTCAGTCATGTCTGACTCTTTGCAACCCCATAGACTGTAGCCCACCAGGCTCCTCTGTTCATAAAATTGTCCAGGCAAGAATACTGGAGTGGGTTGCCATTTCCTCCTCTAGAGGATCTTCCCGACCCTGGGATCGAACCTGCATCTCTTGCGCCGGCAGGCAATTTCTTTGCTGCCGAGCCACCTGGGAAGCCTCCATTCAAAGTGTAGGATACAGTTTTCTTTCCTGTCCTCATATAATAAATTACACACTCACATGCCCCAAATATGCGTGCCACTGATTTGCCTACATGTTAAAAATCATGAAAAACGTTTATTATGTTAGTTACTCATGTGCTTTTTGTTTTGTTTTTAAACATTGCTTTATTTATTTCGCAGTGCCGAGTCCTAGCTGTGGCATGTGTGATTGTTGTTGCAGCATGTGGGATTTCTAGTTTCGGTATGTGGGATCTTTAGCTCCCTTACTAGGTATCGAACCCAGGTCCCGTGCAGCAGGAGCACAAGGTCTTAGACCCTGGACCACCAGGGAAGTCCCACCCATATGATTTTGGATTCCAGTTTCATAGAAAGAGGCTACAGTGGCAAATACCGTTATACTTGAGGAATGATCCTCAGAGAGTAGTTGCTATATTATTCATTGTAGGTTGGCACAGATAACTCATTTCTACTCAAAATATTAATATTTTTACTCTAAAGTCTCAACCTGCTTGCCTTTCTTACCTGTGGGAAGCATGTTGAAGCCTCCTGCTGGTTGGAATTGAGGAAGGTAGCTCCTTGTTCACCTGGCAGCACGTGGGACGAGAGTGACCCTGAAAGAGGCAAAGACGAAACCACCTTTTCATCCAGGAGGGTCCTGTGGAGCCAGGCAAACTGGGAAATCATCATCAAGGCGTTTAACCACGTTGACAGATCCCTCTGCTGAATGCTGGTCTGATCGCTCGGGTTATGTTAAACAATGGTATAACGTGGTATATTATGAAACTAAAAACCGAACTGGTATATCGTTAATATGCCAGAGCTCTCTGATTTAAAAGGCTGATCATTTTTTAGTTGCCTGTGACCCTGTGTTTTGCAGGACCACACAACGAGAGCCTCGGAGAATGGCTTTGCCGTTTCCGACGTGTTCCAAAGTGAGGAGGACGCTCTCGTCTCTTAAAAGAACAGCAGTTGGCCCAGAGAAAAATTAAAATACGAGATGGAGAGGATTTCTTGCCTCTCTCTCCTCCTCTTATTATCACTTGGTCCTTCCAGGAAGCTCTCATATTTCTGCCACTGATCCTTATGTGGATTAAGGATAATAAACAGCCCATTAATAGAGGCCTGATCTAGGAAATGGAGTTGGAATCAGCCGCACAATTCAGTGGCTGACTGAGGTTAATAACTCCATTACTCCAGCTCTGTGCCGAGCTGCCCGACGAGCGGGATGTTAGCCTTATCTTACTCCTCATTAATTGAGCTAATAGAACCCGCCTGACCCTGCCTCGCAGCTGCCATCTGAGAGTTTGCCAGACATGGGCTGGAATACATATCATCCACCGAGCTCTCCGCTGGTGCCTTTTGTTTTTTGGAAGAACGTTCTCTTAAATTTCGGTGCGCTGAAAGGCCCCTCCTGACAGCAGAGTCTCCGTTCGAACGTCCACAGCCAGGGCGACTGTGACCCCGTTGCCTGGTCCTGCAACACTGTGTGTGCAGGACCACACCACGAGACCCTCGGAGAATGGCTTTGCCATTTCTGATGTGTTCCAGCTGCTCTGACCCCATCACCCGAGCAGTGGTGTCCACTGGCCCCGCTATGCAGATGTCCACTCAGGTTAGAGGGCTTCAGAGCCAAATTGAACTGCTTTGGAGGAAGTAGCCGTTGCCTCAACAGCGTGTCTGGGGTCCAGGGTGAAACAGCATGTGAGTCACGGCGGTGGGAGTGGGGTCAGCTCCGGGCCTCCTCTCTTCCGGGTCTGCTCTTTTCTTCGAACGTTTGGCCACTGTCTCTTTTGCATCCATCCTTCTCTGCCCCCAAAGTATCCCAATAGTTGGGTGTGTTTCTGACAGTCTTGCTGTACAGCCCACTGGTAAGCGGTCTGTGGACGCTATGTAACCTTTCTAGGCCTCGGTATCTGTCAGATGAGATGACAGCCCAGCCCTTCCGACCTCGCCCTTTGCAAGACTCATGTGTGCGTTTGCGGGGAAACCGAGCATGGGCGGGATGCTCCATCCAACCAAGATGGTGCTGTCAACAGCTCAAAAGTCGAAAGCTGAGTTTCCTGCAGCAGATTATTCACCTCTCTGCATCCCAGTTTCCTCAATGAGAACCAGGGGCCCGGGCATGGAGGTGGCGTGGGAGGTGGTGTTGCGGAAGCTCTCTGCCCAGAGCCTGGCGCTTGGACGAGGGGCTTCTGGTGTGGGAGCCCCTCTGATTCCTAGTACGCTGGGAGCTCCAGGCTTGTGCGTGGAGATCAGAGCTTCTGAAAAGCGAACTCAGACCAGCTCTTCACCGAGGATCTGTGGCCGCAGGCTGGCCCCTCAGCTGCTCCATGCACACAGCCTCCCTCTGGATGGAGGAACGTACTTTCCTGGTGATCTGTGGGCCAGAAGATGACCCTGCAGACACACAGAAACGAAACCACACTTCTTGTTGGAGAAGCCACAGAGCCAGACAGGTGGGAAGATCTGAATGCTATAACAGCCTTGTGGATCGGGAGCAGGGGCTTGGAAAGCATGGATCACCTGTCCCCTGTTGTTCTGTAAAATTTAAAGGTTTTTTTTTTTTTTTGGCTGCGCTGTACAGCTCATGGGATCTCAGTTCCCTGACTAGGAATCGAACTCAGGCTCTGGCAGTGAAAGCTCCAAGTCCTAACCATTGGACCGCTAAGGATTTCCCTGAAGAGTCTGTTGATGGTAGGACACACGATGACACTCAGAGAGACGGGAGGCAGAGCTCTGTGACTTACAGTCCCAAGGAGAGGTGGGTGCTTTGTGGGCCGTGCTGGGGGCTGCGCCCTGGGGACAGGGTGACTGTAGCTGAGCTGTGGAGCGCGGCTTCCGCGTGGCAGGAGGGCAGTTAGCTCAGGTTTGCAGTTCTCTTGGTGGGTTGGCTCATTTAAATAATTTTGGGGGCTCTGGGGCCTGGGGGCTGCCCCCAGATGGAGTGTGGGAGCCCCGGAAGTGGAGCGATCAGAGTGAGGCTTGGCAAACTGCCCAGGAAGGAGAACTCAGGGTTATGAGCCCTGACTTCAAAACCGGGTGAGACAGCAGTTGTGGAAGGCCGTATCACACCCGCCCGTCCTCGTTCTGGATTCGTCCCCTTTCACAGTTGAGGCATACATTTGGAGACAGCATTAAAGAGGTGAAAACCCAACCTGAGGGCCATCCGTCCTGGCCACCCCTTCATCCCTCCAGCATCTCTGAAAGCTCTGCCATCGTGTGCTTGGGCGAACCGTTCAAGAAAACTGCCTCGTCCACGCTGTCCTATCCACTTCCGCCAGAGACACAGGCCGTCTTCCTGGGCCGCCAGCTTGGTTTCCACCGCCCTTGTTACAGCCACTTGGCGCCCAGCAACAGCGCATCCCAACCATCCTGGCTCCGATGCGCTTCGCTACAGTAAGAAGAAATCCTAGCTGCTGACAGGAATTTGGCAGCTGGCTGGGAGGTCAGAGGCGGAAGGTGGTTCTGAGAGGCGGCGGCTGGCTCACCCACCGGGCCTGGAGCTAGGAAGGAAGGGTACCCTAGGCCTCAAGCTCAAGATTGCGGCCAATGGTGGTGACGGGGCCCCCAGCCCCCAACCACGGTCCCTGGAACTGGAGCATTTGAATCCTTCCATCAGTAAGAAGCGCAAGGAGGGAAATTCTCCCATTATTTTCCCGCCTAGGGACTGTTGACATTTCACCACTTATTTCCAGTGTTCATGTAAGAAAAGTCTGGTGGGATGGTTCTGAGCAAACGTGGAAGGGCAGCACCACTTCTTTCCTGAGGGTTAAAACTTTTAGTTTACCGCAGCGTGTGACAAAGATCTGTCGTCTGTGTTGGGGCGATTACAGGAGCGATTACTTCCGAAGCAGCGACATCAAAAAGGTGCATTACCTTTAAGCTCTTCGCTGGCAGACTCCAGGGTTTTTCGGGGTATACAAATACAGTGAATTCCTGGAAGGAGAGAGAGCAAGCCCAGGCCGCCACAGGCTTAGCTCTGCTGTCCGCAGTGGGCAGCGTGGATGGGAGGCACTTGGCTTGGCGTGGTGCTCGTGGGGCAGCCAGCCAGCCGGAGCCACGAGACGCGGCCTGTGCTGGGTGATGGAGGCTTAGTGACTGGGGGCTTAGTCTTTACGAAGGGATGGCGCACACGCATAACGAGGGGTTTCCGTGGTGTTTTCTTTCTTTTTTAAAAGATTAACTTTTGTTGGAGTGCAGTGGGTTTACAGTGTTGTGTTAGGTTCTACCCTCCAGCAAAGTGAATCAGCCAGACGTGTACACATCTCCTCTTTTTTGAATTTCCTTCCCATTTAGGTCATACACGGTATTTTCTTGGTTAGCAACTTTGTTAGATGCTGACAGTAAACATCTCACTGTAGTGTATTTTTTTAAATTAATTCATTTTTTTATTAAGGTTAATTGCTTTACAGAATTTTGTTGTTTTCTGTCAAACCTCAGCGTGAGTCAGCCAGAGGTACACATCTATCCCCTCCCTTTTGAAGCTCCCTCCCATCCCCCTCCCCATCCCACCTCTCTAGGTTGATACAGAGCCCCTGTTTGAGTTTTGTGGGCCGTACAGCCAATCCCCCTGGCCATCTATTTCACGTCTGGTCGTGTAAGTTTCCGTGTTACACAATATGTGTTTTTAAGACTGTTTGTTGATTTTATTCTTGGCTGTGCTGGGTCTTCGTTGCCGTGCGGGCTTTTCTCTAGTTGCGGGGTGGGGGCTTCTCGTCACCACAGCTTCTCTCGTTGTGGAGCTCGGGCTCTAAGGCCCGTGGGCTCAGTAGCGGCAGCTCCCGAGGTACAGCCCAGGCTTGACAGGTGTGGTGCACAGGTTTACTTCTCCTCAGCATGTGGGATCTTCCCAGACCTGGGATCGAACCTGTGTCTCCTGCATTGGCAGGCGGACTCTACCACTGAATCACCAGGGAAGCCCTTGCTGTAGAAACACGGTGTGTTTATCAACCACTTAAAATGTTTTCCTGAGGACTTTCTGAGGGCCCCCGGTCCTGCGGTCTCTAAGGGGCCTAAGAAGGGGCCCAGGGTCAGTTTGCCAGCCTCTACTTTGAGCACAGCATTCCATGTAAATGTGACATCTGGAGAGAAAGGGACAAGTTTTCTCAATTTGCTATCTTAATGTCTGATAACCTTCACAGTCAGAAAATCTCCCCTCGTGCCCAGCTCTCCCCTTCCCCCCAGCAAGGCTGGCTAGTCTTCACTGGCAAAGCACGTCTCCATTTCTCTTTCCCCTGTAGATTAGGGGTCCAGCAGGCTTTATCTGGTGGGTTTTAACCGTTGGGCCTAAGCTGGTGGGGGCCGAGACATCGGGGGAGATAAACACACACTGCTGTCAGCAGTCCGAAGCAATCTTCCAGTCTTGGTGTAGAGTGACAGGCGACCTTTAGCGGCACAGAGCCCGGGGTAGTTGGCATTTGAGTCCAGCTCTGATGAAGTCCAGCCCCCATTTTTGGCAGGCGCAGTGCTCGACCGTTAAATTCATTTCCCAGAGAAAGGCAGGAGGGCGGGTGGTGAGATGACTTGGAGAAATCATATTTGCTTTCTTTACCCAGAGGAGACTTTGGGAGACGTCTCTGTGTGCTTCAATTTTCCGTCTTCCTTAGAGGCATACATCAAGGGCTGAACTGGTGAACCCCGCGTGCGCTTTAAAAACTTGAGCCTCCGCCAGACTCACGTGGCAGAGTTCTAAAAGCATGCAGCTCTCCTCCCTAAATACCACAGACATTATTTCATAATAATAAAAAAACTTTTAAGAAAGTCTCCCACAAATTGAAGTTCAGCTCTACTTTTTCTGAGATTATAAAGCATGGTCTCCTTGCTGGCACTGGAGTGTCTGCCGATTCCAGATCCCGCCACCCCCCTCCCCGGGGGGGCTTGTGGGTTGGAACCCCCATGTGGCTCTAAGGGCAGAGTTCTTCCTTTCTCTCCAGGCCTCTGTCTCATGAAGCGCAGGTTCTAGATCCTGGGGGAGGACTGCGTGTACCAGGAAGAACTGCCAGGCTTGGAACTCCCGCCCTCAGAAGAGGAGGTAGGGCGGGGACCCAGAGAGGAATCTTCCCTCTTTCTGCCCACCCGATCTTCTCGCCCTCTACACCTGAGCCATCGGCCTACTTCCTGCTTCCTAAACAGCCAGTGTTTGCTCTGGATGTGTCTTCTTTCAGAGCACCTTGGGGTTTTGTCCAAATCTTATCATTTCTTCAAGGCTTAGCTCAAACTCCACTTCCTCCAGGAAGCCTTCCCTGACGCTTCTTCTTGCCCTGCACCTTCATGGCACTTTACACAGCATCCTAGTGACAGGACAGCGGTTCAGCAAGAGGCTCTGGAATCCTGGCTTGGCCCCGTACAGGCTGTGTGAGACTGAGACGGTTTTTACTATCTCTGAGCTCCAGTTTCCTCCTGCGCAAGATGGGGCTGACTTTGTTCACACCAAATACTTACAGAGCCTCTATGACAGGCAGGTACTGCGTGACCTCTGGGGACACAAGAGGAAACAAAACCTAAAACCCTTGCCGTCACATGGGGTGGGGAGAAGGCTGCGTACAACCCACAGACGTGCCGAGTGTGGCACGTTGCTTAGAAGGTGGTCGGGGCTGGCCTTTCTGATCAGAGCACGCTGTAGCAGAGGCTTCAACAAATCCTGGGAGGATCTGGGGAAGAGCAGTCCAGGCCGGAGGAACAGCATGTGCAGAGGCTCTGGGGCAGGATGTGGTTGGCAAGTCCAGGGGCGTCACGGAGGCCGTTGTTGCTAGTGGAGCAGCAACAGACTGGGAGGTGGTGAGTCGGAGGGAGATGGGCTCCTGGAGGACTTGGACTTTCCGGGAGTCAGTTGGGAGCCACTGGAACAGGACGTTGAGCTGTCAAGTGATGGGACCTAACTTATGTTTTAAAAGGACTAATCGGGCTCCTGGGTGGAGAATGGCTCATAGGCAAGGGGACCAGGGCAGAAGCAGGAAGGCCGGGTGGGTGCAGTTGGCATCATCCAGGTGAGAGACCCTGGTGGCCATGCAGGTGGTGAGAAGTACTTGGGCTCTGACGCAGTATTTGGTATTTTTTTGGTTGCGCTGGGTCTCAGTTGCTGTTCGAGGGCTTTCTCTTGCCGCAGCGAGCATGGTCGGCTCTTAGTTGCAGTGCGCAGGCTTCCGGCTGTGGTGGCTCCCCTTGCTGCTGAGCGCAGGCTCTGCAGTAGTTGCTGTGCGAGGGCTTTCTCTCGCCGCAGCGAGCACAGTCAGCTCTTCGTTGCGGTGCGCAGGCTTCCCGCTGCCGTGGCTCCCCTTGCTGCTGAGCGCAGGCTCTGTGGTCCACAGGCCCAGTAGTTGCGGTCGTCAGGCTTAGTCGCCCCCTGGCACGTGGGATCTTCCCAGACCAGGAATTGAACGAGTGTCCCTTGCATTTCAAAGTGAATTTGTTAACCCCTGGACCACCAGGGAAGCCCTCTGACACTGCATTCTGGAGATAAAACAGACAACAGTCGATACGCCATCAGACTGGCTGTCAAACCTTGGGAAAGAGAGCCGTTAAGGACAACTCCGTGTTTTGCTGGCCATCTCCCAGCCGGGGATGTGGGAGGAGCCGGTCTGGGGGAGGGGACCCCTGGTTCCATTTGGGACATGGCAAGAGGAGCTGCCTCTTGGACATCTGCATGGCTTCCCAGGGCTGCTGAAGCAAACAGCGCTGACCTCGTGGCTGAAACAGTGGAAATTCATTTCCCCGTGGCTCTGAGGCTGGGCGTCCAAGGTCATGGCGTTGGCTCCTGCCGGGGCCTCTCTCCTTGGCTTGCAGATGCCGCCCTTGTGTTGCCTCGTCACGTGGTCTCTTCTCTGTGTACACGTGTGTCTTTGTGTGTCCAGATTTCCTCTTCTTTAGGACTCCCTTCAGCCTGGATTAGGGCTTACCCTCAGCAGCTTCATTGAGCTTCATCACCTCTTTAAAGGCCTTGTTTCCAAATATAGTTGCATTCTGAGGTGCTGGGGCTCAAGGCTCCAACACAGGAATTTGGGAGGGGACATTCAGCCTGTAGCAGCCCCCAGGGCACTTTTAAAAAATATTTATTTACTTATTTATTGGCTGCTCCAGGTCTTAGTTGTAGCATGCAGGCTCTTAGTTGCAGCATGTGGGGTCTAGTTCTCTGACCAGGGATCAAACCGTTGCCCGCTGCGTTGGGAGCTTGGGAGCCTCAGCCACTGGACCACCAGGGAAGGCCCCTTCTGGGCTCTTCGCTGCGTCAGCCTGAGCAAGCTAGGACAGGCTCCTAGGAGGCATCTCAGTGTCATCTTCACATCTGCCCAGGTTACCACCGAGGCCGTGCTCAAGGAACCCAGGGCCTTCTCTCTGCAGCCCCTCCTGCTCCCTGGCCAGGTTCTCCATCGCTTCCTCCCTACCCACCACCCCTCCAGAGTCTCAGCTCTCCTTTTCATCCCAAGATCCAAATTCACAGCAGTCATACCGAGGAGGCCCCTGGAGACCATCTAGCGCCCCCCACCACCCCCCCAGATCGCACAGAGGGAGAGACTGAGGCCGAGAGACTCACTGTGTGATCGAGCGGGGACCTAGCTGGCCTCCTGGCCCCAGGCTGGCGGCCGACTTGCTTGGCTTTCAGGTGCCATGTGTATTCTTTCCCCCCACCCCAGCTCACTGCAGTCTTCCCCGGGCCCTCCTTTCCTCCACAACCCGTGCTCCCACCCCGCCTCCTGGCCCCTGGGCGGATTGGGATGCTGGGTTGGGACGGCCTGGAATAAGGCTGCCGCTGTACCTGGTCGAGGTTCCATCGTATTGGCTTTAACCAGAGGCCCCTCTTTGCTCTGTGCTCTGGGATCATCCCCCCTTCTCCTCTCAACGATAATTAGCCTTGTAAGACTAATGGACAAAATCGTGTCTAATTACCCTGTTGAAGCCCCAATTATGCGATTAACATTCGCGGGCTAGAAGCTAATGATGAGAAGAGCCTCTCATTTGCATAGCATTAAGTTAATTGAGCTGCAAGCCGAGGGGCGGATGGGGTGGTGATGGCAGGGTTGGCTTTCTGGAAGGATACTAATGACCAGAGAGGATGACTCACCTGACAGCTTTATTAATTAACAGCAGTCTGATTACCTAGCAGGAGTGGCAAGTGGCAGCGGGCAGAAAGGCTCCACTCTGTGAAAAATGAGAGGCAGGGGCCCCGTCTGCTGAATTTCCTTCCCATCACTTGGCTGTGACGGAGGCAAGCTTGCTGTCACCTTGCAGAACCATTTTCGAAAACCCTCCCTCTAAAATCGCGCTTGAGCCCTTCGGTTACGCACTTCCTTGCACGTTGACTTCACTCATTCCATCATTCGTTCGTTCCACTCACATTTCCTGAGGGCCTCCTGCACACAGGGCTAGGGGCCCTGCCCTTGGGAGTGTCCCAGGAGAGGGTTCCTTTGAGCTGCAGGCCCCCAGCTTCCCCCGCCAGAGGTGTGGGATTCAGCACTAAATGAACCTTGCAGCTAGCGAATGTCAGCAGAGAATTTCAGACTTTGAAGAATTCTTAAGGATCAGCAGTTCAAATCTCTCACTTTTACCCCCTAAAAATGGGGACTCAGGGAGGCTGGAGCTCAAGGTCACTAGGCAGGGAGTGGCAGGGGTGGGTGGCGGCTGGTGCTCCTGGCTCTGCCCAACAGCCCACCCACAGGACAGTCCCACTTTCTAGCACCTTCATCAGCCCCCAGGCACTATGTTCTGGGTATTTAGTGTTGTCTCCTGGGAAACTTGCTGAAGCCCCACCCTCTCCGCTCACCTCCTTGTCCTTTCCTCTTCTGTGAGGGCAGAGGCAGTACCCTGCTCCCGCTTTGATAAGCAGATGATCGAACCAAGCAGGGAACCACTCAAGTGGTGTGCCTGGCACTGGAACCCAGACTGCTTTCCGATGAATTTGTTTTTTAACAAAAAATAAGATCTCATGTATGTCCTTTTGTAACTTGATTTGGTACTTAGTAAAATATTGAGACCATCATTCTCTATCCTTATATATCATGAAATGTTTGCATAGTATTACACTGCAAACTATTACATAGTAATCGTTTGTGAGCAGGACTGCATAGTCCAAGTGTGTTATAAGGCCTTTAAATACTCCCTGTTGGCAGACATTTAAGTTGTTTACAGTTTTTTTTCCTTTACAAACAAATGTAGCTGTAATGCTGTATATACACATACACTTATCTTTCTTTTTGGCTGCACTGGATTTTATTTGTGGCACTCAGGGTCTTTACTTTCGGCATGCACACTTTTAGTTGAGGCATGGGGGGTCTAACTTCGGCCCCCTGCATTGGGAGTGCAGAGTCTTAACCACTGGGCCACTAGGAAAGTACCTCCCCCCCCCGCCCCCCCTCCCCACATCTTTATGCATTTATTTTGGCCAGTGGAAAAGTACGTTGTGAAAGAACATATACAGCATGATACCCAAACGGGCAAAACCAAGTAACATGATACGCTACAACCAAATTGGGTTTATCCCAGGTCACAATCCAGTATTCTCGGGCTTCCCTGGTGGCTCAGATAGTAAAGAATCCATTGCAGTTCAGGAGACTCCGGTTCTATTCCTGGGTTGGGAAGATCCCCTAGAGAAGAGAATGGCAACCCACTCCGGTATTCTTGCCTGGAGAATCCCCATGGACAGAGGAGACTGGCGGGCTACACCATGGGGTCACAAAGAGTCGGACATGACTGAGTGACTAATCACAGCACAGGGTCACAAGGATGGTTCAACATACACAATCAATATACACCATATCAACGGAAGAACAGAACGACATGATCATCTCAGGAGATGTAGAAACAGCATTTGATAAAATTCAGCATCCATTCATAATACAAACTCTTACCGAAGTGTAGAGGGAACAGGCTGTGCTGTGCTCAGTCTTTCAACTGTGTCTGACTCTTTGAAACCCTATGGACTATAGCCTGCCAGGCTCCTCTGTCCATGGGGATTCTCCAGGCAAGAATACTGGAGTGGGTTGCCATGCCCTCCTCCTGGGGATCTTCCCAACCCAGGGATCAAACCCAGGTCTCCCACATTGCAGACAAATGCTTTACTGTCTGAGCCACCAGGGAAGCCCAAGAATACTGGACTGGGTAGCCCATCCCTTTTCCAGTGGATCTTCCCAACCCAGGAATCAAACCCTGGTCTCTTGCATTGCAGGCAGATTCTTTACCAGCTGAGCTACCAGGGAAGCCCAGAGGGAACATATCTCAACATAATAAAAGCTATTTATGACAAACCCACAACCAATATAATACTCAACATGAAAAAGCAAAAGCCTTCCCACTGAAATCTGAAACAAGACAAGGATGCCCACACTCCACTTCTATTCAACATAGTACTAAAGGTCCTAGCCATAGCAATCAGACAAGAAAAAGAAATAAAAATATATCCAGCTTGGAAGGGAAGCGGTAAAGCTGTCATTATATGCAGACGACATGATACTATATATAAGCAGCGTGCAGTTTAAGCGCTCACACACATTAAAGAAAATCTGATAGTGGTTTTCCTGGAGTGGGGGGCAGTGTGTGTAGACAGAGGGATGGGACTGGTTAGGAGCATCCAGGGTGTGTCAGTACTGGGGGGATGCATTTCTTAGATGAATGTAGCCACCAGAATAGACGTTCTTTCTAGTAAAAGCTTCTTTGTCTTATTCACCAGTTTACCTCAAGCTCCTCAAATAATGGTGCCCGGCACATCGTAAGTGCTCTATAAGTAGCTGTGGCCTGAATGATTATATGTTTCATAAATTTATTTTTATGTATCAAAATACGTCATGATAAAAAAAATGGGAGAAATACTGTTTTCTTCTCATCCTTCCCTAGGAGCAACTACTCTTTATAGTTCCTAGGTTATTCTTCCAGAAAATACCTCTGCATCAATAAGGAGACATAAATCTATGCATTTATTTTATGTAGATGAAGACACGCTTTTTATATAGATTAAACACACACTGTTTAATTTCTCCTTTTTCTTGACAGTGTATCTGGAGATATTTCTGTTTAGTGCCTTAGCTCTGCCTCATTCTTTTTAATAGCCATGTAGTATTCTAGCCTGAAACTAGACTGTAATTAATTTGACCAGATTCCTATTGAGGATCAGACTTCCCTGATGGCTCATTGGGTGAAGAATTCACCTACAATGCAGGAGATACAGGAAACACGGGTCTGATCCCTGGGTTGGAAAGATCCCCTGGAGGAGGAAATGGCAACCCACTCCAGGATTCTTGCCTGAAAAATCCCATGCACAGAGGAACCTGGAGGCTACAGTCCAAAGGGTTGCAAAGAGTTGGACACAAGTGAGCAACCGAGCAACTATTGAAGAGCATATAGACGGTGTTCCTTCTTTCACTTTGCAAACACAGTTGATGTCCTGTAGTATGGCTCTGTGTATTCATGGAGCTATCTCGGTAGATTAAAGTCCCGGAAGTGGAATTGCTGGGTTGTAGTTTTTATTTTCAGTGGATCAGAGTGTCCAAGAGCTCCAAATTCTACTGGTGGAGATAAAGTACTGTGTGAACAAAGGTGGTTTGCACATGGAAAGGGCTGGAGCATCCAAGGAGCGAAGGTTTCGTGTAGGGATGCCATGCTGCGGGACTCCAGCTCTCAGGAGCAGTGTGAGTCCCCGGAGCCACCCAGCTGTGTGATGCCGTTTGGCTGAGTCACCACGCACATGCTCAAGTGGTGCAAATGTCTAACGTTGGAAAACTTGAGTTTTAGGGGACATATTTTTTTTCCGCTCAGGATCAATGCTGGATTTAAAAGATGCCTAAGTATATTCTTTCAAGAATGGTTGTATTCCCCACAGCAGTGCATTTTTAATTTACTTAGAGGATTTAAGTAATGACAGTTGTTCCCGTTTTCTGTGCTTGAGCCTCCAGCCACAGTAAAACAAGACAAGATCATGAACATAAAGGCCAGTCATGACAGACAGCAGTTCTCATGAGGCCTGAGCTGCGCCTCTGATGAGAGCAAGTGTGTGTGCTGACTTGCAGTTGGGGTGGGGCTCAGGCATCCAGCCTTCAGGAAGACAAGACCCTGGAAGTTCTGCTCTTTGCTCAGGCTGCCTGTCCTGGCGTCTGGTGGTGGAAATATGCCCAGATCATCCTTGCTTTGTGAGAACAGTTGTGCACCTCATGCGGGCATGGGTGTAGAACTCCATCTGGAATCAGGCCGGCCTGGGCCCCCTGGGGACTGACCACTGGCTGGCGTTTTCTAGAAGCAGTAGGTTTAGTGTTAATCATGAGCTTTGGAGTAAAAAACCTGAGTGTTTTTTCTTGAAGAATAGTTGAGTTACAATGTTGTGTTAATTTCTTCTATACAGCGAAGTGACTCAGTTATACATATATATACATTCTTTTCTATATTTTTTTCCATTATGGTTTATTGAATATAAATTGAATATGTTGATATTGAATATAGTTCCCTGTGTTGTAGAGTAGGACCTCATTATTTACCCGTTGTGTAACTAACTGTTTGCATCTGCTAACCCCAAACTCCCAGGCCCCCCCTCCCTCCCTCCTTGGCTCACAAGTCTTCTCCATGTCTGTGAGCCTGTTTCTGCCTCATACACGGGCCCATTCGTGCCCTGGCTCAGAGCATATACAAGTGATGTCGTACGGTGCTCGCCTTTCTCTTTGTGATTTGCTTCATGAGTGTGATAATCTCCTGTTGCATCCACATTGCTGCAAGTGGCGTTGCTTCCTTTTTTGGGGCTGAATAGTATTCCACTGCATACGTTACCTGTTGGTGGACATTCAAGTTGTTTCCGTTTCTTGGCTGTTGTGAATATGCTGCTATGAACATTGGGGTGCATGGATCTTTTTGAATTATAGTTTGGTCTGGATATATGCCCAGGAGTGGGATTGCTGAATCATATGGGAATTCTATTTTAGTTTTTCAAGGAACCTCCATACTGTTTTTCATAGTGGCTGCACCGATTTACACCCCCACCGATAGTGTAAGAGGGCTCCCTTTTCTTCACACCTTGTCCAGCATTTGTTAGGACTTTTCAATGGTGGCCATTCTGACCAGTGTGTGGCAGTACCTTGTTGTAGTTTTGATTTGCATTTCTCTAGTAATTAGTGATGTTGAGCATCTTTTCATCTTTCATTTCTCTATCTTTTTTGGAGAAATGTCTATTTAGATCCTCTGCCCATTTTTTGGATTTTTTTGTTGTTGTTGAATTGTATGAACCGTTCATATATTTTGGAAATTAAGCTCTCATCAGTCTCATGATTTGCAAATATTTTCTGCTGTTCCATGGATTAAAAGACCCAAGTTTGAATTGGTATTAGTTGACAAACATTTAGTGAGCATGTTCTGTGTGCTAGAACAGTGAACAGGTCCCTCTAGGTGGGAGTGAATTTTCAAGGTGGAGTAAATAGTCCATGTGGTGTAAAGTCGCTGTTAGATTTGATAAGGTGGCCTCTACTAAGTGTGAATAATAAACGGCAGCAGTTGGCACTTTTGTGCCAGCTTGGTGAACTGTTACTCCCTCTATGTTTTGAAGAGAGGACTGAGTTAACCACCAGGCCCCAGGCAGGTGGGTGCCACTGATCAGATGAAGGAACAGCGTTTCGTTCTCTCTCATCTCTTTCTTCTCTCTGTCTTGTTCATTTGGTGTGAGATGCCAGCCCTCCTTGCCCAGAGATGAGTGGGCTGGGGCATCCAGGTTGGAGGAATAAGGGCAGGAGAGTGTCCCCTGGAGCTTCCAGAATCTTCATACAGGCCCATGAGCCGTGGAAGCTTCTCTGATGCTGCTGGCATAGGCATTAAACCCCTGGGTGCTTCTGGATTGAAACGTCAGTCACTTTGGCTGCCCCTGGACAGATGGGTTCGGTTGTCATCTGCTGGCCGCCCATAGCAACCACTGCCGTTGTAACAAAGACAAATGTAGCCCCAAACTGGAATGTGATGGATTTGAAATTATGTCTTTAATTCACAGTTGGTATAGAGTGCTCATAAAATCTTGATTGTGATAGAGAGGCTAATAAACATTTGAGAACATAAATATTTGGGGAGGAAATGGCTTTGTGAAACATTTAGTTGTGGAGTAGTTAGAAGAACAGAGAAAATCTGCCAGGCAGAACTCTCTGGACACCAATTTGGTGAGTTGTATATGTGGGGTGGGTGATGATCTTGAGTGAGCCGCTTTATGCACATGCAGATATTAATTTGACGAGCACTCCTGCACACCAACCCTTGAGCTGTTTGCCCTTCAAGTACCTGAATCAAGGGGCAGAGGTACCAGCAGATGCTAGCCAGGTGTGCACCCGGGCAGAGGAAGCTGATGGTGGAGACGTGCCTTCAACCCCTGACCTGCTCTGGTCCCCAAGGTGGGGCAGAGCAACCCCACGACAGTTAGGCCCACACTGCCCAGGTTCAAAATCTGGCTTTGCCACTCACTGGCCACACACCTTGGGCAGGTCTGTCACCCACCTGCTCTATAAAGTGAAAGTATTTAGACGCTCAGTCGTGTCCAACTCTTTGTGACCCCATGGACTGTAGCCCGCCAGGCTCCTCTATCCACGGGATTCTCCAGGCAAGAATACTGGAGCGGGTTGCCATGCTCTCCTCCAGGGGATCTTCCCAACCCAGGGATTGAACCCGAATCTCCCACATGGCAGGCAGGTTCTTTACCATCTGAGCCACCAGGGAAGCCCCCTGTAAGTGGGCATGGTATAACGGTCCCTGCCCCCCTGGGTCTAGTGAGAAATCCGTTAGGTGAGCGTGTCCAGTGCAGGGGAAAGCACGTTTTCAACTCCGAAGACTGAGATAGCCCAATGCCCTCTGACTTGGCCAGAAAGATGTTGGGAGTCAGGCCAGCAAGGGCCGTGCAGTTCTGGCGAGAGGGTGGGAGAGAGTAGTTCCAGTTTATTTGCTTTTTTTTTCAGACGGTATGAATTTTCTTCTTTCTTTTTTAAAACTATGCAAGTATTATAACACGTTTACAGGAGACTTGGAAAATACAGAACAGACTCACATGCAGTTCCACTGTCTGTTCCAGTGATGGCTGCTTATGGCACCACTGCCCAGGCGGCTGCTTCTCGAGCCTGTGGGCAGGGATCTGAACAAACAGGAAGGTCATCCATTCACTCTGCAAGTCCTGGGGAGGCCCCAGGATGAGCGCAGTGTGCACTCTCTGCAGGCTCGGGGCACGTGGCCTACCCTCTGAGGCCCCCTCCCCCCCCCCCCCCCGCCACAGGTCTGCCTTTCAGCGGGGGATTCGAGGGTGCTGGGCCCACAGTGGTCTCCCCTGGGGGCTCTTGGGGGGCAGGGCAGGGCACTCGACCCTGGGAAGGCAGCCTGGACAGGAAAACAAATGAGGGGCTGCTGAGGACGTGTGACGTTCAGGTCCCCGACCCAGAAAATAACGAAACCCTATGGAACATTTCAGACAAGCAAGTTAAAATCCAAATATCCCGACCCGACGGTGAGGGCTCCCTCCTGTCTGCTGGAAGAAGGGAGGATGCTGATAAAAATGTCAGCAGAGCGTGGCTAATCAGGTCAGCGGTAATGTTTTGGCCGTGAGGCCTTTTCCTGTAAGTGGTTGGAGAGCAGTGAAATCAGATGGGGAGAGTCTCCGGTTCTGTGAGGCAGGCACAGCTGGGGGAAGGGGCAGGGAAGCTGCCTGGCCGAGGTGGAGCAGCCACAGAGAGCAGCGGGAAGCGCCCCCTGGCCGGATGGAGACTCGAGGTTAAAGGGGGAGGGGATCCTGACACTCCCACGTCCACTCAGGCGGGCCTGGGGGCTTGGGCCATTCCCTCTTCTAGGAAGATGTGATCATCCACAGTCTTCGGTGATGCGATGACAGTGTTTCAAACTGGAGTCACCTTGGGGCCCCCTGCCTCCCACCCCACCTCACTGCTGTAAGCTGCTTCGCTCCCATCTCCCAGTTTGTATCCGCTGTCCTTACTCAAAGATTGTTTGTTGTTCAGTCGCTCAGTTGTGTCTGACTCTTTGCCACCCCATGGACTGTAGCCTGCCAGGCTTCCCTGTCCTCCACTATCTCCTGGAGTTTGCTCAGATTCACATCTGTTGAGTTGGTGATACCATCCAACCATGTCATCCTTTGTCGTCCCCTTCTCCCTTGCCTTCGATCTTTCCCAGCATCAGGGTCTTTTCCAATGAGTCAGCTTTTTGCATCAGGTGGCCAAAGTATTGAAGCTTCAGCTTGGCAGCATGAGTCCTTCCAGTGAATATTCAGGGTTGGCTTCCAAAGATGATGACGTGCAGAGAGTCACTTCCATCCTGAACCAAAAGGCGTCCTTGCACCTGCCTGGGGCCGAGGCACTTCAGAAGCATCAGAGAGCAGCCGGCCGGGCACTCACCTTCCACCCTCCTGCACCTGTCTCCTGGCAGGGGTCGTGCGGAGATTCTGGGCATCCCAGGCGTCCTTGAGCTGCGCTGAGTGGATTCTCAGGGTCTGCCGGCAGCCGGTGCCTTCGAGGGAGGCCAGGTGGAGTGGCCAAGGGCTAGCCCCTTCTCCTCCAGGCCCCTTCCCACATCGAAAGGTAGAGGCGATAATAATCCTTAATCCAGAGTTGGTAGGACGCCTTTGTGCCTGCCACCTGCTGACCCACTGTCACCAGACTGCCACTCCAGCAGGCTGCAGGGACAGGTCCCGAGAGCATCTGTCTCCTGTGGTCCAGAATGCAGGGGCGCCCCCACACGTAGGTGCCTGTTGCACCCCAGCAGGTGAGGGGACATGCCATCCAAGGCCACCTCAAAAAGGACGACAGTCAGTGCCTCCACCAAAAAGCTAGTATGTCCTGGAGCCGACGCAGGCCCTCTGTACCTGTGGGAGAGTCCAGGATGGCTTCAGATCATCCAATCAGCCTTAGACTCTGTGGGTGCCCTAACCAGGCCACTGCCCCAACGCGTCCCCAGAAAGACATTCCGGGGGCCCCACCCTCGGGGTCAGGCAGAGGTCAGGCTCACCTGCCAGCAGGCATCTCGGCAGTGGAGGGAAGTGAAGAGCCCAGGACTGGCTGGAACGAGGGTGTGACCCCTTGTGAGAGGAGGACCCTGGCACGGGACTTTGCCTCTCTGAACGTCTGACTCCTCATCACTGAAAGAGGCAAAGGATGGTACGGTATTGGTTCCTTTCTCATGAGAGTTCCGTGTGATTCCTTGATGCAGGACACTCAGCTCAGAGCACAGTTGAGCAACTGCTATTCCTAGTGATAAAGCAAGCACCGCGCATCCATTTGTCCATCCCATCAGTGTTTGTTACGGGCTGCTCTCTGCCAGGCCTGACCCCAGATCCTGGGGCTAGAGCAGTGAACAAAACATTCCCCTGGGAGGAGGCAGACACCATATAAACAAGAGAAGGGTTAATATCTACTGGAACTGAGTACCCTGGGGGAGTTAAGATGTCACTCTGGGAGTGATGGTGGCCGGGGGCAGGGTGGCGGGGTGGGGTTGCGGATGCTGGGGGGCAGCATTCAGTTCATTTAAGCTAAGGCTTGAATGAAAAGAAGGAGCCACCTGTGGGGAGAGGGGGAAAAGAGCCATCCAGATTGGGGTTGGGGGGTGAGGGGAGCAGGCAGGAGGAAGCCAGGCAGGATCAACTGCGGGTGGGGATGGGACTGGGAGACGGCGGGGAGGCTGTGAAAGCGCAGGACGAGCCTGAAAGCCAGTCCAGCCCCTTCCCAAGCCAGGCGAGGCCAGGGCAGGCTCTGGGAGCCAGTCAGGGACCCTGAGCCTGGGGGCCTGGGGCTCTTGTCTGTATATTTCAAACATTTTATTATATAGGGAATCCATTTGTTGTAGCACGGCTAGGAAACTGTAGCTAAGTCAAGTCATTTCCAACACCCAGAGATCACCATCACCCCTTAACATTTTGAGACAGTGTGTATATTCTAACATTTTCCGGATAGGCTACAAACACAGGGCTTTAATGAAACACATTGTATCAAACCCTTTTTTCCTGGATCTAATGTGGTGAATCCCCATTCACAGACACTCTCCCAGCCCCCTGTTGATGGCTTTTGAGAGCAGCCGTGCCCATTGCAGACACAGGCAGAGAGATGCCCTTGAGATAGAGTACTCTAAAGCCTGTAGGCTTCTGGACTCAAATAATAGATTTAATTCACAGGCGACTATCGAAACCCAGAAGTTTTAAGTTGCAGACCTGTGTCTGCAGCCAAGGACGTGGAAGAGCCTTATCTAGAGACTTGGGTTTCACCTCATAGGTAGTTTCACTTAAGAAGTTTAACCCAGGAGTGTCACCAGATAAACAGTTTAACCCTGGGTTTCTTCTCGGAAGGCAGTTTAGGGGCGTCTTCTCTGGGCACCGCCAAGCCTCAGGGCTGGGTTTGGAGTGAGCCAGCACCAAGTGCCAAGGTGTCCTTTATCCTCAAACCCAGGCTTTCTCCCAGTTGCCATCACTGAAGTCCAGGGTTCAGGTTCTACCCGGCTTCCATTCGTCACTGTCTCTGGATGCATCCGGAAGTTGGGTGCAGATTTCGGGGGGGGGGGGTGCCCCTCCTGGAGGCTGCTCCCAGCAGAGGGGCAGTCTGAGTTGTGACTGGATCCTCCAGGTGGGGTTGATTTGCCTTCCTAGAATCTGTGTCTTTCTAGCCCACAAGTAAGAGCTCTCTGTCGTATTTAGACATTTGAGAAGAAAGAGAAAGTGGCTTTCCAGGAATGGAAGCTCAGAGGGGGAATCTCTCAGAGCTGGAACATTCTGGAAAGTCCTTTGAATTGTGCCGGGAATGCCGTGGAGGTGCATCTCCCTCTGGGTCTCTGCGGCCTCTGCTTTGGGAAGTGAAGCTGGCAGAGGCAGAGGAGTGGCTGCCCAGGGGAACTGGAGGGGGCTGAGCCACGTGGCGGAGCAGTGGAGGGGCGGGGCAGTGGAGGGGTGGGGCCTGTGAGCCGCTGACAACCCGAAGCCGAGCTCAGCATGAGGACACATTCCTTCTGTTCGTTCTTCTGTTCGTTCGGGTGGTGCAGGTCTCCCCTGAATGTGATGAAGATGCCCCGGAAGGCGATGGAGCGGGGGCCTCGTCTGTGCCATGAGGCTGATGCTGGCACCTCCATCCCAGGCGTGCTGTGAAGTGTCTGCACATCCTCAGCGTGATGGCAGGCACGGGGCACCAGAGGAGCCAGGGCTGTTTATAGGGTGCTCTGCACAAGAGCGTCCAGAGAGGCAGTGTGGTCCAACAGTTACAGCTCAACCTGGGCTGTCGGACTAACCTGAACCCCAAAAGGCTGCTATTGCTAAGGATGTGACCCTGGGAAGTTTTGCTCCCTGCGCTGAGCCCCAGTCCCCACACCCATTGAGTGGGGCGTCACAGCTGTGCCTCCTTTGTACGTGGGTGTTGTTGTTCAGTCACTAAGTCGTGTCTGACTGTTTTGCAACCCCGTGGACTGTAGCCCCCCAGGCTCCTCTGTCCGTGGGATATTTGCCAGGCAAGAAAACTGGAGTGGGTAGCCATTTCCTTCTCCAGGGGATCTTCCCAACCCAGGGATCAAGCCTGCGTCTCTTGTGTCTCCTGCATTGGCAGGTGGGAGCAATTCCATAACATAACTTTACATCTGTGGCATGCCTATCCCATAACCAACTTTGTAGATATTAGTCAGTTAACAGCCATTTCATTGAAAATTATTCACTTAAGACTTCAGGATGTGCTTCATCTGCCTTGCCCAAACCATATTTATCAAATGCCTTATGCGTTTCACCTCTTCGTTGGTTGCCAGCTGGTCTTTTCATATTACATCTTTTAATCTTTTAGTAGGAGGATAAACCCCAAGTGCCAAGAAGAGGAAGTCTTTATTTGTATGTATATAAACGTACCTTGGAAGCTTTGTGAGGGCAGGACGGTGCTGGCTCGTTCACTGTTAGGTCCATGGTACCTGGGACAGTCCGTGACTAGCACACAGGAGGCACTGGGTCAATATTTGTTGAATGAATGAACATAAGTTGACTTTCCTAAAACAGAGGCATTGGTTTGCACTGAGCTATTTACACTTTCTGGAGAAGGCAATGGCACCCCACTCCAGTACTCTTGCCTGGAAAATCCCATGGATTGAGGACCCTGGAAGGCTGCAGTCCATGGGGTTGCTAAGGGTTGGACACGACTGAGCGACTTCACTTCCACTTTTCACTTTCCACTTTCATGCATTGGAGAAGGAAATGCAACCCACTCCAGTGTTCTTGCCTGGAGAGTCCCAGGGACGGGGGAGCCTGGTGGGCTGCCGTCTATGGGGTCGCACAGAGTCGGACACGACTGAAGTGACTTAGCAATTTACACTTTCTCACCTGGCGCCTCTTACACCTGGGCATGTGGGAGACTAGGTGAGCAGTGTGGTCTAGGTAGAGATTTATCTTAAGGTTTGGGACTCTCAGTGGCCACCACCTGGGGTTTCCTGTCTCCGCTCTGCCTGCCCTTGTGAAATGAAGGGCTGACTCCATCCATGATGATGTCAGGGTTTTGGGCTGGTGCCCAGACCCATTTAACTATAATTCTGTACATGGTATGATCTGCACAAGAAAGTCTGATCCACTCATTTGTGTTAGCACCAGCATGCTGGTCCTTTAGCTCAGAATCCGTGATTTTCCTTTTAAAAATTAGCTTTTTCTTGTGATTGTATTGAGAAGGAAATGGCAATCCACTCCAGTATTCTTGCCTGGAGAATCTCATGGACAGAGGAGCCTGGTCTGGTCGGCTACAGTCCATGGGGTCACAAAGAACTGGACATGACTGAGCAACTGAGTGTGCATGCATACATGTGATTGTATAATGAGTGTTTTTCCTAATTGTATAAATAATACATTCTCATTATTTAAAAAATCAGATAGCTATAAATAAAACTTTTTGAAATCTCTTCCCCCAAAATCCGAAGTACATCCTTCCAGATTTACTTCTTTTGTTAAAAGTAAGTACATGTAATTATGTGTCTTTTTGTTTTACTTGAGAGTCTTGGCCTCCTTGCCAGTGTCTACACCTGAGATCCACCGTATTTCTTTTAAAAGCTGCAGAACATGGGGATGCCACAGTTTAAGCCCTCCTCTATTTATGGACATTTATGTTGTGTCCTGTTCTGGGCTCTTATTGATAATTCAGCAACAGGACATCTCGCCCATGTGACTGTGCACTTGTGCAAATGTTTGCTTGGAAGACAATCCTGAACCAGGATGGTTGGTTCCCTTGGGGCTCAGTTTCCCCATTTGTGCACTGAGAATTGCAAGATGATAGAAAGTCTTGTTTGTAAATACGTAGGACAGTTGGTTGCCCATGGTAAGCACTTGGTAAGTGATACTTTGGTTTTGAAACCAGAATGCTTTCGATCCACCTGGATTACCCATTGCTTTTTAAGTGTAGGTTGCAGGGAGACAGTTTAGGCCGAGTTAACTTACTTTCTGTTAGCCTGTCTTTGGCTTTCTTCTGTCCTTGAAGTGGCAGCTGTTTGGGTGCCCCTCTCACCAGCAGTCCCTGGTTCTGCAAGCTTTCTGCTTAGATCTAGTCAAAGAGACGCCCTGCATTGGTAACAAAAGAGGCTGCGGACTCCCTGGGCCTTCTGGTAGACCAGCAGTCACTTCATTTCACAACAGAGCATCCATGTGCAGTTGTAGGGGTGGAGGCCAACCCTGACCATGATGCGCATTGTAGGGGAAAAAAGTGGTGAGTTTGGACTCTACCTGCACAGGTTGGAATCTCTAATATCACACGATAATAATATCGCCTAAAAACATGTTAGACCCGACCCTCAGCTCACGGATGTGTCTCTTCCTCCCTGCCCGCCTCCCGTCTCCATGGTGGTCTGGAGAGCCTGAGGCTTATCCAGGATCACCAAGCTCTTGAGTGCAGAAAGAGAGTGTGAGCACTGATCTGGGAATGAATGCTGCTTCTGGCCACCGGCCAGTCTCTCCTCCCAGCTCTGGGTGCCAAAGTGGGAGCAAAACCCCTCCATGGGCATTGCTTTCTTAGGTGTGCACTGGGAGATTGAAGAGATGAACCCCAGGGTTTCTAAGTTGTTTTATGTTGGGGGCTTCATTTGTGCAGGTGTGTTTAGCTCACGTGAATTCCAGACTGAGAAGCCAGGGGAGAGAGCAGAGCCATTTCAGAGGCCCGCCAGGGGGCCAGGTTACTGAGACCAGCAGACCATGGAGGCAGGCCTCTGAAGATCCGGGATGTGCTGGGGGATGCTCGTCCCAGGCTGAGAAGAGTGAACGCGACTTGCTGGCATGAAGGGGGCATCTCTCAGAACCAGGCACCCTGTCAGCCCACGTTCCCTCCCTCTCCCTTCAGCCCCAGAACCGTGGATTCGAGTTCTCACTTCCTGAGCATCAGGGGTAATCTTGTATTCTCTGTGAGCTGATGGCAGAGCTTCGAGTTCGCTTACAGAAAGTAACTTAACTCAGCCTAAACTGTCTGCTTGCAACCTATGCTTACAGAGCAAGGGTAGTTCAGTTTGTCCCTAAGTGCGAATCATGAAGCCCGAAGCAGCCACCTTGTGCGGATACACAAGGTCGGGCCTGGAGGAAACCCTGAGCTTGGGAGGCGTCCCTGGTGAGCTGCCCTGGGGGCCGTCAGGCCCTCTCTGGGTGACCCCTGGGGCCCCGGCACTCTGGACGTAGTCGTGCTGGGAGCAGTACAGGGGCGGCAGACATCCTCTTCCCCCGGGCCCCAGAAAAGCGGGTCAGCGCCCCAGCGCGGCCGCGCCATGGAGTCAGCAGCAGAACCATCAGGACAGCAAAAGGCAACGGCACACTGAGCCCTTTTAATCACCTAATGGCAGGGGACACCCGACGCCCCCAGCTTGTGTTTCTGGCCTCGGCCGCAGCCCAGGCCGCTGTAACTACAGCCAAGTTTGGCCCGGCCTCTCCACATTACAGCCGTGACACGGCCACGCTCAATTGAAGTATTTGAAAACAATGAAATATGCATGGCTATCAGTGACAGCCCCATAAAGCGCGGCAATTAGCCGCGTAATCCGAGAGAGGGAGCCGGCCCTCGGCAGCCCGTGGTTCCCCATTAGTTAAATGCATTTTGTACGTCCTCATCCCATCAAATCAACTAACACTTCCTTTAATTGGTTCATGAATTATACAGCCGCCCCGCATTATAATTTAATCGCCTGTAAACATTCATAGGGCCCCACTGTAAAGTGGATCGCGCTCATTAATTCGTTAATTTCAGCAGATGGAAGGGGAGATCGGATGAACGGTGGCAGAACAGAGTGCCTTGGGCAACGGAAGAAGGAAAAAAAGGTGGGGGGCCATTTAGGTTTTTTAAGGGCTGTCAGAAACTCAATCTGTGAGCTGTCAGCAGCCCGGACCCGTCCCCCACCCCCTCTACCGCACCGGCTGCGGGAAGTGACTGGCGGATTCATCCGGAGGCTTGTCAACCGTCTTTAAACATCAAGCCAGCGGGTAAACCGAGCCCAGTGTAAATTAATTCTTGTCTTACGGGCCCCCCTTTCTCTGTCCCCATGAATATTTCATGGCGGGCAGCATAAATATTAATTCTAATAGCTCTGCACAGTGGTTATTATTTCTGTTTTATGACAAATATTCATAAAATATTCAGGACCCTTTTTTAGAACATTTACACACTTGATTGTGAATTTTCCCAGTTTCTCGGGGACACTGTAAACATATTGGGGTTCTCTTGATGGGCTTTTCCCCCCTTAATTAATACCGCTGGTTATTAATATTTAATCCAATTTTAGTTTTGTGGAGAAGTAAAAGCTATTAGATTGGAGGGCGGAAGGGATCTTCCCCTCTTCCGTCGGTGAAATGGGAGAGTCTGTTTCTCTTTGACACCTGGGTGATCTGACAAAGGATGACCTCCCTGCCTTTTTATCTGGAAAAAAATATCTATCTTTTCTGCGTGTGTCTGTTCTCCCCTTACTTTTTAACTGAGAGCTCTGGCGGCAGCCCAACTTGCTGTAATGAAATTCTTCACTGCAATATTTATGCAAGGATTTAACATAATTTTGGAGTAATTAAAGTGTGGGTTTAACAAACACAGTGGCGGATTCCTCAGGCAAGACAGCTGTGACTGGGGATGAAGGATCTTTTGGAATCCACGTTATTTATCTTTAACCCTCCGATGCCTGCAGCTGTGCATGGCGTCCCCAAGGAGACAGACAGAGGAGGGGGCTCCCAGCCCAAGGCAGCTGGTGCCCGTCAGGTGGCGGAGGACACAGGTGAGGTGGTAGCTTTGGCCCAAGGGAGTCTGAGGTGGGGTCAAGTGAATCTTAAGGCTGGGGGGGAACAAAGACAGTGTGGACCTCACCCTATTTGCACCCCTCCCAAATCCCTTCAGGGCTCCTTTTCCATTTTCTGCTTCTCACCAGAGGCTTCAGGAATGTTCTAACAACCGCAAGGAACAAGTGATATTATTTTACATGAAGGAAGATCGTGAAAGAGCGACCTAGAGTCAGCCAGGCCCAGACCCCAGTCTGGAGGCACCACTTCACGTCTTGGGAGCCTGAGTTTTTTCATCCTGGAGATGGGCAGGATCACAGGACCTCACTTGGATTAAATAGGGCAAGACACCCGTGCAGTGAGCTTATTAGTGCAGATGCCTGGCATGTAGAAATTATATAACGGTTTGCAGTGATGATAATGATGGTGATGCTGGAGATTCATGTGCGGCAAAGGGTTAAAATTGAAGCCAAGAAGTAAAATGCTTTTGGCTAGACAGATTCGTGGAGGAAACTTCCAGCTGTGGAAGGGGTTAAAGCCAAAGGTTTTCTGCAGCACCTTATTAAAAAATATCTGGTGGAAAAGTCGAGTGGAGATTCTGATGGTGGCTGGGAGATGCTTATGTGGCTCTTCACAGGGCAGGTCTTCCCGCACCATCTGTCACTGAGGGAAACTGGCTTTGAGAAAGGAAACCTCGAAATTAGCTCACCTCACCCTCCCTCGGCTCCCTGTCTCAGGGGACCTGTGACAAGGGGATGCACTTTCCCAGGTGGCCCAGGGGTCCAGATCTTGTACACTCTGCTCTCTGTCCTTGGAGCAAATTCCTGCTCCTAGAGCAGTGCCCAGGGCAGGTCTGCCCAGTAGCAGGGTGCCAAGAGGGAGGCATGTGATGGAGGCCTCCCTGGAAGAGCACCTGCCCCATCTCCTGCCTCAAGTCCCTCCCAGCCGATCAACTTAGAGTGGAGGAAGGTGGCTCTGACTCCAACTGACTCTGCAGCACAGCCCAGAGGGCTAAAACCTAGATACGTGTTCCGAGTTTGGGGTTTGTGCTGAGCGGTGGATGCCAAGGCCCCCCTTCCTCCCTCCCGCGTCCCTCCTCCCTTCCTTCCTTCCTCCATCTTTCAGCAGATTCATGATGGGGTGCTGTGCTCAGCTGCATGAATACTGTGGCTGGCTGCCTGGGTTGGCATCCTGGCTCCATGACTGTGTTAGGTGAAGTTCTCCAGAGAAATAGGAACAATCAATGTGCATTATATCGGGAGAAAAAGATTCTTTATAAGGAATTTTGGCTCATGTGATTATGGAGACTGACCAGTCGCAAGATCTGGGGGTTAAGTCCGCAAGCAGGAGCTTCAGGAAGAGCCAGGAGGCAGGAAGGCTGAAGTGGGGTCCAGTGAGACTTTAGGATGGGGATACAAAAGCAGTGTCAATCCCATCCCCACCCCACTAGATCTGAAGGCAGGAAAAAGTCGGTGTCCTTGATCAAAGGCAAGCAGACATGAGGAATTTCCTGTTATTCAGGGGCAGGTCAGGCCTTTTGCTCTATTTGGACCTTCAACTGATTGAGTGAGGCCCACCCACACTAGGGAGAGCAATCTGCTCCATTCATTCCACTAATTTTTCTAAAAAATTATTTTATTGGAGTACAGATGATTTATAATACTGTATTAAATTCTCCTGTATTCCACTGATTTAAATGATGAGAGACACTCTCACAGACACACCCAGAATAATATTTGACCAAATATCTGGATACCCTGTGGGCCCATTCAAGTGGACACACCCAGTTAGCCATCACGGCCACCTTCTAGCTGGGACACTTCGACCAGTTAACCCTCTCTGTCTCTCGGGTTTTCTTCACCTGCTGTGAAGGAAATGATGATAATCCCCTTGTAAGGTCATGATGATAATCCCCTTGTTAAGGTCATGATGAGGAGCTCTGACCTAAGGTAGGTCAAGCCTTAGAAGACTGCCTGCCATGTAGGCCCCATGGGTGTTCAGTCTTATTATCACAGTAAGCAAATGGTATGAATTTTCATATTTAATCCTTAACTCTGCGAGGTACTTTTGTTTTTTAATCCTTGTGTATGGAGACTCGGATGGTAGGACAGCTCCCACAGTGAGCTGGCAGGTGGCACTGGAGCTTGAACCCAAGTCTTTCTGACCTCGGAACTCATGTCCAGGCCTGACAGCCTGGGGGAGGACAGGCTTGCACACAGGAGGTTGCATTCATTTCAGTGGGACCGAATACTTTGAGGCCCATGGTGACTTTCAGGGCACCTGTCTCAGGTGGAGTTCCCCCCGGAAGCAGAGGCTAAAACAGCCATGCGGTGGGAAAGCTCAGTGAGCAGATAACAGCTGAGCTGGGCAAAGGGACCGAAGCTGGAGGAGGCAGGCTGACCCAGCCTCCTTGATTCTGTGGGGGCTCCTTGCAGGGGAGGGCTGCGTTGGGCAGGCCCTGGTACCCCTCTGTGCTTACTCACTGGCCATGGGCCACCCCCAGAAGACTGTGACCCTGCTCAAAAGCTTGGGTTAAAAATGTCCATCAGTTGGTGAATGAATAAACAAAATCTCGTCCAGCCATACCACGGAACACCATTTGGCCATAAAAGGGGATGAAGTTCTGACACATGTTACGATAGGGACAAATCTTGAAAACACAGGCTGAATGAAAGATGCCTGGCATGTAGGGGCACATGGATAGTCTGTTATTTTTATGTGTTAAGCATTTGATATGCCATATGTTTAACCTTTAAAATAACCTTGTAAGTTCCTCTTTTTTTTTTTTTTCATTTTCCTAATTGGAGACTGGAAGGGCCATGCCTCATATGATTCTGTTTGTAGTATGTGTCCAGATGGAGCAGATACACAGAGACAAAATCCAGACAAACAGTCGCCAGGGACTGGGAGCTGGAGGGTGGGGAGGGCCTGGTCACGGGTACAGTGTTTCCTTTGGGCATGATGAAAGTCCCCCAAACTTACACTGTGTCAGTGCTTGCCCTCTTTGTAAATCTAATACACTAAAAAGAATTATGTTGTATACTTCTGAGGGGTGAATTGTATCTTAGTTCACGTGTGCATGTTAAGTCACTCGACCCAGGGATCGAACCCAGGTCTCCCGCACTGGGGGCAGACGCTTTAACCTCTGAGCCACAGGGGAGCCCCTTAAGTCACTTCAGTCGTGTCCAACTCTGTGACCCTATGGACGGTGGCCCACCAGGCTCTTCTCTACGTGGATTCTCCAGGCAAGAATACTGGAGTGGGTTGCCATGCCCTCCTCCAGGAGATCTTCCCAACCCAGGGATCAAACCCACATCTCTTACGTCTCCTGCATTGGCAGGCAGGTTCTTTACCACTAATGCCACCTGGGAAGCCCCACCGTATATCTCAGTAATCATATTTAAAGAAAAAAAGAACACGGGGCTCAAGTCTTGCAAGGTATTTACAGCTGGAAGAGGTCAGCTGATCTCACTCCTTACAGCTGACACACAAATTCTTTCTCGAAGAGGGGTCTGCTGGAGCATCCGGGTGTCAGCCACACCATGGGGCCCTGAATGTTCACCAGCCCCGATGTTCCTCTGGGACTGAACTGGGGTCCACATCGGCGTACTTAGTGGTTGACCAGCTGTTGATCAGCTGATCGGTGGTTGACCAGTATTCCCACCGTCAGAGGGGACCCCGAGGCAGCCAGCAGTGGCTGCAGGCACTCTGAGCACCTGAGCACTCTCGCCTACTCTGAGCACAGGTGGAAGGAGCAGTGTGGCTCCCGGCCAGCGGCCAGGGATGACAGGTCTCCAGGAACATGCAGGAGCCTCTCACAGAGGAGGAGCCCAGCTGGGTGGTGAGCCAGGCCCCTCAGACACAGACCCGGAGCTGAAGGACGACCAAGGGAAAGGCAGTGAAGAGTGTGGGTGACCAGTGGCCCCTGAGAGCCGCTGTGGCTCCGCCCAGCTGAGTGCCCCGTAGCGATGGCTGACTTGCTGAGCATGAGTGGGCACGAGCAATGTGGGGCAGTGTTGGAGGGAGTTTGGACACTGGGCCTGCATGGATCTGAGCAAAGCCAGAATTTTCAGAGTCCTGGTGTCCACACACATGCAGGCTGAGAGCCATTGGTATAGATGGCACCCTGACTGGGCACAGGCTGGCTAGTCTTGGAGTGAGGCTCTGGCTTGCTTTCCACGTATCTACTGTCATCTTCAGCTGAAACTCATTTGCCTTTCTCTTTGGGAAAAGTTTGCAGAACTTTCTGGCTTCCAACGACATGCGGTTCATGACCGTCCAGGAAGGGTCTGGGTGGCCACGTGCAGAGGAATTATTCTCTTTCTTCCCAGTGGTGATGGAGGCAGGCATTTTTAGAGGACTCAGGAATGGAGGCCGATTATGCAGGAATCTGACCCTCGGGTCACTCTCCTTGCACCAGACTGCTGCATTTTTGCATGGCGTGTGCTGTACAGCCAGGCGTGCTCACTAATTTCCCAGTTAATGACAGTCATGGAGACTGTTCTCCCTGCCCCTGGAGAGATTTTAGACACTGGCAGGGTAGATCTGCCGCTATCAATTATGAACAGTTTTAAACAAGAAATGGCCAGCCGGAGCCTCGTTTTTTTTTTTTTTTTTAAGGAGCAGGGAGGGGACACTACAGCTGCTACCAAAGGGCAGGAGGCATGGTGCGTGGGGGTTTAAAACGAGGTTGAGATGTCTGGCCTTTTGGTTTCAAATTGTTCTCTTGTCAGAGTGAAACTTATGCATAGTGAAAAAATTAAACTCTGGCCAGGGCCTTCCCTGGTCTCCAGGGCAGCCTTGCATCCAGACTCCGTGCAGCGTCACGTTCTCCTGTGCACCGTATTTCAGGACGGTCATGGTGGCAATCTGCAGCCTGCACCCGCGGCCAGGAAGGCCAGGGACTGATCCCATTGAGCTGATGGCACCCGTCCCCGTGAGATGGAATCTGGCCTTCCACGGCATCACAGCCGGCTCCCTCCCGTGCGAATCCGTTCATTTGCTGCACGTTTATTCAGTCCTCACCTCTTCCCTGCACGAGGGCATAGCACAGACCTGACGACCCAGCGCCTTGTCTTCAGACAGCTCACCCCAGGGTACGCAGAAGTGGGGATCCTTCTGCAGCTGGCCCAGTTCTTATTGTTCTAAATCCGGTTTTTAAACACTATTTTCATTTATTTATTTGGCTGCATCAGACCTTCGTTGCAGCACGTGGTATCTTTCACTGTGGCACGTGGGCTTCGGTGCCCCACACCACATGGGATCTTAATGGATGGAACCCACAACCCCTGCTTCGCAGGGCAGATTCCTAACCACTGGACCACCAGGGAAGTTTCTTGCTTGTCTTTTGGTTTCGGATAGTTTGTGCACAATTTGCTGCCCTCTCTAACCACTCTCTGCCACGTCATCTTTCTTCATGCTGTTCTCGGCTACATCCAGCTTTCACTCCCACGAGCGTCCTCCGAGAGCATACACTTCTCACGCTGCCATCCCCAAATGCAGCCGCCTCTAGACGTGCCGCTGCCTGTCCCTGACCCTGGCCCGGGGGAGGCCTTGTCCTGGGGAGTCCACAATGATGGTTACGCCTGCTTTCTGCTACCTGATGGCTCCACAGCTCACTGTCATGTGAGAATTGTTTTGTGACGGCTTCGACGTTGCCTCCGCTCTGATGTGTCAGGGCACAAACTAAAGATGAACAGACCATTCTAGTGTTTTGTGTCACTTTGCTTTTTTTCTCTCCCTTCTCTCTGTTCTCTGTTTCACTGGCAATCATTGCGAAGTTCTTTGAGATAAGACCCCTTGATTATTCCGGAGCCTGAGAGCCGCTGTTCCCTGCGCTGCAGCCGCACAGGAGGGCTCTGAGTGGCAGAGCTGAGTCCTGGTTTAAAGTGCAGACGGTGCTGCTGCCTTCCAGACGGCTCAGCGCACCCTCTGGGCTTTGAAGACACAGGAGAAGGAGGAGGCGTTCAAGCCTGTTTCAAGAAATGGTTTTCCTGGACAGATTTTCCCAATTTGAATATCAAATTTGGAAATGGAGGTTACTAAGGGATCTATTTGTGCCTCCTCCTGTATGTTGTTAGTTGTATATATAATTCACATTTTTATGTATTCTCGATGCAAATCCAATCCCTTATCAGGTATAGGTTTCACAAATATTTTCTCCTTGTTTATGGTATCTCTTTTCATTTCTGTAATGTTTTTTGAAGAGCAGAAGCTTTCAATTCTTGGGCTTTTAATAAAATCTAATTTATTAATTTAAAAATCTATGGCTCATGATTTTGGTGTCATATGTAGGAAATGTTTAACCCAAGGTCACAGATTTTCTTCTAGAAGTTTAATAGTTTTAGGTTTATATTTTATCCATGATTTATTTTGAAATAATTTTTGTAGATGGCGTGAAGTGTGGGCCAAGATTATTATCATTATTTGCATATGAATGTCTAATTATTCCAGCACCGTTGGGTGAAAAAAAGATCTTTCTCCTTTGAATTGTGTTGGTACCTTTGTTGAAAAGATCATATTTGTACGAGTCCATTTCAGAACAGAACAGAACAGAACAGACTCTTGTTCTGTCTTTTTAATCCATCTGTCTAGCCTTTGGCTAACATGCACACTGTACTACTGCAGCTTCATAGTAAGCCTTGAAATCAATTGGTTCTTCTTTTTCAACATTTTTTAAGTGATTCTAATTCTTTTTCATAAACATGTTCCATATAAAATTGACTTGTGTGGAATCTTAAAAACACCTTCTTGGAATTTTGATTAGAATCGTATTGAATCTGTAGATCTGTTAGGATTGACATTTTAACCGTATTGAGCCTCTGAGTCCATGAACATGGTATAGCTCCCGATACGTATTTAAGTCTTTGGTATCTTTCATCAGTGTTTTGTAATTTTCACCATACGGATCTTATACGTATTTTGTTAGCTTTACATCTAAGTATTGTAAATGGTACTTTAAAATTTTAATTTCCAACTGTCTATTGCTAGTATCTTGAAAAATTGTTTTACTTTTTCTTTATTGATTTTGTATCCTGTGTATTCACTAAACCCACTTATTAATTGTAGTAGCCTTTTTTAAGATTCTTTAGGGCTCTAATTAGATGATTCTGTCATCTGCAAATAACAGTTTTATTTCTTCCTTTTCAATTTGTATGCTTGCTATTTCTTTTTCTTGTCTTATTACACTCTCCAGGGCTTCCAGTAAGATGTTGAATAGAATTCATGAAAATGGACATTCTGCCTTCTTCCCAATCTTAAGGGAAAAGCACTCAGTCTTTCACCATAACATATGATGTTAGCTGTAATTTTTTGGTAAATTCCCTTTATTAGATTAAAGAGGAAATTTCCTTCTATTTGTAGTTTGCTTAGAATATTTACCAGGAAGTGACATAAAATTCTGTAAATTGCTTTTCTACATCTATTGAGATGATTATATAGTTTTCTTCTTTAGTCTCATAATATGGTTATGTGTTAGTTGCTCAGTCGTGTCCAACTCTTTGCAACCCCATGGATTGTAGCCCACCAGCCTCCTCTCTCCATGGAATTCTCCAGCCAAGAATACCAGAGTGGGTTGCCATTTTATATTCCAGGGGATCTTTGCAACGTTAGGTATCAAAACCAGGTCTCCTGCATGCTGGTAGATTCTTTACCATCTGAGCCACCAGGGAAGCTTATACTGACTGATTTTTGAATATTGAACCAGATTTTCATTACTAGGCTAAACCTCATTTAGTCGTAATGTAGTATTCTTTTTTATGTGTTGCTAGATTCAATTTGCTAATATTTTATTGAGTATTTTTTGCCTCTGTATTCATGAGGAATATTGGTTATAGTTTTCTTATAGTGTCTTTGTCTGGCTTCTGGTATCAGGGAGATGCTGCCTGATAAAACAAGTTGTGTTCTCTTATTTTCTATTTTCTGAGTTTTTATAGCATTGGCATTTTAGTTAGTGTAGAGTTAATACTATCAGCCCTGGGTGTCCTTTGGAAGGACTGATGCTAAAGCTGAAATTCCAATACTTGGGCCACCTCATGCGAAGAGCTGACTCATTGGAAAAGACCCTGATGCTGGGAGGGATTGGGGGCAGGAGGAGAAGGGGACGACAGAGGATGAGATGACTGGATGGCATCACCGACTCAATGGACGTGAGTCTGAGTGAACTCCGGGAGTTGGTGATGGACTGGGAGGCCTGGCATGCTGCAATTCATGGGGTCACAAAGAGTCGGACACGACTGAGCGACTGAACTGAATTGGACTGAATACTATCATATGGTTCATTTTTTTTAATTCACTTATTTGGCTGCACTGGATCTTGCATGTGGCAGGAATGATCTTTCTCTAGTTGCACCACATGGGCTTCAGAGTACATGGGCTCAGTAGTTGTGGCACACAGCACGTGGAATCTTAGTTCCCTGATCAGGGATTGAACCCACATCCCTGCACTGGAAGGCAGATTCCCAACCATTGGACCACCAGAGAAGTCCTGGTTCATATTTTTCAGTCCATTCATTTGTTTGTATACATATGTACATTCAGAACCTCATTAAATGATAAGTTTTTTTTCAAGGGCGGAAATCCCCCTCCCCCCACCTTCATCATAATATCTACACACTGCACCATAGTGCTTCTTTTTAACAGTGTTTCTTGATTTGTATTTATTTGGCGCACCAGTTCTTAGTTTCGGCATGCAGGATCTTCAGTCTCCCTTTGTGGCGTGTGGGGGCCAGTTCCCTGAGCAGGGACTGAACCTGGGCCCCCTGCATTGGGAGCACAGAGTCTTAGCCACTGGTCCACCAGGCAAGTCCTGTAGCACTTATTTTTTATTGTGGTAAAATACACACAACATGAAATTTGCTGTTTTAACCATCCAGCGTACATTTGAACGGTGTTAAGTACGTTCTTGTGCAACGCATTGCCACCATCCATCTCCAGAACTTCTCCACCTTCCCAAATGGAAGCGGTCTCCACTAAACAACAACCTGGGATTTCTCCTTCTTCCCAGCCGCTGGCGCCCACCATCTGCCTTCTGTCTTCATGAATTTGACTAGTCTACACACTTCATTTAAGGGGCATCATACGGTATTTATCCTTTTGTGCCTGACTTCTGTCACTTAGTGTAACGTCTTCAAGGTCCGTCCATACTGTAGCAGCGGTCAGGATCCATTTCTTTCCAAGGCTGTCTAATAGTCCACTGTGGGTGTATGTCTCGTTTTGTTTATCCACTCATCTACTGATGGACATGTGGGTTTTTGCCCTTTGGCTCTTGTGAATAATGCTGCAGTGAACTTAGGTGTGCAAATATCTGTTCAATCTCTGCTTTCCCTTGTTTTGGGTGTATGTCAGAAGTGGAAAGGCTGATCACACATTGCACCATTGTACATTCTTACTGCAAGGCACAAGGCTTGCACTTCCTCTGCACCCTCATCAACCAACCCTGGTTATTTGCTGGGTTTTTGATAATAGCCCTCCTGATGGGTGTGAAGTGGAATATCATTGTAGTCATAGCAAGAGTGGGTCAAGAGAGCCCAGCAGCCATTGGGCATCTGACGTCAGTGTCCTGGGTGACAGCCTATGAGTCCTCCCCTCTTTGGGGCTCAGTTTCCCCATCTTGTACACTGAGCAGACTGGATCAAAGCTATGGTTCTAAGAATTGACTACATACTACAGTCACTTGGGGAGTTTTTAAAAATCTCCATTCCCAGACCTTACCTCGAGCCAGTTATAGCAGAATCTCGAGGGCTGGGGCCCAGGTCTCAGTATTCTCAGAATTCCCCTGATGTTTCCAAGGTTTGGCCAAAGTGAGACCTGAGGGTACAGCCAAGCTCCCCACACCTGCCCAAGCATAAGAATCACCTGAGCTGCTGACTTACAAATATAGGTCTCCCAGTCCCTCCCCTGGAAGTTTTGGCTTGGTAACTCTGGGAGGGGTGCCCTGTATTTATTTTTTTTTATAATTTTTATTAAATCATTGGGAAAGACCCTGATACTGGGAAAGATTGAGGGCAGGAGGAGAAGGGGCAACATAGGATAAGATGGTTGGATGGCAACCATCCAACTCAATGGACATGAGTTTGAGCAAACTCTGGGAGATAGTGAAGGACAGGGAAGCCTGGCGTGCTGCAGTTCATGGGGTCGCAAAGAGTCAGACAAGACTGAGTGACTAAACAACAACAACAGTTGCTGGTTTACAATCTGTGTAAGTTTCAGGGTCAGAATCTGTATTTTAGACAAGCCCTCCCGATGATCCTTAACATCAGACAAATCTGGGAAACACAGGATCAGAGTGGCCCTTCTCCAGCCGCAGTGTATGCACAGATCACTGTGGATCTTATCAGCACTGGTCTGCGATTCAGTGGGTGGGCCATGGGGCTTGAGTCCCAGCTGCTGCTGCTGCTGCTGGTCTGGGGATCCCACTTGGAACAGCGGGGGATTAGAGGCATGCACCTTCCATCTCCCTCCTGAGGCAGCCCTGAAATTCTGCAAACCCCAAAGCAGGTGGTGCTCCCGCCCCTGGTGAATCCAGGCATGTAGACCAGGAATGTCTCTGCCCAATGCACTCTGCTTGGACTCTTCTCTGCTTTCACATTCTGTCTTTCCTGGCTGTTATTGTAAATGAGCAGCATAACACCCCAAACCAGCAGGTGGGGGCCCACACAGGACCGTGCACCTCCACAGAGCTGCGTGGGCTCCCCACTCTTCTCCCCAGCACCTGGCTCTGACATCAGGGTGCGTGAGCCTGGCTAATCAGAAGCTTCCAGCCTCTGGAAACCCAGCTCCTCTGCAGCAAGGCTTTTCCCAATGATGTGTTTCAAGTACCAATTTGGTGTCTGTGCGCTTCTGATCTTGCCAGCCTTTCACAAGGCTTTCTCTTGAATGACAACAAATGGTCTTCATATGCTGGGTTAAAATCTTTCAGTTGGGGCTGTTTGTTTATGAAGCAGCATCTATTATCACGGATTTCCAAACTAGCTTCCTTTCTACTGGCGTCGGCATCCAGAGCTACACCGTCAGCCCCCAGCCGTGGTGACAGACGCGTTTCGGTGTTGCTGTTGGGCCTCGGGAGTTCTGGGGGTACAGGGGGGGCAGCATGTTTGGAGCGTAAGGGATGAAAGCACATGGAAAACGCCTGTGCACCCTGTGCTCCGACGCTCCCGACTTTGTGTGTTTTATTTGGTGGCTGTTATCCTGGGAATGGAGATCTTTGTCAGGAACGTATGCGGGGAAGATTTACATGGCTGCTGCCACACCGCCCCCTCCCACCTCCCCTCCCCGGGATGAGCTCGCTTGGTGTGGTGGTAGCTTGCAGCTTTCACCAGATACCAGCTCCTTGGCAACTGGGCAGATGTGAGCCTCAGCAAACAGCATGGGCAAAGCAAGGGAAAGAGAAGAAAGGGAGTGGGACATGCCAGTCTTGAACGGAGAGTATTTGCCTCACATTTGGTTTACTTTTTATAGGCAGTAAAGTGTCTGCCTATAATGCAGGAGACCCAGGTTCAATCCCTGGGTTGGGAAGATCCCCTGGAGAAGGAAATGGCAACCCACTCCAGTATTCTTGCCTAGAGAATCCCATGGATGGAGAAGCCAGACTGAGCGGCCAGACAACAACAGGCTGATGTGCCACGTATCCATTCATCCTCTCCTTCACGTGTGTTTCCTGAGTGCTTCCCAGGTCTCAGGACGCTGGTCAGGGGCTGATCATTGATCTGGCCCTAGAGGTGACACCTGGGCCCAAGAGGCTGGTCTGAGGCCCCTGGGGACCGGGGCCCTACTGGACCCATCAAAGCTTGGCCTCTTGGCAGCCCCATCAGCACATCTGGTGAATTCCTGGGGGAGGGGAGGGCCTTCTTTTGTTCATCAGCTTGGGGGAAGGCAGAGGATGCATGCTGAAGACTCCCACCCAAGAGTGAAGGCGGGAAAGCTCTGAGTACAGCAGGCACTCCATAAATGCACGTATGAATTACAGCAATGAATAAACAGTAAAGTGAGCAACGGAATATTCCAGAACTTATTAAAAAAAACTGACATGGTTTGACCCTAGAAGGCAGGGCCTGGATTAGACCTGTGTGCAGGAGCCAGAACACGTGGTCTTTTGGCCTCCCCCACCCCCCACCCCACCCCCGGCGCGCACGCCTCCCTCCTGTCCCATTTGCCTTGAGACTGACCCCGGGGCCGGGTAGCTCTTCGTGGCAGGGCCTGTCCTGCAGGCAGTGAGGTGCTGAGCTGTAGCCCTGGCCTCCACCCGCTAGGTGCCAGTTTTGCGCCCCCTCCCCAGTTGTGACAACCAGAAACGTCCCCATACATTGTCCAACATCTCAGGCGGATTCTTTACCAACTGAACTATCAGGGGAGCTCAGCAACTATTAGCTCAGATGGTAAAGAATCTGCCTGCAATGCAGGAGACCCGGGTTTGATCCCTGGCTTGGAAAGATCCCCTGGAGAAGGAAATGGCAACCTACTCCAGCATTCTTGCCTGGAGAATCCCATGGACAGGAGCCTGGAGGGCTACACTCCATGGGGTGACAAAGAGTTGGACACGACTGAGCAACTCACACACTTTTGCAGGTGAGGAAACTGAGTCTCAGAGAGGTTGTGTTTGTGGCCTGAGGTCACACAGAAGGTCCATGTGGAGGTGAGAGTCTAACCCGCATCTGTGTAATTCCAGGGAACTCACTGGTCTCCCCCAAGGATGGGGCATTTGCTCCCCACAGCTCACCCCCTATCGGGTGCCTCCCCCCACCACTGCCCTGGGAGTGATGGCGGCTGGGAGCTGTCCCTGAATCAGGAGGTGGAGAGCTTCCGCAGCGGGGAGACCCCACCTGCATCTTTCTCTGGTGACCAGCCAGAGCCTGGTGCCCCGAGTCCCGAGTCAGGGCCACTAAGGCTCTGCCCACTCTGGGGCTGAAGCCCACCCTGGCCTCGAGTCCAGCCCGCGGTTCCCCCCAGCAGATATGGTGCGTCTTCTCCCTGCAGGGTGTTTTTCCTGAACGTGCCATTCGATTCTGTCATTGAGCGGCTGAGCCTGAGAAGAACCGACCCCATCACAGGAGAAAGGTCTGTGCCAGCCCTGCAGTGGGTGGCCCTCCGAGGGCTCCAGAGGCCACGCCCCACCGGGGACCCTCCTCTCCATCTAGCTGACGGGTGTCAGGGCGGGGCTGCTCCAGGGATACTGCTGGGGACAACTGACAGAAGATTCTAGAAAGGGGGTTCACCCAGCCAGCTCCTCCACACTGTCTGCCGACCCTCTTTTCCTGGAAGAGCAGCAAGAAAAGGAATGTCCGGGCTGTACAGCTGTTACACTGCTCACCTGCTCTGACCCGGGCTTGGCTCTGACCCCAGCGTGTCACCGCAGTGCGTCCCTGACGTGGCTGCCGAACAGATGCGTCCCCTTGGGAACAGCGTCACCTGTGAGCCCTCCCGTGGCTATAGGGGCTAAATCCTGGGGTTTCCCTTGCATCTGACCAAGTCCAATCGCTGTGTTGGTAGTGAAACACAGTTTACAGTCCCCACGATTGCGAAGAGGTTGAAGCCCCCATCTTCCCAGTAACCAGGGCCCTGTTTCTTGGTAACTAGACCGCATTTCTCAGGACAGAGGAGGAGGGGCAGGAAGGAAGCACCAGGATTTTCCCGTCACCGTGTGCTGGGGGATGTCCTCTCACTGACCCGTGTCACGTGAAACGGCCTTTGTGCTGCCGGGGCCTCTCCCCCAGGGACCAGGGCACTTCCTCGCATCTCCAAATGCCTGGTGTTATCATGTCCCATCCCCTATTTGACCGCGAGCTCCATGAACACAGAGGCGACGTCTCACCTGCCACTGGGTTGTCAGTAGCAGCTGTGTGCTAGGCGTGCATGGCAGGTACCTAGTATCATTTGGAAGGAAGAAAAGAAAGGAGAAAGGAAGGAAGGAACAAGAGGAATTTGGCCCTTAATATTTTACTATCTTCTGTCCTATTACTGATCCGTGACCTTCTCTCCTGGGACGGGGCCATGCTGCGGGTTTCTCTGTGGCTCTCAGCCTAGCCAATGGCTGGTGCAGAGTACATGTCTGCTGCTGATGGTCATGGGATCCAGCTTCTCTCCTGGGAAGGGGCCCCTTCTCACTTGTCCTCTGAGCTGGACCAGGGCTCACTGGCTTCCCCGCCTCTCGCAGGTACCACCTCATGTACAAGCCGCCTCCGACCATTGAAGTCCAGACCCGTCTCCTGCAGAACCCAAAGGATTCAGAAGAGCAGATCAAGCTGAAAATGGATCTGTTCTACAGGAATTCCGCTGAGCTGGAGCAGTTCTACGGGGACGCCATCACCCTCAACGGGGACCAGGACCCGTACACGGTCTTCGAATACATTGAGAGTGGGATCATTAATCGCCTACCCAAGAAAGTCCCTTGACAGGTTTTGAGCTGGGAGCATCCCTCAGGAAGACGGAGTTAGCCCTTCACCCCCAACCCTCTGGAAGATCAGCCAAGCCAATAAAGTGCTGGGTACAGTCTCGTGGGTCCTGGAGGTGGCCAGAAGCTGGCCTTGTTTCGGGGTCTGGGAACGCAGGACGGGCGCAGCCCGGGGAGGCAGTCAGGTTGACCGTGGCGGGCCAGGTCAGACCTGGGATGCGGTGTGGCTCCAGCGGCCATGCGCTGTGCACCCTGGGGTTGTCGCTGGATCCTCATTTCTTGCAGCCAAAATGGGTAAAAATAGTCCCTGCCTCACAGGGCTGCTTTGGGATGAAACGAGATGACAGGAAAAGCTCTCAACATAAAGCCCAGTACACGCTGCACTCTCTGTGCATGTTGTTCTACCGAAGCCACTGTCTCCAGAGCAGCCTGCCCGGTAGAACTCTCTGGAATGACTGATGTGCAGCCAACACAGCAGCCGTGAGCTCCAGGGGACTGTCGAGCACAGGGAACGTGGCCATTGCCACTGAGGAGCTGTGTTTTACAATTGTCCTTAAGCTTCTCTAATTTAAGTATGAACGGCCGCATGTGGCGAGCGGCTGCAGGGTCAGTGCAGTTCTAGACACACGCGGCTGCTTCTAAGACTTGCTGGAAGCCCTTGGAAGGCCTGCCTCTGGGTCCCGCAGGGCCCACAGCACACAGCAGGGACCCTGGGGGACAGGACAGTGACATCTCAGGGTGACAGAGCTCTTGATCCTCTTCCATGAGCTTCCCCCGCCCCCGATTATTATTATTATTTTATCTTGTTAGAAAGGTACTTGGATGATTCCCACTGAAGCTGCAGAGGGTGAGTGACTTGCCCGAGGTCTGTCAGATCCATGGCTACACCTGAACCCAGCACTCCGGTGCTCTCCGCCTGCAGGCCTCAGGGGGCCTGGCCAGCCAGGGTCCAAGACAAGGACTCGAGCTCCTGGGCTCTGGGTGGTCAGGGACTCTGGGTCTAATGGCTAAAGCCCCTTCCAGCCTAGGGCAGCCCAGAGTCCCCCCAGCAAAGATCTGACCCTAGCAATGGCCGTTGTGACCGCTGGCAGCCGGCTGCTGGGGCCCATGGAGCCAGGCCTCCGGGCCTGCCCTCTGGCCTCTGCCAGGGTCACGGCAGGGTGAACCCCTAAGGCCTTGGCCAGACCTCCCAGGATTAGGCCCCCTCTCTAGAGGCGGCATCCGGCCACAGCGCTTCCCCCGTGCCTAGTGGCCCCGCCCGCGACTCTCTCTCCATCCTGCCCAGGTACTGGGTGCCACCTCTTGACACTCCATCAGGCCTTCCCCTGCCCCTGCCCCTCCCCTTCCCCACCCCACAGGGAACAGGGCATCTCACCCCACAGGGAACAGGGCATCTCCCCCCAAAGCCCCCTGACTCTGGGATCCTGCCCGTGGAGCCTCCTCAGGCTCCGGAGGCCCCAGGAGAGGTCTCGGGTCCAGACCATAAGGCCAGGCTGCTGTGCTGTGCTGAAACTCTGCCCACGTGTACCCAGCACCCCCGACTGCAGGAGACAGAAGATCGGGAGGGTGGCCAGCACCAGCCTAGCCAGGGGTCACTCCCCTTGCTCTGCCTGCCCTGCTGCGTGTCATCCTGGACACCAGAGACCGCAGCCCCAGTTTACTCTCCAATGGAACCCCATCCCGATGCAGATCCGTAGCTCAGGACATCACAAACACTTGTTTCGCTCACACAGCGCTACTTGCTCTGTGCACAGCCTCCTCTCTCTCTGCCTGCCCCGCCCCGCACAGAGCAGCTGTCCTCGCTCTGTGGGGCAGGTGATGTCCCCACCAAGAGCCTGGACTGTGGACCCTAGCAGCCTGGGTCCCCATGCTGCTGTGTGGCCTGGGGAGAGTTACTTCACCTCTCTGGACCCTTGTAAAATGAATGAGAAGGGTCGCTGCCTCCTAGGCAATACTAGGCACATACTGTGGGATGGAATGATGAATACATACACCAAGGCTAAAAATAGGGTGTGGCAAATAGTATATACCATAAATGCGGTTCTTCTCATTGGGGTTCTCACAGCTCTCCTTGAGGTCAAGGCTGTTTTTCTTTTTTTATCCCTAGATGAAGAAACTGGGGCTCAGAGGAGTCCAATAACTTGTGGACGGCTGCATGTGCTAAGTGGCAGCAGGGGTCGGGACCTGGGTCACTCGCTGCTCCCAGAACTCCAGGAGATGACCCGCAGGCCGGTGCTTTGCCCTCAGTCGCCTTTGGGGTTGCTAAAGGCATCCGGACTCGCGGGGCCCCCTGCCTTCTTCCCTCCACCCAGGTGGACGAACGCCCCCGGAGCTCCTTCCCGCCGCCTCCCAAAGGCCCCGGCGTCCCGGATGCCCCGATGCAGGGCCTCGGTTGGGTTCCGGCGCCGCCGCAGAGCCGGAAGGCGCGGGCTTCATTGAAATGCGCCCGGCGCGCGATCCCGGGCGCTCCCCTCGGGTGTGCGCTGCGGGGGTTGGCCCGACATGTTCCCGCTCATGTAGCTCGCTCCCTCCGAAGCGACGAGCAAATGACATTCGTCCTCCGCGCCCCTCCCCCCAGCCAGCTGGAGAACATTAGCATCCGGTCCCAGCCGCAGCGATGCCGATCTGGGGGCTTTCCGGCCCAGGAGAGGCCCAGTCCTGTGGCTGGAGGGGAAATGTCGTGTTAATTCCCAGATGAGGGGCTGTGCTTGAAGTTAAACTCTGAGGTTTGATTAAGGTTAACTTGCAAGAGAACAATCGTGCTTTTGTCGTCATTAAAGCAGTCCCCTCGTTCACCTCCAGCCTCTTTTCCTTTTGTCACTACAAGCTCTCCCCTCCTTCTCTTACACCTGAGCCCCTGGTCCCGGTCTGTGTTTGTCCAGCCCCTCCCTTCCCTGATACCCCCGGCACTGGGCGATCCAGACGCTCTAGAGGATCCTTTGGGGTTTCTGCCCGTCCCCACCCCGCAAGTGTGTCTCCTGTGGGACCTGGAACTGGTTGCCGCTGCTGAGCCCATGCGTATGTATACCTGTGCTTCCTCTGAGCCGGCCAATCAGCTTCTCTCTCCCAGGAATCTGGGAAGAGAAGAGAGGGCACAGGTCCCTCTCCTGTGGCTTGGGGAAAGAAGAGGATGCTGGGGTTTGGCCCATGCGCAGCACAGCAGAGCAATTCAAGTTCATCTGGAGGAACCAAGAGAGAGGCAGACACATGCCCGCCCCATTCATCCCACAGGTACTTGTTGAGTGCCTACTGTGTGCCTGGCACTAAGCATACAGCAGACGGGAAAAAAGACAAAAAGCCCTGTCCTAATGAGTCTTGTGTGCGCGCATGCTAAGTCGCTTCTTCAGTCGTGTCTGTGTGACCCCATGGACTGTAACCCGCCAGGCTCCTCTATCCATGGGATTTCCCAGGCAAGAGTACTGGAGTGGGTTGCCAGGCTCTCCTCCAGGGGATCTTCCTGGCCCAAGGATCAAGCCTGCGTCTTTTATGTCTCCTGCATTGGCAGGCGGATTTTTTACTGCTAGTGGCAACTGGGAAGCCCCATTGAGGCTTTGTGTGTGTGTGTGCTGGCTAAGTTGATTCTGTTGTGTCTGACACTTTGCGACCCCATGGACTGTAGCCCACCAGGTTCTTCTGTCCGTGGGATTCTCCAGATGACAATTCTGGAGTGGGTTGAGGCTTACATTTTACCAAAAAAATGACAGAAATGAGAGAGAAAAAGACACCACCTAATTTCTGCTAGTTCCTAAGATCCATCTCTGCCCCTAGGTCCCCTGAAACAGCCCTGCACCCTCCCAGCCAGCTCTTTTTTCCATAGGGGATCAGATAAGGTTCCTGGGCACAGTGCATAGAGTGTATGCCCAGGGCCAGGCAGCAGGTGGCAGGGAATTTAAACGTAGTCAGGACTCACAGGAGACCCCCTAGGGGAAGTGACGGTGGCTTGGGGGCTGACTTCTGAGGCACATGAGAGTTTGAAGGCACAGGAAAAAGTGACTATGAGTTGATCATGGAAATGCTGCCATTAAAAAATTGAAACATGATTATTTTTATTATTCAAATGTTAACTTATAAAAAAAAGCCAAGCAGTACATCAGAAGCTCATCCCTTAGGAAGGAAAACTCCCATCCTCTCCACAATAAAATCCTTAGGTGTCATTCGCTGGAGATAACTGTATTTCAAAGTCTGAAGTAGATGGATGGATGGATGGATGGACAGATGAATGAGTGGACAGGTGGACAGATAAGTGGTATAAATACACCGATGGGACGGTATTTTATATATTGCCCTGTAACCTGCTTTTTTAAAAACTGTGGTAAGAACCCTGAACAGATCTACTCTCCTGAATTTTTCAGCATACAGTACAGTGTTGACTCTAGGCTTATTGTTGTGAGCGACTCTCTAGAATTTTTATTCCTCTCGGGTAACTAAAGCTCTGTACCTGGGGAACAGCAGCACCCCACTCTCCTCCCCCAGCCCCTGGCAGTCCCCGGCCTGCTCCCTGCTTCTGTGAGCTTGACTATTTCAGATCCTGCATGTCAGTGAAATCACGCAGTGCTTGTCCTCTGTGGCGGGTTGATTTCACCGAGCAAAATGCCCTCGGAGTGCACCCACGTCGTCACATAAGCCAGGCACCTTTCTTCAGCAAAACGCTTTCCTGATTTTTTTTCCCCCGCCAGCCATTCAAGGCCATCAAATAAGGTACCAAGTCACCAATGCGGTCATTCCTTCCCCAGGGCAAGAGGGCTGGGCTTGGTTCTCAGCGGTCACTTCTGCTCAACCATAGACTGGTTTTTAGTGATGGCCATGTGGTGAAGTCCAGCGTTTCCTGTCAAGCTCTCGTTGCCTTTGCAAATCTTTCCCACCCGGACAGGATGACACTATAGTGTAATTTACGTGTAAATAGCCAACAGAGCACTGAGTCATACTTCAGAAACCGTGGGACCCTCCACTGATCTCTAAAAGGAGAGGAAGGACAAGCAGGGACCAGCTCACAGGCCCAGTGCATTGAACCTGCCGCCTTGGATCCATGGGGAGGTTGAACCACAGGTGTGCCCGAGTTGGGGTCTCCTTTGCAGTGATAACTTTATAAGCTCTCTGCAAAGCCACCAGAGCTTGGAGGTCGTGGTGTGTGATGGAGAAGATGCAGCAATGTAAACTTTCCAGCCACATCAACTTTATTGAGATATTCCCATATCATAGAAATTGTTCATTTAAAGCAAGAATTCATTCATTTAAAGTGTATTAAATGCAGATGAGGGTCCCCGTGAGAGCTGCCTGCACACCCCCCCACGAGTTTTTAATGAGACTGTCATCACAAAGTGCTGGAGCCAAGACAGACACTGGAACTCCCCTGCAGTGCTGGGGGGCGGGAGCACTGGTTTAACCATTCACAAGACCGTGAAGCAGATATCTACCCACGCTGCTCATGGGTGCCTGCCCCTCGACCTGGCATTCCTCTCCTAGTAGTGCCAAGAAAAATGTGTGTGTCTCTATACAAACTTGTTAACAGCAGTTGTGTTCGTATTAACCCTAAACTGGAAACAATACTGTCTATCAGTTGTGACATATTACACAACTGTGTAATAGATTTGTGACAATAGAACAAACCCCTGATAAAGGCCCCAGTGCAAGTGAGTCTCACAAGCAGACCTGGAAGACTCGATGTTATGATCTGATGTGGATGAAGTTCCTGAACAGATACAAATGCATCACTGCTAACAGAAATCAGAAATAACTAAGACTGCTGAGCGGATCATTGCCAGAGGAAGGGCGTTGGTGCCAGGAACCTTCTGGACGCCGTCAAGTTTTCATCAGTCTGGGTAGAAGTTATGCCCAAATCTTGAGCCATACACTTCATTATGTATATGTTAATTAAAAAGCTGAATGCATTTGGGATAGGCCTAAATGGCAGCACACGTGGATATGTGACTGAGAAGTGTGAACGAGGCATAACCGGACATTTTACAGAAGAAAACACGACCAGCTGACTGAATATATTAAAAAAACCCTACCTTGTTAGTAACCGGGGACGTGCACACTGTACTGGGATGGTGCCACATGCTCCCAGACTGGCAATAATCTAACAGCCTGGCAGCGCCTGGTGTTGAAGGAATGTGGAGCAACGGGAACTCATGCAGACTGCCAGTGGGGGCGGGGAAGCGACCAGCTTTGGAAGTGACTGGGGTCACCTGGGAGAGTGAAGCCGCAGTGTGTGCACGCGCATGTGGAGGAGCACCATGAGAGGTTGCACGTGAGTTCACAAGTGTGTTAGCATCCCCTGAGGTGTTCACGCAACTTGGAGCTTCTCAGAGCCTGCCTCCGGCCGCTCAAAAGACGCTCGCCTCCTTGGGTGCAGCCAGGCATGGGCACCACTTTGAAAACATTTTTCCAGTTATCCAGCACATATCTGGCTACTGGCCTGGTGAGGAAGCTGAAATGCAAAGAAGGGCAGAGCTGAGAGAATCAGAGACTCAAGGACTCAGACCTGGGGCTGGATTGAGCCCCCCCACCAACACCCGGCCTCCCCTGAAATCCTGAGAGACTCTTGGAAGCACCTGTCTTTAACAATCACCCCACTCTTCCAACACTGGTCCGTGTCTCCAGTGAGCAGACCTGGGCGGCAGATGTGATGGTCTCTTGTCGAAGTGTCACAGCTGGAGGACCATCCCCGCTAACACGGTCATTGCCTCCCTCTCACCCCTGACTTCCTTGGCTTGTTTGAAGGAGAAGACAGGGAAAGGAGGAGACGATAACAGAACCTGAATGTGGAAACATAGCCAAGGATGGCGTTAGCCATGGTTGTGGGCTGGCTGCGATCCTGGCAAGGATGGGGTCCTTCCTGTTAACTGCAGAGAGATGCCCTTTGAGTCCTGGGCTTCTCTCTTCCGCTTAAAAGCTCTTTAGTTCATGTTTGAGGACCATGGTTTGTAGGGTGAATCAGTGTCCCAGTATCCACAGGTCTGAAGGCGTTGTGGGATTTTCAATGTTAAAACCTGACCAGTCTTGGACAAACTGGCATGAGTTGGTCACCCTACCAGGCTGATCAAATCTGGGACCCAGGGGCCAGCTGCCCTCATGGTTGGAGATACTTAGCAAAGCCTGCGGCAGAGCATCAGTGACAATCCTCTGTACTCGTGGTCACAGCTGCTAAGGAGGAGGAGGAAGTAAGGAGGAAAGGAGGGACAAACTCCAGCAGACCCAGGAAACCCCTTCCTTCTGCAGTGTCCTTCCAGCACCTTCTATTGACAAGCTGAGCATCGTGCTCATTGCAAAGGAGGGACGCTGAAGGAGGGAGCCCTTTAGAGCCGAGGTGGCACTGAAGGGTGTCTGGAGCTGAGCATTCAGTAAAGCGTCACACGTGTATCATGGACCTGCTCCTTTTTTACTGCTGTGTAGTATTCCTTTGTGTGGATAGTCTACATTTTTTAATATATTTACCTATTGATGGGCATTTGTGTTGTTTCCAGGCTCTAGAATATTATGAACAGAACTGTCATACACATTTATATCATTTTTTTTGAGGGTTCTTTTTCTATCCAGAAACCTTGCTCAGTTCAGTTCAGTCGCTCAGTCGTGTCCGACTCTTTGCGACCCCATGAATCACAGCACACCAGGCCTCCCTGTCCATCACCAACTCCTGGAGTTCACCCAAACTCATGTCCATCGAGTCGGTGATGCCATCCAGCCATCTCATCCCGTCGTCCCCTTCTCCTCCTGCCCCCAATCCCTCCCAGCATCAGAGTCTTTTCCAATAAGTCAAATCTTTGCATGAGGTGGCCTAAGTATTGGAGTTTCAGCTTTAGCATCAGTCCTTCCAAAGAACACTCAGGACTGATCTCCTTGCAATTCAAGGGACTCTCAAGAGTCTTCTCCAACACCACAGTTCAAAAGCATCAATTCTTCAGTGCTCAGCTTTCTTCACAGTCCAACTCTCACATCCATACATGACCAAAGGAAAAACCGTAGCCTTGACTAGACGGACCTTTGTTGGCAAAGTAATGTCTCTGCTTTTGAATATGCTCTCTAGGATGCTCATAACTTGCCTTCCAAGGAGTAAGCGTCTTTTATTTTCATGGCTGCAGTCACCATCTGCAGTGATTTTGGAGCCCAAGAAAATAAAGTCTGACACTGTTTCCACCGTTTCCCCATCTATTTCCCATGAAGTGATGGGACCAGACGCCATGATCCTCGTTTTCTGAATGTTGAGCTTTAAACCAACTTTTTCACTCTCCTCTTTCACTTTCATCAAGAGGCTTTTTAGTTCCTCTTCACTTTCTGCCATAAGGGTGGTGTTATCTGCATATCTGAGGTTATTGATATTTCTCCTGGCAATCTTGATTCCAGCTTGTGCTTCTTCCAGCCCAGTGTTTCTCATGATGTACTCTGCATATAAGTTAAATAAGCAGGGTGACAATATACAGCCTTGACGTACTCCTTTTCCTATTTGGAACCAGTCTGTTGTTCCATGTCCAGTTCTAACTGTTGCTTCCTGACCTGCATACAGGTTTCTCAAGAGGCAGGTCAGGTGGTCTGGTATTCCCCTCTGTTGAAGAATTTTCCACAGTTTATTGTGATCCACAGTCAAAGGCTTTGGCATAGTCAATAAAGCAGAAACAGATGTTTTTCGGGAACTCTCTTGCTTTTTCGATGACCCAACGGATGTTGGCCATTTGATCTCTGGTTGCTCTGCCTTTTCTAAAACCAGCTTGAACATCTGGAAGTTCACAGTTCATGTATTGCTGAAGCCTGGCTTGGAGAATTTTGAGCATTACTTTACTAGCATGTGAGATGAATGCAATTGTGCAGTAGTTTGAGCATTCTTTGGCATTGCCTTTCTTTGGGATTGGAATGAAAATCTCACTTAATTCTGAAAATTTACCAGTGGGTTCTTTTATACTTTTTTCATGCCCAGTCATATTGACTGAGAATATGGTGACTATTTTTTCCAATTTTTATACCTGTCTCTTTCTTCCCTTATTGCAATAGCCAGGACCTATATAGTACAATATTGAGTAGGAGTGCTAATACCAAGTCTCTTTTTTTTCTTGTTCCTGATCTCAGTAGAGTTCTCAATATTTTGCCATTAAGCCTAAGTTTTTTAGATATATTTTATTAAATTAGGAAGTTAACTGTTCCTTTTCCAAGATTGCTGAGATGGTTATTTTTTAAAAAATCATTATTATTGAATTTCATTGATCTTTTTCCATCTTTTGAGATGATCACTTTATTTTTCTCTTCATTTGCTGTAGTAAACTGCAATGATTGGTTCTTTCTGGTTCATTTCTAGAGTAAACTACTTTGGTTGTGATGCAGTATAATTTTTGTTGTTGAGTTGCTAAGTTGTGTCTGACTCTTTGCGACCCTATGAACTGCAACATGCCAGGTTTCCCTGTTCTTCACTATCTCCCAGAGCTTGCTCAAACTCATGTCTGTTGAGTCAATGATGCCATCTAACCATCTCATCCTCTGTTGCCCCCTTTTCTTCCTGCCTTCAATCTTTCCCAGCATCAGGGTCTTTTCCAGTGAGTTGGCTCTTGCCATCAGGTGGCCAAAGGACTGGAGCTTCAGCATCGGTCCTTCCAATGAATATTCAAGGTTGATTTCCTTTAGGATTGACCAGTTTGATCTCCTTGCAGTCCCAGGAACTTACAAGTCTTCTCTGGGACAGAGCAGCAATGATGATCCTCTACAGTGGTGGTCACAGCTGCTGAGTAGGAGGAAGAGGATAGGGAGGAAGGAAAGGAAGGACAAAATCCACCAGACCCAGGAGGCCTCTTCCTTCCACAGTGTCCCTTCCACACCCTCAAATGACAAGCTTAACACCACAGTTAGAAAGCATCAATTCCTTGGCACTCAGCCTTCTTTATTTTTATTATATATTAAATATATTTAATCATATATATAATGAATCCATTTTGATAATCTTTGTTTAGGAGTTTTGCACCTAAATTTTTGCTTGTCTGTAAGACTGGCTTTGTCTTGTTTGGGTTCACACCAAAGCAGATCCTGGGACAAGGAGGGTCTTGGGAACTGGGAGGTGATCCTAGGAAATACGTGTAGGGATGGGAGACAGGAAAGGGAAAGAGGTCAGTAAAGTCTAGGTTGATGGGCAGGATACTACTGTAGGTTACCAGGTGCATCCCATTGGGGGATCCTCCAAAAAACCATGGGAACACCCCTTGAAATCATCCCTCCCAGGGACTAACCCTCATTTCTCATTCCCCATTGCTTTAGAGTTGCCCTCAGGGGAGTTGACTCCCCAAGACTACTGCTATCTGGCAACCAAGTAAGTCCCTGGGGTGCCAGAAGAAGCCCTCAGACAGGAGAGGAGAGAAACCAATGCTCAAGCTGAGAAGGTGTCAGGTACTGCTGACACTGCTACCACATCTAACTGTGGACTCAGGGGAGTCACGAGCATATGTGAGAGGTATCCACAGTTTCTGCTACCATCCACCCCTTTGGCTGCCCACATAATGTCCTTGCTGGAGCTGTTTTAGGGTAGTGGCCAGCACAATCTTCAAAGCAAGCTTTACAGAAGAGAATTAGTATACAAAAGACCCAAATAGACAAAACAATCTTGAGAAAGAAAAACAGAGCTGGAGGAATAAGGCTCCTTGACTTCAGACTATAATACAAAGCTACAGTCATCAAAACAGCATGGTACTGACAGAAAAAGAGAAATACAGATCAACAGAACAGGGCAGAAAGCCCAGAGATAAACCCACAAAAACATGGTCAACAAATCGATGACAAAAGTGGCAAGAATATAAAATGGAGAAAAGACAATCTCATCAATTAAGTGGTGCTGGGAAAACCGGACAGTTATGTGTAAAAGAATGAAATTAGAACACTCCCTAATACGATACACAAAAATAAACTCAAAATGGATTTAAAAAGGATTACTAGAACCAGCCCTTTCTAATGGCAGAAAGTAAAGAGAAACTAAAGAGCCCCTTGAAGAGGGTGAAAGAGGAGAGTGAAAAAGCTGGCTTAAAATTCAACATTCAAAAAAGGTTGGAATGCGTGGAATCTGGTTCCATCACTTCATGGCAAACAGGGAAAAAATGGAAACAGTGACAGGTTTTATTTTCTTGGACTCCAGAATCACTGTGGACAGTGACTGCAACAATGAAATTAGAAGACACTTGTTCCTTGGAAGAAAAGTTATGACAAAACTAGACAGCATATTACAAAGTAGAAACATCACTTTGCTGACAAAGATCTGTAAAGTCAAAGTTATGGTTTTTCCAGCAGTCATGAATAGATGTGAGAGTTGGACCATAAAGAAGGCTGAATGCTAAAGAATTGATGCTTTCAGACAGTGGTTTTAGAGAACTCTTGAGAGTCCCTTGGACTATAAGGAGATCAAACCAGTCAATCCTAAAGGAAATCAACCCTGAATATTCACTGGAAGGACTGATACTGAAGCTGAAACTCCAATACTTTGGCCACCTGATGTGAAGAGCTGACTCACTGGAAAAGATCCTGATGCAGGGAAAGATTGAAGACAGGAGGAGAAGGGGATGACAGAGGACAAGATGGCTGGATGGCATCACCAACTCAATGGACATGAGTTGAGCAAACTCCAGGAGATAGTGAAGGACAGGGAAGCCTGGTGTGCTGTAGTCCATGGGATCCCTAAGAGTTGGACATGACTGAACAACTGAACAACAATAGTCAGTGACATTGAACATTTTTTTATGTGCTTTTTGACCATCTATATGTCAAGGCTGTATATTGTCACCCTGCTTATTTAACTTCTACGCAGAGTACATCATGAGAAATGCTGGGCTGGAGGAAGCACAAGCTGGAATCAAGATTGCCGGGAGAAATATCAATAACCTCAGATATGCAGATGACACCACCCTTATGGCAGAAAATGAAGAAGAACTAAAGAGCCTCTTGATGAAAGTGAAAGAGTAGCATGAAAAAGCTGGCTTAATGCTCAACATTCAGAAAACTAAGATCATGGCATCCGGTCCCATCACTAGATGGGGACACAGTGGAAACAGTGGCTAACTTTATTTTTCTGGGCTCCAAAATCACTGCAGATGGTGACTGCAGCCATGAAATGAAAGTTATGACCAACCTAGACAGCACATTGAAAAGCAGAGACATCACTTTGTCAATAAAGGTCCGTCTAGTCAAGGCTATGGTTTTTTCCAGTGGTCATGTATGGATGTGAGAGTTGGACTATAAAGAAAGCTGAATGCCGAAGAATTGATGCTTTTGAACTGTGGGGTTGGAGAAGACTCTTGAGAGTCAGTCCCTTGGAATGCAAGGAGATCCAACCAGTCCATCATAAAGGAAATCAGTCCTGAATATTCATTGGAAGGACTGATGCTGAAGCTCAAACTCCAATACTTTGGCCACCTGATGCAAAGAGCTGACTCATTTGAAAAGACCCTGATGCCTGGAAAGACTGAGGGCAGGAGAAGGGGATGACAGAGGATGAGATGGTTGGATGGCATCACCGACTCAATGGACATGGGTTTGGGTGGACTCTGGGAGTTGGTGATGGACAGGGAGGCCTGGTGTGCTGTGGTTCATGGGGTCGCAGAGTTGGACGTGACTGAGCGACTAAACTGATGTCTTCTTTGGAAAAATGTCTATTTAAATCTTCTGCCTAGTTTTGGATTGGGCTTTTTCTTTTCTTTTTTTTTTTTTTGATATTGAGCTGTGTGAGTGGTTTATATGTTTTGGAGATTAATTCCTTGTCCGTTACATCATTTTCAGATATTTTCTCCCATTCTGTATGTTGCCTTTTCAATTTATTTATGATTTCCTTTGCTGTGCAAAAGCTTTTAAGTTTAATCAGGTCCAGTTTGTTTTTATTTCCATTACTCTAAGAGATGGATCCAAAAAGGTATTGCTGTGATTTATGTCAGAGTGTTCTGCCTTTGTTTCCCTCTAGGAGTTTTATCGTGTCTGGTCTTACATTTAGGTCTGTAATCCATTTTGAGTTTATTTTTGTGTGTACTTTTAAAGAGTGTTCTAATTTCATTCTTTTATATGTAGCTGTCCAATTTTTCCAGCACCACTTATTAAAGAAGTTCTTTTCTCCATTGTATATTCTTTCCTCCTTTGTCATGTATTATTGGCCGTAAGTGCATGGGTTTGTCTCTGGGCTTTCTATCCTGTGCCAATGATCTGTATTTCTGGTTCTGTGCCAGTACCATACTATTTTAACAACTGTAGTTTTTTTTAGTATAGTCTGATGTCAAGGAGCCTTATTCCTCCAGCTGTTTTTCTTTCTCAAGATTTCTTTGGTTATTTGGAGTCTTTTGTGTTTGCACACAAATAAAAAAATTTTTTTGTTCTACTTCTGTGAAAAATGCCATTGGTAATTTGATAGGGATTGCACTGAATCTGTAGACTGCCTTGGGTGGTATAGTCATTTTGACAATACTGAGTCTTCCAATCCAATGAAATATCAACTACCTTTTGATTAATGTTTGCATGGTATAGTTTTCCATCCTTTAAAAGTTCCTATATCCTTATATTTCATCACTTTTAACACTTAAAAAAACCAGTCTGACAGTCTTGCTTTGATTGGATGGTTTATTTATATTTGATGTAATTACCACTGTAATTACTGCTCTATTTTAGTGTAAATCCATTATCTTATTTGCTTTTCATTTTCACAGACTATTCTGTTAATTTTTTCTCCTTTCTTGCCTTTTGTTGTTGTTGTTCAGTCGCTCAATAATGTCCACCTCTTTGTGACCCCAAGGACTGTAGCATGCCAGGCTTCCCTGTCCTTCACTATCTCCTGGAGCTTGCTCAAACTCATATCCATTCAATTGGTGATGCCAACCAACTGTCTCATCTTCTGTCATCATCTTCTCCTGCCTTCAGTCTTTCCCAGCATCAGGGTCTTTTCCAATGAGTCAGGTCTTCATATCAGATGGCCAAAATACTGGAGCTTCAGCTTCAGCATCAGTCCTTCCAATGAATATTCAGGGTTGATTTCCTTTAGGATTGACTGGTTTGATCTACTTGAGTCCAAAGGACTCTCAAGAGTCTTCTCCAACACCACAGTTCAAAGCATCCATTCTCCAGCACTCAGCCTTCTTTATGGTCCAACTCTTCACATCCATTCATGACTACTGGAAAAACCATAGTTTTGTTGGCAAAGTCTCTGTTTTTTAATATGCTGTCTAGGTTTGTCATAGCTTTTCTTCTAAGGAGCAAGTGTCTTAATTTCATGGCTGCAGTCATCATCTGCAGTGATTTTGGAGTCCAAGAAAGTAAAGTCTTTGTTTCCATTGTTTCCCCATCTATTTGCCATGAAGTGATGGGACTGGATGCCATGATCTTCATTTTTTGAATGTTTAAAGTCAGCTTTTTCACTCTCCTCTTTTACCTTCATCAAGGGATTCTTTAGTTCCTCTTCACTGTCTACCATAGGGTGGTGTCATCTGCTTATCTGAGGTTACTGATATTTCTCCCAACAATCTCAATTCCAGCTTGTGCTTCATCCAGCCTGCATTTCTCATGATGTGCTCTGCATATAAGTTAAAGAAGCAGGGTGACAATATACAGCCTTGATGTACTCCTTTCCCAACTTGGAACCAGTCCATTATTCCATGTCCAGTTATAACTGTTGCCCGTAGTTGTCTCTTGTGTTGTTGGAAGAGGGTGTTTGCTATGACCAGTGTGTTCTCTTGGCAAAACTCTGTTAGCCTTTGCCCTGCTTCATTTTGTACTCCATGGCCAAACTTGCCTGTTACTTCAGGTTCTCTTGACTTCCTGCTTTTGCATTCCAGTCCCCTGTGATGAAAAGGACATCCTTTTTTTGGTGTTAGTTTTAGAAGGCCTTGTAGGTCTTCACAGAACCATTCAACTTCAGCTTCTTTGGCATTAATGGTTGGGGCACAGACTTGGATTACTGAGATACTGAATGGTTTGCCTTGGAAATGAACAGAGATTATTCTGTCGTTTTTGAGATTGCACCTAAGTACTGCATTTAGGACTCTTGTTGACTATGACAGCTACCCCATTTCTTCTAAGGGATTCTTTCTAAAATGTTCTGGTTTCCGTCCTCCATGAGCTTAATTAAAGACCCTTTGATTTTCTTTAAGTGTTTAGAGAAAAAAACGTATCCAGTCTCACATGGATTAGTTATGCCTGCTCCTAGACAGGACTCAGACTACAGAACCAAACACTCCTGACTTGCAGGCATGTTTTGTTTCAGAACCTCAGGACGTTCTGTTTGCTTCCCACGTTCATAGCCTTGCTCTCCCGCCTCCCCTTCCTAGTGCTCTTTAACTGCCTTCCACCTGACACCACTCTAGAATTTCCTCTGGTGCTTTCATTTTCCATTCTTGTTTGTCTGAACATGTCTGACTTTTCTGCCGCGCTCTGAATACGAGGTTGCAAGTTACTCTCTCAGCCCCCAAAGGCCCCTGTTCACTGCCTTCTCATCTTTACCATTTCCATGAGAAGTCATCTTTAAATCTTACTAATTTTTTCTTTTTAAGGTTAACTTGTTTTCTTTTGAGAAAATATTTGTGTTTTTTTTTTTTTTTGCTTAAAGTTTTTTTTTCTCTTTGATCTTTCAGAAGTTTTATTACCACACATTGAGGCATGTATTCATTTTCTTTCTCCTGTTTGGTGTTTCTGGTTGTTCTCACCAGGAGGATTTGTCTGAATCACATGCTTATTGTTGATGAAATCCTGGTAATGAGCACTTCACTTAAACACTCACCAGATACTCGTCAACTGACATTAAGTATTTGTGGTCTAACAGCCTACTGAAGCTGTCTGATTTCCCCTTACATTCCTCAACTTTCTCTAGAATAAACCATTGAAGGCATTCTGCATTGATTCTGGGGCCCTTGCTGACGGCCATTTCTCTGAGGCACAGCTCTCCCCCTTCTCTTCTCGAAGTGCCTTTGCTGGTGCTGGGTGGGGCAGAAGGTTTCTAACCCTTGCTACAAACTGGTGACCCCGACAAAATATGCACACAATATACAAATAACTTGATTATTTTATTTATTTTGAATTAAAAAAGTGGCCAAGATAACAATACTAGTGGCTCTGCATACAAAACACAACATAATTGAGGTTATTTCACATTTACAAAACTGCCATTATGTACAGCACTGGATATTCACAGCAACTTTAATAGACTCTAAGTACTAGAATCATAAAGAGCAATTGAGGGGGGAATGCAAAATGGGAAAAAGTTTAAAAAAAAACCCAACAATCTTTTGTTAACTGGAAAATTGGCCAACCAGCTAACTGGTAAAGAAAGAGAATTGCTATCCTTTCCTTTAGTAATAACTAAAGTAAGATTGCCCCACAGGACTGCATTTGATGAACACCCTCCAAAATTTCCACTTCATTTTCTCTATAATCTTTCCCACTTCAAACTTTGCCCAGAGACTGCCGCCCTTTTATCATATAAAAGCTCAGGACACTAGTATGTCTTCAGGGCAAGAAGATAACTAGTGCCAAGGAGACAGCATGGTCTGCTTCAGCTCAGGAGACCCAGCTGAAATCCAAGAAAGAATTTTGCCCTCTTCCCATCATTAGTACTTTGCAGTTCTCAACACAGCGGAGAAAGTAAACCAAGCTTCGTCATAAAGGTGGCAGGAAGCTACTCACTCCTTCTCTGTGTCACCAGCACCTACGCTGTGCAAGGCACTTCACACTCGGCACTGCAGGAACTCCCAAGACAAGACGACAAGTTCCTGCCCTCGAGGAGCTTACAATCTAATCGTGGACACTATGTACATATGTACAGTGCAGAGAAGCAGTGGATTCCTCTGGATGGGGTATTCCAAGCAAAATGTGCTATTTAGTCTCAAGGCTGTTTTACTTACATACTAAAAGTCTAAAACATACCACCTAATCAGATGGTAAGAATTTTAAAAAGTCCCCTTTCTATAACCCAAGTTTTTGGATGCCTGTTCTTTTTATTTCAAAAAATATTGCATGTAAACAAACACGTAGTTTGAAGCCAAGCACAAAGATAGCACAGGCATAGGATAAACATAGAATATATGCCACTATACACAACACGGGCTTATTTTCCTATAGTCTTATTTCTGTATTCCCAAGTTTGATACTCACTTTCCTTTCAAACAAATCTGTGTTAAAGTCTTTAAAAAGTCATAATTCATTTTTGCATTTACTTTTGCATTAGTACCAAAAACAAAACACCCTTGACCTCACCAATCCATTAGCCAAATGTCAAACTGATAAAATACAAAATGCTTCAAAGCCACCACCTCTTACACCATCCAATGAAACCACTTCACGGGACCCTTTTATGAAACTAACAGGATCTCATGATAGTGACGTAGTCAAGTTTTTACCTTAGAAAAATTTACAAGATTTAGAGTTTTGAAATTCAATTCCAGCCAACTCATTAACAGTATTTCCACTAGAGAGCCCGCACCTTCACTTTCTCGTATCAGGATGAAAGTGCCATCACTCCCTGCTTTGCAGCCCCTCCCAAGCCTGGAATGAAGGGATGAACACCATGCAGGGAAGCCACTAACACTGTGCTAAGTAAGCTCACTGCCTAGGATCAGACCCTATACTAAGTCTCTCCCCAGAGTATAGTTACAACCTAAAAAAAGCAAGACAAGAAAAGTTGAATCACCTAATCAAAGAGGCTGTGGGGGGTGGCGGGGTGGATGTTAAATATGCATATACCAAAAGGACTAAACTTCTTTATAGGACATGTATATTTATAAACAGTCACTTCCCTGTTAAAACTTACTGATTCCACAGCAGGTTTTCAGAAACAGCCATCATAAAACACCACACATGCCAATGGGAGGCTGCACCCTGCTTACCAGACTCAGGCCAGCCAGCCAGTCCTGACGCTGATGTGTGTCGTGCCTCGGAAACTAGTCTTCATCTTCTGAAAAACCCAGCTCTATACCAGGACTGTGATGCTGTGGTGAGTGGAAGCAACTCTGCAAATGTGACTTAATTCAATATGCGCCGTGCTTAGTTGCTCAGTCATGTCCAACTCTGCGACCCCATGGACTGCAGCCTGCCAGGCTCCTCTGTCCATGCAGATTCTCCAGGCAAGAATACTGGAGTGGGTTGCCATGCCCTCCTCCCAACCGGGGATCTTCCCAACCCGGGGATCGAACCCAAGTCTCCTGCATTGCAGGCAGATTCTTTACTGACTGAACCACCAGGGAAGCCCTAATTCAATACGACAGTCAAATTGCACACACTCTAACATCAGTTTGAACAACAGACATGAAGATCTTAGCTCCAAAAACTGCTTTTAGGGTCAAGAAAGAGCAGTGCAAAGCTCAATACCTATAAGACTTGAGACATGGCCCAAAACTCTGCTTTCAACTGCCAGGTGATGCTTCTACTAAGAGCCGAAGTGCAAGCGCCTCACTTGAGCTCCGTTAGAGGCATTCTAACAGTCCAACAGTGTCGAGGGGGAGGCTAGATGCTCAAGCCACTGTGTGGTGACCAGCCCTGCCGAGCTCCACCCACATGGGAGCAGTGGGAGAGTGCACGGAGGTGTTCACGCTCCACAGCCCATGGCAAGCTAGCATAAAGAAATGCATTATCTATCTGGCTATTTGCTGTCTGTGCTGTCCAATCTCTAAAATGAAAAAAAAAGGGGGGGGGGCAAAACCTACTTTCATTTAAAAATTTGAGGCCTGCTGACCTGGAATATAACCTGAATTTTTGCTTGTCAGGACTTACTGGTGTGGGAAGCAGAGCGGGTGTGGCAGGGAGCAGAAATGCAGTCTATTCTGCCTGAAATCCAGTTTGGAGGTGCTGGGCACTCCAACAGGGAGACTTTGAGGAAAAAATCAGATACAGTTTATTGAGCTCTTAACAGCTAACACTATTATATTACCTTCAGCAAGAAAAACTACTGTTTAATAGTTCCTTATAGGAAGGGAAGCCTTCTAGGAATGTAGTTTTTAGAAATTTTATCACAAACCTAATTTTCTATCAGACTGATAGCTCAGAGGGTGTCCTAAGGCTGAGAGAAGGACAGGGAGGGAAATAGAGAGGGCCTCTCCTAGGAGGAGGAGTGAGGCAGAGAGGGGTCAGGAGCAGCGGGGATAGACGGACGGGCGGGCCTGTGGAAGTTGGACACTGACAGCAACTCCTCGTTTCACTCTGGGAGCTATGGCAACTCGCGTAACACGGTTCAGTGCTGCCCAGGGAGCGGGGACTCCATAAATGCAGCTCCGTATTCTTCTTGACAAGACCCATGAGCCTTGATTTCTTCTGTTTTTTAGCTCACACCATCACAATTACAACAGAACATATTTTAATATTTAATTATTACCCCTTGACATTCTTTTAACCTAATTAACTGGTGATGGCTGCTAACAGCTCTAGTCCCGACGCCCAACATTAACATTCTCAAAAACTTCCTAGACGAAGAAGCAGAAAAATGTCACACTCCACCACGAGCTTCACCAGTGCTTCTAATAACTTCTGACATTGAAAAACAATTGGTAGTTTTGGCAGATATGATAACAGGCAGAGATGGCTTGAAGTCTGGGTCGTGGACACAGGAGGATTTCAGAATGAATATCAAGCCTAACAAGCTACCAATTTCTTATCTAGGATAATGGGAACAAATTAACCTTAAGCAGGGAAGATGTGACACAGGTGTGGATCAGGTTCCCAAGATGCAGTGCTGCCTTGGCTTCAAAGGTCCAGTCGTGGAGGACCTTTGCTCCCGCACCGTCACACAGAGCAGCGGCATCACTGCCACTGCATCCATGCCTATAGAGCTATAGAGCCTACAGAGCAGTGACAGCTGAAACTAACTTGAAACACACCACCCAGGCCAGGGACATTTCAGGATGGAAGAGAGCGTACGGTACATGTAAACCAGGAGAGGCGGCCAGTCTGAAGACTCCCGGTGTCCTGCCCACTCTTCCAGGGCTTCACTGCTCAGCACTGTCGCCATGTGAGCTGACGTTTAGGACATTCAGAAGGGTACTGTGTCTGTGACGCTGCCATTAACTCACAGTCGCCTCTCATCCTCACAGGTCAATGGATTAACCTCCATGGAAGAGGGGAGGGGTGAGGAAACAGGGGAGGACTCCTGACTCAGTGTGCAGAAGTTTAGGCTGAGGCAGGTGTTAGCTGGACTTCAAAGTCTTAAGAATGCCATTGGGCAGAGCCCCTGTACAGAGAAGCCCCTTTCCAGTAAAATTGTTGCCAAGTTTACCCCTACAGATATACAGAATAATTCAGGCAACCCTTTTTAAGTTCACTCCTAAGAGTCAAAATTTCCCCCCAAATGCACAATAGATTTCAATAAAAACTTAACGTATGTTTTAAATGGCAGCACCACAAAGTTCTGCAATAATAACAAAGCAAGTACTAACTCTGATTTGTTGCTGTTGCTCAGTCCCTCAGTCATGTCCGACCCTTTGGGACCCCGTGGACTGCGGCATGCCAGGCCCCCCTGTCCTTCACCGTCTCCCGGAGCTGCTCACACTCATGTCCACTGAGTCGGGGATGCCAGCCACCTTGTCCTCTTGTCCCCGTCTCCTCCTGCCTTCAGTCTTTCCCAGCATCAAGGTCTTTTCCAATGAATCAGCTCTTCACATCAAGTGGCCAAAGTATTGGAGCTTCAGCATCAGTCCTTCTAATGAATATTCAGAATTGATTTCCTTTAAGATTGACTGGTTTGATCTTGCAGTCCAAGGACCAAAAAAATAAGTGAAACTAAGCACGCTATGGAGAAGGCAATGGCACCCCACTCCAGTCCTCTTGCCTGGAAAATCCCATGGATGGAGGAGCCTGGTGGGCTGCAGTCCATGGGGTCGCGAAGAGTCAGACATGACTGAGCGACTTCCCTTTCACTTTTCCCTTTCATGCATTGGAGAAGGAAATGGCAACCCACTCCAGTATTCTTGCCTGGAGAATCCCAGGGACGGAGGGGCCTAGTGGGCTGCCATCTATGGGGTCGCACAGAGTCGGACACAATTGAAGCGACTTAGCAGCAGTAGCAGCAAGCATGCTATGGCAGAGAAGGCAATGGTACCCCACTGCAGTACTCTTGCCTGAAGAACCCCATGGATGGAGAAGGTTGGTAGGCTGCAGTCCATGGGGTCCCACAGAGTCGGACATGACTGAAGCGACTTAGAAGCAGTAGCAGCAAGCCTGCTATGGGGCTTCCCTGGGGTCACACAGAGTTGGACACGACTGAAGTGACTGAGCACACATGCACACAAGCACACTCCAACTGTACAAACCACAGCAGTGCCTCAATAGGATCTCAGTTTTTACTGTCATGTTTGCTATAAAGGCTACAACTTTCTGGGCTGTGCTCTTCATGATCTTCATGAGACTTCCCTGGTGGCTCAGATGGTAAAGCGTCTGCTTGCAATGCAGGAGACCCAGGTTTGACCCCTGGGTTGGGAAGATCCCCTGGAGAAGGCAATGGCAACCCACTCCAGTACTCTTGCCTGGAAAATCCCATGGACAGAGGAGCCTGGTAGCTACAGTCCATGGATTCGCAGAGAGTCCGACACGACTGAGCGACTTCACTTTCACTTTCTTTCTTCATGATCTTAATGCTGCCTAGCTCTCTTTCTCTTGATAATCTATTGAACATGGTGGACCCTGAAGTCTGGACAAATACTCCACTTGAAATTGCCACCAAAATGAGAAAGACAAGCAGAAGACACCAGCAGAATGAAAAAGCAACAGAAATACAGAATTAAACACAGGAGACAAAAATTTGAATGGGAAACGAAAGACATTTCCAAGCAGACTGTTTGGAAGCGCCTCATAAAGGCTCGTCTCCAATATGTATGGACAGCGGGGGAAGATACTAGGAGGGAGACACTATAGGAGGGAGCAGTGCTTGCGTTACACACTCTCCAAAGAACAAGTATTTCTCAGCGAGTCACCTCTGGGAGACAGTGAGGACAGAGAAGCCTGGCAGGCTGCAGTGTGCGGGGTCGCAAAGAGTCAGACATGACTGAGAGACTGAACAAAAACAACTACTCGGCGAGGGCAAAAGTCTTTCACTAAGGATACAAAAATGAAAAATAGTATGAGTTAAATTTCACATATTCTATTTCCTATTCAAGGCATTACAGTCCTGTTAATAATTAGCACCAATCCCTCAGATACTTATTTAAAAATCCAAGAACATTGTAGTTCTAGAATGTCTATTTTTGATTTTAGGTTTTAAGACCAATTAACGTCTAACATCTCTTAACAGCCCACAGAAAAATACCTGTGTTATAAATATCAAGGATCTTTGCAGAGAGAAGGCATTCCCAGGCTCTGGTTGACCCAGCCACATACACCATAGCACCAAGGCTCAAGGGTCCACATTCTGAGCTGTCCAGCTCTCTCTAGAAGTCTCTAGACAGACTTGGGATAGAAATGAGACATTTGGACATGTCAACATGAAAAATAGTAAGGGTTTTAGTACTAGGAGAAAATAAAGGAGAAAATATTCTTTTTCCTCTATGTACAAACATCTCACCTGGTCATCACAGTTCAGTCTGAAGAGAGGTGTGACACAGGTAAACAGGAATACTATGACACCCTCATATACATGGAGGGGTTGGGGCAGAACTGACGACATGGGAGAAATCGTTAAAAACAAGTCACAATTACGAGAGTCACCTGATCTTCCAACACATTAAAACTAACTTTAGTCTTGGCTTTAACCTCTTAAAAATATATAGTTTTAAGAAAATGGTTTCAATACACACGAAAAAAGCTGGCGGGACGTAGATCTGAAGCTATTTGTTGAGAACAAAATATGAGGCCCACATATTGTTTTAGACATTTGAGTATCTGCTAGACACCATGTGCCATGTACCTGGTAACTAAGCGTCCTGGAGCCACGAGACAGTTCCAGATCTGGGCCAGGGTTAAAGCCTAATTCGGCCCAGCGAGGCCCTTACCCACACTCCCTAGAAGAGGTCACTCTGTTGAGAAACAACAGGGCATTCATTGTGTTCAAACTGTTTCAGTCAAGATACTTCAACACTTGAAAAATAAGTGATAAGGAGTGGGGGCTAATGTTCATCTCAAAATGACTTAAGATCTCTGCACACAGTCCCTTTACAGATATCCTGTAGTCCCTGGAGACGGAGCACACACTTCGGCAGGGAGTTCCCAGGCTTACCGACCGTCACAAGGGCACCTTTCCTCTTGTGGAGGCCAGGCCTGCGCCAGCGCGTCCCAGCTCTTCGGGCTAGACGACACTCTGTCTTCCCACCGTGGACACTCAGAAAACAGGAGAGTCGCAGAAAGGGCAGGGGCTCTGCAGTAACCTCTTAATCCAGTCAGGGTCTGCCAAAGGGAGACAAGCGATAGTTGAGTGCACACTTCAGGGAAAGCAGTCAGATGGGACATGCCCTGGGCCGACCACGGTGTGCAGGTGTGGGTATTCTGGCCCCACTGCACAGAGGTCCTCACTGTAACATTCTAGACGAGGCTGGGCTAGATCTGTGGTTCCCAAAGTTAAATGTGTGATGAAAGAGGAAAATAAGGATAACGAATGAGTGTTTCTCACACATGGTTAATGTTAAAACCTACTCTGAAAACACTGTGTGTCGACGCGCTCTCCTCCTTTTACAGAACTCCCTGGCCTGTCAAATGCTCTGCCTACTGGTGAGTACTGTCCAGAGCTCAGAGATTCCCGTTCTCCCCAGGAGCTGCATGTGGCTCAGTGCAAAGTCAACTGGCAGGTGTGCTTGTTTTTGAGTTTGTTCCCATCTTCCCTGATTTCCTGTCTAAACTATAAACCAATTCTCAATTGCAGCAAGTGTTTAAAAGTCCCCCAAATTTGTTTCAAAATAATGCAGCCAGAGGAGAGGAGGAGGACTACAGACGAAATGAAAGATTATGAGCTGGCGATTTTTGAAGTTGAATGACAGGTATATAAGAGTTTCTCATCCTCTTTTTCTCTACTTTTAGGATTGCATTTTCCACAATAAAGAGTCAAAACAGAACAGAACATGCCAACACGTCCACTTCTCAGAATTAGAGAGCTTCAGCCAGTTTAGAGCAAAAATCAAGAAGGCTGTGTGGTTTTACACAGAACATTCTGTGTAAAACATTTGAGACCACACGTTACCCCCAAAGCGTACACCGCCATATGCGTGCTGTCTAGTAAGCTCATTCGGTTAGTGTGATATTAATGAAACTCAGGTTATAAACTGACATTCATGTGACTGTTTAAATCATCAATCCCTGGTTCGTGTCTATGATCTTATTCCAACAATTGATTCAGGAATGTGCACTCTGTCACTAGGGCTATCAGGAAAGAGAGTATCGATGAACCAGAAAAACAGCCCCACCGTGGCCACTAGAAGGGCGCCTCCAGGTGCACGTCCTGTTTCGGCAAGGCTGTCTTTATCTGTTACCAGCTGCAGAGTTTTCATTCAAATAGAATCTACATATGCCATCTAAAACAAAGTCTTTGGCGTTGTTTGAATGAATGATTTGCAGTGACAGCACAGCAAACTGCAGCCTTCCTTACTCACACAGTGTGATGCTCTTCGCATGTTGGTGATTCCAGTGACCGTGTTCATCAGGTGTGGGTTCATAACAGCACTGTACAGAGCAGAACGAGCTTGCTCCCTGTCCCCGACGGCCAGAGACCCAGGAGGGGAGAGGGGTGCCCCTGAGGCACCAGCACATGCAGTGCGCTCAACCTCACCCTGCCGCAGCCAGGGGAGCACCCACCTTCTGGAATTGGATGGCGAGCGATGCTGTCATGGAGCAAACACCTTCTGTATATCAAACTCTGGCAGGACTGGTAGGTTAAAAAGCACCTGAAAGCAGACAGATTGTATCATCAGTGCTACCAACAGTGGAAAGCAGTACAGTGTTGGAAGGTTAACTCACCACGGACAAGTATTCTAAAATGAGTTAACTAAGTGAAGGGCAAAAATGGTTGACAAATTCATGGCAACCATGTATCCCCCTGCACAGGACAGCTGGCCAGACCCACCACACACTTAGTAAAGGGGAAGTGCCCATGTCAGGCTAAGCCAAGAGATACAAGGCTTCTAATCCAGACAGTCACTGCAGCCCTGGGAAAGAATGCAGTCTGTTTATACCCAACTATACTGTGAATTTTTCATACGTTAAACAAAATAACTATATATCAGAAATTATTGTTAGTGATTTTTAAGATTACGTATAAGCACAATGTTTAAGACTAATGGCACAGTGGTGAAACCTTGAAAGATACAGAAGACACAATTAGTGGTACAAAAAAATAAGGGACATAAACAAATGCTCAGAGATTCAATTCCACCCAATGACCTTTCACTGAGCATCGGCCAGGACCTGGCAAGTAAGGGCAGGTGGGAGCGATGGGAGGTCAGAGAGAGCTGCTGGGCTCTGCAGGGAAGGTTTTCTGAAAGCTAACAGGATTTAGGAAGAGCAATAAGGAGTAAAGCACACAAAGAAGGGAGGTGGGGGAAGGAGTTCCTAGTCGGTTTACCTTGAGTAAAGGCCTGGGTGCACAGGAAGAAAGACTATACCTGAATGAGAGCAAGCACCCATTCTCACCCATTCTTTGTGGAAGAAGCCATTCAAGAGACAACAATGGACAGAGGTTACACGTGAAAACTCTGGAGCCAGAAGGCCAGGTTCTCAGCTCTGCCACTAACCACCTGCATGACTGTGGACAAAGTACTGAACATCCTCAGGCGCCAGTTTCCTCATCTGTGTCCGACACGTGGCTTGAGATGTGCGTGCTGCTGAGTGTTGTGCCTGGTACACTGGCAGCACCAAGAGGTGCTGGTTGCTGTTGTTACAAGACCACTACTATTCCTAGTCTCCCCTGAAACATAAGTCTGAACAGTTAAATTAGAAAAAAGTATAGGTACACAATAAAGACTGGAAAAAAATCCCAATATCAGTCAACAAGAGAGGAAATAATGGAATATCCATACAACGGGAAACTCTATGGCTGTTAAGAATGGGATCTATGGAGACTCTCTCTCCTTCGTGCATGCGCTCTTCTCTCTCTCCCTCTCTCTCTCTCTCTCTCCCCCTCTCCTGCTATCTTCTAAATAAAATAGAGCTGTAACACTGATTTGCCTAAGAGCTATAGCACGGTTTGTCCAAGACCCGAGAGCTGTGACGCACCGAGGGCTTTAATGTCCGTTGCTCCAAATCTATGTTGTGACGAGACAAAGAACAGGGGAACGTACACTAGTGTGACATCTGTGGTGCTGTGACACGGGTTTAACCTGGCTGAAACAACCTCTGCGCAGAAGAGGCCAAACACAGCAGGAGCCCAACTCAGCGAGGCTCCCGCGCTAGAAACGGAAGGCGAAGAAACCCAACTCAGGGGAAGGCCCATCGTGCTGGAAACCGGGACAGCGAAAAACGAACTCAGCAGAAAGCTCACGCGGCCCAGTCTCAGATTCCAGAAGACCTCCGGTTAAGCTGTCCAGTTTTCACACCATTTATTGAGGAGACTGTCTTTCCCCCATCGCATAGTCTTGCCTCCTTTGTCGTAAATTAGTTGACCATAGATGACACCACCCTTATTGCAGAAAGTGAAGAGGAACTAAAAAGCCTCTTGATGAAGGTGAAAGAAGAGAGTGAAAAAGTTGGCTTAAAACTCAGCATTCAGAAAACGAAGATCATGGCATCTGGTCCCATCACTTCATGGGAAATAGATGGGGAAACAGTGGAAACAGTGTCAGACTTTATTTTGGGGGGCTCCAAAATCACTGCAGATGGTAACTGCAGCCATTAAATTAAAAGACGCTTACTCCTTGGAAGGAAAGTTATGACCAACCTACATAGCATATTGAAAAGCAGAGGCATTACTTTGCCAACAAAGGTCCGTCTAGTCAAGGCCACAGTTTTTCCAGTGGTCATGTATGGATGTGAGAGTTGGACTGTGAAGAAAGCTGAGCACCGAAGAATTGATGCTTTTGAACTGTGGTGTTGGAGAAGACTCTTGAGAGTCCCTTGGACTGCAAGGAGATCCACCAGTCCATTCTGAAGGAGATAAGCCCTGGGATTTCTTTAGAAGGAATGATGCTAAAGCTGAAACTCCAGTACTTTGGCCACCTCACGCGAAGAGTTGACTCATTGGAAAAGACTCTGATGCTGGGAGGGATTGCGGGCAGGAGGAGAAGGGGACGACAGAGGATGAGATGGCTGGATGGCATCACTGACTCGATGGACGTGAGTCTGAGTGAACTCTGGGAGTTGGTGATGGACAGGGAGGTCTGGCGTGCTGCGATTTATGGGGTCACAAAGAGTCGGATGGCGTGCTGCGATTCATGGGGTCACAAAGAGTCAGACACGACTGAGCGACTGAACTGAACTGAACTGATACACGAGAAGAGGCTTTGTATATTGCCCTAAACCCCATTCCCTATTCTGGGACCCTTGTGGGTATTTTCTCAAATTTTAAGAAGTTAGGAGCCTATAAAAAACCTCAAGAAGGATCCTTGGTAAATGAAACAGGAAATCTTCCAAATTCACTGAACATTCTCTGACTGTGAGAAGTATACTGAGTATTCTCAAGAATGCTAGGAGGTTTATAACATAATTATTGTAATAATTAAACCAACCAGTACAATTTATAAGCACCAGGTGAATACTCGTATTGACTGTAATCCACTAATGAGCAGGTGGTATTATTAGTAGTACTGGTATTTGTGTTAATGAATGTTATGGATAGGAGGAATAGAGATGGATTTAAGTTAAACTTGTCACATACTGATTTTGATGGGAGAAAAGAAAAGGATAGTCAAGTAATAATGGGAAAAAATGCTTTTAAATGAGTAAGCATGTGGTCAAATTGTATAGCTGAACAACTTTCAGCATTCATTTCAAAATATTTATATCTGAGAAATTTTAAATTAAAAACCATTAATAAAACTAAATACTTCCAGATTTGGTGATATGTCTGTAAAACTTAATCTGAAATAATATTTATATAAATTAAAATTCAAAACTTAAAAAAAAAAAAAAAAAAGAATGGGATCTATGCACTGATATAGAAAATAACCACAACATTTTGGTAAGAGAATAGGGAAGTTATTAAGTATATGTAGCAAAATCCTGTTTCTATTGAAAATAAATTTAAACAATTTAGTGAGTGCCTACCATATATCAGACATTGTTCCCGAAATAGCCAGGAACAAAACAACAAAATTCCCTGTCTTCATGAAGCTTTGTACTCTAGAGGGAGGAGAAAAATCCAAAGTAAAAAAATATATTAAGTAGTGATAACTGCTAAGGAGGAAAACAGAGCCAGGAAGAGGGATGAAGGCTACCAGGAGGGGAGAGGGATGTCCTCGGGTGTCATGATGTTAGGCAGCCTGGTTGGGAAGAAGCCCTGCTGGAAGAGTGGTCCGAGCAGAGAGGATGGCCAGCGCAGATGTCCGGGCTGGGAGGGATGTCGCGTGCATGAGGAAAGACATAGAAGATGGGTTGGGAGATAACTGTAATAACCTGGGCAAGAGATGATGTTTCTTGGATCAGGGATGTAGAGGTGAAGGTAGTGGGAAAAGCTGGATTCAAATTTGAAATGCCTGTAAAACTTCCAAACAGAGCAACTGAGCAGGTGCTTAGATATGAAGCCTGGACTGAGGGAAGAGATTCAGACTAAAGTGATGTTAAGTCACCAGTGTACAGATACATGTGGCAGCCCAGGGAGAATGCTGTGGGCTTCCCAGGTGGCTCAGTGGTAAGAATCCACTTGCCAATGCAGGAGCTGCAGGAGACTTGGTTCCATCCCTGGGTTGGGAAGAACCCCTGGAGAAGGGAATGGCAACCCACTCCAGTGTTCGTGCTTGGAGAATCCCATGGACAGAGGGGTCTGGTGGGCCATAGCCCATGGAATCGCAAAGAGTCGGAAATGACTTAGCACACACATACCGTGGGGAGAGTGCTGATAGAAGAAAAACATGTCCAAAGATGGACATCAAGGAGATACTGTGTCCAGGAAGCCAGGTGATAAAACGGTGCTCTATGGAGGAGGAAAAGGGAGGGATCAACAGTGTCAAACAGCCCACAGGGCCACAGAGTGGTCCTCTCAGAGTGACACTGAGGAGAGAGAAGGGGAAGACTTCTACCCTTTGTTAAACCAAACACAGTACAGGAGTACTTTATATTCTATTAACTTTAATGGCCTTTGCTTTCATCATAATGATTTTTTAAAATTCAGTACTAACTTCAAAGTAAAATAGTATTGTGTGTTAGTCACTCAGTCATGTTCGACTCTTTGTGACCCCATGGACTATAGCCTGCCAGGCTCCTCTGTCTGTGGAATTTTCCAGGCAAGGATACTGGAGTGGGTTGCCATTTCCTTTTCCAGGGCATCTTCCTGACCCAGGGACTGAACCTGGGTCTCCTGCATTGCAGGTGGCTGCTTTACCATCTGAGCTACTAGGGAAGTCAAATACAGTATTACCAAAATAAACAGAGAAACTCCTATTACAGTTACAAACAAGCAGTTACAAAGAAAACTACTCCTAAAGGGTTTCAGTCAAACAGATGGAAAAAAAACCACAGCAGGTGTTACGGCAGCAGCTTTTCTCCAGCTTGATGGCATGGGCACCATACCCTTTGGATGAACACTTGACAGTGGTCTGTGGGGCACAGGCTGGAAACACGCAAAAGCAGCTTACCGGAGCCAGATGTGGCCATTGGAGCAGACGGCCTGCTTGCGATCTGTAAACGGCAAGATCTCCTTACACAAACTGCAGTGCTCAGGGAAGGTCTGCTTGTTCATCTTCTTTGAGATGTGTCCAATCAGCACCTAGTAAAACAAAGGGGTCAGTGGCATTTCACGTGAGCGCAGGGCTTCCGAACACCAAGGAGAAGAGGACAACTCCGCGGCGTCTTCCACCAGAGAGGAGCGCTGCGTCCCCATGTGGGCCTGCCACACTGGGTAGAAAGGAAAGAAGCTGGACCTTCAACTTGTGTCAACTGGTTGAGTAAAATAAAATAAATTCAATCAGGCACCCCGTGACAACGGTGAACTTTACTCACTAAAGGAGAAATGTTCTGAAACACAAATCTTATTATTTGCCTTTACTTGCTTCTGAAAGGACTTCAGAGTTCTGTCAGAAGACAAAGTATTCAGCTATACTTAAAATGTTTGACTTTTAAGAAAGAAAAGCATAATCTGTACAGGCAAAGTATCATGTGAAATACTAACTCTAGAACGAAACAAATGTCTATTCTTTCAGAAAAGCTTACAAAGTAAAAAGATGATCAAGATTAAAAAATAATACCTTCTCCTTCTGATGGCCCAAAGACCCACAACCAATCTAGTGAGCCCGCGATAGGAGACCCACCAGCCCCACAGCAAAGGTATGGGGGGCCCGCTGTAGGAGGCAGACAGGGCAGCTTGAGGCCTTGGCCCTACTTCAGTTTTGCTTCTTTCTCTGCTTTATTAGGATTGCACCAGGTCAATGAAAGTCTGAAAAAGACTAAATCTACTTCATTATCTTGTTGGAAAAAACCTTCACAAGCTACGTTTTTGGGAGGCATGGAATATGTCAATCCTCAAGAACCACCTTGTCTTATTAGCAGATATGTCCTTCAAAGTTATAATCCATTTACACTTGAGCTCTTGTGTAAGAAGAACTTACTAGTTTGCCATTCACTAAAATTAGCTCACTGATGTTCTGAAGGGTATCTTAATAGCTCAGAAGGGTGTCTTTTTTTTTTTTTTTTTTCAGAAGGGTGTCTTACCTACTGTGCATATAACTTGCAAATTTAAAGTCCATTAACTTTTGGCCTTTTTTAAAGGTCTTGAGAATTCTAATTTATGGTCCCTTATAGCAAGGACAACTACTGTACCAGGTTTGAAAAGATTCATTTTAGGTACACAGAAGGATTTTCAAACAAGACATGTATTGTTTTCAATCGAAACTCAGTTGCTGTAGCTGGGCCGAGGTATAATCTTCCTTTCTTTAAACTGGCTGTGTTGGAACCAAGTTAACTGTGCTAAATGTAGCTTTCCATGCTCACACAGCATGTGCAATAATTATTCTAAACCACTGCAAACCAACTGTCATTATAGATTTACTAATAAGTTTTTGTTAATATTTTACGCGTATAGTATCCTTACTTGGTCCTATGAACCAGCGGTAACCAGAAAACTCCTTCACACCATTGAGATCACAATGAAACGATCTTCAAAAGCTGACTTTTGAAGATGAAAAGTCAGATACATGAAGAGTGCATCTTAACTGCTCCTGAGTGTGAATGAACACGCTGCTGCTGTACATCAGTAAAGAAAAGGTGCTGCAGCCAGGAGCCGCACGTTACTACTGCCCGAGGGTGAGCCCTGAGGGAGCTCAGGATGGAGGCAGGATGGCCCCCATCTAGCTGTCAGCTGCTGCAGTGCCCCCAGTGGGGCATCCTAAGGAGACCCAGGCTGAGAATCACAGGATATGTGGCCCCAGACAGCTGAGGTACACATCAAAGTAATGACTGCAGTGAGCCCAGACCCTGTTATCTTCCCATACAGAGAGAAGCCCTAAATTCCTTAACCTGATATGTCTTGGTTTCCTTATTTGCAACAAAGACTGACTACGGTCTTCGTTGTAAAAACGCTTATATATCCTAGCTCCACACCCTTGCCCTTCTGGTGCAGTCTCTCTGAGTTATCTTAGACGCTGCGTCCCAGGCTTAAGTCCTCAGTTTTGCCTGCTGAATAAAACGTAACTTTTAGGTTATGCTTTTTTTTCCCAGTCAACATCAGATTGTCGCAAACATCCTTAAGAAATAATTTTAGGAGTATATGGATACACACACACAACTTTCCAACAAGAAAATGCAACAAGTGACTTGTGAATGGTTTAACATTACGCATGAAGATACCTGAATTTATTACCTTCAATTAACATTTTAGATTTTAGATAAGACTTCAGGCAGTGAGAATAAACATCAAATTTCAGAGTAAAAAGGACGATAGTCTTGTCTTCTTGAATATTTTAGTATACAGTATGTTCCTTAAAACAGTTTTTCAGGATTTTAGAAGCTGTTAGCTCAGGATTCCTGGTTAAAAAGTCTACATGACACTAAACTGCACAAAATTAAAGGCCTCTTTCCTATAGGAATTCTCAGAACCCTTAGAAGGATGATGTACACTGGAAACCTCTAAGAGGAGTATGGCGTATTTCCCCAAGCTTGGAACCCTATTGTTCTGTCAGAGAACTTTAATTCTGTGAAATACATTTTAGATAACACTGTAAGGTTGTTATACCACCAAAATAAAGATTATACTCAGTTTTTGCAGGTGGGGGAGGGGAACAAACACCCAATGGATAATCGTTTTACTTCCTATGCCCTTGTAGGCTAAATGAGAAAACCTCCTGAAGTCCTATCAAATGCAAAGAATCCCTGCCACAGGCCTCCCCCTCCCATCTTTCTGCAGACAGGAAGGGGAGGGCGGGCCTGCCATCCTTCCCCTGTAGTGTCTGCCCAATCACAGCCCTGCAGTGTCTGCCCAAGTCTGCTCCTGGAGCTCATCCACAGCCCGAAATCGCCCAAACCATGGACATCAATCGAGGCACCAGTAAGAGTAAGAACTGACATAATTCTTAGTGGGACATGAATATGTCCTCTGCATTAATCTGCTTCCTATTTATTTTCCGGCACCTCATGCTCATCAATTACCTAAAAATGTCAAAGCAGAGGTTGAGTTTTACGAATTCAGTTTAAGTCATTTCTTTCTCGTGAAGCAAGCAGATTTTTCGGTTTTCAGTGTTTTTGCTGACAAACACCTACCCGTGCGGTTCTGTCATCATACTCCTCATCAGACATCAGGAAGTTACAGAGTCCCCTGGTGGGGATGCTAGTGTTTTCTGTGATCCAGGTGTGTAGATACACTTCGCCCAGGACTCGCTTCATGTGCTCCCTCGTCAAGTGCATTTCCACTGCTTCAATTTTTCCCTGGATTTCAAGGAGTTTCTCTTCCATTGGCTCTCGGCCTCCAGTATCCGCAGATTGAGGGAGTGAGTCCTCTGTGGGGTCCTCTGGATCGCCGTCTTTGCTTTGCTTACTAATCTGTTTGGAAGAGGTGCCTTCCTCCTGCTGTTCATCCTCAGCATTGCCCATCCCAGGTGAGTCAACTAGCAAGATTTTTGAGTCCTCGTGGGTGGGTTTGCACAAGGCTTCTGAAGGGGTTTTCTGCATCGACTGATATAAAATTCTCAGGAGGAAGAGTTTGAAACGCCAGTAATAGGTGGCCCCACTGCTTTCGATCTTTTTTTCCAAAGCTTCATGTAAAAATTGAGGGATATGCTTATCTTTTAAAATCTTCCAGCGTACTAGGTCTATTAAATCTACCTGCTTAAAGAGATTCTGGACAGAAGACTCCAGAAGCTGAGCAGCTGCCTCTTCAAAGGTTTTGAGAGTAACGAACTGAACCTGGTAGTTTTTGTTAACGGGATGGAGGCCGTTGACCATGCCCTCAGTGGTGATGACGGCCAGGTATGCGCCGCAGGGGCTCACGGCTATCCCGTGTGTCCTCACGGAGCCAAACACATCAGAGAGTTTAATCAACTGGTGCTCAAACTTCAACGCCACATCTGTGAAAATGGGGATCAGCTGCCTCACCTTGCCGTCACTGGAGCAAGTATACACCGTCCCATTCTGCTTGTCGGCAGTCATGGAGACGATGGGCAGGGAGTGCAGGCCTGTGACGTGAGAGTTGTGAACATTCAGACCTGCTTTGGAGATCAGGAGAAGACACCAAAACACATAGGACCCTCGTGCGGCCACCACTAAGCTGCAGCTGCACTTCTGGTAAGGGTGATACAGCGGCACGCACTTGATGCTGTGGACTGGCAGCTGGTCCATTTCTTTCCACAAGACGACAGGCTGCCTCAAGGTGAAATAGCCTTTGACTGCTTTAAGGTTGACAGGCAGGATTTTCACAGGCCCAAAAGCACTCCCCACTATAAGGCCGCTCATTTTCCGATTGTTGTGCTCATATTCCCACCAGAACAAAACGCTAGGAGAGCTGATTCCTGACTCGATGGTGTTGCATGAAGAGATGGACTCCTTCCCTGCAAAGGGGAGCTGGAACTGCCACACGGCGATGTTCCCGTTCTCGAAGAGGACCGCCAGGAGCACGCTGCCCACGTCTCGGCACTCGTTGTTGTGCTTGACCTGCTGGGTGGTGCAGATGCCCGACCACTCCATGCGCACCGGCGCCTGCATGCTGTGTCGCCTCTGAAACTCGGCGAAATCCCTGAGACTGCCCTCCGGGGCCTCGTTTCTGGAGAACCTGTAGCTGGTCTCATAGAGACGCTCTCCGTAAATCTCCGTCAGGTCCACCAGCTGGACCCACTGCAGTCTGTTGAGGTTAGCCTGGATGGTCAGGCGATTGTCCATGGTCAGTGCGGCCAGCAGGCACCTGCCATTAGCGTCACAGCCCACAGGGGACCAGCTAGTGTACTTGAACCCTCTCAGTGGTGGCAGAGCCTTCCCCTCAGGGTTGAACACCCTGTCCAACATGAAAGTCTGACTGACTGTGGGGTCTTCAGAGGTGGCAAATCTCTGTTTACACTCGGCAACTTCCCTTTTTGAGCCAACCTGAAAATAAGATATAAAAACTATCAGATAAATATTTCACTCTAAGAGGAACAGATTTACATTGCATAGGGTGGATTAATTGATCCACATAAATACGTACAGTAATTTGACATCAATTCTATTAATTTTGACGCGACATAGATTTAAAAGATCAATTTCATGCCTAAAACTAAACAAGCATTTACTCACGAAATGGCAATTTTAAAAATTTTAGTTTGTTTATAGGAAATGGCAGTATTTTTAAGGGTCAGAGAAAGTGCTGTGGTTACTCACAGCCTGGTTCCCACCTTCTTCTCAGAATTAACAAACGCAGTAGCAATGACAGAAGTGTAGTTGATTCTAAAGAGTCAACTAAGCATTCTGCTAAACTAGTCACAAACAATAAAGGAGTTTAAAAGTCATGAAAAGTTATGTATCTATATCTATATATAAATATATATATATATCTTTGATACAATTAGATGTTTGGATTTTTAACAATATCTTTGCAATATAAGTCTTCCATCTGAAATTTCACTGACAGATTACTCTGAGAACCAGCTCCAATAGCTCTTTCCAGTTTCTACAGAATAATGTCCACCCTGCCTTCCCTGGCTCCCCCTTGTGTAGAATAATCTTTCCTCTTATCTGAACCCATCTATCCTACCAGGTCAAGCTCTATGAGACTTTCTGAGAACATTCTAGCTTTCACTTATCGCTCTCTCCTCCAAGTTTGCAACATACACGAGCAGTTCTATTTATTTAATGTCTAGGTGTACAATGGTAAGCTCTTTAGAAACACTTTAAAGGAACATTAAAAATAGAGGAGACAGAAATGACCAAAAGAAGGTGATCCAGAATTGTAAGAAGATAGCCAGAAGACTAAAGCCAAAGAGAGCAGAGGTCAATTAGAAATGATTTCTGTTATGTCAGAAGTAGGAAGAAGGACTTGATCCACTGTCTTTTCTTCTTTTCCATAGATGCTTATCTTCAAACTGGAAAGGGTACATTAAACATGATCAATAAAGAATTCTAGCCAAAATATACATGGATATAACAAAAACACACACAAAAAAACTCACTTTAAATGAGTTTAAGCCCCCAAGCCCAGAAGAATAACACTCCAGAACATAGAAGATGAATTCAGAACTATAACATTCCTCAATACAGCTCGGACAACTGGAAATGTGTCAGAAAACCATACTGCAATGAATAGTTAACTGCTAGATCACATTAACAAATAAGCTTATAAAGTGAAAGGTAGATAAAGATCCTCTAGAGAAGGAAATGGCAACCCACTCCAGTATTCTTGCTGGGAAAATCCCACTGACAGAGGAGCCTGGCAGGCTAGTCCATGGGGTCACAAAGAGTTGGATGTGACTGTCCACAGAGACATAGATACAAATCCCAACAAATGAATTAGAAGACTAACTTTTTCTAAACTGTGTTAAACAGAACATCACTCTACTAAATTGCCCCTTGAAAAAGAGTTTTGTAACTAAAACTGTTTTGAAAGTGCTGTTTATTACACATTATTCCCCCTTCAAGAGTTATCGCCGGGAGCTACTATAGAGTAGCTCTGTAGCTACCATAGAGCTACAGAGTTATCTAAACTTTTTTTTAACAACAGAACCTTATGGTGTTGGTGGGGGGGTGGGGCGGTGCAGGGGCAGTCATCTTTCTTCATCCTAAGTAACACTCTGGAAATGGGCTCTTAGGCAGTGTATCTTAATTGCAGGGTAGTCTCTTGGATACACCTATGGATATACTGGAGAAATACAGACCAGAAATTCCAATTAAATAGAGGTGTCACTGGCTAGTCTGTTAATAAAACGACGCTAATCAAAGCCCACAGCTTTGTATGGGGTAGATAAAATTTGATTGAAAATCTGCAGATTGCCGGGATTCAAATCCTGGCTCTGTCACATACTAGCTCTGTGACCCTGAGCAAATTGTTTAAACCTTCTGGCTTTAATTTCCTCATCTATAAAGAGTGCAATGACACATTCTCATAGAGTTAGGAAGGTTAATTAAGTCAATGCATGTAAAGCATATATTAATAAATACTCAATAAATGTTATCTACGATGACAAGTAGTAGTAGTCTCTGAGAATTCAGTAAATGTTAACGAGACCTAATAAAAGTAAAATGCAGGTTAGGTAGGTATTAAGTTGTCTGCCAAATGGAGGGTGGATATAAAATTATTCACCAAATCCCATAATACTACAAACTAAGCAATAATTCTCAGACTAGGATAATTTACTACAATAGAAACTACTATAGAACTGAAAATAAACTTAGAGAATGCATAACTCCAAACAGCAGTACAGAATGAAATAAAGGAAGCTCAAGCTTGGTCCTAACCCACAGCAGCAAGAATCCTTGACAGGATGGAGAGCAGCTTGGATGTCAGCCAGTAAGGAAAATCCTTAGGGTTTTGTGCAGTAATTTCCATGTTAGGTAATCTGAATTAACCTAGTGCACCTCCCCTCAACTCTTCACATCACAAAACTAGTTAACGAATCAAAACAAGTACTCAGATGCCCCAGGAGCATGTTAGTTAAGAGTCCAGCTCTCAGAGGCTGAGCCCCAGTCAATCTTTTCACTATATGCTATCCTGTTTCTAGTTGGCCACTATGACAACTAATCAGCACATACTTTGTAAGCACCTAACAAAAACTCACTTGAAGCTCGTAGACAGTAAGCTTCTTGAGGGCAGGAATATAATTCCAAAGACAGGAAACAGTTATTTAACTTAATGGAGTAGATGGCGTTGATATTACTAAAGCTCCTAACAGCTGAAACAAACAAAAGTAGTCATGCACGTATTATTAGATTTTGGAACTGTTTGCAACTAGATGATTCACTAAATCAGCAGTCCAATGGGAAGAGAAATTGTAAACTTGTTCTTAAGTCACTACTTCACTGGTTCTCAGATTTATACCATTCACTTTTATATCAGTGCCCAGGGCAGTAACTTGCAAAGAGCAGATAATATGTGAACTATTATTATAACTGTGTATTTTCCTGAAAAAACTCATAATCTAAATAACGATCAGAGCAAAAGCTTCAAAGAGGTTTAGCATGTAGCCGTCTAGCAGTTCTACACACTGAAACTGCGATCTAGGTTGCAGGAGTCCATCTTCCTTGTTGGAGCAAACTGGCCAGCACCAAAGAGATTTCAGTCCACAGGGCCTGTGAGTGGGCAGTGCCACCAAAGCACAGACAAAGACTTCCTTACACTCCCACCATTACTCCAGCTTTACCCCACAGAGGCCTCTCTCAGAACTGCAGGGACATCTCGGCCTTCATTCCCCAGGCAGGGCCTGCGAATGAGACTGCCAACTGACCGGTGCTTTCTGTGAGGTGCACACCAAAGCAGAAGAGGAAGACACCACTGAATAATTTCAGGAAAGCAACCGATTACTAGAGGGATATATAAGGATTTCCTATTACTCATTTTCCAGTTGTAGGACCAATGACAAGAATCAAATTTTTATCAGAATACAGTGATAAGAGATAACTTTGTATCCATAGCCAAAGCATTAACCCAGAGACCTTCCTTCATACTTGCATGACTATTTTTTAACCTGAGCATTTACAGTGTGCCAGGAACTGTGCTAAGTAATCACATATGGACATATGGACATATAAGCATATATATAAATATACACATATAATAATATATTTTAACTTAATCTTCTAAAGATGCTAAACGAGGTAGGCTTTATTATCCTTTTACAGATAGACCTGGCTTGCTATCTTGTGCCAAAGTGTAGTCTCTCTTTTTTTAAAAATATTTTTGTTTATTTATTTATTTGGGTGCATTGGGTCTTAGCCACGGCATGTGGGATCTAGTTCCCTGACCAGGAATTAAACCTCCGGGCCCCTGCATTCAGAGCTTGGAATCTTAGCCACTGGACCACCACGGAAGTCCCCAAAGTGTACTCTCTTAACCCCTGTTTTATGCTGACTCCAACCATCACCTACTTGCCTCTAGTCCAGTGGGAGTCACATTCCTGCACCACACCAGGTCAGTCTTCATCTATGACGCTGTAACAGCACCTCAGGGCTTCCTAAACTGAAGTCAACCATCTCAGACTGACCTTCCAAGTTCCCAAACTGACCTCACTTTACTGTCTCCGACTCTCTAGGAAAGCTACTTGACCTCAGCTGTGAACCCAAAATCATTTACGCAAGCAACCAGAAGCTGTGTTCATCACTTAAGTGTCTGTGCACAAGATGGGCACCTTATTCCTGGCACTTGGATGACCCCTTTCTCCCTTCTTTTTACAACCCAAACCCTACTTTTTTTTTTTAGGTCTGCTGCAGATTCACCACCAAATAACCTTTCCTAATAAAAGCATCTCGGTTCAGCATTCCTTTACTTCTTTAAATTCTCTCTGCTGAAGCATTAAGTCTACCACACTGAGACACACACTTAAAATTTTCTCTAGCTGATGTGCATATAGTTAGCATCAGTAAGTTCCTTTTCAGCAGAGGTGAAAGGTGTCTCACCTTTTAAAACCCCTCTGTTCTGCCTCCCTCCTTGAGTGTTTCTCAGTTTCATAGGATCACCAACATCTATTCACATGACTGGTTTATCAGTTGAGTTGCTCAGGCATGTCTGACTCTTTGCGACCCCATGGACAGTTGCACACCAGGCTTCCCTGTCCATCACCAAATTCCAGGTGACTGGTTTATACTTGAATCAATTTGTCACACCCTGTCCAAGATCTTTGAAAATTTAGTCATACAAACTTATCAATGATCTAATTCAACATCGAGCTGTCACTTTCAAACTTGGATTAAGTATGCTAAAAGTGGTGTGGGTTCTCTGCACCCCATTCAGTCACTGATCTATATTTTAAATGGCTTGGCAGAGTAGTTTTTTTTTTTTAAACTTCATATTCACAGAAACACTTTCTCTGTATATAGATACATATTACAACTTATCACTACCTATTATTACATTGTTGTTTTTGACCTGTCAAAAGAATGAATGTAAGCTCCAAGAGGACAGGGATTTTGTTTTTGTACAATGTTTTACTTCTGGAGCCTAGATTGATCTCTAGCTGATACACTGTTGCTGTTGTTTCAGTCACTAAGTTCTACCAAGTCCTAGCCCACCCTTTGGCAACCCCATGGACTGTGTAGCGCCCCAGGCTCCTCAGTCCATGAGATTTCCATAGTGGTATTCAAAGGTGTGTTGAAAGAATGAATGTACATTTTGATAATCACACATATGCATACAGACCTATAAAGCAAATAGTAATAAAGTTTTAATATTTTTAAACCATTAAATGAACAACACGACTTCCTACTTTAACACATTTTGAAAATGGTGATGCTCCAACAATAAAACTTTAGCAGTTTTAAAGTTCTGAAGGCAAGCTTAGTTAATCCGAAGCCAAAAGCACTAAATCTACACGAAGCATTCAATCTATACGAAGATCTTAAGAGTTGCATTTATTTCCAGAAGCTTTATTTTTCATTCTACATCCCAAAGCCTTTTCGTTATTGAAGAAAAACTGGAGTACTAACCCCTGACATCCAGTATCTATCCATCTGCCCAAGATGAGAAGGACCACTCATATAACAAAGTCACTGCAACAGTTAAAGACAAAGCAAAAAAAAAAAAAAAAAAAATTCTGTCTTCCAAAGCCAAGGAGGCGGAAGAGGAGGGCACATCACAGTAAACAAAGCCAGCCAGGAGCCTCGGGGAGCAGGCCCCAGACAATAGGAGCGGGTGGCAGAGGCAGGTCTGGGGTTGGGTCAACACGGGGGTGGAGCCTAAGAAAGCACCAAGGGAAGAAATCTGCGCCAGCAGCCAGCCAGACGCCGGGCCGCAGGGAGAACTTGGCTCCGGAGAGGGACCTTCCGAAATGTACCTGTGTCTCGGGAGTGGGTGGGCGATCCGGGAAACTGGGCATACACGGCGTCCCCCCGACCCCTTAAGCTACGGCGGCGACCCTAAAGACTCAGGGTGCGAGGAGGCGGGAATCCCCGGCCGAGGCGTGGGCCCGGGGATTCCCCCGGGGACCCGCGGGGACGCGGCCGCGGGAGGGAAGGGAGGCGGGCAGGAGACCCCCAGAGCCCGGGGCGGCGGGCATGACTTACTTTGAGGAAGCAGCTGTGGAGAGGCGCGGGCACCGACGTGCGGTGGATAACCAGGTCCTGGCCCGGGTTGTGCACGTCGCAGATGAGTTCCAGCACGGCGATGCTGCGGGCCGTGGACACCGACACGCGGTGGTCCTCGGACCACGCCAGCGGCTCCAGGCCGCTCACCGCGTACTGCAGCCTCACCGCCGGCTCCCGCCGAGTCACCAGCAGGCGGAACGCCGTGCTGGGCCCCGGGGCCGCGTCCGCCGCCGGCTCCTTCCCGCCGGTCTCAGAGCCCTCCACCTCCTCGGGCGGCGCGGGCCGCTCGGCCGCGGGCCCCACCCGGGTCAGGGCCGTATTCATCTCTCCTCGGAGGCAGAGGCCGGGCCCCGGGGCGCGCGCCAACCTCCCCCTCCTCCTCCCCCTCCCCGCCCCGCTCCGCCCCGCCCCGCCCCGCGTCGCTGTCCAGTTGCCGCCTCCCGCACCGAGGCCGCCGGGCCCCCAGCTTTCCTCAGCGGTGGTTTCCCCCCCTCAGGCCCGGAGCGCCGCCGAACCACGAAGGACCCCGCCGTTGCTAGGCAACCCAGCCCCTGCCGGGTGGCCAAGGCACTGCCTGCAAAAAAAAAAAAAATTTAAAAATTTAAAAATAATCTCACCTTGTGGTGGGACCGGATCGCGGGTGGGCGAGGGGCAGGGAGTCCCCCCCCTCCCCCACCCCCGGCGCCTAACAACTAAAGTGCTGAGGAGAGTCAAAGGAGGAGGCGTTGGTTCGATGGGACACGCCTCTCTTTCCTGAGAGGAATTTCAAAAGAACGTCAAGGGCAATAACTCTGGGGTTCGGTGTGACTTGGCATCCCCCCCACCCCCGGCACAGGCCGCGCCACGAGGGACTGCCCTGTGGCCGGGGGCGCCGCTGATCCGGCAGCTAGTGGCGCGGGCCCCTTCGTGAGGGGGGCGGGGGACCCCAGAAAGCGCGCGCGGGCACGCAGGACTCGGCGGGACAGCTACAGCGGGGTCCTCGCGCGCGTCCCACGTGGGGTCTCGCGGCGCCTCGCTCCGGGTTTCGCGAGATCCGGAGGCGCCTCTCTGTCGACATGGCAGCCGTCAGCGGAGTGCTTCCTCAGGTCCCCGAGCCCCGGGCCGCGGTCTTCAGGACCTTCTCCAAACCCCGCCCGGCCCACGCGAGGCGGGTGAGTTCTGATCCGGTTTTCTGGATGCATTCGCTCCCGGGGGGTTGGGGGGGAGGTGGGGCCTCGACGCGCAGGGAAGCTGCGGTCAAGGCCTTCTCCGTCGGGATTCGAATTAATTCCGCGGAGTTGAGGTGGGGAAAAGTCACTCATCGGGTAGCTCCCGGAGGAGTCGCTGAGCCGCGCGTGTCTTAAAAGCCGACCACGGCCTGCAGAGACGCGCTCGGAGGGGGAGCGGAGCGGGCGGAGGCGGGCGGAGCTGGCAGGGGGCCTCTTGTTAGTTGAAGGCGGGGATGAGAGACTTGTCACCCGAAGTTAGAAACGGACTGTTGGGGCGTTGAGGCCCTTAGCTGCCCCATCTTCTAATCTTCTCTCAGACACTCTTATGGGTCAGTTTGTTTCGGGAATGAGGACTGGAAGCTAGAAATTTCTTTTAAGAGTGTTCGAAACCGAGACATACATCGACGCGCCATGAAGGGGTGGGGGGCGGGGAAGAAAAATACAACTCGTCAATGTAATATCTTCGTTTGAGAGACAAAGATGCCTGAAATTTAGCCCAAACCAGAGCAGAAAATTGGTTTTTAGGATGGCTGACTTAGCTCCTAGCTAAGAGGAGGACTATGGGACAGAAAATCTGTTGAAAAATCTTGTTGCCTTAAATGACCAGGAAGGATACAGTTTGCTGCCAAAGAAAGTGTGCGTATGTGTGTGTTTTCTCAAAAAAGCATCATTTAATGCCATTGAAAAATTATTTGTCAAAGTTCGGTTCAGTTCCTTTCAACTAGTGTAGTGCCGCTGAAGTTTCTTGAGTTTACATCAGTTCATAGCAACTGTCTGGATTATTGTCTAGAGTTTTTTCGTGGTAATCAAGTTTAGGATTTAGATTCTTGTAAGTAAAAACTTTTCGGCTGGGCGATTTTGTGGCTTCATCTATACTGAAGGGGGAGGGAAGTACGAAAGAGGCAGTTGGGCACAGGGGCTTTGAAATAGGACAGACCTGGGATTAGATGCCAGCGTTGCAACATGCTGGCTCTGTGACCTTGAAGAAATTACTTCACCTCCCTGATCCTCACTTTTCCTACCTATAATATGAGAACAGTAATTTCGACTTCGTGTAAGGTTATAAGTCATATTGACTCCATTTTGGGTGATAGAATTGCTCCATCAGGTCAGTAAGGTGCTTATACCAAGTACATGCAAGACATAGAAAACACTGACTGAAAGTTCATTGAGTGGGTTGAATAAATAAATGTAAGATATCTGGTTTTATGATTGCTTGAACCACTATATCAAAAGGATATTGTTAAACAGCTGTCTGTGTTGGCCTTGTCTGCGTATTTGTTATGTCTTGAATGAGAATTCTGTGTATGCTAACCAAATTTGCTAATAGCCTGAACTTGGCATGAGTTGCTGATATACTGGACTTGGAAAGACCTTGACAGCTTAAATTATGCTCTAACACTACACAGAATGTTTTTCCTGGAAAAAAAAAAAAAAATATAAAAAATATATATATATGTATATACATATATATATACACACACACACAGATTTATTGTAGGAAATTTGCAAAGTAGATTAAAAAAAAAACCACAATTGCCATATTCAGAGATAACTCTGGGTAACATTGTGATGTTTATCCTTCTAGAAAAGAAGCAGAGCATAATAGGGATCAAACTGTACATGATGTTTTCTAACCAAACAGGATACAGTTTCTAAATGGTGTTGCAGCATTACTGTTAGAAACCAGGCTGTGGAATTAATGCTTGGGCAAAGCCTTGATCCCTCAGTGATGCGGGGACGGGTCACCCCCCATCGCCACCTCAGTGTTGTTAGCTTAAGATGGGGTAATACCAGTACTGTATGGCCCAGTGACATCACTCATGTAAGTACTTAGCGTACTGGCTGGTGCAAGTAACTACTTAATGTGCTTGTTAATATCAAAGACTGTTAGGGCTGGATGGGCCCTGGAGGTTGTCTGCCATATCCCCTTTTTAGGCAGGTGGGGGAGTGGACGCAAAGACTTGCATATTTTTAAAGAGATCCAGGTATATCTTTTCTCCTCTGTGCTCAGCTGCCACCCCATGAAGCATTCCTGTATCTTTGCCTCCCTCCCCTCCCCGTGGGCCGTGGTAGTCTTCTTGTTTTGTGCCCTTAGAACGCTTTGTCCACACCTGTTCTGTAGTACAAATACAGGTTTGGTTTGCAGTCTTACACTTTTGTCTCATCCACTTGTCTCTGACTTCTTCATGAGCTTGTCAGATCTTTGTACCTTTAGAACCAAGCTACCTGACAGGTACTAAGTGGTCAGTTTTTTTTAATGAATATGTTGTGGATGCTGGCGGCCTGGGAACTGACAAGTAGAACAGTGTCCAGAGTACAGAAAAGGATCATTCCATGACGTGTTGTTCATTCATCCTGCAAGTATTTATTGAGCACTTTCTTTGTGCCAGACACGGTCCTGTGCAGGGGATGCAGTGCTATCCAGCACAGGCTTGTCTGTTTATAACAATCTAACGGGAAAGACAGACATCACACAGCAAATGACACCCTGTATTTACTGATCCACTGAGTGCTACAAAGGAGAAGGGTGCCAGGAGAGCCAAGGACAGGGACCCTGCTTTGATAGGTGGAGGCAGGAAGTCTGGAAAGGCTCCTCTGAGGATGCAGCAGGTGAGCCTGGATTTGAGGAATGAGTACAAGAGGGTGGGTGGGGACTTGGGTTTGGGAGTAGCATGTGCAAAGGCCCTGAAGAGAGAAGGAGCCTGGGATATCCTCAGAAGTTAAGGAAGACCAGGATGGCAGAGAGTAAAGCTGAGGCTGGTGAGATGGGCAAAGGCAGATTCTTAATAGCTCAGGTCACACATTCTGGATTTTAGCTTGAGCGCAATGGAAAGCCCACCTGATACTGTGTTTAACTCGAAACACTTAAAGAGATGTTGACATGGGAATAAAGAATGACTAGGATGTTAAGGGGTCTAAAGTTTGTGTCCTCTTTGGGGTATTTAGTCCAAAGAAGGAGAAAAAAAATGGAATTCTGTGGTGAACAAAGGAGTGTTGTGCACAAGAGTTGGTGCCGAGAACAAACTGCAGACCAGGACTTGGATTTTCCAGGAAACAGATTTTGCCTGAATGTCAGAAAGAACTTCCTGACCCCTGGAATTTGGCTGGGAACAGAATGGGCTGCCTCGTGGGGTGGAGAGCAGTAGGAGGAGGTGCAGGCAGGAGCTGCAGGGACGCCTGGCAGGGTTCCTGTGATGGGAGGTCCACGCATGCGCAGCGGGAGAGGCCTTTAGGCCTTTTTGTGCTTCAAGAGCCTGTGATTCTATAAACCAAGCAAGATCTGCACATTTCATCCCATCTTGCAAATGAGACCTGATTCTTGACTTCATCTCTTTTAGTCTGAAAATTTGGGATTTTGTAAAAATAAATATGTGACATTTGTAAAATGAAGCAGATTATCAATACTAAATATTAATACCAATGCTAAATATTAATACCAAATATTTGAAGTTATATATATTGAATTACCTGGCTACAGGTGCCCTTAGGGTTGCCAGGAACAGAGAACTGTTGTTAATGCCAGGTTAGTCAGAAGCTGACAGTCACAGCTAAAGCAAACTGATGTCTGCACACAGAAGTCATGATCTCAAGCCAAGAGGAAGATAGCGTATTCCAAGAGAAACCAGAACTCCAGAATAATAAGCCCCAGCTACTCAGGGGATGTTTGTATATTCATGTGTAATGTGAATTGGAAGAGAAAGTCAAGGAAAATAGAGGAATTGGATATTCTTCTCCTAGGGGAAGTTTGGACATCATGCATTTAACAACATTCATGTTACGGAAATAAGAAGCAACAGGCAAGAAGATATCTCATGTTGTAGCCCGTAATCGGTGATCAGATGGGGAATGGAAAGGCGAGATGCGTTGGGAATAATTGCAATGGAGGTGATGGATGGAGCATAATTCTCATTTGGAATGGAAGCTGGGAGGAGGAATCGTCTCCAAACCCCCTGAATCTGGGGGAGCAGCATGAGGGCAGAGAATGACAGCCGTCCAAGCACTCGGGCTAGGCGGTAATGAAGGTTCCGCTTCCTGGGCACGTGCAGTAACCGTCGGGCTTTGTTGGTGGAGAGAGGCAAGATTCATCGCTCCTCTTCCCCGTGCTTGCCATGTAAATGGATTCCTAGGGATTTGGATCACCTTAGCTGCACATTTCACTAGGTGGGTCCTCCCTTCCCTGCAAACAGACTCCAGTTGTTAACATTCAGCCTTAAAAATGTCTCTCCCTTGATGATCTTGGTGGAAGTGGAGGTTAAGACAATTGGTAAGGTCTGGTAGATGTATCAGCTGAGATTTGTGGGTTTTTTTTTTTTTTCCTTTTTGGGGAGAAAAGGGCTGAGTTAAAGAATCTGATTGCAGACCCTAAACTTGCTTGACATATGGGGAGTAATGATCTCTGCAGGGAGAGATGCAATTCTGTGGGCAGTCAGGCTTCACTCTGAGGTCTGTCTTCATGGACTGACGCATCTCTTGTCACTCTTTCCTTTTGGGAACAACGCAGCAAGCAGCGGCCACCAAAAGAAAATGCCAGGCGTCCAGCGAGGCTCCCCCAGCGAAACGGAGGAGCAAAGCCTCTTTTCTCCCGGCCAAGAAAACTGCCGCTAAAGAAACTCGCAGGACCCTGAAGGGGAAGGCACAAAGGACATTTTCTCCCAAGAAGCCCTCAGCCGGCGCGAGGGATGGAGACCAGGAGCGGAAGCCGGGCGCCAAGACTTCATCGCTGTTCAAAAACAACCCTGAGATCCCAGAACTCCCCAGGTATGTCCAGGGGCAGACGCCCTGCGAGAATGAAAGGGATTAAGTGTCTTCTGCCCTTTTCTTTGTCTCTTGGAACTGATGGCCTGCATCTTGTTCGTTATTTGCAGACCTGTAGTAAAGCAGGTGCAAGAAAAGGTGTTCACTTCAGATGCTTTTCAAGCCCTGGACCTCCACCCCCATCTCGTAAGTATCCCTCCTTGTTTTCTGGGTGTCTCGATTTTGGGGGTCTGTTTGTTCATTCAGAATGTCTGTGAAGTGACAGTTCTAGGAAGATAAAAAAAAATCAAAGAAGGGTTATATCTGCTGCAGGTTACCCAGCTAAACTCAGATTGATAAGACACTTTTCTAGGACAGTTCACGTGAGCTTAGGAATCTGTTCACTGTCCTCACCCCGACCCCAGCCCACCCCCCTTTTTTGTTTTTTGCTCACCTAACTCACTTTAGGACTGGGACTCCACATATCTGACTTGAAGACCACCTCATAATTACTGGATAAATACGGCATCAAGACTGTTTTGGGTGCCAGTGTCACGGAGAGGGAGATGAACTGTCATCTTGCTATTAAGGGAGTTATAAAGAACTGAAGGAAGAAGGGTCTTTTTGAACATGGACACTTAACAGAAGCCAAACAACCGTGAATGAGTGTTCCAGTTGTGTTTATGAGTAAGGCGAGAGAAACACTTTCACTTTTAGGAAGTCCAGATTTTTTTGGCTCAAATGGTCATGGCTTTACCTGCTTCTTCTTTCGGGCAGGTTACCTGTGCTTGTGTTCTCAGCTCAGAGAGCAGCAGCTTTCCATGCCAGGGTACTGTGCACACTGGGAGACGGGGCCTCTGTGTCTCAGGGGCTGCTCCGCGTGTTGTAGGATGTTTGGCAGGCCCTGTGCTCACCCAGTGCCAGGCGCATCCCTGCCCCCAGTTGTAACAACCAACAGTTTCTCCAGATGTTGCCACACGTCCTGGGCAAGTTGGCAGGGAGGCAGTGTGCAGAACCACCCCTAGTTGAGAACCACTGGTTTGGGACAGGCTGGCAGGGGGGCAGTGCACAGAACCACCTCCAGTTGAGAACCATTGGTTTGGAGGAACTTGATTGGATTGTGATTCATCAGTTTTTACCCCAGTATTTTCCCCTTCTTTGCATCCTTATTTGCATTAAATGTATTTATACCAAAAAATATATATAAATTTTTTTTTTTTTTTTTGGTCTTTTCTCTTAGATTTCCACAATAAATACAGTCTTAAAGATGTCTAGTATGACCAGGTAAGAGTTCTGGGTCACTTGATTTTCTCAGGATTTAAGTGGGTATAAGCAAATGAAACCTGAATTGTCCCAGGAGGACAGAAAACTCATGTCTTGGCTTAGAGAGCAATGCCAGGTTATTAACTCCTGAGGGCTTGGTAACCACTCGGCTTCCCCACGTAGTACATGGGACTGGGTCTCCATCCCTGCCACCCTCAGCTCTAAACTCTTTAAGAGGTCTCTTGTCCAGAAGTGGTCTGCGTGGGATGCCACTGTGGTCTATGCTGCCCGAAAATAATTTGTCTAAAATACAGAATTTATCTTGTCATTTTTTAGTAGCAAGAGGTAGAGTCAGCTACAAGATAGGAGTAAATACTTGATTAGATGTAATGGGATGCTGAAAAAAGATTTTAAATGTTAGTGACAACACCCCCGCGCCCCCTCCCCTCCCCGCCCCGCCTTGAGTATGTGTGCTCATGTACGTTTTAATGTCACCTTTCACTTAGAAGGAGCTGTTAGTAAAAGCATCAAAGAGAAAATGAGCCCCTTTGTTACTGTTTTGTTCAGTTTTAGCAATCAAATGTGATTTCCATATCCTTTCAGTTTCTTTTAAATTTTATTGAAATATAGTTCGCTTATACTTTTTAATTTCTGCTGTTATAGCAGAGTGATTCAGTTATATAAATGTAGATTCTTGTTCATATTCTTTTCCGTTGTAGTTTATCACAGGACGTTGAATATAGCTCCCTATACTATGCAGTAAGACCTTGTCATTTTAGTTGTTTGTTTGGGAATACACACCTGGATACACATCTTACCATGTCCGTGGCAGTCATATTTGGTTTTCTAGAGTCGGCAGCAATTTCTGGCTGTCTGCAGGGCCCACGAGCCCCCCTTTCCCTCTTCTGCTTGGGAATCTTTCCATAACGTCTTATTGCTTCGTATTCCCTGGTTCACAAGATAAGAGTACGTGATGTGCTTTGTGGTGGCTCCAGCTTGTCATCATGCTGGTCGCATTTTTCTTTTTAATTAGTGTAGCATACCAGCCAATCTCTGGGTTGCCTCAACTTTTTCAGCCCCATAAGTTTCAAAAATTTAACTAGGGTTTTGCCCTTCTAACCATCAAAGGCTTCTCAGCCCTTCCCATGACTGTTTAGGGGACCTCCAAGGTGACGTAGAGCCTGGGTCAGTTGCATTCTGTGCATCTTGTGTCTCTGCCTGTAAACCTGGGCAGGTAGTACATCATAGGTAAGCATGTGCTCTTTCTTTCGGGCGGCCCAAGCGTTCAGAAGCAGAGCATCCCCGTGTTGCTGGAAGGCAGAGATGCCCTCGTGCGATCCCAGACGGGCTCAGGTCAGTCATCACTTGATTTCTGCCCTTCCTCCACGGTCATGTGGTGAGCTGTCTGTTGATGGTGGTGGCTGCTTTGTTTGGTGGGGGGAGGGGAGGCCGTGCTTGCTTCTGATCAGAGCCCTGAAAGGAAGGGGATGATCAATGGGACCACAATCAGGAATGATCAGAAAGGAGTCAGGTTCCACAGTCATTTCTCAGCGCCCCTCCCAGGGCTCTACCTGGTCCCACCATCTATGGCTAGAGCCGTCCATCTTCACTCCAGTGGCAATGAATATTTTTTTCTGGTGTTGAAACACTCTTGCCATGAGCACGCACTGATCAGATGCCAGTTGTTGTGCTCAATCACGGAACACTGGTTTTGTTCCAGAACAGCCTGGAAGGGCTTTTCTGACCTCTTGTGCCTGTAAGAGCAAGTCAGCTATCCTTTCCTCCCCCGCTCAGCCACTGTCCAGATGGGCGGAAGCCCAAGGGTTTTGCCATCCATGGTTTCTCCTTGGATTCTGGAGGCCAGCTCTGGGCTTCCAACTGGCTCCTGACCGTGAAAGCACCACAGATGACACTTCTGCCTTCAGAAGCGCCTTTGAGAGGTTGAAGGTGACCCCGGGGAGGGGAGCTTCTCTAGTTCCTAGGGACATTCACTGAGCTGAGCTTCTGTGAGACTTGGGGAGAGTATCATTGTCTCCTTTGCTAGACGTTAAAGGAGCGAAGCTGCAGGTTTATTAGAAGCACTGCATTCACAGAGCAGAACTAGGAGCTGTGACAGACAGGTGACTTCCGTTTTCCCCCTGAATGTGAGTGCACTTTTCTATCTCCAGACTTCAGGGCGGTGCCAGTTTCCTTTACTATTTTTGGTTTTCTGATGTCCTCAGACTCCGGTTTTAATTCCTCTTGTCCTCTTTTAAAAGGTAAAACTCTTGCCTATTGCATCCCTGTGGTCCAGTCTCTTCAAGCAATGCAATCCAAAATACAGGTGAGTGGGAAGGCTGTCTTTCTGGGAGTTCCCTGGCGGTCCAATTGTTAGGACTTTGAGTTTCACTGCCAGGGGCCTGGGTTCAGTCCCTAGTTGGAGAACAAATATCCTGCAAGCTACTCGACAAGGCCAAAAAACAAAAGAAAGTGCATTTTTTCTGTTATTGTTCATGGTGCATATGAAACCATCAAACTGAACCAAAGCAGTTAAATCTTTTCACTTAGCTTTGTTTTCTTATCTCTGTTTAATTCATTTACTATGTAAGCATGTTGCATCTAAAGATTGTGCCCAGAGTGGGGGATAAAATAAAAAATAGAGCAAATAATAGACAACTGTAACAGTCATTCTAGCAGGTCTCCTGGGAACATTTGTAAGATGCTACCTATGTGTCAGACATGCTGCTCTATGCTTTGTTCATGTTATCTTCTTGGCTTGCTAACTGCCCTAATCGCACTGAATTGGAAGGAATTACTGTTACCTCAATTTGAAAAAAAACAAGGAGACTTGAAGTTAAATACCATCCTAAGGCCATGCGGGGAGTGAGCCTGAAGTTGGGTCTCCGCCTCCATTCTCTTTGGCTCCAAAGGCCAAGCTCCTCTTAGCAGAAACGGTTAGCGTTATATTAAAAACAGGGATTTGGCACAAATAGTAGAAGTGAAAATAAGCACCCCATCAGTGAGTGTGGCAGTTGGGCCGCCTTGTGTTTTGTGTTTTCTCGGACCTCTCTTTAGTTGTGAAACACACTTGGCACCTGGGCCAGAGGGGCCAGAACTAGGTTCCTTGGCACGGATCCCGAGGAGGCCGCATGAGTGCCGTGTTCCGTGGGCATCAGTATCATCTCAGAATCCAACTTGAATCTCACGAATACACCCTGGTTATTCTGAGTTGAGAGGAAACTGTGAGAATAGAAATAGGAAGCAGAGTAGTTCGCCGGCAGATGAGAAGAGCCGGTTGGTCACTTTTCCCTTGGTTTGGGCACGCAGACTTGGATGTGTGCCGAGCCTTCCTGTTACTGCAGTGACAGAATGAATAACGATAGTGCTGGGTTCTGGTCCACAGTCTAAAACAAACACCTTTAGTCCAGACTGACGCAAATGAGTTATTGGCTAAACAGATGGGACAAGGGGAAGCCCTTCCTTACAGTAGAAGTCCAGTGAATTCGTATAGAACATCATCATGTAGCAAATGCCACAGTGATACTGCTTCAGGCAGGAATCATCAGAGATGTGAAAGTGAGCGGATTGAAGTGTGAGGAAAATGGGATATTTACACACTCAAGTTATCTTTCCAGGAACTAGAGGAAAAGATGGTACCTTTATGGTGGGGGGCCTGGCTGTCACCACCGCATCCACGGGCTTACGGGGGACCTCACCAGTGCGGGGTTGTGTTGACCTCACAGGTCTCCTGCTAGGGGGATGAAGGATAAAATTGTACTTCCCTGGTTTTCTTTCATATATGTATTTTTTTCTTTTAATTTTCATATGTTTTTGTTGTTTGTTTGTTTTTGGTTGTGCTGGGTCTTCACTGTTACACAGGCTTTTCTCTGGTTGCAGCAGGTGGGGCTGCTCTCTAGGTGTGGTGTGAGGGCTTCTGTAGGTGCAGCTCCCAGGCTCTAGAGCACGGGCTCAGTGGTCGTGGTGCATGGGCTTAGTTGCTCCGTGGCATGTAGGATCTTCCAGGGTCAGGGATTGAGCCTGTGTCTCCTGCATTGGCAGGCGGATTCTTTACCTCTGAGCCACAAAGGATGTCCTTCTCTGGTTTTCTTGCCACAAATGCACAATTCTAATTTGATCACAAACATCAAATAAAGCCAAGTCAAAAGACATTCTACACAGCAACTGGCAAGTACTCAAACTATTAAGGTCACAGAAGACAAAGATATACTAAAGCTCTACCCCAGAGTGAAGGAGACGAAAGACACGACAGCTGAGTGCTGTGTGTGGCCCTGAATTGGATCTGAGTCTGGAAAAAGGCGTGTTAGAAAATCAGTTAACAAAATTTGAATAAGGTCTATAGATTAACTGATAATATTGAATCAGTGTTAATTTCCAGTGTATCAGGTTGGCCCAAAGGTTTGTTCAGATTTTTCCATAAGATCTTAACATAATGATGTTGAGAATCAATGTCATATAAGGAAGCTGGGAGGAGGGGGTAAGGGAGTTCTGTGAACTATTTGTGTAGTTTTGTGTAAGCCCGAAATTATTTCAGAATGAACATGTTCAAATTTAAACTTTATTTAGATGATTTTAAGTCAATAAAACAAATCCTACACTATCATTCAAGTGACAGAACCTTATGTAGTTATTGAAACCGATATTTTCTTCAGTTCCTCTTTGTGAACTCAATAGACACTCTTGCCGTGTTAACAAAGGGAGGTTACAAAGCAGTGTGTATAATGATAGTCCAGTTTCATGACTGATGGTCGTGTATATGCATATATATATGTGCATGCACACTCAGAGGTGAGAAAGACACTTTTCAAACTAATACTGGTTTTCTCTGAGGTGGATGAGTGGGATTCTGTTTCCTGTGGATGACTGGTGTTTTCTTCCACTGGGTACTTTGGAGTGCTGGGGTTCATACAAGGGGCTTTCACATTGTACCCGGTACAGATTAGAGGAGAAGTATGAATTATTAGGTCAGTGTGGTAAAGTCTCAGCTCTTTAGATACTCCAGGAGAACGTCTGTAGCCAGTGGAGGGTTTTTTCCTTCTTGGAAAGTTGCAGGGTTTGGGCGTATATCTGAGTTGGCGTGGGTCCCACAGTTCCAGTGCAGCTGACTCATTTCCTGGACCCGTGAACTAAGGACAGCAGAGATGCAGTTGTGTTCCTAGAGTGGACAGCATGGTGGGGCTCTGCTCAAAACCTGGCTCTGAGTGAGATGTTGAGTGCATCATTCCATCCCTGTATGCTCCAGGGGGGAATCATGGGGAGCCTGTGTCCTGGGGTTGCCAGGATTAAGGAAGGCGTTGCACCTGGATAGTAGAGCCCTGCTTCCCCGATCCTGGCAACAGTACCTGCCCGCTCAGTGTCCTCGTCGTCAGCAACGTGGACTTGTATGAAGGGCAGTGTTCTGAATTGCTTATATTCAGAGCATTAACCAGCCGTGTATGTCATTGCTTTTATTTACTCAAGTATTTTTTTAATATCAATAACAGCTCGTTTTATTAAAGATGGAAGTATTCTGTAGAAACGGTTTTCCAAGCCCAAATTTATTTCAAGTAACATTCAGTATAGGCCCTTGTGGTTCAAAGTAAACGGATCTGGCCTGTTAAAAACCCGTCTGGAGGGAGCAGCGAATTCAAGGCACCCGGCAGAGGCTTCAATTACTGTAGTGATGGGATGAGAACGGACCAATTTTCTGTGTTTCCACACTTTCAGCTCCTTGGGCTCTCTTTTTTTTTTTAAACATCTCATCCATCCTTCCTCACTCACTCCTGCCTTGCGAGGAACTGATTGTTCTTCCTTCTTCTCTGTGTAGTAACACCTTTTGAAATGTCAGAATCTCTAACGCTGCGCTGTTGATGCCCTTGTACTAACATGTTTACCATCCCCGCCCGGGCTTCAGCACCGTCTCGCAAAGACGTTGAGTACAGACACCTCTGGTTTGAATTCCAAATCTTTTTCTCCTTGTGGGTAAATATTTCCTATGCAAAACATGAAAACCATCCTTGAAATTTAATTTGCCACTAAATCTGTGCTTAGCTTCTACACGAATGTGGCTTTCTTTTTCCCCAAGATTTTTTTTTTTTTTTGATGTGGACCATTTTTTTAAAGCTTTTATTGAATTTGTTACAATATTGCTTCTGTTTTCTCTTTTGATTCTTCGGCCGCGAGGCATGTGGGGTCTTAGTTCCCTGACCAGGGATGGAACCCACACCCTCTGCATTGGAAGGTGAGGTCCTAGCCACTGGACCACCAGGGAAGTTCCCTAACAGAGTTTTGGTTCCTCCCCTGTGTGTCCCAGCACTTTGGAGATGCAGGGCACCACTGGACCCTTTTCAGATTACTTTGTTTTCTTCTATCATTGTTACAGTTATTTATGGATATAATGTATATGTTAAAAAAATTTCTTGAAGAGTACCAAAGAACATACAGTGATCAGTGAGTCGTTCTACTGCCCCTTGGCCCAAATAGCACGGCTCTTAGGATAGTGTGGTCCTTATCACCAGCATCTTGTTTATCCTCCCAGGGATATTCTTTGGGTGTAAAGTAAGTCTGAGTATGCATAGTTCCCCCCACTTTGGCTGAAGTTTTTGTTTGATACAGAAATGGTTGCTTGCTATGCACTGTGCCTTGCTCGTCTTCACTTAATATGTTTGGGGATGCTTTCTTATCATTGCTGTGTTGACCTGCTTTGTTTTTTTTTATGGCCCCCTAGTATTCCACTGGATGTTTGTACCAGAAATTATTGAGTCATTGCCTCATTGATGGAATTTATGTTGTATTCAACATTTTTCTACAAAGCAATTAAACAACTTCTTTACACACACTTATGAATCTTTTTGAGAAGTTCTTATAAATGGAATTTGTATTTTTATTTGGTAGATAATGCCAAAATTGATCTTAAAAGGAGTTTCACCGATTTTCATTCCCACCAACGGTGTACAGGAGTTTCTGTGTCCCTGTGCCTGTATCAACACTGTCGGCTGTTTTATTTTTGCTCATCTGACGGGAAAAATATTGTGTCCTAGTTTTAATTTGAATTTCTCTTGGGAGTAAAGTTGAGCATCTTTTCACATGTTTAAAAGTCATATATTGAATTATTATTTCCATAAATTAACTGTTATGCCCTTCTCCATTTTTCTGTTTGAGTTGATGGTTTTTTTATTTTTATTTTTAATTGAATTACAAACCTTTATAAACTAAGAAATGGTCTTTTCTCTTATGTATGGCATATTTTTCCCCATGTTATTTGATTCAATTTTGTTTAGGTATTACTTTTTCATCGTGAAATTTTAAATTTTTTGTGTAATAAAATTCTTCATGTTTTATAGTTTCTGAGTTTTATGTCATCTGTAAAAAGGCCAACTTAACTCCAACTGTATTTTTCTAGCTTAGTTTTAAAAGGGCATTTAAATTGTCCGTCTTTTCATTGCTGATATAAATTGCCCCTTACTGTATATTTCCTGACTTTTTATATGTATTTGATTTAATTCTGGACTGTATTTGCTATTATAATCTCTTAAGTGCTAGCATCAGTTTTGAAAAAGCTACTACGGATTTAAGTTGTTTTAACACACACGATGTTCAGAAATGTCTTGATTATTCCTGCACATTTGTTTTTCCATGTGAACTTTGAAATCGGCTTATCTGGTTATGTATATTATTTTTATATGCATGTATATGTATATTTGTGACATTTTATATATGCATAAATATGCATGTTCATGACATTTTTATTAGAATTACATTTATGGATTGATTTAGGGAGATTAGCTTATTAATAATATTGGGTCTTCTTATCCAAGAATCATTTATTTAAATTTTATTTTATGTTCCTCAGAGGTATTTAAAAATTTTTATTGTGTTTTTGTGCAGTGTAGTTTTTTATGTTGGGTTTTTTTTTTTTTTTTTTTTTTTTTGCTATTCCTAAACATGGTTCCATCTAACTTTCTGAATTGGAAGGTTATTGATTTTTATATATTAATTTTACATTCAGCTAGTTGACTGAATTGTCTTTCTGTAATAGATTTTCAAGGGATTTCTTAAGCTTTTTTTTCTTTATGATAAAATATCATCTGCTAATAATGACCACTTTACCTCTTACTTTCCATTTTCATGCATATTTCTTTGTCTGATTGCATGGGTCAGAACTTCTAGATCATTGTTCCATGATAATGGGCTTCCCTGGAGGCTCAGACGATATAGAATCCCAGGGAGACCTGGGTTCGACCCCTGGGTTGGGACGATCCCCTGGAGAAGGAAATGGCAACCCACTCCAGTATTCTCGCCTGGAGAATTCCATGGACAGAGGAGCCTGGCGGGCTACAGTCCATGGGGTCGCAAAGAGTCGGACACGACTGAGTGAGCACACAAGCACAGTGGGCCATCTTACCCCTTTCTTTAATAAGACTGCCTCTCATGTTTACAAGTGGCTACCCTTAATATCTGTCCAAATTCCTGTGACCTGTGTTCATTCAACTCATGGCATTTCTTTTCTTCTGTTCAATAGCGTGGTGATGGCCCCTACGCTCTGATACTGGTGCCAACAAGAGAGGTAAGCAGTCCCACTTTCGGGGTGTGTACTAATAATAAGCAGGTTCTTTCAGCAATATCGTTGAATAAAATTCAGGTGTTTTGACTATTTTTCTCCCTACTGCACCAATCACCACACTCTTTTCCTTTGCCAAGGAACCATCCTCTGATTTCTGACAAGAAGAAAAATTCGAGTAGTCTTAGAAACCAGAAGTTTTTGGTTTTGGAGAAGTGTTTCTCTGTTATCTAAAAACTAATGACATTATAGATTTCTTTTAAAAGGAATTAAAATAATTGCATTTTTGTACATTTTTTTTCTTTTACAACTTAATTAAAAATTAAAAGCAGTTGACCCTAAAAATGAACCCTTTTTTTTTTTTTTTTTTTTAATTTTGTGCTTGTTTCTGAAAGTTAAGCTTTTTGATATTTTTCTTCTTTCTTGGTAGAAATCTCTTCTATCTGATTTATTTTATTTGCCTGTGGAGAAAATTGCAGATCAGGATGTGTGTTTTCTGTATCAAATGCCAATCACTTCCTTGCAGAGAACAGATCTCGGCGATGGAGGTTTCAGCCCAGCCTTTTGAACATCCTGCAGTGCCCTGTCTCAGCTCCATCCAGTGAAGGAGCAGGCATAGAGCTATTTAAATTTTTACAGCAGCAACCTCGCCGCTTCCCTGGGATGCTTCATGAATACTAAACACATGGAAACTGTGTATCTTCCTTGGATAAAGGGATTACGTAGAGGCTTTGTTGATGGTTGTTAAAGGCTATAACCTACATTTATTTTCTCTTTCTCTGTTTCCACTGGGCTTGTTGGTTTCTGTGTTGTTTCTGCCCCCCTTAATAAACTTGGGAAATGATCATCTCTGTCCTTAGCTGCTGCTCTGCCCCGACATAGCCTTAGGAAATAGTCATGTCACCTCTACAGCAGCAACCCCAAGGCTAGCCTGCTGCGTCACCATACCCCTTCACACATACTACATTCTCTCTTTCCAGAGGCAGCCAGATTCAGGTCGACTCTGCTTCATTTTCTTCCATCTTTGTGCACCATAGACTGCACCTCTCTGCACGGTACTCTGGGAATTTGAGCCAGCAGAGGGAGCACAGAACACTGTGTTTGTGTGTGTCCAAGAAATAGATTCTCCAAACTGACAGGTTTCAGCATCAGCCTAAGAACGAGATGTGTTTCCCAAGGAGATTCTATGTAGAGGACTTTTTTTAATCCTAGCTTGAGGTCCTAGGTTGCATCCTTATCACTTCACACTGTCTAAATTTTTAAAAATAAATGAAAAGGAAGGGCGGGACCTTGCTCATCTTTTCTCACTTTTTCATGTTTACAGCTGGCTCTGCAAAGCTTTGATACTGTCCAGAAACTGCTTAAGGTAAGGCAAGCCACAAGTTCAGCTTTGTCTTTTTTTCCCGACTTTTTGAGGAAAGAGATCCCACAGTCTTTTCTTTATTTTCAAAGAGCTAGGAATCACTCCAGTGTCCCTCCATTTTCTGGTTGTCTCTGCTCTCCCCAGGTACAGTTTGTAGGTTTTTATTGATCTAAACCTATGAATCACTGATTTCTGGCTTAGTGAGTTTACTAGTGTTTCCTGGTACTTCCATTCCTATAATCTATTCATCATAGTCACTAGCAAGCTACCTACAGAGCTTCACAGGTACAACCTTAAGGTGATCCAGTGAAAGCAACTTAACGGGCTGCAAGCAGGGGTTGTTTCAGAATGGAGAGAGAGAAAGCTTCCGAGTCAAAGCCTGCCAGCCCACCAAATTATAATGAGAATTGATCTCTCCTTTTCTTTCATCATGGGTGGCAATGAGGAAGCATTGTATTTGGGTTTGATCTTAACCAAAAAGGAAAAAATAAAGGCAATAGACTCACTGAAACGTGTTTTCAGTTCAGGCTCTATAGGGAAAGGCAGAGAAGCTCCTTGAATCATTTAAAAAGCTCATATTCCTCTCTTGCAGCGTTGGAAGCTAGTTGAATAATTGTAATTTAAGTTAGTGCTGATAACCACGGGCCTGGCAATGCCTTGGAACTGTGTCTGTGTAGTATTGCCTCCTGCACTGAGAAGCTCTCCCTCCCAACTTCCTAAAGGAACAGGAATTTGCAGTTAGGCTCTGTTTTCTGTAAACAGGGCTTCACATTGATTTTGGTCTGATGTCTTTCTGTAGCCATTTACCTGGATTGTGCCTGGAGTGTTAATGGGAGGAGAGAAGAGAAAATCAGAAAAGGCCAGGTAGGAGAGTTTTGTTTGTTGTTAATTCCTTTTTCAATCTGCTCTGTCTTCCTCTTCTGTAAGACTTTGGCCCTTCTCATCCTGGGGAGGGAGAGCCTTGTCCCAGACGGTGGTTCCTAGTCCCAGGATGTACGGACAGCTCGAGTCCCCTTGAGGGGTTGTTCTAAACAGTGCTATTTGTTTTAAATATTGATGAGCATACCAGTGGTTCCCTTTTGATGTGATCAGTGACAGCTCCTTACCTTCTTAACTCACACCCTCAACTCCTCCCATCCCCCAATATCCATGGTCCCCCTTGGTAAGGATACATCCTCTTAGATTCCCATTTGTGACATTGGGAGTTTGGGAATTTGTTGTTTGATTTTACAGAAACAAGATTCTAAACCTACATGATGCTTTACATCTTGCTTTTTATACCCAGATACATTTATTTGTAATTCTGTGTTAGAATAGGTCATGCGTGTCAATAGAAAATAGTTGCAAGAAGTACATCCCAAATTGTCTACATTCAATTGAAGATGTTTTTACTTTATTGTAGCCTCATGCTTAGTGGTTAAGTCCAACCCTGTGTGTAATGTGTAACCAAGGAGCAGGTACTAAACGTGAAACCTTCAAATACTGGCTAGGATGAGATTCCACCCCACTGTAAACAACAGCCACAGTGCCACAGATGATATGGAGGTTAAGATGATAAGAGGAATCTCTCTTTCACATTTAAGAAGCTGGCTGGCATGGTGCATGCACCAGCGTGAGGACCCCGGTTCATCCTGGTTTTTTGTGCCATTAAGTGAGGCTTTTGTTTTCAAGCTTTCCTCATAGTGTTAGATAGTTGTTGGAGCTCCAGCCATTATATCTAGCCTCCTGCCATATCTCCTTCTTCTAAAGGTACTGATAGGATTTGCATGTTTCTTTTTTCCACGTATCTTATTGCTAGAACATAGGCATGTGTCCACTTAATGACAAGGGCAGCTGGAAAATGTACTCAGCTGAAAACTATACACTTTTATTACTGTGGGCTAATGGGATAAAGGATGTCTGGGGAGTAAGAAGTTAAATTTGTTCTACCTAGTCTATGGGGCAAGGAGGGGCACATTGCCTGGAAGTTACAACAAGAATTCAATGTAAGAAACCTTCCCGCCATTAGAGCACATTGACATGGGATGACTCATTCACGTAAGGGAGTCCCTGGCATAAGCGAGGTGATGATCTGGAATATTCTAGAAAGCATCTGTGGATCAGATAAAGGGCATTGGGTTATATATTAAAGATTTGTTTGAGACTTAAGGTTTTACGATTTAAATAGAATTTCAGCACTTACAGTTATTTTCTGCAAGATAGAGAAACTACAAAGAAAAACAAGAACTTAAATATATCTTTGTATCTACCTGTTGTTATGTTTATCATGACTCAGACTGTGGCACCTTGGCTCTGGCCATGAATCTGTCTTCCTTAACCCTTTCGTTGTGTCTTCAATTGATGCGGCTCCGTCAGATTTACTTTCTGTTGTGATGTATGCTTTTAAACAGGCTCCGAAAAGGAATAAATATCCTTATCTCCACTCCTGGGCGCCTTGTGGATCATATAAAATCCACCAAGAACATCCATTTCCGTCAGATCCGTTGGCTGATTCTGGATGAAGCAGACAGGTGAGCCCTTCTGGGAAGCATGAGAGGTGAAGGGAAAGGGCTGTTTCTGGATCTTCACTGAAACTTCTGGAGTCCTGTAGCATTCCATGTATTCATGGAGATTAAAACTCCTTCCTTGAAACCACAGAATCTTGGATTTGGGTTTTGAAAAGGACCTCACGGTGATCCTCAACGCTGTGAATGCCGAGTGCCAGGAACGACAGAACGTCTTGCTGTCGGCGACGCTCACGGAAGGTGAGTTGAAAAGAAACTCTCTCTGTTCTCAGTGAAGAGGAGGGGCTAGACGTGAGCTGCCCCTCAGCTGTCTGCCTGCCTTGGTTCTCGGCCTCAAGGTGGGAGCCGGGGAGGCAAGGAGGAAGGCGTCCTGAGAGGACTGCTCTCCAAACCGCATGTCCTGCATGCCCCGCCTCCTCTCCCCACCATCCTGACTCTCTCGTCCCTGGCGTCTGAGAAGAAGGAGAAAGGGCAGGTCCCAGGTCCAGCACCCTTGCGGGAGGGAGAAGCTACCGGCACTCACGTCGGTGTGGATGTAGGAGGAGGCTGGTGGTCTCTAGAGGTTGTGATGGTGGGTGCTGCCTGCTCAGGGCGGGGCTCCTGTCCTGAAGGAGGTGGCCTCTCTGCCAGCACGTTTCTAAGCATCATCATCTGCCTTTCTCCTGAAGACACCATGCTGCTCTTTAGTTGCTCAGTCGTGTCTGACTCTTGCGACCATCAGGCTCCTCTGTCCTTGGGACTTTCCAGGCAAGGATACTGGAGTGCGTTGACATTTCCTTCTCCAGGAGATCTTCCCAACCCAGGGACTGAACCCACATCTCCTGCGTTGGCAGGCGGTTTCATTACCACTGAGCCACCAGGGAAGCCCAGCTGGGACTTTTAAGGCTCTTTTTTAATTAAACCTGAAAAATACATTCCGTGAACTCGTTTCTGTCTTTCCATCCTCGTGAGATGGGGCTTCTTAGCTCTCTGTCGTAGGTGGGAGCACTGAGGCTCCACCAGGATTCCCTGCACACAGAGCGCTGCAGGGTGCTTCAGCGCTTGTGTTCCTGTTTCACTTGGTATACCAGCCAGTGCATGTGTACCAGACGCCATCCACCTGCCCCACCAGCAGTTCTCAGGGTGTGTTCTAACTAACAGTGACCATAAGAGAGAATCCATGAAAAAGGGATTCTGTGCTCAGAGTGGGGGAAATGCCACACACTCCCACCCCCTCTAGGAGATTCATTGGCACAGTCACACAAGTAAAGGTTCTGACAAGGCCTGTAAACATGGGAAGCCCTACGAAAGAATCCCAGGAAACCTTTCTATCAGTATTTCCATAATTTGTTTGACCACCGAAGCCTTTGTGGGAAGTGATGGGCAGACATCTGTTGCAGTGGTCTTCCACAGGTCAGAGTTTAGAAACATTGGTGGTGTATATGGGTTTTTAGGCCCTAGGAAGAAATTGGTGGATCCCTGGGAGCCTGACAGTGGGGCAGATCAGTGTTAGCATTTGGGGGTACGCGTCAGGGATTTCTTAGTAAGCCTGGATGTGTGGTGGTGGGGGTGTGCAGATGTGACGGTTGTACAGCACATGCCTGTCAGCTGTTCTGTGTTTCTCGCTTTCTCAAAGGTGTAGCACGGCTAGCTGACATCAGCTTACATGACCCTGTCAGCATCTCTGTCCTGGATGAAAGCCATGACGTGTCGAGCCCGGAGAGCGAGGCCTTTCTCGAAGCTTCTCCTCCACAGGCGACTGATGAGCTGGACGGCTTCGCCATCCCAGCCGGTCTCCAGCAGCACGTGGTGGTGGTGCCCAGCAAGCTGAGACTCGTCTGCCTGGCGGCCTTTATCCTGCAGAAGTGCAAGGTAGGTCTGAGGGCTGGGCCTGACCTGATCCTGAAAGGACCACAGTGCTGTTATGTCAGGCATGGAGGGCAGCGAACCGAGATGCACATGGAAGTTTCCCAGCGTCACTGTGGTGGCGAGTGCAGGCCTTAGCAGAGATCTCCTCAGTCAGTGGTTCTAGAATTGCAGTAAGGACTCAGGGGTCAGTGTGTTCAACTTGAGATGTGCCTCATAGGCCAGTCCTAGACTGACACTGGAGATGGCACGTGGTTGAAGCATGCTGGATGTGAGCCAGATACGAGGGTCTGTGTGCGTGGGTTTAGAGACTCATCCTATTTGTGTATTTACTGGGTTCACATGATAACTTTCTCTGGTACATGAGAAAATAGGAGGTGGAAGGGCTTGAGGGTGCAGCTTCTAGACTGCCTGCGATCTCAGGGTCCCCATGGGAGGGCTGTGCGTGGCAAGCCCCGAGTGAGTGAGGGAGGCCGAGCTCACATGCAGCTTTGCTCTGAAGCATATTTGTTTTTCTCAGATGCAGGAGGCCTGTTTGAGGTGGCAGCTATGTCATTTTCCTGTCCTGCATTCTTTGCAGACCAGTGTTGTTTTTAAAAATAATTCAAAGCCATCTGTCACCTCTGTTTCCAGTTCAGGGCCAGCCTGCCCACGTGTTTTACAGAGAGATTCATTTTAGCGTCACCTGATCTTAAAAACGCGTGGTGGTGTTTCCCCCACTTTGTGTCCGTGCAGTTTGAGAGAGACCAGAAGGTGATCGTCTTCTTCTCAAGTTGCGAGCTGGTGGAGTTCCACTACACCCTCTTCCTCCAGACCCTGCTGAGTGGCTCAGGGGCCCTGGCCCCAGAGCATTTGCCATCCACCTCCACGCCGTTAAAATTCCTGCGGCTGCACAGCGCCCTGGAGCAAGAGGTGAGCCCTGGGCTCCCCGGACCGGGACCCTGCTGGGCCAGGGAAGAGCATGGCTAAAGTGTGCGACCCACTGGAAGCCACAGAACGTGACACAGCCATGTCCCTGGGCGGGGTGAGGAGCCCCTCGTTTCCATTCACTTCTGGTCTGGGAGCGGGTCTCTTCCACCTGAGAGAGCGCGCGGGCCGGCTTGGCTGGACTCTGCCCCAGCCAGCTGTTAAGGCAACAGAGCACCACTAAGTAGCTGGCACCAGGGAAGGCTTTTGCCTTTTTAGTACCCAGTGTGTAATTAGGGCTTGATGTCTTCAAATTAAGAGCATTAATGGAGCTAAATCGTGGCTCCCATATGGTACTGCTGAGCGTGACTGCTGTCATTGTCAACAAGATGCAGAGCTTTCACTCGGAGCACTCGGGCTGGGAGAGGACATGGGGCACCAGGGGCTGCGGGGGCTCTGCGTGGCGAGTATTTTTGAGCAGGAAGGAGAGTGAAACATTCTCTTCATCTTGGGTACTTAGGTACTAAGCTGCGTTCACTCTCATTCCGCTGCTGGTCACCAAGCCAGCCATTCAGGGAGTCGAGCAGGATGTAGGAGGAGGTGAGCTCGCTGGAACTGTGGCAGGGAGGACAGGCAGGGCTTGAAGAGGGAGCCAGCTTGTCCTAGAGGAGAGGTTACCAGGCAGCTGAGGAAATGGAGAGCCTGAAAGCAGAGGACGGTTTGACTAGAACCACCTTAGAAAAGTCAGAGCGTTTTTAGAGCCAGAGAAGGCCGTCAAGTCTAGCCCCTCTTTTTGTTATTGCTTTTTTGTTTTAATAATTAAGGAAATGGAGGCTCAGAAAAATGAAGTTACTCAAGGTCACTCAAGGACACAGCTTCTTAACACAAGACTATGCCAAATGTCCTGAATATTCCAGCCTTAATGAGTTTTGTAAACTCTTTTGAGTTTTACCTCCAGGTTTCCCAAATCAGTTGAGTTTGTTGATTTCATAATGTAATGCCATTTATGGTTTGTTTTTTAACTCAGTTTACTAGTCCTCTAGGTCTCTTTTCTCCAGAGCCATCCTGCAGAGGAGGTGTGAGGGTAAAGAAGAAGCTGAATGTGGGCTCAGGAGGGTCTAGGGACTTGCAGAGGTCAGCAGAAGACCCTGCAGTGAGGGTGTTTCAGACAGGGCATCTCACAGCTGTGTGCGCTGGGGCAGGCTGCCCGTGTCCTGGGCCTGACTGCCATCCACTGGCTGTGTGACCTCAGGGAAGCATCTAACCCTCTGTGCTCGGTGCCCAGGCCTCTAAAGTGGAGAGAACAGTGGTAACAGACTTGTGGAGTTGTGGTGGTTCACTGAGTTAGCGCAGACCGAGTGCTCAGTACATGTCAGGGGCCATCCTTGTTGTTATTCTCTTTCAGAAAAAGTAATTTTTTCATCATTTAATAATTCCTAGTATTTTATTTGTGTTGTCCTGTTTGTTAGGTGTTTAGCCATCACATCCTCCCTGTGAGATGGATAGGAGGTTGAAGGGAGGGTCTCTGCATTTTGTTTTCTAAACACGAGTGAAGTGTCTTGTCCTGAGGACTAAGCTAAAACCGGGCCCATCACGTCTTCCTGGCTAGTTACCCTGCCCACTGTTCCACGTGATCTCAGTGTGGTCTCCCTGAGTGGCCAACTCAACACTTTACGAACATCAGAGAGGGGCTGCTGTTGAAGGAGTTGTCTCCTGATGGCCATGCTGAATCCTCAGGGGTCTGGTCGTTGTATTCCTTACTCCACGTCTGCATACAGCATGTCCTGCCTTTAAGGTGTTTCATGGGTTCTCAGGAACTTTTTTGGTTTTGACTCCACGGAGAAGCCATGAACTCCCAGGGTTCAGAAACCAGTTCAGCCCTTTACTAACAGCGGATGCACATTAAGAGGCAAGTTCCTTAACCTCTTATGCCTCAGTTTCTCCCACTGGCACGGGGGGTGGTGGCAGTACCTGTGCAGATCGGGTACGTTCAGACACACAGAGCGCAGGCCAGCTCTGGTACCTGGTAGCCCTCAGTAGGAGCCCTCAGAGGGAGCCTCATGATGTTGTATGGTTTGTTTTGAGAGGTGGGATGATTTCATTTTCTTCCTTTGAATTGAAATATTTTTCTCAAGTTAAGACATGGTTCTTAACAATTTTATAATCTTTAAAAAAAAAAAAAAAAAAAACATCTCTCTATAGGAAAGGTTGGTTGCTGTTCATTCTCCAGACCACCTGTAGAAAAGGTGTTAGAATAAATTCTGAGTTGGGACCTCCAAGGGCAGGCACTTGTCTCTGGCACCCCTACTCTTAGTGTTGGCCATCTCTGGAGGGTGTGCCCCTCTCCCTGCATTATCTTAATGAAACGTACTGCTCTCCATTATTTGCCTCTGTCTGGAAGAAGCCTAGTGCTGTAGGAACAGGGTCTTGTTGGATGATATGAAGAATCCCCTTCTTCCTTTTCCTTGGCAAAACCTTTCTGTGCCTCGAAGTGGTTACAATATTAGGAAGTCGGGAGACTTGTGAGAATCTAAGCCCACTGCCTAGCTGGCGTTGAGCTGAGTTATAAAGACCCTATTTTTTCTTGTTTTTGTAGGAAAGAACAGCAGTGTTTCAAGATTTCACGCATTCCAAAACAGGCATTCTTTTTTGCACGGTATGTATCGCTCTGTGCTCCGTGGGAAGGTTGAAAATTGGTGGTGGTGGTGGTGGTTGCAGTTTTTTGTCTCTGGACGGTTTGCCTTGCAGTCAGCGGCCCTACCGGGAGCAGGGATCCTGGGGGCCACTGGGCATGCTGGTCTCCTTGCCCTCCTGGTTTGTCACCCCACTGCCATGGGTAGCGGGCTGCCACTGCCCAGAAGACTCAGCGATTTGCTCACTAATGGTGGCAGCTGTTGGTCTGAAAATGTGTGAATCTTGGTGATTTCTATCCACCAAGAACTTGTAAATTACAGCTATCGGGAGTAATTAGAGCTGAGAAAGCCTTTTCACAACAAAATCACTCTGCTTGCCTCTGCTCACCTTTTCTTAAAGGAAAATAGACGAGCTTGGACAGATTCTCTGCGCTCTTGTTTAAACCTGCCATTTGCCCTGCAGTTTTCAGAGCCATTTCACTCGGCCTCAGTCTTCACAATTGTGGTTAGCTGGCCTCTCCAGCACCGCTCTGACCTTTTTCCTGCACATCTCTTGTGCTCTTTCAAGCTTGGAAACACACTTTCAACGTCCCCGCTTCTCCAGGGACTCACTTCACCAAAGGTGCTGCTCGCTCCCAAGATTAAAATGCCTTCCCCATGTGTGCCATCTCGAAAGATGTAACTTAATCCGCAGCGGTTGTTTGAGAAATTCGTATCTATACAGTAATGAAATCTCACCGTGGATTTAGTAACCCCGTGAACAAGTGGGAGGTAGAAACAAAGACAGTTGGCTGTTTGAAGGCCTCTCTAGGCCTCACTTACTGCAATTACTTTTAAAGGAACCCTCGTTTTCTGTTTAGTTTTGAAGGTAATAGAGATGGTTTTCTGTCTAAATGGAGAGTTTGTGGGCGAGTACAACTTTGTTACTTGTGTGTATGTACATATGATCTACAAGACAGGCCTGCCTGGTTACCTGCTGACGATTCTCAAGTGCGCACGTGTGTGTGTGTGCGTGCATGTGTGTGTGCCCAGCAGTGGTTCCGCTGGCCCTGATGATTCAGATCTTAGAGCAGCGACTGCTGGAACACTTGCCTCCAAAGGAGGTCTGAGTCTGGCCAAGTAGCCCTTGTATTTATGACCCCCATCAAGTCAGATGCTTGTGTTTATCCTAAACCATCTTTACATGCCTGATGTGGTGTAAAGAGAAGATAGGTCCAGACAGTCTACTTGGCACAGAAATTTGTTAAGAATCCTATGTCCCTTGACACTTCTGGAGCCTGACCCCTTCCTTTCCCCTGTGTCCCCACTTCCCTCTTACTCCACATCCTTCAGCCAAACAGGCCCCTCTCTCGGCTCCTTCTGGCCTCAGGGCTCTAGTACATGAATTCCCTCCTCCTGAGACACCCCACCCTGACTTAGACTCACCCCTTCTTAGGTCTCAGCTTCATTGTCATTTTTTCTGGAAACAGAAGCCCCCGTGCTTCCCCATGAGGCACTGCCAGGGCACCCTGCGTTTCTTAGTGATGCTCCTCCCAACTGGCCTCAGTGTCTTCCCACCGAACCACAAGCTTGTGAAGACGGGGGCTGTGTGCTGTTTGCAGTCCTGTCCCAGCGTCTGGCACAGAGCAGTGTGCAGTAGGCACTGGTATTTGTGGGTTAAATGGGTGGATACTTGGGGATCAGTGTTGAGAATCCCTGATATATATCTTTTTCTAAAGACTGAGGCTGACATTAATATACGTGTTCATTAGGGAATACTACTCAGCCATAACAGAATGAAATCATCCGTTTGCAGCAACGTGGGTGGACCTAGAGACGATCATTCTAAGTGAGATAGGCAGACCGAGAGAGACAGATATGATATCACTTACGTGTGGGGTCTAAAATACAATACAAATGAACGCATGTACAAAACAGACTCACAGAAATAGAAAACAGACTTATGGTTATCAAAAGGGAGTGGGGGAGGGATAAAATAGGAGTTTGGGATTAGCAGATACAAACTGTATATGTAAAATAGATGAACAACAAGTTCTTACTATATAGCATAGGGAACTATATTCAGTTTCCTGTAATAAACCATAATGGAAAATAATATAAAAAAGAATATATGTGTGTATACACACACACACACACACACACACACACACGTAAACTGAATTACTTTGCTCTACACCAGAAACTAATACAACATTGTAAGTCAACTGTACCTCAATAAAAAAATAATGAAAATTCAGTTTTACCCATGGGATTCTCGTAAACATTCCTATAAAGGATTGTTTGTGACTTTTTTTTTTAAGTGTTCATTGGGAATAAGTTTATTTTTTCATATCCATGGTGTTATCTGAAGAGTAAACGTTGGAGATCACCTATGTTAAAACAGAAGGCAGCAAGACCCCATGTGTTGGAGTTTGGGTTGGGACTGGAACAAAGTGGTTTCTTTGACCCTTAAGATGCTGGAAATGTCCCTGGTGGGAAATTGTCAAGTCTCCCAAGGTAAGCAAATACAACCGTGTATTTCACAGATGTGGGTGAGCTCCAAGTCTCAAAGAAAACTCCAGGTATTTAAGTCCAGTTTTTGGTTTTTGTCTCTTTCCAGCATCTCTGTGGAAGCAGAGATCATTTTCTGAAGCGCAGCTCTTGGTGGGGTCACAGCACGTGGTGGCTTTGCTTATTCAGCCTGGCTGCTGCCTGCAGGCAGGGGTGTCAGCTAGATGATGGGCGCTGTTGGCTTGGCAACACGCGGCACCCCACACCTCTGCCCCCTACCAGGCCCCAGTGCCATGTGAAAAGCACCCTCTTGCGATCATCTGATTTCTCTAAGCCCCTCAGTGTTCATTTGCTGGTCCAGGTCGTGTTCAGTATGCTGAGCCTCTACCAGTCTCTTCTTTATTCTGCTTGAAGAAATGACTGGAAAAGAGCTGGGTGGGGGCTCGTTTCCCTCCATTTCTAAGCCAGGATGCCAGCCCGGGTCCCCGATGATATGAAGTTCTTCATTCCTGCTCAGTCTTCCTCCTTCTTCTGCCACGTGTGGTCGCTGTGGCCTGAAACTTGGGGCGTCTGAGACTCGCTGGCTGTGATAGGTGGTGCCTGGGTTGGGGAAGCGTTGTCACTGCGTCTTCGGCAGCGGTCTTGCTCACCAGGCTCTGACCGCTCGGGGAGCCTCCTGGGTGCTAATGAGCAGTGGGGCCACAGGACAAGGCAGATGGAGACTCACGTCTTCACATAAAGGAGACCCATGTTGTTAACTGTTGCGTGGAGACTTTCCGCCTTTGTACCGTCTCTCTTGCCATTTTGATTTTTCCCAAGATTCTTTTAACAAGGCCAAAAGGCTGAATGTCTTGTGTGAAAGGTTGGGAATTCTGGTGTAACCACACGAAAGCTCACAATTCTGCTGTTTCCTTTTCTTCTAGAAAGTACCTTCCTACTCTCCATTCCCCTCCATTGTATTTTTTCTGTGGTGAAGGAAGTTAAGGGTGTGTGTGTCTATGTGTTTAATTATAAACATCTTTAAAGCAAGGACTGTCTTAATTTCATGAAGTCTTTTGGGACCTGATACATGACTATATAACATGAGTTCTCGGTACACATGTGACCGCAGTGGCGTGGAGTCTGGGCAGAGGTGAAAGGATACTTGGGCAGGAGAGACCAATCTGAAAAAGAAGAGTTCTTACATACTTGGAATGTAATTCTGTGTAATTTTCTAGCTTTTTCTAGAAAACTGGATCTAAAGAAGCCAAGGAAAGGAGGGAGCAAAGTACTAGCAGGAAGGAGTCATTTGAAAGTTCAGAGTCCACTTTCCTCAATGAAATTAAGAAATCAGAAGAACCAGACAGAGGAGATGGGCTTACCTTCATGCTAATTCCTTTGGCTCATAGTGAAGCATTTACCCGAAGCCAGAGGTTTTGAACATCACTGTTAAATCGAGCAGTTGGGAAAGAGAAACCCCAGTATGTGACTTCTGGTTTTAGGGCTGATGGGTGGCCCTCCCTGGTTGTCCCTGGTGGTACCCAGTTATGTGGCCTTCTCCATGCCCCCCCTCCCCTCGCCCGGCAAGGATAGGCCCTTTCGGCTCCACCCGCGTCGCTGCTGAGCCTCTCTTGGAATGTGTGTGGTTGTCCACACGTGCCTTATTTTTCAGAAGAGACCTAAAGCACCCGTGCTTCTCTCCTTCATCTGCTCTCTCTCCCTCTTTTTTCTTGAATCACACCATTAGGTCTCTGGACTTCTTAATTTCCTTTCCTCCTGGGAAATTTCCACAGTGCCAGGTGGCCAGGAGACAAAGGATGCTTCTACATGTCCCAAGAATGTCCCTTCGCTGTCCCCAAGAAATGGAGACTTTCTGGGTTTTCTCTGGCCTATGCCTCTTAGGTGAAGTTTATCTTTTCCGCTCGTATTTCATCCCTATTCATGGCGAGATCATTTGGAGACGGTCGGCTGTTGACTCAGTTACGCTAACTCATGTTGCCAGATTTCTGGCGGCTCCAGCCAAGCTCTCGCGCCTCTGACAGCTTCTGCGCGCTCTCCTTCCCCCTCTGATTACGCAGCCCAATCTGTCACCTGGACGACGGGGGCCCGGAACCCGCTGATGGCTTTCCACACACGGCAGTAATGACTTCTGGCAGGCCGGGAAGGCAGCAGAGGCGAATTTGCTGCGTCCCTTGCTCAGAGAGCCACAGGCCCCCTCTCTCTGTTAGTAAAAGCACTTTGTGAGGTTCTTGGGTAAATAAATGAGTCATTTTAATCCAACTGACAGGCTGGCACCTGAGCAAGCTGCCTTCCATCTGTACCCCTTGGTCTCGTGGAGGCAGCCAATTGTCAGCCCACGGCCTTCAAAGCCTCACCCGCGAGTGTCTTTCAGAACTGACTTTAGTGATTCTTTCGTCTGAATTAGGTTAAAGGAATATAGGTGGGTTGGATCTTAAGTTCTGAGGGCGGGCACAGAACTGGAGTCTCGGCTACGTCTTGTGCAGGTCAGAGTCTCCTGGTCTGGTCTGGTCCTGCTACAGCATCCGGGAGGATGGAGCCGTCTCCCCCTCCTCCACGGTCCTCTACCCACATCGGGTGACAGGCTGTGAGCTGGGAAGAGAACCCAGAAGCTTTGACAGCCCCACCTCTTTGCCTGCATGCCCGTTCCTACTTCATCACCAGCCAGAACACTCAGATCAATGATTCTCAAGACACTTCATGTCCACTGCCTCACTGGATCATCACAGCAACTTGGGGAGATAAATCAATTGCAGCCATTTTATAGGTGGGTAAACTGAGGCTTGGAGAGCAGAGTTGACTTGCCCAGATTGGATGGCTGCCTCGGTGGTCCTGGAGTCCAGTTCTCCCCGTTCGTCCCTCCGACCCTCAGTGTAGCCCTGGCCAAGACTGCCAAGAATTGCTGAAGGAAACAGCAGGGTTGAGTCCAAGCAGTGGCTGGCTGTGAGGTGACCCCTCCCCAACACCCAGAGTCATGGGAAGTGGAAGCCCCTCAGCCTGGTGTCCTGGGCTGGCTCGCCCAGCCCGAGTGGGAGAACCGTGAATGGTCTGATGGCGGTGGCTGCCGAGCCCCCCGACTCACTGATTCAGTGTGTTTGTGCTCGGAGTGATTTTCCTGAACGTCACATGCTATGTGAGAGTTCCATCTGTGTTTCTTAGTTGGATTTACTAAACCGATGAGTATTAAATTTTTTACAAAGCCTGTCTTTAAATCTCAGACAGCCATTGTCGCCATGCCTCTCCCACTGCAGAGTGCCTAAATGAAATAAATCATTTCTTCACGAGAGCTTTGCAGATTTAAGAGCCTGACAGTTTCTCTAAAGACAGTGACTGGTTTGTGTCGAGAACACTCTAAGTTGTGTTCTCAGAGGCATTGGCCCCGGAACATCCGCCTTCAGCTTTCAGGGCACCTGGGAGCTGTCAGGAAACACTTCCTGGGTGGTTGACGCACTTCTACTACATGAAACGTCTACGTAACACCCACAAATGCAGCCTCTTCCACACTTCAGAGGGGACTGCAATCCAGGTGGGATTCAATCAGCAAGAAGGCAGGCCACCCTGACCTGCCCACCAGTATCGTTCTGGTTGCTCAGGTGACGGGGAGTGTCTTCCTCTGGTCCTGCTCTGACCCTGGAAGATCAGGGAGTGATGTTTTAATGTGGTTCTTGCAGAACTTTGCATTGAGTTGGCTTTTAAGAAACTTTATAGGGATATCCTTGGTGATCCAGTGGTTAAGACTGCCCATCCAGTGCAGGAGGTGCAGGTTCAGCCCCTAGTCGGGGAACTAAGATCCCACATGCCATATGGTGTGGCCAAAAAAAAATAAAAGCTGCTTTATATTCAAGTAAATCCTTAGTGATACTGAAAAGTGAGGGGAGAGGCAGAAGAGCTGTCCTTTACAGAAGGGTGCCAGTCATGAAATGGAAGCGGTCGTAGGCTTAGGAAGCCCTCGTCTGGTAGCCATCAGGGTATCAACTGATAGAGGCAAGCGGCCTCGACCAATGCAAAAACCACTGGGCAGAAGGTTCTGGGAAACAGTCTCAGGGTTTCCCTCACTCATCACAAGGAGAAAGGGCCCTCCTCAAGGGAGGGGGAGGGTGGCCGCCACCTGCTGCGGCGACTGAGCCCAGCTTCCCCACATAGGACAGACTGTGTCTCCTGAGGTCAAGTGCTGGGTGGCACACCCCACCCTGGTGGTGTCCTTCTGCGAGAACGCTCTACCTGAATCTTGCCTCAAGGAGTCAGACAAACTCCAGATTCTGGGATGTGCCTCCAGACAGCTGGACTCCTCAAAAACTGTTATAAAAAAAAAAGTAAATGTTAAGGGCAGGGATACACCATTCTAGGTTAAGGAAGGCTGTCGTTCAGTCGCTAAGTCATGTACAACTCTTTGTGACCCCCTGGACTGCAGCACGCCAGGCTTCCCTGTCTTCCACTATCTCTTGGAATTTGCTCACGTTCAGGTCCATTGAGCCGGTGGTGCTATCTGACTGTCTCATCCTCTGCTGCCCTCTTCTCACGGATCAGCCTTGTTGTGGCGACGGGGCTTACATAACTCAGTGAAGCTATGAACCATGCCATGCAGGGTGCCCCAAGACGGACAGGTCATAGTGGAGAGTTCTTACAAAATGTGGTCCACTGGAGGAGGGAATGGAAACCACCTCAGTATTCTTGCTGCGAGAACCCCATGAACAGTACAATAAGGAAGGCTAGATGGCTGTAATAAAAATAGAACACAGTGATCTAGGCTTTAGTCCAGGGTTAGGGAAGGAAAACAATTAAGGTTGGTGCAAAAGTAATTGCAGTTATGCATTGTTGAACTTTGCTCTTTGATGTTGGGATGCATTCTTAAGTAAATGTAACGTTATACATCATTTTAATGTGCATTTCTCACTTTATGTTTTTTCTGCTAATGACACTACTTGCGTATTTTATATTTATTTTAGACTAGGGCGATGTTGTTAGACAAAAAGCAAATTCAAGCAGTTTTCTTAATTCAAGTTCAAAATAGGTCGTAAAGCAGCAGAGACAAGTTGCAGTCAACAATGCATTTGGCCGAGTAACTGCTGACTCATGTATAGTGCGGTGATGGTTCAAGATTCTGCAAAGGAAACGAGAGCCTTGAAGATGAGGAGCACAGTGGCCGGCCATCAGAAGTTGAAAACGACCAGTTGAGAGGATCTTCAAAGATGATCCTCTTAAAACTACACAAGAAATTGTGGGACAACTCACTGTCGACCATTCTATGGTCATTAGGCATTTGAAGCGAATTAGAAAGGTGAAAATGCTTGATAAGTGGGTCCCTCATGAGCTAACCCCAAATCAAAAAAAATTAATCATTCCGAAGTGTCATCTTCTCTTACTGTATGCAACAGCAGTGAACCATTTCTCGATTAGATTCTGACGTATGACGAAAAGTAGATTTTATATGACAACTGGTGATAACCAGCTCAGTGGTTGGACAGAGAAAAAGCTCCAAAGCACTTCCCAAAGCCAAACTTGCACCGAAAAAAGGTCCTGGTCACTGTTTGATGGTCTGTTACTGGTCTGATTGACAACTTTCTGAATCCCAGTGAAACCATTCCATCTGAGAAGTATGCTCAGCGAATTGATGAGATGTCCAGAAAACTGCCATATCTGCAGTCAGCATTGGTCAACAAAAAGGACCCAGTTCTCTGCAATAATGTCCGCCCACACATCACACAACCAACACTTCAGAAGTTGAACAGATTGGGCTACGGAGTTTTGCCTCATCCGCCATGTACACTTGACCTCTTGCCAACAAACCACCACTTCTTCAAGCATTTCAGCAAGTTTTTGCAGGGAAAACACTTCCACAACCAACAGAAGGCAGAGAATGCTTTCCAAGAGTTTGTTGAATCCTGAAGCACAAATTTTTACACTACAGGAATAAACAAACTTATTTCTCATTGGCAAAAATGTGTTGATTTCAGTGGTTCCTATTTTGATTAATAAAGATGTGTTTGAGCCTAGTTACAATGACTTAAAATCACAATTACTTTTTCACTGACCTATTATAAAAATCATCTTAGGTACAGATTGTGAAACTTGAAGATGGGCTGATTATTGGAAAATAAAGTTATTCTAAGTTTCTTGGGTGTGCCCACAGTGTTGCGACTGGTAGGAGAATGTCCTCTTACTGAGGTGATCTGTGCTGAGGTTTGAGGGGCGAGATGTCATCATGTTTGCAACTTCCTTTCAGGGGGTTCTGAAAAATGTGACTGTACAGAGAGGAAAAAACAGATGTGACAGTTTAGCAGTTGGTGAATCGGGGGGAAGGGTTGACAAGTGTTCGTGGTACTATTCTTGTGGGTTTTTTGTAGGTTTAAATTTTTCTATAATAAAAATGGGGTTAATAATATATACATTCATTGTCAAAAGAAAAACGAAGCAGACAACACAGGAAACTGCAAAGAGTGGAAGTGAAAGCCACTCAGTCGTGTCCGACTCTTGGCAGCCCCATGCACTATGCAGCCCATGGAACTCTCCAGGCCAGAACACTGGGGTGGGCAGCTGTTCCCTTCTCCAGGGGGTCTTCTCAACTCAGGGATCAAACCTAGGTCTTCTGCACTGCAGGTGGATTCTTTACCAGCTGAGCCACAGGGAAGGCCAAGTATACTGGAGCGGTAGCCTATAATGCCCCCAAGCCTCTGGACCCGGGGATAACCACAGCTGACAGTTTGGTGAACCTCCTTCCAGGTGTTCTTGGAGTGTCTGTCCGTCTGTCCATTTATCCATCTGCCTAACGTCTTCTATGTATTTCTTTGGGTGCTTCAGCCCCCTCATAGTTGCAGCGCGTAGAATCTTTGCAGGACATGGACTCTCTAGTTGTGGCCTGCAGGCTAGTTGCCCCATGGGATGTGGGATCTTAGTTCCTGGACCAGGGATTGAACCCGCATCCCCTGCATTGTAAGGCAGATTCTTAACCACCAGACCACCAGGGAAGTCTTCTATTTTTATTACCCTCCTTTTTGTTCCCTGGATTTTTTAGCTGAAGAAAGACTGTTGTTCTTCAGAATAAATACCCCGCATCCCGCATTTGCCTAGTTGTGTCCTTAAGGTGCTGTTTACCTTGTTCTTCCCTCCCCGCAGTAGGTGTGGACATTCGTTTAGATTCCAGTCTTAGGATTTTGTTTGTGTTTTGGCAAGAATATGTCATGGGTGACGCTCTGTCCTTCCTGTTGCATGACAGCAGCTTGTCTTCCTTTTTAATTGCATTGAAACATGGTCTCAGGGTTAAAATTATAAGGGCCTTAACAGCGTACAGGACCCATCCTGGTCCCCTCCCCCCCGTTCTCTTCTTTTCCCTGTAGCTCACTATTTTGATAAGCTTTGGGGTTTTTCCCTCCAGTATTTCCTTTTGAAATATGAGCCCAGTATATTTGTATTTTCTCCACTCCTTATGCAAAAGCATACTGTTTGCACTCAAAATGTAGCCCCGACATTCTCCATATCAGTGTGGTGGCGCCTCCATCTTTTTGTAGCTCTGTTCTGTGTGGTGGTCATTGCCATGTTTTATTCAGCCTGTCTCCTGCTGGACACTGGGGTGTTCACCAGACCAGCAGTCATAAGCAGTGCTGAAATGAATAGCCTTGTGCATCGGTCATTTACATTTTCACCAGTGTACCTTTGGGATGGATTTCTAGAGGGGAGATCGCTCTGGGTCAGAGGGCAAGTGCATGTGTAATTTTTCTGGATATCCCCAGATTCCTCGCCATTTTGCATTCCCACCGTGTATACGGGACACAGCATCTTCTTTGATGGCGGAACCGTGCAGGGTAATTTGGTCTTGGAAAAGAGCAGACTTGGGTGGGCGGGCTACCCTCTGCTTGTTAGCTTTGTGTCCCTGGACAAGTTACTTAACCTCTCTGAATCTTGGTTCCCCTCTGTTTTGAGGCGTTATTTTGACGATGAGTCTAGATGACGCAGGTACAGTGTTCTCATGTACGGGGAGTGCTCAGAGCCTGCTGCCTGGGGCTGCTCTTGGTGTGGCTTGCCCTTGGAGGTGGATGCTGGCTGTGTGTTTACTGCCAAAGATGGAAAGATTCCCATTTTCCAGTCTCCCTGCCAGAGTGGCCAGACATACCAGAGAGCAGAGTCTTTGCTCTTGAGACAGTGGCCAGCTCAAAGGAAAAAAGCAGTCTCCATTGCTTTTATACTTTGTGTCTGTCTGTTTAAATCTCTGGCCGGTGTTCTGATTGTAACCACCTATCAGAAGAGGGAGCATCGTTTGGTCCTTCCTGCTCTCCAAGGCCCATGAGCAGCGTCCTTGGTCAGTGACTCTGGGGCTCACCCCCATGAGGACGTACCTCGGGGTGACCTTCCAGAATCCTGCCTCAAAGCACATTATCGCTCAGCATTGCTGATAAGACCAGGCATGGGCAATAACCCATGACCGTGTTCACCATAAAGGGGTGTTTCAGATAAAATGTAAAACATGCCAGCAGTTCTCTGAATTCTTAACACGACACAGCAGCCCGTGACTCGTTCCAGTTCTCCGGTCTGCGTGCAGGTGATACTTTGCAGTGAAGTGGGTTGTGGCTGCCTCACCACAGGTTCAGTAGAACTCATCCCTAAAGCAGAATTTTACCCACAGGTGGACACCAGTGGGTTCCTGAAGTTGTATGCACGCCTGTGCACATTCCCAGGGATGAGCCCTCAGTGTTTGCACTGGATCATCAAATGGGCCCAGGACCCCAAAAAGGTTGAGAAACTCCATCCTAAGCCATGTTTTGTTCTTTTCTGTTTTGAAGGATATTGCAGCTCGGGGCTTGGATCTCCCTCAAGTCACATGGATTGTCCAGGTAACCTCTCTCGTTGTTATCGCGCAGGCTTGAGGCCGGAACGTACGATCATGAGTAGATGCTTTGGCTCTAAGTAGAGTAATTATTAAGATCCTCTTGGGTGTTGCCTGGTCCCCAGGCAGCCACCAGCCTGATCTGCACCATTCTCCTGCTGTCTCTCCTTACCCCAGCCCCCCGACCACCACAGCTCAGCCTCCAGGCTGCACAGCTGCGGGAAGGAGGGGCGGGCTCCCCAGCCCCCAGACAAACGCGTGTCACACCCCGAGTTTCAGCACTCTGAAAATAACGGAAACCACTGGGCCCCTGGGAGGCCTCGTTGTGTCGGGAAGACAGTTGGCTCAGCTGTCCTGAGAGCTGTGGTGCACACTGACCTGCGGGGGCAATTAAGGCCCTGACAGCATCTTACGCAAACCTCCGGCCTTCGCCGCCTTGCCAGAGGGTACGGGCATTAGCCCTAGAGCCTGGTGGTTTCAGTTTTGTTTTTTCTTTTCATTAGTCTGCAGAGTGGTATTTTTAAGCCCTTCTGTGAGAGGGCCAGGGGGCACATGCCCTGTTTACGTGAGTCATAGTTGATTCACATTTTAGTGGAATTGCAGGATTGTCACTGGCTAGAGATCTGCTCTGCTCACCGCACACAATGACTTTGCGACCAGAGGCATTGTGTCTTCTCTCCTGCCGGCCACAGGGCAGATGTGAAATAGGAAGGATGATTTTAATGTGTGCGAGACGAGCCACATAGAATTGGTCATTGAGTGCCCCCCTGTAATTGTGGGTATGGATTAGTTTAATATGCCTGGCCTGCCACCGTGGTCATCTCAGCCCATGGTGTTTGAGCCGGGTAGCAGCAAAGGACAAAAGGGCAGAATGAGTGCAGGGTCAGTTAGCGTTAATGATGACCAGTTACTGCCAGGGAGCATGCCCGTTCTGCTGAATTCGAGCATTTGCCTGTCTCCCGGGCCAGGAACGCTGTCCACAGGAGCAGAGTGTGTCCCTTTGGAAGGGAACCTACCTCTGAATCCGCCTGCAGCCCCACTTCACAGGGACTGGGGGGCCTGCAGCGAGGCGCTGGGACCCGATCCCTCTATACCGTGTGCGCCATCTTCTGTGCCCGCAGCCCCACTGCTCTGTCTCTCGAGGAAGTAGGCCAAGGTCGTGCGGCCATCCTGCCTGCATTCTCACCTTGCCCAGTCACCTCCGTGAAAAGATGCAAATAGGAAAGCGAGGAGACCTGTGGAGAAGTGAAATTAAAAAGGAGATATTGGGACGGGAAGATGTCTCGTTTATCTGAAACTTGGCCACTGTTCCTGTTGGCATGTTGGAGCCTTGTTATTTCCAATGAAGCCGGGAGTTTCAGGGTTGAGTGACTTCTCCTTGTGATGGTGGTGGGGTAACCATAGCACCAGGATTTAATTCTTGGGATACCTGGAGGCAGGTGAGGGGTATTGCACTTCCAATTAATGGCAATCCCTTGATCTGTGAATGCCTTCATTTTCGTGCCCCTCTTTTAGTACAACGCTCCGTCTTCACCTGCCGAATACATCCACCGGATTGGGAGAACGGCCCGGATTGGCTGCCATGGGAGCAGCCTGCTCGTCTTGGCTCCTTCGGAGGCAGAATATGTCAACTCGTTGGCTTCTCACAAAATCAAGTGAGTCAGAAACCTGAACGGGGTTTCCGCTGATCTCTCCTAATTAACTTTCTGTCGCTTCTTACAGTGGCTGGGCCTTGTAAGCTGACGAAGAGCCATTAACCCTTGTGATCCCTCAATGAGTCCCAGGATAGCCAGTGGCAAAGACTAAAACCCTTCATGCCGCCAGCACATGACAGCTCTCCCCGCATTGCCGCTCCGAGTCAGGGAATGAGCGGTTGCACTCCGTCTCTCTTTCAGGGAGAGGTCTGCACTCCATCGCTCTTGCTGTGAAGTGAGTGTGCACCACCCTCCCAGCCAGCTCCCCGAGGTCTCTTATAGTCACTGAGTTTTGTCTCCTGCAGTTCATTAACGTTTTGGACTTTAGAGGTGATTTATCTGTGAGAAAAATGATGCTTTGGACTCATCACTTTCCCTCCTCCTGGAAAGTGTGCCAAGAGAGGAAACCGTTCCGAGCGGGTGAATTATTGTACACCCCACATTTGGGGGCAAGGGCACCCAGTCAGGTGGCAGTGTCTCACATCCCCCAGCGTGAAGCCCCAGTCCCCCTCCCTCCGCCTGGGTTGGGGACCCCATGGGGCTCGGCAGCTTGGAACCTGGGCCGGGGGCTTCCATCCAACCCCGATCTTCCTGAGCAAGGACAAAGATGGAGGGCAGCAGCTCAAGCTGGCCAGGCGATCCTGATGAAAGCAGGAAGTGTTGACCTGGGCCCTAGAGACGAGGTGGTTTTGTCACGTTTTCTGTAAAATCTCCAGCACCTGGAGTAATAGGCCCTCAAAATGGGCTTCAAAACGCATGTGTGAAAAACTCACACTCATCTACTTAGGTTCATGCATTTCCTCTGCTCAAAGCACAGTGATGCCAAGAGCATGTTTGGAGCACAGGTTGGCAGCCCAGTGCACGCTGGGCACGAGAGTGGCCGGCCGCTGTGACGTCATGCGGTGATGCGGTGCACAGTGTAGCTCACTGGAGGGTCGTGTTCCTGGGTGGCTTCCTCGCCCAGCCTGTGTTTTACGTAGCAAGGCTTTTCCTCTTGAAGTGCAGGACTGGGAACGCCGTCACCTCGCCATCTGCACTGACGTGCCCTGGCCGCCCTCTTGGATGGGAGAACTGTGCGTGGCTGTCCCCACGGGGAGCACCCCACTCCCCGCCCCGCGTCTCAGCCAACTGCAGCACTCTCAGCACTGTCAAGGTTGCCGGTGTGATGGTTCATGGGGTGCAGCTTCCTCAGAAAACACGCTCCCCACGCCTCAGGATTGGGGAGGCCGGGGCCTGCCCCGATGGGTCCAGGGGGTCACGTCAGGAGAGTCCGAATAAAAGTTTGAGCTTTCCTCTCGGTTCTCTCATCTCTTACTGTCAGGTCAAAGAGTGGTTTTTGTTTATTTCAGAAAGGCGCGCGTCTTTTCCCTTGTGAGAAAAGACTACTACTTCTGCTACCCCTGGCTATTTTGTGGGTGAGCTCTAGTCACCCTGAGTGTGATCGGGTCTGCTGCTGTGGTACTGCCGAGCGTTGTTACACGTGCCGGTTTCTGTGCAAGGCAGGGCTGTCTGCGGAGGAAGTGTATGCAGACTGTTTCTTTGACTTCATACAATAAAATTAAATCTAATAAGTCATTCCAAAGTGTGCTGTGGGAAAAGGCAGACTTGAAGATTTTTGAAATCCAAAAGGTACACATCTAAATATCAAAAAAAAAAGGAAGAGGAAGGAGTATGTGCCTATTTGGTGCCTGAGGACCTGAGAGCCAGGCGGTGGGATGCTGGGGTGGCTGATGAATTACAGGGAAAATTCAGGAAGGCAGGCGGCAGCAAGGGCCATCACAGCAAATTGCCACCCACCTCCACGCCCCCAGCGCCACGGAACTGGCCCGGACGACATACTTTAGCAGAGGGAGCGAGAGACCCGGGCCATGCCGCCTCTGAGTGGATACTCAAAAGTTCGTCTTTGCACCCTTGTGACTTCTTGGTATTTGCCAACTTCTTCACTTTTCCCCACTTCTCCTTTGAACGTTTTTCTAATGAAAGTCACCGTAGGTTTATTAAAATGGGAAAGCTTCCTCGAAATGCGTGTCTCTTAGATCAGGCTTAAGAAAGACAGTTCCTTGAATTTATCCCACGCTCTCTCTCCAAAGCGAGGTGGGGGTGACTCAGGGCTGTTGATAGAACCATACATAGGCAGAATCGATTTGCTCTGTTCCTCAGAAGTAGTGGCGTCTTAGACAAGGAGGAGGCTCTTTCACACTGTGAACCTCTCCGGGCCAGCCCGGACTCCTCACCTCGGGTAAACAGTGCTCCACCGCAGCCCACGAGCGGCGCCCGGCTACACGACAGTACTCCCGTGTGCCTGAGGAAACTGCCCCTTCCTCTGGCATTGTGGTTCTCTGTATCCCTGGTGGTGAACAACGCTGTACCTGCCTTCTTTCTCCTCACTTCAGGATCTGACCCCAAGTTTTTACATTGCTTTTCCTTTTGTTTTCTTCCTCTTCTTTTTTTTTTTTAATAGAGGCAAGGCAGCTGGACAAAGGGAAAGACAGGACTGGGCTCCGGTTTTTACTTTGCTCCAGCTTTCCAGGCATGAATAAGAGGCAAATTCAGTAGCCATAACATTTTTCTCCCACGTGAAAAAATAGATTTTCCAGGAAACTATGAACAGTTTCCCCAGCTCCTACCCTCTCTGCATGTACCTCGCCTTCTCGGGTTGAGTCTTAACTGCCGTGAAAAGATTTCCTGAATCTGGCAGCCGAGAAGGAGTGGTGCGGGCTGGGGACTGAGGGCGTTTGGGGGAAGCGGTGACACAGCGCAGGTACATCCCAGTCAGAGACGTGACGTATTCATTCATAGCTTTGTCAGAGTCACCTTTTGGAGGGAGTGGGGGTTGTCTTCTCTCTCAGAAGAGGTTGCCATTCACATTCTAATTTGCTGTTAAATTTTGAAAAAAAACAAAACATACAAGAAAAGCATTTTTCCTTTTTTGGCTGCGCTGAGTCATTGTGGCACGCAGGCTTTTCTCTGCGCCTCACAGGGTCTTCTTTAGTTGTGGCCCCAGGGCTGAATTGCCCCGTGGCATGTCGGATCTTAGTTCCTTGACCAGGGATCGAACCCACGCCCCCTGCATCGGAGGGAGGCGGATTCTTAACCACTGGACCACCAGGGAAGCCCCGAAAGTCATTTATCTTTTTAGAATCTGTTTTCCTGCCCTAGAACTCTTCCTTCCCTCTCCCTTCTTCCCTGGGAAATCTGTTCTCCTTGTCTCTGCCTCAGGACTCTGCTCTATGCCCTTCTTCAGGACAAAGGCTGGGGCCTTCCAGAGCCAAGGGGGACAGTGTGCTGTCCAGACTCCCCCAAGAGGCTGCTTGCAGCATCTCATCCTGGCTCCTCGTGGCTCCCATTCACAGTGAAGCCTGAGTTCTGGTTTCAGCTGTTAGCCCATAACTCTATACATTTGCCAGAGGTCATTTGGTTCTCACCCTTGAGTAATTCAGGGATGACAGTCAGGAAGGTCCCTCGGGGTAGATTAGGACAGAGTTCTGGCGCTGTCAGCGGGAGACGTTGGCCACCTGTTCACTTTCAGGCATTTGTTTACCCGACTAAGGGTCTTCAGCCACCTCCTTTATCGAAAGGGACTGTCGGAAATGTTTTTTTGGCTTGTTGCCTTCTGCTCAAGTCCAGGTAATATGTCAATAAGCAGGCCTCTGTAGTTTTCCAGATTTATTAAGAAATAATGATGTGATCCCCATAAAAGAGATTCTAAACGTAGCCTATGTACATGTATCCGGGAGGATGAGAATTGGTGGTAATGTCACCCTTCTGTCCCTCTAATGTCATAGACTCCCCTTCCTTCCGAATTCCTGAAAGGTTAGGAAAACATTCCCTTTCCTGTGACCAAGTGTCACTTCTCCTTTATATCTGGTTAGCCAGAAGAGAGGCCAATATTATGCATCACAGTTGATAGAATAATGTTTCTGGAAGAATAAAAAGCTTACCTCTATATGTCCTTCTTTTTACAGCGTTTCTGAGGTGAAGATGGAAGACATTTTGTCTGTTCTGACAAAGGATGAATGTTTTAAAGGGAGACGAGGGGGAGGCCAGGTGAGTTTCATTGTTGACTGTGCTTGCTGCTCACAGACGTCACTCATCTCCTGGTGTGGGGAGGCAGCGACTCTGAGTACTGGGCACTCCCTACCACTGGCGAGTAAAGTGTGTGTTTTCGGGACCATGAACATTAGACGAGGCCACATCTTGCTGGCGTTTCTCTCTCTTTGCTTCTGGATGCATTTGCTGGCCCATCCAGTTAATGGGCCCCCATCCGCCCTGGGTGTCTGCCAGGCAGCAGCAGTCTCCCCAAAAGGAGGGCTCGTCCCCGGCCAGAAAGGTTCTGGAGGCAGCAGCGCTCCATGCTCAGCCCTGGTGGTCCCCCTCCAGCTTACCCACACGGACACCTGGCCTGCCCCATCCACCCAGGACCGCGTGGAAAAGCAAATGTCTCAGAACCTCCTTTCAGACACACTTAGTTCATCCATTTTCTAACGTGTGCTATACGCAGAGGAAGAGTAAAGTTGAGGTCATTAGCAAGAAGAATTTTTATCATCTGAGCACTTCCATATGGAGATCCTGAGCAGCACAGGCCTCCCCGGACAGCCTTTCCTGCTTCTTTCTGAGGCCTCCCCCTGCTTGGAAGCACTTCCACTCCCCTCTACCATGTTACTAGGTCTACCACCTAGACTTGTGTGTGTGTATCTGTGTGTGTGTAGTGTTGCTCTGTATAATTTTGTCCATGAAATTTTAATATTTGGTTATTTTTGCATCTCTGCCCCGATGCCTGTGGATAGACTGGAAAATCAGAGCCAAATAGGTGAAGTTTAAGAGTCTCTTTTGTGCGTTAGTACATGTATTTATTTGGATCATTATTCTCTCCGAGGCAAGGAGTCTGTTTGCCTGACCCCGATTTAAGTTGTCCTGTTCCAGAGAGAACCTGCAGAAGTGCACTAAGGAGAGGAGAGGAGCAGATGTCTGTTGCCCAGCGTGTGTTCTGGGCCTGGCTCTGTGCTGATGAGCTCTTCCCACACTTGGTCCCGTCTTAGCCTCTCAGCAGCCCACAAGGCGGGTGTTACTCTCCCACTTCATAGATGAGAAAACTGAGGCTTAGAGAGCTGAAGGAATATCCTTGAGGGTGCACTGATAATTGTGGGTCCTTCTGGTGTGAAAGCAGACCACCTGTCCTTCACGGGATACCAGCAAGCCTCCATTCAGTATTAATTAGGCAAGTAAATGAAACTAAAATGCTTTCTAGATTGGGTAACGTTAGCTGTTTTCATGGCTTCCCTGGTGGTTCATTGGGTAAAGAATCCACCTGCGAATGCAGGAGACGCAGATTCAATCCCTGGGTTGGGAAGCGCCCCTGAGAAGGCAGTGGCAACCCATTCCAGTATTCTTGCCTGGAGAATTCCATAGACAGAGGAGCCTGGTAGGCTACTGTCCATGGGGTCACAAAGAGTTGGACATGACTGAGCAACTAAGCAGCTGTGTTCATAGAGGTGAAATTTGGGCAGTAAATGGTACCACAACAACAATCCCCATGAACAAGAAAAGCTATTAAGGACTTGGTTGATCAACCTGTTATATTAAGTGATATTTCACTACAGAGGGTCTGGTCCCCCCAGGCCTTCAGGCCATCCCATAATAATAGACTGTTGTCGTGGGAACTGGCTGGAAACTATAGAGACTCATGGGTCTTGGCACACTTCTCTGTTCTTCAGAAACTACTGCAAATTCTAGTTAGGGGGCAGGGTTTATTTTCTGTTTTTCCAGATGTTTCCACAGCTGTGTAATTACAGCCCCAGGACAGCTCTGTGGGCTGAGCAGGGGCACCCGGGGAGCTGTCTGAGGATGGGATAGCCCAGTGGTCAGGAGCACGGCCTTTGGGCCTGAATCCTCATCTCACCAGCTGTGTGGCTTCGGGCCAGGACTAGACCTTAGGGTCAGTTTCTTCCTGTGTACAACTGAGATAATTTTAGTTTTCTTCTCAGAAGGAGATTGAAGAATTGAGCGAAAAATAACCCAAGAGTTCCAACACAGGGACTGAAGTGTATTTATTATTATTATTATATCACATCAGTTAGCAGCACAAGCATATATGGAATTGAAGCTCAGACTCATTGACACGAAGCCCAGTGCCTTTTTTTTGCAGTTTCACACTAAGTGGAAAATTAGCACTTGGCTTCCCTGGTGGCTCTGACGGTAAAGAATCTGCCTGCAATGTGGGAGACCTGGGTTCTGTGCCTGTTTGGGGACGACCCCCTGGAGAAGGGAATGGCTACCCATTCCAGTATTCTTACCTGGAGAATTCCATGAACAGAGAAACCTGGCAGGCTACAGTCCATCGGGTCATAAAGAGTCAGACACGACTGAGCGACTTTCACTTTGACCGTTCTCCGGAATGAAGAGCAAGCAGCAAAATTAGTGAAGGAGATAGTGAAGGAGATAGTGAAGGTTTCAATAACCTTGTCTTCACTTACACTGTTGCCAGGACTGGCTCTGGTTTCAGTATTTATCCCCTAAGCACAGCCCAGTTCTGTCCCGGGTGCTGATGGTCCTGTGTCTCCGAGTATCTCTGGGGAGGCTGTGGACGGGCACAGGGCGCCTCCTGTAGGACTCTTCCCCAGAGCAAGAGAACCTTCCTCTGCTCTCTCGGAAACAAGCCATTCTGTAAACATCCGCCCTGTGGCTGGCGGCCCTAGTTCCTCTCCCTAAGCCTTTTCTGTGGCTCGAGACCAGCCTGGAAGGCTAGCTGGGGCTTGAGGAGCCCTCCTGAGATGGTGGGTGGGAGGCGGGGCCCAGAGTCCGACAGGCTCGGACCCGAGTCCTGGCTTCACAGTCAGTCATTCTGCAACCTGGGGCAGATCCTCCCCAGCCTGGGTTTCCCCCCTGGAGAAGGAGGACGTCTCTAGTACCTGTCCTGCCAGGCCGCTGTGAGGTTTAAATAAAACAACACACGGAGCACTGTGGGTCATGTGAGCTCACCTCCGCCCTGAACTGCTGCCTTGATGGACATGATGTTTCGATATTTTTACGGTCTGGTGATCTTTGAAAGAGAAAAAGTGCTAAGTAAGGCCAGGCTTCTACCACGCCAAAATAACTAACTGGTTAACTTAGAAAACTCAACTAGTCATGCCAGGTTCTAGATGTCACATCCATCAGCACCACCTGTTTGCCCAAATTTACCTTTCATTCACAGGACAAAGCAAAACAAAAACTCAGTTGACTGCATTACTGATTATTATGTAGGTTACTGCCTTCAAGAGTGTATTATGTGCGTGAATCCTATGAATGGTAAAGAGAATAAAGTGAATGCTGGACACAACTTTTGATTCTGTTTTGCCTGAAAGATGCAGTGCCCTAATTGGCATCTTTGATGTGGGCAGTTCTTGCTGGCGTACCAGCCAGTGCCTGGCACACAAAGGTGGGTGCGGTGGCTGGGCCTTCATGCTGAGCCAGGTGCCTCATCATGAAGCCCATCTTCACCCAGCTTGGTTGAAGGCCATTGTAAATGTCCCTCTGGCACATACATTTTAGGGCTTCCGTGAACAGAAAGCAAGCGAGTGAAGCATCTGTAAAATGTATATTTCATATTTAGGTATATAAAATATATATAGCTGCGTCTGGGCGTGCGAATGTTCACCCACCTACAAAGAGAATAAATTTGATCTTTCAACTTGACTGGGAAGTGCTCAGAAGGTTCTAGGGACTGTGGAGGTAAAATTCAGCTTGGCAGTACAGTGATTAAAACAAAATCCTTCCATTTAGTTTAAAAATACCTTAGAAGTTGGCAATGTCAAAACACATGCTTCAGATAAAAAAAAGTCTCCCACCCCAACTGCTCCCACCTAAAACTTTTTACAACAAAAATAACCCCGCCCAGCTGTCTTGTACTCATCTGTTGACTCTTGATAGGCATGAATTTCCATCTCCACATTATAAACACACACCCAAACATATTCTTCCTAAAAGTTTTTTTTGTCCAATGAGATACACCTATAAGCTCATCCTAACAGAAAGCTCCTTGGCATCATGAAAGATTAAAATAAGATCACTAGCCATCGTCTAGTTTTTGTGGATTGTCTGTTCTTCCCAAGACCAGAAAGTCTCTACAGACACAGAGCACTGAGTGTGTCTAGACCTTTGGAAATGTTTTTTTCCTAAACCACCCACCGTCTGCTAGTTGCGAGCTGCTTCATTAAGCAGGACTAAGTCTGTGTCTTTGAGGGTTGGGGGGGCCGGTCCTCGGAGATGTGCCCTCTGGGGTCTCACCCCCTCATTATGGGAGCTTCTTCCCTGTCTGGGGCTGAGCCGGTGCTGCCTGACTCTGCCCCTTCTGTCTTCAGTTTAAATTTAGACTGTCCTCCCCAGAAGACAACGGAAAAATACCTCGTTCATTCTCAAGAGGGGCAATTTTAAAATAAAGTATTTCTGGAAGTGGCAAGGGGCGGGGGGGACTAAGACCTGCTTTCTCTTTAGTGTATGATGTTTCCTGCCATTAACTTTTTCTTATATTCTGCTAAAACTGACCTCATCATTTCAAATGTGCGAACCTAGTTTTATCGCCTTTTTTCTACGTATTTTACTGGTATACACACATTATATATATGTGTATATGTAATTTTTTTTTTTTTGGTTGGGAAGAAAAGATGCCTCATTTTGAAACCTAAAGGGGGGAATAAGAAAAGCCCTTTGTAATATATTGCCATATTATCACTAAATCCCCTGACAGTTGTGACACAGAAGCAAGTCACCTGTCACTTAAGCTTGAGGTCTCTTTAATTTTCTCCTGGAATTCGCACCAGGCTGTCTTTAATTTGAGGCCTTTATTGGAATTCTGAAACCTCTCTGCCTCCCTGGCTCTCAGATCTATTCTGAGAGCTGTTACAGAATGTATACAATAACCAACAGAGGGATTGGAGAGGGCTGGAGCTCTGTTTATTTAACACTCTGGAGGGATTTTTGTGCTTATTCGGTCCTGGCTGCCCGGCTTTCAATATCGCTTTGACAACCATTCTGCCCTTCTCATTAATTTTAAACAGTTAAAACACAGGAAAAAGAGGAAAAAGTTTTCATTATTAAAGTGCTTTACTTTTTAATAACAGAGGATTCTGTCCGCCAGGGGAAAGGGCATCCTTGCTAATTTCACATTCATATTAAAAAAAAAGCGCAAGGAAGGTGACAGTCTCGTTGCTGAGGTGGCTTAACGAAAGGAGGACAGCAAGAAAGAAGTTTGCATTTCACATCAGTTAAGAGGGTAAAGAAATCCTTGTTAATGACAACAGCAAATGTCCACTTTCGTAACACAGCTCCTGAGTGACTTTTCTCTTGACATTTGAGTGGATAAAACCCTTAGGGGGACCATGTACCGTGAAATCAGCTAGACTGTCATCAACCAAACAGATAGCAGGAATGATTTGACTAAACTAAAAACATTTTCAGGTTGTTAAGTCTCTATTAATACAGAGACAAACTCTGCCCCCAAGAAGGAGGCTTTTTCTCCCCCCGCCCCACCCTTTAGTCTTCCTCCAACAGCTTTAACTGTGAAAGATGCCAGGGTGCCTGCGAGAGGCGCGGTCAGCAGACCCCAGAGCACGCCCCCTGTCCTCTATGGGAGTTAAAAGGAACATGAACTGGGCCTCATGCAGGTTTTCTCCTGGTGACCCACGTCGGGTGTGGCGGGTGAGGAGGGCTGGAGCTTCATTAGCACCATCCAAAGGATCAACACCTCTGGGAAGGCGGATTAGCCAAGTTTGGGTTCTGTTGATTCTCAGTTTCATATTCAGGAGACAGCGTTCGTGTCAAGATATGACACATAAGCCACGTGTTTTCGGGGGGATGTAAAGAAAGGAAATCTTTTCTCTGGGGTTGCTAAAGGCTGAAAAGAAATGAAATTTTGGTTTTATTCACATTTTCCACCTGTAGGGTCTTTTGTGCATACAAATATGACTTCTTACAGAGGGACGGTTGGCTGCAGAGATCCATGGCGGTGGCCTCGCATGGTTGGCTGGAGCAGCCCAGTCCTCCGTGGGTTCCTGGGCACAGGGCTCTGGGCTGCAAGAATGTTTCTGGAACACTGAGAGTCTGGACCTCTCAGGAGTGAGGACATGTGCTCTGTGATTCAGGGACAGACCATGTTGTGGGCAGGTGGCTGTGGGTTGCTCTTGGATAGGAATGTCCAGGGCTCCACCGATGAATACCAGGCAGGGGGCAGATTGAAAGCCTAAGTGGGACATACAAGGTTCCTCTGAAAACCGCTTCTGTCCCATCATGTTTTAAAGGCCTGAATTGGACTTCGAAAATTCCAAAGTGTCTCCCATAGACTTTCACTTTGAACACGCGTGATAAGAGGCCAGGAAGAAAAGTAAACAAGTAAATAAATAAGAGACCCGACCTGCTCCCTCACAAAGCCATCCTCATCTTTGCTTGACTTTAACATCTTTATCACTCCTTTTTCTTCCCTAGTAATATTGAAAGGATTACCCTTGGTGGCCCCTTGGTGGTTACTGTGTGATTTTACTGTTATTAAATCTATTATAAACCGCTTCATTATTCCTGACTCTGACTGTCTGTCCTCTAATCCTTCCGTCACCTTCCCAGAAATCCCGCGCCGCTGGCCCCCAGGAAATCCGGGAACGAGCCACGGTCTTGCAGACGCTGTTTGAAGATTACGTGCACTCCAGTGAGGAGACGGTCTCCGGGGCCAAGAAAGGTTGGTCAATTTCTTGGGTGGTTGTAGATGGATAACCCGACCGGGCATTGTCCCACCTCAACCCACATGCCCCCTCACAGGTTGGGAGGCCAACCAGGCAGCTCTGCTCACCAGCAAAAGCCTTCAGTCTCCCTAATTCTGCAGGGATTGGAAGCAGGCACGGAAGGCTTTAAAGTGATATTAAATGTTAATTTCATCCATCCTCGCGTTTTGCACAAATGAGGCTTTATCTTGGCTTACGTCAGGTCTATAGAGCTGTGACCCAGCAACTTAGGTCTCCGAAACCCATTTTCCTCTTTCTTTGAAAACTGGATAGACGAGATACGGCACGTCGGTAGGAGTTGTAGAGATGGAAATCAGAGATGAAGGCAAGGTCTGGAAATGTTAGACCAAAGCAGTTCCTACTTGAAAATACAAAGAAAAACTAGAAAGCAGTGCTGAAGAAGGGCCGCAAACCATGAGCCCAGCTCATGGGAAGTTTATGGAAGGGTCAGGTATTAACTCAGTATTTATAGCCTTTGTAGCGTGAATCAGCCCCAGGCGTTAGGTGTGGGCTCAGTAGCTCACTCTGAGCCCGAACAGAGCGCAGGGGAGGGGAGCTCAGAACAGCCCCATGTCTTCCATGCTGGAATGTGAGTGTCTTGGCTACTGACTGTCCCATGTTTGCTGATGAGACTCACCCCCGCTACGGGGAGATCCACAGTGACCCATGATCTGGAGAAGAATGCCGGGCTGGCTTACCAAGAGATAAACACTACAGCCTGTTGTTTTCTTCTTTCTATGAACTGAAACTTTTTTAAAAATTCCTTTAATATTTATTGAATTGGGCACCATTCCCGGTGCTTGGGACACACCAGGGATCAAAAGAAACAAAAATCGTCACCTTTGTAACATTCTAGTGGGGAAGCAGACAGTGAAAGTAATAAACATAATAAATGAATTACACATACATTAGATAGAGAGTCTCGGGACTCCCCTGGTGGTCCAGTGGCTAAGACTCCGAGCTCCCAGTGCAGGGGACCTGGGTTCCATCTCTGGTCAGGAACTAATTCCCACGTGCTGCAGCTAAGAGTTCTTGTGCCACAGCTTAAGATTCTGTGTGCCGCAAGTAAGACTTGGCAAAGCCAGATAATTAGCTAGTTTAATTCAGTAGTCCAGTGAAAGGTGATGAGAGTGATAGAGGGAACAGAGCAGATGAGGGAAATGGAGGGCTAAGGGCAGAGTGAGCCATGTTGGGATGGTTGCCATGCGAGTGAAACCCTGAAGAGGGGCCGTCCTGGGGCTCTGACTGAGGGCATCCAGGCAGGCGCCATGTGCAATGTGCCCAGAAGGAGGCGAGGGGCAGCAGAGGCAGGGCGTGGAGGCGTCCAGGGCACCCAGCTACCCCGAGCGAAAGGGGAGCCAGCGGAGGCCTTGGGGCAGGGAGGTGGTCTGGCGGCTGAGAAGGTCACATGCGGCTGGGTGAGAACAGACCGGGGTAAAGGTGAAGGTCAGGAGACGGGCTCCCAGGCAGTTATGGTAATCAGAAAACCAGTTAAGTCTGGTTTCTAATAATATGTTCACGTGTCTCCCTGCAGTGAATTCAGCAACTCCTAAGGCTCTTCCTGAGAACCTGCCTTTGGAGAAGTACTAGAACATTCTCTCATGGAGAACAGAATGTCTCGGGGAGAGTTTGGGCACATGTTGAAAGTTAGACGAACTCAACTTGCTGTGGGATACCTGACCAAATGTTGGCCACAGGGTTGATACCAGAGTTGGAGTGAAGAGGAAGAAAGCAAAGCCACACCAGCACTATATTGCTGGCGTCAGAGGTGCTTTGGATATCCTAGCGAGCCCACAACTGTTTCAGCGTGTCTGGGTCATCAGGGTAAAAGTGACAGTAAATAGTCCTTAGAGAATATGGTTTTGGGTTGTCTCTTCATCGTTACCGTTGAACTTACTAACACCAAGAGGCTGGCAGGGTTACTTGTCTTCTTTTCAAAGGATGTTGGAGTGGGGCCACTCCCAATGTTTACGGCCTAAGAAGGAAATAAACACATTACCTTTTAAGGGAACTGCCTGTAGAACATCTTGGTCACCCCACAGCAGGCGTTAGATTCTCTGCTCTTCTCTCCTCTTAGGATTGAATTCTGGAGGTTTGAGGAGAGGAGACCTGTAATTGCCATACCCCAGGAGCTGATTCTGTCTTTTGCATTTCCTTATCTCCATATGCAAATTCTCTACCCTTGACTCTCCTCCCCTTTAGCCATTTCAGAACCCACCTCATGAATAACTAACAAAAGCAGCTGGGTTTTGCCTTCATGCCAGAAAACTAGCTGGAAACTGGGCCAAGTATGCATTTGTTTCCTTTTGTACTTTCTGACCAAGCTATTGCTAATATCCAGGATTTCATCATGGTCAGTTTCCAGAAGCAGTTAGCCCTTTTCCCCCTCACATCTTGCATCTTGTGAGTAGAGCTTCAAGTGGTAAAAATTGTGGTAATGTAAGTTTGAACTCCAGACTCCTGAACAAAAATTTCAGAAAGCGGAGTCCTTCAGCTGCACGGCACCACTTCCACTTCCTCTTGTGGGTCCTCCCCGAAGAGCAGGGGTTATGTGTTAGGGTTATGCCTGGCTCGGAAGGGATCATCCCTCCCTGTGATTAGAGGGAGGCTGGCTTCTTGGTCAAACACTTTGCCTTTAAGAGAATTGGTGCAAGCCGCCTCTCCCACTACCTTTGGGTGGTTGTCACTGTTAATGTGCTAGACGTGTGCTCCTCTGGGGCAGGACTGGGGTTGGGAGGAGCAAGGATGGGCAGCACCTTCCAGGCTGGAGTTTTGCTCCTTTCTGCCTCCTTGACCCTAAGCATCATCCACAAGATGTTGCTCTTCCTGATCAGATGTCCAAGAATAGATTTGGTTTTATTGCTCAAAAGGACAAAATGTCCTATGTCCTTGGAAGGTATTTTGAAATAGATTTCCCTAAATCCTGTCATCCTTACGGCTCTGAAATGGGGTTCAGTGAGAGCACCAGCTCTGAGTGGCTGGAGCGTCATCCGACTTGCGTCCCACAAGTCTCCTTTCATGAAAGGTCTCCTTCCATGACCTCTCCTCTTCCGCCCCATCTCCACCTCACAGCCCCACTTCCTTCCACTGCCAGCATGAGCCACTTCCTGCTCCCTGGAAGTACAACCTGCCTGTCGAGGGAGAGGACTCTTCTGCCATTTCCTGGCAGACCCCTTTCCCCGTAGCTATTCGGTAAGTCAGTTCAGTCTCTCAGTCACGTCCACCTGTTTGTGACCCCATGGACTGCAGCACACCAGGCCTCCCTGTCCATCACCAACTCCCAGAGTTTACTCAGAATCATATCCATTGAGTCGGTGATGCCATCCAACCGTCTCATCCTCTGTTGTCCCCTTCTCCTCCTGCCATCAATCTTTCCCAGCATCAGGGTCTTTTCCAGTGAATCAGTACTTCGCATCAGGTAGCCAAAGTATTGGAGTTTCAGCTTCAATATCAGTCCTTCCAATGAACACCCAGGACTGATCTGCTTAAGGATGGACTGGTTGGATCTCCTTGCAGTCCTAAGGACTCTCAAGAGTCTTCTCCAACACCACAGTTCAGAAGCATCAGTTCTTCAGTGCTCAGCTTTCTTTATAGTCCAACTCTCACATCCATACATGGATGGATTAGCTATTAGTGGAGCACCTATATCTCCCAGGACTAGGCTCTGCAGCCTCAGCTCTCAGGATTGGTGTGGAGAGGAGCAGTCATTCTAATCTGCTCCAGCACAAGGGCAGTGTGAATGAGGAGGCCTGGGCCAGCATTGGGGTAAATGAGGTTTTAAAGGTGCAGACTCTTTGGCGTGTCCTGGTCCCAGCCTGCTCTTTCTGTCTAGAGTAGATGTTGGGGGTTGGGAAGAGGCAGTGTCTCCTGGGTCGTGGTGGTTGTAGCACTTTCCCCTCTGAGGACTTGAATTCGTGTCAGAACCCTCCCAACTGCAGAGACCATTTGAAACATTAAAGATCTTCCTTGAAAAACCTCGTCCCCAGTTATTAAAAAGGGGAGTGAGCACAGATGACAAGAGGGGTGCAGAGGAGTCGCCTTGGTTATTATTTCTCATCGATTGGGAAAAGGAGTTCACTTTGCTCAGTAAATAGAGCTTTGATGGGTTCCCAGGATCCTTCCAGGAGCTGATCTGCTAAAATGACACTTTTTATTACTGTTCATAAACGCCGATCTCCAGGTGCTGCCTGGATATTACGTTTAAGCTGTGGGCAAACTTGCCGGTCCAGTGGCTCAAACAGTGAGGGTGAGGGAGACTGGTGCCTGCTTCCAGCAACTGGGTGGAGAGGGGCGGGGCTACAACTGGGCCAGGAAGGCAGGGACGCTCAGTCGGCGGATGAGAAAGGGCGCTCGTGAGAAAAGGGCAAGATACTTGACTCTCACTGTTGTCGAGAGACATTCCGGGGAAACCAGGGATGGAAGAATGGTTCCTCCAAGGAGCATCAGTGAAGGTGGATCCAGAGTGCCGCCTGCCTGGGAGCCGCCCCTGGCTTGTCTCTGGCCAGTGAGGGGTCCAGGACAGGGGCCTCTCTCTAACTTTAAAACAACCCAGACGTTCCTGGTTAGACTGTCTGGTGAACAGCTCTAAACCCATGGCAATCGATGACTGTTTTGAGAGCTCTTTTAGAAACTACATCCTTTTCTTTCTCCGCTTTAAAATTCTTTTTTCATCTCCTTTTATACACATTCTTTGAATGGGTAAGAAACACTGCATTGGTCAATCCTGGGTGCTTTTGCGTGAATTTGGTTTTAAAATTTCATGAGTCTACGGTGAACTGGTATCAGTGATTTCTGTGCCTGGGGAACTGGAGGTGTGGCTCCTGGTGGAGGCAGGGTTTATAATAATAATAATAACGTGTAGGAATAATGAACATGACCCACAATCACGATAAAGCCTTATGGACCTTTTGGATTTTATAACATGTTTGTGTTAACTATTCAGAAAACTAAAATGTAATAGAAAATGTGTTCCCAATGTAAAGATCTAATGACTTCATTTTTCATAAGAAAATGGTATGCATCGATCCTGTCTTAGTTTCTTCACGCATTCTCTTGCTCATTCACTCGCACAACAAAAACCTGCTGTGGGACTTCCCCAGAAGTCCAGTGGTTAAGACTCCATGCTTCCAGTGCAAGGGGCATGGGCTTGATTCTTGGTGGGGGCACTGAGATTCCACATGTCACGTGGTGCAGCCGAAAAATAAACATGCTGTCTGCCAGGTACTGTGCTAGCCCCAGGTCTATAATGAGGAAGAAAACAGGGTCCCGCCTTCTAGGCTCATTATAAGCTACACAGTAAAATCTGAGATAATATCAGGTTTATTAAAGTGAAGTTATGTTGGGTTTATTCACTGTGTCCAGTAAGTGTTAGTCGCTCAGTCATACCTGGCTCTTTGCGACCCCATGGACTGCAGCCCACCAGGCTCCTCTGTCCATGAGATTTTCCAGGCAAGGATACTGGAGTAGGTTGCCATTTCCTTCTCCAGAGGTTCTTCCCAACCCAGGGATCGAACCCAGGTCTCCTGCACTGTAGGCAGATTCTTTACTGACTGAGCTACAGGGGAAGCCCGTAGACTTCCCCTGTGGCCGGTAGGCTTATTTATTTATTTTTAGGAATTAAACAAATATGTGAGTGTAGATTTAGGTTGCTCATGTCTGTCACGCCGTCCTGGTTGTGTGTCCGTTGTTGCCTGGCAGGGTGAACTGCACAGGACAGGCCTTAGGCTGGGCAGCAGAGACCTGTCCTGACCCGCCCCCCCCGCCACCCCCCACCCCGCCCCGCTACTGTCTTCCAGCCCTGCAGTCCTTCATCCGGGCCTACGCCACCTACCCCCGGGAGCTGAAGCATATCTTCCACATCCGACTGCTCCACCTCGGGCACATGGCTAAGAGCTTTGGGCTAAGAGATGCCCCTAAAAATCTTTGCGCCTCGGCCATGAAGAAGAAGAAAGCAAACCTGAAAAGGTAAGGTGGACAAGAGGCCAAGGGTCAGGTGGGTGTCGGGGGCTCTGCTCAGATGGGCAGCGGTGTGGTGGGCTGCTGTGTGCTCAGGGTAGACTCTGCCAGCTCAGGTTTCTGTGATTCTCTCACCATGCTGAGTGCTTGGATCAACCGGGAAAACGCCTAATCTGAATGCTTTTAAGGCATCTGCAGGAAGTCGGTGATGTCACCTGTTGGGTCCTGAGTGGTGGGGATTATTGGACCTACAAGACAAATTTCTTTGGACCATCTTCACTGCCCATGGGTAGAGTAACTCAGGGCTTGCCAGGGTCAGAGCTCCGGACATGCTGTGGGCTGCAGTCCACCCTGGAAGACTGTGGGGTGTCCATGAAACTCTGTTGAGGCCTCCGGGGGCCCCCAGCACCACATGCTGCTCTCTGTGGTGCTGACATGCAACCTCCCGTGGAGAGGCTGCACTGGTGTCATCTCCCTCCTCCCCTCCCACCCCCTCCCCCCAAAAAACACCTTAGGACCTGCCCAGGGGCCCTGGTGAGAGGAGAGCCTATGTGAGGAGGGTTGCCCAGCAGTTGGACGCTGGGCTCTGAGGCCATCTTCACAATTTCAGAAAGCCCTGAGATGATTCCCCTCAACAAAATGCAGTTGTGAGAGCTCTTCTTTCTCTCCTCAGAGATAGGTGTTCTCTCGGTACCAGCTCCAGGCTGTGTGCAAGCTAGAGTATCTTAGATGCCAAGAGCTGCTTTTACGGGGAGTTTGGGTGCATCGTGGTTACTACTTGTGTGATGTGTGGGTGGGAAGGGCTCAGAGAACCCACGAGTGCTCTGGATGGTTATCTTCCAGTGTGTATCCTTCTTTTTGCACGTCAGTTACAAATGCCAGTACCTCCTTGCCCTGCTGCCAAGCACCCATGGGCAGCACCACACTGTCACCTGTTCCCGCACCGTGTCTATCTTGCACATTCACCAAGAAGTGCTGATCACATGCCAGCCTCACTGGGGCCTGGGTTCTCTGCTGTGAAATGGCAGAAGGAGGAGGCCATTGGTCTTGGAGTCGCAGGACTTGGCCTTCAGCTCCAGCTCCAGTTCTGATGTGAGCCTGTGAGCCTCAGACCGTATCTTTGCTTAATGTCTCAGAGCCTTGTTTTCCTCAACCATAAGAGGGAAGAGGAAATCTGTGCTTTTAGCCACTTCACAAGAATCAGAGGCCTGTGACGCGTGTCACTGTGCCTTTTGAAGCATGAAGGGCCATCGAGATGAAACACTGGAGGGCAGAGAGCTGGAGGCCAGGTGAGCTAGGATTTCAGAGCACCCAGTGGGAGCTGTCCAGGGGCTTGGCCCTCATGAAGCTCTTCATGGTGGATAAAAGGTTACCTGATTTTAGTTCCCATTTTGAAATTTTTAAGATGCTTGGTCTTTTCTCTTATACCGACCCTTGTCATATAGGACCACACCCCAGTACTTCTGCAAGGCAGGTGTTTCTCCGCACCCCCTTCTCTGATGCCTGGAGGAGATGGAGACACGTCCAGCTCTGCTTTCTTCCAGGCGGTTTTGAGGTGCAGAGCATTGCCTGCTGCCACACATGGCCTGTCCTGGCCGGGGTTGTGGCCAGAGACCCCTCTGCTGGAGCCGGGTCCTCCCAGAGGGAAAGGGTGCCCCAGCTCCTTCCAGATTTGGGGTGCCTTGAACCAGAGTTAGCTTCCTGCCCTTGGGTTTGGGGTAGCTGACGTCTGTACGTGGTAACTGACTTTTAAGAATGTGACAAAACCCTGAGGCTCACAGTCAGATCTGGAGTGACTGCCTAGTGGTCTGGAAGCCTGACCGTCGTGTCACCGTCTCTAAAATGCTGACACTTGAAGAGGTAAGAATCGTGCTGCCAGGTGATGACTGGTAAGAAACTTGTATCATGTATCCCACTTCCTGCAGGTCAGTGTGACCCCAGCAGTTCACTGTTGCGGCCGAGGTGCCTCCTCTGCCGGGGTGTGCCGACCTCGCTCCGGGAGCACAGGGCGGGGGGCCGGGGCTCGGCGCTGGCATTGTCCTCACCTTGCGAAGCCACCAGGGAGCGCGCCAGCCGCTGCCTCCCGCCCCCGCTGACCCGCGCTGGCAGATGGGCACCAGGACGAGTGTCCCCCTGTGAGCAGGGGATTTAACAGGGCTTTATTTAGGGAAGAATGGGCTGATTAGCCGATAAAGAGCATGTAAGATGGTATGGGGCAGCCTTTGATGTCTGGCTGGCGCAGCAGGGAGCCAGGCGCTGAGTGACAGCAGTGTGTCACAGGATTACTCCGCCCGGGACAATGCCGCGCTCTCTTCCTGCCATGTCGCCGCCCTGTTACAGCCGCTTGCCCGTTGTTATGCCCGTCTTTTGAAGGCATTTCTTCCCTCACTCCTTGCACCCTCCCGCCCCACCCCTGCCTCGCCAAGGCAGACGGGCCCTCAAGGATACAGTAAGGTACTTTTTCTTATTGGGGCGGGGGGAATCTTGTTGCTCCTGGAGGAAGAATGGCCGGGCAGCTAATCTGCTCATGGACCGTGTCATCGTGGCCAGGGAGGCGGCAGAGAGACCTGACAAATTCTCCACACCTCAGGCAGCGCTCGAGCCAGTGCCAGTTGCTGCTCTTTGAGGACGGGAAAGAAAAGTCCATTAAACCCCGCACGAGTGTGGAGAGTTATGCCATGGCCACAATAATCGTTCCAAGCTGAGGCGTCTCCTCTGAAATCCATCTGTCAGGAAAGAGAACAGCTTCCCTGGGTTTTGTGTGGGTGGATGAAATAATAGTGCTGAATTATCCAAACTGTTCTGCAGTCCATTTTATGGTGTTTACTTCCTCGAGTAATTGTGTCAGGCGTAAACCTCTGATAATCTGCAAACCAAATTTATGAGACCGTAAGCATAATCCCGACTCACCTGCCATCCCCACCCAGAGTTCACCCAGGTGTTAGCTGGTGAGGCCAGGGCAGGGCACGCGAGGTGATGACCAGGCATTTCCGTGCAGTGACAAGGGGACTTCTGTCTCCTCTACATGCCTTTATTTCAGAAAAAGGAAAGACCGAGCTACCTTCCCCAAATGAGACCTTCCTCAGCAGGCGTGTCTCTGTCTCCCCCTTCAGTCCTCCATTCTGAAAGGGGACAGTAAGCGCCTTCCCCCTGCACACAGAACTCTCGTGACGCCGACACACAGACCTGTCAGACAGCCCCAACCCCAGACACCTGCACACCATGCACGCAGGGTCAGTGCTGCTGGCAAAATACTGAGTGGCCCCTTAGCAACATCCAGCACAGGCAGTGTTTTCTTCTCGTGAAACGTGGTTCTTATTTTAAAGCCATGTATATTCAGCAATTCCTGAAAGGAAACATACCTTCCAAAATCTCCATCTTCCCAGAAGACAGCACTGTCCACCCTGGGAGGGCAGAGTTGTGTTGTTCACCAGGGTGTTTGTCTGCCTTTCTAGGCAGTCATGCGTGTGAGTAGAACCTATCCAGCACCAGTGAGCAGACAGTTCCCTCATCTGTTTGATACTCTGAACAGTGGTTCAGGGACGTGGAAACTCTGAGCCTCAAGGAAGGGCTTGCTGTTACAATGGCAATGTGGAAGGGCACCTCTACTGGTCTTAAACCACCCTGTCTAATTTGGATTATATGCTATAATTGTAAATTTATCAAGACTTTTTCCCAGTCTAGTTTGTAGCTACCTGAGACTGGCCCCACCCCTGGCTTCTACCATCTGGGTCTTTCCCATGTTGCTGTTAATGCATAGATACATCTTTGAATAAATTTTCTCACACCAGCTGAGCTGAGTGTTGCCTGGTGGTACTGATGTGATCAAGCAGGTGAACAATCTACACTTACGGCTCTCTGGATCCAGGTGTGCTCTCAAGGCCCGGCAGGCCGGGACCCACAGTGGAAGGGGGCGTGGGGTGGTCCCCTTTGTCCTGCCCTCACCTCCCGGTCACCATCCCCAGCACCACAGAGCGTATCCTTCACCTCTGTTACTTCCAAAGTTCTACATTTAGTGTGCTCGCTAAATGAGGAAACGTCCTTGGGGGCGGAATCATACTGCCAGACTTTTCTCATCTGTGAAATGCTTTATCACTAAAATTCAAATTAGAGATTGTGCAAACCTTTCCTTCAGTGTCTTATAATCTTGTGGCTACAGTCACCATCCACAGTGACTCTGGAGCCCAAGAAAATAAAATCTGTCATTGTTTCCACTTTTTGCCATCTATTTGCCAAGAAGTGATGGAACCAGATACCATGATCTTAGTTTTTTGAATGTTGAGTTTTAAGCCAACTTTTTTACTCTCCTCTTTCAAGAGGCTCTTTAGTTTGTCTTCACTTTGGCCTTTAGGGTGGTATCATCTGCATATCTGAGGTTGTTGATATTTCTCCCAGCAATCTTAATTCCAGCTTGTGCTTCATCCAGCCTAGCATTTTGCATGATGTACTCTGCATAGAAGTTAAATAAGTAGGGTGACACTGTACAGCCTTGACATACTCGTTTCCCAGTTTTGAACCAGCCCGTTGTTCCATGTCCAGTTCTAACTGCTGCTGCTTAACTGCCATACAGGCTCCTCAGGAGATAGGTAAGGTGGTCTGGTATTCCCATCTCTAAGAATTTTCTACAGTTTGTTGTGATCAACACAAAGGCTTTAATGTAGTCAATGAAGCAGAAGTAGATGTTTTTCTGGAATTCTCTTGGTTTTTCTATAATTCAGTGGATGTTGGCAATTTGATCTCTGGTTCCTCTGCCTTTTCTAAAGTCAATTTGTACATCTGGAAGTTCTCGGTTCACATACTGTTAAAGCCTAGCTTGAAGGATTTTGAGCATTACCTTGCTAGCATGTGAAATGAGTGCATTTGTACAGTAGTTTGAACATTCTTTGGCATTGCCTTTTTTTTTGAAATTGGAATGAAAACTGACCTTTTCCAGTCCTGTGGCCACTGCTGAGTTTTCCAAATTTGTTGGCATATTCAGTGCAGCACTTTAACAGCCTCATCTTTTAGGAGGTGAAATAGCTCAGCTGGAATTCTATCATTTCCATTAGCTTTGTTCATAGTAATGCTTCCTAAGGCCCGTTTGACTTCACACTCCAGGATGTCCGGCTGTAGGTTAGTGCTCACACCATTGTGGTTATCTGGGTCATTAAGATCTTTTTTGTATAGTTCTTCTGTGTATTATTGCCACCTCTTCTTAATCTCACCTGCTTCTGTTAGGTTCATACCATTTCTGCCCTTTATTGTGCACTTCTTTGCATGAAATGTTCCCTCGGTATCTCCAGTTTTCTTGAAGAGCTCTCCAGTCTTTCCCATCCTGTTGTTTCCCTCTATTTCTTTGCACTGTTCACTTACGAAGGCTTCTTGTCTCTCCTTGCTCTTCTCTGAAACTCTGCACTCAGTTGGTATCTTCCCTTTCTCATTTGCCTTTTGCTTCTCTTCTTTTCTCAGCTATTTGTAAGGCCTTCTCAGACAATCACTTTGCCTTCTTGAATTTCTTTTTCTTTGGGATGGTTTTGGTCACTGCCTCCTGTACAGTGTTGCAAACCACCATCCATAATTCTTCAGGCACTCTCTTACCAGATCTAATCCCTTGAATCTATCTATCACCTCCATTGTATAGTCATACACTTTGCTTGTGGTTCAGCTGGTAAAGAATTTGCCCACAATGCGGGAAACCTGGGTTTGATTCCTGGGTTGGGAAGATCCCCTGGAGAAGGGAAAGGCTACCCACTCCAGTATTCTGGCCTGCAGAATTCCATGGACTGCATGGGGTCACAAAGAGTTGGGTACAACTGAGCGACTTTCACTTTCAGTGTATAATCATAAGGAATTTGATTTAGGTCATATCTAAATGGTCTGGTGATTTTCCCTACTCTTTTCAGTTTAAGCCTGAATTTTGCAATAAAGAGCTCATGATATGAGCCACAGTCAGCTGCAGGTCTTGTTTTTGCTGACTGTATGGAGCTTTGCCATCTTCAGTTGTAAAGAATATAATCAGTCTGATTTCAGTATTAGTATTGACCATGTAGTGATGTCCATGTGTAGAGTCAGCTCTTGTGTTGTTAGAAGAGGGTGTTTGCTATGACCGGTGGGTTCTCAGGGCAAAACTCTGTTCGCCTTTGCCCTGCTTCATTCTGTACTCCAAGGCCAAACTTCCCCTCTCTTTTATACATGGCAATGTATAAATTTCAATGCTACTTTCTCAGTTTGTCCCACCCTCTGCTTTGTGTATCTGTTTTATATACAGTAGTGTTATCTGTTTATCCCAAACTCCTAGTTTATCCCTCCCCTACCTTTCTCCTTCAGTAACCGTAATTTTGTTTTCTACCTCTGGGAGTCTTTTTCTGTTTTGTAAGTAAGTTTATTTGTATCATTCTTTAGATTCCACATAAAAGTGGCATCATATGATGTTTTGTCTTTGTCAGACTTACTTCATTTAGTATGATCATCTCTAGATACATCCTTGTTGCTGCAAGTGACATTATTTCATTCTTTTTATGGCTGAGTAATACTCTGTTGTAAATGTACCACGTCTTCTTTATCCGTTCCTCTGTCAGTGGACACTCAGGCTGCTTCCATGTCTTGGCTATTATGGCTAGTGCTGCTGTGAACATTAGGGTCCATGCATCTTTTTGAGTGAGAGTTTCCTCCCATTTTTCACCTTTGCTATGTTCTTCTCTATGATTCTCACTTGTTTAATAACTGTTAATAACCTGCAAGAGTTACCATGTTGGATATACTCTGGTATGAGAAGTTCTTGGGGCTCAGGTGATAAAGACTCTGCCTTGCCCCCGTCAGCCATCTCTCTGCCCTCCTCATTCGTTAAACGCTGATCGTGTTATGCAGTGATGAAGGGTCTGGGTTTTGCACACACGGGCATCTTGGTTGGATCACTTAGCGTTTCTGGGGATCAACCAGGTGATGAGTACAAAGCCTCGACACCATGTCTGGGACTGGACTTGGGAGCACTTGTGGATATGCCGACCGGGATAGGAGTGCTGGTTCTTCCCGCCGGCCTTCCTGACACTTAATTGTCTGTGGACCAGAAAGCATGAATGTGCCATTCACTGCCAGCCTTTTAGCACCTTGAACTTTGCTTATCAGGAAGCACCTTGAACACACGAGCTGGTGCCTCCAAGACAAACATGAAGACGCTGCAGCTGCATCTCCCTGCAAAGCGATATTCTCATCATTAGGGGCAGCTTGCCTGCCAGTTTTTATGTGGCATTTACAACCTTCCTAATATCACTTAATTAGCTGAAGGCAGTCCTGGAATTTTGCCCACCGTGAGATTTCTCTCCATTTCGTGGAGCCAGTCGTCATCCTGCCAGAAGACAGATCGGCCAGACGTGAGTGCAGAGGCTGGAGCAAGCCCCTGAACACTGAAAGTCAGTGTTTAATTAAACGTCAATAAAGCTGGTCAATACTGCAGCATTTCCGAAGAAAGGACGGTCAAATAGGTCAGGGAAACACTTTAGACGCGAAGGACCTAAACTCAGTCTTCAAGTGAGGCAGGGTGTGGAGAGACTACGGAAAGGGAAAGAGAGCCAAGTACAGCGCGTGTGCATACGTTTCCTTAGGCAGGCATACGTGTGTACATGTGTGCACATGTGCAGGACACGCATCTTTGTGAAGGCTGAGACACAAAGGAACAAAGAGAATTAAAAGTGGGCATCCCTGGTGGCCCAGTGGTGGAGAATCCACAACAAAGGAAACACAGGTTGGATCCTTGATCTGGGAGGATCCCCCAAGCCGTACTGAGGAGCAGCTGTGCCCACGTGCCACCCCTGCAGAGCTGCCTCCAGCCATGGAGCCCAACCGCTAGAGCTCCTGAACCTCACAGCCGAGGGCGCACGCTCCAAGAGGGGCCACCACACCGCAGCTGGAGAGTGGCCCCCGCTCGCTGCAACTAGAGAAGGGAAAGCCCCAGCAGCAGCGAAGACTCAGCATACCCAAAACAAAAATGAGTGAATGAATGAATAAACAAAAACCAATGACCAGAGTAAGTTTGGAGACATTTAACAGACTGACCAGAGCTAAGAGTTGACAACAGCAAACAGTAGAAAATGTGAACTAAAGCAAAACCAAATTATGGAGAGTCTTGAAAGTCAGGCAGTGGAATGCAGGCTTGATTTGGAAAGAAGTGGAAAGTTCCTGGAGGTTTTCAAATCCGGTTGCAGCAATACTGTGTGGTCCCCAAGATTACGAAGCCCAAAGCAAGGGGGTTGGGTAACTACCATCTAAAAATGATGAGGACAGTTTAAACAAACATCCCATAGCTTAACTTCTACACTGATACTAATAACTTCTAGCCACTGATGTGTATACTATCCTCCTTAAATTCTTCATTAATTACGTGTAACAGAGATTCTCCACAATGGTTTATAAAGGACGCATGGGGTGTCTCTCCGCCCCCAATCTCAGGGCAGTGTTGTGCTCTGCCGACCCATCTCCTGGCCCCTCTGGCCTCCTGGTGATGATCCGTCTCTTCCCTTAGCTCCCCAGCCCTCACCTCATGAATCCCCAAAACTGCACTTCTGGAACAGTCCGCTGCTGAGTCTCCTGCAGCCACTGTGCTCCCTGCTGACTGGCGCTCCCCTCACCCATCAGGCCCTTGCTCCCTCCAGTGTTTCGGTGAGGTCTCCTTACTCTCGTGATGAGAACACACCCCTGCTCCCTCATACTCCTGTTGGGCCTTTGCCCAGCGTGCTGCAGGCCTGGGCCTCTCCCCTCTCCTCTTTGTCTTCGGGCCCTTGTCCCTCCTGCAGGGAAGCCTTCTCTGGCCTGCCTGGGCAGACACCTCACCATCCCTCAACACACACTGCCATCGCCACAGCCCTCCACTGTCTGTGGTGTCTGCGTGTGTGGGTGCAGTCTGCTCCTCCTCTGCCTCCATGTAGCTCAGGGTGGAAACTCTGTCTGGTTTTTCTTATCACAGCCCCAGCACTGACCTGGCACATAGTAGGCGCTCAGGAAGTGTTTTCGAATAGATGGCTGGAACCTCAAAGCCTGCCGTCATCCTGAGAGGAAGACAAAGGGAAAGAGAAGAGAGGAATTGTTGTGGCATGGGAACCAGTCCGATGCCTCTTAATTGTTTCATGAGCCCAGCAAACAGCAAATCCTGCTTTTTGGAGCCCCGACCGCTCCTCGGCTAGTCCGTCCTGAGAACAAGCACACGGTCACTTTCCTCGTAGCGTGAAGCAGTCCCGCGGAGGACCACGCCTCTGGCCCTATTTGCCCGGTGTTGCGGTGTAAGAGGCATGGGGACTGACCTGCAGAACGTGGAGACGAGGGGGTTTGCAGTGGGGGCCTCCACCGGCCTGGACAAGACCAGAGCAGATGCCCTGTGGAGGGTCAGTTCGCTGGACCTTAGCCTGAAGGAAATGTGGAATCCTGAAGAGTAAGATGGAAGTGGCGCTGAACTTGACTGTCAAACCTGGAACATCTAGACCACGTCAGTCCCTGGGAACCGGAAGAGTGTGTCCTCAACAGGTGATGGGGTATCCTCAAGACAGGAGGGCAGTGAGGAGCTCGCCACATGAACCTGTGGTTTAAAGATGAATTAGGATTAAGATTTTATTTTCTTGGGCTCCAGAATCACTGTGGACGGTGACCACAGCCATGGAATTAAAAGACATTTGTTTCTTGGAAGGAAAGCTATCACAAACATAGACAGCATATCAAAAAGTAGAGACATTATTTTGCTGACAAAGGTTTGTACAGTCAAAGCTATGATTTTTCCAATCCAGTGGTCACGTATGGGTATGAGAGTTGGACCATAAAGAAGGCTGAGCGCCAAAGAATTGATGCTTTCAAATTGTGATGCTAGAGAAGAGTTGAGAGTCCCTTGGATAGCAAGGAGATCAAATTAGTCAATCCTAAAGGAAATCAACCCTGAATATTCATTTGAAGGATTGGTGCTGAAGCTGAAGTTTTAGTGTTTTGGCCACCTGATGCCAAGACGCGACTCACTGGAAAAGCCCCTGATGCTGGGAAAGATTGAGGGCAGGAGGAGGAGAGGGTGCAGAGGATGATATGATTGGATAGCATCACCAAGTCAGTGAACCTGAATTTGAGCAAACTTTGGGAGATAGTAAAGGACAGGGAAGCCTGGTGTGCTGCAGTCCATGGGGATTCAGAGTCGGGCATGACTTAGTGACTCAACAACAAGGATTAAAAGAGAATTTTCACCTAGAACCTGGGTAAGCTGCACAGGGTGTAGACAAGAGTATATTCTCCCAGCTTCTCTGTCAAGGGCAGCCTTGAAGCCTACACTGGATTGTCTCTCTGGGACAATTGTACGAAGAAGAAGCGTCCAGACCGGGACATGGGGCAGGACCAGTGCCGTGGTCGGTGACTGGGTCTCTTATGAGACCCAGGCGGAGAACCCTGGTACACCGTGGTTGCTCAGGGATGATGTGTTTATTGGGTCCCCAGTCATGTTCACAGGCAGCCCTGGCAGGCTGAGCCTGGCAGGCAGGGCTCTGCGGAGAGCTGGCCCTCCTGCTCTCGGCACCCTGCTGCAGCCGTCGGTCACTCCCTGCCCTCTGCCGCAGCCGAGCTCCACGTGATGACAGCTCTGCACGTGCGCCCCTTTGCATCTGGCCCTTGCTTCTACCCCTGTTTTTTTCCTACCTGACACCGTGCAATTACCAGCTCTCTGCCTCCTCATGGAGCACACGCCCCCTCATCCCCACCCGGCTAATGAGGCGATTAGAGGGATTTCACGGTGACCCTGCGCTTCCTCCACACCTGGGTCACCTGCAGACAGCGGGAACCATGGGCACACTTTCAGGCAAGCAGTCTGGACTGACAACAGAGCAGGAACCCAGACAGCCTCTCCCGGGAGGCTGCTGGGACGGCCACATTCACCGTTGGAGCCTTCCTGGTGCAGCAATCAGGAGATGTGGCCGGCCCAGCATGCATCAGCAGATGCCAGACGAGCCCTCGTGCAGCAGAAGACACAGCCCTCCATCGCCTTGTCCTGGCTTGAGGCTCCCCTAGTAAAGACTGACGGAGAAGTCAGGAGGGAGCACGCCGGTCCCCCGGTTCTCCACGTGCTGCTCACACAGCTTCCATTCCCCTGAAGGCGACCACTCCCCTCCTCTCACCTGTCCCCACGTTCCTCGGGCTCCTTCCCGTCACCGGCCCTCCACGTCCTCTCTGCTTTTATGACCCAGAACCTTCCGTCTGGTTAGGGCCCACACGAAATGCCTCCAGGTCTTCTTCAGAGGCGATCTGTCTGCACTGTGGTCCTAAGGTTCTGGCAGCAGTCTGAAGTATGGAGGGATGTCTTACCCACTGAACAGCCCAGGACGGGGACGCGGTTTGAGAACCAACATCCCGGGGTGTGGTGTGTGGCTCTTTGCCTGTGGGTTTTCTGTTCTTTGCTGGTGGCGGCAGCATCTCTCCCAAGGGTACACGTGTGCCCTGGGCTGTGTAGAGTCCGTGTGTGTGGTCTTGGAGACGTCACGTGGCCCCGAGTCTGGGCGACCCCAGAGCCTGCGCACCTTGCTTTGCTGCCTTGCGTGCACGCTCAAGATGCTTCTGGCTTCTGGAGTCAGTACTGGGCTGAGTAACCGGTAGATGGATTCTGTGAAGGGTGTTTTTTTCCACGTGAACAGATAATTCTCTGTGTAACAAGAGAAGCAGACTTAGAGCGGGAGGTGTTTCGGTGCCTAGGTGGAAGGATTTGATTTGAAGCCAGCAGAGCAGCAAACCTTCCTGGAGTGGGCTGGAGAAGCTTTCTGCTCCTGAGACATATCTTTGAGAAGAGACAGCTATGGGCAAGATGTGGGTCCGACTTTTTCTCTCATTTCCTTCCCAGTCTAGGCAGAGGGTGCAGGGGAAAGGGGCTGGGCTTGGATGATCAGGTCGTGTGAAGCGTGGGGAGAGAAGACAGACACGCAGCACCCAGCGGGGCTTGGAGTCGTTGTCCAGTACACGTGTTCCCTTCTCCCTGCCCTCTTCTCTCCGAGTCTGTGAACAAACAGCACAGGCTTCACAGATGCGTCCTGAACGTTCCTGCCGCCTGCGCCCTGTGCCGTTGGTCACAGTGCTCCTTGGTATTCCATAAGGCTGTGTTTCCAGCTCCTGGTGGAGGTAGGGTGCTCACAGCCTCCAGGGTGGACCCTCCTCACTAGTTGGGGCTCCTGAAATAAGCCCAAAGTGACCATTTTCATCTTCTAGCCTTTAGTCTCTGAGATTGAAATGCCGAATGTGCGTGATTTACAAACAGAACAATACAGGGTGTTGTTCTCGTTGATCAAAGCCGCCCCGGGTCACGTGACAGCGCGTGAGGTGTCTGATGACGCCCCTCGTCTGCTGTCTCCTAGCTGCTGATAATAATAATAGTCAACGCTTTCCGAGTGCCTTCGCGATAGGTTCTCTGATACTCGCTTTGATTCGTTGGTTCGTTTCATCCTTTGAGAGTGAGCAGACTGGCACTGGGAGAACTAGGTGCCTTGAAACTCAGAGAGCAGGTTGCACGGGCATTGCAGGGCGGCGCTGGGTCCTCCCCCACCCAAAGTGGCTCTGCTCTGGCAGCCGGGCCCAAGCCGCACTGCCTCGGCACCTCCAGCTGCCCCACGTCCAGCCCGGCATCTGGGTGGCTTTTCTCTCCACCCAGGTTCTTTTCAAAACTGGCTCATCCAGCTGCCTAAACATGCAGTAGAGACCGGCTGGCCCAGAGAGGAGGGCGGCCACATCTGTCACTGCAGCCACTGGTGACAGCAGGGGTCACGGCTGCCACCCACGTGGCACTCAGCCCCAGCCGGACTCCCGTAGAGCCATGGGTCTGCTCCTGTGGTCCTCCGTGTCCTCAGGTGCTGTCCCTCCCCAGTGTGGGGCAGGGTAGGGACTCACACCCAGGCCTCCTGGCATCACACTGTAGCTTCTCCCATCCTTGGCATCAGGTCCGCCCCGCGGTTCAGGTGGAAACTCCTGGCAGCCTATCCCCTGCCCGTGTGCAGGTATGACGATCCAGACCACCCGCCTTCTCTGACCCACCAGCAAGCCCTCCAGTGGCCCCAGTCCAGGGTCACCTTTCAGTGAGCCCATCCTTCCGGCCTGCTGAGGTGTTGTGGGTGTCCTGCCGTCCGTTGTGTTAGCTGTCCCTGCTGGCTTCTGGTCTGCAGGTGTGATAAACACGCCTTGTAGTGTCATGCAAGTCACCGATAATAGTGTCGCGCAGGACAGGCCCAGAGGGACTGGTGCCGGAATCCTGCCCCGAGCTCATCCGTCTCAGTCAGTATTCACAGGATGCAGTCACACCAGTTCCAAAAACTTCATCGTTTCCATGTCCAGCCTGTGTTTCTCCATCTTGACAGTTTCACAGAGAATTAGGCTTTATAAAGTGTTCTTCATTTTCCCTTCACACAACCCCTGCCTCACCCCGTAGAGGCCTTTCCTGACGTGGAAGGAGTCTCAGCTTGGAGGAAGCTGCCGACTCTGGAGGGCCGTCAGGGGAGGGCACGCTGGACCATCAGAGTCCTCGGCTTACATCTTGTTGGGGCCCGTGGAAGGTTTCTGGCACTTAGGTAACCCTGAAGCTCCACGCACTTCTGGGGTTCTCACTCAGGGTGTCGCTCTCAGACCCCGGCCATCTCGGCATTGCTTCTGTCCCCTTTCCAGCACGGCTCCTCTCCAGGCGGCAGGGCGGGCCGGCATCTCCCTACTGATCACCTGGGACCTGCACGGCCTGACACCCGCCCGCGCCCGGCTCCTCACAGGGGGCTGGCGCTCAGGGGTGAGGCCAAGACCCACTTTTCCTCCATTTCTGTGTCCACGAGTCACTCAGGCACTTTGCTGGGATAGCTCGCACCAGCCTAACAGGGCTCACCTGGAATGCAGTGTCTTCTGGGGCCCTGGAGTTTTACAGATGCTCGAGTTGGTTTGATCCTAAGATGCTGCAGAGAAGGCATCCTTAAGACAGGCTGCCCACCAGTGCCTGTCTCTGCCGAAACATAAACTGGGGTTAAAGAGCCTGATGCACTTCCTTCCCTTCCATGGCTGTCAGAGGTCTGACAGCCTGTGTCCCTTCAGTGCGCTGACCTTCTCGTCCACACTAGCGGGTTCTGTACCTGAACGACTGTGTTGCACATGGAGGACTGCCTGTCACCTTCTCCCTGGAGTTATCAGTCACTCTCGCTGTCACCCGAGAGCCACCTAAACCCCCTCAGATTCAGGGCCTTTCTTCATCTGCAAGGGTTGGGGCCAGGCAGGAGGGTGCAAACCTGGAGGTGGCCTCAAGCCATCTTCTCAGTGGCTATGATTTGACTTACTTTCGTATTTAAATTTGCTGAACACCCCCATAGTTCGTATTTGCTTGTGTGTTAGTATGTTTGGTGGACCTACTACCCGGCCAGTTTGGCATCATCAGCATCACCATTATCACATACTCACTAAATATGGTCAGCAGAGAGTGTTCTGAGAGTCTGAAGGAATGTTCTAGAGGGAGATTTCAAGACCATGGGGGAAAGAGTTCTTATTTAGTGACTGGGGTAACTGGATAACTCTTGGGAAGAAAAGGTTGAATTTGCCACATCCTACCATGCTGCTGGTGCTGCTAAGTTGCTTCAGTCGTGTCCGACTGTGCGACCCCATAGACGGCAGCCTACCAGGCTCCCCCGTCCCTGGGATTCTCCAGGCAAGAACACTGGAATGGGTTGCCATTTCCTTCTCCAATGCATGAAAGTGAAAGTGAAGTCGTGCAGTCATATCCGACTCTTAGTGACCCCATGGACTGCAGCCTACCAGGCTCCTCCGCCCGTGGGATTTTCCAGGCAAGAGTACTGGAGTGGGGTGCCATTGCCTTCTCCCATCCTACCATAAACCAAAATAAAATCTAGATAGAATTAAAGCAGTAGCAGGCTCAAAGAAAATTGTTGTTGTTCAGTTGCTAAGTTGTGTCTGACTCTTTAAGACCCCGTGGACTGCAGCACACCAGGCTTCCCTGTCTATTACCAACTCCTGAAGTTTGTTCAAACTCATGTCCATTGAGTCAATGATGCCATCCCACCATCTCATTCTCTGTCACCCCTTCTCCTTTTGCCTTCAGTCTTTGCCAGCGTCAGGGTCTTTTCCAGTGAGTGAGTCAGGTCTTCACATCAAGTGGCCAAAGTATTGAAACTTCAGCATCAGTCCTTCCAATGAATACTCAGGGTTGATTTCCTTTGGGATTGACTAGTTTGCTTTCCTTTCAAGAAACACAGTATACTTGAATATTTTAAAAAGCTGGAATGAGGAAGACTTTTCTAAGCATGATCCTAAAGCTGTAAAATGTAAAATATTGAGAGACTAGACAATATATAAAAATGCATCTGTTATCCTCTGATACAATTTACAGTTCTGTCCTGCAAAAGCATGCCACGTGTTAGACTGACTTTTTATCTAGGATGGTTGTCTCTGAATTTATTGGTGACGTTGGGAGAAGGTGCTGAGAGCTCTCCTTTTCAGTGGTCATCCTTGCAGGCGTATTGATTTCCTAATTAGGCTGGATTTCACCTCATTGGCAGTGGAAGTGGCATCTGCCTGTCCTGCTGGGTAATCCAGCCTAGTAACGGAGGGGGGGTTATCCAGCCTTCACTACAAGGGAGTTCCCTGTGGTTAGATAAACTGATCTGTTGCTTGGTAACTACGGGATTACTCTGGTGGATGCTCAGGACGCCCACTTGAGAGGGGCTTGGGTATTTGAAGGGCAAGGAGGGCAAGAAAGTTGGCAAGTTTCTGGGAGAACTGCAGCTTGGCAGGAGAAGGAGCCGAGGCCCCACGCACCCGTCGTTTCATCTTCCCATCTGTACTTCACCCGTTCGGGTGCTGGGCCCCAGAACAAAGGAAAAGCAGGCGGCTCCTGTCAGGGTGTCTCCTGACAGCAGGGGGAACCCGTACAGGACCGACCCCGAGGCCCTTCCTCCTGCAGAAGAGGTCCAAGCCTGGAAGGCAGGACCCCCTGTTTGCTCTCTGGACTGTCACTCAAGAGCTGGAGTTTGGGTCTCAAGTCGGAAGAATAGTGATTAAAGTAAAATCATAAGGAATCCTAAAATAGCTAGGAAATGTTGAGATCATAACCTCAAGACAAGCACATCCCGCTTTCTGCCAGCATCTTCTGCCTCAGTCAGGGTAGACTCGGAGACCCTGAGAAATGTTCCTGATCAAGGCACCGCCTGCCCACCAGGGGTCACCCTCCAGAGCCCCAGGCCTGGATCAAGGGCAGGAGCCACGCCCGAGAGGTCACCTTCCCAGCCCAGGCCTGGCTGAGCTTGTCAGCCCGGAAGGACCGGTCTCCCATGACTCAGAGGCAGACTGAGGGGGGCCCGGGGGGCGGCGTGTGTGTGCAGTTACGCATCACACTCTGTGTGCGTGTATACACTGGTACATCGCACGGGCGCGTGTGCGTGCAGTTATGTGTCATGGTGTGTGTACAGTTATGCATCACACTCTGTGTGCATGTATACACTGGTACATCGCACACGCATGTGTGTGTACAGTCATGCATCAGTGTGTGTATGTGTGTATACACTGGTATATTGCACGTGTGTGTGTACAGTCATGCGTCACACTGTGTGTGTATGTGTGTATACGCTGGTACATTGCACGCGTGCGTGTGTGTACAGCTATGAATCACTGTGTGTGTGCGTGCATGCACGCACTGGTGCATCACGCGCCTCGGCATGGCCTCTGATGCCAGGTCTGGAGCCCAGCGGCTGGAGCGCAGGTGGCTGCTGAGCACCCGGGCTGGAAGCAGGCCGCATCCTTGCTCTGTGCCCCGCACTGCCGGCAATTAGCGTATCAGTCCCCAGTAAGATGCTGGTTATTTATGTTGCCTTAACAGTGGCAGGAGCCAGCGTCGGAGTGGTAGCGCTTAGGCTGCTGGGAGGATATTTTGACTGAAATTTTGCATATTTTGAAACTTGGGTTGTTACATTTAAAATTATACACGATGTGAATACCTGGCTTCAAACAAGAGGGGAGAAAAAGCATTCCTTCCTGTCAGAACCTTTCCAGTCTGTCTGTCATGTCACCCGACTAAAAATAAACCGCACACCCGGGAACTGGCAGCATTCCGTTTGGAACACGCTGGGCGCGTTCAGCTGTAGGCCCATCTCCCGCTGCGTGCCACCCGCACGTGAGCCCCAAGCGTGGACGGACCTCCACCGGGGCCCCGGGGGTTAGAGCCACTGCCCATCTTAAAGGGAGAGCCCTGCGCTGACATCAACCCCAGCGTTGGTCCCAGCTCCCCTGCGGCCTAGCCGGAGTCTCTTGGCCTCTCTGGACTTGAGCTGCCCTGGGTTAACTGTGGTTGTCTGCAGCCCATGTGCCAGCCACCAGCCAGCACTCCATATGTCTTATTCTCTTTCACCTTCACAAAGCTTGTGAACTACATTTCAAGGATAGTCCCCATTTTTCAGATGCGGAGGCTCGAGGCCCCCGTCAACGTCATTCAGCTAGTGAGTGACAGAGCAGGGTTCCAGGCCCGGTCCCCCCTTCACGCTGCAGCTCTCCCCTCCCAGCTCCCCCTGTCCTCCAGCCTCCGCCAGCATTGCCCCACTGAAACATCCCTGTGAGTCGTGAAGGCCTCCTCCATGTCAAATCGCGGTGGTTTGTCATCCTTGATCCCGCTGGGCCCTCCTGTTCCGCCTGGTGGTTCCATCTGGGACCGGCTGGTGGGAAGAGCTCAGGCTTGTGTCCATGGCCCATGTTTGCGTCTGGCTTACGCTCTTGGGAGGTGGATGGTCTTGGGGCAGTACTTCCCCTCCTCCGGCCTCAGTTTCCTCGTCTGTAATCTGAGATGGTGACCAAGCCTGCCTCGTGGAGTGACAGTCCTCCCCCGCGCCAGCTCTGACCTCCTCACCACGCCCTGTCCTGCACTGCACACACGTGTTACTGCAGACGCCTGACCCTTAACCACAGGGTACTGTCAGCCCCGGCCTCGGCTTCGAGTCTTCTTCCCCGCACAGGTTGGCTTTGCATTTTTCCCCGTTTGTGACTGGCATGGATTGAAACCCCCCACCCCCCATCACGTGCACCCCACCCTCTGCAGTGTGAGTGTAAAGGGAGACGGTAGCTTTAACCTAGTTACAGACTTCCTGATCACTTTACTGGCACAGTATTAGTCTCGTAGTTAATTCCTGGGCTTTGAAGGAGTTCTGTTGTATTTATTTTCAGTCTGACGTATCCTCTGATTTTTACAGCAAAGGGAATGCTGTCGAAGCCTTCTTTTAGAGCCCAAGCTGGTGCCACCTCAGGGTTGAAGGCACCGTGGGCACAGCAAGACGGATCCTCTGGTGACGACCCTGTTGTTTTGGATAAAATCTTGTCTTAAGAAGCATTATTTTACTCTTCAGTTTTCATAATCGTTTTTTCTGTGTACGATTGAACTTCTACAAATTTCCCCCTCTGATCTTCCGATCAAATAAACGATGAAGCGGCTGCCTTTTGAAACCAGTTACTAGGATTCACCATCTGACATTGATTTTCAGGCTTTGGCATTTTCCATGCGGGTTGGGTCCATCCCTGGTGCAGATGCCGCGCCGCCGTCTGCCCAGGCACACCTGGGTGTGGGACTTTTAGGGTCAGAAATGATTTATTATTACTAGAGGCTCTTCAGTCAGGGAAGAGGTGTCGGTGGCAGCCACCGCAGCCCCCACCAGCCTCCCAGCCGGGTCCCCAGGAGGCAGCCAAGGGCAGGGGGTTCCCAGGCACTGGCGTGCAGAGTGTTGTGAGTTTCAGGGTGGGTTTCCCCCCATCCCTTGGCAAACTGCTGTATCATACACCTCATTTGCCATCAGAGTATGAGTGTGTTTCATTCTTTTCTTTCCGTGAAAACAACACAGAACAAAGCCTCACTTTTAAAAATGCCATGATATTTTGCCACCGTTATGAAAATCTGTCAGCAGCGTATCTAATCTTGCGGTGCATAGAATATCAAAACAAGCGCTATTGAAGGGATTGTACTTCTGTTAATACAAAAATGTCAGTTCCGCACTCTCGGAACCAGCTGCCATCCGCCTCTTCCCAAATGAAGAAGGAAAAAAGAAATAATAATAAAGTTTCCTTTCTCCCCCCGCCCCCACCCCACTATCACTGCTCCTCAGGCCTGACCTTCAGAGGAAGAAGACCCAGAGTAAGCAGCGCCTGGCTGAAATCTTGCGTTCCGAATATGCCAGCGGGATGGAGACTGGCGGCACCAAGGTCAGAAAGCAGAACACGCGCGCGGGGCCGGCCAGCCAGCCCCGCGGCGCCGCCCGCACCCCGGGCCCAGCCTCGGCCGAGGGAACAGATTAAACACCCCCCTCCCTCCCGCCCCCAGGCCTCCCGGAAAGTATGTTAACCTCTGCCTGCACAGGACAGGGCCTCCGGGTGGACCCTGGAGTGGGCGTCCTGTTCTCATCAGGAACCCCGTGAGAGCTGAGGGTGCCACCGCCACCCCCTGCAGACCCCTGTCCCTGCGGGGGCAGGGGTCAACAGAGGGTGGATTACCTGATTACCCTGCCTTGTTTAAGACCCCTCTCAGATGTATTCCATCACTGCCCGTAGATCACATGAGCACTTAATCACTTAATATAAATCCTGACGTCCTGCGGCACCCACCCGGAGGGGATCCTGCCTGGTGATGCCGTTCTGAAGAAGTTTCACCATTCACTTTAAGCTGCCCTCTACACGTATGTTAGCCTGAATTTTGTAAAACAGGATTTTAAAAACTGGAATTGGTAAAGAGAAAAGACTATCAGATCCTTTTCTTGATGTATACAAATGCTTTATTAAAAAGGACCAAATGAGCTTTTGGTGTGGGTCACAAATGCCTCCGGGTCTCAGTTCCCGAGTATGCAAGCGGCTCTGAGCGCCCACGTCACACTCACCTGCGATGCTCTGTCCTTCTTGTCATGGGGAAAACGTACTTTCTTAGGACTAATTGATTTACTGTTGCCTTTTTCTAGTTTGCCTTTGAAATCAAAAGGCACCGCTGCCTGAGCATTCTCTTCCGTCTTGTGCTCCAGAAAGGCTCGGGGTCTGTACTGCGGCCCAGGCCACAGCTGCCCCTCCCCCGTTGTGTTTTCTGGGAGGTCTGAAGGAGAACCCCCCGGGGCGTATTGATTTCCCAATAAATGTAAGATTTGGGCAGGGTAACTCCAGTGGCCCAGGAGAGGGGGAGCAGAGCCTCCTGGCCCTCCTGTCCTCGGGCAATGCTCTCTCCACCTCTCCTCTTGTTCTCAGCCCCCATTCTCTGAAGTTACTAGCACGAGTGTGGAGGCCCCCTTAACGCCTCCAGAGCCACGTGAGCTCAAGGGCCCAGCGAGGATGGTGAGCGTTACACAGGCAAGCGGTCTGCGGGGGCCATGGGGAGCCGGGAGGCCTCCTGGCCTCCATCCCTCAGGTGTAAGGTGAACATGGGTGGACATCCCACCAGAAGGGACGTGTCCTGAAGGTGAGGGTGAGTCTCATAAGCCCTGGCCCACCAGTGCAGGGAAAATGTGGCCTCAGAGACTTGGCTGTCACATCGGAATTAATAGGGATCTTTGGTGAAATCTGTAACAATGATAATAAATAAATACACCTGCAGCACACGCCATACTGACTCTGGGTAAGTCTGCCACCTACTTTTGGTTTCCATATGTGAGAGTCCACAAGATTGGGATGAGAAAAGAGGGGATCAAACTTTGTCAACAAAACCCAGCTGTCAGAGGGTTAATGCCAGTGATCTGGAATGATCAAAGAGAAACCCTGCTTTCCCTACCTCCCCCCACGAAAAATACTCTTTCTATGAAAGGAGGAATCTGCCCTGGGAGCGGGCAGAAGTGCCAGGACCCTGCAAAGCATTTAAGTGACTGTAATTCTGAGATCTAGACTTCCTCTTCATGTGCTGAGACTTAAGTGAAGGTTTCTTGCCATGGATGCTGTCTGGGCCTGTTTCTAAGTAGAATCAATACATTACCCCCAGTTAATAAAGAAACATGGATTTAGCAGCTTTAAGGTTAATATTATCTAAATTTAAATAACCTTAAAATAAATCTCTTTCTCTCTTATTATGGCTCTTGACAGATTATACATTTCAGGCATCAATTAGGGAAAGCTTTAGCCTAATTCCACTGTACATATCCTAATTTTGTGTGTATTTCTAATCTTGCTTCTTTTTCTAATTTTCCAAACTTACCTCTTTCTCTGTCTCATAAACCTGATCCCCATATTTAGAAGTCAGAGAATCTGGACATTTCATGGAATGTTGCAGCCTAAAGCTTTTTTCCCTCATGGGCTTGTAAAATGCTCTTTTTTAATCCCAGACATCTTCATGTTTGGAACCCTATGGGCTGAGCATCTTCACAGGGCCCCCCATTCTCACGCACTAAAGGGCAGAGAGCCCTCGGTGAGTGATGAAGGAAGGCCGAGCTGATGCAACGCAAGCGACATTTTCCACTTTGAGAGAAGCAGAGCCAACTGACTCTCAGCAAAGGACATTCTGACAAAGCCCGGTGGATTCCTTTGATTGTTTTTTCTCCCCCCTGTGGTGAAGGGAGGCGAGATTTAGGGAAGCCCGAGGAGTCAGAGAGCCCCTTAAGGCAGGCGTATAAGGCAGGCGTATCCAAGCTGCTAGCACCCTTGGCATTTAACATTTGAGCCCTTCAGTGGAAAGTCAGCGGAAGCCATCAGAATCCAACCGTCGCTTCCAGGAGACAGAAATTTAAGGCACCCCCGCCCCCACTGGAGAAGTTGCCCTCCTTGCAAAGGGCGCTCCACTGGTCTTGTTAAATTGCCTGCATGACCACGATGCCTTATCTCTTAATCTGCTCCACCAGAGGAGAGGTTCAGAGCAAAGCCTTTCAGCGTGGAGGCGGCCGAGCACCCCTTAAAATCAGCTGGACTTCTCAAACAGGCTCAGAAGCCTCGAAACAAGACTGCTAGGGGAATCTCAACTTCTTTTCAACTCTGTTGCCCCTGCCCCCCTGGAGTCTAGGTTTCCAAGGGAGGGTGGGGGTGGGTCAGTAGAGGCACTGAGACGCTGCTTTCTCAGTGCCTCTCCTATTGTCTTGCCTGCTGGGGGGCTCGCACATTCATTCTTTTTTTTTCTATCTTAAGGGCGAGTTCACCCAGCCCCCAGGGTTGGGAACAGAGAAACCGATTGAGCCTTCTAAATGGATGAAAACCGAAGCCCACCTCACTGCAGAGGTTGTAAAGTTATTATTACAGATGGGAAGTGCAGGACAGTTTAAAATACTGTAATTATAAACTTGTCGGGGAGCCTTGTTCTTCATTAGTGTAAGATATGAAATCAGCTCGGAGGTACAAGGACAGTTACATAGTTGGGACTGTGTCTGCGGTTTACACGGCCGCTGTGTAAATGTAAGGGTGGTTGCTCCAGTCTGTCTCCTTCTCTTGCACAAAATGAAAAGCACACCAGTGCAAGTTGTCCTTTGATAGATTTTTAATATGATTTTAAAGAGTTTTGTTTGGTCTCATTCTTATTCAATGAGATTAATTTAAAGCACTTATCCCCTGGGTTTAAGTCAATCCATGTAGGATTTGGGCAGGGTGTGTTGCATGGGGGTAGGGGGGGTTTGTTTGCAGGAGGCTGTGAGAGACTTCTTTCCCACTTCATTAACCCTGAGTTGGGGACAGCCCCCCCCCTCGCCCCCTCCTCCAGCCAGAGCTGAGGATTTACCAACCCCCATTCACATGCAAAAGAACTCGAAAGCCGAGGGGCTCCTTAATTAGCTGCTGTGCATTTGGCAAAATTAGAATAATACCCTCAGCACCCTAGGAGAGAAAAGGGGTGGCGAGAGGGTGCTGGCGGGGAGGCGGGAGGAAACTGTAGCAGAGGCCAGCGGAGGGGAGTCAAGAGTGGAATCCGAACCCCACCCCTCCTCCACCAGGCAGTCCTTTCCTGGAACAGTCTGCCACAAACCCGGAGCGGGGCTGGGCTTGCCGGGCCCCCAAACTTCCCAGCTCCAGGCGCCTCCTGGGGAGTCTGAGCTGCAGGTGGTGTGTGGGAAGGGACCACCTGATTCCACCTCCCCTGTGAGCTGTGGGGCCCCAGGAGGTGACCTTGGCCCTTTGAACGGGAAAGTGAAGTCTGGAGTCTGGCTGGAGACTGAAATCCCTGTCCTGAGACCTGGAGTCAGAGGCTGGGGCCCCAGGGCGGACTTTCCCGGGGTTCGGCTTCCCTCTGGGTGGTGTCCCCAACATGGTCGTGGGGTGAAGGGGCAGTGAGAAAATGGGGGAGTCGCGTTCCCCAGCGAGGGCTCGTCAGGTCCTACCCAGGGCAGGGGCCGGGAGCTTCCTCGCCTGCCGCTGATGCCCGCAGCCGAGGCGCAGGGCGGAGGGGCCCACGGGGGGAAGCAGCCTCGGAACCCATCTGTCGGCCCCCGCGCCGGGCCGGCCGGTCACCAGCTGCTGGCGCCCTTGTTGCGGCCAGATGAGCCGGCTCAGCCAGGGCACCGCATCCCGGCCTGCAGCCCAGCCTGCCCGGGCGCTGACCCCACCCCGGCCCCCGGGACCGGCTGAACAGCGCGGAACCAGATGGAGAGGCTGGAGCAGGTGGGGGAGCCGCGCGCTCGCCTCACTATAGAGATGGGAAGACTGAGGCCCGGAAGGGGGACGCCTGCCCCCAGCCTCAGCTCTCAGAAAGAGAGGGAGACGAGTCACAGTGCTTCCTTACTGAGGGTGAAAAGAGCCTGAGTCCCAGAAGCGGAAAAGGAATCTTCCGGAGGAATGGGGAAGGGCCGAGCGCTGACCGACCAATGGAGCGCGCGGACAAGCGCCTGGTCATTTGTAAGAAGTTTATTTTCGACATTTAAAAAACGAGAGAACCCGAGGGGTCTGGCTGTCCCCCAGACGGAGGCTGGACGCGGGGGTTGGGGTGTGGGTGGGCAAGTCCCCTGGCCGCGGCCTGCCCTGCCTGGGAGGGCGGGCGGTGGGTGGGCACAGGCCCCAGACTCACTGATTCACGGACACAGTCACGGGCTGATGGATCACGAATAAATAACTTTACACTTTGCACACGTATGTACAGCTCTGCTGCCGGCCCAGGCGCGGGGCGGGGGCTCGCACACCCCTTCCCCTCCGTGTGTCAGGGCTGCGGGGTGAGGGCTCGGTGTACAGCTGGAGCGGGAAGCGGGAGAGCGCAGCAAGGGGGTCGCCCCACCGGCTCCCGGGAGGGGCGAGGGGGCGCGCCGGTGGCGGGGTTGGGGGGATGGGACGTATGTACACCGGCGATGGAAGTGGCTCCCTGATGGAGTGACCGAGAGAGAGAATGACGGGGAGGGTTAGGGGGACTCAGTCCGGGGGTCCGGGCCTTAGAAGACTTGGCATTTGGCCCTTCTGGGGACGCTGGGCCCGACGCCAGGGAGGGCCGGTCGGGGAGCCGCCCCCCGCCCCAGGAAGAGGCGTGAAACCCCGCGCCCTCCCCGAGGCTGGCGGAGGGGGGCCGGTGCGGAGCCCCGGGACGGGGGGCCGGGTGCGCCTGGGCGGGCGGGCCGGCGGGCGGGCGGGCGTTCACCGAGGCTGCGCGGCGCGCGGGAGGACGCCGGCCAGCGGTGGCAGCGGCGGCGGCGGCTCGCTGGCGCCCTGGAGTCCGTGGATGAGGATGCGAGGGACCAGAGGTCTCTGCAGGGCGGGCGGCGGTGCGCTGGGCCCGCGGTACAGATAGAGCGCGGCGCCGGGATCCAGGTTGGAAACCAGACTCTGCGGGTAGAAATAAGGCGACGGGAACATCCGCTGAAGCGCCGAGTAATTGCCCGCCTCGGCCAGCAGCTCCAACCCGACGGCCGTCTGTCGCTTCCACTTAGTCCTAGGGACCGAAATAAACGCGCAAGGCAGGGATCAGGACTGGGGCGCTCGGAGACCCCTGCCCCTCAGAGTGCCTGCCCCGGAGCGCCTGCAGAGAGGCCAGGAGGGAGCCCACTAATTCGTTCATATCACTAAATCACGGGTTGCCGGGCACGGTTTTCGCGCATTAAAGGCATCGATGCTATTAATCTTCCACGAACTTTTCATGACTGTCATCCCCGCTTTCAGATAAGAAAACTGAGGAGTGGGTCAGATCTCAGGGCGGCCGAAAAAGAGGAGACCCCGGGTTCTAAGCTAGGCTGTCTTATCCCCAGAGCCAGGGGTCTAAGATCGCCACACTTCGTGCAGGGCATCCCACCCAACCTGGGCGCTTGAAGCGGGATGTCGGAGCTCTCCGCCTCGCGCCCCCGTGCATCGGCCCCCGGGGGAGGCCTTGGAACGAAAGATCACCCTGGAGAGGGCCGCAGGGGGTGCCGGGGTCTGTCTGCTCGTGGTGGAATGGGGAGCGGTTGATGCTGCCAGCCGCACCACCGGCCCGGAGGAGACCAGCCTCGCCGCGGGACCACAGTTGACTGCTTCTGCGGAAGCCCGCGGGCCAGAGACCGCGGCAACCGCAGAGGAAGAGCGCACGGCCGCCTCCGCCGCACCCCGCGCGCAGGTCCGAGGCTTGGGGCCAGCCCCACAGTCTGCCCGGTCCCGAAGCCGGGAGGCCCCAGCCCAGTGCCGGCTAGGTTTTGGGGAAGGCAGGGAAGCGAGGCCACTCTGGTTGCCAGGGCTGCGGCCGGACTCCTGGGTGCACCTGGCCGGTGAGGCAGCCCCACTGAGTCGGACTCAGCCATACCAACCCCCATTTTCCTGCCTGAATTATTCATCATCATCATAATTGTGTAATTACTGTAACGGGCCTTAATTATTAATGCCCGAAGCAGTAATCGGTATTTATTATTAATGGGGCAGCGTGTTCTGAGCTTGTTTATGGAAAGCAACATTCCAGCCTCCGCTAAGAGTATGCGGGTGACTGTGGGTGTGTTTGTATTAGTGAATTGTGTTGACGTGAGTGTGTGACTGGATTGAGCGTGTGGCTGTGTGTGTGTTTTGTATGCATTTGTGTTTCTCTTCATTCTGTGAATGTCTTGGGAAGGAAGAGTAGGAAACACCAGGTTCGAGGCCAGTGCCCAGCATCAATTTTCCGGTCCCTCAGGCCCCAAGGAGCTAAGTCTGGGCCCTTTCCCTCCTTGAGTCTCAGGGACTAGAAAGACTGGGGAGGCCTGAAGAATCCCGGGAAAGCTCAGTGCCACCCCCTCTACCCCTAGCAGCTGCCCAGGGCTGGAGGGAGGTGGTAGGATGTGGCCTGGGTGGACAGGCTTGGACCTCCCATGGTCCACGTGTCCATCTGCCCACCTGATCGAGTCCTGTCTCTATCCCTCACTGTGGGCTTCAGGCAAGGCTTTCTCTCTCCGTCCGAGGCCTCACTTTCCCAGTTTCACAGAATGGGGAAAGCTCAGAGGTCCCCAGAATGCGGAAAGCTCAGTCAGACCCGTGTCCCGGTGGGTCCGTGGAGGGGTGGGGAGGAGAGGAGAGGGGGCCTCACCTGCGGTTCTGGTACCAGGTCTTGACCTGCGTGTCGGTGAGGTTGAGTGAGGCTGCGAGCTCCATGCGGTCCTGCACGCTCAGGTACTTCTGTCGCTCGAAGCTGCGCTCCAGCTGTGCCAGCTGGTGGTCGGTGAAGGCCGTGCGCGCCTTGCGTGGCTTTTTCAGGCGCACCGGGGGGCTGTCCCTGGAGCTGGAGATCTCCCGGTCGCCCTCCTCCTTCACTGCAGAGACACAGCCGCGCATCAGGGCCCAGCCTCACCGCCCGCCCGCCCACCCTTACGGTCTTGTGAATGTGGCTCCCGGTGGCGGTGGCCCCGCTGCACTCGAGCCCGTGGGGCCGTAGCAAAGCCACTCAGGGCTGAGACCTCCCAGCCCCCAGACCGAGGAGGAGCGACACCTCCGAGGAGAAATAACCCAAAGCCTACAGAGAACTCGACCCAGCTCCCACACTGCACGGACGCTCCCTGGAGGGATTAGTGGACCGACTGGGTGGATCTGCCAGGGGAGGGGAGCAGTGGGGAGGGGACGCAGGAGTTCCAGCCTGGTGGGCTGCTCCGGTGCGTGCTCCGGGGTTTAGGACTGTGCCCCCGATTCTCTGGCTGCATCTGGGCCAGGAAGAGAGGAAGCTGAGGGCCAGAGTCTGGGGAGAAGAACCTGCATTGAGGGACAAAAGCCTGTTCACCCTGGAGTAGACGGTGGTCCTGAAGGACACCCACATCTCGCCTGACCCCTGGTTGGGCACGAATCTATAGGGATGGTTCCCCTGTTTCTTAAACTACAAACAGCGCACAGGCAAAATGCGAACTGCCAGGTGCCCGATCAGGGAGCACAAAGCCGTTTGGAAAAATAAGTGACTCGTTTACCCCTCAGATGCACACATCTCTGAGGTCCGTGTGTCCTTGTCATTTGCCTACGGTGGCTGCCCTGTGTTTCCCCCGATGGTCGAGACACACCAGCAGGGTCCCCGCTCCTGAGTCACAAGGATGGTACTGGATAATGTGGTTTCTTTTTTCCCCAGCACTTTCCTTTGGAGTTGACTGCACCGAAAATGCACACTTGCTGGAGCAAGCTCAAAGACCTCCCTCCTTCTTCCCCTAAAGTGATGATACCACCAGAGACCATCTCCCCAAAATGGACATGGGGCTTCCCTCCCTCTTTTTCTCTATTTTTCCTTTATGCTGAGTTTCATTGAGCATGGTGTTTGCAGTGACTGGGTTCAGCTGAATTGGAGTTAATTTCTGTCTGTAGGAAACAATAATCCGGTTAATTGAGCCACGAGGGAGCAAGACTTTTCAACCAGAAAGCGGTTCGAGACTGGGAGGGTGCCAGTCACCAGGTACACCCCAGTGGTTGAGCCGGGAGAGCGCTAGCGGGTGAGAAACCGGTAAGAAGCCGGTGAGCAGGGGTCCACGCCTTCCCACCGCCTCCTCCAGACCAGCTCGCTGGCCTCTCCCTGCCCTCCTGGACTCGGGCCACACTGGGGCAAGGGTGCCTCAGGAGATGGGGATCTGTTAGGATGGAGGATCTTTTCTGTCTATGCTGGAGGATCTTTTCTGTCTATGCCAGGCAGGTAAAGTTTGAGCAAGTTTGCGGAAATGATTATCCAAACCTCTAACCTGATATTGTGGAAACCTTACTTTTTGACCTCATCATCTGGCCCTATTTGTAAATCCCCCCCATTTCTCAGGACTGAGCTCCAAGGTTGGGGGTGGGGTGGAGGTTGAGTTTGGGGTGTCCAGAAGAACGGGTTGGCTCCTGGGGCTTTTTCTCTAATTCCTCTCCCGGGCGCAGGCTGGAGCCTTCAGATACACACTCGCAGGTGCCCAGCCTCAACCTCCAAAGCAGGCTCAGTCAATCTCAACGCCTGAGAGTTCCAGGCCCCCCGACCCTGCCAGCTGGGAGCACAGTGCCCGTTTCGTTTCTCCATGGATATCGGCTCTTGCAAGCCAGACCGTGCGCTGCAGAACGCCTGACTTCAAAGCCCGGTTCCGCTTCTTTAAATGTTATGCTGAGGAACCTTTGATGCCGACTCGGATGGGACTGACCTTCCCTGCCTGCCCTCCTTGGAGGAGGGACTCTTCACATGGTAGGTGGATAGGGGAGTCGCTTAGCTGCCAACCCCGTGTGTCTGTCTGTCTCTCGGTAAGGTCTCCTGCTTCGGGTCCGCCTTTGAGAAATGCTCCAGAGGCGGTTATTTCTTCTCCTTCTTCACCTGGGACTTTGTTGATGCAAAGGTGGGGTACCTAGGGCTGGGGGAGACCTTCCTCTGTCTTCAGCTCCAACCCTATTTAAGTGATATGTGGACAGCCGGCCGTCATCACCACCCCGATCAGATATCATCAGGGACAAGAGAAGAAAATTGATATTCCAATTATCTTAACCGAAACCTTGACTCAAAATCCCACCTATGGGCAAAAAAATAAACAAATATAGAGACACGAGCCACACTCTTTCACCAGCACCACGCGGTGCAGGGGGGGCTTGCGACTTATTCTAACTATAAATCTGGGTGTTGTTGAGAATTATAAATAATAAAATATGCTGTTACACATATATATTTACCTTGCCTCCCTTGCTCCCCTTCACTTCCCCATCATACACCTGTCTTTCTCCCAGGCAAGTTTTCCTTGTCTCTCTAAACAGACCTGGGGGGAGGAGCAGGGCTCTCTGGGCCACAGGCGTCTGGACCCCCTTCCTCCAGCCCCAGCCCAACCTGCCCATCTAGCACGGCTGACCCAGGGAGACCTTGGAGTCTCCACTGGTTGCTTGGGGCAGTGGAGGAGGGAATGAGATGTGGAGTGGGGCCTCATATGGGTTTTGGTTTGAGGTCAGGGCATGTCCACAACCACTTCTTGGTTGGGAAGAGAGTGTTAAACGAGCCTTCCTAAATTTTTGTGATAACTTAGTGCAAACAAAGAAGGCAATGGCACCCCACTCCAGTACTCTTGCCTGGAAAATCCCATGGATGGAGGAGCCTGTTGGGCTGCAGTCCATGGGGTCTCGAAGAGTCGGACACGACTGAATCAACTTAGCAGTGCAAATATGGGTCAGGAGATGTAGGGCCCCCAAGACAATATAGAAGTTGGCTTTATAGGGAAGTTTTATCTCATGGAAAGCATTCTGGGAATTAATTATAAGGCTGAAAGAGCTCTAAACAGCCCCTGCCAGCCCTTCATTTTCTACTGGATGGGGACACAGGGCTCTGAAACTCCTTCCCTTCCTGCCTCCTGACTTCTCCCTGAGAAAGAACTTCGTGCCTCTGGCTTCACCAAAGACCTAAAGTCAAGGCAGTGGCCAGGACGAGAAACAAAATTAAGGAATTCTTTCTCTCCTTTCTTCCTTTCTTTCTTCTTTCCTTCCTCCTTCCCTCTTTCCTCTTAGTGCTGATCTCAGCTCCCTGGTTAAGACAGGATGGAAAGGAAACTGGAAAGATTCACGGGGTGAAAAAGCAAGTAAAGGGTCCTTCAACCCCAGTATAGGCTGGGTGCTGGGGGATCTCTGGGTCCCACACACACAGCCCGAAGTTAATTGCTCAGTGCACTTCAAATGAAATCCAGTGAGAACAGTTGGGTGAGCACAGAGACCGCTGAACCCGATCCCAGCCAGTCAGCCGCCTGCCTGACTGCTGTTTCTACTTTTAAGTGAGCATTTCTTTTGCATGATTCCCTGGACCCAGATCACACCCGGGGCCAACGGGAAGGAAAGCTGAATTGCCCTCCCCATCTGGATATTCAAATTAAAGGGTGGAAAATTGACTGTTCTCAGTGCTTCAGCCGGAATTTCCTGCTAGGTTTTCCCCCTTATAAAAAAGCGTTCGAGCAAGAACCCGTTGGGTCTTCTGTTGCTTCTGCAAGGTCTTTTCCCAGAGAGCCACTGGTCTGAGAGGCACTTGCTTCTGCCCACTGGAGGGTTGGTTAGTCCCAGCCGAAGTTTGGAAAGTTTGCTTTGTGTGTTTTCGGGAATCTCTCCTGGGTCATCACACAGAATTCCTCTCCTCGCTCTGCTGGACTCTTTGTTGCTCAAAAGCATAACCACGGGGCTAACTGACTGAAAGCTTCAGATGAGACCAGTGGCTCTGCCTGGGCCGGGGGCACTCCGGGTGAGCATGTTCATGTCCCCGCATGTGTGCACCCCAGTTTTAATGTCGTGTTCAGAAATGGAGCCCCCCTCCCCTAGGTTTTCACCTCCCACTTTCTTACCTTTATACTCAGAGTCCGATGAGGCGTTGCTGCCACTTTTGTCCAGCTTGTCTCTAAAGTCCTCCCCAGGCTTGGCCGCAAGACGGCCCCCAGGGTCAGGAGCGGCTGGCTGCCCGCTGCTAGAGTAGGGTGCACAGGCCGCAAGCGGTTTGCAGTCGGCAAGGATGTCCCTGATCAGAAAGGAGGAGGTCACGGTGCGAGACTGGGCTGGGGCCGAGAGCTGCCCAGGCTGCAGGTGGGAGTCCAAACCTGGTCCCGAAGCCCCGCCAGGCCGCGGGGCTCCCGTCTCCAGACAGTCCCTTCCTGGCGAGGCTGGTGAAGAGCAGTCGCTGCTGCTCTCTGAGCGAGGACTCAGCTCCAGGGGAGAGCGGCAGTCCCCGAGCAAGGGGTCCCCCTTGGGAAGGGCGGGGCTGCCCGCTCGGTGGGAGAGAATGGAGTCGATCCCAAAGCCATTGGAGCCTTCCATAGCCAAGCTGCGACCTGTCCTCCCCAAAAGCTCCCCACCCACCCCCAACCCCAGCCGCCGCTGCCCCTGCCCCTAGCTGCGGGCTGGCATGGGGAAGGCGGGCAGGGAGCCTGCGGGCACCTTGGATGGAGTTCAGCCTTGGGGGAGCCCAGGAGCTCTGGGCCAACCTCCTCTGCGCATTAGATCCAAAAGGGCTCAGCGCGTCTTCTGCAGCATCGCGCCGAGCCGCCGAGCCGAGGGGGGGTGGTGGGAGTGTCAGGGAGAAGCGGGAGGGAGGGTGCGCCAAGTTGGGGAGAGCCAAGGGGGAGACGGACGGCCTGAGCTCCCCTTTGGCACAGAAGAGATGAGAAGACGCTGGAATCTAAATAAAGAAGGGCTTTAAAAAAAAAAATCCAAACTGCACGCTTCTTCCAGGCGAGTGGTGGCCGAGGGCAGCGGGGTCAGTACCGCGGTTAGCAGCGGGCCCGAGCCGAGCTACCAGCCGAGGGATCGGGGCGCACCTGGCGGCGTCAGCACCGCGGATAGCGGCGGCGGCGGCCTTCGGCGCATGACGCTCCACCTGGCCGGGGAGGTCTTCTCTCCACGCTCCCACCGCTCCGGGGGCCCCGTCAGCACCGTGGACAGCGCCTCCCTACTCCGCGGTTGCCGCTCTCCGCCCGTCCTCCGCGCGCGCCTTCGCCTCCCCCCCTTCCTTTAAAAAATGAACTTGTGTCACTTTTACTTTGGGGCTGGGTTTTTTTTTTTTTTTTTTTCGTTTCTTCTTCTTTTTTTTTTTTCCGTTGTGTTGTGTGTGTGTGTGTGTGTGTGTGTTTTTAAGGGGACTCGCCCACGTGTCCCCGGAGTGATGACGCTGATTGGCTCTGGCCGATTTTGGGGGTGATGTCACGGCTCCGCAAGCCACTGCCCGATTCCTTTCAGTTTGATTAAAAGAGACACTGAATTAATTACAGCACAGACCCAACTGTTTACCGGCGATTTCCACACGGTTTGCTTTCATTAGGCCGGTGATGAGGCTCCTAATGAGGGTGATTAGCCGAGGGGGGTACAGGCGGGCGGGGAGGGGTCCAAAGCCCGGCTGCCGCTGCCGTTGAATTAGGACGTAAGGTTTTTAAGTTTTTCCCCTACACTTTCCCACAGTTATTCAAATTATTCTTCCATCGGGCTGTCAACGATACCTTTTCTACCCCCTCCCTACCTCCCTGCCCGGCCGTTGTTGTTGTTGTTGTTGTTTTTCTCTTTCCTCTAGCAAGAAAAAGGGACTACACCCAGCAGAAAAAGAATTGTATGTGTGGAGAAGAGATTTTAATTTGTTGCGTCGTTTTCGGGTATTTCCTTTGCGGTCTACATGTTTTTCGTGAAGGAAAATCTGTAGCCCCCCTTCTCTGATCTCTTTGGACCTGGTGGGCCTGGCAGGGGTGGGGAAAGCTTGATGTCTGCGCCTGGAAGGAGACAGAACGATGGCTTCACTGTGGGGCGAGGCTGGAAAGCTGGGCAGGTCGGGTCTAGGACGTTAGAGGGACCCCGAGAAATCCGTGTGGCCCGAGAGGGGCCGCGCAAAGGACCCCAACCCAGTCGACAGTCTCTCCTGCGGCGGAGCGTGTCTGGGGGGTCGGGTGTTTCTGTACCTCTAAAGAGTAACCTGCGCGAGCTTCTGAGTGCGAATGTAGACGTCTGCTAACGACTTCGCATTTCGAGAGCAGTGAAAGCCCGCCCGAGGATTTGTTTTCAAAGCAGGGCTGGAAACACGGTCTTTTGGCTGTGAATAACTCGCCCTCTCCACCCTCCCCAACTCCGTCACGGTGGTACTCCAGCTCTGCTCCTTTCGGGGTTCGGCCTCCTGTGTGGGGCCCAGGGCTGCGGGCAGAACTGAAGCGCATCTGGGGCCTGGATCCTCTAGAGGCGACGCCAGGGGTGGGCGACCGGCTCTGTGGTCAAAGGGAGGAGGAAACCAGCCCGCGCGCCTACCAGAGGCGCCCCCCCTCCCACCGGCCAGAGGCGCCCTTCACCCGCTCTGCGCCCGGAGCTCAGGCCTTTCCAAGCGGGAGGGCACCCTCCTGGCCCCCCTCCCCTCGGGCCCCAAGAAAATACCCTAGCCCGGCGTCAGACTCAACATCTAAGATCGCAGCGGAATAGCGAAGCGCCCGAATCCCCCCACACCCGAGACCCGGCCGGGAAGGCCGGTGCAGCTGGACGGAGCAGAAACTTTCTTCTCCCTCGAGCCAGGCCGGCGGTGGCCTCTCGCCCGACTCCCCGCGCTCTCCCCCTGAGCCTCCCGGCAGATTGGAAGCGGCCTCGCCGCCGGCCGAGCTGGGGGCGAGGACGGGCGGCTCCCCGGGGACGGCAGGCCCGGCTCGGCTGCAAGCTGTCGGGGGAGGCGGGAGGGCGGGCGCCGAGGGGCCAGGAGCTCACGGGCCCCCGCCCTGGCCCGGCAGCCGCTGCAGCGGGCGCCTCGCGCGCCCGGGCCGAGCCGGATTGCCGGTTTTCGTTTGGTGGACGGGGAGGGGGACATAAATCACGAGGACCCTGGGCTGCCCTCGCCCTTCCCGGCCAGTCCTCGACTTGGGCCTTGCTCTCCCTCCAGGCACCTCCGGAGGTTCCGCTACCCCCTCTACTGCTCACCCCACCCCCGCTCCCAGCCTGCTGCCCGCGCCTCGGGAAGAACCTCATCTCCCCCAGATCCCAGGGTCCCAGCTTGGGTCAGCGGGCCCGTCATCCTGGGCCTGTTAGAGATCTTGACGCCCCGGGCCCGCATCCGCAGCATCCGCTAAGCCGAAAGCAAGTCCGGTCCTGCTCCGCCCGCGGCGGTCCCAGCTGCCCCTGTCTTGGGCGGACTTTTTCTGGCCTTGGAGTCTTACGCTGGGGTTCGGGTGCCCGGCCCAGCGAAAGCGATGCCTCCGGCGGTGCAAGGCACTGCGCGGGTATGGGGGGTGAGTAGTAAAGGCGGGGGTCAACCTCTTACCCTGGAAAAAAAAAGGCTAAACCACCCCCACCACCCCCGCGCCTCCGCCCCCGCCACCTGCTGCAGCCCTAGCCGGCTTCTCTGTGATTCTTCAAGCCCAAGAATACACAGGTTGTTATATTATCATTCGTTTTGAATTATCTGGTATACGGTGATAAAAACATGCTATGCCATTTATCCCACCTGGAGTTTGGATCCAGCCCACTGTTGCTAACATTGTTTTATTCCTATTTGGGGGTTTCCAGCTCCACTACTGTGCCCCCATCTTTTTCTTTTCTCCATCAAGGGGATAGTTCTTGCATCTCAGCCTGTCCACAGCCTGAGAGGTGTGTGTGTACCCACCTAGGCTCTTGTTTAGCTGGGAAGAAGTCCAAGAATTGGAACTTTACTAAGGTTCCTGGGGCTCCTGGGTGGGTGATCCACCCCTCACTTTGAGAAAGGAGCCTGGTCGATCCTGGAGGGGTGGACGGTTCAACAAAACGGGGTGTGAAACATGGCAGATTAACCTCTGAGAACTTCATTTACAAGGCAGGAAACAGACCTTGCTCCCTCTCTGTCCCTTCTGAGCCCCAGCCCTCTACCCAGCTGTCTTGACCCACCTCCTCCACCCAGGGAAGGCAGAGGCTTGGAAGACTCAGGGGAGAAATGGCAACGGGGGAGATGCGGTCAGATCCAGGACTAGCACCCCCCAGACCGCTGTTCTGGGCTCCAACACCTCCTCCCCAGCCTCCTGCCTCTGGGATCCTCTAGCTTCAAATGCCGGCCCCCTGGCCATCCAGCCCTTTGAAATTGCTTTCTTTTAAACCTTCTGTCTCTCTGTGGACCCAGAGCCCTGGAAAATCCCAAACCAAGCACTCACATGGCAACACCAATGGAGAAGGAGCCATTGCTCTTCTCCAGGGCAAGGAGGCAGCTGCACGGACTGGCCCACAGGAGGCTGGGGCTCTGGCCCTGCTCCCACTCCGCGCAGCTCCTCTCTCTTGCCTGGACTTTTGCTTTGGTCCAAAGACATTAACATCGGAGGCTTGTAGCAAGAGGCAAGGATGGGAGAGGCCCATGCCGGCTATGAAGTGGCCTGTCTATGGACTTCAGGCCCTCTGCCCAGTCGGGGGCTCTGGGCTTGGGTTTGGCTTTGGGTCAGGATGGGGCCTGGGTCTCTGGCTGAGCAATGTTTCTTAGCAACTTCCTTATCCGTAGGCCCACCTGCCTCTCCACTCCACGTCACTCAATACCCCCAGTCCTGAGCATGGAAAAGGCCTTATTTTGACCAGTTTTGCTCATTGACTTACAGGCAGAGTCACACGGGGAGATGTGCTCGAAGCTTTTCGTAAACAGTCCTCAAGTCTTTTCTTCTTGTGGAAGATTGTAGCTTGAATGCCATCATTCAAGGTTCTGAGTACCTGGAGCCAAGGGCAGTATACCACCAGTGGAGTGAGGTGGCTGGGGATATGGACTCCAGAACGGGGCAGGCCTAAAGTAGAATCCTGGCCCTAGAGCCCAGGGCTGGGGCTAAGGTGAGGCAAGTGAGGTGAATAACACAAGTCTATTGAACCTGTTGCCATTAAAATATATATATATATATATACACACACACACACACACACACACACACACATATACATATATAGTTGGCTGAGTGGCATGTGGGATTTAGTTCCCTGACCAGGGATCAAACCCAAGTCCCCTGCATTGGAAGCGCAGAGTTTTAACCACTGGATCACCAAGGAAGTGTGAACCTGTTGCTGTTTTGTCCATCAGGAATTTTTAAATTTTGATTTCAAAATATTGCATTAAAATGTTGTCCGTCTTGGTTACCGAGTTTGGCGGAAAGTCAAAAGGTTTGTGTCCTAGCCTGGGATTTGCCTGCCTCACCATGGTCCCAGCCCTGCTCTGTGACCTTGAGCTTTCTCAAGGTTACCTTCTGGGCTGTATGTTTTTCAGCGGAGTTGCGCCCTTCACGTGGTCGTGGTGGGGACTCTGCACTCGGCTCGGATCCTGGAGAACAGTGATTATGCCTTTCATATGATGACTACTAAGTACGACAGCCAGAGCTTTTCCTCTGGCAGGTTAGGGCCCCCTGGAGAAGTCAGCCCCCGGCCCTGCCCTTTGCCTCAGGCCTTCCTACAGGAACCAGTTTTTAACATGGCGGGGACAAGGGATTTGGGCGATATGGCCAAGCTTGGGTGCTAATATCTTTCTGCAAACAGATGGGCCGGACAAGGATTTGGACAGTTGGTGGGTTTCAAGGTCATGCTGCTCTCAATCATGTTTGTTGGTTTAGCTCAAAACCCCACGAAGCTCCTGAAACCTGAAAGAGAACATATTCTTTCTTTTCCTCTGTCCTTCTCTCCCTCTCTCCTACCTTCCTCTCTCCTCTTACCCTTGCTTCCCTTCTCTTTCTCCTTCCCTCCCTTCCTCTTTACTTCCTCCCCTGGAAACATGCATTCGGTCCTGCACACTGTGGGCCATGCTCCCTGCTGGCGATGTCACCGGGTCAGGATGGGATGGACTCTCACACCTCAGCCTCACAGAGTGCAATGACACCCATCAGCCTAAATTGGTCTCCACAGATTACTTCCCAATTGTGAATTCACGTTTTTAAATTGCTTGCATTCAGTTCTAGGAACCTGTATAAAAAGCCAACCTAGATTTTTTTTCTCGTTTAATGATGATTTCAAGCATCAAAGTGTTTCCCAAGTGAAAAGAAATGCAGCTGAAAGACGGTTTGGGTTCAGAAGGATGAATGCGAGAGAGGGTTTTTGACTGGAGACACAGACCCGTGTGTCTGTCACCCAGGCCCACCTTGGTGCCCGAGCTGCTGGTCTGCTTGCTGTCATGCACATGTGCTTGCTCTGGGCCCTGGAATCTGTGGGTCTAAGTTGGGAAGCTTGGATGAATGAATCAAAGAGCCAAGCCATCTCCTGCTGGACCCAGGGACCTCCCAGGACTGGATTTGCATTGGTGGCCTTTGAGCATTGCTTTCTCTTTAGGCTTCTAGAAGCTCCCTGCCAGGCAGAGCTCAGACATCAATCACCATTGGCTCATTGCTACCATCCCTGCTAAACATCTTGTGCAATTGTCAGACTCCAGAACCCCATCTCCTTTCTTCTGGCTGAGAAGATTGTTAGTTACCTGGTTTGATCAGGGTAGCGGGTGGCAGGGAGAGAACCAGTGGGGTTTGGGCTCTAGTTTAAAAATCTGGAAAGAGGCTGAAGTCAGTGGGGATTCAGGGTGAAAAGAAAGCTGGACCTAGCAGCCAAGAAGTCTGCTCTGGTCCTGGTTTGGCTCCGTCTTTTCTGGCAGGACCAGACATGTCCTCAGGCCCCTCCCGGTTTTGTGAGTCCTGTTTCAAAGTCTCAGCACCCCAGGCCCCCGCTTGCTCCCACCTCCTGCCTAGTGCACATGAACACAGGCACTGCCTTCCTCCAACCTCCGAGGAAACTTCTGAGGATTTCAAGCTGACTGGGTGGGGGTCCAGACCAGCCGCCTCTCTGAGGCTCAGGAGGACAGTACACATGGGCCTCTTTGTCTGGTTGACTCTCTGGTGGGGTTTGGCCAAGAAACCCAACCTGGAGGCGGAAAGATGGAATGTTCCCAAATGCCAACCACCAGGGAAATGAGAAAAACCAGGGGCTAAAGGTCACATCCCTGGTGAGGGCAGTGCTAGCGTGGCATTCTTTGGCACGTGATCAGGAGCTATCTCCATATCCGCCCCTCTTTAATTGAGAGGTGGCTTTTGGGGGGCAGACTCTGGGACACACTGGACCAATCACTGGCTTGGGGCCGACTCACTGAGTGAAGTCGGGCCCCTTCGACATATCTTTTCCACCTGTGAAGTGGGGAGGATGGTGGAGGAGGGAGGTTAGCGGATGAGCCCTAAGGCCCCTGCAGACTGGAACCTTGCGGGGGTGGGGGTGGGGGGGGGAGGGGCGCGGCGCGTGGGCTCTACCCTGGGTTGTGAAGGATGGACAAGGGCCCCGGTTGTGCCTCGAGGTTCCCCCAGCTCTGCGTGAGCGAGGGCAGGCGTGTGGCTGACACTATAGGATACCTGAGAAGGCAGAATCAGACTGGAATCAGACCTGGGGCTTTGTGCAGGCACAAATAATTCATGAGGAGGGAAGGACCAAGCTAGGGGAGGGAGGGAAGGTCCGGGCTCCTCCTTGGCCTCCTGCTTAGACCTGCCAGCGGGTGGCGCTGTAGGACAAGGAGCTGAGCAACTCTGCTGCGCGCTTGAGCCTGGCCCTGGAGCACCAGCGGCTGGGGGACTCCTGGAGAGGGTGAAGGCATGCTCCTGGTGCATGGATCACAGCCCCGTCCCGCAGCACGCGGTCTGCCCGACCGGCTGCAGAGGCAAGAAGTAATCGGATAGATGAAAGAGATTTCCTGCAGCGTTTTCTGGCCAAGTCCGTATTTCCCCACCTTGGCCCCGTCCTTGGTAAAGCTGGCCTGGAGGGGCCACTGACCAGTGGGGCATCTTGCTCATTGCCATGGCAGATAGAGCCTAATTTGGGATCCTTTAGGGAATTCCATGTCCTGATGTGCACCCCCCTATCCATTGTGGATTTCAGAGCAAGAGAGAGGGCTCCATTCAAAATATCTTGACCTTCTTGGTGCATCTGGACACAAAGCCTCCTTGGAGCATCCTGCCTTCATCCCTCGATCCCCTTCAGACATCCAGTTGTCCCTCTTCAGTGTGCTTTATCGATAAGAAAATCGCCCACATTCACCTATTCTCTGGAAGTGCCGGAGTCTGCTAATCACGAGACGCGTGCTTCACTGTCATCGTTACCAAAGTTTGCTTGAGAAAACCTCCTTTGGTGTGTCGGGGTCCTGACTCACAGAGGAGGGCACTGACACAGGGTCGCGCAGAAGTTTCTTAGCGGAGTCGGGTGTCATGCCCTGGAACGGCCGTGTGCTCAGCGACCAGGTCCCTCACCAGGGGCGCTGCTCCCAGGGCTCAGAAAGCTGCAGGTGGGCTTTAGCAAAGACAGTGGGGATGCTTGTCTGGTGCATGGGGCGGGAGGGGGACTTCAGACCCTTAGGATGGGGTGGGGGTCCATCAAGGCCCCGCTAAGCCAGATTTCCGAGGGGGTTGGTTAGTGTGTGCGGCATTTTTATGGAATCAGCTTCTAAGGAGCTGCAGTGCTGGCCTGTGTTGAGGTTGGGGAGGCTGTTCAAGAAACCACTCAGATCTGTAGTCACAGACTCACTGTGTCTCTGCCGAGGCTGATGGACGACCCCGCCAGGCACTTGGCCTGGGTTGGGGGCGGGGGGCAGGAGCCACAGCGGATGTTCGTACCATGGGGCATTCCACAGGCCCCTAGCTCTGGGCCCTGGGATCTTAGACCCCTGATCCGGGGCCACTTCCCTTCTAGAGGAGGAGACAGGCAGTGAATAAGGGCTCATTGTTTTGCTGAGAATAAAACAGTTTGGTGTGGGTTTAACTGGGGGCTACCCCCGGTGGCTCAGAGGGTAAAGAATCTACCTGTGACGTGGGAGACCTGGGTTCTGTCATTGGATTGGGAAAATCCCTGGAGGGCATGGCAACCAACTCCAGTATTCTTGCCTGGAGAATCCCCATGGACAGAGGAGCCTGGTGGGCTGCACTCCACAGGGTCACGAAGAGTCAGACACACACACAGTCCAGGGAAGGCCTTTCGAGTGGGAGACTTGTGTTTATATATATATATATATATATATATATATATATATATATTGTCCACACCACACAACTTGCAGAATCTTTAGTTCCCTGACCAGGGATTGAACCTGGACCTGAGTCCTAACCACTGGACTATCAGGGAATTCCCATAAGAGACATCTTACCCTTTTTTGTTTTTTAAACTAAGTCCTGATTTTATTTTTGGCTGCGTCATGTGTCTTGTGGGGTCTCGTGAGGTCCCTGACCAGGGATTGAACCTGGGCCCTCGCAGTAAAAGCTGGGAATCCTAACCATGAGCCCACCAGGGAACTGCCTGAGGGGGTTGGGGGGACTTGGCTTTTGAGCTAAGATCTAAATGACAAGAAGGGGTGGGCAGGTGACAAGCTGTGGAGAAGGGATTGTGGGGAGAAGCAGGAACCTGATACAATTCTCCAGACAGATGATGGGGACCCAGAGATGAATCAGGGTGCTTTTGGAAGAAACACTGACAGGCTTGTTGATGGATTGGATGTAAGAGTGAAGGAAGCGGAGTTGTGATGATTTTTGTCTTCAGCCTCTGGGTGGTCTCAAGTATGAGATGGGGAAAATGGAGGGAGAAGCAAGTTTGGTGGGGGAAAAAAAAATCCAGAATTCTATCTCAGCTGTGCTGGTTTGAGATGAATGGCCGACACCTGAGTGGAGACACCTGGCCCGGGGCAGGGGGCCGGGGAGTCGCAGTTGGATAAATGAGCATGGGATTCTGGGGAGAGATCCAAGTTGAAGGTCAATGCTGGGAACCCTCAGACTAGTCAGGGGATTTTAAAACTTAAGAGTTTGCCTGACTTTTTATAGGTGCTGGTTGAGATGTTGTGGAGAAAGTCATGGCCCTTGGAGAGTCTGAGGCTGATTCTCACACTGGTTTACCGGTTTTCAAATAAAGGCACAAAAGGAGGATGACAAATAGCTCTTTTAATTTAAAGTAGATCGGTATCTAATTTGTGGGGAGAAAGCAGAGGACCTGCAGAGAGTTGGAGGTACGAAGGGCCCCAGTCTGGGTGCTTTCATCCCTGGAGGGCATTGTCTTTCAGGAGGTGGGAGGGGTGACCTTCCAAGGTCAGTGTTGGTGGAGGCAGCTTAGCCCTGAAGAGGTGAGGGCCCGCTCCAAGTACGGAGTGTGGGCTCTTCCTGCCGTCAGGGGCCCCAGAGAGATAGTACTGCCATGGAGAGATATCAGGCATCCCCGAAAAGAGAAATGAAATCTCATGTTTGGAATACTAAATGAGGGTTTTCAAAGCATGACACTGTCACACTCTCTACAGCAAATACCTGGGTTGTTTTTAATACTTGAGGACAGAGCCTTAGTCTGGAGCCTATAAAATCTGCCATGAAACTTGAGTTTCTCTTATCAGCTTGGGGCTTGAGAAGCGAGGTAGAGTCCTGCTGGAGGGGAGTCCCTAAGTGAGGGATTGCTGGGGCTAAGGGGAGCGAGAGTGGCTAACTCTAAAGGGGGCTCTTAGCAAAAATAAGTCATCTAAGACCCGAGTCTGAGGTCCTGGCCGAGGCAGAACCTGGAGCAATGGGGGAGTGTCTTGTGTGATTTGGGCAAAGCAGGTGAGTCCTTCAGAGAATTTTCTACCGCGTCAGACAGGCTTTAGGGGTGGGTGTAGTTGCCCATCCTCAGGGTCCCCTGGCGCACGGCACACTCTTCCCGGTGGGCTTTGAAGGCTCTCTGGCGATCGGCCTCGGTGGGGAAGGTTGCGAGATGGGGGCCCACCTGTGGACAGAGGGAGAGCCAAGTCAGCGGGCTTGAGTGCTCCAGGGCTCCCCTGGGGACGCCCCATCCTTCCACCTTTGATAATGAAAGTCTCTGTCAGAGGGAACCAAGTGGAGGGAAAGTGCTGTCCTGGTGTTCCAGGGTGAAGGTGGGGGGACCCACCGTGGGACAGGGAGGGGCGTCAGAGCAGAGCTGACCGGTGCCCGCGTTTTTCCTTCTGTCTTGCTTGTTGCCAAGATAACGTGCACTTGATAAATATCAGCTGCCGGTGATGGGGGTCACCAGGCAGTGGGACCTCTCAGCCAGCATCATCCTTCAAAGCTGATTCTCCACCATTAAAACCCCAAACGAACCACTCTCTCCAAGGGGGGCCTCCAGGCACAGTTGGAGCCCTGTCTGTCACTGTAAGACCATCTGACCCCCACCCCCATCCCCGCGGCTGACAGTTGGGCCAGAACCAGAGCCAGACCCGAGGCGTGGGGGCCTCTGCTGTTAAATTGTTGTGCAGTCAGTATTTTGACCAGTCTTTCCCTCTCGAGAAGTGGTGATGAGTGGAGACCCTTCTGTCTCCTAGGTCTGCTGCAGCACCTCCAAATATATGAGAATCCCCCCCCAAATGGCATTTCTCTTCTACGGAGGCATGGGGTAGAAAGGGTTCATTCAGGCTTGCTTGTTTAGGCATGCATCCGTTCATTCATTCATTCATTCAGGCCACACGTGTTAAGCTCTGAGCACAGCTCTGTGCCAGGCACTGGGTCCCGCAGTGAATGAGGGGGACTCACTTTTCTTGGGCGGGGGGCAGGGGCGGGGGCGGGGAAAAGATGTGGGTGATGGCTACAGCTGTTTCATGAGAGTCCGTGGAGTGGTTGGGGGCTGTGAGGAGCACAAAGAGATGGACTTGACCCTCCCCAGAGTCAGGGCCTCTCTGGGGAACAAAGGGGGCTTATAGGAGGAACTGGGGGTTCCATGGTAAGGGGGCTGCATGTGTGCTGGCCTTGGGGCCCCCCACAGCTCAGGGTCACGAGGGGACGTGGTGGTCCAGACGACGGGGCCGCTGGAGCAGCTGAAGGCTCTGCTGTGTCTTCAGGATAAGGTGGGACCCACATGGCCAGCACAGCCACCGGTTCTCGTCAAGAGCCAGGCCAAGGGACCCCTCCCTGCAGGGGTTAGCTAAGACCACAGAGCTGAGAAAAAAGAGAAATGGAGAGCAGATGAAGAATTAAAAGGAAACAGAGGGAAGGCAGGCCTTCCCAGGTGGCTCTAGTGGTAAAGAACCCACCCGCCTATGCAGGAGACCTAAGAGACACCCGTTTTATCCCTGGGTCAGGAAGATCCCCTGGAGGAGGGCAGGGCAACCCACACCGGTATTCTTGCCGGAGAATCCCATGGACAGAGGAGTCTGGTAGAGTTGCAAAATGCTGGACACGACTGGAGCAACTTAGCGCTCACAGACAGAGGGGAGGTGGGAGGAACTTGCAGGGAACGTCTTTGTGCTCTGTGTCCCATACCCTGGTCCCCATCAGGACTCACCGTGGCCTGGGGACCCCCACCCCCGGGGGGAGGTCATGACTTTCACCAGAGCTCGACCTCCTTGCGGACCCCGTCAGCTCCCCCAGTCCAAGGTCTCGGTCACAGGTTAGGGTGGGACACCTCAGGTCCAGGGAGACAGTGAGTCAGGGTGCATGCAGAGCCCAGCGGGATCTAACTCCACTGTGTTCATTTTTACAGGTGAGGAAACTGAGGCCCAGAGCAGAGTTGGTCCAGGGCTGGCCCCAAAGGGAATCAGGGACAGAGAAGCTCTGCCTTAGCACTCCCCCCACCATGAACCGCTGGGTACTAGGTTCTGGATTCCTTCTAGAATATTCTGCCACGGCTGCCGCTCTGGCTGCGTCTGAAGGGCACTGCAAAAACTTATTAGAAACTGGTAAAAAAAAAAAAAATCAAATGGTGATGAGTAGATTGAGTAAGCTACTCCAGGACATAAATCTGCATCCCTCATTCTCTGGGGGCTGTGGGCCCTCTGGAGTCTCTGCAGAAAGCCATGACCCGCTCCTCTGGGAAAATATGTGCCCACAAGTCCTAAGGAACAAATAGTGCAGGAGATTCATGGACATGCTTCTCCAGTCCCTCTGTGGACACTCGTGGTGGCATTTCCGGGAGCCGTCCCAGCTCCAGCCTCAGGCCTCCCGTTTCTGGGCCGTGCATCAGGGTTGTTCCCCAGGCAGGGCCCAAGCCCAGGCCCAAAGCTCTGAGTCCCCCTGGGCGGGCCCATCCCACCGTCACCAAAGGCCACTCAGGCCCAGGCTCAAGGCTTGGTTATCCATCTCAAATACAGCAGTGTCTACATGACACACCACAATGCTGTTCTCAGCTTGGTCTCCTGATTCAGAAAACTTACCAAGTGGCCTCACGGAAGGTACTGAGAAGAGAGAAGGTCCAATACTTCGTGCAGGACGGAAGTAGCCGTAAACAAAAGGCCTTTTCCAGGGTCTATCCTGCGTCCCCTCTGGCATGGGACAGGGGCTTGTAGACAGTGACATGTGTCTCCTGACACCCGTGCTTCCCAGAAGGCAGCTAGAGACGCTCAGTAAGACCTCCTGGGCACCCCGGCCAATGGAGATGCCGAGCTGACCTCCATGGTCATCTGTGGCATCCAGAGTGGCAATAGTCCTGACCCGGGGGGCAGGCGCCAGCCATTCCTCACTGGGAAGCACAGCCCTGAAGTCCACGCATCCCTCTGGCTCTCGAAAGGACTGAATGGTGACCTCCCGGCCAAAGACACATCCACATTCTAACCCCAGGACCTGTGACTGTGACCATTATTTGTGAAAGGGGGCTTTCTAGATATAATTACAGATCTCGAGATGAGAATTATCCCAAGTATTTAGGTGGGCTCTGAATCTAATGACAGGCATCCTTGTAAGAGACAAAAGTCACAGGGAGAGGGGAAGGCCATGTGAAGACAGAGCCATAGACTGGAGTGATGAGGCCAGAACTCGGGAACGCCAGGAGCCACCAGTGACTGATGGGGCGCGCTGCTGATGGTGGGTGGTGCTGATGCTGGGTGGTGAGTGGTGCTGATGGTGAGTGGTGCTGATGGTGGGTGGTGAGTGGTGCTGATGGTGGGTGGTGCTGATGGTGGGTAGTAAGTGGTATTGATGGTGAGTGGTGCTGATGATGGGTGGTGCTGATGGTGGGTGGTGAGTGGTATTGATGGTGGGTGTTGTTGATGGTGGGTGGTGCTGATGGTGGGTGGTGAGTGGTGCTGATAGTGAGTGGTGCTGATGGTGAGTGGTGCTGACAGTGGGTGGTGCTGATGGTGGGTGGTGAGTGGTATTGATGGTGAGTGGTGCTGATGATGGGTGGTGCTGATGGTGGGTGGTGAGTGGTGCTGATGGTGGGTGGTGCTGATGGTGGGTGGTGCTGATGCTGGGTGGTGAGTGGTGCTGATGGTGGGTGGTACTGATGGTGGGTGGTGAGTGGTGCTGATGCTGAGTGGTGCTGATGGTGGGTGGTGCTGATGCTGGGTGGTGAGTGGTGCTGATGCTGAGTGGTGCTGATGGTGGGTGGTGCTGATGCTGGGTGGTGCTGATGGTGGGTGGTGAGTGGTGCTGATGCTGAGTGGTGCTGATGGTGGGTGGTGCTGATGGTGGGTAGTAAGTGGTATTGATGGTGAGTGGTGCTGATGGTGGGTGGTGCTGATGGTGGGTAGTAAGTGGTATTGATGGTGGGTGGTGTTGATGGTGGGTGGTGCTGATGGTGGGTGGTGAGTGGTGCTGATGGTGAGTGGTGCTGATGGTGAGTGGTGCTGACAGTGGGTGGTGCTGATGGTGGGTGGTGAGTGGTATTGATGGTGGGTGGTGCTGATGGTAGGTGGTGCTGATGGTGGGTGGTGAGTGGTATTGAAGGTGGGTGGTGCTGATGGTGGGTGGTACTGATGGCGGTTGGTGAGTGGTACTGATGGTGGGTGGTGCTGATGGTGGGTGGTGCTGATGGTGGGTGGTGCTGATGGTGGGTGGTACTGATGATGGGTGGTGAGTGGTACTGATGGTGGGTGGTGCTGATGGTGGGTGGTGCTGATGGTGGGTGGTGCTGATGGTGGGTGATGTGATTGTGTGCAATGCTAGTGGCAGGGGGCTTGGAACACTAGTCTCCTGAGTAGATGGCAGGAGGATCTAGGTCCTAGGTGCTGCTCAGCTTAGAGGTAATCAGGTTAACATCAGCACACAAACAAAAGAGAAGCCCAGGGGAAGTTTTCTTTTTCCTTCCTTGGAAACTTTGTCAAGGAAGAAATATTCATTCATCCATCCATCAAAAAGTATTTATTAAGTACCTAAGTGCCAAGGACAGTGAAGTGCCACACCCTTTGTGCTTTGGTGTTCCTGTTTCCATGTCCCCCTGGTTTTCTACAGGGGTGTTTGGGGCACAAGAGGTTCGCCCCAGTGACTGACAACACACTCCGACACCTACTGTGTTCTCAGCAGCACCGGGCTGACATGTGGGAGGCAGGCATTTAGTATGTGGTCCCTGCTGTTGAAGGATTCCCATTCCTGCTGGACTTTCTGGGAGTTAAGTCACTCATGGGATGGATGACTTCAGTCTTGCATGGGAGGGACCCAGGGGAGCACAGGTGAGTGTCCAGCCCCAGAGCCCTGTAAGGTGGGGTCTGTACCTGCCCTGTTCCCCAACGACCCCCAGTGCCTGGTATGGGGCCTGGCATTCAGGATGTGTTGAAACAAAGTTGAAAATACCGAACAGATGAGTGGATGAGTGAAGGAAGGAAGGGGGCGTAATTCACCAGGCTTCAGGTGCTCAGGGAGGGCTTCTCAGGCCAGGTGGGACTTGACTATGGCCTGGGAGGATTGGGATGAGAGGGTTGGCAGGGGAATACAGCACAGGAAATGGTGTCAGCAGAGGGAGAAGGTGAAAAATCAAAGGAGATGCTTAGTGGCTGGGGCTGGGGGACTCTCCAGAGGGCTCACTCAAGCAGAAGCTGACTCCCCGGCCCTCATGGGACTGTTCTTTAGAAAGAGAAGTGAAAGGCACTCAGTTGTATCCAACACTTTGTGAGCCCATGGACTGTAGCCCACCAGGCTTCTCTGTCCATGGAATTCTCCAGGCAAGAATGCTGGAGTGGGTTGCCATTCCCCTTTTCAGGGGATCTCCCCGACCCAGGGATTGAAAGCCGGGTCTCCTGCATTGCAGGCAGATTCTTTACTGTCTGAACCACCAGGGGAGTCCACGAGACAGAAAGAGAAGAGAAGGGGCCTATTCTGTACCCATGAAGTCCCCAGCTCCCGAAGCAGAATATGGAAGTTCACGGAGAGGGGTGTTTCGGCTTTCAGAACACCAAGAAGCAAGTGCCCCTTTGCAGAATGTGCCCTGGAGACCAGCGACTGGGACCTTGGGCCCGTGGCTGTTTTGGTAACAGACTTGCTGTTTGCCAGGCGCAGTGCACTTATTTAACACAAGCCTCAGAGCATGCACTGTTGTCTCCATCTTAGAGATGGGGAGCCAGGGGCCCCAGAAGGTTAGGTCACTCGCCCCAGGTCTCACAGAACCCCAGCACCGTGGGGTCCTCCCGGCCCCAGATCCTCACTGAGAAACTCCACTCTCTTAACAAATGCCCAGGAAATGAGTCAAGGGAAAGGCCCTGCTGGAAACCAGGCAGCTCCCATCCCGCCCGCCTGCACACTCTCTCCTCCCAAAATAGCAGCTCCGCCAGAGATGAGGGTCCTAACCACAAGTCAGGCCTCAAGCGCGTGTGGTCACGACCCCGTAGACCCCCAGAGTCAAAGGATGAAGAGCTGTGGAGCAAAGAATTCCTTCCGAGATGCTTCTAAATTAAGCCATCTGCAGTCTGTCTCTGCCTGGAGCTAAGAAACTGTAACGGCTTTGGCAGGAGACAGCTCTGCTGAATGGAGCTGAGTCACTCTCAGGTCAATGCAGGTAAATAAGAGGCAAGCGCCACTGGCCTGCCAGCAGCCCTGGGAGCAGGATGGGCAGGTTGGCGAAGGCGCTGGTCCTGTTTGAATGGGGAGCATCTCAATACATTGCTCAAATAAGGACCAGGTGCCTGCACTACACAGGACATCCTGCGGACGTGCTGGTGAATAAGGCCAGCCCACACGGACCCTGCGAGATGGCACAAGAGGCGGCCGCTGAACGCACTGTACATGGCATCATTTAATGGCAATTAGTAGCACTGTGGACTGGGGAATTCTAAGTCCATCTGGCGGCAGGAAGGTCTTTCTAGAGAGGATGAGGGAGCTATCCAGAAGAGGAAGGCAAAGATGTTCTAGATGAGAGGGACCAGCCCAAACCCTGAGCAAATGTGGCCAAACGGGAGAGAATGAAAGCCAGTGAGTGTGGCTGGGGGACACAGAGACAAGGCCGGGGAGGTGAGCAATTATCACCATCAAGCCTTAAAAAAAGATTTGTTAGGGACCACAATCCCCTGCCTGGATGATACCCTTTGCCTCTCTGTAACCAGATTGGAATAAAAGATTCCCAGAAACCTAGGGTTGAAAGAGACCTCAGAGATCAGTATCTCCAACTCTCCCATTATACAGATGGAAAAGCCAAGGCACAGAGGTGGGAAGTGATTCTCTCAGGGTCTCCATGGTCCTGGGCAGAGCTGACACCAGGAGCCACTCCATCACCATTTCCTGAGGTCCCTGCCCCTGTCATATGGTCCCCACTCTGCCCCAGGGGATCTGGATTCCTGGATCCCATTTCCCAATTCATTTGAAAGCCTCTGTGCTTTTCCGGTCTACTTGCAATGAATCAACTTTTCATCCGATTGATATCTTTAATTGTGCCTTTGACGTTCATTAATTTTGCTCTTGACGTTGTGGTTTCCTTCTTTGAAGTCTCTCTGTTGTTCTGTTTCCAGCGTCTAGAGTTGTCTGCTTAGCTGTAATTGCCTTTTAATCTTTCTTTTTTCCCCTAATATCAACATTTATAAAACATAGCATTGGCAACTATGTTTCCCTCTAAATTTTCTTTTATCTCATCTCACAAGTTTTGAGAATATTTATTTTTGTTTGATTCTCTTTTCATCTAATCTCCATCAAATCTCATTCGGATTTCTTCTTTCGTCCTGAAGTTATTTATAAATAGGGTTTTACATTTCCAGGCACGTTCATTAGTTACGTCTGTGACTGATTTTCTAATTTATTTTCTTTGGTGCCAAAGTGATCTGTGTGAATCAGACCCTTTGGTGTTTGTTGAGTTCTTATGCTTGTGTGTGGAGAAGGCAATGGCACCCCACTCCAGTACTCTTGCTTGGAAAATCCCATGGACGGAGGAGCCTGTTACGCTGCAATCCATGGGGTCGCTAAGAGTTGGACACGACTGAGCGACTTCACTTTCACCTTTCACTTTCTTGCATTGGAGAAGGAAATGGCAACCCACTCCAGAGTTCTTGCCTGGAGAGTCCCAGGGATGGGGGAGCCTGGTGGGCTGCCGTCTGTGGGGTCGCACAGAGTCGGACACAACTGAGGCGGCTTAGCAGCAGCAGCAGCACCAGCAGTGACTTGCCTGGTGGTGCAGTGGCTAGGACTCCATGCTCCCAGTGAAGGGGGCCCAGGTTCTATCCCTGATCGGGGAACTAGATCTCACAGGCTGCAAGTAAGATGCAAGAAAGGAACATAAGTAGGATGCCATTTATTTGACAATTTCTAAACCTACACAATGATCCCCTGTGTTATTCAAGCCTCTGCATGAATCTAGTCAAATGGAAAGAAATTGGAGGAAAGAATATGCCCAGAAGTCCTGCCTGGCCTCCCCTCTGGGAGGGAGAGGGGAGGACAGGGAAGCAGAGAGAGCTTCGGTTTTATCTGTTCCCTTATTTGTCTTTTTAAGATGAAAACATGAGGGATGATTTTCAAGCTGCGTTTTGGAGAAGCAGCTTGGGGCCAGAAGTCTCTCCCTCCACACACCCACAATTTAGAGACTTATTTGCTGGTGATTTGTGTTGGATTCCATGGGAATCCTGAGTCCCGTCTCCAGGGTCATTACCAGTGGTGTGTGACTTTGGCTTGAGCCCCTGGTGGGAGGGGCTAATTCTTGGGAACGATCTAGAGATTTTGATCACCACTGTCGAGTTCACAAATGGAGCAGCTTTCCCACAGTCCCCCCCACCCTGACACATCCTCCTAAAAGGGGCAGGGGGGCCAGGCTGCTTTCCCAAACCCTCTCATGAGCCACACAACGATTCCCCAACTGGACACTAAAATCTCCAATGCCCAGTCTGGGGGCCAAGAAGTCCGGGTAGAATCTGAGAAGAAATAGCCGAGTTAACAACAACAGAAAAATCTCCCCAAGAACTAAAAAAAAAAAAAAAAAATGACAGCTATAGAGATTTTAGTTTAGGTTTTTTTTTTAAGTGACAGCCGCTCAGGTGACTGGGAGAGAGATTTCGCTTTAAAAGATTGAGAGGCTGTCTCCTCTAATGAGAGGTACTTGAAAATTATGGATCAGTCCCAGGTCAGTAATTTCTGTCAAGCTCGGGCAGCTGGAGGTCAGAGGCCCCGTAGAACACAAATCCATGTAGGATGTCGCTGGTGGAAGCGGTGGGTCCTGGACTCTGATGGAGCAGGTCTGCAGTGTAAGTAATTAACAAGGGCGGCAGTCTCTCTTGAGACATCTGGTCCCCTAAATTGTTATTCTACTACAGCTCTAATTTCTCTGCGGTCCAAAAATAGATGGAGCAAGGACACAGGGCCTGACCCGCTCTGCTGACACATGCTGTGTTTTCAGAGAACAGCCAAACCTGGGCTTAGAAAACAAACTTCCTGCCTGCCTGCCTGCAAGATCTAACGTGGGACCGCGGGGGACCATGTCAGGTGAAGGGGGAGGGGGCAAGGAGTCGGGACAGGGCATCTTCACTGGAAACAGAGGAGACTGATTCTCAGGATGAGACACTGGCTCAAGGAGCCCCAGCTTCTACGTGGCACAGCTGGGCCTGGGAACCAGGTTTCTGCTCCACAGACTGTGAAGTTCCTGAGACTCGGTGGGGCAGAAGAAAAGACAGTCCTGCATTTGTCTTTGAGCAGGAGAATCGATTTGCTACTTCCAGAAGCCAAACAAAATCTCTAGATCATTCCCGAGGATTAGCTGAGGCTAGTCGGCAGCAGTTGAGATCAAAATTGAACAGTGAATCTGTTTGCCAGAGGCTGGTAGATAAATCATAGGGCAATCCCAAGGCAGGGTGTTTGAATTTTCCAAAAAACTCTGGGTTGGTGCCTATCTCTGCTCCTTCAGTGTCTAAGTTTAATAGGCTCCAGATAAGTGAAGCTCCAATACTTATAGCCACCTGATCTGAAGAGTTGACTCATTGGGAAAGACCCTGATGGTGGGAAAGATTGAAGGCAAAAAGAAAAGGGGGCGGCAGAGGATGAGATGGTTAGATAGCATCACCAACTCACTGGACGTGAATTTGAGCAAATTCCAGGAGAAGATCCCCTGGAGGAGGGCATGGCAACCCACTCCAGTATTCTTTCTTGGAGAATCCCATGGACAGAGGGGCCTGGCGGGCTACAGTCCAGGGTCACAAAGAGTCAGACACGACTGAGCAACTGAACGACAACAACAATGAAAGTGAGAGGCACAGTATCTCACTGGGGAGGCTGAGGACACCCTGGACCCTCCCTCATCTGAGGCCATTTCTTGGGGCCCCATTATCACCCTGCTCGGGGCTCCAAAGACAGAATCTGGGCGATGAGCACTCATCTGACTCCAGTGGGCTGCTTTTCCCCAATTTTTAAAATAGCTTTATTGAGATATAAGGGCTTCCCTGGTGGCTCAGCAGTAAAGAATCCACCTGCAATACAGGAGATGCAGACACAGCTTCGATCCCTGGATTGGGAAGATCCCCTGGAGAAGGAATGGTAACCCACTCCAGTATTCTTGCCTGGGAAATCCCATGGACAGAGGACCGGGTGGGCTACAGTCCATAACTTAGTGACTAAACAACAATAACAATTGAGATATAATTCATACACCATAAAATTCACCCCAAGTATATAAATCTTTGCTGTTCACCTGAAACTAACATGAGCTTGTAAATCAGCTATACTCAAATATAAAATAAAAATTAAATTTAAAAAATTTTAAAGAAAAAAATAAAGTTTTCTCCCAAAGAAGTGTATACATCAATGATTTTTAATATATTCATAGGGCTATGCAACCACCAGCACAATGTAAGTTTAGAATATTTTCATAATTCCAGAAAGAAACCTTGGACCCCTAGGAATTGCACCACGTTTCCCTCCCTCCAGCCCCTGCAACAACAAATCTACTCTTTGTCTCTAGACATTTGCCCATTCTGGATATTCCCTGATGATCAAGTCATACAGTACATGGTCTTTGGTGATCAGCTTCTTTCATTCAGCTAACATCCTCAAGTTTCCCCTATGCGGTAGCGTGGCAGTTTATTCAAATGGCCCCTCTAAGGCAGGAATGGCAAGTAGGCAGCACTCCCCATCATGATGTGGCCACATTTGGTCATAAAATATTCTCAGGCTAAATAGAGGCTCCTGAAAAAGTGTGCTGTGATTGATTAGCAAGGTCTGCCATGGGCACCGGAGGGAGAGTGTGCCATGGATTTGCTCTAAGAGATCAAAACAGGGTCTCCCATGGTAACAAGGAGGGGGCACAAAGACTCAGAACCCCTGGAGAAGACATCCATGTGTCCACCTGCCCTGAACTGTCTCTCTCCTTTTCGGGGCAACCTTGGGGCACCCTCACCCGGGATGGCCAGTGGGTAGGTTAGCAGGAGGGGAGAACACAGAGAACGAAAGAGAGGAGACGGAGGGACCAGCAGGAGGCTGGTGAAAGAGCCAGCATGGACTCCCCAGAGTCTTGTTATTTATAAAATGGGCCCCCCGACCCGCCTTGGGCGTAGGCGCAGGAGACAAATAAGGACTAACACATGCTCCATAGTCATCCCACAGGGGACATCCCACAGGGGACAGTGATGCATGCCACTTAGAGAAATTGCTTCTGCTTTTCAAAACCATTAAACCTTCATTTCGGATGCAGAGGCCAGAATCGTGCTGGTCGTGGCTTTCCATGGAGCCTGTAAGTAGCGTAAGTTCCCGGTGATAAAGCTTGAGTGTGGTTCTGAACTGTGCTCAGCCCCACATCCGCCCCAGCCGGTCCTTTTGTCCGGCACGTCCACCACGGGCTGGGCCAGCTCCCACGGGCTCTGGGAGTCCGCCTGCCTCGGGGTGCCTCTGCAGAAGCTCCATGTGGGAGGCCTGGAAGCCACCGAACCGTCCGGTCACGTTGGCTCTGCTTCCTACCTTCTCTTTGAAAGTCCCCAGGAGAAGGGTGTCAGGCCGGGAGCTGGTGTGTGGGGACCAAATGCAACTCGGGCAGAGAAAGCCCCTTTTCCCCGTCTCCACCGGAGCCCCCTACACACACACACACACACACACGCACGCACATGCACGCACACCCCAGGATGCAAATGATAACCGCAGAGCCATCACTTGTGAAGCTTGACAGAAAATAATGAGAAACACTAAATCTTTTATAAGGTCAACACTCGCCTTAGCCGAGCAGCTGTCAAACAAGAAAAGAATTTAGCGCCGGAGCCACGAAACTTCCATCGGCTCATTAAGCCCAACAGGGCCCGGGCCTGGCGTGGCGGAGAAGACGCGGGGCCTTTCCGTTTTGTGTCAGTAATTTGCGGCGGAGGAGGAAGAAGAAACAGCCCGCGCCAAAGGGGCCTGGGGGGCGGCTGGGGAATCGTTAGGACGCCGGGAGCGGCCCCGGCTCCTAATTGGAAGCATTGGGCATTATCAACGGAGGATTTGCCTCGGTTCCCTGACAGCTCGTGGGCCCAGAATGATCGCCCACTTGTCAGTGTAAAAGACCATTAAAAACAAACCATTTTGATTTAATTGGAGGCGGTGCACCGTGGGGCCAGGTGAGGCTGCTCGGTAGCCCGGCTCCCCCCAAGCTGCTGCCCCTCTCTCTCGGTGATGGGGCTGGGGGTGGAGGGGGTGGGGCTGGAGGCGAGCGTTTTCCAGACTTTTCTTCGCCTTTCAAAAACTGTCTGAGAAAGGACTGAATGGGAGACGGAAAGAGCTTCACGGTGGCGGCGAGGGCTGTTTTCAATGGGGTTGTCAGCAGGCACCGTGACAAGCAGAGCTGCCAGGAAGTGGGGGGGATCTCCCCTTGCCTTTTCAGAGCTCAGATGATGGGCGTCTGCTTGGTGCTCTTCTTCTGGAAGGTGGCCCAGAGGCGTCTGGCTGGAGGGGGGTCAGCCTGCCGGGGTGGAGGGCTATCCCAGCTGGACAGGTTCACCCGCCTACCCCACTTAGACCTGTCAGGACGTGGATGGTCACGGCGGGGTTCTAATCTGCAGTGGGCAGCGGAACTTCCTTTACTCTAATAGACTTCTTTTGTTTTAAACTCAAATGAAGGAGGGAGTTAGGGGAGGAGGCGATGTGCTGACGGAGAACCTTTGTGAACAGGGCAGGCCCCAGAGACCCGGGTGTTCACCCCATGGAGGCCGCGGCGGTGAGGATGCCTGGTTGAGAACTGCTCATCGTCTCAGAAAGAGGAGGCCGCTAGCTGCAGATACTGACCTAAACTCCCAATGGGTCCTCCCATCAGCAACGGGGGCCTCCAAGCACACGGAGCATCTATCCGCTCGTAGCTTTCTGAGTCAGAGGGTAGACTCCCCGACGCCCTGGACTGTGTTTTCCATGTGGATACTCGGTACTGTGCGTGCTGTGGTTACTTGATAAATATTAATTGGCGCCTGCCAGATCTCAGAGAGGGCTATATATTTGTGTATTAATCTCACCCCTCCTACCCCGGCCCCGCAAGCAGGGGTCTCATTTGCTGCCTACTGCTTCTCTGCCAAGACAACACGAGCAGACCACGCGGTGCTAGAGAGCATCTTCCCGAGGGCAAGGGGGGAGTCGCACCAGCCCACTTCTTCATAAACTTCTACTGTTCATTGTGATGAAGGATCAAGCTGGGAGGAGACACCAGATCCCTGGCGAGCATCGAATTCCAGAGCTTCCGATTTTGCTGCCGAGTTTAGGCAATGGGGATTCCTTAATTACTTTCTCTGGAAATTTACCTGACAGTGCTTTCCCAGGTAGCGGCAAGGTGGTTATCCAGGCGCACGGTTCCTCGGTTGACAGACTCTTTGATTTTGTGCTTGGTTGCAAATTAAGTCCTTTGCTGAGCTGTCCACGCAGTGCCCGTCAGCGCCTTATCGCTTATTCATATTGGCTGTTGAACAACTCCTGTGTTGCTGCCAGGGAAGCTGGGGACATACTCAGATGTGCGGTGTCCGTGGCTCACTGGGGTGGGGTACAGGCTTGGTGTTGACTTTCCTCTTTTCTCTTTTTAGAATAATAAGCAGGAAGATTCTTCCAGTATATTTTAAGGAGGAACAGACTCTGTGGTTGAGAGGACTGATCCTGTCAAGTCACAAACAGGAATATTAGAGTTAAGGGTCATCAACTGGACAGCAAGGACATTGATGCCATATTCCAGACGCTGTTCCTGGGAAATGTCAATGGACAGGGGACCTTACTTGAGTGCTAGGGGTGCCCTGTGGACGTTCAACAAATCCTGGCTGGATTATTGGATGGACAGAGGGATGGATGGATAAATGGATGGATGGATGGATGGATGGGCAGATGGATGGATGAATGGATGGTTGGACTGATGGATGGATAGATGGATGGTTGGACTGATGGATGGATTGTTGGACTGATGGATGGTTGGGTTAGGAGCCTGAGATAAGGCAACAGAGTCCTTAGAAATGCCTCTGAGATTCAAACATCCTTAAAGATCCTCTCCATCTCCTTCAGCTAAACCTATAAGGAGAAGGGGGTTTTATTTTCTTCAATATTTGTACCTGCAGTTTTGTTCAAAAATATGTAGAAAGGCAGTTCCAGTCGACAAATCCTCTGTGATGGTGGAGAGAAGGAGAGAAAGTAAGCTGTGTGGCAGACATCATGGCATTCAGGTGACCCATGGTCCCTGCAACACAGGGTCTCACCTTCCGACATTCGGAACTCTGCCTGGAGGAACAATCCAGAACCAGGACATCAGTGACAAAGCAGTATCTTACTCCAGGTATTTGCAGGGCTGTTACTTAGAAGGGGAAGCAGATGGCTCCGTGGGGTTCCAAAGGGAGAGACATGACCTGGAGGTGGAAGGAGGTACAAGCGGGCAGAGCTTTGAGTGAACTTGAAAAGGAAGCTGCTGTGGACTGAAGTGGGTCCCTCTAAAATGCGTGTGTGAAGCCCTGCCCCACAGGGTGATGGCATTGGGAGGTGGTTAAGTTTAGATGAGGTCATGAGGATGGGCCCCCCATGATGGGATTAGCGCCCTTTTAGGAAGAGATGCTGGAGTGCTTGGGTCACAGTGAGAAGGTGGCTGTCCATAAGCCAGGAAGAGAGGCTCATCAGATCCTGTCCATGCTGGCACCTTGATTTCCAACTTCCAGCCGCCAGAAATAAATATCCATTGCTTAAGCCACCCAGCCTACGGTATTTCTGTAGTAGTGTTCTGAGCAGATTAAGACAGACATCCAGTGACTTCCCTGGAGGTCTGGTGGTTAGGACTCATGCTTCCACTGCAGGGGGCACAGGTTTGATCTCTGGTCAGGGAACTAAGATCCTGCATACTGTGCAACATCACCAAAAAAAAAAAAAAAAGACCGACATTCATAAACCTTACGGCTATTTAATAAACAACAGCCTGCCTCCAATGGGACGTTCCTTTTGAACCCCTGGCCTGCTTTATGTCAAATATATGAAAGGGCGCTGCCTGACTTGGTAAATATGCGCTTTGAACACATCTGTGTAGGAGGAGATGACACGGACCCAGGGAGCTGGGGAGCTACTTACTGAAAATGCAGGCTTGGCAGCTACCCCAGACCCACTGGACTGGGGGCCCTGGGCGGGGGGTGGACCTGGAATCTGCATTTTAAACCTCTCAGAGGACTCCAGGCACAGCCAAGTTTGAGAACTGTTCTTCTAGAAGAGCAGATGGCAAAGCCCTGTCCGACTCAGAGACGCGATTGCTCCGTGACCTTGCCCCAGCCAGGCCCCTGCCACATGCTGTCCATGCACAGTTGCATCTGATTCTGCTGTGATCCCCACTTTACAGATGCAGAGGCAGAGGTAGGCTGGGTTCTGGAGCACCAGCGTAGTTTCCACGCCCCTTGGGTTCAGCCCTGCTGCCGGGCTCCATCTCTGCCTTGCATCATTTGATACAACAAGCTTGAACCCCCGATCAATGGGCTCTTTCCTCTTTAGCCTTGGAGCCAAGCTGCAATTTAAAAAATGTTCAGGGGCTTTGTCAAGGTCTAAAGTCTATCAGGGCAGTGGGAAGTTTTGTTTATTGTGAGGGCTTCAATCAGCCAGAGCAGGGCCAGCCACGACCCTCTGGACACCTATAAATACCTGAGTTCCTGACTACCCTTTGCTTTCATTCCCAGGTCCTGCGTTTGGCCCTCACTGGTCCCTGACCTCAGTTGCAGGTCCTTAGTATTTATCAGCCCTTCCAGGGCTTGAGGCCTGGAGGTAGCGGGCCAGAGGGCTCAGCCACCACCTGCCACTTTTTAACAGTGGCCACTGAAGCCTCCAAGCTTTGGTTTCCTCATCTCTGAGATGGCATGACTTATCCCTGTCACGTAGGGTTGCTGTGAGCATTGACACAACACAAGACCGTCCTTCAGAGCACGCAGGGGAGCCCCTCGGCAGCTCTTGAAATGTGCAAGCTGTTGGTGAGGCTTTCCGCTGTCCTCCAGGAGCCCCATCTTCTTGGATGTCCTTCCCGCCATGCCTCCAGCCAGTGGACTTTGGTCAAACTATCCACGTTGTCTGCACCGTGGAGGCATCATCTCCCAGGATCCCTTTGAGCAGAGGAAAGGAAGAGGCCAGAGAAAACATCACCATTGTGTCACTTCCTCCCCGATGCATTGTGTTCTCTGATGTCCATGAACTTGGCATCTCCCAGGGTAACCAGGGAGGCTGTGTTTTTTGCTTGCGGCTCGTGGATACGAGGATACCAGCCTCTGCATTCATCCTGCCTGCCCTGTTGACAAACCTCAGTTTGAATGAACCCCGAATTATCTGAGTAGGTGATTTGATGTTGTTTATCTGCGAGACCCTCCTGCTGGCCACATGCCAGGCGGCTAGGACCCCCATCACGCCCACAGCCCTGGTGCCAAGTGACAGAAACTGACAAGTGGGGATGTGCAGAATCGAGGGATTCGTGGGAGATGGGGAAGGAGTCCTTCCAGAGGCGGCAGATGTTAACCTGAACGCCTTCTCAAACCCGGGGAGATTCTCTTTAGATCACGGAGGATGGATTCTCTTGGGGATGAGCTGGAAGAAGAAACCGGGGACCTGGAAAGTCTTATCAACTCCCAAAACTCAACATGAGATTCTAGCCATCTCCAGAGATTAGGCGTATATACCTGACGTCAAAACAGGCTGGTCTTAGTCTATTTTCCAGCTGATTTTCAACACGAAATGGCAACCATCTTACAGAAAAACCTGAAGGAACTTTTCAGCCAACCCAATATTTTGGCCACCCAGTGGGGGAGGGCGGAAGTGCCTCCTGGATTAAATTGCAAATTCCTGGGTGCTGGAAAGATTACAGGGACAGCTGGGCTGGGGGGGGTTGGAATCCCCAGGTTGCAGGGCTGTTTCTGGTGCGCGTGCCAGCTCCTGCCTCCCCTACAACGCCTGCCACCTCCTTCCACGACCCGGGTGCGCCCAGACTTCAAGATTTCTCCAGCAGCGCCAGAAATGTTGCCTCTGTCTCCTCTAGCCCGCCCCCACCTCACCCAGCCTCCTCTTTCCCTCTTGTCCGCATTCTCAGAGCTTCGGCTCACCATGATTTGAGCAGCAGTGTCACCTCGTGAGCAGGTGCCTAAAAATTCTGCCTCTCTGAGGTGCCGGATTATGTAAAACCAATTAAGCCCCTGCCTTTATTCCTTTGGCGAGTCAGCCTTCCCGCATGCTGATCTGATTTGTGATGGAGCGGGGCGGGGGCTGGGGGGTGGAATCTGTATTTAGGGAAGACTTGTCAAGAGCATCAGGGCCTCTGAATCATTCTTCCCCTTGCCCCATCTCCCCGTGTGTGACATATTCCATCACTGCTCTCAGTGCCCTACACGGCACCCTGAGATGATTCTTCTTCCAACGCGACAGCGAGGCAGTGTTCTTAAAATACATCCCTGGTGTGGGGCCTCGGGGAGGGCCTGTCCACCTGGAGTCTGCTCTTTCTGGAGGAGTGACTTCGGGGCTGGAGATGCCCGTTCGGAGAATGGTCCATCTTTATTTGAACTGTGCAGGCTGTCTGCAAAGAGGGCGGCTGTGGGGTGGACGGGCTGAGAGGCCGCTCTGGGGCTTTAACAGAGAGTTAACCTTCCAGCCTGCTATGATTTGTAAGAGAGCTTAAAGGTGGGAAAGAAAATCCTTTTCTTAGATTCAGCAGCTTCCACTAATCAGCTGCATCTCTGGGTGTCACTGCTTGGCTGACTGCTGATTTTTTTTTTTTTCCTTCCTCGCTGTCTCCTGTTCTATTAGGGAGTCAGGGGCCCAGGAGACCCGAGGCAGGGTTAGTCTTCCACAAAGAGAGGAGTCTGATCCCAGCGTTCAGAGCATAGGAGCTTGTAAATCAAACTGTTAGCTTAATAGCTTGGGCCATTATTCTAAAGCAGTGGGGCTGAAACCAAAAGCCAAATGAAAATATAGTCAATTTGTTCATACTTTAGTGACTGAATGACTATGTAATGTCGGTGGGGTATCGGGGCTGTAGAGGGCTTGGTGGGGGAGAGGCGGAGGGTTCAGGTTGAAGCAGAGACCCCGAGGTGCTTGGGCAAATCCCCCTCTAGAGTGGATCTTGGCAATTATAACACAGACTTAGCCATAGAGGTCCAGACTCCACAAGTCAGCCGCCTTCTTGGCTGGGGGAGAGTGCCGGCCTCTGACCTTCAGGCCTGATGGAAACTGCTTAGGGGAGACCGGGCTTCGCCGGCAACTCTGGGAGCGCTCCGAGAGCCATGAGGAGGAACAGGGCCGAAAGGGGCTTGAGCACAGGGACAGGCACCCCAGGGAAGGATGTAGAGTCCCCACCCTTTAAAAGCATTTTAAAAATTATTTTATTATTCCCATTGCTATTTTATTTATTTTCATTTGTTTGGCCTTGCCATGTGGCCTGTGGGATCTTAGTTCCTTGACCAGAGATCAAACCCGTGCCCCCTGCATTGGAAGCGAGGAGTCTTAACCACTAGCCCACCAGGGAAGTCCCTAAAAAAACATCAAAAAAAACCTAACTGGCTTTGTAAAAGTTACATGTACTCACTATAAAAATGGAAACTGCAGGAAAGAGAGTCTGAGAAAATCAAACAGCCTCCAACTCACCCCAGGAATTACCACTGCTGCCACTCGGGGCCCCCCTCCCGGACATCTGTTCTGGAGCACCGACCCCACGTGACAGATGGGTGCCTCCATTCAGACAGGGTCACATAAGACAGGTTCTTTCCCCAATAATATGTAGGCCAAGCAATACTAAACCGGGGAAATATGATTAAAATGCCAATAAGTACAGGCTAAAGTCAGTATTTTCAGTGGTGGACTTCCCTGGTGGTCCAGTGATAAGAATCCACCTGCCAATGCAGGGCACACGGGGTCTGATCCTTGACCCGGGAGGACCCCACACGTCACAGGGCAGCCGAGCCCAGGCACCGCGACTACTGAGCCCACGAGCGCTCTAGAGCCCGTGTTTGGAAACGAAAGGAGACGACAGAGCGAGAAGCCCACTCCCGGCAACTAGAGAGTCGCCCTCACCCTGGTCGCCGCAACTAGAGAAAGCCTGCACGACGGCGAAGACCCAGCACAGCCAAACATAAATAAAACGTGTTAAGGTGTTTTCAGTGGCTGCGTAATATCGTGACACCGTACATTGTAATATCCGCGTAACGTGTCCCAACATATAGCCATTGCTGGGCCTGGCACGTCTCCAGCCTCTCACCACCGCTGTCGGGACAGCCGTAAACATAGGGGGCACCCCACGCCTTTGTCTCTGGTGCTTTATCATTGGTAGTCTTTTCGTAAAAGGGGATAAAACTGTCTGTTTTTCTTGATTTAATACCAGGAGACCAGAGAATATATGGTTCAGATTGGGTCACTTTTGAGAGCAGAGGGGCACTTGTTAATAATTCTGCCTCCCAACGGGCCCCAGGGAGGGCTGTCCTGGGGAGCCAGACCCCCTCCCCGCCCAGGGACACCCAGGGAGGCTTCCACAAAAGGCCGGAGAACAGGCTGGGCCGACTGGAGCGTGCATGGGGTTGGAGCTTTTGTTACGGGGGTCATCCCCACCCCCAGACTTGGGGCTGCCAACTCAGGTTGACATCCCCCCAGCATTTCAGGCTGAGAGAATTGGACGCCCAGGGCTGGAACTTCTCCAAATTTCCCCATCTAGCCGTCCACCTGCACAGTTACCTGTCTCCACCAGCCGTCTGTCCACTTTACTCTTTGCCTGTCGCCAGCAGCCCTGTGGAGGCATATTGTCAGCTCTGAGAACAGGGTCTGACACAAAGGCGCTCAGGGATGAGGTTTGTAAATGAATGAATGAGTGAACAAGTGAATGAGTGATCACCAGGACCATCCTCGTGGCAGCTGCCATTTATTGGCGGCTTGATAAGGGTCGGGTGCTCTGCTAAGCACTGTGCACATGTTCCCATCAAACCCTCCCAGCAGGTCTGCCGACAGGCACAGGCCCATTTTACAGAAGAGGAAACGGGACCTTGGACAGGTCAAGCCACGTGCCAGGTCGGGCATGGTGGGGTCACCAGCCGGCGCAGGTCTGGCCGACCCTGGAGTCGCGCACACACAAACATACCACACTGCCCCTGTCTCCCACTCTGCTGGCCCCCAGTGCACCTCATGGAGGGCAGAGACAGCCTGGCCAGCAGGAACAGAAGGTGCAGGCTCCAAGCACAGCAGTCCCCCCACTCAGGGACGAGGCGATGAATTCATGTCCCTTCCTGAGAATGAGGGCCTGTCCCAGTTCACCCCAGTTTGGGGTCTGCAGCCTCCACGAGCCCTGTGCTTCCCACCATGTGGCTGCTTGGTCCTGGAAGCTGGGGTTGGAAGAGACCCTTAAGAACCAGTGCCCCACCACCCCATTTTCAGGTGGGGAAACTGAGGCCCGGGGAGGGCCAGTCACTGGTCCAGGCCCGGGGGCTGGCTGGCGGCTCGTTGTGAGCATCCTGGCAGAGAGGCCACTCGCCAGCTGTCGGCCGACCCTCCCTCTGGGCACTGGCCGTCGCGTGGCAACTGCTGGCTGCACAGCCCAGGAGGTAGCGCTGGAAACCGTGTGTCCGGAAAGGGAGCCCCACCGAGGGGTGCTTCTGCTCTGCTCCCTCCGTGGTCCCTCCGGGCTCAGACGGGAGGGGCCCCGAGTGGCACCCGGTGGGGACGGGTGGGTAGAAAGCCAGCTCGCTCCGCACTGACCCGGCCCGGGAGCGCCCGCGCCCTGCCTGCTGCTTTTCCGTGTGAAAGGTGTTTAATTATTTCTGACAGAGTTCAGCGTCGACATCTGTTCGCGAGCGGGGAGAGTCCATTTAGGTTATCCATCACCGTGACAGATTCCACTTTTTTGGAAGCGCATTTTCCTTTCATAATGGGGCCGGGTGGGGAAGGGGGCAGGCGGATCAGCACAGACACGAGGCACAAAGACTCTCCTGGGGCCCCGACAACATCCAGAGCCCCCTCCCTGCCCCAAGGGAGGAGCGGCTCTAGCCACGACTGGCCCTTGTGGGTCCAGACCCCGCCGGTGGCTGCCGGGCTGGTGGGCACTGGGACATTTAACTTGGGAAGGGGGTCTCACAGGGTCTGTGAAAGGCTATTCAATTCTTCTGTCCTCCTGGGCATTACTGGCCATTCATTCGTTCATCCAATCCTTCATTCATTCTTCCCACAAACACTTACTGGTCACCTGTTGGGTGTCAGGGCTTTCTTGGTGGCTCCAATGGTAAAGAATCCACCTGCCAATGCAGGAGATGTAGGAGACCCAGGTTCAACTTCTGGGTGGGGAAGATCCCCTGGAGGAGGAAGTGGCAACCCAGTCCAGTGTTCTTGCCTGGGAAATCCCATGGACAGAGGAGCTTGGTGGACTACAGTCCATGAGGTCACAAAAGAGTCAGACACAACTGAGCGGCTAACGTTGAAAATGTTAATCACTGCTGGGTGTCAGGCCCCATGCTGCGCTCCTGAGACACTGTGGGGACACAACAGACATGCCCTTGTGGGCTCACACTTTACTGGGGAAGATGGACATTGAACAACGAGTGGCCCAGTTAATGAATGAACTGCAGTGCAGCTAAGTGCCTCAAAGGGGCAGAAAAGAGCCCACTGGTATCAAAGAGGGGACCTGCCAGGGTGGGACTGGAAAGTGAAGGACAGTGTCCTCAGGAGACATCACTGCCCAGCCACCAGAGAAGAGGCCCTGGACCAGGTAGGAACCCCTTTCTCTCAGGGCAAGTTCCTTCCCCTCTCTGAGCCTCAGTCTCCTCATCTGTAGAATGGACATTTTCATCTATGAGATAATGCATGTCTGGCACTTGGGACACAGTAGGAGCTCAGGAAGTACTTTTCACCAGTGGTATTTCCCAGTAGGGAGGGGGCTGAGTGTCTCGGCAGTGGCGGCAGCACCCTGGGGCTCTTGGCTCCTCTGTGGGGCTGTCCTGGCTGGTGCCCAAGGACCAGCCCTGCTAAGATTCCTGTGGCTGAACTTCCATGGCCCATGAGCCTCCCCAGTGAAGAAGAGAAAACATCCGGTAAGCTCAGGCGCTTGCATTTTATTCTACTTCTTGTTATTTCAATGGCACAGTGGGTGGTGCCTTTGACCTCGGGCCTGGCGGTTAGAGGGACCTGGGTTCCAGGTCCAGCCACTTGAAAATGAACACCATCCCTGCCAGTCCTCCACAGAACTCAGGTAAGGATGCTATGTGAAATAATATATGTAAATGACTCAGCATGAACACCGGGATGGCATCACAGGTGGGTGGCCCTGCTCCTAACGGGTTTTTATAACAACAGTCTTAAGATCAGAAGAGACCTGTGCTCAGTTGAGTCAAATCCCCTCTCTTAGACTCATTGGAAAAGACCCTGATGCTGGGAAGGATTGAAGGTAGGAGAAGGGGGCAACAGAGGATGAGATGGTTGGATGGAATCATTGACCCAATGGATATGAGTTTGATCAAACTCCGGGAGTTGGTGATGGTCAGGGAAGCCTGGCGTGTTGCAGTCCATGGGGTAGTAGAGAATCGGATACAACCGAGCGATTGAACAAGAAGAAGAAATAGAAACTCATTTATTTCTGGATTTCTGCTCCTACTCTGGGCCAGGCTGTGGGGGTACCTGCGGGTGAGACAGGGCTCCTGACACAGGGGAATCTGTGTTACTTGGGTGGGGTGTGTTGGACAGGGAAAGGGACCCTTTCCTTGCTCCATCAGGGTCAGGGGAGACCACCTGAGCCCTTTGTCCATTGCCTTGGGAGCTACGTGTGTGCTTAGTCAATCAGTCATGTCTGAATCTTTGCAGCCCCCTGGACTGTAGCCCGCCAGGCTCCTCGGTCTGTGGAATTCTCCAGACAAGAATACCAGAGTGGGTAACCATTCCCTTCTCCTGGGATCTTCCTGACCCAGAGATTGAATCCAGGTCTCCTGCATTTGCAGGCAGCGGCTTTACCATCTGAGCCACCAGGGAAACCCCTAGGAACTATAGGTAGATTTTAAATCAGAGATGAGGGGCTGAGAGGGGCTGGGGATTGGCATTGTAGAGCAGAGTGCCAGCAGGTTATCTCATGCCCAGGGAGCTGTGGGTCCCATCCCTCCCTGGGCAGGGTCCCCAGGATGTCTGTCCTCCCGCCCCACCACAGACATCGAATGTCAGGAAAATCAGAAAAAGAAGAGTGAATGAGGAAAGGCGACAGAAAGAGGGGCTAGAAAGGAGGCTGCGGGCCAAACGCCCGAGTGTGGAGACGGGGCAGGAGGGATGAGAGCGAAAAGGAAGGAACCTGGGGGAGGCGATGGGCGCTGCCCAGGCTGGCTGGGGAGCGGCAACAGGCCAGCGGCACCCGGCACACCCCGCTCCCCTGCGCTGTGCCCGGCCCTGCCCGTGTGTGCAGCGACAGCCCGGCGTGACGGGCAGTGGGGCGAATGGCCACTGACATATGCTGATGGCGGCCACTTGGGCAGGACATGGGCGCCGCATCAAGGGCGGCAGGCAGGCCTCGCTGGCGGCCTGTTCAGTTGCATTAGGCTCAGGAAGGCACGGGCCCCTTCATTGTCTAAATTGCAGTTTAACTCAAACAAGCGGCTGGGCCTGGTCTGGCCAGGAATGTGGCTTTGTGCGGCTGCCTCCCCGGGGCCAGGCTGTCCCTGGCGGCACTTAGGAAGGGCTCCAACAGGTTAGCTCTTCCTAGCATTGCTGCTGTTGTTGTCATTGTCGTACCAGTCGAGGGGTAGAAGCCCATGGAAGCCCACATCTAGAGGACACGTAAGGAACAGGAAGCGGGGGCATCCGCTGGGTGCGGGCAGGGGCAGTTGGAGGTGGGACTTACCTTCTGGAAGTGAGGCATGTGCCAGAGGGTGTCCAGCCCCACGGGCGGCTTGTACTTCCTCAGCTGACTGCTCCGGGTCTCGTAGAGCTTCCCGAGGATCACCTGCAGGTCAGAGAAAGGCCGAGGCCCGGTGGTGACCGGCTCCTGCAGAGGCCGGAGCCACGATGAAGGGACTGGAATTCCTGCTGGGGCAGCCCTGTGGGGCATTTTCCCCCTGGTTCTGGCCCTTCTCCCAGTCTGATTTCACGGCATCTGTACCCCTGGCCTTGCCTGGGACCAGGTGGACTTGGGGAGGGGACCATAGGGCTGCTGAGAGCGTGCTGTTTTGGTTTCTGGTTCGACCCTAGAACTCTCTGGGTTCTGGAAGGCAGCTGCCTCAAGGGCAGGGATGTGTCCTCCTTAGCTAAGACAGCCCTGGTGGTTACCAGGAATGCCACCAGACCTGAACGAATGAATGATTTGACGGGGCTGTTGCCATTTCTGGGAAGCAGGTCCTCAGCATTGTCTGCTCGTGGAAAAGCAAGGAGGACTCCTATGAGAGGAGGAATTAGAGGGCTCAGTGGAGAGCCCTTGAGGTCTCTGTGGGTGGGATTTCGAGCCGCAGAGGCGGTCCAGCTCCTCCTTAGCTGCACGCCCCGTACCCACGAACAGATGCTGCGAGCCTATGGTTAGGGACCCGTAGCTCACGGGGTCTGCTGTGGACTGAACTGTGTCCCCTCCAAATCCATATGGTGAAGCCCTAGCCCTAAGTTGGGACCGTTATTTGGAGCTGGGCCTTTAAGGAGGTGATTAAGGCTCAGTGACGTCAGAGGATGGGGCTGTAATCCAATAGGACAGACGTCCTTACACAAAGCGGAAGAGACACCAGGGGTGTCTGTGAGGATGGGGTGAGAAGGCAGCCGTCTTCAGGCCGAGGAGAGAGGCCTCCAGGGCAACTGGCGCTGCCACCCCTACCTTGGACTTCCAGCCTCCAGGATTTCTGTGGTTTAAGCCACCCAGTCTATCATACGTTGTCACGGTCACCCCAGCAGACTCACCCAAGGTCCCCGGCCCCCAGTTGCAGGATCAGAGGGGGACTCCGATTCAATGTGTGCCCCTGGGGAACTCCATGCACAGTCAGACCTTAGCTCACAGCTGTGACCTTGTCAGAACTCAAAACCTCCTAGGGGAGTTAGCAGGTAAATAGGGGGCTCTTGTTTATACCTAGAGCTAGAGAGTTGGAGCTCCACACCTGGAGTGGATGAGCTGGACGATGCGCTGGTACCCAAGTGACCCAAAGAGCATGGGTCACTGCAGAGAGGGGCATGAGAGAGCGACACAGGTCAGACGGTGCAGCCAACAAATAAAAGCTGACCTCAGTGTAACCAAAGACGCCACCACCCTATCGAACCCCTTTTATTTTACTTTTTTTTATAAGATAGCATCTCTTTATTTTATTGATTTATTTTTTGGCCGAGCCATGCAGCATGTGGGATCTTAGTTCCCTGACTAGGGATCAAACCAGGGTCCCCTGCATTGGGAGCATGGAGCCCTAACCACTGGACTGGCAGGGAACCCCTTTTATTGACTTATTTTGTTAATCAATTATATTAATTTTATTTAATGTGTCTGTAGATAACTTCTGAGCCCTTTGGATCAACTCTCCCCTCTGCTTCCTAGAACAGCAGCTTTGAAACTTCATCTCAAATCAAAGCTGAGAGGCTGCCTCGCCAGGGCTTAATGACCCGGGCTTCAGAATTAGGAGGATGAAAGTGAGTCTTGGCACCTTTCTCAACCTCAGTTTCCACTGCAGGAAATGGGGTACAGATGCCTAGCAAACAGGTTCTTATAGGATTTGCTGAGTTAGCTTTGAGCAGAGTGTCTGGTCCTAGACGATTGCTCACTAAATGGAAGCCAGTTTCCAGGAATTTCATTTGGGATCATCACCGTCCAAGACCCAGGACATCCTGAGCTGCTAAGAGACCAGTTTCTCCTAAGATGGGAGCGATCTGACCTTGTAAATCAAGCATCTCATCAACCCTAACAGACTACGTGTCAGCTCCTCAGTGTTTTGAGGGTCTGGGTATTTGTAGCCCTTTGATAGAAAGCATCACAGCCACAGAGAATCTTGGAACAGAAGAACTCTGTGGTTGGTTTGACAAGTGCTTTTTAAGTGCTTACTATGTCCTGTGAAAGTGTTAGTCACTCAGTCGTGTCTGACTCTGTGACCCCGTGGACTATAGCCCGCCAGGCTCCTCTGTCCCTGGAATTCTCCAGGCAAGAATATTGGAGTGGGTGGCCATTTCCTTCTCCAGGGGATCCTCCCGACCCAGCAATCAAACTCAGGTCTCCTGCATCGCAGGTGGATTCTTTACCCTCTGAGCCACCAGGGAAGCCCCCTTCTATGTCCTGGGAAGCCCTGACTATGTGCTGGGCTCTCATTCAACCTGACCCCCTTTTTTGCCCATCAAGGTCATTGAGACCCCAGTTTGGATGGCATCACTGACTCAATGGACATGAGTTTGAGCAAACTCCGGGAGACAGTAAAGGACAAGGAAACCTGGTGTACTATGGTCTATGGGTTTGCAAAGAGTCAGACACGACTGAGAGACTGAACAGCAACAACCAAAGCGGCGATCCACTCAAAGCCACAACCTCCTGGGCTGGCACCAGTCCCCGACCAGTACCTGGGGTGGAGCCACTGATAGCGGTTGACTACAGTCCAATACTTTGGCCACCCGATGTGAAGAGCTGACTCACTGGAAAAGACCCTGATGCTGGGAAAGATTGAAGGCGAGAGGAGAAGGGGACGGAAGAGGATGAGATGGTTGGATGGCATCACCAATGCGATGGACATGAGTTTGAGCAAGCTCTGGGAGTTGGTGATGGACAGGGAAGCCTGGCGTGCTGCAGTCCATGGGGGTCACAGAGAGTCAGACATGACTGAGTGACTGAACTGAACTGAACTGAACAGGGTTCTCTGTTGAAAAAGGAGGGGCACTGGCCATAAGACTGTCTCTAGATTCAGGAGACGTGTCCTCGGAGGCTCCGGATTCCATGGACCTGTGGCCCTCTGAGTTGTTGTGAAATAGCTGCTAATTAAAAACACGACTCTGGCCTGGAGCTATCGATATGAAGTAGCAGCATGTAACGGTAATGCTTCCTTGGAAAAAACTGGTCGTTACCATAGTGAGCTCTTTCTTGAGCTATTGACGAATAAACTAGTCATGGACTGCTTTTAAAATATTATTACAGAGACTTCCCCGGTGGCACACTGGGTAAAAATCCGCCTGCCAGTGTAGGGGATACGGGTTCGATCCTGTATTGAATGTAGATTCGGGAAGATTCTATGTGCCAAGGAGCATCTAAGCCCGCATGCCACAGCTACTGAGGCTGTGTGGCGCAACTACTGAAGCCCGCGTGCCTGGAGTCTGTGCTCAGCAACAAGAGAAGTCCCCACAATGAGAAGCCTGTACACCCCAACAAAGAGAAGCCCCCACTCACGGCAACTGCAGAACGCCCACGTGCCGCGATGGAGACTCATGAAGCCAAAAATAGAATTAATTAATTAATTCAAAATACATTATTTTAAATAATGTGCTCTGCTGTGAGTGGTTGTCTCTGACTTCTGACTCTCCCCACCGCTGAGGACAGCCCAGAGGGGCCTTAGGCAGAAATCAGAGTCTTCCTCTCTAGGGGCTTAAGCCAAAGTTGAACCTGATCATCACCAAGACCCTTTCAGCACAGCAATGAGCAACGCGATGGCCCAGTCAACACCTCGCCTCGCCCACCAGCAACAAACATGCACAGTGGGGCAGCCTCAAAGCCTTGCCCTCCCCAGGCCTTCCCCTTTGCTCCCCTCCCACCCCATCAGGCGTCTACCCTACGGTGAGCATGGTGTTTACCTTATGCTTTTTCTCCAGTTTAATGGCTTTCTGGGTGTCCTTCTGTTCCTGCACCCACAGCTGCTGGTACCGATGCTGCAGCAGATCAAAGAAGGGGGTGGAAGGCCTGTGGGGAAGCAGTCAGATGGGTTTGAGGTCTGGGAAGGGCCAGAGACTCCCCCTTCCCCGGAGGCTGCCTGCCTGACCATCAGGGCTGCGGGGAAGAGTGCCCTCCCCAAGGCTATGAGAGCCTCTTTCTGGCTTTCTGCAGCCATGGAAGAAATGGGTGCCTTCTGTAAATCATTCAACAAATGTTTACTGCCCACCAGTCAAGTGCTGGGCCTTATATGGTGACAGACTCTATCCTCTACCAGATTTAAGACAGACTCCTCAGACCCCTCCTTTCTATCAGGGCTTGTCCTTGGGACCTATCTTTGGCTGGATGAAGTCAGCCTTAGCAGAGAACCCTGCTAAGTCAGTCCCCCCACCCCTGATGTCTCATCACCTTGGCTTGCCTTTACCAAGAGTCCTGTTAAGGCAGTTTAGTGAGAATCCCCTACCTACCCTTGAAGTCTCCTCTTAGTAACTTGCCTTCCACTCTGCTCCTTGGGTAGAAATTCCCATTTGTGTTGTATAAAGAACTGAGCCCAGCTCTATCCTGAGGTCACTTTCCTCTTTGCAATAGTACTGAATAAAATCTGTCTTTGTTGCCTTCAGCCTCTGCTCTGATTCTCATTGACAGGGGTCTCCAGCCAAGAAGCACACACCCTGCGTACTGCATTTTGCATACCCCACTCCTCACAACACTGTGAAGTGGGTACTGTTACTACTATCGCTCATACTGCAGATGAGGGGATCAGGTCCCAGAAGAGTGGGGGCAGGGCTGTGTGTGAGGCTCTCTCAAGGCAACCTAATAGGTGATGAGGGAAAGTACTTTCTAGAAGAACCAAAGCTAATAAGACACAGGAGGAAGGACAGAATTGAGGGGAAGAGCATCATTACCTTGTGACTCCTAATGAAATAATGGATTTAGGTAATAAGCGATGATTAGGTAGAAGGCTGACAGGGAACTTTACAATGGATGGCTTAGGCTGCAGCAGCTGAACCACAGGATCAATTTGTTCTTATTGTGATAAATGTGCAAAACATGAAATTTACCCAAGCGATCAGCCTTACCATCACTGAAAGTGACAGACATGGGACCAGGACTGCTTTTTATTTATTTATTTGGCTGCGCTGGGTCTTAGTTGCAGCACGTGGGGTCTTCATTGCATCACGTGGGGATCTTTTGAGGCAGCTTGCAGATTCTCTAGTTGTGGCCTGTGGGCTCAGTAGTCGAGGCAGGCGGGCTGCGTTGCTCTGCAGCATGTGGGATCTTAATTCCCTGACAGGGGATTGAACCCCTGCCCCCTGCATTGGAAGTGCAGAGTTTTAACCACTGAACTTCCAGGGAAACCCCCTGGCTTTGTGTTTTATACGGCCTGCACAGTGGTATTTAAAGTCTTGGAAATTGTTGTCGGCCCTTAAAAATTAGGAAATTTTACATTAAAAAAAAAAAAAAAACAGCTTTCCCAGATTGTCCTGAAGATGCATATGTTCTTATCACATAGGTCTGCCTTCCTATGTGGCAACAGTTGGCTGCAGCTGAGTATCAGGTGTCATTTAGCCCAAGTCCTCTCCCTTCCCTACTGCACTCCACTGCCTGCTGGGCCCCTCCAAGCGTTGGATTTTGTGGCCCCAGAAACAGACATAGAGCTGGACTGGACCCTAAACACCCACCCCCAGCTCTCCCACCTTCCGGGCAGACTTCTCTGGGACCGGGCTGACCTGGGACTCCTTTTGAGTGGCGCTTCCTCGGCTTTGAAATGCCACTTGAGCTCAGAGATCTCTTTCCAGAGTAGCCTGCAGCGCGTCTACAAACAGTGGCTCTTTGTTTTCTGGTTCCTTTACCCCTGCGGCGACTTTTATTACTTAATTATTACACACCCCATGCTTCTGAGCAGCCTAATTTATAGCCGTGCTCTCTAATGACACGAGATGCGTAATCTCGTAAGATCTACCCCAAGAGGCCTTTCACAACAGAAAAGCTATCTTTCCAGCAGCCTCCACTGCCCACACCACCGCAAACCCACCCTCACGGCCCTCCCACAGCCTCGCTGACCGTCTTTGTGTCCTGTTTTGGCCAGTGGTTCTTATTGCTGGAAAGAGGCAGGGGCGGGGCGCTCGGAGCGGGAGAGGAGCTAACAAACCTGAGCTGACAAGCTTGTAAGTTACAACAGCCCAGGCCTGACTGCCTGGTGGAGGTCCAGCAGGTTTTGCCCATTTTTGTTCTGGCTCATTCAATCGGATCACAAGGCGGAGAGGCTTGTCGGACATGGCGAAAACCCAGGACGTAAATTGTATCACATCATCTCTTGCTTAAAATGCCCTGGGCAGTCTCCCATTTCTTAGACTCAATCTAGAGTCCTTGCCGGAATCTGGCAAAGCCTCCCCTCCCCAAACTCCTCTCAGACCCTCAGCAGCTCCTTTGCCTACAGGTCTCAACTTTTGGGTCACCTCCTCAGAGGGCTTGCCCCTGACTGGTCCATCTTCCAACGGCCCTTGCCTGGTGCCCTCCCTTGCAGAAGCCCTCTTGTGTATTTGCCACTGGTCTGTAACTGCTCTCGACCATCAGATACCAATGACAGCGGGAACGGTTTGCTCTCAATAATTATGCATTGTTGAAAAGGAGGGGGGGGGGGAAGGAGGGGAATTAGAGAAAGAAAGATTAGGTGAACATTTTAGGAAATAAACTTTTCATAAGTCAGGGTAGTGTAAATCAAGCTATATGTGAGTTGTAATAAAACTGAGAGTAAATTGATGGAAATTATAATCCAGGGAAGGAAGGATAGTCTTTCTAACAAATGGCAATGGAACAACTGGGCACCATGGACAAAACCAAAGAAAACCTCTTGGCCCAAGGCTCGTACTTTATACAAGAATTAGCTCAAAATGGAGCATAGACTTAAATGTGAAACTGTGAAACTTTTTGAAGAAAACATAGGAGACACTCTTTGGGACCTAGGGGTAGGCTAGGCGATGCGTTCTTAGGCTTGACACCAAAAGCATGATCCAGGAAAGAAAAAAAAAAGACAAATTGAACTTCCTCTAAATTAAGAACTTTTGCTCGTTGAAAGAGCCTCTTGAGAATATGACAAGGTAAACCATCAGTAGGAGAAAATATTTGCAAACCGTGTATCTGACAAAGGACTCCTATCTCGACTGTATATAAAACTCTCAAAATTCAACAATAAAACAAAATGAAAACAAACAAATGACTGTATTAGAAAAAGGACAAAACACGAAGAGACAGAGGGTATATGGATGGCAAATAAGTACAGGAAAAAATAGTAACATCCTTCGCCATTGGAGAAATGTAAGCTGAGAGCGTGATCACATGTCGCCGCACACCTATCAGTGCAAGTAAAATAAGGAGCGTGTAGTGACAGAGGGGCTGCCCTGGTGGCTCAGAGGGTAAAGAATATGCCTGCAGTGCAGGAGACCTGGGTTTGATCCCTGGGTCAGGAAGATTCCCTGGAGAAAGGAATGGCGACCCACTCCAGTATTCTCACCTGGGAAATCCCATGGACAGAGCAGCCCGGTGGGCTATGGTGCCCGGGGTTGCAAAGTGTCAGACGTAACTGAGCAACTAACCACAGTGACAATGCTCAGTGCTGGCAAGGACACAGAGAAACCAAACCTCTCCCACACTGTTGGAGAGAGGATAACGTGGCACAGTCGCTCTGGGAAATGGTTTGCTAGTTTCTTGAAAAACTAAACCTACACTTACTGTAGGAGCCCAGCAGTTGTACTCCTGGGCATTTATTCCTGAAAAATGGAAACTGAGGTGTCTACACAGACATCTATACACCCATGTTCATTGCTGGAATACTTGTAATATCCCCGAACTGGGAACAACCCAAACACCCTTCAGTGGGTGAATAGACTGTGGTCCATCCATACCGTGGAATATCATTCAATAGTAAAAAAGGAAAGGACGATTGATACAGCAACAGCTTGGATGATGTCGAGGCCAGTTGCACAAGGTCACATACGGTATGATTTCATGTACACACCTCTCCTGGAGTGTCCCAGGGATCAGGGAATGGTGGGGAGAGGGATCATTACACAGGTGCGTGAAGGGGTATCTTGGAGGTGATAGAACAGTTCTGTATCTCGATTTGTAGCACAAATCTACACATGTGATACAATGCATGGACGCCAGATACGCAGACACAAACTGCAAGTAAAACTGGTGGAATCTGAATGAAATCTGTATATTGTATCGGCGTCAGTTTTTTAGGCTTTTTTTTTTTTTCATTTTTTTTCAGATGTAATTAATTTGGCTGTGTCGGGTCTTAGACTCTTCACTGCATCGTGCAGGAGCTCTTGTGGGGCACGGACTCTCCAGTTGTGGCACACGGGCTCAGGGCTGCGTGGGTGCAGTGGTTGTGGCACACGGCTTAGTTGTCTTGCGGCACGTGGGCCCTTAGTTCCCAGACCAGGAATCGAACCTGTGTCCTCAGCCTCGAAAGGCGGATTCTTCACCATTGGGCCATCAGGGAAGTCCCAGGTTTTTAGCTTTGATATTGCACTATAGTTACATAGGATTTTATCATAGGGGATAACAGGGTGAAGAGTAAACAGGATCTCTCTGTACTATTTTTACAACTTCCTGTGGCTTTATAATTATTTCCAAGTAAAATATTTTCTCAAAATGCAATCGAGCATGCATGAACTAGCTTTCCAACTTTATAGAAAAAACATTACAATATTACTGTCATACAAAGAGATGATCAAAGAGTTTGGAGCCAAAAAATGTAGGGGAAAAATGAATACAGGGTGTGGCAGGAAATTAATTTTTAAAAAATGTGTTATTTTTCTGGATTTTGTGGCTTATGATATTTGTCAGCTTATTTAAAATTTTAATTTGTTCTGATTCTTTTTCTCGTTCTAATTAAGTATTCAGTTTTATGCCTAAATTTGTATTCAGGATTTTGAACTTATTTTTCTTAAAAAGAACCCCCAGATATGAATAAGTTCCTGGTCCCATGAAACATGGAGCTGCCCTTGTGTGAAGGTAAAATGTTTCTTTTAATTATAAGAGAGTATTAGGTATAACTTCATGCTAATAATGTGAAACCAAAACAAAATAGGTGATTTATCTAGGAAAATATAAAAGATCAAAGTTGACTGAAGCGCATATATAAAATGTTAGTAGAGCCACGGGTCCCAGACCAAGGTATGTTCACATGTGTGACCTCCTAGCCTTGCTGAGAACAGTATTCCAGGACTTTCCAGAAGTTTTTATAAAAAACTTCCCACATCATGCTATGATCCCAAATCAAGAGAAGGAAAATGTCTTGGTCAGTATCACTTAGAAGGGCAAATGAAAGACTACTCGAGGGTGTGATGAATTTGGGGTTCTGGGATTGACATATATACACTGCTAGGTATAAAATAGACCGCCTACTGTATAGCACAGGGAACCTGTTTAGCTCTGTGGTGACCTAAATGGAAAGGAAACCCAAGAAAGAGGGGATATATGTATATGTGCTATGTCACATCAGTCATGTCTGACTCTTTGCAACCCTATGGACTGTAGTACACCAGCTCCTCTGTCCACAGGATTCTCCAGGCAAGATCACTGGAGTGGGTTGCCAAGCCATCCTCCAGGGGATCTTCCCGACTCAGGGATCAAACCTGCATCTCCTGCAGCTCCTGCATTGCCAGTGGATTCTTTACCACTGAACCACCAGGAAAGCCAGGATATATGTATACGTATAGCTGATCCATTTTGCTATCAGCTAGAAACTAACACAACACTGTAAAGCAGCTACACTCCAACTTAAAAAAAAAGGAGCCTAAAGAAATGAAATAAAGTTATGCTTGAAAACTAAAAAAAAAAAGAGAACGAATACTAAGTGAAATATTACTAGAACAAATCGGGCAATGTACTAATACCAGAAGGCCCTCCTGTAACGCCCTCCACCCACGCTGGAGAAGAGGAGGGAGCCAAGGAGGGGTCCCAGAGGGCAGCTCACCCCCTGCCCCTTCCCGCTGAGCCTCCAAGGCGGGGAGGAAAGAGACTGTCCTCCCAGTGCAGCTGGAAGTTGTGATGTGAGGATTACACTAGGCCAGACGTATTAACCAGTGCACTGAGCTGGCCTTTTATGATTGCAAGTGAGCAGAAAAGCCACGGATGGCCTGAGACTTCACTCAGAAAAGGGGCTGGGAAAGCAGCTGACCCTCAGAGTAGCTGTGAAAAAGTCAAGGACGCTCACGTTCTGAAGACCCTTGCCCCTCCCACTTGTGCACATTTATCAGGAAATATAATGAAGCTGCTAGCAAGAATGAAGTGGCCATACGAGTAATGACTCAGGAAGATCTCCAAGATGTAGGTCAAGTATAAAGGAAGAAGCTGGGGAGAAAGGGCCATACTTGTGTAAGTACATCGACGCAGGTGTGAAGGATGGTGGAGGACCGGAAGGAAGGCCGCAGAGGACGGTGCTTGGGGAGGGGGCAGACATGGTGGGCGGGGCAAGGGGCTCCTCCCCTCCCGTCTACTTACTGGTTTTATGTGACTCTTGAAAAGTGAAAGTGAAGTTGCTCAGTCGTGTCCGGCTCTTTGCGACCCCATGGACTGTAGCCCACCAGGCTCCTCTGTCCATGGGATTTTCCAGGCAAGAGTACTGGAGTGGGTTGCCATTTCCTTCTCCAGGGGATCTTCCCAACTCAGGGGTGGAAGCCAGGTCCCCCACGTCGTAGGTAGATGCTTTACCATCTGAACCACCTTGTGATTCTTATGCAACAAGTAAAGCAAAACAAGAAACCCACATCTGAGAGGTCATGGGACTCGGCCAGGGCCACGGTCAGTGACAGGGTGATGAATCTGGGTCAGAATCGGGGTCAGGATGCAAGCTCCTCCCCTCTTCCCTCTCCCCCTCCCCTCCACGCACAGCTCTGCCAACATCACACCGGAACTAGCCAGGCAGTTTGCTTTTTGCCTCTTTCATCATAATCAGATGAGGGTGGTCAGGCCTTCTGGGCCCCACTGTTTGAAGCCAAGTTTCAGCGTTTTCCTGTGTACTTGGCCGTTGCAGGATGCATCTTTTTTTTTTTTTTTGCATTTAAAAAAATCAGTTGATTTATTTTTGGTTGCTCTGGGTCGTTGTTGCTGCACGTGGGCTCTCTCTAGATGCGGGAGTGGGGGCTGCTCTTTATTGAGGGGCAAGAGCTTCTGATTGCTTTGGCCTCTCTTGTTGAGAAGCACGGGCTTCAGCAGTTGCATCACCTGGGCTCAGTCGCTGGGACGCACGGGCTTAGTTGCTCCAAGGCATGTGGAATCTTCCCAGACCAGGGATCAAACCCGTGTCTCCTGCATTGCCAGACAGACTCCTATCCACTGTATCACTGGGGAAGTCCAGGACAGATGCACCTTTAGGAGCCATTTTTCTTACTTTCTTCTGCAACTATTTGTTTTTTTCTTTTGCTGCTACATTAAAACGTGTTCAGGGTTGTCTTTTTTGTTTTAAAATAAACGTAGTTCTTTACAATAAAAAGACGTTTTTTCCACCCCAGAATGAATGATTTTTGCCACAGGCCAAGAGCCCCTGTGGTCACAATTACAGCCAGCCAAACTGCAGCTCTCTTTTGAGGAGCTGGAAGGGGTTCACTGAGAAGATCTCAATTATTTATCCTCACTAAATAGATGGGAAAGGTGGGAGTGGGGAGGCTGAAGCCCAGAGAGGTCAAATGGCTGGCCCAGGGTCACACAGCACACTCGGCAGCCTAGCCCGGACCCCCACCCACACCCACACCCATACCCACACCCCTCAGGCTACACTGTCTTCAGCCAAGAGAATGCAAACCCACTTCCAAACAGGCTCACGGGGCTGCCGGCTAGCTGACTGCAGACAGAGGCCAAATCCGGAGGCCTGGCTACTCTCTGGCCAGGACCCCAGACCCTCCCCTCCACATAGGAACTGAGGCCTTTCCAACCACGTGAGTCTGATGCTGTCTCCCTCAGCACCTGACCTGGCTTCTCTTTGCCCTTTGGTGTTAGGCACAGTCTTCCAAGGCCCTGGCCTCGGGCTGCCATCTCTGTACCCATATTCCCCCAGGAGCCTCCCCACCTTCCCCTGGTCACTCCGTCCCATCCTTCAGGTGTTGGTCTCAATGAGATGCCCCACCCCTACCCCCAGGTCCCTCCCCAAGACCTCCCTTAGCATTGCCAACTTTGCCTTCCTAGCTGCTCTTTGCACTTGGGAAATTTTTTTTTTTTTCAGTGATCAACGGATGGATTCAGTGTCTGCCTTTCTGATTAAGCTCTGAGCCCCACGTGGCAGGGACTGTGGCTGGATTGTTCACTGTGCATCCAGGCTGGGACAGTCTGCACTTCATAAAAATGCTGAATGGCCCCAGAAGCCTTTAAAGACCATCTTCCTGAGACACTGACCTCCTCAACACCAGGAGGGAGGTCTGTGGCAGAAATGAGCTTTCCCTTGGGGAGCCCAGTGATGACACAGGGGTGGCCTGAGTACTACAGAAGGGGTTCAGGCTCTGAGGCCCCACCATGGACCTCTTTATTCCTCTCTCCCTCTGTCTCGGGCGCTCAGGTGTTGAAGCTGGCACGTCAGAGTGAATCCTGGCTCTGGAAAGGGGCAGCAATGGCAGTTCCTCCCCGCCTCCCAAGAACAGAGGGTGCAGTCAGGAGAGGGATGAATTAGGGGACCCATGAAGCAGAAGATGAGGCTGAACATGGGTCCCCTGAGAGCCCAGTCAACCAGGGAAACCTGGGGCCCTCAGACCCGTTCATAATGAATCTTGAGAAGCAAGCTCGAAAGTGACTCTTTGTGGTGACTCAAAAAAACAGTCACAACTGAAAAGCTGAGCGTTATGTTTTATTTGGTGGGAACTTTTAGGACTTCATGTCCGGGAGACAGCATCTCAGGTAACCCTGAGAGAACTGCTCCTAAGAGGCGAGGGGAGGAGCCAGGTCATATAGAAGTTTTTAAAGGGCAGGTAGTCTGAACATCAAATGGTTATTGTTAACTAAAGGAAATATCTCAAGTTAAGGAATTTCGTGCTTTTCTATGTATGGGAAGATGCAAGAGTCTGGGCTCGCTGAAGGCATTCCTTTCATATGCATCTCAGCTCTCTGGGGCTAGCACCCTGCGTTTTTCACATCCTGAGCTTCCTTGAGGCTCACCGTAGGGAGTGGCTGCAGTCTGGTGGTGGGCAGTGGCAGGTACGCTTCTCCTTTCTGAGTGCCCTTGGGGCTCAGGGGCTTGTATTGGAGCTGCAATCGCTGATGGCTGTGACATCCTTGTTTACTGATACAGTAGGAAATACTTCATTTCTCACATGTGATGCTGGAAGGGTTCCCCCAGTGTACTGGAGGCTTGGGGATGGAGGTTGGGGGCACTTAGAGGCAATTTGGAGCCTGGAGAGAGAGAAGAAGCAGGCTGGCCATGAATAAGCATCTGTGGAGAGGCCAGAAGGAATCAGAGCAGGTCCACACCAGTGCTGGGGAGCTTGGTCAGGGCAGGGGTCCTGCTGGAGGCGGGGAAAGGGACTGGCCACAAGGGGCATGGTGGGGGGGTCGGTTCTGGGATGATGGAAACATGCTATGGCTTCACTGGGTGCCCAGCTGTATAAACTTGTCAAGATTCATCAAATTAAACATGTACCACATCATTATCTGTAAATTGTACCTCAATAAAGTTGGTGCAAAGAACTGACTCATTGGAAAAGACCCTGAGGCTGGGAAAGATCAAAGGCAGGAGGAGAAGGGGATGACAGAGGATGAGATGGTTGGATGGCATCACTGATTCGATGGACATGAGTTTGAGCAAAATCTGGGAGAGAGTGAAGGACAGGGAAGCCTGGTGTGCTGCAGTCTATGGGATTGCAAGGAGTTGGACACAACTGAGCGACTGAACTGAACAGAAAAGTTGTTGGACTCTTCCCTGGTGGCTCAGATGGTAAAGAATCTGCCTGCAGTGCAGGAGACCCTGGTTCAGTCCCTGGGTTGAGAAGATCCCCTGGAGAAGGGAATGGTAACCCAGTGCTTTATCCTTGCCTGGAGAATTCCATGGATAGAATTCCATGTAGTCTGACAGGCTATAGTCCACAGGGTCACAAAGAGTCGGACAAGACTGAGTGACTAACACTTTCACTTTCAAGATTGTTTTAAAAGCAAAAACTGAGAAGACTGAGGAAGTAGGAGTCATCACAGAAAGTCTTGGCCATAATACTAGGGAGCTATGGATGGTTTAAGAGCAAGGGGAGAGAGCATGGTGACAGTCACACTTTGGAGCAGTTGCCAGGGGTGGCGGAGTGAATTAGTGGAAGGGAATAGGATTTGAGGATCCAAGGCCATTTCAGGGGGAGGAAAGATAGAGCAGAAGGGCTACACACCTTGTGAATGAGACCTCGACTCTGTGCTCACTTACTCGCGTGTCCATCCGTCCACCTGGCGCGCCCAGGAGCATTAACCAGCTCCTCGTGATGGGCCAGGCTCTGTGAGATGTGGGGATGTGCTCTCTGCACCCTGGGGTTTCGGGGCCTGCCGCAGAAGGGCTGAGATCCACCACTGCTCACACTTCTGTCTGCTTCTTGTATCCTTAAGACAATATCTCTAGAAACAGATACTAATACCCTCTTTTCACAGAGGACAAGTCTGAGGCCCAGAAAAGTTCACTGTCTTGCCCAAGACCACGCAGCCACTGGATGATATGTTGCATTTGCCTGGGAGGTCTGTGAGCGTATTCACCCTGCAGCTCTTTCCCCCTGCAGAGCAGAGAGCTAGTTGCCAGTGTCCACACGACCATAGGCGCTCAGAGGAGAGAACGGTTAATTGAGCAAGGGCGTGGAACACCGAGGGCTTCCCAGATGGCGCTAGTGGTAAAGAACCTGCCTGCCGATGCAGGAGACATAAGAGATGCGGGTTCGATCCCTGCGTCAGGAAGATCCCCTGGAGAAGGAAATGGCAACCCACTCCAATATTCCTGCCTGGAGAATCCCATGGACAGAGGGAGCCTGGCGGGCTACAATCTCTAGGGTCTCGGAGTCAGACACCGCTAAGGCAACGTAGCACGCACGAATGTGGAACCAGGAACGTCTCCTCTGAGCTTTTCGGTGGGTCTTTGCGGATGAGCAGGAGCTGACTGGGTGGAGAAATGAGTAAGGAGGCTCCAGAGAGGGGGCTCAGTGTGAACGAAGACAAGGGATCGGGCCTGGCTGGCACAGCGCCTCGCAGCCCTAGAGTGGCCCGATGGGCATCAGAGAGTAACAGGCATTCAAAACTGCCTCCCGGTTTTTAATGAGCACTTCCTACACCAAGCCCGCTGGCTGCACTTCCAACTGCAGTCCCCCTGCCTCTTCCATAACCTTGAAAGGGAGGGTTAACACGCCTGCCTTCAGGTGTGGAAAATGACATGCAGAGAAATCAAGCGACTGGCCCGAGGTTTGCTCAGGGACACGGGGCGGCCGGGGGGCGGAGCCAGCACCCCATCCAGATTCCCCGGCTCTGAAGACCCCGGGGTCGTGACAGTTAGGCTCCGAGTGATCTGTGCCAGCGAGGGCGCCGTGAAGGGCTTCAACAAATTATTTGCTGATAACCTGGCAGGACCCTCTCGGAAAAGATCCTCGCCACCCTGGTGTTCCCGCTGACAACAAAACCGTGTCAAAACTCAGTCTGGTCGAGCGGAAAATGGGGAATAAAATGAAATGAAATCAGCAGCTACTCGGGGTAGGGAGAAACCTCAAATTAGTTGCATCCGGCCCATCTTCCACTACTACTTTGCGATTGATAACCCCCAGACCAGGGGTTGATCTCCCGTGGCGGCACCCGGGGACGAGCAAGGGGAATGGAAATTATCATTTGCAAACATTAGACTGACACTTTGTGCGTGGGGGGGCAGAGAGGGCTGACAGCTCTGATTTGCCGCCGTGGCTCCTCTCTGCCGAGGAGGGCTCTAGTGGATTAGAGGGGGCCCCTTTCATGGCAAACCCATCTTCATCTTTGCTGCTCATTAAAACTTTGTGGAGCTGGAGAAGTTGGCGGAAGGGAGGAAGCTGTAGGAAGCTTCTGAGGGACACGAGGTACACATTTGTTGAAAGGTGTTTGAGAAGGGAGCCTTGGGTCTGACAAACCGGATTTTAGTGCGGCTCTCCGTTCACAGCGGGCTAAAATAATTGGTCATCAGTGACTACTAATTCGGTTTAGTAGCCAGAGGCAATTTTTTTCTTCCTGGAAAATCAATGACAGCACGGAGGTCTGTTCAACGTGATTCCGCTCAAGACGGGTCCTTATTTGGCGCTTGATGCTTCTTCCAGTGGAGACAGCTATTTTGTTAAAATAAAATTAAAATCCATCTCTAATGTGCCAGCGGTCTGCTGCTCCCAGGGGTGGGCAAGGAGAGGCCCTGGCCCCGGTCCCGACACAGCCTCGGGGACTCGGGAGTGGATGGTGGCTTCTGGAGTGGGCCGCACATTCTTGGCTGTGTGTGAAGTTCGGAACACGCTATGGACCACTGGAGGGTCTGGTTTTGGAGGAGGGGAGAGGCTGAGGGCCTGGGCGTCTCTCAGCAGCTCTAAGTCAAAACCCAGCCTGCTAGGGACAGCCAACCGCGGCACCGTCTGAGGAGGCTCAAATTCTGTCCCACGTCCACACTGGATGCGTTCTCGGACAGCACTGGGCAGTGAGGGGCCTCCCTTCTCGGCCTCACCTGAGGCTTCCTGAATGGGCCCATCTGTGTGGGCGGGTGGCCTCAGGGACCATGACTGGGCACTTGCCTGGTGCCTAAAGGGTGCCACTGTTTCTTGTAATAAGGGATTCTGGTTAACATCGCTCACAGGCTACCAAAGCACAGCTAAAGCCTTTTCCTTTCTTTTTTTTTTTTTTGCAATTGAAAATTTTTTTAAGGTCATTGGAGATTCACATGCAATTGTTAAGAAATAATACAGAGAGGGAGAGGGGGAAGATACGCAGAGAAGCCTCTGTACCCCTGACCCCACTTCCCCCAGTGGTGACATCTGGTAAAACTAAAGAGTGGAGTCAAAACCAGGATGCTGACAGTGGATAATCCCCCCATCTTCCCCTCACGGATCACAGCCTTGTGGTGACGGGGCTTGCGTAACTCCATGGAGCTACGAGCCGCACTGTGCAGGACCAGTCACAGTGAAGAGTTCTGACAAAAGTGGTGCACTGGAGAAGGGAGCGGCAACCCACTCCAGGATTCTTGCCCGGAGAGGACCCCATGGGCAGTACGAAGGGCAAATTAACTCATACTCACTGGCGTATTTGCTTGTGTACAATTTCATCCCATGTGTAGGTCTATGGACTCACCACCACAGTCAAAATACAAAACGGCTCCTTCACCTCAAGGGTGCTTACTGTTACGCTTTTCTAACATCACGCGTGTTCCTCCTGCACTGCACCCACGGGCCTACGATGTTTTCTTTCCGTCCTTACGAGAACACTACCAGTGGACTTTCCTGGTTGTCCAGTGGCTAAGAATCCACATTCCCAATGCAGGGGTTCCCTGGTCAGGGAACTAGATCCCACGTGCCACAACTAAAGACCCCGCATCCTGTAACTAAAGCCCAGTGCAGCCAAATGAATGAATGAATAAAAAGAACCCTAGCAGATAGGAACTACTATTATGTCATTTTATTGATAAAGAAACTGATCGATACAGAACTATCGATACTGCTATTGAACTATCAATAAACCATTCAATGAGGGCTTCCCTGGTGGCTCAGTGATAAAGAACCCACCTGCCAATGCAGGAGACACAGGTTTGATCTCTGGTCTGATCTCACATGCCGCAGAGCAGCTAAGCCCGTGCCACAGCTACTGAACCTGTGTGCTCCAGAGCCCGGGAACTGGAACTACTGAACCCGTGTGCCCTGCAGCCCAGGTTCCACAGCAAGAGAAGTCAGTGCAACAAGAAGCCTGTGCACCACAGCAAGAGGGTGACCCCCACTTGCCACAACTGGAGAGAAGCCCACTCAGCGATGAAGACTCCACACAGCCAAAAATAAATAAATAAATAATCCATTTAAAAAAAGCTTAGTGAGATGAAAAACTTGCTTGGGATCGATATCAGGCAATACTGCACTATGTGATTGCAAATAGATAGTCCATGATGTGATCACTCACCTAGAGCCAGACGTCCTGGAATGTGAAGTCAAGTGGGCCTTAGGAAGCATCACTACGAACAAAGCTAGTGGAGGTGATGGAATTCCAGTTGAGCTATTCTAAATCCTGAAAGATGATGCTGTGAAAGTGCTGCACTCAATATGCCAGCAAGTTTGGAAAACTCAGCCGTGGCCACAGGACTGGAAAAGGTCAGTTTTCATTCCGATCCCAAAGAAAGGCAATGCCAAAGAATGCTCAAACGACCACACAATTGCACTCATCTCACATGCTAGTAAAGTAATGCTCAAAATTCTCCAAGCCAGGCTTCAACACTGTGTGAACTGTGAACTTCCAGATGTTCAAGCTGGTTTTAGAAAAGGCAGAGGAACCAGAGATCAAATTGCCAACATCCATTGGATCATAGAAAAAGCAAAAGAATTCCAGAAAAACATCTCCTTATGCTTCATTGACTATGCCAAAGCCTTCGACGGTGTGGATCACAACAAACCATGGAAAATTCTTAAAAATATGGGAATAGCACACCACTCTACCTGCCTCCTGGGAAACCCATATGCAGGTCAAGGAGCAACAATCAGAACCGGACAAGAAACAACAGACAGGTCTCAAATTGGGAAAGGAGTACATCAAACCTGTACATTGTCATCCTGCATATTTAACTTATATGCAGAGTGCATCATGTGAAATGCTGGACTGGATGAAGCACAAGCTGGAATCAAGATTGCCAGGAGAAATATCAATAATCTCAGATATGCAGATGACACCACCCTTAAGGCAGAAAGTGACGAGGAACTAAAGAATCTCTTGATGAAAATGAAAGAGGAGAGTTAAAAAGATGGCTTAAAACTCAACATTCAAAAAACTAAGATCATGGATCTGGTCCCATCACTTCATGGCAAATAGATGGGGAAACAATGGAAACAGGGACAGACTTAATTTTCTTTGGCTCCAAAATCACTACAAATGGTGACTGCAACCGTGAAATTAAAAGATGCTTACTCCATGGACTTCCCTGGTGGCTCAGACAGTAAAGCGTCTGCCTACAATGCGGGAGACCAGGTTTCAATCCCTGGGTGGGGAAGATCCCCTGGAGAAGCAAATGGCAACCCACTCCAGTACTCTTGCCTGGAAAATCCCATGGACGGAGGAGCCTGGTAGGCTACAGTCCATGGGGTTGCAAAGAGTCAGACACGACTGAGCAACTTCACTTTTCACTACTCCTTGGAAGAAAAGCTATGACAACCTAGACAGCATATTAAAGAGCAGAGACATTACTTTGCTGACAAAGGTCCATCTAGTTAAGCTATGGTTTTTCCAGTAGTCATGTGTGGATGTGAGAGTTGGAAGGCTGAGCGCTGAAGAACTGATGCTCTTGAACTGTGGTGTTGGAAAAGACTTGAGAGTCCCTTGGACTGCAAGGAGATCAAACCAGTCAATCCTAAAGGAAATCAACTCTGAATATTCATTGGAAGGACTGATGCTGAAGCAGAAACTCCAATCCTTTGGCCATCTGATACAAACAGCCAACTCACTGGAAAAGACCCTGATGCTGGGAAAGATTGAAGGCAGGAGGAGAAGGGGACAACAGAGGATGAGATGGTTGGATGGCCTCACCGACTCAATGGATATGAGTTTGAGCAAAGTCTGAGAGATGGTGAAGGACAGGGGTCCCTGGTGTGTTTTGGTCCATGGGGTCACAGAGTCGGACATGACTGAGCGACTGAACAACAACAGACATGTCTGGCCTGCAGACATGCTTAGTTTGGTCTGTCACATTTAAAAATTCTTGTTACCAATATATGCATTTTTAAGCCAGAAGGAAAAGCTCACATTAAAATCCCAGTGTCTGGCTTTCCTTAAGGAGGCATCAGATCATCTGGTAACACTGGACTCACATTCTCAACTGTCAGCAACTGGCTGGAGTTTGACGCAGTCCCCACCACTCCCTATTGCCTTAACACAGGGCCGGCTTCGCCCTCGGGCCCGCCAGGCCTCTGCAGGCCTGTGATGGCATAGCCCCAGCTCCACGCCTCTTAAATAACAAAATTGCTTGGTATTTCTCTATCTTCCCAAGAGCCCAAAGAACTTACTGATGAGCTTGCACCATTGTTCTGACACAGCGGGAGGCAGAATTGGCCCCCCTTAACAGATGGGGAAATGGAGGCCCACGGAGATGGTAAACAATGAGCTCAAGGTCAATGAGGGAGCAGGAGAGCTGTGTTGAGTCCAGGCATCAGGCTTTGAGGCCAGCTGTTCATCCTCTTTCCGCCTTCATCTCTGCTCCCGCCATAAAGGGGGTGCTGGGAGGGGCAGGCTGGGAGAAGAGAGGAAACCCCCTAGAGGAGGAAGGGGATGATGAGGCCTCTAGAGGAAAACAAGGGCCAACTTGCTCATTGGCCCAAGAGGATGGTGCCTGGGCCCCAGGACACTCCTAGAGACTCATCAAAAATGTTCTAATTCCTTTTAAAATCAGAAGGGGAAAATAAAAGTAACACAGCCTGGGTTATATTCATCTTTATACCAACACAGCCATAAAAAGCTTTAAATTATTATTTTTTTTTTTAATGGATGAAGGGACTCATGAAGGCAAGAGTGCCCAAAGCTCATAGAAGTCCTGCCCTAGAGCCAGAAGCTGCATTTAATACTGTTTCTCCTCCCCTCTGGCTTCCCAGGTGGCTCAGTGGTAAAGAATCTGCCTGCCAATGCAGGAGACGTGGGCCGGATTCCCGGGTCGGGAACAGCCCTTGGAGAAGAAAATGGCAACCCACTCCAGTGTTCTTGCCTGGGAAATCCCGTGGACAGAGGAGCCCAGAGGGCTACAGTCCATGGGGTCACAAAGAGTCGGACATGACTAAGCTTCTAAATAACTCCTCTCTCACCCTGCTGAGGCCAGAGACTCTCTGTCTTGTGGATAAGTAGGAATCACCCAGAGAGCTTATTGACAGAAGAGCAATGCCTGGGTCCCACCATCAGACAGTCTGACTTGCCAGGCCTGGGCCGGGACCCAGGCCTCCGTGCTGTTCCCGGGGTGAACGCCCTGCCCCTTGTGGGATGCTGGCCATGTGGCCCCTGGCACTCTTTGGGGGGTCTACCGCTCTAAGCCTCTTCCTTGCAGAGGCCCCTCCAGCCTAGCGGCCACCAGCACCTTGCCTGGTGTGGGCTGGCCAGCCGCTCTAGTCCCAAGGGACGCCTGCAGCCTCTTTGTCCCCTCTTACCCCTGCCGCCTTTTTCTTAATTGTCCCTGCTTGGCCTGCGGGCCTGTCTTTTCTAACTAGCCTGGAGGAAGGGGCGGTAATTGAGGTGCAGCCTCTCTCCCTGGCAGGACTCTTAGAGCTAATTAGAGGAGAGGACCTCTGGGCTGGCAGTTATTTTTTAATTGTTTGTGGGTCCAACGTAAAAGCTAATGACAGAGGAGAGAGGCTTAGTTAGCAGCACACTCCTGACTTCTAAATTTGTCTAAGAGGTCATTTGCAATTTGTTAACATTTTTCACAAGGGTGAATTCAATTAGCAGTCCCTGCACCGGTGCTCAGCAGAGAGTGACAGGATTGGCAGAGAAGCTGGATCGGGCTTCCAGGAAGCTTCTCCCAGCCTTGAGCGCCTGAGCTGGAAACTCGGGGGCTCTCCCCACACCCCGCCCCCGACACCGCACACCCCACTCCTGACCCAGCCGGCTGTGACTTGAGCCCCTCTGGAGAGAAAAGGCTCAACACAGCTGAATGGAGGAAGTAGCCTCTAGACCAGGGGTCCCCAAACTCTAGGATCTGGTGCCTGATGATCTGTGGTGGAGTCGATGGAATAATAATAGGAATAAAGGTGTGCAATCAAGGTAATACACCTGAATCATCCCGAAAACATCCCCCTGACCCCACAATCAGTCCCTGGAAAAACTTTCCTCCACAAAAGAGATCCCTGGTGCCAGAAAAGGCTGGGGACCGCCATGCTAGACTCCTGGGGAATCTGTGTGCAGGGGGATCTTGGCATGTGGGGAAACAGGTGAGCACCAGACGGGATCCCCGCCAGGGAGTATGAAGCTGGTAGCAAGAGCACGGGCAGGAAGATCAGGCCTGATAGGGACAAAATAGATGATTAAATAGCTAATCCCACAAGGGAATTGTAAATAGAAAAACGTAGGAGACCCCTGTAAGTTAATGATCCCTTGAGAAAGCAGGGTTGCTTGACCACAAAGCCAGGCAGGCTTGCTTAGCAACAAAGCCATGCAACAGAGGCACCAGAGCTGCTTCTAAACAAGAAGAGTGCTGCTGTGAGACCTGCACCCTGCCCAGCGAGCTCGGTGAGTTAGTAACCCCTCAAACACGGTCTTTGGCTCCTAAGACATGTTCTTTGCAGCATGCCTCCCAAACAATAAAACAGTAGTAGGAAAAAAAGGCCTACAACCTGCCCAACGGTGTCATCAGGATAATGCCCCCTTCCCCCCCAAAAAACAGGCTCTGCGCACATAGAAAACAGTCCTTTATGGGGACGTGACTCTTCAAAATGAAAGACTCTCACTGTATGTACCGAGACCTGAAAATATTTTTTCCAAAGTGCCGTGACAGTCCTGGCCTGACCGTCTAGGGAGCGGCGAGTAAACTTCCCTGCCCCACCGGGAGGAGGAGCTGATGACGGAAGTGTACATGTACTCAAGAAAGACAAAGGTCTTCCCCCCCTCCCCACTTTTCCTTTGATTAGAAAACTGCGGCCCACTTAGTTAAGTTCTCAGGGCACGGGCATTTCTCGCCCACTCTCTTGGAAGCCTCACAGGCATCCTGTCCTAATGAATCACTTCTTATCTGCCACTTTGCTTTCGCTGAATTCTCTGCACTGAGACATTAAGGACTAGGGTACCGGAGCTCTTTGGAGCCCCTGAAATGACACCAATCGGTTTCAGATCCACTGGGGTGTCTGTGTAAGCTGAGGGTGTCCCGCTTCGGTGTGGAAACTCTGCTTGTGGACCATGACCCCAAAGAATTCCGCATTTCCTCATCATCATGGGAGAAGTGAGAAGTCAAGTGGTGGGAAAGGGATGAGCCCACCGTGGGTGATTTGGACAGGGACCTGGGGACTTACGCAAACATGCAGAGTGAAGAAGCAAGTCGCCATGCAACGAGATTTTAATGGTTTGTGTGCCTACGTGCTGAGTCACTTCAGTCATGTCCGACTCTCTTTGTGAGCCTGTGGACTACAACCCGTCAGGCTCTTCTGTCCATGGGATTCTCCAGGCAAGGGTAATGGAGTGACTTGCCATTTCCTTCTGCAGAGGATCTTCCTGACCCAGGAATGGAACCTGCGTCTCTTACATCTCCTGCACTGGCAGGTGGGTTCTTTACTACCAGCACCACCTTGAAACCATACTAAATAATATGCATTATTCATGAACATTTAAGGGTATAGCAAATATGTGAACACCGGGGAGGAAAGCCTGTTCCAGCCTCAGGATAGTCCTCAGGGGACAGAGGAAAGAGTGTGGGATTAGGAGAGTTGAGGACGGGCTTCCACTTATGTTTGCTTTATTTTATTTCTTTAATAATGATAATAATAGTAAAGGTTCAGGGACTTCCCTGTTGGACCAGTGGTTTAGAATCTGCTTTTCAATTAAAGGGACTCAGGTTCAATCCCTGGTTGAGGAACTAAGATCCCACACGCCTTGGGGCAACTAAGCCAGTGCAATGAAAATACGGAGCCGGTGTGCTCTGAAGTCTGAGTGCCACAACTAGAGAAGTCTGCACGCCAGGACGAAGAGCCCGCGTGCTGCAATGAAGAGCCAGTGCAGCCAATAATAATAATAATAAAGATCAGAAGCAAAAATGACCAAGTTGGGCATTTGTTAACTTTGAGCGTGGAGTCATGGCAGTGAGTTATGTAGCTTCTGAATTTCTCTATTTCTTTTTCTGGAGGACTTCCTCAAAAACACAAAAGAAAAAGTTGGCAGAAATAGATGTCTGATTGTTAGGAAAGCATTTACACCCGTCACATTTTGGCTGATTCCAACTCTTGACTGATTACAAAGCACTTCTATAGTTTTAATTGAAACATAATCTGTAGCAAGATGCCAGGGGAAGCCATTATAAAACAATAACGTTGAAGGTGGTTTTCTCAAAGTAAAAGTGTTAGTCACTCAGGCATATCCAACTCTTTGTGACCCCCATGGACTGTGGCCCGCCAAGCTCCTGTGTCCGCGGGATTCTCCAGGTAACAATACTGGATCGGGCTACCAGTCCCTAACTCTACAGGAAGTGCTCCAGACCCAGAGATGGAACTTGCGTCTCCTGCATCACAGGCGGATTCTTTAACCATCTGAGCCACCAGTTTTTCTCAAAAGCCAGTATCTAAAATGCAGACCTTTCTGACTTTGTGTTAAGATGCTTTGGTGATTATAGTGGGTTGAGTGGTGGGTGGACCCCCAAAAATATATGTCCTAATTCTAAGCCCCAGCACCCAGGAATGTGACCTTATTTGGAAAAGGAGTCTTTGATGAGGTCATTCATTAAGGACCTTGAGATCAGACTACCATGCTTGCCTTGGGTGAGGCCTGTATCGCCTGACAAGTGTTTCTATTTGAGACAGAAGAAGATACAGACGCACAGAAGGCGGCCATGTGAGCAGAGATTGGTGAGAAGCAGCCAGAAGCTGAGGACACTGGCGCCACCAGGAGCTGGAAGAAACGAAGAAGGGTCTGCCCTAGAGCCTTCGGAGGGAGCGCAACCCTGCAACACCCCGACTTTGGACTTCTGGGCTCCACATTAAAAAAGAATACATTTCACATATTTCAAGCCAGTGAGTTTGTGGTCATTGTTACAGAAACCCAGAAATAACAGCTGAAGCTCAGGGCCCGGCAAGTCATGCCCAAGAAAGGGTTGGTTGTCTCCTGAGCTCTCCAGCCTGAGAATATTGGCTGTTCTCTAAATCAGGGATGGATCACCATCATGCCATTAAGCTGTCTATTTTTTTTTTAAATATCGGCATTTGGGGATTTCCCTGGTGGTCCAGTGGCTAAGACTCTGTGCTCCCAATGCAGGGGGCCCGGGTTCAGTCCCTCGTCAGGTAACTAGATCCCACATGGTTCAATTAAAGATCCTCTATGCCACAACTAAGACTCCTGTGTAGTCAAATAAATTTTTTTTTAAAGAAATATTGGCATTTTGCCTTATTTATTTATTTGGCTGCATCAGGTCCAGTTGCAGGTATGCGGGATCTTCAGTTGCGGCATGTGGGATCTAGTTCCCTGACCAGGGATAGAACCCGGGCCCTCTGCATTGGGAGCTAGGAATCTTAGCCACTGGACCACCAGGGAGGTGCCTATCTACTCTTTCTTATGCTGTCAGTCAGCAGGCATTTATCAAGCACCTGCTACATCCCAGGCGCTGGAGGTAGCAGTGAGCAAAGTCAGGTACGACCCAAAGTGCCCCTGGGCCCTCTGTCTTCCTCTGCTCCCCTCTCCTCTGCCCACCCAGAAGCAATATGTACTGGCTGCATTGCCATCTTGCCCATTCATTGCCTGCTTTATTTTGCGTCTTCCTTCCTTCCTCTCTGTATTCCAAACACCCAGTGTGACGCCCCGCATGGGTGGGCACTAAATCCTACGCAGCGTAGGATGCAGGCAACAACGTGGCCTTTGAGGTCAAACCCCAGTGTGACCACTTTCTGGCCACGCAATCCTGGACAAGTGTGTCTGGGCCTCGGGGATAAGAGAGTCTTATCGGTAATGTGGGGATAAGAGAGTCACTATTTGGGAATTCTCTGGCGGTCCAGTGGTTAGGACTCAGCGCTCTCACTTGTCAAGGTCTGGGGTCGATCCCTGGTTAGGGACCTAAGATCCTTCAAGCTTTGCAGTGCGGGCAGGAAAAAAAAAAGTCATTACTTAAAGGGCTGCTCTGAGGGTCACATAAGAGAAGGCACCTGGCCTCATAGGAGCTGCAGAACCAGAAGCTGGCATTACTATTCATCAGAATTGGTGCAGGGCGCCAAGAGTTTCGGCATGAATGGCTGGCCACCTCCATGTGGCCTGCAAAGGGGCCTGAGCTGAGCCCTGAACTGGTCCTTAGCATTCGACGAATTCTTGGGCTTCCGGTTCCAGCAAGGACGGAAGTGATGTGCAGGTCTTGAGGCCTGGTTCCTGCGGTGGCCCCGGTGGTGCTGGCAGGCTCCCCCACAGTACCAGCTTCTCCACACCTGTGTCGAGGGAACACCGTGCCATGGGAGGGGCAGAGCAGCTGCCCCCCAGCCACCCCTCTAATAACGTCAAGGCTGGAGGCGTGCAGAGGTGAGGACGAGGGACCCTCCGCCAGGCCGGGCACCGAGCCCACTTCCCACGCTTCGCCCACCGACCTGGGAGGGTGAGGCCCGGCTCTGGAAAAATCAAAGCAGGAGCCGAAGCCTGTGAGTTGCGACTGGGGAGGCCCCGAGGGGGAGCAGCCCGGCCTCGTTAGCGCTGACCCCGGCATTGAGCCGCTCCTGATGGATGGGGTTTGGGCGGGACAGGCCCCTGGGGGATGGCGGTCCTGTCCATTATGGGCCCATCAGTGCCTCCCGGAGCCCTCTCTGCTCTGGATGCTGGGAGCCTCGGGCCAGGAATAAATCTTTGGGCCGCAGGAGAGACGAGAGGGGAAAAAAGGCAAAGCATGAAAAATGTCTCCTTCGGGCCCTGGCAACAAAGCTGCCTTGGAGGAAGGAGCAAGTGAGCGGGAGTTTGGGGAGATGGGAGGCGATGGAGCAGGAGGAGTCGGGCAGGGGTTACCCCGAGAGGCTGGGCTTCCAGGAGAGGAGGAGGGACAGAGTGCGATCCTCAGATCACAAGGTCCCGGGCTATCGCTGCCCGCCTGGGCCCCTCTTTAGCAGAACTCCCTCCAGGTCAGGCCCAGGGAAGCAGGATGGTTCTGAGCAGGAGGCACCCCTGTCGGGTCCAGTGTGGGGTGTCCCTGGCCCAAGGCGGGCTGTGATGAGCCAGCCAACACTTCCACCTACTGTGAGAATCTTTTCCGGCCGCTGAGTGTATAGGTCCTGGAGTGAACACTCACCACCTGCAGAGGGACACAACCTCCCCCTCCACGCCTTAGTTCCTCGTAGGTGAATGGAGGTGCCGGGTTTCAGTGAGGATGAACTAAGCTATTCTGCGGAAAGCAAGTGGTCCTCGGCCTTGGCTGTTGTTCAGAGACACCATCCTGCTGTGAGGACTCCCCTCCATGCCCGGAGGGCTGCCTCTGCCTCCTGGAAGAATTCAGCCTGCTGCAGACATGGACTGCGGCTCGGAAGGAAAACGTGGCGCAAATCCTGCCACAGCCACTGACCGGCCGTGTGGCCTTGGACAAGTGAGTCTCTTGGCCTCAGTTTCCACATCTGTAAAATGGGGACAACGGTCCAAACTTGACAGAATTGTGAGGATTTAATGAGATGATGCATGTAAAGCACTCAACATTATATCCATCGGCTGCTTAGCGAGGGCTCTGCAAATGTTAGCCACTGGGACTGCCCCCCGGACACACATACATATGCTGGTCCTCGCTTTATTTTCTGAAACCCCTGAAAGCAAAGGCCCTCCACTGTCCTCATAGCAGGGCCTCAGGCTATTGAGAACCGTCTAAGTCTTTCCTCGTGCAGCTGGGGAAGACCATTTCCGGCCGTGTTCTCTGACACAGTGACCTCCTTGCCCTTGTCCCGGGCTGATGTCTCCTGTCTGGACGCGCCGCTGGTTATGGGCCTTCCCCTGAATCTGTGACGGCTCATGTTTTAAAATGACGCCAGAAGAGTGACCTGAGTGGCAGAAGAGAATAGGAAGGTCACCTCCCTCATTCTGGACCTGCTACCTCTATTAATGTGGCCAAGAAACACATTTGGTCTTTGAGGATGCATCATTGCAATGTGGATTCACAACATCCACCATAGGGGAAGACAGCAGAGTCTGCTAAATCAGGGGTTTCCAAACTCTGGGATCTAATGCTTGATGATCTGATAAAATAATAATAGAAATAAAGTACACAATAAATATAATTTGTCTGAATCATCCTGAAACCATCCCCTACACCCCAGTCCCTGGAAAAATGATCTTCCACAAAACCTGTCCCTGGTGCCAAAATTTGGGGGACCACTGTTGGCTAAATGATAAAGGAATCTCTGGTTTTACCATCTCATCTCTGCATCTCAAATCAACTTCCTCCTCACTGTGAATAATGTCTCAAAGCCTTAAAACGCCCTGGACCGCATTTCTCCAGCAAATATTTACTGAGTGCCTACTATGTTCCAGGCTCCGACGATAGAGTGGTGGACAAAACTGACAAGGTCCATGCCCCCCAGGACCTGAGCAGCCGATGAAGAAGCAGAAGACTATTTAACCACAGTTGCAGTCAGCATTGGGGAGCATATTGGTGGGGGGCTGGTTGCCTGGCAGGATGACCCTTTCAGCCCAGCTCCCCGGCACCAGGGTCCTTGTGAGGTCCACATGCTCCCCCTTGTGGTCAGCCTGGTTTCACTCTGCTGAGTTTTGGCCAGTGATTGCACCCAGAACTGGCCTTCCAGTTCAAAACCTGTCTCAGATCCCTAGGACAGGTGCTTGGGAAGGGGCTTATTATTATTTTATAGGAGTTTGGGTGGGTGGCTTGGATTTCGGCCATCAGCTCTGGGAGAAACAAAATAACCCAGGGTGATTGATGGGCCCCTTGTAAATTTGTAAAATAAATCAGCTTGGCAGAGAGATTCAAAAAAACCTGTCAGGCAGCAAACATTTTTTTAACAGCCTGTAAAACTTCCTCCATCCTTCACATTTGTCAGTGTCAGGCTGATGATGCATCTGATAGCTGGGTGAGCAGCGACCGCGGCTAGGAGGGTGGGCTGGCAACGTTCCCCATCCTTCTTGTGTTTCTTGTTTTCCCGTGGTCTGAACACTTTCAGCACCTGGGTTGGAGGGAGTCTAGGCTAGACTAATTGGTGGGTGAGGTAAGAGTTCTACCCAAGTTGTTACTGGCTTCATAGTCAGACTTCAGTGTGGCCATACTCGTACATTCATTCAGCCAATATTTACTGAGGGCTTTTCAGCAAAGGCACTGGGGTTGGCACCAGGGATGCTGGGACAGGAGGAGGCAAAGCAGACCTGGAGCATCCTGTGTAGGGCAGTTCTGGACGCCCCATCACAGAGCTCGTTTACTGGGAGGTGGGTGAAGGCGAAGGGGAAGGGAAGTAAGACCTCCAAAGGGAAGTTCACTGGGCTCTTATGATGCTTCCCAGGTGGGGCAGTGGTAAAGAATCCTCCTGCCAACGCAGGAGACCCAGGAGACTCAGGTTCGATCCTTGGGTCAGGAAGATCCCTCAGAGTAGGAAATGGCAACCCACTCCAGTATTCTTGCCTGGAAAATCATATGGAGAGAGGAGCTTGACGGGCTACAGTCCATAGGCTCACAAAATAGTCAGATATGACCAAGTGACTGAGCGCACACACACGCACACAGATTATGTTTAAAGCTTTAAGGAAAATCCAGACAAGATGGCCTTCATCATATATACTCTGTCTCAGTACACCTCTTGTGCAGGAAAAATTTGGGTAGCATCTCTACCCATGCCACCTCCATCCTTACGTTTGTTGGGGAGGCAGCTCAGTGCCATGGTCACCATCACAGGTGGTGGGGCCAGACTAACCTCCATTCCACTACAGAGCAGCCGGGGGCAAATGACTTCTCCTCTCTGACCCTCTGTCTCTTCTTCTGTGTGATGGGGATGTAAGACTTGTACTCACTGAGCTGTTCAGTTATTCAAGGAGAGAAGGCCTCTGAGGTGCTCAGCAATGTCGGGCATAATACTAGTTGCCGTTGTTAGTTCAAAGAAGGGTCTGCCCATCTTCCACCTGCTCATGTCAGATACTGGCGTGCAGGGGGCTGTTTGCTCATTGACTGAATGATGGATCCCCCACTAGCATCCATGAAGGCAGAGCCCTGGGCACCCAGAATCTGCCTGGAGTGCCAGCTGCTGCCCAGATCTCCCCCTGCCCCACCCCCAAGCCATCCTTGTCTTATCATAATTGAAAATGTTGGACCAATTAGGAGCAGTAACAATTAAGATGTACCGAGGGCATGTGAACATTTGCAAACACTTATTAAGACACATCAGTAATTAAGCCCTTCTTTAATGGTTACATTTCTGGCCTCCAGATGTATCTGTTTATCCGTTAATGGACCTGGGGTCACAGCGTGCTTTGAGATCTGCGTTATGACCTTACACGTAATGAGAATTAAAAATTCTTCCTTCGCTTGGATTCTGAGTTTGACAGTGAAACAGCAGAGCAAGGATGCCCAGGCTTCTTTCCAGCTGCCTGCTCCTAGGGGTTCACTTTTCAAAGCCCGCCAGCTAGCCAGGGTGCAAATCCAGGCTCTGCCATTGTGCGGCCTAGGGGAGTGCCTGAATCCTCCCTTTCCGGCTTCCCAGGTGGCTCAGTGGTGAAGAATCCGCCTGCCCATGCAGGAGACACAAGAGACTGGGGTTCGATCCCTGCATCAGGAAGATCCCCTGGAGGAGGAAATGGCAACCCACCCCAGTATTCTTGCCTGGAGAAGCCCATGGACAGAGGAGTCTGGTGGGCTGCAGCACATGGGGTCGCAAAGAGTCGGACACGACTGAGCACAGACGCTCAAAGTGAACCAAGTGCTTCCTGCCTCGTAGGATTCGTCAGCAGCTGTGTGTGCAGGCAGCTGCCACGTTTAAGTTCAGTTCACAGCAACTTCTGTCCATGGTGGCTCCTATGATCATCAGAGGATAAAAAAGAGGAAGCAGGTGGCTGAATAGTCAAGATGACCTGTCTACACCAACAGCTGCAAACTCAATGCCTCCTGGGACCAGATGGATCATGAAAATGAAAGAAGCCAGGCTGGGTGCAGGCTAGGATAGACAGAAGAGCACCCGTGGATTCTGCCTGCAGCGGGCGCTGCTGCTCAGCCCCGGCCTCCGGGGAGTGTAAGCAGGAGTGCAGACCCAGGATGCCTGGGCGTCTGACTTTTCCTTGGTGGCTCAGTCGGTAAAGAATCTGCCTGCAGTGCAGAAGACCTGGGTTCAGTCCCTGGGAGGGGAAGATCCCCCGGAGAAGGGAATGGACACCCACTCCAGTATTCTTGCTTGGAAAATTCCATGGACAGAGGAGCCGGGTGGGCTATATAGTCCATGGGGTTGCAAAGAGTCGGACACATCTCAGCTACTAAACTGTTTTTATATGAGATCTCCTGTTTTTTTTTTTTTTAATGTGGCAAGTCATTCAAACTTTTCTGGCTGAGCTCTGCAGCATGTGGGATCTTCTGGCAGGGATCAAACCTGTGCCCCCTGCATTGGCAGCATGGAGTCTTAACCACTGGATCACCAGGGAAGTCCTGAAATTTTGATTTTTTAAATCACTGCCTGGGCCAAATGAACACCTTCGCGGGTTGATTTGGCCTCCACCCCTACTTGTGATCACGTGTCTTCATGGGCATCCTTTGCCAGATAATTGCTTAGGTGTCCACTTTCTTCTAGCTGGAGGCTCAAGGATCGAAATGTACCTTTCTGATTTAGGGACAATCGGTAACAAATTGGTACGGATTGGAAACCAAATCAGCTAACTGGAAAGGAAGTAATTGAATAGTCACAGATTCAGGTTTTGACTCCGTCTGGCGTTGAGAGGTTGAATGAGCGGGTGGGTGGAGGTGCACAGGGCCACTCAGGTCTGGTTATTTTGTCCACTGTGAAATGTATCAAAGGCCAGAGGATTTGATCCTGGGGGAGGCAGGGGGCTCTCTCACGTGGGGGTTAAACCTACAAACACAGCATCCCTAGCTTAGAGTAGGCCTCTCCTGTGTTCAGTCTGAAATGGAACTTTATTTTTTTTAACATATTTGTACTTGTGAGTTATTAGTAGTCATTTGTTTCTTTGCTTCTTTCTTTATTGGATCAAATCACCCCAACCACTCCTCGGGTAGTCGGGTGTAATCGGATTTGGTTTCTAACATGCTTTTAAAGTAAAGAAATAAATACAATCGAGGCTTGTAAAAGGTGATCATTAGAGAATGGGCCTCGGTCCCATAACTTTAAAGTAATAGCCCCATTATGAGAGGGGGCAATGATTTTATAACTGTTCCTTGCACGGATGTTGGAAGGTTGAGGGGCTTCGGGGGCAGGTTGGGCGTTGCAGTAAAAGCTTTTCCAGCAGCCATTTAACCTCCATTTACGAAGAAATAAAGCGAAATTGATGCCGATTTGGGCCTGCTTTGGGGGGTATTTTTGTTCCATAAAAGCGCTTTTGCTTGCAATTTGCTGAGCTGCCCTGTCACATCAGAAAGGGCCGCTGTTGATAAAGATAAAGCTTTATGGCCACAATATTTGCTGCTAACAGCAACCTAATGCAGCATTTTCATTTTTGTGCAATTAATGTTAACGTCTGCTACGAAAATTGTCATTAAATACCATTTTAAAATCCATTCAATTTGCATATGCAAAGCCCATTTACCATCACAGAAGATATAGCCGGCACTTCATCACGTCCTTTCCTTGGAATTGTAGCCACTCAGTTTTATAGCGATTTAAGATTTTTATATTGAAAGCTCGATGGTAATGGATGTTCTTTCTGAGCCCGGCTGACTTAAGCTTTTCCATTGTACGTAGAGCCATACAGCCCCCGGACCAGACACTTCGGGGGGTCGCACTGTACCCGAAGAAAGAGCACTGGATGGAGCATGCTGGCCGGCCGAGATCTGACTTGGGTCAGTCACACCCTGCTGTGTGACCTTGTGAACATTTCTTCACCTCTCTGAACTACTGTTTTCCTTTTTCAAAGAAGGGCTTCGAACCAAATGATGGCTAAGGAGCTGTGTTCTAATATCTCATTTTTTTTAAATAAAACTTTTAGCTGCACCCCTGCAGCATGCAAGGTCTTAGTTCCCTGACCAGGGGTGGAAACCCTACACCCTGCCGTGGAAGCACAACGTCTTAACCGCTGAACCGCTGTGGCAGTCCCCGTATTTCTAAATGTACGCATGCCAGTTAAGAATCCGGGCCAAGCCTTTCTGGGAAAAAGTTGTGTGGTCTTAGGGAGGTCAGTGCGTCTCTCCGTGGCTCAGCTGGGTGAGTAACCCTGCCTGCTTCCTGCACAGTCTTTGATTTTCAATGTTGTGCTAGTTTCTCGTGTATGGCAAAGAGGTTCAGTTGTACATATATAACATGTATATATTCTTTTCCATAATCTTTTCCATTATGGTTTATTACAGGGTATCGACTATAGTTCCCTGGGCTATGCAATAAGACATTGTTGTTTATCTGTTTTATGTGTATGTGCTAATCCCAAACTCCCAGTTTACGCCTCCTCTATCGCCTTCCCCCATTGGTAACCATAGGTGTGCTTTCTATGTCTGGGAGTCTGTTTCTGTTTTATAAATAAGTCCATTTGTATCCTATTTTAGATTCCACATATAAGTGATGTCCTATATTTGTCTTTCTCTGCCTGACTTATTCACTTAGTATGATAATCCATAGGTCTATCCACGTTGCTGCAAATTGCATTATTCCATTCTTTTTTATTACTGAGTAGTATTCCCTTGTGTGTATGTATATACATGGGTTGGGAAGATCCCCTGGAGAAGGGAATGGCAACCCACTCCACTATTCTTGCCTGGAGAACTCCATGGGCATAGGAGCCTGATAGGCTACAGTCCATGAGGTCACAAAGAGTCAGACAGGACTGAGCAACTCACACAAACATATATATATGCCACATCTTCTCTATCCATTCATTTGTCCGTGGACAACTTCCAGATTGCTTCTAGATCTTAGCTAAACAGTGCTGCTATGAAACACTAGGCTGCACAGGGTTTTAATGATGATGGCATGGAATTGACAGAGAGGCAGAACATAGCCTGAGAGCCCCAGAATGCTGGTTACTGCTGTAACATCCTATTTACAGATGAAGGAACAGAAGTCCTAGAAGGAGCAAGGGTTGGGAATGAAGGTGTGACAAAATGCCCAGGCGACTCCTGGCTGGGGCTTCCCCTGGACACCATGCTGTCTTCAAGACACTGGTGACCAAAGTGGGCCAGGCTAGTGACCACACAGCGGGGACTCTGCACTGCACTGGAGAACCTTGCCTTGTCTTCAGAGACTGACTTGGGTGTTATTTCAAAGCGGGAAGAAGGATGATGTACAGATAATTAGTCAATCTGGCCCACGAGTGACTTTCCAATGTGTCTCTAGTGCCACATTCCAGGTCTTGAGGGCTGATGAACAGAAATGCATTTCCAGTAAGAGAGTGGTGCATACTATTTGAGGCCAGGGAGACAGGAAAGCTTACTAAAGAGAGGATGCTGCATTGAGCTTTGATGAACAAGTAGGTTTTACCAGGTAGGACGGTGAGAAAAGGCAGAGGGAAAAGCATACAAAAGTATGGTGGCGGACACTGTGGGAAACACACGTCAGCTAAAATAAATAAACATAGAAGCCCCATGTGCTCCAGCAGTTCCACTCTCGGGTATATATGCAAAAGAATCGAAAGCAGGGACTCAAGCAGATACTCGCACACCCATGCTCATAGCAGCGCTATTCACAATAGCCAAAAGGTGGAAGCAACCCGGATGACTATTCTGAATCGATAAACAAAATGTGATATAGTTTGGACTATTATTTAGCCTTAAGAAGGAAAGGAATTCTGATCCATGCTACAGCACAGATGACTCTCAAGTACGTTATGCTGAGTGAAACACGCCAGACACGAAACTCTGCCGTGCTGGACAACTGCTGTTTTTGCCTGCCGTTGTGTTCTGTTCTTATCCTTCTGGGTCAGAAGCCCTCTTTCCACATCTTTTCCACCGTCAGCCCATATAGATTGTGGAGACTGATTCCAAGCAAGCTCCCTCCAACGAGGGGCCAGGGGTCAGGCCTGACCCATCAGAGCATCAGAATCCCCTGGCCTCAGTAACTGGAGCAGAGGCAAGACACGGTGACCCCGGCCTGGCCAGTCAGTGTATTTTGCGATTTCTACTCGCCCCTGCGGTTGGGCCAGGGACAAGCACGGTACTGAAGTCGGGCCAAAGAATCTTAACCTCAGGCTTTTATGGTTCCTTTCCACCGAGGTCACTAAAAGCACAGGATCTAAGGATGCAGCTGTCCCTGGCCATTTTGCCAAGTGAGGAAGAAGCTTATCAGAGACCGGAGCCAAAACTGGGAAGCACAGCCAAGTCATGGAGAGGCAAACATGACATTGCCTGATTGCCTAGATCCGGCTATGCCTGAAGCTCTTCCCTTTCACTCATGTGAGCCAATAAATTCCCCATTAAAAAAAAATCCAAGTTGTTTGAGACTTGATTACATGCAACCACATTATTTTATAGAATGTCACACATTCCAGAGTTGGGACGTGGGTCACATGTCTGCCTCTGAGCCAATCACCGTGAAGGTGGTTTGTGAAATACGCTGATTGGCCAGGCCTGGATCACTCACCCCTCCCTGGAGTCCAGAGTCCCACTCCCGCATTGTTCCTGACCGTGAGCGCCCTGTCACCGCCCCGGTGAGGGGATGGAGCGTTGGGTACCAGCCATCTTACCGTGCCCGGATCCCGAATGTCATATTTGGGGGGAGGGAGGGCGGTTCCTTCTTGAGGCGCCTGTCATCCTGGTCACTGATGCGGATGTCGTTGAGCTGACGGTAGTGCAAATTCTCCCGGGCAGTGACCAGGCCAGCCTTCACGGCCCCTCTGTTCATGGCAATATAATTCCGGGTCAGCTCGTGGGGGCAAGTCGGCTGCTGTTTAAACACGTTCCAGTGTCCGATGGCTGAGGGCAGGGAGAGACAGAGCCAGGGCCACCAAATCAGTCAGAGAGGTAAAGCAATCATGGCATCTCACTGGGAGGAAACTGGGGCACAAATATCTTTGATTAACCCAGAACCCGTGGAGGGACAGCCCTGCTCGGCTCCCCGGAAAGGGAGGGGTCAAGATTCCCAGATTCTAGTCGGGGCCTGAGCATCCTTCATGGAGCTGGGCTTGCCCATCCTTGACCTCCTTTGGGGCTTCCCTGGTGGCTCAGCAGTAAAGAATCTGCCTGCCAATGCAGGAGGTGCAGGTTCCACCCCTGTGTCTTCTTTTGTCAAGAAGATCCTCTGGAGAAGAAATGGTGACCCACTCCACTATTCTTGCCTGGGAAATCCCACGGACAGAGGAGCCTGGCAGGCTGCAGTACGTGGGGTCACAAAGGGTCAGAGACTACTTAGTGACTAAACAACAGCAGCCGTAGGCCTCCTTTGAGCCATCAGAGGGCTGGCCCTGACCCTGCCCATGCTTGCAACTCAGAAGGTGCAGAGCACAGTCTCCTGCCTGGGGACAAGGCTCCACACAGTCAGGGACCCTTGCTATTTCTCTGACACATTAGACCTGGACCCCGTGTGGTCCTGTCCTTTTCAGCTAAGCTGACTTGGAATCATGCTGCAGGGCAGACCCCCGACTCTTTTCCTGGAGCGTGGCCAGCTGCCATGTGGCCTGGTTAGAGGGCTCAAGTCCCTTTGGCGACCAAGGACGCTTGCTCACCTTCGGGGACCCCTCCATCCAGTCCCCGGATGTAGAGTCCGTAATTAAAATTAATTCCGGGCAGACTGCAGCTTCTTTCCCGGGGCTTCCCGAGCTCAGCCTGTTGGGGAAGGACAGAGGCACAGGTCAAGAGTGGGATCTCAGACCCAGGGTGTTACACTGAAATCAGTGGCCCCAGGGTCTGTGGACGATCTCAGCGTGACTGGGGTGTGGACCGCCAACGCCCCTGAGACAAGCGCTAAGCGCTGTTGGGCGTTGAGACACACCTTGGGGAAGCCTGCCTGCTGGGCTCCTGCTCAGGGGCGGGTGAGGAGAGCAGAGTCAGGAGGACCCTGGTGGTAGCGGGTGGTTGGGACCCAGGCCCTGAAGGAGGAGGTGCATTTATGAGGCAGGAGAGGGCGGCACAGTCCCACACCGAGCAGCCGGTCTTGGGTCCAGCCCAGATCCGCCCGCCTAGTGCTGCACACAATGTATCACGGAGATGGATGGAAAGACCTGGTTCACGGAGACTCCACTGGGGCCACCCCCCGAGGGAGGGGGCATCTTCCTCCCTAACCCTTCACTCCTAGCTGGACCCTCAAATCCTTGTCCCTGGAGCTGCCTGGGGGCGGGGGAGGGGGCCTGCGGTGACAAGGCCCACTGTCACCCTCCTGGCGGCAGGACAGCCATTCTCACTCTGCGTCTCGGGTCAACTCCTCCTTGACCCCACAGAAGGGGTTTGTGGGGATGAAATTGCTCTGTGATCAACCACATCGATTTCCCCATTGTACAGGTAGGGAAGCTGAGAACCAGAGTGGCAGGACCATGATCCTCGGCTCCTAAAGGACAGGGCCGGGTGTGACGTGCAGATGTGTTTGGCCTCGGGGTGAAGCTCTTTTAAAAATATATATATATATTTATTTATTTATTTTTGACTATGCTGGGTCTTCATGGTTGCATGGGCTTTTCTCTAGTTGCAGAGACCAGGCTTCTCACTGTCGGGACTTCTGTTGCGGAGCACGGGCTCTAGGGCACATGGTCTCAGGAGTTGTGATCCACAGGCTTAGGTGCTCCAAAGCATGTGGGATGTTCCCAGACCAGGGATCGAACCCATGTCTCCTGCATTGGCAGGCACATTCTTCGCCACGGAATCAGCAGGTAATCCTGGTATAAAGATCCCTCTTAAGCACAATGCTTGTGCTGCCTCTCTGTAGACGAGCAGCTAGCTCCCTGGGCGCAGGGGTCCTACGGTGCTTAGAACGTTGCTGCTCTTCGTCAGTGGGCACCTGCCGAGGTCTGGGTTCTCCATCTGCTTCTTTTACTTAGTCCTCACGGCTGCCCTGTGAGGCAGCCCATTGCTGTCCCCATTTCTCAGATGGGGAACCTGAGGCACAGAGAGGTCAGACAGGCGGCACGAAGCCACCCAGGAAGAAGCGGCAGAGCTGGGGTTGGAACCCAGGCTGTGTTCTCTGGCCCACATTCAGATCCGCCTGCTAAAGAGATACCAGCCAGGGGTGCATGGCTCCTGGTGCCATCAGGCCTGGAGGCCGGGGACTTTATGAGCTGGGTGGGTGCAGCTGCTTCTCCCACCCCCGCGGGCCCCAGGCTCCCAGTTGCAGGGTGTTAAACCCCCAGGACTTCACTGCTCCAGCCTCACCAAAGACTGTCCAGTGGCTCCGTCCTCACCCTTTCTCCAGTCCCATCAGTCTCTGTCCCCAAAGATTGGGCTCCCAGAGACCTGGGTGCACAAAAGTGGATGATCCAGGACCACCCACAACGGCTCATCACTGCCTTTGGAATAAACCACTCCCTTAGCCCAGCAGTCTGGGCCCTGCACTTTCCAACCCACCCATCTCTGCAAGTTTGCCCCCAACTCCCCAACGTGACCCTCAGACTTGGGCACATCAGACCACTCCCGACCCTGAAGGGTCTGCAGGCATCCCAGTCGCTTTTGCTCCTGCCTGCCTTCCCTTTTCTGGTTCTTATTCTTCAAACTTACTGGACCCCTCCGGCTCACAGTGGCTTCTCCCTCCTCTGGCTCCAGTAACTCTTCCTATATGTTCTGTTCATTTGGATAAGCTTAGAATTTAAGTGACCTCAGTTTCTAGGCATGCACATGCAGGCCAGCCTGCCTGGATTATAAATTCCTATGCATCTAGAACCATGACTTCTGTCAGTTTCTTTTTCCTGGTAGCAAGTAACCAATGCTCACTAAATGCCTGAGATTAAAAGCTGCCTCCACCAGGAAGCCCTCCTGGGTTGCCCTCAGTGCAGACAAACTTCCTTGTCTATGGCCCCATCGGGCCCTGAGCTCACATTTAGGGTGGTCCAGTGGTTAAAGACTCTGCGCTTCCAGTGCAGAGGGCATGGGTTCAATTCCTGGTCAGGGAACTAAGGTCCAACATGCAGCATGGTCGAAAAATTAAAAAACCATAAAACAAAAACAAGAAACAGAATTACACACTAGAAACAGTAGAACTGCTTCAGCGGGGACAGGCTATGACAGTGTGGTGCTTGGTGAAGTCAGTCACAGAGGACCACATATTGTATGATTTTATTTCATGAAATGTCCTGAATAGGCAAATCCATAGAAACAGAAAGTGGATTAGTGGTTGCCTACGGCTGAGATGGCAAAGGGAGTAGAATGATTTAGGAGTGACGGTTAAGAGGTATGAGACTTCTTTCGGGGTAATGAAAATGTCCTGAAATTAACTGTGGCGCTGGTTGCCCAATCCTGTGTATATGCTGAAAGCCATTGGATCGTATACTTTAAATGGGTGAATTGTATAGTATGTGAATTATAGCTCAATAAAGCCATTAAAGGTTACAAAGTAGTGTAATTGGGTTATTAATTGTGTGGTGATCAGTTTAATGTCTGTCTCCGTTGGTAGACTGTCTGCTGTCCTTCTTTCTTTCTTCTTTCCTTCCCTCTCTCTCTGTCCCTCCCTCCCTTCTTTCCTTTCTTTCAAGGTTGATTATTTTAAAAATAGACTTTATTTTTAGAGCAGTCTTGGGCTTACAGCGAAATTGAGCAGAGATTCTCAACACACCCCATAGAGAGTATTTATTTCCACCCCTGATTTTCAAACCGATCAGCAGAGAAGAGATACCGGTAGAGAGGGGTTGATCGAGTGAATGAATGAATGAGCTGCCTCTTTGGAGACACGATCAGTTCTTTGCTACCCACCGCCTCACCATTTTCCTCCCTCTTCCTTCTCATCTCGGATCCCAGGCCTCGACCGTCCTTGAGAACTAGGAGTTCTGAGTTTCAGGCAGGGGCCTCAGCTGGGTGGTTTGTTTTGATTTCCTTCTACATGATTCACTCAGAGCCGCAGACAAAGCCCTGGCTCCTCATTTGTTTATGAAAATGATGTGCCCTCTCCAGTGCCGGCGAGGGAAGTTAATGAAAACGTGACTTCTCCGGGAGAGGCCCCGCCTCCCTCCCGCAGGTGCAGGTGGGCCGACTTCCAGCTGGCAGAGGATCGACAGACAGACTCCATGGCTGCCACTGGGCAGGGGGCGGTGGAGAAGGAGGCGGGGGGAAAAGCGAGTGCCACCATCTCCACGCTTTTTAGTGACGGTTGCCCAGGAATCAACAGCGGCCAAAAACACTGAAGCCTTGGGCTGCAAAAATCATCCCAATGGGAAAGTCACTCATTCGTTCCCTGCACAAATATTTATTTTGCATTTCCTCTGCACCAGGCTCTGTGCCAGGAGTTGCAAGGTGAACAAACGGCCCCCTGCCCTTACGAAATTCATTATCTTGCTACAAGGACAAACGGAACAAGTAATGACAACCAAGGGCATCAGAGGGTTTGACAGGGGAGCACAGACTGCCTCTAGCTCTGAGAATGTGTGAGTCCACAGAGTGAGAGAAGGTATTTGCAATACATACATCTGACAAAGAGTTGTTATCCATCATATATAAAGAGCTGCTACAGATCAATGAGAAAAAGGCAGGCGATCCTATATAAAGACAAGAAAAGACTTGAATAGGCCTTTTATTAAGAGGATGTCAAGGTGGCCAGGACCCCTAAGTCAAGGTGCTCAACCTCTGAGGATTGCAAAATAAAAACTCAGTGCTATTGGTAAAGATGTGAAGTAACCAGAACATTCAGGTGCTTGGTAGGAGTGTAGATTGGTACAAGCACCACAGAAAACTGTTCAGCAATACCTATTAAAGCTAAACATATACCCACCAATGACCCAACAATTCCCTCCTGGACACCCAATGGGGATGTGTGCCCATGTCCACCCAAGCAGATGTCTGAGAATGCTCACAGTAGCTTGATTTGTCATAGCCAACCACCAAAATGGCCATCCCAGGTGGATAAAAAAGTGGTGACAGATTCATTCCATAGAATACTCCACAGCAGTGGTGCTTAACTGGGGGCAGTTTTGCCCTCCCAGAGGACATTTGCCCATGTCTGGAGACATTTGTGGTCGTCACAGCCAAGGAGTCGGCACTGCCCTCTGTCCAGTGGGTAAAGGCCAGAGGTGTTGGCCAACATCCCAAGATCCACAAGACAGCCCCCATCCCCTTAACAGAGAGTCATCTGGCCCCCACGCCAGTCGGCTGAGGAGCTGCCCACTGCAACAGGGATGAAAGATCAGCTCTACAAGCCATGCGTGGTTCTCACTCAGTGTGGGGTGAAAGGAGCCAGACACACAAGTTACACACTGCTTCACGTGGATGAAGTCCAAACACAGCACTACTAACGTCTGGCTTTAGAAGTCAGGAGGGTGGGTACCTTTGGGGCAGGGACACTGGCTATAAGCAGCACAAGGAGGCTTTGGGGGTGTTGGTCCTGCCTGCCCACCTGGTGTGGGTGCCCTACGAGGTCCTGTCCGCTTCCATCCTGCAAAACCCGTTTGTCTGTGATAGTGGCCACGTGGCGCAAGAGCAGTGGGCTCCTGATATTACCTTCATGCTTGATATCCTACCCTTGGCAATTTAATCCTTTAGGTTCATGCTGTGTGTCTCAGAGTCCTTGCATTCACATATAAACACCCTAGATGTTGTGCAGTTGCTCAGTCATGTCCAACTCTTTGTGATCCCATGGACTGCAGCACCCCAGGCTTCCCTATCCTTCACTATCTCAGGAGTTTGCTCAAACTCATGTCCATCGAGTTGGTGATGCCATGCAACCATCTCATTGTTTGTCTCCCCCTTCTCCTCCTGGCCTCAATCTTTCCCGGCATCAGAGTCTTTTCCTCTAGGGAAATACCACAGAGGAGCAGCGTATTCACCCATTACCAGCTCAGCTGCCCAATGACACGGGCTAACTGGGCCCACCCTGGTGCTACCACCGCCAACCACGGCAACATCGTAGTCATGGTGACTGTGGGCCGGGCTCCATGGAGGCGCTTACCCTTTGTACCCCTAACAGTTAAGGCAGCCCTGCAAACTACACAGCTTTTCGGGTGGGAAAGGGAGGCCTGGACAGCTGGACTTGTTTGCCCAAAGCTTTACCGCTAATGAGAGGCCACGGCTGGATCTGAACCCACATTGGACTCCATGTCTTTGCTGCCCCTTGGCATGTAGCATCAATTGCCCGGGATTCTCCATTGTCTTTCCCTGTGCGCAAAGTCAGCTCCCCAGACTGGATTTTGCTCATGTTTGCATGACGCCCTCTGCACACACAGAGGACATGAGTAGCCATCTGTCCAGGAGAGCCCTGGGCACAGGCACCGTTTGCTGTATAGACTGGGGGTGTTGGGAAAAGCTATCATTTCAGTGACCTGGACACGGGACAGCTAAGTCATGCCTGGGTCAGAGCTGGACAGGAAAGAAGATCCAGCTCTTGGGTTGGCATTTTTGGGGAGAGCCGCTCTAAAAACGATCCCAGTGGGGCAGCCAGGGAGAACAGGAGAGCTGCCGGTCCTTTGAGGGGCTCCCCACAAGCAGTAAAAGGACCAGCCAGAGGTGGGTTGGCCTGGCACCGACTCTGGGCCTCCCTCCCCAATTTGTCCAGAGGGGCTTTCTAGAAGCCTACAGAGAAAAGCTGCCTGACAGAAGGGTCTGCGGTTCCCTGGGCAACTCAGGGGACTGGTTAAGGGCTGACCAACAGGTGCCCAGAGGAGCTCCTGACTCTGACGTAGGCAGACAGGCTGTGAGTCGTGGTCACAAATCAGCTCTGACTGGACACTTGGGTAAACCAGGCGGTCTGCGCATTCAGCCCAGGAGAGGATGAGAGAGAGCGCTCAGCTGGGATGGTCAAAGGTTCTGGGGCAAATGCACAGATGTTGGGCCATGTGAAGGCGGAGAGCACCTGCCCACAAAGGGGTCCCCAGAGACCACCTTGTTCTCTTTATAACAGAAGTAAAGGAAACAACAAATAAGAGCGAATATTTCCTGAGCATCTGCTGCATGCAAGGCTCAAGTTATACCCTGTGACCTTGCTCATCAAGCCCTATTAGTGAGCACTTCCTGTGTCCTGAGAGCTTGCTGTACTTCTCCCTGGACTCTCCCAACCCCACCGGGAGGTTGTTCTCCCATTTGACGGGTGGGAAAACTGGAACTTAAAGAGCTTCCTACTTGCCCAAAGGCACCCAGGTGGAAGTGTGTGCCAAGTCGCTTCAGTCGTGTCCAACCCTGTGCGACCCCATGGACTGTGGCCCGCCAGGCTCCTCTGTCCATGGGGTTCTCCAGGCAAGAATACTGCAGTGGGTTGCCATGCCCTCCTCCAGGGGGTCTTCCTGACCCAGGGATCTTACGTCCACCTGCATTGGCAGGTGGGTTCTTTACCACTAGTGCCATCTGGGAAGCCCAGTAAAGGGAAGAGCTGCAGTTAACCTCCGCCCCCTGATGTCATACTTCTGCGCTCACCCTCAGCAGCCCCTCACAACCACTCTAAAGGGAGGTCACATTGTCCCCACTGGACAGATGGGGAAATCGAGGCTCAGAAAGGGATGGAATGGCAGACGCCTTTCATTTCCCACCGCCCTCCCCCCACTGCCCCGCAACGCTAAGCCCTCCTTGTATTTCTCGTTCTTATGGCTGACTTCGAAGACATTTCAAGCACGACACTCAAGGTCTTTTCAGAGGCGCACCTTCACTTTGCACAACGGGGAACTGTGAAATACTGGCAGCTACTCGGATCTGGGCTCCTAGAGGGAATCCTTGTCCTCGTGGTGGTTAGACTCAAGAGGCGAATGTGGGAGATAAATCCCCACCCTGGGTCTGGCCGCCCTGCCCTTCTCAGCCATTTCAAACTGCGCCTTTCTCGGAGTTTGCTCTGTCGCAGAGTGGTTTGGCTGGAATACAGCTCTGGGTGACAGCTGTCCCCATCAGCAGACAGCTTCATTAAACCTCATTAAGATGTCATCCCTCGCTGCCTTGCTTCTCGTCTCCCAGCTCTAATTAAAACCATCTCGCTCCCCGTCCCAGGGGGGGTCTTAGGATTCTCTGGTCTCCTTCTTGCACGGCCGCTCCTCTCTGCTCCCCAACATCGAGGACCAAGCCCTGGAAATCCACGCTGAGATCCAGGCCAGGCAGGCAGCCCCTGGCCCAGAAGCCCCCTCAAAGCAGCCTGTCGCCAGCCTCGGTACCTCTGGGGCTTTCCGGAGGTAAGTACAAGTGGCAGGTACTGCCGGCAGGCTGCCTCTGGAGTCACCGGAGACCCAGGAAGGAAGTACCAGGGGACAATTCAAAAAAAGTGACCCAGCCTTACAACTCAAGTGTGACGATTCTCCACCCCGTACGCTCTTAAAAAATCCTTAACTTGCCCCCATTTCTCACCAAAGAGGTAAAAATGGGTGAAATTAACTGGCTTTGCTTCTTGGACGGTTTAAACTGGATCTTGCTCTGCACAAACGAGCTGGTGGTCATTTCCAAGATGGGTTTTCTGCCTGGGAGCTCAATGCCTGAGTTCCAGACCAGTCTTAGGTGTTCATCTGTGAGGACCGAGCCCCCCAGGGGAGTCACTCCCACCTCCTGGCAGCCACAGAAGGCTGTGACTCATTAACCCTCTAGTCCAGAGTCTCAGCTCAACGAACGCTTCTCCAACAGTTGAGAAGCCTCCTCTCGCTTTCCCGCATCCTATTAAAGCGTAGTTCTGTGAAATCCCACGGTTATTGCCTGGTAGTTATTAAATAAATATCTGTATACGGCTCTGCCCACACCCACGCACGCACACACATCCCATCTTGCTCGCGGAGGGGGAGTTCATTATTGTAAAACAACTTAAGATCCTCGAATGAAAAGCACAATATAAATGCAAATTGTGATCACGATTAGCATAGAGGATATTTATTTATTTCCATAATGAGAACCTCAGATAAACAATCATGTGAAATAAGGTGCATTATGCATCAAAGGACCCCGGCGTCGTCTCAGAAGCCGGGTTCTTTGAACCGTGCGTATTGTGTGAGCAGCAGTCGAACATCGCATAACGATACTAAAAAGCCACACACCAGAAGACCACATCCATATATGATCAAAGGCATCGAAAATAACGTTAAGTGGAAAAAAAATCAACGGGATTCAAAAATTTACATATACTATTGTTACGAACACACAGAAAAGAATTCATTGAAAAAAAAAATACTGGAAGTAACCATAAGAAGGTATGTGTGAGGGTATGTCCTTAGAGATGGGGCCTTTGCGCGGGGGGCCAAGGGTGGGGGCTGGGTATTGAGACTTTATTTTTATAATTAAAAAGGCAGAGTTAAAGCCAGTTTCTATTTTCTGTGTTCCCTCCCGCCAAGCATCAGAGTTACAGTTCTTCTCCTGGGTCATCACTACTCTGCTGCACTTGTGTACTGGGGGCTGAACTGGCTTCCCCAGGTCAGGGGAGGAAAGGAGGGGAGGGGGAGCCCCAAGCCCATAGGAAGATGTGGAAAGCCAACGTATTGATGTCACAGAGCTGAGACCTTGCTCTGCCAGTTCCTGTGTGACCTTGGGCAAGTCACTTGACTTCTCTGGTCCCCATCGCTCACCTGTAAAACCTCCCTGACTGAGGACTGGAGCCCAGTAAGCCAGTGGTCTCCATTACTGCTGTCACTGTTGCTGTTACTGGGTCAGCTCACCAGCTCAGGTCAAGGGCGGTGCAGCCCGGGCAGTGCAGACACCTATCCAGGCCCCACTGAACCTGCCCGGCCACCCCATGGGCCCCTGCCTGGTTCCCATGCCCCGGGGCCGCCTGTGTTTCGCTGCCTGCCGGGGTTCCTCCATCCTCCACTCCCCGGGGCAGCCCCGGCTCCCTTGGTGCTGCCAGAACCGTTGCTGCAGCTGATGTATGGCCCTTGGTGTGCGAGGCGGTCACAGTGATAGGGCCCCGGCGTGTCCTCCCCTCCCCCCTCGACAGCTTGAAACCAGGTCCTTCATTTGCATTTACATGATCTCGCTGTGCAGCTTATGAGATCGAGAGATTTATTTGCTACTTAGCTTGATGTTTGATTACACTCAGAGAAGGCAGCGAGCAGCAAAGTGCACGGATGCCTCGCTCTGAGCCCGCGGCCTCGGGGGGCCAGTAACTCAATAGCGGGTTTAGGTGGATGAGGGGGAAATGCTGTGCGTTTCGAAAAAGGCAAATATGAGAGGTTGGAAGGAACAAACACCATGATTTGGATTTTTTTTCTTTTAAAGCAATGAAAGTTGACTAGGTATCCTCTGAGATTATGAGCAGACCCAAGCCACATTCAGGAGGCAGCTCACTGTCCTGGGAGAACTTCCTCCTGGGCAGCATCAGAATCTCCCACAAGAGATGCTGCCTCTGCTGTTGGGAGGCGGCAGGGACGGTTCAGAGCAGGCTCTCGAACTGGAATGTCCGGGTCAAAAAGGGCTCTGTCAGTTACACCTGCGTGGTCTTGACACAGTCTCTCAACTGGCCTGCACCCCAAGTTCCCTATCTGTAAAGTGGGGGAGACAACACCCCATTTTAGGTCTGCACCTGAGATAGGCAGACGAGATGCTCTTGGCACCATGGTGGATGAGGAGCGGGTACCTGATAAATGAAGCTGTTATGGGCACGACTGGCCATTCTCTGAAGACACAGTGGATAAAGCTAAACGCCCTGGTGGAGAGAAATCACTGGGTGTAGGGCTTTGCTAAGTGTTACTCACCTGTTTTGTGATTTATCCGTCGTGTAGGGTTTAATCCCAGACTCCCAACAGTCCAGCTCTGGGAGCGCACAGCTGGGGCGAGCTCTAGGAAGGCAGACTCGTTTTCCTAATGGTCTGAGCTGGGCGTAATTAGGAGCAAAGATCTGCTGCTACCAGCGTATTGTTCATCACATCCCAGCTCCAGACAGAAATCATTTGGCACCTTACTGGGACTTTACAATTTGGTGCTTAAAAACACAAGTTTGGGGGCTCCCCTGGTGGTCCAGTGGTTAAGACTCTGTGCTCCCACTGCAGGAGGCACAGGTTGGATCCCTGGTTGGGGAACTAAGATGCCTTATGCTGCTGCTGCTACTGCTAAGTCACTTCAGTCGTGTCCGACTCTGTGCGACCCCATAGACGGCAACCCACCAGGCTCCGCCGTCCCTGGGATTCTCCAGGCAAGAACACTGGAGCGGGGTGCCATTTCCTTCTCCAACGCGTGAAAGTGAAAAGTGAAAGTGAAGTCGCTCAGTCGTGTCCAACTCTTAGCGACCCCATGGACTGCAGCCTACCAGGCTCCTCCGTCCATGGGATTTTCCAGGCAAGAGTACTGGAGTGGGTTGCCATTGCCTTATGCTGCAGGGCATAGCAAAAAAACAAAAACAAAAACCCACATAACGACAAGAACAAAACAAAAAAATCCCCACAAGTTTGAGGCCAAATGCACAAGTTGGAATTCTGGATTCTCAACTCTGTGTGGCCTTAAACAAGTTGTTGAACTTCTGAGCCCCCACTTCCTTACTGATACAATAGTTACAATGGGAATACCCAGCTCGGGAGGGTTATTGGAACCTTTCATAAGCCAGAGGAGTTCTTAGCAGAGGGCCAAGAAAGTTCTCAGTAAGAAGCAGTCATACAGACTCCTCTGGTGGTTCAGTGGTTAAGAATCTGCTTAGCAATGCAGGGGAAACGGGTCTGATCCCTGGTCCAGGAAGACCTCACATGCTGCAGGGCATCTAAGCCCGCGTGCCACAACTACTGAGTTCTCTCTCTAGAGCCCATGGTCCACAACTAGAGAAGCCCCTGCTTGGAGAAGCCTGCACACCGCAACGAAGAGTGGCGCCCATTTGCTGCAACTAGAGGAAGCCTGGGTGAGGCCACGAAGACCCGGCCCAGCCAAAATAAATAATCTTTTAAAAAGGAAGAAGCAGTCATACTAGCTGGTAGACGTCATTAGCCTACCCACTGGGTGGAATTATCAGTGACTTTGTCTCTATTTGAACAGAAAACTAGCTATAAAATTAATAAATCCCTTGATGGTGCCTCAAAAAATTAAACGTAGAATTGCCATGTGTTCCAGCAATTCTGCTCCTAGATATAAGCCCAAAGGATCTGACAACAGGCGTTCAAACTAATAAATGTACACACGTGTCTACAGTAGCATTATCCTCAAGAGCCAAAAGACGGAAACCACCCAAGTGTGCAGCACCAGGTGAATGGAAAAAGTGTGGTCTATCCACACATACATAGTAGAATGTTAGATAGCCATGCAAAGGAACGGAGTGCTCACATATGCAAGAACCTTGAAAACACAGGTTGAGGGAGAGAAGTCAGATGACAAAGGCCACATAACGTATGGTTTCATTTACAGGAAACATCCAGAATAGTTAAGTCCACAGAGACAGAAAGCAGGTAAGTGATTGCTGGGGAATGGCGGAGTGGAGAACAGTAGTGATCGATTCATGGCTGTGGGATTTCCTTCTGGGGTGATGCACACATCCTGGAATGAAACAGAAGGCATGAGTGTGCAGCATCGTAAAGGTGTTAAATGCCACTGAATCATACACTGAAGAAATCGGTAATAGCTAATTTTATATAAATTTTGCCTCAATAAAAAGAAAAATTAATATGTCCATGTTGGGCTGGATGAAGCACAAGCCAGAATCAGGATTGCCGGGAGAAATATCAATAACCTCAGATATGCATATGACACCACCCTTATGGCAGAAAGTAAAGAAGAGCTAAAGAGCCTCTTGATGAAAGTGAAAGAGGGGAGTGAAAAAGTTGGCTTAAAGCTCAACATTCAGGAAACAAAGATCATGGCATCCAGTCCCATCACTTCATGGCAAATAGATGGGGAAACAATGGAAACAGTGGCTGACTTTATTTTTCTGGGCTCCAAAATCACTGCAGATGGTGACTGAAGCCATGAAATTAAAAGACGCTCGCTCCTTGGAAGGAAAGTTATGACCAATTTAGACAGCATATGAAAAAGTAGAGACATTACTTTGCCAACAAAGGTCTAGTCAAGGCTATGGTTTTTCCAGTGGTCATGTATGGATGTGAGAGTTGGACTGTGAAGAAAGCTGAGCACCAAAGAATTGATGCTTTTGAACTGTGGTGTTGGAGAAGACTCTTGAGAGTCCCTTGGACTGCAAGGAGATCCAACCAGTCCATCCTAAAGGAGATCAGTCCTGGGTGTTCATTGGATGGACTGATGTTGAAGCTGAAACTCCAATACTTTGGCCACCTGATGCAAAGAGCTGACTCATTGGAAAAGACCTTGATGCTGGGAAAGATTGAAGGCAGGAGGAGAAGGGGACGACAGAGGATGAGATGGTTGTATGGCATCTCTGACTCAATGGACATGAGTGTGAGTAAACTCTGGGAGTTGGTGATGGACAGGGAGGCCTGGTGTGCTGCAGTCCATGGGGTCGCAAAGAGTCAGACATGACTGAGAGACTGAACTGAAGGTTATGCCATGCCTCTTATCTGGACAATTTAGGACATTCCTCTCTCTCTCTTTAGGATGGGAAAGGAAAGAAGTGCAAATGAAGTGGCCACTGTCTCACTGTGGGATCATGGACCATGTGGTTGAAAACATCGCACAGCTTCAAGGAGGTGAGACTGGGTGGAAATGGATGCAGGGTCTGGGGGACCGTATCCCACCCGATCGAATGTCTCTGATGGTCTGCACGCTGGGAGCTGGGGCAGATCTGTCTGTTAGGTGCGTCTTAGAGCTCCAAGAATACTTCTGTTCGAAGGCCAACCTGAGGACCAGTGAAACTGGTTGGGCTCCATTTTGCAAGGAATACCTTCACTTTGGGCACTTTTGTAAGGCCACAGTTGGCAGAAGGAGCAGTGGAAGGGAGACGGAATGCTGGACTGTGGGTTTGGAGACCTGGATACTTATGCCTCGCTCCTCTCCCCCTCCTCCTGAGGCCCCATCTCACCTGTTCCTGGGACCCTGGAGGATGTCAGAGAAGAGGTCAGACAACCTCAGGTGGATGTACACCAGGAACACAAAGCCTGTGTCCTGAGCCGGCCAGGCGGCCACTGGGAGACATGTTCTATTTATGCGGGGCTCCATGTCAGTCTTCTTTGGAAGAAAGGGTTCTTCCATTTTAAGGAAAACTTGAAATCGCTCAACTAAGGCCATTCAGAGGTCCTCTCCTGGTGTAGACGGGTGGGATCGGAATTCTGTACCCCTTTGAGTCAGCTCCTCAACATTTGTGAACTGTCCCCACCTCAGCAAATAATGACAGGATTTAGACAAGACGACTGAAGAAATGTGCCCAGGAGTGCCCAGCATGCAGCAGGGGTGCCCACCAGCTGGGAAGGGCTCCCCCCTTTGCCCTTTGCTGCCCACATGCCACTGGCTTAGTAAAGGAAGAATCGCCGCTGGGTTGGCTTTGATGTGGCACCACGGAGGGAAGGAGCCAGTTTCCAGATGGTGGAGAAGAAATAGAATAAGAGTTTGCCTCTACATTCTCATACCTGAAGGCGTAAGACATAAATGGCATCTTCATTTGGTCACTCGGTCAGTTCAGCTGCTAAGGGTCAAAGCCAATGGTCCGTGGAGAAATCAGATTTAAGAAAGAGGCTCCCTACCAAAAGGAAAAAAAAAGGAAAGAAAGAAAGAAAAAGCAAAAGCAGAGAATGATCTATGTACTTTTCAAAACTTAAAACAGAAATCAAAGGAAAATGGAACTGTTTTAAGTTTTGACAGCTGCAGGGATCATTCTGTTTGGTTACTCTATTTATGTTTTCATTTTCTTTATAGATTCATTGAAAATCGCATCATGTAATAGGGAAGAAAAATGTTCAGTGTTTTCTCCCCCCCACCCCCATAAACCCTTGTTCTTTCCCAAGAACAGATGAAAACGCCAGCTCCAGTGACTTTTGTTTTGATGTATATTTCATAATATCTCATTGATTGTAAGTTTTATTTCCATGTCAATAAAAAAAACTGGTATTGTAATAAGTGAGAAGGAGTTTAACACAAAATGGCAGCTGACCTGTTAGCACAGCAGATCGCAGGAGTGGAGGAAGGGGTTCTGAAATGAAGCCGGTTAATAAGGACGGCTGTTGATTCCAGCATAAAGCTGGGCGGCTGGAGAACAAGGTCCCACCTCAGCCCCGTCTTTGCAGCCTTGGGGCTGTTTTCTGGTGGGTTCTGGGTTTCCAGTTTATAGGAGAGGTCAGGCTGGCCTTAAGCAATGCTGTTTTATATAGCAGAGGTGGCGGAGGCCACTTACAAGGCATAGGGCACCATGCTTGGCACTTGGGAGTTTTCAGAGATGGATGATAACCTAGTTGTAGAGGGAGGAAAAAGACATGGCCACGGGGAAGCATTAACCACAAGCTTTGTTAGTGGGGCTTGGACAGGAGTGAGAGAGAGAAGAGGACTTACGAAGACTGTCCGGGGGCTTATGGCCGAGGGGCTGCAGTCCAGGAAGGGGGAGGGCAGGGGAACTCCAGGGTAGAGGGGTCTGGGAGAGGGGCTCAGGCATCCACGTGATGTCACTCTGAGCAGGGCAGGGAGTCTCTGGGTCTGAGATCTCAAACGTCAGCTGAAGCTTGGGGGTCTTATGACCAGGAGGCTATATCTTATCAATGACCAGATATTGGTGTAGTATTAAGGAAATTGAAAATCGGGCAAGTCCCTAGTGGCTAAAAATCTGCCTGTTTGGGCTAGGCTGGGGCTTGCCTGGTGGCTCGGGCGGTAAAGAATCTGCCTGCAATGCAGGAGACCAGGGTTTGACCCCTGGGGTGGGAAGATTCCCTGGAGAAGGGAATGGCAACCTACTCCAGTATTCTTGCCTGGGAAATCCCATGGACAGAGGAGCCTGGTGGGCTACAGTCCATGGGGTCGCATAAAGTCGGACATGACTGAGCGACTAACACTTTCACATTGGGGCTAGGTTCTCCAGGAAACTGAGCTATTAGGGAAAAAGTAGAAAAGCCAGCCTTGCCCCACTGTGAGCCCACAGGAAGGTAGGAGTTTCTGGATTCAGTGGGAGCAGCAGAATTGGCAGTTTGCTGCCTTGCAGCCGTGGCAGGTGTGCAGCAGCCAAGAAGGACAGGAGACTAAAGGCTAACGGGGAGGGCCAACCTAGGAAGGCAGCCTGGAGGGGGCTTCCTCCTCACTCCTGGGCCTCCAGTGCTCCTGTCTGTAAAATGAGGGCGCACGGCTAGCTGATCTCCGGGCCACTCCAGCTCTGCCATTCTCTTTTTGGAGCAAGTTCGAATCCACATCACCTAGACCCATGTCATCAGATTCTTTTGTTCGGGAAGGCAGAGCACTCAGTGGGCATGCTTTGGGGTCACGTCAGCCTGATCTGGGCGCCACTGTCCAATCTCCCATTTGCCAACTCCTCTCTGAACACCACCCAATTCATAGGCTTGGTGTGAGCAGAGACTATTCAATGTCCCTCCCATAACAAGCCTCACTAAAACTCGGCAGTAGGCTTGAGTGGCAATTGTTATTAGAGAGAGTGGGTGCTATGCTTGACACCTCCATTAGCAGCATCTGAGCCTGGGGACTGCCCACCTGCACTCAACCGGAACAACCAGAGCAAATCAACTGGGCTGCCCTGGGATGGACCTCCACCCCTTCCTCTCAGACCCAACCCGCCTGCCACTCCGAGGCCCCTCCCCGGGTTTATAGGAAATCCTCTGAACGCTGAGCCGCACAACATACAATGGATAGAAAGGATTTGGAGAATGGGATGATGAAAACCGTGGATCAGCCAAACCAAGCCCCATCCTCCAACACCCTCCCATGCCCCCACCCCCTCATGTCTATATCCACAACTGAAAATTGGAACTGCCAAGGCTCTGTGGTTGGGAGGGGCTGGGGAACAGACCATGGGAGAGAAGATCTGAGCTGAGCAATATTAACCGCTCAGGATGAGAGACTGTGTGATAAATGATTTAATGGGTGGCTTCAAAGATGGAATCGGGCTGCATAACTCAGGTGAAGATTTCAAATATATGGCATAATTGCTACACGTGAAGTCTGTTTGTACTTAAGCTTTTAGTTCTGGAAATTACCAAGCTCTGTGCTGCTCCTAGATTAATCATTAAAGAATTAAGAGTGAGAATACCCATTATTGTAAAAGACTCGAGTGAAGATGGTCTTGATCCAACTTATAAAATAGACAGATTTGGTGCAACTGAATAATTTTCCTCTTCTCTGCACAAAATCAGGAATGCTAGTCATACTCAGCGGCTGGGGTGAACGCTTACAAACTGGTATAGACCAGCCCATAATTACCAAAATGGGGAAGAAAAAAAAAAAAAAAGAACAGCATTTTGTAATGAATGACAAGCTGCTGAGCGGAAATCTAATTTGGTCTAATTAAGCAGCCTTTTGTGAGGATTTGTCTTTAGATGAAAAGAGGGAGCCAAGGAGATCTAAATGCAAATGAACTCCATCATTTTGGTTTTAAAGGGCTAGGCTGAGATGAGTGCCTCCATGCCTAGCCCTCTTCTTCATTAGATTATTAGTCCTCTCCTTGTCACCTCGAGCCCGCACCAGGCCCCACCTGCCTCGGAGGAGCCTCACATTTCCTGTCCCTCGCCTCTCATATCTTTTCAAATAGGGTGCCTCGTGTCGACAGAGCTGTCAGGGAGCTTTTGCTTATTCAGGAGCAAATTTTATTTTGCCCAAAGTAATAAAAGCCAATGGGGTTTTGCTTATTAGAGGAATCTGCTGCTATTCTCTGAGGGTGCATCTTCTGAAGTCTGGAGGGTTGAATGCACACCCAATGCCATTGGCACTGATAGAGAGACTTGGGGAAAACCAACCCTGCAGCTCAACCTGCAAGGTAAACCAGATATCCACCTGAGCGTCCCTGGCTGCTACCTGTTTGAAGGCTTGAAGCTGGGGTGCCCACCTCTCTAGTCAATCACAGGATCGATCGTCTGACCAGGTGGGTTCTCTTTGGCCCACAGAGGATTACAACACACATCTATCTTGCCCCACACAGAGATGCTGGCACAAGCCCCTCAGCCTCAAGCAGATACTTCAGGGGTAAGCGGAGGCCAAATGCTTGGTTGCTGTTCCTGCATTCACAAGATAGTCCTCAGATTCAACAGTTCACTAGAAGGACCCACAGAACTCAGAAGAGCCATTCTACTCATGGTTGTGGTTTCTTTCAGCAGAAGGAACTAGACTAGAATCAGCAAAGGGAAGAGGTGCATGAGACAGGGTCCATGAGAGATCACTTGTCCCCTCCTGGTGTTAGGAGATGGAGCCTTTGAAAGGTGATGAGGTCTTACGATGGAGCCCCCATAAATGGGATTAGTGCCCTTATAAGAAGAGATCAGAAAGCCAAATGTCTGTAAACCAAGAAACATACCCTGCTGACTCCCAGAACTATGAGAAGTATTTGTTATTTAAGCCTCCAGGTCTTGTTCTAGTAGCCCCAGCTGACAAGTACAAGCAGCCGCTGTGGGTTGAACAATTACTATGTGCCTGCTATCTTGGTCAAGGGTCTGCACTCGATGCCTGCCAATTCCTTGACCCTTCCTGACCTGATGTTCCATTTAAACTGTGCTTAGCCTCTCCTCCTCCCCTCCCCTGCTCTCTGCTTTTCCAAAGCACTTATCACCAACTCTGTGGGCTTTTAAAAAATTCCTTTGGCCACACTGTGGCATGCAGGATCTTAGTTCCCCGGCCAGGGATGGGAACCCTGCCCCCTGCGGTGGAAGCACAGAGTCCTAACCACCGGATTGCCAGGGAAATCGCACCAACTCTGTGTTTTACTGATAAAGTTTGGCCATCGCCTTTCTCCCCTCCCTAACATGGGAGCTTCATGACACAGGGATTATTTCTCATGTTACTGTTGTTCACTGCTCTGTCTTCATGCCTAGAATAATTCTTCACACATAGTAGATATTCGAGAAATCTTTGTTGAACAGGAATTGAATGAATGATTTCTCATCATAACATATGAAGCACGTCTCCTCTTGTCCCAGTTTTACAGATTAGCGCTCAGCAGAGCTACACTGAAGGACGGGGAAGCCTGGCATGCTGCAGTCCACGGGGTCACAAAGAGTCGGACACAACTTAGCGACTAAACAACAACTGAACAAGGTTATGTGAGTGTCCAGGGTCACTCAGCTAATCGCCAGAGGCAGGGCTGGGAGACCGGGCACCTGACTCTGGGACACCCTGGCTGGTGCCTCTATGATCTACTACAGCCTTTTTATAGTCCTGGAGCACAGAGAAAGCCATCAGCTTGATAGGAGGCACCGAGGTAAACGCAAGAGGCTATTCGTGGTTCCGGCTGCCCCAGGCCTGAGAAGGTCAATGTCCCAGCACAGACACATCAGGAAGTCCTCTCTCTTTTCCTGGGCCATCTCTTCTGTATTAGTTTCCTGTGGCTGCTGCAACAAATAGCCACAAACGTGGCGGCTTAAAAACAGCAAAAATTTGCTTTTGCTGAGTCCTGAAAGCCAGGAGTCCAAAATCAAGGTGTCAGCAGGGTTGGTTCCTTCAGAGCCTGTCAGGGAGGATGCATTTCATGCCTCTCTCCCAGCTTCTGTGGGCTGTTGGCCACTCTTGCATTCCGTGGCTTGCAGGTGTATTACTCTGATCTCTGTGACTGTTTTCACATGGCCTCTGACCCCTCTGTCTGTGTCTCAAATCACTCTCTTCTTTTTCTTCTAAGGACACCAGTTATTGGTCTAAAGTTTCACCCTAAATCCAGTATGGTGTCATCTTGAGATCCTTAACTTGACTACACCTGCAAAGACCTATTTCCAAATAAGGTCACATTCACAGGCACCAGGAGTTAGGACTTGGACATGTCTTTGGAGGACATATCCTGTTAACAGCGTGACATAGCAGTACCATCCAACCCGCCATGCTGGCTAGCGAGGCGGGGCACTATCACTGCCCAGCCTGGAGCTGACAGCGTGTCGTGGGGCTCCCCTCGGTGCTCAGTGCTGCATCAGATGAGCTAGACCCCACGCAAACCAAGACTACAGTGATGCACCGCCTCACGTTGGTCAGAATGGCCATCATTTAAAAGTCTACAAATAACAAATGTTGGAGAGGGTGCGGAGGAAAGGAACCCTACTCCGTTGGGAATGTAAGTTGGTGCAGCCACTATGGAGAACAGTATGGAAGTTCCTCAGAAAACTAAAAATAGAATTACCCCAGGATCCCGCACTCCTACTCCTCGGCATATCTCCAGACAAAACTACCATTTGAAAAGATACACGCATCTCAATGTTCATAGCAGCACTAGTTGTAACAGCCAAGACATGGGAGCAAGCTAAATGCTCATCGACAACTGATGGACGAAGAAGACGCGGCGCATATACACAATGGAGTGTGTGTGTGTGTGTGTGCGCGTGCTAAGTTGCTTCAGTCATGTCTGACTCTGGGACCTGATAGCCTGTGGCCCACCAGGCCCCTCTGTCCATAGGATTCTCCAGGCAAGAATACTGGAGTGGGTTGCCAGGCCTTCCTCCAGGAGAGCTTCCCAACCCAGGGATTGAACCCATGTCTCTTAAGTCTCCTGCACTGGCAGGCACATTCTTTATCACCAGCACCGCCTGGGAAGCCCCACACAATGGAATACTACTCAGCTATTAAAAAGAACGAAATAATGCCATGTGCAGCAACATGGATGCAGCTAGAGATTACCATACTAAGAGAAGTAAGTCCGAAAGACAGATGCCATACGATGTCACTTCCAGGTGGAATCTGAAATGTGACACAAATGAACGTATCCACCAAACAGAAACAGATTCTCAGACGCAGAGATCAGGCTCCCAGTGGCCAAAGGGGCGTGGTTGGGGGACAGACGGAGTAGGAGTTTGGGGCGAGCAGATGTAAGCTTTTATATATGGACTGGATAAACAACAAGGTCCTACCGCATAGCACAGGGAACCATATTCAATATCCTATGATAAATGATAATGGAAAAGAATATTGAAAATAATGTACATCTATATAACTGAATCACTTCGCTGTAGAGCAGAAATTAACACAACATTGTACATCAACCATACTTCAATTAAAAAAAAATAGATGAGCGGGACCCCCATTTCTTGGGACTGACCTCATGTGTGAATCCCTGACTATAGCTCATGAGAAGATGAGAGATCAGAGCTTGACCGGCTAGTGGTAGATAAGCTACATTCTGGGGCCTGGAAACCGAAAGAAGCTCCCCCAGGGGAGACATCCTGGGGAAGATTTCTCAGATCATGTGGTTTGTGATGCAGCAAGGGAGGGGTGAGTGGATTCTTCTAGCAGTGACACATGACGGGCATTCCTGGTGATCCCCGGGACCAAGCAGAAGATAAGACACCTGCAGAATCTCTGGGCACAAAGGAGGCTGGCCGGAGTGTCATGAGGGAAGGGAAACGGGCTGTGGGGACTCCCAGGAGGGAGCGGGGCTCATCTGCCCACCAGGCAGACCTCCAGGGAGAGGCAGCGCAGGAGAAGGACTTGGAATGTCGGACAGAGAGATGCAGGGCAGCGTGTGCCGTGACAGCAAAGAGCACGAACAGCAAACAGGTGCGCGTAGAAGCACTATCATGGGCGTTTGTCTTTCTCTGCCTGACTTACTTCACTCAGGAATCGCTTATATGGGGGATCCTTAAAAACGGTACAAATGAACTTCTTTACAAAAAAGAAATAGAGTCACAGATGCAGAAAACAAACTTACGGTGAAAGTGAAGGTCGCTCAGTCGTGTCCAACTCTTTGCGACCCCATGGACTACACAGTCCATGGAATTCTCCAGGCCAGAATACTGGAGTGGGTAGCCTTTTCCTTCTCCAGGGCATCTTCCCAACCCAGGGATCGAACCCAGGACTCCCACATTGCAGATGGATTCTTTACCAGCTGAGTTACAAGGGAAACCAAAACCTTCTGGTGACTGGAGGGAAATGGGAGTGCAGAGAGGGATAAATTGGGTTATTGGGGTAGACATCTATACACTACTATACATAAAATAGACAACTAATAAGGACCTACTGGATGGCATAGGAAACTCTACTCTAAACTCTACTCTAAAACTCAGGAATGACCTATATGGGGAAAAAAATCTTAAAAAGAGTGGATACATGTGTATGTATAACTGATTTACTTTTCTGTACACCTGAAACTAACATAACATTGTAAACCAACTATACATCAATAAAAATTAAAGGGGGAAAAAAGAGAGAGAGAAGGGCAGCAGAAAGTGGTCCAGCCACGCTGGGGAAGGATGGGTAGTGGGGCCAGAGCTGCCAGGCTGTCTTCTTCATGGAGTCATGGATGGCTGGGAGTCAAGGGTGGGGGGATGACCAGTCCTGTGGTTTAGGAAAGTGGTGCCAGTGGTGAGTAGAGCAGAGACCATGAGAGAGAGGAGATGAGGGCTCCCTCGGAGTCTGGCTCTGCACTCCAGCTGGGGTCGGGGGGAGGAGACAAGACCAGAACCCAGAGGGCAGCTGTCAGGACCTTCCTGACTCAGTGTCAAGGGGAGACTTCCGGGTTCTTCCCTCCCAAGTGTGTTCAAAGCTGAGTCAACGCAGAGAAAGCTGCCGGCTGCACTGCATACGGCTTCTGTACGCTTCCTGCCCCTAAACTAGCCTTTCTCCTTGCCCACATTCCCTTAATTTCTCCAGCGACCGCAAGTACTGAGGAGGTTCAAAGTGGACTATCTTCTCAGCCCCCAAGTGGTCCTCCTCCCCACCCCTCAGCTGGGAGACTGAAGCCAGCCTGGGGCCCGTGATGTTCCCTCTTTAGATGAGCCTTAGAACAAAATTTAAATCTATGCCCTGGCCTAGATTTTTCTATTCCCCACAACACATGCTTCCAGCCAGGCTGGGCTACCCAGAAACTTTGGAAATCTGATCGTCCTTTTCAGAATGTCAGAAAAGTCTGGTTTTTTTTTTTTTTTTTGTGCTTTGAGGTTTGCAGGATCTTAGTTCCCCAACCAGGGATTGAACCTGAGCCCCCATCAGCGGAAGTGCCAAGTACTAACCACTGGGCCACCAGGGAAGTCCCAGGAAACTGATTCTTAAAGGCTAGGGTCAAGCTACAAAGGAGAATTCCAATATTTTCTTGAAAGCTGAAAATGCAATCCTTTCCCCTGCTGAAGACCACAGGCTCAGTGAACGCTGCTAGCTGGTAGCAGAAGTCTTCTTGTACTGAATCACTCCCTTTCCAACAATAAAATAGTTAACATTTTCTGTCTAAAATGATGTGCTTTCTTGATGTAAAACCATCTCAGAAGGATGGAGCATCTTTGCCATTCTACACCCCAGAATTCCCCTTAGAAATCAAATATAATCCTCTTTAAGAAGCTTTAAATAATTTTGAGCTTTCTTATTGACTTATTAAAATGCAGCTTAAAACACGTCTTCAATGCAATCCTTTTACAAGGGTCAGGGATAGAAAATTTGAAGAAATATGATTAGCAGATCAGTTGGAAAGACTTAAGTACTCAGCTGCAAGTTTGAGTATTTCAGAGAAAACTTTGGAACCCATCACCAAGCTGCCCTGGGACAGGATTGCTCTCTGCCTGCCTCCCTCCTCTATCCCCGCAGGTCCAGGCTTCACTAACTTGGTGATGCCCTACGGGTTCTCTGCACAGAAAAACCTGCTGCCACCACTCGACTCATGTTTCCCCTGCAATGCATCCCTAGGAGCCTCGTCTGTGAGCTTCCCTCTGGTCCTAATGACCGAACTTTCTCAGAAACCCCTTTGTTAAGAGCTTCAAAGGGCTTAGAATATTCCAAGGGTGGTCTTTGATCCCTGGCATCCTTGAGCGATAGGAACCAGCGGTGTCCTGACTCACTGTGAACCATCCCATGTCACTGAACTTATCCCGTGTTACTGGAGTCCTGCTCTGTCCTGGGATGGATGGAGTCAGAGGTGCAGTTCAGGAATTTTCATGTTTAAGTGAATGAATGGGTGAATAATGAACAAGTGAATCAATGAATCCATAAGGCTTTCCTAAGTGTACAGCTGCCCAATAGAAAGGCATACAGGGACTTGCCTGGTGGCACAGTGGATGAGAATCCACCTGCCAATGCAGGTGACATGGGTTTGATCCCTCGTCCGGGAAAATTACACACGCCGTGGAGCAACTAAGCCCATGCACCACAACCTCTGAGCCTGCCGGCCTACAGCCCAAGCTCCGAAACAAGAGAGGGCACCGCAAGGAGAAGCCTGAGCAGCACAACCAGGAGGCGCCCCTGTGCGCTGTGACTAGAGAAAGCCCGTGCCCAGCAATGCAGGCCCAGTGAAGCCAAAAATGAATAAATAAATCAGCGTTTTAAAAAAAGGAAAGCCACACAGAACAGGGACTAGCACCGTCTTTCAGGGGAAGGCTTCCATCGGACCACACGTACCCCCTTCTTAAATCAAAGACATCGATCTTAGAATGCACATTAAATCTTGTCTTGAATCAAGCAAGGCTTCTGTAAATGCAAATCCTTGCAAGAGACAAATCCCAATTATGTGACAGAGTTTGTGACACTTTCAGGGCACCTGCATTACATGTCCAGGGCAGGCGATAGAGACCAGGGTTTGTCAGAAGAGGAGCTTACATCATCGATAGGATGTCTGGCTCCAGAGATCTGAGAGGGTCAGCGCCAGCTCCTGCCACAACCAGGACCCATGTACCAGCAGCAGGGAAGGCTTCTAGGATGCGTCCATGGATTGTTTGATTTCGCACATCTAGTTTGGCCCAGAGCAGCCCTCTCTGGAGATCAAAGCAGTCCATCCTAAAGGAAATCAGTCCTGAATATTCATTGGAATGACTGATGCTGAAGCCCCAATACTTTGGCCATCTGATATGAAGAGCCCACTCATTGGAAAATATCCTGATGCTGGTAAAGACTGAGGGCAGGAAGAGAAGGGGTCAACAGAAGATGAGATGGTTGGATAGCATCATCAACTCAATGGTCATGAGTTTGAGCAAACTCTGGGAGATAGTGAAGGACAGGGAAGCCTGATGTGCTGCAGTTCATGGGGTTGCAAAGAATCAGACACGACTTAGCAACTGAACAACAAGACCTCTCTGGATACAAGAAGTTATCCTGATGGGTGTGCGGTTTGGTGGGTCAATGAGCAGGTGTGGGAGCCTTGATTACCTGCCTGGGCTGAAGCCCAAGCGCTGGTACCAGCTCATCAACCTTGAGCAAGTGACTTCACCCCCTGAGGAGTCTGACTCCGTCTCCCCAGTGGTAAAATGGAGATGCCAAATAGTAACTGCCTCCAGGGATTATTATGAGAATCAGAGGAGATGATGCCCTTCCAGCCTGAATCCTGAAAAGCGACTGGTTTTGTGGGTCCAAACCAAAAAAACTCTGGCCCTTTGATACTGTTTAACCCAATACTGCCCAAGTGCCTGTGATCCCCAAACAGTAAAGGGGGCCGTTACCGCTACGCTTGTCTTCACACTGGCCAACGCCATGAACACAGTGATCGAATCTAAGGATGTCCAGGGCAGGTCACACTGGTACACACGCTGCAGCCTGGTGGCTTCATTTTACAATAAAGAGCCTCGTAAATACTTTCCTAAGTAAACCGGCCCATCTCATCACAGAAACCTCCCTGAGTGGGTGTCATCACTCAACAAAAATTTGCAGACAGGTGAGTGCCAGGTATTGCACTCGGTGCTGGGGATACTAAATGAGAGACAAAATTCTTTCCCCTCCCACTCCCTGCCCTCACCCAAAACACTTGTAATTTCCTGAAGGATAGAAAAAAAGGAACAAGTGATGTGGGACAGGTCCTAGGAGCCGTGATAGGGGTCTGCTCAGGTGCTGGGCTCTACTGCTAGATTTAGCAAATGAAAAATACAGGTGTGCATGCGTGCTTAGTCGCTGAGTCATGTCCAACTCTTTGTGATCCCGTGGACTATAGCCCGCCAGGCTCCTCTGTCCATGGGATTTTTCAGGGAAGAATACTGGAGCAGGTTGCATGTCCTACTCCAGGGGATCTTACTGACCCAGGGATCGAACCTGTGTCTGTTGCATCTCCTACATTGGTAGGCAGATTCCTTACCACTGTGCCATCTGGGAAGCCTCAAAAATGCAGGACACCTAGTTAAATTCATTTCAGATAAACAGTGAATAACTTTTTTGATATAAACGTGTCCCAGATATTTCATGCAGCATACTTATCATTGCACAGGGCATTCTTATTATTCATTGGACATCTGAAATTCAAATTTAACTGGACATCCTATATTCTAGCTGGTGGCCCAAGACACATAAAAATTCCATTTCACCCTCAGAGGAGGGCCAAAGGCTGTTGTCATCCTCATCAGAAATCATTTTGACTTGAGTGATGACCCCCGGCATATTATCAAGTGACGGGTCCACAGACGTCACAGTCCATTTGGGCTGAGAGGACAGAATGCCAGCACTTGGGCAGCTTAAACAACACGTATCTATTTCTCCCAGTTTTGAAGGCTGGGAAGCCCAAGATCAAGGCCTGGCAGATTCCATGTCTGTTGAGAAGCCGTTTCTGGCTTCAGACGGCTAACTTTTCACTGTGTCCTCATACGACAGAAGAGGAGAGGGAGCCGCCTGGGGTCCCCATCATAAGGGCACTAATTCCATTCGTGAGGTCTTGTCCTTCATGACCTAATCACCTCCCAAAGGCTGCCACTTCCCAACACCATCACCTGGGGGATTAGGTTTCAACATACGAATTTGGGGAGAGGGCTTTTGACATACGAATATGGGTGCATTCAGTCCACTGCAATGCATCTTTCAGGTAAAAATCACACTGCCCTTGAAACAGAACGGTGGCACCATTGGTAAAGAATCTGCCTGCCAATGCAGGAGACACAAGAGATACGGGTTCAATCCCTGGGTTGGGAAGATCCCCTGGAGGAGGAAATAGCAACCCACTCCAGAATTCTTGCCTGGAAAATTCCATGAACAGAGGAGCCTGGCAGTCTACAGTCCATGGAGTCACAAAGAGTCCGACATGACTGAGCTCACACACACACGCATAAAACAGAATGCCCCTGCAAAGAAAGCCTGTTACGCCTGTGTTAGCTAAACCCCAGGGCTGGCCAGGTTTCCCGTCACCATGCTTCCTGATTATCTTTAGAGCACGGTGTAAAAATACCCCTAAGGGGGAGAAACATGAGATGCCGAGAAGTGACTTCAGAAGTCTGTGCAGGACCTGAAGGCATGGCCCTGGGCTTTTGTTGCTCAGCCGCTGAGTTGCGTCCAACTCTTTGCAAGCCTGTGGATTGCAGCACACCAGCTCCCCTGTCCTTCTCCATCTCCCAGAGTTCGCTCAAACTCATGTCCATTGAGTCGGTGATGCCATCCAACCATCTCATCCTCTGTCATCCCCTTCTCCTCCCGCCTTCAATCTTTCCCAGCATCAGGGTCTTTTCCAATGAGTGGGCTCTTCACATCAGGTGGCCAAAGTATTAGAGCTTCAGCATCAGTCTGTCCAGTGAGTATTCAGGGTTGATTTCCTTTAGGATGGACTGGTTTGATCTCCTTGCTGTCCAAGGGACTCTCAAGAGTCTTCTCCAACACCACAATTTGACAGCATCAGTTCTTTGGCACTCAGCCTTCTTTATGGTCCAACTCTCACATGACTACTGGAAAAACCATAGATTTGACTATACAGACCTTTGTTGGCAAAGTGATGCCTCTGCTTTTTAATACGCTGTCTAGGTTGGTCATAGCTTTTATGGACTTGGGGCCCATAAAAAAGATAGAAAGAAGGGCTTGGGCCTCACTTCAGGGGCCAGAAAGCCCCTCGGGCAGACCGGATGCTCCTGACAGTGGTGACTTCTTCCCTGGGGCTCTGTTACCTGCCTGGCCTCAGAATTCCAGGGAGCTGGGTTTGTAGTCACATCCTCCAGATTACTTTGTGAGACCGTCCCAATTTCTGCCTCTTGTCCAGTGTTATTTCCTGGCAGGTTTTGGGTGACAGTCACCGAGGCCAAATCCTTCAAGGCCCATGGCTTTCCCAACCAAGAGAGCACTCTGACTGCTTCCCAGATATTCCGAGTTGTGCACACAAGGCCGACTCCTTTATCAGGTCCTGGGGTGCTGTGACCAGGATTCATGGGACTTTGATGTCTCTTCCAAGCAGAAGGAAGAAGTAAACATATCTGTTTGTAAGATATAATTTTTAATCTAAAATAAATGGGCTCATGAAGACAAAAGTATCCAGAGCCCATGACCTTTAGACCACGTACGATCCAGTTTGTATGTCTGTGGTCACCCACAGAATGCTCAAAGCATTGGACTCACTTGGGAAAGGCCCCAAATTTCTTTCTCAAACAGGAATAAGCGAGGGGACTTCCCTGGGGATCCTGTGGTTAAGAAACTGCCTTGCAATGTGGCGCACGTGCGTTCAATCCCTAGTCAGGGAACTAAGATCCCACGTGCCTCAGGGCAACTAGACCTATGTGTGGCAGCTAGAGAAAGTCCACAGGCCCCAGCAAAGACCCAGCACAGTGAAAAAAAGAAAAAGGAATAAGCAGCCAGATTTCAGGGTATTACTGCCCAAGAGGCAGCACACGTCAAGAAGGAAGAACACAGAGACGGAAGGGGACTGGGCTCCACCCCCGCCCGCGACAGTGACCGCCACAGTCCTCTGGTGGGAGGACTCTGGTGGTCCAGTGGTGAAGACTCCGAGCTTCCACTGCAGGGGGCACGACTGCAATCCCTGGTCAAGGAAAGTAAGCTTCCACATGCTACAAGACAAGGTCAAAAAGTCAAAAAAAAAAAAAAAAGATGCAGCAACTGGTAGAATCTGAATAAGGCTGGTGGGTGGAACCAGTGTCAGTTTCCTGGCTGTGATATTTCATGTTATTTAAGATGTCACCACTGAGGGAAGCTGGGTGAAGGGTGCTCGGGGCCTCTATGTACTGTTTTTGCAAATTTCCTAGGAGTCTATAATTATTTCAAAATTAAAAGTTAAAAAAAAAAAGATGGAGCCAAGGAGATCCCCCTCATGAAAGAGAATGTTGATGCTAATAAAGGGCGAATGGACTTTGCAAATAACTCTCATTTTCTGGGAAACACGGATGCGCCCATGTGTCCCCTCACGTCCTCCCCCACCTCCCCCCCGGCCCCCCATTCAGCTGTCGTGGTATTTTCCTTCATTACGCCAGCGCCTCCGAAGTAAACCTCTCTAATTTTCTACACCGCAGCTATTTATTTAAATGCTAACTCGCATTATGAAGTGATAATCCACACGCGCAGGAGATAATTTATGAAGCATTTAAATTAAGAGGAGCAGCTAATTGAGAGCATGTGTCTTATAAGCCTTGCTAACACCAGAAAACTACAAATTAGGGGGGATGCAAGATATTTCTGTCTTGCTTTTATCTTCTCTTGGAAGGCGTTTGGAGGAAAAAGACTTCCGTGACTGCACTTGCTGGCCCCACAGCCCCTCTGGTGGGGGGCGGCCCTGCCCTGGCACTCTCGGGCTGTGCAGAGACCCCCTTCTCCCCAGGCAGGGTCTGCATTTTCCCCACCACCCTTTTGCTAGCAAGGGAGCATTTTTTTTTTCCTTCTAAGCTTCTCAGCTGGATTACAAAGATGCAAAGTGGCAAAGACTGGTATTTACTAGGCATTTACGCCTGACTGGAGAAAGAAAGGAAATTTGGGGAAGGGGAAGATCAGAAGGAAATAGGATGTGTTTTATAATTATTTCAGTTCTTTCGTTTTAAAAAGGACTGCCTAGGTTTGAGCACAGTGGCTGAGAGTTCAGCTGGGACAGAGGGGCACTGTGTGTGCGGGCGTGTTCCTTCACTTTCCCCACTCACCCACACCCCCAAAGATTTTAGTGAGCAGCTACTATATGAAAGGGTTTCCCCTGGTGGTTCAGTGGTAAAGAATCCATCTGCCAGTGCAAGAGACACGGATTCGATCCTGGGTTGGGAAATCCCCTGGAGTAGGAAATGGCAACCCACTCCAGTATTCTTACCTGGAAAAATCCCATGGACAGAGGAGCCTGGCGGGTTGCAGTCCGTTGGGTCACAGAGTCGGACTCAGTGACTAAACAACAACGACGACTACGTGAAAGACGCCAGGGGAGGAGCCACGAGCGAAGGAGACATGCTAGTCCCCGGGCACGTGACGTTTACACGCTAACCAGAGAGGCAGCTACGACGGGATGAAGTGATTAATTACCCCGTGCAGGCGCCGAGGGGAAGGGCCGCTGTGCCCTGGTCCAGGGTGGTCAGGGAAGGCTTCCTGGGAAAAAGACATTTGAGTTGGGACCTGAAGGGTGAGGAATAGCCGGGTGAGAATGAACGTAGCCAGGGCTGGAACTGGTGGGGAAGGGGAATAAGATTCCCAGTGTCCCCTGTCCCAGGGAGGCATGACCTGAAATACGTAGAGATGATCTTACTAAGTGAAGTAAGTCAGACAGAGAAAGACAAATACCATATGATATCACTAATATGTGGGATCTTAAAAATGATACAAATGAACTTATTTACAAAATATACAGTTAGGGAATTTGGGGTGGATATTGGTGGCTCAGAGGGTAAAGCGTCTGCCCGAAGTGTGGGAGACGTCAGTTCGATCCCTGGGTCGGGAAGATCCCGTGGAGAAGGAAATGGCAACCCACTCCAGTGTTCTTGCCTGGAGAATCCCACGGACGGAGGAGCCTGGTGGGCTACAGTCTACGGGGTCGCAAAGAGTCGGACACGACTGAGCGAGTTCACTTCACTTCACTTCACTTCGTGTACACAGTGCTACATTTAAAATGCATAGTTTACAAAGACCTACTGCATGGCACAGGGTGTTCAATGGTATGTGGCAGCCCGGATGGGAGGGGAGTTTGGGGGAGAATGGATACATCAACATGTATGTTGGAGTCCCTTCGCTGTTCGCCTGGAGCTCTCACAACATTGTTCATCGACTATACTCCAATACAAAATTAAAAGTCTTTAAAAATAGATACAGACTCACACACATAGAAAACGAACTTATGGTTACCAAAAGGCAAGAGGGTGGAGAGGGATAAACTGTGAATTTGGGCTTAACAGGTGAACACCACTGTATATAAAATAGATAAGCAAGGTCCTATTGTATAGCACAGGGAATTATATTCAGTATCTGTAATAACGTATAATGGAAAAGAATCTGAAAAAGAATCTATGTAAATAAAAATATGTATATAAATATATATGTGAAGATATAAATCTGAATCACTTTGAAACACTATGGATCAACTACGCTTCAGTTTAAATGTTTAAATGTTAATGTTTGGGTCCCAGCCCTAAATATTCTGCAATCAAAGAATCTTTGTAACCTAAGTTACAATCCCCTTACTTGTGGGTTTTGCAAATTCAAATAGTATTCATATCAGATATTCACAGATCAAGGTAGGTATGAATGTTCTTTTTTTTAATGTAAAAGCTGATTCTACAGATTTTTTATTGAAGTATAATTGATTTACAATGTTGTGTTAATTACTGCTGTACAGCAAAGCGATTCAGTTATACACATCATCTTTTAAAAAATACATTCTTTTTCATTATGGTTTACTTCAGGATATTGAATATCATTCCTCATGCTATACAGTAGGACTTTGTTGTTTATCCATCCTGTAGACAATAGCTTGCATCTGCTAATCCCAAACTCCTATTCCATCCCTCCCAACCCTCACCCCTTGGCAAGCACCAGCCTGTTCTCTATGTCTGTGATTCTGTCTGTTTCCTAGACAGGTTTACTTGTCAGACAGGAAGGTTCTGAGGTTTCTGCGGACAATTCCTCCCGCGCAGTTCATTTGGTGCCTCTTTTTAAGTCGAATTCTTTTTATCTTTCATTTATATGTCGCCTCATGCCTTCACCCAGTTCACCCTGTTTATTTCTAAAAACAAATTGCTCCCATAAAGTGCCAGGATCAGTGGTTAGAGAAGCTGTCTGCTCTGTTCTAGGCCCAGAGGCAGGATTTGACAAAACTGGGGGACTTTTTAGAAAGTCCATTATGGGTAGTCCATGTAGCAGTTCCTGCTTATTGCAGAAATCCAACGATCAGATGTGTATAAAGCCAACGTAAACAGTCTTCTTGCCCACATCCCACCCATCGAGACTCCAGGTTAACAGCTGGGTGTGTCCTTCTAAGACTTTCTCACTTAAACATATGCACATATGTCAACATTTATACAAACAGAGGGATTTTGCCCCACATCAGTGGGATTTGCAAGGCGCCTCTCTCCCTCCAGCACAGCTTATAGGTATAACTCTTGCTTCATGTCTGACTTTTTGCGACTCCAGGGACTGTAGCTCACCAGACTCCTTGCCTGGGGTTTTCCAGGCAAGAATACTGGAGTAGGTTGCCACTTCCTCCTCCAGGGGATCGGAACTGAAACCTCAGTTCTGCCTCTTCCTATGCTGTTAACCTGGGTAAGCCACTGAACCTTTCCAAGCCTCAGTTTCCTCATCTGCAAAATGGGGGACATCAAGAGAGCTCATGGGAAAACATCCACAGAGACTGAGCTTGGGGTCCAGCCCCAGGGCACACATTCAGTTAATGGCAGCTATCCATATCCTACCTGTTGACCAGAAAAGTAACGCATTTTCTTTCAACATGAAATTATAAAATGTGTGTGAAGGTTTTAGGTACCATTTCCTGACATAGGTACCATTTCCTGATAGCTCAGCTGGAAAAGAATCCACCTGCAATGCAGGAGACCCCGGTTTGATTCCTGGATCAGGAAGATCCTCTGGAGAAGGGATAGGCTACCCACTCCAGTATTCTTGGGCTTCCCTTGTGGCTCAGCTGGTAAAGAATCTGCCTACAACACGGGAGACCTGGGTTCGATCCCTGGGTTGGGAAGATCCCCTGGAGAAGGGAACGGCTACCCACTCCAGCATTCTGGCCTGGAGAATTCCATGGACTGTATAGTCCATGGGGTCGAAAAGAGTCAGACACGACTGAGCGGCTCTCACCTTCACTTTTTCTTACAAACACCTGACGGTTTCTCTTGTTAACAGATAAAACCGTCTTCTATGTGGAGATGTTACCTGTGAGCAGGCTTTATTTGGACTTAGGTCAATCCACCTCTTTCCATGATTCCCAGATCAGCCCTCTGCCCAATGCCACCCCCCACTGCTGCCGAAATTAGGAAGTCCCACCATTAGGGATTCCTAGCTCAGGCTGCCTTGGAGTAGAACTCACTCTGTGCACCTAAGATGCTTGTGCATCCGAGGCTAAGTTCATGCCCTTTGAGGCCAAGCCAGGTAAGGTTTGGCCTCTTCCCATAAGCAGGTCACAGGGACACATCTGTCCTCAGGCTGACTTCAAGTTTCCCTCCAGGGATCACATTTCACATTTCTGTCTGCCACCAGTCACAGTGACCCCTCCCTTTCATTAGACTGGTGCCCGCTTTTCTCCCATGTCACTGGGGTTCTTCCACTGAGGCCAAGCCCACTCTTCTCCTGGGAGTGACCTCTAGCATGTGGTGGATGCCCGGGAAAGCCACCTTCTTCGGGTTATCCAGGTGGGTGGCCCAGGTGGACACAAAGCCTCCAACCTCATCCAGCAACCCGTTCCAGTTTCCCACCATGAAGACAGGCCTGGGTCTTTGTTGCAGCTCTAGAAACGCCTAGCACCTACTGGGTGCTCAGAAACTCACAGTGTGTTCCATATTTTTGAACACCTGTTCTTTTTTTTTTATTGGAGTATAAAGCCTGAACCTCCAATACTTTGGCCACCTCATGCGAAGAGCTGACTTGTTGGAAAAGACTCTGATGATGGGAAAGATTGAGGGCAAAAGGAGAAGGGGATGACAGAGGATGAGATGATTGGATGGCATCACCGACTCAATGGACATGAGTCTGAGCAAACTCTGGGAGATGGTGAAGGACAGGGAAGCCTGGCATGCTACAGTCCATGGGGTCACGAAGAGTTGGACACGACTTAGCGACTAAACAACAATAATTGCTTTAAAGTGTTGAGTTAGTTTCTGCTGTACAACAAAGCGAATCAGCTATACATATACATATTCCCCTCCTAGGCAAGCCTCCCTCCTGCCTCCCCCCACCTCCACCCCACCCTCAACCGAGCTGAGCTCTGTGTGCCGTCCAGCAGCTTCCCACCAGCTATCTAATTTCACGTGTGGTGGTGTATGCGTGTCAGTGCCACTCTCCCGATTCACCCCACCCTCCTTGAGCACCTGTTCTGGGTCTACCTGTCCAGCAGAGGGCTGGCTAGCAGGTTGAGGGAGCGGGTGGTGAAGTCGGGGAATATGAAAGAAGCATATAAGCAGCCTGTGCGTGGAAAAGGCAGCTGCCTTGGAGAGGGACGGAAGGTGGTACTCAGATGATGCGTGCCCAAGTGCCAGCGGCCAGTCCTTGAGCAAGGCACTCTGCAGCAGCTGTGACCTCTCTAAATGTGAAGACCTTTTGGCCCAGCAACTGCTTGGTTAAGTTTTAACCTACAGAGGACTTCCCTGGTGGTCCAGTGGTTAAGAATCTGCCTGCTAATTCGGGGGATACGGGTTCGATCCCTGGTTGGGGAAGATCCCACGTGCCACAGAGCAACTAAGCCCGTGTGCCTCAACTTCTGCCTCCGCACTCTAGAGCCTGAGAGTCGCAACTACTGAAGCCTGAGTGTCCTGGAGCCCCTGGTCCACAAGAGAAGCCTCTGCAGCGTGAAGCCCGTGTTCCACAGCTAGAGGAAGCCCGTGAGCGGCAATGAGGAGCCAGTGAAGCCAAAAATAAATACATATATATTTTTAATTTAACCTACAGAAATACTCGCACTTCATTACAAACGTGGCCTTGCAGTGCGATTTGATAACGTTGAAAACCTCAACAGGACGGCGGGGGATCCAGCGGTGATGCGGGCTGCAGATCTGATGGTCCATCCACGGAACCAGATGCTAAGCTTTGAAAACGGAGGAAGTGGTACACCCACTGCTATGGAAAGGTGTCCCACTTCTGACGGAGATGAAAAGAAAACCCATTGGTGGGAAAACAGGAACGCTTGCACGCACTTGAACATTTTCTGGAGTAACTCAGAAGACATGCCCCACAGAGATCACTCCCAGGGAACGGCGCTGGGTTTCTTCTCTTTGTCCCAAGGGAACCCACTCCTTTCCTGTTGCGCCAAGACTGAGGTTTGTATCCAAGGCCACACACTAAAGCAATTGGCTCCCTCCGGGACCTGGAGACTCTGGCTGTGTGACAGTGACTAATCGCTACCTCTCTGAGCCTCTTTCTTCAATAAATAGATGTCAGGTGCCTACCGTGGGCCAGGGACCACAGAGTCCTCTCTGGGTTTCCCTGATCCCTCCTCCTTAACATTTGCAGAGAAAACCAGGAGGACCCTTGGGGCTTTTAAAAAATGCTTCCTGCTTTCTCAAGGACGTCGGCTCTAGAGCAGAGACGGGGGAAATCGCAGGCGCTGTGACTGGGCTGAGGCGGTGCCACTGGGTCCACGCAGGAAGCCTGCCTCTTTAACAAAGCATTGCCGACACCACCGGTAATTGCCTTGTTACAGCCATCGGTGTCATCGTTCACCGGCAGGTCCTGGGAAGGGCCCCGGGGAGCAGTTCTACCTTTGCTAAACCAATAGCCCCCACGACAACCCCCTGCGGTCTTCCCTTTGCTGTCCCCACAGAATAAATCCTCCGGTGCTCTTTGCTGAATGATCATGAAGACATGATTAAAGCTCCAGATTTATAGCTTCCCTGGGCTTGAGAAATCAAGCTGCTCCCGCTGCTGGGGCTGCCCCCCTCAGCTGCTGGGGACCGGTGAGCGGCAGAATGGAAGTGGTCCCCGAGCCAGAGGCAAGGCCGCCGAGGCAGATGCAATTAACACGTTAGCCAAATTGTAGCAACAGCACAAATGGGATGGACCACGGGGTCTCTAACTCCGCCTGCCGTTACGGAGGGAGGCAGGCAAAAGCACGCCCTGAACCAAACCACACATCTTCTGGATTTTGTCTGACCCGGAAGCACCTGGCCCTTCACTCAGCCCCGGCTCACCTGTGCTATCTATAAGCATCCTCCTCACATAGTCACTTTTTAAGCGTTACCCTTGAAAAGTGTGTGTGGCCGGTTCCTCCTCTTAGAAGAACATGTCTGATCGGAAGTGAAGATTCTACAGATATCAGAGCACATGTGTCTGGGTATCACTGCTACTAGAGGCCCAGCCATCATTCAGTGCTACTATGTGCCAAGCATGAGGCTGAGCATTTTATGTTAAAGAACCTTCATACATTTTTTTTTCCTATTTTTGAAAAAATTTTATTGGAATATAGTTGATTTACAATGCTGTGTTAGTTTCTGCTAACAAAGTGAATCAGTTATCCATAGATATATATATCCACTCTTTTTAGATTCTTTTCCCACATAGGCCATTACAGAGTATTCAATAGAGTTTCCTGTGCTATACAGTAGCTCCTTATTCAGTTGAGTTCAGTCATGTCCGACTCTGTGACCCCATGGACTGCAGCACGCCAGCCTTCCCTGTCCATCACCAACTCCCGGAGCTTACTTAAACTCATGTCCATCAAGTTGGTGATGCCATCCAATCATCTCATCCTCTGTTATCCCCTTCTCCTCTTGCCTTCAATTCCCACCATCAGGGTCTTTTCAAATGAGTCAGCTCTTCGCATCAGGTGGCCGAAGTATTGGAGTTTCAGCTTCAGCATCAGTCCTTCCAATGAACATTTAGGACTGACTTCCTTTAGGATGGACTGGTTGGATCTCCTTCAGTCCAAGGGACTCTCAAGAGTCTTCTCCAACACCACAGTTCAAAAGCATCAATTGTTCGGTGCTCAGCTTTCTTTATAGTCCAACTCTCACATCCATATGTGACTACTGGAAAAACCATAGCCTTGACTAGACGGACCTTTGTTGGCAAAGTAATGTCTCTGCTTTTTAATATGCTGTCTAGGTTGGTCATAGCTTTTATTCCAAGGAGCAAGCATCTTTTAATTTCATGCCTGCAGTCACCATCTGCCCTGATTTTGGAGTCCAAAAAAAAAATGAAATAAGGTCCTTATTACTATCTACTTCATATATTTGAATTGTGGTACTGGAGAAGACTCTTGAGAGTCGCTTGTACTGCAAGGAAATCAAACCAATCAATCATAAAGGAAATCAATCCTGAATGTACATTGGAAGGACTGAGGCTGAAGCTGAAGTTCCAGTAGCTTGGCCACCTGATGCAAAGAGCCCACTCATTGGAAAAGATCCTGATGAAGGGAAATATCTAAGGCAAAAAGAGAAGGGGTAGACTGAGGATGAGATGGTTAGATAGCATCACCAACTTCATGAACATGAGTTTGAGCAAACTCTGGGAGATAGTGAAGGACAGGGAAGGCTGGCATGCTGCAGCCCATGAGGTCACAAAGAGTCGGACGTGACTTTTCAAATGAACAACAGTGTGTATATGTCTATCTCATACATTTTTAAATTAAAAAGAATTTTTTTTTTTTACTGAAAGTCACATAATATACAATTGACTGCTTTAAAGTGTAAAATTTGTGGCATTTAGTACATTCGCAATCTTCTACAACCACTGCCTCTGTGGAGCACCAAAACCTTTTCATCACCCCAAAAGAAAATCAGCACCATTAAGCATTCACTACCCACACCCCATCTCCTCAGCCCCAGGCACCTACTGGTCTACTTTAGTCTCTATGGATCAGTCTACTGCAGAGATTTCACATGAATGGAATCAATATGTGCCCTTTTGTGTCTGGTATCGTTCATCTAGCATCATGTTTTTGAGGCTCATCCACCTCAGGTGTCAGGGTTTCCTCATGTGCGTGGTTGTACAATATTCCATTGTCCAGAGAGACTACATTTTATTCATCCCTTCATCCATCAATGGATGGTCATATGATTTTGAAGTGGGTGCTGTCATCATTTCCATTCTACAGAGGAGGAAATGGGGTGTTTGAAAGGTCAAGCTGCTTACCCGTGGCCCCCAAACTCATGAAATGAAGGAGCCCAGGTGTGGCCAGGCAGTCAGACCACTGAGCTGGCCAAGGGCCAGGAGAGGAATCAGGGCTAGGGCAGTGGCAGGGGGAGCAATGCAGGGAACAGGACATGGTGAGTTTTCTGCAGCAGAAAAGCCCTTCAAGTAACCTTGAAGGGGGTGGTCAGCAGTGTCCCTGGCAGGCTCAGTGGTCAGGAATCCGCCTGCCAATGCAGGAGATACAGGTTCTATCCCCAATCTGGGAGGGTCCAACACGCCTGGGATCAATTAAGCCAGTGTGCCACAGCTATTGAGCCTGCGCTCTAGACCCTGGAAGCCCACGTGCCTCAACTACTGAAGCCCATGCTGAGAGCCCTTGCTTTGCAACACGAGAAGCCACTGCAATGAGAAGACCCCCGCATAGCAACTAGAGGAAAAACCCACATGCAGCAACAAAGACCCAGCACAGCCATAAATAAATAAATATTTTAAAACTTGATAAATAAAGGAGTTGGTCGGTAACTGTATGGTTTATGCAGGCGTACAGGGTATTCGGCGCACTGTACTGAATGATATTTTAAGACTGGGATGATCAAGAGTAGTTTCTTAATGTCTCCAGCACACACACACACACACACACAACCATCCATCCATCCATCCAAGCTGGACTGGATGCAGGGGGATAAATTACACAATTCCAGGGTTGTAAGCTAAGCTGCTCCTGAGAACACAAGTCACAGTTTACCTGATTATCTTTCCATTTTTACCCCCAAGGCAAGTTTTCTTCCAGGATCTGGTCTGGTTATCAAATCTGTGAGTGTCTTCACCCCTGGTTGTGCTTGGGGGAAAGAGTATGACTTCAAAAGGACTCAATCATTTCATGACTTTGTTCCCAGTACTTTTATCTCCTTGTACACATCTCCATTCTTTTTCAGCAATAGCCTACTTGGAGAAGCAGCTGCTAGGTATCGTGAAAGGCATAACCCAAAGAAGGCTCCCTCTCTGAATTTTCCGCTGTCTGTCTGCATCTGTGCTGCCAAAGACAACAGCCACTAGTCACAAATGCTATTTAGGTTTATTTATTTATTTTTTTAAACTTTTTATTTTATATTGGAGTACCCTGGAGAAGGAAAGGGCAACCCACGCCAGTATTCTTGCCTGGGAGATCCTATGGACAGAGAAGCCTGGCGGGCTATAGTCCGTGGGGTCACAAAGAATCAGACACGACTCCTCGACTAAATAACAATGACAGCCGATTAGCTACAACGACGTCAGGTGAACAGCAAAGGGACTCAGCCACACAGACACGAATACCAATTCTCCCCCGCAAACTCCCCTCCCATCCGGGCGGCCACGTAACGCTGAGCAGAGTTCCGTGTGCTATACAGTACGTCCTTGTTGGTTATCCATTTTAACTATTTAGGTTTTTTGAAACAATTGAAAATGTAGTCTTTGGTTGCACGAGCCAGATCTCAAGTGCTCAGTGTGCTCCTGAGATGGCGGTGACGCTGTCAGATGGAGCAGAGACAGGTGGCTTCCATCACCGAAGAAATCTCCATGAAGAGGGCTGTGCTGGTCTACACAGCGCCAGCTCACCGGGCAATGGTCTCCATGTCACTCTGACCTGTGTAGACCTGATCTTCGAAAGGAAATACATGTTTTCTTTATTGGAGTCACGATCGTTGATAGGATACTACTTTGCTTCAGAGGGAAGGGGAAGTGGATAGATTACACAGGGCTTGGAAGATTTAGCCCAGATGCCCCACGTGGAGGAAAGGAGGTGGGCAAGTTGGGATCCGCTGAGCTGTCCATGCCCCCCTGCCAGGTACAAGCAGGTGGAGAGGCCTGCTGATAAGGAAGACATCAAAGTCCCCGGAAAAGTGGCGGCGGCTGTAAACACCACTCGGTGCGACGCAGGCCCGCCGAGGGCCCGGCCGGCACGAACGGGTCTGGCTCCAGGACGATGGGATCCTTCTTGATGTTTTGATTTAAGGCCTGGCAGGGTTTTCACTGCGGCATCCCCAATCTCACACGCGCAGCAAGGCACTGCTCTGAGTCGGAAGGAGACCCGCAGCTCAAGCCCAGTGCTTCTGTGCTGCTCTGAGCTGCCGAGAAAATGGGCCCATAAAACACGACGAGGGAGGCAAGGGCCTCGGGAAGGAAGGGACCGGGGCTGTTAGGCTCCTAACTGTGCCGGGGAGAGTTGGGCCTGGGGACCCCGGAGGGTGGGCTCGTGACGTCAGATGCGCAGATGGGTTAAAGGAAGGGAACAGAAGGACGTTCTTGGAGCTGGGGTGACCCGAGGTGGACTCCAAAGACAAACATGCCCACTTCGTTATGCTCCTTCCCTGTGTGCGCGTTTCCCTTCCCTTCCTCTCTCTGCTTCCCTGGGAGCAGGCGGCAGCCGTTTGTTTTCGCCTGCCAGTGGAAGCTTGAAATATTACAAAGGTGGCGTGTGGAACGCTCCCCGCGGCCCTGGCCCGATGGCACGCGCGCAGACATAAAAAGCAAATACCATCAGTAACCCGTCGCCAGAAACCCAGCAACAAGCCGAGAGTTTTTCTCCCTGCCGGGGCTGTTAGCGGCGATGTATTTCTCCCTGCACTAAGCACCATCTTTCCCAAGGCTGCATTACAATGATTTATAAACCCCATTTCTGGGGAAAACGAATAGATCAAAGCGAGGAGAAAGAAAGGGAGACATGAGCAGCTGGAGGAAGATATTGAAGCATGAAACAAAAACACAAATGAAAAACTAGGATGTGACACAACTGAGCTATTCCTCGCTGCACTCGTATCAGAGAAAAATAATAGCAAAATCTTGATTTTAATCCTTTTTTTTCCTTTGATGAGATGCGGCCTCCTGTCAGTTACTGGGGTTCTGAGCCACTGGAGGGCCCATGCGGGAAGAGGCTGCCCAGCATCGCAGTGGGCAGAGGGCTCTGCCAGGGGATGCTCTGATCTCAGCTATACCCTCGCCTCCCTCATCTTCAGGGGGAGACCGTCCTAGGGCTCGGTTGGCTCCTGAGTAAACAGAGGGCTGCCCTTTGTTGCAGGTCATGCCATGTGGTCAGGGCATGACCTCTTTAAGATCTCCAGCAGCCTCTTCCAATCCACTGTTGCCTAGACCAAACAGTTTCTTTGACCTGCTGTCGTCCCATGATGACCAGAAGGAGCAGAGACAGACCCGAGGTCTGGCGTGCCAGCAAGGCCATTGTGATGGACGCCCGTCTGGAAATCTCGGTTAGGCTTTGCTTCTGAGCTCCCGGCCATCGATGTGCAGGAGAGACATGGAGTCAGCTGAGGATGGGGCATGGCCAGGCACAGGCGTACATGCTGGGCAAAGCACAGGAGACGTCAGGGTGGGGGTGAGGCCAGGCTGGCTGGAGGAGGTGCCCTTGGAAATGTGTCTTGAAAGAAGGACAGCTGCTACTGTGGACAGGTTCTGTCCCCAGTCATCCGCCCGGGGCAGACTTCCTGGCCCCTGTCCAGCTGTTTGCCACAAGAAACACAAGTTTTTAGTTAATCCTTTATTGTCTGTTCTTCCTCCATTAAAATTATCATGAGCAAGGCACCTGGTCTCTCTGATCCACCGTCATCTCCCCAGAGCCTAGGCTGCTGCCTGACACATAGTAGATGCTTCATAAAAAGGCAGTGAATGGTGATCCAATAGTTAAGGGGGCTCGGGTTTGATCCCTGGTCGGGGAAGTAAGATCCTGCATGCCCTGCAGAGCAGCCAAGAAAAAGAGAGGGAGACAGTGTATGAATGAATGAATGAGTGTACAAATGAATGAATGAGTGTACAAATGAATGAATGAATGAGTGTATGAATGAATGAATATGTATGAATTAATGAATTAATATGAATGAATGAATGAGTGAGTGTATGAATTAATGAGTATGAATAAATGCATGAGTGGATAAATAAATAAATAAAATGCAAAGTGAGTATTGGCACTCACTTTCTCATTCAATCCCCACAGCAATGCTCCCAGGTACGTATGATTATCCCCATTTTTACAGATGGGAAAAACAAGAGCGGTTATGTAATTTGTTCAAGGGCACACAGCTAGTAGGTGGCTGAGGCAGGATGAGAGCTGGCGTCTGTGGACCCAAAACTCACACACTGGCCACCACATTCCATGGCCTCCCCAAACCCTCAAGTTAGAACTTCATGCCTTACACTGACAAGGTTGTCTTGTCGGGAACTGAGTGGGGGAAGATTATGGAGGATTTGTCCTTATTTTTAAGGTGAGAAGCCCACGCAAAGTACTAATGGGCTCTGCTGCAGTGACAGAGGACATTGCCAGGAGCCAGATTCCATCCATCCCTAAGGAGGCCTAAGCAGGGTCCAGATAAGGTCTGCAAGTAGAATAAGAAGGCTGCCTCCTCCTGTATGAGATACGGCAGCAGTTCTTCCCGCAGGCTAATTTATCCCCTTCCCTTTCAAAGGCCAACGTGATGAAACCAAGTCTATACGGGACCGTAACCAGAGGATACTGTGCATGGCATGTCAGGACATTTGGGGTCCTCACAGCCCTCGGGTGCTCTAAGTGACCAAGCACCTCTGCTTGAAGGGGGCTTTGAAAGGGGGACCTTGGTGTCTTACTCGGGTGGGGAGAACTGCTTTCAGCCAGGGGTTGGTTGAGGTCAACAGGATGTCCTTGGGTCCTGGAGTACGTGGCCAGTCCACACTGCAGCCTGAACCGTCCGTGACTCGCCTGCCTTGTCAGCTCAACAGTGAGGGTAGCACTGGCTCTGTCTACACCTGTGGGCGTGTCCACTTTCCTAAAAAGCCAATGTCAGGACTTCCCTGATGGCCCAATGGTTAAGAATCCACCTGCCAAGGCAGGGGACACAGGCTCGATCCCTGGTCCAGGAAGATCCCACATGCTGTGGGGCAACTAAGCTCAAAGAGCCACAGCTACTGAGCCCAGGCGCCTACAGCCTGTTACTGCAGCGAGACGCCCTCGCACCGCAACTAGAGTAGCCCCTGCCTGCCACAGCTAAAGAAAGCCTCCACGCAGCAACAAAGACCCAGCACAGCCAAACATCAGTAAGAAACTAAGCAAATAAATAAATACCTTATGTATAAAAAAACCCAGTGTGTCCGTCGCAAAATTAAGAGCACTTGTTTGCTTTTCCGATGGAGTCTTCACTTCTATTAACAGAAAAGGATTCAACACCCCATTCCTTTCTAAAGGATGTTGTATCACATTATCCCACCCAATTGGTAAAAAGAAAAAAAGGTGATTTGGGGGCAGCTTCTCCAGAACATAGCTGCCAGGAGGGTACGTGGAGACACTGATTCTACCATCTGTTCCCTTCCACTGCAGGCAGCAAAAACCCCAGGAATATCTGAATACTTCTGATGGAAAAATAGGCTTAATTCCACTTTACTCATGTTGGTTAGAAAAACCAAAGTTTCACCCTCAAAGTTGAAAGCAAGCAAACTGTCTCACACTGGTTGTTTAATATTTTAGAGAGCACTCGAGTTCCCGGCATGACAAGTTACTGTGTTCTCTGCCTGATCTGATTTTTAAATAGACGAGTTACAAACCTCCTGAAAATTGGAGTTTATAATTGAAATATTGATAAACTCTTTCCTGTAAAGAAGCTACTAGATACTGCAGTAATAACTAGGAAACAGGCAAAAAATAATAAGACTGCTTTTCTCTGCTTAGCCAAGAAATACAGTGGCAGAGTTTATTGCTTACAAAACACAGCTGCCTTTCCTCAAATTGGATAGGAAAAAATGAACCCCGATAAATTATGATGCCCCTAAATTCCAAAGATTGTACATCAGTAATTGGGGGAGGCCACCATCATCTTTCTGGGCAGCCTACTTATTAGGACCATAATTTATTATTATTATGCTTTGGTGCAAATACACAGGCTGATAAAATCCATTAAAACAAATGTCCTCCTTTCTCTGAATCAGTAAGAGACACCGCTTCCAAAGGAGGTACTGTAAATTAGAAAAGCAAATGATTCCTATATACTCAGAAGTGAGACAGTGAAAGATAATTGAAGGGGGAAACACCCGCTCTTATCCAGGCTTTCTGAATCTTAGCCTAGAATTCAGGAACTGCCACCACAGTGGGCAGCAAGATGCAGGGTTGGGGACCACTATCTGATACTTCTGGCCCCAGCCTCCAGACTGAAGTCCTTTCTATGAAATGTTTCTATGTTTAAAAAAAAAATGAATTTCTTCAGGTGCAATTTTAACTAACATGAGACACATCTGAATGTTTCATTTGGAATGAATTTTGGAAATCACTGAGTTACTCCCTTCCTCTTACTGAGGAGAAGCTGAAACTCACCAACGGCATGCGGGAGAGAGTCCAAGCCAGCATCAGGCCAGGCCCAGGCGTACCTAGCCTCCCTGCCATGATGCTTGACCAAAGTCGAGTAGTTTGTGTTAACTGAGCACCCAGCATGAATCCAACATGGCGTCACTAAGTGCTTTTCGCATGCATGCTCACTATGTCCAACTCTTTGTGACTCCATGGACTGTAGTCCACCAGGCTCCTCTATCCATGGAATTTTCCAGGCAAGAATACTGGCACGGGTTGCCATTTCATCCTCCAGGGGATCTTCCCAAAGCAGGATTGAACCAGCATCTCCTGCATTGGCAGGCGGATTCGTTACCCCTAATATACCTGGGAAGCCAATTGCTTTTTAGCCATCATCTTATCAGAAATGGAATTGCCTCTTGGAGTAAAAGGATTTGGGAGAAAGGGCCAAGAGGGCATCTGGTCTACCCTGCCACTCAGACCCAATGACTGTTCCTTGTGCAGTCCATGGCTCTTTAACCATCTGGCGTTTAGTTCCCATGATGAGGCACCCCTTCTGTATCAGGCAGCCCAATCCACTGAGTCCTAGTTGCCTGGCCGAGACCTGATACCTGGTAAGAATCCAACCTTGGTAGCATTTAAATTCTTCCTGCCTCTGGAGCGAATCCATTTCTCCAGTCCATAGAATCTCCATTTCTATGGAACAATTCTTCAAAGACTTGAAAATCATCGAATTTAACCTTGGCCCCTTCTTCTCTTTTGACTGCTTCTCCCATGGCTTCTGGATGGCTCACCACCTTTTCCCTTTTTCTTCATGCCCAGTGTACTCCAGGTGGCCAGAACAGAGGAAGAAAGTGCTGGACAGGTATTGCCTATGTGTAATGTCAGTGCGCAGGCCAACACCACTTGGCCGCTGTAAGATTGTTCTAGGGAACAAGCTTGAATTTTTGCTCGCTAAGTCGCTTCAGTCATGTCCGACCCTGTGCAACTCCATAGACAGCAGCCCACCAGGCTCCCCCCGTCCGTGGGATTCTCCAGGCAAGAACACTGGAGTGGGCTGCCATTTCCTTCTCCAAGGCATGAAAGTGAAAAGTGAAAGTGAAGTCGCTCAGTCGTGTCCAACCCTCAGTGACCCCATGGACTGCAGCCTTCCAGGCTCCTCCGTCCATGGGATTTTCCAGGCAAGAGTACTGGAGTGGGTTGCCATTGCCTTCTCCGTGAATTTTTGCTTAGGCTCCCAAAGAAGTAGCGTCAAAGCTCTCATCAAGACAGAAGCAGCCGGGGCTTCCCTGGTGGTTCAGTGGTAAAGAATCCACCTGCCAGTGCAGGAGACACAGGCTCAATCCCTGGTCCGGGAGGATCCCGCTTGCAACTAAGAGCAACTAAGCACGTAAGCCACAACTACTGAGCCGGTCACTGCAACTACTGAAGCCCGCACACGCTAGAGCCTGTGCTCTGCAGCCAGAGAAGCCACTGCAATGAGAAGTCCACGCACCACAGCTGAGTAGCCTCCATTCACTGCACCTAGAGGAATGCCCATGCACAGCAACAAAGATCCAGCATGGCCAAATACATAAATAATGAATATAGTATTGCTTATAATTATTAATATATGTTTTTATTTATTTTCCAGAAAACTATACATCACCGAATACCACAGGACTTCTTGCCCTTCCTGTGAGCATTAAAACCACTAGCACCAAAAGACCATAGTTTGTGTCAGACCCACGGCCCACATCCACAAGTCCAAACCAAATTCACCATCTTTCTGCAGACCCGCTCCCACTCTGGAATTTTCTATTTCGCTTAGATTTACCATGATTGACTCAGGTATCCAAACCAAAATTTTATATCCACCTTCAACTTCTTTCCCTTGCCCTCCACCCTCAATCAGGGAATTCCTAAGTAACTCCCTAAGCCATCCCCACGGCTACTGACTTAACCTAAGACCTCTCGCCTCTCCCCTGCACAGCTGCGATGGCCTCCCCTGGGTCTCCTGGGCTCCGATCTATTGACATTCTGCAGCCTGGTGGTCTTGCAAAAAAAATCAGTTCCTTTCATTTCACTTCTTTATTTCAAACTTTTTAAAGTGTAGGGCCAGAACTAAGATCTCCAGGCAGGCAGTGTGGTATAATGGTTTAAGCACATGGCCTGGACAGCTAGAGTTACTAGCTATGTGAATAGCTATTTGGACGGTTGTTCTGTTTTGCTTTGGCTGCATTGGGTCTTCATTGCAGCACATGTGCCTCTCTGGTTGTGGCACGCTGGCTCTACAGTGTGTGAGCTAAGCAGTTGTGGTGCACGGGTTTAGTTGGAGTTCATGGGATCTTAGTTACCCCACTAGGGATCGAACCCGGGCCCCCTGCATTGGGAGCATGGAGTCTTATCCACTAAACTACCAGGTAAGTCCTTGGATGCAAGATATGAATGAATCACGCCTCCATTTCCTCATTTGTAGAAGGGGACTCATCTCACAGAAGCTTAGGACTTGATGGGAGCTAGTGTTGTCAATCAGAGAAGGCAATGGCACCCCACTCCAGTACTCTTGCCTGGAAAATCCCATGGATGGAGGAGCCTGGTAGGCTGCAGTCCATGGGGTCACTAAGAGTCAGATATGACTGAGCAACTTCACTTTCACTTTTCACTTTCATGCATTGGAGAAGGAAATGGCAACCCACTCCAGGGTTCTTGCCTGGAGAATCCCAGGGACGGGGGAGCCTGGTGGGCTGCCGTCTCTGGGGCTGCACAGAGTCAGACACGACTGAAGCGACTCAGCAGCAGCAGCAGTGTTGTCAATGCTTTCATTATTCACAATCTAGGCCCACATCCAGCATATGCCCTCATTTTACAGTCGTCTCTCCCAAATTCCACACTCCCAGGCCCCACCGGTTTTCCCTAGCAGCTGTCACACACAGCATCCTTCTTGTCTCCCTGATTCTCCAGGTGCTGTTTCCTTTACCTGGAATATCCCCCCCAACTCATTTGCCTACCAAACTCTTAGGTATCCTCCAAAACTCAGGCATCAGATTTAAAAATATTGACAATAGCAAGCATGAGTGAGAATACGGAGCACCCAGAGCTCTCGTCCGCTGCTGGTGAGGATGCAGAATGCTGTGGCTCCTTTGGGAAACCACATGAAGTGTCAGTCACTCAGTCATGTCCGACTCTCGGTGACCCCATGTGCTGTAGCCCCCCAGGCTCCTCTCTCCACAGAACCCTCCAGGCAAGAATACTGGACTGGGTTGCCATTTCCTTCTCCAAGACACTCATAAGTGTTGTACTTATTATGTAACCCAGCTCCCACTCCTACGTATTTACCCAAGAGAAATAAAAATATCTGCCTACGCAAAAGCACGTGTGTAGCTGTTCATCACAGAATTATTCGTAGTAGTCCCAAACTGGCCGCAACCCAAACGTGCATCAGCCGGTGAAGGGATAAACAAACTGTGGTACATCCATACGACGGAAAACCACTTGGCAATAAAAGAGAAGGAAGCACAGATGCATGCTGCAACACGGATGTTTACAAATGCATTGTGCTAATGTCAGACACCAAAGACTGAACCGGCGGTGCCTTTCATACAAAATTCTAGGGAAAACAGAACTCAATTGGCAGAGAGCAATCTGAGATTGCCTGAGGCCAGGAAGAGGAAAGGCGATGCGGTGTGAAGGGGCACATGGGCGCTTTTAAGGGAAAGAAAATGGTCCCACATCTTAACCGTGAGGGAGGTCATGTGACTGCACACAGCTACCAGAACTCACCAAACTGGATGCTTAAAATGCGTAAATTGTATTGATGACAATAATACCTAAGTGACAAAGAGAGGAAACTGTTAAAACGAACCTCCAGACTGCCCGCCCTAATAAAAAGGGCCCCCCTTCTCTGATTACCCCCTCCAGCTGTCCTGTCCTGTCCTGGTTCACGTCCCACTTGTTGGACTTTTCCCATGACCTTGGCGTTAGTCAGACAGGTCTGACTCTTGGTCTGCCAAGAGGTGAGGGCCTGGGATCCTTCATTCACCTCTGTCCCCCGCTGTGCCTTGTCACCAGGAAACAAGTTTCAAGAACCTGCCAAGTGCTTACTGTCTTACATGTCCCCAACTGAGCCTGACAGCCACCCCAGGTGGCAGGTAGGACTGTCCCAGCTTTACAGAAAGACAGAGGTGGGACTTCCCTGGTGGTCCAATGGCTAAGACTCTGGGCTCCCAACGCAGGGACCTGGGTTCAATCCCTAGTTGGGAACAATATCCTATATGCCGCGATTAAGACCCAGTGCAGCCAAATAAATAATTTTTTAAAAAAGGAAGGAGGCTTAGAGACGTTGAAAGTTTGATTAAATACCTGCCCAAAGTCAGGCAGCTAGAAGAGGTGGGGCTGAACTTCAAAACCAGGTCTGTCTGTCTGTCCGAGTCAAGCTCTTCCTTAAACACAGCATTACATTGCCTGATGCAATGTACGCAAGAGAGAGGTTTGTCAAGAATGATGCGTTATATTGAATCCAGTTGAGTGCAGGGCCCTTCCGTTCTTCCCCTGCTCAGTCTTCCCAGGGTCTTGCTGAGCTTTCTGTTGTACGTATAGTGCGCGTGTGTGTTCTTGATCCCCTACAATCTGAGCTTTTTCTCTTTCCTCATTTCTGAGTTAAACCAAAAACTTAAATGAGCCCTTTGCCCAGAGACCAGTATTACCCTGCACACAGCCAGCAGCCCCAAATTGTCGTCTAATTAAACTGCCCTCCCAAACAAAGCACATGAGTGTCACCACGTTAACAGTGGTTGCCTCCCCTGGTGGCCCCTCACTGCCTTATACAGTGTCTGGCTGTGAAACCAATAACCCCACGGCCGTGGAAACTGCGCTCCTAAAGTTGGTCTCTCCCTTCAGTGGAGATCCTTTGAACACTGGGCATGTTTACGAAGAAACATTCTAGGGCCGGGCATTGAAGAAGAGGCAGGTGGATTCCTTCATCAGCCCCACTTTCTGGTGTGTTCTCCCATTCAGCATTCTAGAAACCTGCTCTTTTGACATGTACGTCGCACAGGGTGTTTGAAGTCCTCATGTTCGCTGCTGTCAGCAGCTTAGTGTGAGTTTAAGAGGAGGGGGTGTTTGGAGCACACGCAGGGAGGGCTCGCTGGGTGCAGCGGGCATGCCATCCTGGGCAGACCAGAGCCATGTCTGCACCCTGCTTTGTGTGGGGCAGGGAGAGAGGTCACTCTCCCCGGGGAGCAGGAGAGGTTGTCTCCTCATGGTGGGGGGGATGGTGGGTGGGGGGGGATAAGTCCTCTGCAGCTTCGCAGGGTAAGTTGCTCTCAATAATTTATTGGGCTTGAAACTGGAGTGAGAATGTGCGTGGCTCAATCATTCAGCCATGTCCGACTCTTTTGCAACCCCATGGACTATAGCCCACCAGGCTCCTTTGCTCATGGAGTTCTCCAGGCAAAAATACTGGTGTGGGTTGCCATTTCCTCCTCCAGGGGATCTTTCCTACTCGGGGATCAAACCAGCATTTCCTGTGTCTCCTGCCTTTGCCAGAAAATTCTTTACCACTGAGCTACCTGGGAAGCCCTGGAATGAGATAATATGGCTTTTTTCCCCTTGGGAGGGGTCCCCTGAAATAGAAAAGGATCAATTAATCTGACCTAGTTTGCTCTCTGCATCCCTGCAGTAGAGACAAGGTGCTAAATGATAGTGGAGAAGGCGATGGCACCCCACTCCAGTGCTCTTGCCTGGAAAATCCCATGGATGGAGGAGCCTGGTGGGCTGCGGTCCATGGGGTGGCTAGAGTCGGACACGACTGAGCGACTTCACTTTCACTTTTCACTTTCATGCCTTGGAGAAGGAAATGGCAGCCCACTCCAGTGTTCTTGCCTGGAGAATCCCAGGGACGGGGGAGCCTGGTGGGCTGCCGTCTATGGGGTCGCACAGAGTCAGACACGACTGAAGTGACTTAGCAGCTTAGCAGCAGCTAATTGATAGAGGCGGGCCACCTCAGCCATGTTCCACAACAGATTTCACTCGGTAGTTGATTTTTTAAAAAATATTTATTCAGCCGTGTGGGGTCTTAGTTGTGGCATTCGGGGTCTTAGTCTGTGGGATCTAGTTCTCCATCCAGGGATGGGACTCGGGCCCCCTGCACTGGGAGTCCAGAGTCTTAACCACTGGACCACCAGGGAAGTCCCCCCTTAGTTGACTTTAAGGGGGAAAAACACAATGCAGAATCAGCAACAGAGCGTCGATTCTGGCTCGAGTTTGTATACCGGCTCCCCTATTTTACCAACTTTGAGACTTTGGGGGCTGGTCATCTACACTGGAGGAGCCTCTATAAAGTGGGAGAACTAATTCCTATGTCACGAGGCTGCTGAAAGATCAGCCTGAACAAGGTGATGCCCATACATCTTTCAGCACACTCCCCGACACAGAGCAGAGCCCTCAGTCAACTGCAGGATAATCCTTTTGGTGCAATTCCACATCCAGTTGCAAGAGAAAAGAGCCAATCAGCTGCTCACACGGCCACTGTGTAGGTCAGGTTTACGAGTTCTCACAGTGCCCGGGGACACACCTAGGTCTTGAGGAAAGTCTCTACTACGATCATTTACAGCAATTAAGCCAGAAAGGTCCTTCGTGGTTAGCATCACCATGTAAGGCCTGACAGTATTTGCCTCTCACTTCTTGTTCGGTGGGGACAGTTTCAATTTGGGAGGAAGAAAAAGTTCTGGAGATGGATGGTGACTGTTGGACAAGAACGGGAATGTATTTCACATACTTAAAAATGGGTAAGATGGGGACTCCCCTTGTGGTCCAGTGACTAAGACTTTATGTTCCCAAATGCAGGGGTTTGATCCCTGGGTTGGGAAGATCCTCTGGAGAAGGGAAAGGCTTCCCACTCCAATATTCTGGCCTGGAGAATTCCATGGACTGTATAGTCCATAGGGTCGGAAAGAGTCAGACATGACTGAGCGACTTTCACTTTCACAGGTTCAATCTGATTGGGGAACTAGATCCACATGTCACAACTGAGAGTACTGTATGCCAAAGCTAAGAGCCACCGTAGCCAAATACATACATACATACATATTTTTAAATGGGTAAGATGGAAATGTATGTATTTCACCACAATTTGCTAAGGATCAAAAAAGCAATGACTTGCAAAAGTCAGTAGCAACAAATGATTTGCAACACACGTCCCAGTGGATTTAAACTATGAAGTTTTTCAGGGGTCCACAGCCAGGACCACCGGCAGGGTGGCCTTCCCGGGGGTGGGATGCGGCACGACCCCTGAGGACAGCGGGTTGGTTCTGGGGCGTGGCTGTGCTGCGTGTGCGCTGCCACATTATTTCCCTCTCTTTCGGCTTTCCTGGCACAAATCCAGCCCATAATTAGGAAGATCCTCCAAGGAGAGCGAATACTTCCTGCCCAAATGACAAGCTGTGGATTAGGCTGATATCTTTCCAGATGTGGCATTGGTGTCTCTGGCAATGCTGCAGGTGGCTCTGTGCTTACAGGCCGGAAAGCTCCATCTGAGCGCCTTATCCCCACAAATACCTTCTTCCTCTGCTCGCACTGATGCCCAGGGCTTTCATTTTCAAGCTGATTTCCCTCAGAGCCAGAGGCGCCCCCCGCAACTCTGTCATAAATAGACAGCGGGAGGGGGCAGGGTGTCTTCAGAACCCAACGAGGTGCGCGCTGGGGCCCTTCCCCCAGGTGGGCTTCCCAGCTCTCCTCCCAGGGTCTTCCAGGCATTTTACAGAGAAAGCCTGGAGGCCTGCTGTCATCTATTCAGGGCCCAGCGCAGAGCTGACCCTCGATAAATGGCTGTTGATTCAGTGTTGGGTGAGTATAATGGGGAAGGGGCCCAGAACTGCCACTGGCTTCATGCAGTGTTGTGGCTGCAAAATTCATCCTTTGCACACCCAAATGGGTGGTGTGCAAGTGCCAGGATCTACCATTCGAGCACGTCCAGGAGCCCCACGAATGTAACCTGGAGCCCTGTTCTCCAGGTAATGCTCTGATTTGACCCTTACAGACTCATATAAGTGACAACAACTGACACTTTGATAACATAATAATCCAAAATGAGCATCGTTGCCTCACGAAGCTCCCCAAGGTGATCTGTTTCATGTAGGGAAAGACACAGGCCTGTTTTACTTTACTTTGTTTATTGTTATTGTTTGTCTCACTGCACAGCCTGCAAGATCTGAGTTCCCCAACCAGGGATTGAACCCCTGCCTCCTGCCGTGGAAGTGTGGCATCTGAACCACCGGACCGCCAGGGGAATTCCCAACAGAGGCCTATTTTAAACTGAAAGATTTCTTTTTAATGAACATGAATGTCCATCAACAAATGAGTGGAGGCCCTCCCTGGTGGCCCAGTGGTTAAGAGTCCACCTGCCAAGGCAGGGAATACGAGTTTCGGGGAAGATTCCATGTGCTGAGGGCAGCTAAAGCCTATGCACCCCTAAGTCCTCACGCCCACAGCCTGTGCTCTGTACCAAGAGCAACCACTGCAGTGAGAAGCCCGAGCCCTGCAACTGGAGAAAGCCCGTGTGCAGTAGCCGAGACCCAGTGCAACCAGAAATACATAAATAATTTTTAAAACAATATTAATTTTAAAAAACAAAATGAATAAGTGGATAAGTAAACTGTAGTTCATACCTACAATGGAATAGTACTCAGCCATTAAAAAGGAATGGAGTACCAACATATGGTATGACCAACCCAGACAGCATATTAAAAAGCAGAGACATGACCTTGCCAACAAAGGTCCCTATAGTCAAGGCTATGGTTTTTCCAGTAGTCATGTATGGATGTAACAGGTGGACCGTAAAGAAAGCTGAGCACCGAAGAATTGATGCTTTTGAACTGTGGTGTTGGAACAGACTCTTAAGAGTCCCTGGGACTGCAAGGAGATCCAACCAGTCTATCCTAAAGGAAATCAACCCTGAATATTCATTGGAAGGACTGATGCTGAAACTGAAACTCCAGTACTTTGGCCACCTGATGTGGAGAGCCGACCCATTAGAAAAGACCCTGATTCTGGGAAAGACTGAAGGCGGGAGGAGAAGGGGACGATAGAAGATGAGATGGTTGGATGGTATTACCGACTTGATGGACCTGAGTCTGAGCAAGCTCCAGGTGATGGTGAAAGACAGGGAAACCTGGCGTGCTGCAGTCCATGGGGTCACAAAGAGTCGGACATGACTGAGCGACTGAACAACATTATGTAGATGAACCTGGAAAACACTATGCCAAGCAAAAGAAGCCAGAATAGGCAAATCCATAGACAGCAAGCAGATGAGAGGTTATCAGGAGATGAGGGGAGAAGGGAGTGGAGATTGACTGCCTAGTGGGTACAAGGAGGTAGTTGAAAACCATTATGAATACACTAAATGTGACTGAATTATATCCTTCAGACAGTTAATTATATGTATTTCACACCAATAAAAAAAAACATTCCAGTACAAAATAGTCTAAGGTAAGGTTTAATATGCAAAATGAAATGAGGCAGCACAAACTGTAACACAGATTTTTTTTCATTTGAATAAATTTTATGCTAAAGATTTTTCCTTGCTTTTGGTGTGGATCATTTTTAAGTTTTTATTCAATTTGTTACAAATTGCTTCTGTTATATGTTTTTTGGTTTTTTGGCCACCAGGGGTGTGGGATCTTAACTCCTCCACCCGGGATCAAACCCACACTCCCTGCATTGGAAGCTGAAGCCTCAGCCGGAGGACCACCAGCAAAGTCCCTGGATAAATTCTGCCGGTTGCAGTCCCGACAAGATGCAAATACTGTGCTGTCTGGGTAAGGATGGTTTCACGATCCATCCTACTTGTGATTTCTCATTCCATGTCTGGCTTCACATCTGGCTGGCTAGCAAGCTTCCTAAGAAAGATCGGGGGTTCTTTTCCACCTTATTCCCTGTATTCCTAGCACCTAAGTTGGCTCCTGGCACATAGCAAATGGCAAATAATTGTGTGCTGAGCAAATGAATGACCCCAGCAACAGAATTTCACTCAGCCTGGGTGAGGGGTGGAGGGGACTCTGGGTCATCTCTTCTCAACCTGGGATGCACGCACCCCTCACCTGGGACCTCGTTAGAGACGCAGATTCTGATTTATCGGCCTGGGATGGGAGCTGACATTCTGTGTTTCCAACAAGTGCCCAGGGATATGGACGCTGCTGGTCCACCAGTCATATTTGGAGGAACAGGAATCCAGGCATGCCAGACCCTAAGCCTTGTCACTGAAGAAAAAGTGCAGGTTTCCAGGTCAGACACCCGGGTGGTTTGTCTCCCCGGACCTCACTGCTCGCTAGTCCTCCCGGCATAGAGGCGCCAGAGCACTTCCTGGTTACCCCTGGGGAGGGTGATTAAGGCAATTGGCAACTTTTTCCCATGATTCCACGGTAGGCTGTCATTTTGAGGAAAATACGTGCAACTCAATTCCCAACCCTCGGTGTTGTATGTCTTCTTATGTGTGGTGGGGGGAGCGGGGAAGAGTCTGTGGCCCTCCCCCAGAGAAACCTGCTGCTCTTTCTGCCTTTGTGTTTCTGAGCATGTAAACTCAGTTGGAATCACAGCTAATAAACAGGTCATCTTGTACTTCCAAAATAAAAACATGCCGTCTTTCAGCGGAATAGCAACTGTACATTAAAAAGCTGTCAACTTCACCACAATTTCCCTGAACCTTGCACTGCAGAGAGATACCTTGTCACTCAGAGTTGAGTGCAGCTTTACTGAAATATCTCCTTGTCTGCGTAAATAATGAGTAGAATTGCATAAGAATACCCGGTCCCCAGCCTCTTTTCCCCCTGCTCCCAAACAAACACGCACACAGCAGATTTACGGGGCGAGGTGCTCAACACTTCACTTGGAAAACGAAAGCATGTGGTCCCACCAACTCCAATGTTGTGTGTTTAGGGTGCAGAGGAGGGAGTGGGGGTGAAGGGGCAAGGAGAGAAGGGCGATGGTGATGGACACGGTGGTCTTTGCCAGCCTCCAATCAAGGAGTCAGACTGTCACTCAATAGCTATTTTGAGAACACACACAGGCTTGCATCAAAAGCGCCGTATCCGGGAGATATTTGCTGAAGAAGAATGACCCAGACCTCAGAAAGTGGCAGCCCACACAGCCTGCAGGTTTCAAGACCTAGGTTCAAGAACCACTCTACCACCTGCCAACTGTGGGATTTTAAAGTCGCTTCACCTCTCTAAGCCTCAGATGTCAGACTCTCAAATGACTACAAGAATAATGATGGCCTCATGCGGTGAAAGCAAATGAGATGATGAATACAAAGATACTTTAAATCCTCAGGTATAATCTAATTGCTAATCATTATTATGTAGCTACTGGATAAAAATTAAGGTGTGGGCTTTGGCATCAGCCCAGCTAAGGTCTGACTCTTGGCTCCACTGCTTACCAGTAGTGTGACTTCAGGTAATCTGCTATACCTCTCTGAGCCTCAGTTTTCTCATCTATAAAATGCAGATAACGTCAATACCTACCCTTGTGGGGTTATTATGAGGATGGTTTTTCTAATGGTCATGTATGGATGTGAGCTTTGGACTATGAAGAAAGCTGAGCACCAAAGAATTGATGCTTTTGAACTGTGGTGCTGGAGGAGACTCAAGAGTCCCTTGGGACTGCAAGGAGATCCAACCAGTCCATCCTAAAGGAGATCAGTCCTGGGTGTTCATTGGAAGGACTGATGTTAAAGCTGAAACTCCAATACTTTGGACACCTGATGCGAAGAGCTGACTCATTTGAAAAGACCCTGATGCTGGGAAAGATTGAGGGCATGAGAAGAAGGGGACGACAGAAGATGAGATGGCTGGATGGCATCACCGACTCGATGGACATGAGTTTGGGTGAACTCCGGGAGTTGGTGATGGACAGGGAGGGCTGGAGTGCTGCAGTCCATGGGGTCGAAAAGAGTCGGACACGACTGTGTGACTGAACTGAACTGATGCAAGAATGCACCTTCAAACTACTGCCTGGCCCATAGAAAGAACCCAGGAAATGTGAGCTCTTATTATTGTTACTGCTGCTCTAGGTGATGATAGAGACAGTCCCCACTGATGATAATGATGGTGACAAAATTGAGCATGATGTTGTCGCTATGATGATGGTGTTGATGTTGATGGTGTTGATGATGATGATGATAAGTGTTGACGTTGATGATGCTGATGGTGATGATAGTGAGATGCTCCATTCTTCCTGAGTGGTGATCTAGATCACTGCATCATAGGATCAAGGACCAAGAGAGATGCCAGCTCTGGACATGTAGATTAGGGCATATTACCCAGACTGAGAGTTGGAACTGTAACAAAACTGATTTAGATAAGCATGAATTGGAGAGACTGAATCAGACCACAAAGAGTGGAATCTCTCAGCCCAGAGCTCAGATGTGGAGGAAGATGTTCCAGCTGCTTATATGGGTTTAATCAGGGCACTTCCTGGAGGAGGGGAGCCCAAACCAGTGATTTAAGCAGGTGACGAAATAGGGAATGGTCATCCCACATGCCCGCATCCAGAAGTCCCTTGTTGGCTTAGCAGTTACCACCTGCATCTTCCAGGTCTTTGAAGCCTAGGGTTGGACTCGGTGCTGACAATCATTACATTCAACTTCTTCCTTAGCCTTTATTTAAGATTATTGACCATACCTCCCTGACCCCACAAAACAAAGGGGAACTTGGAGATCCTCTTTTCCCTGAAGGTCTACACTGCAGTGGTGATTACATTCTCCTAAAATACACATATATGTATACCAAATGGCATGTAGAGCCCATGTGTTCCAGCTCATTAGAGCTGATAGTTAAATATTCAGAAATTTTGCAAGTCATTAATAAAATTAAATTATATAAGGCTACAATTAAATGAGATGTAGAAGGAAATGGCAACCCACTCCAGTATTCTTGCCTGGGAAATCTTATAGACAGAGGAGCCTGGCGGGCTACAGTCCTGGGGCTACAACAGTCAGACATGACTAAGCAACTAACAACAGTTAAAAACAAAGGCAATAAAAAAAAGCAATGAATACCTAAAACTCATCACTTTCTAATTACTTTACTACGTTTTATGATTACCTATACTCTTGAGATTTATTTACCTCTATTACATCTATATAGTGAAAATACTATACACTCATTTCCCCCTTTAGGGTGATCTTTCTAAATTTCATCATATCCTTTTTACGGGCTTCCCACTGCCCTCATTCAAAATCCAGAGACTCCTATCATGGCGTCCAGGAATCCTTCCTCCAGATCTACTTCTCACCATGCTCGGCCTTGAATTGCAACCTGCAGGTGCTGACTCTCAGGCTTCCCAGGTGACCCTAGCAGTAAAGAATCCGCCTGCCAATGCAGGACACCTAAGAAACATGCGTTTGATTCCTGGATTGGGAAGATCCCCCTGGAAGAGGAACTAGCAATCCACTCGTGTATTCTTGCCTGGAAAATCCATGGATAGAAGAGCTTGGTGGGCTGGAGTCTATGGGATTGCAAAGAGTCTGACATGCCTGAGCATCTGATCACACACACACATGCTGACTGCCTTTCTGGCCTACATGGTCTCAGCCCACGCTGTTACCTACACTCTAGAGGCTAGAAGTACATCAGTTCAGTTCAGTCACTCAGTTATGTCAAACTCTTTGCAACCCCATAGACTGCAGCATGCCAGGCCTCCCTGTCCATCACCAACTCCTGGAGCTTACTCAAACTTATGTCCATTGAGTCGGTGATGCCATCCAACCATCTCATCCTCTGTCATCCCCTTCTCCTCCTGCCTTCAATCTTTCCCAGCATCAGGGTCTTTTCCAGTGGGTCAGTTTATCGCATCAGGTGGCCAAAGTATTGGAGTTTCAGCTTCAGCATCAGTCCTTCCAATGAATATTCAGGACTGATTTCCTTTAGGATGGACTGGTTGGCTCTCCTTGCAGTCCAAGGAACTCTCAAGAGTCTTCTCCAGCACCACAATTCAAAAGTATCAATTCTTCAGTGCTCAGCTTTCTTTATAGTCCAACTCTCACATCCATACATGACTAAAGGAAAAACCATAGCTTTGACTAGACAGACTTTTGTTGGCAAAATAATGTCTTTTCTTTTTAATATGCTGTCTAGGTTGGTCATAGCTTTTCTTCTAAGGAGTAAGCGTCTTTTAATTTCATGGCTGCAGTCACCATCTGCAGTGATTTTGGAGCCCACAAAAATAAAGTTTGTCACTGTTTACACTATTTCCCCATCTATTTGCCATGAAGTGATGGGACCAGATGCCATGATCGTAGTTTTCTGAATGCTGAGTTTTAAGCCAACATTTTCACTCTCCTCTTTTACTTTCATTAAGAGGCTCTTTAGTTCTTCTTTGCTTTCTGCCATAAGGGTGGTATCATTTGCATATCTGAGGTTATTGATATTTCTTCCGGAAATCTTGATTCCAGCTTGTGCTTCATCCAGCCCAGCATTTTGCATGATGTATTCTGCATATAAGTTAAATAAGCAGGGTGACAATATACAGCCTTGACATATTCCTTTGCCGATTTGGCCCCAGTCTGTTGTTCCATGTCCACTTCTAACTGTTGCTTCTTGATATGCATATAGATTTCTCAGGAGTCAGGTCAGGTGATCTGGTATTCCCATCACTTTAAGAATTTTCCACAGTTTGCTGTGATCCACACTGTCAAAGACTTTGACATAGTCAATGAAGCAGAAGTAGATGTTTCTCTGGAATGCTCTTGCTTTTTTGATGATCCAAAGGATGTTGGCAATTTGATCTCTGTTTCCTCTGCCTTTTCTAAATCCAGCTTGAACATCTGGAAGCTCATGGTTCACATACTGTTGAAGCCTGGCTTGGAGAATTTTTGAGCATTACTTTGCTAGGGTCTGAAATGAGTGCAATTGTGCAGTAGTTTGAACATTCTTTGGCATTGCCTTTCTTTGGGATTGGAATTAACACTGACCTTTTCCAGTTTGGAGAAGGCAATGGCACCCCACTCCAGTACTCTTGCCTGGAAACTCCCATGGACGGAGGAGCCTGGTAGGCTTCAGTCCATGGGGTCACGAAGAGTCAGACACGACTTCACTTTCACTTTCACTTTTTCACTTTCCTGCATTGGAGAAGGAAATGGCAACCCACTCCAGTGTTCTTGCCTGGAGAATCCCAGGGACGGGGAAGCCTGGTGGGTTGCCGTCTATGGGATCACACAGAGTCGAACACGACTGAAGCGACTTAGCTTTTCCAGTTCTGTGGCCACTGCTGAGTTTTCCAAATTTGCTGGCATATTGAGTGAAGCACTTTCACAAAGTCATCTTTTAGGATTTGAAATAGCTCAACTGGAATTCCATCACCTCCACTAGCTTTGTTCGTAGTGATGCTTCCTAAGCCCACTTGACTTCGCACTCCAGGATGTCTGGCTCTAGGAGTACATCAGTTCAGTTCAGTCACTCAGTCATGTCCGACTCTTTGCAACCCCATGAATCGCAGCACGCCAGGCCTCCCTGTCCATCACCAACACCCAGAGTTCACTCAAACTCACATCCATCGAGTTGGTGATGCCATCCAGCCATCTCATCCTCTGTCGTCCCCTTCTCCTCCTGCCCCCAGTCCCTCCCAGCATCAGAGTCTTTTCCAATGAGTCAACTCTTTGCATGAGGTGGCCAAAGTACTGGAGTTTCAGCTTTAGCATTATTCCTTCCAAAGAACACCCAGGGCTGATCTCCTTTAGAATGGGCTGGTTGGATCTCCTTGCAGTCCAAGGGACTCTCAAGAGTCTTTTTCAACACCACAGTTCAAAAGCATCAATTCTTCGGTGCTCAGCTTTCTTCACAGGCCAACTCTCACATCCATAAATGACTACTGGAAAAACCATAGGCTTGACTAGATGGACTTTTGCTGGCAAAGTAATGTCTCTGCTTTTCAAGATGCTATCTAGGTTGGTCATAACTTTTCTTCCAAGGAGTAAGCGTCTTTTAATTTCATGGCTGCAGTCACCATCTGCAGTGATTTTGGAGCCCCCCAAAATAAAGTCTGACACTGTTTCCACTGTTTCCTCATCTATTTCCCATGAAGTGATGGGACCAGACGCCATGATCCTCGTTTTCTGAATGTTGAGCTTTAAACCAACTTTTTCACTCTCCTCTTTCACTTTCATCAAGAGGCTTTTTAGTTCCTCTTCACTTTCTGCCATAAGGGTGGTGTCATCTGCATATCTGAGGTTATTGATATTTCTCCCGGCAATCTTGATTCCAGCTTGTGCTTCTTCCAGCCCAGCGTTTCTCATGATGTACTCTGCATATAAGTTAAATAATCAGGGTGACAATATACAGCCTTGACATACTCCTTTTCCTATTTGGAACCAGTCTGTTGTTCCATGTCCAGTTCTAACTGTTGCTTCCTGACCTGCATACAAATTTGTCAAGAGGCAGGTCAGGTGGTCTGGTATTCCCATCTCTTGAAGAATTTTCCACAGTTTATCGTGGTCCACATAGTCAAAGGCTTTGGCATAGTCAATAAAACAGAACTAGATGTTTTTCTGGAACTCTCTTGATCCAAAGTTTCCATGATCCAGCAGATGTTGGCAATTTGATCTCTGGTTCCTCTGTCTTTTCTAAAACCAGCTTGAACATCTGGAAGTTCACGGTTCACATATTGCTGAAGCCTGGCTTGGAGATTTTTGAGCATTACTTTACTAGCGTGTGAGATGAATGCAATTGTGTGGTAGTTTGAACATTCTTTGGCATTGCCTTTTTTTGGGATTGGAATGAAAACTGACCTTTTCCAGTCCTGTGGCCACTGCTGAGTTTTACAAATGTGCTGGCATATTGAGTGCAGCACTTTCACAGCATCATCTTCCAGGATTTGAAATAGCTCCACTGGAATTCCATCACCTCCACTAGCTTTGTTCGTAGTGATGCTTTCTAAGGCCCACCTGACTTTACCATTGCAAAACGGTGTGATAAACGTGAGAGCAGTATGCAAACAGTTAAAGGAGCACTCAGAAAGTAGGTCCAGCTTCTGGGGAGATGCTGATTAGAGAAGTTTTTATGATAACAGGACTTTTCATCTTTTTTGTTTAATTTATTTGGCTGTGTCGGGTCTTAATTGCAGCACACAGGATCTCCCATTGTGCCTAGTCGTGGCGTGGGTTTAGTTGTTCCACAGCATGTGGAATCTTAGTTCCCCAATCAGGGATCTAACCTGTGGACCCCTGCATTGCAAGGCAGATTCTTAACCACTGGGCCACCAGGGAAGTCCCTCAGTTTTTTATGTAACTGGTGTTTTGAATAAGTATTACAGGCACATGGCACAAAATTCAGAAGAAGATACAAAGGGTGTAAAATGAAGAGGAAGTCTTCTTCCCATATCTGTCTCCCAAGAATCTCTCTCTCCCCGCCCAACGAGAGGCCACCTCTACAGGCAGATCTCATTCTATTGTGCGTTGCAGAGAGTGGGGTTTTTTGGTGGGGAATTGAAGGCTTACAACAGCCTTGTGTTGAGCAAGTCTATTGGTGTTATTCTTCCAACTGTGCTTTTCTCACTTCATGTCCCTGTGTCATCTTGGTAATTTCCACAACATTTCAAATTTTCCATTATTATTATATTTGTTACTGTGACCTGTGATCAGGGACTTTTATGTTATTATTGCAAAAAGACTATAACTCACTGAAGGGTCAGATGATGTTCAGCATATTTTTGGAATAAAGTATTTTTTTCCTTTTTTTTAAGTATGAATTTATTTATTTTAACTGGAGGCTAATTACTTTACAATATTGTATTGGTTTTGCCATACATCAACATGAATCCACCATGGGTGTACATCCCCATCCTGAACCCTCTCCCACCTCCCTCCCCATACTACCCTCTGAGTCATCCCAGTGCACCAGCCCCGAGCATCCTATATCATGCATCAAGCCTGGTCTGGCCATTTGTTTCACATATGATAGATATTATACATGTTTCAATGCCATTCTCCCAAATCATCCCACCCTCACCCTCTCCCACAGAGTCCAAAGACTGTTCTATACATCTGTGTCTCTTTTGCTGTCTCACATACAGGGTTATTGTTACCATCTTTCTAAATTCCATATAATGCGTTAGTAAGGCAATGGCACCCCACTCCAATACTCTTGCCTGGAAAATCCCATGGACGGAGGAGCCTGGTGGGCTGCAGTCCATGGAGTCGCACAGAGTCGGACACGACTGAGCGACTTCACTTTCACTCTTCACTTTCATGCATTGGAGAAGGAAATGGCAACCCACTCCAGTGTTCTTGCCTGGAGAATCCCAGGGACGGGGGAGCCTGATGGGCTGCCATCTATGGGGTCGCACAAAGTCGGACACGCCTGAAGTGACTTAGCAGCAGCAGCAGCATACTATATTGGTGTTTTTCTTTCTGGCTTACTTCACTCTGTATAATTGGCTCCAGTTTCATCCACCTCATTAGAACTGATTCAAATGTATTCTTTTTAATGGCTAATATTTCATTGTGTATATGTACCACAGCTTTCTTATCCATTCATCTGCTGATGGACATCTAGGTTGCTTCCATGTCCTGGCTATTATAAACAGTGCTGCGATGAACACTGGGGTACATGTGTCTCTTTCAATTCTGGTTTCCTCAGTATGTATGCCCAGCAGTGGGATTGCTGGGTCATATGGCAGTTCTATTTCCAGTTTTTTAAGGAATCTCCACACTGTTCTCCATAGTAGCTGTACTAGTTTGCATTCCCACCAACAGTGTAAGAGGGTTCCCTTTTCTTCACACCCTCTCCAGCATTTATTGCTTGTAGACTTTTGGATAGCAGCCATTCTGACTGGCGTGAAATGGTACCTCATTGTGGTTTTGATTTGCATTTCTCTGATAATGAGTGATGTTGAGCATCTTTTCATGTGTTTGTTGGCCATCTGTATGTCTTCTTTGGAGAAATGTCTGTTTAGTTCTTTGCCCATTTTTTGATTGGGTCGTTTATTTTTTTGGAATTGAGCTGCAGGAGTTGCTTGTATATTTTTGAGATTAATTCTTTGGCAGTTGTTTCATTTGCTATTATTTTCTCCCATACTGAAGGCTGTCTTTTCACCTTGCTTATAGTTTCCTTTGTTGTGCAGAAGCTTTTAATTTTAATTAGGTCCCATTTGTTTATTTTTGCCTTTATTTCCGAAATTCTGGGAGGTGGGTCATAGAGGATCCTGCTGTGATTTATGTCGGAGACTGTTTTGCCTATGTTCTCCTCTAGGAGTTTTATAGTGTCTGGTCTTATGTTTAGATCTTTAATCCATTTTGAGTTTATTTTTGTGTATGGTGTTAGAAAGTGTTCTAGTTTCATTCTTTTACAGGTGGTTGACCAGTTTTCCCAGCACCACTTGTTAAAGAGATTGTCTTTTCTCCAGGAATAAAGCCTTTTTACATTAAAATACGTGCATGTTTTGTGGCAGTATGGATGGACCTAGGGGTCGTCACACTAACAAAGTAAGTCAGAGGGAGACACACACAGGACGCTGCTATGCGGTGTCGTGAAGGAGAAAAGACACAAACGGACTGATTTACAAAACAGAAATAGACCCACAGACATAAAAAACAAACTTACGGTTACCCAGGGGGAAGAGGATGGGGGAGGGATAAAATTGGGAGTTTGGGATTAACATAGACTCGCTACTATATATAAATAAATATATATATAACAAGGACCTACTATATACACAGCTGACACCACCCTTATGGCAGAAAGTGAAGAGGAACTCAAAAGCCTCTTGATGAAAGTGAAAGAGGAGAGTGAAAAAGTTGGCTTAAAGCTCAACATTCAGAAAACGAAGATCATGGCATCTGGTCCCATCACTTCATGGGAAATAGATGGGGAAACAGTGGAAACAGTGGCAGACCTTATTTTTTGGGGCTCCAAAATCACGGCAGATGGTGATTGCAACCATGAAATTAAAAGACGCTTACTTCTTGGAAGGAAAGTTACGACCAACCTAGATAGCATCTTGAAAAGCAGAGACATTACTTTGCCAACAAAGGTCCATCTAGTCAAGGCCTTGGTTTTTCCAGTGGTCATGTATGGATGTGAGAGTTGGCCTGTGAAGAAAGCTGAGCGCCGAAGAATTGATGCTTTTGAACTGTGGTGTTGGAGAAGACTCTTGAGAGTCCCTTGGACTGCAAGGCGATCCAACCAGTCCATCCTAAGGGAGATCAGTCCTGGGTGTTCTTTGGAAGGAATGATGCTAAAGCTGAAACTCCAGTACTTTGGCCACCTCATGTGAAGAGCTGACTCATTGGAAAAGACTCTGATGCTGGGAGGGATTGGGGGCAGGAGGAGAAGGGGATGACAGAGGATGAGATGGCTAGATGGCATCACCAACTCGATGGACGTGAGTCTGGGTGAAGTCTGGGAGTTGGTGATGAACAGGGAGGCCTGGCGTGCTGCAATTCATGGGGTTGCAAAGAGTCAGACACGACTGAGTGACTGAACTGAACTGAACTGAACTATATACACAGGGAACTATACTCAATCTTTTGTAATAACCTATAAGAGAAAAGAATCTGAAAATATATGATATACATATATATACATACATATATATCTATATCTGAATCACTTTGCTGTACACCTAGAACACAACATTGGTAACCAACTGTACTTCACTTTATATATGTATATATATATAAAATAAAAGAAATATAGAATATATTTCAATAAAAGAAAAATATATTTCAATAAAAGAAATATAGAATGATGGAAATAAAAAGATGGTGATCAGGCTTCCCTGGTGGCTCAGTGGTAAAGAACCTGCCTGCCAAATGCAGGAGACACAGGTTCGAGCCCTGATCGGGGAAGACCCCAGGCGCTGCAGAAAAACCATGTTCTGAGTCTCAACTATTGAGCCTGTGATGTAGAGCCTGGGAGCTGCAACCACTGAGCCCTTGCGCCCTCGAGCCTGTGCTCCACAGTGAGAGAAGGCACCGCAGTGAGAGGAGGCACCGCAGTGAGAAGCCCACGCGCTGGAGCTAGAGAGCAGCCCCCTCCTGCTGCAACTAGAGAAAACTCCCCCAGCAACAAAGACGCAGCACAGCCATAAAGAAAGAAAGAAAGAAAATTATATTTAAAAAGAGATAGTGACTGATGTCTTTAAAAAGTTCTATTCTTTAAAAAAAAAAAAAGTTGTATTCTTTTCTGGGTGTTCTTTCTATAGAAATCAGTCTGCATGTATCTTCATGCCATGAAAAAAGAAGTGGAGGCACAAATTCTTTCTTGATGCAAGAACAGGAAATGCTCCTTTAATAGACTCAGACCAACTGATCAACTCAACTTTATTTGATCCAACTCTGCTACAGTTCATTGAATAGTGTCCCCCAGAAAGACATACCCCCAGAGCTTGTGAGCATGACCTTACTTGGAAAATGGGTCTTTACAGATGTAATTAAACGAAGGCTCTTGAGATGAGATTTAGGGGATGGGGCCTAAATCGAATGAAAAGTGTCCTTACAAGAAAGACAAGGAAGAGACTTCCCTGGTGGCTCAGTGGCTAAGACTGCACTCCCAGTGCAAGGGGCCCAGGTTCAATTCCTGGTAATGGAATTAGTTCCCATATGCTGCAACTGAGCCCTGGCACAGCCAAATAAGTACATAAATAAACATTTTTTTTAAAGACTAGGAAAAGACAGACACAGAGGACAAGGTCATATGACCATGGAGGCAAAGACTGATATGATTGGGTCACAAGCCAAGTAATACCTGAGCCACCAGAGGCTGCAAGGATTCTCAAAGCAGCACCGTAACTTCTGACCTCTGGTCTCCAGAACTGTGAGAGAATCTATTTGTGTCGTCTCAAGCCATCCGGTGTGAGACAGCTCGTTATGGTGGCTGGAGGAAACGAACATACCCGGCGAATCCATAACCAGACTCTCCTCTCTTCACTGCCTGGGTTCTCTCTGGGAATGAGAGCTTGCTGCTGATGGATGGGTGACCCCAAACCTCACAGTCCACTTGTTGTACAAATACCCTCTGGTAACAAAAAAAACTCAGGGGGTTGCCCTGCATAAAAATCCCACTTGATGGAATCTATGCCAAAGTGAAGACTGGCGAATCCATAACCAGACTCTCCTCTCTTCACTGCCTGGGTTCTCTCTGGGAATGAGAGCTTGCTGCTGATGGATGGGTGACCCCAAACCTCACAGTCCACTTGTTGTACAAATACCCTCTGGTAACAAAAAAAACTCAGGGGGTTGCCCTGCATAAAAATCCCACTTGATGGAATCTATGCCAAAGTGAAGACTCTCTTCCTTTTTCATCTGTCTTATAGACAGTGGGTGCTAATGAAGTCATCAGTTGAAATCACCAAATATTCAAGGGGTAGAAATGAACCAGGAGGGCCCTGGGGTGCCCTCAAGGTATTGACAGGTCAGATCATGCTGGGCTCCATTAAATATGATATTAATTGAATTCTGCCATCTTGGCGGAACCAAGCGCTTGATGGGATCAATGTTAAATCTGCTCGAGTGCAGTGAACTTATCTCTCTAAACAGCACTCGGTGTCCTTGGGGTTCCTCCAGCTTCACTGGCCACTCACCCCAGGGGGTCAAGGCTTTCATAAACAAACTGGCCTCTTGGATTATGCTGAAAAGGGATTCAGATTCATTTTTATTTTGTTCAAAGCGAGCACAGGCAAACCCCTCTTCCTAGAATAGTGTCATTTATTGACAACCGGACATGAAATTTCAGACCACTAATTAGCACGTGCTTCCAGGTGACTCAGTCATAAAGAATCTGCCTGGAATGCAGAAGAGTCAGGCCCCATCCCTGGGTCAGGAAGATCCCCCAGAGAAGGAAACGGCAACCCACTCCAGTATTCTTGCCTGAGAATCCCAGGGACAGAGGAGCCTGGTGGGCCACAGTCCATAGGGTCACAGAGAGTTGGACACGACTCAGTGACTGAATAACAGCAACCAAGGATGTGCTTGGTGAGAGCTCGTGTTATGCAGAGTGGTGATGCGTCAGAAGGGGTCTTCGAGCAAATATTTGAAAAATCTCTCTCTCTCGCAGGACCCCAAAATGGGAGTAACGGCATTAAGTTAATAAATAAAATGAGTGGGCAATCTCGTGGTGACATTTTCATTAGCCCGCTCTCTTTCTGTCTCATTAGCCTTCATGGGGAGAGGAAGGATTGTTTTAATTAGCAGGGTTGAGAAGTCGGCCTCGGTTGCCTCCCCCCCTGCTGTTCCCAGGATTACCCTGTCAGTTGACAAATACAATACAAATCATTACAGCCCACAATGCCACCTCAGTAAGCAACAGCAGAAAGCGGATCCACCCCAGTCCAGGGTAAGTGCCTTGGAACAATGTTCTTTCACTAGAGCATTCAAGCATAATTCAAGCGTAATATTGGGCTTTATCAAACAGCTCAATATCCTCTCACAGGAAAGCTCTTTCTAGTTTGGGACCAGCCATGTGTTCCTCTTTTCCCCTTTTGTGCCCTGGGCTGCCCAGACAGAGGGCACATCTGACAGAATGGCCATGCTCAATGGGATCAAGGCTCCAAAGTCCCCCACTGGATTTACTTGTTAGATGCTCAAATCAAAAGGCTGACCAGAAAGATTCCCCAGGCCCCCATCAGACTCATATATGCATTCCCACTGCCTTCAGGTGCTTGGGGGCTTGATAACACTCATGCTGATATTGATTGCATTTTGTTGACACCAAGTTCTACACTGTTTTGCTTCTCCATGAGGTCAAATTGCAGATTCATAGCTTTTAGCCACCTGTGCACACAGCTATGTTTTCTTTCACGGAGAACAGTCTGTCTCTAAATCTTAAAATGAAAGCGTCTTAAGATTGAATCGAAAAATAAATCTAGATGCTCATAGACATGCCAAGATTACTATTTACCAGAAGACAGTCTCCCAGGCTCTCATTAAACCATTTATTTATTCACTCGTGCAACAAACATTTATTGAGCACCTACTTTATGCCGAGTACTGCAGGCGCTGGGGATGAAAAGATGAATTCCTGCTGGCAAGGAACGAACCCACAAAACAGACATTTTAAATATATGTGCTAAGAGCGAGGCCAGAAATGCACTCAGGATATTTTAGAGGCAAGGGCGGGGTGAGCAGACAAAACATCTCAGGATGGGGATAGAGTCCGAAAGGCTTCTTGATGGCGAGGACTTGGAGCTGGCAGAGGAAAGGCCACAGGAGAACTGGAGGCAGGGGGAGACAGAGAAGCAGCCCCCCAGGCAGGAGCAAGGAGACGTGCCCACAGGCGGGCAACCAGTCACACCAACTAGTTCTTGGCATCTCGGGGTATCCATCCTCATGGAGGTGATAAGGCAAGACTCTCTGATCTTCCCTTCTTCATGTGTCAGCATGCCCATCTGCCTGCTCATAGCATAGTATCTATCTGTGCTCACAGCCTTTCCAGAGCCCTGGGTAGTTTTCATAAATAATTTCACCTGGAGTTTATAAATGTTATCTCTAAGAGGGCTGGTCTGGTAGGAGCTTACTTGGTCATGACCAGAAGAGGAACAAGATCTCTGCTCAGTTCAGTTCAGTTCAGTCGCTCAGTCGTGTCCAACTCTTTGCGACCCCATGAATGGCAGCATGCCAGGCCCCCCTGGTCCATTACCGGAGTTTATTCAAACTCATGTCCATTGAGTCAGTGATGCCACCCAACCATCTCATCCTCTGTCGTCCCCTTCTCCTTCCACCTTCAATCTTTCCCAGCAACAGGGTATTTTCAAATGAGTCAGATCTTCACATCAGTTGCCTAAAGTATTGGAGTTTCAGCTTCAACATCAGTCCTTCCAATGAACACCTAGGACTGATCTCCTTTAGGATGGACTGGTTGGATCGCCTTGCAGTCCAAGGGACTCTCAAGAGTCTTCTCCAACACCACAGTTCAAAAGCATCAATTCTTCAGCAGTCAGCTTTCTTTATAGTCCAACTCTCACATCCACACATGACCACTGGAAGAACCATAGCCTTGACTAGACAGACCTTTGTTGGCAACTGCTACTAGATAAAAATGACTTAAAAATATGTTGCCTCCTCCTTCTGACACACTCACTGAGATCCCAGGTGCCTCAATAAGAGAACAAATCCTGTTGAGATTTTTCCAGTATCTTGGAAGTCTGGAAGGAAGAAGGGGTTTTCTTCAGATCACAGCAAGAAGTGATTTTCAAAGGGTAACTCTGGTCACGGTGAGGGGGGTGGAGTGGAGATACTCTCTGTTGTGTTTAACTTATGGGCAGATGCTAAGGTAATTTCTAAAGCTCTTTTTTAATATAAGTGTATTTGTTTATTTTTCAGCTGTGTTGGGTCTTCATTGCTACTTGGGCTTTTCTCTCCTTGCTGTGAGGGGGGCTCCTACCCTCTGCTGCAGTGCAGGGGCTTCTCTTGTTGGGGAGCACAGGCTCCGGAGCTGCGGCTCCCGGGCTCCAGAGCACAGGTTCAGCAGTTGTGGTGCTCGGGCTTAGTTGCTCCGAGGCATGTGGGATCTTCCCGGATCAGGGAAGGTACCCATGTCTCCTGCATTGGCTGGTGGATCCTTTACCACTGAGCCACCAGGGATGCCTTTTAAAGTTCTGTTTAAAAGATAAACATAACTATCTTTAGGCTATGATATGGATTACTCCTTCACAACATATCATGAGATGTAATGCCTGCAAAATCTTAGGGAAAAGAAACAAGATTGGTCCCAAATGGTGGACTGAGCATGTATATCTACCTTCCCACTCTCCTAAAATATCATGAAAGGATAAAGAAAGTATGTTACACAAGGAAAAACCCAAAATAGTGTAGGAAAACAAGAAAGAACTCTATCAAGGGACCAGGACTTTTGAGAAGTTTCCAAATGGTCAAAATCAGACAGGATTAGAAATACAGAAAGCAAAACCAGAGGAAAGCATCACCAGAAATAAGTGTGGGAAATGATACCGTAGAGTCAGGGAGTGTTCAGGAGAAAGTCAAGTCCAGATCAAACACACAGGAAAGGAATGTCTCTGGAGCACTAGTCAGGGCCTATCTGAGGAGCTGTTTTGGGAACAAGCAGGCTGGCACAGCCTTTCCGTTTCCAAGGTTCCCTAGGCAGACAGCAGCAGCAGCACCCGCACCCAGACTGAAGCAGTGAGCATGGGAAGGGGTGACGAAAAACTCCTTATTCCCCAAAGTAGGGTCTCACCCAGAAGAAAAACCACCAGTTCATCCCACCTCCCAATACATCCAACTCTCCCCCAACAATCACCAGAGGTAGGCCACAAGAAAGAGACAAAACTTGCCCATACAAGTATTTAAGGAATAGGAAATATAAATATTCTGCACAACAAAGAGTAGCCAAATAGTTGAGAAAAAACATTACCAAGAAAGAATGAAGACAAACAAAAGTCACACTTGAGGAAATAGAGTTAATAAGGCAAATAGAAGACGCTTTTTAAAAATTCATTCCCTAAGAGATATCAAAGGACAACACATCTATTTTTTCTTGAAAAAAAAAAATACACTAGTATAGCTAAAGAATAAATTCAAAATCTTGAAAATGAGAAAGGAAGAGAAATAATACACGCAAAGTCACACAGCTTGTCATTCATTCATCCCTTCAACTAACAGCCATTTATTGAGCACCTATTGTATGCCAGGCCCTGTACAAGCTTCTAAGAATAGAGGGATAAAAAGGAACACTCTCTGGCCCCAAGGACCACAGCACATCAAGGTGATTCCCACCATGAGATTGTGCCCAAAGGACACACAGGCAGTGTTCACATCACAGAGGGAGTCAGAGAAGAAGAGGAAGCATTTGGATTGAGACTTTGGGGATGAGAATGCACTTTTTCCAGCCCATGAAAAGAGTAAGGAAGCTGTTCCAGGCAGAGAGAGCAGCCTGTGTAATTAGAGATAATATTATTGGAGCATAAAGATGGAGAATAGTCCTAAAGCGCCAATACTTTGGCCACCTGATGGGAAGAGCCAATTCATTGGAAATGACCCTGATGCTGGGAAAGACTGAGGGCAGGAGCAGAAGGTGGGGCGACAGAGGATGAGATGGTTGGATGGTATCACTGACTCAATGGACGTGAGTTTGAGCAAGCTCTGGGAGATAGTGAAGGGCAGGGAAGCCTGGTGTGCTGCAGTTCATGGGATCACAAAGGGTCAGACACCACTGAGTGACTGAACAAAATGATGCAGCAAAACAAAACAAAAACAAACAAACAAACAAAACCAGGGCCACTGGTGCACATAACTCCTGTTGACTGCAGTGCCTCCCACAGCCTATCAGCAAAGACGCCTCTAAACCACCAAATACTCACTCATTCATTTTCTTCTATATTCATCCATTCATTTATTCAAGAGACCATATAGAGTGCCTGTGATTTGCCAAATACTGGCTAAGAACTTGAACTAAAGCAATGAAAAAGACACAGTCCTTGCCTAGATTCACTCACAAGTCACTGCAGGTAGAGAGCCACAGAAAGGGACAATTTCAATAGAGTATAAAGTGAGAGAGGCACACAGAAAGCACTGGCAGATAAAGAATCACTTTCCCGGAGAAACGTCTTAAACTGAGTCCTAAAGAATGTGTAGGAGCAAGAAAGGGGTACAGTGAACAGGCAGAGGGTAGAAACGTGAGGAGTTACAGGAGGAGATGCAGATGGGGATGTGCAGGGAGCTGTAGATGGGGATATAACCGAAGTCCGGTCCAGAGAGTACCCAGAAACCCACTGAATCATCAGACACTTACCAAGAGATAGACACTTGCCCACAAGAAGCATCCAAAAGCAAGCCTGTGACCTTCCCACCAAACTCCTCACACCTCCTTCTCCCTCACCCCGTGCACTCATACATCACGCTTCACAAAGTCCTGCTAGGTCTGCCTCCCAATCTCCCTCCGATGTGCCCACCCGTCTCCATCTCCTCCATCCTCATTCAAGGATTGTCTCTCACCTGCATGACTTCATGAGCATCCCAATGGATCTCCCTGTGGTCACCCTGGTGCTCTGCAGTCCATTCTCCACACTGTAGCCAGAAGGGCCTTTCTAATGCCAATCCGACACATCCTTCCACCTCCAGTCCCGATTACCGCTTCACTGCTCAACAGCCTTCATTGGCTTCACATTTGATGTCGTTCAGTCACTAAGTTGTATCCAATTTTGGGACCCCATGTACTGCAGCACGCCAGCCTTCCCTGTCCTTCCCATCTCCCAGAGTTTGCTCAAACTCATGTCCATCGAGTCGGTGATGCCATCCAACCATCTCAATCCTCTGTCGTCCCCTTCTCCTCCTGCCTTCAATCTTTCCCAGCATCAGGGTCTTTTCCGATGAGTCAGTTCTTCGAATCAGGTGGCCAAAGTATTGGAGCTTCAGTCAGTCTCAGCATCAGTCCTTCCAATGAACACCCAGGACCGATCTCCTTTAGGATGTACTGGTTGGATCTCCTTGCAGTCCAAGGGACTCGCAAGAGTCTTCTCCAACACCACAATCCAAAAGCATCAGTTCTTCAGTCCTCAACTTTCTTTATGGTCCAACTCCCACATCCATACATGACCACTGGAAACACCATACAGATTGTTAGTGACCCACATTAGTTGTGCTTAAGGATTAAATACCAATAATGAGGCAAAAATACCGTAGATGGCACAAGATCACCGTGATGGTCCTACGAATTGTGTCCACACCACACTGGAGAAGAGACCACAGAGTTCTAAATGCTTGCCACACCCACCAAGATACCAGCCTGTCAAGTCCAACACAAAGGATGCCGCTCTACTGATGGTCGTATTATTCTGACCACAACTCATGGACCAGGGACCAGGACTCAGGCCCAAAGGTGTTACATGTTGAAGTCCCAACCCCCAGGACCTCAGAATGTGACCTGATTTGACCATAGTGTCACTGCAAAGGTAATTAGTTAAGATGAGATCATAATGAACCTAGGGTGGGCCCCTAATCCAAAATGACTGATGTCCTGAGAGAAAAGGGAAATTAGGAGAATTCCCTGGTGGCCCAGCAGTTGAGACTCCGTGCCTTCACTGTGAACCCGGTTCAATCCCTGGTCAGGGAACTAAGATCCGAAAAGTTGATGGGCATGGCCGAAAAGGGGGCGTGGATTTAGACATAGACACACATGCAGGGGGAATGCTGTGTAGATGTGGAGATGGCCCACTTTAAGAGATAGAATCCTGTAACAGATCCTTCCCAAGTGGCCCTCAGAAAGAACCAGCCCCTGATTTTTGATCCAAGGTTTCAAGGCTGAGCTGACACCTTGATCCCGGATTTCCAACCTCCAGACTGCAAGGCAATGAATTTCTGCTTTTAAACCACCTCAATCGCGGTCATTTTTTGCCCTACCAGCCCTGGTCATCCAAAGCAGAGGGCAAGATCACTAGACCCAGTAATGACCAGAGAGGTCATGATGGAGCAGATGGGATTCAGGCTGGGCTTCAGAGGAAAGGGCAAAGGGTACAGAAAAGCAGAGCTTTCACATTGGGAAGAAAGTAGTGGACAGGCTGGAAGGCACCTTATGCCCGCATGCAAGAGTCAGAGCTTCTCATGCTCCGAGAAGTCAGTCCTGAGCTGCCCAAACCTGGTTGAGGCTGGCCCACGTGTGTCTTAACACCTACTCTCCCCAGCCTTGCACTAACTCCACTGCAAGCTTTTTGTATTGATAAATTCATTGTCTTATTAGGTAGTATCTTCTTTATATTTAGATTAATGACCACATAATGATCACCTGGCCTGATTTAGATGATGTCATTTTAAGAAATTATAGCTTAGATCCGTCTTCTCTCTCCCCTTTCCCTCTGCCCTGCCTGAATTATTCCTGCGGAAGAAGCCAATTAATAGTAGCTTGACTGCTGTAATGCAGGCTGCTGTACAATGTAGCGATGCCTAATGGAGTTTTAATTTCCCCGTGGTGAGTCAATATTTGCTTTAAGAAAGAAAAATGTCACCATAAACCACTGCCCCAAATGAATTTGGTAGCACAGAGGGTGAGAGAGGCTTCTTCTTTAGGTAAACAGTGATGGAGTCTGGATCTGGGGGTCCGGGGGGGTTCACTCTTCACAAATAGGGTTGCTTATGGTTTTTCGTTCTCTCCTTCAGACAATGGCGGTTATTAAATATTTTGCTTTGCAAATGTAAATAACTGTCAGAGATTCACTCACAGTTTAAAGAGTCTGAAACAAACTCATTATAATAGAGAAGAGGAACAATTTATTCCAGCCTATTAATAACTTGTGGGGCGCAGGGAGGGGAACAGAACATGAGATGTCCCTGTTTGAAGACGTTATGGGTGTTTTCTTATTTCCCCCCAGCTAGCGTTGCAGGTGGAAACCCAATCCTACTTTTTAAAAAATGGATTAGACTTTTCAGGATCACGCAAGGAAATGAAGTTCTGCGACTCCTCTCTCTCATAATAAGTCTGTCCAAAAATGATGGTGCTCATTCTGTTGAAAGATAGTTTCATTTCCCCCTCAAAATTGGCATGAAAAATTTGCCTTGCCAAATGAACGTTGTATACTGAACTTGTCAAATCCTTTCTCCTGACACAAATAAAAGATAACATTGGGTGGCAGCATGTAAAACAGCTCTGACAAGACAGCAAAGGGAGACAAAGAAATATGCATATTTTGATGATCTCGGTTTTAGAAGCTGGGCTGGGGAGGGGTGGGGGGAGGCGGGTAGCGGCAGAATGACTGGCCAGCTTTGAAAGCTTCAGGTAACAATTGAACAAGTCACTTTCATGTCGATGTTCAATGGTATAATGACCCTGTTTCCAATTAGCCAAAACATGACAAAATCCTAACTTTTATAGCGGCACAAACTGCCAGGGAGAAGATGGACGGACTGACAAGACTTCTCATCCACAGGTTCACGGGTGAACTGCATGGCTGTAATTACTAGTTCTAACGCAGTGGGAAAGTATTCCTGGTGTGTTTAAAAATAAATAAGGTAAATGATCACCCTTTCATTAGATCTGTACTCATATCATATAAGTGCCTTTTTTTCCTATTAAAATTGTTGATTGAAGGCCGTTAGCTGTTTATCAGCTCGAAATTACATTTCTGCTCTCTTCGGGGCTGCCGCCCATTCAAAATCACACTCGGCGCCTAGTTAGTAACAAGAAAAGACTCCTAAAACTGCAATTGCAGGGGGAAAAAGAAAAACACATGAGCAAGAAACCCAGATTGCACCTTCACATCCCCAAAGGCATCACGCTTCTTTGTTCTGCTAAGAAAAATTAACCTCAATCTCAGCTCCGGGTCCCTAGATTGATTATCATAGTCATTTAAATACTGTAATCTCATTTTCAGCATTGGGATAAAGAAAGGGAGGGGGGATCCTGGGAGGGTGGAAGCAAGGCTGGAGAGAGAAAGGAGGAGGCGGGGAGGGGATGGGAAAACAGAATAAATTATCTGACAAAGGGAAGCTGGGGCCTTTCTGCTCACAGAGCCTATTTCGGATCCTTCCACTTGATTGGAAAAGTTGATGAAGTTTAAATGAAGCAGAATTAGAACCTCAGGCCGCTGAGTATTGACAGGGCAACACGAGAATGTGCAATTCAATAGCCCTAGGTTTCGGCAGAAGACAAGGGAAGGGCCTAAATGGCGTAATCTTCAATCGAATCGAACAGCCACTCGGACAAGGCAGGGTAATGAGTGAGGGCCAGCTCGGGCCTGTTGGTTAAAGGAATTAATCCGCCCTGCCGCCCGCCCGAGCCGGGCTTTGATGCCCATTGTGTGGGACCCTGTCCCAGTCTATCTAAATGCTAACGAACTGCGGGGGTGAGCAGGGCTGTGCTTTTCTTTGCTGGCGCTAATCTGATGACAATTTGCTCTCTCTGATTAGGGGGGCGGGGAGGGGACGGCGGTGGGTGGGAGAGGAGGAGGGGAGGCCTGCCCGTTGAAAGGGGGGGCCATTCTGGTGAGCCCCAGCCCCCACCCCCAGAGCTCCTGGCTCCCTGGCCCGCAGATGCACATGTTTAGAATAACATAAACTCCAGGCGCCCGTGGGAAACCAAGTGTCCATGCTCCTGTTCTCTTTACGTCTTGTCTCTTCTTGAGACCATATGTGTGCACATGCGTGCTCAGTCGCGTCCGACTGATGCGCGACCCTCACAGACTGTAGCCCACCAGCGTGCTCTGTCCGTGGGATTTTCCTGGCAAGAATACTGGAGTGGGTTGCCATGCTGAAAGGGCGGGCTTTACCTTAAGCCACCCAGCATCGGTCCCTCCTTGCCTTCTTCCTATCACACCCCCTCCAGACTTTCCCTCCAAACACACCCAAGCCCGTGGCATCCAGCTTCTCACCCGGTCTGGTCATCTTCCACATCTAAAATGCTCAGCTTTCTCCTCTCAGTCCCCTGAGTCCTGCTTGGTCATCCAGAAGCTCCAACAGGCTTTTCTGGACCACTCCAGGCCACGGGGCCTCCTTTTACCTGTTTTGTCTGTCTTGTAGGTCTGAGTCACATTGGCCTTATAGGTTTCAGCCTTAGAAGTGCAGCAACTTCTAGGGAGCATATGTGTGTGTGTGTGTGTGTGTGTGTGTGTGCGCGCACGCATCTGGTGTGGCAAATGTGCCCAAGTACACTATAAGCTCCTTGAGAACAGAAAACACACCTGTGGATGACGTTGACCTTTTAGACAGGTGTAGGCATAGATGGGGCTTCCCAGGTGGCACTAGAGGTAAAGACCCCACCTGCCGATGCAGGAGATGCAAGAAAGGCGAGTTTAGCCCCGAGTTGGGAAGATCTCCTGGAGGAGGGTATGGAAACCCGGTCCAGTATTCTTGTCTAGAGAATCCCATGGACAGAGGAGGCTGATGGGCTATGGTCCATAGGGCCACAAAGAGTTGGACATGACTGAAGCGACTTAGCACGCACACACACACAGATGTAGATGGATTAGATTTTTATCTCTCAAAGATCGAGCTGAGATCATAGACTCAAAAGTCTGGCACTTAGCAGGTATTTAACAATGAGGGCTGTGGATGTCACCAAGTTCTTTTGATTAGTCCGGTGGCTGGAACCTCAGGCTACAGAGTCCCAGACCTCTCAAAGCCTGGCACCTCCACCCACATGCTGGATGACTGTGGGCAACTTGTGAAACCACTCTGAGACTCAGCTTTCCCATCTGTAAAATGGGAACGATGGTAATCCCACATTTTTAGAATTGTGGCCAAGATTTTAGGGAGGTGATGCCTAAGAAGGACCAGCAGAGACTGCCTGGTACACAGTGGGCTCCATGAAGTACAACTGCTGTCAGCTGCCTCAGGAGAGCATCAGCTGGCCAAACGGGTCACCAGCCAGGAACTTTCTGGAAACCCAGACTCCAGGCCTCCACCTCCGCACACATTCCCTCTCCAGGAGAAGTCAGGCCCGCGAGCATCCTGCCAGGCGATCCTGGGAGGATCTGCCGCCAGAGGACCACGCTACTGCCAAAGGAAAGATGGAGGTTTCAGAAACACCAGACACTTTCCTTTTAGAAGGGGAGTTTCTGAAAGACTCGCTTAAACCTCCAGATTTATGCCCACTGGGTGCCTACAAAGAGAGCAAAGTCTTAAGTGACAGTTTATAAAGGTTTTGGAGGCAGACATGAAACCCGGCATTCAGTCCTAAGGGATCCCTCAGAATCGCCCCAACAGGCTCCCTCAAATGATGTGGGGAAAATGCAGAGCATGACAGACTAGGGGGCTTGTTTAACTTGCAAAAAGTAAACAAATCACCGGCACTAACCCTAAACCATCGTGTTGCTCATCCCACCCACGGTGCTCCAAACATGCAGCCTGGTAGGGTCCCAGGCTGCAATGACCACATCTGTCCCAGCAGAGAAGGGCTCGTGATGATTCCTCCAGTCCACCCACAGCATCCTGCAGCCAGGCATGGGTCCCTCTGTCCCCAGTAGCACTGGGGGCGGGCGTGGGGGGAGGCTGGCACTTAGACCTACTGTTGATGTCTGGATTTGTCTCTCACCCTCTGTTCTCAGTCTTGTTTATCCTACTTGCTTTGGCCCCTGCAGCTCTCAGATCCAACCGGGAGCCCCACTTTATCTGGCCTCACTCCCCACCCAGCCTCCTCTCAGCTTTTGCTTCCCTGAAGCTTCCTGAGTTCCAAGTTTCTCCTTGCCCTGGAGGCATGAAACCACTTATTTTGTCTGAAACAGTCTCCACCAACCACCCACCCAAACACAAACACATACACACTCCGGCCAGCACCAGTAACTGACCACTCCACTCATTCCAGGAGGTTGGGATGAGATGTCACATCCCTGGGCTTGGACTTTAGCCTCCTGACACTGCAACCACCTCCACGGTGCTTATCCATAGGGAAGAGGGAGTTGCCCTGTTGTCTGCCTTCACCAGGGGCTTCCCAGGTGGCGCTAGTGGTACAGAAGCTTGCCAAGTGCAGGAGACCTAAGAGATGAGGGTTCCATCCCTGGGTCGGGAAGATCCCCTGGAGGAGGGCATGGCAACCCACTCCAGTATTCTTGCCTGGAGAATCCCATGGACAGAGAAGCTTGGTGGGCTACAGTCCATAGTGTCGCAGAGTCAGACACGACTGAAGCGACTTAGCACACATGCACACACTGTCTTCACCAGGGCTTTGTGCTGCCTCCAAACAGGAACTCAGGCTCTCCTGTCCACAGAGGTCCCTCCAGGCCCAGCATGCTGCCTGGCACCCAACAGCCCCTTGATAAACATTTTGCAAAGTGTCGAATGAGCAAATGAAAGGTAGGCTCCAGACGGTTCTCAGGGAGAAAGCCATTCAGGTGTGCAGAAACCAAGGCTTCAGGACATTCCAGGGACTTGCCCAAGGTCTCTGAGTCAACAAGAGGGTGCAGGAAACTAAGAGCTCATGACTAGTTCTGCAGCCTGGAGTGTCTGGTCCAGAGGAAGTGTGTAGTACTGAATGAATGGATGGATGGATAGATGGATGGATGGATGGATGATGGATGGATGATGAGTGGATGGATGGGTGGATGGGTGGATGGATGGATGGATGGATGGATGGATGAATGGGTAGATGGGTGGATGGATGGATAAATGGGTGGATGGGTGGATGGGTGGATGGATGGATGAATGGGTGGATGGAGGATGGATGGGTGGATGGGCGGATGGATGGATGGGTGGATGGATGGATGGATGGGTGGATGGATAAATGGGTGGATGGATGGATGGGTGGATGGGTGGATGGATGATGGATGGATGGATGGGTGGATGGTTGGATGGATGATGGATGGATGGATGGGTGGATGGGTGGATGGATGGATGGGTGGATGGATGGATGGGTAGGTGGATGGATGGATGGGTGGATGGGTGGATGGATGGGTGGGTGGATGGATGGATAAATGGGTGGATGGATGGATGGATGGGTGGATGGATGATGGATGGATGAGTGGATGGATGGATGGGTGGATGGATGGATGGATGGATGGTTGGGTGGATGGATGGATGGATGGGTGGATGGATGGATGGATGGGTGGATGGGTGGATGGATGGATGGATGGATGGGTGGATGGATGGATGGATGGATGGTGGATGGATGGATGGGTGGATGGATGGATGGGTGGATGAGTGGATGGGTGGATGGATGGATGGATGGGTGGGTGGATGGATGGATGGGTAGATGGATGGATGGGTGGATAGATGGATGGATGGGTGGATGGATGGATGGATGACACATAGCCTGAGGAGGAACTGAGGATGCTCAAGTCTGACAATTCAGTGCATTTTTCCCCCTTCCCCCTCCCCATGAACACGCCATCCTTTTTCCCAGAAAGTTTCTCTCAGTCCAAAGTTGATTCACCCTGAAACTAACGAAGCTTCGTCTTCAGGGCCCTTCTTTGCACGTGGCCCCTTCCAGGGCCTTGGATCTCATTTCCAACATCATTTTTAGTTTTATACTATTTCTTTTTCAATTCTTAATTTTTTTTTTTTTTTTGGCCTCACCATGCAAGTTGCAGGATCTTAGTTCTCAGACCACAGACTGAAACTGGATCCCTGCTGTGAAAGCACTGAGCCCTAACCACTGCACCACCAGGGAAGTCCTTGTACCCTGTTACTTAAAAGGAGATCCCCGAATTGCATAAGCTGCAGGCCACACAATCCCTACCTTTCTCTACCTCTGCCCCCATCTTATCTCTCCTGGCTCATCTTGGTGTCAAGATTCAGCTCAAGTCATCCAGTCTAGGAGACCTTCCCTCACACCCCTCCATCCAGGCACAGCTGCCCTCAGGCGCTAAACACAAATCCATCCAGACAGACAGCCATCACCGAGAGCTTGCTCAGTCACTCAGTCATGTCCAACTCTTTGCGACCTCGTGGACTGTAGCCCACCAGGCTCTTCTGTCCATGGGATTCTCCAAACAAGAATGCTGGAGTGGGTTGCCATTTCTTCCTCCAGGGGATCTTCCCAAGCCAGGGATCGAACCTGCATCTCCTGCAATGGTAGGCAGATTCTTTACCACTGAGCCACCTGGGAAGCCCAGCCAGGCTTTGCTGTTTATTTTAATGCCTGTTTCTCTCTATGAGAGTGTAAGCTCTGTGACAGCAAGGCCCATAACCAGATTGGTTTATACCCCTCCCCCGACCCCCGTATCCTTGGTGCTTAGCTCTGTGTCTGCTACACAAGCAGTTAATTCTGTTAATTCAAGCAGTGAGTGAAGGCTGCACCTTCTCTTGTCCATTTCAGACCCTTGCTCGGGCCAGCTCCTCCCTAGGCGCCCCCTCCTCTCCTGTCCAGCCACTGGCATCCAACCCACCCCGCAGCCCCAGCCCAGGTGCACAGGCTCTCTGAGCTGCCCTGGGTGCTCCAATACTGCTCTACTTTCATCCTCAGATACACCTCTCAGCGCCCCTCCTTCCACCTCTAATGACTTTTGGGAGTCGTTTTAATGCACCGAGTCTGGTTCTCCCCGACCGGACCATAAACTCCTTAGAAACGAATTCTTAAACCTCTCCTGTTTCCACTTGTGCCTTGTGCATTATAGGTGTGCAATAAATATTTGCTCATTGACAGATGGGTTCACTGACAGCTTCAAACACACACCAAGACGAATGTTTTAAAGTCAGTGTCTCTGTTCTTAAAGATCTGTGGGAGACCATGGGGATACAGGAATGCAGCTCCTAAACGGGACCATTAAGACGGCATTTTAGGCAGCAATATGGCCAAACTGACTAGAGTCCAGCAAGACTGACCCAAAAAGCTGCCAGCAAATTTTCCAACTCCCTTAACTGCAACGCTCCGGCCATAAGATTGCCCCTCTTCGTGACTTTCAGGGTGCCCGCATCTTTGTGAGAGGGGCAGCCTCTGAGCTTTGGCTAGCTAGCTGGGGCTTTTTCTCTGATGTGGCGAGAGAGCTTGGACGTTGCGCCATTGGTTCCAAAGGGCCAGCCACCTGGCAGTGACGTGGCCTCTCACGAATGTTTTACCTCGAAATCAAAGTGCTTCTGATTCTCCACTTTCATTCCTCTGGACAAACACAAAAGGTTTTGATCCACACAAAGAAATTCATCTTGTTCGCTTCTGGCTTCATTGGCCTCCCCACCACCCCCCACCCACTCCCCGCCAATATGTATTGTTTGGTTCATATAAAAGATCAAAAAAATCCCTTTTCTTGGCTCATTATGTGTTTTCTACAATGCTCTTGGTTAGCTGTTCTCCCCCCGTGTGCCCTTCATGTTGACCTTTCTGCTCACTGACCCACGTCAGTCAGTTTCTTGACCAAACCCTGATGGGCCTTTAAACTGTTGGGTGGAAAAATACAGCTGTTTTCTTTATAAAGCACGTTGACCTGCTCGCCTGAAATGTTGTAGTTAGTGCCACAACAAGAGTGTATGGGCTGGGCTGCAGCTCCGGTCCACCAGGAGTTTAATTTCTGATGAACCAAATCAATTCCATTTTAAATCTTAAATGAGTCCATGCTGAGAAAAACGCAACCGACACAAGCCCGTGGCAGGCGACGCGCCAGGGAGACAGAGCCTGTGCGCGGCGGCCAGTGGCCGCTAGACAAACCAGCCCCACGCTAACCAGTTTAGCTGATGAATTACTGGGCCACGCTCTGCGGATCGCTGGAGATGCTTTTTTTTTTTCACTCCAATATGGGTGAGGCTGGAGATAGACAAGCCCTGACGGAAACCAGCAAGCAAATGGAACGTGTAACGAAGGGAAAGGAGATGGAGCCAAAGAGGGGGATTTGAGAGACTTCCCTGGTGGTCCAGTGGCTGGGATGTTGCCTTCCAATGCAGGGCGTGTAGGTTCAATCCTTGGTCAGAGAGCTAAGATCCCACATGCCTCATGGCCAAGAAACCAAAGCATAAAACAGAAACCACATTGTAATAAATTCCGTAAAGACTTTAAAAATGGTTCAAAGTTTCAAAAAAAAAAAAAAAAAACTTTAAATTAAAAAAAAAAGGCAAGGGATTTTAAATGGCCATAAAAGGTCCAATGGTCCTCATGGTCCGGGAGCTAAGATCTCGCAAGATGTGCAACACGGCCAATAAATAAAAGTTTTTAAAAATTAAAAGAAATTAAATGGCCATAACAATGAATGGAGTTTGGGGACAGAAGAAATTAAACTAAAGCACTGCATTTCTATCTTCTTTGTGTTAAATTTTCAAGAGACCCTGGACCACAGATGAACTAATAATGAATCCTCCACATGTTGATGTTTTCTGGTTCAGGGTTTTAGAGAAACCCTGCCTCAGCACTATTGGTGCTTGGGGAGATGATTTCTTGCTTAGGGTGGTGGGGGCGGGCGTCCTGTGCATTGCTGGACGGCACCCCTGGCTCCTAGCCACTAGCAGTGCCCTTTCCAGTTCTGATAACCAAAAGCATTCTTCTGACATGGCTGGATGTTCTTTAGGGAGCCAGACTGCCCCTCGAGGTTGAGAACCACTGGTCTGCTTCTAGAGTGCCATAATCTCTTCTGTAAGATAGTGTCTCATTCAAATCTGTCTTCCTTACATCCTTGAGAAGTAAACAAGGTAAGTACTTGCACTCATACTTTCAGTTCAGTTCAGTTCAGTCGCTCAGTCGTGTCCAACTCTTTGCGACCCCATGAATCAAAGCACGCCAGGCCTCCCCTGTCCATCTCCAACTCCTAAGTTCGCTCAAACTCACGTCCATTGAGTCAGTGATGCCATCCAGCCATCTCATCCTCTGTTGTCCCCTTCTCCTCCTGCCCCCAATCCCTCCCAGCATCAGAGTCTTCCACTGAGTCAACTCTTTGCATGAGGTGGCCAAAGTACTGGAGTTTCAGCTTCAGCATCATTCCCTCCAAAGAAATCCCAGGGCTGATCTCCTTCAGAATGGACTGGTTGGATCTCCTTGCAGTCCAAGGGACTCTCAAGAGTCTTCTCCAACTCATACTTTACAAATGAGGAAACAGGCTCAGACATTAAGCCATTTGCCCAAGAACCCTCAAGAGAGTTAGAAGTAGGATTGTCTTCACCCTTAGCCAGGGCGCACCCATCTGTTCCAGGATACACGGCTTTAGGAAACATCTGATACGGTGGGCAATGGTATTTTCCAAAAAAGAGCACAAAGGGGGAAAAGAGTAAGGCCCTGAGTGGATCTGTTTCATGATACATTCATAAGTTCACACTGAGGACATTTACTGAAGGTCGATTAATGAGAACAAGGTTGTTTTGAGGAACTTAAGTGTTGGAAGCAGGATGATGGAAAATAACCAAAGTGCCCCCTTATTCAGTGCCCTCCTGAGCCTGGCACAGCCGTGTCATCTCATTTGTCATTGTTCAGTCACTAAATTATGTCCAGCTCTTTGCAACCCCATGAACTGCAGCATGGCAGGCTTCCCTATCCTTCACTATCTCCCAGAGTTTGCCCAAACTCACGTCCACTGAGCCGACCATGCCATCCTACCATCGCCCCCTTCTCCTCCTGCCCTCAGTCTTTCCCAGCATCAGGGTCTTTTCTAATGAGTCATCTCATCGAATCCTCATGACTCCCCCACAGCTGATGCTAACTATAACAGCCCATTTTACAGAGAGGAAACTGAGGCTCAAAGGTAAGTAACCTCACACATGGCACAGCAAGAAAGCGGCTGAGACAGAACCCGCCCTGGGATCTGCCTGGCTGTAGAGTGCCATCCACACCGCCTTCCTCTCCAGTGTGGTGGCTGCAGTTTTATACCTGCCTGAGCAGCCAACTTACAGCTGTATCTCTTGTGATCATATGAAAACACAAGCTGTAGCCTGGAATTGTTTTCACGGTCCTTGTTCACACAAATTCTGGTTTGAAAGGAGTCAAGTGGCAATTTCATCTAAAGTTGAGTTGTTACCAACAGTCAACAAATGCTTGCATCTTATTTTTCTTTACAAATATTTAATACAAGTCAGGCAAGAAGCACACAACACTCACAATATCTGCTAAAACCCGCCAAAATGCAGTACGATTGTGACTGTGCCTTGGCTTGTTTTTGCCCAGCCAGCCAGAGGGTCCTGGATTGACGGCCCAGCAGAGGAACCTAGGGTTTCACAGAGTCATGTCCCCAGGGCCAGACGATGGCTCTGCACACTGGCCTCAAGGAACGGAATCGCCCAGCCTCAGAAGCCCATCGAGGTCTGAGCTTGCTTCCAACCCCCTCAGTCTGTGATTCATTCACTGCAGGGCCAGCACAAACACAAAACCAACTCAAATCATACCTAACAAGTTAGGGTCTCCATATAGAACACGTTTAATTGAGTTGCCTTCCCATTATACTTTTTAAACAGTTAAAGGTGCGTTTTTTGGGGTTTTTATAAGGTGCATTTTCTTAACAAGCGGTTTGAGTGAGACAGTTTATGAGAACGCATGCTGCTAGAAACAGATGACCGACTTAAGAACCACTGCAATAGGAAATAGGGGCTTGAAATCTCCACAGGGCCAGTCCTAAATCGAGAAAACTCTGTCTTTCAAGTACAGGAAAAATGGCCTAAATTCTACAAGTGAGCAGCACGTGAGCCTGGAAGGTTCTGGAAGGTGCTGGAAACAACTGCTGACTTGTCCATACAGGACTCAGAATTCTTCCTAGAGAAACAGCCTTACTGCCAGTGATCTGAGAGTTTAGAAAGGGGCTGGGTTCATCCTGGGGAACCCAAATTCCTGAGGTTTGAAAGCCAAAGGCTCCTTCTTTAGAGGGACAAAGAGGAAGGCAGGTCTCAAGCAGAGCTGCCTCTGCCCTAACCTGCGCCCCCTACCATGATGGTAAAAAGCCTGAGAGAGAGCAAGTCTGCTTTCTGAAACAGCCATAGGACCGGGCACTGCTTACAGCCCCTGCTCGCTCACCCTGATCACCAAAGATGTGCCTGGGTGCCAGGAAGCCAGAAGTTTTGATTTAAAACAAGAGGGGGAAAAAAAAAGGAGGAAGAGAAAAGAAAAAAAAGGACCGAGAGAGAAAGAGTTCCAGGGATGAATGAGCCCACAGCTTTCCCTGGAAAAATAAAAGCTTCCCACCAGCTGGCTGAGACTGTCATTAGGATGGTGGTGGAATTTCAGTCCCCTTCCTCATGCTGTATTTTCCCCAGTTACTCTGTAAATTGAATGTAAAATCATCTGAACAGTCAGAGGCACATTGTCTTCAGTGCAGAAGCGGAATGTAACACTGTCACGCTTTACTCGATCATGAAAAAGACCCTGACCTGCACTGGGGTGTTCCCCCGACTGTGGGTCTGCCATCCTCTTTGCATCTGTCTCTATCTACGCGTTGACGTTCACCAGCATCAACACTTATTAGAGATGTTACATTCCTAGTGTGGTTGCCTAATTTCGTCAAGCACCCAGTTTGAACACACTGGCTCTAAATAAATGCTTCCTCGTGATGACGATTACTATGATCCCAGCGCTGGTGCCAAGGCTGAGGAACTAGAACTCTGTTGGGGTTGGGGTGGAAATCTGTGAACACTCAGGATCTGAGGAGGGTGGAATCAAACAGCCCTGGAAGGCTTGGTTTCTCCTAGTCTCCACCCCCACCCCAGGACCAGAATCTACCTTTTCGCCCTTCAAGGTCCAGTTTCAGAACTTTTCCTCTATAAAGCCTCTTAAGCCCTGCTCAGGGTTTCCTCCTCCCAAATCTGAACCCATCCAGGTAGTGCAGAAACTTGAAACTTACAAGGGGTGACCTATGACATTGCCTGTCTCATTATTATCTGTGCACACACACAAATATACATGTGTTACACACGTATATACACATATACGAAGCAAACCAAACAGATCTCGCCTGCCTCTCCAGAGCGACAGAAGATTCAAGGCTGTCAGCGAAGCAAACCAGTCTCTCCCCATAATTGTATTGACAGAATATCAGCTGAGTTCGGCTGGCAGGAAGGGTGTATACACATATATACACATACACATATATACAACACACACACACGTATATATGCCATACATATGAAATACACATATATATGTGGACAGAGGTGCCTGGCGAGCCACCTATGGAATGCATGGGGTTGCAAGAGAGTTGGACGTGACTCAGCGACTAAACAGCAACAACAATAAGTACTTAAACGTATATATTCCATCCCTGTAGCTGAATAATTAACTCCTTGCAGGCAAAAGCTGAGCTCTGAATTTGCCTCTATGCCCTCAACAGAGCTTAGCATGGTGCTGAGTACTTCATGGACATTCAGTAAATATTTCTTGACTCTGAACAAATCCCAAGAAATTAGTAGAGTTCACTCTGAAAGGCATGTTGTGTGAAACAATAATGGAATCAGACTCATTGGTGAACATCTTTTGACTACCTGCTGTATAGATACATAACCAATCCGGGTCGTCACTCATTAGCTAATCATGTATTGTGGCCAAAAAGAGCTCGGGACTGGAGGCTAGGTGATGTAAGTCTCACCCCATTTTGGTGAGCAGGTCAGGGTAGCGCCTTGGGCAAGTCTCTTCCCTCCTCTGAGCCTTAAGACCCTCAAAAAAAAAAAAAAAAAAGAATTGGACTAGATGGCTGTAAGCCTCCTTCCAGCCCCCAAATGATGTGATTCTGTAACTCTATCTTACAAATGCATGCACTTCTTATTTGTGACATAAACCCCCACAGAAAAACAAAGTCGGTGATAAATTATGAAAAAATCGGGTGCCGTGATCATTTGCACTCTCTAAGGATGCTCAATTCAATAAATTCCACCCCTATACCTCGCCTGCCTCTCCAGGGCGACAGAAGATTCAAGGCTGTCAGCGAAGCAAACCAAACAGTCTCTCCCCATAATTGTATTGACAGGCTATCAGCTGAGTTCGGCTGGCAGGAAGGGTGAACCCTGACAGGTTCTGTGAAGGAGCCTTGAAGGCTATTGGAGCAGGATCCTATGTTGAGTCACAGAGTTCTGGCGGAATGAGAATCGAGCAGGGAGAAGCTGGCTTCTTTCTCTATTTAATTTTATTCTTCCCAGAGAATCACATTTGAAGGAAAACTGGCTCACGTCACTTTATACAATAGAATAGGAGCCCTTTCTAGTGGAAAATATTTACTTCTTCTTGGGGGCCACATGAAAACATGGGGTTGATTCAACCAGCCCCACTCAGTAGCCGGTTGGCTTGGCTTTAAATGAGGCAAACGGTTGCTGAGCATTTGCTGATAAAATATCTGCTTGGATGTCTGAGGTTTTCACTTTTCACTTGCTTACGGTGGCATCTTGCAGACACATTCTTGAATAACTGATATGCGTACGTCCTGGGAAATTCCATGGGTGTGAAACAGCACTGTTGTGTTTGTTCAAGGCAGTGTGCTGCATTTTAAATGAAAAAAAGCCCTGATCCTATTCACTGGAGAAAACAATCTGAGCAACAATACCCCCAGTTTCGGGGGAGTAAATGACTATAGCTATGGTGTTACATTCTCCCAATATAGACAACAGCCTTCAGGTTCACAGTGAGACAAAACCCAAATATATCTCAGTTCCAATCATCCTCCTGCAGACACCCCGGGCAGAGGGCACTCCCGCCTCTGCTGCACACTGAGAAAGCGCACAGAAAGGAGGGCCTGAAAATCTGGGTTCGTGAAACTGACATGCCACAGTGAAGAAATCCACAAGCCATGCCTCGACAGAAAGTTCAGCAATATATTATTTTTGAAAAGATTTTGTTTTTAAAGGCTCCGCCATCTTGGACACTTTCAATCTTCTCCTTTCCTTGAGAACTGAAACCCTCCCTCCCCAAGTTTTTTCATAATTTAAATTTTCTTTAAAATAGAGGAAGCTGTTTGGAGTTTGAAGTGGTAAGAGGAGAGCTGCCCTGGGAGCCAGTGAACGTCACTTCTACCCTGAGTCCCACCAGAACCTGGCACAAAGAGCCTGCCACACAGCCCCAGCACGCCCAGGGCAGGAGAGGTCTGGAGAAGGCAACAGTCAAGGCTGCGCCTCAGGCTCGGTGTTTCTGCAACTTTTACTTAGGTCAGGTTTTGGTAGAAAATCTGGCAGCAGAGGTCAGTATTGAAATGTGGACATAATCTTAACTGCTACTGAAAGTACCTTCAGTTCAGTTCAGTTCAGTTCAGTAGCTCAGTCGTGTCCAACTCTGCGACTCCATGGACTGCAGCACGCAAGGCCTCCCTGTCCATAACCAACTCCCAGAGTTTACTCATACTCATGTCCATAGAGTCAGTGATGCCATCCAGCCATCTCACCCTCTGTCAGTACCTTAGGGCCCATAAAAAACTGGAGGGAGCATATATGAAACGAGTTGCCAGTCCAGGTTCGATGCACGATACTGGATGCTTGGGGCTGGTGCACTGGGACGACCCAGTGGGATGGTACGAGGAGGGAGGAGGGAGGAGGGTTCAGGATGGGGAACACATGTATACCGGTGGCGGATTCATGTTGATATATGGCAAAACCAATACAATATTGTAAAGTTAAAAAAATAAAATATAAAATTAAAAAAAAAATGACGTTTAAAAAAAAAAACTGGAGGGAGGAAAGAAAGAAGTCCAGCTGCCCCAACGAGACAAGCTGGGCACAGTCACCAGGACGCCCCCTGCCGCTCAAGCCCCGTCCCTGCTGGCTCTGTGTCTCAGGCCCTGAAGACAGAACCCCCACACGTAGGCCAGTGACTCCTGTACATTTTCCAACCCAAAGTTCAGCTTCAGGAAATAGGACTGAATGTCTGGAAGCTGTGCAGCTAGCGCCATCCAGAGGCCAAATGCTGTCCTTCTTGATACGCAGTACAAGCAAAAGGGAAAAGGCACAGGAATTTTTACCTATAGATGTATATTATACATGTTTGTTGCTGTTGTTTAGTTGCTAAGCTGTGTCTGACTTTTTTGCAATCCCATGGACTGTAGCCTGCCAGGCTCCTCTGTCCATGGGATGTCCCAGGCAAGAATACTGGAGTGGGCTGCCATTTCCTTCTCCAGGGGATCTTCCTTCATTCCTAGGGAGGGAACCTTTGTCTCCTGCTTGGTAGGTGGATTCTCTGTCACTGAGCCACCTGGGAAGCTCATTATATACATACACATGTATGTATGACACAATATACATACACATGTATATTGTACATACATACATGTGCGCACACATATGCAAAACATACGTGTATAATATGTATGTGTGTGCATGCTAAGTCATTTCAGTCGTGTCCGACTCTTTGTGACCCTGTAGACTGTAGCCTGCCAGTCTCTTCCGCCCATGAAATTCTCCAGGCAAGAATACTGGAGTAGACCGCCATGCCCTCCTCCAGGGGACCTTCCCAATCCAGGGACTGCACCTGTGTTTCCTGCATCTACCTGCATTGTCAGGCGGACTCTTCAGCACAGCGCCACCTGTATATCTACACATCTACCTATATTGTATATGTGTCTTTATGTCTATATGGTAGCTTGGGATGGGTATCACACACTATTCATTCGCCATGGAGAATAACTCCATTGTGTTGTCTGTCCATTTTGTACTGAAGTAGGAAGGTGTTGGCCCATCAGTAACTGCTTGAGTAAAAGCAATGATCAGAGGCAGGGATGTTGATGTCCTCTTGATCCCAGAATGTCTGATCTTGATCCCATCTGTGGGAGGCACCTGTCCTCTGAGAATGGCTATTCTCACCTAGAAACAGGTGAAGAACTTTGCTCCACTTTGGGTGGCCAAAAAAGGGGAGCATATTAGATGGAAGAGTGCCCAGTGAAACAAGCCAGCTTCTCCCAGCTGCTGGCCCAGGAACATAACAATAGTTTGAAGAAGGCAAGAGGAGAAAGTCAAGGTTTTCAAAGGAGCCAATTAACTCAGCTCATCTTACTACGATGTTAAGATAGCCTAGGTTCCCTGTACCAAAAACAAACAAACAAACAACAACCAAAACGTCTGAGCTCTGAGCAGCTCCTGGCGTTCAGATAAATAATTGCTACTGAATCCACGGTTATTACCTGCGCCTTCCACCTCCAGCGACTGGGGAGCTGCGCACATTTTTAAAGGCACACTGCCCTCCAGTGGCGCAAGGTAAAATTGCATGACCTGCTTTCCTAGCGCCAAACTTCAACTTGACTTTCCTGGCGCCCTCATCCCGGGAAGGCGCGTGGATGCCACGGCGTTGGGTTATCACTAGCCTGGAAACTTGACTAACGCGAGCGGGCTTGCGATCAAAGGGGAGGCGAACTCTTTGGAAACTGCGCCTCCCTCTCGCCGGTGCCTGTGGGCCCCCCATCGCAGAGAGTTCTGCGCTTTTTGGTGGTGGGTGTGGGGACGATGCGTCGGGTCGTAATTTTGCATAAGAGTATGACCGGGTGGAAATTAACACGGAAGTGATACTTTCAGGATAGATACAGAACCCTCGTACATAACAGCAGCCCCGGCGTGCAGAAGAATTGAGGGAGGCGGCCTGCACCCTGGGAGGGCTGGCAGGTGGTAAGGACAACCAGTCTGTCACCCCTTGGGTTCATTCCGGGCGAATACATATGCAAACAGCCGCCAACGTGGAGGGCTTACCGCGCGCGTGTCGGCGGTCCTGCAGGGATTGATTACCTTATGCGATCTGCACGATCACTCCCTTGAGATCACTCCCTTGAAAGAGTTCCATTCTCGACCCACTTTGAGGATGAGGAAACTAAGGCTCAGCGAGACTACGCGGCCTGCCACTGACCGCACCAAGGCCGGAGGACGTGGAGGGGGGAGGGGTCCAGGTCTGTCTGGACCAGAGCTGGAGCTTCCAACGCCGCGCTCGGGCGGGAGGGGTGGGACCCGGGCAGAACAGGTAGAAACCCGCGGCCCCGCGGATGCCCAGTGAGGGGACGAGCGCAAAGGGGCCAGTGGGTGTGGGGAGGGCCTCACCTTGACGATGAGCGGGTTCTGAAACATGGAATCCCGCACGACCCCCAGCCTCTCATTCTCCATGCCCGGCCGGATGTCGGCCACGGTCAGGGGCCGCCGCGGGGGTGGGCAGATCTGGCTGACCGTGCGGCGGACCGGCGGCTTCTTCTTCTTCCATCGCGTGAGGTCCTGGCAGGAGTTCCTAGCCTCTGGCATCCTGGGGGGTCGCCGCGAGTCCGCCTGCCGGCTGGATTCAGCGCGCTTCCCAGCTTGGGGGCGGGCAGCCGCGGAGCTCAGAGCGGGTGAGCCCCCAGTCCCGGGACGCACCACCTGGACCCCGGGGGGGGCTCGGATGCCGGGCTCCATCCGGAGGGAGGCGTGCCCACCTCACACTCCCCCGCCTCCTTGCGAGGAGAGCTAAAACCTACAAAAACCTCTCTGTACGTTTATGAAAGGGTCTTCTGGGAGCCTCGCTGTGGATTTGAAAAGGGGAGAAAATCATGATCACCCCTTAAGAAAAAATGGAACCGCCCGTCTCCGTGGCGACGGGACGCCAACGGCGCTGGAAAGGAGCAGGTGGATTGACTTACAGGAAACTTACTGGCGGCCACCTAATTGGACCTGTTTCGGAGTTTTCTTACTCGAGGAAAACTCAGGAATCACCACAGGGCTACGGATCTAGCTGAAGTCTACACAGATTTTAAAAGCGACGGATTTCTAGAGGACCATTTACACCTGATTTCCAAGTTAAAACACTCCCCTCCGCTCTCCACCCCTTCCCATTTTTCCCAGCGCCCCTCCCCCGTCTCCATCCCACCCCCCCGCGCCGTTCCCTCGCCACACACACACACACACACACACACACACACACACACACACACCCAGGGCAGGCTGCTATGCGTTTCAGGATGAAATAGAAATTGGCATTCTAGGACTGATGTTACTGCTAATCTTAGATTAGTCGTCTTCCTGAGTCTTCTGTTTTCTTCTGTGAAATGGGTAGTGAGGAAAGTCTAGAGCTGAATGAAATCAATGGTACTCAACTTTGCGCAACAGAATAAAGAGAAGTTGAAAAATACAGACTCACTGAATCAGAATATCTGGAAATGGAATCTAGGAATCTGCATTTTAATACTCCTTCCCCTTCGGATTTTTTCTTTTTTTTTTTAAGTTCGAAGCTACAGAAACTTTGAAAGAAGAGTGCAATGAAAGTCTGTGTAGACTTCACCTAGATTCATTCAGTCCAGTCCAGTCGCTCAGTCATGCCCGATTCTTTGCGACCCCATGGACTGCAGTGCTCCAGGCTTCCCTGTCCATCATCAGCTTCCAGGGCTTGCTCAAACTCGTGTCCTTTGAGTCGGCGATGCCATACAACCATCTTGTCCTCTGTCGTCCCTTTCTCCTCCTGCCTTCAATCTTGCCCAGCATCAGGGTCTTTTCCAGTGAATTGGTTCTTCGCATCAGGTAGCCAAAGTACTGGAGCTTCAGCTTCAGCATCAGTCCTTCCAATGAATATTCAGCACTGATTTCCTTTAGGATTGACTGGTTAGATCTCCTTGCAGTCCAAGGGACTCTCAAGAGTCTTCTCCAACACCACAGTTCAAAAGCATCGATTCTTTGGCACTCAGCTGTATTTATGATCCAACTCTCACATCCATATGTGACTACTGGAAAAACCATAGCTTTGACTAGATGGACCTTTGTCGGCAAAGTAATGCCTCTACATTTTAATATGCTGTCTAGGTTAGTCATAGCTTTTCTTCCAAGGAGCAAGCGTCTTCTAATTTCATGGCTTCGGTCACCATCTGCAAGGCCTAGATTCACTGGTCCTTAGTATTTGCCCTGTTTACTTTCACACACACATACTGCCGAATCATTTTGAAAATGTCTGCAGACAGTATCATGCATTTGTGCTAAGTCGCTCAGTTGTGGCCAATTCTTTGAGACCTAACTGTAGCCCACCAGGCTCCTCTGTCCGTGGGACAAGAATACTGGAGCAGGTTGCCGTGCCCTCCTCCAGGGAGACAGTATCATATTTGACCTTAAATACATGTATCTGCCAAGAGTAAGGACGTTCTCTTATAGAATGCTATTATGTCTATGGATTTTAATGTGATACAGTGGTAGCTCAGAGGGTAAAGAATCTGACTGCAATGCCGGAGACTTGTGTTCCATCCCTGGGTCAGGAAGATCCCCTGGAGAAGGGAATAGCAACCCACTCCAGTATTCATGCCCACACATGGCTAGCCCATGGGGTTGGAAACAGTCGGACATGGGTGAGTGACTAACACACTCTGCAGTCCATGTGCAAAGTTGGGAATCTGTACTTTAAGAGCTGCCCTAGTAACTGCTGCACTGTTTTGGGAACCACTAGCCTGGATGTTTGGTCTGCCTTCTAGTTTCAGCCTTCTGTGGGGTCATTCACTCATCACGATCACCTTCATTAAATGTGCAAATGTCTACAAGGCTCTGGGTAAGGGGTTCACCACAGAGTTAGTTGCACAGACAACAAACCTGCACTCAGGCCTTTCACACCAACAGTGGACAACACCAGCACTGCATTTCCAGAGCAAGCCAGAATTCCAACTGCTCATCCGAGGCCTGGAGCAGCCTTTGAGTGGTGACATGTGATGGAGGAGCCTGGAGGGCTGCAGTCCATGGGGTTTCGAAGAGTCAGATACGACTGAGCGACTTCACTTTCACTTTTCACTTTCATGCATTGGAGAAGGAAATGGCAACCCACTCCATTGTTCTTGCCTGGAGACTCCCAGGGACGGGGAGCCTGGTGGGCTGCCGTCTATGGGATCGCACAGAGTCGGACACGACTGAAGTGACTTAGCATGGCCTATGTATGTATGATGCAGGCTTATGGTTTCTCTAGTCTTTGCTTTCAGGTTTTCACATATATGTACATTATGCACTTAAAAAAATATTTATTTGGCTGTGCCAGGTCTTAGTCATGGCACTGGAGTCTTTAGTTACAGCACGTGGAATCTTTAGGTGCTGGCATGTGAACTCTTAGTTGCAGCGTGTGGGATCCAGTTCCCTGACTAAGGATGGAACCAGAGCCCCCTGCACTGGAAATGCAGTGTTTTAGCGACTGGACCACGAAGGAAGTCCCTCTTGTTCATTTTTTAATCAAAGCTCACACAGAGAAGGTCAAATAGTACAGCAAGGGGTAGGCTCCTGGAGTAATGGAAAGATCACAGGTTTTAATCCTAGCTGGGGGCAATATAAGTCGCTGGGACAAGTTACCTGATTGCCGGAAGAAATATCAATAACCTCAGATATGCAGATGACACCACCCTTATGGCAGAAAGTGAAGAGGAACTCAAAAGCCTCTTGATGAAAGTGAAAGAGGAGAGTGAAAAAGTTGGCTTAAAACTCAATATTCAGAAAACTGAGATCATGGCATCTGGTCCCATCACTTCATGGGAAATAGATGGGGAAACAGTGGAAGAGTGTCAGACTTTGTTTTTTTGGGCTCCAAAATCACTGCAGATGGTGACTGCAGATGGTGACAGGGAGGCCTGGCGTGCTGCAATTCATGGGGTCGCAAAGAGTCGGACACGACTGAGCGACTGAACTGAACTGAACTAGCTTTCTCAGCCCCAAGGTAAGGCTGATATCACCTAATAAAGATTCCTACAACAGCGGGTTGTTATAGGATTCAATGAGAAGTCTCGTCGCTGGTGTGATTATGTTCACTGTGCAATAAGGCTAAAAAGTTTGCGTGGCATGCATTCTGTCTTTGACTTGATGATCTGCTTAAAACTTTACTTTTAATCATAAACTATGATTCTTCGGGACACAGTGGAAATCAAAGAATCGGAATAGATATTCGAGGCTTCTTCTAGCTCTAACTTTCACGGAAGTTCAACGTGCATCAGACCCTGCACCAGTTCACCCCTGCCAACCCCTGAGGTCACCTCCCACCTCTCCCCTGTCTTTCACGGTGCTCCCACTGCCCTGGCCTTCTTTCAGTTCCTCCAGCAACCAAGTTCAGGGCCTCCGGATCTGTTCCCAGCCTGGAACACTCTACCATCTCGATTTTTGTTCACTTTTTTCATTTCAAACTCAACGGTCACTCATCAGTCTTCTAACCTAGCACTCACTGACCCCAGTCGTTCTCCATCACATTGCCCTGTTTTATTTTCCTTGGAGGGTAATCTGAAATTATTTTGGTTGATCTGCTTGTTCTCTGTCTTCCTCGGGTAATCTTCACCTTCTCGTTCACTCCTGGACTGTAGATCAATTCAGTTCAGTCGTTCAGTCGATTCCGACTCTTTGTGACCCCATAAATTGCAGCACGCCAGGCCTCCCTGTCCATCACCAACTCCCGGAGTTCACTCAGACTCACATCCATCGAGTCAGTGATGCCATCCAGCCATCTCATCCTCTGTCATCCCCTTCTTCTCCTGCCCCCAATCCCTCCCAGCATCAGAGTGTTTTCCAATGAGTCAGCTCTTCGCATGAGGTGGCCAAAGTACTGGAGTTTCAGCTTTAGCATCATTCCTTCCAAAGAACACCCAGGGCTGATCTCCTTGCAGTCCAAGGGACTCTCAAGAGTCTTTTCCAACACCACAGTTCAGTGTAGATGGACCTCAGCAAAAAAAACCGTTGAATACATGGCAGTGTAGGCATGAACCAGCAAGTCGACGGAAGAGCTCTGTCATCCCACTTTCTCCCCTGCCCTGTGCGTGCATGCTAAGTCACTTCAGTTGTGTCCGACTCTGTGAGACCCTATGGACCATATCCCGCCAGGCTCTTCTGTCCATGGCAATTTTCCAGGCAAGAATACTGGTGGGTGGCCATGCCTTCCTCCAGGGGATCTTCCCCACCCAGGGATCGAACCCTTGTCTCTAGAGTCTCTCACATCTCCTGCATTGGCCCGCAGGTTCTTTACCACGAGCGCCACCTGGGAAGCCCCTCCCCTGACGCACCCAACTCCCAAAGATCGCTGTAGGAAACAAAACCTGCAGAAAACAAAGGCCTAAGAATCACAGCCCGGAGCAGGCCGGCATGCTGTCATAGCAACGCGTTGCCGGAGGGCGGGCCGGAAGTGACGCAGGACGATATCCGCTTCCACGACACCGGCACTTCCGGATTGGAAGGCAAGGGGACGACGCGTTTGGCCCGTAGGTGAGAGTGCTTTTCAGTTGTTCCGGTTTTTTTCCCCCAGTGATCGTGTCTGAACCAAGCTGTTTATGGCCGCTTGTCTTCATCTCCCCAGAGGCCTGCGTTGGACCCAGGTCCCCAGGGATGGACGTGGTGCCTGTTTTCTCGCAGCCGCTCCAGGCCCTTCCACGCGGGAACTTTCGTTGTTGTTGTTGTTGTTGTTTTTCCTATCAGCCCCGGAATGCCCGTCCCGGGGCCGAGCGGGGTCTTCATGGAACCCCAGAGTGGAGAGGGAATCCGGGACCAGGCTTGGGCACATCCCTGCAAGACAGGAAGTGGTCTATTCTGAATATAAATAGGGATAAATGCATATAAATAGGGATGCTGCTGCTGCTGCTAAGTCGCTTCGGTCGTGTCCGACACTGTGTGACCCAATAGACGGCAGCCCACCAGGCTCCCCCGTCCCTGGGGTGAACAAGGAGTGGGTTGCCATTTCCTTCTCCAATGCATGAAAGTGAAAAGTGAAAGTGAAGTCGCTCAGTCGTGCCCGACTCTTCGCGACCCCATGGACTGCAGCCCACCAGGCTCCTCCGTCCATGGGATTTTCCAGGCAAGAGTACTGGAGTGGGTTGCCATTGCCTTCTCATAAACAGGGATAAATGCGTATAAATAGGGATAAATGCATATCCAGGGAACCGTTTAGGAAACAAGCAGGACGAGGAGACCGTAGCCCTTAGGTGGCCGGTTACATCCCTCCAGAGCTAAGTGCCGGAAACAGCTGGATTGTTGAGAAACCCTGTAAGGAGGAGGCGGGACCCAGGAGGAATTAGAGGAAGTGATTTTCAAACTTAAGACTAGTTATAGCGCAGAAAGGTAACGCAGAGGGAAATGCATTCCTGGGAGAATGAGGTGCTTTTGTAAATCCCCTGATAAACATATCGTATATTCTGGGGACATAAAGAAAACAGGATGTCTGAAACCCACAGAAAAACGAGAGGTGGAGAGGTGGTCTTGGACCAGACTAAATCATAAAGGGAATGGTAGATGTGTAAGGATTTGGGATTCTGTCTTAAGAACAATGGAGAGGCCATTAAAAAAAAAAAAGGTTTTTAGTGGGGAAGTGACCCTATATATAAAAGGTTGTGCTAAGTTCAAGAAACCAGGAGGAGCAACATACAAGGTATTTACCAAAAAGAAAGAAACGGATGGAAGGTAAATGAATATTTAAAAGAATTATCTGCTCTGTTCATTGTTATTAAGAGAGCTCGAGAGAATTCTCTGGTGGTCCAGTGGTTAGGACACCATGCTTGCACTACAGGGGACACGGGTTTGATCTCTGGTCAGGGTGGCTCAGCTGGTAAAGAGTCCACATGCAATGTGGGAGACCTGGGTTCAGTTCCTGGGTTGGGAAGATCCCCTGGAGAAGGAAAAAGGCTACGCACTCCAGTATTCTGGCCTGGAGAATTCCATGGGCTGTATAATCCATGGGGTCAAAAGAGCTGGATGGGACTGAGCGACTTTCACTTTCAGGGAAGTAAGATCCCACAAGTTGTGTGGTGTGGCAAAAAAAAAAAAAGAAGTTTTGTTGTGAAAGGGAGGAAAGAGAATAGCTAGATGGGACTTTGGGATTGGAGGATAGTGGCATCCTTGTGTTTTAAGTTAGAAAATAGTCTGAAGATTGTTGGACATTGCTAGAAGGGATCCAGTGCAGGAGGCAGAAGGGGAGAGACTGGTTAGCTGATGGATCACCGTCTCTCTGAGGAGGAGGAGGAGGAGGAGGAGGAGGAGGAGGTTGGATCCAGCACACAGGGAAGAAATGGTCTCTGACAGGAGAAGAAACACTTCCTTTGCAGCAGCAAGAGGGGAGAACAGGGCAAATGCAGGCAAACATGTTAGATTTGGGGGAACATATTTCTTAGCTAATGTGTGTAAGGCTGTGAGGTCTGAGGCAAGTTAATCTACTTCAGGTCAGAGTGAAGGATGAAATATTGTAGCTTGTTGAGCTACAAAATTCGTGTGTGCTAAATCATTTCAGTCGTGTCCAACTCTTTGCAACCCCATGGACTGTACCCCGCCAGGCTCCTCTGTCCATGGGATTCTCCAGGCAAGAATACTGGAGTGGGTTGCCATGCCCTCCTCCAGGGGATCTTCCCAACCCAGGGATCGAACCGGTATCTTCTATATCTCCTGCACTGGTAGGTGGGTTCTTTACCACTAGCGCCACCTGGGGAGATTTGAAATAACCATTTCAAGAAGAGTAGGCAAGTGAGCCTTCTGGAGCACTGCTGTTCTCAGAAAACGTAAGAACACAAGCCACGTGTGTCATTTAGAATTTGCTAATAGCTACATTAAAAAAAAAAAAAAGGAAAGAGAAGTAGGAATGCACATACTGAACGATATCCAAACCATCATTTCATCGTGAAAGCAATAAACAACAGTTATGGGTGAGCTCTTTCTCTGTCTCTGTTCCAAGTCTTTGAAATGCAGTATGTATTTACGCTTAGATGCAGTTTGGCCTAACCACGTTTAAGTACTCAGCAGCCTCGTGTGGCTCGTGGCTGCCGTATTGGACAGCACAGAACTAGAGAGACAGGGCTCAGTTGCTGGTCACTGCTCAGGTCCCAGCTGTCATCAGCAGCCAAGGGCTTAAAGCAGTGCCCATCTGCCCAGTTGTGAGTTTTTTCCTCCAACTGTTCTTAACAGTTCCAGAGCAACCAAAGAGAAAGCATTAATTCATTCTCAAAACGTATTTATTGGATTCCTCCCGTGAACCAGGCACTGCTAGACGCTGGGGCTCTGGTAGTGGAGGAGACAGCCAAAGCCCGCTGGGCCCTCTCTGAACAGGCTATCGAGTTGCAGCCGTTACACTGCTTACAGCTGAGGTCTCAGAGAGTCAGAGATGGGTGTCCATGTGTCTGAGTGATGCCAGGACGAGAGGCCTCCACCAAAGCTCCTGGTGCCTCCGTTGCAGGTACAATCATGAGGCTGGGGATTTGGCTTTTAGTCTGATCAGTCCACATGTTTGTCGTTCCCAGACCTTCCAGCTACACAGTTCTTTTTTTTTTTTTAATATTTGGCTGCTGCAGGGACGTTCTCCAGTTGTGGCGAGCAGGGGCTGCTCTTGGGTGCAGTGCACAGGCTTCTCATCGGGGGGCTTCTCTTGTTGCAGAGCAGAGCACGGGCTCTAGAGCGCAGACCCAGTCGCTCCGCAGCATGTGGGACCTTCCTGGACTGGGGATTGAATTCAGGTCCGCTGCATTGGTAGCGGGGACTCTTAACCACTGGACCACCAGGGAAGCCCCACAACTCTTACAGTTTCTTTACTACCTAGGAAAAAGTAGGTACCTTCTGTAGAAAATATGCGTAGCATTCCGAATTGAAAGACCATTGATACAGAGAGGTCTCCAGAATCTGTTAACTGAAAATCACAAAATGCAGATCATAAAATACAGAGGGGCTTCTTAGGTGGTGCCAGTGATAAAAACCCCGCCTGCCAAGAGACAGAAGAGATTTGATTCCTGGGTGGGGAAGATCCCCTGGAGGCGGGAACAACAATCCAATCCAGTGTTCTTGCCTGAAGAATCCCATGGAGGGAACAGCCTGGTGGGCTACAGTCCAGAGGGTCACAAAGAGCCGGACACAAGCACAGTGACTTAGCACTCACGCACCTTCGGTGTGAGAAGGAGGGCTACGCAGAGGTCACTTTGATGTTTGAACCCTGTAAACATACTTCCTACTTACAGAGAAGTAAAGTCTTAAAAATTGAAACCAGAAGCAGTACAGAGCAAGGAGAGAAGACATGTTTGTAAAATTATATTTTTAACCATGTCTTTTGTGAAGTACATATCTATTCCTGTACTTAACCTCCAGAGTGCACATGCTTTGTATAAGAACTGACTTGGAGGCCTTATTAAACTTCATTCCAACTAACTGCAGAACTTGGACTCCTCTTTGAACCACTAATAAGGCCCATTCAGCCTCTTTCTCAAAGAGGTAATCTTTTAGCTTGAGGTCAGTGGTTGCCTGCTGTCCTCGCTGTGAACCACAGCTGGGCTAAATGCTGTAAAAGAGAAATAGTTTGCTGTGAAAGTATATTGTCTGGGGAATAGACAAAGCCCAAGCAATCAGGAAAACTTTCTTTTCTGTCTTTCCCTTTTGTAGATACTTAGTACATTTATATCCTTCATTTGCTTGCTTTTAACACAAGTGAAAGCAGCCTGTGCCCTTGTTCTGCCCCTTGCTTTATAAAGTGAACTATTTAAGGCAGTCAAGTAGCGTAGACAAAAATATAACAAACACCCCTGTACTCATTACTCCAGTTAAGAAATAAAAGACTGCAGGGACTTTCCTGGCAGTCCAGTGGTTAAGACTCTGCACTCCCACTGCAGGGAACAAGGGTGGATCCCTGGTTACAGAACTGAAATCCCACATGCCGTCATAGGGCGTGGCCTAAAAAAAAAAAGGAAGAGAAAGAAAAATTTACAGATATGAGAGAAGCTGGCTCTCTGCTAAGCTGCTAAGTTGCTTCAGTCGTGTCCGACTCTGTGTGACCCCATAGACGGCAGCCCACCAGGCTCCCCTGTCCCTGGGATTCTCCAGGCAAGAACACTGGAGTGGGTTGCCATTTCCTTCTCCAATGCATGAAAGTGAAAAGTGAACGTGAAGTCGCTCAGTCCTGTCTGACTCTTAGCAACCCCATGGACTGCAGCCTATCAGGCTCCTTCGTCCATGGGAGTTTCCAGGCAAGAGTGCTGGAGTGGGGTGCCATTGCCTTTTCCGAGCTGGCTCTCTACTTGTCCCTAATCCCTGATTTGCCAGTTTACTGTGTTTATAGTTTTGCCACATATATATCCATTCAGAAAAGATACATGAAACTGTTTTTTTGTGTTTTAAATGTAATATATTTGGTTGTTATTTAGTCTGACTCTTTGCAAACCCATGGACCATAGCCCACCAGGCTCCTGTGTCCATGGGATTTCCCAGGCAAGGATACTGGGTGTGTTGCCATTCCCTTCTCCAGGGCCAGAGCGTTGTTCTCAGCTAACTGGTTTTTCTTCCTATATCATAAAGGCAATGGAAGCAGACAAGTGAATTATAGTGAGCTTGCTGTGCATTTAGAATAATAGGACATTTATAATCATGACTCCAGGCTTATCGTTTGTCATGCAATTTCATCTTTCTGTGATTTTGTTTTCTTTATTCTGAGGCTAATGTATAAAATGCTCTGCAAAAATAGACTGTGTTGTTAAGTTCCCCTACAGGAGTAAAATGGAAAGAGAATCAAGCAGCTTAGAAACCCAAACTCCCATTTTCGTGAAGAAAAAGGCTAAGCATTCTAAACATAAGGACAGACATCGGAGGCATTCCCAGGAGAGTTTCAGAGCCGCCCCCCTGGCAAACGAGCAGTGTGACATAACAAAGAGTAAAAAAAAGAGAAAGGCCAGCCAGCGTCTCGTTTCTTCTCCTTTGAAGATATCAGAAATCTGCGATGAGACTGAAATGGCCACATCTAAACCCAAAAAGAAGAAAAAGAGAAGAAAAAGTGCTTCGGGAGTCGACGAGGAAACAGGTGTTGCGTACATCCTGGTGGATAAAGAAAATATTGAGAACACACCTTTCAGAAGCGATGTGGACGTCGTTTACGTTGATGCGAGCAAGGAGCAGAAGTCGACAGAACGGCCTGAAGTAGACGAACCCCATTCAGGTACTAAGCCACGTGAAAACACGTCCGAGGAGCTGCACAGTGAAGTTCGGAAGAAGAAGAAGAAGAAAAAGCATAAAAAACGTCAGAGGGAAGTTGAATCCTGGGATGCTGTCCAGGAAAGTCCGGGTGCAAGCATCGCCCTGCCCAGGGCAGCCTCCCAGGAGCAGGAACCGCAGCCTCAAGTGGACCAAGAAGAGGGAATCGTGCAACTCTCAATGTCTGCGGGTCACAGCAAGTCCAGGAAAAGGAAGAGGAAGCATCCAGATCCCCCAGAATTCGAGGCCTTGGCTGCGCCCGAGAGGGCCCAGAGTGTGTACTCGGAGGGATCCCGAGTAGCCGACGAGGTCGAGACTTCAGGAGGCAGTCAGGATTCCAGCGGCCTCAAGAAAAAGTCTAAGAAAAGGAAGCGAAGATCTCTTGAGAGCACCGTGGAGCCTGGTGATTTTTCAGTGCCCAGGAGGAGCTCTGAGGACACGCCTCTTGATTCCCTGGAAGGTACCTTGGTTGAAGGAAGTGCGAAACCCAGGCCACAAGAGGAGAATCCCCAGGCCTGTTCCAAAAAGGTGCAGAGGTAACATGATGGTGTACGTCTTGTGTGTGAATCCTGCCTGTGACCTCTTTGTTTAGCCGAGCTATAGTGAGTGCTAGAAATCATGAAGAGGTGGACCATCCGGGTGTAGAGTGACGTGCGGAACTAACTGCATAACTTGTCAGGGACCTTCCTTTCTTCATGTATATAATAAGGCAGTTAGATTCTGTTTTCATGAGAACTATTTTTTTTTTTTACTTTTGTATTCAGTTCAGTCGCTCAGTCGTGTCCGACTCTGCGACCCCATGAACCGCAGCACGCCAGGCCTCCCTGTCCATCACCAACTCCCGGAGCCCACCCAACCTATGTCCATCGAGTCAGTGATGCCATCCAACCATCTCATCTTCTGTCTTGCCCTTCTCCTCCTGCCCTCAATCTTTCGCAGGATCAGGGTCTTTTCAAATGAGTCAGCTCTTCACATCAGGTGGCCAAAGTATTAGGAGTTTCAGCTTCAACATCAGTCCTTCCAATGAACACCCAGGACTGATCTTTAGGATGGACTGGTTGGATCTCTTTGCAGTCCAAGGACTTTCAAGAGTCTTCTCCAACACCACAGTTCAAAAGCATGAATTATTCAGCGCTCAGCTTTCTTTATAGTCCAACTCTCACATCCATACATGACCACTGGAAAAACCATAGCCTTGACTAGACAGACCTTTGTTGGCAAAGTAATGTCTCTGCTTTTTAATATGCTATCTAGGTTGGTCATAACTTTCCTTCCAAGGAGTAAGCATCTTTTAATTTCATGGCTGCAGTCACCATCTGCAGTGATTTTGGAGCCCAGAAAAATAAAGTCACCCACTGTTTCCACTGTTTCCCCATCTATTTCCCATGAAGTGATGGGACCGGATGCCATGATGTTAGTTTTCTGAATGTTGAGCTTTAAGCCAACTTTTTCACTCTCCTCTTATACTTTCATCAAGAGGCTCTTTAGTTCTTCTTCACTTTCTGCCATAAGGGTGGTACCATCTGCATATCTGAGGTTATTGATATTTCTCCCGGCAATCTTGATTCCAGCTTGTGTTTCCTCCAGCCCAGCGTTTCTCATGATGTACTCTGCATAGAAGTTAAAAAAAAGCAGAGTGACAATATACAGCCTTGACATACTCCTTTTCCTACTTGGAACCAGTCTGTTGTTCCATGTCCAGTTCTAACTGTTGCTTCCTGACCTGCATACAGGTTTCTCAAGAGGCAGGTCAGGTGGTCTGGTATTCCCATCTCTTGAAGAATTTTCCACTGTTTATTGTGATCCACACAGTCAAAGGCTTTGGCATAGTCAATAAAGCAGAAATAGATGTTTTTCTGGAACTCTCTTGCTTTTTCGATGATCCAGCGGATGTTGGCAATTTGATCTCTGGTTCCTCTGTCTTTTCTAAAACCAGCTTGAACATCTGGAAGTTCATGGTTCACATATTGCTGAAGCCTGGCTTGGAGACTTTTGAGCATTATTTTACTAGCGTGTGAGATGAGTGCAATTGTGCGGTAGTTTGAGCATTCTTTGGCATTGCCTTTCTTTGGGATTGGAATGAAAACTGACCTTTTCCAGTCCTGTGGCCACTGCTGAGTTTTCCAAATTTGCTGACATATTGAGTGCAGCACTTTCACAGCATCATCTTTCAGGAATTGAAATAGCTCCACTGGAATTCCATCACCTCCACTAGCTTTGTTCGTAGTGATGCTTCCTAAGGCCCACTTGACCTCCCATTCCAGGATGTCTGGCTCTAGGTGAGTGATCACACCGTCGTGATTATCTGGGTCGTGAAGATTTTTTTAGTACAGTTCTTGAGTGTATCCTTGCCACCTCTTAATATCTTCTGCTTCTGTTGGGTCCCTACCATTTCTGCTTCTTTCTTAATACCTTCTGCTTCTAATTAGGTCCGTACCATTTCTTTTGTACTGGGTGTAGCCAGTTAACAACGTTGTGATAGTTTCAGGTGAACAGTGAAGGGACTCACCCCTTACATATACATGTATTCGTTCTCCCCCAAATTGCACACGCCCCTCCCCCGCCCCCCACCTCCAGGCGGCCACGTAACACTGAGCACAGTTGCTTGTGCTATGCAGTAGGTCCTTGTTGTTTATCCATTTTAAATATAGCAGTGTGTGCTTGTCCATCCCAACCCAGCAACTATTCCTTCCTCCCATCTTCCCCCCTTTCCCCCGCCCCGCCACCACAACCCTAAGTTCCTTCTTTATGTCTCTGACTCTCTGGCTCTGAAATTCTATGCATAAGTTTAAAAGGCATTTTAAGACCCCAAAGTTACCTTTGTCTATATGCACATGGATAGGAGAAAGGATTAGAGGACTTAGAATGTTACTGGAGCTGAAGAAAACTTGAATTAGGGTTCTCCCAAATAAAAGAAGTTTGGATATTGTTATTTACATAGTTATCGTTTAAATATGCCGGCTGATGAATAAATGCAGGAGTTTTCTTAAACCACGTTATCTGAGTTCCGGGCGCTTGGGACAGGTTTCCTCCCCATTTCCTTATCAGTGACTTTCTTCTCTTTGCTGACTAGAAGATTGTCCTGGCTTGAAGTAGAAGTTTTAAATGGCCTAGGGCCCAGCTCACATCATCCTCCGTGTCATCTCATCAGGGCATTTTAGATCACTCATAATGAGGCAGGAGTGTTCCGGGCTCCTGGTTCTTGTACTGAGCTGTGAACCTGTGAAGACTTGACCCTTTGCTCAGACAAGCGAATACAGTTTCAGTTTCATTTTTCAGTTACCTGTCTGAGCAGCTAGCTGATATAGTTGACTTCTTAGTCAACTATATCAGCTAGCTTTGGACAGCTGATTGGAAGTTTCTGGGGATGAATTAGAAAACTGTTTCTTTATACTGCAAAGGGGAAAAAATACAGCCGTTGTTAACTGCACTGAAGTAGTGGTAACTATGAAGACCCTAAATATTGACTTACCTAATTAATGACCATTATTACAGAACGTAACTCACTGAAAGAGTCCCGGAGGTGTCTTGAGTATCCATGAGCGTAGAAGAGGGCCTGGTTTATGAGGAAGTCAATGTCTGAAACAATAAAGTTGAGAAACACTAATATAAGAAGCAGTACCTTGTGGAAATAGGGCTTAGGGCTGCGTGTTTACCTTCTTGTCGGCCCCAAAGGCATATCGAGTTAGTAAAGCTGTTCAGTACATTAAAGAGTTCAGACATCGTGGACTGAATCAACTGCAGGATCCCTGCAAGCTTTAATGTTGTCACAGTCTAAATGAGAGTCATTGTAAGAAAAGAGTCTGAAAGCCATTGGGCATGTGACCCATCGAGGTTAATCAACCCAGTTTTTCTCCATAGGTCAGAACCTACAAATGACGACGAAAGCAATTCGGCTAAAGATTCCGTAGCTAAATACTTATCTGAAGATTCGCGAGATTCCGAAGATCCGGAGGTGGACTTGGAGTCTGCAGTGAAGCAGCTGCAGGAATTCATCCCGGACATCAAGGACAGGGCTGCCACCACCATCAAGCGGATGTACCGAGATGACCTGGGGCGGTTTAAAGAGTTCAAAGCCCAGGGTGAGCTTGTGGCCTGAGCCTGAACGTTGGTCAGATGTCTTCGCTATTAATATGTGTGTAAATTGCCCGGACCTCCTTGGTGCACAAGTTCCGCTTTATAGGTTTACGGGAAGCGTCCCTTAGCTGCTTTCAGCTTCATCTCCTTCCAGAACCATCATCTGTGCTATAAAATTAGCAAAATAAAGTGCAGTGGTTTTCCTGTTTTTTGACGCAAGTTTTGGTAGGGGAGATGAGGGAAGAACAAGGCTGAAAGAACCCGGTGAACACAGATGAAGCCTCTAAGATGTGGGGAAAGAGGTTAAGTGGCTAAGAGGCTGGGAAGGATGCACCAGTGAGATTAAATGAAAATACTTGTATCAAATATCGGCTTTGATGAGATGTAATTTCCAGGGTGTTAATTGGAGGGTGAGCTGGTGGTAGTTGCCATGGTTTCAAGCATTACCTGGCTTGGTCTCCTCGTTGATTTCACTGTGTTACAAGAACCTCTCAAAAAGCCTATTGGATTTCAGAATGAACTGCAAGTGTAGGGCTTCGTGCTGCAAGTGAGTGGTATTTACTCATGACTGTCTGCCGTGTGACACCCGGTGCCACTGGTTACTGACAAAAGTAAAAGGGGGCGTTAGCCTTGTAGAATTCATCATGTTGATAAGATTAGTTTTTTAAAAAATAGACAAACTAAGCAAGAAGAACAATTCATTGAGCAGTATCTATAAAGGACCCCATTTTATTTCTGTATTTTATGCTGACATTTTGATTAGTGTGTATTTTATGAAAAGATTTTAAAAATAAGTCTGGGACCTCCTTGGCGGTCCAGTGGCCTCCTCACTTCCACTGCAGGGGGCACAGGTTCAATGCCTGGTTAGGAACTAAGATCCCACATGCCATGTGGCTTGGCCAAAAATTAAGTCTAAGAATGGGAAGGTTGTGTAACGCAGTAATTAATAATGAGACTTGAGTGCTTGGAATTATGACAAGGAATAGAACGTGAGTCGCAGTGACCTTGACCCCTCCATCCCCCAAGGCCCACACACACAATACACATACGTGTTCACGTAAGCGCAAGCCAGTTGGCAGCACTGCTTTAGGGGACTGGGTGGCAGAGGAGAGTGAAGGGGGCTTCTTTTAAACTTCTGTTTCAATAGTTTGAATTTTTAATGTATGTTACTCTTAATATTTCTTTAAAGTAACTGTATAAGAAGGGATTGATGGCACAGCAGAGGTCACACTGGAGTAGGATGACCAGGGGAGACTTGGGGAGGACAGAGTGGCTTGAGCTGAACTCTTTAGGGGAGCAGATGTCCAGGGCCCAGGCGGGGGCTGCTCCCTGACCCGAGGGGAGGGGCTGATAGGCACTGTGTCATAAGTTGCTAAAGACTTAACATTGGTGCCTTTTTCTCCCCCCCCCAACCGCCCCCCAATCCTAGGGGTCACTATTAAATTTGGCAAGTTTTCCGTGAAGGAAAATCAGCAGTTGGAGAAGAATGTGCAAGAATTCCTGTCCCTGACGGGAATCGAGAACGCAGACAAGCTGCTGTACACAGACAGATACCCGGAGGAGAAGTCTGTGATCACCGACTTAAAGAGGAAATACGCGTTCCGAGTGCACATTGGTAAGTTTAGACCTGGGGCTCTTTGAGCCTCCACAGCCTTCCAGCCTTACATGTGTGATCACGGCGATTACTGAGCGCGGGGTCTGGCCCACCACTGCAGCAGCGCGTGGTGGCTGCTGTGTTAACAGTCCTTTTACTGCCAGCCTGTACTTCCAGGGCTTTGGAACGTGTTCACTAGCGCGTTGACAGGTATTGTAAGGAATGATCAGCTTCCGGGTTTCCTGCATGCTTACGCCCAGTCCTGTCCGACTCTCTGCTACTAGGTAACAGTTGCAGTTTGGGGTCCTCTCACAGTCCTGTACTGTGTATTTTTTTTTTTTTGCATATACTGCAAAAAGCGCATCCCTCTGTGTGCCAGCATCTCCCAGGGTCTTTAAGTAGAGCCATGTGTGTGCTTGAGCTGGGACCCTCGTCCTGGAGGTATCCTTGAAAAGTCGGAGAAGGTCATGAAGCAGTATAGGTTTGGACTGAAAAAAAAATCTCTTGTGACTCCCCCGGTGGTCCAATGGCTGAGACTCGGTGCTCCTAATTCAAGGGACCTGGGTTTGATCCCTGGTCAGGGAACTAGACCCCACATGCTGCAACTGAAAGAATTTCCACGCCACGACTAAGACCTGGTGGAGACAAATTAATAATAATAATAGTAAATCTCTGTTGTATTTAAAGAGGAGGATTTCTTAGGTTTTTGTCTGGAATGCACAAAGGAAAGCAGAACAGTCAGCCCCGGCTGGGGGACCGTTTCATCTCTGGAGTGGAAAAGCAGGAAAAAGCTTATTTGCTTGGAAAAGTTTTTTGTTTTATCTTATAGAGAACTGCTGGCATGTGTCCTCCACCTCAGCCTCCCCTTCTCCTAATTCAGTGCCTGTGCCTTATGAGGTTCTTTTCATGAATTTAGTAGACCAGAAGCCAGAGAGCCTCCATACTATGCATGTAGTTTTCAGAGACCATCAAGGAAATGGGATTTTATATCAATATATCTGCTTCCCAAGACAGCTTCCTGCAGGCCATAGGAAATCCCAGCCTCCATCTGGGGTCTAGGATTGCTCGTGTAGTAAAAAGGGGCTCTCCTGGGTTTCTTTTATAATTGCAACTGCATTCCCTGCCACACTCCCGGTGTCCCTCTGACCACCATCTGTTCTGGCTTCAGGTAAGGGCATTGCCCGGCCCTGGAAACTCGTATATTATCGAGCAAAGAAGATGTTCGATGTCAACAATTACAAAGGCAGGTAAGAAAAAAACGGGAACAGGACATTTCTCTGGTCTTTGTGATAATATAAGTCAAAGGGTCCACAACAAGATGGTGAAGATTCTTGTGTACGAAACGAGGTGTGTTGCCATGTGTGTGTCTCCAAGGACCCTTTCAGGTGTCACCTCTTGAGTTAATCTTCCACAATATCCCTCTTTTAAACCCCTAGTTTTTCTTTCTGCTTTTATCTTAGCACTCGCCATGTGCTGCCTCTTGCCGTTCCTCGTGAGGTTTTCTTGGTGGCCTCCCAAGCTGTAAGCTCCTTGGGAGCCCAGACACCCCTTCTCAGTGCAGCGTGTCTGCAGCACAGAGCCCAGTACTTTGGGTTTCCGGTGAATGTTGGAAGGTGGAGCTGAGCCACGAGTAAGGTCATCCCAGCGTGATTCAGTTGCATCAGTGCAGAGAGTTTCATGGGGCGATGGACAGTCTTTCCTTTCTTTTTTTCCTAAATAAAATACCCAATTATGGTCTGTTTCTAACACTCCAAATAAAACAAATGTAGATTGAGCCTCGGTTGTAGGTAAGCACTCTGCTTCAGAACAAAGGGATGAGCAGAAAAGCATCAGCTCCCGCCCATGAGGTTCCAGACAGCCACCAAGGGCTCAACCACTGATCCCACCTCCAGGAGGCAGACAGTGTGAACCTATCAGGGCCATCAGGTCCTCCTTAGCACCATGATTTTAAACCAAGACATACGTGTTATCAGATCTTAACACAGATATGACCTTGGTTTCTTTTTTGAAACTTTTGCTGAAAGAAATAAAGCTGAAATAGAGGAAAGGTGTTCATGCGGACTGAAACCTGTCCCCACCCTTCCCCAAGTCCCAGTGTCACACAGCTGTGGACAGAACTTTAAGAAAATTCACCAGCGATGACATGTTCAGTGGGACTTAAAAGAACACTTTTGCTAGATCAGTGTTGACAAATGCGGTAACCTAGGTGTGGGAATGAGGAGAAGGCAGTGGCACCCCACTCCAGTACTCTTGCCTGGGAAATCCCATGGACAGAGGAGCCTGGTGGGCTGCAGTCCATGGGGTTGCTAAGAGTCAGACACGACTGAACGACTTCACTTTCACTTTTCAGTTTCACGCATTGGAGAAGGAAATGGCAACCCACTCCAGTATTCTTGCCTGGGAAATCCTATGGATGGAGGAGCCTGGTGGGCTGCAGTCTATGGGGTCGCTAAGAGTCAGACATGACTGAGCGACTTCACTTTGACTTTTCACTTTCACGCATTGGAGAAGGAAATGGCAACCCACTCCAGTGTTCTTGCCTGGAGAATCCCAGGGACGGGGGAGCCTGGTGGGCTGCTGTCTATGGGGTCGCACAGAGTCGGACACGACTGAAGCGACTTAGCAGCAGCAGCAGCAGGTGTGGGAATGACGGTTTTAGAATGATGGAAATCTGTCGTTCTGATCATGCAGCTCATTGGTGCCACATTTATGTTGTGCTGGCCATGTACCCTAAGCATGTTTTTACAGGTTAAGGAATTCTTAAGTGGGAAAGCCACAGGAAGTCAAAAGTCAAAGAATTGAAAGGCTCCAAGGGGCTGCAGAGGTCAGAACACTTGTTTCCTCATTTTTGTCCACTCAGTTTCTAGGCACCTCTTTTCTGTGGCTGCAAAGGTGCTCTTAAGTCATTTTTTAAATCTCAGTAAGACCCTGCCTGCCCTGAGAAGGAGACTGCTGGAAAGGTTGATTCTTAGTGGTGAAGGATTGCCATTCAACCATTCTCTGCATTTTAGATACATTTCTGAGAATGCTGGAATCTTAACTGTCCTGAGATAGTTGTGGATCACTATCACTAGAGATGGTTAGTATTTTATAAAGGCTGCTTTCATGTCATATTAGTAATAATATCACCCACCACTTCCCCCACCCCATCCAGAAGGAATTGTAGAATGTCATAAAGATGGCTTTTTCTTCACTTAAACATTTTAGGTGTTTGATCTCAAAAATCTCTTTATAGTGCATTTTAGTTCTTTTCTTGAATATCTTTGCTTTTATGTGGGGTTCATAAACCTTAACTTCCTTAAACTGACAGATTTGTGCTAAGCCACCTGTCGTGTCTTTATTGAGTGTCTATTATGTGTCAAGCACCATGGGTACCACAGCGCAGAAAGTCCCCAGGGGCCCCGCCCTCCAAGGACGTCCCCTGCAGAGCTGTGCTGCCCGTCTCGGGACCACCACCCTCACACGGCGTAGAGCACTCAGGCCGTAGTTAGTCCAAGCCTTGCCGTTCTGAAGAATAAAATACTGGATTTAGAAGGCCTAGTGTGGAGCAGAAGTGAAGTGAAGGTCACTCAGTCACGTCCGACTCTCTGCATCCTAGTGCGTGGAATTCTCCAGGCCAGAACACTGGAGTGGGCAGCCTTCCCTTCTCCAGGGGATCTTCCCAACCCAGGGATCGAACCCAGATCTCCTGCATTACAGGCAAATTCTTTACCCGCTGAGCCACAAGGGAAGCCCCCTTATTCATACTTTGAGGTTCTGATTACATGTTGAAATGGCTGCAGGTTTAATACATTCAGTTCAGTTCAGTTCAGTCACTCAGTCGTGTCCGACTGTTTGCTACCCCATGGACTGCGGCACGCCAGGCCTCACTGTCCATCACCAAGTCCCGGAGTTTACTCAAATTTTAATACATTGGGTTAAATAAAATGTGTTATTAAATTAACTCATCTAAAAACAAATAGAAGTAATTTTCACACAATCCCTAGATATTTCTAAGTGACACAGTTGACTCAGACAACATTTCCATTGGCCAGTGGTGGCGTGGGGGAAGGTCAGGCAAACCAGGGAGCCACAGCACGCAGTTGGAAGTAGTGACAGGGGCAGTAATGGGATAGCAGGGCACCGCCAGCCCTGACGGTCAGGAAAGCCTCACTGAAGACGCACCATTTCAACTGCATCTGAAGAGCCAGCAGGAGCTTTCCAGGGGGTCAAGTGGAAGGGAGAGGAGGGCTTCCCATCGCAGGTCTAGAGGCCGAGGTGACTGGTGAAACTGAACCATGGAGAGCGCTGGCCTTTGCAGGCATAGTCAAAAAGTCCAGGTTTTATTGTTTGGAACCTTTATGGGTCTGGCTGGAGAATAGTGAGATCCATCTGCCCTGGCCTCTGCGTAAGTGAGCCAGGCCTCTGGCCAGGGACTGTGGTGACCAATTTATAGGATGCCCACAGGTGAGATGGGCTTCCCTTATGGCTCAGCTGGTAAAGACTCCACCTGCAGTGTGAGAGACCTGGGTTCAATCCCTGGGTTGGGAAGATCCCCTGGAGGAGGGAAAGGCTACCCACTCCAGTATTCTGGCCTGGAGAATTCCATGGACTGTACAGTCCATGGGGTCACAAAGAGTCAGACACAGCTGAGTGACTTTTACTTCACTGTCACGGGTGAGATGCCAAGGCAGGAAGGGGCAGGGCTCTGGATCCTGGGAGCTGGTATCCTGATGGTCCACCCCACTCAGCCGCTTCCAGCACCGCAGAGTGCCCAGTGAGGATACAGGCTTTAAGCTCATGGTTCCTGCTCAGCTGTGACCTGTTTTCTCTTCCTCTTAGGTACAGCAAAGGAGATACCGAGAAGTTGAAGATATACCAGTCCCTGCACGGGAACGACTGGAAGAAGATTGGCGAGATGGTGTCTCGAAGCAGCCTCTCTGTGGCCCTGAAGTTCTCCCAGATCAACGGTCGTAAGTTGTGGTCCCTGGTGCCCACCCGGGTGAACAGCCCAGCCCAGAATGGCCCAGGGTCCAGGCATCACTGCCCACCTGTCTGCTGAGAGAGCCATCACTGTTTCAGCCATTCCCTGACCAATTCATTTCTTCATGGGCATGGTTGAAACCACACAACCCTTACTCCCCAGACTGATTTCTGTGTTGCACTGAACTCAGTTCAGTAGCTTTCAGCCTGACTAACTGCCAGATAAACCGAAACCCGAGGAAGCCAGTGGACAGGAGAGCCGGGCCCGCCAAGGTCTGTTCCCCGAGGTGGCCCTGAGGCCGTCGCAGGGAGGGCCTGTTGGGTGTGGGTGTTTCCCAGTGTCAGCCATCGCCTGTCTCTTTTCCTCCTCTTTCATTGAAAGCTGCCTTGGTTGTACTCTCCACATTAAAAAAAATCCCCAGTTAGCTTTAAGAAGGCAGTCCTTAGTGGGTGTTGGCATCAGCCCAGAGGCTAAATCAGCGTTGGGTTTCCAGTAAATATTTGAAGGTGGAGCTGAACATGAGTGTGATGTCATTCCAGCGTGATTCAGTTGCATCAATGCAGAGAGTTTCATGGGGTGATGGCCAATCTCCCGCCCTGCAGGCAGAACGGGGCAGTGGGTTCCAGCCAGGTGTCTGCATGTCTGCATGCAGTAGACCCCGAGAGGGTTGGAGACCAGGCCTTCTGTGCCCCCAGTGCCAGCCAAGCCTTAGCGTGGCCAATTCTGCCAGTTTCCAGGAAGTAAAGCAAACATCTGAATTTGCGTGCACATGTGAAATCAAAATATCTTTTGGGAATTTTACCTTTTTATCCTTGGGACTCTCTTGACTTTTAAGTATTCATCCTAATTGTTACTGGGGAAATAGTAACAGTAACACTGTGGCCAAATCAAAGATAGGTGTAGCCTGCCAGTTTGCGGCCTCGTCCTTAGCATGTGAGCAGCTAGACAAGAAGGGTGAACTGTGGGTGCTCTGGCGCCTGCAGCGGTGATTGGCTGTCGAGGTTCTCAGATGCCTTCATCGTCACGTGCTGCAGTAGCCTCGCTGCGCCGTGCACTCTGCTCCAGGAACTCTTGTGGGGAGTTACGCATATAACATGGAAGACCTTTGGTTGCTTTCTTCCCCACCAAATGTTTAGGGAATTCACAACTGCCTGCAGGAGAGATTACTCCTAGAAACAGAAAGAATGGCTTTTGCAAAGTTAAAAACAAAAAATAGATTGCTTTAAGAAAGGGGTTTTTGGTTTTGGTTTTGGCCATTGGTTGTACGTGTGTGCACGCATGTGCATGTATACATACCCTTGGTTCTTAAAAAGAATCCGTGGGCGCTTTAGTAGTTTCGCCTTGATTTGCATGTAAACTGTTTTGTGATTCAAATGTTGCCCGCTATCTTTTGGAAAGTGGCTGATTATCTTTTTGTTTCTAAAGACTTTCTTCTTCCAGAGCAGTTTTGGGGTCACGGTTAAAGCGAGAGGATGGTACAGAGATTTCCTGTATGCCCCCACCCCTCACACGCACAGCCTCCCCCACCATCAGCAGCCCCCCAGCAGAGTGGCCCATGTGTACAGTCCATGAACCGACGGTGGCACGTCTCAACCCCCCCAGAGTCCACAGTCGACGATAGGAACCTCTCTAGCTATTGTCCCCTCTGTGGGTTTGGACTGATGTCCAGTGACACATCTCCATCATTCTCGTCGTGTTTTTAATACTGTGTTTGAAAGCAAATAGATTAGCAGCTTGAAGACCATCCTTTTATGTCAACAGAAATTAATCATGGTGCCTGGAGCAAGACGGAAACCCAGAAACTAATCAAGGCTGTTGAAGAAGTGATTCTGAAGAAAATGTCTCCCCAGGAGCTAAACGAGATGGATTCTAAACTGCAGCTGAACCCTGAAGGCCGCCTGTCGATTGTTCGGGAGAAGCTCTACAAAGGCATATCCTGGGTAGAAGTGGAGGCTAGAGTGGAAACCAGGAATTGGATGCAGTGTAAAAGTAAGTGGTAAGTTTGAGGCTTCTTACCTAAATCTCAACAAGGTGCCGACCTCCCCCTTCTCGGCAGTTTCTAGTGAGTGGGTGGGCTGGGGAGGTCCCTAAGAATACCTGTAACTACTTACCACGCGGAAAGCCTTGCAGGCCAAGAGGAATCCTCTCCGATCCTCGGCTCCAGCAACTTCGATGTCAGTGTCTGATGTAAGGTGGCACTTAGCCAACCCTGATTCATCGTGTGGCTACTTCATAAATAACTTGAACCTTTTAAATTCTTTTTATTATTCTAATTGAAGTATACTTGATTTACAGTGTTGTATTAGTTTCAGAGATATAGCTAAGTGATTCAGTTGTATGGAGAGAATTTTTCATTCTCTTTTCCAGCATTTACGAGACACTTGAGTCCAGTTCCCTGTGCTTGTACCTGGTGTGTCTGTTTCACATCTGGGAGTTTGTATCTGCTGCTCCCCGTCTCCTAATCTGTCCCTCCCCCGCTGACCCTCTGGTTACCAAAACTTTGTTTTCTATGTCTGCTTTGTAAATAGAACTTGAATCTTCTTAATATTGAATATTGTATTCAATATTATTGAATATTGTATTGACTTCTGGTTTTTTCACTCTGTCCCTTTCTTCATAAAACAAGGCTGTTACCTATTTATAGCATGAAAAAAAAAGTACAAAACTAACATTCAGGAGAGAAATCACAAGCCTAATGATCAGAAATAGCTCTCCCTCCTTATTTTTGCTTTCTTTGTTTTTTTGACTTTGACTTTGACTTTCTCTTTCTCATTCAGACTCCTTCGCCGAAGCAGGGCGGCCATACGTTCGTCCTGGAAGGCGTTTAGGTGCATCGGTAGAAGTGGTTTCAGTCTGGCTCTGGCCGCACAGTCTTTGCCTGGGGTAGTGTTTCCCGGGCCTGCAAAGGCTCTGAGCTGAACTTCGAGCTGCAACATAGCAGTGGTCCTGAGCTCACGCCCCAGGCCTCCTACACAAAGGGGGCTCCATCGACTTGACTATTGAAGAAGGATGGACTCCAGAGTGGGCATGTTGTGCATTAAAAGCAAACTCCTGGATTATACTGTGTACCTGGCAGCTCTGCTGTAGGGTACTTATTTTTTTTCTAGAAGACTGTCCTCAGGACATAAACTCCAAAGAACAGATAATGTTTTAGGTGGGGAAACAGGTACTGTGGAGGAATCAGAGACCTTTCTACCTCTGGTAACTTAGACTTGAAGAAGTGGGAGGACTTCCCTGGCTGTCCACTGGTTTCAGTCTGCACTTCCACTGCAGGGGGCGAAGGTTCGATTGCTGATCGAAGTTCCGCGTGCTGCAGGTTGTGGCCAAAGAAAAGCAGTGAGACTTCCCTGGTGTCCTGTGGTTAGGACCGCATGCCTTTACTGGGTCAGGCCTGGGTTTTATCCCCGCTCGGGGAGCTATGATCCTGCAAGTCATGCGGCCAAGAAAAAGAGTGGGTGATAAGCCTTAGAGATGAGACGTCAGTGTCTTAGAAGAGAAACGACCAGGAGAGCCACGCCTCAGAATCAGCGGAACTAAATAAAGGCAGGGCGTCTTTTTTAATTGGAAGAAAATGTAGAAAACTGGAACACTGAACGTTGATTTACTTCACGAAACACTGAAGTGGCATCAGGTGGTACATTTCAGAACCAGGGACGTGGGCAGCCGACCACGAAGTGTCGGTTTCTGTGAGTGTGTCATGCATCTTCCTTCTCAGGAAAGCAGATGTCACAGCTTGTGACCTGTCCATCCGATTGTGACAAATTTCACTCTTTAAGAGAAGCACTCTTTAAATATTTTTAATTAGGTTCCTGCTCTCATTAGGAACTCCAGGGAACCCTTTTCCTCAGCCATGAGCTTTGAGCCTTACAAGAATCATTGAATCATTTATCACTTTACTCAATGTCTCTTATTTGGTATTTCAACAGCTCAAAGGTAATAACACCCATGTCCCTGTTCTATAAGCAATCAAAAATAAATTGAGTCTACACAGCACCCTTTAGCACCAGCAAGCAGGCTTCTTTTTTCTTTCTTCCTTTGTTTAACTGTTTTATCATTAAAATTTTATGACACACTAACTTAGAACTCCTTGTATCCATCATCTAATTTCAATAAATAATCAACAGCTTTCTATCAATTTATTTGTACTTTCCCACTTAAAAACAAGTATATTCTTGATCGTGGTAAATGCTAGCAGTGATGGGTTGCACAAGTTAGAAAGTAGTAGAAATTAAAAAAACAATAAGGACAACTGTTTTTTTTAATTTTTCCAAATATTTCTTTAATTTTCTCTATACTTGAGGGGAGGTGAGCCCAGGCTGGGGGGCTGCTTCAGTGCTGGAGTGTATGATGCCTTGGAACTTGGTTGTTGTTCGCTAAGTCATGTCTGTCTGTGCAACCCCATGGACTGTGGCACACTGGTTTCCTCTGCCCTCCACTATCTCCCAGGGTTTTCTCAGACTTGTGTCCATTGAGTTTGTGATACCATCCCACTGTCTCATGCTCTGTCACCCCCTTCTCCTGCCCTCAATCTTTCCCAGCATCAGGGTCTTTTCCAGTGAGTCAGCTCTTCCAATCAGGTGACCAAATTGGAGCTTCAGCATCAGTCCTTCTAATGAATATTCAGGGTTGATTTCCTTTAGGATTGACTGGTTTGATCTCCTGGCTGTCCAAGGGACTCTCAAGAGTCTTCTCCAGTGTCACAGTTCAAAAGCATCGAATCTTCAGTGCTCAGCCTTCCTTATGGAACGTAGGTACTTTCATCCTGGAGGAAGCACCACTGAGATACCACCTTACAGCCTGAACAACAACCTGAATAAGGACAATTTCAATGAGGAAAACAAAGGACATTTTAATGGAAACTTTACCCTGAAAGTAAACTGTTTTTCTGTTAATACAGGACGGAAATTCTAACCAAGAGGATGACGAATGGTCGGGACGTGTACCGAGGAGTGAACGCTCTGCAGGCCAAGATCAATCTGATCGAAAGGTACAGAAATAGTCAGCAACACTGTTTTACTCCTTTTTCCCTCTAGGCAAAGAGTAGTTAGCCAAGCCTGTGGGTCTAAGGGACCTGGGCTTGTGTCAAAGGAGGGGCGCCGAAGAGCAGAAGAAGCCTCTGGATTCTGGGCACCCTTCATCCTGTTCTCTGTCAGGAATGCTGCTGCTCCTTCCTCGGTGGGCTTCTTCATTCTCCACCCTGGCCTGGCTGGGGATGCCCACCCCCCCCTTTATTTCTCTACCAGAGGGACTAGCAGAGACAAGGAGCACCTCTCAAGTGAGGCAGGCCTGGGTTCCAGTGAGGGTACATCGTGTGGGTGGTCCCACAATGACCCGAGCTCTCAGTCCGTCTCCTGGTGTGCAGAATAGACACAGTCCCCCCAGCTTCAGCAGATAGTGTCGAGGGCGAGTGGATTCACGGGTGCAAGGCCTTAACCCGGTGTCTGTCACATAGTCAGTGCTAAGCACACAGTCACCACTCCTGTGTGTCTGCGTTGAATGGTGAACTTGGGTTTGTTTTTTTTAATTGAAGTATGAAAGGAAAGTGAAAGTGAAGTCACTCAGTCATGTCCGACTCTTTGTGACCCCTTGGACTATAGCCCACCAGGCTTCTCCGTCCATGGGATTTTCCAGGCAAGAATACTGGAGTGGATTGCCATTTCCTTCTCCAGGAGATCTTCCCAACCCAAGGATTGAACCCGGGTCTCCCACATTGTAGGCAGACGCTTTACCGTCTGAGTCACCAGGGAAGTCTTCAGTTGATTTAATTTCTGCTGTACAGCAAAGTGACTTAGTTATACATATATATGTGTATTTCTATATATACAGTATACTTTTTCATATTTCATTCTTTTCCATGACGGTTTATCACAGGATGTTGAACATTAACTGTGAAGTTGATGTTTTTTACCGTGAGGAGGCGACATGGCTTGGTGGGAGGTGCACAGGGCTCAGGAGGAGGACAGGAAGCTTTTTGGTCTGGAGTTCATGTACCCCATGACCTTGGGCTAACCTTGGGTTTGCCTGCCTGTGTTACCCACTGGGCCTGGGTAACACAGGGAGCTGGAACAGAGGTGGACACGCTGAGGCCTTCCAGCTCTTAATATTCTGTGAGTCCACGAAGATGGCCATCATGCTGAATTTTGGCTTGAAAACCTAATTTTTATTTTTTTCTCATAGGTTGTACGAAATAAATGTGCAAGATGTTAATGAAATAGACTGGGAAGATCTTGCTAGCATCATAGGGTAAGGCCATTTGTTTGATATTAAGCTAGTGAAAAGATAAGAGATGACTTCTAATAAATGACGGGCTATCAGACTTAAAAGAACAGGACTGAAATTTGCGCCGCTTATGTTACTCACCTTATAAATTATATTTATGAACCTTATAAAATGTATTGGTGAACCGCCCCTGCCCCCCTTAGTACTAGACCAGGTTAATCATACCAACCCTCCCTCTACTCCAGCCCCCATCTCCACCCCCAGGACACCTGCGAAGAGTGAATGAAATGTGTGTAGAGTCTCCTAAAGAACTCACCAGTTACGACTGGCAGGAGGACCCCACGTGGCCCTCACCCATCACCAGCCTCCTTCCATCTGCCGCGTTGGCTCTGTCATCCCTCCGTCCCTGTCCCCCTCCTGCTCCCCGTTCCAAGGGAATAGAATTGTTTCCATCAACCACTTGAGAGTTAGTGGTGGCCGACGTGTCCTCAGCAAGGATGTTACCCTGCATCTGCCAGCACAGTGATCACGCCCAGGGCGTCTGCGTGGCTGCAGTGTTCTTCTCTAACACACGGCCCCGTGCGGATTTCACCCGTTGTCCCAGAAATCCCTTCGAAGCACATTCCCCCGTCTTAGGATCCAACCCAGGATCTGTCTCCTTAGCGTCATCTAATCCGCAGAATTCTTCTGCCTCTGTGTTTCCTTCTTTTTATCGTTGCAGTGTCGTTGATTTGTTTCACACGTACAACAAAGCGATTCAATTTTGTGTGTGTGTGTGTGTGTGTGTGTGTATTTTCAGATTCTTTTCCATTAAAAAAAAAAAATTGTATTTATTTTGGCTACACTGAGCCTTTGTTGTGGCACTGCCCCTCCGCACATGGGATCTTAGTCCTCTGACCAGGGATCGAACCCACACCCCCTGCATCGGAAGGCAGGTTCTTCACCACTGGGCCACCAGGGAAGTCCTTCACATTCTGTTCCATTATTACAAGGTGTTGAATGTAGTTCCCTGGGCTGTGCACTAGGTCCTTGCTGTTTGTTTGTTTTATACACAGCAGCAGGTATCTGTTAACGCCTTTGTCTTCATTGACGTTGAAACTGTGGGAGAATGCAGGCTAGTCGTCCTGTAGAACTTGCCTCAGCTGAAGCTTGTCGGAGGCTCCCTCACGGCTAGATTTGCGTTTTGTATTTTACATAGGAATCCCTCAGGGGCGGGGCTGTGTCTCTGTCACCAGGTCCCACCTTGTCCTGAGGCCTGTGGTTCTGACATGGACCCCTGGACTCTGCCTCATTTCCCCTTGCAGAAAAGTGACAGTTTCTCTCCTGGTGGTAGGAAACGGCTGCGGGGAGCTATTTTGAGACCCCCTCAGGTTCCTCTTCCTCTCGGGGCCTCGCTGTGCTGATCATTTGCATCTCTCACCTGAGGAGTGCCATCTCACTCTCATCCGCTGTCACTCTCTGCCTTTGTTGCTACGGTCCTTGCATTTTCAGCCAGTGAAGGAGAGGCCACCCCTCCTAAGGTCTGAAGCCGCTGCTGGCCCAACAGGGAGAGCTGGCCGGCAGAGCCCTGTGCCTCTAAGCCCAGCAGATTGCCAGGCACTGTGGGGCGCAGGGTTGGTGGGCTTTGGGAGGCGGAGCGTTGAGGGACCCTCTGGCCTTTAGGTTTGAACGGTGGAGCAGGGAGCAGGGCTCCCGCAGCCTGGCTGCCTTTCAGAACTGTGGCTGCTGACGTGAGGTTGTCATCGATCCATTAGGAAGGGTGTAAACTGGCTCTAGTGGTTAGTTATTTATATTTCAGGATTATGGACAAAGCATAGTCCATAAAGCATCAGTCCACTTCAGTAGCTCAGTCCTGTCTGACTCTTTGCAGCCCCGTGGACTGCAGCAGGCCAGGCCTCCCTGTCCATCACCAACTCCCGGAGTTGACCCAAACTCATGTCCATTGAGTCGGTGATGCCATCCAACCGTCTCATCCTCTGTCGTCCCCTTCTCCTCCCACCTTCAGTCTTTCCCAGCATCAGGGTCTTTTCAGATGAGTCAGTTCTTCGCATCAGGTGGCCAAAGGATTGGAGCCTCAAACATAAGGTGTAGTGGTCGCTTATTCACATCTGAGGATTACGGACAGAGCACAGTCGGTTTGGCTGCTGGCTTTTACTTGCCGTTGGAATCATGCAGCGGCAGGCCCTGGCAAGAGCCACACGCGCCCATGCTTCCAAACCCTTTCCTTTCCTTCTCGCTCATCTCAGCAGCACGCCATCTGCTCTTCAGCTGGTGGGTCCCTAAGGGGGAGGTGTCAGGGGCTTTGAAGGAAGGAGATCCTGCCGTGCACCCCACCAACTCCCACCCCAGGAAGTATTCATGTGGACACATCTCTCCCTTTGCCATATCAAACCACTTTTGAAAAACCCTGACTTTTCCAATAGGTGTTTGGGTATCTTGCAACATTGCCTCAAATCACATTTCTTAAAGTGGATTTTTAGTGATTTTAGGTAGAATTATATACTTAAATATTGAATGTTCTGGTTAAGATTTAGAAATCTCAGGACTTCCCTAGAGGTGCAGTGGTTAAGAGTCCACACTGCCAATGCCAGACCTCGGGTGTGGGTTTGATCCTTGGTCGGGGAACTAAGATCCTACATGCTGTGCAGCATGGCCAAAAGATTAAAAAGAAGAAAAAAGAGATTTAGGAATCTCAAAGCTATAAAATAGACATCATGGCATCCAGTCAAATACTGTTGGAAGTAGAACGTTCTCAAAGTTTTAATAATAAATTAAAACAGTGAAAATAACTAAATTGAAAGTTTGGTCTCCTCAGGTTCTTGAAGCCTCCCTCATGAATTATTTAGGCAGGATTTTAAAGACAGCATCCCTGCCTAATGAGATGTAACACCCACTTCATTTGAAAATGTTACTTCTTGAAGCCCAAGCTTTGATCTGCAGAGCAGTCTGGCACAGGGCACCGTGGGAAGAAGGAAGGTTTTCCAGATGGCCTAGAACTTGGCCTCTGCAGTCAGACAGACTGGGCGTCAAGTCCCGGAACTCTGCTCGGTATTTAGCTGGCCTTCGTCAGGCGGTCCCCTCGCTGGTCTCCGCGCCACCGTTCCTCGTTTGCGGGGTGGTTGAACGTGTCCGTAATCAGGACTGAAGGGGACAGTGCGTGGTGCATAGTGTGTGCTCGGCGCGCCGCCGCTGCCGCAAAGAGGTATAAAGAGCCCAGCTGTCTTCCACGTGTGTAGCAGATCAAATTATTCCCACTAATCATATAACATCTAGATTAGCTAATTGTCAAAACAAATATGTCACACTTCTATGGTTTAAAGGGGAAGACATGCCCAGGAGGGCTTCCTTTGTGGCTCAGCTGGTAAAGAGTCCACCTGCAATTTGGGAGACCTGGGTTCAGTCCCTGGGTTTGGGAAGATCCCCTGGAGAAGGGAAAGGCTACCCACTCCAGTATTCTGGCCTGGAGAATTCCTCAGACTATATAGTCTGTGGGGTCGCAAAGAGCTGGACACAACTGAGCGACTTTCACTTTCACATGCCCAGGAAGTGACATTAGTGAATTTTCAATTAAAAAAAGTTTTTAAGATTTGGTTGTTTCCATCCTGCCTATTGTAAGTGGAAAATGAATTTGATTCACCAGCACACCATAAGTGTCCACTTTCTTTAGCTTTGCAAAATTAAAAATCCAGATACCTGCCTTTGCATTGTGACAAATATATAGTTATCCTAACTGTAGTAAAGACTGTAGGACTTGTGAATAATGCCATTTGTAGCCACATAGATGGACCTAGAGATTATCATAGTTAACTGCAATAAGTCAAAGACACATATCATGTGATATCACGTACATGTGGAATCTAAAAGAATGATACAAATGAACTTACTTATGAACAGAAATGGACTCGTGGACATAGAAAACAGATTTATGGTTACCAAAGGGGAATGGGAAGGGGTGAGGGGATGAATTAGGAGGTGGGATTAACATATATATACAACTATATAAAATAAACGACAAGGACCTACTGTATAGCACAGGGAACTATACTCAGTATCCTATACTAATCTATAATGGGAAAAATCTGAGGAAAGAATGTGTGGACTGTGTGTGACTGAATCACTTTGCTGCACACTTGAAACGTAATATTATAAATTAACTTCAATTTAAAAAAAATCTATCTGATAGCCAAAAAAGTATAGAATTTGGAATGGACCCAAGCGACGTTCCAGGCCTTGCCCTTCACAGCTCTAAAACCTTGGCTGGCTCTCTGTGCCTCGGTTTCCCCATCTCCAAAGTGAGGGCTCAGAGTCGGAGCCCCCTCGCAGAGCGGTGGTGAGGCTCGTGGCTGCTCTGTGGCAAGCAGAGAGCCAGGCTGGGGACGCGTAAGCATCAGCCCGTGCACACTGGTATCGCAGCTTGTCTTCCTTTCTGGTAGTTTATTCTAGTTTGGACAGAATTCATCTTACTGCACTGCTGTTTTGCTTCCTTTCGTATGTGTGTGTTTACGTGGACAGTAGCTTTTCACATGTCTCATTTTTCTCACACATGTGCAGACACGAGGATTAAGAAAGCTACTTGTGTCTGTAAACCACCCCTTCCTTAATCAGCGCGTTTAGTACACAGGACTGGAATGAGTTATTTTGAACTGCCACTAACTTTTTTACACCTTTTCCTTTCTAAAGGGATGTTCCCCCATCTTACGTCCAGACTAAATTTTATAAACTAAAAGCTACCTGCGTTCCCTTTTGGCAGAAGAAGACTTTCCCAGGTCAGTGTTTTCAGTATTTGAATAGTTAAAAACAGCACATGTGGGCACACATTGGTCGTGTGACCTTGGGCAGGTGACTTCTGGGAACCTCGGATTTTTCAAATGTGAAAACTGACAAATTATAACCCCTGCCTGGGACTTCTCTGGCAGCTCAGTGGTACAGAACCTGCCTGCCAATGCAGGAGACATTGGTTCAATCCTTGGGTAGCGAAGATCCCCTGGAGAAGGAAAGGGCAACCAGTTCCAGTATTCTTGCCTGGAAAATCACACGGACAGAGGAGCCTAGACAGAGGAGCCTAGCAAGCTACAGTCCATGGGGTCGCAGAGAGTCAGACACAACCGAGCAAATGAACACACACGCATGCAACCCCATCTTTTTTTGAATGTACTAGAAGAGCTAACAGACTTGTAAAATGTGGTCACCAGGGTGCCGGGCACTTGGCAAGCACTTGACATGTAACCGTGAGTGATCCTGGGTTGCACACACCTTACGCTCACATACACACGCTCACACCACATGCCTGCACACACACTGTTTCACAGACAACTGGATGCGCCCAGCTCTTTCTCTGAAGCCTTTTGTGAGTGATTTCCACATGTAATTCTCAAACCTGGACCAGGAGAGTAAGCAGTGTGTGTAAAGTACACAAAGCAGAGCCACCTGTAGGGGATGCGCCCCTGCGACAGGGCACACCAGACACGCGAACTGACGCACGTAATTGGAGGTGCAAACACATACTCGTATCTTGGAAGTTCTCAGCTTGAGGCTTCCTATGTAGGGGACGTACCCTGGGCTTTACCGCAGATACGGTGCATCCTCGTGTCTGGGCTGGGTCCACAGGCAAGGTTGTTCTCTAACAAACTCACAGCAGAGTCGCCGGTACCCTGCCCAGCGTCAGCGTTTGGGAGCTGCTGGCTTGAGTGATGCTCTGCTTTGTAGTGTGTGACGAATGCTTCCTGCATTCAGCAGACCCCGCTTCCTGGGCTTGAATCTGACTTTACCCTCCTGACTCCATGACTTCGGGCAAGTTACATAATGTCTTTATGCCTCATTTGAAAAACGGGTGAACAATAGTGCCTACCCCGTCATAGGAGTTTTTAGCGGGTTGGACGAGGGGCTGTGAGTGAACCAGTAAGAGCTGGGTCTTGGCACACAGTAAAGCCAGGAGCGATACATTGTCATCGTAAGTACCCTCTGTCCTTGACTTTGAAAAGAGGCATTGTCAGACCATCTCAAGATTCAATCTCTTTTCTTTAGAGATCATAGACTACCTTTATGAGACTAGTCTCCCGCTGCTTAAAGAGAAGTTGGAGAAGAAGATGGAGAAAAAAGGGACTGAGATCCAGGCTCCAGCAGCCCCTAAGCCTGTCTTCCTGTTTCGAGACATCTTTTATTATGATGATGACGACAGTGAGGGAGAAGACAGAGATGAAAAAAGTTAAGCAACTGTTACTCTCTCTTGTCCATTTTTCTAGGTTTGGTTTTATTTATAGATGTCAATAAAGATATTTTCACTATTGATTTTACTAAAGAAGGGTCTGAAAATGGTAACTTACATTCTGGACATTTAAACATTGTTTCACATTTCATATTCAAGTCTATCTGAATGTGAAAAGAAAGGTGAGTGTATGGGTTGATTTAATATTTCTGTGCCATTGTGTCAAGAAGATCCCCTGGAGAAGGGAATGGCAACCCACTCCAGTTTCTTGCCTAGGAAATCCCATGGACAGAGGAGCCTGGCGGGCTACAGTCTATGGGATTGCAGAGTCAGACACGACTGAGTGACTAGCACTTTGCTTTTGAATGGTTTTCGCAAAACAGCAGGGTCCCAGATCTTTCTAATGTCAACAAGGCAGTTACGTCTGAAGAACATTTTCTCTCTTTCTTTATTTTTTTTGGCTGCACCGTGCAACTTTTGGGGTCTTAGTTTCCTGACCACTTACTGAACCCAGGCCCTGGGCAATGAAAGCACAGAATCCCAGCCACTGGACCGCCATGGAATTCCTCCAGTGAGCATCTTCATGGTGTGGATTCAGCTGTATGTACACTCGGCAAGAAAAGAACGTTAACGTTTTGTTAGTGCATGCCATTTTGCTTTCTGTTTTTCAGTTGTTTAGATGTATGTTCTGTGTGTGTATTAGGTAAGTGGTACAGGGAGGTTTGTGTTTCCGCAGCTCAGTTTCAGTTCCCGTGTGCCCGTCACGGTGGGTGTATCTCATCTTCCTATGTGTGATTCTAGTGTTAAGACAGGTGTTGTCCATAAAACTGGCCCTTTCAAAGCCAGTTACAGAATTCACCTGCTGTTTAACTGGAAAAAACAAACCAGCCAGCAGTCTCTTCCACTGCTTCTGGAAAAAACTGCCTCCGTTAGACTTACTGACAGATGCTGTCTGGGTCTCGGTCACAACCCATACCTGATGGAAGCTGAAAGGTAATTTTAATATTGGGCTAGTCCATCAATCTGGAAAGCAAACCGCTCTAGATATTTCAAACAGAGAATTCAGTATAGGGATTTAGGTTATGAAATTGTTCACAGGACAAAGGGGCAAACGGGAGCGAGGCTGAACTGCCCAGCGATGGGGAACTGAGGGGAAGCGGCTGCAGCCCCCAGCGGCCCAGGTGAACATGCCCTGGTGCTGACTTTGCAGGCTCTGGGCTGTCTGCTGCTGCAGGAGCCTGTGCACCTGTGTCTGCTTAGAACACAATGGCTTCTGCCTCCCTCCTAGCCTAGCCTCCCACGAGTGCCTTCCATGGGTGGCCCCTTAGCAGAACCCTGCTGGCGAGGGCAATCAAGTTCCCAGGCTTCTAGCCTCGTCTGTACAGGGGAGAACATAGAAAAGGAGGTGTGGGTGAATAGCATCGCATGCCGTGGTGTCCCCCTCTGTGCTGAGATGTGACACCCCCTCCCCTGAGGATTCTCTGATGTTGTTTATGTGGCACCATGATATGCGATGTTGGTTAACGCATCCACAGAGCTAGACATTCTCCCAAACTTGCCATCATGGGAGAAGGAAGAATACAGAGAACGAGTTTAGGAGTCCTCAGTTCAGTTCAGTTCACTTCAGTCGCTCAGTCGTGTCCGACTCTTTGCGACCCCATGAACTGCAGCACACCAGGCCTCCCTATCCATCACCAACTCCCAGAGTTTATCCAAACTCGTGTCCGTTGAGTCCATGATGCCATCCAACCATCTCATCCTCTGTCGTCCCCTTCTCTTCCCACCTTCAATCTTTCCCAGCATCAGGGTCTTTTCAAATGAGTCAGCTCTTCGCATCAAGTGGCCAAAGTATTGGAGTTTCAGCTTCAGCATCAGTCCTTCCAATGAACACCCAGGACTGATCTCCTTTAGGATGGACTGGTTGGATCTCTTTGCAGTCCAAGGGACTCTCAAGAGTCTTCTCCAACACCACATTTCAAAAGCATCAATTCTTCGGCGCTCAGCTTTCTTTACAGTATATCCCCAGACCTATCACCATGTTGTACACACAACAGACAATAAATATTCAGGAAACAAGTGAGGATTTTCTGTATGACAAGCATTTTGCCCTAGTCACCTCCTTCTGTCTGTCAAACATACCAATCTTCATGCTGATGGGAATATGACTTCCCTTGTGGTTCAGCTGGTAAAGAATCAGCCTTCAATGTGGGAGACCTGGGTTCTATTCCTGGGTTGGGAAGATCCCCTGGAGAAGGGAAGGGCTACCCACTCCAGTATTCTGGCCTGGAGAATTCCATGGACTGTATAGTCCTTGGGGTTGCAAAGAGCTGGACACACTGAGCGACTTTCACTTCTGGAGGACAATGTGGTAGAATACATCAGAGCCTTAAGAATGTACATATTCTGAGTGTCTAAACAGGTCCTCTGGGGGCAGGACGCCTTCAGGGAGACCAAGAAAAGCCAGGTGGGATGTCCACTGTGCAGCAGACAAAGAATGTGAACCAGTGCTGGGGGCCAAGGCCAGTTCTGCTGTGTCCTCCAGAAACTGCAAAGCCAGGCACGGTGCCTGGCATAGAGTGCCACCCAAGACCACCTTTGCCCCCTAGGTAGTGGTGGGACTGGAATCTTATACTGCAAAGAAGGACAAGGAGGCAGCTCTCTGAGCCCTCCCTGCAGCAGGCCTCGGAAGCAACCCAGGAAGTCCCAGAGAGTCAGAGAAGAGAAAGGATGAAGGAAGTAGAGTCAGGTGGAGCAACACCAGAAGGTCGGGATCTGCTGTGTCTGTCTTTGAAGATGAAGAGGGCACCAGCCAAGGAATACAGGAGGCCTCTAGGAACTGGGAAAGGTGAGGAAGTGAATTCTTCCCCAGCATGCTGAGGGGGAACACAGCCTTGATGACACCTTGATTTCAGAGACCCATGTCAGACTTCCAACCTGCAGAACTGTAATATAATCATTTGCATCATTTAAAGCCAGTAAGTGTGCAGCAATTTGTGATGACAGCAACAGGAAATTCCTGCCCTGCCAGCTCTCTCCCCTGTACTGGAAACCCCAGCAGATTCAGAGGTACAGGCTCTATATGCCGGGCTTCAAGACCACCAGTGCTCGATGCACTGACTTGGGCCCTGCAGGACTGTGGGTAATTGGGAAGAGGTTCTAGTCAGCCCTTGGGGAGGCCAGAGTTCTACCCCGGGCCCCAGTGGGGAACAGGCCTGCCAGCTGCTGCACGTGGAAAAGAGCACTTGGGCTTTGGTGTCTGAAGGGCCTGAATCCAAAGCCTAGTTGGCGCTTTCCTAAGTGCGTGACTGTGGTCAAGGCCCTTAACCTTTTGCCGCTTTAGTTTTCTTATGTGTAAAATGGGGAGAGTGGCACCTGCCTTAGAAGACTGTTGGATTAAATAAGGTCACAAGGGAAAGTGCTCACAACAGTGCCTGACACCCAGTAAATGCTCCAAAAAATACGGGGAAAAAAGAATGTACATATTCTGTCATGCAGCAATTGTGCTGCTAGGACCTAAAGAGAAAGTAGAACAAGTGTAAAAGACTGGCAGATTTACAATATGAAACCTAGAAATGAGTGTTCCTTAGAGGAAATTCACTGTATTACGGTATATTCCTCGAATCAAATACTCTTCAGTCTCTAAGTCATGTCCAACTCTTTGTGACCCCATGGACTGCAGCATGCCAGGCTTCCCTGACCTTCACTGTCTCCCAGAGTTTGCTCAAAACTCCTGTCCATTGAGAATGGAATATTAGGCAGTAATTAAAAATGATGATAGATTTGGTTAACATAAAAGGTGAATAGTATTATCATCTAAAATACTGAATGAAGTACTTTCTGTATTTCATTCAGAAAGGTACATATATTTTCTTAATTTTGTTACCAGTAAAAGAAAATTGTGTAAATACAGATGCATTAAAATGTATAGGAGGAATGAAACCCGAAGTGCTGACAGTGGGTCTCTCCAGGCAGTGGGACTGTTGAGTTTTGGGGCTAGAACTCTCAATCTGAAAATGCCAGAAAATCAGACTCAGGTAGACCAAAGGGATTTGGGAACTCTCAAGACTGGAAGTCCAGAGGGAGAGGATAGGTCCAGTTACTCAGCATCCTCAAAACGTGTGTTCTTGCTGATTCTAGGCTCTACCTTCTCCAGAGTCCACTTTGTCTTCAGTCCACACAATGGGGGCCCCTTTTGCCCCAAGGATGCCTTCATGGAGCCCCATGTTATAGCATTCTTACTATTTAAATAGAGGGTGCCATTCAAAGAAGAGAACAAGAGCCATTGCTCAAATCCTGGCTTTTGTTCCCAGTGCCCAAGTTAGAGCTCGTGCCCAACTCTGAGCCATCACCGCAGCCCGGAAATCAGGATGGTCTTCAACCTACCTGGGTCCTTTCTGGAGCTCAGCATGCCTATGTGACTGAAAGGGGAAATGGCCCAACAGAAAACCAGGGTCGCAATATAGCAGAAGAGGTCAATGGACTCAGAGAAAGCAACCCATACGTGCAGGAGTGTGGGTCATTACCTGTGCTGTGGATTTGACCCGATAAACTTGGGCATTTTGTGAAAGTTTAGTTTTTTAATTTTTTCTCATCCCTAGCTCCATGCCCCTCCACCCCCCCTCCAAAAAATCTTACCTTTGCCAAACACCCTTTTTGCATATAAAGATCCAGAAATCTGGAAGACAGAGACGGGACGGCTAGACTATATTTGTCAAACGCACGTCTGAGAGGAGAGAAAAGGGAAAACCCTGAGTTTGGTTTGAATGTGTAGACTTTGTAGGACCGACAGGGACCATTCGAGGAGACCCCCGTCCACAGCATGGAGAGAGAAGAAAAAGCCACACGAGAGCGATGGGTTGGTACGTTAACTCCACCAGGGTGCAAGTTGGAGCCATGAAATGAACAACCCCATTCAGAGTGAGAAAAAGGGCAGAAGAGGAAACCTGTACTACTCTGAGGAGTAGACTCAGAAATTGAACAGAGGTAAAGAAAAATGACCTAACAAAAGACATTGGAACAAATAAAACTTTTAATAGTCTTGACTGCATTTATTTGCATTCTTGACCCTGTTCTTGGCCACTGAGCACTTTGAATAAGCATGACTTTCAGCTGTTTATCTTGATTTGTAGACTTCATTGTCTAACGAGGACGTCAGGACCACAGCACAAAGGAGGCACGCGATGGGTGTCGTTGCAGGAGCAGGGTGTCCATTCTCCTCGGAACACTGCTTTCAGTTCAGCAAACATCATCGGCCACTTGTGCTGTGAGCCAGGCCCTGTTCGGAGCTAAAGATGCAAGAGGGAACCACACAGACTTGGTGCCTGTTTTCCTGGAGGCCACACAATCTAGCACTTCCTGAACACGTTTTCAAATGCACCTCCTGAAATACACACCACAATTATAATTCCTCAACCTCATCAAATAATCCATTGATCCATCAGCCCACTCCTAGCCTATCCACAGCTTCATCGTGACAATCCCTCCCTTCTGAACAAGACCTGGGTGAGTCCTTCCATCTGCCTTCTACTTGCACCACAAGAGCCAAGTATTCCTAGAAGAAAATCACACAACTGAGCTGGTTGAATGACTAAACCTTGAAAGGACCCAGTGTTATCAGCAACCCTCTGACAGGCTTGCTGTTCTTTGACCTGCATCAGCTATTCTGTATATTCAACTCTCCCATGTCCCTCCTCTGTTCTTTCCTCGGTTCATTGAGAAAATTGAAGCCATTGTCCATCAGTTCCCTCTCCCCTACACCAACCAGTCAACCGTGCCTTCATCTATACTCATTCCTCCTACTGCAAGCTGAGTCCCTCTACCTGAGCCCTTCAGTCTGTCTCCTTTATCTTAGAGATTTCGAACATTTGCTGACTCTTCTAAATTGTCAGTTTCATCATCTATCCTGGAGGAGAAGCAGATGACATCGGATGAGACAGTTGAATGGCATCACTGACTCGATGGACATGAGTGTGAGCATACTCTGGGAGATGGTGAAGGACAGGGAAGCCTGGCATGCTGCAGTCCCTGGGGTGGCGAAGAGTCGCACATGACTTGGTGACTGAATAACACCTATTCTGGATCCTTCGAGCCACCTTTGATTCTACGTATACAGAATCAAATAGCACTTTCTGCTACACTCCTCCCACTGCCCTCAACTTCTAATTGTTCATGTTCCTGGAGGCTTTGGGGGGCTCTTCACAGTCTCCCAATGTCTTAAAATAACATCTATAGGCTGATGGCTCTGAAATGTGTAGTTAGAGGTCAGATTCTCCCACAAACCCCAAGCTACAAAATTTACCTGCCTACCTGCCATCTCCACTTAAGCATCTTACACCTCACTTTGACATGTTACAAACAGCTTTGTAGCTGTCTACACACACCTCAGAGTCTCACCCGCTCCCAGCCTTTCTCACTGCTGCTGGTGGTGTCACTGTTCACTGCACTGCTCCAGTCAGGAACCTAGGAGGATCCGTCCTTGCTGTGTGCACCTTCCCCCACTACCTCCACAGTCAGCCCATTAGCAAGCCCCATCACTTCTGCTTCCAAACACTGACCTGCACCTGAGGTGTGCCTCCACCAGCTACCTTAATCTTGGGCATCACCCTCTTTGTATGACATATACTGACCTCCCTGCATTCACTACTGGTCCTTTTTCAAGCTAGACTCTACAGCTGCAAAATTGGTCATGGCATCACTCTGTTCAGAACCTTTGAAATGACTTCTCGCTGCACTTGTGGATAATGTTCAAACTCTTATGTCGTTGTCTATGAAGGTTCTGCACAATCTTATCTTTCCAGGCTCCCATTCCCCTCGCTCCACAAAAAAATAAATGAAATAAAAATTTAAGGAAACCCATCAGTACAATTCACCATGTTAATGAAGAATAAAAGCTGCTGCTGCTGCTGCTGCTAAGTCGCTTCAGTCGTGTCCGACTCTGTGCGATCCCATAGACAGCAGACCACCAGGCTCCTCTGTCCCTGGGATTCTCCAGGCAAGAACACTGGAGTGGGTCGCAATTTCCTTCTCCAATGCATGAAAGTGAAAAGTGAAAGTGAAGTCGCTCAGTCGTTCCGACTCTTTGCGACCCCATGGACTGGAGCCTATGAGGCTCCTCCGTCCATGGGATTTTCCAGGCAAGAGTACTGGAGTGGGGTGCCATTGCCTTCTCCGAATAAAAGCTACATGTGGGGGCAAAAAATAAGGAAATTGCACTTGATAAATTCCAGCTCCAACCAATAAGAATAGACGGCAACCACCTCAAACTGGTAAAGGTTATCTGCAAAAACCTGCAGCCAACATTATTCTTAAAGGCAACACACTGAAATGTTTCGCTTTGAGATAAAGAAAGAGAAGGATTCCTACACTCAACTCTTCTCAGCCTTAGCCAGTCAGTGCTGTCAGGGAAGGAAAGAAAGTGAAAGCTACATGGATTGGGAATGAAGGTCTAAAATGGCCATTATCCATAGATGATTTGAGTGTGAACTCAGGAAATCCGAAAGACTCTATAAAAGATGTATTGGAATTAATGTGTTAAGCAAAGTTACTAGAGACAAGTTCAATATATAAAAATCAATTCCATCTCTATACGAGTGATAAACAAAATTTTAAATTTTATGTAAATATTAAATTCCTGTGCTGCCATAAAAAAATCATCCTGAGGTTCGTGGCCTAAAACCACACAAATTATTATCTTACTGTCCTGTGGGTCAGAAGTCTTGTATGGGTGTAATGAGGCTGAGGTCAGGATGTCAGCAGGACTGGAGGCTTTCGTGTCTGGAGGCTCTTGGAGGGAGTCTGGCTCCTGCTCCTCTGGCTGGTTGAAAGAATCCAGTTCCTGGTGGTTGTGGAGCTGTTTTCCTGCCGGCTATAAGCTAAAGACTTAGACCGTAACCACAGTCTCCAGGCAGGCAGTGTGGTGTATTGATTAAGCACACGGCCTGGACAACTACGGTTACTAGCTATGTAGATGCAAGATATGAGTGAGCCATGCCTCCCTTCCCTCACCTGTAGGAGGGGACCTATCTTACTGAAGCTTAGGACTTAATGAGAGTTAGTGTTGTCAGTGCTTTCATTATTAACAATCTAGGCCCACATCCAGCGTGTGCCCACATTTTGCAGTCATCTCCTCTCCCAAATTCCACACTCCCAGAAAGTGAAGAAAGTGAAAGCCGCTCAGTCGTTTCTGACTCTTTGTGACCCCATGGACTATACAGTCCATGGAATTCTCCAGGCCAGAATACTGGAGTGGGTAGCCTTTCCCTTCTCCAGGGGATCTTCCCAACCCAGGAATCGAACCCAGGCCTCCCTCATTGCAGGCGGATTCTTTACCAACTGAGCCACAAGCGAATCCCAAGAATACTGGACTGGGTAGCCTCTCCCTTCTCCAGTGGATTTTCCCAACTCAGGAATTGAACTGGGGTCTCCTGCATCACAGGTAGATTCTTTACCAACTGAGCAACAGGGAAGCTTCCACACCCCCAGTCCCCAATGTTTTTCTCTAGCAGCTCTCACACACAGCATCCTTCCTGTCTCCCTGATTCTCCAGGTGCTATTTCCTTTACCTGGAATATCCTCCCCACCTCATTTGCTTACCAAACTCTGAAGCATCCTCCAAAGTTCAGGCCTCGGGACTTTCCTGCTGGTCCAGTGATGAAGACTGCCAATGATAGGGGACATAAGTTCAATCCCTGGTCCAGGAAGATGCCACATGCCTCAGAGCAACTAAGCCCATGTGCCATGACCGCTGAACCCCAGTGCTGCAACTACTGAAGCCTGAATGCCTACAGCCCATGCTCCCCAAGAAAAGCCACTGCGGTGAGAAGCCAGTGCCACTCAATGAGGAGTAACCCCTGCTTGCTGCAGCTAGAGAAAGCTGGCAAGCCGCAGTGAAGACCCAGCACAACCAAAATAAAATAATTAATTTTCAATACAAGCAAGTCCTCTATGAAAATTAAAAAAAAAAAAACTATAAAATTGGGAAATCTAAATTATTGGGGGAAAAGTTAGAGACTGTTGAATCTCACTAAGGTACAATTCTAAAGCTTTTCATGCATATAAACTCTACCCGGCATGGGACCAACCTCAGAGAAGAGCCATAATTTATATACACGTACCTGCTCAGGTGCATTAAACCTCAACAGCTTCCGTGAAAGAATTTAACTTATTTTCATTTTTGGTTGTGCTGGGTCTTCTTGTGGTATGTGGGCCTCCCGTTTCGGTGGCTTCTCTTGTTGAGGTGCACAGGCTCTAGGCACACGGGCTTCAGTAGTTACGGCACACAGGCTTAGTTGCTCCACAGAATGAGGAATCTTCCTTGACCAGTAATTGAACGCACGTCCCCTGAATCGGCAGGCAGACTCCCATCCTCTGTACCACCAGGGAAGTCCGAGAATTTACTTTATTTTCTTTTGAACTTTTTGTATTGGGGTATGGCTGATTAACAATATTGTGATAGTTTCAGGTGAACAGCGAAGGGAAAGAATTTACTTTTAAGAGGAGAAATTAAGTACTTTTAAAGTCATAAGTAGGAGAAGGCAATGGCACCCAACTCCAGTACTCTTGCCTGGAAAATCCCATGGATGGAGGAGCCTGATAGGCTGCAGTCCATGGGGTCGCTAAGAGTTGGACACAACTGATCGACTTCACTTTCACTTTCATGCACTGGAGAAGGAAAAGTCAACCCACTCCAGTGTTCTTGCCTGGAGAATCCCAGGGACTGGGGAGACTGGGGGGCTGCCGTCTATGGGGTCACACAGAGTCAGACATGACTGAAGTGACTTAGCAGCAGCAGCAGCAGTCATATGTATTTGTATTCATATCAACTATCCTGCGGTATTATAAACCCACCATGAAAGCCACAACATTCTGATTTGGTACTTAAAATTATATTTTTAGAATGGAAACTATCAAGAGAGTAACATGTGACTTCAACAAAAGTATTATTTTTATTGTATTACAGGCCACTAGCTTGATTTGGCAAAATTTTGTAACTTGGTAGAGTTATTTGTACTTCCCAAAGTCCTTATTTCGTACATTGTCCCAATGAGCTGGATGGGCTTTCCTGGTGGCTCAGGAGTAAAGAATCTGCCTGCCAATGCAGGAGATTCAGGTTCGATCCCTGGGTCGGGAAGATCCACTGGAGAAGGAAATAGCAACCCACTTCAGTATTTTTGCCTGGGAAGTCCTATGGACGGAGGAGCCTGGTGGGCTATAATTCCTGGGGGCACAAGAGTCAGACACAACTTAGTAACTAAGCCACCACCACTGTGGGCTGGATAAGTTAGCTGAAAAAGCAAAGTCATTGCCTGAGTTTTGTAGCACTGCAAACTTACACAGAAGGATGGCTGTTCTCATCTTTCAGCATCTCACATTTTCTTAGCTTAAAAAATTGTATGTGTCAAAACCATGCTTTTGTGATTTCTAACACATCGTATATCAGGCTGTTGGAATATAATTATTTTTAGACTTGTGACCATAAAAGACCTTTTTTATATGAAGAGCTGTACATTATTTGAAATTACCCAAATGATGTCTTGATTTGAGGCACAAATCCTAGGTACTTATAGCTTTTAGTAATATGGTGCCACTGTGAGAAGAGGGGTGGGGAGAAAAATGATTAATATAAAGTAATTATTAAGTGAATTTCACCACAGTTTATATTTATGGGAGATCTTTATATTGGATGCCAAAGGGCACCTGCAATCTGGAAAACAATCTAGCAAATATATTTTGTTACATGTTTTGTATCAGATAATTATCAACCACTACAAACTCTGGTGGCTCAGATGGTAAAGAATCAGTCTGCCAATGCAGGAGACTCGGGTTTGATCCCTGGGCTGGGAAGATCCCCTGGAGTAGGTAATGGCAACCCACTCCAGTATTCTTGCCTGGAGAATTCCGTGGATAGAGGAGCCTGGCGGGCTACAGTTCATGAGGTTGAAAAGAGTCGGACAAGACTGAAGTGACTCAGCATGCACACACAACTGAAAAATCAACCCTTCTAACATCTATAAGAGAGCAGGAAATAAGGGCAATATGCCACCTGAAACACCGGAGAGACAGAGGCAAATACAAAGAACGACAATTTACCTGAGCAGAAACCCACAAATGAAAGCTGCCATGGGAACCAGTTCTACTTAAGAAAATCTGAACTACAATTGCCAGCAGCTTCCCTGGTGGCCCGGAGACTTTCCTGGTAACTCAGCTGGTAGAGAATCCGCCTGCAATGCAGGAGACCCTGGTTCAATCCCTGGGTAGGGAAGATCCGGTGGAGAAGGCATAGACTACCCACTCCAGTATTCTGGTGGCTCAGCTGTTAAAGAATCCACCTGCAATGAGGGAGACCTGGGTTCGATTCCTGGGTTGGGAAGATCCCCTGGAGAAAAACGTCTACCCACTCCAGTGTTCTGGCCTGGAGAATTCCATGGACTATGCATGGGGCCTCAAAGAGTCGGACACGACTGAGCGACTTTCACTTTCAGTGGTGGCTCAGACGGTAAAAAAAATCTGCCTGCAATGCAGGAGATCCAGGCTACTGTGGACAACTCAGAGGGTTAAAAACTCTAGGAGCACTGACTCACAGAGAAGGCCCCCCCTTCCCCTCCCCACCCCCCACCTATTTTATGAGTTTTACCTCCAGGAATTTGATGAGGTTCCCACAGTACCAAAGAAAATTCCCCTTGTTCCTCTAGCAGGAAGAGAAGAAGAAATACACCAGAGCATTCTGTTCTCAACAAAACCTACCTTCAGGACAACCTAGCAGGCAGAGTATTGTCAGAGCGTAACTGACCTGGGGGAAGGGAAAGACCCAACTCCTGCAGTTCTAGCCACCCACTGCAGCCGAAACAGGAAGAATAAAAAAATTAAAAACACTTGTGGAAAAAAAAAGGAAAACACTTGTGAAGTTCACAGTTCAGTGGTAGATCAGTAAAAGATTTGGACCTAATCACAGGACTATACAACAATGCCTCCTGCCACACCTCACCACCATTTCCTAAAAGCTTATTTATAACAGTCACTTTTACATAGTACATTCTGTCCCACTATCAAGAACAATTTACAGGGAGGTCCCTGGTCCAGTGGTGAGAACTCTACTCTTCCACTGCAAGGGGCCCGGATTCAATTCTGGTTGGGGAGCTAAGATCCCCCATGTCCCCCTCTGCAGCCAAAAAAATAACAAAACCAACAAACAATAACAACAAAACCCAAAGCCATACCATGAGGCGAAACCACAATTTGAAGAGACAGAGCAAGCATCAGATCTAGACATGTGAGGGTTTTCAGACCAGAAAGGTGAAAGTGAAAGGGAAGTCGCTCAGTCGTGTCCGACTCTTTGCGACCCCATGGGCTGTAGCCTACCAGGCTCCTCTGTCCATGGGATTTTCCAGGCAAGAGTACTGGAGTGGATTGCCATCTCCCTCCAGGGGATCTTCCCAACCCAGGGATCAAACCCGGGTCTCCTGCATTGTAGACAGACGCTTTACCGTAAGGTAAAGTCCAGGGAAGTCCACATAATTACTATGCTAAGAGCTCTAATGGATAAAGCAGACAGCATGCAAGAAAAGATACACAAGTAAGCAGAGACTTGGAAATCCTAAGAGAGAACCAAAAAAAAAAAAAAAATGAAGCTAGAGATAAAAAACATAATAACAGACATAAATGCCTCTAATGGGCTTACTGGATTTCCCTGATGGCTCAGCAGGTGAAGAATCTGCCTGCAATGCAGAAGACACAGGAAATGCGAGTTTGATCCCTGGGTTGGGAGGATCCCCTGGAAAAGGAAATGGCACCCACTCCAGTATTCTTGCCTGAAAAATCCCATGAACAGAGGAGCCTGATGGGCTACAGTCCATGGGGTTACAAACAACCAGACATGACTGAGTGACTAAGCACGCAAGCAATGGGCTTAAGAAAAGAATCTGAGCTTGAGGATATCTCAGGACAAACTATCAAAGCTAAGAGCAAAAGGAACAAAGACTGAAAAACAAAACGGAGTCCAAGGACTGAGGGACAAGCACAAAAGCTGTGACACAGGCGTCCTAGGAGTACAAGAAGAAAGACAAGGACAGGAGAAATATTTGAAACAGAAATGACGGAGAACTTTCCCAAATTAACGTCAGACACTAAATTGTGGCCCAGGCAGCTCAGAGACCACCAAGTAGGATAAATGTCCCAAACTACAACTAGGCATGTGCATGTGTGTGTGTGTGTGTGCGTGTGCGTGTGCTCAGTTGTGTCTGACTCTTTGGGACCCCACAGACTGTAGCCCACCAGGCTCCTCTTCCATGGGATTTTTCCGGCAGGAATACTGGAGTGGGTTGCTATTTCCTCCTCCAAGGGATTCTTCCCAACCCAGGGATCGAACCTGAGTCTGCTGCATCTCCTGCATTGGCAGGTGAATTCCTTACCACTACAACTAGGTAAGGGAGGCCCCACAACTACAGCTACAACCATAACCACAACCGGAAGCCCTGCAACTAGGCAGAGCATGCTCAAATCGCAGAAAAACAAACTCCTGAAAGGAGACACATGAGACACTTAATTCTCTGTGTCCTACTTAAAGTAAGAAACTCAAAGCTCTCCCATTCAGATGAGGTACAGGCAAGGATGTCCACCGTCACCACTTCTTTTCAGGGTCATTCTGGAAGTCCTTGCTAAAGCATTAAGGACAGAAAGGAAAATAAAATGTGAATAGACTGTGAAGGAAGAAATAAAACTGACTTTTTAGGTAGGTGAAATTATAATCTATGTAGAAAATCCAAAGTAATTGAAAAAAAAAACAGAATAAGTGATTTTAGCAAGGTAGCAGGACGTAGGTTAATTAATTATTGACATTATTGACTGGGGGATTTTTGCGGAAACTAATGCCTATGGCCTGTGATTTGTTATTTAAGTGACTATTGAAACATCTCCGATAAACAATGTTCAAGGTAAAAAAAGATGTATTAATATATCTCTGGTCAGTTCAGTTCAGTCACTCAGTTGTGTCCAACTCTTTGCGACCCCATGAGTTGCAGCATGCCAGGCCTCCCTGTCCATCACCAACTCCCAGAGTCCACCCAAACCCATGTACATCGAGTCAGTGATGTCATCCAGCCATCTCATCTTCTGTCATCCCCTTCTCCTCCTGCCCCCAATCCTTCCCAGCATTAGGGTCTTTTCCAATGAGTCAACTCTTCGCATGAGGTGGCCAAAGTACTAGAGTTTCAGCTGCAACATCAGTCCTTCCAATGAACACCTAGGACTGATCTCCTTTAGGATGGACTGGTTGGATCTTCTTGCTGTCCAAGGGACTCTCAAGAGTCTTCTCCAACACCACAGTTCAAAAGCATCAATTCTTCAGTGCTCAGCTTTCTTCACTGTCCAACTCTCACATCCATACATGACTACAGGAAAAACCATAGCCTTGACTAGACCGACCTTTGTTGGCAAAGTAATGTCTCTGCTTTTAAATATGCTTTCTAGGTTGGTCATAACTTTTCTTCCAAGGACTAAGCATCTTTTAATTTCATGGCTGCAGTCACCATCTGCAGTGATTTTGGAGCCCAAAAAAATAAAGTCTGACACTGTTTCCACTGTTTCCCCATCTATTTCCCATGAAGTGATGGGACCAGATGCCATGATCTTTGTTTTCTGAATGTTGAGCTTTAAGCCAACTTTTTCACTCTCCACTTTCACTTTCATCAAGAGGCTTTTGAGTTCCTCTTCACTTTCTGCCATAAGGATGGTGTCATCTGCATATCTGAGGTTATTGATATTTCTCCCAGAAATCTTGATTCCAGCTTGTGCTTCTTCCAGCCCAGCATTTCTCATGATGTACTCTGCATATAAGTTAAATAAGCAGGGTGACAATATACAGCCTTGACGAACTCCTTTTCCTATTTGGACCAGTCTGTCATTCCATGTCCAGTTCTAACTGTTGCTTCCTGACCTGCATACAGGTTTCTCAAGAGACAGGTCAGGTGGTCTGGTATTGCCATCTCTTAAAGAATTTTCCACAGTTTATTGTGATCCACACAGTCAAAGGCTTTGGCATAGTCAATAAAGCAGAAATAGAGGTTTTTCTGGAACTCTCTTGCTTTTTCTATGATCCAGCGGATGTTGGCAATTTGATCTCTGGTTCCTCTGCCTTTTCTAAAACCAGCTTGAACATCAGGAAGTTCACGGTTCACGTATTGCTGAAGCCTGGCTTGGAGACTTTTGAGCATTACTTTACTAGCGTGTGAGATGAGTGCAATTGTGCGGTAGTTTGAGCATTCTTTGGCATTGCCTTTCTTTGGGATTGGAATGAAAATTGACCTTTTCCAGTCCTGTGGCCACTGCTGAGTTTTCCAAATGTGCTGGCATATTGAGTGCAGCACTTTCACAGCATCATCTTTCAGGATTTGAAATAGCTCAACTGGAATTCCATCACCTCCACTAGCTTTGGTCAATAATGTGTTAATATACAAAAGTCAACTGCTTTCCTATACACAACCAATGAAAACATGGAATTTGAATTATAAATACAACAGCATTTACATTGTTCTTCTTTAGTCACTAAGTTGTGTCCAACTCTTTTGTGACCCTGTGGACTCTAGCCCACCAGGCTCCTCTGTCCATGGGATTATCCAGGCAAGAATGCTGAAGTGCGTTGCTATCTCCTTCTCCAGGGGGTCTCCGTGACCCAGGGATCGAACCTGTGTCACCTGTGTTGCAGGCGGATTCTTTACCACTGAGCCACCAGGGAAGCTCAGCATTTACATAAGCACCCCCCAAATGAAATGCTTACATATAAATCTAACAAAATATGTACAAGATTGATATGAATACAACTATAAAACTTTGACAAGAGCTACCAAAGAAAAACAAAGTAAATGGAGAGACATTCTATTTTCATGGACAGGAAGACTCATAATATCAAGGTATCTGTTCTTCTCAACTTAAGCTGTGGAATCCAGCCACAAAATAATTTTCTGGCTATTGACAAACTGACTGTAAAGTTTATATGGAGAAGGAAAAGACCCAGAGTAGCCAACTCAATATTGAAGGTGAAGAACAAAGTCAGAAGACTTATGTTACCCAACTTCAAGACTATTATAAAACTATTCAAGACAGTGTGGTATTGGTGAAAGAATAGACAAGTAGATTTATGGAACAGAATATAGAGCCCAGTTGCAGATCCCCATACATGATCTGACCCCAGTCTACTGATCACTGATAAAGTCAAAATAATCTCTTCAGCAAATGGTGCTGGACAACTGGACAACCACATCCATTAAAGAAACAATGAAGATAGACACACACCTTATACCCTTAACAAAAAGGAACCAAAAATGGATCAGAGATATAAATGTAAAATGCCAGAACTCTAAGACTCCTGGTGATAACAGGAGAAAACGTAGATGACCTGGGGTGTGCCTATACTTTATAGATACAACACCAAAGTCAGGATCCATGGAGAAAATAATTGATAAGCTAGACTTTATTAAAATGTAGAAACTTGTGCTTTGTGAAAGATAATTTCAAGATAATCAGAAGAGAAGCTACAGACTTGGAACAAATATTTGCAAAATGGATAGCTTACAAAGGACTGTTATCCAAAACATACAAAGAACTCATAACACTCAACATTAAGAAAACAAACAACCCAACAACCCAAACCATACAAAGAACACTTAAAACTTAACATTAAGAAAACAAACTACACTTCACTGATATAGATATATGGACTGTAAATTAGTATATGAAGAAATGCTCCATATCATATCATCAAAAAAATACAAATTAAAACAATAATGAGATGCTCTTATACACCTTTAAGAGTGGCCAAAATCTGGAACACTGACAGCACCAAATGGTACTGCTACTTTGGAAAACCATTTGGTGGTTTCTCATAAAACTAAATATACTTTTACTGTCGGATCCAGCAATGGTGCCCTAGATATTTATCTAAATGAATTGAAAACTTATATTTACGTAAAAACCTGCACATGGATGTCTACAGCAGCTTTATTCATAATTGCCTAAACTTGGAAGCAACCAAGATGCCCTTCAGTGGGTGAATGGATAACTAAACTTTGGTACATGCAGACAACAGAATATTAATTAGTGCTAAAAAGAAATTAAAGTGAAAGTTGCTGAGTTGTGTCTGACTCTTTGGAACCCTATGGACTATACAGTCCATGGAATTCTCCAGGCCAGAATACTGGAGTGGGTAGCCTTTCCTTTCTCCAGGGGCTCTTCCCAACCCAGGAATCAAACCGAGGTCTCCCACATTACAGGCGGATTCTTTACCAGCTGAGCCACAAGAGAAGCTCTCAAAGAAGAAATGAGCTATGAAGCCATGAAATGGTGCCAAGGACCCTGAAATACACATTATTAAGTGAAAGAAGCCAATCAGAAAAGGCTACATACTGTGTGACTCCAATGCTGAAGGCAAAACTATGGAGACAGTAAAAGAATGAGTGGTTGCCAGGGGTGAGATTAGGGAGGGATGAACAGGCAGTGCACAGAGGATTCTTAGGGCAGTGAAAGTGCTCTTGACATGGTAAGGACTGATACATGTCATTATGCTGCTCAGTCGCTTCAGTCATGTCCAACTCTGTGCGACCCCAGAGATGACAGCCCACCAGGCTCCCCCGTCCCTGGGATTCTCCAGGCAAGAACACTGGAGTGGGTTGCCATTTCCTTCTCCAATGCATGAAAGTGAAAAGTGAAAGTGAAGTTGCTCAGTCGTGTCTGACTCTTAGCGACCCCATGGACTGCAGCCTACCAGGCGCCTCCATCCATGGGATTTTCCAGGCAAGAATACTGGAGTGAGGTGCCATTGCCTTCTCCAACATGTCATTATACATTTGTCTAAATCCATAGAATGTACATATCAGGAGTGAATCCTAATGTAAACAATGGACTCCGGGTGTCATGACATGTCAACATAGGCTCATCACTTGTAACAAATGTACTACATACACTGAGGGGGGATGTTAATAATGGGGGATGCTATGCATATGAGGGAGGGTTATGCATGTGTCCTTAGTCACTAACTCATGTCTGATGCTTTGCGACCCCATGGACTGTATAGCCCACCAGGCTCCTCTGTCCATGGGACTTTCCAGGCAAGAATACTGGAGTAGTGGATTGCCGTTTCCACCTCCAGGGAATCTTCCTGACCCAGGGATTGAACCTGTGTCTTCTGCATCCTCTGCACTGGCAGGTGGATTCTTTACCATTAGCCATCTGAGAAGCCCCATGGCGGGTAGGGCATCAAGGGGCTATTTCAGAAATCTCTGTACCTTCCTCTGAATTTTGCTGTGAACCTAAAACTGGTGAAAAAATAAAGTCCCTTTTCACCTTATGGTCAAAGGGCTCATGCAGTCAATTTGAAAGAAGATACACTCATTCCCAATCTTTAGGTGAAAAGACATTCTGCATCATTAGTTTTTAGGGAAATACAAATGAGGCACACCTTTAACCCACTGGTATGACTGAAATTTTAAAGATTCACAATAGGAATAGTATTCACAAGATTGTGGAATAAATGGAAATCTTATACTTTGCTTATAGTAATTTAATATGGTAAAATCACCTTGGAAAATGGATTGTAATTTCTCAATATTAAAGACACACCTACTCTGTAATCCAGCAATTTCTCCCCTGCATATTTATCCAAGTTAAATGGGCTTCCCAGATTGCTCAGTGGTAAAGTATCCACCCGCCAAGGCATGAAACATGGGTTTGATCCCTGGGTCAGGGAGATCCCCTGGAAAAGGAAATGGCAACCCACTCCAGTATTCTTGCCTGGGAAACCCCATAGACAGCGGAGGCTGGTGGGTTACAGTCCATGGGGTCACAAAGCAGCTGGATACAACTTAGTAATTAAAAAACAACCACAGAAATGAAAACATACGTCAACTTAAAGACTTCTACAGTAATGTTCATAACAGCTTTATTAATAATAGTGGAAAACATGAAGCTATCCAATATCCATCATTAGATGACTAAAAACAACCAAATTGTGGTGTATTCATTGAATGACATCCTTCTTTGCAATAAAAATGAATTCCTGATACATGCAACATTTGGGAACAGCACACACTTCATGTTGAACAAAAGCAGATGGTTAAAAGAGTACATTACTCCATCAACAGAGTTCTAGAATAGTCTAAAATGAATCTATGGTGACAGATATGTTAATAGAAATTAAATCAATCATTGGGTGAATGGGAAGATTTACTGCCAAACTGAAACCATACTCACAGAAAACTAGTCAATCTAATCACACTACGACCACAGCCTTGTCTAACTCAATGAAACTAAGCCATGCCCGTGGGGCAACCCAAGATGGGCGGGTCACGGTGGAGAGATCTGACAGAATGTGGTCCACCGGAGAAGGGAATGGCAAACCACTTCAGTATTCTTGCCTTGAGAACCCCATGAACAGTATGAAAAGGCAAAATGATAGGATACTGAAAGAGAAACTCCCCAAGTCAGTAGGTGCCCAATATGCTACTGGAGATCAGTGGAGAAATAACTCCAGAAAGAATGAAGGGATGGAGCCAAAGCAAAAGGCAAATTGGAAGAGGTCAAACAAGAGACGGCAAGAGTGAATGTCGACATTCTAGGAATCAGTGAACTGAAATGGACTGGAATGGGTGACTTTAACTCAGATGACCATTATATCTACTACTGCGGGCAGGAATCCCTCAAAAGAAATGGAGTGGCCATCGTGGTCAACAAAAGAGTCAGAAATGCAGTACTTGGATGCAATCTCAAAAACGACAGAATGATCTCTGTTCGTTTCCAAGGCAAACCATTCAATATCACAGTAATCCAAGTCTATGCCCCAACCAGTAACGCTGAAGAAGCTGAAGTTGAACGGTTCTATGAAGACCGACAAGACCTTTTAGAACTAACACCCAAAAAAGATGTCCTTTTCATTATAAGGGACTGGAATGCAAAAGTAGGAAGTCAAGAAACACCTGGAGTAACAGGCAAATTTGGCCTTGGAATATGGAATGAAGCAGGGCAAAGACTAATAGAGTTTTGCCAAGAAAATGCACTGGTCATAACAAACACCCTCTTCCAACAACACAAGAGAAGACTCTATACATGGACATCACCAGATGGTCAACACCGAAATCAGATTGATTGTATTCTTTGCAGCCAAAGATGGATAAGCTCTATACAGTCAGCAAAAACAAGACCAGGAGCTGACTGTGGCTCAGACCATGAAGTCCTGATTGCCAAATTCAGACTTAAATTGAAGAAAGTAGGGAAAACCACTAGACCATTCAGGTATGACCTAAATCAAATCCCTTATGATTATACAGTGGAAGTGAGAAATAGATTTAAGGGCCTAGATATGATAGATAAGAGTGCCTGATGAACTATGGAATGAGGTTCGTGACATTGTACAGGAGAAAGGGATCAAAACCAATCCCATAGAAAAGAAATGCAAAAAAGCAAAATGGCTGTCTGGGGAGGCCTTACAAATAGCTGTGAAAAGAAGAGAAACGAATAGCAAAGGAGAAAAGGAAAGATATAAACATCTGAATGCAGAGTTCCAAAGAATAGCAAGAAGAGATAAGAAAGCCTTCTTCAGCGATCAATGCAAAGAAATAGAGGAAAACAACAGAATGGGAAAGACTAGGGATCTCTTCAAGAAAATCAGAGATACCAAAGGAACATTTCATGCAAAGATGAGCTCAATAAAGGACAGAAATGGTATGGACCTAACAGAAGCAGAAGATATTAAGAAGAGGTGGCAAGAATACACAGAAGAACTGTACTGAAAAAAGATCTTCATGACCCAGATAATCACGATGGTGTGATCACTGACCTAGAGCCAGATATCCTGGAATGTGAAGTCAAGTGGGCCTTAGAAAGCATCACTACGAACAAAGCTAGTGGAGGTGATGGAATTCCAGTTGAGCTATTCCAAATCCTGAAAGATGATGCTGTGAAAGTGCTGCACTCAATATGCCAGCAAATTTGGAAAACTCAGCAGTGGCCACAGGACTGGAAAAGCTCAGTTTTCATTCCAATCCCAAAGAAAGGCAATGCCAAAGAATGCTCAAACTACCGCACAATTGCACTCATCTCACACACTAGTAAGGTAATGCTCAAAACTCTCCAAGCCAGGCTTCAGCAATACGTGAACCGTGAACTTCCAGATGTTCAAGCTGGTTTTAGAAAAGGCAGAGGAACCAGAGATCAAATTGCCAACATCCGCTGGATCATAGAAAAAGCAAGAGAGTTCCAGAAAAACCTCTATTTCTGCTTTATTGACTATGCCAAAGCCTTTGACTGTGTGGATCACAATAAACTGTGGAAAATTCTGAAAGAGATGGGAATACCAGACCACCTGATCTGCCTCTTGAGAAATTTGTATGCAGGTCAGGAAGCAACAGTTAGAACTGGACATGGAGTCAGACTGGTTCCAAATAGGAAAAGGAGTTCGTCAAGGCTGTATATTGTCACCCTGCTTATTTAACTTATATGCAGAGTACATCATGAGAAACGCTGGACTGGAAGAAACACAAACTGGAACCAAGATAGCCAGAAGAAATATCAATAACCTCAGATATGCAGATGACACTACCCTTATGGCAGAAAGTGAAGAGGAACTCAAAAGCCTCTTGATGAAGGTGAAAGAGGAGAGTGAAAAAGTTGGCTTAAAGCTCAACATTCAGAAAACGAAGATCATGGCATCTGGTCCCATCACTTCATGGGAAATAGATGGGGAAACAGTGGAAACAGTGTCAGAATTTATTTTTCTGGGCTCCAAAATCACTGCAGATGGTGACTGCAGCCATGAAATTAAAAGACACTTTAGTCCTTGGAAGGAAAGTTATGACCAACCTAGATAACATATTCAAAAGTAGAGACATTACTTTGCCAACAAAGGTTCCTCTAGTCAAGTCTATGGTTTTTCCTGTAGTCATGTATGGATGTGAGAGTTGGACTGTGAAGAAGGCTGAGCGCCGAAGAATTGATGCTTTTGAACTGTGGTGTTGGAGAAGACTCTTGAGAGTCCCTTGGACTGCAAGGAGATCCAACCAGTCCATCCTTAAGCAGATCAGCCCTGGGATTTCTTTGGAAGGAATGATGCTAAAGCTGAAACTCCAGTACTTTGGCCACCTCATGCGAAGAGTTGACTCATTGGAAAAGACTCTGATGCTGGGAGGGATTGGGGGCAGGAGGAGAAGGGGACGACAGAGGATGAGATGGCTGGATGGCATCACCGACTCGATGGACGTGAGTCTCAGTGAACTCCGGGAGTTGGTGATGCACAGGGAGGCCCGGCATGCTGCGATTCAAGGGGTCGCAAAGAGTCGGACACGACTGACTCAACTGAACTGAATGATGAAATCAATAGACATTATTATGACAGCTTAGTAATTCATTAAGAACAGATCGATTTCAAACAGAAATAATGAGTAACATGTTGTTACTGGATTGCTGTTAATCTAAACGATGGGTAATGAGTCAAATGATCAAACTGGAAAAAGTACTGAAATTTTGACATAAAATACTGACATATAAAACTCACAATACATATCTAAAAATGAGAAAACCTGTAACAACCTAGTAGTAGTAATGCGTTATCTGTTCCAAGTATTTAGTATCAATCATTACACCAGAAACTTTTATGTGCTCTAAATTTTTATAGATTGTATATGAAAAAAGGCTTGATAGAAAATTTTTTAAACTTGTTAATCCTAAAAATTGCACATTATCAAATGAAATATTAACTTGAAACTTTTATAAACTCAATAACATTTTATCAGCCTTACTAGAAAAAGGACTGAATTATCTTTGTGTTCTCTGTGTAATAGGAGAAGGCAATGGCACCCCACTCCAGTTCTTTTGCCTAGAAAAATCCCATGTACTAAGGAGCCTGGTAGGCTGCAGTCCATGGGGTCGCTAGGAGTCGAACACGACTGAGGGACTTCACTTTCACTTTTCACTTTCATGCATTGGAGAAGGAAATGGCAATCCACTCCAGTGTTCTTGCCTGGAGAATCCCAGGGACAGAGGAACCTAGTGGGCTGCCGTCTATGGGGTCGCACAAAGTCGGATACAACTACTTCAACCTCATTGTTGAAGTTAAAGGGTATGAAGTCCAAATATACAACTTTTAGTGAATAGTTTGCAGCTTACATGTTTGTCTTTCAAAATTTTTATTATCTGTGGGTTTTGTCCATTTAAAAAGTCTGTAGTTTGTGGCATTCATTTCACATAAACATAAGACACACCCTTCAAGTTGTCTAGAGTTTGGGCTCCAACTCCTGAACATAGCTTGGACCAATGGGTCTCCGAGTGTAAAAAGCAATTTTGTGGGAGAGCGCCTTCAGTCTAATTTTATAAAGTTTAAAAACATTCAAAACTTAATATAGTTACAGATTAAAGACAACCGTAAACTGATAAGGAAATGGCCACAGTGGGCTCAGAGGCAGGATGACTTTTCGACTTTAGTGGGCGGTGGCACTTTTTGCCTTCATGGGCACTTTTCTCCTTAAAAATACCAAAAATCGTATTTTAGGACTGTGTTGGTATAAAGACAGATGGTAACTATTTATAGATTTTCCTCAACCTAAAATTTCACTTGTTTTCTGATTCTATAAGAAGTTAAAACGCTTTCGTGTGTCCCTAGCCCAAGCTACAATGTGTAATGGAGAAGCCCTTCTGCTCAGTGTTCATTGTAATATTCCGTTTCTTACACCATGGTGAGCAATTTTAGCATTTTATACAACCATCCTTTCATGGCTAGTTTAATAACGTATGTAATGCATCGTGCAAGGATACAAATGAAAATGGTTATCTCAGTCACATAGAAATTCAAGTGATTTTTACTATCTTGTTTCTCTCTTTTTAAAAAAGGTTTTTTTTCAATAGCCAGCTGGATCCCTATTTTTTAGAAGTACTAATTTTACTTTGGTCAACACGGTCCAAGTGACAAGAGGAAAACCGAGAAACGAGAATTAACGGTCACCGCCTTTGGCCGGGATGGTTAAAATTTCCATAACGGGCACCGGGCTTTCTGATAAGCCACGCCCCCTTCTGGAATGTTCACCAGCACCTTCCCCCCTGCTTCACCCACTGCCCCTTCTCATTCTGCCGGTAGAGTTCTCCGGGGTAGGGTCGTCGCTGGCTCCCTTCTCCGGACTGGGCCTGCCTCGGCCTCTGCTTTGCTTCTCCGGACTGGGTCCGCCTAGGCCTCTGCTTTGCTTCTCCGGACTGGGCCCGCCTCGGCCTCTGCCTTCCTTTAGAGCCTTGATCAGAACTAATAATTATTTTTTGTCACCTTCGCAGCTAGTGGTGGCGCCTCGTCGTCGTCGTCGTCAGTCAGTAGTAGCATCAAGAAAGAAAAGGGTAGGCTTTCCAGGGGGCTGTACTGTTTTCCTCTGTATTATTTCTTCTCTTTGCGGTCTTTTTTTTTTTTTTTTTTTACTAAGTATATATCAGTTTCCCACCAATTACGTGTTGTTTACACACTATCCTATTTTAGGTCTTAAATCTAAAGAGAAAAAAAAAATTGCTTCGCAACTCATAACAGGCTCTGCTGAAGCTCGTGAGGCGTCGAAGAGAGAAGGAACAGAACTGAACGGAAAAGGCAGGAGGGTAGGCGTACAGGGGCCCCAGGGTGGGCCTGTCAGGCGCGGCTGCTGCTGGCACAAATCCTGGGCCAGACCGCGCGGTCAACGCTAGGCCGCAAGCTTGCCTCAGGGGCCTCTGCCCCTCCCCCGGCTCCTGCCCCTACCTCACTCCCCCCACCTTCCTGCCCTTGCCTCTGTCTCCGCCTCCCTCCCTCCCCCTCCTGCCCCTCCCTCCAGTCCCGCTCCGCAAGACACTCCTGATTGGCCAGGCCCTAGCCCGGAAGTGGCGCCACGCCGGGCTTCCCGGCCTCTTGGCTGAGCCCCGCCCCTCGGGGGGCATCAAAACAAGAGAGCGGCGGCTGGGGCGGGCCTGCGGCCGGCCGACGCCGCGCAGGGGGCGGGGCCTGGGCTCGCGGCGCTCGCTAGTTGGCTGACGGGGGCACTTGGGGTTGCGCGGCCGCGCTTCCGCCCTCGGCCGACTGCTGAGCCGAGGCATGGAGGCAGGATAGCCCTCGGCGCGAGGCCGAGCAGGGTTGAGGAGAACGGCGGGCTGGACGCTGCAGGCCCGGCGGGCCCGAGTGCGCGCGCGGCTGGTGAGTGCCGGGCCGCGTGGAGTAACCGTCGCGGCGCGTGAGGCAGGGGCGGGTGGGGGAGGGGCGGCGCGAGCTTGGCCGCGTCCTTCGGCAGAGTTGAGGAGCGCGAAGCGGGAGCATCCCCGCCGAGTCCGCTGGACCGCCCTCCTGTGCCTCTCGCGCCCCGGGGCCTCGGGCACTGGGACCCCCGTCCTCTCCTTTCACGTCGTCTACACTGCGGTCCCGTGTGAGCGGTTCTGGTTCTGGGCACTGTGTAGTTTCGGTGGGACTGATGGGGGGGGGGGGGGGTCTCGCTGTGGAAAGTCTCTGCCCTCTCGACGCCCTCTCCTTTCTCCTGATGGGGTCCGTGGCTTTGGAGAGAGTGCCACTTCCGCGTGGCCACCTGAGTCCTCCTGCCCCACCTGAAGGCGATGTATCGCTGACAGCCAGCCTCAAGGGGCTTTGCCGCCTTCCCCATCTCCCAGGAGCGACAGTGTACCAAGACCGTGAAGGAACCGTCACGAGGCTCGAAGGATCGGTTTGCCATTTAAAGCGACAGAGATGAATTAGTTACTGACGGTCCTAGGACTGAACTCACATTTGCTGATTGGGGTTTTTTTTGACAAAGTGGCTCGCTGTCCCCTATGTGGGGACGAGGTCTCCCGTGAAACTACTTTCCCCTGTGGAGTCAGAATGGCAGTAGACCCACAGGCAAGTTGTCTATAATGTGAGTCCGAGCTTTTTCATCAAATGGTTACATTCCGCTCTGTAAGTATTGATGTGAAACTCAGATGAAAGTATATAAACAATTTCCTCAGTTTTGTTTTGCCTTTTCAGAAATGTTCTTTGTGGCGCCAGAGTCTGGGTGTATATGAATGCAGATCCTCACCCATTCCTAAATAAATCCAGGCATCTCAGCTGAGAGGATCACTTCTCTGTAGGCCATCACCTCAGGTAATTTTTTTTTTTAAGATTTATGTATTTTTGACTGTGCTGGGTATTAGTTGCTGTGGGCATTCTCTAGTTGCGGTGTGTGGGCTTCTCATTGAGGTGGCTTCTCTTGTGGAGCATGGTTTCTAGGGTAGAATTCAGTAGTTGCCCCAGGGCATGTGGGATTTTCCTGGACCAGGGATGGAACCTATGGCTCCTGCATTGGCAAGGTGATTTTTTAACCACTGGACCACCAGGAACTACCCCAGGTAATTGTTAAATTAACATTTAAGGTATTTTTTTTCAGTCATTTAATATGTGCCCAGCACTGAAGTAAAGTATATACAAAACAGAACCTTGCCCCTTGAAAGACTCAAAAGTTTTGAAGATGGAGCATGTATGTGGGAAACATCTGACAGTAAGCACCTCAGTCTGACAAGGTGAATGTAGTGATAGAAACTGTATAGAGTCCTGAGAGGACTAAGAAGAAAGTCAAAGAAACTGGAAAGGGAGGGGCTGAGTTAGACTACTAGCCCCCAGGCATGATGATGCTCAGAGATGAATTGCACATAGGTAGATCTCAAATCTGTCCTTTTATTGGACTCACTGCTGGAATTGTTTTAGATTGAACCTGAATTTTATCAGTGGTACCTCAACCATCTGCTTTTTTCTCCCAAGTTCCTTTGGTGAGTCATGTGTATTCAGGTTTAAGATCCGGGTAGAGGTCTGCCAGGTTCCTTTGGTGAGTCATGTGTATTCAGGTTTAAGATCCAGGAGAAGGCAGTGGCACCCCACTCCAGTACTCTTGCCTGGAAAATCCCATGGACGGAGGAGCCTGCTAGGCTGCAGTCCTTGGGGCCACTAGGAGTCAGACACGACTGAGCGACTTCACTTTCACTTTTCACTTGCATGCATTGGAGGAGGAAATGGCAACCCACTCCAGTGTTCTTGGCTGGAGAATCCCACGGACAGAGGAGCTTGGTGGGCTGCCGTCTATGGGGTCGCACAGAGTCGGACACAACTGAAGTGACTTAGCAGCAGAGGTCTGAAGGGTAGGTGTTAAAGGCAGAAGAGCTCCCATAAATGCAGGTACTGCCAAATACCAGGAGGCATTTTAGGAAGAGCAAATGATGGGGAAATGGCAATAGATGATGCTGAAGCCAGCTCTTGCAGGGACTGGTGTGGTGAGCTCAAAAGTTATTGCCCAGATGAAGAGGACTCATTTGTGCTTTCAAAGTCCAGTTTTTGGTTTGGCCTTTGGCGGCATTTTGGGGAAGAATTGATTTTGGATCAAACAAGCTCAGTTCAGTCGCTCAGTCATGTCTGACTCTTTGTGACCCCATGAACCGCAGCACGCCAGGCTTCCCTGTCTATCACCAACTCCTGGAGTCCACCCAAACCCATGTCCATCGAGTCGGTGATGCCATCCAACCATCTCATTCTCTGTTGTCCCCTTCTCCTGCCCTCAATCTTTCCCAGCATCAGGGTCTTTTCAAATGAGTCAGCTCTTCACATCAGGTGGCCGAAGTATTGGAATTTCAGCTTCAACATCAGTCCTTCCAATGAACACCCAGGACTGATCTCCTTTAGGATCAAACAAGAGGCAGATCATTTATGTTTTCTTAGGGAATCTAGGCAAATAGTGAAAATGTATTAAGGCAGTGGCAGTCTCACTGACTGTTAAGTGCAGATGTAATTAAGGTGGTAGACACTGTGGAACTTGTAGAGATGGATCTAAGGGAAGAGAGAATACAATTAACAGGTTACTGGTTTGAAAACTGCATGGTAATACCATGGATATAGAGAATACAGGACAGATCACAGATTTAAGGGAAGGACTTTGTTCTGTTCTGGTCCTGTTTACTCTGATGCACCAGTCAGGTGAGTATAGAGATTTTTTATACAGTTGGATATTAAGTAGAGTCGGCCTTCCATATCTTTAGATTTCACATATGTGAGTACAGAGAGCCAGCTGTGTTCTTTGTGCTACACTGTTTTATGTGGGGAGTTGAGCATCTGCAGATTTTGGTATCCATGGTGGGGGTTTAGCTTCTAGAACTAGTTGCTTGTAAGTACTGAGGGACAGCTGTATATCTTTCTGGAATTTTAGGCTAGGCTATCATTATTGAGTAGCTGAAACATAGGTAAGCATTGCACTGAGTTTAAATACATTTTTAGTCTTTGGGAAGCTTCAGTATAAGTAGTAGTTAATGGGTTGAATTAAGTCACCTAGAAAGAGGATACTGAATGAAGAGGAGGATGGAACCCTGAGGACAAACCTTTGGATGTTTTGATATTAGGTGGGGGAAAAGGAACCAGATGGTTCAGAGATTGGGTAGAGGAAGTGAAAGGAGAATTGTATCTTAGCTGTGGATTAAATGTTGGCATTTTCACGTTTTGGAGTCCAGTAAAGACCCAACTGGATTTGATATTACAGAGATTATTAGGGACTTTTGTGAAAACATTCAGTGAAATGTAAGATAGAACCCAGAGTGCAAAGGAACCAAATAAATTATTTTTTCAAGGGTTAGCTTGCTGGTGCTGAAACGTTCTCTGTGGACTCGGTGCTTTCACTGCCGCAGGCTGGGTTCAGTCCCTTAGTTCAGTTTCGGGGAACTAAGATCCCACAAGCCACTTAGCCCAGCTGAGGGGGGAAAAATAAAGCAATTGCAAAGAAGTTTTTAATAATTAAATTAAAAACTTTTTTTAATTTTAAATAAAAAATTTTTTAAAATTAAATTAAATAATTAAATTCTAAGAAGTGGGACTTGGTGGTCCAGTGGTTAGGACTCTGGCTTCTAATGCAGGGGGCACTGATTTGATACCTGGTGGGGGAGCTAGGTTCCCACATGCTGTTTGGTGCAGCCAATAAATAAAAAATTCCAAGAACTTTTAGCTAGGAAGGGTAGAAGAAAGTGATTATTATGTGAAGTGTCTGGCCAGCTGTTACTGAGAAATGGTAGCCCTGGCTAAGTCAGTGGAAAGTAACAATTACATCTCTGTTGAAGCATCCTTTGTGATCGTCAAATCAGCTCTCTCTTTAATGCACAGGAGCAGCTCTGATTTCTGCAGCTTGAGGATTCCCTGGACACCTGCATTTGTGGTTCAGTAATGGTTCCCAGCAGTAAAAACGCTGATGAAATTAACAAAACTGCCTTCCAGAAGAAGTGAGTTGTGCACAAACTTGCAAGGTTCATGGCCATCTACCAGCAGTTTTCCCTTTAAAGAAAAATCACAATGTACTTACTTTACCCTGTTCACATTTTTTGGGCTTAACTATCAGGCCAATGATGGTTTTGTTTTAAGGACATAACAACACCCGTTTATGACCTTTTGAGAGGAGCTATGGAAACAGATGTTTCTGTTGTTGATGGGCTCTATAGCACTGTTCTGTGTTCTGAATTCCCTTCTTACTTGTTGTAGGGCAGTAACTTCCAACTACTTTGAGAAAATTTATAGTTTTGCTTTCTGGAATGTGGAAGTAGGCTAGCTCTTTGAATGAGTTGAATAAAAATCAAACTCCATAATTCTTTTTTTTCCTTTGGCAGCACATGTGGGATCTTACATGTACCTCCTGCCTTGGAAGTGTGGAGTCTTAATCACTGGACTTCTGGGGAGGTCCTTCCATAATTTTCTTAATAGAAGGTTTCTTTTGCTAACTAACCCTTAATATTTATTGGAAGGACTGATGCTGAAGCTGAAGCTCCGGTATTTTGGCCACCTGATGCGAAGAGCCGACTCATTGGAAAAGACCCCGATGCTGGGAAAGATTGAAGGCAAAAGGAGAAGGGGGTGACAGAGGATGAGATGCTTAGATAGCATCACTGACTCGTGGACATGAGTCTGAGCAAACTCTGGGAGATAGTGAGGGACGGGGAAGACTGGCATGCTGCAGTCTGAAGGGTTGCAAAGAGTCGGACACGACTTAGTGACTGAACAACTGTTTAATAGTTAAAGTATACAGCATTTTATTTGTATTTCAGTACGTTCATTTCTTCAAAGTTTCAGTTGACTGCAGTCCATTACTTGTTCAAATCAAGGTTGAAGCAATTGATGTTTGAGAAATCTCCACTAAGTTTTGTTTTCTGTTTCCACACCCTGTAGACAGTGAAACTTAATAAATTAGATTTCATTAACGGGAAAAACCCAGCTTGTGCAGACTTTCTGGTATTATAGTACTGTGTTTTAAGGTATAAGAAGTTCTTTGAAATCTATATCCTGCAGAGACACAGTGACATCGTGTCCATTATATTACTCTGTATTCCCTTGTTTGCAGCACCCTTAAAAATGTTATTGAATTAGAAGTAGTGTCAAGAAAGGGCAAGACTCTCCAGTCTAACTCACATATTTTTTGCTTTTCAGAGGAGGACTGTGTAATTCACGTTATCTTTTTGTTCTGCTTTTCAGGAAGCTCCTAAATTAGGACTTAGTGAAATTTTTTCTAAATCAGTTTTGATTTCTCTCTCTAAATCTCCTTTTAAAATATCCTTTTCTATATGTACTTTAATGTTGAAAGCTGCCCTGAATTCTTTTCAGAAGCATGAAAAAAAATGCAGTTAATATTTAATTAATTTAAAAATTCAGTTCACAAGGCATGCATGTTTTTGATTATCCAGAAGTTATAAGATTTGTCAAGATGTGATTGATCTCCCATTAGCAGAGTTTGTTTATTCTGAATTTTAGGGTGATATGCGTTTAAAAATTTCACACATTAAAGTTTGTCCCCAAATAAGCAGTGACTTGAATCATATTTCTTAACGTTTTGTTGTCCCTTCTCCCTCTCTGAAAGGAAGCTTTTCAGGCATTTCTGTCTTACGAATTTCCCATAGATTTTAATAGCACCAATATGTTACATACCTCTTTATGTATATCTGTGCTTTATACATAAAAGAGTGGGACTTTTTTTGTGTCCACTAGTTTTCATCTCCTTGAGAATGTTGTCCCTCCTGATGAGAATGAATGGTTTAAGTTCATCCGGTGAGGAAATGAATTTCATTGGGTTTACAGATGGGTTTGTAACTTTCCCATTAGGCTGATACTGTACATTCATTAGATAGTTAAGATCAAGGTTTCAAGATCAAGTTTGTTGGGTAATTTCCTGGCCCAGTTTCCAATAAAACATAAAACATTTTCATAGTATAAAACAGTTGGTTTGATTTCCCTTGGGTGTGGTTTTCTTTTTGTCGTCAAAGACAGCTCATAGCTGTTTGGATAATGCCTTGTCTGATGTTTTTCTTGGGGATGGACTGGGGCTGTGGTTTTGGGCAGCATATTGCAGAGTTGAAGTTCCTGCCTCATCACACTGTGTCAGGGGTTACCAACATGGCTTAGCACCGGTGATATTAACCTTGATGACTTGGTTAAAGTTTTGTTTGCCAGGCGTCTCCACGTTCATGCATTGGAGAAGGAAATGGCAACCCACTCCGGTGTTCTTGCCTGGAGAATCCCAGGGATGGCTGAGCCTGGCGGGCTGCCGTCTATGGGGTCGCACACAGTTGAACACGACTGAAACGACTTAGCAGCAGTAGCAGCAGCCACTCTATGTGTGATTTTCACTTTTCATTGAAAGTGTTTCACCAAGTCCAGCCTTGACTCAAGATGAGATTAAGCTCTACTTCCTGAAATAGGGAGTATCTATATTATTTGCAGTTCTTTTATAAGAAAAATTTGTCTCTTTCTCCACATTTGTTTATTCATTTGTATCAGTATGGATTCATGTATATTTGTACTGTGGCTTATAATCCAATAGTACACTATTTTGTTACTCAAAATTCTTTCAGCTTTGGCCACAGGGATCTCTTTCAAGTTGGTGGCTAATATGTCCCTTTGACATGTTCCCATCCATCTGTGTTTTGAGCACTTTATTTCTGTTGCTACAAGATGCCTCAGACTCACTTATATTTTCCCTGCCCCAGCCTTTTGTTTCAGTGCAAAACACGTGCTTTCTGTTTAGCCATAGTATACTGCTTACTGACAGTAAACTTTCTCTTTGCTTTTATATGCATTTAGTGGCATCTTAGCTTGCTTTTATTACACCTCATTAGAATTGGAGATCTCTTTGGATTTGGCTTCCATCCTGTTTGCTAATCCTCTGCTTCATGCCATCTGTAGTTCTGATAAACTTGACTCTGTTTTCCTTCAAGCCTTTGACATATTTGGTTCTTGGGATTTCCTCTTGTTTCCAGGTACCATCTTGCTACTTTGTTCTCTTTGAGACTGCTAGGATTTGGGAAATTAATTTTATCTTAACTCTTTTTACTTGAGTTTGGATGGTGGAGGCTCTGATGGTATTATACAATCCAAAATTGGAAACTATCAAAAACTCAGTAGTATGAAAATATGAAACTCAGTAGTAATAGGCTTGTAGCTGTTGTACTTGTAGCCATTATGGTTTATACTAAATTGATGAGCAGTGAGTTATGGGCAGCAATTTATACACACACATGTAAATTCATATATGTACTTTCTAACCAGTAGAAAAAATTCTTCTCTGTATGAAGTTTTGTTATTGGTGTGGAGTAATATTTATGGATTTTTTAGGTTTCCAGGAATTTCTGGAAGATGGCCTCAGAGAATGTGAAAGGTTTCCTGACCTTTTGACTTGACTCCAGTACATGATTTAGAACACTCCAACGTCTGTACTTTATTTATTTTTGGCTGTGCTTGGTCTCAGTTGCTGCATGGGCTTTTTTCTAGTTGTGGTGAGTAGGGGCTATTCTTCATTGCAGTGCTCAAGCTTCTCATCGTGATGTCTTCTCTTGTTGCAGAGTATGGGTTGTAGGGCACTCGGGCACAGTAGTTGTGGCTCCCAGGTTCTAGAGCACAGGCTCAATAGTTATGGTACACGGGCTTAGTTGCTCCAAGGCATGTGGAATTTTCTTGGACCAGGGATCGAACCTCTGTCTTCTGCATTGGCAGGTGGATTCTTCACCATTGAACCACCAGGGAAGCCCTCCAAAGTCTGTACTTTGAGAACATTGGTAATTCTGTTTCTGTATATTTTCTATCAGTACTGAGTAGTTTGGAGCCTCCTTTATAGCACAGCTGTATGTCACCTTATGATGTTTGTTACTAACTGCTTTCATTGCATTATTTTTCATATGTCACAGATAAAAGTTTTTACAAGTAGTCTCAGATTGAGTTTAGCCAGGGATTGGTAAGCTGGCCAGCAGAATGTTCTGGATGTCATGGAGGCACATTTTAAGTTGAAGACAGGATCATCAGTAGGAAGTGTACCCATTCTCTACCAGAATAGTCCTAAAGTGTTATGTGGTATTTTCTTTTAATCTTTCAATGTCTTCTTTTCTGGGTACAGGTGCAGAATGAGTACATGTTGTTGGTGTACCCCAGGTGGTACTTCCACCACTGACTTCCTACAACGCTATGCATCCAGGACCCACTCCAGTGAATTTCAGACAGCTGATGAAGACCTCTGCTACTGCTTGGAGTGTGTGGCTGAATACCACAAAGCAAGGGACGAATTGCCGTTCTTACATGAGGTAATTTATATGAGATGGGTGGTTTTTTCCTGAGCTTGATAACTAGAAAGGGGATACATTTGAACTGTATTGGAAGCATTCAAGGACCTTGACAGTATGATTTAAACTGTGAAGGTTAAAGTATTGCTAGTACCTAACTCATTACTTGTAGAGAGTGGGTGCTGAGTAATTGCTTATTAACTAATGGAATTGACACTTAAAGCAGAATTTTATAGTTCTCCTTTTATAGTCATTTTATGTAAAGCAGTTTTATGAAATGTGTATGGGTTTTTTTTTTGGTTCCATGTTTTTATGTCATTGTGTTTGACAGTGTTACAGGCAGGTGTTTAAATGGCCAATAGTTACTTTTTTTTCTTCTTTTCATTTAAAAAAAAATTTAAATTATTTCTTTTAATTGGAGGCTAATTACTTTACACTATTGTGGCTTTTGCTGTACATCGACATGAGTCAGCCATGGGTGTACATGTATCCCCCCATCCTGAACCCCCCTCCCATCATCCTTGCCACCCTATCCTTCTGGGTTGTCCCAGAGCACTGGCTTTGAGTGCCCGTTACACTGGTCATCTGTTTTACACATGGTAATATACATGTTTCAATGCTATTCTCTCAAATTGTCCCACCCTTGCCTTCTTCCACATAGTCCAAAAGTCTGTTCTTTACATCTGTGTCTCTTGTGCTATCTTGCATATAGGGTCATTGTTATTGTCTTTTCTAAATTCCATATATATGCGTTGATATACTGTATTGGTGTTTCTCTTTCTGACTTACTTCACTCCGTGTAATAGGCTCCACTTACATCCACCTCATTAGAACTGACTCAAATGCGTTCTTTTTTATAGCTAAATAATATTCCATTGTGTATATGTACCAAAACTTCCTTATCCATTTGTCTGCAATGGACATCTAGGTCCCATGTCCTAGCTGTTGTCACTGCAGTGCTGCAGTGAACATTGGGATACATGTGTCTCTTTCCATTCTGGTTTCCTCAGTGTCTATCCCCAGCAGCAGGATTGCTGGGTCGTATGGCAGTTTTATTTCCATTTTTTTTAAGGAATTGCCACATGGTTCTCCATAGTGACTGCCAATTTGCATTCCCACCAACAGTGTAAGAGGGTTCCCTTTTTTCCACACACACTCCCATATTTATTGTTCGTAGACTTTGATGGCAGCCATTCTGACTGACGTGAGATGGTACCTCATTGTGGTTTTGCTTTGAATTTCTCTGATAATGAGTGATGTTGAGCATCTTTTCATGTGTTTGTTACCCATCTGTATATCTTTGGAGAAATGTCTGTTTAGTTTTTTGGCCCACTTTTTGATTGGGCTGTTTAGTTTTCTGGTATTGAGCTGCATGAGCTGCTTATATGTTTTGGAGATTAATTCTTTGTCAGTTGTTTTGTTTGCTGTTCTTTTCTGCTATTCTGAAGGCTGCCTTTTCACCTTGCTTATAGCTTCCTTCATTGTGTAAAGCTTTTAGGTTTAATTAGGTCCCATTTGTCTATTTTTGTTTTTATTTCCATTACTCTGGGAGGTGGAATCATTGAGGATCTTGCTGTGATTTATGTCAGACAGTGTTCTGTGTTTTCCTCTAAGAGTTTTATAGTTTTTGGTCTTACATTTATATCTTTAATCCATTTTTAGTTTATTTTTGTGTATGGTGTTAGAAAATGCACTAGTTTCAATCTTTTACAGATGGTTGACCAGTTTTCCCAGCACCACTTGTTAAAGAGATTTATTTTTTCTCCATTGTATATTTTTGCCTCCTTTGTTGAAGATAAGGTGTCCATAGGTGTGTGGGTTTATCTCTGGGCTTTCTATTTTGTTCCATTGATGTATATTTCTGTGTCGGTACCATACTGTCTTGATGACTAGCTTTGTAGTATAGTCTGAAGTCAGGCAGGTTGATTCCTCTAGTTCCATTTTTCTTTTTCAAGATTGCTTTGGCTATTTAAGGTTTTTTGTATTTCCATACAAATTTTGAAATTATTTGTTCTAGTTCTTTGAAAAATACTGTTGGTAGCTTGATACGAATTGCATTGACTATAGATTGTTTTGGGTAGTATACTCATTTTCATTATATTGATTCTTCCAGTTCATGAACATGGTATATTCCTTCATCTATTTGTGTCATCTTTGATTTCTTTCATCAATGTTTTATAGTTTTCTATATATAAGTCTTCTGATTGTTTAGGTAAATTTATTCCTAAGTATTTTATTCTTTTTGTTGCAATGGTGAATGGGATTGTTTCCTTAATTTCTCTTTCTGTTTTCTGATTGTTAGTTTATAGGAATGCAAGGGATTCTTGTGTATTAATTTTATATCCTGCACCTTTACTGTATTCATTTATTAGCTCTAGTAATTTTCTGGTTGTGTCTTTTGGGTTTTCTATATAGATGATCATGTCATCTGCAAACTGAGAGTTTTACCTCCTTTCCAACCTGGATTCCCTTTATTTCTTTTTCTTCTCTGATTAGTGTGGCTAGGACTTTGAAAACTATGTTGAATAGTAGTGGTGAGAGTGGGTGTTCTTGTCTTGTTCCTGATTTTAGAGGAAATGCTTTCAGTTTTTCACCATTGAGGATTATGTTTGCTGTGAGTTTGTCATATATGGCTTTTATGTTGAGGTATGTTCCTTCTATGCCTGCTTTCTGGAGAGTTTTTAAATCATTAATGGGCGTTGAATTTTTCAAAGTCTTTCTCTGCATCTATTGAGATATACCATATGGTTTTTATCTTTCAATTTGTTAATATATGGTGTATCACATTGATTTGCAAATATTGAAGAATCCTTGCATCCCTGGGATAAACCCCCTTGGTCGTATGATCTTTTTAATATGTTGTTGGATTCTGTTTGCTAGAATTTTGTTGAGGACATTTGCATCTATGTTCATCAGCGATACTAAGCTGTAGTATTCTTTTTTTGTAGCATCTATGTCTGATTTTGATATTTGGGTGATGCCAAATTCAGATTTAAATTGAAGAAAGTAGGGAAAACCACTAGACCATTCAGGTATGACCTAAATCAAATCCCTTATGATTATACAGTGGAAGTGAGAAATAGATTTAAGGGACTAGATCTGATAGATAGAGTGCCTGATGAACTATGGACGGAGGTTCGTGACATTGTACAAGAGACAGGGATGAAGACCACCCCCATGGAAAAGAAATGCAAAAAAGCAAAATAGTTGTCTAAGGAGGCCTTCAAATACCTGTGAAAAGAAGAGAAGTGAAAAGCCAAGGAGAAAAGGAAAGATAAAAGCATCTGAATGCAGAGTTCCAAAGAATAACAAGGAGAGATAAGAAAGCCTTCCTCAGCGATCAGTGCAAAGAAATAGAGGAAAACAACAGAATGGGAAAGACTAGAGATCTCTGCAAGAAAATTAGAGATACCAAGGGAACATTTCATGCAAAGATGGGCTTGATAAAGGACAGAAATGGTATGGACCTAACAGAAGCAGATATTAAGAAGAGGTGGCAGGAATACACAGAAGAACTGTACAAAAAAGATATTCACGACCAAGATACTCACGATGGTATGATCACTTACCTAGAGCCAGACATCCTAGAATGTGAAGTCAAGTGGGCCTTAGAAAGCATCACTATAAACAAAGGTAGTGGAGGTGATGGCATTCCAGTTGAGCTATTTCAAATCCTGAAAGATGATGCTGTTAAAGTTCTGCACTCAATATGGCAGCACATTTGGAAAACTCAGCAGTGGCCACAGGACTGGAAAAGCTCAGTTTTCATTCCAATCCCAAAGAAAGGCAATGCCAAGGAATGCTCAAACTACCGCACAATTGCACTCACCTCACACGCTAGTAAAGTAATGCTCAAAATTCTCCAAGCCACGCTTCAGCAATATGTGAACTGTGAAATTCCAGATGTTCAAGCTGGTTTTAGAAAAGGCAGAGGAACCAAAGATCCAATTGCCAACATCTGCTGGATCATCGAAAAAGCAAGACAGTTCCAAAAAAACATCTATTTCTGCTTTATTGACTATGCCAAAGCCTTTGACTGGATCACAATAAACAGTGGAAAATTCTTCAAGAGATGGGAATACCAGACCACCTGACCTGCCTCTTGAGAAACCTATATGCAGGTCAGGAAGCAACAGTTAGAACTGGACATTGAACAACAGACTGGTTCCAAATAGGAAAGTACGTCAAGTATGTCAAGGCTGTGTATTCTCACCCTGCTTATTTAACTTACATGCAGAGTACATCATGAGAAATGCTGGGCTGGAAGAAGCACAAGCTGGAATCAAGATTTCTGGGAGAAATATCAATAACCTCAGATATGCAGATGACATCACCCTTATGGCAGAAAGTGAAGAGGAACTAAAGAGCCTCTTGATGAAAGTCAAAGAGGAGAGTGAAAAAGTTGGCTTAAAGCTCAACATTCAGAAAACGAAGATCATGGCATCTGGTCCCATCACTTCATAGGAAATAGATGGGGAAACAGTGGAAACAGTGTCAGACTTTCTTTTTTGGGCTTCAGAATCACTGCAGATGGTGATTGCAGCAATGAAATTAAAAGACGCTTACTCCTTGGAAGGAAAGTTATGACCAACCTGGATAGCATATTCAACAGCAGAGACATTACTTTGCCAACAAAGGTCCGTCTATGGGGTCGCTGAGAGTCGAACAGTACTGAGTGACTTGACTTTCACTTTTCACTTTAATGCATTGGAGAGGGAAATGGCAACCCACTCCAGTGTTCTTTCTTGCCTGGAGAATCCCAGGGACAGGGGAGCCTGGTGGGCTGCCGTCTATGGGGTCGCACAGAGTCGGACACGACTGAAGCCACTTAGCAGCAGCAGCAGTCAAGGCTATGGTTTTTCCTGTGGTCATGTATGGATGTGAGAGTTGGCCTGTGAAGAAAGCTGAGCACTGAAGAATTGATGCTTTTGAACTGTGGTGTTGGAGAAGACTCTTGAGAGTCCCTTGGGCTGCAAGAAGATCCAACCAGTCCATCCTAAAGGAGATCAGTCCTGGGTGTTCTTTGGAAGGAATGATGCTAAAGCTGAAACTCCAGTACTTTGGCCACCTCATGCAAAGAGTTGACTCATTGGAAAAGACTCTGATGCTGGGAGGGATTGGGTGCAGGAGGAAAAGGGGACATAGAGGATGAGATGGCTGGACGGCATCACTGACTCAATGGACGTGAGTTTGAGTGAACTCCGGGAGTTGGTGATGGACAGGAAGGCCTGGAGTGCTGCAATTCATGGGGTCTCAAAGAGTTGGACACAAGTGAGCAACTGAACTAAACTGATAGAATGAGTTTGGGAGTTTACCTTCCTCTGCAATTTTCTGGAAGAGTTTGAATGGGATGGGTGTTAGCACTTCTCTAAATTTTTGCTAAAATTTACCTGTGAAGCCAGATTCTGCGCTTTGGTATGTTAGAAGATTTTTTATTACAGTTTTGATTTCTGTGCTTGTGATGGGTCTGTTAAAGCTTTTCTGTTTATTCCTGGTTCAGTTTTGGAAGGTTATACTTTTCTAATAATTTGTCCATTTCTTCCAAGTTGTCCATTTTTTTGGTATATAATTGCTTATAGTAGTCTTTGATCTTTTGTATTTCTGTGTTGTCTGTTGTGATTTCTCCACTTTCATTTCTAATTTTATTGATTTGATTCTTTTTTTTCCTTGGTGAGTCTGGCCAAAGATTTGTCTATTTTATTTATCTTCTCAAAAAACCAGCTTTTAGTTTTGTTGAGTTTTGATATAGTCTCCTTTGTTCTTTTTCACTTTATCTCTGCTCTAATTTTCATGATTTCTTTCCTTCTACTAACTTCAGGATTCTTTTCACTTTTTCTAGTTGCTTTAGGTGTAAAGTTAGGTTGTTTATTTGATGTTTCTCTTGTTTCTTGAGGTAGGCTTGTGTTGCCATGAGCCTCCCTCTTAGCACTGCTTTTACTGAACCCCATAGATTTTGGAAAATTATTGTAAATTTTAGATTTAAATGAAGAAAGTAGGGAAAACCACTGGACCATTCATGTATGACCTAAATCAAATCCCTTGTGATTATACAGTGGAAGTGACAAATAGATTCAAGGGATTAGATCTGATAGAGTGCCTGAAGAACTATGGATGGAGGTTTGTAACATTGTACAGGAGGCAGTGATCAAGACCATCTCCAAGAAAAAGAAATGCAAAAAGGCAAAACGGTTGTCTGAGAAGGCCTTACAAGTATCTGTGAAAAGAGAAGCTAAAGGCAAAGGAGAAAGGAAAGATATACCCATTTGAATGCAGAGTTCAAAGAAGAACAAGGAGAGACAAGAGAGCCTTCCTCAGTGATCAGTGCAAAGAAATAGAGGAAAACAATAGAACGGGAAAGACTAGAGATCTCTTCAAGAAAATTAGAGTTCCAAGGGAACATTTCATGCAAAGATGGGCACAATAAAGGATAGAAGTGGAATGGACCCAGCAGAAGCAGAAGATATTGAATAGAGGTGGCAACAATATACAGAAGAACTATACAAAAAAGATCTTAATGACTCAGATAACCACGATGGTGTAATCACTCACCTAGAGCCAGACATCCTGGAATGCAAAGTCAAGTGGGCCTTAGGAAGCCTCACTACAAACAAAGCTAGTGGAGGTGATGGAATTCCAGTTGAGCTGTCTCGAATTCTAAATGATGATGCTGTGAAAGTGCTGTACTCAATATCCCAGCAAATTTGGAAAACTCAGCAGTGGCCACAGAACAGGCAAAGGTCAGTTTTCATTCCAGTCCCAAAGAAAGGCAGTGCCAAAAATTGTTCAAAGTACTGCATAGTTGCACTCATCTCACATTCTAGCAAAGTAATGCTCAAAATTCTCCAAGCCAGGCTTCAACAGTACATGAACCATGAACTTCCAGATGTTCAGGCTGGTTTTAGAAAAGGCAGAGTGCCAACATCCGCTGGATCATGGAAAAAGGAAGAGTTCCAGAAAAACATCTATTTATGCCTTATTGACTATGCCAAAGCCTTTGACTGTGGATCACACAAACTGGAAAATTCTTCGAGATGGAAATACCAGACCACCTCACCTGCCTCCTGAGAAATATGTGTGCAAATCAGAAAGCAACAGAAATGGACATGGAACAATAGGCTGGTTCCAAATTGGGAAAGGCATCAAGGCTGTATATTGTTACCCTTCTTACTTAACTTGCAGAGTACATTATGCGAAATGCCAGGCTGGATGAAGCACAAGCTGGAATCAAGGTTGCTGGGAGAAATATCAATAACCTCAGATATGCAGATGACACCACCCTTATTGCAGAAGGTGGAGAACTAAAGAGCATCTTGATGAAAGTGAAAGAGGAAAGTGAAAATGCTAGCTTAAAAGTCAAAATTCAGAAAACTAAGATCATGGCATCTGGTCCCATCATTTCATGGCAAATACATGGGGAAACAATGGAAACAGTGGGAAACTTGCTTTTTTGGGTTCCAGAATCACTGCAGATGGTGACTGTAGCCATGACATTAAAAGATGCTTGCTCTTTTGAAGAAAACCTATGACCAACCTAGACAGCGTATTAGAAAGCCAGAGACATTACTTTGCGAACAAGGGTCCACCTAGTCAAAGCGATGGTTTTCCAGTAGTCATATATGGATGTGAGACCATAAAGAAAGCTGAGTGCCAAAGGATTGATGCTTTTGAACTGTGGTGTTGAAGAGTCTTGAGAGTCCCTTGGACTTCAAGAAGATCCAACCAGTCCTTTTAAAGGAAATCAGTCCTGAATACTCACTGGATGGACTGATGCTGAAGCTCTTGTACTTTGGCCACCTGATGAGAAGAACAGACTCATTAGAAGAGACCCTGATGCTAGGAAAGATTGAAGGCTGGAGGAGAAGGTGATGACAGAGAATGAGATGTTTGGATGGCATCACTAACTCGATGGACATGAGTTTGAGCAAGCTCCGGGAGTTGGTGATGGATGATAGGGAGGCCTGGCGTTCTGCAGTCCATGGGGTCGCAGAGAGTCAGACACAACTGAGCAACTGAACTAATAGGTTTGGGATTGTCTTGTTTGCATTTGTTTCTATGCATATTTTGATTTCCTTTTTGATTTCTTTCTTGATCTGGTTATTCAGAAGCATGTTGTTCAGCCTCCATGTTTGTATTTTTAATAATTTTTTTTTTCATCTAAGCATATTGTGATCAGGAAAGATGCTTGAAATGATTTCAATTTTTAAAAATTTCAGTTCAGTTCAGTCGCTCAGTCATGTCCGACTCTTTGCGACCCCATGAATTGCAGCACTCCAGGCCTCCCTGTCCATCACCAACTCCTGGAGTTCGCTCAAACTCACGTCCATTGAGTCGGTGATGCCATCCAGCCATCTCATCCTCTGTCATCCCCTTTTCCTCCTGCCCCCAATCCCTCTCAGCATCAGAGTCTTTTCCAGTGAGTCAACTCTTCACATGAGGTGGCCACAGTACTGGAGTTTCAGCTTTAGCATCATTCCTTCCAAAGAACACCCAGGACTGATCTCTTTTAGGATGGACTGGTTGGATCTTCTTGCAGCCCAAGGGACTCTGAACAGTCTTCTCCAACACCACAGTTCAAAAGCATCAATTCTTCGGTGCTCAGCTTTCTTCATAGGCCAACTTTCACATCCATACATGACCAGTGGAAAAACCATAGCCTTGATTAGATGGACCTTTGTTGGCAAAGTAATGTCTCTGCTTTTGAATATGCTATCCAGGTTGGTCATAACTTTCCTTCCAAGGAGTAAGCGTCTTTTAATTTCATGGCTGCAATCACCATCTGCAGTGATTTTGAAGCCCAAAAAAGAAAGTCTGACACTGTTTCCACTGTTTCCCCATCTATTTCCTATGAAGTGATGGGACCAGATGCCATGATCTTCGTTTTCTGAATGTTGAGCTTTAAGCCAACTTTTTCACTCTCCTCTTTGACTTTCATCAAGAGGCTCTTTAGTTCCTCTTCACTTTCTGCCATAAGGGTGATGTCATCTGCATATCTGAGGTTATTGATATTTCTCCCAGAAATCTTGATTCCAGCTTGTGCTTCTTCCAGCCCAGCATTTCTCATGATGTACTCTGCATGTAAGTTAAATAAGCAGGGTGAGAATACACAGCCTTGACATACTTGACGTACTTTCCTATTTGGAACCAGTCTGTTGTTCAATGTCCAGTTCTAACTGTTGCTTCCTGACCTGCATATAGGTTTCTCAAGAGGCAGGTCAGGTGGTCTGGTATTCCCATCTCTTGAAGAATTTTCCACTGTTTATTGTGATCCAGTCAAAGGCTTTGGCATAGTCAATAAAGCAGAAATAGATGTTTTTTTGGAACTGTCTTGCTTTTTCGATGATCCAGCGGATGTTGGCAATTGGATCTTTGGTTCCTCTGCCTTTTCTAAAATTTACCAAGGCTAAATTCATGGCCCAGGATGTGATCTGTCCTGGAGAATGTTCCATGTGCACTCGAGAAAAAGGTGAAATCCATTATTTTCGGATGAAATGCCCTATAGATATCAATTAGGTCTGACTGTCGAGTGTATCATTTAAAGTTTGTGTTTCCTTGGTAATTTCCTGTTTTTATTGATCTATCCATAGGTATGAGTGAGGTATTAAAGCCCCCCACTGCTACTTTGTTACTATTAATTTCCCCTTTCATACTTGTTATCATTTGCCTTACATATTGAGGTGCTTCTATGTTGGGTGCATGTATATTTATAATTGGTATATCATCTTCTTGGATTGACCCTTTGATCACTATATAGTATGTCCTTTTTTGTCTCTTAAGCTCATTTTATCTGATATGAGTATTCCTAGTCCTGCTTTCTTTTAGTCTCCATTTGCATGAAATGTCTTTTCCAGCCCTTCACTTTCAGTATATATGTGTTCCTAGGTTTGAGGTGGGTCCCTTGTAGATAGCATATATAGGGGTTGTTTTTGCATCCATTCAGCCAGTCTCTGTGTTTTGGTTGGAGCATTTAACCCATTTACATTTAAGGTAATTATTAGTAAGTATGATCCTGTTACCATTTATTTTGTTGCTTTGGGTTTTTTTGTTTTTTTGTTTTTTAATCTTTTCTGTGTTTCCTGTCTAGAGAAGATCCTTTAGCATTTGTTGAAGAGCTGGTTGGTGGTGCAGAATTCTCTCAGCTTTTGCTTGTCTGTAAAGCTTTTGATTTTTCCTTCATATCTGAATGAAATCTTTGCTGGGTAGAGTAATCTTTGTTGTAGGTTTTTCTCTTTCATCACTTTAAGTATGTCCTGCCATTCCCTTCTGGCCTGAAGAGTTTCTGTTGAAAGATCATTTATTATCCTTATGGGGATCCCCTTGTGTGTTATTTGTTGCTTTTCCCTTGGCTGCTTTTAATATTTGCTCTTTGTGTTTGATCTTTGTTAGTTTGATTAACAAACTAACAAAGTTTTGGGTTGTTTTGCCTTGGGTTTATCCTGTTTGGTATTCTGGATTTCTTGGACTGGGTGGCTATTTCCTTCCCTATTTTAGGGAGGTTTTTGACTATTAAGTATTTTCTCATGGCCTTTCTATTTGTCTTCTTTTGGGACACCTATGATTCGAATATTGGGGCATTTAGCATTGTCCCAGAGGTCTCTGCGATTGTCCTTATTTCAATTCTTTTTTCCTCTCTGCTTCATTTATTTCCACCATTCTATCTTCCACCTCACTTACTCTCTCTTCTACCTCTGTTATCCTCCTGTTGGTTCCCTCCAGAGTGCTTTTAATCTCAGTTATTGCGTTGTTCATTACTGATTGACTCTTCTTTATTTCTTCTAGGTCCTTGTTAAACATTTCTTGCATCTTCTCAATCTTTGTCTCTAGTCTTATTTATCTGTAACTCCCATTTTGTTTTCAAGATTTTGGATCATCTTTACTGTCATTATTCTGAATTCTTTTTCAGGTAGACTGTCTCCTATTTTGTTTGATTTAGTGGGTTTTTATCATGTTCCTTTATCTGCTGAATATTTATCTACGTTTTCATTTTGTTTAGATTGCTGTGTTCGGGGTGCCCTTTCTGCCAGCTGGAAGTTCATGGTTCCTCTTAATTGTGGAGTTTGCTCCCTGTGGATGTGTTTGGACTAGTGGCTTGTCAAGGTTTCCTGGTTGAGGGAGCTTGTGTCTGTGTTCTGGTGGGTGGAGCTGGAGCTCTTCTCTCAGGAGTGCATTGAAGTGTCCAATAGTGAGTTTTGGGGTGCCTGTGGGTTCATCATGGCTTTGGGAAGCCCATCTTTTAATGTTGAGGGTTGTGTTCCTGTTTTGCTGGAGAATTAGTGTGGTTTGTCTTGCACTGAATCTTTTTGTCTTTTGGGTGGAGCTTGGTTTTAGTGTAGGTATGGAGAATTTTGCATGAGCTCTTGTCTATTAAAGTTCCCTGGAGTCAGGGGTTCTCTGATGTTTTAAAGTTTTAGAGTTAAGCCTACTGACTCTGGCTTTTGGTCCTTTTCTTACAGTAACCTCAAGACTTCATACAGCATACAGCACAGAAGATTAAACCCTTAGGTTAATGGTGAAACAATTCTCCATGGCTAGGAACACCCAGAGAGATACACAGAGTTATATAGAGAAGAGAATAGGGAGGAGGGAGGTAGAGGTTACTAGGAGGAGAAAGGGGAGTCAAAAGGACAGAGAGCATTCTAGCCAGTAATCAAATCCCTTAGTGAAAATGGATACTGAAGATGAGATTCTTAAAGGTACAAAATTGATAACAAAAAGAAGCAAAGAGTAGAGGTAGAGGTTAGACTTTCAGAAATGCAATATAAAAAATATAAAACAAAATCACAAAAATTTTAAAAACATATATATGGAATTTGATTTTTTAAAAAAGCTTTTTTTGGGGGGGAGTGTTAATAGTAGGCCGTGAAAATGAAAGTTAAAGGAGTAAATAACTCAAAGTTTTAAAAAACTTAAAAAGTGGTAATAGTAAAAATATATCTAGGAATTTCTCTGGTGCTCTTGTGGGCATTGTGGGGTCAGTTCAGTGTCAGATAGTCCTTTGTTCTGGCTTGTACTTGTTCCCGAGGTCTACAGGTGCCTCAAATGCACTGTCTCGGTATTAAGTGCAGGGTTTTAGTTTGTTGCACCTGTCACTTCCAGAATGGTTCCTCTTCCTTTGTTTATTTTGGCTTCCTCTGTTCTCAAGTCTCTTCAGTGTCTAATTTCTGCTCTGACACAAGGGGTGAAGGTGGCCACTTATTCAGGCTCACTTGTTCAGATGTGTTGTGGGAGGGAGGGATACTGCAACAGATCTGCTGGCACGTGTCGGGCGTGCCTGCAGTGGATGGACCACCCTGGGTTTGCCACAGCCCGAGGCTCAGGCTCCAGGGTGCTCTGCAAGGGCTCTGTCCCAGGTGGGCCCTGCATCTTGTGCACGTTCCATGTCTCAGCTGCTCAGGTTCTTGGGCGCTCCATAAGGGCACAGACCCAGATGGGCTGTGCGTTTTGTACCCTTCCCAAGTCTGAGCAGCTCAGGTGACCAGGTGCTTGGTGAGCTCACTGTCTCAGGCGGGCCGTGCATCTTACTCACCTCCCCGGTCCTGGATGCTTGGTTTCCTGGGTGTGCTACAAGAGCAGAGTCCCAGGTGTGCTGTGTGTCTCCCATGGAGAGCTGATCAGGCTGTGACACTCCTGGTAGATGTCAACCATCCAGGATCCCAGGAAGATGTGGTTAGCAGTTGGGAGCCTGCTCACAGTTTGGTGGAAGATGCGGACTCTGGGGCCAAGATTGAAGCAGCACTTTGCCTTCTGGCTCTGGCTGTTGGATGCCTCCCTTCGGCCTCCGGAGATGGAGGGCCGTATATGGCAGCTGGCTTGCTCTCCTTTGGTATTTGCTCAATCCTTTGTTCTGTGAGCGTGCCAGGGGTCACTATGCAGTGTTAGAGCCTTTTGCGGGAAAGGTGTTTTTTTATTTTTTTGTCTCTGACCATCCCATGGTTTGGGTAGCTATCTCATATGAGCTCCTCAGATTGTCTTCAGGACATTCGGGCCCGGACCTTACCCTAAGGACCAGTGATGCAGCCTGCGCCTCCCTGCGTAGTCCCCAGTCACTGGTGGCAGACGCAAGCAAGCATCTGTGCCACTTTTCCATCTCCACTTAGAGTTGCAGTTAGGCACGTGTTCTGTGGATTTTTTTTTTTCTTGGCCTTCCAGTTACGTTGCCCTTTGAGATTCCAAAACTCCCCACAGACAGGCATGTGAGAGGGTTTCCTACTGTGTGGAAACTTCTTCACGACTCCCTCCTCAGGACGGTCTCTGTGCTTAAATCTTTTGTCTCTGATTTGTCTTTTATATTTTGTCCTACCTCCTTTCAAAGAGGTTGGGCTGCCTTTCTGGATGCCTGATGTCCTCTACCAGCGTTCAGAAGTTGTTTTGTGGAAGTTGCTTAACGTTCAGATAATCTTCTGATAAATTCGTGGGGGAGTAAGTGGTCTCCCTGTCCTATTCCTCTACCTTGTTGGGACCACTCCTCTCTCTTTTCATTTTTCTAACGGGTAGGTGGTATAAGTCAGTGAAGTGAAAGTGTTACTTGCTCAGTCATCTCGTGACTCTTTGGATCCCATTGAACATGTAGCAGCTTCTCTGTCTATGGAATTCTCTAGGCAGGAATACTGGAGTGGGTAACCCTTCCTTTCTCCAGGGAATCTTCCTGACCCAGGGACTGAACCTCCTGCATTGCAGGTGGATTCTTTACCACGTGAACTACCAGGGAAGCCCCCAAAATCATTAAGGAGAAGCATATTTTTTATTGATAGTAACCAAAATGAAATACAATTTTAAATGTGTGGCTTTGAATATTTAGTTTATTACATATATCTGATGGAAAATGAAACACAGACCATAGAGATACGTATAATACCACGAAGAGGAGAGGGGATGCTTACGAACCTACTGAGAAAACTTTGACATGTACAGAATTCTCTAGCTATTAACCTAAGAAGTGTCTTAATGCTAAAACTGATGTTTCGAGGTAGTTACCTCTGGCTGGAACATGAAAGGGGAGTCACAAAAGGCCCAGCTTGTGCCTTAACAAAGAAGCTCCACCTTCTCCTTTCCAACAGAGTGTAGTTGACAGAGATATTGATGTATTATAGCAAAACTCCACAAAAGCAATGTTTTAAACATCTCATACTCTGTGTGCTCATGTTCCTGTATTGTAAAAGCCACATAAAAGTTGCAAAGCCATGTTTAGTGACTGGTTTCTTTAAATAAATCTAATATGTGGTGTTAGTACTTCTTTAAACTTCTGAATTTTTATACTCAGGAAAAAGCTTTCTAGAAGGATCACTGCATGCAGTATATTTTGTTGATAATAAGATACAGAGCACATGGTTCATTTTTCTTTTCCTGTAGGTTTTATGGGAATTAGAAACCTTACGTCTCATAAATCACTTTGAAAGATCCATGAAGGCAGAAATTGGAGATGATGATGAGTTATATATAGTAGACAACAACGGAGAGGCACAGCTGTTCGATTTCACTGGCCAAGACTTTGAAAATAAGCTTCGAGTTCCGCTTCTTGAAATACTGAAATATCCATATCTGCTTTTACATGAGCATGTCAGTGAGTATCTTGGGTGTTTTCACAGTTGTATCAGTTTTATTTTAAGAATCGTAAGAATTTTGGTTATCTATACTGAAAAATCTGTTCCTTAAATGTATAATTAGGGTACTTGGTATTTTTTCCAAACATAGTAAAGTGAATTACACAGTGAATACCATATATATACCACATAGATGATTCTGCACTTGCTAACATGTAACTCGACTTGCTTTATCTGTCCATTTATTCATCTGTTCATTCAGTTAATTTTCATTCTTGGAATCTGCTTATAGCAGGGTTTCTCAGACCTGGCACTGTTGACATTTTGAACTGGATAATTCTTGGTGGGTGGGCCTGTAGGATGTTACAGGAACATCCCTGACCTCTCTCCACTAGATGTCAGTAGTGGCTTTCTCTCCCTTCTGCCCTGGTTGTGACCACCAAAAATGTCTCTAAAGTAAAAGTAAATGCCTCTCAGTTATGTCTGACTCTTTGCGACCCCATGGACTGTAGCCTACCAGGTTCCTCCGTCCATGGGATTCTCCAGGCAAGAACACTGGAGTGGGTTACCATTTCCTTCTCCAATGCATGAAAGTGAAAAGTGAAAGTGAAGTCGCTCAGTTTGTCTACTTGAAAGTTATACAGTTGTGTCCAACTCCTAGCGACTCCATGGACTGCAGTCTACCAGGCTCCTCCGTCCATGGGATTTTCCAGGCAAGAGTACTGGAGTGGGGTGCCATTGCCTTCTCCGAAAAATGTCTCTAGATAGTGCCAAATGTCCCGTGGGAGTTGAGGGGTGGGGCCAGAGAGAGGCAAAATTGCCAGATTCAGAACCACTGGTCTATAGTAGTTTTTAGTAATTACTCTGACATAGCATATTATAACTGCCTAGGTTTTGGTCCTTTGTATTTGCATTTCTTAATACAAATCTCTTGAAGATATTTTTCTGATCTGTCAAATCTAACAAAACAACAGTACCTTTAGGTACCTACTACTGTATCTAGGCCATGTTCAGATTTTTCCAGTAGTTGCAGAATTTTTTTGGCAGGTTTATTTAAATTAGAGTGCAGTCAAGGACTTTGCATTGGTTGCATTTAGTTCATGTTTCTTACGTCTTTTAATCCAGAATCATTTACTCTTACATACACGCACACGTATTTTTGTTCATTTGCTGTAACTTTTGCTGAGACCAAGAGGTTTACCCTGTAGAATAATGCACTCACTAGATATTTTTATTGCTGTCTTGTCATGTTATTTAACTTATTTCTCTATTCTATTTCAGTATACTGAAAAGTAGATCTAAAGATTTACTAGAGATATCAGTTATTTCTAAATAAATTCAAAGTAGATTTTTAAACTCTTTAATAAGCCACTTTTCAAGCATTTATTAAACAGTACCATATCTAGAAAAGTATATAAGCTTATTAGTTTTTCATAAATACACTTGTGTAGCTGGCATCCAGGTCAAGAAACAAAAAAAAAACATCAACACCCCAGGAGTTGTTCTCCTACTTTTCCAGTCATTATTCCTCTTCCCCAAAGCTAACCACTGTCACTGTGACATTCTTTTGAGGCTTGATGAGTTGACTCATCTGATAGGATGCATGTGTAAGTCTGTTCAGTAGACTTCTGGAAGTAATGAAGAAATTTCCATAAAGCAGTGGGGTTAGGATAGTGCTGGCACAGATAGACTGATGGGAACAGTATAGAGAGTCGAGAAGAAACCAAGTATATTTGGGGAATTTAGTGTTTGATGATGATAGTATTTCAACCAGTGGAGGAAATGGGGTACTTGGTAACTGAGAGTAGGACAAAATAGCCATTTGTGGATAAAGTTGATACCACTCTGATACAAAATGAAGTCCATGTGGGGTCAACATGTAGAATGCTAATGGAATTGGACTATAACCCTACTTCCAAGAAGATGCCCTCTGGAGATAATTATGCCCTGTGTGAAAGAAGATGTTTGTACTAATAAAGTCAGTCATTCATAGGAATATATTATGAATTACATGATGACTACCGTATATATACCACAGTTTTTCAGAAGATTGAATACTGTTCCTACATTTACACCATTTTTTGCCTCAGTTTAAAAAAAAGAAAAATGAGAAACTTCATTTACTTAGAGGGTAACCGAAGAAGCCAGATTTAGGGAATCTTGTTAAGTTGATAAGTTTTGTCTTACATTTACTGCTTTATTTTTTCTGTTTAGATGAATTATGTGTTGAAGCACTTTGCCGGATGGAACAAGCTAATTGCTCCTTTCAAGTTTTTGACAAACATCCAGGGATCTATTTATTTTTGGTTCATCCCAATGAAATGGTAAGTGTCAGTGACAGGCAGTAGAAGAGGATATCTTCTTTTGTACCAATAGATGACTAACTATAATAGAAGTTTTGGTGTGTACATTGTGTAAAATATTTGCCAAAATTATTCTTTTGTTGTAAAATTACTGCAGTTAAGGAGAGAGTGCTTTAGTGGGGGTGGGGGGTCAAAGAAGAAGAGATTTAAGAGAGTAAGGAATCCTTCTGACAGGTGATGCTCCAATTTAAAAGCCAAGGGAATGATTCAGACTTCTTTTAATATGTTGACCTGAGCTAATGAAGGACTGTTCTCTGTTGCTTTTCTTGCCAGCCTGCCCTACTCCAAGCACATGGAAATACCGCTTAAAACATTTAAGATTATTTTGTTAGTGAACGAGGTTTTTAAAAGGTGATGAGGTATGGGGAGGACAAGAAGATTAGTTCCTAGGTGCTGGACAGAAGGAGGAACAGGAGGAGGACAGTAAGAATCAGAGCAGTAGGTAAAACAGAAGCAGAGAGCAACTCCAGAGTTTTGGAACCTGACGTTGAGCTGATGGCTGGGGTTTGCAGATTTATCACATGTGATGAGGCAGCATGTGCTGTGGGTCTGTGCACATTGGCCTCTTGAGTTACAGTGTTAAAAGTTGTGCAGGGCAGCTCTGCTGATGGAGGGCCAGTAAAGAGCCTTTAAGTGGCAAAGAAAGAACATGTTAATGGTGTTTCAAGAAAAATGGTGATGAATTTCAGTCTCTTCTGTGCCAAACCCTAACAATGATAGAAAAAAAATTCAAAAACAGATGAATTTGAAAAGCTGTAAAATCACAGAGTTCAATTCCTTTGAACCAGTAAGGGAGCACAAGCACAAAGTGATGAGTGGTGGAAACTTGTAGTCCTGGCTGGCAGTAGGTAGCAGGGGATTGAGTTTGTGCAGGATAACAGGAATTACAAGTGTACTCGATGCTAGGGTAGACCCAGAGTCAAGGGCTCTGCTTAAATGAGATGGGGCCTTCCTTCCTGTGAAAGAAGATTGACAGAAAGTACCACCAGCGGCTGTCTAGGACTGGCTTTCTTAAAGCTGCAAACCAGTAGAGGAAGCTGGTCCAGCTGAACAACCAGGTCCTGGTTCTGCCATTGCAGGCTTCGGGACTGAGTCTGCAGGGCCAGGAGTGACTGGATTCTTCACTATAGGCTTATTTTAGAGGTGAGGAAACTGAGTCAGGAGACTTATCCACGGTTATACATTCTAGTTTGTGGTGACTGGGATTTGTGTACAGGCAACCTGACTCCATAAAGTAGCCTGTGGGAGAGGCCTCAGGTTGGGCGGTCATAGACCCAGGTGTGCATTCTGGGTGGATCATTCGCCAACTGTGGGACTTTGGGCAAGCCCCTCACCTACTGGGATTCCCTGGTGGCTCAGCTGGTAAAAAATCTGCCTGCAATGTGGGAGACTTGGGTTTGATCCCTGGTTGGGGAAGATCCCCTGGAGAAGGGAATGGCAACCCACCCCAGTATTCTTGCTTGGAGAATTCCAGAGACAGAGGAGTCTGGTGGGCTGCTGTCCATGGGGATGCAAGGAGTTGAACACGACTGAACGACTAACACGCAACCTGACTCCAGAGTCCTTATGCCTTTATTTTTTTCTTAATTTTATTTGGAAATAATTTAAAATACAGAAAATTCTCAGGAATAAAAAAGGTAGCAAACAGTCTGTATACTCTTTATCCATATTCACCAGGTATTAACATTTCACTCTCTTTGCGCTATCTTTTGCTTTCAGTTAACTACAAAACTTTTTTGTTCTCTGAACTATTTGAGAGTAGGTTGCATATATCATGACTGTTTGCCTTTTAAGACTTTATTGTATATTTCATAAGAATAATTATTATAATATTATAAACTTCAGTGAACAGTGAATTTAATGTTGATACAGTAAGGTCTATTTTCCAGTTGTGTCAGGTAATCCATTGTACTTAGTAGCATTTTCCGCCATACTCTGAGATTATTTTGGTTAGCTTTCTGTGATTGTGGCTTTTCATTCTGGAATCTGATGGATTGTAATTCTTGTTTCTTCTGTCTGCCCTCTGATGGAAGAGGATAAGAGGTTTGTGCAAGCTTCCTGTTGGGAGGGATTGGCTGGACTGGCTATGGGGAAAACTGCTCTGAGGGGTGGGACCATGCAGAGTAAATCTTTAATCCAATTGTCTGCTGATGGGTGGGGCTGTGCTCCCTCCCTGTTAATTGCTTGCCCTGAGGCAACCCAATCATGGAGTCTGTAGGCTCTATAGTGAGGCTATGGGCTCTATGGCAGGGCTATTGGCATTCTGCCTCCAAGAGGATTTAGGCCAAGGTGTGCCTCCCAGGTCTGCTGCTCCCAGTGCCCCTGCCTCTGCCAACCCATGCCTTCACTGGAGACCCTCAGACATGCAAGGCAGGTCTGGCTCAATCTCTTGTGGGGGTCACTGCTCCTTTCCCCTGGGTCCTGGTACACACAGCGTTTTTCTTGTGCTCTTCAAGAGTTCTGTTTCCCCCAAGTCCTTGCCGAATGCCAAGGTTGGGATGTCTGATGTGGGGCCTAGAACCTTTGCAGCAGTGAGAGAACTTCTTTGGTATTAATTGTTCTCCGGTTTGTGGGTTGCCACCTGGTGAGATTGGGATTTGATTTTAATGTGTCTGCAGCCCTCCTACCATATCCTTGCAGCTTCTCCTTTGTCCTAGAAGTTCCTATAAGACCTTCTAGAACTAACACCCAAAAAAGATAACCTTTTCATCATAGGGGACTGGAATGGAAAAGTAGGAAGTCACGAAATACCTGGAGTAACAGGCAAGTTTGGTCTTGGAGTACAAAATGAAGCAGGGCAAAGGCTAGAGTTTGGCCAAGAGAACACACTGGTCATAGCAAACAGCATCTTTTAACATCACAAGAAACTACTCTACACGTGGGCATCACCAGATGGTCACTACCAAAATCATATTGATTATAAACATGTCAGCAAATTTGGAAAACTCAACAGTGGCCACAGGACTGGAAAAGCTCAGTTTTCATTCCAATCCCAAAGAAAGGTAATGCCAAAGAATGCTCAAACTACCGCACAGTTGCACTCATCTCACACACTAGTAAAGTAATGCTCAAAATTCTTCAAACCAGGCTTCAGCAATACATGAACTGTGAACTTCCAGATGTTCAAGCTGGTTTTAGAAAAGGCAGAGGAACCAGACATCAAATTGCCAACATCTACTGGATCATCGAAAAAGCAAGAGAGTTCCAGAAAAACATCTATTTCTGCTTTATTAACTATGCCAAAGCCTTTGACTGTGTGGATCACAAGGAAAATTCTGAAAGAGATGGGAATACCAGACCACCTGACCTGCCTCTTGAGAAACGTACATGCAGGTCAGGAAGCAACAGTTAGAACTGGACATGGAACAACAGACTGGTTCCAAATAGGAAAAGAAGTACATGAAGGCTGTATATTGTCACCCTGCTTATATAACTTCTATGCAGAGTACATCATGAGAAACGCTGGGCTGGAGGAAGCACAAGCTAGAATCAAGATTGCCGGGAGAAATATCATTAACCTCCGATATGTAGATGACACCAACCTTATGGCAGAAAGTGAAGAAGAACTAAAGAGCCTCTTGATGAAAGTGAAAGAGGAGAGTGAAAAAGTTGGCTTAAAGTTCAACATTCAGAAAACGAAGATCATGGCATCTGGTCCCATCACTTCATGGCAAATAGATGGGGAAACAGTGTCAGACTTTACTTTGGGGGGCTCCAAAATCACTGCAGATGGTGATTGCAGCCATGAAATTAAAAGACGCTTGCTACTTGGAAGGAAAGTTATGACCAACCTAGACAGCATATTCAAAAACAGAGCATTATTTTGCCAACAAAGATCCATCTAGTCAAGGCTATGGTTTTCCTAGTAGTCATATATGGATGTGAGAGTTGGAGTATAAAGAAAGCTGAGCACTGAGGAATTGATGCTTTTGAACTGTGGTGTTGGAGAAGACTCTTGAGAGTCCCTTGGACTGCAAGGAGATCCAACCAGTCCATCCTAAAGGAGATCAGTCCTGGGTGTTCATTGGAGGGACTGATTTTGAAGCTGAAACTCCAGTACTTTGGCCACCTCATACGGAGAGCTGACTCATTTGAAAAGACCCTGATGCTGGGTAAAGTTTGAGAGCAGGAGGAGAAGGGGATGACAGAATGAGATGGTTGGATGGCATTACTAACACAATGAACATGGGTTTGGGTGGACTCCAGGAGTTGGTGATGGACAGGGAGGCCTGGCGTCCTGTGGTGCATGTGGTCACAAAGTCGGACACGACTGAGCGACTGAACTGAACTGATATATATTCCTTGCTGCCGAAGATGGAGAAGCTCTTTACAATCAGCAAAAACAAGACCTGGAGTTACTGTGGCTTAGATCATGACTCCTTATTCCAAAACTCAGGCTTAAATTGAAGAAAGTAGGGGAAACCACTTGGCCATTCAGATATAGTGGTTATGATGATACAGTAGAGGTGATGAGTAGATTCAAGGGATTAGATCTGGTAGACTGAAAAAGTATGGAAGAAGGTTTGTAACATTGTGTAGGAAGTAGTGACTAAAACCATCCTAAAGAAAAATGCAAGAAGGCAAAGTGGTTTTCCAGGGAGGCCTTTACAAATAGCTGAGAAAAGAAGTGAAAGGCAAAGGAGAAAAGGAAGGATAAACCCAGCTGAATGCAGAGTTTCAGAGAACATTCAGGAGATAAAGTCTTAAGTGAAAAGTGCAAGGAAATAGAGAAAAACAATAGAATGGGAAAGACTAGAGATCTTCAAGAAAATTGGAGATACCAAGGGAAAATTTGATGCAAGGATGGGCACAATAAAGGACAAAAACAGCAAGGACCTAACAGAAGCAGAAGAGATTAAGAAGAGGTGGCAAGAATATACAGAAGAACTATACAAAAAGGTCTTAATGAACCAGATAACCACGATGGTGTGATCACTCACTTAGAGCTAGACATCCTGGAGTATGAAATCAAGTGGGCCTTAGGAGGCATCACTATAAACAAAGCTAGTGAAGGTGATGGAATTCCAGCTGAACTATTTAAAATTGTAAAAGATGATTCTGTAAAAGTGCTGTACTGAATACGTCAGCAAATTTGGAAAACTCAGCAGTAGCCACAGAACTGGGAAAGGTCATTTGTTCATTGCAGTGCCAAAGAAGGGCAATGCCAAAGAATGTTCAAACTACTGTACAATTGAGCTTATTTCATATATTAGCATGGTAAAGCTCAAAATGCTTCAAGTTAGGCTTCAGCAGTATGTGAACGTGAGAACTTCCAGGTAGATGAACAATCTGGTTTAGAAAAGGCAGAAACCAGAGGTCAAATTGCCAACTCAAAACATATACTACTGCTTCATTGACTACACTAAAGCCTTTGTGTGGATCACAACAAACTGGAAAATTCTTAAAACGGATGGGAATACTAGACCACCTTAATTGTCTTGTGAGAAACCTGTATGCAAGTCAAGAAAAAGCAGTAGAACTGGACATGAAACAACAGACTGGTTCAAAATTGGGAAAGGAGTACATCAAGGCTGATATTATCACTCTGCTTATCTAACTTATATTCAGAGTACCTCATGCAAAATGCTGAGCTGGATGAATCAGAAACTGGAATTAAGGTTTCCTGAAGAAATATCAATAGCCTCAGATGTGCAGATGATACCGATCTAGTGGCAGAAAGCAAAGAGGCACTAAGAGCCTCTTGATGAAAGAGGAGAGTGCAAAAGCTGGCTCAAAACTCAGCATTCAGAAAACTAAGATCATGGCACCTGGTCTCATCACTTCATGGCAATTAGATGGAGGAAAATGTGGAAACAGTGACAGATTTCATTTTCTTAGACTCTAAAATGACTGTGGATGGTGACTGCAGCCATCAAATTAAAAGACACTTACCCCTTGCAAGAAAAGCTATAACAATCCTAGATAATGTTTTAAGAAGCAGAGACATCACTTTGCTGACAAAAGTCCGTACAATCAAAGCTATATTTTTCCAGTGTCATACGGATGTGAGAGTTGGACCATAAAGGCTGAGCACAGAAGAGTTGCTGCTTTCGAATTGTGCTGGAGAAGACTCTTGAGAGTCCCTTGGACAGCAAAGAGATCAAACCAGTCAGTCCTACAGGAAATCAGCCCTAAATATTCATTGGAAGGAGTGATGCTGAAACTGAAGCTTCACTACTTTGGCCACCTGATACGAAGAGCCGACTGACTCATTGGAAAAGACCCTGATGCTGCAAAAGATTGAGGGCAGGAGAAGAGGGCAACAGAGAATGAGATGGTTGGATAGCATCATTGAGTCAGTAGACATGAGTTTGTGCAAACTCTGCAAGATAGTGAAGGACAGGGAAACCTGACATGCTGCAGTCCATGGGGTTGCAGAGTTGGACATTACTTAGTGACTGAACAACAGCATGGTGCATTAATCTCCTTTGATTTGGAACATTTCCTCAGCCTTGTGCTTTTTTGGCTGCTCTGGTCCAAAATCACTGCAGATGGTGATTGCAGCCATGAAATTAAAAGATGCTTACTCCTTGGAAGGAAAGTTATGACCAACCTAGATAGCATATTGAAAAGCAGAAGATACTACTTGGCCAACAAAGGTCTGTCTAGTCAGTTCAGTTCAGTCGCTCAGTCATGTCTGACTCTTTGCGACCCCATGAATCACAGCACGCCAGGCCTCCGTGTCCATCACTAACTCCCGGAGTTCGCTCAGACTCACGTCCATTGAGTCAGTGATGCCATCCAGCCATCTCATCCTGTCGGATATCCCCTTCTCCTCCTGCCCCCAAATCCCTCCCAGCATCAGAGTCTTTTCCAATGAGTCGGCTCTTCACATGAGATGGCTCAAGTACTGGAGTTTCAGCCTTAGCATCATTCCTTCCAAATAAATCCCAGGGCTGATCTCCTTTAGAATGGACTGGTTGGATTTCCTTGCAGTCCAAGGGACTCTCAAGAATCTTCTCCAACACCACAGTTCAAAAGCATCAATTCTTCGGTACTCAGCTTTCTTCACAGTTCAAGTCTCACATCCATACGTGACCACTGGAAAAACCATAGCCTTGATTAGACAGACCTTTGTTGGCAAAGTAATGTCTCTGCTTTTGAATATGCTGTCTACGTTGGTCATAACTTTCCTTCCAAGGAGTAACTGTCTTTTAATTTCTTGGCTGCAGCCACCATCTGCAGTGATTTTGGAGCCCAAAAAGATAAAATCTGACATTGTTGCCACTGTTTCCCCATCTATTTTCCATGAAGTGATGGGACCAGATGCCATGATCTTCGTTTTCTGAATGTTGAGCTTTAAGCCAACTTTTTCACTCTCCTCTTTCACTTTCATCAAGAGGCTCTTTAGTTCCTCTTCCCTTTCTGCCATAGGGTGATGTCATCTGCATATCTGAGGTTATTGATATTTCTCCTGGCAATCTTGATTCCAGCTTGTGCTTCTTCCAGCCCAGCATTTCTCATGATGTACTCTGCATGTAAGTTAAATAAGCAGGGTGACAATACACAGCCTTGACATACTCCTTTTCCTATTTGGAACCAGTCTGTTGTTCCATGTCCAGTTCTAACTGTTGCTTCCTGACCTGCATGTAGGTTTCTCAAGAGGCAGGTCAGGTGGTCTGGTATTGCCATCTCTTGAAGAATTTTCCACAGTTTATTGTGATCCACACAGTCAAAGGCTTTGGCATAGTCAATAAAGCAGAAATAGATGTTTTTCTGAAACTCTCTTGCTTTTTCGATGATCCAGCGGATGTTGGCAATTTGATCTCTGGTTCCTCTGCCTTTTCTAAAACCAGCTTGAACATCTGGAAGTTCACGGTTCACGTACTCCTGAAGTCTGGCTTGGAGAATTTTGAGCATTACTTTACTAGCGTGTGAGAGTGCAATTGTGCGGTAGTTTGAGCATTCTTTGGCATTACCTTTCTTTGGGATTGGAATGAAAACTGACCTTTTCCAGTCCTGTGGCCATTGCTGAGTTTTCCAAATTTGCTGGGATATTGAGTACAGCACTTTCACAGACTCATCTTTCAGGATTTGAAATAGCTCATTTGGAATTCCATCACCTCCACTAGCTTTGTTTGTAGTGATGCTTTCTAAGGCCCACTTGACTTCACATTCTAGGATGTCTGGCTCTAGGTCAGTGATCACACCATCGTGATTATCTGGGTCATGAAGATCTTTTTTGTACAGTTCTTCTGTGTATTCCTGCTACCTCTTCATAATATCTTCTGCTTCTGTTAGGTCCATACCATTTCTGTCCTTTATAGAGCCCATCTTTGCATGAAATGTTCCCTTGGTATCTCTAATTTTCTTGAAGAGATCTCTAGTCTTTCCCATTCTGTTGTTTTCCTCTATTTCTTTGCATTGATCTCTGAGGAAGCCTTTCTTATCTCTTCTTGCTATTCTTTGGAACTCTGCATTCAGATGCTTATATCTTTCCTTTTCTCCTTTGCTGTTTGCTTCTCTTCTTTTCACAGCTATTTGTAAGGCCTCCCCAGACAGCCATTTTGCTTTTTTGCATTTCTTTTGCATGGGCGATAAGTATTGATAAAAATGTATTTCATGGAGTTAACACATGTATATGCGTATGTGACATTTCACATATGCATAAACATATCAACATTTCACAAAATAATTTTACAATGAAGGATGCAGACTGTTTTATTTAGTTTTTAAGGTTGGTTATGGTCACTAAATTTGTATCTCAGAAGAATTTTAAAATCACTTTCCTATGCTATATTGCCATGTAGAGGTGACCTTTGATTTGTTCTCTTTGCATTGTTTCTTTCCTTTTTTAAACTTTATAATATGGAACATTATAAACATACAGAAGTAGATAATCAGAGCATTTAATCCATAAAATGTTAGTATGTGTCTCTAAAAGGTAAGGGTTTTAAAAAATATATCAACATACCAATAATAGTTACTTAATATCATGTTTCTAGTTAGTGTTTAAGTGAATGGAAATGGTTATCCTACATGCTTTACTGGAGTTTGTTCAAATCAGGATTAAATACAGTTCACACATTGCATTACAATTTGACCCTTGAACAACATGTGTTTGAACTCTGAATTCACTTACATGCACATTGTTTTTAATGCATGGACTTCCCAGGTGGCTCATTAGTAAAGACCTGCCAAGCAGGAGGCATGGGTTTGATCTTTGGGACCAGAAGATCCCTGGAGGAGGAAATGGCAACCCACTTCAGTATTCTTGCCTAGGAAATCCCATGGACAGAGGAGCCTGGCAGGCTACAATCCATGGGGTCACAAAAGGGTTGAACATGACTGAGTGACTCAGAAATAACAGTTTGCTGCTGCTGCTGCTAAGTCACTTCAGTCGTGTCCGACTCTGTGCGACCCCAGAGACGGCAGCCCAACAGGGTCCCCCGTCCCTGGGATTCTCCAGGCAAGAATACTGGAGTGGGTTGCCATTTCCTTCTCCAATGCATGAAAGTGAAAAGTGAAAGGGAAGTCGCTCAGTCGTGTCTGACTCCTAGCAACTCCATGGACTGCAGCCCACCAGGCTCCTCCGTCCATGGGATTTCCCAGGCAAGAGTACTGGAGTGGAGTGCCATTGCCTTCTCCGCAATAACAGTTTAGTAATATGCTGAGGTTAGTTGAATCCATGATGCAGAATCTTGGATATGGAAGGGCTGGTGACTAAGTTATATTCGAATTATATTGGTATATTCAACGGTGCAGAAAGCCGGTGCTCTAACCCCTGTGTGTTGTTCAGAATTTGATTATAATTAGTGTCTTGTGTTTTTTTTTCAGTCATCACCTTTTGGTTTAAAATGTCTTTGAAAATCATGTTTTTGCTGAAGTACTTTATTCTGTATGATAGTTTTTTCTTCCTCCAGTTTTATAGAGATATAATGGACATACAGCACTGTACAGTTTTAAGGTGTACAGCATGGTGATTTTTTTAAGATTTTGACATATAATTGGTATATCTTGTGTCTTTTAAAACCTGTAGAGAATTCCTCGCAGAAGGCAATGGCACCCCACTCCAGTACTCTTGCCTGGAAAATCCCCTGGACGGCGGAGCCTGGTGGGCTGCAGTCCATGGGGTCGATAAGAGTCGGATACAACTGAGTGACTTCACTTTAACTTTTCACTTTGATGCATTGGAGAAGGAAATGGCAACCCACTCCAGCATTCTTGCCTGGAGAATCCCAGGGACCGGGGAGCCTGGTGGGCTGCCATCTGTGGGGTTGCACAGAGTCGGACATGACTGAAATGACTTAGCAGCAGCAGCAGAGAATTCCTATTTTAAACAGATTCTTGCTGTATATAGACAGTTGTTCACTGAATGAAGTAATGAATGTGTTGTGCTTTTAGGTTCGGCGTTGGGCTATCCTGACTGCAAGAAACTTGGGGAAAGTGGATAGAGATGATTACTATGACTTACAGGAGGTTTTGACTTGCCTTTTTAAAGTTATTGAGTTGGGACTTTTAGAAAACCCAGACATTTATACTTCTTCTGTCCTTGAGAAGGGTAAACTGGTTCTTCTGCCTTCACACATGTATGATACTGCCAACTACAAAAACTATTGGTTAGGTGAGTATTGTTGCTATACAAATAACAATTAGTATTTTGCAGTAGTGTTTTTTTTTTAAAGCCTACAATAATCTGGCACTTTTATTTATTTTTTATTTGGCAGATAATTGCTTTATATTGTGTTAGTTTTTGCCATACATCAACATGATCCAGTAGTTCTTAACGATTATCCAGCAAAAGTCATCTCATTTGGTAATCTGATCAGAATTGCTAAATAATAGATTTCATAGTTTCCAGTTCTTGTCCTGTCATTAAATTGACCATTACAACATCTCTTTTTAAATACTTTTTATCATAGAAATCATCTGTGTAACAAGTATCTTTTGAAGTATGGCAAGTAGATCTTTTATTTAAGGCATTATTAGATGTAACAAAATATTAGCATAACAGCTGACTTTAATAGAATTTGATCTATTGAAAAAAGGAGGTTTAATACTTCTTTTCCTATCTGTAAAATATTTCCTGGCAGAAAGAGATTAACTTTGGTTTTCAACAAATTCTATATTGAACTTAAAATAGTTCAGTCCTATTCATTGATTTAGAGTCTTAGTCATGTGTATATTTGGCAGTGATGGGTACTTGAAATATGATGATCTTAAAACTTAAGGGATCTTCAATTATATGAGATTAAATTGTGTGTAGTCATTTTGGAAATTGCTTTTTAACAAAGTTCATAGTATTTTCCCTTTTATTCAGTCTAAAGTCGGAGAAGGCAATGGCACCCCACTCCAGTACTCTTGCTTGGAAAATCCCATGGATGGAGGAGCCTGTTAGGCTGCAATCCATGGGGTCGCTAAGAGTCGGACATGACTGAGTGACTTCACTTTCACTTTTCACTTTCATGCATTGGAGAAGGACATGGCAGCCCACTCCAGTGTTCTTGCCTGGAGAATCCCAGGGATGGGGGAGTCTGGTGGGCTGCCATCTGTGGGGTCGCACAGAGTCGGATGTGACTGAAGTGACTTGGCATCAGTCTAAAGTTCTGTTCTTGGGAGCAGTTATATGTGAATGTCTCAGACTTTAGTGTCTGAGGCACTGGATTATGTTTTGCTTCATCTTACTGCCATGTTATTATTCCGCCAGCTAAACCAGAAAAGACTTTAGAACAGTGTTAATGTAATCAGTTCAACCAAACTATATGTGGTCTTACAGGTATCTGTATGCTGCTGACCATTCTTGAAGAGCAAGCCATGGATTCACTGTTGTTGGGCTCAGATAAACAGAATGATTTTATGCAGTCAATACTTCACACCATGGAGAGGCAATCAAATGGTAATAAACTTTATTTGCTGAATTTTGTGATGGTGGTGCACTTTAAAATTACTAGAGTCACTAAGAATTTGGATGTATGATATGGAGGAAGAAAATGAACACTTTATGGTTTTTGTCACAGATTCAGAATGTTAAATTGGAAAGGATCTTTAGAATTTAACCTTATTTTCATAAGAGACTGAAGCCCAGAGGTGTTAACTTACTTTCTCACGTTGCAGTACTCAATCAATAGTAGAATGAAGACTAGACTAGAACCTAAAGGAGATGAATCTCTAATAATGTGATAGTAAATTTATGCAGAAAGCTTCTGCTGTCCCACTAACTCACTTTTGCTTGGTTTTTCATTTCACTTCAGTTTTATAGTTACACTGTCCAACACAGTGACTGGCAGCCAAATGTGATTGTTTAAATTTATACTAATGAAACTTAAAAATTGAGGTTTTCAGTCCCATTAGCTATAACTTCAAGAGCTCAGTGGCCACATGTGCCTGGCTGCTACCATATTAAACTGAGCAGACAGTGAGCCATTTCTATCATCACAAAAAGTTCCCTTGGACAGTGCTGCTCAGATAGCCTAATAAATAGGGTCTAAAATTGTATTTGTTAGTAGAGGCCAGCTTGGTTTTATCATGGTTTTTTCAGGCTTATCAGTGAGAGTCTGTACTAGTGTTTCTAATCTTAACCTTTTTTATGAAGGAATGAATCATCAAAGACCAAGCACGCCAAATCCTGTGAAAATACAATTTTTTACCCACTTTCACTTCTCTTTAGGCAACTTCGGTATAGATACAAATTCTTTTGTGGAGAAGTTTAAAAGAAATACGTAACTGTTACTGTTTCTTTGATCACATGTGTTTTCTTGTGAGATTATTTCTGATCAAGGTTATTACTAAATTCACTTACCAGAATTTACTAAGTAATTTGTTCATTTCTTTCCCAGTGCTTTGCACGTGCATTTCTGTTTTCTCTGTTAATCCAGCTCCCCTAACATGCTTCAGAATGAGTCACCTCTTTATGAAACTTTCTGTAATTGTCTTTACCTTACTGATGACTTCGTATTTGAGAGTTTGCTAGACAAAAGATAGCTGCAGTGTAGGATAAAAAAAATATATGAGAGGTTCTACACAAATGACTATGATTTTTTTTTTTTTTAAGTAGAGTCTAAGAGCCCTGAAGGAAATAAAGCAGAAAGTTCTTGGGTTGTCAGAGATTGTGTGAGACCACTTACTCCAAAGAGTACTGTGGAAGGTCAAATGACTGAGAGTGTTTACTCCAAGGGGAGGTATTTGAGCTGAAATATAAGGAAGGATAGGAAACTTTTTTTTTTGATTGGTGGTACTAATAGTGAAGCTGTTCTAGTTCTTACTTGGGAAAAGCCAGTGATTCTTTTTTTTTTTTTGCTATAGATAGTGTATCTTTATTTTACTATGAAAAAATAAATCTGAGAAGAATAGAGTAAGATCTTACAAGTGCTTGAGTGAGAACTTTGATTTTCCTTAGAAAACAGTGAGGAACAGTTTAAGGTCTATGAGTGGGTCAGTGTTTTGCCACTGCACATAGAGAAATAAGAAACGACTGGATGCCAGAGGATGGGAGTAGTGGGCATTCCTGCCGGTTGGATGGAATGGAAATAACAAGGCCACATTGAGACAGGGGTGGATGAAAAGAGTGCATCTCTGCTTGTCCAGTGCCTCAGGGATTCAGTCTCGTGCACCAGCCAGATGACACACACAATTCAGGATTTCTTGTATCACGGACTTTGTTTAGATCTGGAGATACCAAGTTTTTCTTACTTCTCCCTTCCTCACTTCTGCTATTTATTGAAGGATGAGAATATAAAGGTCTGGAAGAAGCAGAGTAGGAAAGATTCTTAAAAGTGTGGCAAACAGGGTAAGAAAGTTGAATTTATCTATCTAGACTATCTCTGTTTGTTCCACGTGAAAAAATTTCTTAACCAAGGTGTATTGCTTTTAAAAAAATGCAAACACTACTTAAATATTTACCAGCTTTCTAAGACCTGTGGTTGGCAGGGCTTAAATTACTTCCTGCTTTGCTTTCAGTTTTGTTGCTATCCAGGTAAAGGGTGCTTAATTCTCAATATATTTTAGTACTTTTTTCTAATTGTTTTTTAATTTGGCAATTACTCCATTATGTTTCAGATAATAGTGTGGATCCTTTCTGGCCAGCATTACACTGTTTCATGGTGATTCTGGATCGCCTTGGATCTAAGGTCTGGGGTCAACTTATTGATCCTATTGAAGCATTTCAAACCATTATTAACAACGTGAGCTACAATAGAGAGATCCAGAACATACGGAACAGCTCTGTGAGGTTTGTTCAGTTCCTGTGTCAGGATTTCAAACAGTCTGCATAAGGAAGTCTATTAATTGACATGATTTTTTTCTTCTTTTTTTTCCCCCTTTAGTTCAGTAATTTCTGTTTATTCTTAATATTTTTAAGGACCAAGTTAGAACCGGAGTCATATTTGGATGATATGGTGACTTGCAGCCAGATTGTATACAATTATAATCCTGAAAAGACCAAAAAGGTATAAAGCATTTTCAGAGTTCAGATGATACTCTATTGCCTTTATATTGTATAGACAGTGCAGCGATCAGTTGCAGTGCTGATTTTATGGTATATAGCTATTCTGAATCAACTGTTGCATAAAATTTTTCTGATTGAACAGTAGTGTCTGGGGAAAAATGGGCACACTTTGCAATTTTTAAGTATGGTTAGGAAGGGTGGAATGTTTATGGCATGGGGGAGATAAATCATGTGACTGGAAATCAGAACCAGCTGATGGAAAGAATTTCACAGCACACGGAGGTTTTGTAAATTTAACCTTTTCATGAAATTTTAGCCTCAAAATTGAACTGTTTTCAATTTCTTGGCGGTCCGTATGTGTGCACCAAAACAGGAAAATTGAGCATGTATTTTCTTGTTTACAACTGTGTGTCAAGCAGCCATGAATGGTGCTTGTTTATCTGAACGTCTGTATCTCTTTCATTTTAGGATTCGGGGTGGAGATCAGCCATTTGCCCTGATTATTGTCCTAACATGTATGAAGAAATGGAAACATTAGCTAACGTGCTCCAGTCAGACATTGGTCAGGACATGCGTGTTCATAACAGCACATTTCTGTGGTTCATCCCTTTCGTGCAATCCCTCATGGACCTGAAGGATCTGGGTGTGGCTTACATAGTGGAGGTTATTCACCATCTGTACTCTGAAGTCAAAGATGTTCTCAACCAGACAGACGCTGTGTGTGACAAAGTCACTGAGTTTTTCCTTCTGATTTTGGTGTCCGTGATTGAACTGCATAGAAATAAAAAATGTCTACATTTGCTGTGGGTTAGTTCCCAGCAGTGGGTGGAGGCTGTGGTGAAGTGTGCCAAGCTCCCAACCACAGCGTTTGCACGGAGTTCTGAGAAGTCATCTGGAAACTGTTCCAAAGGCACAGCAATGATATCATCCCTGTCACTGCATTCAATGCCCTCCAACTCTGTGCAGCTGGCTTGTGTGCAGCTGATTAGAAGTCTCCTGAAAGAAGGCTATCAGCTTGGGCAGCAGACTCTCTGTAAGCGGTTCTGGGATAAGCTCAACTTATTCCTGAGAGGGAATTTATCTTTAGGTTGGCAGTTGACTAGTCAGGAAACCCATGAGCTACAAACTTGTTTAAAGCAAATTATTAGGAACATAAAATTTAAAGTACCTCAGTGTAGCACTTTTGTGGATCTGAATCCTGCATGTAAGACGCCTCCTGCATCTTATAAAGAAGAAAGTGAACAAATAGGGAAGAAGTCTGAAAAAGATGTGCACTGTCTAGAAAATTCCAGCCCAACATCTTGTAAAGAACCAATGAAAGCTGATGCATATCAAGTGCAAGAGAGTATTTTGAGCAAAGCAAACAATGCCATAGAAGAGAGTAAAGAGCCATATTATATAAAAGATTTGAAACTAGAAGGCCACCTCTCAGCTGAGTCATGTTTGAAACTGAGTAGTAAAAACCTTGCCTGTGAAAGAGTTCAAAATCAAGTTAAAATAAGTACAGGGAAATACAAGTCTGTAAAAGAGAATTCCTCATGTACCCCACAGAATGGTACTTTAAGAAATGGTCCAGAAAAAGTATTTGACAGAGGAATAATAATATCAAGGCGCTTATTGACTGTTTCTAGCACGGATTCTCTGGAAAAAGTGTCTGCCTCCGATGAGGACTTCTCGTTAAAGGAAGATGGTCTTGGCAAAAGCTCAAAAGCAAAATCTAAGACACATAAAGATGGAGTCTGTGCTAAGTTGTCACATGTAATAAAAAAGCAACGCAGGAGAAGTATCAGTTTAGAGGAAAACCTGACTGTATCTAGCATTGAGGGTTTCTATTCAAAGAAAGATATAGGAGGTCAGAAAGGAGGTGGAAACATATGCAATCCTTCTTTAGTCCCTAATGGTATTCTGGATGATAAAAATGGAGAACAAAAATCTCAAAGCTGTTTACTGCTGAAAAAGAAAGAAGTAAAGAAAGAAAAGTTAGATCTTTTCTCTACCCCTGAAAACAGTTGTCAAATACAGGAATGTCATGTTGATAGCAAAGATTTGGTCTCACTCACAGAAATGACCAATATCTGCATGACGAATGCATCTCCCTTTAAAGAGCCTGTGACTGGACATGAATTGAGAGATAGGAAAATTAGTAGGAGCACTGATCAGTTTTCTTCTAATTTAAGAGAACAGGACCTTAGCAGCAGTCCCCAGCCTGACACCTTAACAGATTCTCAGGTAGATAGAGACCTCCACAAATTATCTTTAATAGCTCAAGCCAGTGTTACTAAGTTCCCATCAGATTCAACTGAAAAAAGTTTATCCCAAATACAAAGAAAAGTAAAAGATGAGAAAAGATGTTTCACGGCAAACCAAAATGTCAGGGAAACCTGCTGTGGACAGGTTATTATTATTTCAGATTCCGATGACGATGAAGATGAGGAAAGAATTCTGGGTTTGAAGAAACAAATGAGAGAGGTCAAAGCATGCATTGAGAAAGAATGTCCAGAGCAACATACTTCAATAGCTAACACAAATGTGGAACAGAAGGTATTAATAAAGGAAGAAAATCCAGTGTCCCTTTTGGAGTTTGAGGAATCTGATTCTCAGTTTTTTGAGTTTGAGACTCCATGTGAAGTGTTTTCAGTTTGGCATGATCAGAAACCAGACAAGAATTCAGCTCAAGAGAATGAAAAAAATCCATGCTCGACTCATGTGGGTGATAGTGCAAATGATTTGGGTTATGAGACAGATTATGTGCCTGAAGAGGTCATTAAAAAAGTAGCAGAGAACTTTGAAGAGCGCACAAAACCACGTAGTAGTAGTACTTCTGTTGAGGAATTTTGTGAAATTGAAGTAAAAAAACCCAAGAGAAGACGGTATGAAAAACCTATAGCTGAAGATCCTCTAAGGCCTTCTTCATCTTCTGTTAAAAATGAGGACCAGTCTGATATTCTTAACAAGGGAAATCTGAGTAAAAATGATTTTAAAGGTGTAGACGCAAGATCTACAGTTCCCAGTTCAAGTGTTCAGAGAAACACTGTGGTTTCCCCAAAGAAGTCTCTTCCAAAGCCTCGCATGTATTCCAAACCTGTCAGGAAAGTTCCAGTGGTTAAAGCTTCTAAGAAATCCCATTCAGATACCAAGAAAGGGCAGAGTAAAAGCTCCCATTACATAAGTTGTAGAACAACTCCTGCTATTGTGCCGCCAAAGAAATTTCGCCAGTGTCCCGAACCAACTTCAACGGTTGAGAAACTTGGCCTGAAAAAGGCTCCTCGTAGGGCATTTGAATTGTCCCAGCGATCTTTAGAGTGTATAGTTCAGCTACGTGACCATGGCAAAACTGTTGGAGTAGTGGATACCCGGAAAAAGACGAAGTTAATTTCTCCTCAGACTCTCTCTGTCAGAAATAATAAGAAACTGCTGACGAGTCAAGACCTTCAGTTGCAAAGGCAGATGAGATCCAAATCACAACAAAACAGACAACATTTTGATTGTCGAAGTACAGATACAACACGAGCAGGGCCACGTGCTGCACAGAGCTCTGCTGTGCCAGAATCAAGTAAGTCAGATTACAGTCATGGAGGAGCCGAGGTGACTGCTAACAATAAGGGAAAACAGTTACTAACATGTCAGTCTTCTGAAACAGAACCCGTGAAAGCAAACCAGTGTAATCCTGTCATAGTAAATGGAAGAATAGCAACAAATGAAGTCATTGTTCCTACCTCAGAGGACCTGTTAGACAGAGGTGACCTAACAGTTCATCATTTAGAGGTGGCGACTTTGAAAGAGGGAGAGCCTCAATTCAGCAGTGACATAGAGGAAGATGATATATTCTTAACACAGCGTGACCCTGAAGACATGGATTTATGTTCACAAATCGAGAGAGAGAATGATAAACTCATTGAAGTCATTCATGGAAAAGATACAGTGCAGGGAGAGGAAGAATGTGTGAGTCAGCCTCAGTTGGAATCTTTGAGTAGCACAAAATGTAAGTACAAAGATTGTGTTGAAACTCTGAAAAACCCAGGTGAGTACTGCTCAAAACACTCAAAAACTAAAGCCACAGATGAAGATGTATTCCGTAAACCTGGCTTGCCTCTGTCTGCATCAAAACGTTCGAGACCTTCCACGACCAAGGTTTTTAGTTCAAGCAGTACTTCACGGATTGCTGGTCTCTCCAAGTCTTTGGAAAGTACCGCAGCCCTCCCATCATCTCTGAAAAATAAGTCAAGTGGGGCACAGTCTGTTCTTAAAGGACCACAGCCACCCCTTACGGTGTCTCTGAAGCCAGTGGCTGAAGTGAAAGGTCTGTGCAATGTTTTCCCTGCTCAGACTCCAAATAACTCCAACAGGCAAGTTCTGAGAGTTCCATTTGGGGAAAGCAGACCTTTTTTGACTTCCTCTCCAGTAAACATTCTCACGTCGTCACAGTCCATCTCTGATACTTTTGTAAAAGAGGTCTTGAAATGGAGATACGAGATGTTTGTGAACTTTGATCAGTGTGGGCCCCCGTCGAGTCTGTGTCAGTCCATCGAAAGACGGGTGCCTATCAGGTTTCAAGACTGTGGAGATTATTTTAATGTGTTTTTCCCTTTGATGGTCCTGAATACTTTTGAAACAGTAAGTATGTATTTTAATCATATACATCTAGATTTTGAAATTGCCTTTCTTTACCATGCTAGGAGAACAGCTAAAATATAACTTGTAAATGTCATGTTGAACAGACGTTGTGCCAGACACTGTTCTAGATGCTGGTCATACAGAGGAAATACCAATACTTTCCTAATCTCTGCCGTTCTGGAACTTATGGACACAGTCCAGGGGTGGCAAAGGAGGAAATGTTTTTTAGTGCAAAAGAAAGGGAAGACTTCTCAGAGGAGATAGTCTCCCATCTGCATTTAATTATGTTTAAAAAAAATTTTTTTTAATTGGAGGATAATTTACAATATTGTGTTAGTTTCTGCCATACATCAACATAAATCTGCCATAAGTATACATATGTCCCCTCCCTCTTGAACCACCCACCCCATCCCACCCCCTCTAGGTGTCACAGAACACTGGATTGAGCTCCCTGAGTCATACAGCAAATTCCCCCTGGCTGTTTTACATATGGTAATGTATATGTCTCAGTTCAATTCGTCCATCCCTCTCTTAGCCCCACTGTGTGTCCACAGCTCTCTTTATGTTTGTGTCTGCAGTACTGCCCTGCCAATAGGTTCATCAGTACCATTTTTCTAGATTCCATATGTATGCATTAATATTCAGTATTTGTTTTTCTGACTTACTTCACTCTGTATTCCAGGCTCCAAGTTCATCCACCTGATTAGAACTGACTCAAATGCATTTCTTTTTATGGCTGAGTAATATTCCATTGTATATGTACCATAACTTCTGTATTCATTTATCTGTCAGTGGACATCTAGGTTGCTTCCATGTCCTAGCTATTGTAAATAGTGCTGCAATGAACCATGGGGTACGTGGGTCTTTTTCAGTTTTGGTTTCCTCAGGGTATATGCCCAGTAGTGGGATTGTTGGGTCATGTGGTAGTTTTATTCCTAGTTCTTTAAGGAATCTCCATACTGTTTTCTGTAGCGGCTATATCAATTTACGTTCCCACCAACAGTGCAAGAGGGTTCACTTTTCTCCACACCCTCTCCAGCATTTATTATTTGTGGATTTTTTGGTAATAGCCATTCTGATCAGTGTGAGGTGATAGCTCATTGTAGTTTTGGTTTGCATTTCTCTAATAACAAGCAGAGGATGAGATGGCTGGATGGCATCACTGACTCGATGGACATGAGTCTGGGTGAACTCTGGGAGTTGGTGATGGACAGGGAGGCCTGGCGTGCTGCGATTCATGGGGTCGCAAAGAGTCAGACACGACTGAGCGACTGAACTGAATAACAAGCATTGTCGAGCATATATTCATGTGTTTATTAGCCACCTGTATGTCTTCTTTGGAGAAATGTTTGTTTAGGTCTTTTCTCCCACTGTTTGATGGGGTTGTTTTTGTGCTGTTGAGCTGCGTGAGCTGCTTGTACATTTTAGAGATTAATCCTTTGTCAGTTGTTTCATTTGCAGTTATTTTCTCCCATTCTGAGGGTTTGCTTCTTCATTTTGTTTGTAGTTTCCTTTGCTATGCAAAACTTTTAAGTTTAACCTAGGTCCCACTTATTTTTGTTTTTATTTTCATTACTCTTGGAGGTGGGTCAAAGAGGATCTTGCTGTGATGTATGTCAAAGAGTGTTTCTCTGAGAGTTTTATAATTTCCTCTTAAGAGTTTTATATACATAGGTATACCTGTGGCTGATTCATGTTGATCTTTACCCCGTCTTCTTAATCTCTTCTGCTTCTGTTAGGTCCTTGCTATTTCTGTCCTTTACTGGGCCCACGTTTGCATGAAATGTTCCCTTGTCATCTCCAGTTTTCTTGACGAGATCCCTAGTCTTTCCCATTCTGTTTCATTTTGCATTGTTCATTTAAGAAGGCCTTCTTATCTCTCCTTGAAATTCTTTGAAACTCTGAATTCAGTTGAGTATGTCTTTCCCTTTCTCCCTTGCCTTTTGCTTCTCTTCTTTTCTCAGCTACTTGTAAAGCGTTCTCAGACAACTTGCGTTCTTGCATTTCTTTTTCTTTGGGATGGTTTTGGTCATTGCCTCCTGTACAGCGTTACGAACCTTTGTCCATAGTTTCTCAGGCATTCAGTCTACCAGATCTAATCCCTTGAGTCTATTCATTGTCACCACTGTGTAATCATAAGGGATTTGATTTAGGTCATACCTAAATGGCCTAGTGGTTTCCTACTTTCTTCGATTTAAGCCTGAATTTTGCAATAAGAAGCTCATGATCTGAGCCACAGTCAGCTCCAGGTCTTGTTTTTACTGACTGTATAGAGCTTCTCCATCTTTGGCTACAAAGAACATAATCAGTCTGATTTCATATTGACCATCTTGTGAGATGTCTTCATCCATGTGTAGAGTTGTCTACATACATGTGTAGAGTTGTCTCTTGTGTTGTTGGAAAAGGGTGTTTGCTGTGACCAGTATGTTCTCTTGACACAACTGTGTTATCCTTGCCCTGCTTCATTTTGTACTCCAAGGCCAAACTTGACTGTTATTCTGGGTATCTCTGGACTTCCTACTTCTGCATTCCAATCCCCTGTAATGAAAAGGACATCTTTCTTTCTGGTTATTTCTAGAAGGTGTTGATGGTCTTCATAGAACTGGTCAGCTTCTTCGACGTCAGTGATTGGGTCATAGACTTGAATTACTGTGATGTTGAACAGTTTGCCTTGGAAATGAACTGAGATCATTTTGTCATTTTTGAGATTGCACCCAAGTATTGCATTTCAGACTCTTTTGTTGACTGTGAGGGCTATTCCATTTCTTCTTAGGGATTCTTGCCCACAGTAGTAGATAAAATGGTCATCTGAATTAAATTCTCCCATTCCCATTCATTTTAGTTCACTGATTCCTAAGATATTGATGTTCACTCTTGCCATCTCATGCTTGACCACGTCCAATTTACCTTGATTCATGGACTTAACATTCCAGGTTCCTACGCAGTATTGCTCTTTACAGCATCAGACTTGACTTTCACCACTAGACACATCCACAGCTGAGCATTGTTTCCACTTTGACCTAGCCTCTTCTTTCTTTCTGGAGCTATTAGTAATTGCCCTTTGCTCTTCCCCAGTAGCACATTGAACACCTTCCAGCCTGGGGAGCTCATCTTCATTTATCATATTTTTTTGTCTTTTCATATGGAAATCAGCCCTGGGTGTTCACTGGAATGACTGATGCTGACGCTGAAACTCCAATATTTTGGCCACCTGATGCGAAGGGCTGACTTATTTGAAAAGACTGTGACATTGGGAAAGATTGAAGGCAGGAGGAGAAGGGGACGGCAGAGGATGAGATGGTTAGATGGCATCACCGACTCAATGGATATGAGTTTGGGTAAATTCTGGGAGTTGGTGACGGACCAGGGAGGCCTGGCATGCTTCAGCGCATGGGATCACAAAGAGTCGGACACGACTGAGCGACTGAACTGAACTGAACTGTCCATGGGGTTTTCAAGGCAAGAATACTGGAGTGTGTTGCCATTTCCTTCTCCAGTGGACCATGGTTTGTCAGAACTCTTGACTCAGACCTGTCTCTCTTGGGTGGCCCTGCACAGCATGTCTAATGGCTTCATTTAGTTACATAAGCTCCTTTACCACAACAAGGCTGTGATCCATGAAGAGGCCAATAATGTTGTCTGCCAGAGGTTCACATAAAAAGAGCTGTTAATAGAAATGTTTATGATGAAAGGATTTGTTGTTCAGTCGCGTAGTCACATCCAACTCGTTGCAACCCCATGATAGCATGCCAGGCTTCCCTGTCCTTCACTATCTCCCAGAGTTTGCTCAGATTCATGTCCATTGAGTCAATGCCATCCAACATCTCATCCTCTGTCACCCCCTTCTCCTCCTGCCCTCAGTCTTTCCCAACATCAGTGTCTTTTCTGGTGAGTCAGCTCTTCACATCAGCTGGCCAGAGTATTGGAGCTTTAGCTTCAGCATGTTAACTGTACATGCTCCTATTTTCTATTTGTTACCCTTGTTGTTTATTCCTGTTTTTATTGTCCCTGCTCTTGTGGTTTTAATTGAGCACTTTATATAATTTTATTGTCTCTCTATCCTTAGAATATCAACAAAATTTTTTTTAGTGATTGCCTTAGAGCTTGTAGTATATATTTACAACCAAGTCTGTGTTCAGATAACACTTCATGGATAGTGTGTCTGCCTTACAATAACGAAATATTCCTGATTTTTCCTTGGCATCCAATGTATCACTGCTGTCATTTGTTTCACATACACATAGGCCTCCGTTAACAAACACACACATACATAAGCATCCATAGTTTAATACGTTGTTGCTGTTATTTTGAATAAGCTATTATCTGTTAGATGAATTAAAAATAAGAAACAAAAGTTTTAATTTTGCTTCACGTATTCATTCTCTGATGGTCTTCCTTTGTTTATGTAGATTTGAGTTCTGACCTATATAATTTTCCTTCTCTTTGAATATCTTTTAACTTTTCTTACAAGATAGGTGCAGTGGTGACAAATGCCCTCAAATTTTGTGTGAGAAGATCTTTATTTCTCCTTCACTTTTAAAGGATAATTTTGCAGGATTCCGAATTCTAGGTTGGTAGGGTTGTTTTTGTCTCAGTCATCTTAAATGTTTCACTCCCTTGCATTTGTCTGAAGAGAAGTGGGATGTAGTTCTTAATCCTCTCTGCTATAGAGAGGGGGTTTTTCCCCTCACTGGCTTCTTTAAAGATTTCTTTCTATCTTTAATATTTCAAATTCCTAAAATGTGAATATGATATGATATGTTTCCTAAAGATGTAGTTTCTGGCATTTATTCTGCTTGGTATCTGAGCTTCCTGGATCTGACATTTGGGGTCTGATATTAATTTTGGAAAACTGAGTCGTCATTGTCTCAAGTACTGCTTCTTCCCCACCCTCCCTCCGCCTCATATCCCCATTATGTGTATGCTGCAGCTTTTGGCATTGTGGCACAGTTCTTGGATATTCTGGGGTGTGGCTTTTTTCCTCATTTTCTTTGTTTTTCAGCTTTGGTAGTTTCTGTTGCTGCATCCTAAATCTCAGAGATTCTTTCCTCAGCAGTGTCCATTGTTCTAATGAGCCCAGCAGAGGCATCCTTCATTTCTGTTAGTGTTTTAGCCTTTCCTTTGGGATCTTTTTCAGAATTGACATCTCATTCATTACTTTATCCACCTATTAGTTCATGGGCTACTTTTTCCTTTAAAGTTAGTATATAAATTAATATTATTTTTGAAAAATTGTTGGTCTGACAGTTCCAGTATTCCTGCTATATGTGACTAATTTTGATGCTTGTTCAGTCTCTTCAAACTGTGTGTTTTTGTGTTTGAGAATGCAGTTATTTTTTGTTGTAAGGTGGATTTGATATACTAAATAAAAAGAACAGCAGTAAATAGACATTTAGTAAATAGTACTGAGGTATGGGGGAAGGGAGAGCATGCCATAGTCCTGTGATAAGCTTTCAGTCTTTTTTATTTTTTGGCTGTGCTGAGTCTTCGTTGCTGCTCGGGCTTTTCTCTAGTTGTGGCGAGTGGGGGCTGCTCTCTAGCTGTGGTGCGGGAACTTCTCATTGCAGTGGCTTCTCTTATTGCAGAGCACAAGTTCTAGGGTGTGTTGCCATTCCTGGGCTCTCTAGAGCGCAGGTTCAGTAGTGCAAGCACTAAGTTGCTCCCTGTCATATGGGATCTTCCTGGATCAGGGATCTAACCTATGTCCCCTGCATTGGCAGCAGGATTTTTTTTTTTACCACTAAGCTACCAGGGAAGCCCAGGTGTCAGTCTTTTAGTGAGCCTTTGCCTCTGGCTTTTCACACTCATTCATCTTGGTTTCTCCCTGCCTCCTCAGGTGAGACAGGATGACCAGAATGGGTTGGAGTAGGTTTTCTTCCCCCAAGTAGGTTAGGCTCTGATAAAAGCCTAGCAAGTTTCAGTTCAGTTCAGTTGCTTAGTTGTCTCCGACTCTGACCCCCATGGACTGCAGCACACCAGGCTCCCCTGGCCATCATCAACTCCTGGAGCTTGCTCAGACTGATGTCCATCGGGTTGGTGATGCCATCCAGCCATCTCACCCGTTGTCATCCAGCAAGTTTAGCTCTGGTAAAATAGTTTTTGTATAGATCAAAGCCGTGTTAAGAAGGTTAGAATGGAGGTGGGAGGGAGGCTGAAGAAGGAAGGGATATATATTTAATAGATGAATCAGGTGGTTATACAGCAGAAATCACCACAACATTGTAAAGCAATTATCATCCAGTGAAAAATTATTTTAAAAGGTCAGAATACTCTGATGTATTTTAAAATGGTTCTAAAATTCCTAATCCTCAACACTGCTATATCCACTCCCCCTCTCCCACCAAAGGACACAGGGAATTTTCTCCTACATTTACTGTGGGGCCCTATTAGAGCTCCTAGATGTGAAACTCAGCAGACTGTTGGATATCCCTTATGACTGGGTCGCCTTGGAGTTTTTAAGCATTCAGAGTTGTTTATACTGAGCCTCCAACAGTTTGTCAAATCCAGTTCAGGTTTTCTTCCTGGCCATGGAGGTTTCTGCTTAAGGGTTTCTGCTCTGGTAAGTCTTGATTGTCTGTATCCACCTTTTTGTCTCTTTATACTTGTTAGGATGGACTGGTGATTTTTAAGTTCCATACATGCCAAGCTGGAAACCAGAAGTCCTAAGTTAATATTTACTATTTCTGTCACCTGGGATTTCTAGGTTCTGGATTTTGTTGTTGCTTACTTTGGAAAAATTTTCAGATGTCTTTGCTTTCTCAATTTGCTTTTTTTGCTTTGCTAAGGTGGCACAGGAATGGATCAGCTCTCCAAACAAAGAGAAATTCCATCAGTTACATTTACGAAAATTTCCTGGTGATTATAAAAAATACTGGGAGTTTGTGGGTAAGTTCTTTCTTAAGTAACTTGCACTGTGTCATGTAATAATTGGAGAGATTTCTTTTGAGGGAACAGGATAATTGTTTGAAACCTCTTATAGGTTTCCTAAGTTGAATCTTGTGTAGAATATGTTTAAAGTCTTACTTAATGAGGATAATTAGTAGTGCATATATTACTGCTAGACTTGCTCCTCATCTGTGTGAAGTGTGGGGAGGTGGTGAGGGGGGTTGGGTTATTTACCTATTTTGTGACTTTTTTTATTTACTTAACTCAGCAAATATTTATTGACTGTGTACTGCCTGATAGTGTGTGATTCTAGATGCCAGATATGTAGCTGAGATGAGAACATAAAATTCTGCCTTCACGAAGCTTACATTTGACTTATTTTCATTTAATCTGTTGTAAATGTCTTTTCAGTATTTGTAATTATTCTGTTGTTAGCATGTTCCATAGTTCTGTTGAACCAGTTTCTAGTTAGATGTGTGTATTGTTTATGATTTTTCACTATTACACTGAATAAATCCTTTTGCCTGGATCACAGTGTATGCATTTTAAGACTTGATTCATATTGCCTCTGTCTACCAAAAAGAATTCCATTGTCACGTCTAACATAAGAACAGAAGAATGTGTCTCTCCTCATTTGCTAGTTTAAACTTTTCCCGTTTTACATGGGAATTGTATCTCATTTGAGGTTATACATTTTGTCCCCAAATCTTTAGTGGTCTTTTATATTCTTGGGGTTAGAAAGGGTCACATAATTGTCTCTGCATACCATGTGTCATTTTTCTGTTAGGGAGTTTCTTTTCTTCTTATTTGTGTGCATTTGTTGTAACTTTTTTTTCAGTTTCATTATTTGTGTTCAGTTTCACATTTGGTTTTTGAGGCAGTTTTTATCTTCTTATGTTCCTAAACGTTACTGTTCAAATTTTGGTTTTAGAAATTAAATAGTTTCATGTTTTCTTGTAATTTTATATTTCTTTTTAATATTTAAGTAACTGATTTATCTGCCATTTATCTTTATGATAGAATCACATAGTCTTTCCTCTTGTTTCTGACTTCTTTCATTTAACATGTGTGTAATTCATCAATTTTGTGTATATTTTCAGTACTTGTTTTAATTGCTGTAGTATTATTTCAGTGTATAACTACATCACAGTTTTACCGTTGATGGAGATTGTTATTTTATTTTTTGGTCAAGCCATGTGGCTTGTCCTAACCACTGGACCACCAGGGAATTTCCATTAATGGGCATTTTTTCCATCAGTTTTGGTCTGAAGGTCTTCTTTTGTATCAGGAGTCCACAAGCCCAACCCCAGGTTCAGAGATTCACTAGGACAACTCACAGGAATTATATTCATGCTCATGGCTGTGACTTCTTATTGTGAAAGGATACAAAATAAAATTAGCAAATGGGACTAAGCACATGGGAGAAGTCTAAAGCAGACCAGGAGCAACCTTCAAGAGTCCTTTCCCAGTGGAGTCACACAACAGGCACTTAATTGTCCCACTAGTCAGGTGTGACAAAACATGTGACATGTTACCTACCAGGGAAACTGAGGGACTCAGTGCCTGCAACACCCTCTGCCCATTCCAGATTCATAACTTTCCAGAAGCAAAATGGGTGTTTGACATAAACCATAGAGAAAGAATTTGGCAAACAGGTTAGATGCAGTGCACCATTGTCATCAGTGAATGAGAACTGTCTGGAAATCCAAGTTCTTAGATGCCAATGTGAGGGGGGCAACTTGTAAGCTTTCTGAGGACAGAAGAAGCCTCAGGCCTGCTATGTTAATAACTCTTCTACGCATAGCATTTTATGAATAATGCCACTGTGGTCATTCATGTGTCTCTAGTGTCATGTGAGGGCATTTTTGTAGTCTTGTCTCCTGAAATGAGTTGTATGAGTTCAACTGAAGTAGATAATGCCAAGCCAGTTTATACAGAAATTATGCACCCCCATCAGTGTATGGAAGTCACATTGTTCCATGTTTATACCAACACATTTGTATCGATTGTGCTATTAATTTAACCTGTTACTGTGTGCGTACTAATGGCCATTTGTGGTTTTATTTTGCTATCAATGAACTTGAGCCCCTTTTTATATATTTAGTAGATGCTTAAGTAACCTCTTTGGGGAAGCCAAAAGACTTGTTCATTTTCTGTTGTCTTTCTCTTACTGATTTGTAATGAGTTCTTTGTATAATTTGGATATAAACCGTTCTCCCACTTTGGCTTGCATTATGACTCTCATAGAGATGTCTTTAAAATTCTTGTTTAGAATTTATTTTTAGCATAACAAATGCATTTGTGTATTTTTTTATGGAATGCTCTATGACTCATTGAAGAAACCTTTCCCTTCTGCACGTCATATATATATTATCTTAACATCTAGAACTGGTGCCAGCAAATAACAGCTTGCACATCTACCCCATATCTTGTTTTTATATTGCCCTAGAGTAAAGTTTTTGTATATTTTTAAAAGGTTTTGAAAAAAAGATGGTGATGATGAATATGTAGCAGATTCCATATGTGGCCTGCAAAGAAAAATCTGGCTCTTTACAGAAAGTTTACCAATCCCTTTTCTAGAGGCTTCACTGTTTTGTCAACCTGGAATCGATTTTGTGCATGAGTAAGATGTAGGGGCCATGTTTCATTTTTTTCCCCTAATGGAGATGTAATTATCCCACTACTGTTAATTGAAAAGACTATCCTTTCTTCATGGTCTGTAGTGCCATGTTTGCCATAAATCTAGTGGCTATTTAATGCACTGATATTTTCTGGACGCCTTTCTCTATTGGATCATTTGCCTACCTCAGTGCCCATGTCACATTGCTTGATTAGTTAAGCTTTAGAATAAGTCTTAGTAAACAAGTCCTCTTAGCTTGTTTTGCCTTATGAGTACATTGGCTATTCTTGTCCCTTTGCATTCCTGTGTAAGTTTTAGAGGAAGAAAAATGTTGAAGTTTGTTGAAAATTGGCAAAGTTGGTACTAAACTTTTTAATTAGAGCGTGCTGTTTTCCCAGCCCCATTTATTTTACTGCTGTCCTTTCCCCTTGTTTGAAATGCCACCAGTAGGCTCAGAATGCTTCTATGTACTTGGATATTTGTTTCCAGGTTTTCTCTGGGGATTTTGAAAGTAGAGCACAAAAGTGGGAATTTTTTGATTAAAAACTAAGGTAAGTTTCAAGGAAAGGAAATTTATTAGCTCCTTTTGAATATTATGACTTCATCTATTTTGGTGTTGTAGCAGTAAATTTTTAAGAAAAACTTTGTAATACTCTGTGATCAATATTTGAAAATGCCCACTGGCTTAGACCATCATTTTTGAAGTGTGTATGCTACTTGCTTGAACTCTTAGTACAAGGGTTTAATATCCTTTAGTTAATCTTATGTATATTTATTCTGTTAGAATAAATGCTGACTTCTTACTCTTTTACAGTTTATCTTGAGGAATGTGAGCTAGCTAAACAGCTTCATCCAAGGGAAAATGATTTGGTGTTTTTGGTTCCTGAAAGACTCAATGAGGAGAAGAAAGATTTAGAGTGGAGTCACCTGGAGGATGCCTGTGAATATTATTGTGGCTATGTTCATAAATTCCGTCGTACTTCAGTCAGTGAGTACCTAGTGAGACTCTGTAGAGAAGTCTGTCAGAAACTTGTCTTCTCATTTCCTTCTAAATTAGGCTTTACCAGCCATGTATTTGCTGTACATTTAGCTGATGTACATTTATCAGACTTGTGTTTGTGAGGCTGATGATTTATTTACCTTTCCAAGACCTCTCTTAGATTTTCTAGACTCAGCTGGAAAAGGCCCAGTATTTCTTGCTTTAGACTTCAGATTTAAAAGTGTTCTTTTGTAATGTCTTCTTTTCCTTCTAGTAAATTTCTTCATCTGTCAGTGTTTGTTATAAAACATAATTTGCAAGCCATCTGTTTGTTAAATCACATTCCAGCTTTGGTTTTCTGGCTAATTATTAATGAGCAGACCAAAGATGTAACTAACTGTTAAGGCACCTTGAGCGCTTTACTGTTTCTGTCACTTTCCTCCACTGTGTTGTAGGGGCTTCTCTCCCTAAGGGAGCATAACAGAAATAATGTTAGCTTGAATTTAAGGAGTACCAACTATGTGCCACACAGTGTGCCCTGTCCTTCCTGTGCACATTTACTATCTTTTCCCAGAGCCCTGCAAAGCAGAATTAGTTGTTCCCTGCTTATTGGGATATCAGAGGTCGGGATGTGGAATAACTTACCCAAGGTCACCCTTAGTATTAAATGGTAGGTTCAGAATTGAAACCTAATTTTATTTGACTGAGAAGTCCACATTCTTTATATAAGCCAAGCTGCCCTTTTGACATTGCTGCTTTTTTTAGTCTCTCTTATGTGAAGAGAATATGATTTCGTTATCCCTTCACCTTTTTGCGTTACATCTTATAAACAGCAACAAAGCTGTTGGAGTTGAGCAGTGTGCCGTGTCGTAACTGATATGCTGTGTTTACTCTCGTGTGAGCACAGCTCAGCTCTTCATGTAGGATGCGTGTAGAAGAGGAGCTGTGGGGATACATAGCTTTGTCTGTGCTTTTGACTCTGACAGGTGGCTACATTTGCCAGAGTTCTGTTTCAAAGGTGGCCTCCTTCCCTGAGCTCTTCATGTATCTAATACTCTGCCATCTCCATTTGGAGATTATTAGGCATTTAAAATCTACTCCAAAAAGAAACACTTGATTTACTGCCTGATGTGCTGTTGCTTCAGCTTTTCCCATCATAGGATGCAGTACCTCCATTCTCCCAGTTACTCAGCCCCAGACCTCAGAGTCATGCTGGAGTCTTTCTCTCCCTCACAGGCTCCAACCAATTCATCAGGAAGTCCTGTTACTGGCCCATCCTTTGCAGTATATCCTCCATCCTGGCCCCACCTCTCCCACTATATCCTGGCCCACAGGACCATTCACTTTCACCTGGATTCACCTGGATTAAGTGGTCTTTTTGCTTTTCCCATTGTAGTGTATTCTTCATTCACCATAAGTGATTCTTTTAATGTGGGCATTAGAGCAGGTCCCTTCCCTACACAGAGCTGTCCTGTAGCCCTTGACCTGACTCAGAGTCATTACTGCAGAGGCCTGTGAAGAGTAGCCACCAGTAGTTTCTCAGGCTTCGAGCTCGCTTCCTCCCAGCACACCAGCCTTCTCTCTGTTCCTCAATAATCCAGATACCCTGCTGCCTTTGCGGTTGCTGATTCCCTGCCTATAACATAATTTTCCAGTTATCAACATGGCTTCATTGTATTAAGACCATGCCCAAATGTCATCTTATCAGGAAGGTCTTCCCTGACTCTCTTGTCTGCATAACACTCCCTTACATCCCTCTTCACTTCCTCATCCCCCTCCTCTGCATTCTTCATGCTACTTACCATCACCTGGCATGTTTGTTTGATTACCTGCCGCCGCCTCCTAAAAAATAAGCCTCCTGAGGATAGGAATGTTGCCTGGTTTGTAGGAGCCATTCAGTAGATAAATAGTAATTTACCTTCACTGAGTAAATTATTTGAATGATGTGTAGAAAACATGTTATAAAACACTTTGTTCTGAATAACCTTTTTAACTGGACACTTTGCATTCACTGGTAACCGAGATTGCTTTTTCTCTATCTTGGTAACAGTGCATAATGGGAAATTTGAGTGTTCGGTTTCCATCCAGACTCAAGATAATTTACCAGTCAATTTAAATGAACTCGTGAAATGCTTTGTAATCAGCTCTCTGGTGACTACACAAAGGAAGTTGAAAGCCATGTCTTTGCTGAGTGGTCGGAACCAACTGGCCAGAGCCATTCTGAATCCAAACCCCATGGACTTCTGTACAAAAGATTTACCAACTGCAACATCTGAGAGAATTGTGAGTGATGACCATTTGATACAGGGAAAGTCAGAACATTTCATGTCACAACGTTAAAGCATCATGTTCTTTTGTCCACAGCAAAGACTTATTAGTCACAGTGTATGCCCAGTGAAATTTTTAGTGCCTAGTTTTCTTTAATGTTGTAAAGTGTGTCTTTGTGTTAGCTTACCTCAGGAAGAAGGTAGAGTGCAATAAGGAGTTGAAAATATGCTTGAAGAACAACATTAAAATATTAGGTGAACATCCTACTTTTTAGGTGGTTAAAATGCAGGAGTAAGTAGGAATAGGTTTAATGGAATGAATTTTGCATTTGAATGACCAGTGGAGCTTTTGGTACTGTTGCCGGTTTGAAGACAAAAGTTATTGTATTGTGTGAATGGATATTTCTCATTATAAAATTGTGTATAAGTTCCAGGAAATTAACACAGAGACAGGTGAAGGGAAAGAATTGTTATTTGAACCCCTTCCTTGTGTTCGGGCTTCCATGTGTTTTCTCATTCAATTCTCACCTTCTAAGGGATCCGAGATTTATATAAAAATCGGTGGAGGCTGAAGTCCGGAGAGGTGAGTTTGGAAACACAGCTTGAGAGTGAAACTGAGGTGTAGACTCAGAGCTGAACCAAGATCCTCTCCACTCTGTCACTTGTGTTAGGAAAGAAACTCTTGGAATGGTTTTACTGTCTAGGGAGAGAATTGACTAAAATGGGAAGAATCAGAGAATAAATAAAAAGAAGAGTACAAAAACAGTTCATGATCTTTATAAGAATCACAAATAAAAATATTGTTTTATTTATAGACGGACTGAAGCCTGTAGATACTTGTAAGTGACTCTTTCCAGTAGTGAATGCGCTTCTTAGATTAAAGGTCATTTTGGAGTCTTGCCTGATCATAAAGCTTCTGTCTGATGGAGGACAGGAGCAGTTTACACAGATTTTTCCACTGTCTAGCTTTCCTGGGCAACCACAGGAAGAAAAAGTCATTCTCACTAATGTCTTTCATATAGGTTGCCTACTTAAAAGATTTCAATGAAGACCAGAAGAAAGCGATAGAAACTGCATGTGCCATGGTGAAACACTCCCCATCAGTTGCCAAGATCTGTCTGATTCATGGACCACCTGGAACAGGAAAATCAAAAACCATTGTTGGCATCCTGTACCGCCTGCTGACAGAGGTAAAGTGTTTGTGAGGGCAGCAGCATTCTTAATTGAATATATCATTTCACATCACTAGATTTAACTAACGTGTGATTAAGTACTAAAGTGCCTTTTCCCCCTTCACTTTTGTGTATCTTTTGATACTGTGTGGAACCGTATCGGATAAAGGGTTAGCAGAGATGGAGAAGGTTATAAGAAATAAAAAGGCAGAAAATACTGTTTTGTGTGCAATCACTCCTGAGGGCTAGAATGGTGGCTTTGTTAGTGGCCATAGCTGATACCAGGAGACCATCCTGGATTTATCTATCCCTGGGCTGCATTTTGGTTGGATTGGGTATTGAATAAAATCAGTGGATAATAAGGTAAGGCTCAGAAAAGTTAACGATAAAATTTTATGACTGAGTAATCTTTTTAAACTTTTTATTTTGTATTGGGATGGAGCTGTTCACAATAAGTTTTTAATATCAGTGTAAGATGCAAGAGTGAACGTTGACATTCTAGGAATCAGCAAACTAAAATGGACTGGAATGGATGAATTTAACTCAGATGACCATTATATCTACTACTGTGGGCAGGAATCCCTTAGAAGAAATGGAGTAGCCCTCATGGTCAACAGGAGTCCAAAATGCAGTACTTGGATGCAGTCTCAAAAATGACAGAATGATCTCTGTTCGTTTCCAAGGCAAACCATTCAATATCACAGTAATCCAAGTCTATGCCCCAACCAGTAACGCTGAAGAAGCTGAAGTTGAATGGTTCTATGAAGACCTACAAGACCTTTTAGAACTAACACCCAAAAAAGGTGTCCTTTTCATTATAGGGGACTGGAATGCAAAAGTAGGAAGTCAAGAAACACCTAAAGTAACAGGCAAATTTGGCCTTGGAGTACGGAATGAAGCAGGGCAAAGGCTAAAAGAGTTTTGCCAAGAGAACGCACTGCTCATAGCAAACACCCTCTTCCAATGACACAAGAGAAGACTCTATACATGGACATCACCAGATGGTCAACAACGAAATCAGGTTGATTATATTCTTTGCAGCCAAAGATGGACAAGCTCTATACAGTCAGCAAAAACAAGACCAGGAGCTGACTGTGGTTCAGACCATGAAGTCCTTATTGCTAAATTCAGACTTAAATTGAAGAAAGTAGGGAAAATCACTAGACCATTCAGGTATGACCTAAATCAAATTCCTTATAAATATACAGTGGAATTGAGAAATAGATTTAAGGGACTAGATCTGATAGGCACAGTGCCTGATGAACTATGGATGGAGGTTTGTGACATTGTACAAGAGACAGGGTTCAAGACCATCCCCATGGAAAAGAAATGCAAAAAAGCAAAATGGCTGTCTGGGGAGGCCTTACAAATAGCTGTGAAAAGAAGAGAAGCGAAAAGCAAAGGAGAAAAGGAAAGATAAGCATCTGAATGCAGAGTTCCAAAGAATAGCAAGGAGAGATAAGAAAGCCTTCCTCAGAGATCAATGCAAAGAAATAGAGGAAAACAACAGAATGGGAAAGACTAGAGATCTCTTCAAGAAAATTAGAGATACCAAGGGAACATTTCATGCAAAGATGGGCTCTATAAAGGACAGAAATGGTATGGACCTAACAGAAGCAGAAGATATTAAGAAGAGGTGGCAAGAATACACAGAAGAACTGTACAAAAAAGGTCTTCACGACCCAGATAATCACTATGGTGTGATCACTGACCTAGAGCCAGACATCCTGGAATGTGAAGTCAAGTGGGCCTTAGAAAGCATCACTACGAACAAAGCTAGTGGAGGTGATGGAATTCCAGTGGAGCTATTTCAAATCCTGAAAGATGATGCTGTGAAAGTGCTACACTCAATATGCCAGCAAATTTGGAAAACAGCAGTGGCCACAAGACTGGAAAAGGTCAGTGTTCACTCCAATCCTAAAGAAAGGCAATGCTAAAGAATGCTCAAACTACCGCACAATTACATCATCTCATACGCTAGTAAAGTAATACTCAAAATTCTCCAAGCCAGGCTTCAGCAATACGTGAACTGTGAACTTCCAGATGTTCAAGCTGGTTTTAGAAAAGGCAGAGGAACCAGAGACCAAATTGCCAACATCTGCTGGATCATGGAAAAAGCAAGAGAGTTCCAGAAAAACCTCTATTTCTGCTTTATTGACTATGCCAAAGCCTTTGTCTGAATCACAATAAACTGTGGAACATTCTTCAAGAGATGGGAATACCAGACCACCTGACCTGCCTCTTGAGAAACCTATATGCAGGTCAGGAAGCAACAGTTAGAACTGGACATGGAGCAACAGACTGGTTCCAAATAGGAAAAGGAGTACGTCAAGGCTGTATATCGTCACCCTGCTTATTTAACTTCTATGCAGAGTACATCATGAGAAACGCTGGGCTGGAAGAAGCACAAGCTGGAATCAAGATTGCCGGGAGAAATTATCAATCACCTCAGATATGCAGATGACACCATCCTTATGGCAGAAAGGGAAGAGGAACTAAAAAGCCTCTTGATGAAAGTGAAAGTGGAGAGTGAAAAAGTTGGCTTAAAGCTCAACATTCAGAAAACGAAGATCACGGCATCTGGTCCCATCACTTCATGGGAAATAGAAGGGGAAACAGTGGAAACAGTGTCAGACTTTATATTTTGGGGCCCCAAAATCACTGCAGATGGTGATTGCAGCCATGAAATTAAGACGCTTACTCCTTGGAAGGAAAGTTACGACCAACCTGGATAGCATATTGAAAAGCAGAGACATTACTTTGCCAACAAAGGTCCGTCTAATCAAGGGTATGGTTTTTCTAGTGGTCATGTATGGATGTGAGAGTTGGACTGTGAAGAAGGCTGAGCACTGAAGAATTGATGCTTTTGAACTGTGGTGTTGGAGAAGACTCTTGAGAGTCCCTTGGACTGCAAGGAGATCCAACCAGTCCATTCTGAAGCAGATCAGCCCTGGGAATTCTTTGGAAGGAATGATGCTAAAGCTGAAACTCCAGTACTTTGGCCACCTCATGCGAAGAGCTGACTCATTGGAAAACACTGATGCTGGGAGGGATTGGGGGCAGGAGGAGAAGGGGATAACAGAGGATTAGATGGCTGGATGGCATCACCGACTTGATGGACATGAGTCTGAGTGAACTCTGGGAGTTGGTGACGGACAGGGAGGCCTGATGTGCTGTGATACATGGGGCGCAGAGTTGTACATGAATGAGCGACTGAACTGAAATGAAGATGCAGGTGCTTTTTATTTTTATTATAGGAACTTTTGAATATATGTGAAAGTAGGAAAGAACTATAACATTGTGTAATAGAACTCATCAGGACTTTTTGTTTGATGCAAATTGCAGAACCAGAGGAGGGGGTATTCAGATGAAAACTCCAACGCCAAAATCAAGCAAAACCGTGTCCTCGTATGTGCTCCTTCCAATGCAGCTGTTGATGAACTTATGAAAAAAATTATCCTTGAATTCAAAGAAAAGTGTAAAGACAAGAAGAATCCTATGGGTATGATATTTATGTAGGCTTTTAATTTGTTTTCAGTGTTTAGTGTGGGGAGCTTTGAATGACAAAAAGTGAGCCAGTTCTGGCTTATTGACATCTCCCGAATTTCGTTCATGTGGCCTTCCAGGACAGTGCTTCTCTCACAGTGTGGCTTGTGACCAGTCACTGGATTGTGAAATCAGTTTAGGGAGATCAGAACCAGCATACTTACATAAGATAGAACAGAATAGAGGGAAACAGAAAAGATTAGAGCATAGTTAATGAGCGGGGTAAGTAGTATTCTGTGAAACCTATTTTACTGGTGAAGTGTGAGTGTACTGCTTTCAGTACAATGTAAAGTGTACCTCATAAAAGCGCTGGTCTAGCGTCAGCAGCAGCAGCAGCAGCAGCAGCGTGATACACCTAGAAGTGAAAATGCTGGGTTGAAGGATTTGTGCATCTTCTAGATAGTGCCAGATCCTTCTAGAAAGTGGTTGTGTCAGATCCCACACTGAGAACAGTGCCCAGACAGTGGGCAGGGTGCTGTTTTCACTTTCCTTTTCCTGAGGAGGGGTAATAAGCACTTTTTCAGGTGTCCATTGACAACACGACAAGGCTGGATGAAGGTGGGACAAATGCCGGGTCTAGGTTTTAACTTTTTTGGTTAGAAAATGACATCTCTGTCGGTAAAGAGAGCTTTTTTCTTTATTTTTCAGTACTTTTTTTTTTTTTTCCAATGCATGTGATATATATGTTTGTGGGATTTGGTTTATATCCTTTATTGGGTTAAAGAAGTCCGTTTTTCATTAGCTTTTTTTTATGAATGGGTGCTGAATTTTATACAGACATTTATTTGCAATGTTTTGTGTAAGTGATTATCTGTTCCTTGAAAGTTAATCTGTTTTTAGTATTGTTTTGGTGTTTGTTGTTCTCTTTTTACTTTTTGGTCTGTTTTTTGACAGATGGATAAGTTTTTGTCTGCTGAATGTCTTTAATTGTTGATTTATTCAAGTTTTCTGCATTTGAGTGACTTTTGCTAATTTTTAAATCCTTGTGTTTTGTTGTATGTGAATTAAAAAACCCAACACCTCAGCACCTGGACAGTGATGGGCTCTCATCCTTCTCCCTCCAGGGAAGCCACAGCAGCTCAGGAGCTTTCATATCTGGTTTTCACCTTTCTCTGTTTTTCGCCCCTAGGAATTTCTTTTACATCCTTCTGAGCTCACCCTGCAATTTAAAGGATTCTGTTTTAATTTCTGAAGTATTTTGAGGTGCTTAGAGTGGGTATAAATCTCATCACCTTTCTGGCAGATAATCAACTTAGCAGTTTTGAAACTTTCAAGTAAATGTTGGCCAGAGAAGATGGCTTCAAATTTAGAAGGAGCTGAACTAGGAATACAGATACATGTAGACAACTGTATAATAAATTGTTAATTTATTCATTCAGCACGTTTATTGTATTTACTGTGTGCCAGCTGGTGTTCTAGGCAGTGACCAAAACAAAACCTGATTCTCTGGGGCTTGGGATTCAGGGAAAGGAGACAGCAAGCAAGTCACATGACATGTTAGGTTGGGATAGGTGCTAATAAATACTGCTTGGTTGATGTTATTTAGTTCAGTGAAGCAGTGGGAGATTTTTAGACTAAATAATACCTGAGTGTACTAACCTAGAATTAAAAATGTGGTTAGTAAACCAGTTCAAATGATGCTGACAGTTTTTGAAATTACCAGAATTTCCAGCACCTTCTGTCCCTTAGATCCTGAGGTGGCATTGTGATGTGGAGCAGAGTTTCAGAACCTTGGTTCTGAGTATTCTACAGAAAAGGATTTGGTTGGTGGTCCCAAAAGATTTCATTTGGGGAATTCAGACATGTATTAAAAGATAAACATCTTCATTTTTGAAATATCCTGAGGTTAAGAAATCTGTTTATTTTTAACTCAGCCATTTTCCAAACGAATTTTACCATGGATTGTTGAATAGAACATAGTTTGAGGAACAGTAGTGTAATAGAATCTCATCTCTGCTATATACTATTTGTGAAACCCCAGGCAATGGCACCCCACTCCAGTACTCTTGCCTGGAAAATCCCATGGACGGAGGGGCCTGGAGGGCTGCAGTCCTTGGGGTCGCTAGGAGTCGGACACGACTGAGCGACTTCACTTTATTTTTTCACTTTCATGCGTTGGAGAAGGAAATGGCAACGCACTCCAGTGTTCTTCCCTGGAGAATCCCAGGGACGGGGGAGCCTGGTGGGCTGCCGTCTATGGGGTCACACAGAATCGGACGACTGAAGCGACTTAGCAGCAGTAGCAGTAGCTTTTATTAGGCGGAAATAAGTCCTTGTCTTTTAGGGGTTTTTATAAAGCTTTATCTAAAAGGATATATGTGGAGCCTTTAGCACAGTTCCAGATGTCTGGTTGATTAATAGTTCATGTTAGCTCCCTTCTCTGATTGTTAATATTTTGCTAAAAGACAGTTATTATGTACAGAGATTGGCAGTGTTCTTACTAATCTCTGTGTGACTTTTATCAACAGGAAACTGTGGAGATATAAATTTAGTACGTCTAGGTCCAGAAAAGTCTATTAATAATGAGGTCCTGAAATTCAGTTTGGACAGTCAAGTTAACCACAGAATGAGTAAGTATGCAATAAAGGTATATACTAATTTATTTTTTTCTTGTTGTATAGTTGGCTTGGGCATTAAAGGTAATTTGGAGACCCTAGAAATAGTCTGATTTTGAAAGCTAGTTTTCCTTCTCATTGTGTGTGAATATGTATATATTTGTTAGAATGAGCAATTCTTTGTCTTTTTATTTTCTTTAAAGAAAAAGACTTACCGTCTCATGTTCAGGAGATGCACAAAAGAAAGGAATTTCTTGATCGTCAACTTGATGAACTTTCCCGCCAGCGTGCTTTATGCCGAGGTGGAAGGGAATCGCAGGTATCTAAACATTTCTTGATCAGTGTTTATAACAGCTCATAGATAAACTAGTTGAGTATTTGATGCTGTTCTTTTGTTGTGAAATAGTATATAATTTGTGTAAAAGATGTATACAAAAATGGTATCTTTACATTAGGAGTTAAACGTTTTTTTAAAGGACCAGATAGTAAATATTTTAGACTTTACAGGCCTATGTAGAGTCTCTTTTAGCCACTCAACTCTGCTGTTGTAGCCTGAAGACAGCAGCAGTTGGTAACAGGTAAATGATGTGCCAAGGGTTGGCCTGCTAGGCAGACAGGAAGAGCCAACCTACAATACCTTGGACAGATCTGCATCTTAAATACAGTATTAAGAATTTATCAGACTTCCCTGGTGGTCCAGTGGTTAAGAATCTGAGCTTTCCACTGCAGAGCGTACAGGTTCAATCCCTGGCTGAGGAACTAAGATCCCACATACTTCACTGTGTGGTCAAAAAAAGAGAATTTATCTAATTCAGTTCAGTTGCTCAGTCGTGTCTGACTCTGCGACCCCATGAATCGCAGCTCGCCAGGCCTCCCTGTCCATCACCAACTCCTGGAGTTCACCCAAACTCACGTCCATCGAGTCGGTGATGCCATCCAGCCATCTCATCCTCTGTCGTCCCCTTCTCCTCCTGCCCCCAATCCCTCCCAGCATTGGAGTCTTTTCCAGTGAGTCAACTCTTCGCATGAGGTGGCCAAAGTACTGGAGTTTCAGCTTTAGCATCAGTCCTTCCAAAGAACACCCAGGGCTGATCTCCTTCAGAATGGACTGGTTGGATCTCCTTGCAGTCCAAGGGACTCTCAAGAGTCTTCTCCAACACCACAATTCAAAAGCATCAATTCTTCGGTGCTCAGCTTTCTTCACAGTCCAACTCTCACATCCACACATGACCACTGGAAAAACCATACCCTTGACTAGACAGACCTTTGTTGGCAAAGTAATGTCTCTGCTTTTCAGTGTGCTATCTAGGTTGGTCATAACTTTTCTTCCAAGGAGTAAGCGTCTTAATTTCATGGCTGCAATCACCATCTGCAGTGATTTTGGAGCCCCCCAAAATAAAGTCTGACACTGTTTCCACTGTTTCCCCATCTATTTCCCATGAAGTGATGGGACCAGATGCCGTGATCTTCGTTTTCTGAATGTTGAGCTTTAAGCCAACTGTTTCACTCTCCACTTTCACTTTCATCAAGAGGCTTTTTAGTTCCTCTTCACTTTCTGCCATAAGGGTGGTATCATCTGCATATCTGAGGTTATTGATATTTCTCCTGGCAATCTTGATTCCAGCTTGTGCTTCTTCCAGCCCAGCGTTTCTCATGATGTACTCTGCATAGAAGTTAAATAAGCAGGGTGACGATATACAGCCTTGACGTACTCCTTTTCCTATTTGGAACCAGTCTGTTGTTCCATGTCCAGTTGTAACTGTTCCTTCCTGACCTGCATATAGGTTTCTCAAGAGGCAGGTCAGGTGGTCTGGTATTCCCATCTCTTGAAGAATTTTCCACAGTTTAATCTGATTCACGCAGTCAAAGGCTTTGGCATATAAAGCAGAAATAGAGGTTTTTCTGGAACTCTTCCTTTTTCCATGATCCAGCAGATGTTGGCAATTTGATCTCTGGTTCCTCTGCCTTTTCTAAAACCAGCTTGAACATCTGGAAGTTCACGGTTCATGTATTGCTGAAGCCTGGCTTGGAGAATTTTGAGCATTACTTTACTAGCGTGTGAGATGAGTGCAGTTATGCGGTAGTTTGAGCATTCTTTGGCATTGCCTTTCTTTGGGATTGGAGTGAACACTGACCTTTTCCAGTCTTGTGGCCACTGCTGAGTTTTCCAAATTTGCTGGCATATTGAGTGTAGCACTTTCACAGCATCATCTTTCAGGATTTGGAATAGCTCCACTGGAATTCCATCACCTCCACTAGCTTTGTTCGTAGTGATGCTTTCTAAGGCCCACTTGACTTCACATTCCAGGATGTCTGGCTAATTAACACCTACTGAATGGAATGTGGAGTGTTAGTTGTTGGGTTGCTGGGTAATGAGCTGAGGTTTAAAAACAGACCACAGGAGAAGTTGTAATAGATTTATTACTCACAGGTCCTGGAGGAGGTACATAGCATACCTTGAGGAGCCACGCAGGAGGTCCATGCAGAGTGCAGACAGAAGCAGGCCCTGGGCCACATATCTGTATCAGGGTCCATGGGTGGAGTGTTTTGACATATCCAGACTAGGGCTGAATTGGGCAGTTTGAATGGAAAGAGCAGGCTTTTGGTAAGTTTCTTGGAGGGTTTTATTTCAAGGTCACGTATAAGGCATACAGGTGCTGGAAGGAAACAGCATTGACAAGAGCGAACATTTGCTGGTGACTCTCTGGGTGCTATATAAGACATTTGCAAGAGTGAGGGGCGAGTGTCAGTTTGAAGTCACAGCAGGCACCTTGCCAAACACAATGGATGTCAGGGCAGCAGTGCCCTGGAGTAGCTTAGCTGAACTCTGATACACAGTAGTATAGAGAGACTGGTAGGGGAAACACACTGGGCGAATCAGTTTTTCATTGGTAAAGTACTGGCTCTTCTTTTTGAAATGTGAGGCAGTTCATTGGAAAGCGTTTTAAAATGCTTAGTTTAATGATAGCAGTCTAATTTTTTTCAGAGGCAAGAATTAGATGGAAAAATTGCCAGAGTTTCAAAAGAAAGGCAGGAGCTTGCTTCTAAAATTAAAGAGGTAAGTAGTTCATCTGTAGCATTTTCCTGGCATTTCTTTTTTGAAATTATGAAATAGTTCATTCAGACAGCCTATGGTCTTTTCTCAGTTACATTTAAAATCTGAGAATTCCCGGTTGTCCAGTGATTAGGACTCTGCACGTCCATGCAGAGGATGTGAATCCAATCCCTTTTTCAGGGAACTCAGATCCCTCAAGCTGCATGTGTGGTCAAAATGTATATAAATCAATAAAATTTTTTTATAATGAAAAATTAATATCAAGCATATACAAAAATAGAGAAAATGGTGTAACTGCTTGTACATTTATAGTTTTTTCTGAAAGTCAGTGTTCTCTCCAACCCAGAAATTTATGGTAATTGTCATATGAATAATTAATGAAACTAAATTTGTAGGGTTTTCCTGTATTAAAAATAAAGAAGAAAGAAAATTACATGTCTGAATTCAGGTAGACCAACAGTGACTGGGATGTGGCACAAGAAAAGTGCCTTTTTTCCCTCAATTTTTAGCTGAAAGCATAAGCTCTTTTTACTTGTTTTTGATCACAAAAATTCTTTTATAGCATGTATAACTTTTCCCCCAGTATTCTTTGGATATAAAAATATCAACTCAAGTTTAGGTGAGTCGAAGCTAGAATGGCCAGCATAGAGCCCTAATGAAATGAACTGGGGGTAAGGGAGAGAGGGTACTATGAACTGGTAATGGCATTTGTATTTTTGAGCTGAGATTTTTCTCTTGAATATATTTTTGACTTCTGTGTGGCTAAATGAATATAGTTCAATTTAATGCATATTTCCACTAGCAGTTTATTTCAATTAAAAATTATGTGCTGCTGCTGCTGCTGCTAAGTCGCTTCAGTCGTGTCCGACACTGTGCGACCCCATAGATGGCAGCCCACCAGGCTCCCCCGTCCCTGGGATTCTCCAGGCAAGAACACTAGAGTGGGTTGCCATTTCCTTCTCCAGTAAAAATTACGTGGAAAGCTATTAAAGTTTAAACTCAGCCCAAAATTAATCTTTCCATATTTCAGGATGAAGTCTTTGTTTACTGGTGTTACGGTTTTTTGCCACTGATCACATTGTTCTGTGGGTTGTTAAATTAATTGCACTTGCAGTTTGACCATGATGCTGGCTGTATGGAGAGGGATATGGCAGTTAGCATATGAGCACTGGAGGGAGGGCCACAGCTGCCACCACCACCTCACAGACCTGCCTCCAAGAGTGCAGGTTTGAGTCTGTCATATGCTCAGCTCCAGCTTTTCAGGAGCAGAAATAGACTAACTGAATCTCTGATGAGACTCAGTCTCCATCTCAGTTTATTCCATTATATAGACGTGGACCAAGGTGGTCGTTAGTTCTGTGGGAGTAAAGTGCTCATGAGTGTCACAGGTGTTTTTGTTGGTACTGTTCTTATAAAAGAAGGAATAAGGTTACATGCTAAAACTAACAGAAAAGGGTATGTTCAGGCTCAGTTTTGTTCCTGGTTTTACTCAGATAATTGCTTCACAGTTCAGTAGAATTATTTAGTCTTTCTTATTCTGATACCTTCCCACATACATCAGGCTGTAAGAATTTTAAGTTTACTTTGACCAAATTAAACCCTGAATAAATTTTTCTTAACGTGCTGAAATCACGTTCCGAGATTAGACTCCCCTGCAGACTGTCCTCTCTGATGGCTTCTGAGTACCTTGAGTGCTGCTGTTTCCTAGATTGCAGGTTCCCACCTGACATTTACTGAACATTTTTCTGCCACATAAGTGGCAAGTGTGTTACAGTGCAAAGAGGCCTATCATAGTGAAGAAGTTTTTAGATACAAGTGAACATTGATGAACTTTTATTCTCTTAGGTTCAAGGACGCCCACAGAAGACACAGAGCATCATCATCTTAGAGTCACACATCATTTGCTGCACCCTGAGCACGAGTGGTGGCTTGCTGCTCGAGGCTGCTTTCCGTGGGCAAGGAGGCGTCCCCTTCAGCTGTGTCATCGTTGATGAGGTCAGTGAGCAGTTGGCCATATAGCTCTTGCCTAGTGCTGTGAGGAGGAAGTCCTAGGTGAAGAGTGGCTGCCAAGATGTTGACATAGTGGCCTTTTTGCATCTGATTTTGATCTGCTCTTAAACATGTGTATTCCTGTATGTTGAAATATGCTGCTAATAAACCACCATGATGAAAACTGCTTTTCTAGTATTGGAATTATAGTCTTAGGTATTCCTGATCTTAACAAAATCCATCCCAAGGATTGTCTAGCTCCTGCTTAGAATATCTCTGGTTACCTTTTGAAGCATTTTTAATATAATTGGATAGCTCTGAGCACCGTATTTTCAGCTTTTCATCCTAATTCCTAGTTCATTCATTGAGCAAGTATTTATTGGTTACCCACTGTTTGCTAGAATCTAGAGCCAGAAGACAAAAAGAGATGGAAAATGAAGAATAAAGAACCCGTTCAGGAGATCCGAGATCCACTATTCACCAAAATGAAGGAATAGAAAAGATGATGAAATAGTTGAAGGAAATATTGCCAAATTGAAGTGAAGCTTGAGGGTTGCAAATGTGAAGTGGCCTCCTGAGGAGGAGAGCGGGCGGGCGGGTGGGGCACGCCGAAACACAACCCTGTCGGGCACACGTCCAGCGGGAACAGACAGACCGACCGGGGACAGGACTTGGCCCTTGCAGTTTATGGCTGCTTCCCAAGTGATAGTGGCACCTGAAAGATGGCTGACTTCCACAATGTATGTGTGTTGGGGCAGGGGGGTTGTTTTGGGTTTTTTTCCCCCTCCAAGCATTTAGAATGTTCTTATTGTTTTCTAATCAAAGAAAATCTTTATTTTTGATATTTGGTGCAGAAGGAGAAGGTGTACGTTTTTGAATGGCTAAGACTTTCCTTATGAATTACACTGTATATGGATAAAAAGTAACAGAGAAAACTGTGACTGTATCTCCGTTCTATACTTTCTTACCAAGGCTGGACAGTCTTGTGAAGTTGAAACTCTTACTCCGCTCATCCATCGTTGCAACAAGCTTGTCCTCGTAGGAGACCCTAAGCAGCTCCCTCCCACAGTCATTTCCGTGGTATGTTTTTTCACATTCATGTTGCTGTAAAGTGGAAGGGGTCTTTTGGTTTTTTGTTTTGTGGGGTGGGCATCCTCCTTGGATCATCATCTCTTACTTGCAGGGAGAAATAGGGAATGGCTGAGGAAAGAGAACAGCCACTGTTTAGAGCCTTCATAGTAAAGTCTCCAAAAATATTCTTTGTTCATAATGAGCTTGTGTGTGTGTGACAGGAGCATGTAGGTGTCTTTTGACAACTTCAGAAGTTGAAGAACAGAATGTCCCATGCGCAATGGGCTGTCCCTCTGAGAAAGGCAGTGTGCAGGTCTTCTAAGGGACGATTTGTTTTCATAACATAGCCACCAAACCCATGATAAAAACTCTAAAGGCAAGGGAAAGGATCCCAACCTCGTAATTTATATTTATGTATATGCAAATTTTGAGGAAACCAGTAAGATAAATTATTCTTACAGTAATGTGTACAGTATTAGGATTCCGTATCCTATAATGTTCCTCACATGCTCTGAAAGGGAAGGTGGAAGGAAAGAGACTGGGCTCCGCTTGTGGGAAGATGAGCAAGCAGCACGGTTGTGTCCCCTTCCCTGTTGTGTGAACACTCACTAGAACTGCTCCTGGAAGTGCATGGCACAGTCAGGATCCGGATGTTTTGGGTAATCTTGCACAGGTCTCCACCTAGGTTTTGAAACTGAATAACATTGGAGCATTTTACTGATACAGAGAGTGTGCGTGCAGAGTAGCGGCTGCGAGAACAGACCATTTTCACAGCATTTCTGTTCAGTTATGTTCTGTTTGGTTATGTAATGAAAGCGTGTTGCTGTTTTTTGTTGTTACTGTTCTTTGACTTTGGGATCATCAACATGATCGTGCAGTTCTTTGATGTCTGAGCACTTGTGCGTGACCATGTGAAGGGGTAGGCTAGGAGCACCCCTGACCTGGAGTTAAGACCTTGTCCGTGGGGAAGAGCTGCTGCACCAGGGTTCGTGGGGAGTTAGGAGGAGCCAGCTCCGCACTGCGTTATGTGACTAATACAGCGTTTCAGGGATTGACTGATGACTTCTCGAAGGGCCTTAGCATGCAGTTAGCGAAAGGGGGTTGTTGATAGTCCTCAGCTTTACTGCCTTCTTTGGTAATTGATTAAGAACAGCAGAAATGAGAAGAAGAATATTTGGGCTTTTCTTATTATAAAAATAATACAGGCTTATTGAGAAATTTTCAGAAAATGATTATAAAGTTAATTTTCTCAACATGCCTTTCTGACCCCCTATTTCTAGGAATAATTACTGTGAATAGTGCAGTGGATAATTTGAACAGTTTGTGGTCATGGATGTGCAAAGTTGCCTTTTCTCCAGTCTCTGTTTATTGAATGCTAGCCTAATTCAGGCACTGTTTTAAGTTCTAGGATTATGACAGTGTTGAAAACTGACAAAAATCTCTGCCCTTACAAAGCTGACATTCTAGTGGGTAACAGACAATAAGTTACCAAATTCAGAAGGTTGGGTAGTTACAGGGAATGTATGCATTTGTGTGTGCCAGCTTTGACCTTGTAAAGGTGGCAGAATCCGTCTGTGTCACACTGCCTTTTTTCCAGTCAATAAATAAATCAGGAATGTACATTCATGTCAAAACATGAAAATCTCCGTCATTTGGTAGGACGGACCCGGTTTTTTTTTTTTTTTTCTGTAAGTAAATGTGTTACCTCCTATAAATCCATTTTCTTTTTTCCTAGAGTGAAGTAAATGAGTTTTTTTGTTAGCTTGAATAGATAAACTTTTGAGGTATAGATGATAATGCCAAATGTCCACTAAGAATATTTATTCTATTTAATTACACAGACCTATTTAAAATTGCATATTTATATAATCACTTGCATAAATAATACAAATAGGAAGTAATGTCTTCTTTCTCCACTCTGATAGTTTGTGAAACAGGTTTATTAAAACTTTGCATATACATCTTCAGTGCTCATTTCTGCAACATACTCAAAGTTTCCACTATTCTTTCTCAATTTTGACATGGTGCTAACATTGAAACGTATATCCTAAGTATATCCCAACTGTGATTACATGAAGACACTTTTCTTCATTTGTCAATTACCTCTGTTTCAGGTTTCAGGTTTGTTGTAACCCTTTTTTGGATTTATGAAATCAACTTAGTTTGTCTCCTCCATTAGAATGTTCTGTGACACTCGATGTTATTCACCTTAGACTCTCAGCACCCGAAGCTTTAGACGCTAAGTGCATATTGCCTGGATGGATGGATGAAGAAATTGGTCTTTAAGAGGCTGGTTTACAATGACATTCATTTTTTCAAGCTGTGGGAGCGCAGCCCAGAAATAATGGTTAATATCTGTGTTAAAATTCTTTGCTGCTTTTCTCATCCGTTCTTTCAGGTGACCTCTGTTAGCACCAAAATAGCGATGGTTGTGATCATTCACAAGATCACATCATTCATCAACAGTATGTGGGATTTCTAAATAAGGAGAATATGCCTCAGCTTTTGTAGTCACGCTCCGTGGCTTTTCAAAGGTGGAAGTCAGAAACATCTTCTTTCTCTGAATCTTTGGTTGTTGGTAATGCCATGTGCATTTTATTTATTTTTTTTTTCAGCTTTTTTATTTTTTATTATAACATGGAACTACTCTTAAAAGCTTCTAAGTAAAAATATATCTTTTAAATTATATTTTAAAATGAAGCCAAAGTTTCTTTTTAATCAATGACACTGTAGCTTTGATGAAATACATGTAAGAATATCTAGCTCTGCTGCTATGCAGTTCTACAAAATTACAAAAACTCTTATTTTTTAGAATTAAATAAAGAAAACAATTTATAAGTACTGTCTGTCTTCCAGGTACATGATCTCATGTAATATTCACAATACTTCTAGTATCGTTATGAAAGTGAAAGTGTTAGTCCCTCAGTCATGTCCAACTCTTTGCAACCCATGGACTGTAGCCCATCAGGCTTCTCTATCCATGGGAATCTCCAGGCAGGAATACTGGAGTGGGTTGCCATCTCCTTCTCCAAGCCATGTGCATTTTAGATGTACGTTTGCTGTGTACATTGTAGAGCTCAGTAATTGTTTTTATAATAGTGGGAAAAGTACAGATGAGTCGTTAGAAATTATTGCTTTGTCTTCCCCCTTTCAGAAGGCACAGGACTACGGCTATGACCAGTCGATGATGGCCCGCTTCCACAAGCTCCTGGAGGAGAGTGTGGAGCACAACATGATTGGCAGGCTGCCCGTCTTACAGCTCACCATCCAGTACAGGATGCACCCGGACATATGCCTCTTTCCTTCTAGTTATATTTATGATGGAATCTTGAGAACAAATAGGTGGGTTCTTCTCATTGCATGTTAGCTTGTTTTATTTGTAGGTTTGGCTGCTTAGGAAGAATAGCTCTTTTACAGTGCTCTTAAGTCTTGTTATTAAAAACATAAAGGTTTAATAATTTAAATTATAAAAGTCATGTTGATTGTAGCAAATGCAGATAAATGAAAAGGGGGATAAAACCAACCCCCCTATTTATACTACCCAGAAATAATCACTAGTAACATTTTAGTATATTTACTTCCAGTCCTTGTACTATGCACATCTTTTGTTTTTTTTTTCCTTTTTCTCTTTTGGGAAAAAAGAATCATACCATGCTTTACCTACTATTTTATACTTTGCTTTTTTCATGTACTGTATTAATAATTTTCCAGTCATAATTGTTATATTTTAAATACATAGATTATTCTCCCTAGCACTAGAATAGAAATAAAATTCACTCTTTTAGTGTATTGAAATTTTATTTTTTTAAAGACAAGTCCTTCTTGTCCCCTTTTCCCTAGCTCTCTCCCTGCCACATACACACAGAAAAATGGTAGTAATAATTTAAAAAAATGTTTCTGACTTGACTTGTGTTCTAAATGCTGCTGCTCTTTTATAGAGGGACAGAGACCAGTCGGTGTTCATCTGACTGGCCATTTCAACCCTACCTCGTGTTTGATGTTGGAGATGGCTTAGAAAGACGGGATAATGAGTATGTTCTCTTATACTTCAGTCTTCACTGATGGTGTCAGAATTTTTATATTGTTTTTGTTTATATTTAAGTTCAAAATACTTTTCATACAAATCTCTCTGCCTAGTGCCAGGGCACAATCATTTTCTTTTAGCTGGATTGATAAATTCATCTTTTAATCATAAAATTTCTGATATCTTTATGTATTTCAGTCTTTCAGTTTTTCTTTCTTAATTGTATTAGTCGGGATTATATTACCTAACATGTGATAAGCACTTAAGTAGATCCATGCTGAACTCACTGCTGTTGCTGCTAAGTCAGTTGTGAGTAAAATAGACGTGGCCCCAGTGCAAGGCTATTGTGGTCTAACACGAGGCAGACATTAACCAGGCCATTACTGTGGTGATTGATTATTCCAGTTGGGTAAAATATTGGGAAGGAGAAATACAAACACAGTTGAATTAAGGTGTGAGGCAGAGGGTGGACGATACTTTGAGCATGTTGGATTGTGTGAATCGATCGGGTGGTCTGTGAATGCTAGTGCATGATCCACTTGGCCTGTGGTGGGGAATGAGAAAAGTGATAACATCTGAAGCTCTTTTCTCAGTGTTGGGAAGATAATAAATCTGTAATAGGAGCTCTTCATTAGTCATGTCTTCATTATTATAAATACCTTTGTTCTCACTGTGGCTATCCCTGTTTTAACAAATGAAGAAGCTGGTGTCTAAACTTATTTGACTCCAAGCTCTTTTCTGTCATACAGCTTCATGTTTCACTGGGCAGTTATTCTGTTTATTCATACGTACAGTGTTAATAATGGTCATTATAACAGCCTCTTTGAATCACTTCTGACTGAATAAAGATAAAGCCTCCCAATCTACCCTTTACTGTAATAGAAACAAAGTGGAACTTAACAATTGGACTGCTATTAGTTTTGATGTCTTGTATTTTTTTTTTTCATCTTATTTAGCTCATATGTAAATGTTCAAGAGATAAAACTGGTAATGGAACTAATTAAACTTATTAAAGACAAACGAAGGGACGTTACTTTCCGAAACATTGGCATAATAACCCATTACAAGGCTCAGAAGACAATGATTCAGAAGGATTTGGACAAAGAGTTTGATAGAAAAGGGTGAGGCATCTGTATTTTTATGGCTCTTTCCAGTTTCTCTGTTGAATTAAAAAGAAGAAAGAGGGGATGGAAGGAGAGAAGAAAATGAAACTTAACCCCCGGGGCAGGGTCATAGACCCTGGTAACATAGAACAAGGAGACCAGGACACTGGCTCCACAGACTTGTGCTGAGAAGGGAGTGAGGTTACACTTGTAGCACCTGTAGACGGAGTGCCTGCTGCCTTTTCGAAGGTCTTCACCATTACACTTGACAGTGGAATTGACTGAGAAACTCTCCAGACCTTTCCATTTAGTTGGATGACTTGTTAATCTAAATTCTAATTGTAGCAAGATATACATAGTCACATTTTCACTTAGAAAAAATTATTTAAACCTTTTAGTGCCTTCATGTATAGGGTGAAGATCGTGTCTTTGTCTCCTTTTACCTCAACAGTAAAATTAAAAATTAAATATTGGAAATCCAGTAACTCCGTTCTGCACCTCGAAACACACAAACTACCAAAATTGACACTAGGGAAAAACCAGAAACATTGGATAGATCTATTAAATGTAAACAGATTGAGTTAGTAATCAAACACTTACCAACAGAGAACAAAGCCAGGACCAGGCTTCTCTGGTAAATTTATCAAACATTAAGATTTAACACCAGTCTTTTTGCAAATGCTTTCGAAAAATAGAAGGGAAGACTACTCATTTTATGGGGCCACTATTATCTTGATACCAGAGCCATGGAGACATCACCAGAAAACAGAACTACAGACTAATATATCCTTTATGAATGTGGATGCAAAAATTCTCAACAAAATAATGGCAGCTGAACGCAGTAGCATATTAAAAAGATTATAGACCAGGATCAAGTGGAATTTATCTCAGGAATGCAAGGTTGGTTCAATATATGATAGTCAGTCAGTGTTCTGTACCATAATTAAAGGGAAACCCCACGTGGCTGTGATCATCTGAATAGATTTCATTTATTTGAGTGAAAGCATTTTAGTGCAACAACAACCTTTCATGATAAAAATACTCAACAAATTTAGGAATAGAGGGGAACTTCCTTAGGCTAATAAAAGACATCTATGAAAAACCCATAGCTCAAAAACCATACTTGATGGTAAGGTGAAAACTTTCCCTATATGATAGGAAGGATAGGATGTCTGCTCTCACTGCTTTTGTGCAGCATTGTATTAGAAATTCTGTGCAGAGCAGTTAAGTAAGAAAAGGAAATGCAATATTTGTGCAAACTGCTAGTCCTTATAAACAAGTTCAGCAGAGTTGTAGGATACAAGATCAGTATGCAGAAATCAGTTGTACTCAGCAGCCACGAGAAATCTGAAAAAAATTTTTTTAAATTCCATTTACGGTAGCATCATAAAGAACAAAATACTTAGGAATAAATATAACCAAAGAAATAAAAGCTCCTACACTAAGTACAAAAAGTTGTTGAAAGACATTGAAGAACTCCAAAATAAGTGGAGATAGTCCATGTTCATGGATTGGAAGACTTACTAAGATGGCACCTTTCCCCACGCTGATCTACAGGTTCGTTATCTCCATCAAAATTAAAACTACAGTTTTGGAAAAGCTTACTGCAAAGTTCATGTGGAAGTGTAAGGTACTCTCCAAACAACTTGACAGAACAGTGTTCGGGGGCTCACACTTTTTCAAAATTTACTACAAAACTGTCAACATTGTGGTACTGTCATCCGGGTAGACATATAGACTAATAGAAGTGAGATTCCAGAAATAAATCCTTACGTTTGTGCCCAGTTGATTTTTCAAGAAGGGTGCCAAGACCATTCAGTGCAGAAAGAACAGTTTTTTCAACAAATGGTGCTGGAAGTAGTATAAGGTATCCTCCTGCACAGAGTGAATATTGCCCCGTGTCACACTGTATATAGTAATTAACTCGAATTAGAGCCCTGAGTCTTCAGAGACAAAATTATAAAATGTGTAAGGAAACAAAAGTAAATTCATATGATCTCAGATTAGGCAACAGTCTTGGGTGTGATATCCAAGCACAAGTAACCAGAGGAAAATTAAATTGGTCTTCATAAAAATGAAAAGCCTTTGTTTCAGACAACACTATCAAAGAGTGAAAAGACAACCCACAGAATGGGAGAAAGTACTTGCAAATTATTCATCTGATGAGTTATATCCAGAATATAAAGAACTCATACAACTTGATAATAAAATGACAGTCTTATTTTGTTGAAAAATGTGAATAGCATTTTTCAAAAAATAAAAATCCAACAGGCACACTGAAAGGTATTCCACATCATATATCATTAGGGAAATGCAAATCAGAACTACAATTAGATAACCAAACCATTTCATATCCACCACGATGACAGTCATTGAAAAAACAGGCATTAACAAATTTTGGCAAGGATGTGGAGAAATTGAAACAATACATTGCTGGTGAGAAGACAGAATGGTAAACCATTGTGGAAAAGTTTGGCAGTTCCTCATAAAACTTAGTTACCACATGACCAGCAGTTTCATTCCTGGATACATACCTGCTTTGGGGAAATGTTCACAGGAAAGTTTGTACAGGAATGTTCATAGCAACATTATTCATGATAGTTAGAAAGCAAAGACAACGCAAACTTCGAAAAATTGTATATGGATAAATTGTGTATTTGTACAAGCAACCATGCAGTTGTTGGAAGGAATGAAGTAGTGGGATATTTTGTGACACATGTGAACCTTGGAAAACATTGTGCTAAGTGAAAGAAACCTGACACAGAAGGTCACATGCTCTGTAACTTCATTTACATGCGAGCTATGTCCCATGTAGAAAAGTCCATAAAGATAGAACATAGATGAGTGGTTGCCAGGGCCTGGCGGGGAGGAAATTAAGAGACTGATGGCTAATGGGCACAGGGCTTCTCCACTGGGAATAGACATGCTTTAATAACTGTTTTTCAGTAAATATGTTTCTCTTTAATAGGGCAGCAGAAGTCGATACCGTGGATGCCTTCCAGGGGCGTCAGAAAGACTGTGTTATTGTTACATGCGTCAGAGCAAATGCCACACAAGGCTCAATTGGGTGGGTAACTGTCATCCTTGAGTTTTTGCTTTGTTTATAATCCAGAAGTAGGTCTATTTTTAATCACTCTTAAGAGAGTACCATCATTTGCTCAATTATATAAAAAATTACATAACGTCATGAAGTTTTTTTTTAAGTTATGTAGTTGGTCCACTGTTAGGTCTGCTTTTCTTGGTTCCTTGTGTCCATGTCACAGAGTGAATCTTTTTTCACTTGAGAAAATTAGATGATTGAATCCAATATATTTTGCAGGGGCATGTTCCTCTCCACAGTATGTGTCATAATTGATCTACTGTCATATTTTTAGGATGTTTTAAGACTTAAAAATCACAGCATTAAAATTTCTAATATCTAAGTCACGATAGGAAATAGGTGCATCACTTTGAAGGAAAGCTCCAGACATCGTTTGTTTATTGTTTTTGATGAGAATTGCCCTATGCCAGGTCCCCTGTGTTGAGAGAAGGGGTGCAAAAGCATTGTGATTTTAAAGCAGAAGGAGCCAAGAAAAGCTGTCAGAAATATCGCCTGTGTCTCACATACACTGATACATGGCCTAGTCATTCCATACAAAGAAGTAACTTTTTTTTTTCTTCTTCTATTGCTTAGATTTCTGGCAAGTTTGCAGAGATTGAATGTCACCATCACACGAGCCAAGTACAGCCTCTTCATCCTCGGACACTTGAGAACCCTAGTGGTAGGTACATTCTAGAGGATCAGGGATCTCAAAAGGTTGCCCCTTATTACTCATACTGGGTTGAGGTTTTGTTTTTATCTTTCATCAAAATGGAAATGATTTCGAGGTCACAAACAATAGAGTTCCTCTTACCCCTCATCCCCACCTTGTTAGTCCCCCAGCAGCTTCTTCATGGGAGCTTTTAGGCACCCAGACTGTTCTTATCTTAGCCCAGGACCCAAGTAATCACAGTGTGCTCTCAAGATGACCTTTAAGAAATTTTTTCTACATCGTGGGATTGGTCAGCCCTTAGTAAACTTAGTTAATGTGGTCTCAGCTCAGCCTAATGCCAGAGAGAGTGGGAGTTTGCAGGTGTGTGTATGGATCTTCACTTCTGTCCTGACGCTTTGAGCCGCACCACTTGCTGCTTCCCTTGAGAGATGAGTGCCATCAGAGTCCTCTGTCAGAGCAGATGCTCCTCCAGAAGGGTCAGGTTCTTCTTGTGGTCCACAGACAGTATAGCGTAGTTGGATGAACCACAGCTGGATAAACGTGTATTTGCTGCGTTGTCTCATTTAGGGGTAATAACTCAGTTTCTCTAATTTTAACAGTCTTTGGTTTATCTTAGCAGAAGTGCTAACTTAGTTCAGTTCAGTCGCTCAGTCGCGTCCAACTTTTGTGCCACCCCATGGACTGCAGCACGCCAGGCCTCCCTGTCCATCACCAACTCCTGGAGCTTACTCAAACTCATGTCCATTGAGTCGGTGATGCCATCCAACCATCTCATCCTCTGTCGTCCCCTTCTCCTCCCGCCTTCAATCTTTCCCAGCATCAGGGTCTTTTCAAATGTCAGCTCTCTGCATCAGGTGGTCAAAGTATTGAAGTTTTAGTTTCAGCATCAGTCCTTCCAATGAACACTTGGACTGATCTCCTTTAGGATTTGACTGGTTGGATCTTCTTTCAGTCCAAGAGACTCTTAAGAGTCTTCTCCAACACCACAGTTCAAAAGCATCAACTCTTCAGCACTCAGGTTTCTTTATAGTCCGACTCTCACACCTATACATGACTACTGGAAAAACCATAGCCTTGACTAGATGGACCTTTGTTAGTAAAATAATGTCTCTGCTTTTTAATATGTTGTCTAGGTGGGTCATAACTTTCCTGACAACTTAGTGAAGTGAAGCGAAAGTTGCTTAGTCATATCTGCCTCTTTGCAACTCCGTGAACTGCACCGTCCATGAAATTCTCTAGGCAAGAATACTGGAGTGGGTTACCCGTTCCCTTCTCCAGGTGCTCTTCCCAACCCAGGGCTTGAACCCAGGCCTCCCGCATTACAGGTGGATTCTGCACCAGCTGAGCCCCAAGGGAAGCCAACTTAGTATTTCCCCCTATTTTGTCTAGTTCCACCAGAGGGCGTTCAAATACAATCTCCTCCTTCAGCTCTTCCCTAGGTCTGTGGTCTGCAGCTTTCGTTGTTTGGTACCTCCTTGAAATAATTTTTAAAAGCTGCATATCCTCCATTTTAAGTTGATACTGAGAATCTTTTATCAGAAGGATTGATAAAGGTTTTGTTTATAATATGTTGTAAATACTGACATTTTAAAATAAGGCTAATAAAAATAAATCTATTATGTCACTCTTTTAAGTGTATCCAGTGGGGTAGAGACCATTGTTATTCTTTCTGCTGTTTAAAATTGAATTGTCATCTGTACTGTTCAGGATATAATTCAGTGGGTATAATGAATATGTTTTCATAATTAAAAGGCTGTTAATATGACTTTTAGGCTTTTCTGCCACAAAAAAAGTTTACAATATAAATGGAACTTTTAAGGAGTTGTTTTTCATAACTGTTTGGGTAAACTGTGAAAATTGTACTTTTTTGGTAACTTCCTATTGTTCAGTCACTAAGTCATGTCTGACTCTTTGTAACCCAATGAACTGTAGCACCCAAGGCTTCCCTGTCCTTCACTGTCTCTGGGACTTTGCTCAAACTCATGTCCATTGAGTCAGTGACGCCATCTAACCCATTTCATCCTCTGCCGCCCCCTCTCCTCTTGCCCTCAATCTTTCCCAGCATCAGGGTCTTTTCTAATGAGTAGGATCTTTTCCAAGGAGTTGGCTCTTCACATCAAGTGGTCAAAATATTGGAGCTTCAGCCTCAGCATCAGTCCTTCCAGTGAATATTCGGGTTGATTTCCTTTAGGATTGACTGGTTGGATCTCCTTGCAGTCCAAGGGACTCTCAAGCATCTTCTCCACACCACAGTTCAAAAGCATCAATTCTTTGGTGCATCAGTTCTTCTTTATGGTCCAACTCTCACATCTGTACATGACTACTGGAAAAACCAGAGCTTTGAGTGTACAGACCTCTGTTGGCAAAGTGTTGTCTCTGCTTTTTAATATGCTATCCAGGTTTGTCATAGCTTTTTCCTTCGAAGGTGCAAGCATCTTTTAATTTCATGGCTGTAGTCACTGTCTGCAGTGATTTTGGAACCCAAGAAAAGAACATCTGTCACTGTTTCTACTTTTTCCCCATCTGTTTGCCATGAAGTGGTAGAACTGGATGCCATGATCTTAGTATTTTGAATGTTAAATTTTAAGCCAGCCTTTTCACTCTCCGGGCTTCTCTCATCGCTCAGCTGGTAAAGAATCTGCCTGCAATGCAGGAGACCCCAGTTCAATTCCTCGGTCAGAAAGATCCCCTGGAGAAGGGATAGGCTACCCACTCCAATATTCTTGGGCTTCCTTTGTGGCTCAGCTGGTAAAGAATCTGCCTGCAATTCGGGAGACCTGGGTTTGATCCCTGGGTTGGGAAGATCCCCTGAAGAAGGGAAAGGCCACCCACTCCAATATTCTGGCCTGGAGAATTCCATGGACTACAGTCCATGGGGTTGCAGAGTTGGACATGACTGAGCAACTCACTTTTCACTGTCTTCTTTCACCCTCCTCAAGAGGCTCTTTCTGCCATTAGAGTGATATCATCTGCATATCTGAGGCTGTTGATATTTCTCCTGCCAGTCTTGATTCCAGCTTGTGAGTCATCCAGCCCGACATTTCACATGATATACTCTCCATATAAGTTATATAAGCAGGGTACAGTATACAGCCTTAATGCACTCCTTTCTGAATTTTGAGCCAGTCTCTTGTTCCATGTCTGGTTCTAACTGTTGCTTCTTGCCCTGCATATAGGTTTCTCAGGAGACAGGTAAGGTGGTCTGCTATTCCCATCTCTATTTACCGTAGTTTGTTGTGATCCACACAGTTAAAGGCTTTAGCAAATCTATAGTGAATCGTTCAGTTCAGTCGCTCAGTTGTGTCCGACTCTTTGCGACTCCATGAATCGCAGCACGCCAGGCCTCCCTGTCCATCACCAACTCCCAGAGTTCACTCAGACTCACGTCCATCGAGTCAGTGATGCCATCCAGCCATCTCATCCTCTGTCGTCCCCTTCTCCTCCTGCCTCCAACCCCTCCCAGCATCAGAGTCTTTTCCAATGAATCAACTCTTCGCATGAGGTGGCCAAAGTACTGGAGTTTCAGCTTTAGCATCATTCCTTCCAAAGAAATCCCAGGGCTGATCTCCTTCAGAATGGACTGGTTGGATCTCCTTGCAGTCCAAGGGACTCTCAAGAGTCTTCTCCAACACTACAGTTCAAAAGCATCAATTCTTCGGCACTCAGCTTTCTTCACAGTCCAACTCTCACATCCATACATGACCACTGGAAAAACCATAGCCTTGACTAGACGAACCTTTGTTGGCAAAGTAATGTCTCTGCTTTTCAATATGCTATCTAGGTTGGTCATAACTTTTCTTCCAAGGAGTAAGCGTCTTTTAATTTCATGGCTGCAGTCACCATCTGCAGTGATTTTGGAGCCCAGAAAAATAAACTCTGACACTGTTTCCATTGTTTCCCCATCTATTTCCCATGAAGTGATGGGACCAGATGCCGTGATCTTCGTTTTCTGAATGTTGAGCTTTAAGCCAACTGTTTCACTCTCCTCTTTCACCTTCATCAAGAGGCTTTTTAGTTCCTCTTCACTTTCAGCCATAAGGGTGGTGTCATCTGCATATCTGAGGTGATTGATATTTCTCCTGGCAATCTTGATTCCAGCTTGTGCTTCTTCCAGCCCAGCGTTTCTCATGATGTACTCTGCATTGAAGTTAAATAAGCAGGGTGACGATATACAGCCTTGACGTACTCCTTTTCCTATTTGGAACCAGTCTGTTGTTCCATGTCCAGTTGTAACTGTTGCTTCCTGACCTGCATATAGGTTTCTCAAGAGGCAGGTCAGGTGGTCTGGTATTGCCATCTCTTGAAGAATTTTCCACAGTTTATTGTGATCCACACAGTCAAAGGCTTTGGCATTGTCAATAAAGCAGAAATAGATGTTTTTTCTGGAACTCTCTTGCTTTTTCCATGATCCAGCGGATGTTGGCAATTTGATCTCTGGTTCCTCTGCCTTTTCTAAAACCAGCTTGAACATCTGGAAGTTCACGGTTCATGTATTGCTGAAGCCTGGCTTGGAGAATTTTGAGCATTACTTTATTAGCGTGTGAGATGAGTGCAATTGTGTAATAGTTTGAGCATTCTTTGGCATTGCCTTTTTTTGGGATTGGAATGAACACTGACTTTTTCCAGTCCTGTGGCCACTGCTGAGTTTTCCAAATGTGCTGGCATATTGAGTGGAGCACTTTCACAGCATCATCTTTCAGGATTTGAAATAGCTCCACTGGAATGCCATCACCTCCACTAGCTTTGTTCGTAGTGATGCTTCCTAAGGCTCACTTAACTTCACATTCCAGGATGTCTGGCTCTAGGTGAGTGATCACACCATCGTGATTATCTTGGGTCGTGAAGATCTTTTTTGTACAGTTCTCCTGTGTATTCTTGCCACCTCTTCTTAATATCTTCTGCTTCTGTTAGGTCCATACCATTTCTGTCCTTTATCGAGCCTATCTTTGCATGAAATGTTCCCTTGGTATCTCTAATTTTCTTGCAGAGATCTCTAGTCTTTCCCATTCTGTTGTTTTCCTCTATTTCTTTGCATTGATCAGTGAGGAAGGCTTTCTTATCTCTTGCTGTTCTTTGGAACTCTGCATTCTCATGCTTATATCTTTCCTTTTCTCCTTTGCTTTTTGCTGCTTTTCTTTTCACGGGTATTTGAAGGCCTCCTTAGACAGCCATTTTGCTTTTTTGCATTTCTTTTCCATGGGGATGGTCTTGATCCCTGTCTCCTGTACAATGTCACGAATCTCCGTCCATAGTTCATCAGGCACTCTATCAGATCTAGGCCCTTAAATCTATTTCTCACTTCCACTGTAAAATCATAAGGGATTTGATTTAGGTCATATCTAAGTGGTCTAGTGATTTTCCCTACTTTCTTCAATTTCAGTCTGAATCTGGCAATAAGGAGTTCATGATCTGAGCCACAGTCAGCTTCTGGTCTTGTTTTTGCTGACTGTATAGAGCTTCTTCATCTTTGGCTGCAAAGAATAGAATCAGTCTGATTTCGGTGTTGACCATCTGGTGACGTCCATGTGTAGAGTCTTCACTCTCAGTGAATTCACGCGGAGTGAATCTGTAGTTACCTCACAGTAAAGGCGGTTTTTACCTTTCCTTTCGCACTGGAGGACAGCCGATGTAACAGGCAGTGTGCTGATAGTGTCAGGTGAGCAGCAAAGGCACCCAGCCCTTCATGTACATGCAAATTAAGAGTTTTGTAAAAGTTCTTTTTCCTGTGACCATAAGGATCAAAGTGTTTAACAATTGATATCTTATCAGTTGAAGAACATATTTACAGTGATTATTTTTATACAGTTAAATTCTGATCATATTCAAACCTGAAAAGTCAATGTTTGCAGAGCTGTGTGTCTTAGGTGCTTGGATTACCGAAGCCTTCGTGGGCACCCCTGTGTTCACCGCAGGTGATTGTACCTGCCCCAGCAGCTTGCTCTGCAGTCAGCCTGGGGACGGGTGAGAATGTGGTGGTGACTGGGAAGGGTGGAGTGGAAGGGCAGGAAAGCCCCAGGAGGGGACGTGGGAAAGCTGAAGTTTGAAAGCTAAAGTTTGGAAATAGATTCCCAGAGAACGCCCCCACATCCCTCCCCCACCAAGGGCATCTCTGTGAGCCCCCAGAGTCACACACATGCAAATTTGCAGAGCGCTGCTGTCCCACTCTGGGAAGCTAGAGAAACTCAGAAGAAAAGCTCCCAGTCTGACTTTTGGACTTTCTCTTCCAGTTTACGGGTTTCTTCCTGGGCTTCTCCCCTGCCCCCTTTTTGGTTTTCAGCCCAGTTCCCCTTATGGGAGTGGAGTGCGGACTCATAGCGCTCCCTCAGACCTGTTCCTGTGACCTAGGGCTTGGGTTAGAGACCATGTTTAGGTGCCTCAGACTCAGCAAACCCACAGCAAGGCCACCTGCTTTCCAGGTTGGAGTGCTGGCACTTTGTCATATAAGAGGTCTGTGGGAAGGTTTCAGGCAAGAGCCAGGACTTGTTCTTTTTAAAAATGGTTTGACCAAAAGGCAAGAGCTTGTAGTCACCCAGCTGTGAATTTCTCCAGGATCGCACACCCTGCAGTCAGAAATGATGAAATGTGGAAACAGAGTGCGTTTCAAAGTCATTTAAATAAAATAACCATTCATGTCTTCCAGTTGAGGGAGCAGACTCATAGAGGTCAAGTGACTTGAGCATGGTCACACAGCAAATAAATACTATGGCTTCCCTGGTGGCTCAGCTGGTAAAGATTCTGCCTGGAATGTGGGAGACTTGGGTTTGATCCCTGGGTTGGGAAGATCCCCTGGAGAAGGAAATGTCTACCCACTCCAGTATTCTGGCCTGGAGAATTCCGTGGACTGTATATGTATAGTCCATGGGATCGCAGAGAGTCTGACACGGCTGAGCAACTTGCACTAACTCTATACCCCCAGCCACCTATAGTACAGGAGCCCACAGGAGGGTTGTTGCTCAGTCACTAAGTTGTATATGGCTCTTTGGTAGCCATCCTTTTTCTTCTCTTTCCTTTGTCAAAAAGTCTTCATCGTTTTTCCCTCCACTATACTCTCTCTTCTAAGGAAGCCCAAGTTTTGATGCTTGTAAATAAGCAGTTTATTCCCTCTCTTCCTTTTAGAGGAAGAGAGGAGAGATGCATGAGTTGGATTTTCTTTCACCTTCTTTAGATGTGCTTTTCATAACTTAAAGCTCTTCTAGAAGAGATAGAAAGTTTCATGATATCTTTAGAATAGTATCTCAGTGGATTAAGATGGTTCAGCCTGATGGAGTTTGGGAAGCCTTTGGGAATTTGGTGACAGCTATGGACCTGTTTGTAGAACAGTCAACATGCACTCAAAAGTTAGAGCTTGCTGAAACTGAGCCTTCCTGCCGTCTTCCCGGAGGCAAGCAGCATCAGAGGAACCTCAGTGGGATGACGGAGCCCTCCTACAACTGCGTCATCCAGGACACTAACCCCAGTCACGTGTGGTAGCAGAGAGCTTGAAATGTGGCTGGTGCGACTGAGGAAGTGAACTTCTAATTAACAAATTCAGATGGCTGCACAAGGCTCCTGACAGCAGACAGAATTGCATGACAGCTAATTCACCCACATGGCTTGAGTAACAGTGACAGAAGGGCAGAAGTCTTTCTTAGAGCTGTGCTGAGTGCTGTTTTGTAGCAGCGTGTTTTATCGTTCTGTATGCATCTTATTTTTTCTTTTGGCTTTGTCAAGTAATGGATTCTTGAGAATCCGTTCATGAGGGTATACTTAAACTATTTGTTCCCAAGCACGTGAGTGTTTTTTGGGGATGTAATTTTCTTCCTTCTCTTTGTCTCAAGGAAAATAGACATTGGTATCACCTGATTCAAGATGCACAGAAACGTGGCGCCATTATTAAGACTTGTGACAAGAACTACAGACACGATGCAATGAAGATCCTGAAGCTCAAACCATTGCTTCAAAGGAGCCTTACTCACCCTCCTGCTGTCGCTCCAGAGGCATCCAGACCCCAGGGTGGCCTACCCAGCAGCAAGCAAGATGGTGAACTCAGCAAGACATCTTTTGCTTCTTCCCTATACCACTCACCCTCTGACTCCAAAGAAGCCACAGTCACTGAGGCTACAAAGGATCCTGAAAGGCCACCCAATCAGGACTGGCTTCGGGACCCAAGACTGCTGCGGAGGATGGGCTTGGCCTTGGATGCCCAAGGAATAAGCCTCAGGGAGCCGCAGCCCTTGAGCCCCCAGCATTCCGGAGCAGCGCCTCCTTTGGGCGCCCCAGGCTGCCCTGGGAGTCCCCAGGAGCCAGGCACCACCAGGCAGCAGGGAGTCACCCTGAACAACCACACGCCTCACATGCAGTGTGACTCTCCAGTTGCTAGTACTGACACTTCCACAAGCAAAAAGAAGTGTGACCAGGAAGAGGGGGTGCTCAGCCACAGGAGAGAAACCAGGTCCTTGAGTGTAGGGGATCAGGAGTGGTGGGCTAGCTCCCACGCAAAGAGGAACTCAGACTGGGATGAGAGGGTCCTGGAGGAGGACAGCTGCTCAAAGAAGAGACGGGTTTTATAGTACGGCCGAACAGCAGAGGCTGTCAGCCACGACCATTGCTGCAGACCTCTGATGACTGACTAACAGGCTTGTCCAGATACGACTGCTTTTTTCCTTATAGGAGTTTGTTGTTGGAAAACAAAACGTATTATAATACATGGGCCTCTTGGTCCTTTCTGTCAGTTGCAGAAGCTTTCAGAGGACATTTGTGCATCAGTAATTATGTCTTTGAAGTAGGAGGCTTGCAGTGTTGATCTCTCGTTCTTGTAGAAAAGGAGGTCAGCCTGGAGAGGTTGTAGAAGTTGGAATGTATATTTGTATAGCAAATAACAAAATCCTTTTAAAATTTAATCTGGTAGATGGCTTTTCTTTCCCCTGCTTAAAATGTTAATCATTTTCAATAGAACAAACCTTATATTAAAAAAAAAAATGTGAGGAGGGCAGGTCCTTTAAACCATTGTTATGACAAAACAGATGTTTAACAGCCCAGGTAGTCTGGCAAGGAGCTGAGTTTAGTGCTGCTGAGTCAGAGGTCTCTAGTTCTATTTTTTAAAAGCAGCTAGAGTCTTCTGGGGAGAAGGCAATGGCACCCTACTCTAGTACTGTTGCCCGGAAAATCCCATGGATGGAGGAGCCTGGTGGGCTGCAGTCCATGGGGTCGGTAAGAGTCAGACACGACTGAGTGACTTCACTTTCACTTTCCACTTTCATGCATTGGAGAAGGAAATGGCAACCCACTCCAGAGTTCTTGCCTGGAGAATCCCAGGGACAGAGAAGCCTGATAGGCTGCAGTCCATGGGATCGCACAGAGTCGCACACGACTGAAGCGACTTGGCGGCGGCAGCAGCAGCAGAGTCTTCTGGGGGAAACTTGGGAAGCAGAAAGTTCAGTTAGTTAAGTTGCGCTGATGACCTTTGTAGACCAGGCACCCTGACACAGGATAGTGCATTTCTGTGATGAGTTCATCTTCTAGTAGTGAGCACATAGTTCTCCAGCTTAAATTCTCATTCTTCTTGAATTAGGAGAATATGAAAGTATAGTTCTTGACATGTCATTCAGATGCCCCCAGTGTATTATGAGTTTTCTGCAACTCATGGGTTAGAAATCCAGCGGTTGCCAAGTGCAAGATCAGTGCCGAGGTGTCTTGTGTGAAAGCGTGCATTTCTTGGGTTGAGCCAGAAAACTGGGTGTTCACCATCTTCCCAAGGGGTTCCTGGGGACTTGAGACAATATTTTAGACAGGAAAGAGACAGCCTTTAAAAAGAGCAGGCTGGAAGAGCAGCACGGATACTTGGGATTTCAGAACCAAGGAAAGAGTTGACAGATTTCCTCTTGTGTCTGGAGACCATTGTCACTGATGCAGATGCAGCGCTGTTGCGGGACATCTGGTTAGAGGGCTTGTGCTTCTGTGAAAGCAAGTGGCTGTAGTGGGTGGAGGTCTGGAGACTTGGGCGTGGGCAGGGCTGCCTGATTGCAAAGCCTGGCTTTCCCTGCACACAGTGGTGCTGAGGTCTCACAAACGCAAGCGTGTGTTAACAGTCGACCTGCGTTTGAACCCGTGGTTGGTTGTGTACACCGTGCAGCACCCCAGCTACTCGGGGGTAGAGAGCACATCTCTGAGTGTGAACGTGCACCCTCTGAAGTGTCTCTGCTCTTCTGCTTTTTAAGCAGAAAGGGCTTTGTGTTCGTCAGAAATTGTCCTGAAGCAGGTTATTAAGAGCTTTAAAAGAGCGTTTGGTTGCCAAAGGTTTAAACACTCTACTTCTCTGTTCCCCTTGTCCCTCTCACTGCTATCTAGACCTCTGCTGATGGGCGTGGATATTCCCTGTCACCTGGGGAGCATGCGCTCTGTCCCCAGAGTCAGCCCCTGTTCCCCCGTCACGGAGGTGGGCCGAGCCCTACTTGGGGCCAGGGCTTTGTAAGCTTCCTGCCTGGCCTTTGGCAAGAAAGCTCTTTGTTGCTGTGTTTATTTTCCTCCTGTCTTGGTAGAATGCTTGATTTAGCAGACAGTTGTAGTGATCACGGTTTAGAGAGTCTAGAAGGTGTTAGCTTATAGAAGAGGTGTGATGGACACTGCTGGGCCAGGAGCTTTCCCCATGCTGCTCACACAACATGAATTTAAGGCAGGGTCTGTTGCCTGTTCCCACATGTCATGCCCACCTTTTGGTTCACCACTCACCTAGTCTGGGAATGCAAGAAGTAGCACATCAGAACACCTAACGAGCACGTGTGTCCTGACAGTCCCTCCCAGCAGAAGTGGTCATACCGGACATTGCATTGGAAACGCACCGTGGTTCCAGTTGGCGTACTTTATGTATCTGCACAAAGCACTTCATGTGTACCGTGTGGCCTTTCTTGATGTAGCTGTCACAGCAGTGTTGTTGATGGGCGGTTAATCTGCAGGTGAAAAATAATAGCTGTTTGTTTTGTCCTTGCCATGGCATTATAAGAAAGTGCCCTGTCTTCTTTCAGTCTTAATTCTTTCAACATGAAAATATTCTACTTAAAATCTTGTTTTGTTTCTTTGTATATGATTTGCCTTGAAATTACTGTGGACAGTTTATTTAGTTCTGTTTTCATGTATTATCAGGAGCAGATTTGATAAGTACATGTGAATAACCTCCTGTAAATGAGTTTTATAACAAAATTGTACTAAACTATTTTCTAAAGTCAGTTGTGCAGATTTATAGTTTTCTTTGCTGTAGTTTTCTTTCTATGCCCTGAATTCCTAGCCAGGATTTGGCAAACAATAGCCCTGTTGTCTCTGTTAAGATCTGAATATTGAGGAAATGGCAGAATTAAAAGCAGAAACAAGAAAGCTGACGCATGTTAGGAGTTATTGAATGGAGATTCAAGGGACTTCCAGGTAACTCGCTTAGTCTGCCATTGGATTGATGTTTTCATCCAGTCTGCACCCACGGTGCTCCTAGCTTCTCACCTCTTCTTGGAATCTTATCCACAAGGTAGTGAGTGAGGTACGTGTGGCCAACTGTGGTGTCAGTTACCCGTTGAGATTTGGTCCAGAAACACACGCTTACCTCCAGGCTGAGCTTGGGAGAGCAGAGCAGATGAACAAGGACCCACAGAAGGACCTGCGGGAGCCCCAATGGCGGGGCTGGAGGCAGATGGCCAGGCCGGGGGTAAGCGCTGGTGGTTACAAAGGAGGGCACGTTCTCCAAAAGCAGTGGCTTCAGGAAGGACAGTTGGACATGCTGAGCTCCACCAGGATGTGGGCCCCGCCAGCCTCCCTGGGCCTCCCACTCATCCGGGATGGAGGCACCCACCACCCGTGAGGGTAAAGGGACGACCTCGAGGGGAGTCCTGGGGCAAGGTGAAGTTGCCAGGAGACCTGATGAGAGGCGGGCGCTCTGTGATGGCCGTTTTATCCATGCAGTTGGTTCCTGCAGCAGCTGCCATGGGGGTTTTTTAAATCTCTCCTGACCAATACAACTGGCTTTCACCATTTATTGTTTGAGGAATAAATAATTCAAAAAGAAAACTAAAATTTAGCTTCAATTTAAAGTAGAATTTACAGCGTTGCACAGTACCATGAAGGCAGTTTCTGTACACAAAGGATCCCTCAGTAACTCTTAAAGGACTTGAGTTATTGTCACCCTATGCTACTGGACAGGAGGTGTTTGCCAAGTCAAACTGCGTAAACGGTGTCCACAGGTGGACGGTGCCCTGACCCACGGGAACTCCGACCCACGGGAGCTGTCTCTGTTCCCTCCTCCCTCCAGCTTGGGCCAGCTCTGCTTGTGGCCGCTGTAGCCTTTGTTCTCAAGCAATGTTGCAAATCGAATTGTTGGTACTTTTCAGCCTGGGAGGTGTACCTGGGAGTCACCCAGAGAACTTTAAAAATTCCCTCTCCTGGGCTGTCCCCTAGAATTGCTAATTCCTTGTGTCTGGGAGAAAGTACTTGCTGCCTTTAAAAAAAAAAAAAAGCTTAAAAGTTGAACTCACTGCAAGGTGATTGCAATGAGCGGCCAGCCTTGAGGCCTGGCTCCTCGCGTCAGCCCTGGGGCCCATCAGGGTCCAGTCTGTCTTCTTCAGTATCTCGTCCCCTACAGGGGCTCTGGAGGGGGTGCGGCCCACCCCCAGAAGCCATCTGGGCAGGCATCCTTTTGTTGAGATTCCCAAGGGCACCGCAGTGGGACTGGGGAAGGAGAGCCAGGAACAGCTCAGTCAGGGGTTGGCGGGTCCTGATGCCATAGAGAGCAGGAGTTAGAAGCCTGCCTATGGAGTCTAGGAAGGGCCAAGTGAGCCTGCGTCAGGTTTGAGCAGGAGTGCCCACTGAGCTAGCCATGGAGGGGCCTGAGCAGGGAGTAGTTGGTCACGGAAAACGAGGCAGGGGGTCTGCCTTAGCTCTGCTCTCGGCTATGGACAGCTCCTGAGGGCCTTCTGTGGGTTTTGCTTTCTCCGCCTGAAAATGATGGTCGGGGTGTTAGTTCTTTTTCACCATCAAGTTTTAAAATTCCAAGTCCCAAACGCTGGCGTCCAGGAGAAGAGGATGAAGAGCACAGTGCGAACTTCCCTGGTGGTCCAGCGGCCAAGGGGTCTCCTGATTCTCAGAGCTCTTGCAGCTCCACATTCAGAGACCCCCACTGCCCCCATCTCAGATACTGACCCAGAATCACCCCAACACAGCTGGGCAGGGAGCCCGCCGATGGCACCCGCCTTTGCCCACATCTTGGTGGAGAATGTCCTCAAAGATTCTACTTACGTTTATAGTTCCTTGGGTTTCATGACAACGTCGTCGTTCAGTTGCTCAGGCGAGTCCGACTGTGACCCCATGGACTGCAGCACGCCAGGCTTCCCTGTCCTGCACCTTCTCCCGGAGCTTGCCCAGACTCACGTCCATTGAGTTGGTGATGTCATCAACCATCTCGTCCTCTGTCATCCCCTTCTCATTAGATGATTAAAGCAACAAATGAACCTAAAACTAACTTTCTTAGGTCCCCTATACAGATCGCGTTGTCTACCCCTGCACTGTAACAGATCTGCTCAACAGAGCTAACCCTCTGGGGGAAGCAGCAAGAGAAAAGAGATTTCAAAAATAACAGCAGGGGCTCCCCACACATGTCACTCCTCAGGCCCCCAGGACATCGTGTCCGGGCTCCTCTGGGCGCAGGGGTGGGTTTTCTCTGAGGTTGGGGCCTCTCTCCTGGTCCTCCAGAAAGTGGCAGAGCATTGCCAGCACGTCCCTAGCCACATGCGCCCCTGGTATCTGTGAGTGACTGAGATGGTTGACTCTGATCTTTTTATACTCTACTGCCATAAAAAGGCAGTTTTATAAGCTGCTCTTACAAATCTGTTGAGTTTTTTTTTTAATTAAATTTTTTAAAGAAAGAATTGAGAAATTTTACTTAAGGCAAATTTGAGGATAACCACCCAGGAAGAGCATCTCAGAAAGCTCTGAGAACTGTTCCCTGATTTTCTTTTTAAACCGTCAAATGCCACCTCTTCTAACAGTATTTAAACCAATCTAGTAAATCTAATCAAACTTGGTGAGTCTAAAGTTCTTTTAAAAAGCCCATTTAATAAAACAGTCTTAAACTTTTCCATTTAATCCTAAACTGAGCGATTCAGTAGGTTTCAAGTTGAAATAACTAATCTGATGAAAATGCCAAATTTTCTTAAAAACCCTTGAGCCATCAAATACACTCTAAATAACAAACATAATTTGATATAAAAGCATTAGCATGGTTTCAATTTACTACATTATCTTGTTTAATTTTCAGTCTTTCCAAAGTTAGAATGCAGCCGAGATGGGATGGTTTTATCTTCCCGAGTGACTTCAGTTTGGCATCCCAAGCAAGTTGGGCTGCAGAGCAGCTAAAGTCATCACCCAGGTGATGCTGTATGTCCACAGTGGTGGTCAGACCACTGATTGGCACAGACCTGGCGCTCAAAGTTCTTGTGAAGTAAACTGTACGTCAGAGCATATATGAGGGTAATGGAAAACGAAAGACATAATCAACACCTGTGTACCACTGCCCCATCACAGAAAGCAGGACACGGCTGACGCCTGGAAGGTCACTCCAGGCTTCTTCCAGACATCCTCCTGCCTCCCCTTCCACCTAGTTGTAAACATCATCCCGAATTCTGTAGTTTGCATAAAGTTTTGTCAGTTCAGTTCAGTCGCTCAGTCGTGTCCAACTCTGCGACCCCATGGACCTCCCTGTCCATCACCAACTCCCGGAGCTTGCTCAAACTCATGTCCATTGAGTCAGTGATGCCATCCAACCATCTCATTCTCTGTCGTCCCCTTCTCCTCCTGCCTTCAATCTTTCCCAGCATCAGGGTCTTTTCAGATGAGTCAGTTTTTCGCATCAGGTGGCCAAAGTATTGGAGTTTCAGCTTCAGCATCAGTCCTTCCAATGAATTTGCAGGATTGATTTCCTTTAGGATGGACTGGTTGGATTTCCTTGCAGTCCAAGGGACTTTCAAGAGTCTTCTCCAACACCACAGTTCAAAAGCATCAATTCTTCGGTGCTCAGCTTTCTTCACAGTCCAACTCTCACATCCATACATGACCACTGGAAAAACCGTAGCTTTGACTAGACAGACCTTTGTTGGTAAAGGAATGTCTCTGCTTTTTAGTATGCTGTCTAGGTTGGTCATAACTTTCCTTCCAAGGAGTAAGCATCTTTTAATTTCATGGCTGCAGTCACCATCTGTAGTGATATTGGAGCCCCCAAAAAATAAAGTCTGTCACTGTTTCCCCATCTGTTTGCCATGAAGTGATGGGACCACCCATGCCATAATCTTAGTTTTCTGAATGTTGAGCTTTAAGCCAACTTTTTCACTCTCCTCTTTCACTTTCATCAAGAGGCTCTTGAGTTCTTTGCTTTCGGCCATAAGGGTGGTGTCATCTGCATATCTGAGGTTATTGATATTTCTCCTGGCAATCTTGATTCCAGCTTGTGCTTCTTCCAGCCCAGCGTTTCTCATGATGTACTCTGCATAGAAGTTGAATAAACAGGGTGACAATATACAGCCTTGACGTACTTGATGTACTTTCCTATTTGGAACCAGTCTGTTGCTCCATGTCCAGTTCTAACTGTTGCTTCCTGACCTGTATACAGGTTTCTCAAGAGGCAGGTCAGGTGGTCTGGTATTGCCATCTCCTGAAGAATTTTCCACAGTTTATTGTGATCCACACAGTCAAAGGCTTTGGCATAGTCAATAAAGTAGAAATAGATGTTTTTCTGGAACTCTCTTGCTTTTTCGATGATCCAGTAGATGTTGGCAATTTGATGTCTGGTTCCTCTGCCTTTTCTAAAACCAGCTTGAACATCTGGAAGTTCACGGTTCACATACTGTTGAAGCCTGGCTTGGAGACTTTTGAGCATTACTTTACTAGCGTGTGAGATGAGAGCAATTGTGCGGTAGTTTGAGCATTCTTTGGCATTGCCTTTCTTCGGGATTGGAATGAAAATTGACCTTTTCCAGTCCTGAGGCCACTGCTGAGTCTTCCAAATTTGCTGACATATAGAGTGCAGCACTTTAACAGCAACATCTTTTAGGATTTGGAATAGCTCAACTGGAATTCCATCACCTCCATTAGCTTTGTTCGTAGTGATGCTTCCTAAGACTCACTTAACATTCCAGGATGTCTGGCTCTAGGTGAGTGATCACACCATCGTGATTATCTGAGTTGTGAAGATCTTTTTTGTACAGTTCTTCTGTGTATTCTTGCCACCTCTTCTTAATATCTTCTGCTTCTGTTAGGTCCATGCCATTTCTGTCCTTTGTTGGGCCCATCTTTGCATGAAATGTTCCCTTGGTATCTAATTTTCTTGAAGAGATCTCTATTCTTTTCCATTGTATTGTTTTCCTCTATTTCTTTGCATTGATCACTGAGGAAGACTTTCTTATCTCTCCTTGTTGTTCTTTGGAACTCTGCATTCAAATGGGTACATCTTTCCTTTTCTCCTTTGCCTTTCGCTTCTCTTCTTTTCACAGCTATTTGTAAGGCCTTCTCAGCCATTTTGCTTTTTTGCATTTCTTTTCTATGGGGATGGTCTTGATCCCTGTCTCCTGTACAATGTTACGAACCTCCGTCCATAGTTCATCAGGCACTATGTCTATCAGATCTGATCCCTTGAATCTATTTCTCACTTCCATTGTCTAATAATAAGGGATTTGATTTAGGTCACAGTCTAGTGGTTTTCCCTACTTACTTCAATTTAAGTCTGATTTTGGCAATAAGGAGTTCATGATCTGAGCCACAGTCCTCTTCCGGTCTTATTTTTGCTGACTGTATAGAGCTTCTCCATCTTTGGCTGCAAAGAATATAATCAATCTGATTTCGGTGTTGACCATCTGTTGATGTCCATGTGTAGAGTCTTGTGTTGTTGGAAGAGGGTGTTTGCTATGAGCAATGTGTTCTCTTGGCAAAACTATTTTAGCCTTTGCCCTGCTTCATTCTGTATTCCAAGGCCAAATTTGCCTGTTACTCCAGGTTTTCTCTTGACTTCCTACTTTTGCATTGCAGTCCCCTATAATGAAAAGGACATCTTTTTGGGGTGTTAGTTCTAGAAGGTCTTACAGGTCTTCCTAGAACCGTTCAACTTCGGCTTCTTCAGCATTACTGGTCGGGGCATAGACTTGGATTACTGTGATATTGAATGGTTTGCCTTGGAAACGAACAGAGATCATTCTGTCGTTTTTGAGATTGCATCCAAGTACTGCATTTTGGACTCTTGTTGACGATGATGGCTACTCCATTTCTTCTAAGGGATTCTTGCCCACAGTAGGAGATATAATGGTTATCTGAGTTGTATTCACCCTTTCCTGTCTGTTTTGGTTCACTAATTCCTAAAATGTCAGTGTTCACTCTTAACATCTCCTGTTTGACCACTTCCAATTTATCTTGATTCATGGACTTAATATTCCAGGTTCCTATGCAGTACTGCTCTTTACAGCATCGGACTTTATTTCCATCACCAGTCACCTCCACAACTGGTTGTTGTTTTTGCTTTGGCTCCATCTCTTCATTCTTTCTGGAGTTATTTCTCCACTGATCTGCAGTAGCATATTGGGCACCTACTGACCTGGGGAGTTCATCTTTCAGTGTCCTATCTTTTTGCCTTTTCATGCTGTTCATGGGGTTCTCGAGGCAAGAATACTGAAGTGGTTTGCCATTCCCTTCTCCAGTGGACCATGTTCTGTCAGAACTCTCCACCATGACCCGTCCGTCTTGCCTACACGGCATGGCTCCTAGTTTCATTGAGTTAGACAAGGCTGTGGTCCATGTGATCAGATTGGTTAGTTTTCTGTGATTGTGGTTTTCAGTCTGTCTGCTCCCTAATGGAGAAGGATAAGAGGCTTACAGAAGCTTCCTGATGGGAGAGACTGACTGAGGGGGAAACTGGGTCTTGTCCTGATGGGCAGGGGCATGCTCAGTAAATCTTTAGTCCAATTTTCTGTTGATGGGCAGGGCTGTGTTCCCTCCCTGTTGTTTGACCTGAGGCCAAACTATGGTGGAGGTGATGAAGATAATGGCACCTCCTTCAGAAGGTCCCGTGCATGCACTGCTGCACTCAGTGCCCCCGACCCTGCAGCAGGCCACCGCTGACCACACCTCCCCTGGACACTCCCGGGCAAGTCTGGGGCACTCTCTTGTGGGGTCACGGCTCCTTTCTCCTGGGTACTGGTGCACCAGGTTCTGTTTGTGCCCTCCCAGAGCCTGTTTCCCAATCCTGGGTAAGTTCTGATGGCTCTGTGGTGAGGTTAATGGCGACCACCTCCAAGAAGGCTTATGCCATACCCAGGTCTGCTGCACCCAGAGCCCCTGCCCGTGTGGCAGGCCACTGCTGACCCGGATCTCCTCAGGAGACACTCAAACACAGTTCTGTCTCAGTCTCTGTGGGGTTTCTGGGTCCTCGTAGGCACAAGGTTTGTTTGGGCCCTCTGAGTGTCTATGGCGGGTATGGTGTTTGATTCTAAATGCGATTTTGCCCCTCCTATTGTCTTGCTGGGGCTTCTCCTTGGCCCTTAGACGTGGGGTATTTCCTCAAAGTCGCTGCAGCTCCACGCAGCTGCCACTCCAGCGCATATACCCCAAAATTATATTCACTCAATTTTGTACTTGATGTGATATATACAATGGATATCCTGTGACTGAATTTTCTCCTCCTCCTCCTTATATTTCTGAGATAGCTATAGCGGTTGTCCACTCTTTTGGGTGGAGGATAGTATTCTGTTTTAGGAACATGCCAGAGTCTGTCCATTCCATTCTGATGCACACACAGGAGCCTTCCCAGGCAGAACTCAGACCTGTGTCATGCAGGGACACAGGACTGGAAGGCCCTCCAGGATGCCTGACCGTGGGTGCTTCTGGCTTGAGGCTGTGACAGGGCTCCAAACAACAGCATGGTCAGGTGCTCCTATCCCGACAACTGAGTGGTGAGGACAACCTGCCAGGTGGGGGCCTGGTTGGAATCCTGCCCTTGGCCTGCACCCAAATCCCCTCATCCCACCAGTAACTCCCTAATGACAGGAGCCAGCCTGTGTGGGTTCCATTCTTTGCAACTGAAATGCCTCGACTAGAATACCCCTTACCTAGCAGTCTACCCTCGGGTAGTTACGGGGTCTAGAGACCAACGGATCCTGCAGTCCTAGCATCGTCATTAACTCCTCGACATGGCCTTACGGCTAACATGAAGGGATGGTTAATGACAGCACCTCTTTGGGGCAGAAGGACAGACCCCAGTAGAAATAGATCCTGGCAGAAGAAAGATGTCCGCGATCTCGCGGGAAGGTGAGGGTTACAGTTTCGCTCTATGTGTGTGCATATATGTGACAGCACACCCACGTGGCAGGCTTTGGCGGGGGGAAAGAGGGAAGAAATGGACAACAACAGCGGATACTGGTCCCTTATTTGGGCCAGCACTGCACTTCTGTGGCCCTCACAATAGCCCTCTGATATAGGTGCTAGGTTTTGCTGTTGTTTGGTTTGGTTTGGTTTTTGCCCTGTGGTGCAGCTGGTGGGATCTTAGTTCCCCAACCAGGGGTTGAACCCACACCCTCGCAGAGAAAGCCCAAAGTTCTAGCACCTGGACTACCAGGTGCTGGTTTTCACATCCCCATTTCACAGATAAGGATACTGAAGCAGAGAGGGATTGAGTAACTTGCCCAAGTTCATCCAGGTAGTAGAGGACAGCTTCGAACCCACGTGGTGGGACTTGAGAGCCCCGCAGTGCCATCCCTTCTGCCTCTGAAAACACGCCCCTCCCTGCCCCCTGCCCTCCACTCAAGGAAGGAAACGTGGGCCCTGGGTCAGCCATGAAATGTACAGACGCATGGGTGGGCCAGTGGGTGGGGAAGAGGGCCATTGGCAGGGTCAAAAAGTAAAAGGGTGGACATTTTGCATATCCTTTTTAAAAAAATAATGTATTTGGCTGAGCCAGGTCTTAGTTGCAGCATTCGGAATCTTTAGTTGAAGCCTGTGGGATCTAGTTCCCTGACGAGGGATTGAACCCTGGTCCCCCTGCATTGGGAGCTCAGAGTCTTAACCACTGGACTGCCAGGGAAGTCCCACGTGGGTCTTTCAAATCATCTTTTCAACTTAAATCGCCCAGTTGACTTTTGATGCCGTGCCCAAACTCTCCGACCAAGATACTTGTGGAGCCTCAGTGTTCTCAGCTGTAAAATGGCTCTGTTCCCAGATACTTGTGGAGCCTCAGTGTTCTCAGCTGTAAAATGGCTCTGTTCCCAGAGTCCACTTCTCAGCTTCATCTCAGGGGTCCTTGATAGAAGGTATATACAGCCTCAGCCTCAGCACAGGACTTAGCACGGTCTTAACAAACGCTGGGCAGACTGTGTGGGGGCGGGGAGTGTTTTATGAAAAGGTACTGGACATGCACATCAGAAAATATTAACAGTTATTAGCTTTGGATGGAAGATTGTGGGTGATTTTAATTTAAAAATTCTTATTATCTAGCATTTCTGTTTTTTCTAACTTCCTGAAGTTGTAATTTGTGTTTTATAAGAAAACAAAAACAAGTCAAGCTTCTCCTCCCTGGATTTTTACCCTTTGCTCATCTGGCCTGAGATGTGCAGGGGTCCTTAGGGACTGGGGGAGACTGGCCTAGCTGGAGGTGCTGTGCTGGGGCAGGGGTTGTGGGCATGGGAGGAGCCCCCTCTCAGCCCTGCCTGCCCAGGCCTGCGGGGAGATGCCCACAGCCGCTCCCCAGGTGCCCATAAACGCCTCATAACTAAAAGTGCCGACGCAGCAGGCCTGCTTATTTAGAGGGGGCACGTGGGGGCAGCGGGCAGGGCATTTTCCCTGACAGCAGGGCCGTTTGCATGACACCTGGCTCCCCAGGGCACCTCGCTCTGTCCTGGAGCCGCTGCAGGCGCGGAGGAGGGGGTTGGGCCAGAGCTGCAGGCCCTGCAGGGTGGAGGTCGGCGCCCCCTCCCCGCCCTGGGCTTCACACTCTTGCCATCCTGAATCACTTCCTGCCCCTGCTTCTTAGCAAGCGTGACTTCAGGCAAGTTACCTCCCAAATCGAACCCTCCACTTCCCTCTCTGTTAACTGGGTAGACCCGTCCTTCCACCTAGAACATTCTCTACGCAGGACAGTTTCACCCCCAATTTGCAATGCCCGGAGGCACTTTTGGTTGTTGCAACTTGGGAGGGAAAGCGACTGTCACCTGGAGACCGGAGGCCAAGGATGCTGTTAAACATCCTACCTGCACAGCACAGCTGCGCCCACCCGACCCGGCAGTGCCACCAATGTTGGTGGCACTGAGGCTGAGAGTCCTGTCCTAGGGTGAAGTTCATGACGGTGAAGCCTAAGGACGCACAGGCCGGGCCCGCGGACAGTGGCTGTCACCATCCACGTTGTGAAAGCAGAGCCTTCTCCTCTCAACCACTCAGAACCAGATGTCCACACATGAGGTCCGGGACCAGGAAGCACCACTGAAGAGGTGGGGCTGTGCCTGGAAGATGTCAGAGTTTTCCAAATGGCTGCCGGCAACTTTCCCTCCAGCCTCTGACCAGGGTCAGGGCCTGGGCCGCCTCCTGGGGGACCAGGGCTGCCAGTCTGATTTACAATGTGCTCCACCTCCCTGCCCCTGGCTTGTGTAGACACTGACCCTAGGGGAGCTGCCACAGTGCCACTGGCCCTGCTGAGAGGGGTCAGGGCAGGCAGGGCTCTGCCCACCTCCTCCCCGACCTCTCAGGACCCTTCCTGGGGACACAACCAGGGTGACACCAAGGTGTGTGTGTGTGTGTGTCTGTGCGTCTGTGTGTCTGTGTGTGTGTGTTCAGTAGAAGCTGCTGATGCCTGGCCCAGAGTCCGTCTATAGGAACCACCCCTGCAATGCTGCAGTGCCTGATACAACTTACAGCTGCCCACCTTCTGTACTGGGGGGGCCCCAAATCCAGCATGAAGCCCATGACGTGAGCCTGCCCCTTGCTTCAGGATGGAGTTTCTGCTCAGAGCCTCGGTGGGTGCCCTCAGGTATACCTCACTGGGCCTCCCCGCCCCCATCCGAATCGTCTCATCCATCTTCCAAACAGCACCCCCTCCATGATCCACGCTCTGAACCTGTGTCTCAAGCTCTGCTTCTGTCAAGGGACCAAAGATTCTGTGTGTGTATTTAGGGGCGAGTGATTGTGCTTCCTATGTTAACATCACGAGGAGGAGGAGGACGAGAAGCCACTGCTTACAAATTGCAGCCAGCAGCTGGTGTTTACCTAGAGGTGGATTTGCTCAGCCTGCTCCCACTTCTCCTTTGTCCCCCCCAGACCCCCACCCCCCACCCCTGCTCATCTGAAGGTGGAGGCCGGTCCTGTCCTGGAAAGAGGGTCTTGAGACAGTGAGGCCCTGAACTCCCGGGCCTAAAGCCGCTATGACCTGTTGTCTTCCTCATGGGCAGTGTTATGACGTGGGGGCCGTGGCTGGGAGCGTTTTAGTGTCTCTGCCTCAGTGGACTTGGGGACCCAGATGCTGAGTGGGAAAGGCCAATAACTTAGGAACCCGTAAGTCCGCTTGTGACAAAAAACCCAAAGACCAGTGTTTTTGATGACATCAAGGTTTATTTTTTCTCACACATTTAAGTGAAGAGGCGAGCAACCAGGGCTGGCGTCACCCAGCTCTGCTAGGTCCTCAGAAAACCAATCTCCACCTTCTGGGCTCCACCATCCTGAGGAGGTGGCTCCCCAAACCATGCTGAGTGAGTATCAGAGTGAGGAGGCCAGATAGACAAGCAGGGGCCCCAAACTTGGCCAACTGAGGCTTGGTGCGGAGTGAAGGCAAACAAAGGCTTTGAAGACTTTCCGGAGGCCGCGCCTGGCCAGAGCTGGGTCACATGAGCACACTAGGCAGCCAGGTGCCCCAGGGATGTTTTCTTTTAGCCACTGAGCTAGTGAGCTTGTCACTAAGAAGGTAAAGATGGTAAGGGAGAGGGGGCATGGGGACCTGACAGAAGGCACTTTGGGGTTGGGAGCTGAGACAGATCAGGAGGCCAGAAGGGCCTGGTGTTTGGCCCTGAGAGGCCCTAAACACATTTTATATCACTTGTGGCCGTGCTGTAATCTCTTGTCATCTGCAAGGCCAAGTTTCATTAGACTCTGGCTGAGCCTTGCTCTGGGGACTTGCAGGAGGAATGAACACAGTTTTATGTTAAACATCCCAGACTGGAAAGATTGGCTGCAGCCAGAGGGTAGCTGCAGGTGCTGGGGGGTGGGGGTGGGGAGGCTGTAGGACCAGCAAGGAACCAGAACCTGATCCATGTTCTGGGAATCTTCCGAGGCAGCTGGGAAGTAAGCAGGTGGCCAAGGAAAGCCAGACCTTCTTGAGAGACAGCAGGGAAGTCCAACTCCCAAGGCCCAGAAAGAGACCCATGGGCACCTCAGAAGTACAGGGCTAAGCTAATGGACCCCTTTCTTCCGAGCTTCCTTTCACAATTCCCAGGCTGCCCCTGGTCCCCTTGGCCGTCCCCTTACTGATGCTCGGGAGGGAAAGAGGAAGATGAAAGGGGAGGATGGTGGGTTGTGGGTCTTTGCCATTCCGCCTCCATCAGCCTGTGCCCACCTTGGAATCTGGCCACCAGGGGGCGCCGGAAGGCCGCGGCCCCAGCTTCAGACACGGCCTGAGGCTGAGGGTCCAGCGGGCCTGATAGAAATTCCCCTCAGATACCGGTTTATAAATAGAATCATCGGTGTCCAGCCCTGTTCCGCGCTCTGCTAGTCCCTTCCCTGGGACTTCTCAGCAAATCCTTGTCTACCATGTGCTTTTAAATTTGAGGACAGCCAAAGAGAAGTGCCACTATACTTTGGATTTTTTTTTTTTAGGGAAAGGAGGAAGACAACCTCCCAAGTTTGGGGAACATCGGAGGTCACTGCAGGGCCAGACCTGGCCACGTAGCGAGACAGCGCTGCTGGCCACACCTGCCCGTTATTCACAGAGGGGCCTGGGGAAGAGACGGGCCTTAAGAGTGAAACCGTTTCTTTAAGGCTTTTCTATGAGTTCCCCTTTCACCTCCACACTTGCTGGGTAAAAAACAGCAGAAAGAACACAGGCCCTGGAGGCAGCAGTGAGCAGATTTTTTACTGTCAGATTATACACCATCAACCACCCACCATGGTGACCAACGTCCCCGCCCGGGGCCCTCCTTCATAGGGGCAGTTAACACAAACAAAAATAGTTCTCTACAAAAGGAAGTGTACGGCCCTCCCAACCCTCCGTCCTGACTCCTTGCCCCCAGACAGTGAGCTCCTTGGTCCCCAGACCTCTGGAAAGGCCTAGGGTCTGGTGGGTTGCAAAGGAAAACCAAGAATAGAAAAGAGAATCGTCAGCGACTAGAGTTGTAGGCAACTGGACTTTGGGTCCGCTGGCTGGTGGAGAGCCAGGCACAGGCGTTGGGGGTGTCTGCAACAGTCGTGTGTGTGGCAGGAGGCAGAATCTGAGGGTGTGGGGTGAGCAGCGTTTCTCCCCACCCTCTGTCTCACTGCCAGCAAAAAAAAAAAAAAAAGAAGGAAAGGGGCGGTGGGTAATATAAAAGAAAAACTAAGACCAAAATCGCAGGCCGCTGGGGCCAGGACCCCACAGCATCCCCCGCTGCCGTGCAGGGGCGGGGGCAGGTGCCACTGGGGTAGGGGGGACGGGGCGGGAGGACTCTGCTGAGTAGCACCTGGGAGCAGCTCAGGCCGCACCCTTCTCACCGCCAGGCCTCGGACGCCGGCCCCCGGGGGCCCCCTGGCTCTCCGGGCGAAGGGCGCAGGGCGCGACAGGGCGCGCGGACTGGCCCCCACCCTGCCCGGGGTGCCCTCCGCAGGGCTCAGCAGTCCAGGCGGGCAGCCAGCCCCAGCAGCAGCAGGCAGCCGAGCAGGGTGGCGGGGCGTGGGGCAGCCCCCGGCGCGCGGTCGCAGTCCAGGCCGCCCTCGTCGTCGGCGGGGTCGCAGCGGGGCTGCTCGCAGCGCGCGCCGGTGTAGCCACGCGGGCAGGCGCAGCGCTGGTTCTGCACGCAGGTGCCCCCGTTCTGGCACAGGAGCTGGTCGTCGTCGCACACGTTGGCTGCGGGGCGGAGGGGCGGTTAAGGCGGGCGGCGGTCTGGTCCACCCCGAACCCACTAGCACCACCACTGGCGCTGGAGCTTCTGCGACTGGGATGTGCCGGTCCAAGTACCTGGAGCGCCCTTCCACCCTCTTCCGGTGGCTAACATCGGGTCTCCGCCAGCCCGTGACTTCTTGGGACAGCCTCCCTTCCTCCCCGAAAGCCCCCGCCTCCTGCCAACTCCCAACTCCCAGCTCCTCTTTCGCTTCCAACTCCCTTCCCGGTACCTACTCCACAAACAGTTGCTTCAAGCCCCGTCCATCACCCAGACCCCGCCTTTGACATCAGGCCCCGCCCACCTACTGACCTCGCTCTGCAGCGTCAGGCCCCACCCACCTACTGGCCCGGCAGCGTCAGGCCCCACCCACCTACAGGCCCCCGCAGCATCAGGTCCCGCCCACCCAAGGGCCCCGCCCGGCAGCATCAGGCCCCGCCCAGCAACATCAGGCCCCGCCCACCCACTGGCCCCGCCCGGCAGCATCAGGCCCCACAGCCCCGGATCCTCCCGGCGCGCACTCACGGTAGCAGCCCTGGCGCCAGTAGTGCGTGGGGAGGCAGTCGTCGCACTTGGGCCCCGCCGCACCCTCGCGGCACTCGCAGAAGCCGGTCTCGTTGCACCGGTCGTGCACGGAGCCGATCTGGTTGCAGTTACACTCTGGACCGACAGTCGCACGGCGAGTGATCAGGGTGACTTGTGGGCGCTGTCCGCACGGACCCATCCCGCCAGACCCCGCCACCCTCCCCGTCGGATCTCCGCATCCGCGGCTGGACGGTGGGGTGAGGGCTGCCTGGGGTGTCCAGATCGCGAGAGAAGACGGCATTTCCTCCCATCCAGACAGCCCCTTCCCCTCTTTCTGGCCCTGGCGCTGTGGCCTGGGCCAGCCCTTTCCGCTCTCTGGGCCCGTCTCCCCGCTTCTGTAACTGGGGCGGGCGCTGATCCACCCCAGCTTCAAAGAGCGGTGACTGACAGGTGGGCGGGGCCTCATCGGGGCCACCTGACATCTGACCTGCGGGCTGGGTTGTGTGTGGGGACAGGAAGGTGTAGCGGGCATCCACAGCTCTCCTCCAGGGCCTCCAGCCTCACCCTACCCCTTCCCAGTCGGTTTCCTGGGGCCTCTGCCCCTTGGGGGAGGCAAACGCCTCCACTCTGGGTGTCCTTGCTGGGCCGGGGGTGGAGGCAGCAGGCAAAGAAAAAGGAGGTCCTGGGGGGTGGGGAGGACCGCCTCTAATCGGATCTAGAGGCCCCTCCCTGTCACCCGCGGCTGGCCAGTGTGACAGGGGCTGTACAGTTCCCTTGGGATCACTTTAGAATTGATGAAATTATCTGAAGGCCGCTGCCATAATTCAGACTGACAGCTGCAGCTTTGCACAGCCAGGGCCAGCCTGCTGGGCGGGGCATGGACAGGGGGTTCCCAAGGGCGCTGGGCATCCCAGGGCTGAGAACTGGCCTCTACAGGAGACAGCGTTCCAGTCTAGTGGGTGCTGGTTGCAGGCCATGGGGCCCACCTTTGGGGCTGGCCTGCCCCTGGCTGGGCCCAGGGCCCCTTGTAGATTTATTTCCTTCTTTACCACAAAAGCCAGGCCTGGCGCAGAGGGTAAGGAAAGCAGACCATTTGCTCACTGCGGGGTGGAGGGCTTATAAAGCACAAGAGAAAATTCATTTGAAGAAAAGCATCAGTCCCCCCAGAAGGATTGAACAACCCTTGATCTGATTCATCTCCCACTTTACAAACAGGCCCAGAGAGGGGAAGAGAATTGCTGAAAGGCACACAGCTTGGCTTGGGAAGATCTCCCTGGAGGAGGAAATGGCAACCCACTCCAATATTCTCGCCTGGGAAATCCCATGGACAGAGGAGCCTGGTGGGCTACAGTCAATGGGGTCGCAAGAGTCGAGCACGATTTAGCAACTAAACCACCACCACCACCACACAGCCAGGCAAGCCCTAGACCCTGTCTTTGGCTCAAACGCGTGGTTCTGAAACTCCAGTGCCTGCGGGGAGAACCACATGGGGAGCTTATCAATAGAGCAGATTCTGGAGGCTTCTGTCCTTAGAAACACCCAGCCGGAGTGGGCCCTGGAGTTGGAATTTTTCCGGATCAACCCTGAATATTTATTGGAAGGACTGATGCTGAAGCTGGAGCTCCAATACTTTGGCCACCTGATGTGAAGAACTGATTTACTGGAAAAGACCCTGACGCTGGGAAAGACTGAGGACAGGAGGAGAAGGGGGTGACAGAGGATGAGATGGTTGGATGGCATTGCCAACTCAATGGACGTGAGTTTGAGCAAACCCCAGGGGTTAGTGAAGGACAGAGAAGCCTGGTGTGCTGCAGTCCATGGGGTTGCAAAGAGTCAGACACGACTGAGCGACTGAACAACAATGACCACCACCAGCCTCCCCACGGGGTTCCAATGCAGGGGTCTCCAGACTCCCATCTAACGCCTCTCTGGCACCCTGCGCCCCATGCCCCCCACATGCCAGCGAGGGCTCACCGATGCACACGTTCTCGTCGTCCAGCTCTGCAGAGCCGTTTCGGTAGTAGCCCAGACGGCAGTGCTGGCAGTGCTGGCCCCGCGTGTTGTGCTTGCAGCTGACGCAGGTCACCACATTCAGGAAGTCAATGTAGCTGCAGCGGTTGGAGTGGCCGTAGCACTCGCAGTCTGGGCCGGCCGAGCATGAGAAACACCAAGGGTCAGAGAGCAAACGGAGACGGTGCCTTCCTGCGACCCCTCCCCCATGCAGTCAGGGAAACTGAGGCAGGGGCGGCGGGTACCTGGCACAGGAAAGTGCCCCAGGCCTCCAACACTCCTGTGCCATTTGGGGAGGGATGGTCCTGCTAGCTTTGAACCAGAATAAGAACCAGCATGGGCCCGGCCCACAAATTCCCACCTGGCCCCGAGGGCAGGGCACCAGGGAGCACCCGCTGAAGCCCTGGCTGGGTACCGGGGTGAAGCGCTCTCTGGAGGGATGCTGGGGTGATTAGAAATGATCCATGCAGGGAGGATGGGTCATGCCATCGGGTGGTGAGCTCAGGGAGGGCGGTGCCTGGGTACATTGCGCTCACCACAGTATCCCAGTGATTCAGTGAAGGGCAGATGCATGCATGTACGCCAGAGGTGGGAAGGACCAGGAACTTCCTCCCCGTGCTGCTTTGGAAGATGGTTCGAGGAAACCCCCACCTGCAGGACCCTTTCTTATTAGCCTGGGCTGTTCTGCAGATGTGCTTGGCAGCAGAGCGCCTGCTCTTGCAGGACCCCGATAGCAAGTGCTGCCTTAAGCTTTGTGCCCTGAGATTCTCGCCTTGACCTCCAAGGCCAGCCCTGGCCCAGCTTCTGACTCTCACTGGAGGCACCTGTGACCCCCAAAGGGGAGGCCCCCAGGGATTGGAGGTGACTCCCTTGACGTCATCAAGGGAGGTGGAGTTTGGTGAGGAGGGTCACCTTCCCTGCCACAGATGGGGGCCGTCCCTTGGTGTCCCCTCCTAAGAGGTTCAGCATTCCCTTGAACAAGGAAGGATGCCCTCTGTGAGACACCATCTGTGTATCCCTAGAGGAGCCACACTTCCCTTTGTGATGGGAGAAGGGAGGACTGACCAGGTGTCAGGGTCAAGGACGTGGGAGACCTTGAAGAAAAGAGCCTCTGAGCTATGCCCGGGAGGAGCTGGGTGGCTTTCCCGCCCCATGGCCTCCTGTCCCCGTCACCTTGTCCCTCCAGGGACAGTGAGAAGGTGAGACATCCTCCAGGTGTCCCAAGGAGTACTGTCGGTGACCCCGTGTCCCCGATCTTGCTTCCACCAAGATGAGCCGCTGGGACACACCTCCCAGGGGAGCCAGGACAGGCTATTTCTGGCAGCTGCTCTGCCTGCCCTGTGCCTGCCCACTGTGCTTCTGACTCATGCCTGCCCCCAGCTCCCTCGGGGAGGGAGCACCAGAGGGGAGACAGGCTCCACTTCACCTTGACCCAGCTACTCTGGGAGGGTTTTCTGAGCTGGGCATCACTGGTCCTCGTCCAGCACTTTTTTTTGGAAGTAGGGGAAGAAATGCTGGAGGAGGACTAATCCACCCCACGGCCTCCCTCTTACCTTCGAATTCTTCAACAGGCATCACCTGAGGAGATTTGGGCCTGAGCTGGAAAAGTTTGGAGGCCTTGGCGGGGGCGGGGGCAACAGGGGCGGTGCCCGCAGCTTGGAGAGATGAGAAACAAGCCCTTTCATCAGCCGTGGTCCAGCTGCCCAGGGCGGGCTGTCTTTGCCCAGATAAAGCCCAGTAGAGGCTCCCAAGGTGCCCTGGGTGAGCTCTGGAGCAGCTTTGTCACCTGCTCAGATTTGAGATGACACAGCACAGCCAGCAGCACGCAGAACCCCGCGTGCCCTTGGTTCCCCCCCTCGGAGACCATCTACCATCAGTTCAGCTGGATGAATCCTCCCACATTATTCTCTGACATCTCTCATGCTATGCTAAAGACTGCTGAAGCTGGACGGTTTGAGTGGTTGAAAAACACCACGTTGGACACCCTGAACTATTGCTCCTCTCCAGGCTTCTGTGAGGGTCAAGTCCAGAGTGTGAAGCTGGATGCAAGATTTGGGCATCTTCCTTCCTTTCCCAGGGGTTCAGTGGTGAAGAACTGCCTGCCAATCTAGGAGAAGCAAGAGATGCAGGTTTGATTCCTGGGTCGGGAAGATCCCCTGGAGGAGGAAATGGCAACCCACTCCAGTATTTTTGCCTGGAGAATCCCATGGACAGAGGAGCCTGGCGGGCTACAGTCCATGAAGTCGCTCAGACATGACTGAGCGACTCAGCATTTCCTTTCTGAAGCAAGCTCCCTGCTCCAGGCATAGTGAGTCCTTTGCCTTCCACTGGCAGGAGCCATCTAGCCAGGAGCACAGACTGTCCAGAACCCCAGCCCTTTATTTGTGGGGGAGCATGCCACGGTCCCCTCGGCTTTTACCTGGGAGGCGGCGGTGCCCCAGTCGGTCCAGGGCCAGGATGTGATTGCTCCAGCTGGCTCCCCATCGCCGGGGAGGACGCCCGCTGACTCCGAGGTCTCCGCTGACCCTCCCCAGTTGTGATTCTGCCTCCGGAACCACTCACCAGCAGGGGGCGCTCAAAGCCCTGCTCACCATTCACAGCCGGTGAGAGGGGAACTGGAGGTGCGGGTGGGGTTGCCGCCCGAGCCTGGCATCAGGTCTTACCGACCAGGGAACGGGGAGCTGGGACCAGGGACAGTGTCCCATCTTGGAGACTCAGGCATACCCTGTGTGCTTCTTGGGTGTGTCCACTATAAGTGCAGATGAGTCCTCGAGCCCACACGAGTTTCTTCCCAACGCAATGGGAGAATGAGGCTCTGGGCTTGGTCTCAGCGTGATCCCCCGAGGCCTCCCCAGGTCTCGCTTGGTGAAGCCACCGCTCCCTGGCATCCCACCGCCAAGCTTTTGCCGCAGCTGGTCCTGCCACCCAGAAGGCTACCCTCCCCCTTCCCCTAGAAGCGACTTCATGGACTGTAGCCCCACCAGGCTCCTCTGTCCATGGGGTTCTCCAGGCAAGAATACTGGAATGGGTTGCCATGCCCTCCTCCAGGGGATCTTCCCGACCCAGGAGCCAAGCCCCTGCAGGAAACCCTCTCTGACTCTTGAGTCGCAGGGCATTACTGTTCTCAGGACAGGGTCTCCACAGGGCTTGGGAGCTCTCGGGGGTTAAGGTGAGGGTTAGAGTGCAGGACTGAAAGGGGTCGGGTGTGGTGAGGCCACGCTGGCTAAGTAGGTGGGGTTGGGGGTGCGGAGTAGAGTTCCAAGGCCCCTCCCTCTGCCCTCAGGGGGCCCCCTGCCACCCGGGGTTCCCGCCACGTGGCCCTGATCCCTCCTCCTCTGCAGAGTCTCAGGAGCACCCTCCCCCCCATACCTTCTGCACTGGAGGACACCTGGGGCCAAGGGGCGCTCGCCCAGAGCGGGGCAGCGGTGGATGGCCTGCTCCACTCTTGGGGGAGAAAAGAGGAGAAACCAAGTCACGCGAGGGGCTGGGGCTGTCCCGGGGACCTCCTGAGGCATCACCCCCTGCAGGCCCCTTACAGAAGCAGCACTCTAAGAAGCAGCTCTGTCTACACCAGCCAAGTGGAACTGGGTTCAAATCTATAGGAGAGGCAGCATCTATGCTAAGGCAGCCTGTTGAAGGGCGCAGGGATGCCGGATGGAACAGGGACCCCTGCCTGAGAATCTGCATACTTTGGACAGCCCTTTCTTCAGAGGGACTCCTCATTCTTGGAGCTCCCTCCCTGCGTGGCCTCTGTTCTGAATGAAGGCTGGAGTTAGACAGAGTCCGGAATTGGGGCCCAGACCTCTCTGCACTGAGGTCTCTGGCCGATGGCTGTAAAGGGAGTGTGTGTGTTCTGGCCAAGACACCAAACATGCCCAGAGGGTCCTTGAAGGCTTCCAGTCCAACCCCGATCCGGCCACCAGAGCATCCTCCCTGAGCCCTAGATTGGGCCCATCTTCACCAGGGACCCCAATATGAGTTAGCCCCCAAGTGCCACACTGCCTGTCTCCAGGACTATCTGGACCCACAGTAGGCGATGTGGGCAGGGCTGGCAAGACGAGAAATGGAAGAATCACTCTGTGCCGAATTTCAAAGGACAAACCCAGAGGGACAAGGGGAGAAATCGGATCTTTTCCGCTTCTTAAAGGGATTACGCATGATGCCAGTTGGTGGAGAAAGAGAAAGAAAATCTACCAGCTAAAAAGTGCGGGGGATGTTCCAGCTGGGAGCCGGGAGCCTCTGGATGTGAAATTGACATTTATGGGATGTTCAATGAGAAGAGGCCTCGGGACTCAAATTGGCAAGGGCTTAATTAGGGCTGCGATAAACCCGCCCTGAAGGCATGGTGCTTTGCAGTCTCGCTCCCGCCATCCCCCGCAGCCACGCTGGGGACAGGGTTAGTGGTCTTGAACAGCCTCTCTGCTGGCAGCCCTCACCCTCAGGACAGCTTGACATGGGCAGCAGGGAGAGACACGTGGGCCAGCGGTCCACAGGCCCAGCTGGACTCGGGCCAAAGAGCCCGAAGCACCTGTTGGGAGGCACCTGGAGAGAATCAGGACCTTTCTGGTGGCCTGGGGGTGGGAAAGACTGGACTTTCCAGGGATGCGCTCAGGTGTTCTGGAAGAGCCTTCTCAGAGTGACTCGTGTTGCTTGCCAAGGCCAGATGGATGCCCGTCTGTTCCTTCAAAACTGGGGAGTCGTGCAAACTTGGCCTTAAAGGCAGCACCACCTCACAGCTCCCCAAGGTCTCAGGACGGTGGCTTTGGGCAGCTGAGTGGGCAGGAAGCATCAGAAGTCAGTGAGCCCCAAGGTCAGGACCTGTCTTATTTCCTTGAGCAACTACTCTTTCTTTTTAAAACAGCTTTATTGAAGGATTATTTACATACTGTAAAAACCCAGCTGCTGCTTCCTAAGCCTTAACCTGGGGAGACTAGGAAAATCTCAGTCCCCATTTCTCGGGACTGTGAACCAGGAATCCACCACAAGCTCCTGGCCCAGGAGGCACCCGGTCTCCACCCCCCACAGTGAATGTGTTATCAGTGGTGGGGGGTTGGGGAGCATCATGGGGACCCAGGCATGGGCTTCAGGTGCTAAAGAGGACTGATGACCCCTAAGACCTGGGCCGCTAGGGACTGAGCTTCCAGCCTGGCCCTGGGCTCAAGAGGCAAAGAGGACCCTGACCATTCTGGATGTCTGATAGTCCAGCCTGGAGGGAGGGGTGCCTCCTTCTTACCATCAGAGTCCTGGGGACCCTCACAATTCATACCTTCCCTCACCCAGGCTCACAGCCCTGACTCTGACACTCTCCTTAATTCCCAGCTTTGCAGTTGGCACCCCATGTCCCCCATCAGAAGCAGCTCCAAAAATGGAGGCCAGGTTCCTCGATGTGTGTGTGTGTGTGTGTGCACGCGCGCGTGTGTCTGTCTGGCCTCCCACCCAGATAGATCACCGCCTGCAGGCAGACATGGCACCCACCACGACTATTTTTGGTCCGGTCTGCCCATCACAGACTCAACAACAAAAAAAAGTGCGGAGTCTCAGGAGGCTGGCCCAACTTACGTCTGGAGCCCGGACTCCCAGTGACCCGTGTCCTCCACCCAGAGAGATTCCTGGGCCAGGAGGCCAGCCTGAAATCCTCGGATCTCCCAGCGGGCCCCTTCCCCCACCCCACCCAGGCAAATGCCTCCCATGGAGAAAGGAGGGGGACAGAAAGAAAAGACATGTGGTGTCAGCCTCTGGTCCCGTGGAGGAGCTGGGCGCGGGCTCTTTCCTGCAGCTAGGAGAGGGCTGAGCCCCATCCCCCACAATAAGCTGAGGCCAGAGAGTCAGGGACCCCTTCCCGCTGACAGAGGGGTTTCTGGGTCCGTGAGCATGAGAGAGAGGAAGGGTCATGGCACTGCCCCAAGAGTAAGGAGACCCCCACCTTGCCAGCTCCTCACTGCAGAGGGGGTGGGACAGGGTGGGGGCGCACAGTCGGGGCACCCCGCCCCAGATGGCGGAACCAGGGACCTTGGCCACATCTCCCTGTCACCCTTGGGGGAGGACGAGTCAAGTCCTGGCACTCCCGGAAGGCAGGATCTGGCAGGACTCCCCCGGGGAGACCAGAGGGCCACCCCAGCAGCCCAAGCCTGCCACACACCCCTGGCTTGGCCCTGCCCCTGCACTCTGCGCCCCCAAAGGCCCAGCAGTCCACAGTCTAAAAGCCCAGCTCAGAGGCTGTGCAGCTCAAGGCGGCAATCTCCTCTGCCCTGCTGATCTGAGGAGTCTGTTTGCTCAGCTAACCCTGCCCTGTCCATCTCCTAGGGGTCAGCCGCTGGGGGCAGGGGCAGGGCCGGGGGCTGGCATGGCTGTGGGGGCGGGGCCTGAGCTGGCTCCCTGGGCTCTTTGGGCGACACTGAGCAGTGCCTAGGGAGGGGGGTCCAGGGGCTTGCCACAAGCCCTTGGGCGCCCTGGCTGGACCCCAGCGACAGGAAGTCCGGACTGCCTGGAGGTCTCCAGGCATCACGCTCCCGCGACTCTGGGTCCAGCATCCTCTGCTCTAAAAGCCAAGCCCCTGCCCTCCCCAGAGCTGATACCCCCACATCGCAGAGAGGGGCAGGGACTTGGGGCAAGGAGTGGGGAAGGGCAGGGCAGCTGGGCACCCACCTGTGGGCTGTAGGGTGCTGGGAGCCCTGGGGGCCCAGGCAGTGGATGTTGGGGGGGTAGGAATAGCGGGGTCCCTCCTAATGGCCGCAGTGGCCACAGGGGCTTTGGGGACGGGCTCTTTCCGGGACCTGCTGATGCCTGGTGAGAGATGAGAAAAGCAAGAAAGGGTGCAGGTGGGGGTCAGTGGCGGGGTACCAGTGCAGACAAACAGCTTACTATCCCGCCGAGGGGCCCAGCGTCACCTCCGAATCCAGCTTCCTCTGGCCCCTCTCTGCCCATTGGCATCCCACAGGGGTTGAGTTTGGCCCAAAAGAGCCATAGCAGGGGGTGGGGTGGCACCCCTGGAAGCCTGAGATTTGGGGTCTGCCGCTGGCTGGCTGTTTGACTCTGGCAAGTTCTCTCCTGCTGAATCTGAGAGCAGATGGCAATACCCACCTGGGGGTGCTGGCTGCAAGGACAGAATGCGATAGTACGAGGATCCTGCTTAGCTGATGCCCGGCACTGTGCATGTTTGATGATGACTTAACGATAGTCGGTTGGTCACCCCCTCCCACCCTCCCTCACCTTCCCTGTTGAATTCCTGGGATGCCCAGACCCTCCTTCAGACAGTCTGGCTGCTCAGGGCCTGAGCTGAGCTGGACACATGGGGGTCTGGGTCACCTCCCCTAGCCTCCCTGCAGCCGAGATCCTGGTTCATCTCACCCAGACTCCCCACGGGTGAGCAGCTGCCATGGTGATAGTTGTGGGCTGTGCAGAGGGAGGCCAAACCCCGTGATCAGACTGGGGTGGCTTCTGCCACCAGTCAAGGAAGGTGACCCCCATTCTTGGCTGGCAGGAGTGGAAGAAGTGGGGGGTTCCCAGCGGGAGTGGGACAAGGGGATCTTTCCAAAGCAGCACCAGTCAAGAAGCTGGAGGGAAGGGCTTGTGAGACAGGAAGGAGGGAAGGAGGGGAAAGAAGCAAATGGATCAGAGGAGGGGGTGGACCTGGGGAGGGGAGGACAGGAAAGTCCCGTCTTTCCTCTCCTGTTTTTTCCAGGACGTGCAGAGAGGCTCGTGCACTGACGGCCCCAGGCACCTTCCCCAGACGGGTGGCCCTGGCGTGTACTTACTGCCGACGGCGGAGCCTGCGGCGGCACCTGCGGAAAGAGGGGGGTCACAGAAGAGTAAGGAGGGGGTGGCAGGGCTGGGGACAGGAAACCAGGGGGGCTGGGGCACCTCACCATGCAGGGACTGGGTCGGATTCTCCACTTACACCCTCACTGGTGCCTGAGAGGGAAGGGCTGCTCTGAGCCCATTGTGCAGATGGGGAAACTGAGTCTTGGAGCTGTGACTTACCCCATCAGGGGACCTGCTGATAAGCCTCTGCTGGGGGCCTCACATGCACCCTTCTCATTTGACTTTAGACTCTCAGGTCCTCCAGTGCAAGGCAAGGAGGCCGGAGGTCATCCTCTGGCGGGTAATGGGGTGTCGGAGAACATGAGGGTCCTAGGCACAGGGACAGACTGGTTTACTGGAGGCTCTGATGGAAGCTGCCACAGGGGGAAGCCGCTGTGCCTGTGCCCATCTGGGAAACACAGGGATGCCTGTGGGGTAGACGGGAAGGCGATCACAGCGGCTGTCACGTGCTGAGGGCTTTCTGCATGTGGGCCCATGCTGAGTGCCGCCCCACCCTGGCCATTCAGTGCTCAGGGCTTCCTGGTGGCTCAGATGGTAAAGAATCTGCCTGCAATCCAGGAGATTCGATCGCTGGAAGATCCCCTGGAGAAGGGAATGGCAACCCACTCCAGGATTCTTGCCTGGGAAAATCCCATGGACAGAGGAGCCTAGTGGGGTAGCAAAAAGTCGGACACAACTGAGCGACTAATACTTTCACTTTACAATTTGGGTTTCCCTGTAAAGAATCCATCCTGCAATGGAGGAGACCTAAGTTCAATTCCTGGGCCGGGAAGATCCCCTGGAGAAGGAAATGGCTACCCCCTCCAGGATTCATTTGCCTGGAGAATTCCATGGACAGAGGAGCCTGGCGGGCTACAGTTCACAACAGCCCTAGGGCAGGCTTCTAGGGTCCTGGTTCTACAAACGAGCAAAGGCTCAGAGGGAGAGACGGCTTGTCCAAGGCCTCACAGTTCTGAGTGGCAGAGGCCTGACTCTGACCCTGACCTGGCCCTTTCTGTCTGTGTGCGTCTGTGCTCTGGGGCTGCGGGCGCCCGAGGCCACGGTCTGACCTGGGTGGGAGTCGTCAGTCTCAGGAGGAAGGAGCCGGGGCCACAGCGTCCCCTCCAGGCAGTCCTGACAAAAGATGGGGCGTGAGGAGCCCCAGGGTGGTTGCTGGGGTGTGGGCCTCTCTTGGTGACTCTGGGGGCGGGACAGTGAGGGGTGCCTGGGGGGATGCGCCGGGGGCCCCACAGGATGACCTGCAGGTAATGGTATCGGCCTGTGGGTGCCGGGGGATCTCACGGATCCTTCTAGGAGGAGAATGGGGCCCAGAGAGGGGTTCAGTGGGAGGCAGCAGAACAGTTGAAGGGAGGTGAGCCTTTGAGTCAGAGGGAGGTGACAGCAACTCAAGAACTGGTTCTGGCAACAGAGATGGGTTGACGTCCTCCGGGTGGGGCAGGGCTGTAGCCCAGAGCACTGTCTGTGCCTTTGAAGGCCCGCGGGGGGGCTGCAACTCCAGTAAGTCACCCTTCAAAGGCCTCGAGAGTGTCCCTGGCGCACACACGACATACTGTCACAGCCTCATCGCGAGGCTTCCAGCTTTGATCAGCCTCAAGTTACATAAAGCTTTCACCACTCGGTTGCAGGGAGCCGATGGACGGGCTCCAAAGAGTGTGCCCAGGAGGGGCGCGGGCCGAGTGGTCCCAGCAGCCCAGCCTGGCTTGGGAACTGGCTCCAGTGCTGGTGCTTAACTTGCTGCCAAACTAAGAGGGCCCTGAGGGTCGCTGGGCCTCAGTTTGCTCATCTGGAGAGTGGGACCATAATGAAAACACCATCTGAGAGGTTATCAGAGGTGGGAAGAGCTGTATATAAAGTGCCTGTGCAGCCTCCTCGACAAAGCACTGGCCGAGTGTCAGCAAGTCACTTGGTAGGGTTGGGGGACTGGCTGAGGAGAGCCCACCATGGACGAGCTTGGACCCTTATCCACAGCAGCTGGGGGCTCCCTGGGACTCAATTTCAAGGAGACACCCAGGGACTGTGCTGGGGGCTGATGACGGGGACCCCTGAAGTGTGTTCATGGTGCAGGTGTGTGAGGTCACACCCTGAGGATGGACTCTGGCACTCGAAGACTGAGCCAAGAGAGGAGGGGACTGTGTAGAGGGCATGGCCAGGGCCTCGGAGGATCCCTCTGTAAAATGGGACCAGGAGACCCACTTCCAGGGGCCACCCGGAGGTTCAAGGGGGGACCCCGTAGCATTTGGTGCCATGCAGTGCCTGTAAATGTCCTGTAAACACTGAGACATTTACGAGGAATGGTCAGCCTGGAGGGAGGGGTCCCCACCCACTCCTCCCTGACACCCTGTGGGCCTTCTCTCCTGCCTGGGGGTCACGAAGGGTAAGGTCAGTGAGAAGGATGCTGAGTCAGCTCATCTTAGGTTGCCAGCAGGATGCAGGCATGCTAGAGGGTCTTGATGACAAGGCCTGGCACTTGGGAGTTTGGTTAAAAAGGGCGTGCCCCTGTGTTCACATGTGTGTGCACATATGTCAGGGCATGCATGCATGTTTGTATGCATACCTTTTTGCATGTGTTCACAAATGTGTGTCAGTGGTTTGTGTGCACACCTTTGTGTATCTGTGCAAGAGCTCACAAATGTATGTGTGCACGCACGTGTGCATGTTTGTGTGTGTTCATATGTGTGTGCGCATGTGTGCATGTTTGTGTGTGCACACCCGTGTGTGTGCATGCACGCAGATCTATGTGCACACCTGTGTGTGTGTGCATGTGAGTCTGCATGCATGTGTGCATGTTCATGTGTGCACATCTTTGTGCGAGTGTGGGCATGTGTTCACACACGTGTCTATGCATGCATGTTTGTGTGCACACCTTTGTGCAAGTGTGTGTGCATGCGTGTTTGGGATGAGATCCGCAGCTCCTGAGGCTGCAGGTTGGGGGAGCCCATGGCCTTGCTGGTCTGAGGTGGGGAGGGGTGGGGGTGCCCGAGTGCAACGGCCAGTCTGTGTACGCACATGCGTTGGGAGAGCCATGGGGCAGCGGCAGGTAGGAGCCGGCGCGCCAGGACCGCGTGCGGAAGCTCCTCTTGCACTTGCCGCAGTCAGGGCCCGTGGTGTTGTGCTCACACTCGCACTGCAGGCTGCCCTCACGCACGGAGCACAGGTTGGCGTGCAGGTTGCACTTGCACCTGGGGGGACATGGAGGGGGCAAGGCATCAGTGAGCATGTAAACGGGCTGTTCTGGCTCCCTGGAAGGCTGGGAGAGTGTCAGGGTGGCCAGGAAGGGACCCTTGAGGCCACCTGTCCAACCTGCCAAGACTCTCCTTTGGGACAAGTACCCCTGATGCACCATTCTGAGTCCTTCCAGAAAGAGGTGCCCCTGGATCCTGCCTCTCACGGGGTTGTCCCAGATGCTGTATTTTTAGTAACACAGCTTTTGATCACCATGGCTTTCAACCATGGTGGTTGACAGGTAGCAAGAGTTACCTGCCCTTGGTTGCATGGACCTGACCCTGGCCTCAGGTGGCATCCCTGCTCTTGGCTGTGGCCACACCCGTGCCCTTGAGAGCAGAAAGAAGCCCTGATTCCCAAAACCCTGTCAATTCATCCATACATGTATTATTCATTCATTCATTCAAATATTTATAGGCAACTCATCATTTTGAAACCAGTAAATAAAGGGAAAGAATCAAGCACTTGTCTTGCATGTCCTATATAAAGCATACCTCCAGGTAACCAACAATTGATGAGGGGATGTTTCTTTTTATAGAAGCAGTCCAGCTGCTGATTGAAGAAGGAAAGATAGAATTAGAAAGTCGTCATGCAGCATCCCCTACTGAATGGATGGCTGTGGGCACGGAGCAGCAACAGAGACGTCCAGAGAAAAACTTCCCAGTGGGAGGATACAGCCCACCCTGCAGTAGTCTCGTCAAGACAAATCGAACTTGAATCTGATCAACGCTCTGGAGCAGATTCTGGATCAGCTAGGAATTCATTAGGGAATACAGAGGACAGCGAAACAAACTAAACACCACCAGGGGGGATGCAGTAGCAAAAGCCAGAAGTGATGACATAGCTCCTAGGACTGATGAATTGCAAGGGGTGCAAAACTTGATACAGAGGAAGGAGGAACCCCGATTAAAAAAAACCTCAAGGGCAAAGCAACCAAAGGCAGCACTGGACCTCATCGGGGCCTTGGTTCAAACAACCCCTAAACTCAGATAAACAAAGTGTATTTGTGAGACAGTTTGAACACTGACTACCTTTGGTGATATTAAATTGTGTGTGTGTTAGTTGCTCAGTCGTGTCCAACTCTGCAACACCATGGACTGTAGCCCACCAGGTTCCTCTGTCCATGGAATTCTGGACAATTCCAGGCAAGAATACTGGAGTGGGTAGCCATTCCCCTCTCCAGGGGATCTTCCTGACCCAGGGATCAAACCTGGGTCTCCTGCATTGCAGGTGGATTCTTTACCGTCTGAGCCACCAGGGACACCCAGTGTTAAATTAATGTTTATTAACTGCAGTGATGGTATTGTGATTGTGTGTTTAAAAGTCCTTATCTCTAGAGACACACAAATATTTACAGATGAAATGATCTGATGGCTGGGATCTACTTCAGAATAACACAGAAAGGGAGAACATGGGGAGAGATGCAGACAAAACGAGAAAGGCTATGAGTTAATTGCTGAAGTTGGGTGACAGGTATGTGGCAGTTCATTACAGCAGATTCTATTTTTGTATGCATGTTGGAAAACCTCTGTAATAAAAGAGAGAGAGAGAGAGAGAGTGCTCTACATTCTGATATGGGAAGATTTCCAAGATAAATTGTCAATATTTGTAAAAAGCAGAATAACATGTTTGGTAGAGTTTTCTTTTTATTAAAATAAGCAAAGAAAAATATTTATAGGGCACCTGTTACGTGCCAGACTCTGAGCTGGGAATGGTAAGTACAGTGGTTGATAAAGCAGATGGGGTCCTTATTCTGATGGAGCACAGCATCCAGCAGGGACACAAGGAACAGTGGTGGGGTTGGGGCAGGGGGTTGATTAATAGGTGGAGCCCAAGGGATTTTAAGGGCAGTGGAGTGATCAGTATGACACTGTCATGGTGGACCCATGACGTTATGCATTTGTCAAAACCTACAGAACCCAGACAGCATCAAGATAGAGCCCTAATGTCAACTGTGGACTTGAGCTGACGATGGCATGTCAGTATCGGTTCATCAACTGTAACAAAGGCATCACAGAAAAGCAAGATGTGAATAACCTAGGTATTAGGAGCCCTCTGTGCAACCCACTCAGTTTTCTGTAAACCTAAAACTCCACGAGACACAATCTTAAAATGATAATTATGCCAATCTTTTTAATTATAACATCAACGTCAGTTGTCATCAGTGCCCACGTGTTCTACAAAGGAGAGGGGATCGTGGGGTCTCAGTCTGAGCGGGGAGCAGGATAGGCTTCCAGGAAGAACAATTTAAATCTGAGACCTGCAAGAGCATCAAGAGTTACTCAGGCAAGGAGGGGAGAACCTTCTGGAGGAGACAAGAACATGAGGGAAGACATCCCTGGGCCAAGAAGAGCTCAACCAATGAGGCCTGAGATGAGATGAAAGAGTGGAGGAGGCCAGACCTGACATGGAGGCTGGAATCTGTTCTGGAAGCCCGGGGAAGGTCAGAGGTGTCCTGCTCTGGCCTGTGTTTTATATGTCATTGTGGCAGCTCCATGGAGGATGCTTTGTCTGGGAGATCAGAGCTGGGGCACGGTGGGGTGGGGGGTGGCAGGGAGGAAGCTGTGCCCAGCTGGCAGCAGAGGGCAGTGGCCTGGACGAGGGTGGAGGCACCTGCGTCCCACCAGTGATGCCCAGAGTGGGCAACATTCCCCATCGCTGGCTCCCAGCGTCTCTAAGACTGTTTCCCAAAAGCTTACCCAGCATTTCTCCTTCAGCTCACAACTCCCCTCCTCTTCACACCTCGCCTCCCACTCAGCGATGCTCCTCCTCGACGGAGCGTGCCCCCTTAGCCTCTGCTTATCCACATGATGAATATTTAACTTCCTGCATCTTTTCGCCTCATAAATCTGTCTGCCAGACCCTTCATCCTGGCTCTCACTGCCCCCACCCACTCCTGCCCTCCTTGTCTCCATCTGACTGGAGCACTGCTGTGAGGCTGCCCTTCCAGGGCAAGGATCCCAAACCGGGGGGAGCTGCTTGCCAGGTTTCTAGCAGCCCTGCAGCTCTGAGTTAACCTGCTGCCTGCTGGCTTCAGAAATGTCAGAGCTGCCTTTCGTAATATATATATATTTTAATAATTTTCTGTTGATATGTTGCATTTTCATTTTAATTCAGTTCAAGAACTTTTTCTTTTTTGGGCTGCACAGCATGATGAATCTTAGTTCCTGGGCCAGGGATTGAACTCGTACACCCCACTGCCAGTGGAAGCTCAGAGTCTTAACCACTGGACCCCCAGACAAGTCCCCACCTTCCTTCTTATAACTTCTCTCTGACATTAGATCATCTTGCAGGATGGTTATGGAAATTAGATACAGCCATGCTATGGGGTATGATAAAGCCATTAAATATTTATTTCCTGGTGGCTCAGCGGTAAAGAATCTGCCTGCAATGTGGAGACCTGGGTTCGATCCCTGCGTCATGAAGATCCCCTGGAGAAGAAAATGGCAACCCACTCCAGTATTCTTGCCTGGGAAATCCCATGGACGGAGGAGCCTGGTTGGGCTATAGTTCATGAGGTCACAAAAGAGTCAGACGTGACTTGGCAACTAAACATTTCGTTGTCAGAGGCTATTTCAAGCCCTGGGAAATGTTCCTAATACAAATGAAAAAAACCAAAATTAGTGTTTGCTGTGTGCCAATGGGCATCTCATTTGGCCTCTGAATGGCTACCAGAGCTGGTATCACTGTCACCTTCCCTTTGAAGACGAGCAAACGGAGGCTCAGAGAGATTAAGTATCTGGCCCAGAGTCACAGGGCTGCCCAAAACTGACTGGGACTGGAACTCAGAGATATCCAGCTCTGGAGTCCAAGAGGTGAATGTGGGTTAGAATATGGATTGTAAAAAAGTAGGGCAGCAAATCGTGTGTATTATAGTGCTATGGACTGAACCATGTCACTCTCAAATTCATACGTTGAAACCCTGACACTCAATGCAGCTGTATTTGGAGACAGAGTCCTTGGACTTCCCTGGTGGCTCAGACGGTAAAAGCATCTGCCTACAGCGCAGGAGACCTGGGTTCAATCCCTGGGTTGGGAAGATCTCCTGGAGAAAGAAATGGCAACCCATTCCAGTATTCTTGCCTGGGAAATCCCATGGATGGAGGAGCCTAGTAGGCTACAGTCCATGGGGTCGCAAAGAGTCAGACATGACAGAGCAAGTCATGTCTGACAGAGTCCTTAGAGGGGGAATTAAAGTTAAATGAGGTCGGAAGGGTGGGGCCCTAATCGATAGGGTTAGTGCCCTTATAAGAGGAGCAATAGACCCCAGAGCTCTCTCTATCATGTGAGGACACAGTGATAAGTAGACCATCTGCAAGCCAGAAAGAGGGGTCTCACCAGAAACTGACCCTGCTGGCATCTTGATATTGGACTTCTAACCTCCAAAATTGTGAGAGAATAAATAAATGTTTGTAGTTAAAGCCCCACACTCTGTGGGACTCCATTATGGCAGTCCAAGCAGATTATTATCAGACTATGGGCTTCCCAGGTGGCACTAATGGTAAAGAATCCACCTGCCAATGCAGGAGACTAAGAGGTTTGGGTATGGTCCCTGGGTTGGGAAGATCCCCTGGAGGAGGGCATAGCAACCCACTCCAGTGTTCTTGCCTGGAGAACCCCATGGACAGAGCAGCCTGGTGGGCTATGGTCCACAGGGTCACAAAGAGTTGGACATGACTGAAGCGACTTAGCATGCACACACACACCAGACCACAGTCAGCTTCTGACTGTGTGTAAGCTCAAACCTGAAACACGAGGACAACACATCTCGGTACTCCTGCGGTTGTCGAGGGAGGGAGGGGACGGGATTGTAAATGATTTCTATTTCCTTCTTTGTCACTTTGCATGTTTTCTACATCCTCTACAGCAAGCAGAAAACAGATGAGATTTGAAAACCTGAAATCAGGCCAGGCTGGTTCCTGAGCTCACACAGGTATTTCCTCTCAGGAGGAGGAGCAGGTCTATCAGGGTCCTGTTTGGGAAGCCACTGCTCCATGTGATGCTCACGACTCTCAGTTCCCGGGGCCACAGATGTCCGCCGAATTCTCTGGACTAGAATTCTGACGCATCAGCTGGCGCTAAAGTCTATGCTGTTTTAACTTCATCTTCCTCGCCCCCTGGTCCTGTCAGGCTTTACTGCAGCACAAAGCTGAAATAAACGGAGCTTGAGAAAGTCTGTTCCCTGTCTCTCTGGAGCTCCAACCTACGATCACACGTGTACTGGGGGCCTACTATATGCTAGCTTCCGGGAAAGGCACAAAGAGGGTTGGGCAGGCCCCAGCTGGCACCGGGGACCCTTCTTCCTGGAAACATTAGACCCAAAGATGGTCCACGGCAAAGAAAGATTCTGTGTTTGGCTTTTATTGGTCAACACATATGATGCTCTCCTAATGCTGTCCTACCCTGCTCCCTGATTGCCCCGTCCACCCAGGGCTTCCCGGGTGGCTCAGACAGTAAAGAAGCTGTTCTGCCTGCAACGTAAGGGACCTGGGTTTGATCCCTGGGTTGGGAAGTTCTCCAGTTGGAGGAAATGGCTACCTACTCCAGTATTCTTGCCCGGGAAATCCCACGGACAGAGGAGCCTGCAGGGCTACAGTCTATGGGGTCACAAAGAGCTGGACACGACTGAGCGACTAACACTTTCACTTTTTCACCCAGAGTCCTAGTGTGCATTAGCACATCAAAGGCTCTGACAAGTCCTTCAGGAAACAAACCTGCTGAGTTGTCTAACTGAAGTTTGCTGGCAAAACATATTTGACCTCGGAAGGTTTTCATTTTTTTCATCTGAATTCCTATTTAACATACCACAGAGCTAGCTGGAGAGGAATACCCCAGCCGTGTGGAAGCAGGAATGTACACCATGCCTCTGGCCTGAAGATCAGATATTTTTAGATATCAGCTACAGAAAGAAAAGACTGCCATCTTAACTTTGGGTGATCACACTGACCTTGGCTTGTTAAAAATTTGTTAAAGGGCAGCTGAATCTGAGAAGTGTATTGCAATTACAATAGATGAGAGTCACAGAATGTGAGAGCTGGACAGGCCTGGCAGCGGTGAGAGGTACAGGTGGAGAGAAGCCTGTCCAAGGTCATGCAGTTTAAAGCCCACTCCGGATCCAAATCCAGACATTTCTCCCTGACCCCAGCTCTGCCCCGCCCCACGCTGGTCATCCCCTCCCACCATCTTCATCTCCCAGAGGGTGTCTTGGCTTCTCTGCCTCCCTGGTTGAGTCCCGGAATGAGTATGGAGAGCAGTTCTGTGCTGGGCAGGGCTGCCAGGAGGAGCCCACACGGCGTGGGGGAAGGCCCACCAGGACTGGCACAGAAAGAGAACCCAGTCAATGGACCTGCTTCTCAGACTTCCTGACTTGTGCAGGGAGCTCGGGTGATGCTGCCTGTGTGTGTGTGTGTGTGTGTGTGCGTGCGCGCACATGTGTGTGGGGCTTCACCTTTCTGGCTCTCTCTCTGTGTCCCTCTGTGTCTCTCCAACTCTCTGTCTCTCGCTGTCTCTGTCCACCACGGTTCTGATCCTGCTTTCCTCTGGACCTCTGCACATGCTGTTCCCTCTGCTGGATGCGCTGCCAGGCTCTGCTCCTTTCTCCTAAAGCTAACACCTAATGAGAGTTTTAAGTTCAAGGCCCAATGCCACTTCTGCAGGCAGGCCTTTCATGATCCTGCCTGTATCAGCCCCTGCTACACTCTCCTTTGTCCCAATGTTCGTTGTGATCAGCGTCATCTCCCAAAGTGGACCACGCGAGATGGTTGGAGAGATGTGAGTATGAACTGCAGAACAGTTTAATAGTTTTTTTTTAGTTTTTATTACACAGCTCCCCTGATAGCTCAACTGGTAAAGAATCTGCCTGCAATGCAGGAGACCTGGATTCGATCCCTGGGTTGGGAAGATCCCCTGGAGAAAGGAAAGGCTATCCACTCCAGTATTCTGGCCTGGAGAAGTCCATGGATTATATAGTATTAGACTTATTTGCAGAGAAGGCAATGGCACCCCACTCCAGGGCTCTTGCCTGGAAAATCCCATGGATGGAGGAGCCTGGTAGGCTTCGGTCCCTGGGGTCTCTGCGAGTTGGACATGACTGAGTGGCTTTGCTTTCACTTTTCACTTTCATGCACTGGAGAAGGAAATGGCAACCCACTCCAGTGTTCTTGCCTGGAGGATCCCAGGGATGGGGGAGCCTGGTGGGCTGCCGTCTACGGGGTTGCACAGAGTCAGACACAACTGAAGTGACTTAGCAGCAGCAGCAGCAGCAGACTTCTTTGGGATTCTCCACTGATAGTTCAGTTGGTAAAGATCCACCTGCAATGCAGGAGACCCTGGTTCAATTCCTGGGTCGGGAAGATCCCCTGGAGAACAGATAGGCTGCCCATTCTGTTATTCTGGGGCTTACTTTGTGGCTCAGTTGGTAAAGAATCCACCTGCAATGTGGGAGACCTGGGTTCGATCCCTGGGTTGGTAAGATCCCCTGGAGAAGGAAAAGGCTACCCACTCCAGTGTTTTGGCCTGGAGAACTCCATGGTCTGTATAGTCAATGGGGTCACAAAGAGTTGGACACGACTGAGCAACTTTCACTTTGATTACACAGTAATTTTTTAAGGGACAAATTCACCAAACCTGGGAATCTCAGAAATATTATTGTCTAAGCGAGGCCAAAATTTAAAAGTGTATTCATTAAAAAAAATCAGTAAGTAAACAAATCATTTGACATATCCTTATGCTAAAGACTGGTACTAGAACTCAACCTCATGCCATCAACAAAACTTAGCTCAAAATTGATCAGAGACCTATATGCAAGAGCTAAAATTAGACAACTCTGAAAAAGAAACGGGTAAATCTTTGCAACGTTGGATTAAACGATGGTTTCTTACACATGACACCGAACGTACAAGCCACAGAAGAAAAAATAGAGACACTGGACTTCATCAAAATTACACACTTTTGTGTTTCAGGGGGAAGCCATGAGGAAAGTGAAAAAAGTGGAAACACACACAGTGGGAGAAAATTCTTGCATTCTTAACTGAATCCCTGTGAAAACCCGGAAGGCATCCTTCTTCCCATTCTACAGGTGAGGAAGTAAGACTGTGGTAGGTCAAGAGCCACAAGTCACCCCAGGCCTCTGGGTGGAAGAGGCTGGATCTGAACCCAGAACTGTTGGGTGCGGTACTCGGGCTTCATCACCACTCTACCCCCTGTGTCTCTCAGCACCCCCCTTACCTTGATTCCACCTGGATGATGAAGGCCGGGGGGAGGGCCGCTGGGCTGATCCTCCCAAGCCCATCACCAATTCTGAGGCCCAGCCTTGGCCAAGGAAACGCGGGAGAAAGAAACTCCCTTTCCTGCCTTCTGTCCCAACACCAGCCGCTGCCTGCATCTAGAGCGAGGCAGGTGGTCCAGACTCCCGGCTGCACCTCTGGCCCAGACATTTCTCCTGCATCCATGCGATCAATTTTCCCAAGGAACTGCTTTCTGAATCTGACCTTTGAGAACCATCAGTCTCACCAGAAAACCATCGCCTGTGCCACCTGACCCCGCTACACAGCAACTCTCGGCTCACCCGTCAGGAAGCATTATTTAATAATGAACAGAAGGGACAGTGCAAGGCCGGCCAGCCCACGGGACCTGCCCCTGGCCAGCAGTGCCCCCTCCACCCATTCAGGATCTGCTGCCGTCCCATCACAGAATGCCAGGGCTTTGACCTGTGGACCGCGGCAGGAGTAGGGGAGGGGCAGAGGTGCTGAGTCAGCAGCCAGAGCGCCAGGCCGATTCCCTGCTCAGGTTTTGCCCAGGCGACCTTGAGCAAGTCACTTCTCCCGGCCTCAGACCTTCCAGTTGCAAACGGACAGGCTGAGTTACATCTTAGCTTTTCAACTTTTCTAACATTCGGTTGTTCATGGGTGCCCAACATACTGTTGTTATCCAGCACACAGTGGGCTCTAATCAAGAGGGGCTGAATGACGGAGGAAGAAAGGACGGGAGCGGCAGATGCTGCACAGAAGCTCTCTGCGCAACACCGGGCACGGAAGGCCAGGCGGTGCCTCGGCCGGAGCGGTGTGGGGGCGGGCGGCCAGCCTCGGGGTCTTAGTCTCCTGGTAAAACTGGGGACCTGACAGCTCCCACAGGGCCGCACAGTGAGAGGACGAGGACGGGCTGGCGTGGGGGCAGTGCTCAGCACAGGGTCGGCACTTAGCCAGCCTTCCATACACGCCAGCTGCACTGCCCTTGTAATGACCCACAGGTGGTATCGGAGGGAATCTGCGGACTCCTAGGAACAAAGTCTGTCCTTATCTGACAGGCGCCCAGCCCCATGGGACAGCTCCCCTCATCCGAGCTGCCCTGCCAACACCCTACCCTAGAGCCCCTCTTGGCAGCCAGCACAAATGCCCCCATCAGTTGACTTTTTCTCTGGGTCCCTGGGGGCCCCCACCAGGGGAACACGCTCAGTGTCTTAGAGTCGCTTCCCTAAAGGGCCTCCTGTCACTACGGTTGCCAGATTTAGCAAATAAAAATATAGAATCCCTGGTTAAACTTGAATTTCAGGTAAACAGGAAATAATTTTCAAGTGTAAGCATGTCTCAGAGATACCATGGGTTCAGTTCCAGACCAATGAAGCAAATACAGCAATAAAGGGAGTCACATGACATTTTTGGTTTCTCAAAGAATATAAACGTGATGTGCAGGGACTTCCCTGGTGGTCCAGTGGTTGGGAGTCCACCTGCCAATGTGGGGGACATAGGTTTGCTCATAGGTCTGGGAAGATCCCACAAGCCGAGGGGCAGCTAAGCCTGAGAGCAGCAACCACTTGAAGACTGGGGGCTTAGAGAATAGCTTTCTGAAGGAACTGCTCTGCAACAAGAGAAGACCCCACATCACAACAAAGAGTAGTGCCCACTCACCACAACCAGATAAAGCCCGTGCACAGCAACGAAGACCCTGAGTGGCCAAAAAAGAGTTAATCGTTACACTATACTGTAGTCTGTTAAGTGTGCAACAGCATTATATCTACAAATATGTACAGGTTTTAATTAAAGAAATGCTACATTTTGAAAAATGCTAGCCCTCATCTGAGCCTTTGGTGAGTCATAGTAGTAAGATCACAGATCAATGATCACCAGAACAAATGTAATAATAATAAAAGTTTGAAATAGTGCAAGAATTACCAAATCGTGACTCAGAGACCTGAGGTGAGCAAGGAAGTGAAAGTCACTCAGTTGTGTCCTACTCTTTGCGACCCCATGGACTTCTCCAGGACAGAATATTGGAGTGGGTAGCCTTTCCCTTCTCCAGGGAATCTCTCCAACCCAGGGATCAAACCCAGGTCTCCCGCATTGCAGGCAAATGCTTTACCAGATGAACCACAAGCAAAGCCCAAGTATGCTGGAGTGGGTAGCCTAGCCCTTCTCCAGGGGATCTTCCTGACCCCAGGAATCGAACCAGGGTCTCCTGCATTGCAGGCGGATTCTTTACCAACTGAGCTACCAGGGAAGCCCTGAAAACGGTGTCAGAAAACCAGCACCGACTGACTTGCTTGGTGCAGAGCTGCCACGAACCTTCAATTTGTTAAAAGCACAGTATCTTCGAAGTTCAATAAAGCAAGAGCAATAAAACAGGCTCCGCCAGCGTGTCCCATGAAATAACTGGGACGCGCTCGCACTAAGCGCACTGTTAACACTTGGGGCTTCTCTCAAGTTCGGGTTTGGCCCGCAGCCTGCATTCATCTGGCAGCCCCACCTGCCACCCCTGCTCACCCTCACGGTGAACCACGGCTTCCGCCCGACCCCCGATCCCTTTCAAGGCCTGGCCTGGGATATCCCTGCCCACCCACCCACCACAAGCTGGTCCGGCTGCCTGCCCGCCCACCCTCCAGAGACGGGGGCACAGCTGCCTCCCCACCTAAGTCGCTAAGTCCTTTCTTGTTCTCCAGTTGATGAGTCCCTAACGAGCCCCAGGGGAGGGCCAGGAGGGACCGGAGGCGGGGTTGAGCCTCACCTCCTGGAGCAGGCCATCACACACAACCGAAGCTCTCAGGGAAATGGGCCCTGCTCTTGTCAGGAGGAGACTGACATGCGGACTTCACCCCATCCCGTCCACCCGCCAGGCCTGGCTGGGGGCCTGACAGCCGCTCAAAGCACGAAGCTCTCGTCAGGACGGCAGGGGCGCCAGCCCGTGCCAGGCACCAGCGCGCCCTGCCCCGCAGGGAGGGGCAGGCAGTGCCCGGGAGCTGCTGGCGGGAGCGCCATCTGGACACGGGCTTGGCACCGGGGCTCCACGAAAATCGTGAGCTGGGCCCTCCCCTTCTTAGGGTGAGAGAAGCCGGGGGTTTGGAGAGCCTCCCAGACAGGAGGGCGGAGGAATGTAGGTCAACTCCTGGCTGCCGGAAAGACCGGAATGAGTGATGTCATCGGTTTCTGGGGGAAAGAGGGGGAAGCAGTGAGTTTGGGTGAACAAGAGACCTGGGTGCTTGGAAGTGGGAGGGGAGGAGGGGGCAGGGCTGGCCCCCCTCAACCATCAACCCTGCACTCACGGGTATGCCCAGGTCGGGGGCGCACAGGAGAGCCCAGGACCCCGGGGGTTCTTGGTAACTGCTCCCCTCTGCCTGGCACCTCCCCCACTTCTTTTCCCCCTTGTCCAAACGTCATTACATATGCAGCCTTCTGGGGAAGGATGGGCGTATTTCTGACACCTTGAAGGCTAGAGTTGCTAGAAACAAACTTCTATTTAAAGCCAGCAGCAGTGTCTTCCTGTCTCTCTTGCCAGAGAGAGCATTTATCTCCGGGGAAAGACTGTTCTTTTGTTTGGGGAGAAAGACTGCAGTGGGCTGTTGGGTGTACAGGGGAGCAAACCCCACGCCTCCGCTGGCCTGGAGATGTTAGCAGGTGAGGGTGGACACGTGGGGGAGAAGGCTGACCCCGAGAAGGGCATGCCCCTCGTGGAAGGGCTCATGCATCTGGGGTTGGGGGCCTGGACCCCAAGGAGGAATGGGAGGCCATGGGAGGGGGCTGGGAGCTCGCGAGAGATGTGGTCCAGGGGCTGTCCCCCTCAGGAAGCTGGTGGCCAAGGCCAACGGCTGGATCTCGGGGTCATTGCTGGCTAATGGCCATTCTTTGAAGTGTCCCCTTTGTGCGTGACTATTCTCATTGACTCGCCCCAGGGGCCGAGTCCCCTTGTGATGGATCGCTGTGGCCTGGGGGTGTCAGACCTTTAGGGGGTTAAGAGAGAGACTGTGTTCTTGGCTGGTACACACCAGCAGGGAGAGACGCATGCGTCAAGGAAGCAAGCAATGGTCAGGAGAAATGCCTGGAGAGGACGGATCAAGAGGGGATGGGGGGAGCTTCCCTGTGGTCCAGTGGTTAAGCCTCCACACTTCCAATGCAGGGGGCGAGAGTCAGATCCCTAGTGGGAGAACCAAGACCCCACATACTGCACAGTGTGGCCAAGAAATAAAAATAAACTACGAAATTCCCTGACAGTCCAGTGGCTACGACTCCATGCTCTCACTCTTGAGGGCCTGGGTTCAATTCCCGGTCTGGGAACTAAGATCCCACAAGCCAAACAGTGTGACGGCCAAAATATAAAGTACAAGAGGTGACGAGTGATGAGGATAGTTGGGGATCCCTGTAAGGGATACTGGGCTCATAGAGAATTTGTGGAGTGGGGGCAGGACTAGGGTATTATCGGGAAGAGGGCTCCTAGATGCCGGAGAACTTGAGCCATCTGGGTCAAAAAAGTGCGAGTCAGGGCCTGAGACCCCAAGAAGAGGGGAGGCTGAGCGCCGAGCCGCAGGGTGCAGGTGTGCGAGACCTCAGCTGCCCGGCGTGACCCGGCGCTCTCAGGGCGATGAGGATAAATGCCGGCTGCTGGGTCTCCTGGAACGCAGTCGGGCCCGCAATCGAGTTCATTGGCCAAATCTGATTTGGGCTTCTGTGCGAAGTCCTCTTGTATTAAGTGCTTTAACGGACATCACCTCCTCCAGTCCACTGATAAATCCTATTACCCATTATAAGGCCAGAGGCAGCTCCTCGGCCAGCAGCAAGCGGATAGAAGGGTGCTGGGGGGACTCGGGCGTGTGGCTTGGGGGAGACACGGTGTGTGTGTGACCAGGCTGGTGGATTAAAGCAACGTCATCTCTTTGCCTGTGGGAGAGCCCAGCACCCTGGAGGGAAGGGCCAGACCTGGTGGGGGGGTGGGTGCTGGGGGGGTGGGAGAAACATGAGGTGCGCTGGGTGCGCTGGTGGAAGCAGGGGGGCTGGAGGGACGGGGTGGGTGTCCACAAGCCCATTGGTTCTGTTGCCCCACCTCCTGGCTCCCAGATTCCAAATGTGCCCCTCTCTGAAAGGATTACTGATGGTAAGGCCCATCTGTTTGTGTAAATAAGTTCACTCGTTCATCAATGAATTCCCCAAATACACAGCCCGGCAACCGGGTTCTCGGTGCTGGCCTTACAGTCTTACAGGTGAGGAACACAGACCCAGATCCTGTTCTCACAGAGCTCGGAGCTCGGGGTGGGGAAGGGGACGCAGCTGGGCGTAAGCGTGGCTGCAGCTGGGATAGCACAGTAGGACTGCTGCTCTTCTAGAAAGCCCGAGAAGCGGGCAGAGAGGAGGGCCACCCGGATCCCAGCCTCTGGGGGCCCCAGAGAGGTGCTCTCCGAGCCAAACCCTGAGGAATGAGAAGTTTGCCATGCAGCAGGGGTGCGGGTGTGCAGGCTGTGTCCCAGGAAGAAGGAACAGCTCAGAGGCAAGTCAGAGGGCCCCTGCTGTGGGCAGGGGGCTGACCTGCCAGAACACAGAGCCCAGCACACCCAGGGAGGTGGGAGGAAGGGTCTGTGGCCCATGGGGACGGAGTTTCTAAGGTCAACGGGGAACCCCTGAAGGGCACCGTTCCGGGAAGTGGCGTGACTGGGCTTGGGTTTGGAGAAAACCTCTGCGTGGAAGGGGGCGGGCCAGTCATCTCCCCAAGCAAGATCCTGATGGAGTGTGTGTCCCTCTCTGGGGGGCAGGGGTGGTGATGGGTCCACGTAGGACATGCTCAGGCTGACAGACCGGGGATTGGGCTGGGTAGGAATCCAGAGGTGGTTACACTGGTCAGAATGGCCATCGTCAAAAAGTCTCTAAGTAACAAATGCTGGAGAGGGTGTGGAGAAAAGGGAACCCTCCTGCACCGTTGGGGGGAATGTAAGTTGGTGTAGTCACTATGGAAAACAGTATGAAGGGTCCTTAAAAAACGAAAAATAGAGCTACCATATGAGCCAGCAATCCCACTCCTGGGCATATACCCAGATGAAACTGTAAGTCAAGAAGATCCACGCAGTGTTTACAGCAGCCGAGACATGGGGACAACCTAAACGTCCGTCGACAGAGGAATGGACCAAGGAGATGTGGTGGATGTTCACGACGGAGCACTGCTCAGAGAGAAGAGGAGCGAAGTTACGCCGCGCGCGGCACGAATGGGCCTAGAGATGACCGCACCACGCCAGAAAGGGAAAGGCAGATGCCAGACGAAACCACTTGTACGTGGAGTCTCGGATACGACACAAATGAACCTGCCTACGAAACCAAACCAGGCTCACAGGCGAGAGAACAGACTTGTTGCCGAAGGGGAGGGGCTTAGGGGAAGATGGAGTAGGAGTTCGGGATGAGCAGATGCAAGCTTTTATATATAGACTGGATAAACAACAAGCACCTACCGTGCAGCACAGGGGACCACATTCAGTATCCTGGGAGAAACTCTAAATAGCCCACGAGAAACCGTAATGAGAAAGAAGACGCTTAAAACGTGTATACAGACGTTTAACTGAACCGTGCTGCTGTACACTAGAAACCAGCCCAATGCTGTAAATCGACTATACTTCAATGAAAAAAAAAGGGGGGGAATCCAGAGGCAGGCATTTCCTCAGAGCGGAAGGAGGCAACTGCAAATGCGGGGAGAGGCCCCCCAGACTCCCCAAGGCTGGAGCAGGCCGGCCGAGGCTCCTTGATGACCCTGGGCTGCTGAGAAAGCCGCAGCTCCATCCTCCGGGTCGGCTTCTGTGAGCCGGGGTGCACGGCGGCGGTGGGGCGTGGGATGCATTTGTGACTGATGCTTGTGGAAGCAGCTTCCCGTGTGTAGGTGGGGCTGCACGCGTGTGCGGCCTGGAGGGGTACATACACGGGAGCACCAGTGAGTGTGAAGTGTGCTTGATGTGGGCGGTGTGCCGGCGAGCCTTCAAAATGCCCACCCCCTTCCCCCTGCCCATGCTCCCTCTGCTAAGGGGTAGGGAGGCGGCCAAGCCAGGGCAGCAGCGGAACAGGACCTCGCAATTAGCCTGGAATTGACCTGCCTCTTCCCCAGCTGGATTTCCCCTGCCCGGCCCACACCTCATTAGCCCCGGTTACAGCTACATAGATCCTGCGGATCACCAGGCTGGGGGCGGGGCACAGGAACCTGCCTGGTCCTCCACACTCCCTGAGATGCTGTTGGCACTAACACTCTTCCAAGGTCACTACCTCTAACATGAAAATAAGTTTCTCTTTCCTGCACACCCAATGACTCATGAAGCAGGTGGGGCAGAGAGCCGGCCAGGAGCACAGATCCAGGGATTCATCTTGGCTGCAGCAGGTCCTTCACGTGAGCGAGGTATCCGTAGAAAGGGGCTTTGGTTCCCCTGACCACGCACTGACTCCTCATGAGTGACAGGGGCGCCCATCTCCTGAGCACCTGCTGCATGTCGTTGGGTCTTGAGCTGAAGACCTGCGATTCTCAGACAGCTCTCAAAACGACAGGGTCCCATTTCACAGATGGGGAAACTGAGGCCCAGGGAAATTGAAGAGACTTGACCTGGGTCATAAACTAGCAAATGAAAGAGTCTGAATTCAAATGCAGGCTTCTCTTTGACACCCAGGTGGGCCGCCACTGACTCATTTCAGAGAGACCTCGGAGCCGGGAGGATGACTGCTCTTGGTTGCCATGAGGATACGGGATCCTTAGAAATGTAAGAAGGGGGGGAGGTTGCTGGCTTAACTATTGACTGTCAGCCTGCCCCTGTTTGCTTCTCCTTCCACACTGTGGCAGAGCCCCCTCCATCCTCCCAGGCCCTCCACCCCACCTGACTGATTTCTCCAGCACATTCCCCTGCGGGGGGGAGGTTGCTGGCTTAACTACTGACTGTCAGCCTGCCCCTGTTGGCTTCTCCTTCCACACTGTGGCAGAGCCCCCTCCATCCTCCCAGGCCCTCCACCCCACCTGACTGATTTCTTCAGCACATTCCCCTGCTGCCCCTCTCTGCCTTGTCAGCACCCCAGGGTGCTGTGGTCCCTCCTTCTCTTCAGGAAGAATCTTCTCCTTCCCCCAGACTCCCCATCAGCTCATGTCCTGTTTCCCTGCTCCCTCTCAGGATCAAATTTCTTGAAAGCCTTATCAGCAGTGCCTTTTTTATTTCCTACTCCTTACTCATTAAAAATGTTCTGCATTCACCCTGGAATCCAGTCAACCTGGCCTTCATCCCCGATTCCCCAAAACCTGCCCCTTCAAGGCCACCTTTGATATCCCTATTGCTAAGTCTACAGACCCACCTTCCTGTCCTCTGTCTGGACCCCATAGTGACACTGGACACTGATGCCCCTGCCCCCTTTACCCACTCCTCCTGCTGGGCTTTGGGGCACTGTCCTTCCAGATTTCCTCCCCCCATGGCTCCTCATTCTCCGTGTCCTGCCCTCACTGTCTAGCTTCCCAGGCTCCATCCCCAGTCAGCCCTCATCTTCCTCCTCTGTCTCGGAGCCTCACACACTCTGGTGGTGTCGGCTGTCATCGCAAAGCCCAGGACTCCTGGTGCCCAGTGCTGCCTGCCCTTCAGACTTGGCTGTCCAGAGGCTCTGATCTCAAGGGCATCTCACAGCAACAGGTGCAAACAGAACTCTGTCTTCCTTTTTGGGGACAGCCACTCAGGAAAACTGATCCCCAGTTTCTTAGAAAGTTAAACACATACTTATCATATGAACCCGCCATCCCACACCCAGGGATTCACTCAAGAGAAATGAAAGCTTGTGCTCACTCCCAATCCTTCACACGAGTGTTCAAGGCAGCTCTTTTCATAGTTGCCCCAAACTGGAAGCGACTGTAATTCCCTTTGACAGGTGGATGTCTTAGGGGACCGTTGACCAAAATTACCCTGCTTGCCTCCATAGGGGGCATCCCCCACCACCTGAGCCCTGGCGTCAGGTCAGCCCTCCCAGCCACCTTTCCTGTTCTTCCCTGTTTGCTACCTTCCCAGCAACCTGAGCCACCCATGGTGGTTTCGCTTGTTTATTTCTGGTTCTCTACAGGACTGTAAACCCTGTGGGGCTGTTAGATACGAAGCGCCTGGCTGTGTTGGACACATAATACATATTGCTATGGACTGAATTGTGTCCCCCAGAAAGACAGATTGAAGTGCTAACCTCTGGTGTTTGTGACTCTGACCTGATGTGGAAATAGGGTCTTTGCAGATGTGATCAAGATATAAACTAAGATAAGGCGATACTGGAATAGGATGAGCCCTTAGTCCAATCTGACTGCTGTCCTTCTAAGAAGAGAAGACACATGGAGAACACTCTGGAGACAGAAGAGCAGAGAGAAGGCGCCACACGAAGACAGAAAGGATGGAGTGGTCCATCTACAGGCAGGGGACGCCAAAGATGCTGGCTCCCCATCGCAGTTAGGGGCCAGACTCTCCCCAACAGGTTTCATGGAGAGCATGGCCCTGCCAACACCTTGATTTCAGACTTCAAGCTTCGAGAACTCCATGACAATACATTTCTATTGTTTTAAGTGCACCTGACGTGTGGTACTTGGGGATGGCAGCCCTAGGAAACTAACACAAGTGCCCACTAGAAACATTTGTTGGGGACTTCCCTGGTGGCTCAGTGGATAGGAATCCTACTGCTGATGCAGGGGACATGGGTTTGATCCCCGGTCCCGGAAGATCCCACATGTCTCAGGACAGCTAAGCCCGTACGCCACAACTGCTGAGCCCACGTGCTATGACTACTGAAGCCTGGGTACCTAGAGCCCGTGCTTCGCAACCAGCAGAGCCATCCCAGTGAGAAGCCTTCGGGGCATCAAAGACTAGCCCCCGCTCTCTGCAACTAGAGAAAGCTCGCTTGCAGCAACAAAGACCCAGAGCAACCAAAAATAAGTAAAGAAAGTTTAAAAAGGACCAGTGCTGGTCTGGCTTACTTTTGAAAAATATTTGTTGAGTGAAGTGCTACAATGGTGCTGAAACTCTCAGAAGGAAATCCTCCTCACTCAGCAGGAGAAAGGGGGGGTGCTGGTTCCCCCCAGGGCTGTTGGAAGGCTTTACTGTTAGTGACTCCATTCCTAACTCACCTGCAGGGCTCCCCACATGTTCTGAGACCCCAGGCAAACCCAGGACCCCCTTCCTGCCCCTCCCACGAGAGGTGGGGCCATACCGGGTAGATGGGCAGCCCAAAGGCACCAAATGCCCCCTGGGTCCGCCTCCCGGACTTGGCAGTGGAGCCCACCCCCGCAATCCTCCACACGGCTCTGCCTGTACCCCATTTCTCGGCAGTATTGCGCATGTCTTGTCTTTGGTGAGAGGCAATAGTTCAGGAGGCTGGGCAGATTTGGTTACAGGGTGTTAACTGCATCTCACCAAATCTCTGCCCCTAATGAGCTGGGAACATACATGCTGGGTTGAAAAAATAGAAAGTAAAACACGAAACTGACTCTCCAAACATGCTGGGATCATGGACCCCCTTGGAATTGGAATAAAAACTAGGGCCCTCCGCTGGGCCGACTGCACACCCACACAGCACTTAGTATGTACTTCTGGGAGACCGGGAGCCTTAAAGCTCACCCTCCTGAAAGTTCACAGGCCCCTGAAAGGACCTCTGGAGTGTGCGATCCTGGTGTTTACCGACGCAGTGGTGACCCAAGCACTTACTGCCTGTTACTGCCAGCCATGGCTCTGATCCTCTTCATAGTTTATCTTATTTAAACCCCATGGTATTATCTCCACTTTATGGCGGTGGAAAAGGAGCCACAGACAGGCTGAGAAACTTGCCTTGGGTCACCTCTGAGCCAGGAGTCGCGCCTGGACAGTCTGACATGGAAGTCATCCACCTACTTCTTCTTCTTGTATGTGTGTGTTAAAATACATATAACATGTCATGTGTTAGTTGCTAAGTCGTGTCTAACTCTTTGTGACCCCATGGAGCATAGCCTGCCAGGCTCCTCTGGCCATGGGATTTCCCAGGCAAGAATACTGGAGTGGGTTGCCATTTCCTCCTCCAGGGGATCTTCCCGACCCAGGGATAAAACCCACATCTCTTGCATCTTCTGCATTGGCAGGCAGATTCTTTACCACTGAGCCACCAGGCGAGTCCTTATACATAATCTAAGACTTACCGTTTTAAAGTGTATAGCTCAGTGACATTAAGTACATTCACATTATTGTGCAACTACCATCAATATCCTTTTCCAGAGAATTCCCTGCTGGTCCAGTGGTTAAGACTCCGAGTTTTCACCGCAGTGGCCCGGGTTCAATCCCTGCTTGGGGAATTAAGATCTTGCAAGCCACATGGCATAGCCAAAAATAAAATAAAATTAACAAACAAAGCAAAGGAATTACCTTAAAAAATACTTCTCTGGAATGCTTACAACATGTCAAAGAGAAACTCTGTACCCTCTAAATAATAACTCCATTCCCCTCTCCCCTACCCTGTAACCTCATTCCACTTTCCGTCTCTAAGAATTTGCTTTTTCCTGGTGCTTTACATATGGACTCAGAAAGTATTTGTCCTTCTGTGTCTGGTTTATTTCACTTGGAATAAAGTCCACAAGGTTCATCCATGTTGCAGCAGGTGTCAGAATATCCTTCCTTTTCAAGGCTTAATACTCTTCCTTAATATTAATCCAAGGCTTAATACTAATATAGACCACATTTTTGTTACTCCATCATCGAATGACGGACACTTGGGCTGTGTCCACCTTTTTCCCATGTGAATAACGCTGCTAGGAACACGGTTGCTCAGATATCTGTTCAAGTCTCTGCTTTCAACTCTTTGGGGTATACCCAGGAACGGAACTGCTGGATCATATGGGAATTCTGTTTAATTTTTTGAGGAATCAAAAAACCTGCTTTGCACAGTGGCTGTGCCATTTGACACTCCTATGACAGCACACAGGGATTTCAGTTTCTCCACATCCTCACCAACACTTGCTGTTTTCTGTGCTTCTGAAAACAGTCATCCTAACGGGGTACCTTCATCTATTTCTCAGTCTCCAGGGGGCTTCCCTGGTGGCTCAGTGGTGAAGAATCTGCCTGCCAGTGCAGGAGACACACAGGTTTGATCCCCGGTCCAGGAAGATCCCACATGCCCCAGAGCAACTTAGCCCATACGCCACAACTATTGAGCTTGTGCGCTAGCACCCCAGAGTCACACTTGCTGAGCCCACGTGCCGCAACTACTGAAGGCTTAGAGCCTGTGCTCTGCAACAAGAGAAGCCACTGCAATGAGAAGCCTGCACACGGAAACTAGAGAGCAGCCCCCACTCGCCACAACTAGAGAAAGCCCACATGTGGCCACAAAGACCCAGCAGAGCCAAAAAGAAAGAAAGAAAGAAAATGTTCCTTCTCAGCTTCCCAAGCCTCAGTTTCCTCATCTGTATGCTGGGGATGATGCCCCTCATGGGGCAGGATCAATGAGGAAACACACATAAAGGACTCAGAATACCACATGGCCCATCAGAACTGCTCAGCAACGACAGTTATCATTATGGAAGGAGGAAGCCCCGCTCCCAGCCTCGGTGGGGATCACAGAGCTACGAGGGTCAGCGCAGATAGAGTAGAACTACATGCTTCCCTTCCTGCTCGTGTTTCCTGTGGGTCAGCGGAGGAAGAGACTAGAATGTACAAAGAGTCAGTGGACCGCCTTCTGCTCTCTCTGGTCCCTCCCTCCCCTCTCTGCCCCCCACCCCACCAACGTGCACAAAGCCTTCTTCCCTCCTGCGGTTTCTATTCTCGTCCTAAGTTCCTTCCATCTCCAGTTACTGGGTGATCAATAGGGACAGGATGCTTATGGAAGAAGACACGAAGGCAAGAAAGGGGAAGGGGCCAAGGGAGGGGGAAAACCAGGCGGGTGCTGGCCAGCCCAGGGCCTCGGGTAAGAAGCCAGACCCCGGCGGCATCTGGGGAAGCTAGTGGATTCCAACACCCACCCAATTCTCAAATGGTAGCTATAGCTCCTGTTCCCTTAATCAGTGATGTATAGGTCAAGTGCGCAGGACCTTCATCTGATGCAAGGAAACTCGTTCCACCATCTCCCACCAACACCACCCTGCTTGACTTGAAAACCTCCAGGAATGGGGAACTCACTCTTCTTTTTCTGTCCCTGGTTGACTAAGGCCCAGCTGGATGGCTTCCCTGGAGCCTTCAGGAGCTTTCTGGGTGGAAGCCTCAGACCCAGGGCAGGGCCTGGGGGTGAGACTAGGGCAGTGAACACCTCCCTTTGCCTCTGCCCCAGACCCAGAGTCAGCAGGATCGGGGAGGCTGTTTAGCCAGAGTTTGCCTGATTTCGGACCCCAGGGTCCCCGGCCTGCCGGGCTGTGGGATACTACAAGTGCAGCGGCTATGCTGCCAGGACAGTGAGAAGACAGGGACGTCCCAGAGCAGAGGGGACACACTGACACACTCGGGAGCTGCCCAGGCTGCAGGTGTGGCTTGTTTCCCTGCACAGGATTTTCAAAGAATTGTGAAGTAGGCGGCCGTATTTCAAAAAGCAAGAGATTTCATATATCTGGATCTATGCATGCGTGTTCAGTCATGTCCAACTCTTTGCAACCCCACCAAGCTCCTTTGTCCATGGGATTTTCCTGGCAAGAATACTGGAGTGGGTTGCCATTTCCTCCTCCAGGGAACCTTCCTAACCCAGGGATCAAACCTGCATCTCCTGTTGTCTCCTGCATTGCAGGCAGATGCTTTACCCCCCCTCCCCGCCCCCCCCCCTCTCTCTCTATATATATATATCTGCGATGTGCCTTCTTTCACAACATCAGAGTATCTGGCAACAACTGGTCTCTCCTCCTCTCTCCAGCCACCTAGCCAGAGGAATGAGACACCAGGGTAAGCTCTTCAAATACATCATTTCATTCAAGCCTAACCCCTAGCTGGTGAGGTCCTTACTATATCTCCATTTTGCAGATGGGAAAACTGAGGCTCAGACAAATTTAGGTGATCCAGCTAATCAGTGATGCAGAAGAGATTCAAACCCTGGTTGGTCTAATGATGCTTCGACCTCGGGGGGGTCCACATCTCCAACTCCTGGGAGTAACTTTGTAATGATAAAGCCTCTGGGTGTTGCCTCCAAACTTACGGGATCCAGAGCTCTCAGCAGTGGGGTTGGGTGTGCCTGCCTGTCTGAAGCTGGTTGCCTGCAGGGCCGGCTGCCCTTGACCACTGTGTTGAGAGAGGAGCAGGCCTTTGTCTCTGCTCCAAGCACCACCTCATTCCTGCTCAAATCCAGATGCTGCCCCAGACGCACTCACTTAAATAAAGCCAGCCACCCTCCCCGTCCGCACCTGAGGTTCCCAGTGTGTAGAAGGGGAAGATCGCACGTGCCTCTCTCCCAGACCTCCAGGAATGGGAGCAGGCGGGATTCCCTCCCCCACTCTCTTTATCTCAGACCCAGAGTGGGCGAGACCTCCAAGGCTGTTTGGCCTGGTCCTGCAGGGAGGGGAGGCGGGTGGCAGACAGCGGTCCCCAGGTGCTATTTGCTTCCTCCCAGCCCTGCCCTGGGGGCCGTGGTTCGTGCTCCCCTTTCCTCCCACCATCTGATTTGTACCAGTTCCTCATCCCCAGGGGCCCAGGCTTCTCCCTCTGCCGCCCTCTCCCCAGCTCAGAGCCAGGTGCCTCTGCAGGCCCGCTCCTGCCTCCCCCTCCCATCCAGGTCCCCCTTGAAGCTGGAAATAGCTGACTTGAGTGACAGGGCTAGAAGCAATCACAGCACCAAAAGACCTTTGGATTCCACAGAGATAGACTTGAGCTTGCCTGGGCACTCTTGGATTGGATCTTGACTGTTTGGAATTCAGTTTAGCTGTGAGATCTACCTATGCCCGCTGACCTCGGCCTCCTTATCTAAAAACACAAAGTGGAGGGGAGTGCTGTCCCTGTGGGTAAGGGTCTATGGGGGTGGAGATCAGGTCCGGCTTGCTCAGAGCTCCAGCTTGTGTGGTCTTAGGGATTTACTAATCATGGGGGAATCAAATGACTATAGATTAACTAAGATACATGTGAGTCCTTAGCTCACTGCTCAACAGGAAAGGAGCCCATCACAAATAATAAATCTCAGCTATATCATTAGCACGCTATAGGGGGAGGCGCCATGGACTCTGGGTGATAAAATTCTGAGCAAATCCCAGAACAGGTTCAGTCTGAAATCCCAGCACCCGAGAGCCCTGGGTCCCCAGGTGCCTACTCAGGAACACCAGGGGCATCGTCTGGGCAGGCCATGGCCACCTCTGCCACCCCATCCTGCCTCTCTGGCTCCCTGGCACAGCTGGGCTTTCCCACCTGGAATTTGAAAAGCAGCAGCAGAGGAAGTCACGGCCCTTTGCTGACCCATCTAACCAGACCTAATTAATCGATAAGCCAAGTTGCCGCTTTCCTGCCAACCAGCCACCTGAAGAGTACTTACTTTATCTGTGAATCGATTGCGTGCTTTCGCCACCACTATGGCTAATCCCCACTGTCCACAGAGGCTGGGTGCCAACGGGAGCTGGGAGCTGCTGGGCAGGGACCGCCCTGCCACCTTGCCAGGGTGGCATGGGCTCCAGGCATCCTCATGTTACATCCTCATGTTACAGATGGGAAACTGAGGCCCAGACAGGGGTGCAGGGGACGGAGCTGGAACCTAGCTCAGCTGCCCGCCTGCCCCTCCCCGGCCTTGGTCACCCAGTACCAGCACAGCCCTCTGGATTTGAATGAGGCTGAAAAGCTGAGATTCTTTTCTGCCCCTTTTGTCCCTTCCCACATATGATTTGCCCCACTTCAGCATCACAGAGTCCTTCCTAAGAGAAAAATGACCTTCACCCGCCTTGAGGTAGGAGGGGTATGGCCGGTCCTGGCTGTCAGCATCCAGCCCAGATCCTGTCACCAGCCCAGACCTCAGGACCCAGCCTGAGCCGCCTGATAAAGTGGAAGGCAGGCCCTTGAGCAGAGATTCCTGAAGGTGAGGAACCCTCTGCAGCAGTCCGAGGAGGACAGAAAAAAGGCCACATCCCCCAGAAAGGGTGGGGATCTGGTTCTCACCCCCAAACTGCTAAGCTGTTGAGCTGGCAGTTGGGAGGGTCTTAAGCAAACCAGACCATCATATTCCCAGGGCTGGCAGAAGTCACTGTGCTGACCACGGCCCAAAGCCTGGACATAGATTCAAGAAGCGGGAGCAAGAACTTGATCTTTGACCCCCAGCTTCCACAATAACCACCATATATCAGACGGTTTCCAGAACATTCCTGGTTTAAAACAGCCTGCCCCAAGCGAGGGCGGGTTAGGAATCACGGGTGTCTGAACCACAGGCCCCTGCATGTGCACCTGCTCACTGCCACCTGCCAGCCTTGAACTTGACCCTACCTCAGAGAATCGCCTGCCTTTGCCTTGGCCCACCTGGAATCCACACCGAGAGTCAAAGTGAAATAAAATGCAAACACAAGCTGAAAGCCAAAGCCCCACACCGCTCCTGCCCACCCCCGCTCTGCAGGCATGACCACAGTGAGGGGTTAGTACACAGGCTTCCAGCCTTCCCCTACATCCACAGTACTCCTGGGCTGGAACAGAGCTCTTTCCATCAATGTCAACCTCTGTCCAATGTTAAAGTCAACAGAGAAATTATGTGTGTGGCTATATCATATATTTCACAAAACTGAGATTATACTATACATACCATGCAGCAAACGATTTTTTGCACTCATCAGTAACTGTGTACAAGGGCAGTCCGTGGAGCCTGCTGTGGAGAGATGCCCTGGTACATTGTCCCAGCTGGACTCTGGTGCAACCCCGCCCAAACTGGCCAACGATGTGCCCTGGCCCTAATTCTGCTCCAACACCCCTGGGTCTCAACTCGGTCCTTCCTCAGCCTGCCCCAGCTCTCTGACACCATTATTTTGACCACTATTTATTGTATTCAATAAGTACTTTCTCAGCATGCGTAACATGGTAAACACGTAGTTTAAATTGTTGATGTGCAGTGGCTAAGTTGTATCTGACTCTTTGTGACCCCACGGGCTGCAGGACACCAGGCTTCCCTGTCCTTCGCTACTTCCTGGAGTTTGCTCAGACTCATCTCCACTGAGTCGGTGATGCCATCCAACCATCTCATCCTCTGTTGCCCGCTTCTCTTGCCCTCAGTCTTTCCCAGCATCAGGGTCTTTTCCAATGAGTCGGCTTACGATGTAATAAACACAGGTGCAAAGTATTTCTAAGGGTTTCATCAACATGAACACATTTAACTCATTGCAGCCCAAGGAGAGAAGCCTGCTTGTTATCATTCCTGTTCTACAAATGGGGAAACTGAGGTACAGAGCAGTCCTCCTGCAGAGGCTCACAGCCAGTCTATGGCAGATTCAGGCCATCAGCTAAAGCATGCCTACTCCCAACCATCACACCAACGGTTCTCAAACATAAGTATGTTTCAGAATTCTCCAGAAAGGCTTGTTCAAACACAGATTCCCGGGCCCCTGCCCTGGAGGTTACGATACAGCAGGTCTGGCATGGGACCTGAGAATCTGCATCTCCAGCAAGTTTCCAGGTGATGCTGACACTGCTGGTCCAGGAACCACACTCAGGGAGCTCTTGTGTTATGCACCGCTGCCCTTTACAACTGACCCCTTGGTTATGAGCCATAGGGCCTCCCAAAGCCTGGCTCTTGAGTGCAGGGTGTTCTATCCCCGCTGTGGGATAAAGGCCTTGTTCATACTGACAAGCACATGATCTGTCGAACAAACAAGCACATGATCTGTCGAATAAACAAAGTACCTCAGTGTGGAACTGTTTTATCAACTGCAATCTAAACAGTTCCTGGGAATCAAAGGCTGCTTGTACCTCCTATGATGGTCTTTTGCCTCCCCCCAAAAGGGTCCTCAAAACATCTCCTTCTCCAAAGCTGTGAGCAAAGGAATAACTCAGCAGGTATGGACAGCTGTCCACACCTACATGTTCTAAGGAAAAGTGTGGCCCTTGACTAGCTCCTGGGAGGTAACTTTGAGCCTTGGAATGGTCTGCCCAGTAAGAGTGTCTTGGTTTACTCGGAGCCGGGGGCCACTCCACATAGTTCACAATAAAGATGTGATTTATGGTGGGGACCTTGGGCCATGTTGTATCAACATGACCTGTGGGTCAAGGAATTAGGGGCTGTGATCAATCATATGGCCAGTCAGCCATGCCTATGCAATCAATTCCCAATAAAAACCTGGAAATCCAGGCTCGGGCAAGCTCCCCTAGCTGGGTTACTCCCTATGTGTTGTCACGCTTTGTTGCTGGGAGAATCAAGCACTGTCTGCACAGCTGCCCTGGGACAGGATGGCCGGAAGCTTGCAGTGTTGTCTCTCAGATCCTGCCCTGTGCCCCCTTCTCCACTGCCGATTTTTATCTATGTCCTTTAATTGTAACAAACAGCAGTTGGGAATATAACAGCTTTGCCAAGTTCAGTGAGTTCTTCTAGCAAATCACAGAGCCTGAAGGTGATCTCATGGTCCCCCCAGACACAGTGAAGTGCCCCTCACTGAGTTGGTGGACGGTTACACCGTACCTCCCGAGCACCAGGCTTCACCCCGAGTCCCACCAGCTGGGCCCAGCTCTGCCCGTTCTCTCCCGACTTCCCAGTCCTGTGGCCAGAGGTAGCATGGGCTATATGGAGGGCATTTAGCTTCCACCATTCATCTCCCTCTATGGAAAAATACACGCAGCCCCTTTGATGTAACACCAGGTAAACATTCCAGGTGCCAAGTAATGTCCCAGGTACCAGGAAACATTCCAGGAAACAGGTAACACCCCAGAAACCAGGTAACATCCTGGGCATAAGATAACATCCCAGGAATCAAGTAATATCCTGGGTACCAGGTAATGTCTTAGGAAACAGGTAATATCCTGGGTACTAGGTAACATCCTAGGTGTCAGATAACATCCCAGAAACCAGGTAACATCTTGGGCATAAGATAATGTCCCAGGAACCAGGTAATATCTTAGGAACAAGATAATGTTCCGGGAAGCAGGTAACATCCTGGGAATCAGGTAATGTCTCAGGAACCAGACAACATCCCAGAAACCAGGTAACATCCTAGGTATCACGTAACATTCCAGGTTATGAGGTAATATCCCAGGAACCAGGTCGCCCCCGGGGCCTTACCTGCCGGTGACCTCGATGTTGGAGATGGCGTAGAAGTACTTGTAGAGGTTCTCCCGCTGCACGTAGGTGCCGCCCAGCGCCGGCCGCAGCAGCCTCATGCGCAGGTCGGTGAGGGTGAAGAACTCCTTGAGGCCCTTGGCGCTCTCCAGCCGCGTGTACAGGTTGTCCATGTTGCGCAGGTCGGGGCCGGCGAAGATGGCGAAGCGGTCCCGCACCTCGAAGCGCACGTGCTTCTCCTTCTTGGAGCCGGCCCAGCGCGAGTACTCCTCGGTGCACAGCACGCGGTGCGCGCCCGACGCCGACAGGTCGCGCGCCCGCCGCGCGGGCATGCCGAAGGCCTCCATGCAGTCCTCCGCGTAGAACTGGTAGGGCTGCCACGTCCGCCCGTTGTCCAGCGACTTCTCCAGGACCATGACGGTGGGCCGGCCGTACTCGAAGGTGACAACCACGTCGTCCGTCAGCTCCACGCTCTTGTTCCACGAGAGGGTGATGTTGGCCTCCAGCGGGCTGGGGTAGCGGCTCCACGTGACGCTCTGCCAGTAGGTGGCCAGGCCCTCGTCCTCCCTGTCGAACATGAGCCGTGGCGGGTGGGCCAGGTCTGGGTTGGAGGCGTCACACTCGTTGCTGCACAGGTAGGGGTTCTCCTGCAAGTTGGGGTTGGGAGGGAAGACCAGAGTGGGCGCTGGCTCCTCTGGGTGGGTGGGGACTGGGAGCCCTGGCCCAGCCCGGCCCCTGCCCCGGTGCCCAGAGGTCTCAGAGCCTGTGCTCCAGGGTCTGGGCACCAGGAAGCCTCTCTTTTCCGAAATCCCTAAAACACACGCAGCTCTAGGGCTTTCCCAGAAAACACATCTGTTCCTACTCTAAGCACAGACAAGCAAGAAAGGCGGGAGCTAGTCACTGCTCCAGGACTGTCTGTGGCTCCCCACGGCCTGGAGGATAAAGCCCTCTCTTTCCTGCAATGCCCTGACCTCCTCCCTCCATACCCTGGGCCGCCATTCCTGGCCTCCGACCTGAGCACTCCTATCCTCCAAGCCTCCCGTGTCTCTGCCTCTGAGCCTTTGCAGATGGTGTTCCCTGTCCTCCACGTGCCCTTCCACCCTCTGTTTGCCTCCAAATTCCTGCTCACACTCTCAACTCTTGAATTGCCTCCTACACAGAGACGCCTTCCCGACCCTTCGAACAACACAATCAGTAGCCACAGGAGGGCAGTGGAAGAAGTCAGAGTCTCCGGGAGCCGGGCACAGTGTCTCATCTCTCTCCTGTTTAGTGTCTCACCTCCGAGGCGCATGGTGTGGGAGTGTTAGCTCCGTGCCCCAGACGGAGCCACCCGGGCTCGGGAAGGTGGTAGCCCTGGCCCCAAGACCCTGCGAGGAGGAACAGGGGTCTGTCTGTCACAGGAGCTGTCCCCAGAGCATCCCTGTCCCCTTCACCCACAGCCTGGGCACGCCAGGTGTTGACCGGGCCCTCTCAAGGAGGTGCATCTGGCAGCAGGTCCTTTCCGGGTCCCTGGCACATGCCTGGTGGGCCCAGTAGGGAGGACACTGGCTGGGAAAGGCGGGGCACAGCTCCTGCATGCTTCCTCTCCTCCCCACCCCCCCACTTCCGAAAGCTGGCAGCCCACTCCCAGGCCCAGCTGCCTCCAGCTGGGGCTCCCCTCCTCGGTAGTTCGGACCCACCCTCCCAGGTCTGGTCCACCATGTGAACTCACCCGGAGGCCTGAAAATCTAACACAGTGGTTGCCCGGGGTGGGAGAGATGAATGGGGAAGCCCAGGGGATTTTTAGGGCAGCGAAACCCTCTAGTACAATCCTGTCATGGTGGAGAAATGATCCGCCTGTCCAAACCCGCAGAATGTACACCACCAAGAGTGGGCCTTACTGTCGGTGTGGACTTGGGTTAATCACAACACGTCTGGTTAACAAAGGCGCCACGCCAACGTGAGCTGTTAATAATGGGGGACTTGTGTGGGGAAACGGGTCTTCGGAGCTCTCTGGACTGCCTGCTCCATTTCAGTAAACCTCAGACTGTTCTAAAAAGTAAAGTCTATTCATTAAAAGGAAAAACTGTCACTAAGAACTCCACGCGCCCCAGACCAATTGCAGCCTCTTTTGATGAATATTTCAGGTCCCTGGTTTGCTCAGAAACAAAGCGGCTTGAATCTGAGTTAAAGCCTCACACTCTAAAATGAGGCATTCGGCTCCCGGGGGTGTGGGCGCCTCGTCTCCTGAGGGGCTGAGCCTGCATCACTGCGGCGACCTCAGGCCATCAGCTTTGAAGCCGTTAGTGGAGGGCCAGATCCCAGTCCCCGCCGGGATCCTCGGTGGGCAGGCTGGCCCTGGGGTTTGCTGAGGCAGGCTCCACCAAAATAGCTCTGTCCTGGTCTCCTGGGGTGCCCTGTCCACTCCACCCGGTCAGTCCAGGAGTTTTATACCTGTAGCCACTTTCCCTCTTCTGGGGTTTTAGAGAATCATCCCCGATGTCCCTTCTCCAGGAAGCCCGCCTTGTCTGATTCATCTTTGAACTTAGTTCCCTCATTGCGGGGTTGTTAGTGTGTTTATCTGGGCCAGTGTGGTGAAGCGTCCGTATGGGGCCTGGACCTCAGTAAACACTCACCAGTGTGAAGTGAAAGTCGCTAGTCATATCCGGCTCTTTGCGACCTCATGGACTATACAGTCCATGGAATTCTCCAGGCCAGAACACTGGAGTGGGTGGCCTTTCCCTTCTCCAGGGGATCTTCCCAACCCAGGGATCAAACCCAGGTCTCCCACATTGCAGGCGGATTCTTTACCAGCTGAGCCACAAGGGAAGCCCAAGGGATAGTTATTATTGTCACCCTATTAATTAGTTATTAATAGAAGATAATTAGATTAATAGTAATAGATCTCATAGTGAATGTTGAGAGTATTCCTGTCGACCTCCAGCTGCTGTCAATCAACCACACCTCACTGCTCCCCTTCTCCACCCCCTGCCTCCCCTCCCTCCCCTCCCCTCCTCCCGGGGTCCCCACTGAAGACTGCTCCAGCCTGTCTGTCATCAGGAAGATGGACATGGCCGGCTCTGCCAAGGGACGGGGGCTCCAACCTGGCTGCGGGCACTAAGCTGCCCCAACCTGCCGGGCCCGCCGGCCCCCTGCCCCCCGGCCCCGGGAAGCAGATGGTCAGAAACCAATGCATCAGCCTGTGTATTTACCAGCCCCGCGCCTGCTGCGGAGCGGGCTTAATCAAGAGCGAGTACAATAAATAAATCCCAAGCCATCGCCAGCACAATTCCCTCTCCTGTCTCCCTTCTTTCTCCCACTGCCCTCCCACCCCAAGGTCTCGGAATTCCATTTAACCATTTAGGGAACGGGGGTGCCTCCTGCTGAAGGCGGCTTCGTGGCCCATGGTCTTTCCTAAGCTCACGCTCTCCTTTTCCTCCTGTTCTGCACCAGGGAGGATTCTGAGGAGCAAGCCTGGGAGGCAAGCCCAAGCCCCCGACCCTGAGCATTGCGGCGTCTGATGGCTGACGGCTCTGTGTGTGAGGGAGGGGCCGGCTGGAGGGCTAGCTCTTGCCAGCCTCCTAAGTCTGCACATTTCCACTCAGCTCTATGAGATCAGATTAACTAATGATGAAACAAACCATCAAGATAAACTGGCCTAATACCAGGGAGAAAGAGCCAGCGATGTTTGGGGCACACCCTTAACTTTTCAGGGTAACACTGGAGCCATCCTTTGAAATTATCAAATGTAGTAGTCATTGTTTCTTTAGACATCTCATGAGTATCTCCACGTACACACACACACACACAAATCTTACCCCTGACTGAAGGCCTTGGGATTTGTTATAGAAAAGTGTAACACACCACATTTTCTACTCAGGGGACTCATGGAGCCCCATCTCCCCCGTTAGGAACCCCTGTTCTGGGGTCAGACAGTTGGTTTTAGGGTCTGAAAGCCTTGGGCTCAGTCTCAGCTCAATCCTTTGAGACTCATCCCATATCATGTGAGATAATCTGTATGCAATGCCTAGAAAAAGTCCCCAAATGGTAGCAGTTATTATTAAACAGTAGCTTCATGTACACGAGGTTGAGGGCTTTCTCAGCAACCTTCCCCTACCCTTCCTGGGGAAGCCGGGAAGCTCGCACACGATGTGGACACAGTGGGGACTGCGGGCTCGAAAGCGTGTGAGGATTGCGACAGTCACCGTGTACCCACCAGGGGCCAGAGTGGTCTGGGCCCTCCACAGGCAAGCTGGCCGCATCCTCCCCGCACCCCAGGAGGTAGGTCACCTCCGTTTCCCAGACGAGAAACCGAGTAGCTGCCGGCCCCAGCATCACCCGTCATCTCTGGACCCTGCAAGCATCTTAGCGAGAAAATCCTGGGGAAACCGGGCTCGTCCGTCGCTACAGACACACGAAGGCAAGTCACCTGCATGGTGGGGCAGCGAGAGAGATGAAGGGCGAGGGGAGGGTAGCCAGCCTGGACACCAGCACCAGATGAGAACCGGGTGGAGACCAACTTCCTGACAGACACTGAGCACGAGTCTCCTGGACCAACCACGCTACAGAGTAACATCTCATACCAGGCTTTTCAATGAAGAGACTTTGCAACTATCTCTTAATGCTTTTGCTTCTGTGATATTTTTTTTTGCACAAAGGGTGCAGCTGGAGTCAGAGGTGAGGTTGTAAACAGCAGAGATAAGCTACCAGCAAGAAATTCCATGAAGTGGGAAAGCTGACTCTTAGGATAGCAGGAATGGAGGGGACCTGCTTGGAGGATGTCTGGCTACTTGGGCGCCCAAGGAGCCCAGGGACGGGCCGTCACTGGAACTGTAACCAAGTCTTAGGAGGAGGAATAAACAGCTTCATGCAGACTGGTCTTCCCATCCAACGTGTTGGGACTAAATCACACCGTTGCTGGATGCTGCCAAAGCTGGTTTGGGTCTTTGCAAAGCAGTGGTGGGGCAGGAAGGGCTTTGCCCTGGGTAGCTGGGAGGACGAGTTACAGCGGCCTGGCCTCTCACTGGCCACTTTATGGGAGTCACTCCACTGCCGTGAGCCTCAGTGGCCTCCCCACCTCGACCCCCACCACAGCCCAGACCTTGGCACTCCCTGGGGACTCAGGGAAGCTCTGTCCAGTGAAGGGAAGTCCAGTGAGGCTGAGAATGCTGACTTCAAGAGTGGCCCTGAGGATTATACCGGTACCATGTGGCGAGCACTTCGTGTGGCCAGGGCTCATGGGCAGCAGGTGTAGGGAGCGTGTCCAAGGGCAAGCCACGGCCACACTAAGCCCTGCGTGTGCTTTATCCTGGACAACGGGGTCCTTTCGCAAAGGAAGGGGACTGAGCCACGTCTCAAGGTCACAGAGCTCCGCAGTGGCCAAGGTGGGACAGGAAGCCAGGGTGTCGGGCTCAGAGACAAGTCAGGAAGCATATCCCTCCCCCAAAAGGAAAAGCCGCTGGTGCCCCAGGCCTGCGCCTCTCCCCTGGGACTCGGGTGCCACCGGGGCGTGTGGGCGGCCCCAGGGAACAGTTTAGCAGCTGACGGATTTTTTTTTTGAACCTGTCTGCCAGAGTTGCCGGCTGAAATCTCATCCTCAGCCCATCAACCTCAGCTGGGGCTGGGGCATCTCTGGGTGGGAGGCTGGATTTGGGCGGGGAGGGGGAGCTGCCAGGGAGACCCCGGGGCCAGGGGGGCTGGGGCAAGGACACGGAGCATGGAGGTCCCGGGAGGGATGCTTAGGGGAGTCAGAGCAGCACAGAACAGGCAGGAGCCAAAGCGGAGGGGAGCCAACCCACGGTGGAGCTCGTCCCACCCTCCTCCTTGGATGATGCTTCTAGAACTTTGGGGGTAAACTCTCTGGGGCCTGGGCGCTGACCCCTGGGGTCATGGAGTTGGGATCCCGAGCCCCGCCTGTGACCTTGGGTGGGGCCTGGCCCTGTCTGTGCCTCGGTTTCCCTGTTCACGAAACGACCGAGCTCTGACTCTGACCTCCCCAGCCCCAAGTTCCTCAGCGGGGAGGAAGGACGCGGAGGCACCCCCCACTCCCTCATCCCAGGGACAAAGCCAGGGTGCCAGGGGAATTCTCCTTAACAAATTATTTCCTATTTATTGGTAAGAAAAGTTGCAGCGGGGATAAATTATTAACAAATCGGAAACGGAGATTCTGTTGGGAGCCGGTTCTAATTCTAGCTGCCCTGAGGTCTCTAATTCTCTTCTCCCTCCCTCGGCTCCTAACTCGCCTGCCCCCAAACCCCCACCCCGCTTCTCCTTCTGTGGTTTCATTGATCCCAGTTCCGCCTCGAACTCCCCCCCCCACCTCATCCTCCAGGCTTCTCTCCCATCCCCTTTTTGGTTTCCTTTTCTGAGCAATAAGCCCTGGACAGCAGCAAGGTCACCCCTCCCTCCTCGTGAATCAGCGGAAACTGACCGTGTTATTTCAGGGCCGGAGCGGCAGCTGGCCAGGGAGGCTCCTCTTGAGGTTTCAGGTTTTGTTTCTCATTGGTGCCATTTCTTCCCAGCCTGGCTGTCACTCAGGCAGAGGAAGGCATCTTCCTGGGGCTCATCCATCCTGGCAGTGAGTCTCCAGAAGTCACAGTGACACCTCATCCCCAGCCCAGACCCTGATCCCAGGCCAGCCATGGTGGGCATCTCCTGGTCCAAGGTCCACCTCGGACCCAGAGTCACAGGGCACCTCCTGAGCCCGGCCAGGCCTGGCCGTAACCAAGGAAAGGCATCTCAGTTCTGCAGAGATGAGCCCTCCACTCTGCTCCTGGCCCCCTTTCACTTTAACCCTGCCCTCATTTACCTCCTTCCAGAACCTTCTGTGATTGAGACTAGACTCTGGGATGCAGGGGCCAGGTCTGGCTCACCCTTGCCACTCCCGCCCCCAGCACTGATTTGATAAATATTCCCAAACTCAGTGAGGATCCTTGACAGTTGGCTCTAAGGATGGTATCGGTTGAGTAGTTATTCAACCTGCCCTTCCTAGATCCCACTGCTGCAGCACGCTCAGAGCAGACCTCACCCAGGGAGGAGGGCGTGGTTACCGAGGGGAGTGCGAAGCGACCAGCCCAGGTGCTGTTTGAGCAGCCTGGCAGGAACCTGGTCTCTCAATCCTCCTCCCCTCCCCAGCAGACCCAGCTAGCAAGCCTTCCTGATGACCTGAGACATCAGGCCGTCCTGGTGGACAAGCTGTCCCTGAGCGGGGCAAGGATGCAGTGCCAAACACTCCTTCCCACCACGACTGACCCAGAACGACCATCCATCAGCCGAATAGCCAGAGGGGGTTGGGTGGGGTCTTGCCAAGGTGCTGCCCTGGCTAGACAAGGGTTAATCTCTCCAGGAACTCAAAATTGTATTCCTTAAAAAAAAGATAGACTTCACTTGGTCCTGGGCATATGTAGATTCTTCCCACGGCCAGATTTCTAGGAACGCTTGGGGTGGGAAACTCTATTCCAGCTGGAGTGCCTGGGGTGATCCCTGTGGACCCCCCGCAGTCACCTACTGCATCCCAGCGCCTCACTGGGTACCGCATGACTGACCAGATCCACGTGGGCATCTCTCTCAGAGGAGGGATGGCACCTCCTCATTTGCATACCCCTCACGACAGGGAACTCATTACTATAAAAAGCAGATAGGCCAATCTGGACTGCTGGCTCCTTAGAAAGTTGGGCGATATATTTTGACTCGCACTCTGCATATTTCCTTCGCTCCAGCCCCCCTGTCTTCTACGCATTTCTCCTCGTTTTCTCTGGTTATGCAGTAAACAGTTTCTAATTGATTAGAGAAAGGAGACTGAGAGGCAGATTAGCCCAGGCCTTCCTCCTCCCCCACGCTAGGAGCGCAAATGCTTTCCCACCAGGGCCAGCGGGCGGCTCAGCCGCTCCTCCCCGCCTCCTCCCCACGCGCACAGACTCCACCTGTTCGTCCAAGGAGCCGCCCGCCTGGCAGCTGCCCGGGCCTCCCTCCGTCCTGCCAGCCCACCCCCACTCCCCATCCGAGGCTCTCGCCACCCAAACAGCCCAACGCTTTTGTTGAACGCTGTTTTAAAAATGTAAATAAAAAGTACATCAGGGGAGAGGGAACGACAAAAGAAAGAGGGAAAAAGCAGGGATGGGGTGGGGGGAGGGTGGGAGGGTGCAGAGAGGCAGAAAAGCTGCATTCAGAGAAGCTGGGTGAAGTGCATTATTGATTCAGGACTTAGAAAATGCTTAGAGCGAGGGAAAAGCGTCCTGCTCTTTAAAAGCTTGTGCAAAGCAGAAGCTAGACACCGGCAGCCTTCCCAAAGAGGGCCTGCTCTGCTGACATGAATATTTTATCACGGAGGGGGAAAAAAAAGTGGCCTGGAGGAGTCAGTGCCAGGTGGGGATGGGGGGCAGGGTGGCCCCCTCCGAGGGGCCAGGCTGGGACGCCCAGGGGAGCTGCCCTCCCCAGACCCCGGGGCCTTGCAGAGCCCCTCTCCGGCTCTCTGCAAGCTGCCCCTGGCTTTCCTGCTGAAGAGCCACGGGGCCCAAAGGAGGCCCAGGAATGGTGGGGACACTGAAACAGGGGAGCCCGGGAGGGTCCAAGCGGGTTGAGGTTGAATGTTCACTGAGCCTGGCAGCCCCGGCCCCTAACCTTTGCCCTGTCCATCCCCTGCCCTGCCACCCCCTTGGCCTCCCCGCCCCCACTCGGTCTGGAGAAACACCTCCTCCTCCCCCCAGTTTCAGCTCCTGCGACACCCCAGAGCACTCTCTCCATAAATTCCAAACCCAAGCTGGTCCAGGCATGGAGACCAAGATTCTTCGGGTGAAACTTCCTTTCCTCTAGTCTCATAATTATTTTCAAAAGGGAGAAACAGAGGCACCGATAGGTTAGAAAACCTATTCAACATCACTTTGCTGAGAAAAGGGCAGAACTGGGGTTAGAAGCTTGAAAATAATAGACTGTCGAGAGCCCGCTGTGCTACCTCCTGCTTCCCTGGTGTGGAGTCGGCCCTTGGTTTAGGGAAGATGAAATGAACTTTGTGCCACGGATGTCTTTGTCTGCAAAACATATACAGGACTTCCCTGGTGGTCCAGTGGTTCAGAATCTGCCCGCCAATGCAGGGAACACGGGTTCGATCCCCGGTCCAGGAGGATCCCACATGCCGGGGAGCAACTAAGCCCGTGTGCCACAACTGCTGAAGCCCGAGCGCCCTAGAGCCGGTGCTCCGCAACAAGCGAAGCCCCCGCAATTAGAAGCCTGCACGCCACGACTAGAGAGCAGCCGTCACGTCCCCAAACTAAAGAGCCCGTTCAGCAACAGAGACCCAGCACAGCCTAAACAAACAAATTTAGAAAATTAAAACACAAGTAAAACTCTAACAGCTCATTTTATGATCTTATTGAGGCCAACTTCCCACTTTATTTTGGATCCTCAAGTTTCCCCTTCCTTTCTTGAACCTTACCAGCTCAGCCTGGCCCACCTGCATCCCTCTGTCCCAAGCTCCTCCCCTCCCCTCCTCTGCAGGTGTCTGCCACCCCTCCCTTCCTCCAACAACGCCCTGGCCCCCACCATGCCCTTCCCCGAGACGGGCATCTCGTCAGTTTTCCTTAGCGACTTGTTTGGTTAATTACGGTACGGGCCCTCCCCACCATGTGCTCTGTGAAGGCAGGCCGGGGCCTGTCACGTGCAAGATGCTTAACTAAGGTTTGCAGAGTGACTCCCCCTCCCTGGGTTGCCTCTCCAGGTCCTTCGCGTTGGGAAGGTGGTGTCAGGCGTAGACACAGCACCCAGACGGATGGAACCTGCCTGAACCAAGAGCCACAAGAGCCACAAGTCAAGACTTTCTAGATTTCTTCTTTTTGGTCTCTGAGAAGTCAAGAAGTGGCCAGGTAGAGGAAAGAGAAAGAAGTGGCTGGGTTTGCCTCACCCCCTGGCATGCCTGGACAAATGTATTGCGCTATGGATGAAGCCCTTGGTGGGAATGGGAGTGGCAAGGCTGAGCCGGTAAGGTTTCATTCATTTACTCCTTTACTTATTCAACAACTATCTCTAATGTCCTCTGTGTGCAAGATGGCCCTGAAGAAGCAGTCATCAGAACTGGCTGTCCGTCAAAATCCTTGGGAAGAGGAGGGGGATAAGAATATTTCTGGGCCCTAAGACCGGAAATTCTGCTCCAGATTGAAAGTGAACCAACCTACCAACCAACCAATTAAAACCTGCTGCGGTGACTCAGATGCCTGGCCAGGTTGGGATGCCTGGTACAGCTGATCCAAAGAAGGGCCCGTGAACAGTGATGTCAGCCCAGCTGTCATCATCACCCCTGCTTTATGGGCGAGGGGACTGAGGCCCCCGGAGGTCAGGCACTGACTCCAAGTCATATCTGCAGTAACCTGGGCACTTTTACCCGTTATGGAAGCATTTTAAAATATTTATTTATTTGTGAGGCTGCAAGGGGTCTTAGTCACAGCATGTGGGACCTTCGATCTTCCTTGCAGCAGGTGGGATCTTTCGTTGTGGCATGCGGGATCTAGTTCCCTGACCAGGGATCAAACCCAGGCTCCCTGCATTGGGAGCCCTGAGTTTTAGCCACTGGACGACCAGGGAAGTCCCCCTTGTGGGAGCACTGACCACTGTGTTGTGACCTCCAGAGTATGGCACAGATGACAAACCCGGAGAGGAACTGGCTGGGAGGGTCAGGAAGGCTTCTGGAGGAGGTGAGCTTTCAGAAGGACAGGTCCAGAAGGATGGGCGGACTGGACATGGACGGGAGGAGGGAGACCCGCCCGGGCGGTGAGGAGGACGCCCTGTGTAGCAGGATCAGTGAAAATGCAGGAGCCGTGGGGAGAGAGGGGTTAATGAGCTGGGTTGGACCAGGAGCCTGGTGGGGAGCTGGAGATAAGGCCAAAGGGGAGGCCTGGAGCCAGCATGCATTCTTGACATTTAGCAGCTGCAGGGAAAGCCCTGATCCTGGCTGGGCAGCCTCCTTCCAGAAAGAAAGGGGAAGAACCTGGGGACACAGGACAAGGCAGGAGCCAGCACCCTTCAAGTCCCAGGAAGCCGGAGCAAGGACGGGGTGCCCAAGGCTTGGATGTAAGGAAAAATCCTGAGAGCAACCTCTCTCCCGCTCTGGCCTTTAAATTAAAAAAATAAAAAGTGAAAAAAGATGCTTAAGATTGAAAGACAAGATGCTTATAGCTGGAAGGGAACCAGTGTGGTCCTGGGCAAGACTGAAATTTGGTTCTCAAACTTGGCTGTATCCTGGGACCACCTGGGAAGCTTGAATAAATCCTTAGCCCAAGCCCATCCCAGAGACTCTGGGGTAGGTGGTGGGGCTGCAGTCCAGCAGGTTGCGGGGATGTTAAGAGCCCCCAGGCGAGTCCACTGACTGGCTCAGCTGCGGACCACTCCAGTGGTGGGGGGCCCGGACGGAGCCAAAAGTCTGTACAGCTCCCTGGGCCCTGCCTCCTCCACTCCTCTGGAGGCCCAGCTGCCCGTCTGGGATTGGGGCCTTTAGGAAGGCTGTCCCGAGGGTTAGGGGACATGGAGCTAAAGGAAGAGAGCCCCACACCTGAACCTCCATTCCTGCTGTGGGAACACCCTGACAGCGGTCCTCAGGCTGACTCACCTGGGGGCACCCCAGACAAGCCACATCAGGCCCTCGGGGGAGGGTCCCTCCCAGGGAGTAACCATCAGGCTTCCCAGGAGACTCCCATGTGCAGCCAAGGTCGAGGCCAGAGGACCCTGCAATGGGACATTTCTCCATCATGGGGCGGCCCCTGGCTCCGCGCCCCGCTTTCCTTCCCTTCCTCGCCCCCCATCCCCAGTCCCTTGGGGACCTCAGGTGGGAAGGGGAGGGCTGCCTGGGGCAGGCGGACGCCTCGATTCCCCTTCTCCCCACACTGCAGTCCCCTCCACCCTCTATTTTTAGGTCCATTATTGTCCATTCTTGGGTGTATTTTTTTTTTTTTTTCTACTCCTTCCCCAGAAAAAAACAGATCAGATTCCTCCAGGCAAAGCCATCTCGTCTCCCCCGGAGCTGGTACGTGGGGCACGCACGCGGCCAATAGACATGAAATAAGTGAATTATCAAGTAAGTAGATTAGCAGACTCTGTGGTGTCTCAGAGGACAGAAGGGGTGGGCAAAATGCTCCGGTCCCTCCTCCCCAGCCCTCCTTCCTCAGGCAGCCAGGGCGTGCTGGGGGAGGAGAGGCAGACAGGGACAGTGCACGCCCACGTGTACGTGAGCGCACACACATAACAACCGCCTCAGTCTAACCGTGAGAGAGACTCAGAGTGCCTCAGGGCAGCTGAGCAGCCTGGTTAGGAGCCAGGCACTGGGTCCAGGCAGCTGGGGGTGGAGGCACCAGGCTCCTCTTCTTAGAAGCTGTGTGACTTTGGGCAAGTGACTTAACCTCTCTGAGCCTCGGGTTCCTCATATTCAAGATGGATATAAATACAGGATCTGTTCTTAAGTGTCCCTGGAGGGTTCAATGAGCTACATTAGGTCAAGGGCTCGAGAGGCAATAGACACTCACTAAATGTAAGCTGTTGCTGGTCTGAGGAGCTTCCCAGATGGCTCAGTGGTAAAGAGTCTGCCTGCCAGTGCAGGAGATGCAGGAGACATGAGTTCGATCCCTGAGTCGGAAAGATCCCCTGGAGAAGGGAATGGCAACCCACTCCAGTATTCTTGCCTGGGAAATCCCATGGACGGAGGAGCCTGATGGGCTGCAGCCCATGGGTCGCAAAGAGCCGGACACAACTGAGTGAGCACGCATGCTGCTGGTCTGCAGAGGTGGATCAAGAAGATGCTCAGACAACAGACCCAGTCAGTTAAGAAGACAAACGGCAGTTTTCCTGAGTTTAAGGGCTCCCAGAGGTGCCACAGGGGCCCAAGGGTGGACTCAGAGTGGTCTGGGAAGCCTGTGAGACTTGCAACTGTGTGTGTGCATTGTTCTAGGAAGAGCTCCCTGGGTTCTCAAAGGGGCTGTGACCCCTCCAGAGTAGGAGGCCCTGCCCTGGGGTTTGGGGCTGAGGTGTGGTGGGGTCCAGCCTTTGTCCATCCGCTCTGGGTCCCCAAATGCCTGGGATGTTACTGCTCTCTCCACGCCTCCCCGTCTTCCTCTCTCTAAGTATCAAAGTCCCGAAAGCCAGAAGCAGAATCTGGGGATGCAGTGTGACCTGGAGGGTGGATACGCAGACCCCCTCTGGGGAAGGCGGGAATTTACATCCCAAAGTGGGGCGAGACCCGAGGGCACCCAGCCCCTGGCAGTCAATCCAGTATGGAGCCCAGACCCAGCATGATGCCGGCCTCAGAGCTGTTGGCCAGGGGTTCTCGATCGTGCCTGGGGCGGGGACGGGGGTGTGCCTGTGGCCTGCTGGCTTCTCCTTCTGCTGTCACCTGCCTTTGCTAGCTCTAGATGCTCCAGCCGGAGGGGACAAGTCGAGGACCTGCAGTCCCTTGAACAGGCATTGTGAGCTTTCTGTGGGCTCAGGTAGAGGGGGCGCTGCCGCAGCTGATGAAGGGTCCCAAGGTTACCCAAGGCTCCATCTCTCATTCACCTCCTTTCCACCTTTTGCCTGACAACAGATTTCCACTATAACTGACGGGCAATGCCCGGGTTGTGTTTCATTTCATTTCCCTGGTTGACACTTGGAGTCGGACGAACAACTCAGGCAGCAGAAGGAGCTGGAATGAGAGACTGAGGGGGTCCAAACAGTCCCAAAACCCCCAGGACAAACTGCTGTGAGAGAAGGGTGTCTGGTCTTTGGAGATGGGCCCAGGGCCCTTTAATAGGAGAGGGAAGCTCTGAAAGCCCCAGGCGTAGATCTGAGGGGCCCATAAACTTGGATTTAATTCCTTCCTACCTATGAGACCTTGAGAGGTGAGGTGACCGCGGGTCCCCATGGACAGCCGGTCAGACTTTCGACAAGGCAGCATGGGACAGTGGCCAAGGCCCCAGAGACAGGTCCTGGCCTTGTCACTGCTGTGCAAACTTGGGTAAGTCTCTGCAGCTCTCTGAGCCTCCCTCTCCTCGCCTCTCTGAGCCTCCCTCTCCTCGCCCCTCTGAGCCTCCCCCTCCTCGCCTCCCTGAGCCTCCCCCTCCTCGCCTCCCTGAGCCTCCCCCTCCTCGCCTCCCTGAGCCTCCCCCTCCTCGCCTCCCTGAGCCTCCCCCTCCTCGCCTCCCTGAGCCTCCCCCTCCTCGCCTCCCTGAGCCTCCCCCTCCTCGCCTCCCTGAGCCTCCCCCTCCTCGCCTCCCTGAGCCTCCCCCTCCCTCGCCTCCCTGAGCCTCCCCCTCCTCGCCTCCCTGAGCCTCCCCCTCCTCGCCTCCCTGAGCCTCCCCCTCCTCGCCTCCCTGAGCCTCCCCCTCCTCGCCTCCCTGAGCCTCCCCCTCCTCGCCTCCCTGAGCCTCCCCCTCCTCGCCTCCCTGAGCCTCCCCCTCCTCGCCTCCCTGAGCCTCCCCCTCCTCGCCTCCCTGAGCCTCCCTCTCCTCGCCTCCCTGAGCCTCCCCCTCCTCGCCTCCCTGAGCCTCCCCCTCCTCGCCTCCCTGAGCCTCCCCCTCCTCGCCTCCCTGAGCCTCCCTCTCCTCGCCTCCCTGAGCCTCCCTCTCCTCGCCTCCCTGAGCCTCCCTCTCCTCGCCTCTCTGAGCCTCCCTCTCCTCATCTGCAATACACCCGTCCCCGTGTTGTGGACAAACACAAATGCTACGCACAGTGCTCTGCAGGGTGCCTGGAGCACAGGGAGGTCTCGGGAGAGAGCAGACTAATCCTGCAATATGGGGCGGGGAGAAAAAACACTAGCAGGTGGTGAGACACGAGACACACGAGCGTGTCCCCAGCTCTCAGCTCCTGAAGCTCCCAGCTGAGGACTGGGCCGCACACACCCTGCTCCTGACAGTGGAAAGTGACCACCGAGGCTGACTTGGCCACGATCCCTAACGTTCTGCCCACCAGCCTGCCTCCTGCCCTGGCCTGGCCCATCTGCCACAAACATCCCCTTCTGGTCCACTTCAATGGCGCTGCCACAGCAAGAACCACGACTTGTGGGCGGGCCGGGGCAGAGGCCTTTAGAAGCCCCAAGGCCTACAAGAGCCGACTCTGAGCAAGACTGGGTCATGGGAGGCTGCACCCAGGCAGAGAGCGCACCTTCACAGGCCAGAGAGCAAACTGTGACCTTAAGGCCACACCTGCCCTGAAGGTGCCGCTCAGGCACTTCTTGGGAGGCCAGCCACCAAATGCTGCCACGGCAAAGACCCAGCACGGCCAAGAAAAAAGAAAACTCGACAACAAACAAGAAACCCCAAAGGGCACAATCCAGAGAGTGAAAGATGATCTGTAGAGTGGGGGAAATATTAGCAAATCAGAGCACGCCTGATAAGGATTTAGTATCTGGAATATATTAAAAAACACATACAACTCAACAACCAAAGACAGCCCAATAAAAAACTGGGCAAAAAGACTTGAATATACATTTGTCCAAAGAAGATGTACAGATGGCCCATGAGAACATAATACCAGCATCATTAGTTAGCTGCTGCTGCTGCTGCTAAGATGCTTCAGTTGTGTCTGACTCTTAGCGACCTCATGGACTGCAGTCTTCCAGGCTCTTCCGTCCGTGGGATTCTCCAGGCAAGAGTACTGGAGTGGAGAAATGCAAATCAAAACCCTAATGCAATAGCAGTTCACACCTACTGGGTTAGCCGTTATAATAAAAAAGAAAACTGGAAAGTAACAAGTGTTGGCAGGGACACAGAGAAATTGGACCCCTTGTAACAGTGCTGGTAAGAATGTAAAATGGTGCAACTGTTCTGAAAACCAGTTTGGCAGTTGCTCAGAAACTTAAATCTAAAATTACCACGTGTGCCTGTGTCGGTCCCTCAGGCGTGTCTGACTCTCTGTGGCCCCGTGGACTGTAGCCCGCCAGACTCCTCTGTTTATGGAATTCTCCAGGCAAGAATACTAGAGTGGGTTGCTATTCCCCTGTCCAGGGGATCTTCCCAACCCAGGGATCAAACTCAGGTCTCCCGCATTGCAGGCAGAGTCTTTACCATCTGAGCCACCAGGGAAGCCCAATATGACCCAGCAATTCCCCTCCTAGGTATAGCCCCAAGAGAAATGAAACCATATGTCCGCACAAAAACTTGTACATAAATGTTCATAACAATATTACTCATAATAGCCAAAAAGTGGAAACAATCCACATGCCCATCAACTAATGAAGGCATGAACAAAATGTGGTCGAGCACGCCATGGAACGTTACTCAGCCAGAAAGCAGGACAAGGTACTGGGACGTGCTATAATACAGATGAGGCTCCAGAATAAGGTGCTGAGTGAAGGAAGCCAGATTAAAAGTCACACCTCGTCTGATTCCATTTAAATGACATGTCTGCAATGGGCAAATGCATGATATAGAAAGCAGACTACTGATTGCCAAGGGCTGGGGACAGAGGAATGGGGAGCGGCTGCTGATAGAGATGGGATTTCCTTTCAGAAAATGATGAGAATGTCTTGGAAATAGAGATGTTGGTTGTGCAACATTGTGAACACGCTAAATGCCACTGAACTGTGTATTTAAAAACGGCTAAAAAGGCAGATTCTATGTTATATATATTTTACCCTGACTTTAAAAAAATTGATGGTTAATTTCAAGTTATGTGACTATCATTGCAATTTTTTTTAGTTAAAAAATATTTTTAAAGTGCCTTCATCACAAGAAAATAAAATTGTAACTGTGAGTATGTGGTGACAGACATAAACTAAACTTAGAGTGGTAATTCTTTCGTAATAGTTTTTTGTTTTTTTGGCCACATGTGGGATCTTAGTTCCCCAACCAGGGATCAAACCCACGCCCCCTGCATGGGAAGGGCAGAGTCTTAACCCCTGGACCACTAGGGAAGTCCCTCTTTTGCAATACGTACCTATATCAAGTCATTCTGTTGTATACCTAAAACTAATACAACGTTCTATGTCAATTACACTTCAATTAATTTCTTTTTAAAGAATTTAGAAGCCGACACGAAAGGGAAATGATGTGACGTACAATTATATCTTTAGCACTCAGCTTTGTTTTTCCTTGTTTTGATTTTCCTTTAATAGAATACTGTAATAAAGGGATTTGAATTTGGAAATAAAAGATCCCAGTGCTGCACTGAGCACAGGAAACGCATTCAGAGCCCCTCTATCTGCACTGGAGCCCCCCATTTTGTCAGGTTTTGACCAAGTCTGAACTCCGGCATAGATTTTCCCCAAACTCTGAGAAGGCATCTACGACCACGCAGCGATGCTGGATGAAGTGGTTAACCTAGCCAAACCTCGTTGCACAGCTGGGGAAACCTGGCTAAGGGGCTGTCCTTGCCGCGAGGAGACTGGCGGGGTCCAGCGCGGCCCAGCCCCCATCCTTCACTCTCTCTGCTCTGACACACCACTCCCTGGCCCCTGTCGCCCTGCCAGCAGTTGGTGTGTGCTTGGGGAATCAGAAACACATTTTCATATATTTAAGCAAATCTGCTGTGATGATTAAAAAAAAAAATCAGAACCTGCAGACCAAAGCTGAACAGAACTATGCATCGTCTGCCGTTGCACACTTTCTCCAACACTCTGGTTCCCTCCAGGAAGGAGCCAGGCCTCCTCGTGGGCCCAGTGGGCCCTGGCCAGGCCTGAGGCAGGAGAGCCTGGGGTCTGGGCCGTGGGTCAGGAACACAGCCCGGACCCCCTTTCTGGGGTAGTGATGGCTGGCTGGTAAGGGGGAGGGGCTGCAGCTTGGCACCTGCTTCTTTGAGCCTGCCAAGCTCCATTCCAGCCCCAGGACTTGCGTGCCCTGTCGGCCTCCTCTGGTCTCTGCCTGCCCAGTGCTCCTTTCCTCCTCCCCTCCTCCCCCCACACCCTTGGCCAGGCGGAGAAGGCTGAATCCCAGCTCCACCAACAGTGGGACTTGGGAGCCTTGGTCTATTTCTCCATCCAGGGCACAGTGGCAGCCTCGCCCACAGCTGGGGAAACCTGGCTAAGGGGCTGTCCTTGCGGGGGTCCGGCGCCGCCCAGCCCCCACCCTTCACTCTCTCTGCTCTGACACTCGCTCCCCGGCCCCCGCCGCCCTGCCGGCCGTTGGCGTGTGCTCCACAGCACACTTACACACTGGGCTCCAGGCTCCTCTTCTGTCAATGTCTACTTTTACTCCTTGTGTCTCTCAAGCTAAATTCTAGACCAGGGGTGAAAAAAAATCCCTTTTTGGGAACATTCACTTTTTGCCAGGCTCCCAGAGAGGGGCTTTCCATCCTTGTCTCGTCTCACCCAGACAACCAGCCTTTGAGATTGAGTTTTGCGTCACCCCACTTTTCAGATGAGAAAACCGAGGCTCAGAGCATGAAGGACTTATCCAAAGTCCCACAGCCCAGAAAGGGATGAGTACGAGCCCCCACTCGCCCCGTCCCGAACCTCAACTTCTCATCCACAGCTGGGGTCGCCTGCCTGTCCATCCATCCACCCCCTGCTTCGTCGTCACACGTGGAACTTGAGGCAGTTTGTGTTAAACATGCGTTGAAGCATAAAAGTCAGGGCCAGGGGATGTAGAGAGGCAGAAGAGCCTGGGGAAGGTGGGGTGCATGGACTGGAAAGTTCTGGAAGCTCTAAGTCTGACACTCTGGAACGATGTCTCCTCCAAGCCCTTTCCCTTCCCCTAGGCAGTCCAGAGGCTCCGCCCTCCACCCTCCTGGGGTGTCTGGACCCAAACTCCTTCCCTTGAAAAAGTAGGAGGCCAGGATCTCACCCACGGGGCCCTCGCAGGCAGGGCTGCCCCCTCCTCTCACTCGTCCGCCCCCAGCAAGGAGGCCTCACCAAGCAACAAGATGTCACGCATGGAACTATTCTTGTCCCAGGCTGGGACCTGCCTCGGGCGTTTCAAGAGACTGAGCGGCTTTAACTAAGAGCTGGGTGAAGCTCAGTTTCCAAAATTGCTTCCTGCTTAAGGACAGAGCTGTGCAGACCTCCTGCTATCAGCTGACTGAAAACCTCACAGAACAGGGGCGCAAATGGGGCAGAAGTAGAGGCTTTGGGTGCCTCCTCTGTCCTCATCGAAACCCTAATTCTTCCCATAAGACTCAGCCCTAATCTCTCCTCCTCCGAGAAGCCTTCCTGGACCACACTGTCCTTCCACTCACCCATCCATTGGTTCAGTAAATGCCTGTTGAGCACTGATTGAACCAAAAGGGAGGGATGCGGAGATGAACAAGGCAGCCGTGCCTCCAGGAGCTCCCAGCCCAGGAGGGAGGCAAACATCAGGCCTAGAGTACTGAGCGTGCGTTGAGCATCAATACGTGCATTCTATCAATAGTCCTATTTAAGGAAATGAGACTCAGAGAGGTTAAGCCTCGTGCCAAAGGTCACACAGCAGGGGACTCCAACCTCTCTGTCTCTGCCTCTAGAGCCTGAGCTCTTAACTAGGAGGCCACATCTGTGAGCTTAGGTGACAAGGATGCAGCCAGATGAGGTGTTTTAACCCTCCTGGGCTAGGGAGTCAGGAAAAGCCTCCTGGAGAAGGTGGGTTCCAGCCTGAACCTGGAAAAAGGAGCCTGGGTTATCTAGGTAAGCACAAAAGGGTTAGACATGAAGGAAGCAAAGAAGACATTCCAGGTGGAGGAGGTGGGAAAACTTTGTGGGAAGCTGGAGCTGGGAGGGATGGACGGGGCAGGGGGTTGGGGGAGGCGGGATGCGCCTTCATCCTTTGCAAGCTCCTTACACTAGGTGTCCATCTCACCCTCTCAGTGTTAGTCGGGTACCACCCTGAACACCTGCCCTGTTTCTTTCATTGTCTACTTAGATTTGCAAGAGTTCATCACATTCTGGCAGGAGGCGGGGCATCTGTGACCTTGATTGCATGTGGTGTTCAGTGTCACAGTGGGGAGGGGCTTGAGGTCTCCAGGACCCACCTGCCACCTGAGTTATCACCCCAGCAGACTCCCTGGGGGAGGGATGGGGGGCCACTGGCTCTTCATCTGGGTAAACTGAGGCACAGAGAAGGCAAAGCAGCTTCTGAGAAACACGTGTGCTTTGGGTTTTCCTGTATGTCAAGACCCTGGCGTCTCTGTGTGCTGAAGTCTCCTTAGATGAAATGTTTAACATTCACCTATTTCACCATGGAAAAGTCCAGATGCTCAAGACTGGATCAGCAGCACTATCAAAGGCTCACACTAGAAGAGAACTGGCACTTTCTAAGCACTTGCTGATATACTGAGAGAACCACTTCCTTCTCCCAGCAAGCTGGAGAGATGGGCAAGGCAGCCATCACCACGTCCTGTTACCGGTGGGGAAACGGAGTCTCAGAGACTTGCCCCAGATCACTCAGCCCATAAGCAGCAAAGCCGGGATGCAAGCTCAGGTCTTTGGATTCCAAGCTTGAAGCTTTTGTCTGGATATCATAACACCTTTCTGGAACCTCCCACCAGGTCTCCAATATTCAGGAATCTGAGCTCCCAGCTTCACCCCTCACTCCAGGATCCCCACTCCTCCTGCTGTCTGCCTTTCTCCTTCAGTAGTGACACCCCCACTCTGCAAAGGTCCCATGGGAAGCACAGGCCTCTTGCCTGCTCATCATCAATAAAAAGTATCACCCACCGCTGACGGATTATGTAGAGCAGTGTTCCTCAGAGCGTACCCTGTGTGCATCTGAATTACCTGAATTTCCTGTTAAAATGCAGCTTCTGGCTCCGAGGGTCTGGGGGGGGGTGTTATCCAGGACCCAGTATTTCTAACAAGGTGCACCTCGGGAGGCGAGTGGGCAGCCAGCTGCAGGGCCATTTTCAGCATCACCTGCCTGGTCTGTGCCCCCAGCCCTCTTTCCTCACCATCTCTCTCCTGAGGCTCAAGGCACAAGGACAAGGTCTCCCCCTTCCTTTCGTGGCTGTGCAGGTTGGTGGGCAACCTCTCTTTCAGAGCGCCGTGGGACTGCTCCCCATCCTCAAGGGGTCTTGCAAGAGGCCGAGAAGCCTTTGCCTCCTTCTCTCTGGCCCTGCAGACTCAGCAGGCTGGCCCCCTCTGGCCAGGCACTGGGAGTCAGAGGTGGGAGGCCGCCCGCCGTCTCCCGCAGCCCTCATTGAAATTTCGCCCTTGCCCGAGAATCTTTGGTTGAGAGCTCAGCCCTATTAATTCTCATTGTGCATTTAGAGCCAATAGGTTTTTATTTATTCATTTATCTTGGTCTTCCTCCTCCCTCCCCTTCCTCACCGGTCTGGAATTTACAATTCAGGTCTCAGGTGGCCTTGCGGAAGGACAACGAGTCCAAGGCTGGGAGAGTCTGCACACTGAAGCCTGCGAGGGGTAGTCGCCTCCCCCCCGCCCCATCCCCACCGCCACCCACCCCCCCCCCCCGCCCCCCGACCCTGGGCCCCTGGCGCACCCTCAGGACACTTCAGGGCTCACGCTCTGACCTGGATGGATGTTGCGACAGGCCCAGCACTCACTGCAGGAGGGATGCCAGGAAACAGGGACCCACTGGGCAATCCTGAGGCTAAAGTGGGGCTAAGGGCCGCCTGGGTACCACTAGGGCGCCCCCTGGTGGCTGGTTAACACCACGGGCCAAGGCTAGAGGAATTAATGGCTACCTGAGCACATATCCAACCGCCTGCGCCCCTGAGCCCAGGATACAGGGCGGACGTCCTCAAGGCTGGGGTAGGGCAAAGAAGCAAAGGCCCAGGCACCGCAGAGGGCATAAAAGCCGCAATAACAAGCAAACGACGGCTACCACACCGTGAGCACCTACTGTGTGGCGGGACTCGCATGGCTGGGCTGTGTCCTTTCCCAGCGCACTGTGACACGCCTTCAGCAGCAGCATCTCTACTTCACCGAAGCTCAGAGAGGGAAGGCTGGGCCACCTGGAGCATAAGCATAGGCCCTGCCTGGCTGCGCACAAGTTCCCGGCCTGCCCTCTAGACTGAGTGACCTTGGCGGGATTTAGCCACTTTCTAATCCCTAAAATGGGATTAGAACGGTCACTACCTTGGAGCATCCTAGAGATGATTTAATGAGACACACACAGAACCTCTTGCCTGGAGAATCCCAGGGACAGGGGAGCCTGGTGGGCTGCCGTCTCTGGGGTCGCACAGAGTCGGACACGACTGAAGCGACTTAGCAGCAGCAGCAGCAGCAGCAGCAGCAGCAGCAGCAGCACAGAACCTGCTCAGGGAAGCTGTGGTAAACAGCAGGGTGGGGGTTTGAATTCATCTGGATGTGACCTCCTCCTCCCTGCAGAAGCAGCCTGGGCGGTGTCCCCACACCCGTTGGCTGCATGTTCGTGATCAAAGGCAGAGGTGGATGGCAGCCCATCATGAAACATTTAAGTCCATCAGGTTGGTGTCGGGACACCGAGGACCCACCAAGCAGAGGAAGGTGGAGATGCTGTTTCTCCAACACCGCCCTCCTCACCATCTTCCCAGGAGAGGACAGGAAGGTGACAGAAGCCCCTTCCACAGCCCAGGGCTCCAGGACCCAGGTCGGGCGGCATCAGGACTGTGGTGGGGTGACCAGCCCACCTTGGCAGCTGCGCTGGGCTCTCTGTGTGAGAATGGGGGCAGGCTTGGCCAGGAGAGGGCCTCGGACTTGCACCTGATGGTCATCCCCACTCCTCAGGCCTTGACCAGAAGCTGGTCCAGTGATTTAAGATTTCACCACCTACCCCATGCCCCCGCCCCCGGCACATTAAAATCGCAATGAATATTTAAAAGAAGAAATACAGTCAAGACTCTAACACAAGAGGCAGCAGTTGACTCTGCTCTGGGAGTCGAGTGGAGAAGTCCTCACATGAGCTGGGGCGGGCACTCAGCCTGAGATGTGGCTCAGAGCTGGGCTCCCCCAGTGCTGACCTTGGCCCTGACCTTCAGGGGCCAGCCCCCTTGCCCATCCCTGAGCCAGCGAAGCCCTGGGGTTCTCAGTGAAGTGGGCCCATCCGGACCCTGGCTCCTGGCCCTGTGCTGCCTTCTCCTTTACTGTCCCCCTCTCTCCCCAGCTGGGGCCGGCCAGCCTGCCCACCGCCCACAGTGACAGCCTCCTGACCTCTGATCATCCCAGTGGGAACCCACCTTCCCAGGCTGACTGCTCTGGGATAGGATCCATGCACCCCAGGGGACTGAGCCATCCTTAGGAGCCCCGTGGGGACACCCACTCAGTCCATCCATAAACCCAGAGCGCTGGAGGCTTCCCCAGGGCACATGGAGGCAGCAACCACCCAAGGATGACACCGAGACCTTCCTGTGGCTTCTGCAGCCTGGCTTCCCTGTCCAGCTTCCTGCCTGGCCCAGGGCCTGCAGGGCTCTGCCTAGTGGAAGGCATCTTTTGGGAGGCAGATCAGCTCAGTGACTCTGGAGCCAGACGCTTGCATCAGAGCTTTACCACTTCCTGGGCTGTGACTTTGGGCCTCAGTTTCTCCATCTGTACAATGGGAATGACGATAACTACCATCTAGTAGCACTTGCTCTGTGCCAGACCTTAGTCTGAGCATTTTATTTTATTTATTTGTTTTAAAATATATATTTATTTATTTGGCTGCATCAGGACTTGGTTGTGACATGTGGGGTCTTTCCTTGCGGCACACAGGCCCTCTAGTTGTGGCGCCCGGTCTCCAGAGTGCTCAGGCTTCCGGAGTCGTAGCACTCAGGCTCAGTCATTCCATGGCATGTGGGATCTTAGATCCCTGACCAGGGATCGAACCCGTGTCCCCTGTATAGCAAGGTGGAGTCTTAACCACTGGACCACCAGGGAGCATTTTAGGGTGAACTGAACTTGTTAGGGTGACCTGAGTGTGTGCTGAGTGTGCACACTTTAGAGGACAGCAGCTCAGAGACGCCACCAGTCCAGAGCTCACTCCCTGAAACTCTGTGTGACGCAGAATCAACCCAGCTGAACTGAGTGAGGACTCCAAGGAATGACTCATACTGAGCTTTCAAGCCCCATGCTCGGGAACTGGCATAAATGACCCCCACTCTTATTATTGTTGCTGTTAATGGAGTACTGATGTACCCCATGGCTCTGACTCCGTCTTTAACTAGAGACTCAAGTGACACCACCTGAACGCCTCCCTTCCCCTGACTTAACCAGTCACTGTGGTCACCACACAACATGATGGAATCGGAAAGGGTGCCATCCACACCAGCCACCCTGATCTGACCCCTTCCTTCCTCCCTTACGAATCCCCTCTGCACGTCCACCAAACCTTCCCCCACAAAGGGCGCTTGGCCTCTCTTCGCCTGGCAAATGGTTTGCTGGATTGGATTGGGTGGACCAGGAGGTGGCCCCCTGAAGGGATGAACGGGGGGAGGGCAGAGTGCAAGCTTGCAAATAGCACCTTGCTTGCTCACCCAGATGCTGACTTCCTACAAGGGAGGCGGGGCTTATCTGCAAGGCTGGGCAACTGTGGCTACGGTGGTGGTTTGGTGGTTTTCCCAGAGGAGAGGATCCAGTGATCACCAGGCCAAGAATTTCCCCACCCCAAAGAACGGCGTCACGTGACCCCAGCATCCTCGGGGCACACTTTGCTCTGGCGCGTCTCCAAGGTGAGACAGAGACATTCCTGATCCTACAGGCTGGGAAAGCCAGCCTGGCATCCGGGTCCTCCCGCTGTGCGCGCCCATCCCAAGGGTCTGGCCCAGACCCCCACCCCCACCCACTTGGCCTGAGCAAAGGCCACAGCAGGGGGCCGACTTACGTGGGAGCAGAATCTTTCCGGGGGGTCTCCGCACGTGATGCCGGAGGGCTCCACCTTCACCTTGACATAGTCCTTCAGGCGCATCACCTTGGGCTGGCAGGCATAGAACTCCCAGGTGGGGCCTTCGTCCGTGGTCACCCAGGATTTGCAGATGTCGTAGTCCCCGGAGGCCAGGGCCAGGCAGTGCAGGAGGAGGGCCAGCAAGCGCAGCATGGCGGCACGGTCCCCAGGGGCGCGGCCCGCAGGGGGCCTGGTGAGGCAGCGGCTGGCTCAGGCGGGGCACACAGCCTCAGCATGGAAAAGCCACATCTACCGGGCGACGGAGGCCAGATGTCCCAGGGACTCTGCCAGGTTGCAAACAGCGAGGAAACTTGGTTTTTCCAAGAGGCCGATATGGAAAACCCAGAGCCGGCGTTTCTCAGAGTGCTGATGGGCAGATCAAGAAGTTGCCCACAACTTGGTGTCCTCCTCACCTTGGCATCACCCCTACCCCAGAGGTGAATCTGATCAAATCAGGCAAACGCTCCAATTGTGACCGTGGATGGAAATGGGAGACGGAGAGAGTCCGCAGGGATCTGGCATGAGGCCGGATCGGATTGCTTGTAATTTTTGTCCTTCCGATCAATCCAGCTCTTTAAAGGGCCCTTTCATGTGTGATGTGTGCTCAACACAACTGCACAACCACCCTCTGGCCTGCGTTGTAAAGATAAAACAAAATCAGGTGGAGTACCTGTGAGCTGCACACACGTCCCCGCTATGGGACTGGACGTGGCATTTTGGACCTTGGCATTTTCACCAAAGTGAAAGAGATTTCTTTTCATATGGGCTGAAAGTGACAGCAATCACGCAGCTGGAGCACAAAAAGCGACCGAGGTGTTACCTGGGGGGCAGCGGATCTGGGCCTGCTTTGGTTGGGACAGGCGCTAACAGGGCCAGCTGACCTCGGCTGGTAGCCGTCGGCAACTTATCAGGATGTTTCTGAGACTTCAGCTCCCAATCCATCCAGGTACCCGGGGTCTGGCTTGTCTTTCATTGTAGGGAGGGAGAAGAGAGAGCTCATTAGCAACAACACCTGCAACAAATTAAATAGAGAAAGAGGGGGATAAAGATGTAGAAGAACAAAAGCTCTCTGGCAAAACGTGCAAAACACGAAGCTGCATTAGCAAGGTCTCCGGAGAAAACTGGGTTATTGTCATTAATATCGGAGAAGCACATTTGGAGATGGGGTACATTATTCAAGAAGGCAATGTGCTTTCTCCTTATTTCTGGGGGTCCTGGGGTCAGCAGAAGTGTCCCTGTTTGGGGTCAGTGACTTTCTAAAACAGCCCCAGGAGCCGAGACTGAATGGTGGCTTTAAAATACTGCAACTGACAAGTCAAAATGTCAAAACCGTTGAAGGCCGAGATGAAGCTGTAATTATAGGTGTCGATGAGGCTGTGTGGACAGGCTCAGATAAAGAATGGTCCACGCGTGGCCAAAAGTTACAAACCAGGTGCTAATAACTGTCTCCAAAATTCTGAAATGGTGAATTTAATTTTCAACTGTAAGGAACTAGGGATGTTGAAGACTTTGACGGAAGTGATGATGGTGTGTTCTATTAGATTTTTCCGATCAAGGCCAAAATTTCACAGTCATCCTTAGAGGGTATGTTTATAAACAGGTCACCATTATGATTATTGCTTTACTATTTTAAGCTACTTGTAATTATTTAAAAGCCCTAAATAGATATAACTAAGATGAATATTACATTGTGGAAAAAAACATGACTCCAGTAATGTGATGTGTTCCCAGACATTTGATATATCACCAGGAGAATCTGGTCCCCCAGTGAGGGATCCTGGCCAGAAATACTTAGCCAATAAATAGGGCAAAGGTTACTGCAATGAGTCACAGCAGAGCCATGTGTGTTATTAATTCTGGTAATTATGTCTCTGATTGTTGCATCTACATTCCCAAACTATTGCACCATCCATGCTACCTTCACCGCTCAACGGACTCTTCAGCCATTGTATCTAGAAGGTCCTGAAGAGTTAACTACGTTTCCATGTTCCTCCATTCTCCATCCAGACACAAACACACTCCTGCCCAAACGACAAACCAGAGGGCTGGGGACACTGTCCAAATGGGGGCTGGCCGCTCAGCTCCTCCCCAGGCGGAGTCCCCAGCCTAGGTCCCAATGCTCCAGGCTGGGGGCATCATAAATCTGCGTTAAGGCAGCCCCTGCCCCTCTCTCTGGCTGAAGGGCTCTTGATGGAGATGAATGAGGAGCCAGGGAGACACATTTTCACATCTCACCTCTGGCAGTTTCGAGAGAAACGGTGTTACAGAGTCCTCCTGGCCTTGAATGTGCTCCTTGCTAGAAAACTCTCAGAAAGAATCCGCCTGGAGACTATTTTTACAACCTGAGAAAATGTAGTAAAAATAAAATAGCGCCGGCCGGCAAAGGTTTGGATGCCTCTATCTGAGCTTCATGCTGCCCAGAAAACAGCACGTCCCTAATTAATTCTTCCAGCCGCGGGCTCCCAACTGTTCACTCCCAGGTGGGGCGCTCCTTATACGGGACACCAGGGCGCCAGGCTTCACTGCTTCCAGGGAGGACCCACCCAGCCTGGGGCTTCCTTCATCTGCAGTGATGCTCCCAGCCTGAACGCTGCTGGATGAGGGGAGGCAGCGAGGCCCGGAGGCCAGGAGGCCCGCCAGATCCTCGAGGCAGCACGCCTTGCAAATATATTAATTGCTTTGCAGTTCTGTTGGCTTAAATGCCATGCATTCCCTGGAAAACGGGGTGAGGGTCGGGGGCCAACGACAAAATCTGCCCGGGAGGGGGGCAATAAACGTGTTTACAACTAGTCAGTCAATTGGGCGTTGCTGGCACCAGAAGGGAATTGTGAGCTCAGCACGAGAATATTATTACAGTCGGTTTTTGCCAAAGAGGAAAAAACGGGAGGGGGAGAGACGCGAGAGTCTTCGGCACAGCGAGGCGGAAAGCAGAGAGAGAAGCCGGTATGGGAAATTTCAGGAGTAAGAGGTTGGGTCCCGGTAGATTGTTTTCTCCTTGGAAAATAAATCTTCACCTGATATTATTAAGAAACTGCAGCTCCCAGAAACAAATAGAATCAATGCGCTTTATTTTCTTTTAAGAGTCCTCAGGAACGGGAGCGGAGGGGGAGGGGCTGATAGCCAGGGTATTAAAACCCGAAAATTAGATTTTACCAGGATTTCTGAACTCAGATTTCTCTGTCTTATTGAATTAGCGCCTCTCGAGCTGGCTGGGCTCGAAGCAAGCTCCTCCCGAGTTGCCGGCCGGGCCCTCGCCTCCTGGGAAACTTGCCTGATGGGCGGGGAACCCCTAGAGGTGGTCCCTGGAGAGGGGGCGCTGGGGCTTTCTCCTGGGACCCAGCCCACACCCCAGTTTCTTTCTTCCTTCCCAGCGGGACAGCGGAAGAGGGGGTGAAATCTACCTTCAGATGCGGTCTGGGTCACCTTCCAGTCCCACCCCACCCTCCCAACTCTAACCATCGCAGCCCCCCCCCCCCCACACCCGCCAGCCCCGCAACCCCGGCCGGTCCCATGGGTGCACCCGCTCACCGCCGCCGCGCGAGCGTGCATCCCACTGCTGGCGGCCGGGTGCCCCAGCCCCGGATCGGCAGCCTCCTCGGGCTCCAGGTGCCCACCTCCCCCGGCCGCATGCCCTCTCAGCTCCCAGGCAACCCCGAAAAGTTGAGCACGGAGGATGGGGCGCGAGGAGGCATCCACTGGGAGTTTGGGGCTGCGGCACGGGGCTGCTTGTGGGGTGGGGGTCAGCTCCCCGCCGCGGACCCCAGGGGTTTAGAGTCCGCGCTTCGGGTGGGCTGCAGGCGTCGTGCCTCGCACGACAACATGCCCGGGAAGCCCTTCGTCGCTTTTTGTCTTTCCAAAGTTGAGTGTAAGCCCCGGAGCAGTTAATAATCACACCTTTAATAAAGGCCGGGCGGGCACCGAGGGGGGCCCCCCTCATTTGGCACCTTCTCCCTTAATTAGGGGACGCCGAGCAAAGCGCCCGGTAATTACTCTCATCCTTTTGCCCAGCGCCGCAGCCGGCAGGGACCCCGCCGCCGCCCGCAGCCCCCAGGCAGCTAACTTACTCGGGAGCCGGAGCCGGCGGTCCCCGCGAGCCCGCGGTCCTCTTCCCGCCTTCCCGCGGCCCCTGCTCCCACCGTCCGCGCGCCACCCAGCTCCAGGTTCCACTCCACACTGTCCCCGAGCCGGTCCGGGCGCATAATCCTCCCCATCAGCCCACCCCTCCCAGGCGCCGAAAGAAGTTTCTAGCGGCGGCCGGAACGCAAGAGTTTTTCTGTGCAACTCACACATTTTCCCAGTTTTCCGAGAGGGGAAGGGGATGGCAGAAATTGGGGTGGCTCTAGAGGGTGGCGACTCAATCAGGGTAGGGGAACGGCGCGAAGGAAGGGTTAATTTCCTTTCCACAAACACATCCAGGCATTCTCTTAACATCCACCCTCCCGCCCCACTCACTCGCACAAACGATGGGAAAAGACCCTGGTGGGGAAAAATCCAGCCCCGAAAGACAAGCTACTCCTTTAAGATGTTGCTACAAATGCACACTCACACACCCCTCTCCAAGCGACTCCGGTCCTCCTCTTGTAGCAGTCGCCACCAATAACTTTTGCATCCGAGCCTCGGCTGGGCTACTGTTAAGTGGCTCCCGGGCCCCGGGAAAGCCTGCGCGGTCACCGAAGCCCTTTAAAAATGAAAGCAGGCTGGCCAAGCTGCAGCATATCCACCCCCCAACCCCGATCGCCTCCCGGGCTCTCCCCGCCCGCCTTACCCCGGCTCGGAGCGGCTTCCCGGAGCGGAGACCCCGGAGGCCGCCACCCTCCGGCGCTCTGCTCCCCCGTCCGGCTGGCGCTGGGTGGGGGCGAAGGCCGAGGGCTGCGAGCCGCTGCTCCTTCCCCCGCCGCCTCTGTGGCTGTCAGATCGGGGCTGGGGAGCCCTCCGGCCCCCGGGGGGGCCGCCCGCAGCCGTCCCGGAGACGCGGGCCGGGGGAGGGGGCCGCCCGCGCCGCCCGCATCGCCCGCCGGGGGCCGAGCCGGAGGTCGCCGCTAACAAGTGCAAACTTTTGGGGCCCCCTGGGCGGCTCGGAGAGGACCCGCGCTCGGGCACCGGGCAGCCCCCGGCCCGGGTGGGCTTCGCGGCGGCTCGTCGGGGCGCCGGGGCATTCCCCCCCCCCCCGGGGCGCGGCGGGGGCCAGATGGCCGGGGCGCTTCACTGCCCCCCTGCACTCCGCTCCAAGTTAATGCTGAGGCTAAATCCTCTTGCCATCACTCACGATCACCATCGGGGCTTTTATCTCCCGGTCTGATCCGGGCTGCGTAACTTCCTCTGTGTGGCTTTAACACACCATCCCACCACGGAGCAGCGGTCTTCTTAAAGGTGCAGGAAGGAAATACTGCGAGACTCGGGGGACGCGCCACGGCCCGGGGAGGGGCGCGGCGAGCAGGGGCGTCCCGGCGGGCCCGCGGCCAGGGTGGCCCCAGCGAGCGGCCGCTGAAGCGAGCCTGCTCTGGGGGGGCGGGGGTCGCAACCTATACATCGCCTCCCGGCCTGGGGGCCAGCGGGTTCCCGCACACAGAGCGCATCTCAGCCAGCTCGGGCCAGGCGCCGCGGGGCTGCGGCTTCCTTTCCCCAAACCTCGGGGGCCCGACCGGGTGCCAGCGCCCATGGGTGTGGGGGCTGCCCCATCGACCCTGGGGGAGGGGTCCAAGTGAGTCAGTCCGCCCCCCACCGCCCCCCCGCCCCCCTCAAACAAGCCCGGGGCTCAAGGCTGCTGCTCCGTCTCCCTCTGTGAAGTGCTGCCACCCAGAAGGCCCCAAGCAGTGGGTAAAGGGGTGGGTGGGTGGATTTGGGGAGACGGGGAGGGGGACCATCTGAGCGCACAAGCGGAGCCTGAATACCAGCTGACACATCGCCGCCTCCACCCTGACGGGCCCTGCTTTTGACGGAGCCAAGCCAGCTCTGGAGGGAGTGCGGAGTAGGGGGCAGGAGGGGCCTCACTCCCTGGCGAGCCTGGGAGGAGGGCGTGGGAGGACTCCCGCAGGGGCCTAGGGCAGAGGCCCTAGGGATTGGCCGCACTGGGCAGCCCCCTGGGGCTCTTCAGCGCCCCCAGCCCCCCACCCCGGAGGTTTCCTTCCGGGCTGCCTCCCAGGCCTGTGGGGAGAGCTGTCTCCATCTTGCAGGGGCACCCGTGGCTTTCAGATGCTCCCCGGCGCGCTCCTGGTGGGTTCTCACTGCAGCTCAGGCAGCCGGCTCTGCCATTGGGAAGCATCAGGAACAAAGAGCCCGAGGATGGAGAGAGAGAGCGAAGGAGGGACTGGGCCAAGGTCACGGAGGGTGTCAGGAATAAGAGCAAGGTGTGCCCCCGGGGGCCCCACCCGCTGCCAGCCTTAACCCTTCCCTCCTCTGGGCTCCCCCCAAGCTGGCCGAGGGGGCTGTGCTGCTGAGTAATGTTTAGCCTGTTGTTGCAGAGTGGACTTGGAATTCAAGACTGTCCTCTGCTTTAATAGTCATAATCATAATTTAACATTTATTGAGCACCTGCTTTATGCCAGGATCCATGCAAACCGCTTGGTGTGTCTTATCCACTGGTTCTTCCCCACAGGCCTGGCACTTAACTCCTGTTAGTCAAGTCCCAAGTTATATTAATAGATGAAGCTTAGAGATGTGAAGTAACTTGCCCAAGGTCACACAGCTGAGGGAGACGCTGGCCTGGGAGGCAGGGCTCTTGGGCTCCCCCGTGGGGTTCTGCTGCTACTCCCTGACTTGCTGGTTAACTTGGGGCGTGAGGCACAGATTGCCTCCGGGCCTCAGTTTCCCCATCTGTGAGATGTGAATGGTGAGTCTTTTCCTTTTCCAAGGAGCAGACAAGGCCATCAAGGGCCTTCTCCTGAAAGTGCTCTCAAAGACCTTCCACTGGAGAAGCTCCCCCGCTCTCTCCCCCAAAGCTGTCCAGGAGAGCAGATGCTTGCCAGCCCCTTCTTACCTGCTCCCTGGGCCTTAAAGCGTCCAGCAGGAGGAAGCTCCGTGGAGGAGGACACATCTCAGCAATTTGATTTTTAAGCCTTTGGCCTGCAGGCAGCAGCAAAGGGCACACTGTGGGCCTCCCACCCAGGCAGGGTGAGTGACGACCCAGGCCGGCCCTCGGCCTGCTGTCGCCCCCAGGCAGGGTCATCAATTCCTGGGAAACGCCCTGCTCCTCCATCACCCGAGTCTGGATGCTGTCAGGACAGCCAACGAGACTGGAGGAGGTTGCTTCTTATTCATGATTCACCTAAACGCGGCGGGGGCCTGGGGTGTGCTCCTGTTATCTCCTGGATGGCTTAAGTGACCCACGTGCAAACCATATGCCACTGAGACGGTGTTTAAAATGTCTCTGCAGCCTCCTCTCCCCAGCACCCCCTGCCTCTCCAGTGGGTTGATGCCGACAGACTTTTTGGGGGACCCATTCCCAAACCTGTCTTCTAGTCTCCCCTTTTTCCAGATCCTGGAAATTATGGAATCATGGAAAGAGTCAGAATGAAGGGCTTTTCTTGGCTCCGCCCCTACTCGCCATATGGCCTGGGGCCATCACTGCCAGCCTCAGTTTCTCCCTCTGCGTAACGAGGGGATTTGCCCCAGGAGGTGGTCCCCGGGCGATGATGCCACGCTGACAGCAGGCCATAGCAACCTCCGGGAGACAGCATCCCTTTCTAGTGACTCATAAAGTGCTTTTTTCCCAAGATGGGAAACAAATAGGATTCTAGCCATGTAGGGACCAGGTGGTCAAGGGATGTTCATTTTTAAATTTCATTAAGGTATCTTGTGACAAACGACCTTTCACCAGCAATGAAAAGAAGCTGAGCACCAGGGGCAGGAGAGGGTTAATGAATCTCTCGCGCACCGCCCCCCCCACCCATGATTGCTGGCTCCCCTCTCGCAGCAGCCTCTTTGTTGGTGGAGTTTTGGCTCTATTGCACAGTTTAAATTCAAATTGTGAATGTTGAATCTACTATTAAAAAACATCTGCAGAATAATGCATTTGATTTTATTCCACCTATGTTGTTTAAACAAAGGAGATATGTATACAGATACAGACAGACAGACAGATGAATAGATAGATATGTACATATACATGTATTTAAAATAAAGACACCAAAGTAGGAACAGGAGAGATGGAGAATGACATGCTTTATTACATATATATTCTTTCTGTGTTGTTTGACTCCTTCACAATGAGAAAATAGGCTTGGATGGGGTAAGACAAGTAACAGGAAATTATAAAGTCACACTCAGAAATGATCTCCCAGCTTTGCAATGCGCGGTAACAGATGAGGTCCAGCCCCTCCGGGGATTTCCAAGAGAAGGCAAACCCTGATGCACACAGACTAAAGGACAGACAGATAAAACGAGCTCACACCACTGATTAAAGTCGTGTAAGCTCAAAAGCCACCCCCAGCACGTTCTCACCCTTCACCTGATTCACTCCCTTCTCGGTTATGCCAGGCCAAGATTTCGATTTGTCCCCTTGACCTTGAGCAGTTGCAATGCGCTGGAAATAGGTGGTAAGAGCCTGGGAACTAGCCCAGGACCATCTAGGGGTTTGGAGGCATTCCTGGGACCCTGACTTCCACGGCCAAGGCGGGGCCAGGGGCAGGAGAGACCAAGACCCAAGGCCAGGGCATTCCCCAGGGGAGCACCTCCAGGCAGCGGCAGAGGCTGTTAAGAAGCACCCCGACTCCTCCTGGCCAGTTCTCAGCTCTAATCTCCAGACCATACTCCCATTAATTATTATTACTGTATTAATCATACATGTGATTAATTCAGTAATGGTGATTCATAATTGATTGCATTTTATATGGTGCCTTTCATCCACGCTTCTCCCAAGATGTGCGCTGCCTACAACAAGAGACATATAAAGCAAGACGTGTTCTTAGCTCGCCTGCATTTTGTTGGATAAACTTCTCTTTGCAGAGGCAGGGGGCTGAGGGTTTGGGGGCAGACTGAGCTCACCAGCCTCAGCTCTGTGCCTGTCTCTGGGCCAGGCAGCGCCTCACCCAGCTGGGGACTCTGCTTCATCCTGCCGTGCCTCATGGTGGCCACACCCCAGGAACCCTGCCAACCCCACTCCTTTGGCTGTAAGTCTGCCTAGGATCCGGCTGCAAGGCAAGGCCAGCCTGGGCTCCGCAGGGGGCTGGTACCCCCAGTGGCACTGACAAGGGTTCTAGAGCTTGAATCTTTGGGTGGGGGTCTTCCCTCTCCTGTTAATTAGCTGTGTGACCTTGAATAAGTTACTGCCCTACTGCCTCAGTTGACCCAAATGAAAAATGGCGTTAATTAAAATCTCTCTCTTCCTGGGGTTATTGTAAAATTTACATACAGTAGACACTACCATGTGTAAAATAGATAGCCAATGGGATTTCACTGTATGACTCAGGGAACTCAAACTGGGGGTCTGTCACCACCTAGAGGGGTGGGAAGGAGGTGGGAGGGAGGTTAAAGAGGGAGGGGACACATGTATATCTATGGCTGAGGCCAGCACAATATTGTGAAGCAATTTTCCTTCAGTTAAAATTGAGTTTTGTTTGAGAAGATATTACATGCAGTGATACATATACAGCACTTCAAATCTGGCACATTGTATGTGCTCAATAAATGTGAGTAGTGGGAGTCGCAGGCCTGGTTCTAGCAGCAGCTGCTCTGTGACTAGGCTAATCTCGTCCCCTCTCTAGGCCTCAGTTTTCTCAGCTGTAAAATGGGCTGAACAGTCAACTTTGAGGGTTCCTTTCGGATCTTAGACGAGCACTTGGAATAGTTATGGTTGGGGTTTGGAGCTTCAAAATCAAGCTGCCCTGGGCTCCCACTCTCACCATTCTCCAGTTGTGTGACCTTGGGCAAAGGACTCCCCTTGCCCAGGCTCAGCTGCCACCTCTGGAAAATGGGGATCATAATAGCATCTGGCGCCTGGTCTTGATGTGAGGGTTTAATGAGCTACTGCTTGAAGCCTGTTTGGCTTCTAGAAAGGGCTTAACACAGGGTGGCTCCGGCACTGTACAGCAGGCCTGGTGCACAGCACTTATGGATACTCTCACACGTCTGCTATGCCCCTACCCCGGGAAAGATGCTCTTGTCTGCCCCACTGTTCTGAAGAGAATGGAGATGGAGGCGTCTGTCCTGGGGGAGTCAGTTAGGGGTTAAGGCAGGGGCAATATATTTGAACCCAGGCCTCATGGCCGCACTCACTGGGGTCTGCGCTCTGTCCTGAGCTGACTCTCCCAGGGTGGTTTTCGTCCCAGTGGTTCTGGTAGGGAGCTGGTGTTGCAGACCACACTTGTTAGCAGAAGACCTGGGGACCAGAGAGGTTCGGTGACTTCTCCAGGGCACACAGCAAGCAAGAAATGGGGGATCAGAACTGGCTTTGTTGAATGGATGTGGGGCCAGCACTGGGATGCCCACCTTGGCCTGTGGCGTCTCCCCTACCCCACCCCCTGAAGCCTGGCTGGGTGCCCTTCCCTCTCCATGTGGATGGTCCTGTTCTTGAGCCCCAGGCAGCCTGGCACGAGAGGGCTCAGCCCAGGAGGAGGAGCCCAGCTCCTCCCAGCAAAGCTGCTTGGCTCCTACCGGAGGGGTGGCTGCTACAAAGAAACCCAACCACCCCCCGTCTTTTTGGGGGCACAGACCACCAGGGTTTCAGCCTGGTGGGTCCCCACGGTGTTCCCTGCAGACAGCCGGCCTTTGGTCCACAGGCCCCACGGGCAGAACTATCTGCTGCCCCTGAGTGGCTGGGAGAAGGGCGTGCAGAGGGGCACTGGCTTCCCTCTGTCAGTGGGGCAGGCCACTGTGCTGACCCTGCCAGCGCAGATCTCAGGGCACACCTCCCCGCAGGGCACCTACCGTGTGACAGCACCCCGCAAATCTGATAGATTATCCGTGTCACAGGCATCAAGCTGCCTGTGCAGCCCAGCAGTTTCAGTCATGTCCGACTCTTTGCTTCCCCATGGACCGTAGCCCACCAGGCCCCTCTGTCCACGGAAATCTCCAGGCAAGAATACTGGAGTGGGTTGCCATGCCCTCCTCCAGGGGATCTTCCCGACTCAGGAATCGGACCTGTGTCTCTCATGTCTCCTGCGTTGGCAGGTGGGTTCTTTACCACTTGCACCACCTGGAAACCCCAAGGGTTTACTAAGTACTTACTATCTACTACATGCCAGATACTGTCAGGCTGAGGCAGTGGAGTCTGGGGAAGTGTGTGTGTGTGAGTCTGTGCACATGCATGTACATAAGCCCACGTGTGTAAGCCCAGTGTGAGTGTGCCAGCTTGGCAGGCTTGCCAAAAAACACTGGAGGAGCCACAGTAGCTGCAGAGGCACGTCTGAACCCTCAGGATAGGAGACAAGTTCAAACCATGAGCGCCAAGAAAAGTAAGACCCAGGCTCATGGGGACCCGGACCTGGACTCCTGCTTGCCTGAGCCTCGGTTTCTCATCTCTCAAGTGAACACAACAACAGCACCTGTATCCTGGGGCTTGGGGAGCATTGCCCAATACTTTGGCCACCTGATGCGAAGAGGTGACTCATTTGAAAAGACCCTGATGCTGGGAAAGATTGAAGGTAGGAGGGGAAGGGGACGACAGAGGATGAGATGGTTGGATGGCATCACCGACTCAATGGACATGGGTTTGGGCAGACTCCGGGAGTTGGTGATGGACAGGGAGGCCTGGCGTTCTGCAGTCCATGGGGTCACAAAGAGTCAGACACAGCTGAGTGACTGAACAGCACTGGGGAGCATTCACAGAGAAACACTACGAACGCTTCCATGCTGGCAGAGAGCAAGTGCTCCATCAATGGTTGATCTGGTGATCTCCTTTGAAGAGGCCCTCTGTCCAGCGATGAGGGAGGGTCCAAAGCCCTTTGGGAGCCTGTGGCCCAGCAGAGGACACTGCTCCGCGTCAGAAAAACACAAGCTTCGTCAAGTCTGGGAAATACACGGGGATACCAGCCCAGTTCTCTTCCCCATGATCTCTTCTCATAAATCCGCTTTTGGGGGGTGTATCCCCACCACCCACCCTACCCAGCTTTCAGCGTAGGGGAGGGCAGGAGAGCTGGGGAGTGGAGGAAGGAGCCATGCCCACCCTCACAGGTAGAATCCTATACCTGGTCCCTCCCCACTCCCAGGCCTGCAGGCAATTTAAGGGGCTGCTGGGGGGTGGGGGAAGGTGCACCCCAGCCGGGAGAGAGGGAAACGCACTGTCAGTGTGAGGAAGAAGCCCCCCAGCCCCATCCCACCCCTGGTCTCCTGCAGACCTCCTCCTGCTCTGACCCCTGACTCTTTGTGTAGAGGAAAGCATTTTTCTTTCTTACCTGGCAGGTGATCGGGACAGGTGATCTGGGTGCAGCAGATGCTGGGCCTTCCTCTCAGACATGTGCTGATCGCAAGAACAATTCACCCAGTTATAGAAACACCTGCCCTCTCCCACCCACGCCTCCTGGCAAGCTGAGGGTGATGGAGTGGCTTTCTGAGCATCTCGGCTGCCCTCCGGTCCCCACCATGTGCCAACAGGCAAAGCCTGGGGCAGACGATCGCCCACGTGGGCAGGCTGAGAGCAGGAGGCCCTATAACCAAAGGCCGCTGGAAATTCTGAAGGACAACCCTCAGCAAGAGAGAGAAATAAACAGAAAGGCATTCCCTCTGACTCTCTCCTTCCTGGTCACACGCACAGGCACACGAGCCGTGTCGCAGGCAACAATTGTCTCATTAAATTGTCCACCGCGAGGAGGCCGCCATGGCATACAAAGTTCTCCGCCATCCACTCCTGAATTCTGAGAGCCCTACGACCGTGGCTCTTGGCTCCTGGCCTGGGTCCTGCCGAGAGGGGCTGCTCCTAACCAGCCACGTCTGGGCTTTCAGGGACTGACGCTGGGAGACGGCATCTCTTTCTTAAACCTCTTGGTCGGTCTTTTCTGCCCGAAGGAGGGTATCGGGTGGAGGCCCTCCAGCCAGCTGCAGCTGCTCATCGAGTGCGACTCTTGGTCTTGGGAACCAGCTTTGATTCCTCGCTTAGTGGCACTTGGCCTAATGGATGGAGAGAGCTTGTCGCTGGCCCTGCTCCCTGCCCTCTGTTGACCTTGATGCTGTCACCCGTGACCTCTAGGATGTCCATGCCCAGGAGGGCTCCTCAACTCCTCAGGGTCCTCAGGAGCCTTTGTCTTCACCTTGGGGTCCTCCTTGGCTCCTCTGCCTCCTGGTCCCACCTCGCTCCTTTTCCATGATTGGTCCGTAAGTGCGGGGTGTGCAGGGCTGGGAAGGTGAGCCGGCTGGTCACCTGACCCAGCGCTTTGCTTTTTATGTCACCTGATCATTGGAAGGACATGGCTTCTAGCGTCCCACCCCATGGAGGATACCCTGAATTACATATTTGTTTATTTTTAATCTGGAAAAACAAAAGCTCCGTATCTGATTTCCTTTCATCTTGCCCCTGCTAATTCCTGAAACCAAATCCAAAATCAAATGGGAGAGGCCAGTTTTGGCTTTGAACTCATGAGACAGCTAAGCTAGGGGGACACCAGAAACCAAAGGGAGTGTAATTCCAAGTCAAACTGGGTGATGTCCCCCTCCCCCCGATCCAACTGAGCTCCTCCTTGGAGGCCAGCTTAAATCACAGTCCACGATGAAGCTGGAGACACGAACCCCTGTCTTCCAAGCCCGCCTCCACGACACCCCCAGGCTCACTGTTGGTCTTCATGGTGCAGCCACTGCTCCTGGCCAAGGTCAGGATGCTGCTGGGGTTTCCATGGACTGACAACAGACCGTGTGCCAGGCTCTGGGGGAGGGACTTTTATCTGCCTCCACCTTCCAGATGGGGAAACTGAGGCTCAGGGAGGGGAACATCTGGCTCCAGTGTCTCACTGGGATTCAAACCCAGACCTCCCTGACCCCACAGCCTTGACTACCCCCTCCCAAAACACACACATACAACCCCCAACTGGGGAGCTTCTCTTTGCAATTCTGTTCCCTGTGAACTTTTGGGGCCCCTGGTTGAGCCCTGGGTCTCTCTTTCCAGGCCTCAGGATCCTCACTGTCCAGTGAAGGGGTTGAGCTGGTGCTGCCCCAGGGTCCTTCCAGCTCTAACATTTTTCACATAAACCTCCACCTCCCAATGCAGAAGTCTGAGCTCTCCCACCACAAATGTTTCCCAAATGATCAACAGAGTGATAAGTCCCTAAGGGGAGGGGAGATGCACATCAGGAGTGGGCTTGTTAGAAGCCTGACATTGACACACCTCGTGCACACACAGGTGAGACCCGAGCCTGGTCACAAGGGAGGCAGAGGCAGTGCAGGTAAAGGGACCGAGATGGCTCCGGAAACACCTCTACAGCACACAGTGGGGAGGCCTCCTTGGGTAGCTAAAGGGGCCAGCACGTGCAGACCAACTACTCCCCGCCTGCAGGGTCTTGGGCACAGACGGGAACTCCTTAGCCAGATGTGACAGGGTGGTCTCTAGAAAGACCCTCTTAGCACGAGGTGTCCCCACGCAGGGCTGTGCTCTTCAGTTGGCCTGTGTGAGGATGGTCTCTGCCGTTTGTTGAAATATTGAAATGTTTCGTGCATTTACCAGTCTTAAGCCCTGGGAGAACTCCTGCCACCCCACTTCCCAGCCCAGCCAGGACCCTTCCTTGGAAACTTCTAGACACCCCGCCCCCCTGCCAACCCAGCAGCTACCTGCACTCCTGCACTCACCTGGCACCTGTTTGGACTGGCCCACCGATGGTTGACTATTCTTATCACTGCTGATTATACATCCCCCACATATACACAGAGCCTAGAGTTTGGGCTGCTGTGGTTCTCTACTGTCCCCCAGGATCCTCTAGGGGTGTCAGCCCTCAGGGTCCAGCTCCTTGGGTTGGCCACGCTGGGGTCTCCCCACAGCAGGGCAGGAAGATGACTTCCGGTTCCGTGGGTTTCTCAGAGTGCAGCTCCCACCCACAGAGTCGAGGGGGCCTTTCAGAGTCTATCCTCTCCTGTCACTGGGAGGTTCTCCTCAGCCAAAACCACCCACCACTCTGCATTTAATAACCAGAGGACATTGAGACTTCTGCTCATAGAGGAGGGACCTTTCCCCTGGTTGCCCTTTCTGCTCTCGCTCAAATAGACTCCAGGGTGGGGAAGCGTAGAGGGGCAGAGTCAGGGGCCGATCTCAATGGGCAATAGGGACCACCCAGAGGGCTGTGTTGAAGGAAATCCCAGGTCATCGGGACACACAGTGCTATGATCGATTAGTCATGGCTGTCTGGTGATGGACTTGTCATGCCTGTCTGGCAGAGGAGGGTGTGAGGGGTCAGGACGGGTGGACCTCGCATTTTCTCTGTCCATCCCCTGAGTGTGGGCATGAGCCTTTGTCTGCCTGTAGAGAGCCCAGAACTGTACCAGACACAAATATTAATAGATGCTTGGGGAGTACTTCTAATTGAGGGTGAATTTTAAAATGAACTAAGCAAAAAAAAAAAAAAAAAAAGAAGCAAGCAAACGGCGTTTATTGAACACGTGCTACATGCAGTTCCACAGATGATAAAGTAGGGAGAGGAACTGGGAGTGCTGCTGTAGGAAATTTGGGAGTCAGTTTATCTACCCATCCAGCCGTCCATTCATGAGTGCCTACTGCATGCCGAGCTCTGTACTGGGGGCTGGAGATGCGGACCAGCATCGGCTCTAGGAAGCCTCCGGCCAGGAGAGGGGAGAGACAAGGTGAGTACCGGCGGTGTGTGAGCTGCCCCGGGCGGCAGGGCGGGTGGATACAATGCTGCTGTCTTCATCCCTGGCAGAGTCATCCTCCAGGGACCAGCCACGGTTATTAATACCCTGCTGAGTCAGGGGGCTCTTGAGTTTCAGCATCACAAGATGTTAGATTCTTGACTCCTGACCGCCCTCTTGACTCCAAGAAGCCTCTGCCTGCCTCGGGCTGTCCAGAGGGCAGCAGATGCTGATGGAAAGAGGTCTGAAAGGGATGAGACTTGGGGTGTGAGTTCAAGTCCCCACTCTGCCATCCATTAGCTTCCCCATGAGAAATGTCACTTCTCTGAGTCCCCTCATCTTTGAAAAGAAGAATAGCAACCAATCGGCCTTAAAATGGCTGTGAGTGCCAAGGGCTGACCCCTGGCAGGTGCTAAGAAGTGATGGCTGTTCATGCAAGTACCCACTGAGACTGTCCCGTGTGCCTTGTCTGGGGAATGAGGAAGAACATGACTGAGCTAGTTCTACCTTCATAACACTCGGACAGGTTGGGAGGGTGATATGCAAGCACGATGGAGGACCCAGGACCCTGCAGCTCCCACTCGAGCCTCTGTTTACACTCTCAGGAGCCCTCTTGATTCTTCCCAGGTGACTGATGCCCCTCCTCCATGCTCCCCACGGGTTGACAAGCTCCACTTGGGAAGGCTTTGCCAGTCTGGGCCGACAGACTTCCCAGTGCCTAGCATATACTCGGTGCTCAGTAAATGTTTGCTGATGAGACCTGGGTTCGATCCTGGGGTCAGGAAGATCCTCTGGAGAAGGAGCTGGCTATCCACTCCAGTGTTCTTGGGGCTTCCCTGTGTGCTGCTTGAGCAGACGAGCAGTAAGTGAGAAGTGGGAGGGCTCCCATGCCCAAAGGTAAAGCTGAGCAATTAGGAGATGAATAGGATCAGTAGAGTTGCTAATTGGAATATTTAAAATCAAATTTCCTTCTAGTTCTTGCCAGTGCATGCACCTGCTTCTTCTCCCTCTGTCTCCCCTCCTCGTCCCCACCCCCAGCCCATCTTTCTACCCCCACCCCCACTTTCTGTCTCCCGAATAGAATGGTCTCAAGTGTCAGCTCTTGCTGATACTTGTAGACTTGGATAATCACAACTCTGAGAGATCTCAGCATTCTGATAGGAGGTGGAGAGGTCTTTGTGCGTTACTCGACATCTCTAGGTCTTCCCGCATAGCTCAGTCGGTAAAGAATCTGCCTGCAAGGCAGGAGACCCAGGTTCGATTCCTGGGTCAGGAAGATCCTCTGGAGAAGGAAATGGCTACCCTCTCCAGTATTCTTGCCTGCAGAATCCCACGGACAGAGGAGCCTGGCGGTCTACAGTCCATGGGGTCACAGAGTCGGACACAACTCAGCGACTAAACAACGACCACAAGGGTTCATCAGCTACGACTGAAACACTGTATTATCCCAGATGGCTCAGCGGTAAAGACTCTGCCAGCCAGCGCAGGAGACACAGGAGACATGGGTCCAATCCCAGGCTTGGGAAGGTCCCCCAGAAGAGGAAATGACAACCCGTTGCAGTATCCTTGCCTGAGAAGTCCCATGGACAGAGGAGCCTAGTGGGCTACAGTCCATGGGGCCGAAAAGAGTCAGACGCCACTGAGCGATGGAGTGTACACGCACACATTGTGAGTGCTCGGCAGACACAGGCTGTGAGCATTATGGTCACGATCTGACTTGCATCGTAGCTATTTGGACATATGGCTCACGTTCTTGTCTAGGCTGTGAAGAACTTTAAGGCAGGGACCTCTTATGACTCATTTGAGTCTTTTACTCCTTCCCCTACCTCTCCACCCTCACATCCCCCCACCTGCTTTGTCACAGGAGGGAGGAGAGAGTGGTAACAGGAAGAAGAAGTGATGCTATTACCAGCTCCCATCACCAAGCAGCTGGTTTCTGCCAGGCTCTGGGCTTTATAAGCATCATCCCGATACCCACTGGCCTACTGATACTGTGACCGTTTGCTCCTCCTTGTTCACAAAGGAGAAAACTCAGATACAAAGTAGTTGGGTCACTGGTCCAAGGTCACCCAGCTATCGGGAAGCGGCCCCCGGGACCGCAGCCTCCCCAAGGCCGCCATGCACCACGCGGCTGGAGAGGCGCACTCACTCGCGTACACACCAAGCCAGAACAAACCTGATCACGGCCCTCAACCCATCTTCCTCGTGGTGCGTGCATGCTCAGTTTTGTCCAGCTCTTTGCAACCCCATGGACTGTAGCCCGCCAGGCTCCTCTGGCCATGGCATTTTCCAGGCAAGAAGACTGGAGTGGGTTGCCATTTCCTACCCAGGCGATCTTCCTGACCCAGGAACTGAACCCTCATCTCCTGCATCTCCTGAATGGGCAGGCAGATTCTTTACCACGGCGACACCTGGGAAGCCACATCTTTCTCATAAGGCACTTTAAAAATGTTTTATGAAAAAATTTTTATTGAAATATGGTTGATTTGTAATGTGTTGATTTCTGCTGTACAGCAGAGTGATTCACTTACCCGTATGTACATGCTCTCTGCCATCATGGTTTACCGCAGGATATTCAATACAGTTCCCTGTGCTGTACAGTAGGATATTTTTGTTTATCCATCCTGTATACACTAGGTTGCAGCTGCTAATCCCAAGCTCCCAACCCTTCCCTCCCCCACGCCTCTCGTCCTCGGCAACCACAAGTCAGTTCTCCACGGTAAGAGACTTTTTAAACCAAGTTTCAGCAGGAGCTAGGGGTGGTATCATAGCAGTCTGGGGACCACCATCCTGTTGAAACAGAGGAGCTGATGTTTGGGGTGTTGGACCAATCCCGTTGCACTCTCTGCTTGGATGTTATTTTCACACAGGGTGGGGAGAATAACCATCTCGTCCCCCTCCCGCCCCAGAAGGGGTGGCTTGTAAACATATGGGGAGCGGGGAAGGGAAAGTCGAACGTCTTGAGTCAAACTGTCATCCGTGTGCCAGTTTTCTGTGCAGACTGAGATGAAAATCGGCCGTGAAACACACAGAGGGAGATGAAATTTGGAGAAAGGGAAAAACAACCCAGAGCGGCTTCTCCTCCCGGTAATTCCTGCTCCCTGGGTATAAGGCTGCATTCCATGGCAACAGCATTCGCACTTCGCTGAAAGAAAAGCTCCAACCAGCTGGACCCGTTATTAAAGTGGAGCCCCAGGATTAGCATGTTTGTGTGATGACAAAATGAACCGGCTGCCCTGTATCAGTCAAACCGGCTTCAGGAGGCACTGGAGCCCCTGCGGCAGGAGACTGAGCATCCTCGAATGGCCAGACCCCGGAGCCTGTGGCTGTCTCACCCCTCATCCCCGAGGGCCCCTGGGCTCCTATGCAGAGGAACAACAGGGGTCTTTTAGATCTGAAAGTGAGTCGAGGCTAGTGGTATGGATGGGGCAGCAGGAACAAAAAGAACTGAGTTTGAATCCCAGCTCATCTAAGAGACCTTGCTATTTGACTTAGAATGAGTCCATTCCTTTCTCTGTGACTCAGTTTTCACATCTATGAAATGTGATCCTGATCCAGTGAAGAAACACATGCAAAGCACTTAGCAAGCCATTGCTAAAAACCTACTCCCAGTGAATTCTTGGACTTCCCTGGTGGCTTAGACAATTAAGCATCTGCCTACAATGTGGGAGGCCCAGGTTCCATCCCTGGGTCTGGAAGATCTCCTGAAGAAGGCAATGGCACCCCACTCCAGTACTCTTGCCTGGAAAATCCCATGGACGGAGGAGCCTGGTGGGCTACAGTCCATGGGGTCGCAGAGCCAGACGTGACTGAGCCACTTCACTTTCTTTCACTCTCATAGTCAACTTTTCAGGGATGGCCCTACTGGGGAAAGCGAGGATTCTTTCAACATTTGACGCTTTGTGAAAAAATTTCACACTGGCCACTTGCTAAATACAGTCATAAAGCGATGTGTCTGTGTGTGTGTCTGTGTGAGGGACAGCGAGTGTGTGTGTGTGTGTGTGAGAGGGGAGCATGTGTGTGTGTGTATCGCTCATAATGTAGAAGGAGGAAAGCACAGCAGAGCCAGGGGTCCGAGTCCTGCCTCTCTGTTCACTGAGGGATCGTGGACAAGTCCCTTCACCTCGGTCTCAGTTTGCTCTCCTCTCCCGAGTGGCAGGGCCACATCTGCATCACAGAGCTGTCTAAGATGACACGCACGTGGGAACTTCCTGGTGGTCCAGTGGTCAGGACTCCTCACTTTCCCTGCCAAGGGTACAGGTTGTATGGCGTGGCCAAAAAGTTTTTTAAAATAAATAAAATGACATATGCACATAAAGAACCCATTAACATCAACCATCCTCTTGAAGGACAGAAAACAGCTATGGCTCAGTGCAAAGCTAGATCATAGAAGAGAAAAAAGGACATCAGGGGAAAACCAGGTGAAATTCAGACAGAATCTGAAGTTCAGTTTCTAGTGGTTTACCAGTGTTAGTTTCGATAAATTTTAATTTCTTATATGAGGTGATAACATTGGGGAGACTAGGTGGAGAGTATACAGAACTCTGTATTCACTTTTCAACTTTTCTGTAAATACAACATTTTTCCTATATATGATTTACAGAAATTATGGGCTTCCCAGGTGGCTCAGTGGTAAGGAATCCTCCTGCAATGCAGGAGCCACAGGAGACAGGAGATCGATCCCTGGGTCGGAAAGATCCCCTGGAGGAGGGCATGGCAACCCACTCCAGTATTCTTGCCTGGAGAATCTCATGGACAGAGGAGCCTGGCAGGCTACAGTCCATGGGGTCGCAAAGACAGGCTATAGTCCATGGGGTCACAAAGAGTCGGACACGATTGAAATGACTGAGCACACATGTATGTGTATATGTGCATACACGCATACACATATATACATATCTAGACTGAGGAACTGATCTTAAGGGACCTGAAGATTAGATGGAAGAATCTGATGCAATGTGGGCTCTTGGACTTGGTCCTGGATTGAGGGAAGCAACAAAATTGCTGAAAAGAACAGTATTGGGAAACTTAGCAAAGGGCGCATATGGGCCGTGTATAGGCTAGCAGTCTCCTATCAGTATTAAATTCCTGGGTCTGATCACCCTCCTGAGGCTGTTAAAAAGAAGGTCCCTCAGAAGGAAGATGGGTGGGTGCCAGGGATGGCGGGAGGGAGATGGGAACAGTTGCTTTATGGTTAAGGAGTTTTATCTCAGAAGGATGGAAATGTTCTAGAACTAGGTAGAGATGGTGGTTGCACACCACTGCGAGTGTACTAAATGCCACCGAATTGTTCACTTTAAAATGGCTAATTTTACGTCTCGTGAATTTTGCCTCCATAAAATTTAAAATATGTTTTAAAAAAGAAAGGGAAATGTCCCTCTTCTTAGGAGACGCAAGCTGCATGTAATTATGGGTGAAGCGACATGACGTCCACATCCTTCTCTAAAATGATCAGCAAAGCACCAATAATACCAACACAAAATGGATTATGTATGCTCAGAAAGGAAGACAAAGAAGCCATAAAGCACACGTGGCAAAAAGTGAGCAACTGGTGAAGCTAGGTGAAGGGCAGACAGGGATTAATCTTACTATTCTTGCTTAGATTTGAAATATTTTCAAATTAAAAAGCAAAAAACATGGGGGACTTCCCTGGTGGTCCAGGGCTTAAGATTCCACACAGAGGGCAGGGGTTCAATCCCTGGGGTTAGTGGCAAAGAACCCGCCTGCCATTGTAGGAGATGTAAGAGACCGGAGTTGGATTCCTGGGTGGGGAACATCCCCTGGAGAAGGAAATGGCAACCCACTCCAGTATTCTTGCCTGGAGAATCCCAGGGACAGAGGAGCCTAGTGGGCTGCCGTCTATGCGGTCGCACAGAGTCGGACACGACTGAAGCAATTTAGCAGCAGCAGCAGCAGCAGCAGCAGCACTTGCTACCTATAGGAAACTCAGTTAATAATGGAGTTATTACTATATTCGCACACAGCATTAGCATTTTATGTGAATGGTTATTATTTATGTTCACAGTAACATCTTGAATCCCCCTCTGGGTGGAGGTCTGAGCTGGGCCCCGGCAGAGTCAGGGTGAACTGGGCAGTGCCCGTCCTGGTCACTCGGGGTGAAGGCTGTGCCCAGGAGCTGTGGTCAGGTGACAGCAGGTTCTGTCTCCCTTGCCTAGATGCTGGCTGGGCGCCTGCACACAGGAGATGCCTGCTAGAAAGCTTCTGGATGAAATGCACAAACAAATCATTAGATCCAGGAGCTGAATATTGTAGGGGCCACAGAGAGGTCTGAGGGGCCCAGCCTGTGTGCTGGGGGGCCCTGGAGTTGTGCCAGCCCCCTGTCCTTTGCAGCCATTGGGCATTGGAGAAGCAGCCGCTTGGGAGACTTTAATGGCAGCCGAGATACCTGCGGGAGGGGGTCACCTCCATCACCGCTGCTCGGGGATGCTGGGTCCTGTTGAGCCCCATCAACACCTGAGTCTCCAAGTCCCTTGTGGGAACGATAGCAATCAAGTTAGGAGCGCCTAATTGGATAATTCAATTGCTTTCCAGGGACAGCTGCTGTTTAATTAAAGAGGACTGAAGATAGAACCAGAAAGCTCGATTGTCTAGAGAGACTGCAGCCACAAGACAAGGTGAGGGGTTGCGCTGAGTGGTGCCCCAGCCGTCACCACCAGCTGTACGGTCCTGGCGCCATGGACGAGGGGGTGGGGAGAGCACCAGCTTGCTGCCAGGGAAGGGCAAGGGCGGGTCACGTGACAGCAAATCCAAGGAGATCCCAACTGGTCTAGATTACAAATATGTTTGCCTTTAAGGCAATGGCACCCTACTCCAGTACTCTTGCCTGGAGAATCCCATGGACTGAGAAGACTGGTAGGCTACAGTCCATGGGGTCGAAAAGAGTCAGACACGACTGAGCGACTTCATTTTACTTTCACTTTTGCCTTTAAACAAACACCGCATCCTGTAATCTGCTCCTTTCTAGCTGTGTGACTTCAGGATGTTACTTAACCTCTCTGAGCCTCAGTAGCTTTGTCAAGGACACAGGATGTCCTTGTTGGGTAAAATGAGGGATTCTTGTAACAGGTGAGTCTTTGTAATAAACTTTTTGTATTAGCCAGTTGCTAAATAGGCCCGTGAAGCTGTAGTGTGCACGCACGTGTATATGTGGGCGTGTGCATGTGTGCAGGCTTGCGTGTGGCGAGCAGGGGGTGCCAGTTTGGGTCTGTTCTTCGGGATGTACTGATTAATTTGCGGTTGACTAGCTGTGGAGTGAGGCTGCCGTCAGGCTTGCCTCCCAGGGTGTGTGAGGATTGAGTAAACCCTTGGAACAAGCCTGGATGCTTACCCAGCACCCAGTAAATGTCGGTTCTATTGAACGAGGCGAGGGAGGTGAGTATTGTGTGTTGGACCCGGAGCAAGAAACATGCCTGATAATTCCTGACATTAATACGATTTCTGCCAACTGGAAGCTGCAGAAACTCACTCCCAAGACATAATGATGTTCACATGGTCTCTGTCCCTGTCTTGGCCATTTCCAGAGACAACTGGGACTTGCTCATAATGAATCAGAGCTAAGGAACATGGTCATAATGTTACCTGATCATTCAGGAAGTGTTTATGGAGTGCCTGCTGTAGGCGGGGTCCTTGCTGGGCGCCAGTGGGCACGGTGAGCAGCTTCCCCACGCTCAGGAGTTCTCAGTGGGGTCCGGCCATGCCTTTGGTCTCAGAAGCAGGCGTCCCTGAGTGGCAGATGGGTGCCCGAGATGCCATGGGTATAAGAAAGTAGCAGCTGTGCCAGGAGTGGCTTTGCTCCCCCCGGGACAGGCAAAAGGACCGGTAAGACTGAGTTCTTGCCACGCCCCCACTTCAATTTCTTGCAGGATCTCCCCCGAATCTTCCTCAAAGAGCAGAGCTGCTGCTGCCGCTGTGACCAGACCCTCGGTCGGGGCCCTGGCATGGGGGTTAACGTTTTTAATTGGAGGCTTCTCAGGCTGTGGTCCAGTGGCCCTCAGCGGGAGCTGCCATGGAGCTGATAGGCTCCCAGGACGGCAGCCGCACAGGATACTGCATGCTGCCCTCCCGAGATGGGTTTGCTTCCAGTTCCCTATTGAAGAGGCCCTTTCATTCTATCTGTGTCATCCCCCCGTTGCCATCTGATTAGTGCAAACTCCGCCCTAAGATGTCCCTGGCGGCAGACATCGTCCTCCCCTCCCCAGAAGCCACCGTGGCGTTTAACTTCAAAACAAAACTGTACAAAGGCCCATATTCCCTGCTTCCCGGCGGGTATGGGGGGCGGGGCACAGCTCTTACTGTGTTGCCTGGCACAGGTGGCTGGGGATCGGATGATGGTGACAGTCCCTGAATAAGCGAGTGACAGAAACTCTGTCCTGGTGCCCACCCCCCACCAGAGGAGACGATCTGGGGGAAGGACCCAGGCTTTGGAGAGCCTGGGTAAGGGACAAGACCACACCGTAAGAGGGACACAAATAAAGAGGAAGTGCCTGTATATGAAGTATTTTTAAGGGTCATTAATATTAATAGCATCGTTCCAAATAGAATAATGAGCAGGACTCTAATTAATCATTTTTAATGGCAGCTTTGCTCCCATTTTCATCCTGCATTTTTAATTAACAAGTTTCCCATGGGGCCACTGGGAATATTAACTGAAGGTAGCTGGTCCCCTCGCCTCAAAGGAGCCCCACTGCGATCTGGCAAATGCTCCCAGCCCAGAAAATCCAGGAAGCTGCCACAGGACCTGGTCATTGTAGAAATGATGGTTATGCAGTCATTCAACAAACATTTTAGAAATATCCACTATGAGGACTTCCCTGGTGGTCTAGTGGTTAAGACTCCATGCTTCCAATGTAGGGGTGCGGGTTGGATCTCTGGTTGGGAAGCTAGGATCCCACAGGCCTCATGGCCGAAAAACCAAAACCTGAAACAGAAGCACTACTGTAACAAATTCAATAAAGACTTTAAAAATGATCCATATCAAAAAAAATCTTAAAAAAAAAAAAAAGAAATACGTCTATTGCATCCAGTCCATCCATGGCCTCTGAGGATGCAGTGATGGTCAGAGCTGTCACATTGCCATCAGGGAAGATAGCTGCTCCAGTAAACAACCATGTACAGAAGGGTTTGCCTGCAGATGGTCCAGTGTTTATAGGAGACCACCAACCAGTCCAGATGTAGCAGGGAGGCTTCCTGGAGGAAGTGACGTGAAGCTGAGCCCTGAAGTGTGGGTAGGAGTCAACAGAAGGGAGTGGGGGATGGGCAGTGGACAGACATGTGCAAAGTCAAGCAGAGAGCAGTGAGCAGGTTTGAGGATCACAGGCCTTGCAAAGAGTGAGGGCATGGGAGTTGCACGCTCACCTTCCCAGTGGTGCGGCTTACAACCAGTGGAAAGTGGGAGTGACCCAGGGGTCTGTCAGCGGGTGATGGGTAACCAAAAGGTAGTCGTCTCTACCATGGACTATGATTCAGCTGTAAAGAGGAATGAAGTACTGATCCACAGTACAATGTGGGTGAACCTCAAACGCTTATGCCAAGTGCAACGAGCCACAGACGTAAAAGGCCACGCACTGCTTGACCCCACTCACATGCCGTGTCCAGAACGGGCAGATCCACAGACACAAAGCAGATGGTGGTTGCCAGCAGCCAGGGGAGGGGACGTTGGCAAGCACAGCTAACAGGAATGGGATTTACCAGGGGGTGGTGAGGGCACCCTGACACTAGACACAAGAGGTGCTTGCACATCATGAAGGGCCACATGCTGTTGAATTGTTCACTTTAAAATGGTTGATTTATGTTATGTGAATTTCACCTCCAGAAAAAAAAAGAAGAAGGCGAGAGAAGAAAATGCATGCGTGAGCAGCCAGGCAAGAAGACGTGAGCTGTGCGTGGTTCATCTCCTTTGGGCGACACCCAGCAAGGAGTCCTTGGCCACCTGCCCCTGCGTTTCTAGTCATAAGGCCCTCACCATCCCCTCTAAGAGAAATGTCTCTAATAAGGACCATCAGTGTAACACAGGAAACTATATTCAGTATCTTGCAATAACCTATAATGGAAAAGAATCGGAAAAGGAATATATACATGTATAACTGAATCGCTTTGCTGTATACCTGAAATTAACACAACGTTGTAAGTCAATTAACTATACTTCAATTAAAAAAAGAAAAATAAGTGCCATCCTTTTTACTGTGATCCCCCTCTCTCAACTTGGCATGGTGTTCCGTATTTGCTATTAAATGTAATTCTCAGTTTAAAAAAAAACTGTAATAGCCCAAAAAAAGAGAGGAATGTCTCTAAACCTGGCATGGATACCAGTCAAGGTCTCAGATTTGCAAGACATTTTCTAGAAACTATTCGGATGCCTGGCTAGCTACCCCATTATTGAGGATCCAATGAGTTAATGCACAGAAAAATGCTTCAAAGTGCCTGGCATAGGGCAAGGGCCAAATTTTGTACCAACTAAAAAGGACCAAGCACTTTCTCTGGCTCAAATGGACGGCCAGACCCTGCCTGTATTATCCCACTTAACAACCCCTGCCACCATCCTATCAGTCAAGCACTAATATTACCCTCATTTACAGACAGAGAAATCAATGGCTCAGAGATGTTAAGTCATTTGCCCGAAATCACACAATGAGGAAGCAGAGAACCAAGGCCTGGAATTTGGGCCTGTCCAACTCCTAAGTCTGCGCTCTTAACCATTGTCTGCTGCTTCCTAAATCATGAACTAAAAAGAGCCAGAACTTCCCTGGTGGTCCAGTGGCTAAGACTCCTTGCTTCCAATGCAGGGGGTGCAGATTCAAGCCCTGGTCAGGGAACCAGATCCCACAGGCTACAGCTAAAGATCCGGACTTCCCTGGTGGTCCGGTGGTTAAGAAGCCGCCTTCCAATGCAGGAGACATGAGTTTGATCCTTGGTCCGGGAGGATTCCACATGCCGCAGGGCAACTGAGCCCATGTGCCTCAACTACTGAAGCCTGAGCAACTAGAGCCTGAGTTCCGCAACAAGAGAAGCCACCGCAATGAGAAGCCTGTGCATCACAGCTAGAGAGTAGCCCTGTCTCTGCAACTAGAGAAAGCTCGAAGTCAGCGACAAAGACCCAGCAGAGCCCCCCCGCCAAAAAAATTTTTTTAATTAAAAAAATTAAAAATAAATAAAACATGAGGGACCTCCCTGGCAGTCCGGTGATTAGGAGTCTACACTTCCACTGCAGGAGGCCCAGGTTCGATGCCTGGTCCAGGAACTAAGATCCTGCATGTCTTGAGGCCAAAACAAACAAAAAGCAAGCAAACAGAAAACCTCGATCTCTTCCCTGACCCCACTCTGTCCCCTTCGCTATGGCTCTGTGACACTTTTCTCTCTGCTTCAAGTACCTGGACAGTCATCTTTTTTTTAATCCCCATTGCCACGCCATCCAGAATGGAAGCAGGATGAGGCTCTGGTCTCCACGCTATGTGTTCACGGCCCCATTGAGATGTCCCTGTGTGGACACCTAAGTCCAGCCTGCAGACAGTCGACTTCTCTTCCAGGCCTGGGGGTTGGGGCCAGGGGATGTGCCGACCACTGTGGAAGCAGCCCTGGTGCCAGTACCAAGTTGGCGATGACCATCTTTCCCACTTTCTTGATGGCCAGAGGAGGGGCTATCGGAAATGTACACCCAGGGCAGTGGGCTTTCTAACTTGTGTATTGATTGGCCATCAGGAGTATTACAAGCCCCCAGCAAAAGCAGGTCTTCATCCCAGAAAAGCTAGGAGCAGGAGAGCTCAGCTTCTTTTGTGTGCCAGGAACCGGGCACCCACCCAGGAGCCATCTCTGCACTGCCCCTCAAGGCCAGTTTCCTTCCCAGCCTGCTGCATGCACCGGTGACCACTGGGCACAAATCGGCAGGACTCAGAGCTCCGAGGTGTGGACGTGCGGTCCCCTGATGCCACGGGAAGGTAACAGAGGCAGACATCACGATCATAGAAATAAGCGAATTTGCCTCGTTTTTTTTCCCCCTTGGGTAACCTTAAGTTTGTTTTCTATGTCTGTGAGTCTGTTTCTGCTTTGTGAAAAAAAAGGGCAGGGGTGGGTGGTGGTGGAGAGGGATAAATTAGGAGCTAGGGATTAGCAGATACAAACTATTATATTTGAAGTAGGTAATCAGCAAGGTCCTACTGGATAGCACAGGGAACTATATTCAACTTCCTGTAGTAAGCTATAATTGAAAAGAATCTGAAAAAGAATATATATATACACACACACATGTATATATATAACTGGATCACTTTGCTGCACACCAGAAACTAACACAGCATTGCAGATCAACTATACTTCCATGAGAAAGAAGAATGTTGCTGTGTGTGGGAAAAAAGACTTGATTCATTTTACCAGCAACTTCCCCGGGTCCATCTCAGAACCAGCCGTTTTCAGCACCTTTTTGCAGCTCATCGGAGGGCAATCGACGGCTTCGGGCCTCACATCGATCTGAAATATAAATACTAAAAAGAGGAGGGTGAGGTGACATTTTTATTGATTCGATTGTAAAGGAAGTCAGAGGAACCAAAGGCTGATGAGTAATGAAACCAAGTTGCCGTGAGTTTGAATTCCATAGCAACAGGCCGACCCGAAAACCACCATCATTACCCGAAGACGAGGAAACCCAGGAGCAAGATTGGGGAACATTCACAAGTGATATTTGGGGTCTCTTCGGCCTTGAAAAGAAGGCAGGCCCGGCGCTGCGGAGAGACCACCCACACAAGTTTGCGGGGACCTTTAAGAGGGAGGAAAGGGCTGCAGGGTCTTTCCTGGGGAGCGAGGCTCAGCCGGCTCCAGAGACCTCCCGGAGGACTTGACCGAACAATGCAACCACCAGTCAGCAGCCTCAGACAGAGAGCTCAGTAATCAGCCCTCCTTTGCGACAAGCAGAGGCTCGGGGCCCCCAGGCCCCCGGCGCCCCCTCCTACGCAGGCCCCCCTCCCCCGGCACAGCAGTGGGCTTTGGAGCAGCATGGCTCAGAGAAGAAGGCCCTAGTGATGGGGGCTGGAGGAGGGAGGCGGGCGGTGAGCGCAGAAGAATCCCATTAAGGAGCAAGGCTAATCAATATTGGCCTTGACCAGGAAGGTTTAAAAGCCTCTCCACCATCCCCGCTCCCCTGTCCGTGGCGAACAAGTGGCAGGAGAGCTGTTTGGACCCTTCTCTGGGCAGGAGCATCGTCTCCAGCGGGGAGGAGAGCCTGGGGGAGGCGAGTCTCAGCCTGCGGGGTGGGCTGAGTGTGCGCCAGCTGCCTCCGGGGGCCTGGGGACACCAGAGCATCAACAGGACCCTTCCTGGGATCCTCACACCCCAGTCCTGGAAGGGGCCTCGGAGGTCTCCTCAGGGCCCTTCTCTTCCATTTCACAGACAAGGACACTGAGACCTATGAGGGAAAGGATATGAACGAGGTGGGACTTCCTGGTGGTGCAGGGGCTAAGATTCAGCACTCCCAGTGCAGGAGGGGCCGGGCTCAGTTCTTGGTCAGGGAACTAGAACCTACATGCTGTGACTAAGAGTTGGCATGCCACAATTAAGACCCAGCACAGGTAAATAAATATTAAAAAAAAAAAAAGAGGTCACATGGCCAGAAGGTTCCAGGCCTCTGCCTCCCGGCACAGGTAACTTTCCCTTTCAAGGTCTGTTAACATGGCGACCCTATCACTTTGCTGTGTCATGTCAAGAGGTGTCTGCAATCTTACAGTCTATTACTAACTGACTAAATCTACCACTGAGTGGGCACCTGCCCTTCCTGGGTGGTGTGCTCATCTGTTGTGTGAATTGTGAATTGATGTGAATGCATGAGGATTGAGCCTTTCAAACACGATGGACTTGGTTGTATCATGCTCTCCTTTTGCAGAGGGGGAAACAGACCCAGAGGTCTCCGCACCAGCCCAGGGCCTCGCTTCGTTGTTGTTCAGTCGCAAAGTTGTGTCTGACTGTTTGTGACCCCATGGACTGCAGCCCGCCAGGCTCCTCTGTCCTCCACTATCTCCCGGAGTTTGCTCAAACTCGTGTGCATTGAGTCGATGATGCCATCCAGCCATCTCATCCTCTGGAGTTTGCTCAAACTCATATGCATCAAGTCGGTGATGCCATCCAGTCATCTCATCCTCTGTCACCTCCTTCTCCTCTGCCTTCCATCTTTCCCAGCATCACGGTCTTTTCCAGTGAATCAGGCCTTCACATCTGAATTCAGGTGGCCAAAGTATTGGAGCTTCCTCACTGCCTGGGGGGGCTAAACTCCATCCCCCAGGACTCCAGAGCCCCGGCTTCTATACACCATGCTTGGAAGTCAGTGGAATACATGACCCAGCAAGAGAGGGGGAAACACCTCTCTGATCCTTCCTGTGGCCTCAGGTTCTGGGGGTCAGTGAATTCAGCCACCCCCCAATTTAGCTACCTCTCCTGGTGCTGCTCCCTGGGCTGAGCTGGGTCCTGGGGCTGAAGGTGAGGGCGGTTATGGGTGGCCAGCTCACCCCTGAATGAAATCCAGGAGTCAGCAGGGGTGGCAGGCACTCTCACCAAGCCCTCACCAGCTCCTCCTGGTCAGAACCCCATTGGGGTCAAGGCCACCAGGAGAGGAGGTAAATAAGACACTACCAGAGCTGACACACAGGATGCACAGCCCGGGGCCCTTTGTCCCATCAGACGACATGGTCTCCAAACTTCTCCCAGCCCCGTCATTCAATGTTTCAGCCACAGTCGTGGACATTACGGTGTGAACCCACAACCATTCATGAGGTTGAACACTCCCTAACAGGTAAGTTCTGACATCATTCCCACTTTACGTGGTAGATAGATTTAAAGAGGAGCTCAGGGTTTCACACCAGTATGATCTGTGTGACTCTGGGGATGTGGTGATTGAAGTGGCCAGTCAAGTAATTTTCTGCTCTCAATATCAGTAGGCGGGAATTGGTGTGGGCCCCAAAGATTCCCTAAAAACTTAAACATGGAACTGCCGTATGACCCAGCAATTCCACTCCTAGGTATAGACCCAGAGGAACTGAAAACAGATACAACAGCAAGTACCCACACGTATGTTCACAGTAGTACTATTCACAGTAACCAAAAGAGGTTGTTGTTGTTCAGTCGCTCAGTCGTATCCAACTTTGCCATTTCCTTCTCCAAGGAATCTTCCCGACCCAGGGAAACACCTGCGTCTCTTGCTTTGGCAAGCAGATCCTTTACCTCTGAGCCACCGGGGAAGCCCACAATGGAATATTAATTAGCTGTAAAAAGAAACGAAGTGTTGATAACATGCTACAACCTTGGAAACATATGCTAACTGAGAAAGGCCAGCCATCAGAGGACAAATATTGTATGATTCCACTTTTAGAAGATGGCCAGAGAAGACATATTCATAGATTCAGAACACAGACTGCTCACCGCCAGGGTCTGAGGGTGTAATGCATAATGGGTGAGGGATCCTGGTTTGGGGTGATAGAAATGTTTTGGAACTAGATGGGGGGGTCAGTGCATAACATCATGAATGTACTAAATGCCAGGGAGTGCCACTTGGAAATGGTTAATTTTATGTTATGTGAACTTCACTTAAATAAAATCGTTTTAAATAAAGAGTAGGGGTGAGTTTCGTTGCACTAAAATGGCCCCAGTAATGATGAGGGTTAGGCCTAAATGAGAGGGTTGGGAGAGCCAGTCCTTGGGGGGTTGTGCCCTTTGACGTCACCTCTTTTCTGTCCCCCCCCACCGGATGTGCGTGGCTCAGTGAGGATCCCAGAGCATCTGTATTTGCAGACTGTGGGGGGTAGGTCTGAACTCACAGCCCAAGACGGCTCGAAGGAGCCCAGAGGAACAAGCCATCACACTAAACTAAAGGGCGAGGAGGGGACACCCGGCTCCGCAGGCCTGGGTGAGAACATCTATGTCGTCTTGTTATGTCACGGGACATCACGGGCTGCCAGACGGAACTCTACGAGAACTCTGGCTCGGGGGAGTCAGTCTGGTCCAAGCCGGTCTCCAAATCGTGTCCCCAGAATCAAAGTGGTTTTACAACTTGTTCTCAAGGAGGAAAAACAAAGCTCTGATTTGTCGTGTTGGCCAATTTCCATGGTATAAATACCCCCACAGCGGCTGATTTCACGCTGCCGACCTGATGTCGCTGACAGTGGGGTCAAGGAGAGATGCTGGGTTGCCAGCCTGATGCAGTATTTCCAACACACACAGAAAAAGATATAAATAAACTCAAGGGCACAGGCAATAGTAAAATACGGTGAAGAGCTACAAAGGGATGTTTTCAGTAATAGTTACCTTTGCTTTCTAATGTTATTGGTTTAAAGATAAGCTTTCGTGGTTTAGTTTTTAATAATGACTCTGTTCAGCAACCAGCTCACCAAATCCCTAAAAATTAAGTGATCAGCCTTGAGGAGCTGACTCCAGGGCAGTGCTGACCCTACCCTTAGCCTCTGACACTCCTCCCCTCTCTGCTTAATGGTCTCTTCAGTCCTTTTATCTTGAAGTAAAAGCTTTCCTTTCAAAAGAAGAGATCAGGTTTAAGGTTCAGGTTTAACTCGCAGCCCTACAAGGAAAAACAGATTCAATGCAGATTTTTCCCCTGAAGGAGACTTGATTCAAGAAGACGACAAAGGCTGGGTGCAGTGGTGTCTCTGGTGGTGGGTGGGCAGGGTGGGGGTGGGGTCCTAGTGGTGCGGAGGGAGGAGGCGCAGAGTCAAGTTAGGGAATGTCCAAGTGCAGGATACAAATCCTCTTTTTCACTATCCCAGCTCCAATCAGCCACAACCATGGGCTACTTGGAACAGAATTCCTGCCAGCAGACATTTGCTTCCTCTGCCAAATTTCCATCCCAAACTACCAACTGCATCCTTGACCCATGTTACCCGATGCTGCCTAGCAAAACATTCCATACCCTGGAGGCTTACACAGCATGAAAACCAGACTGTGGTCTCTTATGGTTGGGGCCTGACTGGGCTCAGCTGGGCAGTTTTGGCTCAGGGTCCCAGGCAGGGGTGTGATTAGACTGTGGCTGGAACTGGAGGCTTCCGGAGTCTCACCCACTCACACTTCTCTCTCAAACATCCAGGGCACCTGGGGAGTCTGTTTCCTGCGTGCCCACCATCGGTCTCCTTGGCATGGCGGCATTGTTCTTGTTGTTCAGTTGCTAAGTTGTGTCCGACTCTTTGCGACTCCGTGGGCTGCAGCACGCCAGGCTCCTCTGTCCTCCACTATCTTCCAGAGTTTGCTCAAATCCATGTCCGTTGAGTAGGTGATGCCATCTAGCCATGTCATCCTCTGCTATCCCCATCTCCTTTCACCTTCAATCTTTCCCAGCATCAGGGTCTTTTCTAATGAGTCAGTTCCTTGCATTAGGTGGCCAAAGCATTGGAGCGTCAGTCCAACATCAGAGTCATCCAATTTCTTACTGGGCAGTTCGGAGCAGAAAGAGACAGAGACACAGAGAGATGGAGACAGAGAGAGACAGCCTGTTTTCTGATCTAGCCTCTGAAGGCGCATCACTTCTGCCTCATTCTACCCATTGGAAGTGAGTAGCTTGTTCAGCCCGATCCCAATCCCCCACCAAGAAGGTTCATTTCTGAGTTTAAGTATCTCTCAAAGTTTGGGTCAGTCTCCAGCCTGAGCCTGACCCAGGTAGCATAAAACACAGCCCTTCCCAAGACCACCTGAGAGCTGGTGATGGAAGGTCCCCACACATTTGCAGCTCATAACTTACTGGTTGTCAAACCCACGAGTTTTGGTTGGTGTTTGTGGTGGCTGATCACTCCTTTCTATTGTTGTCGTTTTTATTAATTCTTTTGGCATATAGCTGATTTACAATGCTGTGTTAGTTTTTGCTGGAGAACAAAGTGAATCAATCATACATACACATACATCCCCTCTCTTCTAGACCCTCATTCCCTTATAAGTCATCACAGAACACCAGACAGACAGAGTTCCCTGTGCTATACAGTAGATTCTTTTTTTTTAAATTTAAATTTATTTAATTAGAGGCTAATTACTTTACAATATTGTATTGGTTTTGCCATACATCAACATGAATCGGCCACGGGTGTACACGTGTTCCCAATCCTGAACCCCCCTCCCACCATGCAGTAGATTCTTATTAGTTATCTTTTACACATGTACTGTGTATATGTTCATTGCAGTATTCACAACAGCCAGGACTTGGAAGCAGCCTAACGTCCATCAGTGGCGGAATGGGTCTCCCCTCTCGACGGTGCGCCCCCTGGTCTGATGCCGCCGCGTCCCCTGTCTGCCAGCCTCACCAGCCCCCATCCCCTCCTCATGACACCTTAGTTGCCTCTCTGCTGCTTCCCACCTCCATGCCCTCCCCCGGTTCTATCCCCGACTCCCAGCCTCCATCTCAGGGCCTGCGTGAAAGCAAGATGACCTCATAAAGGAAATTCCCTTCTACCCCATAACTTTCCCAAGCAGAAGTTTTGGGGCCCGAGTGCATCTGTGTGATCAGAACTCTGTCTCCAGCCCAGGCTCCACCTCCGGCCCTGATCTGCCTCCGGGCCCTTCCATCTGGCCCCAAACGACCAAAAACTCCCTCCAAGCCCCATCCTCAGCCTTCTCCCTGCTCCTGCTGTCGGTCCTGCTGATGTTCCAGCATCGAGGTCCCCAGGCTTAGACTCTGGTCCAGTTGCTCCGGGTCCCTCACCCCACAGTGAACACAGGGCCCAAACCTCGCTGTCCCTCTGCTGTACTTCTCATCTCCCCCTCCCCCGTCCCTTTTGTGCGGAGTTTATCTCACTTCTGTTTCCTTTACCTCCCATCAGAGCTCCTAGTGACATGGTCTAAAGATACGCCCACAGCAAATCCTCTCTGATCCAGAGCATCCCATGAGAGGTGCTGGCGTGCACAGGAAGTGAACGGGCTCTGGGGTCAGACAGTGTGTGCGCGCGCAGTCGTGTCCAGCTCTTTGTGACCCCGTGGATTGTAACTCATGAGGCTCCTCTGTCCGTGGCATTTTCCAGGGAAGACTACCAGAGTAGGTTGCCATTCCCTTCTCCAGGGGATCTTCCCGACCCAAGGATTGAACCCTCATCTCTTGCATCTCCTGCATTGGCAGGTGGATTCTTTACCAACTGTGCCATCTGGGAAGTCCCCATGGGGTCAGACAGGGCAAGTTCAAATCCCACATTAACCTCTCACTAACTAACCTCCAAGTGCTATTAATGTTCAAGACCCCAGTCCCTACCTGTACAATGAGAATTATAATAGCTGCCTGGTGCGCTTGAGCGGGAGCTAAGTGAGGCAGACTATAAATTCCTGCCTGCAACTGGCTCAATGATGCCCCCCCGCAAAGATATCCTTGTCTTAATCCCTGGATCCTATGGATGTGTTTCTTTACACAACAGAAGGGACTTTCTAGGCATGATTAAATTCAGAGTTTTGAGGTGGGGAGATTATTCTGGGTTATCTGGGTGGGCCCAGTGTAACCAGGAGGGTCGGAGGCAGGGAAGATGTGCTGAGGGCAGCAGAGGTCAGAGTGCTGCCGGGCCATTGGGCAAGGAAGCTGGGAGACCTCCAGAAGCTGGAAAAGGCCAGGAATGAAGGAACTCAGCTTTGTCTGCACCTTGATTTTAGTTCACAGACACTGCTTTTGGACTTCTGACCTTCAGAACTGTAAAATAACACATTTCCGTTGCTTAAGCCACTAAGAGTGGGATAATTTGTTACAGAAGCAACAGGAAACTAAGACACTGGCCCAGGATAAATGCTTAGTAGGAGCAAGTTTGGGGCTTCCCTACTGGTTCGGTGCTGAAGAATCTGCCTGCCAATGCAGGAGACGAGGGTTCAATCCCTGGGTGGGGAAGATCCTTTGGAGGAGGAAACGGCAACCCACTCCAGTATTCTTGCCTTGAAAATCCCATGGATAGAGGAGCCTGGAGGGCTACAGTCCATGGGGTTGCAAAACTGAGCGACTAAACAACAAAGACAGCAGCAATGAAAAGGAACTGGTTTCCTTCTTTCCTCCTGGAATGACCCCAGAATGTTCTTGTCTCCACTCGCTGCCCCCTCCCCTCCCCCCCCCACTGGCTTTAAAATAAAAAGGAAATCCCGTGGCCTTTATCCACCTCTTCAGCCGTCTATCATGTGACAGGCTTTATTCCAGCACACAATGCTGAGTTCCCCTGCCCTGCCCTGCACTTTTGCCCCCGCTATTTCCTGCCACCTCCTCTCCTCTCCGTGCGCCCTGATGCTACCCAGGGTCAAACGCCATGTCGCCAGGGAAGCCCTCTCTGACCTCTCCTGAGGCTGGGACTCAAGAATGACTCTGTCTGTGTCTTCCTCACAACTCATCACTGTCGGCCAGGTAGGGCTTCTCATTTCTAGCCCGGCCTCACCCACCAGGATGCTGGCGTCGCCAAGGGGTGGTGCACCTTCTGTTCGCCTTTGGACCCCTCGTAACACGTAACTCAGAGCACACAGAGTGTGCTCAGTGAACACCTTTGGGACCGGGCTGAACAGGAGAAGAAGGGAGGGTGCCCAGGGCAGTGCCCAGCCACGACTGGCCATGATTCGCCCAGTCACTCATCCTCCAGGGAAGGAACAGAGCCAGGAAGCTGGAGAAAGGCCCCTGCCAGCACCAAGCAGTATGAATACTTTATAACGTAGGATTTACACAAATCAGCGCAATCCCAGTCTAAAGGGAGGAGATGAAGTATTTATCAAGGGAAGGGAGATTGACTAAGTGCAGGCTGGAATACTCTAGAAGGGCTTCAGGAGCTCCAGACATGATATCTCTGGGTTGAAATTAGCCAAATGCCTGTGCAAACGGAACAAATCGGGGAGTCAGCTGTCTTGGAGGCTGGAACTGGCTGCTCTGGCGTGGCCCGGCCCAGCTCAGGGACCTGTTTCTGAAGGTGTCCTGGAGCTGTTCCGGGTGAGTCAGAACAGGTGTGCTGGGTGCGGCCTCTGCCAGAACTAAGGTTGACTGGCAGGAGGGGAAGACGCTGGCCTGTTTTGTGGAGCTGTCTGTCATGTTTTAGGTCTACAGGAGACCACTACCTACGCCCCGGTTACAGCCCCAGGGGTGGTGAGAAGCTCAGAACCTCTGACCCGAGAGGGGTGCTAACCAGAGGGCTGTGTCAGGCTGGCGTCACTGGCAGAATGAGGAGGCCTGAAGGTCAGCCTGGGAACTGGGGCGTGGGGTGTACACGGAAGAGTTTCCAAGGCTAGAATGAGCCTTTGGGGCCAAGCTTAAGGGACTCAGTGTGTGGCGGGCACGTGATGTCAAGGGTGGAGCGAGAACACACTCCCGGTCACGGGTGATAGGGTGGCAAGGAGACCCGAGGTCGCCTCCACGAGCTTGGGGTGCCAGGCCAAATCCCACAGAATCTTCGCCTCCCCAGGTCTCTTTTTGAGAAGCCCATGGGGAAGGGGCCGGGGAGACCGAAGGGAGGCCCATCCTTTAGGCCAGGACAGCGTAGTCTGCCAACTTAGAACAGCCTTGTCCACCGTGGCGACCAGTGCTCAGAGCATCCTGGGTGGGAGAAATGACTGCCCTCTCGCTGTGCCAGCCCCAAGGAAGGGGAGCCCATTCCCGGAGCAGGGTGGACCTGGAGAAGGTCGCTTCTGTGCAAACGTTACTGAGTCCAAGCTCGCTCTGCTCGCCACACGACAGGCCAGTGAACCCAAGAGACGAGGGGTTGAGGTGAGGAAGAGACTTTTTTCGGGGAGCAGGCTGACCGAGAAGATAGCAGGCTAGCGCCTCAAGATAACCATTTAATGGGGTCCAGGTGCCAGTTTCTTGCATAGATCAGAGATGAGGTGGGGTGAGGAAGCAAAACAAACAGGCCATTAACCTTGCAAACATCTCCTGGAATGGCAAGCCTCAGGCCGGGCCGTGTTTGTTTCTTCCTTCCTCCGTCTACAGGTGCCCTTAGGCCGGGCCAGGTGCCCTCAGGCCGGGCCGTGCTCTTTCTTCCTTCCTCCGTCTACAGGTGCACGGGGTTCTAAACAAAGGCACCCTAGTTTCAGTTCACAGTCCAGCCGAGGGGCAGACTTCTCTGGGGCAGGTCCTTCTGTATGATTATGATAACAAAAGCAACGAGAAGCAAGTCAAAGAGAGCTTCCAACAGGGAGTCAGAATTGGCTTCTTCTCTGCAACACAAAGAATCCTAACATCTTAGATCCTGGACCCAGAAGGGACCTAGAGAGACTCTCCAATCCGTGTCCTCAGCCTATATGCCACAAAAGATGGGCACTTCTGGGTAAAACTGAGATTCAATGCAATCCCTCCTCCCCTGTTGCTCAAAAAGGAAACAAAAAAAATCAGTTCACGTGTGTGCAACTGGTGGGCCTGAAACTCTGAGAGCCAGGGCAAGCATTCTGGTCCCCAGAGATTTTCCAGGAGTGCCATGGGAAGTGCAGGGGCCATGTGACTTGAGACCGACCACAGCAGCGAGCACCCTCTGTGCCCTGCAGCTCCATACGCTCTCGCTGGCCCATATGGAGGGTGCTGATCCCCTGGAGGAGGGCATGGTAGCCCACTCCAGCGTTCTTACCTGGAGAATCCCGTGGACAGAGGAGCCTGGCAGGCTATGGTCCGTGGGGAAGCAAAGAGTCAGATAGGACTGAAGCAACTTGGCATGGTGACTGCCAAACACCTTTTCATGTGCTTAATCAGCTAGGGCTCTATTAGAGGCAGCACTTCCCTCCCCCACAGGAATTAGAAAGATTAGAAGTAATCACACACAAAGCACATCTTCAAACCACTGATTTGCACTGTGAGTGGTGGCTCAGTGGTAAAGAATCCGCCTCCCAAGGCAGGAGACATGGGTTCAATCCCTGGGTTGGGAAGATCCCCTAGAGTAGGTAATGGCAACCCACTCCAGTATACTTGCCTGGGAAATTCCATGGACAGAGAAGTCCAGAGGGCCTGTGGTCCAAGGGGTTGCAAAAGAGTTGGACGTGATTGAGCACTAAGCAACAACAGCAAAACTCTTAGAGGCAAATGAGAGAAATGTATCGTAAACCAACGTAAGCCAAAACGCGTGCATTGCTTCAGGTCAGCAGCCAACAAAAACAGAGAGGTTGGTGAAAGGGTTCCCTTAATTCAGGGACTTGAACAGATTCAAGGATTTCTATTTCTATCTCCCTTCTCAACTCTTCTCTGTGGATAAGCCCCATTCTCTCAGAAAGAACAGCTGTGTGGCGGCTACAGCCTTACAACTCCTTATTAAGGGAGTGTAGAAAAAAGAGGACTTTCTCCCTTAGCTTAAGTACGAAAACTTTCAGGGAAGGACCTCTATTGGCCTGGCTTGGGTCACATGACCACGCATGGACCAATCATTACAGTTTCCTGAAGGAAAGGGAGTTTTTGACCCCAAGGAGGTGGGAGGAGGGGTCTGTTCAGCACAGCTCTCCCTATCTGTGATGGGAAGGGAGGGAAAGGAGGAGAAAAGGAGGGCAAGAGAGAAGCAGTGTTCTTCAGGCTCCCATTCCTTCTCCCATCACCATTCTGGGGATAGTTTTCAGGGTCTTATCTCCCTTGACAACTCGAACAGAGCCAGATCCCCTAAACTCCAAGAGCTGCCATGTCCCTGGAGCCTGTATTGCTAAGTCCGCATACTACCCAGCTTACTACTTAATTAGAAACTTTAAGTGTATTTTTTGTCCGAGCCAAGCAGCGTGTAGGATGTTAGTTCCCTGACCAGGGATCGAACCCTAGCCTCCCACATTGGAAGCTCAGAGTCTTAACCACTGGAGTCCCTAATTTAAAAGTTTTGAATCATCTAATGTTTAACATCATAATAAGTGCTTTCAAAAGAAAGTTTATATTACAATGGTAAATGGAAAATCAGTGCAACTGGCTGCAAACAAGGTAACTAAAAAAATAGATACAACAGAAACCAAATGATGTTGTCAATTTCAGAAGGAACTGTTCCCATTGGAAGCGGGGGAGCCTGAGGACAGACCTCCAGTTGTTAAGGAGAGAGATTAGAAGGGATCAGGGAGGCGGGAAAGATGCAGAAGCACCAGAGTCACAGGTTTCCCTTTAAGCTATGGCGGAGGTTGAAAAAGAATTGGAAGGAGAGTAATTCTCACTGAGATTTGACGTTATTCAACATCATGCTCAATTCTACTGAAGCTCTTCCACTTTCCACCAGGGCCACGCATCCCACATGTTGGCAGACAGTGAAATAATCCATAAGCAGAGTCCACTCAGGGGGTCCTTGTGTCAGATTTCAGAAACCCAAATCATCAGGTTTGCTACCCCATCCGTCCGCCCTTTGCTCTTGGTTTCTGGCTGGGTGGGGAAGGGTGCGTTTATGTGTGTCTAACTGACTCCACGGTCTAAGCGCATCTTCTCATTAGGGTCCTAGGAAGGCCAGGGACGCAGGACAAGCTGGCCTGTGTTCCCGGTCTCAGAGATTCCATTCAGCCAAGGTCTGGAGGTTATTACAGCCCCCTCTCCCGCGCAACTCCCTAGAAACCTCTGACACTCCATCAGCCAGGATGATAAATTGGTAACATTAGTATTTTGATAACTCCAGGCCCTGAAGCCACTCACCAGCAGAGACAACCCCACCCCTGGGCTGAATTATTAAAACAATGTTGATGTGATTGGAGAAACTAGAATGAGTACTCCCTGAGCCTTGCTCGGAGAGAAAGAGCGTATACAGATCTTCAGCAAGGCCATGGGCCGGACTGCCTGTCATTGTTTTTATTAACTGTACAGACATCAGCTCTCTGTTGCTGCTTCTTACTTTATATTTCAGGAACAGGGGGTCGCTGGCAAGGGGTGCAGGGAATCCTTTCAAAAAGAAACTCAAGTCAGCTTTGAGAATAAGAAGCAGGGGGAGGGGAAACTCTTCCCTAAGCGCTGGGTTTATTTTGGGGACTTGTGGAGAGCAGGGTAGACTCTGAGACTTGCTTATTGAAACAAAGTTATCGATTGCTAGAAATCAATAGAGGGAGAATTGTGTCTGAATCACCGGCTTTGAAGGACTCAGAAATCGCTTCCCTTCCTGGGTTCTTTCCCCTGCCAGGACTTGGAGAATTCTTGTCGGGGGCCAGGTGAGTCTGGAATTGAGACAGTGCTGAGTGAAAGTGACTCGGGTTCGATCCCTGGGTGGGGAAGATCCCTTGGCTTAGGAAATGGCAACCCACTTAAGTATTCTTGCCTGGGAAATCCCACGGACAGGGGAGCCTGGTGGGCCACAGTCCACAGGGTCATAAAGAGTTGGACATGACCAAGCGACGGAGCACAAGAGTGCAAGCAGTGATTTTGCTCCCAGGAATCCAAACAGGAAGACTTTTCATCCTGACATCAGATGGTCTGTGGAGTCATTTTCTGGAGGCAGACAGGCTTTTTCCCCTCAGGAAACCAGACACCGAGTTTCCTGATATGGGATCTCCGTGGTCAGGGGAGAGAGAATGGGGAGGAAGCAGGGCGGTCATCCTAAATAATGGGTTTCTAATGGACTTGGAACAGCTTTGTTGCGTCTCTGGTGGTCTCTCCTGAAACCAAACCATCTGCTGGGGGCTAGCCACGGAAAAGGGAAGAGCAGAGGGGTGGAGAGTCTGCTGATAAAGGAGGAGGGGAGGGAAACATGGCCCCCCATACCCCGACAGCTGCTGCGCTGACCTTGTTTTCACAGAACGCTGAAATTAACAAGGACTGAAGACTTCTGGGAGTTAAGTCTTGATAACAGTGAGGAATTAAGCATTATCAGCCCTGGTCAACGTTAGATGATGCCAGTAGCATCGTCCTGTATCCCTTTTGCGGCTGTCTTGTGATAGACGCATATCCTTTACACAGGCTTTCAACTTTTCCTTCTAGATCCCTTTGTGGAGGAGCGGGAGGGAGGGAAAGTGGGGAGGGGAAGGCCGAGGTCCTTCTTCCCTGACTTAAGTGAAAGTCACTCAGTTGTGTCCAGCTCTTTAGGACGCCATGGACTGTATACGACCCCATGGACTGTACAGTCCATGGAATTCTCCAGGCCAGAATACTGGAGTGGGTAGCCTTTCCCTTCTCCAGGGGCTCTTCCCCACCCAGGTCTCCTGCATTGAAGGTGGATTCTTTACTGGCTGAGCCAGAAGGGAAGCCCAAGAATACTGGAGTGGATAGTCTATCCCTTCTCCAGGGGATCTTCCCAACCCAGGAATCGAACCAGGGGTCTCCTGCATTGCAGGCAGATTCTTTACCAACTGAGCTATGAGGGGAGCCCCCCCACCCCCACCATCTTAAGGCTGAGAGAATGAAGGCTACCGCGCTGCTGTGGAAGAAAGTGACAGACATTCTGAGAGGGACTCACAGGAAGGGGAGGCCCCCAGCCTCTCCCCTCACCTGGCTCCCTCAGGGTGAACAGATGCTCCATCAGCACGTCAGGGCAGAGCGTGGAGGGCCCTGGAGGAATCACCTAACCTACTTAGTATTTTGGGAAAATCATACTGGGTAAAGCTGAGACTCGAAACACAAGATGATGTGAATGTGGTGTAGATATCTCAGAGAAGACAGAGGAATTGCTCTCCAGTCACTCGCCTGTGCTTGGAATGCAGCCACAGGGCCACCTCCACGCAGGACTCAGAACAAATTGCTCCCTTTTCCCGCTTGGTTTCATGCCCAACCCCAACCCCACCCTCGATCAACCTGTGACTAGAACCCATCAATGTGATAGCGTTTCCCCAGGCGACGACCTGCCGTTGGGCAGAAAGAACAGGTCCTCTGTCTGCCGTGGGACAGACTGACTAAGCTGAGCCCTGCCAGGCACACGACACAGCTCTCCCCGCAGAGCCCTGGCAAGCGCCAGACGCCGCTGTCCTTTGGCTTCACGTGCTCAACGACCCTTAAGATGAGAGCTGTCAACTCAGGCGTGTGGGGAGGAGACTCGGACTCAAAGGTTGAAGGTTTTGCTCCATGTGGAGGCACAGCTCCTGCCCAGCGGGGTTGAACAGTCCCGTTATGCTTCTGGCCTCGCCTCCATCTCACCCCAGCGACCCGTGAGTCTTAGACACGGAGGAGTTTACACCTGGCAGAGCCACATTGTCAGCCTTCTTTCGCTTGTAGCCACCACCCACTCTAAACTTCTCCAAGGCTGGCTGGAATCTCCTTATACCTCTGGTCCGCTTCTCTCCCTCTCTCTTTTAAAAAATTATTTATTTACTTGGCTGCATCGGGCATTCAGGATCTTCTTGTGGTATTCAGAATCTTCCTTGCATCATGCAGGATCTTTCGCTGTGGCACATGGACCCTCTAGTTGCCGGGAGTGGGCTCAGTAATTGCAATGCGAGGGCTTAGTTGCTCCAGGACATGTGTAATCTTAGTTCCCTGACCAGGGATTGAACCTGCACTGCAAGGGGCACTCTTAACCACTGGATCCCCAGGGAAGCCCCACTTGTTCCCCTTTGTCTGTGCTTCCCTTCCCTTGTTTTCCTCTTCCCTTCCCTTCAGAGCCCTTCCCAGACATAGCACGCTTCGGTTAATAGATGTTTGTTATAGACTGTATGAATACATTTTGCCATTGTTGCTAAGCTGAATAATATACATATATCTTTTTTGTCTGCAGAGGAACCATTTGCCATACAAAAGAATCCTAAAGTGAGTTCCTTTGCAAATGAAGAGGGTGGACATCTGGCAGGGTCATTGCTGACAAGGCTTCTCTACTTAGGGACAGGGTAGGGATGGGGTGGAGGCTGGGTTAGTGTGAACAACCTCCGGGCTTCCGTCCAACTCGAAGGGTCCTTGTTTCACATGTGTTGGCATTCTTACTTTATCTTTAGTTCATCTTAGATGATCTCCTCGTGATCTTTCTCTGTGTTCATATTTTACATAACAGATGTCCTTTAAGATGGACTACATTTGGAATTCTACAAGATAAATGACTTAGTTTCTTTCACAGCTAAATGGCATTTTCAAAAGGATATGATGCAGACTAAGAGGCATGTCCATCAAATACAATATGTGGTCCATAGGAACCAACTGTATAAAAGACTTTTTTTAGATAATCGGGGGGAACAATTGAACAAGGACCAGGTATTAGGTAATATGTCATAAGGAATTCCCTTCAAGTGTGTTTGATATGATAACGCTGTTGTGGTTATTTTTTTAATATCTGTTAAAGGTACATTGCGAAGTCATTATTGATGCTAATGATATGATGTCTGGGCTTTACTTTAAAGTGTCTTCCCCTGCCAAAAAAGGAAAAGGAGAGGTAAGGAGATATGATAAGAATGGTAAAATGTTGTAACTGTTGAAACTGGATGATGAACGCCTGGGAGATCATAGTCAATTTGCATTTCATGCATGTTTAAATTTCCCATCATAAAAAATTAAGGTTTTAAAACACATGTTACACTCAAGTACTATTAGATTTTCTTTCCTTTTTTTTTTTTTTGGCTATACCCCACAGCATGTGGGATCTTAGTTCCCTGACCAGGGATCTAAGTCGCATCCCCTTCATTGGAAAGAGGATTCTTTCTTTTGTTTTTAAACTTTTACTTTGTATTGGGGTATAGCTGATTAACAATGTTGTGGTAATTTCTGGCGAACAGTGAAGGGACTCAGCTCTCCATATATGTGTATCCATTCTCCTCATTTGAAAAGACCCTGATGCTGGGAAAGACTAAGGGCAGGAGGAGAAGGGGACGACAGAGGATGAGATCGTTGGATGGCATCACTGACTCAATCACCAACATGGGTTTGGGTAAACTCTGGGAGTTGGTGATGGACAGGGAGGCCTGGTGTGCTGCGGTTCATGGAGTCGCAAAGAGTCGGACACGACTGAGCGACTGAACTGAACTGTTTCTCCTCCAAATCCCCCTCCCATCCAGGCTGGTACATAACATGGAGTAGAGTTCCATGTATGCAGTAGGTCCTTGTTGGTTATCTGTTTTGAATATAGCAGTGTGTACATGATGGAAGGCGGATTGATAGCCACTGGAGCATCAGGGAAGTCTTGTCAAGTATTTTTAAATGTAGCCTGTGACTGACTGCATGCTGCATTCATGAACACCCAAACCTGGCCACAGCTCTCTGTGTGGTGGGCACATGTGTATATAAATGTTCTGTTTGCTTAGGCAGACTATGAGATTCTTAGAGGACAAGGTTCACTTCTTCCATATTATCTCAGCCCAGCACGGTGGAAGTCAGAATCCAGTGGGTATTTAGTGCATGGTCTTAGCTGGTTGACCAAGGAATGGAGAGATTCACTGAAACTCAGCAAGCATCCCAAAGACCATGGTGTCCCCAGCAATGTTTCTTATGAGAGCAAGCAGGTCACCGAGCTAAACCATCCTTCGGCTGGGACAATATATGCAGGGGAACTGTGGATAGCTGTGAGATTTGATTTTAGTAAAATGTCTGCCATAATATGTTATGAAACTTTCCTTACAAAATAAATTCAACCTAGGATGGAGAAGAACCTCATTTTGAGAATGGAACTGCACACACACAAGCCAAAGATAAATGACAGAGGGCGGTCTCGGCGAAGGTGTGTGGAATTGCTGTCTGTCCCGCTCTTATTTAACATCTTTAATAATGATCTGAAAGGTGGAGTGAACAGTTCACTAATGAAATTTGCATAAGGTCCTTAATCGGGAGGCGTTGCTCTCGCCAAGAAGGCCCGAGAAGTAATGCAGAGGCCTCAGAGCAGGGTAAAGATATCGATGGAAAATAACAAAAATAAGATTTGGCTCAGAGGGAGAAATCAAATTCAATTGGGAGGGAAGTCTAAATGGGATATTCCTTGGGGAGAAGAACAATGCAAAAATAATGCTGAAAGAGGTTCAGGCAGAGAGCAACCTCAGCTGAAGTGAGATGTGGGGGGAAATGGTCAAGATTAGGGAGGATGTTTGAAAGAAGACACACACGCCGATGGTGGGGTCCCCTTGCCCCCTCCTCCCCCAGAGTTTCATGGGCTCCAAGGCCTCCATCCAGGGCTGCACAGGTCACTTGGGCCCCAAAACTTCTGCGTGGGAAAGGGTCCTTACTGGGCAGTAGGGAATTTCCTTTATGACATCTTCCTGGTTTCATGGAGACTAGACAAACATTTCCCAGAATCTTTATCCACTGGGAGGGCACTGTGGACCGGGAACGTTTGGCCCCTGGAAGGTAAGTGGACGAGGGCCAGTTAGGCTGACCCAGCAGATGGCCCTTTGTGGTTTTCTGGACCAAAGAAATAGAAATTACAGCTTCTGGAAATGCTCTGCAAAGACGGGGAAATCCAGGAGGTTGATACTCTGTAGAAGGCATCTCACCCGGTGTGGAGATGCTAGTACCATTTCTGTTCACTGGAGATATAAAATTCTTTTGTTCAGCAAGTATTCTGTGAGCACCCACTGCAGTGCCAGCATCCATGCAGACATGGGCCGTGTCCTTCTGGAACTTAGACTCTAGTGAACATGATACTTGTCCTCCAGTGACCACCTACCTCTAAAGGAATCGGGATGAGGGTGGTGTTGTGATTATATTCTTTTCTGAGAAGACATCCTCTAGACAATTACACAAATTCCTCCCACCCCTCACCTTCCTCCCCACCCCCCAAAAAAACAGGAAAAAAATAGTCCAGGAGATCGGCAGGTGACAAGCAGTGATTAAAGAAGTGAGGAGAGAGATCTAGAAAGATGAAGATGAATAACAAGATCAAGAAAGTAAGATGTAGATCATTGTCAAGTTCTGATGCGAGAATGATATTTTTCAAGTGTTGGCTCCCAGGCTGATGGCTGTTTGGGTCTCAAGTCTGCAATTTAATGAGAAGGACAGCCAGACAATAATGTTGAATTAATTGGTTAATTTCAAGTTAATAGACCTTTGAAATTAGCAGACTGGGTTTCAAGTTCAAGCTTCAGCTCTTACTAGTTGTGTGACGTTGGGCAAATCACTTGACCTCTCTGAAACTCAGTTCTTTCCTTCGTAAAGTGGGAACATCAACGGCACCTCACTCTTGGGAGTTGACATGAGATTTAAATAAAATAGTTCACGTAAAGTGCTTAGTGCTGGATCTGATTCTTGGTAAACTTTCAGCAAATGTAACTCTTAATGACTTTATTAGGGACTTTCCTGGTGGCTCAGACAGTAAAGAATTACCTGCAATTCAAGAGATCTGCATTTGATTCTGGTTTGGGGAGATCCCTGAAGAAGGGAATGGCTACCCACTCCACTATTCTTGCCTGGAGAATCCCATGGACAGAGGAGCCTGGCCGGCTACAGTCCATGGGGTCGCAAAGAGTCGGACGTGACCAATCCACTAACACACACACCCTAGGCCGTGACCTTAAACCACTATGCACGAGAAAATTGACACCACAGCTTGAGCAGCATCCCAGCCAGTTGTTTATACTTGAGGTCTGTCGGTGGCGATGGCCGCACACTTACTCTCCCAGGTGTGCAATACGGGGGAGGCATGGCTCCTTTTCCCCCCCAGTCTTCCCTTTGGTAAAGTTATTTTCCAAACTTTTCATTCATTGTTCAACCAAATATTTATTGAGCTCCTTCTCCGTTCCAAGCTCCAAGACAAAGAAGAGTAAGCCCCATCCTTGTGCCCAGGACGCTCCCAGTTCAGAACAGACAACTCAACAAACGGCCCTGCCTGTTTCCTTGATGCCTGAGTCAAGAGGCTTGCTCCCCAAAGATAGCTCTTTGACTTTTCTTCTCCCATCTTTGGGATTTGAGCCTCTTTATACTTTATTGCAGGCTTCCCCGGTGGCTCAGTGGTAAAGAATCCACCTGCAATGCAGAAACCACAGGACACTTGGGTTCAGTCGCTGTGTCAGGAAGATCCCCAGGAGCGGGGCATGACAACACACTCCAGTGTTCTTGCCTGGAGATTCCTATGGACAGAGGAGCCTGGCAGGCTACAGTCCACGGGGTCGCCAAGAGCCAAACGGGACTGAAGTGGCTTAGCACGCATACTTTATTGCCGCTCTTCTGACTTCCAGTCTCAGATGTCATCAAGATTGAAGTGATGGACTCTGAGTTAGGAAGACTTGGATTTGAAACCCAGGTCTGCTTCTAGTTTGCTTTGTGACCGTGGAGAAGTTACGTAACCTCTCTAAACCTCAGTCTTCACAGGGAAATGAAGATAATAGTGCCTGCCTCCTAGGATTACTATGAAGATTGAATGAGTTAAAGCACTTGGCTTGGAAGCCCTTTTCCACAACAGTGGGACGTGCTCAGGAAACAGTATTAAACTGCCACGACCTTAACCATGGCTGTAATTATGTGTGTAATTGTGCATTATCTTATCCAATAGAATCCTATGGCTTATTTCTATTTTTATGGATTTATATCCCAAGGGCCAAACCGTCTTGAAAATATTGATCTTGAAACTTTATTGAGACCATCTCTTTTCCCTGGGGCCTCAGTTTCTCGATCTGTAAAATAAGAGAGCTGGACTCCCAATCATTCCTATGGACCCTCCAGCTTCCAAGTCTCAGTGTCCATGGCTGGGGCAGGACAGGAGTGGGGTCCTCACTTCCTGGTTGACTTTGAAGCATCAAAAGCAAAGCCAGATGAAATGAGTGGACCACTGTTGAAAAATGGAGAGTCCTGGGGAGGAGGGAGGAATGGTTAGCTGGGTCAGAGGAGGTATGATTCATGAAATTTAGAAACGGGTGGTGTAGACTACATCTCCCATGACTGAAGCGACTTAGCAGCAGCAGCAGCAGACTACATCTCAACGGAAAGCTCTCTGCCAGTGAGAGGTCAGCCTTCTTAGAAATTCCCAGCATTTACAGCCAGGATGGTCCAGCCATCCTGAAGTGGAGCTCAAGCAGATCTTTGCTGGATGGGGTTTGTAGCCACGAGGAGACCTAAGGAGTGACGGCTAGAGGTGTGGGGAATCTGGGGAAGAGCACGTGGGAGCCAGCAGTAAGCCAGGAATGGGTGGGCAGAGAGCAGAGGCCCTGAATACGAAAGCCATCTGAGAGCCTCTGGTATCTTCTGTATTTTCCACGTGTGTCCCATTGGACTGGGCACCCCCTCCCAAGACTCTACACAAGTACTCTCCTGTCCCCATAACTGCCCTGTGAAGCAGGAATAACCATCTCAACAGTACAGATAAAGAGATTGAGGGTCGGGGAGGTTAAATGACTTGCCTGGGATCACACAGCAAGCAAGAGATGGCAGAGGGATTCAAACCCTAAAGCCTGGAGGTTTCCACTGCCCTAGAACAACATTTTTGGCCCTAGGGACTGGTTTTAGGAAAGACGATTTTTCTGCAGATGAGGGCCGGGGTTGGTTTGGGGATGATTCGAGTGTATTACATTTATTGTGAATTTATTGAGATCCACCTCAGATCATCAGGCATTACATCTGGGAGGTGGAGAACCCCTGTCCTAGAAGACACATCCATCTGGACAGAACCAAGAGGGTGCCCTGACCTTAGTCTTCTTGTTACCGAAAGAGCGGGGACTAAGGCCCTGACCTTAGTCCTATTGTTACCGCTTGCCGCTCAAAAGCCAATAAACAGGCCAGGTTAGTGGAAGGGGAAGTTTGCTTCATTTCAGGTGCCAGCAGCTGGGAAGGGGAAGGTGCCAGACTAAGGGGGCTACATGCAGAAATAGCACAGTCATCTTCAGACTGGCCATTGGTGGTCTGACCAGAGTCATCTTGGTTGTTGTAGGTACAGTCGATCTTTAGTTCCAGGGTCCATTTGTTCCCATTTCTTCGTGGCCACTTCTCGGCATTGTGGCAGCTCAAGTCCTGGGTGTAGTCTGGTCATCCTGTAGTTAACTTCTTCCACCTGGGGTTTCAGCATCTATAAGACAGGTCACAGGATATGGCTCAGAATATTATCTATAGCCCTTGAGAAAGAGCTAAAGGTCCTTAACTATGCTTGCTGCTGCTGCTGCTAAGTCGCTTCAGTCATGTCTGACTCTGTGCGACCCCAGAGACGGCAGCCCACCAGGCTCCCCCATCCCTGGGATTCTCTAGGCAAGAACACTGGAGTGGATTGCCATTTCCTTCTCCAATGCAGGAAAGTGAAAAGTGAAAGTGAAGTCACTCATTCATGTCCGACTCCTAGCGACCCCATGGACTGCAGCCCACCAGGCCCCTCTGTCCATGGGATTTTCCAGGCAAGAGTACTGGAATGGGTTGCCATTGCCTTCTCCTAACTATGCTTAGTGACTACATTACCATTATTTAGTCTCCTTTGATTGTTTTCCTTTATTTCCTCATTTCTCACTTCTCTGATTAAACTTATTCTTTGACTAAAGTTTTCTACAGACAAAATGCAGGCAGAGGAAGGACCATAGGGCTCTGCTCCATTTCACTGTCTCAGGAAGTTTTTATTACACTAGTGAGCAGAGCAATAGCACCTGATGCTTTTATCTCAGGATACTTTCATATCAACCTTGTGTGACAGGAAATGTATCATTTCATTTCTGTTTAACAGGTGAGGAAATGGGTTCATGGTAGTTAAGTAGCAAGGTCACTAGATAAGCTAGTGGCAGAGTTGGATCTAGAGTTCTACATTCCTAACTCTAACCCAGTGCTTTTCTTTCTTTCTGACTTTTCTTCTTTAATTATATTCCAGTGTCATTTATTTTTTAATTGAGGGCTTGAGGTCTGGTGAGAATCACTTCCTAATAGGGAGACTTCATGAGATTTGGGGCAAGCTTCAAAGGAAAGATGGCCAGGGAGATGAGATAGATGAAAATGATTGAGGAAAGGCAGATGGTTTGGGGCAAGTCTTTTAACTTCTTAAGGTTCAGTCTTCTCTGTAAGATACGTGATAATGACCACCGATCTCTTCAACTTCTGCAGTCCCCCACCGCCTCCTGGGGGTTGCTCCTTGTAAAAAGGGTGCAGGGAAACTTTCAGTGAGAGCCTGGTGGGTAACACGTGCTCCGTAAATGACATTGCTGTCATTATGAAGAAAAGTGTGTTTGGGCTAGGGCTCAGTTGCCTCCCAAACTGGGAAGCTGTGGACCACTTTAGGGAAGAGAGATGAATGTCAAAGAAGCCTAAAAATCCAGCTCTGCACACTTAAAAAAAAAAAAAATTATTTCTGGGAGTTCCCTGGTGGTCCAGTGGTTAGGAACCTGCCTTCCAATGCAGGAGATGTGGTTTTGATCCCTGGTCCAGGAACTAAGATCCCACATGCCATAGAGCTACTGAACCCAAGCTAAGACCCAACATGGCAAAATAAATAAATACCTAAATAAATAAACATATTTTGAAAGTTTTTTATCTTTGGCTGTGCTGGGTCTTCGTTGCTGCACACGGGCTTTCTCTAGTTGCAGCCGGCGGGGGGCGCTCTCTCGTTGTGGTCTGCGGGCTTCTCGCCGTGGGGGCTTCTCTCACTGCAGCCCACAGGCTCCGGAGTGTGAGGGCTCAGTAGCTGCGACACACGGGCATAGTGGCCCTGCAGCATGTGGAATCTTCCCGAACCAGAAAAGGATTCTTAACCACTGGACCACCAGGGAAGTCCTCTGCACACTTCTAATATGCCTCAGGACACAGATTAGGGCTTCCCTGGTAGCTCAGTTGGTAAAGAATCTGCCTGCAATGCAGGAGACCCTGGTTCGATTCCTGGTTGGGAAGATCCCCTGGAGAAGGGAAAGGCTACCCACTCCAGTATCCTGGCCTGGACAATTCCATGGACTTTATAGTCGCTGGGGTCACAAAGAGTCAGACATGACTGAGTGACTTTCACTTTCACTTCAGGACACAGATTTTTCTGGATCTTTTTGTCCCTTGAACCTCAGGGGCTTCACACAATGATTAAACAGCAGGTCATTTCCCAGGCACATATTGGCCCATCTGTCTCGAGCCTTCTCATCCAGGACCTTCTTGGCAATGCTCATCCAGACCCTGGTACAGCAGAAAGCTAGGGGAGGTGTCCCCACTGGGCCCCCTCCCTCTTTCTCATACCTCTGTTCCCCACCACTTGCAGGCCCCGCCCCTGCCCCGCCCCTGATGGAGCAGGTACTTGCAAACAGCTTAGGCACACATTCACACAATCGATATCACAAAAGATAAATCTGCAGCAATTGACTCCAGGCTGTACTGTCACTAAGTGACAATGAAAAATGATCAGCACTTGAATACATTGCATTTTTATCTTTAAATCTTTCTACAGAAGCGGTGTCAATATCAGAGCACTAAATAATCTCTAGGTAGCAGGAAGAAGCAAGAACATTTTTTTCCTTCATGGAAGATGAATGTAGCTTTTTCGAAGATCTTAAATACTGAAGTAAGGAATTAGCTCTCTAAAGCCCTACGATGACTGGCTCCCTTGTCAGTCCTCCGAGGGTGATTTGAATACCCAACTCCTCTCTTCCATCAGTGTTCTTTAAATAACAGTGCTTGGATCTGAGGACTAGAGACCTCTTCCAAGCCCTAATGAATCCATCAATCACGGCTTGCTGCATTTTCTTCCTCAGACCCAGCTCAGTTAGCCAACAGGGGAAATTGAGGCAGAAAGAAGTTTAGAGTCTTATCTTATAAAGTCATGCAGGAATTGTTTTCCTTCAGAGTCAACCCTCTGGTCCTTAAGAAGAGAACATGGTCAGTTTCACCGGGGGTTTTGAGATGGAAGTTTCATCAGCAATCAGATTGCTTGGTTGTCATCATCAAATGTGCATCAAATGGGCATCAAATGCGGGGCATTATTAAGTGTAAGAGACTGATAGCCATTAGAAATGCAGAGAAATCAGCCTTCCTCTTTCCAGCTTACACGGTATTGGGTGGAAGGACATCTGCTTAACAATAATGACCACCATACATTGAGCGATAGCAGCTCCAGGTTCTGCACTAAGAACTCTTGTTATTGATCAATCCCTAAGTAACGTCTGACTCTTTGTGACCCCATGGACTGCAGCATGCCAGGCTTCCCTATACTTCACCAACTCCCAGAGTTTACTCAAACTCATGTCAATTGAGTCAGTGATGCCATCCAACCATCTCATCTTCTACTGCCCCCTTCTCCTTTTGACTTCAATCTTCCCCAGCTTCAGAATCTTTCCCAATAAGTCAGCTCTTCACATCAGGTGGCCAAAGTATTGGAGCTTCAGCTTCAGCATCAGCCCTTCCAAAGAATATGCAGGGTAGGTTTCCTTTAGGATTGACTGGTTTGATCTCCTTGCAAACCAAGGGACTCTCAAGAGTTTTCTGCAGCATCTCTGCATGTACCCTGTCAGCTGAGTGGACCTCCCAGTAGTCCTACAAGGGGAGCATCATCAACCCCATTTTACAAACAAGGCAACGTTGCCAGTGACAGATATCCAGGGCAGGACAGCAGACCCGGACTCGAGTCTCAGCTCTGTGTGAACTGGGGTAAGATATGACCCTCTTTGGCAGCTTCCTTTTAAGTAAAGTGAGGGGAGTCAGACTCTATGAACCCTGAAAAAAATACCCAGCCTTTACAATCATTAGTTCCATGACTATTCAACTAGATAGGCAATCTGTGTCCCTTGGCATTTGCCAAGTGCCTGCTTCACGCCAGGTCAGAGTTGTCATTGAGCAATACATCTTTTTTGTTCTCTGTGTAGATAGAGAAGCTATGACAACAACCCTCTCCCATAAAGTTATTATAATAAAAAAAGCAATTAAATATTAATCAACTCTAGTGTGCCTGGCACTGTCCCGGGGGGTGTTGGTATAGGACATGCAAAGAAGAAGAAGACAGTTTCTGACTTGAAAGAGTTTTAAGTTATGCTGGAGAAAGGAGACTGGTGCCCAATAAAATAGCCTTCACGATCAAATCTGGGAATAGGGGCTGGGGAGGCTGTAGGGTAGAGAGCACAGGGGAGGTGGAACCCAAAGCCCTTTGGTCTGTAGTTAGTCATTAGGGAGTGGAGTAAGGTGCTCCAAGTTTGGAGCTGAAGACCCTCTACAGCAAGAAGCTGGTAAGAATCAGCATGGAAGATATAAACATAGACATTTACTCACTCTGAGAAATAACCTGTGAATGCCTTGCTGATTTGGAAACACTCAAATCTAATCAAAGTGACCAAGGACTGACTAAGAAAGTGGTAACCCAACTGATTGGACTCTAACCTGTGTGGAGGAAAATTATTAGCAGAAAAGTACTTGTCGGCATCAAGTACGAAAGGAGGGGAGTTGAATAGCAGGAACTAGTCAGCCTTTATCCATTACTCCCCAAGGGAGAGAGAGACTGAGGCAGCATTTTCAATGTCTTTTTGTCAGCTCCCTTCAGTTCCCTGAAATGCTTGGGGAAAGAGTTTCAAAATCCAGTACAGCTGGGAAAAGCTGCACAACATGCTCTCGGTGAGAGTCAGTCCGGACATTAAAGCCCATTGAGGGACTTCCCTGGTGGTCTAGTGGCTAGGACTCCGAGCTCTCATTGCAGAGAGTCTGGGTTTGATCCCTGGTCAGGGAACTAGATTCCACAAGCCGCAACTAAAAAAGATCTTGCATTCTGCAACTAAGACCCGGGGCAGTCAAATAAATAAATAAATACTAAAATAAATAAAGCCCACTGAAGTTCAGAGAAGTCATATAACAAGCAAACAAACAAAAATGCAAAACCTTACTTATTATCCTTTAACCTGACATTTCCCAAACTTATTTGGAGATAAGATGGGGAAAAGAACGTCCATGAATATGAAAGACAGTTTAGAAAAGAATGGTCTAAAGACTTAGATGAAATGCATTAATTGGTCTCACAGAAAAAGATAAATTATGAGAAATAGGGGGAAACAATTTTAGAGAGATGCCAAACTAATATATACAATTGATGAGGATGATCTCCCAGGTATATTGTATCACGTGAGAAAATCTAGATACAGAAGAGTGTGTGAAGTGTACTTTCATAATTTTTTAAAACAAGAGAGTAGAAAAATATACATGAATATATATATATATGTATATTCTATTTATATTTGCTCACTCGTGTCTGACTCTTTGCAACCTTTTGGCCCATAGCCCACCAGACTCCTCTGTCCATGGAATTCTCTAGGCAAGAATCCTGGAGTGGGTTGCCATTTCCAGGGGATCTTCCTGACCCAGGGATCTAACCCTGTATATAGAAGTGTATATATATACACACTTCCTTAGGCATAAGTTCAGTTCATTTCAGTTCAGTCGCTCAGTCATGTCCGACTCTTTGCGACCCCATGAATTGCAGCACGCTAGGCCTCTCTGTCCATCACCAACTCCCGGAGTTCACCCAGACTCATGTCCATTGAGTCAGTGATGCCATCCAGTCATCTCATCCTCTGTCGTCCTCTTCTCCTCCTGCCCCTAATCCATCCCAGCTTCAGAGTCTTTTCCAATGAGTCAACTCTTCGCATGAGGTGGCCAAAATACTGAAGTTTCAGCTTTAGCATCATTCCTTACAAAGAATTCCCAGGGCTGATCTCCTTCAGAATGGACTGGTTGGATCTCCTTGCAGTCCAAGGGACTCTCAAGAGTCTTCTCCAACACCACAGTTCAAAAGCATCAATTCTTTGGCGCTCAGCTTTCTTCACAGTCCAACTCTCATATCCATATGTGACCACTGGAAAAACCATAGCCTTGACTAGACAGACCTTTGTTGGCAAAGGAATGTCTCTGCTTTTCAATATGCTATCTAGGTTGGTCATAGCTTTTCTTCCAAGGAGTAAGCATCTTTTAATTTCATGGCTGCAATCACCATCTGCAGTGATTTTGGAGCCCAAAGCAATAAAGTCTGACAATGTTTCCACTGTTTCCCCATCTATTTCCCATGAAGCGATGGGACCAGATGCCATGATCTTCGTTTTCTGAATGTTGAGCTTTAAGCCAACTTTTTCACTCTCCACTTTCACTTTCATCAAGAGGCTTTTTAGTTCCTCTTCACTTTCTGCCATAAGGGTGGTGTCATCTGCATATCTGAGCTTATTGATATTTCTGCCAGCAATCTTGATTCCAGCTTGTGCTTCTTCCAGCCCAGCGTTTCTCATGATGTCCTCTGCATAGAAGTTAAATAAGCAGGGCGACAATATACAGCCTTGATGTACTCCTTTTCCTGTTTGGAACCAGTCTGTTGTTCCATGTCCAGTTCTAACTGTTGCTTCCTGACCTGCATACAAATTTCTTAAGAGGCAGGTCAGGTGGTCTGGTATTCCCATCTCTTTCAGGATTTTCCACAGTTTACTGTGATCCACACAGTCAAAGGCTTTGGCATAGTCAATAAAGCAGAAATACATGTTTTTCTGGAACTCTCTTGCTTTTTTAACGATCCAGCGGATGCTGGCAATTTGGTCTCTGGTTCTTCTGCCTTTTCTAAAACCAGCTTGAACATCTGGAAGTTCACGGTTCACGTATTGCTGAAGCCTGGCTTGGAGAATTTTGAGCATTACTTTACTAGCATGTGAGATGAGTGCAATTGTGCGGTAGTTTGAGCATTCTTTGGCATTGCCTTTCTTTGGAACTGGAATGTAAACTGACCTTTTCCAGTCCTGTGGCCACTGCTGAGTTTTCCAAATTTGCTGACATATTGAGTGGAGCACTTTCACAGCATCATCTTTCAGGATTTGAAATAGCTCAACTGGAATTCCATCACCTCCACTAGCTTTGTTTGTAGCGATGCTTCCTAAGGCCCGCTTGACTTCACATTCCAGGATATCTGGCTCTAGGTGAGTGATCACACCATCGTGATTATCTGGGTCATGAAGATCTTTTTTGTACAGTTCTTCTCTGTATTCTTGCCACCTCTTCTTAATATCTTCTGGTTCTGTTAGGTCCATACCATTTCTGTCCTTTATCGAGCCCATCTTTGCATGAAATGTTTCCTTGGTATCTCTAATTTTCTTGAAGAGATCTCCAGTCTTTCCTATTCTATTGTTTTCCTCTATTTCTTTGCATTGATCTCTGAGGAAGACTTTCTTATCTCTCCTTGCTATTCTTTGGAACTCTGCATTCAGATGCTTATATCTTTCCTTTGCTCCTTTGCTTTTCGGTTCTCTTCTTTTCACAGCTATTTGTAAGGCCTCCCCAGACAGCCATTTTGCTTTTTTGCATGTCTTTTCCATGGGGATGGTCTTGATCCCTGTCTCCTGTACAATGTCACGAACCTCATTCCATAGTTCATCAGGCACTCTATCTATCAGATCTAGTCCCTTAAATCCATTTCTCACTTCCACTGTATAATCATAAGGGGTTTGATTTAGGTCATACCTGAATGGTCTAGTGGTTTTCCCTACTTTCTTCAATTTCAGTCTGAATTTGGCAATAAGGAGTTCATGATCTGAGCCACAGTCAGCTCCTGGTCTTGTTTTTGTTGACTGTATAGAGCTTCTCCATCTTTGGCTGCAAAGAATAGAATCAATCTGATTTTAGTGTTGACCATGTGGTGATGTCCATGTGTAGAGTCTTCTCTTGTGTTGTTGGAAGAGGGTGTTTGCTATGACCAGTGCATTTTCTTGACAAAACTCTATTAGCCTTTGCCCTGCTTCATTCTGTATTCCAAGGCCAAATTTGCCTGTTACTCCAGGTGTTTCTTGACTTCCTACTTTTGCATTCCAGTCCCCTATAATGAAAAGGACATCTTTTTTGGGTGTTAGTTCTAAAAGTTCTTGTAGGTCTTCATAGAACCATTCAACTTCAGCTTCTTCAGCATTACTGGTTGGGGCATAGACTTGGATTACTGTGATATTGAATGGTTTGCCCTGGAAACTAACAGAGATCATTCTGTTGTTTTTGAGATTGCATCCAAGTACTGCATTTTGGACTCTTGTTGACCATGATAGCTACTCCATTTCTTCTGAGGGATTCCTGCTGCAGTAGTAGATATAATGGTCATCTGAATTAAATTCACCCATTCCAGTCAATTTTAGTTCACTGATTCTTAGAATGTCAATGTTCACTCTTGCCATCTCTTGTTTGACCACTTAAAATTTGCCTTGATTCATGGACCTGACATTCCAGATTCCTATGCAATATTGCTCTTTACAGCATCGGACCTTGCTTCTATCACCAGTCACATCCACAGCTGGGTATTGTTTTTGCTTTGGCTCCATCCCTTCATTCTTTCTGGAGTTATTTCTCCACTGATCTCCAGTAGCATATTGGGCACCTACTGACCTGGGGAGTTCCTCTTTCAGTATCCTATCATTTTGCCTTTTCATACTGTTCATGGGGTTCTCAAGGCAAGAATACTGAAGTGGTTTGCCATTCTTTTCTCCAGTGGACCACATTCTGTCAGACCTCTCCACAATGACCCGCCCGTCTTGGGTGGCCCCACGGGCATGGCTTAGTTTCACTGAGTTAGACAAGGCTGTGGTCCTAGTGTGATTAGATTGACTAGTTTTCTGTGAGTATGGTTTCAGTGTGTCTACCCTCTGATGGCCTCCTTAGGAGAGCACTGTCAAAGGAAGTGAAAGAGCAAGTAGGCACAAACTGGTTCGGGAACAAATACTATTATATCCCGGAGTACAAGAACTGGAGAACTTCACTGGGAATGTTTTAATTCGTCAGAGTCTACCCTTATGGACAGCTTTCTTGAAGAAATGTAACTAGCGCGGCGGCTGCAACCGGCGCATTTAGCACAGCTGAAAGGAGCTACCCCACATCCGAGGTCAGGGGCAGAAGCCGGGAGGACCCCATGCCCAAGGGGAGGCGGCCAAGAGGAGTTACCCTACGTCCAAGGTCAGGGGCAGTGGCCGAGAGTGCCAGGCTGCGACGGCGCAGGAACGGCCGAGAGGAACTACCCCACGTCCGAGGTCAGGGGCGGCGGCCAGAAGGAGCTACCCCACGTCCGAGGTCAGGGGCGGCGGCCGGGAAGACCTACCCCACGCCATAGGCATAAGACATCCCCAGAAATAGAAAAAGGAAGTCAATAACACTGCCTGACTCCTGGGAAAAAAGAGAGGAAAGAGACTTTTCAATGAATCCTTTCAAATTTTGAATCATGTAAAAGTATCATCTATTAAAAAGTAAAACAAAAATATCCTGAAATATTAGGTACCATTCAATGTGAATGGAACTAAAAAGTGACTATTGCTAACAGTCATTGCTCCCCTTAAAATACTTCAGCAGCTTTCCACGTCCCCTTGAGATAAAGACTAGACCTCCTGGAGGCCCTGCGTGGTGTGCCTTATCCCTCCTTCCATTCCCATCCATCCTCTCCACAGCAGCCACGCTGGTATTCTTGCAGCTTTTCTAAAAAACTATAGTCTGACTCTCTTCTCAAGGTTTTTACATAAGCTAGACATTCCACTTGGAGTACTCTCTCCCCAAATGTTCGTATGGGAAATCCGTGCTCCTCATTGAAGTTTTTCATCGGATATATTTGATCCACCCTGTTAGCCACCTCCCACTGTGTCCACTGCCTTGCGGGCCACTCCGCAGTGTACCCTGTGTGGGTTGCTGTCCGTGGTGCTGATAATAACACAATTGGGAACGGGGCGATCTGCCCTCGTGTTGCTCGGATGCTACAGTGATGAAACTGAATGTACACATTACAAGCCATTTATTAATGGCGCCCCTTTCATTCTCAGAGTGTCATTTGGATTTTAAGTTATCAAGTCATGCCAGCTGTGAAGAAAATAGAGCATGCTAAAAAAGTAACGCGCTGTTGCTGCCTTGCGGGCCAAGGGTTTTCATGACCCTTGAGTTGAATGTGTGTGAAAAACAAGCATCCAGAAACAGGAGAACAAAGTAAAGGGACGGGTTGCTTCAAAGCCCACTAGAAGCAAAGAGGCCTCTGAAAGTAGGGTCTTGTCCCTCTTGAGAATTACTTCTGCTCTTAGCTTTCATAGGTAATATCTCTTATCTTTAATCTTTCAGCAGTCACAGAAATGCTGAACTGCAGTGAAATAAAATGACCCAAGCAAAGTGGAAGTAAGATTTCCCATTGAGGGGACCAAGGTGATATATAAACACATTTTGTATGTCTTTCTTTCTTTCTTTGCAACAGGTCTTAGAAGCACCCAGAATCTTTAATTGTGGCATGTGGGATCTAGTTCCCTGACTAGGAATTGAATCTGGGCCCCCTACATTGGGAGCAGGGAGTCTTAGCCACTGGATCACCAAGGAAGTTCCAGTATGTATGTCTTTCTAATCAACTTATTGGAGGGTGGAGGACAGAAGGAGAAAGTTAGGGAGCTAAAAGAATGTACTCCTCTGGGGCTTTATTCCCTCTTCACCCACTGTCCTGGAGTGGAAGAAGTGTGTTTATGAAAATTCTATCACTTTTTAATATTGATATTGCAGACCTAGACAAATGCTTTTTCACAACCAGCTTTTAATCCATTTATTCTTGTTGAATTCTACTTTCTGAATCCTGATCTGGTTACTTTTTTTGAATATTGAGGGCGTTGCCTCACTAGGCTGGGAAACGTGCATTTTGGAGAGTGGTAACTGAAAGTTTTGGTCTCGATCAATGGAGAGATTTTATTTGTGTAGCTGAAGAACTTAATCAGGACTAGGATCCAATCTTCCAGGCATATCATTATCAACCACGGAGTGTGTGCTTTCCTTGTAAATACATGTGGTTCCTGATATGATGCCAGAAATACATTTTAGGACAGGCTTTTCTTTTCCTCCTTGTGCCCAGAGCCTATAATTGCCAGGCTATATTTGAGAAGTGAGCTCAGATGCAGATTTCTAGACTATGTTTTGTTGTAGGCAGTTCTTGTCCTAACCTCCTCCCGGCCACCGCAACCATCTACAGGAAACAGAATGTTTGTATCAACCTGGGTTTTGCTAACCAGTATCTCTAAAGATCTCATTTGTACCACTGTGATTGTGGGTGAGGTTTTGTTTTGGGATTTTTGTTTGTTTGTTGCCTCTCATGATTATTTAATGTGCCTAGTATACACACAGAGGTTTTTGAAACTTTGGCAGAGGCAGAGAACCTCTTCTTAAAAGACAACTACTCAAGTCTCAATATAAATGGAGTAAAAATAGAGCTCTTTTTGGTTGAAGAGGGCCTGAGGATCTACTCTCTGACCATCCCTTTCCTTATCTTTATTCTTGAGGCATACCTTATCTTCATGATATTTCTAAGGACTTCTGGTGCCTTAAGGAACCCAGTTTGAAAACCACTAGTATGGAAGCATAGCACTGCTTCAAAGTTCCAAGACCTGGTCCTATATTAGTCCTCCCCTTAGCTATTGGACTTTGAGCAAGTCACTCAATCCCAGTGGGCCCAGTTTCTCTACCTGTACAGTGAATTTCCCAAACTGGATAATTTCTAAAATCCTGAACTCTCAGCTTTGATATGATGAAGATCGCATGACTGAAATTTCAGTTCAGTTCAGTCACTCAGTCATGTCCGACTCTCTGTGACCCCTTGGACTGCAGCATACCAGGCCTCCCTGTCCATCACCAACTCCCGGAGCTTGCTCAAACTCACGTCCATTAAGTTGGTAATGCCATCCAACCGTCTCATCTTCTGTCATCCCCTTCTCCTCCTGCCCTTAATCTTCCCCAGCATCAGGGTCTTTTCAAATGAGTCAGTTCTTCCCATCAGGTTGTCAAAGTATTCGAGCTTCAACTTCAGCATCAGTCCCTCCAGTGAGTCTTCAGGATTGATTTCCTTTAAGATGGACTGGTTGAATCTCCTTGCTGTCCAAGGGACTCTCAAGAGTCTTCTCCAACACCACAGTTCAAAAGCATCAATTCTTCAGTGCTCAGCTTTCTTTATAGTCCAAATCTCACATCCATATATGACTACTGGAAAAACCATAGTCTTGACTAGATGGACCTTTGTTGGCAAAGTAATGTCTCTGCTTTTGAATATGCTGTCTATGTTGGTCATAGCTTTTCTTCCAAGGAGTAAGCATCTTTTAATTTCATGGCTGCAATCACCATCTGCAGTGATTTTGGAGCTCAGAAAAATAAAGTCAGTCACTCTTTCCACTGTTTCCCCATCTATTTCCTGTGAAGTGATGGGACCAGATGCCATGATCTTAGTTTTCTGAACGTTGAGCTTTAAGCCAACTTTTTCACTCTCCTCTTTCACTTTCATCAAGAGGCTCTTTAGTTCTTCTTCACTTTCTGCCATAAGGGTGTTATCATCTGCATATCTGAAGTTATTGATATTTCTCCTGGCAATCTTGATTCCAGCCTGTGCTTCCTCCAGCCCAGCGTTTCTCATGATGTACTCTGCATAGAAGTTAAATAAGCAGGGGGACAATATACAGCCTTGATGTACTCCTTTTCCTATTTGGAACCAGTCTGTTGTTCCATGTCCAGTTCTAACTGTTGCTTCCTGACCTGCATACAGGTTTCTCAACAGGCAGGTCAGGTGGTCTGGTAATCCCATCTCTTTCAGAATTTTCCACAGTTTGTGGTGGTGATCCACACAGTCAAAGGCTTTGGCATAGTCAATAAAGCAGAAATGGATGTTTTTCCGGAACTCTCTTGCTTTTTTGATCATCCAGCAGACTCTGGCAGTTTGATCTCTGGTTCTTCTGCCTTTTCTAAAACCAGCTTGAACATCTGGAAGTTCACGGTTCACATACTGTTGAAGCCTGTCTTGGAAAATTTTGAGCATTACTGTGCTAGCATATGAGATGAGTACAATTGTGCAGTAGTTTGAGCATTTTTTGGCATTGCCTTTCTTTGGGATTTGAATGAAAACTGACCTTCTCCAGTCTTGTGGCCACTGCTGAGTTTTCCAAATTTGCTGACATATTGAGTGGAGCACTTTCACAACATCGTCTTTTAGGATTTGAAATAGCAACTAGAATTCCATCACCTCCACTAGCTTTGTTTGTAGTGATGCTTCCTAAGGCCCACTTGACTTCACATTCCAGGATGTCTGGCTCTAGGTGAGTGATCATGCCATCGTGATTATCTGGGTCATGAAGATCTTTTTTGTACAGTTCTTCTGTGTATTCTTGCCACCTCGTCTTAATATCTTCTGCTTCTGTTAGGTCCATACCATTTCTGTCCTTTATTGTGCCCATCTTTGCATGCAATGTGCCCTTGGTATCTCTAATTTTGTTGAAGAGATCTCTAGTCTTTCCTATTCTGTTGTTTTCCCCTATTTCTTTGCATTGATCACTGAAGAAGGCTTTCTTATCTCTCCTTGCTAGTCTTTGGAACTCTGCATTCAGATGCTTATATCTTTCCTTTGCTCCTTTGCTTTTCGCTTCTCTTCTTTTCACAGATATTTTTAAGGCCTCCTCAGACAGCCATTTTGCTTTTTTGCATTTCTTTTTCATGGGGATGGTCTTGATCCCTGTCTCCTATACAATGTCATGAACTTCCATCCATAGTTCATCAGGCACTCTATCAGATCTAGTCCCTTAAATCTATTTGTCATTTCTAGTGTATGATCATAAGGGATTTGATTACATCATACCTGAATGGTCTAGTGGTTTTTCCTACTTTCTTCAATTCAAGTCTGAATTTGGCTATAAGGAGTTCATGATCTGAGCCATAGTCAGCTCCTGGTCTTGTTTTTGCTGATGGTATAGAGCTTCTCCATCTTTGGCTGCAAAGAGTATAATCAATCTGATTTTGGTGTTGACCATCTGGTGATGTCCATGTGTAGAGTCTTCTCTTGTGTTGTTGGAAGGGGGTGTTTGCTATGACCAGTGTGTTCTCTTGGCAAAACTCTATTAGCCTTTGCCCTGCTTCATTCTGTACTCCAAGGCCAAATTTGCCTGTTACTCCAGGTGTTTCTTGACTTCCCACTTTTGTGAAAGTTAGGTTCCAAAATTTTATGATCCTCAAATTCTGGAAGTCTTCATCTTACAATTCCTGAGAAGGATTGTGTACTTTAATGATAATTTCATAGTAACTATTATATCTTTTTAAATAGGCTTTGAGTGTTAGTTTTTTTTTTTTTTTTAAGAAAGAGTAGTTAAAAAATGTCTTTATAGAGGAAAGGATTGAGTAATACAAAGATCTGTGGGAAAAGTATTCCTGGAAGAAAGATGAGCATATGCCAAGGCCCTGTGGTGGGGAATGAGCTTGGAAAATTCAGGGAAAAAGTAAGCAGACCAGCAGGGCTGGAATGGAGTAAGCATGGGAGAGGGCGGTAAGAGGTGAGGTGGAAAGGTTGGCTGGGGTCCTCTCGGCAAAGTACTGAGTCTGGATTTTATTCTAAGTGCAAACAGTAGTCACAGGGGAGATACAAGCAAGGGGTGACATAACCTGACTTTTTAAAAAGAATTTTATTGGTTGATTTACAAAGAGATCGGGAAGAAAGCTAAAACAGTGTTCCAGACGAGAGGTAACTGTGACACAGAGCTGGGAAGCATCAGAGGAGGTAGCGAGACGTGGTTAGCTTTGAAATACATTTGATGGTGGAACTCACAGGACTCGATGACTGATTGGATGATAACTGCAGACATAAGAAACAAAAAGCAAATTCTAATACGAGCCTTAAAGGTCGTGAGCACGATGCGCAGCATTGTTGATGTTGGTCTGCCATTGGGCTGCTTCTCACGTGGGCAGCTTTAGGGAGAGCCTGCTCTAGGGCACAGAGGAGTAAGGCTGTATTTATTTCACAATTGCTCAAAATTCTTCTGAACCACACAAGTCAGGCCAGCTAGTACAGATGTGAACATGTATTAATATACATATACGCAATGTGTGTATACATATACACATATAATATACATATACATATACGCAAATGGTATATGTAGCCAAAAGTGAGCAATTTTCTTTTTCATGCACTTAAAAATTTTTCTAAGCTTTTTTAACAGGTGAATATAAATCCCTTTAAGACAAAAAGTAAATCTACTCTGGCACTCCTGGAGAGAGATGTAGTTTGAGTCATTCGGGGAGAAGGTGTATTTTGTTTCTCTTGCCACCTGCAATGTCTTTCTTAAAAAAAATTTTTTTTTAAGATTTCTTCATTTATTTGGCTGTGTCAGGTCTTAGTTGCGGCACATGGGGCCTTCCTTGCATCGTGCGGGATCTTTCATTGCGGCACATGGACTCCAGAACGCATGGGCTCAGTAGCTGCTATAGGCAGGTTTAGTTGCTCCATGACATGTGGGATCTAAGTTCCCCGACCAGGGATGGAACTCGTGTCCCTTGCATTGCAAGGCAGATTCTTAATCACTGGACCACCCAGGAAGTCCCTGCTGTCTTTTATAATTCCCAGTTCTCAGCTCTTAACTACAGCTTTTGATCATTTGCCTACTGACACATGTCCCACTTTGGCTGCCCACCCTTTCCTCCCAGCTGTCCCTTGGGTTTGGGCTTCACTGGCACCTGGGCTGTACCAGAGGGGCCCTGGCTTTGGCACGCTGACCTACACCTGCTCAGAGCGAGGAACACCCTGCTCAGGCAGTAACTGTGATTTGACTGCCTGATTGATTCATTTGTCTAATGGTAACACATTGCTGGGATGCTAAGTTTGCTATTTCCCCAAAATGTTTTGAGGTTTTCCTCCTGACAACTGTGCTCATTGCAGTCCTGGTGAAAACAACAAAATGGAAAGGAATCTCATGGGCCACACACTTCTACCCGATGTAGGGAAACATTTGGTTTCTCGTAGCTGTCAACACAATTATACCCACAGAGAAAGAAAATGAAAGGCGAGGCTGAGACAGCTCAATTGGGCTTGGAGAGTGGGTGCGAAGGCTTGGGACCTTCACACCTGGGCAGAAGGATGCCAAGACCTCTCTGGCTGGGCAGGGGCCGAGCCCCTGTGGAGACACACCGGTGAGAGCAAGCTGCAAGGTCGCCAATGCACGAGTGTTTAGCCAAAGACCTGCCAATCCCACAGAGTGTAATGTTAAAGCCCCAGGGAGGAGATTAAGGGGCGATGAGGTCTCCAATGCTGAAGATCCCAAGAGGATGACCCTTCCTCCCAGCATAGGTGACAATGGCTCCCAAGCCACACTTGCAGTTCTTTTCCTCTCTGGGGACTCACATGAAAGAACCATACCAAACAATGCATGATTTTAGAGTAAGGCAAGATTAAGTTTTCTGGAGGCTCCTTTGGACTATTGATTGCTCAGTGGGAAGACGGGATTTCCCCTTGGGGGAGGGACCAGAGTCTCAGAGAGAGCTTTTTTCATCTAGTTCCTACCCCCACCTCCCACACATTCTAATTTTGCCATCATAGGGGGAAGTGGGCTCCACCGCCAGCTACAGCCATTGATGGAAGTGCCTTAGTCATTCATTCAGTGACTCTGTGCCAGGCACAGGCTTCAGGAGGACCGAGGCTAGAAATACAGGTTCAGAGCCTCTAGGGTTTAATTTAGACTCTGTGACAAAGACTAGGTGAACACAACTGAAGTTTTGTGTTACTAAGTCTTCCCCCTTCTTCTGATGTTCTTATTTGAAAAGCAGAGGGGAAATAATGCCCATATTGATTGAGTTCCTCCCTCCAATGAGCCAGACATCACGCTGCTGTACATGCCTCATCTCACGTGATCCTAAGAAGGTTAAGGAGTGGATATTCACCTGACTTTTACAGAGGAAAAAGTGAAGGCTCAGGGAAGGTAATGAACTCACTCGGGTCACACAGCGAGCGCATGGCAGAGCGGGACGCTGGCTCAGGTGTCTCCGAAGCTACAGCACGTGGATGAGGGCCTTGTGACTTATGTGGACGGGCTGCATCCATATTACTTGGGCATTTGTTGGAAAGGCACCTGCTGAATCATGACTCGAGCTTTTAATAAGGATCGAGGTGATTCATTTACACATTAAAATTTGAGAAGCACTGAACTGGGAAACTCACACACAAAAACACTCTCAAGCACAGTACACTCTTTGGAAATCAGAAAGATTTATCACATTTGCCCCATTCTATTTTCATCAGCTTCTCAAATGCTACCCTGCAGCTTTTAAAAAGAGTTCCTCCCCCACCCAGAGTGAGAAAACCTTGCATTTAAGTGGGCAAAAATCTCCAGGTGGCCTTTCTGTACTAAGGATGATTCTCAGCACCCCACTCCATGTGCTGTCCAGGACGGATCAGACAGTGGGGGCAGGGGGAGTTTTTATTTACCAATCAGAGTGGCTAAGACTGAACGCCCCAGTTTCTCAAAGGGTGGCTAGAGGACTTGGACCTTGTTTCAGGAAATAATTGGCACCAGTTCTAATAGAATTTGTCAAAGTCCACTATTCGCTTTCTCACTTCTCAGATGAGCTAGTGCAAGCCTGCTGCCTGGGAGACTAACACCCACCCAGCTCAACTTTGGGGTTTGTATGTATTAGTCACTCAGTTGTATCCGACTCTTTGTGACCCCATGGGCTGTAGCCCACCAGGCTCCTCTGTCCATGGGATTTTCCAGGTAAGAATACTGGAGTGGGTAGCCATTCCCTTCTCCAAGGGATCTTCCTGACACAGGGATCAAACCTGGGTTTCCTGCATTGCAGGTGGATTCTCTACTGTCTGAGCCACCAGGGAAGCTTTGGGGTTTAAAGACCCTAATAATCAGTCCAGAAATCATTGCTATGAGACTGCTCATGGATCTCTAAACCCTACAACCTAACACGAAGTCAGAGTTACTGCTGAGTCATATAGCAGTACCTTTGTGCAAGCTATTAATAGAAAAAGTGTCCCCTCCAGATGGATTCTGTGTTCCCCAAACCGTGTGGACTTAGTGAGGGGAATGAGGGTAGATTTCAGCTCCCCATTGCCTCTTTGGCTTGGAGCCTTTGTGCAGTGAATACCCTGCACAACCACACATGGCAGCCCCTAGGGAAATAATTATTTAATATCAGTTATGAAGTTGTATTGTCAGCTCTACAAGCACAGAGATGACATCTGTCTTGCTCATCTGTATCCAAGCATCTAGTTCAGAGCCTGACTCAGAGTTGGTGCTTAATTAAATACATGCTGGACAGATGGATGAATGAGGAAGGAAAATAGAGTTAGTGACTCACCAAGCTCAGATGTGCAAGTCAATGGCCTTGGAGAGCATGAAACAAGGAATATTCATGAGATTATCTCTGTTACCTGCAACTTTCCACGCACAGGTTGAAAGCCCAAACACTGCATGAGAAGGCGCTACTGCAAGTGGATCTATGCTATTCTGCCTTTGCAAAAGGCACAGGGGCCCTTTCTGAAGTTGTTGCATGAGGGCTTTTATTAACAGATATTCTTGTTGTTCAGTGGCTAAGTCATATCTGACTCTTTGGGACCCCCAGCGCGCCAGGCTCCTCTGTCCCCCACTGCCTGTCAGAGTTTGCTTAAATTCATGTCCTTTGAGTTGGTGATGCTATCTAACCATCTATCCTCTGTTGTCCTTTTCTTCTTTTGCCTTCCATCTTTCCCAGCATTGGGGTCTTTTCCAATGAGTCAACCTTTCACATCAGGTGGCCACAAGTATTGGAGTTTCAGCTTCAATACCAGTCCTTCCAGTGAATATTCAGGGTTGATTTCCTTTAGGATTGATTGGTTTGATTTCCTTGCAGTCCAAGGGACTCAGGAGTCTTCTCCAGTAATGTACATCTTAGTCCTTAGGAACTAAGGCATGAAACTAAACAATTCTGATTCTCATGACCAAGTTTTTTTGGGGGGTGGGTTGAAAAGAGATCCGAGAATTCAGGAAAGAACCAATAGAATCAGGTCTCCTAAGGTCCTATTTCTTAAATCTCTTCTGCAGGTCTAAGAAAATCAGTTAAAAACAAAGATGCCAAAAAAAAAAAAAAAAGAGAGAGAGATGCCTTGTGTAGAAACCAGCGACTACATGACTGGTGCATGAGAAAAAGATGAAGTCCCGCCTGCAAACATTTCAGGTTAGCCTTATATGGTGGGGGTTGGGGAACAAAGAACATGGATGTGTTCTGACCAAGCACATCCGCAAATAGAGCTCCAGATTTTCAAGCCCTCAGGTGCTCCAGATGCTTGGCCAGTGTTTCCCAAAGCATCTTCCATTGAATTCTGATCCTGGGGGTTGCTTCTTGGGAACAGGTACCGTTGTCAAAAGGAACAACCTTTTTCAGAATATTTCCAATGAATATTCAACTATTTGTCATTCCTGCCCATTTCCTTTGTTTAGCCTAGCATTTTCCAAACTCACTCGACCGCAGACAACCCACCTTTCCACTACACACACCTTTCACACATCTGTGACTAGTCATGAGGCTTCCCTGATGGCTCAGCAGGTAAAGAATCTGCCTGAAGTGCAGGAGACACAGGAGACATGGGTTCAATCCTGGGTCAAGAAGATCCCTTGGAGAAGGAAAATGGCAACCCACTCCAGTATTCTTGCCTGAAAAATCAATCTCATGGACAAAGGAGCCTGGTGGGATACAGTCCAAAGGGTTGCAAAGAGTTGGACATGAATGAGCAACTAATCACCACCACTAGTCAGCAAGGCAAGACCTAACAGAAGCAGAAGATATTAAGAAGAGGTGGCAAGAATACACAGAAGAACTGTACAAAAAAGATCTTCACGACTCAGATAATCACGATGGTGTGATCACTCACCTAGAGCCAGACATCCTGGAATGTGAAGTCAAGCGGGCCTTAGGAAGCATCACTACGAACAAAGCTAGTGGAGGTGATGGAATTCCAGTTGAGCTATTTCAAATCCTGAAAGATGATACTGTGAAAGTGCTCCACTCAATATGCCAGCACGTTTGGAAAACTCAGCAGTGGCCACAAGACTGGAAAAGGTCAGTTTTCATTCCAATCCCAGAGAAAGGCAATGCCAAAGAATGCTCAAACTACTGCTCAGTTGCACTCATCTCACATGCTAGTAAAGTAATGCTCAAAATTCTCCAAGCCAGGCTTCAACAGTACGTGAATCGTGAACTTCCAGATGTTCAAGCTGGTTTTAGAAAAGGCAGAGGAACCAGAGATCAAACTGCCAGAATCTGCTGGATCATCGAAAAAGCAAGAGAGTTCCAGAAAAACATCTATGTCTGCTTTATTGACTATGCCAAAGCCTTTGACTGTGTGGATCACCACCACAAACTGTGGAAAATTCTGAAAGAGATGGGAATACCAGACCACCTGACCTGCCTGTTGAGAAACCTGTATGCAGGTCAGGAAGCAACAGTTAGAACTGGACATGGAACAACAGACTGGTTCCAAATTGGGAAAGGAGTACGTCAAGGCTGTATATCGTCACCCTGCTTATTTAACTTCTATGCAGAGTACATCATGAGAAACGCTGGGCAGGAGGAAGCACAAGCTGGAATCAAGATTGCTAGGAGAAATATCAATAAGCTCAGATATGCAGATGACACCACCCTTATGGCAGAAAGTGAAGAGGAACTAAAAAGCCTCTTGATGAAGGTGAAAGTGGAGAGTGAAAAAGTTGGCTTAAAGCTCAACATTCAGAAACCTAAGATCATGGCGTCTGGTCCCATCACTTCATGGGAAATAGATGGGGAAACAGTGGAAAGAGTGACTGACTTTATTTTTCTGAGCTCCAAAATCACTGCAGATGGTGACTGCAGCCATGAAATTAAAAGATGCTTACTCCTTGGAAGGAAAGTTACGACCAACCTAGACAGCATATTGAAAAGCAGAGACATTACTTTGTCAACAAAGGTCTGTCTAGTCAAGGCTATGGTTTTTCCAGTGGTCATGTATGGATGTGAGAGTTGAACTATAAAGAAAGCTGAGTGTCAAAGAACTGATGCTTTTGAACTATGGTGTTGGAGAAGACTCTTGAGAGTCCCTTGGACTGCAAGGAGATCCAACCAGTCAATCCTAAAGGAAATCAGTCCTGAATATTCATTGGAAGGACTGATGGTGAAGTTGAAACTCCAATACTTTGGCCACCTCATGTGAAGAGCTGACTCATTTGAAAAGACCCTGATGCTGGGAAAGATTGAGGGCAGGAGGAGAAGGAGACGACAGAGGATGAGATGGTTGGATGGCATCACCGACACAATGGACATGGGTTTGGGTGAACTCCGGAAGTTGGTGATGGACAGCAAGGCCTGGCGTGCTGCAGTTCATGGAGTCACAAAGAGTCGGACACGACTAAGTGACTGAACTGACTGAGTCAGCAAGGCTAGTCAATTACATAGAACATGGTTCTGTGGCAAATTTAAGGAATAAGCTTATTTTCCCCTGGGCTTAAGAGAGAGAAGTGTCCTGCTCAAGGGCCTCCAGATTGGGTTTCCATCTCCCTTTGAGGATGTCAGTCCCTGGAAGTCTGGGCTTCAATATTTTGACAGTACATCTCACATGAGTTTTGCTTGTGAGGACACAGCATAATCTGATGGTGATCAGCATCGCATTTTATTTTGTTTTTAATTAATTTATTTATTTCAATCGGAGGCTAATTACTTTACAATATTGTGGTGGTTTTGGCCATACATTGACATGAATCAGCCATGGGTGTACATGTGTCCCCCATCCTCAGCCCCCTTCCCACCTCCTTCCCCATCCCATCCCTCAGGGTCGTCCCAGTGCCCCAGCTTTGAGTGCCCTGTTTCATGCATCAAACTTGGACTGGTCATCTATTTCACACATGGTTATATACATGTTTCATTGCTATTCTCTCAAATCATCCCACCCTTGCCTTCTCCCACAGAGTCCAAAAGTCTGTTCTTTATATTTGTGTCTCTTTTGCTGTCTTGCATATAGGGTCATCGTTACCATCTTTCTAAATTTCATATATATGCATTAATATTTTTCTTTCTGACTTACTTTACTCTGTATAATAGGCTCCAGTTTCATCAACCTCATTAGAAGTGATTCAAATATGTTCTTTTTAATAGCTGAGTAATATTCCATTGTGTATACGTACCACAACTTTCTTATCCATTTGTCTGCTGATGGACATCTAGGTTGCTTCCATGTCCTAGCCATTGTAAACAGCACTGCGAGCATCACATTTTAAAAGAGAGACAGAGGGGGCTTCCCTAGTGGTGCAGTGGATGAGAATCCACCTGCCAGTGCGGGGGACGTGGATCCGACCCCTGGTCCGGGCAGATGTCATGTGCTGTGGAGAAACTAAACCCGGGAACCACAACTGCTGAGCCCGTTTGCCTTAGAGCCCATCCTCCCCAAGAAGGGAAGTCATTGCAGTGAGAAGCCCCCGCCAAACAACCAAAACCCAGTGCAGCCAAAAATAAATAGATAAATAAAATAAAAAAGAGAAATATAGGAAACCAACCAGAATCACCTGCCATTCTCCCATCCCCAGACTAGAAGTGATCACGTTCTTTAAACTCTCCACCACCAGGGTGTCAGAACCTGGGCAGCCTGGGGTCCTGGTCAAGTCACAGGAGGGACAGGCACCTCCTTGTTGATGGAGGGCAGAATCTTCTTTTGCTCCCCAAGCAAGTGTCCCTGCCAGGGCTGCCCTGCTTCCTTGAGATCTTCTGAAGTGGAGCAGAAAGGCGAGGGTAGCCGAGGACAGAGATCGGCCCAGGCTGCCAGAGCAGGCCGAGCTGCGTTCACATTTCCACTGAGCAGGATGCCAAACAGAGTCCCACCCCCATCCCGACTCCCCAGTCTCCCTCCAGTCCTCCTTCCTGCCTCCCCACCTAGGTCTATCCCAGGAAGCATTGTCACTCCCAAACTGACCTCTCCACCAGGGTCTCCAGACCTGCTGGGAGGACTCCGGGCAGTGACAGGTGTCTGCAGTTCACAGGGCCCTGTCCACCATCCCTCTCGCTCTCGTGGCAGCAGCCACTGTGATTGCCGGAGAGGGCAGAGGGCTTCGTCGCCTCCCCAGACCTCCTGCAGGTTTGATATCCTTTACTGTGATTATCTCCCTCTTGCGATTTAATGAGGCTGAAATCAGAGAAAATCTGAAACTGACATAGGGTCTGTGTTTCCCAGAACCCACCACCTGCCTCCTTTCTCAGGGAGCATCCTTCCTGTCTCTCCCCTTTAAAACATTTTTTTAAGTTAATCAAAGTAACACATGTACATGGTTTAAAAAGTGAAAAAGAACCAATAAGGCTTATATTTTAAACTGGTCCCACTAGCTGACCCTGGTCTTTTCCCCAGAGGAAGCCACCTTCAACCCTTTCAGCTGTATCTTGATTTTTCAGCTATAGGCACCTTCTAATTGACTTCCACTAGAGAAAACGAAGACTAAACTCTGCTACACACACATACTCTCTCTCTCTCATACTTCCTCCCTACTTTTCCTCCCAATCTCATAGATTCTACTTAAATCAATCTTCAGTGCTTACTGTTCTAGGATTCATGTAAATATTGTTTGCCAAAACCACCCAATATATGATGATGACATTTTTGTACGAGTTTGTATTTCTCAGAATTAGTAATTTTTCTGGTTGTTTAGTGTTCTGTGTAGCTAACTATATCTCCAAACTCTACATCATAACTCCAAGGTTCTTGTTACTGTAACGGAAACCTCAGGAACCTGTAAATTCCACATTTCGCTTTGAATCCTACACCCTGGGTCCAGTCAAGGCTGATTGCTGTGCTGGGCCTGAGGTCTGTCTGTGAGTCAGGGCACACCAGGAGCTGGGGTCTTCTGGGATAAGCTTTGCCTTTCTCCTATGTTGCGTCTGCTCTTCCCTGGATTCTCTGCTTTCCACTTTCTTGGTTTACCCCCTCGTTTTGATGGGGCACATCCTCTAGTAGCTTTCTGATGGGTGCATGAGAGTAAGATTTGGTGAGACCTAGCACGTCTGAAATGTATTTTCTCCACATTTAGGCTTAAGGGATAAAATGGTTAATAAATTCAGGGCTGGGAATTATCTTCCCTTCAGGATTATGAAGGTTCTGTACCACGTCTAAGTTTTAGTGATGATGTTAAAAGGTTCAGTGCCTGATCCCTGATCCTTTGTGAACGACATTCTGTTTTTTGAAGCTTTCAATAGGCTTCTGTGCTTGGCATTCTGAACGCTCTTTAAATCTGGAAACATACAGTCCTGGGAAACTGCCATGTATACTTTTGTTTTTTTTTTTAAATAATAATTTCCTCCCCTCTATTCTCTGTTCTTTTAGTCTAGATCTCTTATTTTTGGATATTAAACTCCATGGATTGTGGTAGACAGAATAATCCTCTCCAACCCAACCCCCGAAACCTGTGAATGTGCTGTCTTACATAGCAGAAGGGACTTTGCTAAGGTAATTAAGTTAGGGATCTTGAAACAGGGAGAATACCCAGGATTAATCAGGTGGGCCCAGTGTAATCACAAGAGTCCTTGTAAGAGGGAGGCAGAAGTGGGGGTCAAGTCAGAAAGTGGAGTTGTGGAAATGGAAGCAGAGGTTGGCATGATGTGCTTTAAAGATGAAGGAAGGGGCCCTCCTGTACAGCACGGGGAACTCTGCTCAACGTTATGAGGCAGTCTGGCTGGGAGGGGAGTGTGGGGGAGAACGGATACATGTGTATGTATGGCTGAATCTGTTTGCGATCCCCCTGAAACTATCACAGCATTGTTAATTGGCTATGCTCCAATATAAAATAAAAAGTTTCAAACAAAGATGAAGGAAAGGGCCACGAGTTAAGGAATGTGGGGGCCTCTAGAAGCTGGAAAGACAAGGTAATGGATTCTCACCTTGTCTCCAGTAAGAACACAGTCCTGCAGGCACCATGATTTTAGCCAGGTGAAAACCGGTTCAGACTTATGCCCTCCAGAACTGTAAGAGAAAAAATGTGTATCGTTTTCAGCCACTAACTTTGCAGTGGTTTGTTACAGCAGCCACAGGAATCCCATAAAAAGGACTGAAGAGCATCTGCTACATGCCCAGGCATCACCCAACAGTTTACACTCTTTAACTTCTCCATGGAAGCTCTCCTGAGCCTTCACAACAGACTGGACCCCACACTGCAAACTCTCCCTGTTGTGTCCGTCGTCATGCTGATTGAATAGTGATGGCTGTGATTATTCCTTGAGTGTCTCTCTACCCACTGGACTATGGGCACCACGAGGGCCGGGATTATGGGTCTGTTCATTTCATTCACCACTTTGTCCCAGTGTTGTTGTTCAGGCACTAAGTCGTGTCTGACTTTTTGCGACCCCGTGGACTGCAGCACGCCAGGCTCCCCTGTCTTCCACTATCTCCCAGGGTCTGCTCACATTAATTCCATTGAGTTGGTGATGCCATCCAATCATCTCATCCTCTGCTGCCCCCTTCTCCTTTAGCCTTCAATCATAATAAATTCGTGCTGCGTGAATGACTAAATGAATCAAATGAATTCCACTCAGCAGTCCTCCCAGCAACCCCAGGAAGCGGGAGCCATTGTCCATTTCACAGGTGAGGAAACCGAGACACAAGTGAGGCGCCATCCCATCACTTTTCCCAGGATGCATGGATTAGAAGGTGTGGGGCCAGGATGTGAACCCAGCACTGTCTGTCTGTGCCCAACAGCCCATCAGAGCAGCTTCTAGGCTAAAAACATCCCAACTGTCTGCCTCTGCCCCTCTGAGTGTCCCTACCCCTAGCTGACTTCTGCCCAGCAAACTAACACTCCAGGGGAAGGAGCATCTTAATTAGGCTAGCCTGCAGCTGTTAGGGGAGCTGCCTGGTCCACAGTGGAGGCGGAGGTTTCAATGACGAATCCCGCGCTTAGCTGGGCTGAGGGCGAAAAGCAACAGGATTTGTCAAGTTGCTCTGGGATCCTCGTGAATGGGCAGCGTTCCAGAACCATAGTGTCATCATCGTTATTATTGTTTTTTTTTTTTTTTTTATATCTAATCTGTTCTTGAGAACAACCATTTTGAAATTGGGCAAAAATACAGCCTAATATATTTAAACATATATATTTTTATTTTTATATAATTTAAAAATAAATGCATTGATGTACATTTTCCAAGTGCCTGCCTGCTGAATTCCTAATGTAATACAACATGACTCAGAGCTAAATTTAAAGAGAGAAGCACATATGTTTAAAGCAGGCACCAACTTTCAATCTGAGGAGAAACAGAGTCAAAAGTATTTTTTTTAGCGTGTGAACGGACTGAGTGCAAAGTGAATTATCTCCAAGCCATCTGGGAAGTCTGGTGTTTTTCAATGCCTTCACAACTCTAATTTTAAGCCGTTATTTGGCCTTTAAATAACAATATCTTTTCTTTCCATTGGAATTTGCACCAGATTCCGCATTTATTGCACTATCGACTCCAAAAAGAGACCTATCTTTTTGAGAGCAAAAAGAGCAAAAGTTATTGAACGTATTACTCTGCAGATTGGCTCTGGGAAAAAAACAGCAGTCTGATATTTTGCAAATGAAGTTTGACATATTCTGGGATGGCATATTGCACTCACCACAAACAGGCTGCTTGTGCCCGGAGGAGAAAGCTTAATTAAAGCCCCCTTAACAGCATGCAACTCCAGGAAAACGACTCCAAGTGCACTGTAAGTGACCTTAAGTCGTTCCACGGGGTTCCCATTCATGAATGGTCTTGATTTTTACCTAGAAGACAGTACAATGTGATTATAGAATTTCAGCCCTAAGGGGGTTCTGATCTATGCTACCAGCCTGTGCTGGGATCCCCTACATAGACTCCAGGTAATACCTTTAGTCAATGGACTCGCTGCCTTCCCAATTGCAGGAAGTGCCATGCACTATTAGGTTGAAATCTTCCTCCCTACAACTGGTTCTCATTATTGCCACTAGATTACATAGGAGTCTTCCCCATGGTTGACTCAAAGGTGAGTTGAAGGTCACCATCATGACTTTCCACCAGCTTTCATCTGCTCTGCTCCAAATAAAGCACACCCAGCTCCTCTAAAAACTTGGGCGGGTTCTCTCCAGTAATAAAGATCACAATTTTTTAGGAACTTGTCTATAAGGGAGAGGACAAAGAGACAAAGGAGAAGATGTCTTGAACCTCTATGAAATCAAATTTGGCCACTAACTTATTTCATTTGAATCCCAAACCTTCTATTTCTTCTACAGCCTCTGTGTACGGTCTCTTCAGAGGTATGGACTTGGCTGAAAACCAAATCCTTATTAGTACAGAGGTTCTCAATTGGTTCTTCAGCCACTAAGTCAAGTCTGACTCTTTGAGACCCCATGGACCGCAGGACTCCAGGCTCCCCAGTCCACTATCTCCCAGAGTTTGCTCAGATTCATGTCCATTGAGTCAGTGATGCCATCCAACCATCTCATCCTCTGCCACCCCCTTCTCCTTTTGCCTTCAACCTTTCTCAGCATCAGGGTCTTTTCCAGTGAGTGAGCTCTTCACATCAGGTGGCCAGAGTACTGAGCTTCAGCTTTAGCATCAGTCCTTCCAACGAATATTCAGGACTGATTTCATTTAGGATGGACTGGTTAGATGTGATCTTCAGATCAGATCAGTCGCTCAGTTGTGTCCGACTCTTTGCGACCCCATGAATTGCAGCACGCCAGGCCTCCCTGTCCATCACCAACTCCAGGAGTTCACCCAGACTCATGTCCATTGAGTCAGTGATGCCATCCAGCCATCTCATCCTCCGTCGTCCCCTTCTCCTCTTGCCCCCAATCCCTCCCAGCATCAGAGTCATTGACTCATTGGAAAAGATGTGATCTTACCCCCTATGAATTCTCCTTTGCCTTCTCTTCTGCAGGAATGCATTTTAAAAAGATATCTTCCCAGGTCAAACCCTAGGCTCATACAGGTTACCACTCAAAGATCCCTTTATCAGACTAACCTGTCAGAATGACGACCTCCTCGTCACTCTGTCCATTCATCCTGCTTTATATTACTTAACAGCCCTCACTACATGAAATATTACAGATATAGCTTTTTTTTTTTGCCACCTACTTCCCTTTACTAGAATGTGGGCTCTGCAAGGTAGGGACGTTATCTCACCATGTACCCTGTTGAATCCCCTGGGCTTATAATAATATTTGATTAATCAATATTTATTGAATAAATGTTTGAGGATCAATATGTAGATATTGGTCCATGGATATCAAACTCAGAATATCCTTCTGCCAGGCTTGAGAAGGACTGGATTAGCCTGAATGCTACATCCTTCAGGAGCCCTTTTTGCCTCCCAGATAAAGTGACTCTCCCTTCCATATGTTCTTCTCAAACTCAGGGGTCACCATTCACATGGCCTTGATCTTACAGCAGATTGGATTTTAGTTGACTTGCATTTATATCTCCCCTGTTGGGAGCAACTCCTGGAGAGCAATCTCTTCAGCCTGATGGCAGCAGTTGCCCAGAAAATACAAGGTATTGAAAGGAATGGCATCCTCTCCCTCCCTCTGTTCTCCTTCATGGAAAGGTTTTGGGGATATTTTGGTGATGGGAGCTAGTCATGATGAAGACTCATCACATCTGGTACAATCTGGGATGCGGATTAACAGTTCGGATGAGGTTTAGTATGGTGAATATCTCAAAGAACTTTTACTCTGTGCTCACTTTTGTCCACTATAATGTCAGGTAGCATTCAGAATTAATTTGAAAAACCCTTTTGAAATGCAACAATGAAAAGACAGAGTTTAAAATGGACAAAGGATCTGAATAGACACTTCTCCAAAGAAGGTATACAAATGGCCAATAAGCCTAAGAAAAGATGCTCAACATCATTAGTCATCAGAGAAATGCAAATCAAAACTACAATGAGATTTCAGTTCACACCTACTAGGATGGCTATCATCAAAAAGGTAGACAATAAAAGGTGTTGATGAAGATGTGGAGAAATTATAACCCTCACACGTTGTTGGTGAGAATGTAAAATGTTGCAGCCGCTATGGAAAACTTTGGCAGTTTCTCAAAAAATGAGAAAGAGTTAACATTTGACCCAGCAAGAAAAAGCAAGAGAGTTCCAGAAAAACATCTATTTCTGCTTTATTGACTATGCCAAAGCCTTTGACTGTGGAATCACACCAAACTGTGGAAAATTCTTAAGGAGATGGGAATACCAGACCACCTGACCTGCCTCTTGAGAAATCTATACACAGGTCAAGAAGCAACAGTTAGAGCTGGACATGGAACAACAGACTGGTTCCAAATTGGGAAAGGAGTACATCAAGGCTGGGTATTGTCACTCTGTTTATTTAACTTATATGCTGAGTACATCATGCGAAATGCTGGGCTGGATGAAGCACAAGCTGGAATCAAGATTGCTAGGAGAAATATCAATAACCTCAGATATGCAGATGACACCACCCTATGGCAGAAAGCAAAGAAGAACTAAAGAGCCTCTTGATGAAGGTGAAAGAGGAGAGTGAAAAAGTTGGCTTAAAACTCAACATTCAGAAAACTAAGATCATGGCATCTGGTCCCATCACTTCATGGGGAATAGATGGGTAAACAGTGGAAAGAGTGGCTGACTTTATTTTTCTGAGCTCCAAAATCACTGCAGATGGTGGCTGCAGCCATGAAATGAAAAGACGCTTGCTCCTTGAAAGAAAAGCTATGACCAACCTAGACAACATATTCAAAAGCAGAGACATTACTTTGCCAACAAAGGTCTGTCTAGTCAAAGCTATGGTTTTTCCAGTAGTCCAGTAGTCACACATGGATGTGAGAGTTGGACTATAAAGAAAGCTGAGCGCCGAAGAACTGATGCTTTTGAAATGTGGTGTTGGAGAAGACTCTTGAGAGTCCCTTGGACATCAAGGAGATCAAACAGGTCAATCCTAAAGGAAATCAGTCCTGAATATTCATTGGAAGGACTGATGTTGAAGCTGAAACTCCAATACTTTGGCCACCTGATGGGAAGAACTGACTCATTGGAAAAGACCCTGATGCTGGGAAAGATTGAAGGCAGGATGAAAAAGGGACGACAGAGGATGAGATGGTTGATGGCATCACAAACTCAATAGACACATGTTTGAGTAAGCTCTGGGAGTTGGTGATGGACAGGGAAGCCTGGCATGCTGCAGTCCATGGGGTCACAAAGAGTCAAACACGACTGAGCAACTGAACTGAACTTGACCCAGCAATTCCATTCCTAGATCAATATGCAAGAGAACTGAAGACATATACCAACTCAGTAACTTGTACATATATGTTTGCAGCAACATTATTCATTATAGCCCAAAAAGTGGGAACAACCCAAATGTCCATCAACTGTTGAATGGACAAACACACGTGGCGTGCCCTTTTCTTTTGGCCATAAAAGAATGAAGTAGTGATGCATGCTACAATGGGCTTCCCAGGTGACACCGTGGTAAAGAGTCCACCTGCCAGTGCAAGAGACACAAGACATGTGGGTTCAATCCCTGGGTCAGGAAATCCCCTGGAGGAGCAAATGGCAACCCATGCCAGTATTTTTGCCTGGGAATTTCCATGGACAGAGGAGTCTGGCAGGCTACTGTCCATTGCGTTGCAAAGAGTCAGACACTACTGAGCGACTAACCACATGTTACAACATAAGCAAGTCTTGAAAACACTATGCTGAGTGAAAGAAGCCAGACACAAAAGACTGTGTATCATATGATTCCATATATATGAAAACTTCAGAGTAGGCAAATCCCACAGAGACAGAAAGTAATTAGTCTTCCAGGGACTAAGAGGAGCGAAAAATGTTCTAGAATTAGATAGCAGTGATGGTTGTGGAACTTTGTGAATATGCGAAAAATGCTTTTTAAAGGTGAATTTTAAAGCATGTGAATTATATTTCGATGACGCTGTTATTTAAAAAAAGAAAGCTTTCCTCACCTTTCAGTAATTGAACACTCAACAGAAGTGATTACTATAGTTAGCTCTTACATATTCAGATCAATTATGGAAAAAAAAAAAAACACCCAAACTCACCTGGAAATAAAGCAGTTGGATAGAGTCAATTACCATTTAGACAGCCTTCAACTCACATAAGATAACATAAGACAACCTAACATCAGATAACACAAGACATCACCTTTTGAGTGAAGAGAAAACAGAAGTCTCTTTCTTGGGGAAATTACACAGAAGGAATAAAGTGACTGTTGGTCATACCAGGCTATCTGCTTCCATTCCAGCAATGACTGTCACAGTGGACAGTGCGTTGGCTGCTTCTGGTGTCCAAGAAGCCACTTAGATCATTTATTTCTACTAGGCTGTCACCAGAACCAACAAATTCTTAAAAAAGCAAAAAGACCTAGAATCTGAAAACCACAAGGCATGTTCAACACACATAATATCCTTAAAAATTTTTGTTTTTATTATGGAAAATATCAAATAGTATAGTGAAACACACAAACTCATCACCAGCTTCAATAATTATCAGCTGACAATCTTCTCTCACCCTTTTCCCCCACTTACTTCTGTCCCTCCATATTATTGAGAAGTGAAACTCATAAATTATATCATCTTCCCCAGAAATATTTCAGTATGACCCTTTCAAAAAAGCCAAAAAATATATTCATATTTCCTTTGGTGTCTTACAAACATTTACAGGAACAATTTGCATAATGTCCTTTTTAATTGTTATCTCCATTCTCCATGGATACATGAGAACATGAATAGCAATTACTACTATTTACAGGAGCAGCTATTGCATGCCAGACACTTTACTGGGGTTTCTACATATCAACGAACATGATTCTTGCATCAATCACAAGGGACAGCGCCCGTGTTCCATCCCCCAGCTCAGGGGGGTGAATGATCCATCCCCCAGGTTAGGGGAGTGAGCGAACCCAACCGAGGGTCAGGCTGGCTGACCCGTCCTCTGTCTCCCACTCATGGCTCTCTCTCGCCTGCCTCTTTTAGGGCTCTGCTGTCCAATACTATAACCGCTGGGCTCTGCTCGCAGTCTTGTCCGACCCTTTGTAACTCCATGAACTGTAGCCCGCCAGGCTCCTCTATCCATGGAATTTTCCAGACAAGAATATTGGAGTGGGTTGCCATACTCTTGCCTGGAAAATCCCATGGACGGAGGAGCCTGATGGGCTCCAGTCCATGGGGTCACTAAGAGTCAGGCACGACTGAGCGACTTCACTTTCACTTTTCACTTTCATGCATTGGAGAAGGAAATGGCAACCCACTCTAGTATTCTTGCCTGGAGAATCCGGGGGACAGAGGAGCCTGGTGGGCTGCAGTCCATGGGGTCGCACAGAGTCGGGCACGACTGAGCGACTTCACTTTCACTTTTCACTTTCATGCATTGGAGAAGGAAATGGCAACCCACTCCAGTGTTCTTACCTGGAGAATCCCGGGGACAGAGGAGCCTGGTGGGCTGCAGTACATGGGGTCGCACAGAGTCGGGCACGACTGAGCTACTTCACTTTCACTTTTCACTTTCATGCATTGGAGAAGGAAATGGCAACCCACTCCAGTGTTCTTACCTGGAGAATCCCGGGGACAGAGGAGCCTGGTGGGCTGCCGTCTATGGGGTTGCACAGAGTCGGACACAACTGAAGTGACGCAGCAGCAGCCGTTTCCTCCTCTAGGGGATCTTCCTGGTCCAGGGATCGAACCCGCGTCTCCTGCATTACAGGTGGATTCTTTACCACTGAGCCACCAGGGAAGCCTCTAGTATAGCCACTAGCTACCTGCAACAAATTTCAAAAATGTAATAGGCAAAAAAGAATGTAAATGATCTCATTAGTAATGTTGATGTTAAAATGATCATGCTTTGGGTGTATTGGGTTAAATAAAACCTCTTGCGGCACAACAATTGTTGCTGTACAACAATTTTATGTGATAAAATACAAAAACATAAGGTTGACCATCTCAACCTTTTTAAGGTGTGCAGCAGTGTTGAGTGCATCCCCTTTGCTGGGCACCCATCAGCGCCATCCAGTTCCAGGACCCATATGTACTCCCAGACCACTTATCAAGCCCTCCTCTCTTTGAACTACCTTTAGGTTTCTTCGTAATTGTTAGTGGCAGCCAAGCATTCTCTAATGGGATCACTCGTAAGTGGCATAGTGCGGACCAGCACACCTGTCTCTCTGTCCTCCAAAGCTTGTGCTCCTTCCACCTCTGCCCTGCCACTGCCTCCCAAGGATGGATTGGTGATGCCAGCGCAGTGGAAATTGGTCTCCTGGTTCTCCTCTGCACCTATTCCCTAAGATCCTACAGAAAAACCCAAACGAACTTTTTGGCCAACTCAACATATATCCCCCAAACAGGGGAAGGAATTTGCAGCCGAATGGTGAACAACCATCAATTGCGAGGAATGTGTGCATTTTACACACAAAAATTGACAAGTTAGGATGTCCACTGCTGTAGTGTTTCAGGTGGAAAAACCTAGATGGTCAACAACGGGGGATTCAATTGCTGTTGTCTAGTCACTAAGGTGCGTCTGACTCTTTGTCACCCCATGGACTGCAGCATGCCAGGCTCCTCAATAAATTATGTTAAACCATCAAATGGGATCCTTGGCAATAATTAAAACATTTTTGAAGACTATTTTATGATAGGGAAAGATATTTAGGCTCTATTATGAAAAATGGTGGCTCAGATGGTAAAGAATCTGCCTGCCAAGCGAGAGACGTGGGTTTGATCCCAGGGTCGAGAAGATCCTCTGGAGAAGGGAATGGCAACCCACTCTAGTAATCTTGCCTAGAGACTTGTTTTGTAAAATAATGTGTATAAATAATCAGAATGTTGAGTAGTGAAATTTTGCATAGCTTCATGTTCTTTTTTTTTTTTTTTTTGCTTCATGTTCTTATACAGGCTTTTTCTACAGTTTCCAAGATTTCAAAGTAAGTCTACATTTGTAAATAGGAAAAATAAGGCAATACATTAAAAAAAAATGAGGGTTCATCACCAAGGTGAATGGATTGTTTCTTGCTCAGCATTCTGCTTGGTCAGCTTTCTTGGTGTGGTCTTACCTGAGGCTTACCAGGAGCTGGAGGCGGGTGTGGGGAGGAGGAGGAGGGCTAAAGGAGAGTTGCTGAGACAGAGATTCTTTTGCTTCCGTGGCTGCCCCACACCTTGGCTTCCCCTGGAAGCCCACAAGCTTGGCACCTGCCCTCTGCCCTCAGGTTCTGGGTGAGGGCTCCAGGGTTGGTAGCTTCTGATGCTGGCCGTCCATGGTCCCTCTTAATTAAAATGCACCATCCACATAACACAGTAATGGAATTAGAAGGCGGTTCCTCCCTCAGAAGGGCTGCGGTCAAGGCTGCACAAACAACTCGTGTTTTGTTCCACTGTGATTCAGCCTAATGTGTTGGTAAAAGGGTCCATTCCCAAGATGTTTTGTACTTAATTACGTATGAACATGGCAGAAAGCAGAGGCCCCTAACAACATGCTTGGTGGTTGATTAAGTGAGCATCTGGATGGGCAATCAATAATTTACTAAAATATTTAGAACACCGCCTGGCTTCCTGTGATGGGAAAAATATGGCTTGCTTGTGGTCCTTTGGTGGTTGTTCTGTAGGTGGAGGTCCTCCTGGCTTTCCAGTCTCTCTGCCTCTAGCTTGAACACTTCTGCAGCTAGCGTGTGAACTTTCAGAAACGCGCAGATCTAATCACATCACACCTCCACGTTGTCCACGGAACTCTCTTACCTCTGTGTCTCCCCTACCCCGACTGCACCTGGTCACCTGGGCAGGCTTGGGCCTCACTGCATTTCATGTCCCATCTGTGACTGTCTTCCCTGCTAGGCTGTGAGTGGACACCATGGGACAGGAACATGTTCTGTTTGGATCCTTACTTAATCCTTTTATTTGGTGGATGTCGCTGGGTAAATGAATGCATTGGCAGCACAGGAATCCTGGCGGAGTGGTTGTGATCAGCGTTAAAGGCAAATGAAACTCTCTCATTTCCCCCATCTTAAAAAAAAAACTTTAAAAAATAAATTTATTGTTCTATCTTTGGCTGTGCTGGGTCTTCATTGCTGCACATGGGCTTTCTTTATTTGCGGCAAGTGGGGGCGACTCTTGAGTTGTGGTGTTCAGGCTTCTTGCTGAGGTGGCTTCTCTTGCCGTGGAGCATGGGTTCTAGGGCACGTGGGCTTTAGAGCTGTGGCCCATGGGCTTAGTTGTCCCAAGGCATGTGGGATCTTTCCAGACCAGGGATCGAACCTGTGTCCCCTACTGGCAGAAGGATTCTCAAACACAGACAACCAGGGAAGTCCCCATTTTCCTCCTCTTGAATTAATAGCAAATTCCTTTAATCTTAGGGCTTCCCAAGTGTGGCTCAGTGGTGAAGAATCCGCCTGCCAATACAGGAAATGCAAGAGACACAGGTTTGATCCCTGAGTCGGGAAGATCCCCTGCAAGAGGAAATGGCAACCCACTCCAGTATCCTTGTCCGGGAAACCCCACCGACCAAGGAGCCTGGCGGGCTGCAGTCCATGGGGTCACAAAGAGCTGGACACAACTGAGCGCGGACGCATTGTGCATTGTATCATTCTCTAATCTTACACTCCTGATGGTTAGTTCTGGGGGCCACCCCTCTTCCTTATCCTCTGAATGCAAGAACTGAGGTTCAGAAGGGTTAACCCATTTGCCTGAGAGACCCCAGTGGGGCTGAGCCGCCAGCCTGGGTTGACTTCCTGACCTTCAGGAATCTTCTTTGTCCCTGGGATCATTTTGGTCACCATCATCACTAGCGTCATCGCCACCATTGTGTCAAGGTTGTGAGAGGCAGGAAATAAGAGGAAAACAGGAGCGGGCTCAGAAGAGACCAAAGGGGATTCTTTACCATACGTGCTTAAATTGATCATAACAAACTTGGTTCCAAGCAATTTAAAAAATGACTGATGCCCGAGTCTTAAGCAGGTGAATAGGGAGGAACACATGTTCCACTTGTGATATTTTCAGTGATATTTATCAGGTGACACTGGGCCTGGTTTTACCACTGGCTCCCCAGCTGTTTAGCAAAATGTCGAGTACATTCAATATCTATATTTGTTGAATGACTAGCTTGAATGCCTACCATGTCCCCAGAACCATGGGCTGTCTCACCATAATCCTCAGGGCCACCCCAAGGTCTTAAGCATTGTGCCACGTTGATTACAACAGGTGGCTCAGTTCCCAGGTGGTTTATCCAGGGAAAATTTGCTTTAAAGCTATCTGGTGACTTTCTGTGCACCCCTCCAACGCAGTGTTCTGTGTCCAGTGAATCCTTAATAATTATTAATTGATGAGGGTGCTTTCTCAGTCTGAATGCTTAACACATGCTCTCTGAATATGATGGGTGTTGCAGCATATTTTAATTAAATCCTGACAACTTTAATTCTGATTGCTCATTCTAATACTCTTGAGCTGCTAGCACCAAGCTAATGACTTGTTCATTTTGGAAGATATTAGTAGCAGGGTGCTGCCTTTTAGCCAAACATAACATCATAATAATTAAAATCTGATATTTCTTGAAATGAACTCCTTTAAAGTGATTTCTATTCCACAAGCACACACACAGATGCAAGCATACATGTGTCAACATGCTCAAGAATTTACACCACCTCGGAGAAGCTCTGTCCATTCCTTTCCAAAATGAAAAGTTTGTTGTTGACGTGATGATAGACTCCTTATAAGCTTCAGGGGAAATATGTATTTCCACTGATCAATGTCTGAGTTTCCCAGAAGAGGGGAGCCGGAGAGAAATCCTGAGAACTAATGACGGTGGGAGCAGAGTGTATTTGTACTTCATTGCGCCAATCAGAGTCTAAACCACTGAATCAGAGAAAGAGACAAAGGAAAATCTAATTGTGTGGGAAAGGTGGCGGGAGGACAGCTGAGCAGGTGCGAGAGATGGTATCTGAGTACACAAAGAGATGAGATAATTTGGAGAGAAGATCCAGGAAACAAATATAATATACTGGGTTAACTCATTGCTCTCACAGAGTGAACATCTCTTGTGCTCAAGGCATCGGAGAGCTGACAGTTACAAGTTAGCTGCCGGCCATACACCTGTGGTGCTTACCTTAGTGCATGATTCTAACCAGAGGTTCATTCTTGGGCTTCAGTGAGGACTGTGAACCCCCCGAAATTATATGTGAAACTTTGTGTTATGGGGACTTCCCTGGAAGTCTAGTGGTTAAGATGTCATGTTCCCAATGCAGGAAAACAGGGGTTCCATCCCTGGTCGGGGAACTAAGATCCCACATACAACATGGTCCAGCCAAACCCCCCACCCCAAGCAAAAATCTGCGTGTTTATAGATACACATGAGTGTGGGCAGAAATAGAGCGGCACAGTTCTCAACCTCTCCTCTCCTCTGGGACAAAAATACATAGCAAGGACTTCATTCTCTAAGACTTCAATTCAGTTCAGTTGCTCAGTCGAGTCTGACTCTTTGCGACCCCATGGACTGCAGCATGCCAGGCCTCCCTGTCCATCACCAAGTCCCGGAACTTGCTCAAACTCATGTCCATTGAGTCGCTGATGTCATCCAGCCAGCTCATCCTCTGTCATCCTGTTCTCCTCCTGCCTTCAATCTTTCCCACCATCAGGGTCTTTTCCAGTGAGTCAGTTCTTCCCGTCAGGTGGCCAAACTATTGGAATTTCAGCTTCAGCATCGGTCCTTGCAATTAATATTCAGGACTGATTTCCTTTAGGATTGACTGGTTTGATTTCCTTGCAGTCCAAGGGACTCTCAAGAGTCTTCTCCAACACCACAGTTCAAAAGCACCAGTTCTGTGGTGCTCAGCTTTCATTATAATCCAACTCTCACATTTATACATGAGTACTGGAAAAACCATAGCTTTGACTAGATGGATCTTTGTTGGCAAAGTAATGTCTCTGCTTTTCAATATGCTGTCTAGGCTGGTCATAGCTTTTCTTCCAAGGAGCAAGCGTCTTTTCATTTCATGGCTGCAGTCACCATCTGCAGTGATTTTGGAGCCCCCCCAAAATAAAATCTGTCACTGTTTCCATTGTTTTCCCATCTATTTGCCATAAAGTGATGCCATGATCCTTGTTTTCTGAATGTTGAGTTTTAAGCCAAGTTTTTCACTCTCCTCTTTCACTTTCAAGAGGCTCTTTAGTTCTTTGCTTTCTGCCATAGGGTGGTGTCATCTGCATATCTGAGGTTATTGATATTTCCCCCAGCAATCCTGATTCCAGCTTGTGCTTCATCCAGCCTGGTATTTCTCATGATGTACTCTGCATATAAGTTAAATAAGCAAAGTGACAATACACAGCCTTGATGTACTCCTTTCCCAATTTGGAACCAGTCTGTTGTTCCATGTCTGGTTCTAACTGTTGCTTCTTGACCTGCATACCGACTTCTCAGGAGGCATGTAAGGTGGTCTGATATTCCCAACTCTTGAAGGATTTTCCACAGTTTGGTGTGATCCACAAAGTCAAAGGTTTTGACGTAGTCAATAAAGCAGAAGTAGATGTTTTTTCTGGAACTCTCTTGCTTTTTCTATGATCCAATGGATGTTGGCAATTTGATCTCTGGTTCCTCTGCCTTTTCTAAATCCAGCTTGAACATCTGGAAGTTCACGGTTCACGTACTGTTGAAGTCTGGCTTGGAGAATTTTGAGCGTTACTTTGCTAGCGTGTGAGATGAGTGCAGTTGTGCGGTAGTTTGAGTGTTCTTTGGCATTGTGTCAAAACATGATATGGAGTTTGCCTTCTCTACTCTTCCCCTGGAAAGGATGAGTAAACTGAAGCCATATCCAAAACCAGCCAACAGACACAGATATTTTTCTTCACTTTTGTAAAGTTAAATAGTATCTTCTGCAAAAAAACTTAAAAAAGAAAAACAACTCCCCAAAAGAAATTTTTAAAAAGACCTTTTAAAATAGCGAACTATAGGACACAGTTCATTGACAAGTTCTTGTCAACAGGGTGATGTCATTAGAGACAATTTGAATAGAACCCTTGCTGATCCTTGTTTGATTCTATGCAAAGACTCCTCAAGTGGGAGATGGAAGCGTAGGTCACAGTCCCATCGGAAATTTTCTCAGCACATCCTCCTCACAGTTAAGATCTTCTAAGTGTTTATTGTACGCTGAGGACTATTTCAAAAGCTTTGCGCGCAAGGTGTTATAAACCCCACAGCTATTTTATAAAGATAGGTGTTGTTACCAGGGCCCTCCCAGGTGGCGAGAGTGGTAAAGAACCCACTTACCAAAGCAGGAGATGCCGGAGATGTGGGTTTGATCCCTGGTTCAGGAAGATCCCCTGGAGGAGGGCATGGCAACCCATACCAGTATTCTTGCCTGGAGAATCCCATGGGCAGAGGAGTCTGGTGGGATACAGTCCATGGGCTTGCAAAGAGTCAGACACTACTGAAGTAACTTGGAATGCATGCATGCATGGATGATTGCTGCTGCTGCTGCTAAGTCGCTTCAATCGTGTCCCGCTCTGTGCGACCCCATAGATGGCAGCCTGCCAGGCTCCTCCGTCCCTGGGATTCTCCAGGCAAGAACACTGGAGTGGGTTGCCATTTCCTTCTCCAATGCATGAAAGTGAAAAGTGAAAGTGGAGTTGCTTAGTCGTGCCTGACTCTTAGCGACTCCATGGACTGCTGCCTACCAGGCTCCTCCACCCTTTTCCAGGCAAGAGTACTGGAGTGGGGTGCCATTGCATGATTACTAGACCTAATTTACAGATAAGAAAACTGCGGCTCAGTGAGACTCAATGAATTGTTTACAATTCCACACCTAGATATTTCCTGCTATCTCTACCCCTTTCCCTTAGGAAACACTATAAATGGCCACACTAGAAAGGTAAGGTAGAAAATGAAACTCTGTAAACCCAAGACAATAAAACACCTTTCTTTCTTACGGGTTTATTAACATCTCTGAGTTGGTCAGACGTCCTGAGCAAATTCAGGGTTTGCATTTTTTGGCCGGAACATCACAGAAGTCATGTTGTGATCTGTGCCTCACATCAGGGGGTGGGTTGTCCTATACTGGTGATTTGACCTTGATCTCTCAGTGTGGTGTCAGCCAGGTTCCTTCACTGCGAAGTTCTATTCCCTACCCACCCCTCACTGACATTATTGAATTAAAAACCTTTATGATAAAATATATATAACCTAAAATTACCATTTTAACCATTTGAAGTGTCCAGTTCTGTAGCATTAATTCCATTCTCACTGCTGGGCAACTGTCACCACCATGCACAGAACTTTTTCATCTTCCCAAACTGAAATTATGTCCTCTGAACAATGATTTCCCCTTCCCCCTTCCGAAGCTCCCGGCAACCACTATCGTACTCTCCGTTTCTATGAATTTGACTCTTCTAGGTACTTCATCGGAGAAGGCAATGGCACCCCACTCCGGTACTCTTGCTTGGAAAATCCCATGGACAGAGGAGCCTGGTAGGCTGCAGTCCATGGGGTCGCTTAGAGTCGGACATGACTGAGCGACTTCACTTTCACCTTTCACTTTCATGCATTGGAGAAGGAAATGGCAACCCACTCCATGTTCTTGCCTGGAGAATCCCAGGGATGGTGGAGCCTGGTGGGCTGCTGTCTACGGGGTCGCACAGAGTCAGACACGACTGAAGCGACTTAGCAGCAGCAGCAGCAGGTACTTCATATAAGTGGAATTATACGGTGTTTATCGTTTTGTGTCTGACTCATTTCACCTAGCATAACATCTTTAAGCTTCACCCATGTTATATGTCCCTGTGTGCTCAGTGGCTTCAGTTGTGTCCTATTCTTTGGGACCCTATGGACTGCAGCCCCCCAGGCTCCTCTGTCCATGAAAGCCTCCAGGGAAGAATACTGGATTGGGTTGCCATGCCCTCCTCCAGGGGATCTTCCCAACCCAGGGACCAAATCGGAGTCTCCTGTGTCTCCTGCATCGCAGGTGGATTCTTTACTGCTGAGCCAGTGAGGATACCCTGACCCACACTGTAGTATGTGTGGGTGTCAGAATGTCCTTCTTTTTTAAGACTGAATAAATGTTCCCTTGTGTGTATATGCCACATGTTAATGAACTCATCCCAGGACGGACACTTCGGTTGCCTCCACCTTTTGGCTCTTGTGGATAATGCTGCTACAAACTTGGGTGTACAAATAATGAATAGCTTTTCCAGACCCTACTTTTCCTTCTTTTGATCATATAGCCAGAGCTGAAACTTCTGGATTATTATTTTTTCCTTCTTAATTAGCGAGTTTCTTGAGGGATGCTATGTTGAGACTATATAACCATGCTGCTATTCCTCACCCTTTCACCCCCTGGCAGTCTTCAGTTCCTATTTGAATCAATAATTAATCTAACAGTTGCCAAGTAGTAATTTTCTTTCCATCATTCATTCTGCATTTATTAGCTGGCATTCTACTGTAGGGAAGAAATTTCCCTTCTCCCCCATTGATTTACTAATATGGAGGAATTTTATTCAATCCTTTACACCACGGACCCTTTATTGCTCTGAGCAATTCATTTCCGTATGACTCCCAAGACTGCAAGTTTGGGGAAGTGAGGGAACTTTCTGTATTTCCTTGTTACCATGAAGAAAGCCGAGAGCGCAGCCGGACTTCCCTAAATTCAGGTGATCGCGTTCCTGCCCACGCATTCCTTTAAAGAGGAAATCCTCTCTCCTAGGGTGGCCTCACAAACCTCCCGGACGGCCCCGTCCCGCGAAAACTACATTTCCCAGAGTCCTCCGAGCGCTTGCGTCATCAGCCGGCGCGTCTTTTTGCTCGCCGGTTTTGAAGAGCCGGCTGTGGCGGCGGCAACATGGCGGACGTGCTAAGTGTTGGTGTCAATCTGGAGGCCTTTGCCCAGGCCATTAGTGCCATTCAGGCGCTCCGCTCTAGCGTGAGCAGGGTGTTCGACTGCCTGAAGGATGGCATGCGGAACAAAGAGACGCTGGAGGGCCGGGAGAAGGCCTTCATTGCGCATTTCCAGGACAACTTGCATTCGGTCAACCGGGACCTCAAGTAGGTACCGGCTGAGGGGCTGGGGGTCGGGACCTCCTACCCTGCCCCACCCCCGCGGGAGTCTCCTGAGTCACGGGCTGCTCTTTCTTTTCGTTGCTCCCTCTGTCTCCTCTCCAGGCCTCTCCCTGCCCCTCACGGCCTCATCTTCCTTCCACCCCCGCTTTCGCGTCTCCCTTCTCTTGGCGTCCTGCTGTTGGCCGACTCCCGCCACCCAGGACCACCTCTGTGGTCCTTCCATTCCTCGCGAGGGGACGTGCTCTTCTCATGAACTTCCACTCGTCTTCTCGGCTCGTCAGGGTTCCCACCTGTGGGCCCTCTGGGCTCCACTACGTCTGATCAAATAGTACCAAAAAGGACCTGTTCAACGCTGCCCCAGAGTCAAGTGTATTCCACCTAATTGGCCACAGGTTTTCGTCCCTGAACCTGGAATTCATCAGTTCCAGGCCCTACCCCACGCCCAAAACATGATGAAACAGGCTTTGTTCTTTCTCTTTTCTCCTACCCCACCTCCTAACCACCTGATCACTACTTTAACTCCCACTCTCACTGCTTCTGTGAAGTTCCTGCCTCAAAAGAGACCTCATCACAGGCTTACCCAGCTTAATGACTTCTGCTTAAACACCTCATCCCCACACCCCCACCCTGGGCCTCCCAACAAAAGCTAAGTTGGGGTCCTTCAGGGTTAAGGATTGTATATTTCTTTCTCTTAACAAGTCAACTTCTTCTACTTTATCAGTGACATGAAGTGAGAGGATGCTTGTAAAATGCCTGGTACTTAATAGGCAATTTTTAATAGGTCCTGGTCGTGGGCCCTCCTATCCTCATGAGAGTCAGACCTTCTCAGGGAAGTTAGAATTGCAGGGTTTTTGTCTTTTCTCAAAACTGACCTTAGCAGCAGGCGAAGGCATTGGGTGAGCTATTCATCCTAGTTTCTGGAGTGGCTGGGTTTTTTTTTTTTAGTCTCCTCAACTTGGTCTCCTTAGTAACCAGATGGAAGGAGGAGGTGGTAACCAAATGATCGGAGCCTCTTTTTTTTTTTTTTTTTCTTGTAAGTAAGTTGCCAGTCTTGTTCTAGGGGAGAGCCAGGAGGTCACACCCCCTCCTCACTCCCACACTTACTTTCTGTTCTCTGGTGAAGTTCCAGATAATGCTTGCCCTGCCTGAGTCTGGGTGCTGGTGGTTTTTCCCTTTCTTCTCTTCGGTGGGCTTTCCTTGGTAATGTGCAGGGTGTTGAAACCCATCAGCACTGTAGAAAGTTTAATAATAAAAGTGTTGATCTCACCCCGTTGTCTTCATAAATCTGTGGACAGCAGCGTGAAGAGGCAAGAGGCTAAAGAGTCCAAGATGAACGTGGCATGAGAAGCTGTTCCTATGTTCAGCTGTTCCTATGGTGTCTTGTTGACACTCTGGGACTGGCCCCTCAGAACGTGCTCCTGAATGTGCTTTTGCTGTTCAGTCTCTTTCCCAAGCTGCTCTAGGGTTTTTGTTTTTTTTTTTCCTGCTACACTGAAGCGTGTTTGTTTGACACAGCCCCCTCCATGGTGTCTTCCCGTTTGTTTATCTCTTTTTTGTTTTGGTAAGTTTTACCATCTGTGAAGCACCACGTACAAATCTATCTCTCTGTGAATGGTAAATAATCATCATTTATTCAGGTACTTGCTGTACTGCCAAATAGAATGATCTGTATGTGGATCTGAAAACTCTCTTATTGAGAAGCAGTGTTATACCACATTTTGAAATTCCAGAAGGCCCTCCCCTCCCCCAGCCCTGCAAAGAATGATTTGAGTTGTTCAATCCTGATTTTAGGAGTCCTGTTGATTTCATTGCTCTTGATCCTTGTTCTCCTCTGGAATGGTGCCAGAAAGCTCAGCTGTAAAATGGGATAAGCCCCCTGCTAGGGGTTCTCTCACGTGGCTCTAGTCATCTTCTTCTTTTTAATATTTGTCTATTTACTTGGGATTTTTGTTCTGTCGTGTGGGACCTTTCATTGCAGCACTCGGACCTTCCATTTGGTGCTCAGGCTCAGCTGTTCCATGTGGGTTTAATTGCTCCTCGGCATATGGGATCTTAGTTCCCTGACCAGGGATTGAACTCGTGTCCCCCACAATGCAAGATAGGTTCTTCAGCGCTGGACCACTAGGGAAGCTCCTGGCCCTTGTCTTCTTAACCTTTCAGAAAGTATTTCTTCTTAAGGGACTTAAGTTTATGATGAGCAGTTTGAAGAACAGCCTTGGACCGATGCAGTAGGCTAAGGACTGGAGTTTCGGGGGACTCAGGTTTACTTGCTGCGTCTGTTTGCTTTTCAGTGAGCTGGAACGTCTGAGCAACTTGGTGGGCAAGCCTTCTGAGAACCATCCTCTCCATAACAGCGGGCTGTTAAGTCTGGATCCTGTGCAGGACAAAACCCCTCTGTACAGTCAGCTCCTCCAGGCGTATAAATGGTCAAACAAGGTAAGGGGGATGTGTCAGGAATGAAGCTAATACAGGAAAAAGCAAGCTTTCTGACATTGCATAAAGGCAGAAAGTGAGGGTAAGTTTTTCTTTCCTTTTTTTGTTCTTGATTTGGCATGGGGTTATAGAGTTGGAAGTTTTAGACTGTCCCTGGGAGAGATTATATAGTCCTCTGAAGTCTCAGAAATTAATCATGATGCTCAGGTAATTACATTTTTTTAAAAGTTCAAACTCGGGTGTGTTTAACCTGGAGACTGGGTTAAGGAGCAGTTATTTTGACCCCATGAAATCACACTCAGAGTTGTGCTGTGTGTGTGTGTGTGTGTTTCTCTGGGAAGGACTTCCTAGCTTTCATCAGATTCTCAGGGGGTTCCTGATTCCCCGGAAGTGGAGGACTGGTGGTCTGCGAGCGCAGCTGCTCACTTTGCTTTTGTTGCTTGGCCTGCCTTCCCCATTGTTGATGGAACGGCTCTAGAGGACTGTTTGGTAAATCACTCTCACTGTCCTTTTTTCATCTGTTTTTTTAAATTATAGTTGATTGATAGTATTGTATTGGTTTCAGGCGCATACATATCTATGTATATATTCTTCAGATTTTCTCATTCATAGGTTATTACAAACTATTGTGAATAGTTCTCTGTTCTGTAGAGTAAGTCCTTGCTGATTATCTATTTTGTATATGGTAGTGTGTGCTTAGTTGCCCAGTCGTGTCTGACTCTTCGCAGCCCCAAGAACTGTAGCCCACCAGGCTCCGCTGTCCACGGAATTCTCCAGGCAAGAATACCGGAGTTGGTGCCATTTCCTTCTCCATATGTATAGTAGTGTGTATACGTTAATCCCCACCTCCTAATACTCTCTCTTCTCTTAACTACTCTGCGCCCATCTGCGGGAGATTGCTCTAAGCGCTCTCTATTGTTCACTTGCTCAATTGTGTCTGACTCTTTCGACCCCTTGGAGGGGAACACTCGCCATAGAATTTGCTGTTCGTGGTAGCCCCATGGCGGAGCCCCCAGGACAGCTGTGAAAGGAAAACTAAGCCGCAGTGTAAAAATAACAGGAAAATTAGGCTCGTCAGCCTGGCAGCAGTCCGTGTGTTTGCTCACAGGTTCATCTTGTTTGGTGCTGTGGGCTGTTGTGCTGTGCTTTGTTCTGTTTTCTGCTGCCGATGGAAAGCTAGAATGTACGTTTGGAATGATTTTGGAAGCTTTTCTCCCTAGGCTGCTGCTCCCTGGAGAGGATTGTTCTTAGCGTTACTGATTGTGATCCGCCCTTCCCTCTCCCATTACCCATCACCCTTCTCCTCTTTTCACTCTCGGGTCTCAGGTGACAGATGAGCCGTGGCAGTGTTTCTGCGTGTAGAATTATTCCTTTGAATTTGTCATTGGAAATATTTAACATTCTTTGGTTTACAGTGGGACCCAGGCAGCTGCGTCTGAGACTCAGGGAGAAACGATTTATCCTGGGACACTAAAGGAGCTTGAACCTGGGAGGCACGCATTTAGCCTGTAAGGGTTGTCCTCCAGACTTGGGCTGCTGTGGACAGAAACCCACTTCAGTCCTGAGCATCAGATGGCCCCCTGGTGTGGGGATCAGTCATTCTGCTGCCCTCTCTTTGCCCGCTTCCCAGTGTTGTCCTGGTGTCTCCCAGTGGTGGGAAAGACAGTCTGGCAGCTGGAGGTTTGTGTGGTCCTTCACGCCAGACACTGAAAACGGATGCGGGCCCTGTTTGGGAGGGGCCCCTGCCTACCCAGACAGCTTGTTGAGCTCAGCGGTTGGAATTCTCTGATTGCCCAGTGCAGATCAGCTGAAACGCGGGGATTGGGGCTGCACGGATAGAGGCAGGAGGGGGTGCGGGACAGACACAAAATCATGGCTGTCTGGGGCAGTTGCTAGGGCCAGACACCAGGCTGTTCAGGCCCCACACGGACAGCGCTGCCCTCTCAGGCCGTCCTGTGTGAGCTTCCTTGTTTCCCCAGGGGCTCGCGTGGGCATCCTAGCATGGGGGATCTGATGTGTAGGTGACTTATTTCTGGTTGGATGCCTGGTCTTGCCTTTTGGACGTGGAAGCTGTGTTGATGTATCATGTGGGTAATGTTCTCAGAATAGGCTCAAGTGGTGGAGACGTTTCAGTGGTGGGAAGATTTAGGCTGATCTCGAGGCCATGAGTGCCCGAGACCCCAGTGGAAGCAGCTGGTTTTAAATCAAAGTGATGACACGTACCGGTTGAGTGAAGATAGTTTTGTTTGCCCAGTTTAATAGAATATTAAGATAGAAGTCCCTGTTCCTCCCCTCTCAGATGCAGAAGAGGGTGTGTTAGGGGAAAGAAGCAGTACGTGTGTGGAAATACTTGTCCTGGAGACGCTGCGGGTTAAACCTAGATGTAGAAATGTGTCAGGGTGTAAGTCCTGCCCGAGGAGTGTGAGGGGTTGGGGTTTCCGTCGCACCCTGGCCTGGTGCACGTTGTGAAGTGACTGTTCCTTCACCAGCTCTCTATGCCCAGCAGGGAGGGCATTTTGGACCCCTGCACCATTACTCTGCAAAATAAGGAAAGTGAATCAGAGATGTTTAGCTTATCCCCTTATTTTATAGCCAGGCAAGTCAAGGCCCCATGAACCACCCTGCCCACGGCCTCATAGCTAGACTAGAATTTGCCACTCCTGACTTAGCCCAGTATTCTTCACTCTAAAACTGGATGCTGTACTCCCGTTTGGCTTAAGGTTTTGACTGTACTAAACATTTTCCCCTCCCTTTAGTCTTCTTGTCAGGAGCAATTCATGTGTCATACTTTATTCATGAATTTGTATCACGTTTTACTCATTTTTAGTGGTTTACTGAAGGGTGGAGATGGCAAATACAGGCCCCGCTCCTCACACTGTCGCTCCAGTCCAGGGCAAACATCGCTAATCACCCTCCGCATTCTTCCCTGCTGAGGCTCCCTCTGGACTCACAGCTCTGTTGTGGGGCTCAGCCGCCCCTGCCAGTTACCCAAAGTGGGCTGCAGAGAAGACATGTTTTTTATTTCTGTTACGGTAGATAATGTGTTATTTGGCTATTGCTTGTTTATACTGTCCTTACTCTAGAAGGGATTTGAAATCTGTTATAAGAAAGCTGTACTTTGACCTTGAACAAAAAGAGGAAACCAAGGGTAAGGACGCCTTATGTACATTTCTTTAATAAAGTCAGGAAGTAGCCCCAAGAAATAAGCCAGTATTCTAATTTCCAGCTGGGGTTATGGAAGCAGGAAGCAATGATAGGTGTTTATCTTGCCCCTCCTACACATGAAAAGAGCTTTTTAATTGCAGATGCTTTCATCATTCATCATTTTACTCTCCAAGAGTTTAAATCAGTAGGTACATTAATATGTTAAGTGAATTTTGGGATAACTTGCCAATGTCAGCTTTCTGCACTGTTGGCTAAGAATCGAAGAAAGTTTGGGAAAGGCTTTGATAACACCCATTATGTGATACACTTTCTGTTTTATGTTCTGTTGGCCAAAGAGAAGTCTTGTTCACGCTTACTGACTAATTATTTTCTTCAGGGGATTTTGTAATTTTTGTAAAGTCAGTCAGAATATTAATTACATGGTAGTTGGCATAATTGTTAGGATAACACATTTAAAAATTAATGTAATGAAATGATGTCAAATTGCTGTGAGCAGCACTTTCCCTGTGCTGAATTGGGGAAGGAAGGTAGCTTTTAACTCTGATGCACCTATAGATAATTGTTCTGTAGAGGGATGACAAGCTCTCTTGACGAGGGCAAAAAATAATTGGCGTCAGCGCTGTCCTTGTAAGATAGCGGACGTGGACTTCCGTCACTGATGGCACCCAGATATGCCAAGCGTTAGACTGAACTGACTCCTCCGAGACCCCTTTCCGAAGGTTCCCAGCATCTCCTCACCAGGGATTTGATTTCCGACTTTGACTGTCTTCCTTTCTTGAAGACCTCAGCCCTTCCCTGGTGCGGTTTGAAGCAGCGAAGACCCCAGAAGTGTCTCCTAGGGTTAGGAAGTAGGCCCTGGGGAATGGGCTGCCACTGCCTTTTTTTGGCTTCTGCACACTTAATTTTTCACTTTTATTAGAGAAAAAGTGACTTTTTATTCCAGGAATATTCAGTTGAAAAGTCTGCAGACATTTCTCCCATTTTACCCTCCCGAGTTGTTATCACCAGAATCTGGTTTTCAGCAGCTTGAAGTTGCTGTAACATCGATGTCCCGCATGTCCAGCCTCGACGGTGCTCTTGACGTTTGGGCATCAGGGAGCTAACGGTGCTGGGACTGGTTCAGGCTGCAACATGGAACCTTTTCCTCGAAGCGCCCTGTCGTCTTTTAAGTCCCAGGGGAGAGAGACTGTGCCTGTCTTGTTTCCTGGGGGAGTCCCCCCGCCCCAGTGCTGAGCAGGGCTCCTGGTACCCAGTGCACATTCAGTTATAATTCACTGAATGAATGAGAGAATAAGTAAAGAGCTTTTTCTGTTGAATTTTTAATTTACAAGTCCTTTTGTGGTTTGTGTGCTTGTATTTTTGATGAAGTGTGATCAGGGTATTTCCATTTGGGGCCATCACTGGGAAATCTAGCTGTGTTACTTGTAGACGAGAGAAGATTCTGAGGTCCTGTGGTGGAGGCTAGGGCCAGGCTTCAGAAGGGTAATTTGACAGGAAAGGTGAGGTCAGTTGGTGAATTGACAGTAAGCTTTTTGAGGGCCAAGCCTGGCGTTTCATCGATGTGGCCTGTCACCTGGGATGCCTTTGGTGCTCAGAAGGGGTGGGGCTTGGGGGAAGCCTTCTGGAGTCGATGGAGTCAGGCTCACTTCAGCGACAGCACCCCATGTCCGGTGTTCTGTGGCAGCTGCTGTTTTAGCAAAAGTGCGAAAACTATCTGGGAAGAGGCACGTCAACTCCGTCAGCCTCTCAGGGTTTATCCCATCTGGTGTATTACCAAGAACTGACTGTCCCGCTTGGTGCACTACCACTCACTGACTATCACACTCAGTGTGAAGTGAAGTGAAGTGAAGTGAAGTGAAGTCGCTCAGTCGTGTCCGACTCTTTGCGACCCCACGGACTGTAGCCTTCCAGGCTCCACCGTCCCTGGGATTCTCCAGGCAGGAATACTGGAGTGGGTTGCCATTTCTTTCTCCAGGAGATCTTCCCAACCCAGGGATTGAACCTGGGTCTCCCGTATTGCAGGCAGATGCTTTACCATCTGATCCACCAGTGTATTTATTACCAATAACTAATTTACGTTCCTAGTGTTTTTCTCTCCATCAGGCCCACCCTCAACTCACTCAGGGAATATGGGTTCATTCAGAACATAATGAGGAAAGAAAAGCACTAAAATAGCCCCCAAGCCTTAGTCATGACTTTGGATTAGGGACTGTTCCAGATTGTTCTGATTGTTAGCAGAGGTCCCTGGTACCATTGTTAGAGGTTTTCTCTCACAGATTTGCCTGGAGTTTGACTAGAGTCAAGTCTTCCCTGGTTGGCCTTGAGCCTGCACCCTTGCTGCCCTCCCCACCCCAAGCCCTGTGGGAACATGATGAGAAAGAGTAACACAACCAAACAGAACAAAACCAGCCTCCGGGGTTTCTAGATACTGCTGGATTCAGAAGTGAAGGCAGATACAGCCAGAAGCGTCAAGACTTGGCTCTGAGTTCTGGAGTTGGGCTGCCTGAGATACGATCCACCTCCGCACTTAGCCTGTGCCTTGAACTCGGGACAGGCTTGTTGGAAACATGCGTTTCCTCGCCTGTGAAGGGGGATGGTGCAGCCCTTTGTATCATAGTGTTAGAGGGGAGATGAAGGTCACAGCGCGTGTCGTGCCGTAGGGTGACTCCGTGCAGTGAGTGCGTGCGAGTGGCATGTGGAGACCGTGTGTGTGTCCACGCCGTGGCAGTGTTGCTCAGGCTGCAGACTTGGCCTTTGGTTTGCATCCCTGCTCTGCTCCCTGACAGCCATGCGGTGTCCCTCTGTGTGCCTCAGTTTTGTATTCTCTGAAATGGGGATGACAGCTGTACCCACCACAGAAATATTTTGAGACCGAATGAGGTAATATAAGCACAGCACTTCCCTGGCACAGGGTAAGTAAGTAGGCTCTGGGGGCTGGTATTATGATCTTAAAAGACGGTGACCAGGACTGACCCTCGGGGCATGCTGGCCTGTCTTCCAGTGGTTTCCCTATTACCCGGCCTCCCAAACGTGACTTCAGTATATTCTTCTGAAATCCTACAAATCACAAGTTCATTTAAGTAGTCAGAACCTTTTCCCCTTGAGGAGGTCTGGACAGAGATCTCAGCACCTCACACATTGGTATGAATTCTTGGGGTGGGCTCTATTTCCTCATAAACCTGGAGATGGGGTGAGGGTTTGGGAGGTTGGTGAGGAAGGCACTTAGCCTCTTGGGGACCTTGTGGTGTGGAGCCAGGGGTGTGGATGGGACGTGGGAGTGGAGGGGCGGTAAAGGCAGCGTGAAGGGCCTGGAAAGAAACCGCAAGCAGGAAGGAGGGGACGGCCGAGGAGCCGGTGGGAAGGGCTGTGGCCGGCCCAGGGCAGACCATCGCTGTGAACTGAGGCGGAGTCCTCTCACTTAGGCTGTCAGGGAGGCCTTGCTCCCAGAGCTCAGGGTTCAGGTTGGTCTCTGGTCCCTTATCTGGTGGGGAGAATGCCATGGGCGTCAAGGATTTCTAGCGTTATTTCTTTAGGAGAACATTTGCACACATGGGCCTGTGTAAAAACAAGCACTTGGATTATATCCAGTTTGTGAATTGGGTGCTTGTGACGAGCAAGGCTCTGGGGTCGGACTCTGTTGGGTTTGAGGCCCCAGCTTTATGACTTGGGGCGAGTTGGACACCCTCCCTGTCCCAGCCTCCTCATCAGTCACAAGTGGGTGATGGCACGTCCCCCTTCCAGGACTGCAGGAGGACCAGTGAGTGTAACACGCCCGGGACCCAGAGCAGTGCCCGGTGCGTAGTGTGCGCACGTGCCGTTAGCACCTCTTATCCCCTGTGGCAGCAGGGTAAGGCTTTATCGAGGCAACGGTTGTCACAGGAACGTTGGACAGAGGTCTCGAGAGTCTGGGGTTTGGTTCTGGCTGTGCGTTGTCCAACCGTGGGCCCCGGCACGCATGGCTTTGCTCCTCTGGGTTCTAGCTGCCTCGTTGGTAAAGAGTGGGCTGGATGATGGCTGAGGTCATCTCTCACCTGGGAAAGAACGGTGGAATCGTTTGTACATTTCCATGGTCCTGGAAATGAAAGTGCACCCCAGGAGTGGAGGAGAGTCAGTCTTGTCTGGTAACGTCTTAAGCGCAACTGTTGTGTGTCCTGCTGTGCCCACTACAGAGCATCTCAGACCAGACCAGGGCAGAGCTCAGCCCCAGAGGCCCTTAGTGGAGGACTCCCTCTCAGAGGTCCTCTAGACAGCGTAGCCTCCTGTGACACAGGAGTGGAGACGTTAGTGGAAGTCATATGAGGTCCCCGTAATTCTAACTGGGCTCCACCCAAGGCTCTGGCCTGACTCCACGTCTTTGTTCTGCTCATTAGTTGTGGTTTCTGGAAACTGTCACTGTATTGTGGCCTGGAATCAGACTTGTGACTCCCTCCTCCTCCCTCTCTGAAGGAGCAGGAGATCTGTTAAGAAGCCGCCCCGAGCAGAGGCAGAGGCGGCTGGACGTATGGCACACGTGCCCTCCAGGAGTCTCTCTGTCCCGGGTGGGCGCTGGGGGGACTCAGCTTGAGTCCCGCTTTGGCTGTCTTACAGTAGCCCTTTCTGGGCTGAACAGGATTGTGTGTTGTACCCAAAGCCTTCTGTGGGTTGTAACCAGAGCCTGCAAAGGGCACTTTCTCTTCTCTTCCAGGGATATTAGTGGACAGGAAATGGCCCCATATCATTTTTCCTCCAGGTAAGTTGCACATTGATGGTGGGGGATGGAGGCGCAGGGTTATCGGTGCGGAAGGAATCTGATGTCCCGCCTGCCCACTTTCTCAGCTTCTTTTCCTGGTGGTGGGTTGAGCCAGCGCAGGGCTGTGAGGCGCCTTGTGCTTCTCTCCTGTAATCCAGGCCTCCTCCGGGCCAGCTCATCTTTTCTGCCGCTTCACTTGCCAGCCGTGTCTGGATGACGCCACGCTCCAGGCCAGCCCTAGACTCTCTCCTGACAGGCTGACTCCTGCGTCAGAGAGCCTGCTGGATGTCTGCACTCTAAATATACGTCTTACATTTGTGTCGAAAGGGGAAAAACAGGGTACTGACTTCCTTGCCACTGTTAACATGAGACCTGACCCAACTGGACTGTGTCCTGAAAGAGCTGTCCGTGGATTCTTGGTGCCGTGGGTTAATGACTGCGTGGCAAGGCTGCTGCACGTTTGTTGTTCTGTTTGTGAGTGGGGTCTCTCTGTTTTCTTTTGGCCACGCCGTGCAGCTTGTGGGATCTTAGTTCGCCTACCAGGGATCCAACCCGAGTGCCTGCAGTGAAAGCTCTGAGTTCTAACTAGACCTCCAGGGAACTTCCTGTGAATGGATCTGTGTAAATTTCAGTACCTGGAGCCCTGATGGCTGATTTTGCCCATAGGCAAGGTCAGCCCCATGAGCTGACCAGTGCCTCCCGAGGGGCGAGCTGGGGGCTGCTGGGTCCGCACCGGACCCCGGACTCCTTGCCTGACTGTCCATCCGTTTACCTAGCTCACCACACTTACGTTTCCTGGAAAAGGCGTTGATTCGAAATCTTCCCTTATCCCTGGGGTTTGTGATGAGAGTTAGAACCCCCCGAGTTTTAAGATCACATGAGTTCTTGGCCTATCTTTTTTAGCGGACGACAGGCACCACTGAAGAGGTTTCTGTAGTTAGCAAGTGGAAGCGTGTTTTCTTTCCTTTGAAAGTCACTGCGATGATTTCTCTGTGTTACAGTTCCTCTCTGCATTTCGTCCTCTTCACCTGCATAGTGAATCTGAAGACACTTCTTTCTGTGGGCTTTAGCGCAGGGCCAGCGCAGAGTAAGCCCGCGGTGGGTATGGGCTTTCTTTCAGTGCTGCACATGCCCCCTTCACCCCTCAACACTTAACTTGAGCCGGTGGAGACGTGGCTGGTTAACTAGAGTACCCTTAGCTTGGTTTGGATAGCAAAAGTGCTTGCCCTAAATGCCTTTAAAGTGTTCCAAGAAGCCACAGAGGATTCTAGAGGCCGATGCTATCCGATCTTTGTTTTTCCCAGTCTAAAACAGAGCAGTCCGTGCTCATTTTAATTGCTTGGATGAGCTCAGACATTGAGATTTTAATGCGTTTTCACAGTAGTTCAGACAGCGTCACCACATTATCCTGCTGGCAGTTCATCGGAATCCTTGGCCAAAACGCTGTGCTTGGGGACCTTGGCTTAGAAAACCAGAGTGTGGTAATTTCCTCGCAAGATGTCTTGTGGGGAATGCTGCCTTTCCCGGGGAGACTTCCTCTGAATCGTGTTGTCCTTCTCAGTCACGTAGTGATGGGCACATCTTGCTTTCGAGGAGGGTTTTCAGAGCTTTTGGTTTGCAGAGGCTGGAGTTGCTTTATTCTGATGAGTCACGAGGTGGGAACGGGCCCTCGTAAGCCTCCGTTTTTGATCCTGAAGGCACACTGACAATATCTGGTCCCGGTGGGGTCTGGAGGGCACTTCCTAACGCCTGCACCTGCCCCTTCCTCTCCCACCAATTAGCCAGCAGGCCAGCTTCGTAGGGAGGTGGCCACTGGGAGCCAGTGACCGGGGAGGGCTGGGAATACTGCCTCTGGGTGGGTTGACGAAACCAGCAAAACCAACCAGGCCACATCGCTGCCTCGTGGATTTCACTCCCTCTGCACATCAGCGGCCCTGGACCCTCCCGCATCCAGCACTGCGGTCAGTCGAACCATGGTTTTTGGTGCTTGGCACGTGCTTAGTAAGCGTTGGTTGCTAAACGGATGAGCGAACACCCCCACCGCTTCTCTCAGAGCCCGGGACATTTGCAGAAGTCTCCTCACTGGCCCCACTGTCTCACCACCTCCTGTCTCTCCCCGCATAGCATCAGAGTGACCTTTAAATGTGCAAGTTTGAGCTCACAAGTCTCCTGCTTAAAATATGTTGATGATTCCTTCTTCTGCTCAGGATGATGACGGGTGCCATGATGGAGCTGGTAACAGTCCGGCTCACTGTCTAACTCCCATGGTGCCCCAGCTCAATCCTCAACCTGCGAGCCCTCCTGCTCTTTAAGCAGCCTGTTTCAGCGGGCCCCACCCCTCTTGTTTGGCTGATATTCTCTTGCTTTATTGGGAGACTCTTTTTTAGCTCCTCAGGTCAGGGTGAGGTAACCCCTCTGTACTATCCTGCAGTGCCCCTTGCCCACATTGTGGTGTGATCCGAGTTGGCCTGTAAGCACCAATGGCTGGAGCTGGGGCCAGGGACACTGCCTACCTGTTCACCAGTGTCTTTCCAGTATCCGGCAGGACCTGGCAGAAGACAGACCAACAAAACACCTTCACCTAAGTAGCTTCCTTGTCTTTGAAGTCAGTCTTACGATTCTGATGACCCGTGTTTTTGGAGGGAGGAGGTGGGGGCTTAGGTTGGGCTCTGGGTCCCACTTCTCTTGGTGGGTGGGAGGTGGGTCTCAGCCACTGCATTTTCTGAGCACACGGCTGCTGAGATGTCTTTATTTGGCTTGTGCATTCCACTTATGGCCTGACTTATTGAAGGATAATGCATATTAAGTTTTTTTTTTTTTTTCCCCAGCTAGTTTGGGGATATAAACAGAAGGCAAATTATCTTGATTGTTTTCAGGCAGATCTGAAAAGGGCAAAGAAAGGAGACAGTGAAAAGCTGAAGTGTCTTGTGTTCGTTTCAGCCCTTTATCATTTCTAAAACATGAACACGTTTGTCATCTCCTTGGATCAGAGAGGCTGTGTAGCTTGTCATTAAAGACAGGTGCTCCGGGGCCTGCCTGGGTTCAAGTCCTGCTGTGACCTTGGGTGGTTTACTCCTGATATCTGTAAGATGAGCTTGATGGTAGTCTCCCACTCAGGGCTGTTGTGAAGATCAAAAGCCTAGAGTACGCGAGGGGTTCAGAAGAGGGCTGGTACGCGTTAGTTACCATGAACAGTATCATCACTGTCAGCACCACCGGCAATCCCCAGCAGCCTGATTTTACTTACTTTTGTTCTCGAGTCTGCCTTTGCCATCTCCACAGCCCGCATCCAGGAGCTGCTTGCTTTCTGTAGGACGCAGTGGTGTCTTTATAAGGAAGACACGGTTAGAAAATGGCTCTTCTCTTAGGTAAAAGTCTTGGAATAGAAACTTTCAAAGATTTATTAACTGTTGGAAGGACTGAAACTGAAGCTCCAATGGTTTGGCCAACTGATGCGAAGAGCCGACTCATTGAAAAATACTTTGATTTTGGGAAAGATTGAGAGCAGGAGGAGGAGAGGGCGACAGAGGATGAGATGGTTGGATGGCCTCACCGGCTCAGTGGACATGAATTTGAGCAAACTCTGGGAGATAGTGAAGGACAAGGGAGCCTGGCGAGCTGCAGTCCCTGGGGTCTCAGAGAGGGACCTGACTTAGCGACTGTGAAGTATAAGTCACAAAGGTCATTGTAGTCTTACTTGAAATACATTTATGGGCTGGCAAAGGAAAACGTCTTATGTGAATTGTAATTCCTTGGTTTAACTATATTACATCATATTTTCAGGGTTTTGTTGTTGTTATTGTGTTTAAATTTGAGTCACTAAAGCACAACTCAGCCCCCAAACCTTCAGAACCAGAGAAGTGATCTTTGGCCTTGATCATCGACAGTGCTCATCTGTTCCTCCGGCTTCTGCCGGCTCGTGGCCAAGACATCGGACTGTGTTACTTTCTGTGCCTGTCGGTCGTCCACTCCCTGCCCGCCTGACGCTGCTGTTTCTGTTTGATAAAATATATATCATCAAAGATTAGCTTCGCAAAAGGCAGGGGTCCTTCAATTGGTCCGGAATATATGTAGGTCCATTTTTCGGGAGACTAATCCTCAGCTTTCATCAAGATCTTTTCAGGGGTCTGTGGCCCTGAAAGTTCAACAGCCACTGCCACAGAGAAAGAAGTATTACTCTTTTCTTTTAAATTTGTATACAAAGCATTTTATTAATAAAATGTATACCCTTCTTACAATACAACAAATTTTGTAGTGATTGAGCATGCTGTACTTTGTAAAAACGTATCATAGAAAATTCAAGCCAAAACAAATAGTTTAAAAGTCTGCCACACCACCCTTCCTTTGTAACCTACTACCAGTGTGGGTATAAAAAGCAGTCTTGTAACAGACACCCAAATGTCTGTGCTGTGTCAGTCGTGTCCGACTCTTCGTGACCCCGTCGACTGCAGCCCGCCAAGCTCCTCTGTCCAGGGGCTCTTTCAGGCAAGAATACTGGAGCAGATTGCCATTTCCTTACCAGGGGATCTTCCCAACTCGGGGGTCAAACCCACATCTCCTGCATTGCAGGCGGATTCTTTACTGCTGAGCCATTGGGGAAGCCCTTCAGAATGTCTAGGAGTATTATTATTATTTTAAGTATTTATTTGTTTGCCTGCGCCAGGTCTCAGATGTGACACTCAGGATCTTCAGTCTTTGTTGGGGCGTGCCAGATCTAGTTTCCTGACTAGGGGAACTAGTCTAGTTCCCTGGGCCTGCTGCATTGGGAGCTTGGAGTCTTAGCCACTAGATCATTAGGTAAATCCCTGGAACAGTTTGTTTGAAAATTGAATTTGGAAGCTGAGTGGTGGAGTGTGATTGGTGGAAAAGTGTGGAGGGTTCCCTGCGGAAGCTCCAAAAGGGTGACTCTGATGAAGATTTCAGAGAAGCGTGGCCACTGAGTGGAACTGGGCTGCAGCCCCGTTGGAGGGCAGTGGCAGACCCTGTCCTGTGTGCTCGCTTCCCACCAGCTGCAGAAGACAGCGGCGGCCTGGTGACCAGTGTGGAATTTGCTTTGTGACGTATCCATACCTGATGGGTTGACCAGATCAGGAGTGGAGCCGTACAGCTTTTCTGCAGCTCCCCTCCCGTGTTCCTTTGGCCCAGCTTCTTCAGGCTGTGTCCGTCTGCTGATGGCTGGGGTTTGCTTTTCTGCCAGACTGTGTGTCGCTGTTACTTCAGCTCATAGCAGGGGCCTGCTTTCTAATTTTGCAGGAATTGCCACACCTGGGATGATGTTCCTGCAAGTCAGTTTTCATTCATTTGTTAATATTTTTTCCTTCCTTGAATCTCCCCTCCTCCCCTGGCAGTGTAGCTACCTATCTAGATCGATCCTAGGCTCTGTGGTTTGTTTACTGTGTGACATTGGGTAGGTCCCTTGGTCCTTGAGTCTCAGGTTCCACATCTTCAAATGGGAATAATAGCAGTTCTTCCTTTCTTGGGTTATCAGCATTAAGTAAAGAACTTTGCCTAAGGCTCAATAAATGTTAGGTCTTAGGAGTATGCTAATGAAATAGAGTAGCATTGATCCTCATATGTCGATGATAACGTGACTTCTAAGTAAGCGGGTTGGGGGAGAGGAGAGCATCCTGGTCACACATCTTTTTGGACAAGCGATCTGGCTTCAGCTGTGTTGCAGGCAAGGCATATTAATGGCTGCTTCCCCTAGGTCTTTGCTTTCCTGAGGATTTATTTCCAACCGTGATGTGTAAATGGCCGTGGGTGTTCAGGCTGTAATGGATCTGATGTTTAAGGCTTCCACTGTCACGGCTCAGCGGAGCCCTCCTCCCGCCCGCCCCTCCGATTGCCACCCTGGCTTCCCTTCCCCTGGAGCGTGACTGCCTCTCTTCTGCCCCCGTCACCTGCCAGCTCTGATCCGGGGGCTGTGAATCCCAGCCCTGGTGCTGCTGCCAGCTTGGCCTTAGGAGAAGCCAGGCGCTGGAGCTTGCCAGCACAATTTGTACTTTGATTAATTTATTTAATCTAACTATCTTGTATCAACCTGCGAGGATAATTACACACAAATTACTGTTTAAACTTGAAGCTTGCCTCCCTTGAACCGAGTCCCACGCTGGTCCAGAGCTCTTCCCTGTAGTCACCGTGGGGTGATTCTGCTCCCTCCTACCTTCCCTGAGATACGAGCCCCTCCCCGAAGTGAGGACTTGAGTTAGAAGCTTTGGGAAAGGAGAAACACTTGCTTGGCTTCTGATCTGGGAGGTTTCGTTTGACTTGTGGAGAGCTGTTCTCTTTGATCCGTGGACGGGAGATTGGTTCCCTTTCTCTCTGATGTCGTGAGGACACCTAGCCCACCGCTGCTGCTTCCTCCTTTCACATCAGCCGGGTTTCCAGATGCGGCTCGACTGGGTTTGTTAGTTCTTTTCAGGGGTGGGAAGGTGGTGTGAGTGGTGAGGGGTGGCGCCTTCACCAAGGGCCTTTGTTTTATTGACAGCAAGCTGCTGTTGATTGTAAGACGCATTGTGAGTTTTTTGGACCGCTGAGAACGAGGTCATTTTCAGAGAGCATTTTCAGATGCGTTGTGATTTCAGAAGGTTTTAGAATAACTGCAATATGGTATATTGATGATGGAGCTGGTTACAAAATCCTTAGCTTTTAATACATTTTCACTGAAGCTGTAGAGGTGTGGATCTGGAGGACCAAGATATTTTTATCAGTGTCCTTCACATGACCTTCTAGTTGCTTAAAAAAAAAGAAAATGGAGTGCACTTTTCCTCTCTGTGCAGTAGGAAGAGGGGACCAGAATCCTCACAATGCACATTATATCATGCATTTTATGTGTGACTTTCAAATCATCTCATACGGTCAACATACTTTCATTCAGCCTAATACTAAGATTTTACTTTCAAATTGGTGGCTAAGTCTCATAAAATACTTAATGTAAAACAAAACCAGGACTGTCACTTTTTGTATTTTTTCCCTTGGGCACAGAATATCCTAGTGTATTTGTTGCCTCACTGGGAGCCAGAGTGGTGACAACTTCCTCACCGTTGTCATGGAGGGGCTGAGAAAGGAGGCGGGGGTCATTGGTTATTCCGCGTCTTGAAGAAACATAAACTCAGTTCTCTGCCTTCAAGGGGCTTATGAGTCCTAAACTCAGGAGTCTTTTCACTTGGGTGAGTAATACTTGGGACCACCTGCTAGAAAATCCCAGATACAGGCAGAATTTTCTAGTCACTAGCTGATTTAGTCTCTGAGAAGTTGAAATTTTGGCCTCCCGTTGGCTTTGCCACGTGCTTACATTTTTTCCTGGAGAATATGAAACTCACTAAGGACCCACCGAAGTTATTCCTGACTGATTGAGGCAGAAGGAAGCTGGTGGCGGAAGCCGGGGAATGTCTAAGTGCCCAGCTCTGTGCTCCCTCGGGCTCCTTCATAGCCCTCTGGTGCTGTGCCCATGTCTGGTTCCCCCAGAGAACACTGCTCAGAGCAGACCCCAGCCCAGAGCCCCCTCTGTGATCACATCTGGACCTCCCAGAGGCTTGCACATGAGGCTGGCTGGATGCGATGGTCCCTGCGGGCTTGCTGGTGAGGATGCCAAACCCTGGAGAGGGTCGACGCCTCGCTTGAAACCTGAGGTGGCCCACGCTCCTTCTCCCCTCTTGCTCCCCTTGGAGGCCAGTGAGACCTCGACAAGCTCCAGCGCTTGAAATAATCATGCTTGATGGGCTTGTCTGGGGATTGCCACAGGTGCTAACAGGCCAACGTTTACTTTTGCCTTCTCTGGGCTTTTTTGGTTTCAAGGAAGAGACACACTTGTGTTCACATATGCAAAAAAGGGGGCATTCGTTGGGTGTTCTATGGGGCCAGTGGGCAGGAAACGCAGTGAGGCCTTCCACGGGGTGGCACTGAGAAGCAGGAGGGTGTCAGGAACCGGGCAGCGCCTCTGTGGTCTTGGCCTTCCAGGACTCACGGCCCCCATCCTGCCTCTCCTTGTCTCCATCAGGCATTTCTGTCTGCAGATGCGTGCGCTGGGCCGGGCCAAACAGCTTCAGGGCCTCGAGGTTTGCATCCCCTCAGCTCAGGTGAGCCCGGGGGCTGGGCGAGGCCCCTTCAGTTCCGCTCTCCACCAGGGAACTGGAATCAGCCATCTGTTCTGGTCCAGTGAACATGGCGTGGAGGGGGGTGGCAGCTCTTAGGGGAAGGAGTGGTGCTCAGTCCGTCCAGGGGCCTCCTCTGCACATCATGGGTCCTTGGGTAGCGTGGCGATCCCTTCCTCTCTTTTACTCTTTAAGTCAGGAGGTTGCTTTTCTGACATGGCTCATGCCTGTTGGAAGCTGGTGATGTTTCACCTGGCAGTTCTCCTGTTCGTTCGCCATCTGATGATTTGCCAGGGTGCCCAGCTGATGCGGTGGAGGTTTGCCCCTCCTCTTCCCGGTCAGGATGGCCCTGACGAGGAATCTGTTCAGATGCAGGAAGATTAATCTTTATTTCTCACTGGAGCGGTGTGCGTTGTAGGATTAATAATGAGCTGTAAAAACTGCCAGTATTTGTCCTGCTTAATGAAGTTACTTAATGAAGGCATGAAATAAACAATATGGCATAGTTATTGTGGTGGAAATGGGAGCGAATGTGGTGTCAATTATATTTGCGGGTAAAATTGCAAAGTTAGGGGCATGACTGTGGCAGCACGGTTAAGCCCCGGGTTCTGTCTGATGCCAGCTTCCAGCTCTGCCTCTCCCTAGCCCTCCCTGGGAGTCCCGGGGGCAGCTGACATAGCCCCTCATTACTTCTCGTCTGTGAAGTGGGCCTGACTACAGCAGCTTCCTCATTGGGTGGTTGTGGATTAATACACCTTCAGCACTTAGCATGGCATCTGGCATATAATAAGGGCTCGATAAATAGCAGTTTATTTTCTGCAAAGAAGAGCAGCAGGACTGTTAGAATTGGTTGTGACAGAGGTCTGACTAAAGTGCGAGCTCTGCCCTCTCTGTGGGTGTAGTGGTCCGGCTGCCCTGGTGCCGGGGACCAGCCCCGGCTGATCCAGGGTATTCGAAGGAGAGACGGCGTAGGCGAAGATCAGGAAACAATTGCTTAATTAAATGTTAATTAAGGATATAAAGAGTAATAGAATGAGGATAGCTCAGTAAAATTCAGTGAAGAAAAGAGGCTGAAATAAGGATAGCTCAGTGAGGAAATTCAGTGGAGAAAAGAGGCTGAATAATTCAGCCAGAAGGTAAGAGAAAGAATGACATGGTGAGACCAAGTTTCGGTGAACAAGGCCCGCACTTTATTTTTCAAAGTAGTTTTTATACCTTAAGTTATGCACAGAGGATAATGGGGGAAGGGGTAGAGTCTTGCAGCAAACCAGGCTTTCTTCCTGCAAACTTATCATATGCAAAAGCTTAGGTGATTTGCATCATCTTCTGGCCCGGAGGCCTGTTAACATTTTAAGACCTTTTCTTCATAAAACTTATTTTTCTCTAAAGGTGATTGGTCAGGAGCCACCCTCCAAAAGCATTAGATAAAGTTGCATTCCTACAGCGCAAAGGTGTGGTGGGCTACAACAAGAAAAAGAATTAACTCAAGGGTCCCAGGTTACAAACATTAAAGCTACTATTTACACCAATTATATTAACCAATACACTGCCAGGGACACAGCAGGTAAGGGATATGGAAACTTAGCAGCAAACATTGGCCCAACAAGTGAAAATCCCTTCACCAATACAATTTCTAATCAATCTTTTAACTACTCAAAAGAATCTGTGTTTAGACAGTTTAGAACATCTCCTGCCTCTCACAGTTGGGAGGCTCTGAACAATCACATGAGGCCGGAAAAACCTATTCAGGCAGGCTAGAGGATTTCCAAAGGAGTTTGTAGGTTAAACACTGTCACACCCAGGAATTATTAACTGGAGCTGTAAGCTAACTCGTTTTTCAGAGAGGTAGTGGGGGACAGCCCCCCGTAAAGTCAGAGGTGTAGGTGAAAGCACAAAGCAGAAAGTAGGCAGACTCTGGTTTTGGGGGTATATGCTCGAGAATTTCCAGGGGGACTCCTGAAGCTCGATCCCGCCTTTGCGTATGCCGAGCCTCCTTCCTCATGACCTTTGTCATGGGCGGAGTTCCTCACGCTGGCTATCGGCAGTGATAGAATTCCAGTTGAGCTATTCCAGATCCTGAAAAGTGCTGCACTCAATATGCAATATGCACTCAATATGCAATATGCCGGCTCCCGGCACCCTGGGGACTCCAGTGAGCAGGTGGGTAATGAGGAGACCTCCCTCTGTTGGTCTCGGTCCACACCCCTTCCCTTCCCAACATGCCGTCTTGGAAGCAGGTTAGTGGTGCTGTGAGCGAGTGGAAGGCATCTTAAGGGCAGGTTTCAGTTGTGGTCTGGAGTCTGAATTGACCCGCATCTCAATCCTTCTTGATTTAATTGTCTTTGCTGTCCTGTTTGATTGGGTAAATATTAATTATATCTGGTCATACATGTGGTTTTCAGTGGTCCCAAGTTTAATTACTGTGTTTTGTTAATAAAGTTCTCATAGAAGGTGAGGCAGTTTGTAAAGTACTTTAAAAAGCTCAGTCCTGGTTTAGGCCAGCAGACTCACTGGGGTGAGTCTTGGAGCATTATTGTAAAAAGAATTTCCAGTTTTTATAGGTGTGGCTCATGACCTTCCTTCTGCAGTCTTTTGTTTGAGGAGATGTTTGAAACATAGCTATTTTGTTGCTAAGTCGTGTCTGACTCTCTGCAACCCCATGGACTGGAGCCCGCCAGGCTCCTCTGTCCATGGAATTCTCCAGGCAAGAATAAGGGAGTGAATTGCCATTTCCTTCTCCAGGAGATCTTCCTGACCCAGGGATCGATCCCTGGTCTCTTGCATTGCAGGTGAATTCTTTACCGACTGAGCTACCAGGGTGGCATTGATGACAGAAGTGATCTTTCTGCTGAGAATGCTCGGGGCAGCCCCAGCGTGATCGTTTAGGAAAGGATTCTTGAGGGCCTCCTTTGCTGGACTGGGTGGGCCCGGGAGGAGACAAGGCTCTGCCTTCACAACGCTCCCAGTACAGTGAGAGGTGAGCCGGAACATGGATCCATGTGGTACAGAGCAGAGGGTCCTCACCCACCAGGAAGGCACACAGCGCCTCCGAGGGTCTTTTGGAGGAGGTGACCCTGGTCAGTACACCGTAAAGAAGACTGTAGAGGAGGGTGTGCTGACCTGCCCCTGAAATATGTCTGGACTTTTGACAGGCAGACATGGAGGGTACGGAAGAAAGTGGGAAGAACATTCCAGGTAGAAAGGGCAACGTGAGCAAATGTTTAAAAAATAAAGTGTTCAGTATATTTCCGAACTGACCAATCTGAAAAAAATGAGATTCCCAAACCACCTTCTTCTTCTCATATTATTTTTACTTTTGATTACTTGATACCTTTTATTAGCTTTTTCCCTTAATATATATTGGCTTTAAAAAAGAAACCTCATGACTTCTTTATTTATTGTATATGGATTTTCTAACAGACGTTGTATTGCAGAGCTGCTGATATGAAAAGCATCACCTGGGAACAGCCCAGGAGTCAACCTGGCAGACCCCAGCTTGCACACTTGGTGAACTCCGTATTTGGCTAACGGGGTGCGACTGTTTTGCCTGGAACATAACATACACAGAGGAGAAGAGTAGGAGAAGCCGGGCAGCAGCGTCAGGACTGCAGCACAGGTGTTTCAGGCCTGCGTCCCGGAACCTGGCCGCCTGGGTTCACAGCCCGCTTCTGCCGTTCCCGGGCTGTGTGCCTTCCGCCGCGTTGCTCAGTGTCTGAGCACCTCCGCTCTGTATGTAGCACGGGCTCAGTGATAGTGTTCTCCTTGTTGAGTCCTCGTGGGGACTGAGGTGGTGCCTGGAGTTCCTCCCTACGGGGTTTAACACGTAGGAAGCACTCCCTGGGATGTCCGTGTGTCTGTGTGTGTGTTGTAAGAAGGACGCTTTTTCTTCTAACCCGCCTGCCTCTCCCCCACTCCCTCCAATCCCCTTTCTGTATTCAGATCTTCGGTGCGTATCATACAGAGATTGGCACCTCCTGCCTGTGAGCTTCTTTCTTCTTCCTGTGCTGTCCTTTATAGCCAGGCTTCCTACCAGGTTTCTGAGCCATCCTTCTGTGGAATCGTTAAAGGGCTGATTCATAGAGCGGGATGGAGCAGTCATTTCACTTGACCTGGAGTGTGGTGTGGAGAATCTCACTGCTCCTGAGTGAGACTGGACTTTGTTATGGAGAGTTGTTTTTTTTCTTCTCATTGTGTGAGCATTTAAATCTTACCTTTGAAATGTTAGTTCTGCACAGAGTTGTTAGGCTTTATGCCGAGAGCCACTGTATTATTCTACAAAAACAGACCCCGTGCATGACTACTAGATAGTCACTGTGTGGAATTAATCTGTTATTATGAAACCTCAAAATAGGGGCCGTTGGCAGATTAAATGTCAGCGCTTCTCTAAGATGTTTTGCTTGTGAAGCAGAGGTTTGTAGGCAGATGGCTGGCCCCTTTGAAAGGAAATATACAAGAATATAGTTGTCTCCAGGCCACTCCCTCCTGGAGTCAAGAGATCAGGTACCTGCTGCTGCCAGTCCTCCTCGGTCCCTCTGCTGTGTGGGGTCCGTCTGCCCTGTGGCCATCCGTCTCTGCTCGTGAGAGCTCTGCTGCGTGCAGCTTGCCTGTATCATGGCCAGGCTGATGCTTGGGTCGGATGGAATAAATCAGAAAGCAAGCGGTAGCCCCATTATTCTCTTCTGTTGCCCTTTTTCTGGACCACAGTTTGTTTTGTTTTATGGTTCCCCTTTTGTATGGTTGATCGTAGCTGAATGCCCTGTCATGGTTAAGATGCCAAGGGAAAGGGCCTGCTCTGGCTCTTCAGTCTCCTCCATTGCAGTTCTGGCCTCACTGTGGTACGGGACACACTCATTTTTGAATCCAGAGCGGTGCTGGCCAGTAGAACTTTCTGTGATGATGGAAATATTCTCTAGGTTACCCAATATGGTCGTCACTAGTGGCCTGTAACTCTTGGCATACAATAGGTATTATTGACATGCAACTTGGAATGTGGCTAGTGTAACTGAAGGACTACATTTAAAATTTTTAATATTAAGTTTCAGTCACATAGCCGCATGTGGCCAGTGAGCACTGTGTTGGATGGCACGGACTGGAGGCGGGACAGACCCTGGGCCACGTGGGCAAGCGCTGCAGCCCCTTTCTGTTTACTTGCATGTCTCCGCAGTCTGAGTCTGGCTCAGGGGTATGGCAGGAGGCACCACAGGTCTTGGAGAAGCATTGTAGTGGTGCGATGAGAAGGAAAGCAGACTCTCAGCTAGCGGGGGCCAGTCTCTGACTACGCCAGGCCCTCTCTTTTCCCCAGCATCGTCAGGTTTTAGAACAAAGTGTAGGTGGCATTTGGGCTAATCCTTCCAGAAATCCATGTCCTAGCTAGCTATAATGCTGTGACTTTCTTTCCCACTCAAGAAGGCTTACTGAAATGCAAATGAGTGGCAGATGTGTTGGGGACAACCTTGAATCTGCTCTGATATGAGTAAATAATTCACAAGCTCCTGTGCTTTAACTGTTACTGGGAACACATTATTTGGGACACACCTCAGCATTGATTATAAAAATAAAGACTACCATTGAAAAGGACAGATTGATTAGAGCGTCGGCAGCAGGGTGTGCGTGTTGGATGGCGCATGTACGTGGGGCAGTGTGTGTGTGAGTGCATGTATGTATGTGTATGTAGGTTAGACGGAAAAGCGTCTGCCTACAATGCGGGAGACGCAGGTTTGATCCCTGGGTCGGGAAGATCCTCCGGAGAAGGCAGTGGCACCCCACTCCAGTACTCGTGCCTGGAGAATCCCATGGACAGAGGAGCCTGGTGGGCTGCAGTCCTTGGGGTCACAAAGAGTCAGACACGACTGAGCGACTTCACTTTAAGGCGCGTGTTGAATCAGGGTTCCCTGGACAAGTTACGATTGAGAAACGCTGACTGAGGCCATCACTGAGTCTTTCCAGTTATTCGTCCACTATGTGCTGAGTGCCTAATCTATGCTGAGATGTCGATATGGTGGTAACAGAAGGCTCAAGGTCCTTGCCCATGTAAAGCTTATGTTCCTGGTAGACGTGTGTCTGTGTTAGTTGCTCAGTTGCATCTGACTCTTTGTGATCCCGGGGACTGTAGCCCGCCAGGCTCCTTTGTCCATGGGATTCTCCAGGTGAGAACGCTGGAGTGGATTGCCCTCTCCTTCTTCAGACAACTAAAAAATATAACTGATATCAGGGAGTAAGAAGTACTTTAGAGACACACTAAAGCAGGAGGAAAGTCTGCGGGCAGAGGGGAGAGGAAGGCCTGTGTGAGGTGGGGGAGAGGTCCAGCCTCGGAGTCTGTGAAGGCATTCTGCTCCAGCTGCTGCTGTTGGCACTTTTTTTAAAAAAAAATTTATTTACTTATTAATTTTTGGCTCCTGTGTCCTCTGCATTGGCAGGTGGATTCTTCCCACTGGACCACCAGGGAAGTCCTGCTGTCAGTATCTTCTACTGTCAAAAAAGATACTTTCTGTCTGGAGCATATATTGACTTAATTAAAAGATGCTTACTCCTTGGAAGGAAAGTTATGACCAACCTAGACAGCGTATTAAAAAGCAGAGGCGTTACTTTGCCAACAAAGATCCACCTAGTCAAGGCTATGGTTTTTCCAGTAGTCAGGTATGGATGTGAGAGTTGGGCTATAAAGAAAGCTGAGCGCCGAAGAATTGATGCTTTTGAACTGTGATGTTGGAGAAAACTCTTGAGAGTCCCTTGGACTGCAAGGAAATCCAACCAGTCCATCCTAAATGAGGTCAGTCCTGGATATTCATTGAAAGGACTGATGCTGAAGTTGAAACTCCAATACTTGGGCCACCTGATGTGAAGAATTGACTCATTGGAAAAGACCCTGCTGATGGGAAGGATTGAAGGCAGGAGGAGAAGGGGACAACAGAGGATGAGATGGTTGGATGGCGTCACTGACTCAATGGACATGAGTTTGAGTAAACTCCATGAGTTGGTGATGGACAGGGAGGCGTGGAGTGCTGCACTCCATGGGGTTGCAAAGAGTCGGACACAACTGAGTGACTGAACTGAACTGAGTGTTCTTTTCCCCGTGAATATAGCAGGGCCTGGACCCTGTCTCTTACAGTCACTTGTTGGACATCTTTAGCCAAAATCAGGCTGTGAGTTGCCACCCGTGACCTGCCTTCTCCCCTTCCGGCCGCAGTGATGTGCTCGGTGGTGGTCTTCTTGGCAGCTTCCGCCTTCCTTAGCCTGGCGTTCAGACTGCAGCCCACCCGGCTGCCTGTCCCCCTGACACCCTGTGTGCATCCTGTAGTCAGAGTATTCAGTCTTCTGTCAGCTCGTATTTTCCAGATTTCCCTCCTGCTGAGGTTGGACCTCTTCTGAAGCGTCCTTTTCTCCTCAGCCCTTCCCAGATCTTCTCTGCCCCTGAAGACCCACCTGCCCTCACTTCCTGTGTGACACTTGCCACGTCACCTGCTTGTGACCTCTCCTGATTCGTAGTTAAGTGCTGTTCATGTGACATCACAAGAATGTCCTAGTGTTTCCTGAGTTAGTGATAAGTATGATCAGGCCTATTCTACAGTGTAAGAAACATTTTATTCCTCCAGTTCCTTGGGCTTGAACCCAAGGACTCTTTGTGGTGTTAGGTTTAAGAGAAAGGAATAACTTTATTTTAAAATTGTGTAACGCCTCTGTGTACACACATTCCAATTCTTTTTTTTTTTTTTTTTAAAGAAATTTTACCTTTCCTTGTCCTCTTTGGATTGCCTCCATTTCTTTCTGGCAGCGTTCTCAGTTTGCTGCTTTTCCTGAGGATTCAGTGTGTGGTTAGGGTAACGTGGGGTTCTGGGAACCAGCCTTGTTGGCAGTTGGTGGAGCAGAAGTTTAGAATCAGCTGCTGAATGCTTGAATTGCTGTGTTTCTTTCTCAGGCTTTCTGATCATAAGGTCCTGTCCAAGTCTCCACGTTCTTTGATGGTATTTTCCTGGTTGAGCCTACCTGGTTCTCTGTGGAGCATTGGACCAGATCTTGCCAACTTGCCATGAGAAGTGCAGGAGCAGTGAACCATTGGCGTGAGTGGCCTTCCAGCCCCTCACACAGGGGCTCTACCCCTGGGACTCTAGAATCACCTTTTGGCTGCTCTTCTGGCCCTGAAGAAGAGCACGTGCGCACAGAATCTTGTCTCAGGAATATTGAACTTTTTCCTTGATTTTTCCCACAGTCTGCAGAGCCTGATTTAGGGCTGCATCAGGATTAAGTAAGATTACCAGCATCTTCTCTCCGTCTCTCCTGTGTATCTTGTATGAATGTGTCCTAATAACTATTGATATCAAGTTCATCCCTCAAGAAACCAAGCCGACCTTTAGTACCCTGCTGAGGTTGCAGTTTTATGATGTGTTTTCCTTGCAAGTAAAATCAATTGAGATAAATCTTGGTAGCTTTTTCTGCACGATGAGCTGGTGAGGCCCTGCTGCCATGGTGGGTCCCCCTCTACAGGGCGCGCTCCCGTGTCCCACGCAAGGTTTTGTTTCACTAAAATTGACTGTTGATCTGCTCCTCTTAAAGGTCATGCTTAATCACATTTCAGGGAGACCGAAGAAGATACCAAATTGCCCAGGTACCAGAGTTGACTCTGCTCTCCTTCGGTGCTGTTTGCTTTTAGCAGCACATCTCTAATTAACTAGGCAGTTACACCAGTGCTTAAAGGGCAGAAACCCATTGTGCATGTTTTACCCGGAAAATTAGTCACAGTGAGTTGTGCTGTGGTTTCGGAATGGTCTGTTTTTCTCCTGGACATTGTAACGCCGGTGGACGAGACCCCAGCATGCTGCCAATCCCTGCTCCCCACCCCCGTAACCAGGGTGTTGGTTGAAGGACAGAGCTCGGTCACACAGTGGCCTGGCTTATCTGTGTGGTTGATGGGCCAGGCTGACGGGCCCGGCGGGTTCTGCTGTTAGCCTTTCATGCTAAGCCTGATATGGTAGAACAGATGGAGGGGAAGGGGCCTCCTTGACGGTTTGGGAAGGTGGGGACCTTTAAGTTAGGAGGAATCAAAAGAACAGTTTAGTTATTAGTGGCATCTGTGTGACAGCTTGACATTCTGTAATTGTCCATGGAGACCAGGCTGCTTTGGAATGGTGTTCTTGCAAATGTGTCCTATTAAAATTTTTTTCCTAATAAGGAGGACTGGTCTGATTTGAGTAGTTCTGAGTTATTTCACATTACTTATTAACCATCAACAGTAGGAATGTTTTTCCTTGCCAAGTGTTTGACTGGAGGGCTAGAAACAAGAGTAATTGAGATTCCTGCATTCAAGAAACATTTTTTACATTCTCGAGAGAAAATTTTTGATTGGAAAATCTGTAACATGACTTAGTATCTTGAGAGATAATGTTGAGAGTGCAAGATAGGGAACATTTTGGAGGAGGCAGGAAGTAGTTACTGTTTTCAAAGTAATATGCACTTATTATCCCAGACTGAAAAACAGAAGCCGAAAGAAGAAAAAGTCATCTGTAATCCCTCTACTTAGTTTAGCACCGTTAACACTGTAATATTCTTTTCTTTTCGTCTTTTTTTTCTAGGTGAATGCGTTTGTGTTTAGCTTTATTGTGTTCATTCTTTATATATAATCAAAGCTACCCTCACCCCCACTTCCCGTTATGTCTCAAGAATTTTTAATGATAGTGTTACATTATCAGTGATCATGTTATAATGATATTGTAACATTATGTCCATAGTTCTTTAGGCACTCTGTCTGCCACATCTAATTCTTTGAATCTATTCATCACCTCCATTGTATAATCATAAGGGATTTGATTTAGGGCATACCTGAATGGTCTAGTTGTTTTTGCTACTTTCTTCATTTAAAGCCCAGATTTTGCAATAAGGAGTTCATGATCTGAGCCACAGTCAGCTCCAGGTCTTGTTTTTGCTGACTGTATAGATTGTCTCCATCTTCCACTACAAAGAGTGTAATCAATCTGATTTCAGTATTGACCATCTGGTGGTGTCCATGTGTAGAGTCGTCTCTTGTGTTGTTGGAAGAAGGTGTTTGTTATCACCAGTGTGTTTTCTTGGTAAAACTCTGTTAGCCTCTGCCCTGCTTCATTTTGTACTCCAAGATTAAACTTGCCTCTTACTCCAGGTATCTCTTGACCTGTTCTGCGTTCCAGTCGTCTATGATGAAAAGAACATCTATTTTTTGGTGTTAGTTCTAGAAGGTCTTGGAGGTTTTCATCAAACCATTCAACTTCAGCTTCTTTGGCATTGGTGGTTGGGGCATAGACTTGGATTACTGTGATGTTGAATGGTTTGCCTCGGAAATGAACCCAGATCGTTCTGTCATTTTTGAGGTCTGTCATTTTCAAGTACTGGATTTCAGACTCTTGTTGATTATGAGGGCTACTCCTTTTCTTCTAAGGCATTCTTGCCCACAGTAGTAGATGCAGTGATCTGAGGAGGCTGTACAAATAGCTGAGAAAAGAGATGCGAAAGGCAAAGGAGAAAGGGAAAGATACACCAACTTAAGGCAGAGTTCCAGAGAACAGCGAGGAGCGATAAGAAAGTCTTCTTAAGTGAACAATGCGAAGAAATAGAGGAAAACAATAGAATGGGAAAGACTAGAGATCTCTTCAAGAAAATTAGAGATACCAAGGGGACATTTCATGCAAAGATGGGCTCAATAAAGAACAGAAGCGGTATGGACCTAACAGAAGCAGAAGATATTAAGAAGAGGTGGCAAGAATACACAGGAGAACCATACAAAAAAGGTCTTAATCACCCAGATAACCATGATGGTGTGGTCACTTACCTAGAGCTAGACCTCCTGTATTGTGAAGCCAATTGTACCCTAGGAAGCATTACTACAAACAAAGCTAGTGGAGCTGATGGAATGCCAAAGTATTTAAAATCGTAAAAGGTAATGCTGTAAAAGTGCTGTACTGAATATGTCAGCAAATTTTGAAAACTCAGCAGTGGCCGCAAGACTGAAAAAGTCAGTTTTCTTTCTTTTAAATATTTATTTATTTGGATGCCTTGGGTCTTGGTGGTGGCAGGCAGGATCTTTGATCTTTGTTGTGGCATGTGAAATCTTTAGTTGTAGCGTTCAAGCTCTTAGTTACAGCGTGTGGGATATAGTTCCCTGGCCCGGAATTGAATTTTGGCCCCCTTCATTGGGAGCACAGAGTCTTAGCCACAGGACCACCAGGAAGACCCCTGGGAAAGTTCAGTTTTCATTCCAGTCCCGAGAAAGGCAATGCCAAAGGTTGCTCAAACTACCGTACAGTTCCACTGATTTCACATGCTAGCAAGGTAATGCTCAAAATCCTTCAAGCTAGGCTTCAATAGTATGGGAACCGAGAACTTCCAGGAGTACAAGCTGGATTTAGAAAAGGTAGAGGGACTAGAGATCAGATTGCCAACATCCATTGGATCATAGAAAAAGCAAGAGAGTTCCAGAAAAACATCTGCTTCTGAAGCCTTTGACTGTGTGGATCACAACAAACTGTGGAAATTCTTCAAGAGATGGGAATACCAGGCCACCTGACCTACCTCCTGAGAAACACCTGTATGCAGGTCAAGAAGCAACAGTTAGAAGCAGACACAGAGCAACGGACTGGTTCCAAATCAGGAAAGGGTTACGTCAAGGCTGTATGTTGTCACCCTGCTTGTTTAACTTATATACAGAGTACATTATGTGAAGTGCTGGGCCGGATGAATCACAAACTAGAATCAAGATTGCTGGGAGGAATATCAACAACTTCAGATATGTACATGATAACACTCTAATGGCAGAAAGCGAAGAGGAACCAAAGAGCCTATTGATACGGGTGGAAGAGGAGAGTGAAAAAGCTGGTTTAAAACTCAACATTCAAAAAACCTAAGATCATGGCATCCGGTCCCATCACTTCATGGCAAATAGATGGGGAAAAAGTGGAAACAGTAACAGATTTTATTTTCTTGGGCTCCAAAATTACTGCAGACAATGACTGCAGCCATGAAATTAAAAGATGCTTGCTCCTTGTAAGAAAAGCTATGAACAACCTAGGCAGCATATTAAAAAGCAGAGACATTCCTTTGCTGACAAAGGTCCATCTAGTCAAAGCTATGGTTTTTCCAGTAGTCATTCATGTATGGATGTGAGAGTTGGACCATAAAGAAGGCTGAGTGCTGAAAATTGATGCTTTCTAAGTGCAGTGCTGGAGAAGACTCTTGAGAGTCCCTTGGACAGCAGGGAAATCAAACCAGTCAATCCTAAAGGAAGTCAACCCTGACTGTTCATTGGAAGGACTGATGCTGAAGCTGAAGCTCCGATACTTTGGCCAACTGATGCAAAGGGCCAACTCATTGGAAAAGACTATGATGCTGGGAAAGATTGAAGGCAGGAGAAGGGGGTGACAGAAGATGAGATGGTTGGATGGCATGACTGACTCCAATGGACATGAATTTGAGCAAACTCCAGGAGACAGTGAAGGACAGGGAAGCCAGTTGTGCTGCACTGCATGGGGTTGCAGAGTCTGACTTAGTCTCTGAACACTAACCGTGTTACTATGTAGCATTCTGAAAATTTAAATTTTAGTAACTGTAATACTCTGCTCAGGGCCTGTACCATACTTTCCTATAGGATTTCCCTGTTGGCTTGGACATGTAGTTTACCATTTACCACTGTTACGAATATTGATGGGATAAATATCTTGGAGCACAGAGTTTTGTCTTTGCTTAGAAGTCCTTTCTAAGGATAGAGCCCTAGAAGTAGAATTACTGGGGCAAAGGGTAGTGATTTGGACGGGCTTTATTATAAAACCACAGGTTACCAGTTGAACTACTGCAGCGGTGCCAAGTGGTCTAAGATGTGTGTGTGTGTTTCTGTTTTTTGCTTCTAAAATTCCATTTAGCTCTTCCTTGTATCTTTCTTTGCTGAGACTTTCTGTGTTTCTGTTCAAGAGTGGTTACTCTTACTTGTTGGAGCATTTTTATGATAGCCATTTAATGCCTTTATTAGAAAATTCCAACATCAGTGTCATCTTGTGGTATGTTTACATTACCTATTTGAATTGAAATTTTCCTTATCATTTACATGCCAAGTAATGTTGGCTTGTATTCTAGACATTCTGTTATTATGAGGAAAACTCTGTTTAAATTCTGTGGAGAATGTGGATATTTTTCTTTTCAGCAAACTGTCGACCCTGTTGTTTTAGGCTGCAGGTTCAGATCAGCCTTCTGAGTTGTGGTTTCATTGTGTTGTTTTCAAAGCCTTTGCATGACTCTTCTCATCTGTCTCGTGCTCATGCCATTCGTATTGGTGATTTGGTGATCATCTATCCCATAGGCAAGTTGTTGAGAATGTGCATGATGCTTTCTAGGGGCAAACCTGTGCTTGTGCTGGAGTTAATAAACAACTTTAGGAGTTTGCTTCTCCAAGCACATCTTTTTCTGTGATCTCATACGTTCTGTTTCTCTGGGCCTCTCCTTTTCGGTCCTTGGCTAGAAAGCTGGGGCCTTATTTACACTGCTGTGCTGTGTACTTCTCCCGGTTGCCTTTGGGATGAAATAGTGGGAGGGCAGAGAGAGAATTAAAGGGTTGGAGCATGTTCCTCCACTCCTTCAGGTCCATAGTGCCTCAGATTGGAAAGGAAGTTCCCCACACCCTCAAAATTTCTGGCCCTTTTGGGTTGCCATTGTGAGAAACACGCTAACTAGCCCAGACTCAAAAAATGGAGACACCAAGTGCAGTGGGAAGTGAGGCTTTCATGACAGGCTTGCAAGATCAGGTGTCTGGTGGGCAGTCAGACCTAGAGTCCCCACGGGAGCAAGTTACCCCTGGCACGCAAGTCTCTCCCCCAGTTCCTCGCTGGCTGAGTGCTGTGGGGTGAACGGTCTTCCTGGATGTCGCCTCCCTCTTTATGGCTGGCCCCTCCCTGCCACTCTGTATCCTCCTTTCCTGCGCACCTATTCCTGTTCTTAAGTTGTGAATTCACCAATAGGATGAACCCACGCAAAAGCCTAATCCAGTTCCTATGTTTAAATTCACCAGTGGAATGAACCCGTGTGAAAATCCTAGGCATCTCGCCCTCCCATTGTCTGCCCAGTTTTGTAATCCTCAACGGCCATTGGCTATTACATCAGCAAGCTGTCCCTCAAAGCTCCTGCTCTTGAAAGTGGACCACTCTTGAGTTTGTTTGTTATACCATGGCAGCTACGAATGCTGTTGTCGCTGTCCCTGCCACAGTTGCAGAGGGACTGGGACAGGAGAGAAGGAAAAAGTCCAACAGGGGACGATTTTGCCCACTGTCTGAACTGGGGGACCCTTTCCTGACTCATTGAATATAGACGGGAGAACTTTTCTGGATGTCTTAGTCTTCGCTGACGCGTGCTTCTGGTTTCGGGCAGCATTGAGTTCAGGCTGAGGATGTTGGAGAATAAACAGATAGTTCCCTCATCACTGGTTCAGTGGTACTTTAAAGGCATTCTGGTCTTCCTCCTTAATTCATCTGCTGCTGTCCACCTCTCAGAATCCTCAGATCATAGCCCCTTACGTGCTGTCTGCGTTTTGTAGCTGTTGTCAGTGGAGAGGCAGAGTGGAAGATGCTCACTTTTACCTGGGTCTGATGTGATTTGGACTTTTAGAAACCCCCCCGATACATATTACCAAATGGCTTTCCAAAATGACTATCAGTTTAGTTCAGGTGCTCAGTCGTGTCCAACTCTTTGCGACCCCATGAATCACACCATACCAGGCCTCCCTGTCCATCACCAACTCCTGGAGTTCACTCAGACTCACGTCCATTGAGTCAGTGATGCCATCCAGCCATCTCATCCTCTGTCATCCCCTTCTCCTCCTGCCCCCAATCCCTCCCAGCATCAGGGTCTTTTCCAATAAGTCAACTCTTCGCATGAGGTGGCCAAAGTATTGGAGTTTCAGCTTTAGCATCAGTCCTTCCAATGAACACCCAGGACCTATCTCCTTTAGAATGGAGTGGTTGGATCTCCTTGCAGTCCAAGGGACTCTGCAGAGTCTTCTCCAACACCACAGTTCAAAAGCATCAATTCTTTGGCGCTAAGCTTTCTTCACAGTCCAACTCTCACATTGATACATGACCACTGGAAAAACCATAGCCTTGACTAGATGGACCTTTGTTGGCAAAGTAATGTCTCTGTTTTTCAATATGCTATCTAGGTTGGTCATAACTTTCCTTCCAAGAGTAAGCGTCTTTTAATTTCATGGCTACAATCACCATCTGCAGTGATTTTGGAGCCCCCAAAAATAAAGTCTGACACTGTTTCCCCATCTATTTCCCATGAAGTGATGGGACCAGATGCCATGATCTTCGTTTTCTGAATATTGAGCTTTAAGCCAACTTTTTCACTCTCTTCTTTCACCTTCATCAAGAGGCTCTTTAGTTCCTCTTCACTTTCTGCCATAAGGGTGGTGTCATCTGCATATCTGAGGTTATTGATGTTTCTCCTGGCAATTTTGATTCCAGCTTGTGGTTCTTCTAGCGCAGCATTTCTCATCATGTACTTTGCATATAACTTAAATAAGCAGGTGACAATATACAGCCTTGACGTACTCCTTTTCCTATTTGGAACCAGTCTGTTGTTCCATGTCCAGTTCTAACTGTTGCTTCCTGACCTGCATATAGGTTTCTCAAGAGGCAGGTCAGGTGATCTGGTATTCCCATCTCTTTCAGAATTTTCCACAGTTTGTGGTGGTGATCCACACAGTCAAAGGCTTTGGCATAGTCAATAAAGCAGAAATGGATGTTTTTCTGGAAGTCTCTTGCTTTTTCAATGATCCAGCAGATGTTGGCAATTTGATCTCTGGTTCCTCTGGTTTTTCTAAAACCAGCTTGAACATCTGGGAGTTCACAGTTCACGTATTGCTGAAGCCTGGCTTGGAGAATTTTGAGCATTACATTACTAGCGTGTGAGATGAGTGCAATTGTGCGGTAGTTTGAGCATTCTTTGGCATTGCCTTTCTTTGGAACTGGAATGAAAACTGACCTTTTCCAGTCCTGTGGCCACTGCTGAGTTTTCCAAATTTGCTGGCATATTGAGTGTGGCACTTTCACAGCATCATCTTTCAGGATTTGAAATAGCTCAACTGGAATTCATCACCTCCACTAGCTTTGTTCGTAGTGATGCTTCCTAAGGCCCACTTGACTTCACATTCCAGGATGTCTGGCTCTAGTTGAGTGATCACACCATCGTGATTATCTGGGTCGTGAAGATCTTTTTTGTACAGTTCTTCTCTGTATTCTTGCCACCTCTTCTTAATATCTTCTGCTTCTGCTAGGTCCATACCATTTCTGTCCTTTATCGAGCCAATCTTTGCATGAAACGTTCCCTTGGTATCTCTGATTTTCTTGAAGAGATCTCTAGTCTTTCCCATTCTGTTGTTTTCCTCTTATTTCTTTGCACTGATCGCTGAGGAAGGCTTTCTTATCTCTCCTTGTTGTTCTTTGGAACTCTGCATTCAGATGCTTATATCTTTCCTTTTTTCCTTTGTGTTTCGCTTCTCTTCTTTTCACAGCTATTTGTAAGGCCTCCCCAGACAGCCATTTTGCTTTTTTGCATTTCTTTTCCATGGGGATGGTCTTGATCTGTCTCCTGTAATGTGTCACGAACCTCAGTCCATAGTTCATCAGGCACTGTATCAGATCTAGTCCCTTAAATCTATTTCTCAGTTCCACTGTATAAGAGATTTGATTTAGGTCATACCTGAATGGTCTAGTGGTTTTCCCTACTTTCTTCAATTTCAGTCTGAATTTGGCAATAAGGAGTTCAAGATCTGAGCCAGAGTCAGCTCCCGGTCTTGTTTTTGCTAACTGCATAGAGTTTCTCCATCTTTGGCTGCAAAGAATATAATCAGTCTGATTTTGGTGTTGACCATGTGGTGATGTCCATGTGTAGAGTCTTCTCTTGTGTTGTTGGAAGAGGGTGTTTGCTATGACCAGTGCGTTCTCTTGGCAAAACTCTATTAGCCTTTGCCCTGCTTCATTCTGTGTTCCAAGGCCAAATTTGCCTGTTACCCCAGGTGTTTCTTGACTTCCTAAAATGACTATACCATGTTACACTCCGTGACAATATCTGTTAGCCTATTTCAGTGTGTGAAAAGATGAATACTGGAAAAAATTGTCAAAAGAAGACAAACGTATTCCCATCTTTACTTAGTTGATAGATGAACTACAACAGTTTACTGTGTTCCTTTATCTCCTTAATTAGTAGTGCGATTGAATGTTCACCTTTATATTTCTTTCTTAGGTGTAGTTCTTGTCTTCTCATTTGTCAGTTCAGATCATTGCCTATTAATTTGCTAAGTTTTAGACATATACGTTTGTTTGTATCAGGATCAGGTTTGGCTGTAAATACCATAGTCCTTTCAGAGTAGTCCATGGTTGGTATGGAGCTCTGTATTGTCAGGGACCAAGGTTCCACTTATGTTACTGCTTTGCCACGTGTGGTCTTCATGTCTAAGTTGTCTGGTATGGCTGCTGGCGCTCCAGCCATCATCTCATTCTCATTCCTAGCAGGTTTCCCGGAACCTGGCAAAACGTTTTGTTTGTTGGTCAGAACTTAGACACTTGGCTATACCTAGCTGTAAGTCTTGTTGAGAAATAGTTTTTTGGCTGGGTAGCAACAGGTCCTGTTTAAAAGCTTGAGCTTCTGTTTCTAAGAAAGTAAAGGAGAATGGATGTTGACCAGCAGTTAGAGGTGGCTGTAAAACAAACATAGAGCTCTGAAAAGTAAAAAGTGAATGGCGAGGGCGGGGTCCTGCCCACCCGTTCCCCCTGCCACTCAGATAAAATCTTTTTCGTTTGTTTGTTTATAACCATTATTAACAGCTTGATGAATAGTTTCTTTAGGACCTTTGTGTGTGTGTAGTAGAAAAAACAAAAAACCAAATATAGATCTCATTAAACATCTTATAATTCTCTTTCATTCAGTAATATACAGATCATATGTATGAACACAATACATTTGCTATTCTACTGTACAGATATAGCCTCTATATTTTACTTTTTCCTGTTGATGGACAGATTGCCTAGTTATTTCATACTTAAAAATTATGCAGCAGGGAATATTCTTAAGCACATATCTTGGCATACTTTATGCAAATATTTTTCATTGTTTTTCTTTAACACTATTAGTATTAAGCTTTTTTGTTTTTGCATGTATCTTCCCAAATTGTTGTTTGCCTTAGATTTTGTTATGATTTCTTTTTTTAACCAACAGAGGTATTTATTTAGTCAAATCTGTTGATCTTTTTCTCTTTTGTCTTGTGTTTCTTTTAAATGAAGAAAGTAGTTGTGAAATGGTCATATCTTTTTTCTCCCATGTTTTTCTGTGACTTGATTCCATACTTTTAACTCTAATCAACCTAGAATTATTTTCAGTGTATGATGTGAGATAATACTTTCGATTAGAACCTTTCTCTGTGTTTAATGCATGTCTACTGAATTAAATAAATTTTATTTTTGCCTTGTTAATGGCATGCTCCTTATTAAATGAAAACTGACCAGAAATGAAACGAAGTAAATGAGTGTCTTCATTTGACTCAGTTCTATAGGTAATTTTCCAGCCATGGACTTTGTGGGTAAAATGTGCACTGTTTTTGATCATTTAAGCAGATACAGGATTGTCCTTCAGATGTAAGGTCAGCAGATCCAACTGCAAAGCAGATAATTAGAAACAAAGTTAGCTTGCAAACTAAAAATGTGGTGCAGTGGGCAGAAGGCTGCCAATAGACCAGCTGCCCCAGGGGAGAGAAAGGCTGCACGGTCCTCCCTGTTCTTTCCTTGCCCCTCAGGACAGACCTCCTGGGCACTAGCCCCCTCTCCCTTCGGGGTTTCTGGTGAAAGACCCCTGAAGAAGAGGCAGCCATGAGAAGTAGGAGTAATAATAAAAAGAGCATTTGTTGTGCACTTGTAAAATCAACCCTGAATATTCATTGGAAGGACTGACGCTGAAGCTCCAATACTGTGGCCACCTGATGCAAAAAGCTGACTCATTGGAAAAGATCCTGATGCTGAGGAAGATTGAGGGCAGGAGGAGAAGGGGGCAACAGAAAATGAGATGGTTGGATGGCATCGCTGACTCAATGCACATGAGTTTGAGCAAACTCCAGGAGACATGGAGGACAGGGAAGCCTGGCATGCTGCAGTCCATGGGCTCGCAGAGATTCGGACATGACTGAGCCACTGAACGACAGCAACAGGCTCTCAGACTCTGTGCTAGGCCCTTTAGGTTATTTCTCAACCAAGAAGCAGCTCTGACAGATGCATTGTCGTCTGTCTGTCTTTTCATTCTTTCATTTAAAATAATACTTTTATTTGGCTGCCCTGGGTCTTAGTCACGGCATCCTCGACCTCCACTGCGGCATGCGGTGCTCTGAGTTGCAGCGGGTGGGATCTGGTTCTGTGACCAGGGATTGAGCCTGGGCCCCCTGCATGGAGGTGCAGCATTTTACCCACTAGACCGCCGGAGAAGGCCTGTGTTGTCCTTTCACGGAGGAGAGAACTGAGCCCGAGAGCTAGTGACCTGTGCCAGCTTCTTGGCTGCCAAGCCTGGAGCCTCAGGTTCTCCCTGCCGCCTTCTCCTTCCTTCTCTCCTCCCAGCTCTTCATCCACCCTTTGTCCTTCTCTCCTTTTTTCTTTTCAGTAGCCTCATGAATCACTTACAAAATTACATTTTAAATGATGGAGGTAACAGAATTATTATGGAAGTTTGGAAGCAATAGCAGGTGGGAAGAAGGAAAGTCCTGACTGACGCCCTGGACCTCAGTGTGTGTGGATGCCATTTCTCCCGATTTTTGTCAGTACTGGATATCAGTGGGAGAGGATCCTCGTCAGCTCCCCAGGGGAGACTGGGGTTTATGTGTCTTCATTCACACTTTGCTCATTCATGCTTTGGCCCCTCTTTCACGTGGATGGTTTCTCAGTTTTCTTATTGATGTCCCTCCACTGTGCTGCCCAGTGTTGGTTCTCTCATGCCAAGAACCTTCTTCTCAAGTCATAAATTATGCTGCCCATTAGAAGATGGTCATATTTTGCTGACCATTAGCATTTCCTTTTAAATCTCTTAACCTAAATTTTAAGTGAAGTCATCTGTTTACTCTTGTCAGATAGTGTATATTTTCATTTGTTCTCCACATTAGGGCAATCAGTGGGGCTTCCCGGATAGCTCAGTTGGTAAAGAATCCACCTGCAATGCAGGAGACCCCGGTTCAGTTCCTGGGTTGGGAAGATCCACTGGAGAAGGGATAAGCTACCCACTCCAGTATTCTGGCCTGGAGAATTCCATGGACTGTATAGTCCCTGCGGTTGCAAACAGTTAGACACGACTGAGCGACTTTAACTTTCACTTTAAGGCAGTCAGAAGCGTTTTTTGTTTTTTTTTTCTTTTAAAAATTATGCCAGGTTTTATATGCAAAATATGAATCTATTCATATGCAAAATGCATAAATAATAGGAAAGTGAAGATTTGTTCACCTACTCCTAGTTTAAGAGACCAAGTCAGTTCTTGCCCGGGTGCTTGTGAGCCCCTCCCCCTCGCGCTCCCCCAACACACACCATTATGCAGTGTGCTGGAGTTTGAGTTCCCTTCCTCAATTTTTTGTTTTTAAATAAGATGGTAGATGGGAAAATGGAGTCTGGCAGTAAAGATAACTATGATACTGGCACCTACATTCTGAGCTGCTAGTAGATCGTTATTTTTTTCTTTCTCTTTTGAAACATTGTACTGTCTGCTCACTTTCTTGGGAGCATGATGTCCTCCTGATCGTCCTAATTTTATCTGTATAGATTTATGAAGAGTACCTTCAAGTTGTTTGCAGATAGTGCTTTTATTACTGAGAGTTTTACCTTTGCCTACTTCATACATTAGAAAACTTACCCTGACCCTCACAAAATAACCTGATGGTCCCCCTGATTTGTTTCCATAGCTAGGGTTGCTCAAGGTAATGTCCACGTGATTAATGGGAACACGGTCACCTCTTTTATATAGTCCACGCCGTGACTCCAAGTAAATAAGCATATATTGGAAGATACTTAGTGAGCCTCTCAAAAAACCAACTGCTGGGGATTTTCCACTGCATCTAGTTCAGGTTTTGTTCGTTTTTACAACTCACATCAGCATTCGGGTCACAGGCGTGGACTGAAGGTGGCGCCTTGTGGAACGAGGCCTGTCTGGCCGTCCTGCTGGGCGCAGCACAGTCCACTCCTGGAGCTGAGGTTCCAGACGCTGAGTTGCTTAGTGCTCATCTCGGCTTTTGCTTCTGTGACCACTCAGAGCAAAGGCAGATTGTGGCCACTGGACTCTGGGTACTGGAGGGATGGAATTGTAGGGCTCTTCATGGGCTCTTCGGTGGCTGCCGGGCAGCATGGTACCGTGGCTACAAGCACAGTCTCTGGGGTCGCATACCTGTCTTGGCTTTCCCGCTCTTAGCTGTGTGACTTTGGGCAAGTGACTTTACCTCTCTGAGCCCAGCTTGCTCAGCTGTAAAATGGGGACATTAGTACACACACTCTCGGACATAAGGAGTTTAAACAAGGTACAGAGAGGGTATAAGTGAGGTTGTTTGTGTAAAACGCTCCTCTCTTGCGTCAGGCACACAGCGTGCACTGAGAATCTAGCTGCCAGTCAGGATTGCCAGTGTCACTGTCATCGCCATCTTTAAGCCAGCCCCCGTTTTTCAAGGAAGAAATCGAGTCCTGGATCTCCTGGCTGAGACAAGAGTTGCGTCTCTGCCTCCTCGCCTGCGGTGCCTGGTCCACGGCTGCCTGCCCGTCTGCCCGCACCGCGTGGCCTTTGCGGTGTCACCTCCACGGCTCTCCGCAGTGCTGCGCCAGCCCCCGCTCCTGAGCCGGTAGCTCCTAACGACAGATGGTGCTGTTTTGAATTAAAACAATTTAACTCGAGATCCATCAACTGCCAACATCAAACACCCTTAAAAGAAGGAAAGAAACTCATTATCAAGAGTATTTAAGCAAAGTAGGTATTTAATCTATCTTAATCATTTGCATTCTTGAGAAGAAGAAAGTTGGTGGCAGCTGCCACCACAGACCGGACCCCCGAACGCGGCTGCATGTAATTGCTTCGGACTGAATTCTCCCCACTTTTCTTCTCACCACAGAGTACTCATTTGGACTTCGGTCCTAAGTTTTTAAGCCACACTGAATATTTTAAAATTTAAAAACATAATCTTTTTTTTTTCTGGTCCACAAATTCTGTGACTGCACGTTTTTCAGTAGCAGGGGTTCAGCTCCCAGCCGGAGCTTTGTCAGCACACACAGGAGTGCTGCAGGCTGGCCCATGCCTCAGGGGGCGGGGCCCACAGCCCTGGGCGAGGAGGGGGTGAGGCTGAGTCCATGGGCCCCGCACTCAGGTCTCAGGACAGGGGTGCGCCTGTGCCAGCTGGATTCTCAGAAGCTCAGTGTTCTCTCAGTGCTGCCCCGCTCTGCTTTCTGCACCTTGTTCTTTCCAGAGCTGGGCGTCCACGCAGTTGCAGTCACCTCTGGATCACCACCTGATGGTGGACGTGAGATCGAGGACAGGACGCCCGCTCTGAGTACATCTGTGTGTCCAGCTTGGCTCGTTCCCGCCCAGCTCCTCATGACTGTCTCCCGTGCTGCTCTCTGCTCATCGCCTCTCCCGTCAGCGCATCCCCCGTTTCTGCCTTCTAGTGCCCTGCCCACAGCCCAGGCTGAGGGGTGCTGATGTTGGAGGCCCTCACTTGACCTACCTTTTCTTCTTCATGGTTTTCTTTCTCTGCCCCTCTTCTTCCGCTTTGTTTTGTTCTTTCTCCTTCCTCCCTTTTATCCTTCTTCGGTGCCCCTGGTTTGGTCCGTTGAGTAATGCTGGTCCTGCCTTGCGCTGCTCCACGGACGAGTGGTGAGTGGCACGCCCGGGGTCATGCGGGAACCCTTGTGGCCCTGGGTCCCGGCTCCTGACCATGGGTACAGCCTGGCTTCAGGCCGCAGATCCTTCTCTCAGCCAGTCTCTCTGCAAGAGGAAAGAAGATTACAGAAGGCATCCGTTATCTCTGAAATTGGCAAAACACAGGGGAAATAAAAATGTCTCCTGGCCTTCCCAGAAAATCCTGACGTGTGCCATCGTGTAAGCGTGGAGGGGAGTGTGTGTGCAGGGACGCGCTGGCGGGAAGAAGTGAAACCTGCTGTGTCAGTGGAACACTTCGTCACTCTTCATACTTCTCGTTGGACCTTCGTGTCCTCGATCCGGATTTATCCTAACAGGCTGCCAGGCCTGGGTGTCGTCAAGCCCTGCTGTCTGCCCCTTCAGGACACGGCTCGAGATAAACATGCTGCCTGAGTACTTGTTTGCCGCCTCACACTTTTGCCCAGTGTATAGATCTGCAGTCTTATTTATAGCTTTCCTACCGTCTGCGCAGCAGCCTCCAGTCAGGTGACACCCTCTCTGGACCTGGAGCCGCCGGGCTCCCTCACCCCCTCCCTCGCGGCCCCGCCCCTCCACGCCAGCCTTTCTGTGCCTGTGTTTATAAACGGCTGTTCTTAAGTCACCTGCCATGCAGGCTCTTCCCTTGTGTGGTTTCAGCTGTCCTTCCATAAGGAAATAAAGCAGAAAGGGGGTGGCACGTGCTTTTATCTCTTAATAATTCAGTTCCCCAGCTCAGGGACGAGAGTGAGGCTCCGACGGCTTGAGAAGCCTGGTTTTGTTCAGTGTCGATGGGCCCACGTGTCAGGACTGATGCTGAGCACGAGGAGTAATCAGTTTCTATCTGACAGCATTTTGAAAAGTGACCTGTAATGGTTGATACGGGTGTGGTAGCGTGAGGTCTGTCACACCAGAAAGGGTGCTGGGGGGTAATGCTTATTGTCTGTTTTCTCTTTCTCAAGTTATTCTACCTTTTTGTTGATGCTTTCCCCCTGTCTAAGGTCTTATGAAACAAACAAAACCAAAACAGAGAGTCATGACATTTCAGAGCCAGGAGAGAGGCCGTAGAGGCGGCAGTTCTTATAAGGGCTGGGCCTGTGGTCCCAGAGGTGAAGGGTGTCCGCTGGGTAAGCGCCTTGCGGTGGGACCCAGTGTCGTGGGTCACGGCGTCCCCTGGCCCGCACAGGGGCTGGCTCTGCTCTGGCAGATACCCGCTCCCCGGTTCCTCTTCCTCCTCCTTGGACAGTGGTGTCCTTGTTTGCTCCCTTGAAGGAGGCCTCCCTGCTGAGTCCCAGGCTGGCCTCTGATATCAGACAGCCCAGGCGGGATTCAGCTCCGTGTCCCCAACCCTAGAGCCCACCTCGTTCTCCTCCCTTAGTGCGGTGGCCTGGGGCCTATATGAGGACTGCATTATCGGTGGCAACTGGTAATGACAGTGGCCACCGTTTATTGAGCACTGGCATGTGCCAGGCAGTGGGCTAGGTTTTTTGTGAGGTACCACATTGAACCCCAACAGCAGCCCTAAGTCGTACATACAGTCATTACATTGTTCTCATTCTGGGGGGACTGAGTCTGCCTTCAGAGTCTGGCCCCGGAGCCATGCCGTCCGCCGGCCTCTGAGTCCTCCCACCTCTCAGCCAAGCACCTGCCACACTGCACTCATGTAGTAACTGACAGGTTTGCTGATAAAGCATTTGCACATCAGATCTCCTAAAAGTTCTGTTCGTGTTCTTTGTTTTTTTGAAGCCTGAGAAGTTCACCTCCCATCCGAAAATCATGAACTCTATATTCTACAAGGAGGTATTTTGATCTATGATATTCTTTGCAGTTTAGAATCCGTGTTGAAAGTAAAAGGACGAGAATGTCACCACTGGATCGGAAGCCCTTGTTAAAGCCGACTGACCTCCACGTTCTCGTTCTGGACCTGCCCTGGGCTTGGTGGCCCTCCCTGCTTCTCTCGCTTAGTCTCGACCAGCGCTCAGGGCGTGCTTTAGTGGGAAAGTCCAGACACGTTGTGCCTCTGCCTCAAGCCCTGCAGTGGCTCCCGCCTGTCCCAGAGTAAAGGCCCAGCTGCTCTCAGTGGCCCCCACCCCTCCCAGCTCCATGCGTCTCCTCTCCTCTGCGGTCTCTGCTCCAGCTGTTAGCCTCCTTCCTGATTCCAGGACACTGAGGCGTGCCCCATCTCCTCTCAGAGTCCCTGTGCTGACTGTTCCCCCTCTCAATAGCCCACGTTCCTGTGTCCTCATTTTCACATCTTTCTCAGTGTGCACCACACTTGACCTTGCAGCACCCTCACTTCCAGCCACCCTACCCTGCACGTGTTAAAACCATAATGTGTTTCATCTTCTCATACACCAGATATTTCACTTAAAAAAAGGAACTTACTGTCTGTCTTTCTCTTCTTGGAAATGTTCTTTATTTCATTACTGTTTCCCAAGGGCACATTTTAGGAAGTGTCCCATAAATATTAGTTGAACAAATGAATGAATGAATGAATGAAAGAAATGATTGAAGATGTCACCTTGGTGAAGTCACTTCTCTTCGGACCTTTTTTTTTTTTCCTTAAATACACAGCATGCGTCCAGGTGAAAGGTCACATCTGTCCGCCTGAACTTCTGCGGATTCTTTGCACCGTAGTTGTTGGCCACTCATCTGTCCTCCCCCCACCCAGCTTGAGGCGCGATTTAGCTGGTGCTGGGGAGGCAGGTGACGTGTCACTGCTGGTTGCAGAGAGCCGTGTTCCCTTCTTCTGGCGAGGGAACACGCTCTGTGTCGGCCAAAGCTTGTGCGCAGGAAACCTGCCTTTCCACCTCCGCGGGAGGCCTGTTTTGCCCTTGGCGTTTGGTGCTGTCCCCAGAGCCTCGTGGCTGCACCGCTGTCCTTCCCCTCGCTGCCCGGCAGCTCCCGTTTGCTCTCGTCGCCCGAGCCCGTTGTTGCCGGGAACGTGTTTGCATATTGCAGAGCCATCTGTTCTTGCTACCATCCAGGCTTCAGATTTAGATACGAATTACCACTGCTGCACGGATTTCAGTGGCTTGCTGTTTGTTTGCATCCCAGCAACTAGTCTTTCAACTGCTAGAACCTCTGTTCTCAAAGCCTACCTTACTCCCGTTTGTGTGTGTGTGTATAAATCCCTGGGGTGATTTGCACTGAAGGAGCTGCTGCCCAGGTACAGAACAGAGCTGCAGGCTGGAAAACCTCACGCAGCTGTTACTGCTCATGCTTTCATTCTAGAGGCGACACTCAATCAGAAAGTCATTTCAGAAAGTGACCAGAATATGACCACCCCATACATGGTGAACCTGTAAATTAAGAGGACTCTCATTTCAAGTCTGCTTATGTGCGCTGTGACTCGGGCTGCCCCGTGCCCACGGTGTATGGAGCACTCCGTGCATGCCATGGGCAGGCTGTGCTGCTTCTCCAGCAGCGTCGGTTGCACCGCTGCCCTCTGTGGAGGGCCCCCTGCTCCCAGCCCTGCCAGTAAACGTTTCACACACGCTTTCTCTTTCCACTTCCACAGGCTCCCCTTACCTCTGCTTTTTCACATGCTGTTCCTTCTGCCGGGAATGTCCTTCTAACCTAAGCTTTTAGCACTGGGCCTTTTTATTGAGACATTGTCACAGAAGCTTGCGAGTTTTTAGTTTTGGGAGTTATCTATTTAATATCTAGCTATACTTACAGACTCAGTGCCAAAGAATTGATGCTTTCAAACTGTGGTGCTGGAGAAGACTCTTGAGAGTCCCTGAGACTGCAAAGAGATCAAACCAGTCAATCCTAAAGAAAATCAACACTGAATATTCATTGGAAGGACTGATGCTGAAGCTGAAGCGGCAGTACTTTGGCCACTTGATGCGAAGGATCAGCTCATTGGAAAAGATCTTGATGCTGGGAAAGACTGAAGGCAAAAGGAGAAGGGGGCAACAGAGGATAAGATGGTTAGATAACATCACCAACTCAGTGGCTATGACTTTGAGCAAACTCCAGGAAATAGTGGAGGACAGAGGAGCCTGATGTGCTGTAGCATGGGGTTGGACGCAACTTGGTGACTGAACAGCAATAATACTCACAGGGTGTACGCTCCATGAGGCTCAAAGCCACATCCCTAGCACCCAGCACTGTACTCGGAGGTAGAGTCAGTACTATTTATACAGCAAATGGTGTGTTTCCGTTTTCACAGACAACCCTATGAAATTATGTGTATTATATGTTTTTGAAACTGGGGTTAAAAAAGAGGTTAAATTACTTGCCCTGAGATCCTTCAGGTCATAAGGGGCAGAGCCAAGATTCGAATCCAAACTGTTAACATCATGTTCATTCTTAATAACCAGGAAATGTTGGCCCTCCTGACATACGAATTACCAATACAGTTAAAACACAGTTAACACATAAACCAAATGACCTGTATTCTGAGTGCATCTAGATGCTTGGAAAAATGAGGTGTTCTTACGTATTAATTGTTAACTAGATAAAATTTTTGTTCTCTGGCTTTTTCAGGTGTTTCCAAAACATCTCTTTTTCCTACTTTAAATAATCCAGCACACAGATACAGTGCTTTCGTTTTTTCTTCTGAGGAGTCTGCAGGTCCTTCACAGCCATCAGTGAGTGTCTGCTCTTGTTGGGCCAGACTGAGAAGACGGGTGGGAGGGAGGGTGGGCTGCACGGCCACTGACCCAGAACCTAAGTTGGAACTTACTCTGTTGCCTCTCAGGCTGGGTCAGGGGATGGCGTGCCAACTAGCTGACTGAGGCTTTGGGCCAGTTACTGCCACGCAGAGGTCTTCCACCCCCTTCCCTTCTCAGCTGGCTTCGGGTACCCGCCTAGACGCCGTGTCTCTTTGAAGGGGCCCCCGCTTGTCTGGGTGTTGTAATGCTTTCTGCTAGTGATGCCTGGCCATGGCCATGACACTTCCCTTAAATGTTATGCTTTGAAAATATTTCCAGCTTTCAGAAAAGTTATAAGGAATAATGGTGCATTAAACTCTGTATACTCAACTGGATTCACCACGTTTACTCTGTCTTTGTCATCATGCATATTATCGTTACTTTATTTTTTGCTAAAGCACTGAAGAATGCATAGCCTGTATCCTGACCCTTTACTCCTCCAGGAATGAGGGGATCTTCATTTATGACCACTATCCATGTCAGACATCGTCTTTGGAAAGACTAGTATTTCATCCTCACTGCTCGTAGCTCATCTTTTCTTAAACATCTGCTTATATAGAGTCTCCTCTGTGGAAGTACTGGCTTCTTTGGTGGCTCAGACGGTAAAGCATCTCTCTGCAGTGCAGGAGACCCAGGTTCGATCCCTGGGTTGGGAAGATCCCTTGGAGAAGGAAATGGCACTCCACTCCAGTACTCTTGCCTGGAAAATCCCATGGACATAGGAGCCTAGTAGGCTACAGTCCATGGGGTTTCACAGAGTCGGACACGACTGAGTGACTTCACCTGTGGAGGTACCACACCCAGCTCTCCGCAGAGGGAGTGTAGGTTATTTCCAGTCTTCGCCACAGCAGGTGCTCTGGTATGTAAGTGTGTGCCCAAGGGTCCAGTACGTTTCTAGGGGACTGCGTTTACCATTTCCATAGACCCTGTCCACTTGCCCTTCAGGGTGGTTGTACCCGTTTACACTCTCCACCAACAGAGATCAGGTGCCTGGTTTTCCCCCCACACTCGATTTTATCTAGTCTTCCTCTCTTTGTTAATCCAGTGGGCAAACAGAGGCGCATGGCCACATCCTTACCCACGTGTGCCTAAGTGTGGTCGGAGTGAGGGATGAGCAGTGTCAGAAGGAGCACTCCGTGTGTGGAATGAGTTTTGACAAGTGGAGTTGGAGACAGAGGAGGACCAGGCTTAGGACCAGCCAGGCTCAGAGTCTCGGGTGGTGACAGTGAAGCCAGAGACCTGCCCAGCGCCCACGGGTGCCCTCGGGCTGGAAGCTGTGAGGGGTGATGCGCAGCTGTCCTGAGAAAGGCTCCCCCTGGAGTTCTTCCAGGCAGACTGCAAGTGCGTCTCCTTTTCTGTCCCAGTTCTCAGACCACCTCAAAGATGCCTGGGTGCCCTTCAGGTCCTGGCTCAGATGGCGCCGTCTCAGAGGGGCCTTCCGAGACCACCCTGCTCAGTGTTGCAGCCTCCGAGCTGCCCCCATCTGCCTCCGTGTCATTTTTCTCCTCGCTCACGATCACATTTATCACCCTGTGTGTTTTACTCCTTTTGTTCATTGTTTTTCTCACACCCCCTCTGGAATGTTCTGTCCATGAGGATGGGAGTTGGCTTCGCTCATTGCTTTATTCCCAGTGTTGTACTAAAGCAGTGTCAAGCGTACTGGATTCACAGTACATATTGTTATCATTCAGTACTGAATGAGTGAAATTCTGTTTATCAAGGCAGTATAGCTTAATAGTTGAACTTGCAGGGTGGGGTTCATTTGGACCTGAAATCAGCTATGTGACTTTAGGCAAGTGACTTCACTTTCCTCAGCTTCTTTCCTTAAAGGTGAAGTGGGGTTTGTGAGAACACCTCCATTGTTGAGTCATGAGGATTAAGTGTCTGGCATACATTGGACACGTATTATTGTTTCATAAGTTATATAGACTTTCTGTCTTTTTTTTGAAACTTTTTATTTTGAATTAGCTCATTAATAATGTGATAGTTTCAGGTGAAGACATGTATCCATTCTCCCTCAAGCTCCCCATCCATCCAGGCTGCCTCCTAACATTGAGAGGAGTTCCCCGCGCTATACAGTAGGTCCTTGTTGGTTATCCATTTTAAATACAGCAGTGTGTACATGTCCACCCCAAAGTCCCTACCTATCCCGACTCCACGTCATCCCCCAGCAACATAAGTTCACTCTCTAAGTCTGTGATAGACTAGGAGTCTTTCTATGGGAGAGTCTGCTGGGTGGGCCCCAGCCCTCACCTAATGAGGTGAGCTTTTTACTTATTTTTTAAATCTGTTTTACTTAGCTTTGGCTCTGCTGGGTCTTGGTTGCCGTGCGGCTTTTTCTAGTTGCAGCGAGCCGGGCTCCTCGTCGTCGTGGCGCGTAGGTTTCTCACTGGGGCGGCTTCTCTTGTTGCCAGAGCACGGCTCTAGGTGTGCGGGCTTCAGTGGTTGTGGCTCAGAGGCTCGTAGTTCCTGCTCGCAGGCCCTAGAGTGCGGGGCTCAGGAGTTGTGGCTCACGGGCCTAGCTGCTCTGTAGCATGTGGAATCTTCCTGGCCCAGGGATCGAACCCGAGACCCCTGCAGTGGCAGATGGAGTCTTATCCACTGCACCACCATGGAAGTCCAGACTAGGAGTCTTGATTCGTCTTTTCTGTGATGTGCGTTTGAGATAAGTGTGCGTGTATGTGCGTGTACTTGTGCGCTGTGGTGAATTTGTCATGCTGTGAATGAACTAGGCCACCTTCACAGGTAGTTTTAAGAGCTGAAGGCTCAGCACAAACAGTCCCTGTTTTTTACTCGGCAGTCAGATGTTTTATAATAAAGGCATTGTAAATCAACTATATTTCAGTAAAAAACTTAAAAAAAGAATGAAATGAAAAACCAAACCAAACCCTGTATATGACATCCTCCTGCCTTGAGCCTCTTCCTCGCTGACCTGTGCTCGTGGCCAGATGGGAGAAGGGTGGCGGCCACAGACAGCACCCAGCCAGGGGCTCTGCTTGAATCCACTGCAGGCAAAGGGAGGAGCCATCCCTAAGTGGACTTGTGCGTGGGGTTGTTGAGGAAGCAAGGAGGGTGCTGGTCAGTGTCTTCATGGCAAGATAGCAGAGCCCCAGGCTATTGTTTTGAGATTCTGTTCTCCACCACCTGCTCATGTTTAGCCATCTTTGGACCTGGGAATGAGGTATACCTTGGTTTCTTCTACAGACATCTCTAGAGAACGTTTCCCCGGCTGCATCCTCGGACAGAGCACTGGGATGGTAGCGAAGTGAAGGGCAGGCTTTGTTAGGAAACTGGTTCTTGGCGAAGTGAGAACTGGGCTCTGTTTCACTGTCATAATCATAATAGGTGACTTTGGTGACCTTAAATCCTGGAGTCTGATACACTTTGATGAATTTATCATCTCCATTTGTCCATGAACACTTTAAAGCTCACCTTCCCTGTCTTCCTTGAATCTAATAAAGGTAATCTCTTGTTTTCTGTTTCAGATCTGTTTATATTTATGAGAGCTAATGATATGTTGTGCCTTTGGGAAAGAAAGCAAAAATTCTTCCTGATTCTCCAGCTGGGGAGGGCAGAGCAGTCAGCTGCGAACTTTATTCCCATGCATTTAATCAGTTTGCAGTGGTACTCAGGATTCCACGTCTGTTCAGACGGGGCTGTGTGCTGGTGCTGTGTTGCTGCTGCTAGATTGGCACTGTTATATTATTAATAGTACTGATCACACATGCCTTGCATTTAATATAGAACATAAGAGGCTCACCTAGCATGAATGAGAAATCCCAAATTGAAAGTGTAGATGCTATAAAATTTTTAAAGAAGGGAATGTGTTACGATTGAACTTCTGAAATAAAAATAGTGTATTTTTAATCACCAAGTTATGAATGTCCTTGGATTCTTGAATGGGGTGGGGGGCTGGTGTGGGAAAGGGAAGAAGGTGTCTTCCTCCTGCTTTTGGGCCACACAGAATCCAGAGGCTTCCATGGAACACCGAGGGTCTCAGTTACGCCAACAGAAATGAAGAGAAAATTAAAAGGAGTTTAGGGAGGCAGCCGTTCCATTATTAATTCATCTGGTTATGCCAGCAATGGTGGAGATCTCAGAACAGTTGGAGATTTATATACATAAATGTGTGTGCTGAAATACCACACTCTGATGACATTCGATGGAGGGGTAACCTTTGATGATGAATTTTCTTGCCCTTTTTAGGGGAGTGGAAGGGGAGGCGGGTGGTACTTCACAAGACTCTAAATTTACCAAAGTTGTTCAAATTTGAATTTTCTTGGAAAAAATGTCAAATGATTGTAGATCCAAAAATGCCTTTGTTGGCATTTTAATGGTGCCTTTGGAGCCCAGTATGGTGCACAAATGAAAGAAAAAAGGAATTTCTTTTCTTGGTAATAATGGTATTGAATCTGAAGTCCTGGACCAAACAATATCCCAGGAATCTTCATGATTTATATATTGTATGTGATCTTTTCTTAAACGTTGTTAACCTGTGCCCTTTACAGACAATGTCAGGTCAGAAAATGTCAGAGAACCTTCAGCTTTCATAAGCATGTAAAGAAAATTATTGTCCTCAAAATCCAGGAGCTCTGACAGGCATTCTTAGTAGAGTGATATGTTCAGAGGGCCAGACACTGTGCGTAAGACTGCTTTTGGCTGGTGGGGAATGAAAAATATTTGAGTGATGGTTTACTTCTGCCCGGGACTCATTGTGAAGGAGAAAATGTGTGTTTGCTACCTGTCAGGCTGCTGTAGACACCTGTTTAATTTGTTGGAAAGGTGAATTCTCAAAGCAGGAAGCCTTCTGAAATGCTTATTCACACTCAGATAGTTTATCACAGACTAGAAAGACGGCTCAGCGTGGGCTGCAGTCCCAGGCGCTGCCCATAAGGAGAGGGGCTTGACCACAAGGCTTCGGGAGCAGAGATGTGATGCCGGGAGGGAGGCTGGGTGGGAAAGAGGCCTGTCCTGGAGCAAGTGGAACCAGGAAAAGGAACCTTTGATGGGGGTGTTCGCCAATCCTGCCGACTAGCTCTGCCTGACAGGCTGTCTTAGCTTCTTGCGGTATTAAGAGCTGCAGTGGATAACTTGTTCTGTACAAAATGCTATTTGCATAGGTGAAAACGAAGAAGTGTCTTCTTGTTCATCTTATCATTTGGGTCATTAAAAAAAAGAAGGGTTTTAAGTGAAAGTGAGAAGAGAGACAGTTTTTTGGCAGAGCCAGAAGCGGTATAACTATTTTCAACCCCGTGTTCTGAAGCAACGTTGGTTACTTCGGTTCAGCTCTTTCAGAAAGAAGTAGAAGAAGAAAAATAAAACGTGTGGGCTTGAGAGGCGGTTTTGCCAAATCACAGTCCAGAGTTGAACTCAGAGTGCCACATCCTTTCTTTTCAAAAAGTTTACTTTCTTGGTAAACCCGGAATGAGAACCTATAAAAAGGAGCAGAAAAGCCATGATGCTATTTCATGAGGCGGAGACGGTCTCTCACTCCCTTGCTAGAGTGTCTCTAGAATTTTTCCATTGCTTTTCCCTCTTCCACGGTGGCTGCCCTTATGTTCCTTCTCTTGATTGGAGGCCGGGCCGGTCCTTGGGGCCCGTGGGCTAAGGCAGAGCAGCCTCGGGAGTCCAGTCGGGTCTGGCTTGCTGCTGACAGCCCAGTTATCGCCTCGCCCACCACAGCCACCTTCTGACAGCAGCGTTCACCAGTGGAAAGAAGCTTTCTGCACCTCATTAGTTCTGCAACCTGAGTGAACTTGCAAATTAATTGATGTGTGGGAGGGACAGCATCTGCTATTATAAAACCCTTTAACTGTTGCCATAAAACTTGAAATAAAATTAAGTGTTACTATAGTAAGCTAATAGTGCCCAGGTGATGGAGCACGTTTTGTAGAGTGTAGGGGCTTCATGTCTTCAGGACCTGCTTAACTGAGGCTCTGGTTGTGTTTTTTTTTTTTTTTTTCCTATTATAGTTTTTAGTTTCATCAAAGGAATACAAGAAGGTGAATAAGGAAGCCTACAAGATTTATAGCTCAAGCATTTGTCCTTTGTCTGCCTGTTCCACAAGCCAGTCCCTGGAGGGAGCGCCTTTAAACTCTTTTAGTTGCTTCTTTGGATCCCTGCCTGCGTTTTTCTAGACAGCTTGCCTGGTCTGCTGTCTTAGGTGTCATCTGTTGACTCCAGTATGGATGATGAAGATTTAACCCGCATATCCCACCTTCTCCCCATCAGTTTGCTTTAATATTCAGGTTGGACACTGTTTCACGGCTGTGAAGTGTTCACAGCCGAGCCGTGTAGTATACTACGATTGCTGTTCCTTCTGTGCAGACAGTGGGAGGGAGGCTGTCTCGCTATTCAAAGGGCAGGTCTGTTCTCCTGTTTTCAGTTGTCCCTGAGCCTCCCTGGGGCAGCCTCATGAATTCTGATGGGAATAGGGGTCTATGTTTACAGTAGACTTAACCAGTCCACCTTGTTTTTATTCCTACCCCACATCCGGCCTTCTACCATCCTGGGTGCCTCCGCTTCCTTAGTCTTTGCAAATCCCACAGTCCAGTTCCCTTTGCTCTTTCTTGACTTCTACCCTCCTAACCTCCCTAACCCTGCTTCCCTCGTTCTCCCCTCTGCCAGGCAGCCAGAGGAAGTTGCAACACACTGCTCTCGGCTGAGGTAGTTGTGGTCGATGCTTTGTGTTTTCTCAAATTTAGTTGACGTCTCTGTTGTTGTCTCTCTCTATCCTTGTGGGTTTACACTCTGCTGTCGTCTCTGTGGTTTGGGATTAGAGTGTAGGGAACGCGACTGTTCATGCTTACCATGTGCAACAGGAAGACCTGGCTCCTGTAGGAAACATTTTGCTTCTGTTACACATGGGCTTCCAGCATCTTAACTTAGTATTTTAAAAGCACATTTTGATGTAGTGGACTTCTGTTTTCCATGAGGGGTCTCTTTTTCCATTGCATGCTTCTAAGAAATTTGCGCAGACACTTGCACATGGCTGACTTGAAATAGAGGAGTATGTCTCTGTGTCCCTCATCTGCTTTCTAAGAGGATCTGTCTGATGCTAGCATTTCATTATGTAGCAGCAAAGAGAGATGATAAAACACCGAGTTCTTGAGAAGAAAAGACTGACCTTTTCCCCCTCTTTTACCTACAAGCTGGTTTTAAAACCTCTTTCTCAGCGGAGCTCTCTCATTATTTTGGCTCTCAGCAGTTAGCTTTTCCAGAGTGTACAGTTGAGGGCTGGAGTACATGGGGGATGACTACCGTGTTAAAAGCTGAACTTTTCAGAGACTGTGACTCCATTAAAATTAGGGCCACTCTCCTTGTTCTGGGACAGGGGAGGGCCAGCAGTGCTCTAATGAGGGGCTGGGGGACGCTGTCCCCAGGAGGAAGCGTGGCTCTGGAGCCAGTGCACAGGGCCCTTCTTGGAATACTGCTGGAGCGCCAGGCCAGGCCCTCACCAGGCCTGTGCTGTCTTGAACAGACGGACCACATTATGGACTGAACGTTTGTATCCCCGCTAGATGTCTTACGTTGAAGCCCTAATGTTAACCTCATTGTATTAGGAGGCAAGGCCTTTAAGATGATTTAGTTAGATGAGGTCATGAGAGTTGGGTCCCCGTAATGAGATTAGATATCCTTACTAAAAGAGGCACAGGGACCTGAGTGCTGTGAGTATGCAGAGAACAGGTCACATGAACCCATGGCGAGGTGGTAGCCAAGTGCAGGCTGGAAAGAAGGCCCTCACGGCGGGCCAGGTTTGCTGGTGCCTGGATCTTGGACTTCTCACCCTTGTGTGTGTGTGCATGCGCGTGCAATCGTGTCTGACTCCCTGCGACCCCAGGAACTGTAGCCCACCAGGGTGTGTGTGTGTGTGTTCAGTCGTGTCTGACTCTTTGCGACCCCAGGAACTGTAGCCCACCAGGGTGTGTGTGTGTGTGTTCAGTCATGTCTGACTCTTTGCGACCCCAGGAACTGTAGCCCACCAGGCTCCTCTAATACTGGAGTGTGTTGTCATTTCCTACTCCAAGGGCTCTTCCCAACCCAGGAATCGAACCCATGTCTCTTGCATTGGCAGGCAGATTCTTTACCACTGAGCCACTGAGAAGCCCCTCAACCTCCAAAAGTATGGGAAATAAGTGTCTGTTGATTAAGCCTCCCAGTCTATGGCATTTTGTTATGGTGAGCAGAGCTGATGAAGGCAGACAGGTAAAGCCTTTTGCATCTCTTCCTGTCCTTGCAAATGAGGATGTAAGCCACCAGTTTTAGCATGCTGCCTTTGAGGGATCTTTGAGTTTTCTGTCTGGGAATTAAAGCCCATGTAAACCCACTTTTCTTGACCTCTGTGCCACCTTTAGCAGCAGCTGGCACATAGTAGCCTATGTACTTTGATCTACAACTTTTGGATACCTCTCCCGCCCTTCTTTTGCAAGGGTAATGCAGAATGCAGCCCCTAGGCCTGTCTCACACCTTATTAAAACATCATTTCCCCTGCCTGTTCCCACGTCTCTGTGCTTAATCACAGAAAGGCAGCTTGTTCAAATATACATTCCTCTTGTTTGGAAAGTTCTGTTGGCTTGTCTTCCTTCTCACCCTGCCTGCATATTTTGTAACCCTGCCTCACGGAGGCTGTTCTTATTAAATACCAAAATTTGCTCATTGGAAAGTTACTTGTAAACTTAATTAACTCTCTGTCAGTGGTTGAGTTAACTTTCTCCCTTTAATTTCAGCCTCCTTGGTCATGGTTTTCCCTACTCTGACCTGTGCCTGTTAAAGACTTGGTAAATAGTTTTGAAATGCCAGTTGGTGATATATGGGCCTCTTTAGCATTTCTTTGATTTATGTGCAGTGCTGTGGAAAAAGGCAAAGAAAGCAAATTATATGGCAAAAAATGTTGCCAATCTTCACTTTTTTACTTGTAGTTTTAAAAAGTACACTTATCAATCACATCTGATGGATTTTCTTTTTTATAAAGATTGAAAATTTAACTATTTGAAGACTCTTGCCGTGCAGGTTCTGTGTCTGCTTAATCAAGTGCGATTTAGAGCTTGGGGTAGAGTCTCAGAATTCTAGAAGCTCTTTCAGTCTCTGCTGTGTGTCCTGCTAGGACACTCTTCAGCAATATATGCTGCAAACAGATTTTTGTGGAAACATTTTGCATTCATGTTTCAAACCCTGAGTCTGTGCAGTGGACCAACAAGAGTTGTGTCTGTAGAGTAGCTAATTGTGACTGGTCTGAGGTTTCCTTGTGTAGCAGATTCATGGTGAGTTCCAAGTAGAGATTGACTTCGTCAATCAGTGAGTCGACAAATATTTTTTAGATTGTCCTATGAAGTGAAGTGGCTCAGTCGTGTCTGACTCTTTGTGACCCCATGGACTGTAGCCTACCAGGCTCCTTCGTCTATGGGATTCTCCAGTATTCTTGCCTGGTAAATCCCATATACGGAGGAACCTGGTAGGCTACAGTCCACGGGGTCACAAAGAGTCGGGCATGACTGGAGCAACTTTAGCACGCACGCACTGTAGGTGGTTCTGCTGCGGATGGGCTCGGGCTGTTTTGAAAAATGACTTGAGGACTCTAGTGCCCTTTGCTTGTACCACTCCCAGGCCTGATGTCCTCAGGGGCACCCCTCCCCCAATCGTCTACCAAATAAAGTCCACAGAGGGTGTAAAAAATCCATACTGCTTGGGAGGGTATGGATTTTTAATTTGTGTAGGCCGGGTGTGTGGATCTGGCTGGGCACAGTTCCTGCGATGCCTCCGTGCCTCTTCTGAGTGTTTTCTTATTTCTTCATTCATTTGTCAAGTACTTACTGAGCTGTGTGCCAGGCACTGTTCTGGGTGTTGGGGCCCCAGTGGTGATGGAGAGAGCCGGGGTCTGGGTTTCAGGGGTGCTTTCATATCCAGTGTGTTGTTGGCGGGTGTGGCGGGCGAGGGGTAGAGCAGGGGACAGATACACTAAACCCAGAAAGAAACAGTGTGTATCAAATACCTCTTTGGATTTACTGCTGTGGTTAAGGAGAGACCCTGTGGTGTGATGAGATGACCTCCAAGAAGGTGAAGTTCAGGCTGAGACTTGAGTGACAGGAAGTCAGAAGTGCTGCCCAGCCCGCTCGCCACCACGTGTCCCAGGTCCGCAGCTCCTCCTCCAGAGCTTCCGCGTCCGTGTTCTGGGTTTGGAATGTTCTGGGTTATTGAAAGGTAGTATGGTTCGTATACCACCAAGTTCTCCAGCAGGGTTGGGGGCAGTACCCTGTAACCAAATTTTGTGTAGCAAGACGTTTGACTGTTCACACTAAGTGAGATAAATTAAGATGTAAACAGACTCACATCAGTTCATGTCAGTTTTTGCTGCCACAGGAATTTTGGCGCCTATATTGATGAGAAAGCTTTTGACTTTCGGAACTTTTTATACATTTTTATACTGCAAAAAAAAAAAAAAAATATATCGTGGCTCTGTAATGCCAGCGCCTTGTGCACCTTTCACCTCTCTGGTGTGAGAAGGCACTCCCTGGGTGAGGGGGTATGCACGTTTGCACCCTCACATGGCGGCGGGCAGGGGCCTGGGTGAGACGCGTCCCCGTCTGCTGAGGGCCTGTCTGTGGGTTCACTGGCTCTCTCCGCTTCCCTGGGAGCCTCACAGCAGACCCTTATTAACTGAGTGACTGGGAAAGGCCGAGCTGGGGAGGAGGGGAGGCCATGGAGCCCCACCGTCCTCCCACTCTGCAGGGCCTTCTGCATGAAGGTGATTCCGAGTCCAGATTCCCTCCATACTCTGGCATTTAGTTCAGGTCTCCTGGAGCTGTCCCCTGCTACTTACGTATTCATCTATTCATTTACTTAAAAAAACACTTTGATACAAGGGTTTGTTTAAAAAAAGCAAAGCAAAAAGGAAATAAAAATGAAAATCCTTCCGGAGAACATGCCAAGTTCTGGAGAAGCCATCGAGTGTTGTGGTTGCAGAGCAGGGACTCTGGGGCCAAGCTGTCCAGATTCCAGGCCTTAACGGCTCCATGACCTTGAGCAGGCCGCTTACCATCTGTGGCTCCATTTTCCTCATCTGTAAAATAGAGCTAATAGTACCTGCCTCATAAGGTGGTTGTGTAAGTTACAACGAGCCCTATGTATACAATGTGTGTGCCCGGTCGTTCAGTCATGTCTGACTCTTCACGTGGGCTCCTCTGTCCATGGTATTCTCCAGGCAAGGACACTGGCGTGGGTTGCCATTTCCTCCTCGAGGGGATCTTCCCCATCCAGGGTTCAAAACCACATCTCTTGTGTCTCCTGCACTGGCAGGCAGGTTCTTTACCACTAGCGCCACCCGGGAAGCCCATTGTGTACTTTGGCTCATGTTGCTGTTTTTGTGATGCTGAGCACTGTTCTAGATACTGGGGACCTAGCAGTGAAGACTAGGGAGCTCTGTGGAGCTCTTAGCCGCTCTCATGGATCTTGTATTCTAGGCAAGTCTTGACCCTCTAAAAGCCGAGAACATTTCTTTTCACATCCATCCATGTCTAGCACTATACTCGGCATCCATCAAGTCATCCCGTTCTCGGCGAGGATTTATTGAACATCCGTGCAGGCCCCTCTGCTAAGCCTGTGAGGCTTATTAAACGATGTGAGTCAGTCTGGCAAACACAGATACACAGAAAACCATACTCTAGGGTATAGTCATCAGCCCTGTAAAAGGTGCTTCAGAAAGGCTTCTGGACTGGCTTGCACAAGCTTCAGCTCTTTTCAGCTTCTACCTGCCAAGTACTTAAGGGAAAAGGCCCTGTATTTATCGGAGTATCCTGTAGCGAAAGGAGACACTAGGTGTGGTGCCAGTTGCCTATTATTTTCCCATCTCTGGTCCCAGTGGAAGCTGCTTCTGAACATCTGGTTGGATATAGCTGATAGTAGACGTGTTGTTACTGTTTCTTCTCAGACATTCCTGGCTGCCTGCTGCTGATCCACATTTTGGATTGACTTGTTCTTCATAGCACAGTTCAGAGTTTCAGTAGGGCTGCAAAGCATCATAGAATTAAATAAATAACTAGCCCATCAGAGTAACCCGTTTTGTATCAGAGGTTCAACTCTCTTGTGATCCTGCCATCCCTGTACACTCCCCAGCCCAGATCCACCCAGAAACAAGCCTGTTTTTCATTGGCTCATCTCTGAGGCTTTTCATCAGAGGCAGGGCCTGGCTCAGTCACCCCTCGCGCTCAGTCACCCCTCGCGCTCAGTCACCCCTCGCACTCAGTCTGTTAGTGGCTCGGCAACCTCAGCGAGCTGCAATCATAGCAGACATTCCTTGCGTCTGTATTTTGTGCCAGCCACTTTGCTCGGTGCTTTCCCATGCTTAGTCTTCACTGATTCCAAGAACCTGACTGTGATGTTGCTTCTTTAAACTCTGGGTTGCTTCTAGGGTAATCATGTGGTATCTAGCAGCAGTATTATCTGTGACAGAAGAGAAGAGAACGGAGACTCCAGAGAGTTGAATAACTCAGCTAAGGTCACAGTTGGTTAAGCGGAGGGTTGATGGTTTATATTCAGGTGGTTGACTCCGTGCTTCCACTCTAATGGATTAAGAAGCTGTGCCTCAGTCCTGTTGATCAGTAGAAATAAACTGACCTGGCGTTCATTTTAAACCAAAAACATACCTGTTGTATGTGTGACTTTTGCCTTTCTTTTTCCCTCCAAAAGAAGATATCTTTGCACCACATTTGTCATAAGAAAATCCTGCATTGACTCCGGCTTTTACCTTTTCTCATATTTCCTCAGTCAGAACTTAAACCAACAGAAAACCTTCAGTAGTCCAATAAAGAAGGAAACAAGTACAGTTCAGTCCACCCTCTGTATCCATGGGTTCTGCCTCCTCAGATTCAACCAACTGCAGAGAGAAAATATTTGGGGGAAAAAATTCCAGAAAGCTCCGAAAAGTAAAACTTGAATTTGCTGTCACTGCAACTATTCACATAGCATCTGCCTTGTTCTTATAACTATTTACATAACATGTGCATTGTATTAGGTGTTATTATACAAGAAACCTAGAGATGATTTAAAGTATCCAGGAGGATGTGTGTAGGTTATATGCAAATGCTGCACCGTTTACGTAAGGGACTTAAGCGTCTGCGGAGTTTGGTACCCACCTCAGGTCTTAGATCCAGTCACCCCCAGATACCTAGGGACAGCTGTACTCAGGGAGTCTGGAGAGAGACTTTGATCTTCCTGTGCTGAGTTCTTTGTCAGCTGCCTGGGAAGTGCTCTGTAACTTTCTTGTTTAGTGCATCAAGGTTGAGCCAAGTTTCTGGGCATTTTGATTGTTTGTAACTTTAAGACTAGTCTCCACAGTATCCTGGAAGGAGCTTCTGCATGGATCCTCTCATTGCCTTTGTGTGGAGTGTTTCCCGTGTTTCCACAGGCCCCATACAGCTGCCCTGGGTTCTGTGGAGAGTTTTACACAGAGTCGACCACGAGGCATCACAGTGTGATGGATTCCTTTCCTTGTTTGTACGAGAAGAGCCAGGCTGGGGCGCCTCCTCAGTGTACCTACTGGTTCAGAACAGCCTGGAGGGGGGGCATTTTTCCCTTTTTCCATTACACTTGCCAGTTTATTATCTGACATGTTTAGAGTGACGGTGTTTGATTAAAAGAAGTGAAGTGAAAGTCGCTCAGTCATGTCCAACTCTTAGCGACCCCGTGGACTATATACAGTCCATGGAATTCTCCAGGCTAGAATACTGGAGTGAGTAGCCTTTCCCTTCTCCAGGGGACCTTCCCAACCCAGCGACTGAACCCAGGTCTCCTGCATTGCGGGCAGATTCTTTACCAGCTGAGCCACAAGGGAAGCCCAAGAATACTGCAGTGGGTAGCCTATCCCTTTGCCAGCGGATCTTCCCAACTCAGAAATCGAACCGGGGTCTCCTGCAGTGCAGGCGGGTTCTTTACCAGCTGAGCTATGAGGGAAGCCCTCATTAAAAGGCAGTGCTTTTACTTAGTTGTGAACATTCTCATTCCTGGTATTGTTGGAAGAGGTGAATTTGGGGGCATAGTCACTTCTGATAATCACAAGACCAACTCTGTCTGTTCCCGGGGCGCTGGGCTCTGTGCTGAATGAAGTCTTTTGCATGCATCATATCACTTCATTCCTACCACTGAACCTTCCATTTCTTCATCTGTAAAAGGAGGCTCCATGGGGTTGTTGTGCTATAAGGAAAAAGCACTGTTAAAGTCTGCTTTAGGGAGTGTGCTCAGTCAACAAGAGAACAGCTTTGTCCTTGTGAGAGAAAAAGAATCCCCCTACCCCTCATTATTGGACTGAGGAAGAAACAGGCTCAGAGGGGAGAGAAAACACCCAGAGATGCCCAGGATCATTTGTGCTGAAGCTGAGGTTTGGACTCGGGGCCATCTGACTACAAAGCTCGTCCCCCTACATGGTAGCCACACTGCCTCTGGAGTTTCAACCTTTCTGCCAGAGTACAAAGGAAAGCACTTGCCTCCTTAGACTTATTGCCCCTTAAGCCACCTGACCTTGTTCCTCCTATTCCTGAAGGGAAAAGGCAGTTGTTAAAAAAGATCAATAAAAAAATGCGTCCTCCTGAATGTTTTCTTCTGTTTCCTGATTCCTGCTCTCACAGGCCTTTGACCTGAGCAGCTCACTGTTTCTTTCCTTCCACTCCTGTTATTCTCAGCTTGTCTGACATCACGGTTATAATCTTTTAAAGTCAGTGATCATGAGCCCACTTCCTGTTCTTCCTCCTTCTGAATCGCATCTGTGCTTCCTTTCCTTCTTCCCTACCTCCTGGCTTCATTTCCCGGGTAAGGGAGGGGTGGGGTGAGGCTGGTCAGACCCCTGATTTGGAGCCAGTTGCCTCCCAGCCGATGACTGGTTGATAGAAGCAGAAGAAGCTGATGGGGGCTGCTTTTGATGGTCATTGAAATGATGCTTAAAGCAGAAATTAGCATTTTCATGACATGAGATAAAGGAAGAGTTAAACTGTCCAACTACATCTAAGCTGACTTTGAGCACATAGGAATCATTTTTTCTACCTATAAAAGAAGTTTATAATAATCTAATTGGAATTTTAAACTGATCAGATTGATCATTTTTTAAAAATCATGTTTACTAGTTTCTTAACTGAAGTCTTTTTAGTGATAACTCGGCAAAGGATTAATGCTTAGAAGTCAGTGGCTAGAATCAAGATGTGGAAGTGACCGGTGATTTTCACGTTACTCATTTCTCAGTTGGAAAAAAACCCTCGTTTTCTTTTAGGGGAGGAAGAGGGAAAAAGAAATAGCCAAGGACATACCTATTATATGGAAATATTCAGTTCCACAGACCTCACCTATGAATGTTTGGGGAGAATAACAAACTAGTGTTTGTCATCAGGCATGTGCTGCTTGCTGGGCCTCCAGCATTGCACACTAGGCTTTGTTTAGAGCAAAGAGCTGACTCACTGGAAAAGACCCTGATGCTGGGAAAGATTGACGGTAGGAGAAGGGGGTGACAGAGGATAAGATGGTTGGATGGCATCAATCGCTCAATGGACATGAGTTTGAGCAAACTTTGGGAGATGGTGAAGGACAGGGAAGCCTGGCATGCTACAGTCCAAGGGGTTGCAAAGAGTCGGACACGGCTGAGCGACTAGACAACGACAGTAAGGTTTTACCTGACACCCGGCCTCAGACACCACAGGGAGCCCTTTCCCCTCTTTAACTGCCTGAAGTGGAGACTTTTGGTGACTGGTACAATGTTTGTGTTTAATAAACATATTTAAATTTTACCAGTGCAAGTTCAGACTGCAGTTTCATAGAGAAATACAGCAACATAGAATTTCGGTGTTTGAGGACCTTCGGCATAATTCCAGCCATCTGTTTTAGCCTCTGGCCCAGGCCTGAGGCATGCAATAACAAGCTAGTGTTGGGCATTTCTGGTGGAAACACGAAGCTGAGTCCGGGATGTGTGCTGTTCCTCTGCCGCTTCTCTTTTGGTCAGGAATAGAAAAAGGGCTAGGACGCACTCTGTGTTTGTGGGATCCAGTGTGGTATGTGAATGGATAGTGATTCTAGGGCGGTCCAAGCCTAATTGCGGGTGGCCCTCCTGACACGGGCTGCTTCCTCTAGTCGGAATGCAGGTGAGCGAGACTGCTGCCACGCTGTCCTCTTCAGAGAGCGTGTTCTCATGTCAGCGCTCGTTAATAAGCTGTTAGGGTGCCCTCATCCGTGCACTGCCAGACTTGCCTTGATCCTGTTTGTATTTCCTGCCTACGTCTTCCTAAGTGGCCCTGTGACCTTCCGCCAAGATCCTTGTGAGCTTGTGCACTGCACTCCGGGACCCTCAGGTACAGAGGCTGAGAGCCTGCTGTGAAATGTGAGGTGGTTCACAGGAGATGGGCAGCACCCTAGTCTGTTGGTGTTTGTAGCTCATCTTTGCTTTTTGGCTTTCTTTTGTCTGCTTTTTCTCTCCCTCTACAAATAGCCCCTGTGATGGGTGTTTCCTCCATTTTTAGCCGCATTCACAGTTTACCTTTTAGTGAATCTGTTTGGATATCTGAGTGATAACTCTTCCGACTGATTGGCATCCTCTCAGTATGATAACGTGCATACAGCTGTAGTGTAAACAGAAGCAGTTGTGGAGAAAGGCCTATTAATAAAGGTGTGAGTTCTGAAACATTCCAGGGGAACAATTCTAAACAAGCCTAAACATTACAGATATTTAAGAAAGAAAAAAGCTGCGGTCTGTCCTCTTGGTTTACTTTTTTGACAGTTTTAAAGTCTGGACCTTTGAGGATTCACGTGCAGGAAGTAGAAACCCAGACGGCCTTCGGGATGTAAATGAGCCCCAGTTGAGCAGAAGCGGGCCCCTTGGTTTGGTGTCCTGCTTTCATGGTAATTGAAAGGCCTGAGCCCAGCTTCCCAGTAGAGAACAAATGGGCAAAGAAATGGGAGGCTTCCTTCTTATGGTTTATTGATGCTGTTTTGCCCAAGTAAGGAGATCATTTACCCATAAAAGCTCAAATCTGAGGGTGTTTTTCTTTCTTTCTTTCTTTTTTTCATACTGGCTATTTGAAAGAAGCATTAGGAGATAAAAGGAGAAAAGAAGCCAATATCATTGTCTAATATTTAGATAAAAACCAAGCAAAACAATTAGATTTATGATATTTTTCTGTAGCTGTTTTCCTTGGCACGGATAATACCAGGCAACCTTGCTTATTTCTTTCCTTAGAGTTATGTTCAAAAGAAGAAACAGGGCTTTATTGTAAGACATGGTTCTTTCTCATTAGCTGGGAACAAAACACTTTTCAGTAATGAGGGGCAAAGGTCTTTGCAACTCAAAGTGGTGACGAAGTGTTCCTAGTTTTGCACAAATATTGGTTTTAGTTGAAAGCTTAATGGTTTAGGAGAAATATGGCCCCTAAGTATGAGAGTGAGAGTCTCACAGGAGCCTCCCCCACCCCGCAGTGCCGCATACGCACGTGGCAGCTTCACGGCGTGTGGCCCCACCCAGGTGTTGTGGCTTGAGTGGCTCGAGGCGCCGCACGTGCCTGGGTTGGCGCCGGGAGCCTGGCGTGCGCTCTTGCCTCTGGGGAGGGTTTGCAGTGCCCTCGGGCCCACCAGCTCTGCAGCGCTGGTCAGTGCTCTGCAGGGGAAGTGGTCTTCCGTGCCTGATGCCCTTACCTGCTACTGTCGTGATGTATTACACAAATAATCAAAGAGAATCCTAAGTAAAAACAGATGATGCGTGTGGCTGCTCCTGGGCAATAAGATGATTTATAAAAACCCACGAAGCACTCCACAAGCACAGTCGCCCCGTTAGGACACTGTCAAGGCTGCTAGGAAGGTCAGGTGTGTTACTGCTGAGTCTAGAAACGAGGTTTTTGACAATCTTGAGGTGTCTGTGGTTTCTTGATTATTTTGTCTTTGAAGTTTTTGTTGCTAAATGGTATTAAAACCATAAAAGGAGAGCATTTAAAACTTCCCCAAACTCCCCACCTTAGACATGACTGGAGTCAGTAGGAAGAAAAAGGCATGTGACATCTCAACGCTGAAAGGTGAGAGTGAGGGAGCGGACAGGAGCTGGCAAACGCTGGCGATGCTCTGTGCTCCTTTCCTCAGCTCCGGTTCCTGGCCTGAGAAGAAGGGCCGCATTTCACAGCCTGAGCAGTGATAATAAATGCCAGGTCCCGCGGTTAAAAAGATGCAGCACACGTAAAACAGCAGGACAAAGTATGTGAGTTGAACCCTGAATGGCCTGTTCCCCTTTTACGATGTGTGAGACCCTGGGCTGGTGACCACTTTACGATCAGAGTCTCCTCTCCCATAAAGTGGAGTGGAGTGGAGGTGGAGGGTGGCTTCTCCAAGCCTCCTCTGTGACGTTAGAATTCTGTGATTTGAAGCAATTGGAGGGCAGTCCCTATGAAGGTCTTTTCCTGAGCTCAAGCCTGCAGAGGGGTTCGACATACCTGCTTTTTTAGCATTTAGAATAAAGAGGGAGTCAGGACTCTTTCGTGGCTCTGTCACGACAGTGAACATCTGCAAAGCCGAGAGTCTGCTTTTGTTAGAAACCAGCCTCGAGAGGGCTGTCTGATGGAGTCGTTCTGTTCTCTAGGTTGGCTCCAGCCACAGCCAGGCCAGGGCAGCATCACCAGTCGGTCAGCCCACTTATCAGTTGACAAATCCATGAGCATCTCCTGTACTTAACGCACTACCCTGCACACCGTAGAGAATACAGAGTTATCAGTAGTAACAAGGCTGTGTCCTCACAGTATGTCTGCCTCGTGGCCAGCTTCACTCCTGGCCCAAGAAAGAACACCAGGCCTCCCTACCGGGATGCCGCGTCCCAGAGACAGAGAGGAGCTCTGTGCAGGGAGGAGGGGTGGGGTTCTCCAGCCCTTGATCTCTTCTTCCCCTCCTGTGGGCCCCGCTGCACTCAGGCAGCCAGAATTTATCATAGCTTGGCTCTATCACATTCTTCATCCAGAGGGTTTAGTTACTGGAAGTGCCAATGTGTCTTCCTAGCGTTCTTAGGAACCTATATGTAATTTTGTGTAAAGTGATTTTTTTTAATGGAGTTGAAATGCCTTAAGGTTAAGGAGAACTCTGTCGTTGCTGTTTTTAACTTGCTCCCCCCCCACCCCAAAGAAGCCTTTGATGGAAAAGAAAATAATGATTTTCATGGTAGGAAGAATCAAACCTTGATTGAGCTGGCTTATAAATTTTGAGACTTTGAATGTTAGTTTTCTTAAAGTGGGATTCAGGCCATATGGCATGGGAAGGATCATGTTGCTTATGAATAGATGCTATACCCCGGACTCCAGGGGGGTTCTAGCAAACACATCAGCTTTTAAGTTCTAGGCCTGATTGAATGCCAGTGGCTTAATCAGTATATTGAATGTGATCAGTGGGATGGATTTCCTTCTGTTTTCTTCTCAAACTTCTGTCTATTGCAGAACATGTCCTTTATTTATCTTGGAGCAGGTAGATCATTCAGAACAGTGTGGAACATGGAAAACCAGTTGGAGGACTAACTAAGGGGACCATTGCTCACTTGATTTTCTGAAACTGAGATTTAAATCAGAAACTTTGCATTTGAGTTCTGTTTTTAAAATAAGTTCCTTTCATATTGTTTCCTCTCAGTCTGTTTTGTCTTTGTAATTTGAAGCATATTAAAGCTAACTGGATTTGAGCCTCAATAATTTGGACTTTAAAAATAAAGACCTTAGGCTATCCAGAGGAAAAGGGTTTGCCGTTGTATGAAATTGTAGGGACGTTACTTCACCAGTTTTTGGTGAAGCCAAATACCCTTGTGATGTGTTTAGAAGCCTAGAGCTTGGAATTAAACTTGAGAGTTTGGTGGGTCCTTGGAGAAAATGTAATGCAAATGAGCCATGTAAGATCGCACAGCTTTTATTAGTAGCAGGTCCAGCAGCACATTCTAGAGGCTCTTAGTCTGTACATTGGAATTCACCAGGACCTGATCATGTTCCACGCTTGTGCATGTCTAATATTACTAAAACAGCACTTATTCAGTAAATCAAGGTTTTCCTAATTCAGAGTTGTGTTTCCCTCAGATCATTATGAGGTGTTGAAAATATCGCAGGCATAGAGCTAATTAGTAGGTATAATTGATTAGAGAAGGCTTTAGGTTGAGAACTGACGGAAAAATACGACGTTCGTTACAGAAAGTGGAAGTTTGACATGGATAGGTTTCTCTTGGAACCGAGAAATTTGCTCTCAAAATTCAGAGAACACGGAAATAGCTAGACTGCCAAGCAGCAGCCAGTAAAGACCCCCTCCCCCCAGCTGGCCACGCAGCACTCCCTTTCCCCAGCTGCAAGACGTGGACGTTCACAGAATGGACTGTTTGATTTCTCTCCCACTTTCATTTTACTCTTGCTGGTTAGTGGAGAAATGATCTTGGATAGAAAAACCACATTACAACTTTGATAAGCTGCCTTTTGAAATAGAGTTGTTTCCATGCCACAGACGTTTGGAGCAAAGTATGTTTATTGAAATATATTTTTGTAGAAAATATTACCGAACCTGTAATTGAACACGTATGGCAGTATTTTGAGGAGTGATATGTTCTTAATGTTAATTTGTGGATTAGCTCTGAACTCCCTTCTGCTGTTTTGAAACCATTGGCTGAGTGAACATTTTCCAAGAGTCTTTGCAGATCTACGCAGTGTTTCATGGAATAGAGTATTTAGTGCTTAAATAATGTATAAATCCAGTTGGACAGGAGCTGCCTGTCAGTTTTATTAACTTTGACCTTTTCTCCCATTATAAAGATGCTTTGGTAAATATTTAATGGACCCCTTATAGATCTTGACAGTCGGAGCTGTGTTCCTGGAAACTGGGAACCGTATATATGATTAACAAATGTCGCTTAATCACTGTGAGTCAGCTTTCAAGGGCAGGTTTTTTTCTGGGAGAAGAAAACTCCTTCCATCTCCATGTGCTCTTGGGTGTGGCGTACATTGAGAGCATCCAAGGTGGTAGAAGTCTCATCAGAAGCCTGGGAAAGACAGCAGCTAGCATGCATTTCTGCTGTTTGGGGGTTTTTGTTTGTTTGAGCAAATGATCAAAATGATGCCAGGTGGACAAAAATCACCCTGCCACTCTGCATAGTTAGCAGGACTCTTCCACTCAAAAGAGTCAGCAGGGCTGGAATGGCTGAGCTTGCATGGACCCTAATAAGATACAAAGGAGAAGGAGAGCCAGAAGGAGAGCCGGTTCCTGGAGCCAGGAGGGGCCCCTGCCAAGCTGTCTTTCCCTTTAATTCCATAAAGCCCCGTGCATATTGCACTCATTGCAAATTCTGGTGGGGAGGATCGAAACCCAAGTAGCTGACATTTTGAAACATTGTCTTTCAAACTTGTACTGTCCCTTGCTTCCATTGATTTCCCATTTAAGAAATCTGTAGGAGAAAAATAAATTTGAGCAAAATTCATTGGTCTGCGATGAGTTGTTAGAGCCAAATTGTACCCCCCTTTTTCCACCTCAAGAAGAGCTCCGTTTTATTATGAATGTGATATGTCTCTGTCTCGTATTGTGCAGCCATGAGGCTCCCACAGCAAATCGACCAAGTAAATCAAGAGCCTGTTAAAAAGCAGTATGGATGCTCCAAACACAGACATTTCAGTCTTTGCTGGGTCGCTGGATATCTTCATTTTTATAGCCACTTCAAGAAGCAGATCGTTTCAGTTGGTTGTGTTTTCTTTCACTCTGTTTGTGTGCAGCCCAGTGGCTTTACGGGAGGCCATTTATTTTTCAGGACGTTATTACCCTTTGCATCCAGGGCCCAACCCCTTTTATATGGTGGTCACCGATTTCATTACCATGAGCTTTAATGTAGCTGACTCTGCAAAGGAAATCTATGCAATGGAAGAGCATTTTGAAAAGAAATTCAGAGTTACAGAATGAATTACTGTTTGTATATTCAGTTAATTCTAAATAAATGTTTGAAAAACCTTGCTTAATTTGAGGAGGGAAAAAGAAACATGTTGGATGTTATAAATGGTCTCAATCCAAGTTTCTTAGCTTGGTGTTTTCAAGTTCGAATGTTTTATTTACATCTGTTCAAAATTGGGATACCTTTCAAGGATAATTTTGTTATAGAGATGGATGACAACTCTTCACATCTAAAGTACAAAAGTATGGGATTTTAAAAGGAAAACGGGTGTCACTGTCACATGTCAAATTGGAGATAAGCTTCATTTGGTAACGAGCGAGAGTGATGAGCTGTATTGTAAATCAGAAGATCCTGATGATCTGAGTTGAGGGCAGGGGGAGATTGCCTGAGTGGGGCACAGGGGAACTTTCTGCTGTGATGGAGGTTGCACCTTGATGGGGGTGACAGTGTCACAGGCGTATGTTACCAAGACATCATCACACTGGACACCTAAAATGTATGCATTTCATTTTATATGAATTATAACTCAATAAAGGTTTTTTTTTTAGTCCTGTTTGGTTTAGAACTAGGCAGTGTTATTTCTCTTTTCCAATAGAGAAAGTCTAGAGAAGTAAAATGATCTGTCCTGAGTAACCTCGAAGCTCAGCAGTTTGTCCAGAACAAAGCAAATGATGCTGGCTCTGAGCCCGCTTAGAGTCTGCTGCGTCCTCACTTGCATTGTTCCAACTGCATGTGCATGGAGTGGAATTAACTTCTCCAGCCAGTTCTCTTCAGTGAGCCTGTATCCATTTGTGTACATTGTCATGAGATGCATTTCTGTGCTTATTTTTGTGATCGATACTTGGATCTTAACCACTGGGAACAGCAGCCCAGCTGTGTGTTTGAATCTGTTTATGGTCAGCCTGTTGCGCTGCTGTTGACCACAGTGGTCTGTGAGTTATGTTCTTTATTACAAGCAAGACATGACAGTAGCAAGAGTTCCTATAACTAATTTTTTTTTAAGGAAACCCACTGGATCCTCTTTTTAAAAACCATTTACATAAAGCAGATGTGAACAGGAGTGAAAAAAGAAGTAAAAAATTATCACAGTTCTCCTCAGAAATACACTGTTAACCTTTTGGAGAGCACGCTTTAACCATCTGGAGAACGTTTAAGTACCTCTTTGTTTACAATGCCTTTTCTTTTAATTCAACAAAATGATGTCGTAAAGTTCTTTATGTATTTACCCAATTTCCCTCTTATTATTGGGCATGTAGATTGATTCCAGCTCTTTATCATTTTGTAATGCCATGATGAGCATCCTTATTCATGCTTGTTTTCCTGTTTGTCTGATTATCTCCTATGAATACATTTCTTGAAGCAAGATGTTAGCAGGTATATTTGAAATTATTAAAAATGTTCTGAGCTGGTAAGATGTATCAAGTACTGATAGTTTAATAGCCCTTGTCCTGCTTTTACCAAATGTTATTTTTCTTCCCCTTTTGTTTGGTTCTTCTCTGCAGTTGCAGTACCACGCTGGTCTGGCATCTGGCCTTTTGAATCAACAGTCGTTGAAACGTTCTGCTAACCAGATGGGAGTGTCTGCTAAACGTAGACCAAAGGCTCAACCCACGACTCTCGTCTTACCGCCTCAGTGAGTGATGGGTTGGAAAAAGTTCTTTTGTCCTGGGTGAACTCTAATTTGTGCTTGTTTTTGGCTATTGGAAACTCATTTTGGCAAGATCGTTCTTTCTTTTAAAAAGGTTTCTGTTAAGATTGGAGACCCTGGTCACCTATTTTGCATAGGTCTTCAAAGAAGCAGTGATGATGTGCTTCCTAGTTTACCTGGCCTGTGTGTGTCTCTAGGACTTGAAGATCCCTCATGGCTTATTCTTTGTTTCCGTTCACACTCCCTGAGTTGGCAGCGTGTGAGTGCAGTTCTCCATATTTCACAAGTGAGGCCACTGAGGAGCACGTTTTGATAAACTGCAGGCCGTCTAGAAAATCTGGTAGCACTGGGATTAGAATCAGTGCTGGGCTCACTTGCTCTTTTTTAAAAGAGAAATGTATGTGCTCTTCTTTTTCCCAGTAGGAGGGAGAGCAGACACTGTGAAGTGTACGTTCGGATGGATGGTTTTTTCACGTGTCTGCCTCTGTGTAGCTCCCCTAGATCAGGCCACTGGCCACCACTTCCAGGACTCCCTGAGGGTTCTCACATTCCCACCCTGTACACAGGCTGCCACCTCCCTAAGTTGACCACTGTCCTGACTTCTTTGAACAGTTAATTTGCCTTGTTCTTGAACTTCATATGGATGCAATCACACATTATGTAATCTTCTATAGGAGCTGTCTTCACTCAACATAATATCTGTTAGATTGCTTGTTCTTTTTTGTTGCTGCATAGTATTCCTTTGAACATGCCGTAGGTGTTCCACCCATTGGATTGGCCTTTACTCCAAACCTCAGTAGTTGAGAGCCATGGCTCACTCAGTGATGTAGAATCAGAAATTGAACACACCAGTCTTTGCTGGCAGTTTTTCCATTCCACACACAGACTCCCCTGGAAGGGGTGCTGCCTCCCAAAGGCTTGACCTGATTTTTAAACACATTGCCCAGCTCAGCCTGTTCTCCTGTTGTACCCTCTTTCCTTAATATCCTCAGTTACAAACTGCATTTTAAAGTTTCCAGTCTGAAGGGGGTTTGCAGGGGAGATTCAGTTGTTTGCCTTCACACAGGATCTCATTTATGTTATGTTTGGTTAGCAGATATTTATTATACCTCCTGTCTGCCATGCACTGTCCTCAGCTTTGGGGATACAGTCACAAGCAAGACAGACATGGTCCCATCTTCCCAAAGCTTTTGATTTACTGGGGAGGAAAGGCAAAAAGCAAGTACCCCTAAACCAATAAGTAAACCAGTACAGTAATTTCTGGTTATGGTAAGTACTTCTGAAGGGAACACATAGGATGGTAAGGAGGGGAGGCTGCTTAAAACAAGTGGTCAGAGAAGGCCTCTCCAAGGCGCTGGTGCTGGGGGAGACTTGAGAACAGGGAGGAGAAAGACCAGTGAGGAGCTGGGAAAACTACACGGCATGATTCTGGGGGGGTCTCTTCTCTCACCAGTGGATGTCATAGCCCACCATTTGTATGACTTTCAGGGTTTCTTCACCCGTAGCATTTGCTTCCAGGGTGGGATGAACATAACCAGCTGGCCTCCAGCAAGTTCCTTTCTGTCTGCCACACACACAGGCGCCATCCTTTCCAGAGCCAGCAGGGCCCGCTTCCTCGAGTGATGCAGGAAAGAGGGAGTTTTCACCATTTGGCAAAAAGCTTCCTCTGTCTGATGTTTTGCACATGTTGACTTGGCGATTCTGCACATCTCAACTTTTGGCTCTCAGAAGTCTAATGGGCCTTATAACTTGTCATCCTCCCTGCCTGGCTTGTCTTCTGAGGCAGGATGTGTGGCGAGAAGTGAAAGACTTTCTAATGGTCCCACAAGACTGGAGCCAGAAGTGTTTGTTACTAACTCTCTCCCGACAAAAGTCAGTTCGTAGTCCATCTGTTCACCATTTGTTAATTTGCATTGGCTTGAAACCTGTTTACAGGTGACATGCTATTATGAGGACACTTAGAAACTATTTTAAGCAGCAAGGCAATCAACAGACTCTGTTCTCATGCCAAGAAAAAAAAAACTGGGTGTTCACAACTGTCATTATAAATTTATAATAAATCACTCAAAATACTTAGTTTCAAAGAGAAAAGTAGTTCCCGTGCCCTAAGAACGCAGTGTTGAAATGATTTTCTATACTTGATAGCCTCTTTTCCTGTGAAAATTGACTGTAGCCTTTTCATATCCTTGAGCTTTGTGGATTCACATTATCTTGACATCCCTTTTAGAGCAACTGTCCAGTAGGCGGGATCTATAACTAAAGGACATTCTGCTCACTTTTACTGAGCACCTACTATGTGCCACTTACTGTGTAGTTGTCAGGAGTAGACACACCAGTATATGGCATAGCTGCTGACCTAATTGGATCATACATCATTATAAAAAAAAAAAAGAAGAAACTAGTAATATATACATATTGTAGATTTTGGAAAAAATCAAAGGTTATTAAAAAAGAAAAAATAATAGTGCTGCACCCTGATAAAGGTATTGTTAAAGTTTTGAGGGCTGTTCTAGAGTTTTTTCCTATGCATGTGTAATATAGAATTTTTAAAAACAAAAACCAGCCTTTAAGAAGAATTGTCTTCTGATACTGTTCTGTATCACATCCCAACATTTATTGTAGTTGTTAGTTTTAAGGTAGTATAATTTGACCCATGGAGTATTTAAAATTGCCTGTTAATCCGCCGTGTTGTGGTTTTATCATAGGACATTTCCTCATTACAGAATTCTTACTATAAACATGGTATGACCATAAACTTGATCTTTAAGGAAATCCCTTGAACTCCCTTATAAGACAGCATCTACGTGCTCCAAGGTTGCTGCATTTCCATCCATTGCCACAAAACAAATCCCCCCAGACTTAGTGGGTTTAACGACAATAAACATAATCCCCTATATTTCCTGTGGGTCTGGAGACTGGGAGTAACTTGGTTCAGAGCCTCTCATAACATTGCTGTCAGATAGCCAGGACCATAGCCATCTGAAAGTTGGGCCAGGGCCCAAAGGCCACTTCCAAGGTGGTCACTCATGGCTGTTGGTGGGAGACCTCAGTTCCTCCCCACACCTCTCCACAGGCTGCCTGAGTGTCCTCTGGACATGCGGTGACTCTCCCAGAGCAGGCACACTCAGAGAAGGCAAGCCGGGCAGAGCCTGTCCTTTTTATGGCCTCACCTCAAGAAATGTAGCATCAGTTCCACCTGTTCTGTGGGTTAGAAATGAGCTGCCAAGTCTGACTGACGCTCGTGGGGAGGGGGTGAGGCGCTCGCTTCTGAAGGAAGGAGTGTCCAAATTTGCAGACATATTTTAAAACCACCACGATTGCCAACAAGGAGACACTGCACAGAGAGTAGGGTGGTAGGGCCTGTGAGCCCAATTCTCTTGTTTATCCAGCAAATACTTACCTGGGGCCTACAGGTGCTTGGTTCTGTGCTCCGAGCTGGGGATTTGGAGATGAATAGGATAGGATTTTCAGAGAAGGCAGTGGCACCCCACTCCAGTACTCTTGCCTGGAAAATCCCAAGGATGGAGGAGCCTGGTGGGCTGCAGTCCATGGGGTCACTGGGAGTCAGACACGACTGAGCGACTTCCCTTTCACTTTTCACTTTCATGCATTGGAGAAGCAAAGGCACTCCACTCCAGTGTTCTTGCCTGGAGGATCCCAGGGACGCAGGAGCCTGGTGGGCTGCTGTCTATGGGGTCGCACAGAGTCGGACACGACTGAAGTGACTTAGCAAGATAGGATTTTGGCTTTTGGGATGCTCCGAGTAGAAACAGAGGAACAAATGAGCAGCAAGGGATGACCATACTGCAGCATCATAGTCAAGTGTGCCAAGTCCTAAGGACTGGATCCTCATGTGCCCGAGAAGGCCATGGCAATGCTAAGAGAGGCCACGCGGGGACCAGACTTAACCGAGTCTCTCCGCTGCCGGCCGAGAGGGATGGAGGCTTCCTTGTGGAGAGCTAGGAGCTTTCTTGCATAGGCCTACAGAACTCTGAGGAAAGGGCTTATTTCTAAACAGTGGAGGAGGTGGTTAAGGGCCGGGGGCTGGTCTCCTCACTCGCCTTCCCCTAGAACTCTGTGTGCCTGTTAGTGCGGAGGCGCTGGGGCTTCTGCATTGGCTCGTGTCAGCAGTTGGGTGGTGTGGAAGCTGCTGCCCCAAAGCCTCTTCCTGAGCGTGCTGAGACCACGGTTGTGTCAAGAATGCAGGAGATTTGTACCATCATTGATGTGTTTGTTTTTAAAGTGCAGTTGGCTTTAAAAGCAATAGTCTTTGAAGACTCGGATTCCATGCCTCACCACCACCCCCCACCCTCCAAGTTCCCAGAGGATTAGTGATTTGTGGGATTAACGATTCATATCTTTCTCCCCCTCCAAAGACGCTTGTAAGGAAACAAGATGCTGTTCATGATGAAAGATCTCTGATCCTATATTAGCATTCAGAGGGCCCTGGTGAAGCGACCTCACTCCCAGATTCCCGAGTGTTCTTCTTAAGTCTTTTGCAGAAGGACAGACACTATCGTTTTCATAAGGAGGCTGTGTCCCCCGTTGCTGGGTAAACATGGTTCGCCTTTGACCTTGTGGGACTGGTCTCAGTCTAGGAAGCGGCTATCGCACTTGACTGACCTGTAAGTTGCATCCGGGGATCCCTGTGTCAGCTGGCGCCTTATTTCCTTGTGCCGTCGTGGACGGCAGCTTCCGCTCTACAAGACCTTGCTCCGTGTACTCTTGTGGCAGCGTGGGGTGTTGGTTTTAATCATTGTGGCCAAGTCACACACAATCACTGTGACTCCTGGGTTTCATCAGAGGTGAAAGACCCTTGTGTGTTCTTATTTTGCACATGTAGATCTCATTCGGGTTTTTTTTTTTAATACTTATTTTCATTTATTTGGCTGCACTGGCGTGTGGGATCTAGCTTCCCGACCAGGGATTGAACCCGGACCGCTGCATCGGGAGCTTGGAATCTTAGCCACTGGACCACCAGGGAAGTTCCAGGTTTCACTTAGGTTGGAAGGGAAAAAAAAGTTATTTGTTTTACAGAAAGGTTATTTTTAAAAGTATTAGCTGCCCTCCCCGCCACCACCCCGCTGGAGGTTGTGACGCCAGGCACTTTCTGGGTATCACATTATGGTTTGTGAAGAGGTCCTGCCTGTGAGACTAGGGGCGCTTCAGAGGCCGCCTTCGCTCTTCACCGGGGATGCTCCAGCCCTGCTTGCAGCCCAGAGCAGCCCTTCTGCTCATTCATGGGTCCAGTGCCCCTCACCTGCTCCCACGCGTTTCTTCAGGGGCCTCCTGTTTCTCGCCCACCCCGTCCGTGTTCCCTTTCTCCTGCTTCGTTCTTGGTTGAATGGAAATGGGCGAACCCCAGAATCATCTCCTGGGAGAACAGTGACTCCTAGGACCTCCTCCATTCCCCACCCCCGCTCCTCTCTGCAGCACAACTTCTGGAAAGACTGACTGTACTTGTCCCCGGTTTCTCAGCCACCCCAGGCGACAGGCATTGGTTCCGACCCCCGTTCTCTAGCTTTGCCTCTTCTAGCGCTCCACGTAAACAGGGTCATGTGGAGCACAGTGCTTTCCCCCTGGCTTCTTTTGCACGACGTGATGTTTTGGAGATTCATTCATGGGTGTGTCAGCACTCTGCTCGATTTTATTGCTGAACAGGATTCCTCGCTGGTCTCTGGAGCACACCAGTGGCACTTCCTGGCTGTGTGGCCTCCGCCTCAGTGTTGTCTCATGCCTCTGAGAGTGTAGGGCATCTTCACTTCCTGCCCCTGCTCTTGGATGACCTACCTCAGGTTTGAGTAACAACGACACATAAAAACCACGTGCTGGGACACGTGTTGCTGGGGAGAAATGCCACTGATGGAGACAGGCACTGGCATAACGACACCGCTTGGCCACCTCAGGCTTCCAGCGTTTGAACAGCAGATTGTCTCGGTATGGCCACTGATTGGATTCTGGAAGTTGAACTGAAAGAGGCTCATATTCTGCCATTGCCTTGCACACTAGTCCCGTGAAGATATGGACTTGAAATCACACACGGTACTTGTATCAGTGACTGGATTCTCTCTAAGACACGTGGTAAGTGCTGCCTCTGCTCTTGAAAGGGAGAGGCTCCTGTTGTCTCTCGCTTAATGTGAAACTGCCGGGAGACCCGGAAGGCAAAGCGGAGACGTGGATCCGTGCTGGGCGACAATGAGGAATGAGGGGGCCCACTCTTCGTCGTCATTGACGTTGAAATCGAGAAAGGCAAATATTTGCCAGGATGAGCATACAAAACCCAGGTCTCTTCCTGTAGCTTCCTGGCCATTACATCATTCTCTCTCCTGTTGCTGATTTTCCCAGACCTTTTCTTTGAGTTTTTTTCTCAGCCGCACAGAGATGAAACTCCAGGTTTCTGTGTTTGCTTTGCTATTACAGAAGCCTTGATTTAGCCGTCATTTGATAGTGACTATGACCCTGCTTCCTTGGAGGTACCTAACCCTTCTCTTGATTACTTAGGCTTTGTTTTGTCTCCCGAGGATCTTGATATTTTGTTGAGGGCAGCATTTGGTTGTATGTTGATAGGTTTATATTTAAGTGCTTCAACTCAGATGGTGAGAGGAGCCCTGAACAGGAATGTTTGGCATCTCTTTTCATGGGAGTTTAGTTTGTCTCTGAGCAAAGGAGGCTCAGATGATAAAGAATCCGCCTGCAATACAGGAGACAGGGGCGGGAAGATCCCCTGGAGGAAGACATGGCAACCCACTCCAGTATTCTTGCCTGGAGAATCCCACAGACAGAGGAGCCTGGCAGGCTACAGTTTATGGGGTTGCAAGGAGTTGGACACGACAGTGACTAAGGATTTTTCACTTTTCACTTTCAAAGCATCAGTTAATATACCACGAATGAGAAGCAAACCGATTGATTGCTGTGGGTTTTAGAAATATACAGCATCGGCTCCTATAACCCCCTCTTCCGGGTTGTTTATTTGCCAGGCCTGCACTCTCTGGGCCTCAGCTGGCGAGCAGAGCCAGTGCATTGTTGGCTGTTGCAAGTGTCCCCGAAATGAAACAGGGAACTTTGCAGCTTTTAAGTTTCCTTGAGGTTGGCAAAAAGTCATCAAAACTTAAGTAGAGATTCACAAAATTCCCCTTTCCCCTACTGGCATGTATTAAGTAACAATATTCATTAGATACCACTGAGAGGCTGTGTAATAAAGAAATAATCCTAGGCCTTGGTGGCTCTCACTCTCCAGAAGAGTTGAAATTGAGAATATAATTAAAGATTAAAACATTGTTTGCATTCTAGAACATGGAGAAATCTTCCTCTCCATTGCGGGACTATATTAATAAGGAAGAGATCAGTTTCCAATAACCAAGACTACAGAAGCTGATTTATTAACATCAGTCATATTGAAGCTGTCTGACTCGTTACTTCTTTGTCTTTTTCCTACAAGACTGAAGCTGTGTCCAGGAATAGTGAGGGATACCAGTCTTATCTCAAAAAAGAATTTATCAAAATTGATGCAGCATCCTGAATTTGGATGGGAGTGTTCACGGGGAAAGGGTGCGGCAGAGGATGAGATGGTTAGATCGCTGACTCGGTGGACGCGAATTTGAGCAAACTCTGGGTGATAGTGGAGGACACAGGAGCCTGGCGTGCCCCAGTCCACGGTGTTGGAAAGAGTCACACACGACTTAGAGACTGAACAGCAGTTCAGTGCAGGCGCTCAGTCACGTCTGAGTCTTTGCGACCCCGTGGACTACAGCATGCCAGCCTCCCTGTCCATCACCAACTCCCGGAGTTCACTCAAACTCATGTCCATTGAGTCGGTGATGCCATCAAACCATCTCATTCTCTGTCATCCCCTTCTCCTCCCACCTTCAATCTTTCCCAGCATCAGGGTCTTTTCAGATGAGTCAGTTTTTTGCTCATTGGCCAAAGTATCGGAGTTTCAGCTTCAACATCAGTCCTTCCAACGAATATTCAGGACTCAATTCCTTTAGGATGGACCGGTTTGATCTCCTTGCAGTCCAAGGGACTCTCAAGAGTCTTCTCCAACGCCACAGTTCAAAAGCATCAATTCTTTGGTGCTCAGCTTTCTTCACAGTCCAACTCTCACATCCATACATGACCACTGGAAAAACCATATCCTTGACTAGACTGACCTTTGTTGGCAAAGTACTGTCTCTGCTTTTTAATATGTTGTCTAGGTTGGTCATAACTTTTCTTCCAAGGAGTAAGCATCTTTTAACTTCATGGCTGCAATCACCATCTGCAGTGATTTTGCAGCCCAAAAAAATAAAGTCAGCCACTGTTTCCACTGTTTCCCCATCTATTTGCCATGAAGTGATGGGACCAGATGCCATGATCTTGTTTTTCTGAATGTTGAACCTTAAGCCAAGTTTTTCACTCTCCACTTTCACTTTCATCAAGAGACTCTTTAGTTCTTCTTCGCTTTCTGCCGTAAGGGTGGTCTGAGGTTATTGATATTTCTGCATGTCTGAGGTTATTGATATTTCTCCCGGCAGTCTTGATTCCAGCTTGTGCTTCATCCAGCCCAACATTTCTCATGATGTACTCTGCGTATAAGTTAAATAAGCAGGGTGACAATATAGAGCATTGATATACTCCTTTCCCGATTTGGAACCAGTCTGTTGTTCCATGTCTAGTTCTAACTTGCTTCCTGACCTGCATACAGATTTCTCAAGAGGCAGGTTGGGTGGTCTGGTATTCCCATCTCTTTCAGAACTTTCCACAGTTTGTTGTGAGACTGAGCAAAAGCAACCTCAGTATGGCGCTTCAGTTCTGTAATTCACTGTATTCCTCTGTTTGTCAAAAAATAATTTTCACGCTGTCAGGTTCAGCCAGTTTCTTATGCAAAAATAAAAAGTTGATAGGAACTTGTGTACCTACCTGTGTTGAGGTTGTATCATTGAGGCTGGGAAAGAGGCAAGAACACCATAAAATGTTGTCAGACCATCTTGACACGGTGACAAAAGAAACCTCGGCAGTCAGATACCTTGTACTCCGAGCTCCTTGCAGCCCACTGCACCCTGGACCTCAGAGAAGAGCCTGGGGCCTTGCCCAGTTGGATTGTAAAAGTTTAACTGCACAAGCACCGTTTCATTTTCTCTCCGCTTTTTTGTTGCAGTTCACATTTGTTTGTTTTCCATGTGCCTCAAAATCGAATCTGAAGGCATTCAAGGCCAAGGGTGCGGGATAGTCTTGTGCATCCAGGCGCCGCTGTCGCCTGTTCCTGCTCTCTAGAGCTTTTGAGGGCCCAGAGAAGACGCTGTCAGTAATAGTTCTTGAAATGTCCTTTTTTATGTTTATTCCTAGTGTTATTGGCAGGTGGAGGAGGAGAATGTGGTTCAGCGACTGGGCAGAAACTGTCCGCTCCCGGCTCTGTACAGCTTGCATTTGGTAGCTAAATGCCTCTGGCTTTGCCACTCTCTGCCTTGTGTTTTGTTGAGACTGGAAACTCCCTGGGGACCAGGGCTCCCTGCATCCCCTTCCTGCCTGGTCTTGGCTCCCCTGAGTGAACCAGCCCTGAAGGCTAGTTCCCCTCTGTGCCTCCCTCCCCGCTCCCCGCCCAGCTGCTGAGGCAAGAATGTCTTTTTACAAGATGCGCTGGTCATCATCCTTTATACTGCTCATGGCTCTCAGTAAACTGGAAGCGTTGAGCGTTGGGTATTTAAGTGGATGGGAACCAGGACTTCTCCACTGGTTAGGAGTCCGCCTGCCAGTGCAGGGGACACGGGTTTGATCCTTGGTCCGGGAAAATTGCATGTGCCTCAGGGCAGCTAAGCCTGTGCGCCACCGTGACAGGAGCCCACACTCCAGAGCCTGCACACAGCAGCTAGTGAGCAGTCCTCGTCACCGTGCCTGGAGAAAGCCTGAGCACAGCAACGAAGACCCAGCACAGCCGGAAGTTTAAGAAATCAGTGGCTGAGAACCAGGTGCAGGGGTGCCTGCAGGTGAGCATGCGAAGATGACTCTGCTGTGTTGGGGGGACAGGATTGGATCTGCAGGCTCCGGCAGCAGGCAGGGCCAGAAAGGCAGGCCGAGGCCTCATAGCGGCCACCGCTGGGGGCAGCAGGCCCTGGGGGCTCATGAGCAGGCCTGGTGTGTGCAAAGTGGTGTTTTAGGACAATTAATCAAGTGGAAGAATGCAGCTAAATAAGGTAGTTCTTTGTAGCTGTTAAAAAGATAATTGGTTCATGTTACTTATCTTTTATCCCTCTGTTTGGGCAGGAGAAAAATTTCCAGGAGAAATAAACGAGGAATCCCTCATAAATATTAATGTAAAAATCTGTCTATGGAGAATAAATATAGGGACATTTTGCTTTAAATGCTCTATGTCATTGTGCTTCATTAGCATATGTGTTGTGAAAGATCCTCCTTTCCCCTTGAGAAAACCGTATTTAGTTCAGCTAATAGCTGCCTGCTGAGAGCCGCAGGTTGTCAGATCCTTGTACTTCAGACGGCCAGGAGAGCTGCTGTGCCCCGTGTCAGCCGGCCGGTTTCCTGGGCTCTCCGTCCTCAGGAGTGCTGGGCCCCGGCAGGAAGCCAGCAGCAAGTCCTGGATCCAGTCTCGTTTTCTGGATCCTTTTTCTGGACCTTTGCTTCATGCCTAGGTTCCTAGTGTGTCCATGTGCACGTGTGAGTGCGCAGACACACGTACTTGTGTTTTGTACTCTTCAGTTTGCAGGCATTCATCAGGCCCTCTCTGTACGCTAGGCGTGTGCTTAATCAAGCTGGAACTGTAAGGTGTTCAAGTACTCCTGTCTGTATAAACAGACAGAAAAGAGAACGAGTTGCCTGTGAAGCTGGTTAGGTTGGAGGCCCCCACAAGCCTCGGGAGAAACAATATGATGGACTTGCCTACACTCCATGCCTCCCACTTCTCAAAAGTGTTGGGGAGGAGACTTCCCCTGGGGTCCAGCCAAAAAAAAAGTCCTCTTCATTATAGGGGACTGGAATGCAAAAGTAGGAAGTCAAGAGCTACCTGGAGTAACAGGCAAATTTGGCCTCAGCATACAAAACGAAGCAGATCAAAGGCTAACAGAATTTTGCCAAGAGAATGCACTGGTCATAGCAAACACCCTCTTCCAACAACACAAGAGAAGACTCTACACATGGGCATCACCAGATGGTCAATACCGAAATCAGATTATTTATATTCTTTGCAGCCAAATGTAGAGAAGCCCTATACAGTCAGCAAAAACAAGACCGGGAGCTTACTGTGACTCAGATCATGAACTTCTTATTGCCAACTTCAGACTTAAATTGAAGAAAGTAGGGAAAACCACTAGACCATTCAGGTATGACCTAAATCAAATCCCTTATGATTATACAGTGGAAGTGACAAATAAATTCAAGGGATTAGATCTGATAGAGTGTCTGAAGAACTATGGATGGAAGTTCATGACATTGTACAGGAGACAGGGATCAAGACCATCCCCAAGAAAAAGTAAAGCAAAAAGGCAAAATGGCTGTCTGACGAGGCTTTACAAATAGCTGAGAAGAGAAAAGACAGGAAGGGCAAAGACGAAAAGAAAAGATATATCCATTTGAATGCAGAGTTCCAAAGAATAACGAGGAGAGATAAGAAAGCCTTCTTCAGTGACCAATGCAAAGAAATAGAGGAAAACAGCAGAATGGGAAAGACTAGAGATCTCTTAAAGAAAATTAGATACCAAGGGAACATTTCATGCAAAGATGGGTACAATAAAGGACAGAAACAGTGTGGACCTAACAGAAGCAGAAGATATTAAGAAGAGGTTGCAAGAATGCACAGAAGAACTATACAAAAAAGATCTTCATGATCCAGATAACCACGATGGTGTGATCACTCACCTAGAGCCAGACATCCTAGAGTGCGAAGTCAAGTGGGCCTTAGGGAGCATTGCTAAGAACAGGGCTAGTGGAGGTGATGGAATTCCAGTTGAGCTATTTCAAATCCTAGAAGACAATGCTGTGAAAGTGCTGCACTCATATACCAGCAAATTTGTAAAACTCAGCAGTGGCCACAGGACTGGAAAAGGTCAGTTTTCATTTCGATCCCAAAGAAAGGCAGTGCCAAAGAATACTCAAAACTACTGCACAATTGCGCTCATCTTACATGCTAGCAAAGTAATGCTCAAAATTCCCCAAGCCAGGCATCAACAGTACACGAACCATGAACTTCCAGATGTTCAAGCTGGATTTAGAAAAGGCAGAGGAACCAGCGATCAAATTGCCAACATCTGCTGGGTCATTGAAAAAGCAAGAGAGTTCCAGAAAGACATCTACTTTTGCTTTATTGACTACACCAAAGCCTTTGACTGTGTGGATCACAGCAAACTATGGAAAATCCTTAAAGAGGTAGGAATACCAGACTACCTGACCTACCTCCTGAGAAATCTGTATGCAGGTCAAGTAGCAACAGTTAGAACCAAACATGGAACAACAGACTGGTTCCAAATTGGGAAAGGAGTAAGTCAAGGCTGTATATTGTCACCCTGCTTATTTAACTTCTATGCAGAGTATATCATGATAATTGCTGGACTGGATGAAGCACAGGCTGGAATGAAGATTGCTGGGAGAAATATCAATAACTTCAGATATACAGATGACACCACCCTTATGGTAGAAAGTAAAGAAGAACTAAAGAACCTCTTGATGAAAGTAAAGAGGAGAGTGAAAAAGCTGGCTTAAAACTCAACATTCCAAAACTAAGATCCTGGCATCCAGTTGCAGCACTTCATGGCAAATAGATGGAGAACCAATGGAAACAGTGGCAGGCTTTTACTTTTTTGGGCTACAAAATCACTGCAGATGGTGACTGCAGCCATGAAATTAAAAGATGTTTGCTCCTTGAAAGAAAAGCTGTGACCAACCTAGAGAGCCTATTCAAAAGCACAGACATTACTTTGTCAACAAAGGTTCGTCTAGTCAAGGCTATGGTTTTCCCAGTAGTCATGTATGGATGTGAGAGTTGGACTATAAAGAAAGTTGAGTGGAGAATAATTGATGCTTTTGAACTGTCGTGTTGGAGAAGACTCTTGAGAGTCCCTTGGACTGCAAGGAGATCCAGCCGGTCCATCCTACAGTCCTGAATATTCATTGGAAGGACTGATGTTGAAGCTGAAACTCCAATATTCTGGCCACCTGATGTGAAGAGCTGACTCATTTGAAAAGACCCTGATGCTGGGAAAGATTGAGAGCAGGAGGAGAAGGGGACAACAGAGGATGAACTGGTTGGATGGCATCACCGAGTCAATGGACATGAGTTTGAGCAAGTTCCGAGAGTTGGTGATGGACAGGGAGGCCTGGTGTGCTGCAGTCCTGGGGTCACAAAGAGTCACACACAGGTGAGCGACTGAATTGAACTGAACTGAACTGAATCATGGGCACTGGGTCATGATACCTTCATACTGTCAATGAGCTCATTATAATATACTGTTTTTGTCTACTTTTGTGTATATTTTAAGTTTTTTCAGTGTTTTTTTTTTTTCTTATTTAAATATGAAGCTTGGGAGCTTGGATTATTGTTGAAGAAGTGGAATTTCAGTGTGGGGATGGTAGGAGAAGTCTTGGGAGTGGGTGCCATCTACCAGGGGCGGTGGAGGGAGCGCCGAGGGGAGGGCACACAGGGAACGTGCTGGCGAAGGACACTGTCACCCTTCCCAGCCCTGCCCTGCCCCGCCGCCAGGGCACCTCAGCCCTTTGCTGTCAGGTTCTGGCCCCAGCCTCACTCTCAGCTGATCTGTCCTATATTTATCTCAGGCCCTTTGTGACACAGACTAAAATTTAAGACTCCATGTCTTCCATAGATACTGAATCAAAGAGAAATTGCATAAAGTGGAAAACTATAATAAAGAACCTGGCCATTAAGCACCAAGTCGAATGTGGCAGCCTGCGAGATCAGTTTAAACTTATATTTCATTGCATCCTCTAATTGCATTTCTCCTTTACAAGGTGATTTTATCTAGGAAGACAGCTGTCTAGTGTGGTTATTACATCACTCCGGCCAGTCCTAGGCAAAGGAAGAAAAGAAATGGTGGTTGTATAGTACACTCATCAAATAGAAGTTGGGTCTTTTTTTAAATCCCTTTTTGCGTAACAAAGAGAGCTTCAGGATTGTTAATATTTCACAGGATGCCTTTCCCAATCCACAGTGGTTCTAAGTGAAGCTTTTTTTCCGTTTCTCTGCTCTTTCTTGGAATGGACAGTCATTTCAGCGGTCTCTTGAAGGGTGTCTCTTCTTTGTGTGCCGTTGAGGCTATTAGTAACCCATAGATTTTGACCCAGAAAGTCCCTGTTTAGAGTCATAATGGTCTCTGTTCATCTTTCCTGAAAACTGCTCTGTTAGCTCTGACCGGTACAGTGACCTCAGTAACGTGGAAACACGAAATGGCTTTGTCTATTAGTTTGAGTCTTCTGGGGCAGAATGGATTTTGATCTGGGATACCAATCACTTTGATAGTCCTCATTTATGGCAGATTCCCAGGGTTTTTTTTTTTTTTTTAATGATAAAACACAAAAAACAACCTGAGAGACCTTTTTTCAGCCTAGATTAGACTTATTTCTAGCTTCCTGAAACTTGAGTATCGTCTCCTTAAGTGTGCTTAGCATGAAGGAATTGGTCATGGTCTTTCCGTTTGGAAAGTTTTTCAACCCGGATTCAGCTCTGAGCTCAGGGCCCGCTGGTCCTTAGGATGAGCTGTCAAGGTCAGTCCTCACTCTAGACATTCTGACAGCAGGGTAGTACTGATCTGGAACGGGATCCCGAGAAAAGGGACCCGTGGGCCAGGTGTGGGGGCCAGCTCTTCCTCGGAGTGAGGGAGCCTTTGGAGCAGTGATTCCCACCCCAGATGCACATTAGAATTTTACTGGGAGCCCTCTGTGGGGAGAGGCCCAGACACTCACATTCTTAAACAGCTCCCAGGGGGATCCCTGTTTGCACCTGAGATTCAGGACTCCTGCTCCAGGAGGGGTGAAGGGACACTCCAGGGACAGAGCTATCTTGTCAGAACATCTGCAAGATGAGGGGAATAACTGTTGTGGGGAAGAATTGGGGAGAGCCTGTTTGCTTAAGGCCACCAACAAGAACCTGCTGCAATTTAAAACTCAGAAAAAGGTGCATCCTGACTTGGTTGCTCATCAGTTCCCAGATACATCGTATGTCTCAATACCTGACTTCTCTGACCAGCTTTATTGAGCTTTGTGGCTCTTTGGTCCACAGAGTAAGGTAGTCTGGTGATCCTTTACTTTTTTCCTTTAAATGTATTTTTATATTAGTGGTTTGGTCCTTCAGATTAAATTGCAGTCTACAACGAAGCATGTTGCATTGTCATTTTGTACACTTTTAAAGGTATTGCTATAAATTAGAAGTATACAATTTAGTTTATTGTTAGTCTGATATATATTACTTTTCATTATAGCATTTTTGAACAACTTTATTGGGGTGTACAAAAAATACAGTAAGTTGCATGTGTATAAAGTATGTAATTTTTGACACTCGTGAAACCATCACCTTATCATAATCAAGATAATGAACATATTCCTCACCCCTGCATTTCCTCACACCCCTTTGTCATCTTGCTCACCCTTTACCTCCATCCCTTCACAGCCTCTGAACTGCTTTTAGTTGCTATGGATTAATTTGCATTTTCCAGAAGTTTATATAAATGGAATCATAGTATATACTCTTTTTTCATTGTGACAATTTTTACTCAGCATTGTTTTGAGATTAATCTATATTGTTGCAGGTATCAATCGATCATTTGTTTTTATTGCTGAATTATGTTCCACTGAATGGATATACCACAACTCATTTATTCCTGTTGCTGAACATTTTCATTGATTCCAGTTTTTGACTACTGCAAATAGAGCCAGTATAAACATTCATGCTCAAGTCTCTGTATGGACATGTGCTTTCATTTCCTCCTGGGTAAGCTCTTAAAGAGTACAATATCTAGGTCAAATGGTAGGTGTATGTTTAATTTTTTAAGAAATTGCCTAACAGTTTTCCAAAGTGACTGTAGCATTTTCCGTTCCTGCCAGCAGGGCATGAGAGTTCCAGTTGCTCCCTGTCCTCACCAACACTTGGCATAATCAGTCTTTTTAATGTTAAACATTCTAATAAGTGTGCAGTGGTATCTCATTGTGGTTTTAACCTGCAAATTTCCTTAATGACTAACGATGTTGAGCATCTTTCTTGTGCTTATTCACTGTATATGTATCTTCTTTGGCAAAGTACAAACATTTGAGAAATGAAAGTTTCCTTTGATGGCTTTGAAGATGCCTTAATATAGAGCCTATCATAGATGTTACTATATATTGCCTGATTGGTGCGTATCTGTCAGGTACCTACTGTGTGCTCATCATGCTACCAGTTGCTCTGGGGAATTGAGAGGTAATAGTAGTCAGGACCTTGGGGATCAAACACTGCAGGTTTTACTTGACCGTCTCATGGTGTTTCTTCACCTTGTCCATCTTCTTTCCTGTGCTTGTGTCATGGCTGTGGGTCTGGAGTTGACTGGTGCTGAAGAATAGGTATTTAATTCAGTTCGTGCTGACTTTTCTGGTAAGGGTACTGGTCTCTGAGCCACTGCGGTCTAGACTCTTGCTGTCCTTTATCTTTAATTGGTATTTATTTATGGTCTGCTCTGCTTTTGTTAATTTTAAAAATAAAATCTGACGTCCATAATGCCAGATGCCGGATATCCAGTGATGAATAAACCTTTCTTTAAAGAACTTAGAGTGTCCTGAGGAGACAAGTGCAGAGGCTGTTAGAACTCAAAAGGACATGAAATCAACTCCAGGGAACCAGGAATGCTCTCTGGATGATATGGACTCAGAAAAGCTGAAATTCCCTATAAACAGACTTAAATATAATGTTGATGGCTCGTATTAGAACAGCCTAAGACAGGCCTACTGGGCTTCCCAGGTGGCTCAGTGGATAAAGAATCTGCCTGCATTGCAGGAGATGCAAGTTTGATCCCTGGGTTGGGAAGATCCCCTGAAGAAGGGAGTGGCTACCCACTCTAGTGTTCTTGCCTGGAGAATGCCATGGACAGAGGAGCCTGTAGGGTCCATGGGGTTGCAGAGAGTCAAAGAGTTGGCTACAGCTGAAGTGACTGGACGCGCACACAGCAAGACAGGTCCACTGCCCGGTACTTCCTAAGAGGAAGGGGTAGAGGCAAGACTCTAGAAGTAGAAACTGCTGGGTTGGACCACCCCATTTCACTTCTCACTCTTCTACCCTGGTCCACTCCCGGAGCCCACTTCCTGAAGTAGTGGAGAGAGACCGATCCCTTCAGCTCTCTGGGAGACTCGCAGGGGCCTAGAGCAGCTGCCTGTGTCCCTGGTCCTGGGGCCCCGCGATGTGGAGATCGGCAGGCTGCTGTGATGGTGGGCCTGAGACCCAGTGCTGCCTTCTCCGGCTCTCTTTCTGAGGTGGTGGTTCTCCCTTCTCTCTATCATCCTTGTCCCTAGAAAGCTTGTAGGATTCTTTGTTCTCCCCCCACTATTTAATCACCCCGGCAGTGGACCTTGCCAGGCTTCAGATGAAGCTTGCGTAGTCTGCAAGTGCCGGTGGGCGCTCAGGAGGACAGAGCCGCCGTTGGTGGTCCCCTGGCGTGCTCTGACCGCAGACCGACTCCATTATGCACTGCTGAGCTGGGTGTCCTCACACCCTCTCCGTTTCCCCTACCCTGCTGCATTTGAGGCTCAGGCACAGACATTCGCAGGGAGATCTTTCAATGAAATGTTAATTCTTGGCTCTAAGAACTTTGTTTTTGTACGATTGCCCCAGTTTCCCCCCACCCACCCCCTGAGTTAGATTTGCTGGGACTTAAATGTCTCCAGAGAAGAAACCTAGGGGTTTTTAGCCGTAGATTTAATATCCTGTCCCCTCTCCCATCCTAGCTCCACCCGTTGCAGCCCCACTCATGTTTCCTGGGGTCCGTTCCTTCCACTCATCTGCTCCTACTGTTACATCTCAGTGCCCCAAAGAGGAAATCCTCAGAAGTCTCTCACAGTCTTAAATAAAATTTCATTTCATTTTTATCATATTGTTAAGCCAATGTAAATCCCAAGCACAGTAGCTCCAAAAAGGCGTTCATTTCCTATCTGACACATAACAAAATAGATTTAAATTTTTGTTGTTGTTGTTGACTTGAGCACCTTGGGAAAAGTAAAATAAAATAACTGAAATTAAGTAAATAAAAGGCACCAAATCCCTTTTCCTTCTCTTGGCCTAAACTCTCGTCTTCTATTGTCAGTTAAAATGGATCCCCCACTCCAGATGTGTTGTGCACAGAACCCAACTTCACAGATCAGGTGTGGGGCCAGGGTGGGGTTTTATAAGTTAACTTCCTCTCTCTTTTAAAAGATTTTTGTTGTTGTTGCACTTTTTTAACAAAGGGCACTTAAATATTTAACGGTCTCCTAAGACCAATTAATTCAATACAGTTCATCCAGCAGACATTTAGACAGCATGTGGCGTTGTCCTCCCCATTAAGGCGGCTCTGATGTTGTTGAGGACCGTGTCTAGAGTGTCATGAAAGCCCAGACTCAGAAGAGCCAGGAGGCAGCTGCTTCCCCCAGATCATTTCACTGTGAAGAAAGCCAAGGGTGCAGGTAGGGAGGTATTTCTCCTGAACAAGTCACAGGGGTTCTTAGCAGCAGAGCCAGGACTGGACCGTGTTGATTGTTCTGCCCCTCTGATGCTCCTGCTGGTATTCTGCTGCTGTCTCCTGACTTGGTGGGTGGTGGCAGTGGAGGAGGAAGAGAGAGAGAAACCTCAAAAACAAGATACAAAAAAACCGTGGGAATTTCCCTGGCGGTCTAGAGAGTCGGACCCTGAAGAAGGCTGATTGTCAAAGAATTGATGCTTCTGAATTGCGGTGCTGGAGAAGACTCTTGAGAGTCCCTGGGACAGCACGGAGACCAAACCAGTCAGTCCTAAAGCGAATCAACCCTGACAGTTCATTGGAAGAACTGATGCTGATGCTCCCATACTTTGGCCACCTGATGCAAAGAGCTGACTCATTGGAAAAGACTGTGATGTTGGGAAAGACTGAGAGCAGAAGGAGAAGGGGGCAGCAGAGGAGGAGATGGTTAGATGGCAGTGGACGTGAATTGAAGCAAACTCCCGGAGATAGTGAAGGACAGGGAAGCCGGTGTGCTGCAGTCCAGGGGGCCACAGAGTTGGACAGGACTTAGCGACTGAATAACAACAACCAGTGTTTAAGGCTTGAGCTTTCATGCCGTGGACCCATGTTAGATCCCTGCTTGGGGAACTAAGATCCCACAACCCCATGGTGAGGCCAGGAAAAAAAAAAAAAAGCATCTTTTCTAGGTAATGTTTTTGGATGGTGTTGTAGAATCGCCACACCTGTTTGCTGTTCTGAGATTTCCCACATGGGTTACTTTGCTGATTGCTCTTTGAGTCTTGTGTGTGTGCCTCATGGAGGCCACGCAGCCCATTGCTCCTGGTTCTTTGCAAGAAGGGGACAGTTTCAGCATTTGTGTGCTGAGAATTCCAGCTTTCTGCATCAGTGCTCCTTGTGGCCCTGGAGCTATGCCCTGTTAGCACTGCTTTTTGGCAGAGAAACAATACTTTTATCAGCCAGTACGAACAGATATTTCTGTTCTACAAATGAGCTCAGATTTATAGACTCAAGGTTCAAAGAAAGGAGGTGAGAGATCACCAGCCACAGCCGAATCTACAGCGAGGAAAGAGATAGCATCAGGCTGGTTCATCACGAAAGCCAGTGCACAAGGCAGCCGTTCAATTCTGGCAGTTTTTTCCTCTGAGAGGAATTGTCACCCTCCTGCCTTTACCTTGTCCAGTGTCTCCCAGCTGGGTGGTGGTGGGACTCCAGAGCCCACGCATCTGAGCTGCATTCACCTCTGTCATCGATCAGGTGTTGTGGGAGCAGATGCTGAGATGGAGTTTGGGGTGCAGTGTATGTATTAGGGAGCAACATCTGTCTGAGGAAGGAGGACAGAGCAGGATTGGGCAGGGGAAGATGGTAAACTGTGATGAGCCCTGACAGAGCCTGGGCCAACCCGGGAGATCTCTGGAGCGCACATTGCCTCTCAGAGCCGTCCTGCATCGGCCAGAAGCCTCGGCCTTCTCATCCTTCCTGGCTCAGCCCCGGATGCAGGTGGCTCCAGGAGGGCCAGGACTGTCCCTGGGTGAGCTGGCAGCTGGGAACCAAGCGCTGACTGCACTCCCCTAGCCGGGCAGCATGCTCCTCCTTGATGAGGGGATCGCCCGGGTCCTTGTCAGCCACACCACCATCACTGTTCGGCTCAGCGCTGGTCTCTGCTGCTGGAGTTTGGACGTTTGCTGGCCTCAGTAGCTATTACGATAGCAACTTTTCTAAGTACAGGTCCGTGCTATCGGGCCACTGCTTCCATGGGTCCACCATGCTGACAGCGGTCGACTGACAGTAACTGCTCAGGTCACATTGTCCCCTTGGGTGTTCAGTGCTCTTCCGTGCTTGGTGATACAAGGGTCTCCCGCCCTTCCTGCCCACCTCCTTGTGTTCGTGCATGTCTGCACCCTAGATTAAAAAAAAAGATATTTAGGCCGTGCTGAAGTGACTTAGCAGTAGCAGTAGCAGTGTGTTTTAAAGGAGAAGGCAATGGCACCCCACTCCAGTACTCTTGCCTGGAAAATCCATGGACAGAGGAGCCTGATAGGCTGCAGTCCATGGGGTCGCTAAGAGTCGGACCCGACTGAGCGACTTCACTTTCACTTTTCACTTTCATGCACTAGAGAAGGAAATGGCAACCCATTCCGGTGTTCTTGCCTGGAGAATCCCAGGGACTGGGGAGCCTGGTGGGCTGCCGTCTATGGGGTCGCACAGAGTCGGACACGACTGAAGCGTCTTAGCAGCAGCAGCAGGCCTAGTTGCAGCGCGTGGGTCTTCAGTTGTGGTGTGGGAACTCTTAGTTGTGGCGTGTGCAGTCTCGCTCCCTGACCGGGGTGGGACCCAGGCCCCCTGCACGGGGAGTGAGGAGTCTCAGCCACTGGACCACCAGGAACGTCCCTGCACCTTAGACTTTCTTGTGCTGACCTTCCAGTCTTTCCCTCTAGGCCCTTGACCAAATGACTGGACCACTCGTCACTGCCCATAAGCCCGTGGATCGTCTAACCTATGCCCCTGGCTCTCCATACACGGTCGACACCTTGCTACAACTGCTCAGCGCCTTACCGGTCAGGAGGCCTCTCTCCCTGCTGGCTTTGTGCCCCTCCTGAACAAGGCTATACTATAGCTGCCGGGCACTTCTGGCTTGCATCCACAAAAGGCAGGCTTGGGCTTCTTCCTCCTCCTCTGGATGATCCGTGGGGTGCCCTGTAGAGACCAGTACAAGGTGCAGAAGGGAGGCTGAGGCCACGAGGGTGCCTAGAGCCAGAGGCCTACAGTTCTGCCCGTGCTTCGTCCAGGGTGTACTGCTGCTCTCTCCGCGCTGGCGGTGGCTGGGCCTGAGCAACCTGACGACTGGGTGCGTCTGACAGCACCCAGCGAGCTGCACCAGACGTGATGCTTCTTTCCCCGTGCTAAGAGATGCAAGATGCAGTCGCTTGTGTTTTACTTTATGTAGGTGTAAAGAGCTGTGAAAGGTCTGAGACTTTTACTGGCCTCTCCCCCGACCCCTTTTCAGGCTAAAATGTTAGCTTATCGCAGTTACATGATGCTGACAGAAGTCCCAGCAAAAGGAGTAGCCAGACTGTCAGTAGGGTCTTATTGGGCCCCCTGAACCCCATGAGGGGTGATGTCGGTGTCCCCAGATGGATGCCTGCATTCACAGTGGGTTACATCACAGGAAGGGACACTGAGTCTGGGAACTCACTGCCTTAGGGCAGCCTGTCAGCTGCTTGCTCTTTATTTGCAAGGAGATGTTATCTTATCCCTTGAGGCTGCTCACAGCAAACAGGACCTTGAGAGACGCCCCAGACCAAGAGTGCTCTGGGCCCCACGTTCTCAGCCTACCAGTAGATGTGTGGGGTGTGGGAAGCCTGCAGAGGGCTGTCTCTACAGTAAGGCGTCCTGCCACGCATCCGGCCTCTGGACCCCTAAACGTTTTCATGGATGGGGAAGACAGCACGTGTTTCACCAAGGCCTCCAACTACTTGGCCGCCTCGTGTTCATCTGACTTGCTCAGCAGTGTGTCATTATGTCATGGATCCCTGTGATGATCAGAGAAAAGTCCAGGCATCCCGACATCTCTTCCTACTGTATTATGACAGAGGGCAGAAGTCTGCCCTCAGGCAGAGCTGTGAATGTACACTGTTTTGTGGAATATGGACTGTTTCTGATCTTTTTTTGATTGATTGAAATAAAAAAGTGCATTCACTAAATCAATGACTTTGTATAATCAGACATAGTGTTACTGTGTCCTAGGAAAGATGCTACGGAGAAGGCGGTGGCACCCCACTCCAGTACTCTTGCCTGGAAAACCCCATGGACGGAGGAGCCTGGTGGGCTGCAGTCCATGGGGTCGCTGAGAGTCGGACACGACTGAGCAACTTCACTTTCACTTTTCACTTTCATGCGTTGGAGAAGGAAATGGCAACCCACTCCAGTGTTCTTGCCTGGAGAATCCCAGGGACGGGGAAGCCTTGTGGGCTGCCGTCTATGGGGTCGCACAGAGTCAGACACGACTGAAGCGACTTAGCAGCAGCAGCAGCGGGAAAGAAGCTACATCTGACACAGTGGCTGTGGTCAGGGCTGTCTTCCTGGTTGACCTCTCAGTAGTCCACAGTCTTCCTCCAGTATCCATCTGGTTTCTGCAGGATTCAGGCTGGCGAATTAAACCCGCCTGGGCAGGATGGGAACCACTGCCCCTGCATCCAGTTTCTGCTGTTGCCCTGGGATGCAGTGTTATTTTTGATTTTCTGTCTTGGCTGGGAGACAGGGGAGGGGCAGGGCAGGGTGGTATCAACCTTGTACTTGGCCTTCTCCACTCTGATAGGTCTTACCCACAGACCAAGGACCTAATGCCGTGGTTGTGTCAACTGCCAAGTACGTTCATCTCAACTGCGAGCTTCCAGCTGGTCTGTAGACGCCGTGGACAAACCCACTATAAGTGGGGCCTGGGCTCGGGCTCCATCTACTTCCTGGCCCTCACGCACCTCTATTTTTAACAGGGAGAGAGCGATGAAGCTGTAGGTCTCTGGGAACTGGTGTTAATGCGGAACAGTGGCTCTCTATAGCTGACACTGACCCAGAATGAGTGGACTACTGGAGGCTGACTGTGATGCCCACAGCCCGGCAGCCAGGCCTTCCCAAAGGGCAGCTGAGAGGTGTGGCCCCTGTCTGCCTTAATCTTCCTTAGCCATGAGACTGTTGCTGTATGGCCAGGACCCAGAATCTTCTTTGCACGAGCATACCTTGGAGAGTCAGAGGTTTGGTTCCGGACAACCCCAATAAAGTGAGTATCACAATAAAGTAAACCACATGTGTTTTTGGTTTCCCAGTGCATATAAAAGTTACATTTACACATAGTGTAGTCTCTTAAGTGCAATAACATTATGTCTAAAAAAACAATGTGCATACCTTATTTCAGTTCAGTCGCTCAGTCGTGTCCAACTCTTTGCAGCCCCATGAATCACAGCACCCTAGGCCTCCCTATCCATCACCAACTCCTGGTGTTTACTCAGATTCATGTCCATCGAGTCGGTGATGCCGTCCAGCCATCTCATCCTCTGTCGTCCCCTTCTCCTCCTGCCCCCAATCCCTCCCAGCATCAGGGTCTTTTCCAGTGAGTCTTGGCATGAGGTGGCCAAAGTATTGGAGTTTCAGCTTTAGCATCAGTCCTTCCAATGAACACCCAGGACTGATCTCCTTTGGGATGAACTGGTTGGATCTCCTTGCAGTCCAAGGGACTCTCAAGAGTCTTCTCCAACACAACAGTTCAAAAGCATCAATTCTTCAGTGCTCAGCTTTCTTCACAGTCCAACTCTCACATCCGTACATGACCACTGGAAAAACCATAGCCTTGACTAGATGGACCTTTGTTGGCAAAATAATGTCTCTGCTTTTTAATATGCTGTCTAGGTTGGACATAACTTTCCTTCCAAGGAGCAAGCGTCTTTTAATGTCATGGCTGCGATCACCATCTGCAGTGATTTTGGAGCCCCCAAAAATAAAGTCTGACACTGTTTACACTGTTTCCCCATCTATTTCCCATGAGGTGATGGGACCAGATGCCATGATCTTCGTTTTCTGAATGTTGAGCTTTAAGCCTTAAAAATACTTTATTTAAAATTCCCTGGTATTTCAGTGGTTAGGACTTGGTGCTTTCAGTACTGGAGCCTGGGTTTGATTCCTGGCTGAGGATCTAAGATTCTGCAAACTTCATGGCACAGCCAAAAAAATTTAAAAAACACCTAACTTTCTTGTTAAAAAATGCTAACCATCATCTGACAACACAGGGTTGCCCCAAACCTTCAATTTGTGAAAATGCAGTATCTGCAAAGCTCAGTGAAGCAAAGCGCAATAAAACGAGGCATTCCTGTATAACCTTTCAACGTGGTAAATAAGGGTTTGCAAGGGGAAAGCTTGACTGTTTTGTTTTTTAATGAATACCAAATGATGTTAAACTGCTGTGCTGTTTATTAATCAGCAGACGTATATAAGGCATGGTGGTAGACTCTGGGAACAGAGAGAACCCTTGTTCCTAGATGTTTATAGCCAAGGGGATTTAGAACATGGTGCATGTGAGACATAAACGAGGAAGTACAGGCTGAAAAAAGTAGCTTCCAGAGTCCATTTGCTTGGGTTTGAACAAGCCTGGATCTCCCGTTAACTACCTGTATGCCTCTGGGCTTCTGAATTAACCTCTCTCACCGTTGGTTTTCTCATTGGTTAATGGAGATAATACTAATGGGCCAACAGGACAGTATCGCTCTGTAAATGCTTGTTGGCTATTTACTGTGGTAAGTGTTGTGACTTAGATGCTAGTAGTACATACAAAATGAATATTATGGGCCAAGAGTTCTAGTGAGGGGCAGTGAAGAAGGCTTCGTGGAGGAGGTAGGCTCTGAAGAGTTATCCTCTGTAGGAATACATGCCTTTCTCTTAAGAGACAGCAGTAGAAGAGATACAGTATTAATGCACTGGAATTTTGTAGATTTTTATCCCTGCTTGCAAGCAGCCATTTTGCATATCCACGTCCTATGAGGTAAAGATTCCCAAAGCAAAAGAGTCTGTCATCACTGTTCCTGGTGATGCAAACAGAAACAGGTCTTCCTTTCTGGATTTTGTCATCACTTTAAACTCTCTGAAATGGTGTCTCCTTGTCGGCTTGTGTGTTTTCTGTTGCGTGCAGATACACACATCACACGCAGTGTACACACAGGGACATTGCTTTCTTTCCAGATGACATCATAGGAATTGGCCAATGAAGAACAAGAAAAGGTCAGGAGAGGTCACCAGAGGAACTTACCAAAAGCTCTGCTAACAGCCTTGTTTTGTAAATGTCCTGATTTAAATTAACCCAAGACACTGGGAAGTGTGAGTTCCATTCTGAACCTACAGAGAAAAATTAAATCCTGTTTTATGTAGTTTATGTTGTGTGTTTTATTTTGAAAATGATTGACTTATATTTAAGTGTCATAGCAAACACCCTCTTCCAACAACACAAGAGAAGACTCTACACATAGACATCACCAGATGGCCAACACCAAAATCAGACTGATTATATTCTTTGCAGCCGAAGATGGAAAAGCTCTATACAGTCTGCAAAAACAAGACCGGGAGCTGACTGTGGCTCAGATCATGAAGTCCTTATTGCCAAATTCAGACTTAAATTGAAGGAAGTAGGGAAAACCACTAGACCATTCAGGTATGACCTAAATCAAATCCCTTATGATTATACAGTGGAAGTGAGAAATAGATTTAAGGGACTAGATCTCATAGAGTGCCTGATGAACTATGGAATGAGGTTCGTGACATTGTACAGGAGACAGGAATCAAGACCATCCCCAAGAAGAAGAAATGCAAAAAAGCAAAATGGCTGTCTGGGGAGGCCTTACAAATAGCTGTGAAAAGAAGAGAAGCAAAAAGCAAAGGAGAAAAGGAAAGATATACCCACTTGAATGCAGAGTTCCAAAGACTAGCAAGGAGAGATAAGAAAGCCGCCTTCAGTGATCAATGCAAAGAAATAGAGGAAAACAACAGAATGGAAAAGACTAGAGATCTCTTCAAGAAAATTAGAGATACCGAGGGAACATTTCATGCAATGATGGGCACAATAAAGAACAGAAATGGTATGGACCTAATAGAAGCAGAAGATATTAAGAGGTGGCAAGAATACACAGAACAATACAAAAATGATCTTCATGACCCAGATAACAGTGCTGGTGTGATCACTGACCTAGAGCCAGACATCCTGGAATGTGAAGTCAAGTGGGCCTTAGGGAGCATTCCTACAAACAAAGCTAGAGGAGGTCATGGAATTCCAGTGAGCTATTTCAAATCCTAAAAGATGATGCTGTGAAAGTGCTTCATTCAATATGTCAGCAGATTTGTAAAACTCAGCAGTGGCCACAGGACTGGAAAAGGTCAGTGTTCATTCCAATCCCAAAGAAAGGCAATGCCAAAGAATGCTCATACTGCACAGTTGCACTCATCTCACACGCTAGCAAAGTAATGCTCAAAATTCTCCAAGCCAGCCTTCCAACAGTGAACTGAGAACCTCCAGATGTTCAGCTGGATTTAGAAAAGGCAAAGAAACATGAGAGCAAATTGCCACCATCCTTTGGATCATTGAAAAAGCAAGAGAGTCCCAGAAAAGCATCTATTTCTGCTTTATTGACTACACCGAAGCCTTTGACTGTGTGGATCACAACAAACTGTGGAAAATTGTTCAAAAGACGGGAATACCAGACCACCTTACTGCCTCCTGAGAAATCTGTATGCAGGTCAAGAAGCAACAGGGAACAGACAAGGAATTAGACAAGGAACAACAGGCTGGTTCCATATTGGGAAGGGAGTACATCAAGGCTGTATATTGTCATCCTGGTTATTTAATTTCTATGCAGAGTACATCATGTGAAATGCCAGGCTGGTTAAAGCACAAGCTGGAATCAAGATTGCTGGCAGAAATACCAATAACCTCAGATAGGCAGATGACTCCACCCTTATGGCAGAAAGTGAAGAGGAACTGAAGAGCCTCTTGACGAAAGTGAAAGAGGAGAGTGAAAAAGCTGGCTTAAAGCTCAACATTCTAAAAACTAAGATCATGACATTCAGTCCCATCACTTCATGGCAAATAAGGGAGAAACAGTGGAAACAGTAACAGATTTTATTTTCTTTGGCTCCAAAATCACTGCAGATGGTGACTGCAGCCGTGAAATGAAAAGACACTTGCTCCTTGGAAGAAAAGCTATGACCATCCTAGACAGCGTATTAAAAAGCAGAGACATTACTTTGCCAACACATTTCCCGTCTAGTCAAAGCTATGGTTTTTCCAGCAGTCATGTATTGATGCTTTTAAACTGTGGTGTTGGAGAGGACTCTTTAGAGTCCCTTGGACTGCTAGGTGATCAAACCAGTCCCTCCTAAAGGAAATCAGTCCTGAATATTCATTGGAAGGACTGATGCTGAAGCTGAAACTCCAATACTTTGGCCACCTGATGCAAAGAACTGACTCATTGGAAAAGACTCTGATGCTGGAGGAGAAGGGGATGACAGATGGACATGAGTTTAAGCAAGCTTTGGGAGTTGGTGATGGACAGAGAAGCCTGATGTGCTACAATCCATGGGGTCGCAAAGTCATGACTGAGTGACTGAACTGAACTGAATATTTAAGTGTGTTGTGGTAAAAGAGGAAGTTAAGTCACTAGCACCTGGCTTTATAAGAGGACAGATCGTGTACAGAGCTCAGCGGAGATTTGCCCGTTACCCTTATTGAGTTTGATTCACATCTTTGTGGGCTTTGGGCAGGGATAAGTCAAAGGTATTTGTCTTGCTTCCAGTAGGGAGTTAGATTGTTTTGGATTTCTACAGCAACTAATAAAATTAGGTTGTTCTGTCTGTTCAGTAAGGGATTCCTGGCTCATTAGAGAATGTGGAATTAATAGCTCTGCTTTACGATGGAAGTTCTGAGCTGTGGTGTCTGGTGGTATCGCAGCTCGCTCTCCACAGGTGCAGAGTTAGGTCTCTGATGGCACCTGCATTTTTTGAAATGCAACTGTACTTCTGTATAGCAAGCATCTGTTGTTTTGTATGTCTGCCATAAAGATATTTGAGTAGGTGAAAAACTGTCCCAAGTTGTCTTGGAAGGGAAAGAGGCTCTTTCAGTGCCTCTGGTTTATGATTTGAAAGACAACACTTTCTTGGTTGCTCTACTCTTCAGCACACCTCCACATTTCCCATTGTTCCCTGCCCCTGTAATGCCAGTGGCCTGGAGTAATTAATTGACCATGCCTGTTTCTGGATTTTCCACCCTGTGTCTGATTAGTGCACAGAGTCATGTGCCCTTGACTATGAGGAGCTTGCAATCGGACTGAAGGACGAAATTATGTTCAGAGGCAGAACAGAGAATATCATGATAGTCTCTGTCCCAGATAATTTGTACAGACAGTCCTTCATGAGATTACTGTGAGCTGTAGTCCTCTGGGAGGTGAGATTTGGCCAGGTCCCCTCCTCTAACGGAAATCCTCCCTGTAGTCAGAACCTGAGACCGAGGCAGGACTGACTTTCAGACTGCAGCACATGGGGTTCAGGGTGACCCAGGAGACCACACCCTCTCAGAGGTCATGCTTTAACCAATGACCAGGTGGGCCGTTTGACCAAGGCATAGATCCAAAAGGACTAGACTGGAGGGTCTGGATATTTTTTTGTATCAGAGACATCCCCCACATTTGGAAAATGTATGGGATGCTCGATAAACATTGGTGGGATCGGGTACTCTTCTAGGCACAAGGGATCTGGGATGCCTAATCAAACAAGATCCCCGGTCTCATGGAAATTGTAGTCTTGGGAGCAGTAGAAACTTGCGTGCAATTTCAGGACCACAGGTCAGGCAGCCTCGGGGTAGATCAGAAAGAGGCCCATGGACAAAGCAGAAGACACCCATCAGAGCAGGAAGGTTCCAGAGGCCTCGACTCCTCAGAGCATCCCTGCGTTGTTGGAGATGTGCCATAGGTGCCTGTTACAATGTATCCATGGGCTGCAATGTACCCTGGGAAGGAGAGCGCCCATTCAGGTACTTACAGAGGCGGTGTGAGGAGGAAACATGAGGTGGTGCGTCGGAGAAGGGCCGCCTCAGGGAAGTTGGCGATGGAGCTGACTCTCTGGGAACGGGAGAGATGGTGAGCTGCCTGGTTTGTGGGCAGACCGGGGCCTGATTGGGTGCTGGTGAAGGTGGCTTTTAACTAGTGGGTGGTCCATAACAGTATTTTGATTAGGGAGCTCCTGGTTCAATTACTGTAAAGATGAATATGTTGCTTCCTAGTGGTGGGTGTTAAAATACAACTCTGTCATACTACAGTAGATTGTAGGTGAATTGATAATGAATTTGTGTTCCTCTATTTTTTAAAGTACGGTTATGTAGAGGGTGGATAAGTAAAATAGGATGGGTAATTGCTAGAGCTGGCTGAGTTTATTATATGGTTCTCTCTCCTTTTGGATATATTCAAACATTTCCATGATAAAAAGTTAAAAATTGTATAGCTAGCTGCACAACCTTACGCAGGTACTTAATGCCATCAAACTGTATACTTGGAAATGGTAAATTTGTGTTATGTATGTTTAACCACATAATCTACAAAGGAGCAATAATAGATTGTGGCTAGCAGCCATAGGACCCACTGCTGAGGCCTCTGAAGACACATTTTTATGGGGTGAAAGGTCAAGGGAAAAAATTCCGGGCTCCTTGTTCTTGTCCTGAGAGGGAAGTTCCCAGGTAAAATATTAGAACCACACCAGTTCCTTTGCTTCATGATTTTGTTAAGAGGAAACTCAATCGTAGTGAAGTCTAAATAAACGGAATGTTTTCAAAGTGTTATAAATCCTTTTTTCTAATGTTCACCAGCTACTTATATAATTACTGTAGCCTTGGTTTCTTCACCCACAAAATAGGGATGGTAACACTTGTTACCATTTATCAAAACAGGGATGACAACGTTCACAGTTGTTGTGGAGTTTGCTGTGAAGTTTGAATGAGATAATGAACATGAGGAAACCCAGCACCGTTCTCATCGCCCCTCATTTCTGAATATCCTTGTTCAGAGCTAGAATGCAAAGTTAATAGCTTCTTTAATGGACAAATCTCAGTTGATCCATTAATGACTATTCCTGTGTAAACAAGCATATCCAACTGTCACTTTTTTTTAAATTAAAAAATCTGAGTAATCATTATGCTAGAGAATTTTTAAAAAAGGAAAAAGAGCTCATTTTTTCCCCTTTAATACCATGATTTTGTTTTACTTTATGACTGTGTTTATAGAAATAATTTTCCTGGCTCGTTTTTTAAAAAAATGTAAATCTAAAAGTCAGCTGATTCAGTCCATGTCTTAAGAGATACAAACTCTGACATTTTCCAGTAGTTTTCGCTGCCCAGGACTTCAGCATGTACTCTCATGGTCTAACTGGGACCTCTGTCATTTACATAGGATGAGAGTGGAGCCAGAGCTAATTCCACTACCCCTACCCCTCCACACACACACCCCAGTCCTGAATCCTAGCTGACTGCTTTCTCTGTTGCCTCAGCAGAATCCAGATGGCTCAGTCGGTAAAGAATCCTCCTGCAATGCAGGAGACCCTGGTTCGATCCCTGGGCCAGGAATATCCCCTGGAGGAGAAAATGACAACCCACTCCAGTATTCTTGGCTGGGAAATCCCATGGGCTGTAGCTGTCCTTGGGGTCACAAAAAGTCGGGCCAGACTTAGCAGCTAAACCACCACCACTTCTGATACTTCTTCTAGTAGGAAGAGGACCAATTTCATGCATAATTCTTCATGACTGCCCAGAACAATTTTAATTGCTTGTTACTGTGTCAAAATACTGTCCTCCTGACAGTTGGGATAATGTAAACAGAAAGCAAGAGGGGATAGAAAATTGAGTAAATTTGCAAGAAAATACGAATGCCTTTGAAATACCTGAAAGACTGACTTAACGTCATCAGGAAGGCATCTTGATCTAGTGCACTGTCAGGCGTGATTTGCAGGGGTGGGGAGTGCTTTCTGGAAGACAGGGCCTGTTGTAGTGAAGGAAAAGCGCTCTGGCCCCTGCCTGTCCACACCCCGCCACCCCACCTGCCCCGCTCCCAAACGGAGTGCCTTCCTCTCTGGGCGAGTTCGGGACACGTGTGTCCTGTGTGACCGATGGGGTGCTTGTTCACGCTTCTCTCTGCTCAGTCTCATCTCTCTGCCTTTGCTTATTCCCTGTTTCAAAAACTGCCCAAATTTCTGGTCACTCCACCAGGCCTCTACTCATGACACTTAATGAAAGAAACAAACAAGAAGTTGAAATTAGCAAAAGATGCACCAGTCAATCCAAGGAAGGGCCTTAACCTCCTTGAAAACCAGTGTCCAGGGAAAGTATCACACTTCACAGGAATCGTTCTCTCAGGCTCTTTTCTACAGCATTCATTCAATGCCAGGAGAGTGTACCACAGAATTTGGATGGAAAGTTTGACCCAAGAATTCAGCCAAGTGTTGTTATATAGAAGGACAGCACTGTTGGGACTTCCCTGGTGGTCCAGTGGTTAGGACTCTATGCTCCCAGTGCAGGGGGCCTGGGTTCAATCCCTGGTCGGGGAACTAAGATCTTACATGCCGCAATAAGACCAGCACAGTCGAGTAAGTAAATAAAATAATTTTTTTTAAGAAAGTGGTGTTAGCAGTGTTCTTTTTAAAAAAAGGGGGGCGGGGGGAGGCGGGGAGAGGAGTGCGGAATAAAGCATGGACTCTGGGAAAAGCCCATGAGCCTTTCTTTAAATACCTCCTCACAACATGCAGTGAGTCGGGATCAGCCAAGTCCATTCATTGTCAGCAAATGTGTATCAACTGCCTCTTGTGTTCAAGTGGTGTTCTAGGCACAGGGAGTATAAATGTTTACTTTCTGGTGAATAATGGCAAAATGATCGCTCGTTTTGAATGTATAATCAAGGCCATATCATTGTCAAGACTAATTATATATCAGAAGGTAAATGTTATAAAACATGGGGATGTAAAAACATTCACAGAGCAAATAGAATCAAATTTGGTAGGCATGTTTTCTCATCTTATTTGGGAGCCAGAAATATGTCTAAACATCAAGAAATAGAGGTTTAAGTGTATGATGTAAAATTAGAAAACCCTCGAGGGCAAAAAAAAAAAAAAGAAAGAAAATGCAGTATAAACCCCCAAGACAACAAAAAGACAATCCATGTGACAAGAGGTTTTTTAAAAAACCAAAATGTTAATAGGTAAAAACACAAAATAAGATGGCCAGTTTTAGACTGCACATCTGTATTATTAATAAATACCCAATAGAATAAACACCTATTAAAAAGTCTCATCAGATTGTCCCCCAAACCAAAATCCTACCATACATAGCATTCAAGGAATATTGGACAAAGATAGATCCTGCATTTCTAAGTAAGAAAAGTAGGTGTGTGATAGAAATACCAGAGAAGTTGAGTTCAAGGCACATGGCCTAAATGGCTGCAGAGGGAAATGTCGAAACGACAGAGTGTACAGTCCAGAGTGAGGCCATGACAGGTAAACCTGGGGCCGAAGTGCTGACTGTACAGAGGCAGGAAGTGCCAGGAGGAGCAGAGCCCAAGCGTAAGTGGGGGCTGTGCCTGCCCTCGCCCATGGTGTACTGGACAACAGGAAGTCAAAGGAGCACGCGCAAGAGTCTGCTCTCTCCTTTTTGTGCAGTTTTTTAGCTGAAATGTCACCTCAGAGAGGCCTTCCCTGACTGCAGTCGAAAGTAGCTTCTCCCGTCATTCTCTCATACTAGCTTTTAATTATCTCTGTAAGATTCATGACCATCAGCTGTCCTCTTACTGGTGTGCCACTGCTGCTGCTAAGTCGCTTCAGTCGTGTCCGACTCTGTGTGACCCCATAGACGGCAGCCCACCAGGCTCCCCCATCCCTGGGATTCTCCAGGCAAGAACACTGGAGTGGGTTACCATTTCCTTCTCCAGTGCATGAAAGTGAAAAGTGAAAGTGAAGACAGTCGTATCCGACTCTTTGCGACCCCATGGACTGCAGCCCACCAGGCTCCTCCGTCCATGGGATTTTCCAGGCAAGAGTACTGAAGTGGGTTGCCATTGCCATTTCCACTTACTGGTGTATTATTTTGGATTTTTTTTAAAATTTTTAATTATTGGGCTGAAATCTCTGTGCAAGAGGGACCATGTTTGTCTTGTTCACTGCCATAGTCTAGAACGGTACCCGGCAGAGAAGTCATTCCTGATTAAACAGATAGCTACTGAATGCCACCTCTTGGATTGGCCAACAAATTCGTTTGAGTTTTTCAGTAAGATCTTAAAAAAATCCAAGCAGATTTTTTGGCCAACCTGGTATATGTATGTGTGTAGATGTATGTGTACATATGGTTCTAGGTGCTCAGAATACTTCTATCAGCAACTTTCCTCCCCTCCTGGAGTCTACATTCTAGCAGAGTGTGTGGAAGGAAGTTACTGTAGTAAATAAGGAATATACAGTGTCAGAAGAGCTGAGAGAGCTGGCCTGAAAGGAATGGTGAGGGGAGACCCTGGAGCTGGTTACATTCGAGCGCATGGAAGAAGAGGGTTAGGCCTGTGGGCCTCTGAGGGGAAAGGGCTCCAGGCAGAGCAGTACAAAGAATGGGGAGCATCACTATAAGGCTGTGAGGACAAGTGGGGACCTGGAACAGAACAGCAAGTGAAGATGGCGGGTCTTATTGGTGAAACTTAGAGATAAGAAATGGCCCCAGATAGGGTAGAGTCAGTTGGAGCAACATACGGAATTTAAACTGATATGTGACCTTGAGCCAAGCTGCTGCTTGTGGGCAGTTCTGCCTTTGTGTAACATAAACATTCGTTCTTGTTTTATAGATCGTTTCGAGGGCTACAATATGTGCTGATTTCAATTATTAAAATGTCCATTTAGAACATTTATTAGCACAAATGAATTCAATTATTTCAAATATAGAAGCAAAATATTGTACAGAGTGAAAATATATGATATAATTAGACTATTAATGAAAACACTTACATACCCTCCGTGATTGAAAATGAAAGCTTAACAGTCTCAAAAGGATGGTGCTAAATATTTACATATCTGTCTGAGATGCACATTTTTAGATGCTAAAAATATTCATTGTTAATGACTGGAAGGGAAGGCTAAGTTTAATGTAGTAATAAACTTCCGTATATTTCCGTCTCACACCAAAGTCAAAGCCAATTTTGTAAAGTAATACAGGCAGCCTTTGAAATAGAAACTATGGCTGAAGTAAAAGGAGAATATTCCCAGGCAGTTAACAGTAACTATTTAGTGAGGGAAAGGTTTGCAGGATGATTAGGAAATGAGAAAGTTTACTTGGCAGGTTGGTTGATACATCTAAATTCTGTATACACATCTTAAACTTTTCCTTCTAAAGTGTGACATGCTTGAGGCAGTAAGAGGAGACTGAGTTATACTGAAGTACAGCCACATTTTGTGGGCTGAAGCAAGTACCAGAATCAGCTGAGACTTAAGGAGAAGGGACTGGCCAGAACAAGGGTGTGCATGACAGTGCTCCACCGGGGCCATCAGCGCAGCCGACTACTGCGTGTGGAAGGACACAGGAAGTGCACAGCACACGCACCGCGCCCACTGCCACTGCTGCTCCTGCCCCAGCACGTGCATGTCCAAGCGTGATAGCGCTTTTCTGCACATGCTTTCCTCCTGATTGGAGTCCCTTTTCTCACCTTCCCTACCACTTCAAAATAAAATGGGAAGAAAACAGATCCGTGGTCGGATGTGATTGGAAATCGGAGGCCTGTTCTTGTCTGAAAGCCTGCTAATTCCTTGCCCGGCATCATGCCCTGCCTCCGAGCTCCCCTTGCTGCCTCCGGGTGGTAGAGCGATGATCTGGGCCCACACGGCCGACCATAGCCCGCCCTTTCATGCTGTAGCCTTACTGTGTGGTTGGGTCAAGATGGTGAATCGCCTTCCTGCCATTGTGTCTGCAGACCAGCCTTGGCCACCCAGGTGGTTGTAAATCCTGTGAGCCCCCTCTGGTCCCCCTCTTTGGAACTAGTCATTTCTTCTCCTTGGAGGAGTCGATGGAAGAAGAGCTGTGCTGTGTGCATGAGTTAGGCGTGTTTCTCACAAATGGCCACATTTTAAAATAAACAGACTGGGGAGAAAGGCATTTGGGATCATCTGTGCATTTTCTTATGTGTTTGACTTCTTCATGATTGGAGACGGTATTTTCGTTTCATTTCAGCACATGGGCCCAGGCTCCATGGAGCTTACACTCGTCTTATTGCAGTTTTGAGGGAAAACGTCTTTAGCTATCACCCTGTGCAGAAATCAGAAGCATGTGATTTATTGTAATTTAGCTAAAACAAATAGTGGTTTTCCTTAGAACTTGCAACAATTGCTGTGAATGAGCAACTGTTTATACAAGGTGTGAAATTAAGTTTCATACAGTCACAAAATGTGAGTCCTCGCCAACAGCTCTGAAATCATTTATATTTTGGGTAACAATTTCAGTGGTGTTCTTTGTCACAATTAGGAGCCCTGCTGCTTTGAGAAATGATACCATGTCCAGATTTAGCTCTTGATGAAGAAAGCTAGGCTAGAGCTTCTCCAATCTGGAGATTGGAGTCCCACCTTTGGGGCTGCCTTTCTGTGAGCATGAAAATCAGATTCCAGGGAGGGGGAACCCCTAAAATATTTCTGGCTTGCATTCTGAATTTGCCTGCTTTCCTGGAAGGTGTGTTGTAAGCAAAGGGTCTGACCTTGCTCAGACCATGTGTGCAGAGCTCTGGGAGGCCTGGGACCAGCACTCTCTCACTGGGGACCAGGGTCGCCAGGATCAGGGCAGGGGGAACAGAGGTGGTGGATGCCCCCAGTGGTTCTCTTCTCCAGATAGGAGGGTGCGAATAAAGGGTTTGGTGATTTCATTTATTGAGAGGTCTCTCTGCAAGCAGGCAGTCAGAGTTGAGGGCCAGTGTCGGGGTAGGAGTCCAGCTGGGCTCGTGGTGATGGTTCAGAGAAGGCAATCAGGAGGTGGAGACAGGGAGGTTGGCAGGAGGGACAGGAGGCTTTGTAGAGGGGACTCACTGGAATTTGTGTGTGTATATTACACTGGGAAGAACCGAGTTCATTTCAGAGGGTGAGCTGGAGTGCTGAGCTGAGCAAAAGCTCAGCTGTAAGAGGCAGTAGAACCTTGGGCAAGTCCCAGCTGCTTGGTTTCTTCAGCAGTTAAATCCAGATGAAAGAAAGTATGGACTAGAGCAAGGGTCACTTGTTAATAGCAATTAGAGCTCATAAACAAATTCAGCAAAGTCTCAGGGTATAAAATCAATACAAATCAGTTGTATTTCTATAAACTAGCAATTAACAACCAGAAAACAAAACAATTCCATTTATAATAGCACCAAAAAACAAACAAACAAAAAAACCCCCCCAAAAACCTATGCTGACTTCTGGTGAAAACCTGGGATTTAATCCTTGCTTTTAAAATGTGCAGATTCTGTCAAACAATTTAGGTGACTGAAGCTCTTCCTCCAGGGTTTTATTTCCTAATCTGCTCCATTGAACCGTTTCTCCCACTAACAAGGAATTAAATTGTGTCTTTGCTGAATGCTGTCTCCTGCAAGAAGTGTCAGAATTCATTGAACTAAGAAGGTTCTCCTTAACAGCAGTGAACTAGTTAAAGCTCAGCATCTCTTGTGCCTCTTTGAAACAATGGGACCAGGCAGGCTCATGTTTCTATACAGCTTTTCCACCAAACAGTCAAAACCCATTTTCAAGAGAGTTTCCAAGAAGAGCAAAATTCACAAAATGATTGAATATTGTGCACTGATTTTTAGGAATTAATTGGGAAGCAGAACTGTCTCCTGTCAGACTCTTCTTGGTAAGTGAAGAGTGATGTATTATTTTGTACCCCTTACCTTTTTGCCCTAAGGTCCCGTTTGTTTTATGGAAAGACACAGTGTCGACACATGAAATGGCTTACTGTGAAAGGGGAGCTGGTGCCGCCAGGCTCTTTCCAGCTCTCGCGAACGCTAGAATCTCTTAATCGGTGCAGTCTTTTGCTGATTGCAGTAGTCTGTGTTTGGGGGTCAGAATCAGGTGTGCCTCTGAATGAGAGGAAATTTTTGCCTGGTCCAGCATTTGATATTTAATGATTTAGGTGGCTGGTTCATTTCAAAAGCAGTTTTGTTCTGTGGCTCTTGTTAGGCAGCAGCTCGATTTCTCTCCTCTCCCCTCCCCTCTGCCCACTTGTTAAAGGCCATTTTGTACATCTGCCTCTCCACAAGAAACAGCGATTTTCTTGTTAGTGATGTGTTTGTACTTTAGGCAATTTGCAGACCAAAAGTCATTTAAAGAAATAGTTACAGTTTGAGCTGGGATTCTGAAATGGAGATCCATATAGCTTTATTATGTTTTCAATAAAAAGTTGAAATGTCAATTTGGGCAGACCCAGTAGCTTAAGGTTCTGAGAAAAAGGATCCTAGAGAATCCTGTGGGTGGGGTAGATTTTATGGTCTGTCTATCCATTCTTCCGTCCCTCTGTCTTCTAGGGCCAGGTGTTACTCTGCAAGGACGTAGGTAGCAGGGTCTAGTGCAGAGAACCCTGTTTGAAGGTGAGGAGTATTCTGGGATAAGGGGCTGGGCCACTGAGGAAGTTGTGTTTCCTGGGGGTGTCACTTGATACGCAGGCTTCGCTTACCAAAGCTCTGCTTCTTTCTTGAGTAACTGCTGCATCCCAGGCACTGGGCGGGGGCGGGGGGTGGGGGGTAGCAGATAGCAGGAAGCCCACAAGTATTGATCTTGTTTCAATACTAAAATCCAGGGGTGTTAAAAGAACGGTTTTTACACGTTAGTAGCAAGTAAGTAACACAATTGAATAAACCAAATATCTCCTCATATTTATTGTATGCCTATAATGCAGGAAGGAAGATACACAAGCATTGGTTAAACTTCCTAATCTGTTTAAAACCAGAGATTCCCAAGATGCCCTGGATCTTATCTGTCTTAATTCATTGGTTGGTCATTCTTTAAAACGACGGGGCAGAAAGGAAGGTGCTGGGTCCCATTGTTTGACCTAGATTGGGTGGCCACGGCCTCTAGGCCTCCGCCACCGGAGAGCCAGAGGACACTCAGGGGAGCGCCTGAGGCCCAAGGCCTGGGTGGGAGGGAGACAGAATAGGCAAGTGATGCTGGTGACAGCCGTCACCTCTGCAGGCATCATTCTCCCGTTTAGGCTCACGCCCCGAATTGTCACCGCATCGCTGTTGCTCAGTGATCCAGTGCATGTAGAGCTTAGGATTGTAATTCATTTCTGTGTGTAGGGCTCTTTGATGTGATTTTTAGGGTTTTGTGATATAAACAATCTGTGCACACCACAAAGCCATAAATTTTAGGGTTTTGTGGTGTGCATGGATTGTGAGGGGAAAGGGTAGAGATGATCTAGTTATCTTAAAAGCAATAGAGTTTTCTTTGCTGGAAGTTCTTTATATATAAAATTAAAAGCTGAATGCTGGGCCCCCTTGAGGTGGCTCGTTCAGACCCGTGATTGTTCTAAAGAGCAGCCCATTTGAGCCCCAGTGCAGGCTAGTACTGTGGGTTCTGAGGGCCACGTAGAACTGGGCCTGAAACAGTCTTTTATCATTATTATTATTTTAATCAACTGAATTCTCTCATAGCAGTGTTAGGTACACAGCAAAACTGAGCAATAAGTATAGAGAGTTCCCACACACTTCCTGTCCCCCTCCAGACTGGTGTGTTTGTTAGAATGGAAGAAACTAGACTGACACCTCATTATCACCCCAAATCCATAGTTTATAAAGAGTTCAGTCTCGGGGTTGTATATCCTGTGGGTTTTGACAAATGTATAATGACATGTGGCTGCTATTATAGTATCACACAGAATATTTCCACTGCCCTGAAAATTATCTGTCCTCTACCAATTCTTCCCCAATAATTTTGTTAGTGTTATTTTTTTTTAAACTTTTTAATGGAGAATTTCGAACATACACAAAAGTAGAGGTAATTGTAATTAACTCAAGTGTAAATCCAGCAGCCTCGTATTACTTTGAAGCAATCTAAGACATATCATTTTCTCCATAGTATGTATCTTCAAAGTATAGAGATACATAAAGTCTTAAAAAAACAACAAACCTGTTGTCTTATTTAAAATAAAAGTAAGAATAGTTCTGTAACTCCCAGCGTCCGGTCAGTGTCCAAATTTCCAGTTGTTTCCTAAATGTCACAGATTTTGCTGTTGTCGTTTAACAGTTCATCTGAATTGGGAGCCACATAAAATCCACATCTTGTGATTGGCTGATGTGTCTTTTGTGTGTGTTTCAGTGTGCAGTTCTTTCTCCGTCCTCTCCTTCCTTCCTTCCTCCTCACAATTTTGTCGCTGGTGTTGAAGAAACCAGGTTGTTTATCCTCTAGTTTTCCGAGGTCTGGATTTGGCTGGCTGAGTCCCCGTGGTTTCCTTGATCATGTCTGTCTATCCTCTGTATAATATCTGTATAGACAATATATGTATCTATCTCCTCTATGCACTGTATAAATTGGCACTTGGATCAAGAAGCTTGGTCAGCCGTGTTTGACTTGCTTGTTAAGGCTGCTTCATCTATGGCCTTGTCTTCTGTCAGGAGGCACAAAATGTGGGGTTGTCTCTCTCTCTCTTGATGACGTCACCAGCTGTTTGTGTTTCGTGTCCAGATTCATTAGGACACAGAGAGGTGATATATTAATGCCATCGTTCCTGTTCATCTGTTGGCTGGAATGCTTCTGTAAAGACAGCCTCTGCCGTATCAACTGTTTAGTTAGCACGTGTGTTCACGTGTGCTCAATTGCTCAGTCGTGTATGACTCTGTGGCCCCGTGAACCGTAGCCTGCCAGGCTTCTCTGTCCATGTAATTTTCCAGGCAAGAATACTGGAGTGGGTTGCCATTTCCTTCTCCAGGTGATTTTTCTGACCCCAAGATAGACTGGTGCAGCTTATATAAGAGGCAGAGTAAATATTTGATTTCCATGTATTCATTTGTTTTCAAAATAAAGTTGATTCTCTAGCATCCTTCAATAATGACCAATTCACCTATTTTTTAAATTATTTTTAAATTAAAATTTAACATTTTTTGTTAGGAACGTTCATTTTTGAGACGGCTTAGGTCCTTCCTGTGGCCTAGAACGGCCCTAACTCTTGGGGAGCTGAAGGGTGGAGTGGGTTCCAGAATCCCCACAGGAGCCCAGTACGAAGCTCCCAGAGAGGGGTGAGGCCTTCTTCAGAGGCCAGCAGCAGAGCACCACCCGAGAACCTATACGGGTGGGTTGGATAAATCACATGGCCCTGATTGTGGCTTTTAAGGATTTGAAACACGCCTTAGCAATTATCTGAACCAAATTACTGTTTTTTTTATCTTTCTCCTTTTTAAAAATTGTGATAAAATACACATAAACTAAAGTTTATCACCCTAACCAGTTTTAAGTGCACCGTTGATTGGTGTTAAGTACGTGTGCATTGTCATACAGCCACCAGCACCGTCCATCCCAGTACCTGACCAACTCACTTTTACAGTCAAGGAAAATAAGACCCAGAAAGACTGTGTAAGGCTATAGCAGCCAGGGCGAATGGAGACCACGTTTTCCAGCTTTCAGTTCAGTCCTTCCAAGAAGCCAGGCTTTGACCTGACTGCCTTGGGTCCTAGAGCTGTTGCTTCCGTACCGGACAGACTTACTCAGTTGCCACCTGACTGCTGTGTGACCGTCGCAAAGCAGAGACCCCTGTCAGAGGGTGTATCACGTGAGAGACGTTCCTGCAGAAGCAGCTTCCGAGTAGGGGCTCAGAAACCGTGATGGAATAACGAGCGGCCTAAGGGTTAACAACCTTCCTGACTCTGGCTTGGCAGGGCCATAAAGAATTCTGCTCAAGTTCATCCTTGCAACTGACATCAAAGTAGTACAGCTGCTGCTGGAGTCCCAATTAGTGCTTTTCCTGTTTAATGGAGCTCCTGCAAGTTGAGTCTTGAAATGACTGTGTTGTGATTGGGGTTTGGGAGAGCAAAAAGGGGAAGGTCTCTCTTATAATTACAGTGTTCTTAAAGCATAATGATCTGTTTTCCAGTCTTTCCTGATTAGATAATAGCATTGTGGATACATTCATAACCACCTTAGTTTATTGCTGTGCTCATTTGTTATTTGGTTGGATGTCTTTTGGTAGCTATTTCCATAATCACTGTCAAGTTTGTATTTACAGATTTTTTCTTAAAGCAAGGGATGAGGCAAATTGGTCAAAAGTTCAGCTTATCAAGGAAGAAAACAGACTTTGAAGGTATTGCTTTTCTCACTTGCCTAGATTGCCTTCTTTTTCCCAGCAGGATTGGTTTTAATTCATTGGCAAGGCTTGTCAGTAATGGGAGGTTGAATTAGTGATAACATTTGTTCACAGTTGGTTTCAGGACTAGTATTCAGGAACCTGGGATTAATCCTGTCACTTATCCCAGTATTAAAATAACCTAATATCCCCCCTGCCCAATGTCTATCTTCATTTTTGTCTCCCCCCCCCCCGCCCCCCCACTCTCTCAGCCTTTGATTTTAAGCTCATAACTTATCAACTGATTAGGATAATAGGGAAATAACTGAATCTCTGGGGTCCTAGCGTTTTAGAGCAGGGGTGTGGTTACGTTCCTGGGCGGAGTGAGAGACCAGAAGCTGGTCCTTTCTGAGCTCTTTGAATTTAGCTGGTGACCTTGAGCCCACAAGGCTTGAATTTACCCCCAGTTCTTCACTTCTGACTAAGAGAAGTTGAACAAATACAGTTCTAAGATCTCTTTTAACTCCTCTCTATGATATCACTCAGGTTCTTATAGAACCTCTGTCTCCTGGGTGTGACAGTTATTGCCTGCGCCGATTGCTCAGCCCTCACGCCCCTTCCTAGAGGAGCTGCCGACCTTACACCCTGCTCTTCCATCACAGACCCTGCTGAGTGGGGTGGTTGTTGGCCCTGAGACAGAGAGATGGAGATGCTGCCTAGATCCTTAGCAGCCCCTCAGTTCCTAGGCCTTCTCGCTTGGAGCACTGGCAGCTTTCCTGTTACCTGGGTCTGCAAGAGACATCTCGGTGTCCTGCCAATGAACGCCCTGTTTTCCTTTAGTTTTAGTGAATTCCTGTCCATTGTGCCCAGTTGATTCCAAAAACATCTATATCCTCGTCATCTCGCCATGTTTCTTGTCTGTGTGATTCCTTATCGTGTCCATTTTTCCATGTCAGTGTTTCTCCTTGCCTTTCTATACTGTGAACTCTGAGGGCAGGGATTGCACCATGTTCATCTTTGTGGCCCCAGTGCTTGTAATCGTTCAGGATATGGTAAACGTTGGTTTAAAAATGAATGACTCTAGACACAGCTACTTTTTAAACTGAAACCAAGTCCCTGATGCTGGGAAAGATGGAGGGCAGAAGGAGAAGGGAGTGACAGAGGATGAGATGGTTGGATGGCATCATCACCTCAATGGACATGAGTTTGATTGAACTCTGGGAGATAGTGAAGGACAGGGAAGCCTGGCGTGCTGCAGGCTATGGGGTCACAAAGAGTCAAGCAGACTTAGTGACTGAACAACGATAACAAAGAAATATTTGCTCAATCTTTTAGAATCAGCAACTGGATGAGAACTCAGGATTTTTTTTATCAAGCTTGCACTTTCTTGTAGTCATTTTGGTTTCCTTTCTTCTCTTTCATTCTTTTCTTGGTGTTCTAGTGAGACAGGAAGGGGGCAGGACACGACGTTTCAAAGAATGACAACTATCGAGGACTTGACACAGACTGGTTAGAATCAGCTAGATCCAGGGCGGCAGACAGATCCACTTCCACTAGACCTTGAACCTCATTAACACTTGTGATAATACATTAGCTTAGGCTAAATGGCACACCTACAGGCACCATGACAGTTCCAAGGCTGTCAAAGATAAAAGGTCAAAAAGTGGGCAACGACCCCATTCCTGAAAATCTCCACCCTTTCCCCCAAATAGTTGGAGTAATCCTCCCACTCATTAGCTATGAAATCACCCAGCCAATGAGAGCTGACCACCCCATATTTCTGGGTCTCTCACCTTCTGAGATGGCCCACAGTCTGGAGTGTTTCTCCCAGGGCTGCTCTCACTTTCTGAGACGTACCACATTCTATGAAATGTGCATCTCCCTCAATAAGCCTGGTTTTACTTTACTGTGGTTCTTTCTTTCTTGTGCGAAGCCAGGAGCCCACAGTTGGCAGCCAGTCCCAGAGACTAGCCTGAGACCTGGGACACGACCACCCTCGTGAGTCCCACTCTCTGCTGCAGCACTAGCATGTAGCAAAACTTGTCTTTGCTTCTGCCCACTGTCTGTTGGAGGAAATAATAAGCAGTGGGGTTGACCAGCAAGCTTAAAGGAAAAATGACGTGGTCTGGATGGGCCACTAACTGCATTCCTATGTACTCTTTGTAATACAGAGGGGTGACTGCTTACAATACTAAAAATTAGGTGAACCTCTCATAGTAGAGGTGTGATACTAACCTGCCGTTTATTCAGTGCCCATCGTTCAAAATGGGCAACACGTTCCTTTTGAAAAATAGAGGCTCCAACATACTACAAAAACTTGAGTATTCAGCAAACCTTCTCCAGCTCACGTATTTAAAGGATAAAAAATAAAACAGTAACCAAAACAAGTTTTAGGAATGACTGCAAAGTAATTAAGTTTCTTTTTATGGCTTTTTACATTGGCTTAAAGGTCAGCATGAAAATAGATGAGAGTTAAACTCAGAACTAAGCATCTCAGACAGAAAATCACTTAGGTCCCATTGATCACCCCCTCTCACCAAAGTTTTTATACCTGAATTGCACAGTTCTCCCTGGCTGGTCTTTAAAAAAATCTAGGTGCCCTTCTGAACTGATGGAAAACAGGCAAGATAGTAGAAAAGCAGCCTTGAGGAAGCGACCAGTGTAGGGACAGATGGAGGATGGTCATGGTAATGCAGTTGACGCGATGAGAAGCCCGGGATGAACTTGGACGAGAATTTACAGTAAAACACCGCTTGGGTCAACCGCCATTCTTCTGCACGACACCTTTGGGCATGTGGGCACAGCAGGCCCCAGTGGGTGTGCCAGGCAGCCTGGATCACAGTCAGCACTGTCAGATTCTGTCATTGACAGGCCCTGTGTCTTTGGACAGGTCACTTCCTTTTGGGCCTGAGTTTTCTCACTTTTTAAATGAGATAATTAAATTTGACAACTTCTAAGGCCCCTTCCTCACTGTAAAAAATAAAAACAAAACCTTGTCTACATGGTTAGAGATAATCACACATCCTGATTAAATGGGATGGTTAACAAGCTAGCCTAGTGGTAGTACAGGTGGAAAAGAATGGAAATCAGTGTATGGACTCGGTACCACCCAGGAGCCCCAGGTCATTCCTGTTTGATCTGTAAGGTAGGCCCTCTGCATCTGCAGATTCGACCAACTGGGGACTGGAAATATTCAGAGGAGAAAAAAAAAAATCCTAGAAAGTTCCCTGAAGCAAACCTAACGTTTACATTGTATTTCCAACTATTTACATAGCATTTATATTGTATTAGGTATTAAGTAATCTAGGAGATGGTTTAAAGTATACAGGAGGATGCGAGGAGGTTGTGTGCAGATACTGCAGCATTTTACATCAGAGATTTGAGCACCTGCAGATTTTGGTGTCTGAGGAAATCCTAGAACCGGCCCTCTGGCTACAAAGGGACAGCTGTACATCAGTTACACCTGGTACCTTCTCCACAAGTATCGGAAACGCCAGTGAACTAACTTAAGCAGTAGGACAGTCTGTTTATCACAGGACAATTCATTATGAAAGGTTCTGAGATGGAGTAGCTCTGGGGAGTGTACTGTGGTCTGTGTGCATATTTGCTCACGTATTTTCATGTCCGACTCTTTGTGGCCCCATGGACTGTAACCCGCCAGGCTACTCTGTCCATGGGATTTTCCAGGCAAAAATAGTGGAATGGGTTACCATTTCCTCCTCCAGGAGATCTTCCCGGCCCAGGGATCAAACCCAAGTCTCTTGCATCTCCTGCATTGACAGGCACCCCTTGGGGAGCCCACTTGTGGTGCACCATATTTAATCAAATCTAGGATGTCACCAATGGTAAGATGTACCCTCATTTTACATTCCACTGAAAGAGAATCATCTCTGCCAGTTAAACTATGACATACTACTGAATAAAAGACATCTGATTTGACAGATAATTAAATGTGGGGGAAGAATGTATCTTGGAATCCAGTGAAATACTAATTCACTAGTGGGTGGATATCATCCTTCCAGACTGCCTTCTCGGCCTGTTGACCTTATCCATGGCTGTCTCCCTTCACGGGTGCAAGACAGCTGCAGACAAGGTGAAGGAGCGATGGAGGTGGGCCTGCCTATTCTGGCACCTCCTGTTAGGAAAAAGGGGACCTTCCCCAGAAGCCCTGCAGCTGATTTCACCACAAGTCTCATTGGCTGAAAGGTCACAGGTCACACAAATGCCCCCTGGCATCTAGGTCACTGCCCAGGGGCCCATTAGAGTCAGACTAATTAGGATTTACCCTACCACGGGGGATGATTTCTGACAGGAGAAAGAAAGAGGGAGTGAACAGATCATTACAGAAGCAAGAAAGTACAGAGATAGAGCTTGGGATTTTTCCAGGTAGAAACTGATGAGAGGAAGGTGGTTTGTGATTAATGTTATTTATCTTCTTGGTCTGAGCATTTGAGTGTTTGAAGTTTTGTTTTTTGTTTTATTTTGGTTTTTTTTGTTTTTTTTTCTGCCACATAACTTGTGGAATCTTAGTTCCCCAGCCAGGGATTGAACCTGGGCCCTGGTAGTGACGGTGCCAAGTCTGAACCACTGGACCACCAGGGAACTCCCATGAAGGTTGTTGCTGATTCATTAAATCGTTTCTGCAGTAGTAATTAACTTTCCATGCATTTTAATATAGAAAAATATATCATTAGTTTTGGAAAAAATTTGTAATCTTTTTCTTTCCCTGTTTTATTGAGATGTAACTGACATACAGCATTTTGTAAGTTTAAGGTGTACAGCATAAGGTATACAGGTGTGATTTGATTTACACACACCATGCAATGATTATCGCAGTAAGTTTAGTGAACATCCATCATCTCATATAGATACAAAATTAAGGAAAGAGAAAAAAATTTTTTTCCTTGTGATGAGAACTCTCAGGATTTACTCTTTTAACAACTTTCATATATATAACATACAGCCATGTTAATTATATTTATCATGTTCTACACTACATCCATAATATTATAACTGGAAATTCGTACCTTTTGACCACCTTCATCCAATTCTCTGTCCCCAACCCCCTGCTCTGGTAACCACAAATCTGATCTCTTTTTCTATAAGTTTATTTTTGACCTATAATTGATCTGTAGCACCATTAGTTCCTCTTACGCAGCATAGTGATTTGATATTTCTATACATTTCAAAATGATCCCCACTATAGTTCTAGTTGCAGAATGTTTACCATAAAAAGATGCTCTCCACACTGTACATTTCAAACCTGTGACGCAGTTATTTCACAGCTGGAAGTTTGTGTATCTTCGTCTCCCTCACCTCTCTCCTCCTCCCACCAGTCTCCCCTCTGGCAACTGCCTGTTTTTTTCTGTATAACTCTTGTTTTTGTTTTTTATTTGTCCATTTGTTTTTTTTTTTTTTTTTCTTTTTTTTAGACTCTTCAGATAAGGAAATCATTTAGCATAATACCCTCTAGGTTCATCCATGTTGTCCCTAATGGCAAGATTTCTTTTTCCTTTCTTTTCTTTTTTATGGCGGATACTCCTCTATGTGTGCGTGTGCGCATGCACGTGCGTGTGCGTGTGCGCATGCGTGTGTGTGGATGTACATACAATATCCTTTTAATCCACTCATCTATTCTTGAGCAGTTGCTTCCCTATTTTGGCTGTTGTTAACTATGCTGGCGCGAACATAGGAATACAGAAACCTTTTCTAATGAGTGTTTTCGTTTTCTCTGGCTGGATGCGCAGGCGCGGCATTGGCGGGCCCTGTGGTCGTCCTCTCTTGAGAGTTTGAGGGCCCTCCGCACGGTTTTCCACAGCGGCTGCACCAGTTCACATCCTCAGCAGCAGCGTAGCAAGCTTCCTTTTTCTCCACATCTTCATGAACACTTGTTATGTGTTGTCTTTTTTATAATGGCCATTCTGATAGATGGTATCTTATTATGGTTTTGATTTGCATTTCCCTAATGACAGTGATGTTGAGCATCTTTTCGTGTGCCTCTTGGCCATCTGTATGTCATCTTTGGAAAAACTTCCCAATTTTTTTAAGCTGTGAGGTTTGTTTCTAAATTCTTGCTGGTTGATTCTGTTATGACATGCTGTTCTTAAAATTCCTTTACAGGTGGATACTAGATTACTCATGTTTGAACATTCTTACTTCATACATTTAGGCTTAATTTTGTCATTTTAAAATGCTTCACAACAATGCAGTATGTGTTCTTAATGCCCCACTTTTATTTGGACTAATGCAGCTGTTTATTCTTTTCCTGATAAAGATCTGGAACATTTTAGACACTGTGGCCCCCTTGCTTCTTGATAGACGGTATCCAGCTCATCCTCTTGGCCTTCACCTTTGTGCCCACAGTCCCTCTTTACTTAGTGACTGGGAGGTGACCCATTTCTTTCACGTTTCTCCTGGAAACTTGCCCCGATTGCATCATATGTTTCCTACTTCTCCTCTTTGTATGTTGGTGCTTACTTTGTTCCTCATTTTCTGAGTAGAGTGGATGGCACAGACTCGGGAAGGTGCCCAGCGCCCAGCCTGTTGCTTTTGTGGTACAGCAGTTCTTCCCACGATGTCAACCGGGGTTTTCTTGACCTGTGTCCTCTGGAGCATTGCTCTGAGTTGAGCCTCTCTGCATTCAGCTCAGGGACTTGAAGCATTCAGGGGAGGAGGGCCGTTAAAGTCAAAGATCGCACTTATTCATGCTCTGAGCCCTCTGTGTCTGCAGCGCCCAGTGCCGTGCGCTGAGGAGGACTCACCGCAGAGGTGACATGGATGTGTCACATGAGACTTCGGCACCCTCAGGAGGAGGGTCTGGCTTTTGAGGAGCTTATTGCTGGAGTTCACTGTTCTTTGCTGCCTGGCGGGTACTTCTGTTCTTTCTCCCTTGAGTGCACAGGCATCCTTCTTGACTTTCTCTCCTCTGTTCTCAGTGCAGCATTTCTGAGAATCAGTATATGACAGAGGAATGACTTAACGCCTGTTACGATACTGTTTTGTATTGAGGACTTGTTCTAAAAGGACAGATCATTGTAGTATTCATTCCTCCAAAAGTATCTAAATAAGTATTCAATGGTTCAGACCTCTTATATGTGAAGCCTTTAGGTTTGTGAACAAATCCAAGTAGAAGTCATCTGTACTAGACCCACAGTGCTGCTTGGGCAGAAGACAGTAATTGCCAGTGTAGGAATTGTTTTTAAAGTGAGAGTGTGGAGGGCCGTGCAGTCTCCTCTCACTTGTCACTCACCTGCGTAGTCTGCATGTTTCTGGTCTCATTTTTTGGATATAAGGAGTGGCCTGAGCCAAGGTACGTGTAAGTCAGACTTCTGATGGTGATTTAAATCTGACAGTGCTTTTGAAAATTTCTTTTAGAGAAAGAGGACCCTTGGCATGGAGCACCGTTTAGAGATAGAAAGAACTGGGACATTTTCTTCTCATTTCTGAGGAAAGATTACGATCAGAGAGATCATTATGATGACTACAGTCCAAGAAGGAACATGTCTTTTCTTCACCTCCTCTCCTCCTTTCCCCCACTTCAGTCCACCAGCAGTATCTCTAAATCATATCTTACACCCCACCCTTCTCTCTGTCACCACTGATGGGGTCCAAGTCACATCTGGAGCCCTGCAAACCCCTCACTGGTCTCCCTGCTTCCATTCTTGCCCCTACACAGAGCAGTGTTTTTCCAGCTTAAATTCAACTTTGTCCTTAATGAGGAGCTTCCCATCAGTTTAAAAATAAATTCCAGACGCCTCCTCTGGGTCGACAAAGGCCAGGCCTGCATAACATGGCCCCTGCTTGGTTTCATAGCTTCAGCTCCATCCACTTCACCCTTGACCTCCCCCATGACCTCTCTCCTCTTACCCGCTGCACCTGCCCCCCAGCTACAGGCTTTCCCCTTGTTTCTGGAAATCTCCAAGTTCATTTCTGCCTTGAGCCTCAGCACTGTTCCTTCTGCCTGCCTGCTCTGCCCTCCCCTGATCACGGGACAGGTGCCCCCTCCCCCCATTAAAGTTTCAAATATATGTAAAAGAAGAGAAAAGTAGGGTGAACTCCATGGGACAGTCCCCTAAATCCAAATCACCAATATTCAGCCATGCTTTCCTTTTCCTTTTTTTCATTGTTTAAAATTGTTTCTGCTGCAGGGCTTCCCTGGTGGCTCAGTGGTACAGAATCCGCCTGCCAGTGCAGGAGACATGGATTCGATCCCTGATCCGGGAAGATCCCACATGCCTTGGAGCAACTAAGCCTGTGCGCCACAACCACTGAACCTGCGCTCTAGAGCCCGTGCTCCACAATGAGCACAAATCTTCTCTCCGCAACAAGAGACGCCACCACAGTGAAAAGCCCGCACGCTGCAGCTAGAGGGGCGCCCCCGTTCTCCACAACTAGAGAAAGCCTTCACACAGCAACAAAGACCCAGCACAACCAAGAACAAATACAATTATTTTTTAAATTGTTTCCACTGTAACTCTTGAAAGCAAATCTCTGACATCATGTCATCTTGCTCCTGAATACTTGTCTCTACAAAATAAGGACATTTACTTTATAATCACAATGTCATTATCACACTTAACAAAATTAACAGTAATTCCCTCACACCATGTAACACTCAACTCTTATTCACATTTCCCCAGTTGTCTTGAAAATGTGCTTTTACGGTTTTCTTTTTTTTTTAACCAGCATCCAAACAAGCTCCACACGATACATCAGATTCTTGCATCCCTCTCTTGTCTCTTTCTTGCCTCCATTCCTCTTACTGTGCTTTCTGTGATGTCTCTTTGCTCTGATGTTTCTTTTAATTTGGTCTGATTTCTAAAGAATATTTCTCACATTTTGCTGAATTTTGTTAGCTCTCGTTATATATGCTCTTGTTGTCCAGCTGTCTCACTTCTGAGAACTTCTGATTTGTGTTGTTTTTCAAAGCTTTGGTTGTGTTCCCTTAATTTCTTTTAGCTCATTTTGAAATAATTGGTTAGTTTTCATCTGCTTGTGGTCACTTTTTCATGGCTTAGTCTGTTCACTCTACTTTTTTTTCCTTGTCATACTGAGTGGGGCAGGATCACATTTCTAATGTGTCCCTGTGTGTGTGTGTTGGGGGTGGACCTCCTGTTCTGTGGGGGGAGCATGGCAGCCAGGGTGGCCTCCCCATCTCATAAAGGACCCAGGTGCTGGTCTGCCTCTCAGAGCTCCATGCTGTGCAGGCCTTCAAGGGTGCTGGCTGCCCAGCCTTTTGATGCTGTTTGCCATTTGGCACTTGCTCTGGATGGCCCACCCGCCTACCTTTAGGGGCTTTGATTCCTGCTTCATGTGATGGCCGTTCCCAGCGCGTGCCCTCAGCAGGAGGGCTGCCTTCTGAGTGGAGTGTTTGCCGGATGGCTCTGTGGACCAGGCAGCACTGGCCAACCCTCCTGAGCCCCTGAGGAGCCCCTGTGAGTGAGTGTGATCTTTCTTGCTCAGACACTGAGAGGATGCACTCGGTTCACCAGCATTTCCTAGCCCCAGGTTGCAGGGCTCCTGCTCAGGTAGGACCCCTGTTTTTGGAGGAGATGTTTCCTGGTGGTTTGGGGATCTGTGGCCCTGGGGCCACTCAGTTGTCCCTTTTCCCTCCCACCACCCAGCCTTACAGCTGTTGACCCTGTGCAGTCCTGCACAGCTGTATTCTGTGGTTTTGGGGAATTTTTTAAATCAAGTTTTACTGAAGATTTCATCTACTTCTCACTGTTCTAGTTACTCTGTCTAGTTTCCAGGAGGAAATTTAGAGAGATTCTAACAATTCTGCAGGCTCCATCTAGTTAAATGCTGCCTCAGAGGCCTTCCTGGCCACCCTCGACACAGCAACCCCTGTACCCTGCCATCTCACCCACTTTGAACTCTGTGCATGATGCCCATTGCCACCAGAATGGAAGCTTCTCTTCCTTCTCTGGTCATTAGTCAGGGCTCTCTTGCTCGCTCCTAAATCCCCAATGGGCTAGAACAGTGGTGGCCCCATGACAGTAGATGGTGACTCATGGGCACTTAAGGCCCCACCCCTCCCTGCTCGCACTAAAATTGTGAAACTTTCCCTAAAAGTGCTAACCCTTTTTACTATGATTATATTACCCTGAAAAACTAAAAGAAAAACATTTCTCTAAAATGTTTTGAAGGCACATAAACTAAAAAATAATCCAAGATATTAAAATAGTAATGTGATATACACTGACTTAAGTATCATCAAAGATTTTAAAATCTGGTTTTACCATGTCCCAGCAAAGAGGACTTTTCTGTTATAATTTCTGTTATAGAGTCTCTCATTGCACTGTGTGTGTGTAGACTTACCATACTGTGGTCAAACACAGAATAGTAACTGGTGTTTAAGACAGTGCAAACTCTAGATTCACAGAATGTCTGCACTGGGGAGCCTTCTAATATTAGAGTGGGAAGAAAGATGGCCTCGGAGCCAGAAGCGAAGCAAGATCCTCGCCCCACCTCTGCCATTGGTAATTACATGACCCCGGGTCTACCACTTACTGTCACTGGGTTCCACCCATCACTAAGATACGGGGGTTGGGTTCCTTTCAGCTCTGAGTACTAGGATTCTTGTAATCATAAATACTTGTTAGCTGAAGACCCATTCCAGCCTCCCAGTATAAGAGTCCTGAGACACAAGTGTTTTCTGAGTTGAAGTCTCCGCTGTAAACGTAACCTGATAACAAAAGCAGGAGTGATATCTTAAAAAACATATATGCACTTCAGTTTAATTTTGCAGTTATCCATCTGCAGATAACCACTGAGTATATTTTTTGTTGATTCACAGCCATGGTGTCATGGGGGATACGTTTAGGAGATTTCCAAAAATAGTAGTACCAAGCATTTTTGAAATTTTTGAATTAACACCCACAAATTGGAATGGCCCAGGGTTTGTGTCCTGAGTAAGTGTATGGCATATTGTTTATTCAGACACCAAGATTCTTGAATGAAGTAGAGCATGGTGTGAGCAAGTGTTCAGTTCTGATCACTGTGATGGAGCACGTGTTGTGTACTAGACTCTGTGCCCAGCACTCATTACATGCAGTGTGACTTAGGCACGCTGTGAGGAAAGTATTGTGCTTGTTTTACAGATGAAGAAACTGGGATGCGAGAAGGGGAGCCAGGGCCACACAGCTAGTGAAGAGCAAGCGGTGTCAGGTTGTAGTGAGCATTCATTCAGATACTCCACGCTGCTCTCTGGTCTTAGGATTCGGCATTTAATAAGCCATTTAATCCTTACAAGATCCCCGTGAAGCTGGTACTATCATGTTTCCTTAACACAGGAGGAAACTGAGGCACAGAGAGGTTGGATGACTCGGCTAAGGTCACACGGCTGTGTGGTGTCAGAGTGCGGATTTGAGCCAGGGCAGTCATTGTCCAGAGTGCAGGTTCTTGTCTTCTGGACAGTGTTGCCTGGCAGCAGTGTGGTGACTGACACAGAGACTGTGTCACTAGGAGTGGCACTGGAAGAGCAGAGAGAATCGTCAGAGACTGTAAAACTTGCCCTTCCTTACGTTAGGAACAACGTTGTGTTTTTGGCCCTATTGCACATGACTTGAAATTCGACAAAATAAAACTTCCTCTTTCCCTAAAATGTGAAGTTTGTGATCAGCAAGATCGCACTCTTCATCTCAGTTGTCAGAGTCACATGCCCCTCTAGATAGACATGGTTACCAAGGATCATTAGACTCCCGAATCTCTGATTTTCGTCATGCTTGGTTACTCTGTGCTGAAGGGTTAGTGTTTGACAGATGCTAATTTAAAAAGAGAATTCCTCCGGATTTGTGGGGAGGAGGGATGGTGAGATCTAAAGTTGGTGACATTTTTTATGAGAAGTTTGAGAATACATATCAACGAGTGAGGGTGGCCTAGGCTTTAAAATGGAACCCTTTGTAGTAGTTGTTATTTGGACTGTTTATTAACTTTGGGTTTGTGTTTAAGAAAAAGTGAAACCCAGCTGTACTTTTCAGTGTAAGGTAGCCTGAGATTTTGGTGGACGTGTAGACCCCACAGGGAGAAATTCAGGCTCTGTGTCTTGCTGGACTCTGCTCCAGTGCCACCCACGAGCCAGAGCACTGAGCCAGGGGCCGTAAATGACAGAGAAGGGCCGAGATCAGCAGGTCCAATGTGACTGCCTCGCCCTCTGGCTATTGAGCTGATTGCTTGGAAAGTCTTCACTGGTTTTTCAACTTGAAAAGAACAAATTTAAAATAAATAAATTGATCCATTAACCTGTTACAGGAAGGTTCCCGCTGTGCTTAGGACCCCAGATCATCTCAGACAAGGTTGACTAAGCCACACCATGATAGATTTTCAGGGTAATATGTGGACCATAACGTGACCATTAACCAACTTGCTTTGTTTATGGGAGGCAGGCTCTTAATGCCACTGGCCTCGTGCTGGAAGCACATTCCACTGTGGTCTGTTTCATCGCTGTGAAGTCATTGATCAGATGAAAATGACCAGTTAGCAAGTAAGTGTTTCCTGGGCTGCAGGCTTTATGAATAATGTGTTCTTCAGTTAAAAACAGCACTTTAAGCAATTGTTTAAACCTAACCATTTGGGAATGAGGCAGAGAGCTTCATGAATAATTTATTTTCAAAAGAAAAGATTAAGGGATCTGAATTTTTTTCACCTTCCCAAACCCTTTTTACATTAAGTGAGCATATGTATAAATGATAGCTAGATCCAGATAAATAAGATTCATAATGCATACGTGGTATCTGTAAGTTTATATGCTTTCCCTTTTAAAGAACCTTTACTGAGAAAAGTACAGTCATGTAAATACAGTGAGTTTAAAATAAGAACTGAGAATGGAATTGCTGGAAGGGTTGCGGGATTTTAGAATGCAGCATTGAGCGTGCATTAGCATAGTGCCGTGGGAAAGCTTGAAATGTGGTTAATATGTCCTTGTGTCGAAAAGGACTCCATCAAAGCAGACCAGTTTGATCCCTTGTGCTTAGACATTATGCTTTCCACTTCCTAAACCAGATCACCATCTTAGGAGAATTTGCACATCCTTGCTTCACGGTTCCAGTAAGAGGTTGAGGCGGAGTGGGTACTAGCATCACAATCCAGCCCCCCCCCCCCCCCCCGCCGTTCCCTCCCACCTTGCCAACTCCCCTCTTCTTCCTCTGGTTCTTAATATCATTAAGAATCCCCGTGGTGTTTTGTTTGTGAGCCTGATAGATGATTTGCCTCAGTGGATGAAGTTTTCATCGAGCATCTTGGCCTTGAAGGCACCAACAGAGGCGTAGAGGGGCCTGGACACTGCCTCACCACTCATACCGCTGTCGCCACGACAGGCAGCTGTTGGTTTTCGAGTGATTACCTGGTTTCAGGCGGTTTCAGGCCCCATTCTAAGGACTTTACACTTAATTAATCCTAACAACCTCCTGAGCTAAGTGCAGCCATTACCCTCATTTGCAGTTGAGGAGACGGAGACAGTGTTTACTTACCTGCCCAGGTTCACCGGAGCCCATGTGTTTATCCCTTCAGCACCTCTGCTGCCTTCTGCATCGCCTCGCGGTCACACCCAGGGCCTCAGTGCATCATCATTCTATGATGCCGGCTGGGCCGCCAGCAGCATAGAAGGGCGCCTTCACTTGGTCACCCTTTGGTTTCTGGCCCCGTAACAGATTGGAACCTAGTCAAGAACCGAGACACATGAGAGCAGGCCCCACTGATGTGGCTCTTGTCAGTTTCCCAGATGTCCAAGACCCTCTCACAGAGCCCATTTCCTTTGGGTTGTCAGGGTAACGCGTTTGGAAACACGCAGCACACATTCTAACAACCCAGCCAGGAGCCAATGCTTATATAACAGGAGAGAAACAGGAGAAAAAGAAAGAAAGGAAACTATAAATATAAAGCACAGGGACTTGAATTGGTGCCCACGAGGTTGACTGAATACATTGTTTTCTTATTAGGAATAATATATCTTTGTTTTCAGAAGATAGTCATAAAAATGGATACAGTTAAGTTCAGGTATCAAGAGAGACAGGTGGAGGCATTGAAACCTTTGAGGGGCAGTCCCAGATGAGGGACAACCCACTGTCTGGCAGTGGTAGCCAAGTTGGGCGCAGCTGCCAGTATTTAGTCTCCCTCGCCCAGCTGTTAGCATCAGAAATACTTTTGCCATGATATAGGAGTCTTGATTGTTCCCATCTTTTTCTGCTTGATGCTTCTGGGGGCTTTAAAATGTCCTGTGTAAGATGGCAACCCTCCCCTTTTGAGCCAGTCACACTTGAAAAATATACCCTGAAATTATCCAAACTTAATTTCTGGCCATTTTGTTTCAGAAATACCAACCCCAGGGGTTCTCTGTTCTTTCCACTAAAACTTAATCTATTTGGAAAAATTCCATTTACCCTCTGTAGAAATCGACTGGACATGGCTCCTGTGAATTATATGGTTGCTATTATCCCTGAACACTGTAAAAATGAACTTTGAAACAGTTGGGTCGGACCCAAACAGAAAGTGATGTATGGCTTGAAAATGGTCTCATTGAACAGCATGCTTCAATATTTTACTGGTCAGTGTAGCACTGGTTTTCAAAACACATGTTCAGTTTTTTAAAGTTGTGTTTTTAGAGTGGAAACTTTCTCACAAACCAAAATAGATCAATCAAGCATGTTTGAATCAATGCTGAAATGTCATGCACGTCTGCGGAGTGAAAATCATTAACCTGTTTCTTGAAATCCACATCAAATAAAACCATTTTACTCCATTCTTCATCCAGCCTCACCTCCTCACTGAAGGAGAGAGTGCTGAGAGTCTACGAAAATGCGTGTAACTGGATGATTATTTTTTCCTGAAAGGTTTTAGGAAATGCTGAAGCCAGGTGTTCATCGAGCATGGGGCGGCACCCTACCGGGACTAGTCAAGGACGCCCAAAAGTGCGCTGAGCACAAACTCATCATTTCTCAGAGTCTGTGCTTGAAAATAGATCGGGACTATTTCTTCAAACCGTGGGGCATAATTTCAAGTACATTTAAACTGTGACCAGAAGGTACTGTTGGAAAAGTGAGAGTGCATGAGAATATTGTGAAAACCACAGTGTAAAAGTACAGTGACAACTTAACTCTAAGAGGCTCTTAAATCTGTCTTTTGGAAGAGTTTGTGAAAGTCACTCAGTTGTATCCGACTCTTTGAGGTCCCATGGACTATTCAGTCCATGGAATTGGGCTCTAGGCCAGAATACTGGAGTGGGTAGCCTTTCCCTTCTCCAGGGGATCTGTTGGTTCATTATGTTTAGTAGGGCCTCACTTGTGGCTTAGTGGTAAAGAATCTGTCTGCAGTGCAGGTGTGGATTCGATCCCTGGGTCAGGAAGATCCCCTGTAGAAGGAATTGGCAAGCCTCTCCAGTATTCATGCCTGGGAAATCCCATAAACAGAAGAGCCTGGCGGGCTACAGTCCATGGGTCAAAAAAAGAGTCAGACATGACTTAGCGACTAAACAAACAAAAACTGTATGTTGGTAACCATATGTTTAGGACCTGAAGAGACTCAGAAGGTCTGCGTTCTAATCCCAGCTTTGCCTACAGCCACCTAGAAGGCTTTATCCAAACCCGTCAGTTTCCGTGCCCCAGTTTTGTTTCCAAAGAGTAAAGAATTTGGATTAGCCATTCTCCTACGTGCATTCTAGCTCTGGAATTATATGATTTGGGGGAGGGGGGCTATTATTCCGATTCTTAAATCTGTCAACTCTTGGAATGTATTTCCAAAGAGGGAGATAAACTAAAGTACCTTCCTTTTCATGGGGGAAAAAAGTGCTGGAAGTGACATTCTCCACCTTGTCATCTCAGAAAGTGAGCAGAAAACCTTTTAGTCTTAGAGCGTTCAAGTCCCAGTGGACACGTATGGACTCTGCCAGCCTAGATGAGAAGCGATCGTGGAAAGCAGAGTCTCCCCGCCAACACACATGGGATTCCTTGGCTAGTTAATGAAGGTGGGAGTTCTGATCTGGACCCTGCTGCCTTCATTAGGCCTTGGAACACAGAGGCTGATGGTCAGTGATCATTTACAGTAGAAATCTGTTTAAAACAAAACAAAAAAACAGCCCTATTTCCCAGACTTGTTAGCAGGCGCTTAGAACCTTCCTGAAAATGATGAAAAGTTTCTGGGTCATGCTAATCAAGCCTAAACACTTTACATTGCTTAACAACAAGTAACATGCCCCTGTTTGGAACTCAACAAAGAAAGCAAGCTTTGAATTAAGACTGGGAAATGTCAGAGAGCGTGGCAGGCAGGGAAGAAGTGCTGTTGTCTGGGTGTGCTGTGTATTACCCAGCGCCACCTTCCAGAAAGCCCGCCTTTCTTTTCTCCAAAACAGTCGCCATTGTGTTGACTTCTTGCCCGCCGCAGCAGATGCAGAGCGTTTTCAAAGGCATGTGATGGGTTTAAGGGTCAAGAGTTTTGCCCAGTGGGTAAAACCCTCACTTATACCGGAGGGTTAAAAGTGTTGAAAAGCGGGAGTTTAACGTCCTGTTTTCTTCCTCCTTTAGATCAGAGCAGACCTCTCTGGTGGCACATTTCTCCCGTTCTCCTGAACTGTGGCAGGAATAATTCGGGTATAATTAGGCAGGTATCAGGTTTAACCCTGAATGTCTCTACAGGCGGTCATTTCCGTGCCTCTCCTGGCAGCCTCTCTCCTCTACTAGCAATCCTTCTACTTGTAAAGTTTTGCCTAATATTTAACCTCAGTGTTCCCTGCTGGAACTCTCTCTTCTTATTCTCATCGACCAAGAATAATTGATCTGTCTTCACTCGGCGACTTCCTTTTGCATGTTTCAGGAGTAACCGTGTTATCTCTGTTAGAGACAGACTCTCTCCCCTTGTGAAGTCTTTGTACATCTTGCTTCCAAAAAGGATTACTCGGTGTGTTCATCTTCTAAGCATACTCTCCAATTTGTCGTCCATTTATTATCATGCACGTTGGTACTGCAGCTGTTTTTACCACGATGGACTGATTCTCTCTCCTTTTACACATAATCCTCCAGGTTCTGAGCGTTTGATTTGGACCCATTGTGTTGTCAACGCATTTGCAGGGTGATTCGCCAAGTCCTGTGTGTTGAGGACTGCTGTGAGATCCTAGCAGGAGAAACATGTTTCATCCCTATAAGCTGTGTCCCCAGCTTTTGAGCAGTCTGTTCTGCCCCCGGAAATACGTGTGTGTGTGTGTGCATGTAATGCATGTGCACACCTGTGCACACACACTCGCCTTGACAGGTCAGAGCTGCCTTACAGCCTTCATGGGTAATTGTATATGGGGATATTTGGAGCGTTACATGGAGTGACTTTTTCGACAAACAAATCTGAGTACATTTGCATCCGTTGGTTGTAGCAGGTCTTCTGTTTATGAGAGTGGGCGTCTGAGGTTTGAGCATTTAAGGACCTGGATGTTTATACTCCTGGCTTCTATTCCTAAAGCCATTAGCATTCAAGTAAATGCTTGTTTTTATCTGTTTTATTCTGAGATCAAGTGAAAGATATATTTGTTATGTGCCCTTTAATTATGCATGCCCTCTGAGTATGTTACTCGCCACGTTAGGGCAGCCCACTCGGCCGCAGTAAATATTCATGTGTGAACTCTAGTGGAGAGAGTCCTTCCTGAAAATTTCCTTGATTACAGAATTGCTGTTTCTTGGGGTTTTTGTTAAGAGACTCATCTTGAGTCCTAAGACTTGGTTGTGGGAGTCCTTTCTAGTTACACGTTTCTTCAGACATTTCTAGAAACGGGCCCCACTAGACAGTGACAAAGGCAATGTGTTTTATGCCAGGACTATATATTTGAAGTAGTCCTGCTGTTAAAACTCTGATAAATTTTTACCAAAGTACAGTAGATTTCAGTTATTCACAAAGGTTAAGGAATAGGGTGTTCTGATTCATTGGATTTTCTATAATGATTACCGTATGTACCATTCAAAGACGGATAGTCTTTGGAAACTGTGAAATCACTTCTTTGTGTATGTACTAAGCTCTTAGGAAGTGGGTGCTGAATTGACTAGATTTGGAAGGACCTGTTGAGTTCATCTCGTCCAAAGAAGAGGAGACCAGAGCTGGAAGGGCTAGATGTTTTGCCCACTGTGGCCTCTGAGTGAGCGGGAACTAGGAGAGAGCCCAGATCTTTCCACACCCGACCCAGGATTCTTTCAGCCATGATTTGAAAGACTACTGCAAGATCTCTCAGTGTAGGGTAATATGATGAATGTTGAGTTGGCTCTGGTTCAGTGAGGCCATCATAATCCTGTAGGGGGTGCCCTCTCAGAGTGTGTTCAGGCTGCCTTAAGCATCGCCTGCTATGGGTGGGATCCTAGACTCAGCTCCACTGGAGAACTATGTTCTGGTCCAGTTTTTCACTCCTTTTGAGGGTGGCAAAAGGAACTCTGGAGCTGGTGGCCATGCATGCTGGTGCCGGACTGAAAGCCATTTTATTTTCTGTGAAGGAGGCCTCTGTCTCTTGCTCATGTGGCAGATTCCCAGACACATATTCTTGTGCAGTCAGCGCCCAGGGTGATTGATCAGCACGGCCCTTGCTTCACCGTATTGCTGACCTAAACACCTCGCCCCTCTGAGGATGTGTATCCATATCCTGTTTTCAATAGCTCCAGATGTATGAGTGACAACAGATTTTTTAAGGTCCAAAGTGAAGATTCATTTAGAATTAAAAAAAAAAAACACCCCACAATCTACAAAGACAAGCAAAACCTTTCAAAACAAAGCTGTTTAATTACCTGGTTTATTTGAAGGGTGTTTCTAAACTCAGTCATTTTTAGTCTCTTATAGGATGTTTGCCATAATCTTTAGTCAGCTATTCTATTAGTTCCATATTTTTCTCTAAATAAACTCATTTTTAAAAACGTACCCTCATTCTAAGAAATAATGCCTGTGAAATCACAGGTTTTATTTGCTACTTACATGCTGTTCTATATGTTGTTGCTGTTGTTGTTCAGTGGCTAAGGCGTTTCCAACTCTTTGTGACTCCGTGGACTGCAGCGTGCCAGGCTCCTTTGTCCTCCACTGTCTCCCGGAGTTTGCTCAAATTCACATCCATTGAGTGGGTATTGTGTTCTGACCGTCTCATCCTCTGTCGCCCCCTTCTCCTTTTGTCTTCAATCTTTCTCAGTGTCAGGGTCTTTTCCAGTATACATATATTTAAGTTGAAAGTGTTCATCCATATGGGACGGCTCTCGTGGTCCAGCAGTTAAGACTCTGCATGTCCAATGGAGGACATGTGTGTTTGATTCCTGGTCAGAGAACTAAGATCCCGCATGTGCTGGTACAGCCATCAGTAAATAAATAAATTTTTTTTTTTAAGGCAAATGTTTGTCCATACCACATACCAATCTGTGAGTGTCACGTCGCGTTGTGAAAATTGTCGCTCTGGGGCCAGTGTGAACTGGACAGTGGAGGGGAAAGCAGACTGTCGCTCGGCAGGGATCTGTGAAGGAGCGGTTTGTGTCTGCGGCGTGGAGGGCCATGGTGCATTTCAGGAGGAAGGAACCGCAAGAGGAGGAGCAAACTGCTTCTCAGGGAGGCAGATACTTTCATTATGATTCCATAATTCTGTTTAAATGCCATGAATTTCAAAACTAGCCACATCCCATGGTTATAACACCCCAGGAAATACTTGTTGACGAATGATGTTGCATTAAGTAAGCAGAGTGGCTGTAAAGTTGTACTTCATTACCAATTTAGAATAGTCATATCAGTCTTCTCAATTAATTGAACTGTTTTTCAGCTTTCTTACTCTAGCAGGAGAATTGCAGGGTTGGTTTTAATGTCGTAGGATTTGTTTGAGAAGAATCTTTATTGTTCCGGGAGGAGACTCCAGCAGAGGGACGATTTCCAGGGTGAGAGGTCTTTAGTAAAGGGACCAGCGGGTGTGGGAATCCCAGGGACCCGTGCAGTAATAGCCCAGGCCAGCCCTTCCCCTGCAGGAAGAGTTTGGTTACTGGAGCCCAAAGTGAGAGAGTGAGTGAGCTGTGAGCTGTGAGAGTGAGTGAGCTGTGAGCTCCAGGGGTCATTTTTGCAGCTCTGACATAGGTGACCAATTTAACAACTTGTTAATTGGTCTTGTTGGAAAGCTCAGTGTGGATTTTTGTTTGGGAATTCTTTCCCCCCTCTGTGTAACATGGAAGGGCTTGCAGAGGAGGTAGATCCCGAGTGAAACTGTAAATTCTTCCCTAAGCTTAATACGTTGTTTAAACATTTTAGGGAAAACTAGGACCCACCAGTATCTGAATGAATTTTTTAATGCAAGAAGAACAGAAGTTGAGGAAAACGTTTACCTCCTAGTTATTCAGTTCAATTCAGTCGCTCAGTCGTGTCTGACTCTTTGCAACCCCATGAATCGCAGCACGCCAGGCCTCCCTGTCCATCACCATCTCCCGGAGTTCACTCAAACTCACATCCATCGAGTCAGTGATGCCATCCAGCCATCTCATCCCCTGTCGTCCCCTTCTCCTCCTGCCCCCAATCCCTCCCAGCATCAGAGTCTTTTCCAATGAGTCAACTCTTCCCATGAGGTGGCCAAAGTACTGGAGTTTCAGCTTTAGCATCATTCCTTCCAAAGAACACCCAGGGCTGATCTCCTTCAGAATGGACTGGTTGGATCTGCTTGCAGTCCAAGGGACTCTGAAGAGTCTTCTCCAACACCACAGCTCACAAGCGTCAATTCTTCAGTACTCAGCTTTCTTCACAGTCCAACTCTCGCATCCATACATGACACGGGAAAAACCATAGCCTTGACTAGACAGACCTTTGTTGGCAAAGGAATGTCTCTGCTTTTGAATATGCTATCTAGGTTGGTCATAACTTTTCTTCCAAGGAATAAGTGTCTTTTAATTTCATGGCTGCAATCACCACCTGCAGTGATTTTGGAGCCCCCAAAAATAAAGTCTGACACTGTTTCCACTGTTTCCCCATCTATTTCCCATGAAGTGATGGGACCAGATGCCGTGATCTTAGTTTTCTAAATGTTGAGCATCCTAGTTATTAATATAAAATAAAACCAAAAAATGTATTCACTTTTCTGCCCCTTCCTGTAGCCTACAAACTTTGCACTTTAATTTTCCTCCTGACAGGAGAATCGAAGGAACTTTAACTTAGCTGTCCTGGTTTTTCTGAAGGAAGATGCCTTGTAACCAAATGAAATGTAAGCCCTGAGAGGGTGGAAACCACCAGAGCATCCCTGTGTCCCTGGGCCCAGTGAGGCACCAAGTGGGTATTACTAAACGATTGGGAGAGAGAAAATCATACACTGATTATATTTTGTCAGTACGCTACCTCTCACTTTCTCAGTTATCTTCTAAAGTCTGGGGAATGAGAAAGGGGCAGTCTGCCTTTTCCGTGCGGTCCTCCCAGACCTGTAAAGTACCGCAGGGGGCACGGCAGGGAAACCCTGGGGTGGGGATCAGAGAGGTCCAGTCTGAGGCCGGCTCAGCCACTCTGTGCTGTCACCTCGAACAGGTCACTTAACCTCCTTTTTTCTGTTGTTTATAAAGCAGGAGTTTTGCACTTGCCCTTCTTGTTTTACAGACTTAGTGAGGGATCAAACAAGATAAAGAACACACAAGTGCCTTGGAAACTGGAAAATAAGGCCTGCTTTCCTGCTCAGCCTGACTCCTCCAGCAGAAAGCACAGGCTGGACCCATCCCTCCAGAGAAAGTCTGCTGGGAGCCAGCTAATACGATATTTTTTTTTAATTAATTTATTTTTAGCCAGTGAGTGAGTTGTGTCTGAGCGACTTTGCGACCCCATGGATTATAGTCTCCCAGGCTCGTCTGGCCATGGGATTTCCCAGGCAAGAATACTGGAGTGGGTTGCATTTCCTTCTCCAGGGATCGAACACGGGTCTCCTGCATTGTAGGAATTGCTTTACATTATTCTGTTGGTTTCTGCCATACATCAACATGAATCAGCCATAGGTGACACACACATGTCCCCTCGCTTGTGAACCTCCATCCCACCTTTCATTCCAGTTTTGTTTTTTTTTTTAATCCTTAGATACTTAAGATCATTCCCTGAACACAGTAATTATTGACAACTGTAGACATTCATTAAATATTTGTTAATAGATACAATAGGGATAGTTTACAAACTAAACTCGTTACCTCTCCTCTTTTTTAGTCCATGTGCTGCTGAAGTGAGCGCTACCTCTCTGTTTTGATGGTTTAGTCACTCAGTCCTGTCCCACTCTTTGTAACCCCAGGGACTGTGCCCACCAGGCGCTTCTGTCCATGGGATTTCCCAGGCAAGAATACTGGAGTGGGTTGCCATTGCCTCCTCCAGACGATCTTCCCGACCCAGGGATCAAACCCATGACTCCTGCATTGCATGTGGATTCTTTACCACTCAGCCACCAGGGAAGCCCAAGGCACTCAATAAATATTTGTTAATAGATATAATAGGGATAGTTACAAACTAGGATAGTATAGGAAAAATTCTGTCTTGTGATGGTGTTTGCTATGTGTTCCAGTTTGTACATAACCAGGGTTTACTAGGCTGCTTGTACCTAATAGAAGAAGAGAGGTTAGACTCTGTATGAGTCTAGGTGGTGAGTGCACATTTATTTCACCTTATGGAAATGGAGGTGGCTTTTGTTTGCCTGCCCAGGTGATTCTTCAGGTTACACACCGATGTAGTTCAGAGTTCATCGGCTGTTCAGGGAGAAGAGGAAGAAGCTGCTCTTCTACATCCGTGGCCTGGCTGCAGCTCCCCTCCAAGGAAGCATGCCTTCCTGATCTGTATCTCCTTAGGTGTTGAGTTTCCATAAAGAAATTTTGAAGTTTTGAGTGTCTTTTCTTTCCTATGGTAAGAAACAGATCCTCAGGTCTATTACTTATTTATCTTTGGCTGTGTGGGCTCTTTGTTGTGGCACAGCAGGAGGTGTTCACACCTTAGGGCTTAGTTGCACGTGGGATCTTAGTTTCCCAGCTAGGGCTTCGAACCTGTGACCCCTGCATTGGAAGGTGGATTCCTAACCACTGGAGCTCCAGGGAAGTCCCTGTGTGTCTTTTCTTGAAGGGGACTAACAGTAGGCAGGCCGCTAGGTGGGTAGAAGTGGTAAGGGAGTGGGTGCAGTGAGAGAGAGTAGAGGAATCTAAGCTGCTCTTCTTGTCTGTAACTCATCTGCTGCTTACGACTTCCCTCATAGCTCAGTAGGTAAAGAATCTGCCTGCAATGCAGGAGACCCAGGTTCGATTCCTAGGTCAGGAAGATCCTCTGGAGAAGAAAATGGCAACCCACTCCAGTATTCTCACCTGAGGATAGAGGAGCCCATTAGGCTATAGGCCATGGGATCTCAAGAGTTGGACACGACTTAGCGACTAGACCACCATCTGCTGCTTAGTTGCTTCAGTCATGTCTGACTCTGTGCGAGCCCATGGACTGTAGCCCACCAGCCTCCTCTGATCTTGGGATTCTCTGGTCAAGAATACTGGAGTGGGTTGCCGTGTTCTCCTCCAGGGGATCTTCCCAACCCAGGGATCGAAGCCACGTCTCCTGCAGTGGGGTAGGCAGATTCTGTACCACTGAGCCACCACCAGCTGCTACTGCTGCTAAGTCGCTTCAGTCGTGTCTGACTCTGTGCGACCCCATAGACAGCAGCCCACCAGGCTCCCCCGTCCCTGGGATTCTGCAGGCAAGAACACTGGAGTGGGTTGCCATTTCCTTCTCCAATGCATGAAAGTGAAAAGTGAAAGTAAAGTCGCTCAGTCGTATCCAACTCTTAGTGACCCCGTGAACTGCAGCCCACCAGGTTCCTCTGTCCATGGGATTTTCCAGGCAAGAGTACTGGGGTGGGGTGCCATTGCCTTCTCTGCTGAGCCACCAGGGAAGCCCCCAACTCATCTGGTCTTCCTTCTTAATGTACAGTTAGAGAACAACCAAACTCCTTTTATAGACATGTCGATTCAATATTTTACAAACCTAAGAAGTTTGACCAAATTGGGAGGAGTGAGCAAGTTTGACCTAAGTTCCCAATCCTGTTTCTTCATCATATTGAGATTAATAGTTGGAGTTTCAGGCAATCTCATTCTCACAAAGTAATTAAACAAACCCCTTTCTGTTTTCACCCACCAGCAAAGTCCACTCGGTCTCATCATTTTTGGACAGGTGTAGAGGAAAATCTTAAATCAATTTCAGATGGTGTAAATTGCTCCCTTTTTGTTATCTCCTGGGCATCACCCTTTCCCCAAGAAGGTGGTTTATTAATCTATGCATCCCTAACTTTCAGGTTTTGTATGGGGGAGAAAATGAACAGCATGTGTTGTGTGCCCCGTGTGGGGTAAATGCTATTTAAATATCTGGTTCGAGCTGCTAAGCATCTCACTAACACGGGATCACTGGCCAGAGTCCAGCTTTGTTGGTTGTTTTTTTTCTTTTGAGGAGGGGTCAGACTTTATAGAGAGCTAAGCCATCTGTCCAGCAAGTTATTTTAAGGCTTTAATGACAAATGCTTTGCCATATATTTCATTGTGCAAGGGAGAGAACTAACATTTTACAAAACCGGTATCTTTAGAAATGTCTTCCACGTTCTGTCTTGCTATCGTTTGGGGGTATTGTGATCCCGATTTGGTAGCACGCATCTTTGTACTAATGTTTTTGCAGAATTAATTAGTTCATTAGAAGCAGCATTTGAAAACTGGCATGTTGATAACGCAGTGTACATCTTCAGAAGGCTCCTGCTTCCAGGAGGCATCGAGCTTCTCCTAAAACAGATGCAGGGGTTTTGTAGCCACGTCTTAGGCAGTAAGACTTGGAAGCGTCTCCTGCCTGCTTTGAGGTTGCTTCCGTGGGGCTCTGTGGCTGCTGCTGGTAGTGATATTGCTGGCTAAGATGATGAACTCCTCAACACCTCAGATCTTCATCTGCTAAAGAGAACTTTGTGTTGAGTCGTTTCATAACTGCCCGACTGGTATTTGCATAGCTTACTTCGAATGTCCTGTCTCTTTCTTGGGCAAATATTTGAGGAGTGTCTGGTGGGTGCCAGGTACAGTTGGCCATGTGCTGGGATTCTGCCTTTCTAAAGAAGGCAGAAATGTGATTCCATGGAGAGACCTGTTGGGGAGATAGACATTAAACAAATAATCACCCGGAAAAGTTGCTTAATTACAGCTGGGACGGGAGACACAGAGAGGATTAAAAGGTGCCACAGAGGTGAGATGAAGGCCACTGAGTGGTGGGCGGCCCAGCCCAAAGCTGAGCATAGAGGTGAGATGAAGGCCACTGAGTGGTGGGGGGCCCAGCCCAAAGCTGAGCACAGAGGTGAGATGAAGGCCACTGAGTGGTGGGGGGCCCAGCCCAAAGCTGAGCATAGAGGTGAGATGAAGGCCACTGAGTGGTGGGCGGCCCAGCCCAAAGCTGAGCATAGAGGTGAGATGAAGGCCACTGAGTGGTGGGGGGCCCAGCCCAAAGCTGAGCTGGGTGTGGGGTGGGGGGGTTACCAGACGGATCCTCCAGGCAGAGAATGCAGAGCGTGTTGCAGGGCGCTGCGAGCTGCTGGGGTCATGGGGGGAGGAGGCGGGGCCAGACCAGCACCTGGACTTGGCCCTCCTAGGACTTGAGGTTGAGTTCACCGCTGACTTATGCCTTAAGGGGTGATGCAGAAGGCAGGGGCTCTTTCTTCATAGAAGCACGGAGTTTCCGTAAAGCCCAGGTGTGACGTGGCTGTCAGGGAGGAAAGGTTTCCTTACTGTCAGGTGACCTCTACGGTCAGAGAAGTAGGTTTTTGCCTTTGTTGAAAAGATTAGCAGTGAGAGGCAGTAGTTTAAGAACAAACATTAACCTTGGGCTCCAACATGGAGCCATGACTTTAAGATAATCAGAGCTAGGAGATCCGGTGTGCCCCATGCAGCACTCCAGTGCGTTCACTTGTGGGCTGATGAACATGTGTTTCTAAGATGAAGACGGCTTCATTGAAAAATACTACAATTTACCATTCAGAAAGGAACAAAGAGGAAAACCAGGCGCCTCATTCTAGAACAGGTCCAGAGCAGCTATTCTGAACTTGGGGTCCATGAATGGTCTTTAAGGGACCTATAAACTGCAGAAAATTGTATGGAAAACTGTGTGTAGACATGTATTTTTGTTTTCAGCACCTTCTGAAAGGAATCTGTGATCCAAGAAAGAGTTAAAAGCACCGATAAGCCGGAAGCCTAATAGTCTTTTATGTGTTTGCAGAAAGCCTTAGATTTCAGAGGAAGCGCCTGTATGTGGCTTCACAAGGCTCAAGACTGAAGGCGGGGGAATTGGGTGAAGACGCTGGTCAGTGGGTTGGAAGCAGCCTGGTAGTCCAGTAGTGAGTGGGGCTGCCTTGTGAGCCGTGCTCCAGGATGGTGGACTTAAGCAGACCACCTCTTGGAGATGTTGTTAAGTCCCTAGAGTGACAGGGACGTTGAGTAAGAGGACCTCTGGGGTCCCAGTGTTAATTCTCTGATTAAAGACACTTAGAGAAGGAGGCCAAGCTCCTTGAAGAAAATCAGAAGAGAGCAAGGTTTATAGGGCTTCAGAGATGAACATTAGGAGCCTGAGAATGGCGTGATTGTTTCTGATGAAGCAGAGATGTGGCAAGAGTTGAGACTGAAACTTGGTGCTAAGGATGCCTTTGGAAACCCTGAGAAGGAACCGTCAGATGCGCTAAGGAAATTGAATCAGAAACCATTGAGAGTCTGACTGTAACGGGGGGAGGGCAGGCCAGGGAAACGAAATTCTCTTAATTGCTGAAAGATTCATTTTCTACCTGAAAATACTGAAGCTATGAATCACACCTTGATCTGAACCTGTGATTTCTAGGAGTTTATGTTTCTAAAAGTCTGGTTCTTGGCCCAGCCAGCCCGCGGATGGGCTGCGTGCTTCATGGAGGGAGAACGAAGCAGCTCTCCGTTTTCGAAAGGCCTCTGTAATGTAAATAGGAACAGCAATCTTTCCAAGTTATTACCCTGTTAACAGGTTGACAGATATGTGCAAATTGTGACTCACTGCTCAATTTGGCACTAAATTAATGTCGTTCCGCACCACGTCTGCTCAAGTGTAAACTAGTCACCGCTGCTGTGTTAGCGCTTGTTTGCCTATATTCCAAAGGTAAAAATTAAAGTAATTCGATCCTGCCGCAGAGCGGAGTGGAACATATGGTGGTGTGTGGGAGGGCGGGGAGCGCACTGTTCCTACCTGTCCTGGCCCTTCACGCCCAGCTCTGCACGCACTGGCATGGCTGGCGGGGCACACCGGCCGGGGGATGCTGCCAGAGAGGAAACCAGGACCCCCTGCCAGGCCAGCCCCCAGCCCCGGCAGAAAGAAAATGTCATCTCCTCAGCCTCCAGCTTTTTAGCTCGCCGTTCCAAGCTTTCCTTATTTCTGTCAAGTCACTAGTGGTGGATTTGCGTTTTGAAGGTTGGGTCTACTTGAAAATGAAATGTTTTGCTTCTTTGCTTCTAGGATTTAGACACTGTTTTCCTCAGTGAAAGATGCAGCTGACTTTTTCTCTTTTTGGCAAACACATAATGTCACCTGTAAAAAGGAAATTTGCATCTCCTTTATGTTAGGCACGGGAAGGAAAAACAGTCTCCTTGAAATGCATTTGTGCTTAATAAAATCTTTGGATCGAGCTTGCTGAGCTTTATCTGAGATCACTGGTTGGAGAGGGAACAAAAACTACTGCCCCAGACCTCTCTACTTCCCTGTGTCCACGTTAGATATTTCTCCTAGGAACTCTTTTTCTCCCTCCATGGCCTTCCTTTGCAAGTAAAGAGTTCACATATAAAGGATTCCAGAAATGGCCAGAAACATTTATCGTCTGCCCTTTCAGAACGCTGGCTCCTGCTGAAAGCAGGTCAGGTAGTTGGCTTAGTATCCTGGAAGTCTACACCCTGAACTTGGTTCTGGAATCATCACCTAGCCTATCTATCCCCCAAAGTTCTTAGCCTATTAGAGACACGAGTGTTCTAGAAAGTATTCCCTTCAAGGTGAACAGTACACGGGAGAGCAGATTAGGATACCTTTGTGCTGAAGTTCTGCACGTTCATTTGCATTTTGCTGTCCAGAGCTATGATGGCTATTGATTGAGGATTCGTTCAGAAGGCATTGCCAGCCCCCCTCCCCATTAGCATATACTTAGCAATGACCTCCGTCCACACAGGACAGCAGGTTTTTGCTTCCTGCTGAGTCTGAAAGAACAGAGTTTAAGCCATACACATAGAGTTAGCAAAGAAGTATGTAAATGCAGAGATGTTTCCAGTGACCTGGTGTCAACTTTTGACATGAATCTTGCCACATGTCTTCCACCATCTCCAGAAACAGGAGGTAGTAATGAAAAATGTGTTCATTTCCTCCTCTCTTCATCTTTTCATCTCCTTGTAGCATTTAAGCTGAGAGCTGAGGTTGTGCATCCGGAAGCTGTAAATCTAGGAAGGACCATGGACATGATGTCTTTGTCAGTCTTCCTCTCAGCCATCCAGGAAAGATTGTTTCTTAACCATTTTCAAAGTCCACAGAAATAGGGCCTTGTAGGGCCCTGCCTTTAAGCAGTACCTCTTACACCTCTTGTTCTTTCTGAGCTGGTTTGCTTTTTAATGCCACAACCTCCTCTTATGGTCCTTTCTCAAGGTGAAAGATGACTGTGTGGTACCTGAGTTTGTTAAAGTTATTTACATGCTTGAAGAATACGTTGAGTCTTCCTGCAGGCAGCCCTCTTCTGCAGGGGCAAGTAGCCTTGAAGGCTTCTCCACCTCTTTTCACACATCTTTGCTCTGGTCTTCCTAGCATCACTCCTCAGCACTGGGCCTTCTGGAGTTCTCCTCCTTTGTCAGCTTGAAGTCTAAAGCTGCATGGAGCATTCTCTAAGGAAAACCTGATAAGTTAATCAGCAAGATTACTTTCTAACTTCCCACAGTTGGTATGTTGATATTCACAGCATTGTGTTGTCTGCTCTCTCTTGTGAGCGCCAGGTTTCACACTAAAGTCTGTTCATGTTGCGAGTGGAGAGCTAATCTCTCTCTTTCCCCAAGAGAACATATCTTTTACATGTCCCTGATCTAATAGACATGTAATTTGTCATACCCGACGGGTATAAAATCAAATGTTAAAGCCTTAACAGGTAGTTTTGAGTCTCAGCTGTTGTGTTCTGCAGCCCCTTTGTGTCATGTGACTGTGGACAGTGAGCACGAGTGCTGCTGTGATTCTCCTCTCAGGGGGTCTGAACCAGACCCAGCCCTAGCTCTGCTCAGGCTGTGGGTTGGCATAGCCTCAGTGGGCTTCCACTGGGGTGGTGGAGGCGGGAGGGAGTCTTCCTGCAAAGAGAGGACATCTTTGCAGACTACCCATAATGCCCATGATAGTCCAGTGAGAGTGTTTATAATTTTTGAGGTTTTAGTGTATGCCACGCTGAGTGCTTAGTGTCGGTAATCTCAATGATTATTAAATCTTAAGAGATACAAGTTCCATTTGGGTCAGAAAAACAGAAGACTGCCTTTCAGAGGAATGTTTCCAGAAAAAAAATGTAAACTGATAGAGTGTCTGATATGTTTGACCATAGTGAGAGAAGTTTTAGAGTCAGGCAGAGAGTTTTAAGGGAAAAAATTGTAATAGGTACATAGAAAACTAATCAAGTAAAAATTCAGTAAGACAAAAATAACTGTAAATTACCCATGAGCCACTGTGTGGCTCAGTTATTAAAAACATATGCAGATGGGATGTCCCTGACAGTCCAGTGGTTGAGACTTCGCCTTCCAAAGCAAGGGGTGTGGGTTCAATCCCTGGCCATGGAGTTAAGATAGTCTGCATGCCTCGTGCAAAAAAAAACCCAAAACATAAAGCAGAAACAATACTGTAACAAATTCAATAAAGACTTTAAAAAAATTCCCTTAAAAAAATAAGCAAATATTTTAGAATGTGAACAATAAATACTGATTTAAGCAAAAATTGTGATGTAATTTGAATTCATTAGCCGCAAACCAGAAAAATGGGAATGACTTCAGGTATTTAAAACAGAAGGAATTTAATCCAGAGAATTGACTGTTGAGGTGATTGAGATAAGAAGGAAACAGGAAACAAGAAGCAAGCAGAGGTGAGCAAAACAGGAAGCCACTTCCACCCCTAAATCAGGGGACAGAGGGAGGGGCCCCGTGGCCAGGAGGGCGGTGGAATTAAATTCTGATCTATAGAGGAAAGCCACAAGGTCATACCTTAAAATGAAAGACCAAGAACTGGCATTAAAAATACATCACATGGAAATGCGGAGGTAAATAGCAAAAGAAATCACTAAAAAAAAAATGGATGGTTCTGGAAAACAAGAGGAGGAACTAGGGAGTCATATTTTTGCTTTAAAAAAAAAAAAAAAAGCCTCATAAATCCCACTGGCCTTCTTAAAAATGCATTTCACTAATGAAAACTTAAACTGAGAAGAGAAGCCTCTGGTGCACTGTAGATTTTTCTCTCTCAGTTGGGGCTCCAGCTCTTACACATTGTTTCTTCCTCTCAGATATGTTGACGACGTGATTAGCCGCATCGACCGGATGTTCCCTGAAATGACCATCCACTTGTCCAGACCCAATGGGACATCCGCCATGCTTCTGGTAAGTTCTGTCTGACCTGTCTGTAGGGACATGTGCATGTTTCTGTGTTGTCGGAGCTCAGGAATGGAAATTCAGTCCCAGTTAGATGGTGAAGAGTGTGTTTCTTCTCCTTACTGGCATTCTCTAGGTTAAAAATTCTGAATGCTGATTCCTTGCTTTTGAATGAAATCCCAGAGCCCATCTAAGAGTTCCCAGACAGGAAGTACAGTGTAAGACTCCCTCACCTATCAGTTCATGAGTTTTGGTGAATCTGTTTTGTAGTATCCCAAAGACAATGGAAATGCTCATCTGTTGGATCCTGCTGATAAAAACAGCCTCTTAAAACAAAAACAGGTTTTATAGGAAGTCATTTATAAAATTCATTCTGTATTTGAAGCAAGTGTCTGTGACCTTACCACTGACGGTTTCTGATTTTGTTGTTTCTGATGTGACTCTGCTCTGAGCAAGTTGGCCCTGTGACCTCACCACTGATGTTTGTATTCGCATAAATTCACCAAAGACAGGTGTGTTTGAGACTTCAGTGATGAGATGTTTTTCTGGTGCTCTGTGTCCTAATACACACTTGAAGAGCACAGATATTGAGGAGCCTCCACATTTGCAAAAAAGGAGAATTAACTGAGTGAGAGCAAGGTATTTGATGGTCATCATGGAGGCAAGCTTCAGGATTGAGTGTTTTTTACGTCTCGCCAGCACTGCTGCTCTGGGGCCTAGTGTGAATTTCTTGGACTTCAGCATTTTACTTTTGTGAACTTTTATAAATATCCAGTCACCCAGGATGAGTGACTATTCACTCAGTCCATTTACCTGAAGAGGACAGACTTATTGTGTGCGTAAATAACTTTGCTTGTTTGTGGCTGTGCTGGGACTTCATCGCTGGGCAGACTTTTCTCTTGCTGTGGTGGGTGGGGCTGCTCTCTAGTTGCAGTGCGCTGGCTTCTCAGTGCAGTGACTTCTCTCGTTACAGAGCACAGGCTGTAGAGCACGAGGGCTTCAGTAGCCGTGGTGCATGGGCTTAATTGCTCCAAGGCATGTGGGATCTTCCAGATCGGGGACCGAAGCCATGTCTCCTACACTGGCAGGCGGATTCTGCACCACTGAGCCACCAGGGAAGCCCCTCTCTTAAGAGGGGGAAAAGACATAGGATTATTAAATGGGTGGGATTTCATGTGAGAAAAAATTAAGTGACATTCATCTGGGTGACATGCTACTTTTCTTTAAAATTCTTCCAGTTAAAAAATATAGTGAATGAGATAACATGGTGTTCTTTCACTCGAAAAAGAAAACAGTTTGTACCTGTCTACAAAACATGCGGTATTTTCTGCCCCCTGTTAAAGGTACAGATTGTCTACATGTTAAGATCCTCTAAACCCAGTGGCCAAAACATAAATCCTGCTCCCAGGATGCTTGACAGGGACCAAAGAGTTAATGAAGATAAAAACGAAAGCGTCTGCAGCGAGATAGGTTTGCTCAGATTATTTCTGGGTCGTTGGGCTTCCATTTCCTGATGAAGGTAGGAATTTGGCGTTGATGGGAATGAGCAGAGAGAACAGGATTCTGGGTAAACAGGGTTAAGATATTAGAGTTACTTCCACGTGAGAGAGTGGGCTTTTATTTCACCGTGACCTGTCAGACTCATCTGCTTTCTCACCAAGCTTCTGTTTTAATAGGCTGATGAGAGTTTAGGGGCTTGAGTCAAGGGCAGAATTCTATTTTATACACACCATTTTGACTGCCATGAGTGGCTAATTCAGATCACTGTGCATCTGGCCAGCTAGCTGTCATCTTCCCCAGTTGACATGGGAATTCACACGAGGTGGGGCCTATTTACAGGAAGAACACTGGGTGATCTGATTCAGAATCAGATTGCCAGGTGGATAATCATACTTTTAACATGATGGCTTTATTTGGCTTTTACTTTTAAAAGATGGTATTTTATTAGATGGCAGGTTTCTGTTCCACTGCTGCCACCCACGTCTCTGAGGTCGAAAGGAATTTTCCCTGGGGTGGAGAGCAGGACCGGGGCCTGCCACCTCCCCTCCTACCCTTGCCAGTCGCCTCTTCCCTGGGGCGGTGGAGGAGGTGTGGGGCCCGTGCTGTAGGCAGTGGGGAACCACTGCATGAAGTTCAGGCAAGAGGTCAAAGCTGTTTTCTGGAGCGTCTTCTGAAGTGAGCTTTGTGAATCTGGGAGGCAGGTACCCTGAGAGTTTGGGAGGCAAGTGAGATTGAAGGGGAGGCCAGCCAGGCTTCCGTGAGTACAGGCAACAGAAGCCTCCTCTGATGAACTTAAAGACGAAAAGCCTTGCCTTTTGTCTTTGTTTTGCTCTTTACTGATGCTGGCTGGTCACAGACATGAAGATAGAGCTGCTCTGTCAGGAAGAAGAGAAAGCAGGATGGCTCCAGGGTGTCAGGAGCAGGACTGCATCCCTGGGGACCCTGTGGCCCAAGTGATTGGGCATCAGCTGCCTTCCATCCTTTTGCCCATGCCTGTACTCATGCATCCAGGGAGAACACTGCCGCTGGCCTAACCTGGGGTTGGGGGGGGCGTCCTGCTTTGGTAGGCCCCCAGAACCACCGTGGAGTAGAGGGGGTCATTCCCCCCAGGGAAGGGAAGCAGGGCCAAGAAAGCAGCAATCGCTGACACAGTAAGTGTCCCCGTCCCTGAGGAGGCTGGGGTTTACCTAGCCTCATCTCCTCTCACCCTCATCATGCCCTCGAGGGAGGCAGCACCGATTGTTTTCATTTTACAAGTGAGGAACCCGAGGTGGTGGTTTCTCCTGGGTTGTGGGGCCAGGACACTGCTCCCAAGCCTCCAGGATGCTCCTTGCTCCCATCCCTGATTGTAGTTCATGGTGGTGCTGAGTGAGATTTGGACGACCAGGGGACTTCCCTGGTGGTCCAGTGGTTAAGACTCCAAGCTTGCACTGCAGGGGGCACGGATTCAATCCTTGGTCAAGGAACTAAGATCCCACATGCTGCACAGTGTGGCCAAAAAAAAAAAAGAAAAAAAGATTTGGATGACCAGAATTACCAGGCAGGTAATTTTTCCTTATTATTTTTTAAGTCATGTCATTTGTATGTCAGTTATAAAGTCTAATGTTGAACACCTGAGCTCACATCCAACCTAAGAAGCAGAGTATAACCACTGTGCTCTTCTCCTCAACCCCCACCCTTCCCAACAACATCACCACCATCCTGATAATCATCTCCTCTTCCTTTTCTAAGTGTGAGTTACCACGTGGACATGTATCCCCATATGTATCCCCGAGTAACGTATCATTGAGTTCTGTTGAATTTTGAACTTTATAAGAACAATATCATATTGTGTGATTGTTTCTAACATGCAGCCATGTTGGTGGTTGTGTGTGACAGTCTGATCATCTTCTTGGTTGTGTGATGGTTCAGTCTGTAACCATGCACACTTTATTCTTTCTCCAGTCACTGTGTGTTTGGGTGGTTTCTGGTTTTGCTTTTTAAATAATGGTAGTATAAGGACTTCCCTGGTGGTGCAGTGGATAGGAGTCTGCCTGCCAATGCAAGGGACACAGGTTCGATCCCTTTTCCGGAAAGATCCACATGTTGCGGGGCCGCTAAGCCCGTGTACCGCAACTACTGATGCCTGCGCGCTCTAGGGCCCGTGAGCCACAGCTACTGAATCCTGTGCGCCCTATAGCCAGCACATCGCGACTGCCGAGCCTGAGTGCTGCGACTCCTGAAGCCCACGCTCCTAGAGCCTTGCCCCACCAGCAAGAGAAGCCACTGCAATGAGAAGTCCACACACACAGAGATCCTCTGCAGCTAGAGAAAGCCCGCATGCGGCACCGAAGACCCAGCGCAGCCAGAAATAAGTTAAAGAAATAAATAGAGCCGTGTGTACGTGTCAAAAGTAAATAAATAAATAATGCTGGCATGAGCATTCTTGTACATACACCGGGATATATTTTTAAGCTTTATCCCAAGCCATTGAGCCAGTGCAGACCCCTGTCTAGCAGAGGAAGGGGCATGTTGGGAGCACTGGAGTAGATAGTTTTTCCCAAAAGTCACACAACTGTAAGATATAGCGGTGTGCTGCCCACTCTGCTGTACACATCAGTCCAGAAATGACTAGTTATTTCTCCATGATCAGCCTGTTCCCTGGTTTTGTCATCAGTATAGATCTCTTCTGGTTTTGGTATGTGAGTGCAGAGGGGCTTTTGGATTTTTTTGTGTGCACGCATGGGGAAATGGCATAAAGTCACTGAAGTCTAGAGCATTCCGTGAACAAGAGGCAGGCTTGGTGACCCCGTTTGGTTTCCTCCTTCAGCAGGCAGTCCCTGCCAAGAAGCAGCAGAGTGCCTTAGATCTATAGACATCGGTTCCTGGGAGTCCCAACCTGTCATCATAGCTTCTTTACAGTGTAGGAGGGGAAAGGAAAAAATGAGGGCTGTATATAGAAAAGGTGTGTTGTAAGGCAATTTGGGATCAATGTGGCTCCTCTAAAAGCTCAGCCTGCCTTTCCTTGTCCTGGAGGCATCAGGCTTCAGAGCCTGTGAGACTTAGGAGCAATCACTTGTGGGCCCGGGCTCTGTGCTTGACCTGGAAGCCCAGGCACACACCTGCTGATGGACCCACGGGGAGCAGGGCACAGGAGACAGGGTGGAGGAGAGAAAGGGGGACCGAAAGAGGCGGAGTCAGGGTTCGCTGTGTGACCCCACGAGTGACACAGAAAAGTGTCCTTCCCTTCTGAGTGTGTCAGTCTCTCCCCACTGCTGCAAGGAGGACCTGTTGCTTAGGGAAGATGGAGCAGGCCTCAGTACTAGCCTGCTTCCAGAACTCTCCGGGCAGTTATCATCTGAACTGCTCCTGGCGTCTCTGTGAGCCTGGGGTCACCGACTGGAGCCTGGACAGCCCAGTCGTGGCTAATGCGAAGTCTAAACTTTCAGCCTCTTACGTAAGCCTTAATTGCTGTGGCCGGCTCTGTTCGGGGGCTGTTTCATGTTGTGTAAGTTAATAACTTATGATACAATGAATCCTGCTTCCGTTCTTTGAAGAGATGAGCTCAGTCATCCAAAAATAAATCTAGCTCTGTTGATATTTAGTTTCAGTTAATCTACCGCCTAACATCCCATTATTAATTTCTTCAAACAGTCAAAATATTGTAAGAGCTTAACTGAGTCAGACTAGAACAAGCAACTGGCTCCTTTCGGCATTTAAAATATTAATCCACAATGTTTTACTGATCCACTAGGTATGAAAATGCAAGAGAAGGAAAAAATGAACCTTCAGCCGTGATATTTGGAACATACCTTAATATCTTGTAAATTAATCTTTCTTTATATGTTACATGGTTTGCAGCAGATAAAACTCATTTATCAGTCTCTTTAATGTGCATTTTTACCAACCTTCAGTTTCTTTAGCATATTCGTGCCTTGTTTTTGAATGATACATCTGTTTTAAACCGTGAGACTCATCGTCTTATTTTGCTGTATCCCAAGCTCTCTGAAATGGGAAAGACCATTGAACAGCCAAACTGCTTAACTGTTTAGGGCATTGATTCCTCTGCTGGGTTCAGTAGTTCTCAAACTTGAGAGGTTCAAGAGTCACCAGTGTAGTTTGTGGACAATGCATATTCCTGGCAGGATGCCCAGAAATTCTGATTCAGTGGCTCTGGGGTAGAGCCCCAAAGCCGCATTCCCCACCCGTGTCGGGTCGTCTTGGAGCTCGTTTCAAACAGCATGATGTTAAACCATGGTGCCCTTGGAGTTCCAATGAAGGTGGGCCTTTTGGGTAAGTCCCAGATCAAGCGTCAGGCTCTTTTGTGAGCTAGGTTGCTAAAGCATTTGTGTATTTACTCAGTAACCTGAGCATCAGGGAGGAAGGCGTAGTTCTGGGTTCTGTTCAGCACTGACCACCATCCCTGCTCTCAGGGCACTTGCATTGCACTCACGGGTGGGAGACCAACCAGGCATTGTATAATATGCTGGCTGTGGGGATCTGGGGGAGAACAGGACAGGGGGTGGAGAGAGACAGAGGGCGTGGTGTGGGGAGCAGAAGCAAACAAAACTACAAAAACTGTGGCAAGTGAGGCGAGCCGGGAGCTGGGCCCAGGAGAGGCAGCACAGCATCAAAGACCCAAGCCCAGGCCAGTGGGCGTGTTCAGATCACACCCAGGAGGCCAGGCAGCCAGAGTGCGGGCAGCGAGTGAAGACAGGGAGGAGGCGAGACGTCCTCACAGACTGTGGTCGGCTGGGCAATTGACTCTAAGTTTTAACTTCAGGTTAAAGTCAGTCATAATCCTTAATTGATCACACTGTCATCACTGATCCAGACATGGCTCATTCATATTTATTTATTTAATAATATACAAATAATATTATAAAATAATGTTTTATATTATTATTAATTAATATTATTGTTTATGATAATATTATAAAATAACAAATAATAAATCTACCACCCAGCCTCAGAGCTAGAACATTATCTGCAACCTGCACCCCTGTGAGGGCCCCTCTGCCCACCCCGCCCACCTCTGTCCTGTAGGAACTGTTATCCCTTCATATTTGGTCATTCTCTTTCCTTTTATGAGGGAGGGTTTGACACAAATATATGTATTTCTAAATACGTGTGCGTGTGTGTGTATATATATAATGTATCCTTTTTTTTTGGCCTGCCAAAGGGGGCTTAGTTGCATCATGCAGGATCTTTTGTTGCGGTGCGCGGACTCTAGTTGTGGCATGCAGGCTTCGTTGCTCTGCAGCATGTGGAATGTTACTTCCTTGACCAGGGATCAAATCTGAGTGTGGCAAATTTTGGTAATTTTTAAATTTGGGTGAACATTAGTCACTCTGTCTTCCTTTATGTTTGAAAATGTTCACACTCAGAAGTGTTATGAATGGTTATTTAAATTTAGGTCTCTCTACATATCCTCCAAAGAGTATGGAAAAGCAGAAACAAATAAGACTACAAAACCACACCTTAAACATGACCAAGAGACCAAGAATGCCCACACTCCAAATCCTGTGTAAGTAAAAAGCAAGCACATCCTAGTGAGCTGTTGCTTGCACACCCGTTAGCTTTCCTGAGGGAAAATATCTCTTATAGAAGAGTATATACGTGCGATGGCATTACATGACCTTTTAGGACGGACCAAAACAAGGCGAATAAAAGTCAGAACTGTGTGTGTGTGACCGGAGCCCACCCCTCACCAGGAGGTACAGAGCAGACACACGTGTGTGTGTGTGACCAGAGCCCACCCCTCACCAGGAGGCACAGAGCAGACACACGTGTGTGTGTGTGACCGGAGCCCCACCCCTCACCAGGAGGCACAGAGCAGACACACGTGTGTGTGTGTGACCGGAGCCCCACCCCTCACCAGGAGGCACAGAGCAGACACATGTGTGTGTGTGACCGGAGCCCCACCCCTCACCAGGAGGCACAGAGCAGACACACGTGTGTGTGTGTGACCTGAACCCCACCCCTCACCAGGAGGCACAGAGCAGACACATGTGTGTGTGTGTGACCGGAGCCCCACCCCTCACCAGGAGGCACAGAGCAGACACACGTGTGTGTGTGTGACCGGAGCCCCACCCCTCACCAGGAGGCACAGAGCAGACACATGTGTGTGTGTGACCGGAACCCCACCCCTCACCAGGAGGCACAGAGCAGACACAGATTGGGAGGGGCATGAGGAGATGGTGGTGGTAGTGAAAGTGTTCTGAGTTTCTATAACATGTGATTTACGTGGCTGTATGCAGTTGCCAGAGTTCAGAGAATGGTGCTTTCTAAAGATTTATGCACTTTACTGGAGGTAAATTTTACCTCAGAAGATACTGTTTTAACTAACTCTAAGCTGCCTAATGGCATGCTTGCTTTCGTGTTTAGGGATGAACTGTACTAATGTCTGCAACTTTCAAACTCTTCCAAAAACTAAAATAGATGGCCAGACAGATGAGTATATATGTTAGAACAAAATGATAACAGTTGTGGAATCTAGCTCATGAGGATACAGGTATTCATCTTAAAATTCAATTTTTGCGATATATAAAGTTCTTTGTAATAAAATGTTAAAGGAAATAAATACTTCAACTAAAGAAATGCAACCCCCAAGGAAACCAACACCACAAAGCAGAAGGAAGCTATTTAACACAGACAGCACTCTAAACTGGCTTTAACATCCTCAAGCATTTGGAGAGGCAACAAGACAAACCCTTATATCAGGAATCCAGAAATCAGAAACAGGCAAAAAGATGAAGAAAAGAGATGGATTTACTGTACAGGAAAAATGATAAAATTCTATCTGAAATTAAGGCTAAATCTCAAGATGCTCAAGGAAGAATAGATTCACATGAGATTTAATAAAGGGCATTGAAGAAAGGCTGAGAAACAACCAAGAGAGAAAAATAGGGTAAAGAACGAAGTAGAAGGGTTCACAGAAAGTGGTTCAAATGAAACCCAGGGAAGAAACAGCATGTACATAATTGGAGCCCGTGAAGAAGGAAAAGGAATTAATGGAACAGAAGCAATGTGTAAAGCTGCAAGCTAAGAATTCCTACAAATGAAAAGTCTACATTTGCACAGTGAAGTGTCTCACTGTGTACTTAGGACACTGACCAACAACAATCAAGTCTGAGAGGTCTTCTAGTACTGCTAGCTGACTTTAAAGATGAAGAACAAATCCTCAAGGCTTCCAAGCAAAAACAAAAACATAACTTACAGGGCGAAAGATTTGAACTGGCGTCAAATGTCTTGAAAACAGTATCCAAAGCAAGACATCGACAGAGCAGCATTTTCAAAGAAATTGTGAATCAAAGATAAATGTGTCTTTCAAGTATTGAAGAAAAACCATTGTAAATACACAAGCATTCTGTACCCATTAGCCAGTCTCAAGGAGTCTTCCGGACAATGAGATTCATGCTCCAAAGAGATGAATGGGAAAACTTCAGCCTAAGGACCAAGAGTGAGTGTGTAATGTATTTAATTGTTGAGATAAGATGAAAACAAAGGTCATGATGAGGCCAAAGTATTAATATATAAATGTTATGTGTTCTAATACAGTGGAAGTAATCTAAGCAAAAAATAAGGTAAGGGATAAAGATGAAAGTAAAATGAACTCTCTGATTGTTAGGTATGTAATAGATAAGACTATTAAAAATTGACAAAATGCTAAAATGATATCTAAGAAAAGGGGAATATAAGGGCTTTAAAATGTTATAGGTACAAAGATAAGCATGAGAACAAATATACAAACATTCCTAAATACAAACAGAATATACAGTGGAGAAAAGATAGTCTCTTCCATAAGTGGTCCTGAGAAAACTGGACAGCTACGTGTAAAAAGAATGAAATTAGAACACTTCCTAACACCATACGTAAAAATAAGCTTAAATACAATCAGTCAGTGAGTGAGCAAGCAAAGAAGACATCACTTAGAGAAAAAGCAGCGTTGTAAATATGAGGCACATAGTAACTGTACTGTCGTGTGATCATATTGAGACCACATGTATCAGTCATATCAGTAAATGTGAACAAATATGATACAGTCATTAAAAGATTTCATTCTAGTTGATATTAAAGTTCATATGTAAAAGAAGCATGCAAGAAAGAATGGAAAAGCACAAAAGCTACCAGGGAACTTACCCTATCGGACATTGAAGCATACTATAAAGCCCCTATAATTAAAGCTGTATGGTGCTGACTCATGGCTAGATAAACAGGCTGGTAGAATAGACTATAAGTAAATTCTACTTCTAGAATCAAATTGACCTTATGGACTATAGCCTGCCAGGCTCCTCTGTCCATGGAATTCTCCAGGCAGGAATACTGGAGTGGGTAGCCATTCCCTTCTCCAGGGGATCATCCCGACTCAGGGATCGAACCCAGGTCTCTCCTGCATTGCAGGCAGATTCTTTACTGCCTGAGCCACCAGGGGAGCCTGAAGTAGATTCAATTACATAAAAATTTAGCATGTGATAAAGGTACTACCTAAAATCAGTAGGATCTCTACCATAAAAAAGGAAAAAAAAACCAACATAACAAAGTCTAAAGACAGCTGACTTGCTGGGACATGTATCATAGATACAGGACTAGTAAAGCTAGTCTTACAAAGGGTAGAAACTCTTACAAAGGGTAAAAGACCAAAAATGGAATGGAAAATGAGGAAAGGAGACAGTCCCCCGAAAAGGGATAAAAATGGTACTTAAACATATGAAAAGACGTTCAACCGTACCCATAATTAGAGAAATGCAAATTAAAACTGCTCTGAGGTGCGGTTTCTCACCTACCAGATTTGCAGAAATTAAAAAGTATAACAACACATTCTGTCGGTGGACCTGTAAGGAAACAGCCAGCGTTGTATGTTGCTGGGGGGAATGCAGAGTGGCACAACCACTTTGGAGGGGATTTGGCGACGTGTGATAGAATGATGTGTGCGTGTACCTTCTGACCCAGCTGTGCTACTAGGAATTCACCCTGAAGACACACCTCCAACAGTGTGAAAATATACACGTGCGCAGGATTAATTGCACCTTGTTTGTAGTTGCAAAATACTGGAAATAACCGTAATCCCTGTGCAGGGGAAAGGGATTGAATAAATACAGCTGCACAATGGAGCCACCCGTTTCTTTTTTCCATCTTTAAAAAAAAGAATAAGAAGGACCTTTATGACTCATTTGAAGTGATTTCTGGGGCACATTAAGAGAAAAAAATCAAAGTGTAAGAGGGTCCTTAATATGCTTCCTCTTTTGTAAGAAAGGAGATTAAAAAAGAAAAATACCCTTTATCTTATTTGTAGAGGAAACACACAGAAAAGATGATCAACTGGAAACCAGTTGATAGAGTGATCGGGTGGCAGTAGGTAGGATGGGTGTGTGAAGGGAGGGGGCGTTTCTCCAAGAACGTCGTGTTACATGGTTTTGACTTTTAGAACCATGGTAATGTTTCACATATGCAAAAAAATAAATAATCGACCAGAGTGGATTAAAAAAAAAAAAAAGGAATGCAGGTAGAAATAATAACTTAACTATATTTCAAATGAATAATGTAATCGCACTTTGGGGAAGGGATAGAGATGGAACCCTGGTAACCTTTGAACACAGCATTGTGACTCCAGATTCTTAGACTAAGGATTGTTAGACCTTGTGAAGAAATACTGAAACTCCTGGTACTTTGCCAGTTTTTCAGAGAGGGTATGGGTTAACAGTTCTGAAGCCGCTCTGTGTGTATTCTTGGATTGAGCAAATAAGGAAATCAATTGCAGATAATGGAAACCAAACTTCTCCCTTTTGCAGAGGGACATTATTTAAAAACAAAAAAAGGAAAAGGAAAGTGCTAGAATAAGCCCTTGGTATTGGATTGAAACCAGAAGTATCAGTGTGAACTAATTGTTTTGAATATGTACATGCAGATAGATCTAGAAAGAGATACAAGCGTGTGCACACATACCCCTGTGCACGTGTGTCCCACTCTGTCTGCTGAGGTCTACAAGCGTGGAGACTCTAGGAACCATGAGTGAATCTCTTTTCCCCATCTTAGTTTCTAAACGTCATTCTCACTAATAAGAACCAGGCTCCTTGGAGAAATGGCTGCTTCCAAGACAGGGACAGAGAAAGGACAGGGTGAACTAGAATATCTTCTCAGGCCAAAGCGAGGCGAGTGCTCACAGAATGACGAGGGCATGTGCCCTGGACACAGAAGCCAGTTTGGCTCCTGCGGGCCACGCCTGGGCCCGTTGAGCACCAAGGTGGACGTGACGGTCATGGATTGCAGTCCTGAGAAGCCATTGTAGCCCATGTGTTGTCCACGTTGATTTAAATTAATAAAGCAGTAGAGAAACAGGAGGTGTTTGTATCACATAAAAATAGCCACAGGAAAGCCATTCCTTCAGGAGAACATGAACTAGTAAATGCAGAAGGACTTAGAAAAGGCAGCCACCATAGTAATAATTGCTTTACATAAGAATCAAGAATTACCAGTGAGTGCTAAAATTAATGGGTAAAAGGTTGATGACAGCCAGTGTGAGTGTGGGTGCGCACGTGTGTGTGTGAGTATGTGAGAGAGAGAGAGAGAGAGAGAGAGAGAGTAGGCCCACGGTCTGTTTAAAGGGAAACTCGAGTAGTGTGTCCTCTGCGCTCAGCCCCATCAGCGCCTCCATGTCACTCCAGTAGAGGCCCCCGTCCTTCTGAGTCTCTGGTTCCACCTTCAGTCTCCCCCGCCTGCTGGACACTCTGCTGCCTTGGGGCTGGCCTCATTCCTCACAGCCTTCGAGGTTTGCTCTGGGGTCGCTTCTCCGTGAGACCTCTCCTGACCAGGATGGGCTACTCCTGCCCCCTTATCTGCTTGAATGTCCTTTAATTTTTTAAAAATAGTTCTTTTTACTTTCTAAGACAGTACCTGATTTTCTTGTCTGGTAGAGCCTCGCAGCTTGTCGGATCTCAGTTCCCTGTCCAGGGGTTGAGCCCAGGCAGGCCCTTGGCAGTGACGGTGGAGAGTCCTAACCACTGGACCACCAAGGAACTCTCTGGGCTTATTGTCCCTTATCCGTTTCCTTCGGAAAGACTGTGAGCTCCACAGGAGAGAGATTGCGTCTTGGTTCACTGATGTGAATCGGTGCCTGGCGCATAGTAGGTGCTCAGTAAGTGTGTGCTGACTGAACATTCGTTCACTTTCGTGTGTGTGTCTATAAAAGGAAACTGAACAGAGAGGTTTCCTAAAACACTGAGATGAGCTGTTAGGGGCTTATGTGAGCCTGGAGTAGACGGCATCGCGGGAAGTGGGCGTGCACCGTTCGTAACTTCATTTGTGAATGGTCCAGGGGGGCTGTCTTTACCTCCTGGGAGAGTAGTGGTTGTCTCATGGTGGAGGGGGGAGAGGAGTTAGTTCTTGAACTATTTGCTTGAAACACTTAAATATTGTCTGGTTTCTTTTATTGTAACCACACATTATTCTTCGGATTAAATTTTATAGAAGAAAAACTGCGTTTTTAAGTTTAAAATTCATTGGGAACAGAAATACTGGCCTGATGTTACCGATTTCCTAAGTATCTGCTTAGTCATTGTGCTCTCTGTGCTGGGCACCAAGCTCAGGTCTTCACGTGCCCCGCGACCCCAGGAGGTGGGGGCTTTATCCCCCTTTTCCAGATTAATAAGCTGGGACTTGAAGAGGACCAAGGTCACACAGCTGGAAAATAACCCCAGTCGTGGGTGACAGTTCAGCCCCTGGTCTGCTTGACTCGAGAGCTCAAACTTTCAGCCATTAAGCAGTGAAACAGTTGCGTGAAGTTGCCCAGGTGTCGTTTCGCTCTTTCCTGGCCCTGAGGCGTGTTGCTCCTGCTTTCTCAGGGTGCTTTCTGCTCTGGGAGCATCCAGCACCCAAGGTGCTAGAGACAAACTCAGGATCCAGCAAAGCGAGAAGGAGACTCTTCTAGGGACGTAGGGAGGGTTCATGGGCTCTGTCATTTTGCAGGGCCCACTGGGTCCCTTGTGGCTCAGCTGGTGAAGAATCGCCCGCAGTGCGGGAGACGTGGGTTTGATTCCTGGGTTGGGAAGATCCCCTGGAGAAGAGAAAGACTACCCACTCCAGTATTCTGGCCTGGAGAATTCCATGGACTGTGTAGTCCATGGGGTCGCAAAGAGTCGGACACGACTGAGCAACTTTCACTCCCTGGATCCTGAGGTTTCTTAGGCGAAACATGTGTAGTGCTTCTGGCTGAACATGCAACCAGAGTCATGCTGGGCTTGATCTTCTGAAAGCTTGTGATTTTGAGTACTGTATAGATACAGTGTTCCATAAGACACACAGATGTTTTTGTGGGGAGTTCCCTATCTGGTTCTGACTCAGTTTTTGAAACTAGCTCTTGTCATAACCACAGGGATCATAAGCTTGGTTCGTGAACTCCCAGAAGGTAGTGGATAGACTTCAAGAAATCTCTAAACCCCTGCAGGTTTTGTGTGTAGGTGTATTTATGTGCCTTTTTCTGAGGAAGAGGGTCTGTGACTCCCATTAGAAAAGGCAGTTAATTCCCGGAGAGGGTTAATGACGTTGGTCTGAAGCCCTGGTGGAACTCTGGTCCTTTCTCAAGGCTCTCCAGTTACCTGTTGATTCAGCCTCTTATCTCCATATTCTTGTTTTATATTCAGTATATTCTAGCATCCATGCTTCATTTCCATGTGAATTTCTTGTGGCTTCCAGGTTAAAGCACCATGCTAGAGATACTGCTCTTAAAAGAGAACTGCCGTGTGAAGGAAGGCATCAGAGTGGAGCAGCTTTAAAATGCTTGGCCATTAAATCCGCTTTTCAGTTTTCTGACAACCAAAGCAGAAAGCAAATTTTTTTTAGTCACATAGATTTTGTATTCTGATAAAACCATTTTTTCCTTTTAGAACTAATTTCAAGAGTAGTTTATATCTTTTCCCTTTTCTTTCCTTTTCTATTTGTTTTCTTTTCTCCTTCCCTCCCTCCCTCCTCTCTAAATACCATTTGCTCAGTATATGTTGTCTCTTTAGTTTCTTTAGCTAACAGTTCAAGACAGTGGCTCCCAGAGGCAGTGGGGCACTTCCATCTGTCATATGAATGTGTGCTTAGGGCTCAGTGCTGATTGTTAGTGTCCCTTAGATTATCTAAAAGTATGTAGTCTAAAATAGTGATAGCCTAGTTAGACGTCCCAGAATTCCCCCCTAAAATGCTAATATGCCAGCAGTTACTGGGATCCACCATTTCTTATGATACTTTGGAAGCTCGTGATTCAGACCTCTAGTTTCCCCCAACACCTCTCAACTGCGTTTATCCCCCCAAACTTGGGAAGTACATTCTGCCAACTCTACCAGGTGTATTTCACTAGGCTAGCATCTACAGTAGTGAATTTAAATGTTGGAGAAAGCTATTCCAACTCCAAGGGAGTTTTATTGGATTTTAGTTTTAAACTACTATGAATTCATTTATAAAATTCATGTCTGGTAGAAACCTGTGACACTTGCCTTTTTGGAGCTGAGTGAAACTGTGTTTTCAAAAATCAGACAAAAAGGAGATTGAGTAAATGCACAGTTACCTTAAGAAGTAGTAGTAAAAACCACAACTATTTTTTTTTTTTTTTTTTGGTCTAATTCAGATTTATTCAATGGCTCTGTTTCCAGGGCACCTGAGTTCCAGGCTTCTTGTTTTATCATCTGCTCCCAGTGTGGCAGCTCTCTGTCACATCACTTGTCTTCATTCTTATAGCAAATATTTATTGATCAAATACTATGTGAAAGACGACCCCGCGTTGTGAGCCATGCACACAGAGCGCCACATCCATACACTTCCTGACATGCTATCTGCCTTGTGCCTTCCAGGCAGCCGTTCTGCCCGCCTCCCCTGCTCTCATTTCCTATAACCTAAATTCTTGCCGGAGCCTCCTAGCTGATCTGCTGGTCTCCTTGTTTCTAGCCGTTCAGCCTCCACTCCATCTTCCATACTTAGTGCTTGTCCCAAAGGGTAGGTCTCCACAAGCCAGTCTCCTCCGTTGCTTGCAGGATGAAGCCATCCTCCTTAAGGAAGCTTCAGTTCAGTGCAGTCACTCAGTCGTGTCCAACTCTCTGCGACCTCATGGACTGCACCACGCCAGGCTTCCCTGTCCATTACCGACTTCGGGAGCTTACTCAAACTCATGTCCATCAAGTCGGTGATGCCATCCAACCATCTCATCCTCTGTCGTCCCCTTCTCCGCCCGCCTTCAATCTTTGCCAGCATCAGGGTCCTTTCCAATAAGTCAGTTCTTCACATCAGGTGGCCAAAGTATTGGAGTTTCGGCTTCAGTGTCAGTCTTTCCAATGAATATTCAGGACTGATTTTTTTTTTTTAGGATTGACTGGTTGGATCTCCTGGCAGTCCAAGGGACTCTCAAGAGTCTGCTCCAGCACCACAGTTCAAACGCATCCATTCTTTGGTGCTCAAGCTTTCTTTATAGTCCAGCTCTCACATCCATACATGACCACTGGAAAAACCAAAGCCTTGACTAGACGGACCTTTGTTGGCAAAGTAATGTGTCTGCTTTTTAATATGCTGCCTAGTTTCATAGCTTTTCTTCCAAGGAGCAAGCGTCTTTTAATTCCATGGCTGCAGTCACTATCTGCAGTGATTTTTGCTTCTCTTCTTTTCTCAGCTATTTGTAAGGCCTCCTCAGACAACCATTTTGCCTTTTTGCATTTTTTTTCTTGGGGATGGTCTTGATCCTTGCCTTCTGTACAGTATCACCAACCTCAGTCCATAGTTCTTCCGGCACTCTGTCTATCAGATCTAATCCCTTGAATCTATTTGTCACTTCCACTGTATAATCATAAGGGATTTGATTTAGATCGTACCTGAATGGTCTAGTGGTTTTCCCTACTTTCTTCAATTTAGGTCTGAATTTGGCAATAAGGAGTTCATGATCTGAGCCACAGTCAGCTTCCAGTCTTGTTTTTGATGACTGTATAGAGCTTCTCCATCTTCTGCTGCAAAGAATATAATCAGTCTAATTTTGGTATTGACGATCTGGTGGTGTCCATGTGTAGAATCTTCTCTTGTGTTGTTGGAAGAGGGTGTTTGCTATGACCAGTGTGTTCCCTTGGCAAAACTCTATTAGCCTTTGCCCTGCTTCATTTTGTACTCCAAGCCAAATTTGCCTGTTACTCCAGGTGTTTCTTGACTTCCTACTTTTGCATTCCAGTCCCCTGTAATGAAAAGGACATCTTTTTTGGGTGTTAGTTCTAAAAGGTCTTGTAGGTTTTCATAGAACCATTCAGGTTCTTCTTCAGCGTTACTGGTCGGGGCATAGACTTGGATTACTGTGATATTGAATGGTTTGTCTTGGAAATGAACAGAGATCATTCTGTTGTTTTTGAGATTGCATCCAAGTACTGCATTTCGGACTCTTTTGTTGACTATGAGGGCTACTCCATTTTTTCTAAGAGATTCTTGCCCACAGTAGTAGATACAGTGGTCATCTGAGTTAAATTCACCCATTCCAGTCCATTTTAGTTCACTGATTCCTAAAATGTCGATGTTCACTCTTGCCATCTCCTGTTTGACCACCTCCAATTTATCTTGATTTGTGGACCTAACATTCCAGGTTCCTGTGCAATATTTCTCTTTATAGCATCAGACTTGACTTCCATCACTAGTCACATCCACAGCTGGGTGTTGTTTTTGCGTTGGCTCCATCTCTTCATTCTTTCTGGAGTTATTTCTCCGCTCTTCTCCAGTAGCCTATTGGGCACCTACTGACCTGGGAAGTTCATCTTTCAGTGTCCTATCTTTTTACCTTTTCGTCCTGTTCGTGGGGTTCTCAAGGCAAGAAGGCTGAAGTAGTTTGCCATTCCCTTCTCCAGCATAGGGAAGCTTTTGGGGTCTTTATAATGTAACCTCAGTTTGCCTTTTCAACCTCTACCCCTCTTACTGTCTCCTGGCCACCTGGGTGTCCAGTGCTCCTCAGCAGAGGCACCCCTGGCATTTTGGATGGGACAGCCCCTCCCTGTACAGAAATGTTTGGTATCCTGCAGAAGAACTAGCATCCCTGACCCCAGACTGCTAAGTGTGGGCAGCTCTCTCCGCTCAACGTGGCAAGCAAAATGCGTCCTCGTTTCCAGGGGCTTCTTAGGACCCACAGGATTCCCCTGACACCCCGTGCCCGTTGCTCCTGCACCTTGTGCCTGCTTTTCCCTCTGATTGTGGCATCCTTGTCCAACCCCTGACCCTTCTGGCAAAACTGCTGTGCCTTTCAGACTGGGGTCTAACGGTAACATTTCAAGAAGCTCACCCCTACTTCTTCAGGCCAAGGTAGTTCCTTCCTTCGTGCTCCTAAAGTCCTGTTTATGCCTGTATTAAAAGAGTATACTGTGTGCAGAGGTGTTCTGGGTTGATCTTAAGAGGATCTCTGCTTTAAAATGCATTTGACAGGGACTCCCTTGAAGGTACAGTGGCTACAAATCCGCCTGCCAATGCAAGGGACACGGATTTGATTCCTGGTTGGGGAAGATCCACCTGCTCTGACATAATTAAGCCTGAGCACCACAACCCATGAGCCCATGTGTTCCCGAGCCCATGTTCCACAACAAGAGAAGCCACCACAAGGAGAATCCCGTGCACAGCAGTGAGGACCCAGCACAGCAGAAAATAAACATTAAAAACGTTAGAGTGCCTTTGACAGGGCCTGCAGCATCCTGTGCCACTGTGCCCAAAGCCTTTGTGAAGAGCCTGAGAGGAGGTGCTCCGTCCAGCCGGGCACCTGTGAGCGTCTGTTCTGATCCCCCTGCTTGTGTAGCACTACGCAGCCCTTGGTGCTAGACGTGGGGAACTTTAAAAAGATGAAACGGTCTCCTGGGGCATCATGATTTCCATAAGACAAAGAGACAATGTAAATTGTTGTTGTTGGTCTTGTTATTAGAAGAACAATAATATTGATCAGTAGATTCTTTGATGAATCCCTGGCAACTTATCTCGGGGTTTCTATTTGACCAAATGGAGCCGTTTCTCTCAGTACCCCCTGCAATCAATAATATGACGCAAAATGATGTTACTCTTTCCGAATCATCGTCTTTGTTTCGAAGAGTTATTAACACAAGAGCCCAAGCTGCTATTTTCTTTAGATACTCGGGTTGTCCTGCTTCAGATTTATACACAGCAATTGAATCTCATTAGCCCGGCTTTACACTGCATAGACCAAGCGTGTAAATAATTGAAACTTTCCAGGGCTGCATTAAATCTTCAGCTGATTTTAAAAGCAGTTTTATCTTGGTATCTTACTACTCCCTAACCCCAATCTACACAGGTGATTTTTCCCCCATTCAGTCTTTCCTTTGTGTCTGTGCACTGAGATAAAACAGTTGCTTGATTCGAATAAAAGTGACATATACAATCCATTTTGGTTGGCAATTGAATTAAAAGATGAGCAGGAGTTTATACTAATATGGTCTACGGTATTATTGATGATGTAAATTACCTTATATTGAGTTTTAATGAAAAGTAATGGACCTAACTGTGCTGCGTGTAGTTGTAGGAGTAGTGATTGTCATCATTCTCATGCCCGTCGTAATTAACTCAGCTCCTAAGCAATCCTGGGGTCAGTCGACTAGGTTCAGCTCCTTTCTCTGCTGATTCTATCTGTGTGACGTTGAGTCGTCACTTGACGTCTCTACCGTCCGTTCCTCCTGGGCAAAACAGAAGGGGCAAAACTCTGGGCTGATCAGAGTCCCCTCCTGGGCTTGTTGTGAACATCACCTGGTTAATCCTTGGAGCCAGACCAGCTGCTGGCCAGCTCAGGAAGTCAGCTGGCCAGGGTCGGGGGTGCGGGTGGAATTCAGTGATGTCTGCTACACATTTGTTGAAGTTTACGAAATTGTATGGGCCTTTTCCTGACTTAATTACCATGTTGACTGTTGCTCATAAACACTATGAAGATAAGAAAAAAATTGTTTATATTCAAAAATCCTTTACAATAATGTGGGACCTGTTTTTTAAACACAGACAAAAATTCTCACCTTCCTTTTTCTCCTCATTCTTGAATTATAATTTTAGTTAAACTCATCTGGTGACTTTGTCTTTGCGTCTGCTTTTATGGCGACTACTCAGTGATCATGCTTCATTTGGTTCAATTACAGATGTGACAATTGTCAAATGGAATTTTGGAGTCAGGGTTTTGACAGGTTTTGCCCTAAAAGTAGCACTCATAATGTTTGTTGTGTTGTTGTTCAGTCACTCAGCTGTGTCTGACTCTTTGCAACCCAGTGGACTGCACAGTCTAGGCTTCCCTGTCCTTCACCATCTCCAGAGCTTGCTCAAACTCATGTCCATTGAGTCAGTGATGCCATCCAACCATCTCATCCTCTGTCATCCCCTTCTCCTCCTCCCATTATCTTTCCCATCATCAAGATCTTTTCTAATGACTTGGGTCTTCACATCAGGTAGTCAGAGTATTAGAGTTTGAGCTTCAGCAGCAGTCCTTCCAATGAATATTCAGGGTTGATTTCAAACCAGGATGGACTGTTTTGATCTCCTTGCAGTCCAAGATTCTTAAGAGTCTTCTCCATCACCACAGTTCAAAAGCATCAATTCTTTAGCTCTCAGCCTTCTTTATGGTTCAACTCTCACATCCATAGACGACTACTGGAAAAACCATAGCTTTGACTAGATGGACCTTTGTCAACAAAGTAACACGTCTGCTGTTTAATACGCTGCCTAGGTTGTCATAGCTTTTCTTCCAAGGAGCAAGTATCTTTTAGTTTCATGGCTGCAATCATTGTCTGCAGTGATTTTGAAGCCCAAGAAAATAAAGTCTGTCATTGTTTCCATTGTTTTCCCATCTATTTGCCATGAAGTGATGGGACCAGATGACCTGATCTTAGTATTTTGAATGTTGAGTTTTAAGCCAGCTTTTTCACTCTCCTGTTTCACTTTCATCAAGAGGCTTTTTAGTTCCTCTTCGCTTTCTGCCATAAGGGTGGTGTCATCTGCATATCGGAGGTTATTGATATTTCTCCCAGCAATCTTGACTCCAGCTTGTGCTTCATCTAGCCCAGCGTTTCACATAATGTACTCTGCATAGAAGTTAAATGAGCAGGGTGACGATATACAGCCTTGTTGTACTCCTTTCCCAATTTGGAGCTAGTCTGTTGTTCCACGTCCCGTTCTAACTGTTGTTTCTTGACCTGCATACAGATTTCTCAGAAAGCAGGTAAGGTGATCTGGTATTCCCATCTCTTGAAGAATTTTCCAAAGTTTGATGTGATCCACACAGTCAAAGGCTTTAGCATAGTCAATGAAGCAGAAGTGGATGTTTTTCTGGAATTCTCTTGCTTTTTCTGTGATCCAGTGGATGTTGGCAATTTGATCTCTGGTTCCTCTGCCTTTTCTAAATCCAGCTTGTACATCTGGAAGTTCTCAGTTCATGTACTGTTGAAGCCTAGCTTTTGAGCATGACCTTGCTAGCATGTGAGATGAGTGCAATTGTGTGGTAGTTTGAACATTCTTTGGCATTGCAATCCTTATTGGGGATTGGGATGAAAACTGACCTTTTGGGATTGGGATGCAAACTGCAATAGTGTGGTAGTTTGAACATTCTTTGGCAGCCCAATCCTTATTTGGGATTGGGATGAAAACTGACCTTTTCCAGTCCTGTGGCCACTGCTGAGTTTTCCAAATATGCTGGTCTGTTGAGTGCAGCACTTTAACAGCATCATCTTTTAGGATCTGAAATATCTCAGCTGGAATTCCATCACCTCCACTAGCTTTGTTCATGTTGATGCTTCCTAAGGCCTACTTGACTTCCCGCTCCAGGTTATCTGGCTATAGGTGAGTGATCACTTATAATCTTAGCTGCTTTTTATTCCGGGCCTCTTCCCACTTCCCTGGTTATTCCTTCTTGGTCTTCTCTCTATTATAGATTCCTCTTCCTCCTCCCAAAACGTTGGCGTGTCCCAGGCTCAGTTCTTGGGTTTGGTCTCTTCTCCGTTCATACTCTCGAGGTGATCTCATCCATCCCAGGATTTTAAATACGTTCTAGTTGCTTCTGATGCCCAGGTTTACACCCTTGCTCAGGTCTCTACCCAGACTTCAGCTCAAGTGCCTGTGGACGTCGCCACCTCATTTCCACACTTGTGCTCGGGCGGCAGTCCCATGTACTAAATGACTCCTCTGTGCATCCTGTTGCCCAGACCAGAAGTCTTGGAGTGGCCTCTGCCTCTTCTGTCTCATATTTCCCAGCCAGTCCTTTGGTAGATTCTGTGGGTTCTTCCTCAGAAATACATCCAGAACCCATTCACATCTCACCAGCTCCAACCCATGCCCCAGTCCAGGCTGCCGTCTCGTCTCACCTGGCGGACTGCAGCCCCTCCCAGCTGGCCCCACTGGCCCCACCCTTGCCCCTCTGTAGCCTTTTGCATGCTGTAGTCACTTTGCAGCTAGAGTACTGCTTCTGAAATGCCACTCGTCTTCCTAGAAGACTCTACCAGCTTCCATCACACCTTCTCCAAGGCCCCACACAACCCCTTCCCTCCCCGACTGTGTCTCAGACCCCCACCTCCTGTCACTGCCCTGGCTCCCTCCACGCCAGCCCCTCTGCCTTCCTCACCGCTCTCAGAGCACGTCAGGCCTGCCCCGGCTCCCTGCTTTGCTTTCTTAGAGTTTCTAGGTCTCCCCTGACTGCAGTATTTACAATAAACCAGCACCCTGCCCCACCCCTTGCCATTCTGTCCCTTATCCCTTACCCTGCTTCATTTTCCTTCATAGCATTCTCACCATGCGGCATGTGATTCGTTAGCTTACTGTGCATGTCCACCCTCCAGAATTCGAGCTCTTTGAAGGCAGAGACTTTGGTTCCCTGCTGTATCTGCAATGCCTGGAATAGCGCCTGGCCCGTGCTGAGTGCCTGGCAGTATCAGTGAGTGAGTGTGCTCTCTGCAGTGTGCTCTCACAGCAGCCCTGAGGTGGGTGAGGCACGGAGAGGCGGAGGAAGTTGCCCAGTTTGCCCGAGGCACGTAGCAGGTAAGTAGCAGAGCTGGGGTTTAGTTAGCCTCTGCCAGTTTGACTCCAGAGTGCACATTCTTTCTGTTCTACTGCCTGTCCTCCTGTTTCTGAATGTTTCCAAACCGCCGTCACATCTCTGAGAATCTTATCATGCCTTCAAAGCTTACCATCTTGATTTTGTTTGTTGTCATCAAATTGTGTTTGAGTGTCTGGCTTCCACAGGACCTTGGCTGTCACAAAGGTAAAGGAAGGTGCCTAGCCCCTGCCCTTCTGTTCTCTTCCTAGAGCAAATCCCCCATGAAATGGTGAGTTTCCCCAGGAAAATCTCTTTCTTGGTTCTTGTCATCTTTATGACCAACCTACACAGCATATTAAAAAGCAGAGACATTACTTGGCCAATAAGGTCCGTCTCGTCAAGACTGTGGTTTTTCCAGTGGTCATGTATGGATGTGAGAGTTGGACTATAAAGAAAGCTGAGCACCAAAGAATTGATGCTTTTGAACTGTGATGAGACTCTTGAGAGTCCCTTGGATTGCAAGGAGATCCAAGCAGTCCATCGTAAAGGAGATCAGTCCTGAGTGTTCATTGGAAGGACTGATGTTGAAACTGAAACTCCAGTGCTTTGGCCACCTGATGTGAAGAGCTGACTCATTGGAAAAGACCTTGATGCTGGGAAAGATTGAGGGCAGGAGGAGAAGGGGACGACAGAGGGTGAGATGGTTGGATGGCATCACCAACTCAATGGACATGAGTTTGAGTAAACTCTGGGAGTTGGTGATGGACAGGGAGGCCTGGCGTGCTGCGGTTCATGTGGTTGCAAAGAGTCGGACACAACCGAGTGACTGAACTGAACTGACCTGAACTTCCAGGGCTTAGCACTATGCCTGGCAGAAAGGGGGGCACTCCCTTCCTAGCTGTGGGATGAATGAATGAATGGATACAGGGCCTGAGGAGGTGCTGTGAGAGCACATATTCTTTGTCTTTGGCCAACTGAGCACTGCCTGAGTTGGGTGCCTCCCGGATGTTGAGAGACTCACTGGACTCTGGTGCTTGTCAGAAATGTCCGTTCCACTCCAGAGCTACTAGGGTGACCGGGACTGGGGTGTCTGATTCAGATGGGGTTGTGGTCCACACCTTGAGAAACCCACTGCTGCCCAGTGAAAATACAGACCATAGGAGAGACTTCCCAGCTAAACCATCGAGGAAGGGCTGAGATTCGGGAAGCCAGTAAGAGGCCTTCCAAGCAGGGAGAAATAAAAGTGAAAAGTGAGACTTGTTTTTAGATCTTAGAGAAGTCTGCCCCTGCCCCTGTGAATATAATAGTTCTAATAATTGCTACCACTTCCTGTGCCTGCCATGTGCTGGGAACTCTATTTGGCTCTTAAATATACGCCTATTAATTTGGTTTTCACACCAACCCCTCAACACAAGATGTTATCACCATCTTATAGACAAGAACATCGAGACTCAGATGGTTAACTCACGCGTTCAAGGTCACACGTAGTGGTAGAGCTGGGATTTGAAGGGAGATCTGGGAAGCACCAGAGTCAAGGTCTTTTCCGTCATCCTCCGCGCTGTCCATGAAAAGGTCTCATGGACTCAAAGAAGTACAGGAAGCTCCTAGTACATGTAGGGAGCTGGAGGAAATGTACTGAAATGAGTCAAGTTTTCTTGAAAGTGCCTTAAAAGAATAATGGTTTTGATAGCATTTAATTTTGGTCAGAAATACTTTTTGAATATACTCCTGACTTTCCCAGTTCTTTTTTCTTCTTTCACACAAGCTTTATCAAATGATTGTTTTGTTGATAAATTTAGTGTGCAGTTGGGACTTACATGTAGATTATACCTACCCTCAAAGGGAGAGAGGATTTTATAGTTTCCATTCATTCTCATTAAAATCAGAACATTTGCATCTTAACTTTTACATCTTGTTCCAGGAATTTTAAGCAGTCTGATTGTATGGAAGTGGGTCGTATTAATTGCAAATGGGCTAGACATCTGCTCACTAACACGGAATGATTTTTTTTAGCTCGATTTTGTTTTTATATATGATCTACCAGAGCGATTAAGTGAAGGCTGTATGAGCTGCTGTTACAAGACCAGGATTTTCAGAGACTTATAATGATAAAAATGAACTGAAGAGTGAATCTTTGAATGGTCTTGAACTGAGAGCAATTAAACATCTTACGGTTGATAAATTTTTGTCCACAGTCTGTTTTCCATTGTTGGGCCTCTGTTGGTCTGGTGTGCAGCGAGCCCAGGTCCCTTGGGCTCTCGGTTCTGGGGTGAGTGGTGCTGTGCTTTTTCTGCCTGTGGGGAGGAAACTAGGCAGGGAATGAGCTGAGGTGGAGCATCAGACTGGAAACACAGGATCCAGCCTGCTGGGGACTGGCTGAGTAGGCTGGGTATTTCTTTCCTGGTGGTAACCTAACAGTGTTTCCTAAGGTGGATTTCTTGCAACACGAATTCTTTGTATATATGTGTGTGTGTGTGTGTAATGGAGCTTCCCAGGTGGCGCCAGTGGTAAAAAACCTGCCTGCCGAAGCAGGAGACGTAAGAAATGCAGGTTTGATCCCTAGGTTGGGAAAATCCCCTGGAAAAGGGCATGGCAACCCAAAAATTCTCCAGTATTCTTGCCTGGAGAATCTCATGGACAGAGGGGCCTGGTGGGCTACAGTCCATGGGGTTGCAAAGAGTCAGACACGACTGAAGCGACTTAGCATGCCTATTTGTAACATATTTATTTATGGTTGCGCTGGGTCTTCCTTGCTGTGTTTCTCTAGTTGCAGCTACTCTGTTGCGGTGCCTGGGCTTCCCGTCGCAGTGGCTTCTCTTGCGGCGGAGCCCGGGCTCTAGGCACACAGGCTCAGTAGTTGTGGCACTCAGGCTTAGTTGCTCCGGGGGATGTGGAATCTTCCCAGACCAGAGATCAAACCCGAGTCCCCAGCGTTGGTAGGTGGACTCTCATCCACGGTACCACCAGGGAAGTCCCAGAACACGACTTCTTAAGGAGGGTGATGTGGACAGTAAGTTTCGGAAGCACTCACTGGTTAAACCATCCTAGTTAGGCATGTTCCTTCATTGCAGCCTTTCCAGCACCTTTAATATGCCCATGTACACTGTGCATCTGTAAGAGGAGGACAGTGTCTCCACAGTTTCTGGGACACACTTGGCCAGAATCCCCCTTCTTATTGATCTCAGATGGCCTCGGCCCTCAGCAGCCTGAAGCAGGACCTGAAGTTAGGCCGAGGCAGTGAAAGCATGAATCCTAGCCACCAGGGCCCAGAGGCCAGTGACGAGACCCTGGGCCTTCAGCTGTGTAGACATGAATTTCCAAATAGAGACGGAAAGTGTGAAACAAGTAGTGTTTATTAGGAGGAGAAAGGGTGTGTGTGGATAGACACGTGGGCGAGCTCAGAGAGTCACACCCTTATGGTGGTTTGAATCACTTATATGGGGCGTTTCTTCCAGATTTTTCTTTGCCCAGTCATCTTGCTTTGCCTGGTTCTGAGTCTGTATTTGGTTTAACTCAGGATCCTCCCCTGTGTGCGTGCATCTCTTGGGCAAGATGGATTCTAGTGAAGAGGCCTGCGGGTGGGTTGGCATTGCTCCCATTTTGGCCTTTCTGCACATGTGTATTCGGGAAGGTCTCCTTGACCTTGAGGAGGAGAAGTATGTGGCCTCTTGTCTCAGCAGTTCCTCCTCCTTTGCATCTTGGAGTGTCCGTCCACAGGGGACAAACTGGCTGCTGCTCAGCCTGGGGCCCATCTATCTCTTGCCTCGTCATGGGACTCAGTTCAGGATATGTTGCCATGGAGAATGTCCCAAGTTTTATCTTAAAACCAGGAGCTGGGGAATCTGGTTGAGGCTCCCTGGTCAAATAGTTGAATACAAAGTCTCAAGTCCACAGGGCAGCTGCCTCAGCCATCTCGCCCCTCAGGACCTCCTAGGACCTGTTTTGCTTTTTTTTTTTTTTTTTTTTCAGAGTTGTGGATTCCAAGCCAGTGGCACCACCGGCCCAGTCAGGGAGCAGGAGGGAAGCCAGGGCCCGTGTGCATCCATGCATGTCTGTATTTGACAGAGAGGAAGATGGTTCAGAGCTTGGCAGCAGTGGTTAGGGAAGGACAAGTAAAATACACAAGAGACAAAAGAGTTGTTTGCTAAAGGGGTCTCCCGACCCTGGTCCCGCACCTGCTACCCGGAGGGGCACAGTCCATGTTTGTTGAATGAGTAAATTGTTGGTACTCCAAGCCCTTCGCAAAAAAGATAGCTAATGTTGGGACAGCATCATACTCTGTTTCAGTGGAGTTTGGCTGCCAAATGTGTGTAATCTTTCACTCACCTGGAATCAGAGGTGAAGCCACCAGAACTTTTCTTTCCCTCACTTCACCGAGGCCCCTTTCCCGGAGCTCTCTGCCAAGTACTGCCTGGCCGCAGAGCACGCGTCCCTGGATATTATTATTCTAGGGGTGGGAATGGACGTGAGCCAACTGATCCACACCTTTACTCCTTCTCTGTTGGGACCAGTGATAGAAAGCTAATAAAGGTGAAGTGGTGACTCGGAAAGGAGCAAAGCTAGTCGACTCAGAAGAGGGGTGAAGGCCACAGTGTGAACCTATGACCTTGACCTCATTAGCCTCAGGCCTCTGAAGCACCAGCTGGTGGTGATGGTGTGATGTCTGTCTTACTGCTGAAGTCCTCCTCCTGCTGCTCAGTGCTGCTGTCTTCCCATCTCATCCCCTCCTTCTGCAGAGCATGGCTTGTTACCCAAAGGAAGGATCGCTGGCTCACCCTTAATATGGGGAAATCATTTAGAGCACTTAATTTGTGTTGACTCTTTATTGGTGCACTATTGCAATTAAGTTAGATTAATGAAAGGTAAATTCCAGTCTATACATGAGAAAAAAAAAATCTCTTGTAAAGATCCTAATTAGTATGTGTGTTTACTTAGTCTCTCATGGTTTAATTGCATCCCATCTTGCTATTTACAAACAGGCATCATTAAAGAATAATGAGTGTGTGACAAGAGCATTAATGCTAGCAGCAGATGAGGTGACTGGCGGCCGGTGGGGAGAGGGAGCTGGGTGGGTGACGTCTGCCGGTTTGTGTTATTTCCCGATGAAGGAGAACGCAAGGCGGGGAGGACGGAACAGGCACTGCGCGGCAGCAGCTCGTCCTTTGACGGCAGAGCCTTGGGCTGCTTTTCATCCGCTGCTACAGTGTCAGCTGGAAAGGTGAACACACACTCTCAGGATTGTCTCAGGACCTCAGCCAGCAGCGTTTAGGTTGGAGCTTTCTTTTCTACCCCGCGTTGCAGGATATCTGCACCTGAACTCTGTGAGGGTTCCCTGGGATGCTGAAAAGGCCACCCAACGCGGGCCTTTCCTCCTGCAGTCCAGCTCCTGTCCCTCCAGCAGCCTCTTTTTGAAAAATATCCAGACGTAAAATAAATTAAGCAATAGGCTTGTGAGATTTCCCTACTGCTGCTGCTGCTAAGTCACTTCAGTCGTGTCCGACTCTGTGCGACCCCATAGACAGCAGCCCACCAGGCTCCTCCGTCCCTGGGATTCTCCAGGCAAGAATACTGGAGTGGGTTGCCATTTCCTTCTCCCTGGCATCCTTCATATCATTCCAATTTTACATAATTTGCAGTTGTTCCTCAAAATTACAAAGCTGTTTTATCTTTTTAGGTGGATGTGTGTGATCGTTTCTAGTCTATTCTAACCTGGACTAAGGGTGGGGAAGCTGAGAGTCCACGTGGGGTAGCAGTGAAATTGAAGGAAGAACAACCCAGAAGAAGCCAGGTGTTATAGTGTCTTCCTCATTTGCTGCTTGATTCTCTGGTTCACGGTACAGAGTAAGCACTTCTCTAATGTCAACCCTGTGTGCGAGACAGCAAAAGAGACACTGATGTATAGAACAGTCTTATGGACTCTGTGGGAGAGGGAGAGGGTGGGAAGATTTGGGAGAATGGCATTGAAACGTGTAAAATATCATGTATGAAACAAGATGCCAGTCCAGGTTTGATGCACGATACTGGATGCTTGGGGCTAGTGCACTGGGATGACCCAGAGGGATGGTATGGGGAGGGAGGAGGGAGGAGGGTTCAGGATGGGGAACACATGTATACCTGTGGTGGATTCATTTTGATATTTGGCAAAACTAATACAATTATGTAAAGTTTAAAAATAAAATAAAATTAAAAAAAAAAAAGAAGAAGCAAATGTGGGACAAAGGTGGTGAGTCTGAAGAGAAGGTGTCCTGGAGCCCGGGTTGCCTTCCTTGTTGGAGTCAGGCTCGGGAATACCTGCCTCAGTTTCCCCTTACGTTATGGTTATCATTGCAAGCAGGCTTGTGAGTATGTTCTATATAAATGTAAATTGCCACTATTCAGACTATATTAAAGCTTTAGCTTTCTCTAGGGATTCCTGGGTGAGCTGAAGTCCAGGGTTTAATTTATTTAAAATCAGGTTATAGGAATTCAGTTTTTAGTACATTTTATGTTTTTTTTTTTTTAAAGAGAAACTATAGTTTAATTTTAAGCTACCCTAAATAGAAGCCTATATTTTTTTTCCAGTGTTCTTAGTACTGCCTGTATCTAAGGGCACAGCAAGCTGCATTATCAAACACAGAAGGGCCCAAACAGGCTTCTGTGGCTGTCTCTTTTGTTGTTGTTAACTTGCAACTATTCCATTTTCAGCTCACAGAACTGTGGGGCATATTGTCCCATTCATATTAATTGGATTTTAAAGTGACCTTGTCCAGGTATTGATTTGAATTAAAATTTTCTACATCAAGGTCAAGTTGGCACACATTGTACAGTCGAAATATTAAAAAGCCAAGTCCTGCCTAACAGGGTATCGACAGAAGTGGAGATGCGACGGGACCGTGTTTGCCTCAGCGGACACTGTGGTCCCTTCCACTGCAGGCGGCAGATCTGTGTGGGGGTCACTTTCACCTGGACTTGCGTCGCCCATCAAAGGGACGGTTCCTGTTTAAGTCCACAGACTCACCTTTTCCCAGGAAGAGTGTCCCTGAGCAACTCAGAGCTCCGATAATGCTGCTCAGGTGCGCGAGTTTAGGGTGAAGTTTCAGCTCATCTGAATTCACCCAGGCTGCCTTGAAAACGAGAGCCTGATACGATCGTTCGTAAACTTGAACTATCTAGCCCTGACCTCAGCCGTGAGTCCCAGTTTCCAAACTGCCTGTTTAATATCTCTCTGCTGAGACATTTCAGAAATAATCTTAAACTTCATAAAAGTGAAGTAGTTTTCCCCTCTCCCTGTCTTACCGCTCTGCTTCCCCCTCTTATCTCATTAAATAGCAAAACCATCTATCTGGTGCTCAAGCCAGACACCTACAGGCTTCCTTAGTGTCCCCCTTTCTCTCACCCCCAAGCCCGTCTGTCAGCAGATCCTGTCTTCAGTTCCTCTTCATTCTCTCTGGAATCACTCGGCATCTCCTGCGCCCTGGCTCCAGTCAGAGCTGTCACCGTCCTCTCTTGTGGCCCCCATTTCTTCTCTTGATCTCGCCACCACGCAACCAGGGACATGTTCTTTAAAGCATGCACATCAGCCGTGCCATTTCTTGGCACTGACTTCCCTTCACCCTGAGCACAGCTACATCCCTTGTCAGAGCTGCTGCCACCAGCAGACCTGGCCCGTCCTGGCCTGGCACCTGCGCTCTGCTGCCCGCCCCGCCCCGCCCCCAGGCCCCCCACACAAGGCCTTCGCTCCAGCGCCCCCCACGGCTGGGCCCTCTGCAGGAGTCTGCACAGCCCAGCCCAGCCCAGCCTTGGGCAGCAGGTGTCCACCCAGTGTGAACCTCTCCCCTCACCAGCTTTATTGTCTTCCCAGCCCCACGCGGATCTCGTAGTTTTGTTTCTTTATTGTCTGCCCATCCCCGTCCCCAAGAATGCACCCTCCTGAGGCGCTTCGTTCACTGCTCTGTCTCTAATCCTTAGACCAGTGCTTGGCACAACAGTGGATGTCCAAGAAATATTTGAGTGAATTGAATGAACAAGTGAATAATTGACTCATCTGGTCTAAATGTCATCTTGGGGCACACATTGGTATTGCCTAAATCTCTCTTTGAGCTGTCCCCTTTCTGTTTATTTCCCTTAAAACTCCTTGCAAATTATACATTTTTATTTACATACAGATTTGTTGCCTGTCTCCTCCACTAGACTCGTAGCTCTCTGAAGTGTTTCATCTGCTAACCTAATGCCTAGCCTGCACTTGTTTCAAATTAACAAGTAATTGTCAGATGGAAGGTTGGGGGGACTGGAAGGCAAGTCATTGCCCATCTAAGGCAGCTCCACGTTCCAGTATGTCCATCTGTCGGTCCATCTCCCCTCCTTTCCCCCACCCTTCATTCGTTCCCCATTTCTTCCGGCACAGCCACCTTCTCACCGGAGAACTGGTTCCAGTTCCCAGTCTTCTCCATGTTCTCCAAAACAGGTTCTAGAAGGAGGCAGTGTACGTGGCCTAGCCAGCATGGGGAGAGCCTTCTCTCAGACCCGTGTAGGGCAGCCTTTGGACCTGGTACCTCCCCCTGGGCCATCTGCTTCTGCCCAGGACAGGAAATAGCAGCTGCTTCCTGGGTAGCAGGCCCACCAGTGAGACAGGAGCGCTGGGTGCAGTGGCTCTCCTGCTGCCATGTGCAGCGTGGGGGACAAGTAAAGGGTGTGCGTGCACGGGGATTCCTCTTCACGTCCCTATGAGAAGCTTCACGTTTCAGCCTGTTGGAGAAAACAGTGGTCGGCGTCTCCTTTTGTCAGCGAACCCGTTTCTACTTCACTGCCACATCTTTTTGGAATCTCGATGCCCTGTTTTTATACAGCCATCACATTCTCCTTTTTCCCAGTGGGGTTTCTGTTATATACTTGAATGTATGTTTTATAAATGAAAACGAACTAATTCTGTTTTGACAATTCAGGGGTTTTTCACAACACTGCTTCTTTACATCGTGTGTGGATTTTGTTGTGGTTGAGAGGAACGGGAAGCCAGATGAGAGGGGAGAACTGTGAGAAAGGTGGCATTCAATCGTATGAAATGCAAACTTACTTCTTAAACCTTCCGTGTCATGAAAATGGCTAATGAGGCCTGGAGAAGGAGGAGGTCCTCTCTGCTGAAACTCCCCTCCCTCCGGGGCAGTTTTGACTATTGAAGAGACGAATGGATGCAGGAAGAGCAGAAGTACCCGGAGCGTTAACATTGATGGCCCCTTGGGAAATGATTCAGTCACTCATCCAGGGAATAAGCCACCTAGTGAAAATAAACCTCATCTTATCAGGCAGGTGCTTCATAATTGTTAAAAAGAATGACTTGCAGCGATACTAACAATTGCTCCCACGTGGTGAGTGACAGTAGCGACTCCCCTGGACACTTCATAGCCCCAGCCATCCAGTCCTTACAAAGGGTTCTATTTTAGAGACGAGGAAGCGAAGCTCACAGAGGCTGGTTTTCCCCAACCCACGCTGGTTTACCACGCTGCTCTGTACGTGGCAGAGGCAAAATTTGAACTTGGGTCTCTCAGGCTCCAAAGCCCCGGCTCTCCCCCCGCCCCCAACCCCTGTGCTGTCTGTCCCCCGTGACAAAGGCAAGGAGGCAGTAACCCAGCCTGATGGGTGGCAGATGCCAAGTTGGAATCCCAGTGCTAAGCCCTTCCAAAGGCTGGTGTCATTTCCTCCTCCCAAAAGCCTCATCCTGAGTCTGCAGGCCAAAAATCTGGGAAGTGACAGTCCAGGGAACTTGCCTCAAGTCACACGGCCATGGGGCTTCCCTGGGGTCCAGTGGTCAAGATTCTGTGCTGCCACTGCAGGGGGCACGGGTTTGAACAACTGAGATCCTGTAAGCCGTCTCATATGGCCAAAAAAAAAAACAAGGTCACACAGCACCAGGAAGAGGCAGAGCTGAAATCTAAACTCGGCTTTACTTTTTCCCCCAGTCTATACATGTTAACACTCGAGCTTGCTTGCCTTACTGGCAAGTTGATTTTCTAACTTGTTGGTAGACAGAACCTAAAGTGAGTTTATCTGCCTTATGTCTCCTGGGTCTTTGTCAGAAGGGAAGATGTAACTCACCTCTTGAGGCTGTAACAGCTCCTCAGCTCCAGTCTAGTCCATCATCCCTGGAAGTTACCTTCCAGTTTGATTTTCCCTTTCTGAATCACACTGCATTGAACTGAGTTTTATCATCAGAGATGCACTTGAACCCCCCACCCCCACTGCCCGCCCCGACCCCGCCCCGTCGCATTGAGCAAAAAATAAGTGACCTTCAGCGTAGGAAATACTGGTTTTATCTTAGAGGATCCCTCGGTCTGACCTCCTGGTTTCCGTGTCACGTAGCCCGTTTCTTGTGGCGGGCTCGTTACTGTCCAGCTCTCTGCAGTGCCAGCAGCCTCGTCCAGCCGTGACGGCAAGTTTGTTGTCTCTGCCTCCGCCTGGCAGAGCCGCAGCCTCTCAGGGTTGCTCTGTGTCCATTTCCCCTTGGCTGTTTCCAGTTTTACGGTTTTCCTCGAAAGAAGCAGGAGCCGGTTTCCCTTGAGCTCCCGGTCCCCCTTGGCTGCACCTGCTTTGGGAAGCCTGCTGTGAGGACAGCCCGCCAGCACGGTTCTGCGGACGGCACACACCTAGCAGCTGTGCAGAACTCAGAGCGCCAGGTTCAGAGAGAAGCGAAACAGCAGAACACTGAGATTAGTCAAAGCCAGTGTTTTAGTGGCGTCTCATGGATGGGGTTGGGGCTTCCCTGGTAGCTCAGTGGTAAAGAATCCACCTGCCAATGCAGGAGAGGCAGGAGAGGCATCTTCGATCCCTGAGGGGGAAAAGATCCCCTGGAGAAGGAAATGGCAACCCACTCCGGTATTCTTGCCTGGGAAATCCCAGTCAGACAGGACTTAGTGACTCGACAGCAATTAACAATAGCTGGGGTCAGGAGTGTGAGTATAAAACCATTTGGGAAGGAGGCCAGGAGCTGTGTGAAGCAAGATTTTGAGCCACTTACCAGAGTCCCCGAATATATGACTGGAGTTAGAGGATTAGATGGTCCAAGGCTCTGTGGTCGCCCTGTCTTACGATTTAGAGATGCTGCTGTGGGGCCAGGGACCCGGCACAAACAGCGGAAATAGTGAACAGCAGGCCCCGCGCAGAAACCTTAGCTTCCTGCCGTTACGAATGAGAGTAAGACACCTGCCTGGGGCGCAGCACAGGGTTCTCAGATGGAGGAGGGAGCCGCAGCCCTGTGGGCACACCCTGGTTCTTGTCCTCGAGTCAAGTATGTGTCCACACTGTTCAGGGAAGACCCCCAGGTGTCAGAGGAAAGTTTGGAGGAACGTTTTTTCCAGATCACATTCCAAGAACATCTCCTGGAGGAACGTTCTGTGGGACATCATCTGGGGAGTGCTCATCCGTATAACCCCTCCTTTCAAGACGTGGGATGCATTGGACAGGCGCCCAACAAGCATTTTCCAACCGCTCAGTGACACAGCACCTTCTCCCCAGACTCCTCGGGTACATTGAGCCACACGTGCTGAAGCACTGTGCCCCCCATTACTGCAGGCATAGCTCACTTTAACCACTTTCTTCAAGGTTGATTGTCATTCAGTCACTAGCTCGTCTCCGACCCTCAGCAACCACATGGACTGCAGCATGCCAGGCTTCCCTGTCCTTCAGTGTCTCCTGAAATTTGCTCAGACTCATGTCCATTGAGCTGGTGATGCCATCCAGCTATCTCATCCTCTGTCGTCCCCTTCTCCTCCTGCCTTCGATTTTTCCCAGCATCAGGGTCTTTTCCAGTGAGTCGGCTCTTAGCATCAGGTGGCCGTAGTATGGGAGCTTCAGCTTGAGCATCAGTCCTTCCAATGAATATTCGGGGTTGATTTCCTTTAGGATTGACTGGTTTGATCTCCTTGCTGTCCAAGGGACTCTGAAGAATCTTTCTCCAGCACCACAGTTCAAAAGCATCAAATTTTTCAGCACTCAGCCTTCTTTATGGTCCAACTCTCACATCCATACATGACTACTGGAAAAACCGTAGCTTTGAGAGCTTTATGGACCTTTGTCAGCAAAGTTACGTCTCTGCTCTTTATTACACCTTCAAAGCGGGAACCGTATTTGATACCTCTTAACCTCTCAAGGCTTCAGTTTACCCCCTTGAAAATGAGACAGTTGAAAGTGACTTTTTTAAAACTCCAGCTCTAAAGTCACGTAAATCTGCATCAGTGTCCTAACCCAGAGCTTCACGTAATACACACACTTACATACTCAGTGAATAAATGCTTATCGGGCTCGTTCCCTTTATCCCCATCTTTCTTTGTAATTAGCACAAAGGGGAAGGTTCTTGGTTCCATACTGAGAAGAACTGTTCCTGAACCTCCTGTAGGTGCCCAGGTGCCCCTCCCTCTCTCCCTTCCCCTTTCTAAGTATACTTGGAAAAACATCACTGCAAGTACAGCAGACCCCTTGTAGACACTTCCACAGTAAGCTTTTCCCTTGTTTGTACCTGGAAAATAATGTTTGTGTACACATGCGTGTATGTGGTTGGTTTTCCCCCAGTGTATCCCTTCCCCAAAGCAGAGCTCAGCCATGCGTCCTTTGTCTTTGTGACAGATACTGTGCTGCCCACTTCACTTCCCAGTCACGGGGTGTATGCTGGACCTGAGGGTGCAAAGAAGCCATTGGTCAGCTCGTCCCCCCTGCATCCTAGACAGCTCTGCTTAGGCTCAGGGTGCCTGCTCCCTGCACAAGCCCAGGGGTTCAGGTTGCAGGTGATTGGCTCCTCTCCCCTTCTCAGCTCACCTGGTCTTAGCTACAAGATTTGTTACATTTGCATTGGGTAGCAGTTGGTGGCAGAGCAGAATGAAATATTTTTGCTATCCTCAACTTGCCTCCCACTTTGCAGCTTGCCTTGCCATAGTGAACTAGAGATTTTTCCAATGTCATACCGCTTGGCAGATGAATGCCAGAGAAGAGACAGAGAAGACCACCCATTCAGCTCCCACGCCCCTGCAAGGGGAGGTGCTCTGACAGGTCTCTAAGGGCACTTCCTGGAAGAGTGACGGCCTGCTGGGCAGACCCCCAGCAGCTTCATCTCCAAGCGCACCCTGGTTCTCTCTGGAGAAGCACAGTGCTCCCCTTGACTTCACGACTTGCCGTGTGAACGCACGGAGACCAGCACTGGAGGGCTGGTGAGAGAGCTGCTCAGTGCAGAGGGTTACCTTGGCAACCGCAAGCCCGCTTCATTACCAGATGGCATTAGCGTTATTTGTGGGATCCCATGGCAGTTGCCAAGCACAGACCTGTAGCCCCATCTCTGGACATTTTGCTCCGACCACAGCCAGCACTGACTAGTACGTAGAACAGTGTCCGTCGGCTGGTATATGGTGCCCCACCATATCAGTCTGCCAGAACTCCAGGGTCATTACAGCCTGCTGCGTGCAAGTGTGTTAGAACTGGCACAGTCCAGACACGAGAATATGAATCATGATAGAGTGCCATGCAGGCTGGAAAGAACATTAGGCGCACAAAGCCCCTTCTCGAGGGCCAGGGGATGAAGGGCTTACGGACCCTCTCAGCTGCATCACCTCTGAGTTGAACGAAGGCTGAGGGCTAGAGCATCGTATGACTCAGCATGCCGTCGGCCACGTGTCTCCCAAGGATCATCCCATCTCGTTGCTCCGCAGGCCCCTCTGCGCTTCACAGCTGAGTGAACAGGCACCAGCGGTGGCTGGACTTCCCTCGGTCGCCCTGCCTGTAAGTGGCAGGTGTGGCAGAGTCCAGTGCACTTGACCTTCATAGTCAGTGGCCTCCTTTGGAAGTCAGCGAGGTCAGCCCCCGTGGCAGCCTCATCCTGTCCCCACAGCACCCGCACCTCAGGCTTACCAACTCAGCAGCCATTTAACAGGAGCATGCTTTTGTTCAAACTTCAGCGCCCACACAGCTGACACCCCCTCTCTGCAGCATCCCTTTCGCCCAGGTGTGACAGCACGAGGGCAGATTAGCATAAGTGGTAGTTTCACTGGATCAGAGGCAGTGACCGTGCTTGTTCCAGCTTTGATGTTGACTGGCTTCAGATCATTTCACCTCTGCAAAGTCCAGACGAGGGTGTGGGCCGAGCAGTGAGGACTGCCCCAGGAACGTAGTCTGTGCCGGGCCCTCTGCCGCACCCGTATCAGTGAATCGACTCCTCAGGGTCGTTCTCAGAGGGCACTCTCGGTATCTCCATCAGATGGAGGAAACTGACGTCCAGAGAAGGCAAGTGATGGGCCAGGCTCTCCCGTAGCAGAGCCCAGACCTCATTCCAGATGCACCTGGTTCCAAAGCCGCGAAACGGTGAGCTTCAAAATCGCATGTGTGGTTTCATTGTGACCACGTTAAAATGCAAAAGGCCATAAATCTGTGCATTTTCAGCCTAGTTGAGTACCAGAGTCCTTTCTGACTATAAAAAATGAGATTTGATAAACTTCATAGCACATGACAGGTTTGAGAGAGAATAAAAGTGAACCGGAGCCAGACTTCATAGCACCGAATGTCTGGAAGCATCCAGCTCAGGAACAACATAGCCGAAGAGATGCTGGTGGTGAGCCTCCGACATGCGTGCGCCCTCCCTTACGGGTGAAGCCGCGGCACAGGAGCGGGGCGTGGAGAGTCTGTCTCAGGACTCCGGAGCGACCAGGCAGGGGACTGGGGGGAGTGTGACTGGCTGAGGGCGGGCGTGGATGTGGGAAGTATGATTGGTGAGGGAGCGGTATGCCGGTAGAATCTCGTGTTTAGAAAAGAAAACACTTAAACCTCAATATATAAATGAACATAGGAAAAGAAAAAAAGGGGGTGGTAAAGGAAAAACTATCCTAGCCAGATTCATAAAATGCAAAACAAAAATTTTAACCTGTCGAACAATGATCTGCCCCTCTCGCCCTGGTTGTGGCCTTGAAACACCATTTCCCACAAAAAGAACCAGAGCTGCTTATGGAAATGGCTGATCCGTGACCTCAGGTGGGACTTGTACAGGACAGGCCTGGAGTATCGTGTACAAGACAGCAACTGTCACAGAGACCACGGTTACAACCCGACAGGCCTGGAGTGCCATGCATCGGAGAGCAAGGAAGCCGCCTCGGAGACCAGGGTTACGACCTCACAGAGATGCCCGTAGGCCACAGACAGGACGATTTGAGCGCCCGTGCAAAGAATTGCATCAGATACATATACCTCAGATCTGCTTCCCTTTTTGAGTTTATGCTAATGTTAAGGGGGAAAAGCTAACCCATTTGTTGATACATTGGAAGTAAACTAGAGAACTAATGTGTTATTTGAAAACTGGCAGATAAATGGAAAGAACTGACCTTTTAACTTGTCTTTCCTATATAATAAATTCACCCATGAGGTGACCAATTAGCAGGTAGGTGGAGTTTTTCTTTACAAAAGTATTCCAGCTAATACCTGAAGGCTGGGTTATCCCCTTGGAGTACGACCATCTGTAACCCCTGGTGAATTTAATGGGTCAGCAGCTGCCAGCGTCACACACTGAGATGCCTGACCTCCCATGCTTCCTGGTGGCAAACTGACACCCCCGTGAAGCAGGCCTGCCAAAAATAACAATAACAGTAATCAGGCCCGCATCTCATACAATTACCAATTTATAGGAAGTACAAAGTAAGAAAGACCATGTAAAGTACACCGCCAGGACGCCATCAGCAAAATCCAGGCTGGAAAACTCTACAGAGAAAATGAGCCAGTTTCTTCAACAAATAAAATGGGAGGGAGGGGATAGAGAGAAGTTTTTAGTTTAGGAGAGACTTTTGAGACATCAGCCAGTCACGGGGTGTGGACCGTATTCAGATCCCAAGTCAAGCAAACTTTTTAAAAATGTGGCCTTTGTGAGACTGTTGGAAATTTTAACACTGACTGGCCTGCAGATTTGATAACTCTAGAGAATTCCTATTGTTTCAGATGTGGATTGGTAGCACAGCTATCTGTTTTGTTTGTTTTCAAACCCTCCTCTTTCAGAGATCCAGACTGAAATATTTACAGATAAAGTGATATCTTGGCTGTTATTTGTTTCCAAATAAAACAGGAAGGGAAAAGTAGGTGCTGCTGCTGCTGCTTAGTCGCTTCAGTTGTGTCCAACTCTGCGACCCCACAGACGGCAGCCCACCAGCGTCCCCCGTCTCTGGGATTCTCCAGGCAAGAACAATGGAGTGGGTTGCCATTTCCTTCTCCAGTGCATGAAAGTGAAAAGTGAAAGTGAGGTCACTCAGTCGTGAGGGTGTAGGTAAAACAAATCTGCCAAGAGTTATTGCCATTGGGGTGGGTCCAAGGAGGTTCTTTATACTATTTCATTTACTTTTGTATGTTTTCTTTTAAGGCTTCCATAATAAAAACTTTAAAGAAAGTAATTAAGTCAGTACTTCGGGGCGGGGGGTGGATATTATTTTGTTCTGTTGAGGTTTGCTTGTTGTTCAGTCCCTAAGTTGTGTGCGACTTTTTATGAACCCATGTACTGCAGCACGCCAGGCCCCTCTGTCCTCCACTGTCTCAAGGAGTTTGCTCAGATTCACATCCATCGAGTCAGTGATGCTGTCAAACCATCTCATCCTCTGCTGTTCTCTTCTCCTCTTGCCCTCCATCTTTCACAGCATCAGGGGCTTCTCCACTAAGGTGGCTGTTCACATCAGGTGGCCAAAGTATTGGTGCTTTAGCATCAGTTTTCCAGTGAAGATGCAAGGTTGATTTCCTTTAGGACTGGCTGGTTTGATCGCCTTGCTGGCCCAGGGACTTATGTTTTAATAGCACCCATTGCTGATGGGAGTGGAGAGCAGACAGTAGTGTTCTTAACCCTTATGGTTAGCAGTTGGTAGATTGTATCAGAAGCTGCTAAACATTTGTACTGTTCACCCCGGTAAATTACAGCTCTACAAACCTATCCTCAGGAAATAAGCCCAAACACAGCAAAAGCCAGGTGAACAAAAGTACACATTGCAGCCCAATATTAATATTAGGGGAAATTTGGAAGCGACTAATGTCCAACAGTAGGTTAAAGAAATTACAGTATATCCACTCAGTAGAATGCTAGACCCACATGTCTTGCCATTTTTGAAGACTGCACAGCAATATGGAACAATGCTTACCTCATAATTTTAAATAAACTTTTGACTTGAAATTATATATTTAGTTTCAGTTATAAACTTGAAAAATTCAAAACCCATGAATCTTTGATAGTACAAAGATTGAAAGGAAGTACCCCAAATGTTAATGGTGATTCTCTTTGGATGGAAAGACTATAAACAATTTATTCCTTTTTTCTCTAATTTTAAATTGCCCCCTAGTAAGCCTTTATTAACTCTTACTATTAGTTAACTTTAAAATATCAAAATTCTCTTTTTATGAGTTAAAGTCAGCTAGATCTTGCTTCTTTTAAGGAAACAGTTGCTCAGTTTTCTGCTTATTAGCAGAAATTCTAAGAAATTCTATGCTTATTAGTAAAGAGAGTTAAAATATGTTGGAAATGGTAGCCCCGTTGGAGGAGGTGTGCTGGACCGTCACTGTAGCCCAGCAAGAGACAATTAACTTCAGTGCTTATAACTTCAGTGCTTATGACTTTAATTCTGTTCAGTTCAGTCGCTCAGTTGTGTCTGACTCTGCAACCCTATGGACTACAGCACACCAGGCTTCCCTGTCCATCATCAACTCCCGTAGCCTGCCCAAACTCATGTCCATCGAGTCAGTGATTCCATCCAACCATCTCATCCTCTGTCATCCCCTTCTCCTCCTGCCTTCAATCTTTCCCAACATCAGGGTCTTTCCCAGTGAGAAAGATCACATAGGTGGCCAAGGTATTGGAGCTTCAGCTTCAGCATCAGTCCTTCCAATAAATATTCAGGACTGATTTCCTTTAGGAATTGTTGATATTAATATTAATTAGTATATTAATATGAATATTGGGCTGCAATGCATACTTTATTTCCTTTAGGAATTGACTTCGCACTCTAGGATGTCTGGCTCTAGGTGACTGATCACACTATTGTGGTTATCTGGGTCATTAAGATCTCTTTTGTGTAGTTCTTCTGTGTATTCTTGCCACCTGTTCTGAATATCTTCTGCTTCTGTTACGTCCATAGACCTTTAGGATTGACTGGTTTGATCTCCCTGCAGTCCAAGGGACTCTCAAGACTCTTCTCCAACACCACAATTCAAAAGCATCAATTCTTCAGTGCTCAACCTTCTTCATGATGCAAATCTCACATCCATACCTGACTACTAGAAAAACCATAGCTTTTTATCTAGATGGACCTTTGTCGGCAAAGTAACGTCTCTGCTTTTGATTATGCTGTCTAGGTTGCTCATACCTTTCCTTCCAAGGAGCAAGCGTCTTTTAAGTTTGTGGCTGCAGTCACTGTCCACAGTGATTTTGGAGCCCAGGAATATTTGCTACTGTGTGAGATGAGTGCAGTTGTGCGGTAGTTTGAACATTCTTTGGCATCGCCTTTCTTTGGGACTGGAATGAAAACTGACCTTTCCCAGTCCACTGGGAAGTTTTCCAAGTTTGGAAAATTTGGTCACTGCTGAGTTTTCCAAATTTGCTCACTGCTGAGTTTTCCAAATTTGCTGACATACTGAGTGCAGCACTTTCACAGCATCATCTTTTAGGATTTAAAATAGCTCAGCTTGAATTCCATCACCTCCACTAGCTTTGTCCGTAGTGATACTTCCTAAAGCGCACTAGACTTCACATTCCAGGATGTCTGGCTCCAGGTGAGTGATCACACCATCGTAGTTATCTGGATCATGAAGATCTTTTTTGTACAGTTCTTCAGTGTGTTCTTGCCACCTTTTCTTAATATCTACTGCTTCTGTCAGGTCCATACTGTTTCTGTCCTTTGTTGAGCCCATCTTTGCATGAAATGTTCCCTTGGTATCTCTAATTTTCTTGAAGAGATCTCTAGTCTTTCCCATTCTATTGTTTTCCTTTATTTCTTTGCATAGATCACTTAGGAAGTCTTTATTTCTTCTTGCTATTCTTTGGAACTCTGCCTTCAGATGGATATATCTTTTGCCTTTTCTCCTTTGCCTTTCACTTTTCTTCTTTTCTCAGCTATTTGTAAGGCCTCCTCAGACAACCACTGTGCCTTTTTGCATTTCTTTTCCTTGGGGATGGTTTTGTCACAGCCTCCTTCCTGTACGATGTTACGAACCTCCATCCATAGTTCTTCAGACACTCTATCAGATCTAATCCCTTGAATCTATTTGTCACTTCCACTGTATAATTGTAAGGGATTTGATTTAGGTCATACCTGAATGTTCTAGTGGTTTTCCCTACTTTCTTCAATTTAAGCCTGAATTTTGGAATAAGAAGTCATGATCTGAGGCACAGTAAGCTCCAGGTCTTGTTGTTTTTGCTGACTGTATAGAGCTTTTCCACGTTCGGCTGCAAAGAATATAATCAATCTCATTACGGTACTGACCATCTGGTGCTGACTATGTGTCGAGTCATCTCTTGTGTTGTTGGAAGAGGATGTTTGCTATGACCAGTGCGTTCTCTTGGCAAAACTCTGTTAGCCTTTGCCCTGCTTCATTTTGTACTCCAAGACCAAACTTGCCTGTTACTCCAGGTATCTCTTGACTTCTTACTTTTGCATTCCAGTCCCCTATGATGAAAAGGATATCTTTTTTGGGTGTTAGTTCTAGAAGATTTTGTAAGTCTTTATAGAACCATTCAACTTCAGCTTCTTCAGCATTAGTGGTTGGGGCATAGACTCAGATTACTGTGATATTGAATGGTTTGTGTTGGAAATGAACAGAAATCATTCTGTTGTTTTTGAGACTGCACCCAAGTATTACATTTTGGACTCTTTTGTTGACTATGAGGGCTACTCCATTTCTTCTAAGGGATTCTTGCCCACAGTAGCAGATGTAATGGTCATCTGAATTAAATTCGTCCATTCCAGTTGACTTTAGTTCACTGATGCCTAAAATGTTGATATTCACTCTTTCTGTCTCCTGTTTGACCACTTCGAATTTACCTTGATTCATTCCAGGTTCCTATGCAGTATTGCTCCTTGTAGCATCGGACTTTACTTCCACCACCAGTCACATCCGCAACTGGGCGTTGTTTCTGCTTTGGCTCCGTCTCTTCATTTTTTTTTGGAGTTATTTCTTCGACTCTTCTCCAGTAACATATTGGGCACCTACTGACCTGGAGAGGTCATCTTTCAGTGTCCTATCTTTTTGCCTTTTCATCCTGTTCATGGGGTTCTCGAGGCAAGAATACTGAAGTGGTTTGCCATTCCCTTCTCCAATGGACCGCGTTTTGTCAGAACTCTCCACCATGACCCGTCCGTCTTGGGTGGCCTACACAACATGGCTTCTGGTTTCATTGACTTAGGCAAGGCTGTGATCCATGTGATCTTTTTGATTAGTTTTCTGTGATTGTGGTTTTCATTCTGTCTGCCTTCTGATGGATAAGGATAAGAGGCTTGTGGAAGCTTCTTGATGGGGGGGACTTAAGTGCTTATGACTACCAAACTATAACTGGGTTCCTTTCCTTCCCTTGCTTCCTTCCAAGACTACACGTAAATTAAAGGCAGTTTCTGTTCCTGCCTTGGCAGTTTATTGGCATCCTTAAATAGTGATTTCTCATTTTACAAGAAATGACCCATTAAATGTTACATGGTATAGCAGAATTTAGAAGTACTATGCAGATGTAAGATGCTTTTATTAACATTCTCTTAAATATAAACAAAAGTATCATGTCTTTTTCTTAACCTTTTTGTATTCTGTACCATTGAGGGCATATAGAAATACAGATCAACTCAGCATTATTGAAGGAACCTGGTATTAGTAATGTTCACCAACACCCAGGGTGGATCAAGGAGAGAAACTGTTGTTGGGGACAGTAGGGTGAGGATGATGCTGTGAAAGGGCGGCACTCAATATGCCAGCACATTTGGAAGACTCAGCAGTGGCCACAGGACTAGAAAAGGTCAGTTTTCATCCCAATCCCTAAGAAAGGCTATGCCAAAGAATGCTCAAATTACCGCACAGTTGCACGCGTCTCACATGCTAGCAAAGTAATGCTCAAAATTCTCCAAGCCAGCCTTCAGCAATACGTGAACGATGAACTTCCAGATGTTCAAGCTGGTTTTAGAAAAGGCAGAGGAACCAGAGATCAAATTGCTAACATCCGCTGGATCATTGAAAAAGCAAGAGAGTTCCAGAAAAACATCTACTTCTGCTTTATTGACTATGCCAAAGCCTTTGACTGTGTGGATCACCACCACAAACTGGAAAATTCTGAAAGAGGTGGGCATACCAGACCACCTGACCTGCCTCTTGAGAAATCTATATGCAGGTCAGGAAGCAACAGTTAGAACTGGACATGGAACAACAGACTGGTTCCAAATAGGAAAAGGAGTACAGTCAAAGCTGTATATTGTCACCCTGCTTATTTAACTTATATGCAGAGTACATCATGAGAAATGCTGGACTGGAAGAAGCACAAGCTGGAATCAAGATTGCCGGGAGAAACACCAATAACCAGATATGCAGATGACACCACCCTTATGGCAGAAAGTGAAGAAGAACTAAAGAGCCTCTTGATGAAAGTGAAAGAGGATAGTGAAAAAGTTGGCTGAAGGCTCAACATTCAGAAAACTAAGATCATATCATCTGGTCCCATCACTTCATGGCAAATAGATGGGGAAACAATGGAAACAGTGACAAACTTTATTTTTGGGGGCTCCAAAATCACTGCAGATGGTGACTGCAGCCATGAATTTAAAAGACACTTGCTCCTTGGAAGAAAAGTTATGGCCAACCTAGACAGCATATTTAAAAGCAGAGACATTACTTTGCCAACAAAGGTCCATCTAGTCAAGGCTATGGTTTCTCCAGTAGTTGTGTATGGATGTGAGAGTTGGAGTATAAAGAAAGCTGAGTGCCGAAGAATTGATGCTTTTGAACTGTGGTGTTGGAGAAGACTTTTGAGAGTCCCTTGGACTACAAGGCGATCCAACCAGTCCATTCTAAAGGAAATTAGTCCTGGGTGTTCATTGGAAGGACTGATGTTGAAGCTGAAACACCAGTACTTTGGCCACCTGATGCGAAGAACTGACTCATATGAAAAGACCCTGATGCTGGGAAGGATCGAGGGCAGGAGGAGAAGGGATGACAGAGGATGAGATGGCTGAATGGCACCACTTACTCAGTGGATATGGGTTTGGGTGAACTCTGGGAGTTGGTGACGGGCAGGAAGGCTTGGCATGCTGCGTTTCATGGGGTCGCAAAGAGTCAGACATGACTGAGCGACTGAACTGAACTGAACTGAGGGTAAAAACTGTAGGAAATGGGGAATAAGGGAAGGCTGGCTGGAGGTGGCACCTCCAGAAACAGTCTGCACACTGGAGTTGCAACATTAGGAGTGCTGTTTGCAGGGAGACTCTGGTCTGAGCCCAGAGGGTTCCCTGTAGCCAATTCTGTGATGTCAGAGCTTCACGGAACAGCCTAGACAGTGGGCCTTGGTTTGGGTCCTGTGCCCAGTCTGTCTGTAGGGTCTCATCTAGGAGATGAAAAGAAGAGGCTTGACAAAGTATCGAAAGGGTTACGTGAGCCCCTTAAAGAATGGAAGGTGCTGTCTGTCTTGTGGGCTGAGTCTGTTCAGCAAGCACATCAGGTTGTTTTTCCCCTTTGTGATTGTCTAGTCTCTCAGTTGTGTCTATCTCTTTTGCAGCCCCGTGGACTGTAGCCTGCCAGGCTCCTCTGTCCATTGCATTCTCCTGGCAAGAATACTGGAGTGGGTTCCCATCACCTACTCTAGGGGAGCTTTCCCACCCAGGGATCAAACCAGCGCCTCCGGCATTGGCAGGCAGATTCTTTACTACTGAGCCCCCTGGGGAGCCGCTTTCCCCTGGCGTGTATGAAACTGCACTTTTTACAGCTGGTGTTGGTAATGTCTGTCTGTCTTTGGCCGCACCGCATGGCCTGCCAGATCTGAGTTCCCCAGCCAGGGACTGAACCTGTACTGCTGCAGTGGAAGCACAGTCTTAACCACTGGACCACCAGGGAAGTCCTGGTGCTTAGGTTCAAGAGAGGAAAAACGCTTAAATGCATTTACAGGATCGTGTTCCTTTTTGGAGATAAGACTCAACTACTTCTCATGTACCTTCAGAACCGCCCCACTTTTCCACCAGCTGTTAAAAATAGACAGTTCGACCAGGGGGTATGTGGTGTCTGTATTGTACTCCCTGCATATTCCGTGAGTGTACGAAGGGTCATTCCATCGTGTGAAATAAATGTGCTCACTAACTCCTGCAAGGCCTCCGTCGTAGGGTCACCTTTCAAGAAAGTAATCTTAAGACAGAAAAAAATAAAAGGGAAATTTGCTTTATCCAGCAAACAGACATTTAGAACTTATCCTGAGAGTTTATAAGTCAAAATTATAAGTAAATTCAGGGTTAGATGAGCTGGGACCTGCACCACCTTAAATGCCTTAGGAGGCTGGCACAAGGGTGACCGCCATGCCTGCCGTCCTCCACGCGTCCACTGGTGCATCTCTTGGAAGCAGACAGAGGTGGCTTTCTGCTCGTTGTGTTGCCAGCATGTGTGGTTCGCGTGTGCACAGAGGAGTGTTCAGGTTGCCAGCGTGTGTGGTTCGCGTGTTCATGGTGAGCACTCAGGTTTGCCCCCTTTCTTTTGCCAGGTGACCTTGGGAAAGGTGTTGAAAGTGATCGTCGTCATGCGGAGCCTGTTCATCGATCGAACGATAGTGAAGGGGTATAATGAAAACGTCTACACAGAAGATGGCAAGGTAAGCATGCTGGCGTCTTTTGTTTTCTCCGTTATTTTCTGTATCCCAGAACAAATGTAGTCGAGTCCCAGATGAATGACATTAAACACTGGCAATCATAGCTGAAATGATCAACAAGCGTAGATTTATCAGTGTGAAGCCGAGTGCTTTACAAAAAAACATTTCTCTCCCCTTGCATTTTTCATCAAGCTTCTGCTTTTTTCCTTTAAGCCTGAAACCCTTAGTTGAATTTCTAATTTATCACCTTGGACCCCAGTTGCCTCATTAAATGTGTCTTCTGAGGAAATGGATTTCTTTCTTTTCTTTCCCTTTTTTTCCCCCCTCTGCCTAGTCATGCAGCACGTCAATAGCCTAGGGTTCAGCATTTTGCTTTTCCGAGAACCATGAGGAAAATTCAAGTGAGTCTGACACACAGCCTGCCGACCGGCCTTTCCTCAGAACTACGGGGCACCGCAGAAGCTGCTTGTCCATAGTGGTGCGTGCTGAATACTGCTGTTGAAAAAAGAGGAGTCATTTCCATGGCTGAGCTGCTTCACGGGACGCCCACCCGTGTAAAGCCCTGATTCCTCTGGACTGCACACTCTCCGTATGGAGATCGAGCACGAGAGGATGCTAATAGAAGCCGACAGGCTGCATTCGTGTTTGCTTCCAGAGCGTGATGAGCGTTCTGCCAGAGAAACCACCCAGGTGTGCCCTGGTCACTTCTGGCACTGAGCCTCCGTCTTCCCCTCTCCCTGGAGCTTTCCCTTCTTTTCATGAATCCCATTAAAATGTAAAAGTTTGTTAGTACCAGCACTTAGCACCCAACGGCCATGTTATAATGAGGATAGGACGCTCTCCAAAAACAGGTGACGAAGGTAGCTTAGCACATACCTGTGCATTATGTAAGAGGTGTGACCCATACAGTAATGAGGTCTGTATTTTGATCAAGGAACCCAGCATTTTCAAATTTCCACATTCCGCTCCAGTGTTGTCACCGTGGGCAGCTATTCTCACTCCCAGGGCTCTGCCAGGTTCTTGTGAATCTCCCCATGGAGAGGAAAGCATGCCTCAAGGGAAGCTTTCCCCTTTCTTTTTGGAAAGACCAAAATGCGTCTGGAGCAAGGGCGGAGAATAAAGTAGGTAATCGGGGGAAGCATGACCCATGGAATGTGACTCATCAACTCTGATGGCGAGTCTAAGCAAGAAATGCCAAACTCCTTCGCAACAGTAGAGACAAGACTGGGTCAGGGGAGACTCTGGCCCAGAGCCCGAGTCAGTGGTCATTTTTGTGGCTTCTGTTCGTGATTTACAGCTTCATAGTCACCCCTGGTGTGAGTCTCAGCCCGTGCTCTCCGAGGACTTACAAATATGTAAAAGCTGTGTACTAGAAGAGAAACTGAATTCAGGACACAAGTGAAGCATACTCTGAACTTAGAGTACAAGGAGTAGTTCAGTTCAGATCAGTCTCTCAGTCATGTCCGACTCTGCGACCCCATGAATCGCAGCATGCCAGGCCTCCCTGTCCATCACCAACTCCCAGAGCTTGCTCAAACTCAAGTCCATCGAGTTGGTGATGCCATCCAGCCATCTCATCCTCTGTCGTCCCCTTCTCCTCTTGTCCCCAATCCCTCCCAGCATCAGAGTCTTTTCCAATGAGTCAACTCTTCGCATGAGGTGGCCAAAGTACTGGAGTTTCAGCTTCAGCATCATTCCCTCCAAAGAAATCCCAGGGCTGATCTCCTTCAGAATGGACTGGTTGGATCTCCTTGCAGTCCAAGGGACTCTCAAGAGTCTTCTCCAACACCACAATTCAAAAGCATCAATTCTTTAGCGCTCAGCCTTCTTCACAGTCCAACTCTCACATCCATACATGACCACGGGAAAAACCATAGCCTTGACTAGACGAACCTTTGTTGGCAAAGGAATGTCTCTGCTTTTGAGTATGCTATCTAGGTTGGTCATAACGTTCCTTCCAAGGAGTAAGCGTCTTTTAATTTCATGGCTGCAGTCACCATCTGCAGTGATTTTGGAGCCCCCCAAAATAAAGTCTGACACTGTTTCCACTGTTTCCCCATCTATTTCCCATGAAGATGGGACTGGATGCCATGATCTTCATTTTCTGAATGTTGAGCTTTAAGCCAACTTTTTCACTCTCCACTTTCACTTTCATCAAGAGGCTTTTTAGTTCCTCTTCACTTTCTGCCATAAGGGTGGTGTCATCTGCATATCTGAGGTTATTGATATTTCTCCCGGCAATCTTGATTCCAGCTTGTGTTTCTTCTAGTCCAGTGTTTCTCATGATGTACTCTGCATATAAGTTAAATAAGCAGGGTGACGATATACAGCCTTGACGTACTCCTTTTCCTATTTGGAACCAGTCTGTTGTTCCATGTCCAGTTCTAACTGTTGCTTCCTGACCTGGATACAGATTTCTCAAGAAGCAGGTCAGGTGGTCTGGTATACCCATCTTTTTCAGAATTTTCCACAGTTTATTGTGTGATCCACACAGTCAAAGGCTTTGGCATAGTCAATAACGCAGAAGTAGATGTTTTTCTGGAACTCTCTTGCTTTTTCTATGATCCAGCGGATGTTGGCAATTTGATCTCTGGTTCCTCTGCCTTTTCTAAAACCAGGTTGAACATCAGAAAGTTCATGGTTCATGTATTGCTGAAGCCTGGCTTGGAGAATTTTGAGCATTACTTTACTAAGAGTTGACTCATTGGAAAAAATTCTGATGCTGGGAGGGATTAGGGGCAGGAGGAGAAGGGGACGACAGAGGATGAGATGGCTGGATGGTATCACTGACTCGATGGACGTGAGTCTGGGTGAACTCCTGGAGTTGGTGATGGACAGGGAGGCCTGGCATGCTGCGATTCATGGGGTCGCAAAGAGTAGGACACGACTGAGCGACTGAACTGAACTGAATTGAGATGAGTGCAATTGTGCGGTAGTTTGAGCATTCTTTGGCATTGCCTTTCTTTGGGATTGGAATGAAAACTGACCTTTTCCAGTCCTGTGGCCACTGCTGAGTTTTCCAAATGTGCTGGCATATTGAGTGGAGCACTTTCACAGCATCATCTTTCAGGATTTGAAATAGCACAAGGAGTAGAGGTTTTGCCTACTCTGCAGCACCCACATCAGTCTTAACATGATATTTATTTAACTGCCCCATACTGAAAGTGTCCAAAATCATGCGAAGGCTTTGCCACCTAATACTCAGTAAGTGATAACTAGTATTATTTTTATTCTGCACTTAAATCCGGTGGTTAGAGAATGATCTCACGTGTATATGTTCTAGAATTTCTTTCTGATTCCTCCTCCTCAGCTGTTTGAGGTAGTCCTTTCCTCCCCTCCACCCGCTTGCCTCCCAGACTCCCCAGGGGCTCCCTCCCGGCTGCACTCCTGCCTCTCAGCCACCCTCGTGTCCTGGTGGTTTCCCGTGTCCCCTCATGGAGATCCCTGCTGATGTGTGTCAGAGTCAGACCTCCTCCCCAGCTGGACCTCAGGTGCAACCTGTCCAAAATCAGCCTCAACACCCCTGGGCCGGTCCCCACCCAGGGTGACTGTGCCAGCCAACTGCTCAGGCCTGCCTCCTCCATTCAGAGTCTGTTGGCAGGCTCTAGCGAGTCTCTCTCTATCCCTGCAGCCGGGCGCCTCCCGTCCATCTCCACTTGTCCTCAGTTCTCGTTTCTCCACCAAGTTGCAGCCTCGGCCTCCTCACTTCCTGTGTCTAGTCCTGCTTCCCTCCCGCATCTGTCCTTCACTTGGCCTCCAGAGCCGTCTTCCTGAAATACACAGTCAAGGGGGTGATTTCTTGCTTTTTGCCATCTCCCCATTGCCCAGAGCAGAAAAGTGGCATGTAAGTAGACATTGGGCACAAAGCAGTCCATGATTGAAAGAGTTTGGGAAACTCGGGGTTAGAGAAAGTTCAGTGGGACTCTCTACTGTAGAAATTCTTAGAGATTGGAGTTTGCCCATGTGCCTTGTGAATCTCCCAAGACGGGTGTGTAGTATACAATCTCTTCCTGACCAGTTTGACCATCCGTTTTTTTTCTTCCCTTATTCTCGGAGTGTATGGTGACATTGGCGTTTGGCAAAACACTCTTCTGAAATCTCTGGCTTGTAGAATAAAATCCAGACCCCTTAGCAAGACACAGAACTGCCTAGTGACCTGGCGCCTGCCCCCTGTCCTGACCTCATCTGCCGTCATTCTCTGCAGGTGTTTTGTCTTACCTTCCGGCCTTTTGTGCTCCTTGTGGCTCTCAGAATGTTGCAGGTTCTTCCACACGCTTAACACCTGCTCTGCGCCCTTGACCTGGGATGTTTGCACCTCCTGCTCAGCTGACATACTTACTCTTCCTTTTGCACTGACCAAATGCCATCTCTCTTCTCGTCCTGTCCCCCTTCCCCTGCAGGCCTCTTCTGTGTGCACGGGCTCCAGAGATAGCAGGCCTGGGTTTCCCTCAACTTATAGCACACATTATCATCACTCTTACCTCTGTAGTGTTTTGAACAGTCATTTTCTGGTACTGGAACTAGTACATCCTAGTTGTTTGTTGACACGTCTGCCTCGTAATTAATAAAAATACTGGCGTACTCCATGTTTGTTCTCGCAGGCCTTGTACAAAGCAGACTGAACCTCCAGTGGTCACAGAATCCTAGGGACCACTGTTAGACTCATGTTTCTGATAAGGAACCTGAGACCCAGAGTGGGAAAGTGGCTGCCCCCACTCACACACGGAGCCAGTTCTCAAACCTCCCTCTGCCAGCAGCTCCTCAAGGGCCCAGGCTCTGTCCTGAGTGTCTTTCCCTCCTGTGGATATACAGCAGGGCCTGGAACACCGTAGAGTAATAATGTGTGGGAGGGGATAATGAAAAAGCCCCCTGGGGATGTGAAAATGCTTTAGTTGGGATGGAAAAGTGGAGAGTCAGAAATTAGAGACAGGAAACAGGGAAATTAGAGATGGGTATTAGACAAAGCAGCGGGGACTGACATCATCACTTCAGTCCAGTGGCTCAGTCGGGTCCGACTCTTTGCAACCCCATGAACCACAGCACGCCAGGCCTCCCTGTCCATCGCCAACTCCCGGAGTTTACCCAAACTCACATCCATTGAGTCGGTGATGTGATCCAGCCATCTCATCCTTTGTCATCCCCTTCTCCTCATGCCCCCAGTCTTTCCCCGCATCAGGGTCTCTCATCATAAGTAAAGAACAAAGGAGGCACACACACGTGCACACGGGTCATGGTTTCCGGATGAGAGATGAGCGTGGGTCTCTGTTCCCCAGAAGGAAGGTGCATGTGTGCCCGGGAGCCTGAATTCTCCTGAGTCATTTCACAGAGGGGACCCGGGAGGCCCCCTGCTCCCTGCTACAACGGCATACTTTGGCCCCAGTGATCTGCAGGGACCCTGAAAGTCAAAAGAGCAGGGCTGAGAGGATGGAGTCCCCTTGTTATTTTAAAGGCACATCTACCACATTTGGCAGAGAAGCGCTCACACAACTGCTCTGCCCAGAAACTACACCTAGCCAATTTGATCAGCGCCCCCTCCCCTTTTTTTTCAGAGTACTTTACAAATGGTAAAAAGAAAGTCATGCAGACATTATTAGTGTTCTGTTTTCAGAAGTGATCCTGGTATATGTGAACTTCAGTATTTATATACACTTGCATCAGTGTCATCTGTGTGTTGAACCGTCTGGCGCATCCCAGATGAAACGTGGCATTCGGAAGGACATTGGCGCTCGAGGTGTGGTCCGTGAGAGCCAGTCTCTGCCTGCACTTGTGCTGTTCCAGAGGCACAGCCCTGCATTTGCTGAGCTGGTGCCTGAGCGCTTGCCTGGGGTGGGCCGCTGCCCGGACCCAGTGGCTGTGGCTTCGAAAGCCTTGCCTCAGCTTCCAAGGGTCTGAATTCCTCCTGCCTGCAGTTGTATCTTCCAAATCCAAGGCAGCCAGCGTCTAAAAGGTTTACTTAGCTGCTCTGGCACAACAGCAGCCCTGAGCCACCCCCAATTCCCAGCTCTGGCAGGTCCCCCCACCCCATTACAGTCCCACCAAGCCTAGCTGTCACTCTGCACTAACAACCACCACCTCTACCCCGATCATCCTCTTTACCTGGACGCATATTTTTGATGCCAAGGACCAGTAGATTAATTCCTCTAATAAAATATAAAAGTGCTGCTAAGACTTGCTGCCCCGCTCTGCGCTGTCATCAGGGAGGAGCCCAGAGCCCTGACTCAGCATGCCAAGAGTCCGCTTGAGGTTGACTACCTGGCCGTTGTTACGGCTTCACACAGTCAGACCTAGCCGGAAAAAAATGCAAGTGTCTCCATTGAATTTATCTTATTAGGGGATTTAGGTTATGTTAATGCTATAGCTTCATTAATTACTCCATATCAATAATAAAAAAAAAAAAAAGCAGCTTTTAGCCTCCTAGCGCAAGAGAGGAGAAGAAATGGTAGTATCAAAGGGAACCTTCAAAGACAGCCAGAGCTGTCTCCAGGGTAATTTCTGATCCCCGCATTCTTCCCACTTCAAAGTTGGATGTGTGTGTGTGTTTGGGTCGAGGAGGCTGGGGGAAGCTTGAATCTGATTTCTCTAATAAGTGTTGGCATCAGCCCCGTTTGATATTAGATGCAGGGAACATTTTGATTTGTTATAGCCTTTGAAATTGTTCAGACGACCTTCAGAAAAATGGCCTCTTGTTACTTTGGGGGAAGGGTGAAAGCTGGGGAAGGGGAATCCGGTTTAATTCGTATGCCGAGGATGCCCTGAAATGGTGCTCTCAGCAGTTTTTTTAGTAACGAATGTATGTCCTGATTGAAAGTGAAAAGTTGAAGAAGAACAGACCTGTAAAACTCCTTCACTTTTCTATTCTCTGGGGGAGAGTGGGCAAACTTAAGCGGATGACCCAGTAGAAGTTTGTGGCTTGACTTGGATGGCCGTGGAGGAGTCCATCACCGTTGCAGGTTTATAGCTCCCCGCCTCTCCTGACCCATCACCTGTTGACCTTGCAGGATGAAGCTACTAGGAAATGAGAGCTCTAGAAGTTGATGTCTCTGTAAGGCTTACAAGTTTTATTTGAAAGTGTCAGTGTAAGATCATTTATAGTTCATTGTAGTATTTTTTTTTGAAATGAAGAACTGATAACTTTCTGATGAGCTGCCGTCATTTTCACTTGCCACTAAAGGGATTTTAGTGCCAGTGGTGTCACATGACCTGGCCTGGAGGGTTTGTCATCTTGAACTTTGCAGGAATGCCCCCTGCCCTTTGAACTGACAGCTTGGGGAACACCATGTGAGTCCCCTTCCATCTGGATTATAGCTGCAGGGCTCTTTTACTCCTGGGTTAAGAGCTGAGGCCTCTTTTTTGTTAACTGTTAGTTTTGTATCGGGGTACAGCCAAGTACCAAGATTGTGGTAGTCTCAGGTGAACAGGGAAGGGGCTCAGCCATATATACACGTGTATCCATTCTCCCCCAAACTCCCCTCCCATCCAGGCTGCTGTATGACATTGAGCAGAGTTCCCTGTGCTATGCAGGAGGTCCTTGTTGGTTGTCCATTTTAAATAGATGTGTACATCTATTTAAATAGAGGAGCAGCCCGTCAGACTCCAGGGACCAGAGTGAGTATCTTACAGGTGGGAAGGGGGCCTCTCCTCAGGTAAAATGGAGGAGCACCTCTATTTAAATAGAGGTGTACTTGTCCATCCACGCTCCCTGATTGTCCCGTCCCCCCATCCTTCCCCCAGCAACCGTAAGTTGGTTCACTAAGAATCACTGACCCGATTTTGAATTCTCTACCACATATTAACTGTGTGATGTCAGACAAGTCCCTTAACTTCTCTGAGCTTCAGTTTCCTCAGCTGTGAATTGGGAATAATTTTATCATCACCATGCAACTGCTGAGAGACTTTAGAAAGATAACACAGGTCAGTGTAGGCTAAGCACATAGTCATCAGCAAATGGCATCCATCCTCCCTGGTGGGGCCAGAGATGCCGATGCTGGTGGCCACCATCATGGTCAGCATTCACTGGCCTGCTGATCTGGGGGTGTTCGGTTTTTTCTCTTCGGTGAGTAAAATTGACTGTCACTGCTGTCACCGTTTCTTCCTGTGCCTCAAGAGGACCTTTGATGTCTGACGTGAAACCTGAGAGCAGGTGTGTCTGTGCTGAAGCAGTTGGTCGTTGAGGGGTGCGTTTCCATTTTACCTGAGGAGAGGCCCCCTTCCCACCTGTAAGATACTCACTCTGATCCTTGGAGTCTGACGGGCTGCTCCTAAGATGGCAGGTTCAGCCCCAATTACCAGAAAGTTGACTTTTCCATTTTAAGATCTGTCTAAGTCCTGCCCAGAATACTGAGGGGATGCTCTCATTTGTTTTTCTTGACACTGTAGTTCAGAATCATTTCTCATTCATGGGGCTGAAAGTTTTGTAGCTTCCAGAATCCTCATTTTTGAGTATCACAGCCAACAAAGAATCGGTAGCCATGCCCTCCTCTGCGACAAATAAGCTGAAGCTAATAAATATTCACTTGGCTCTGTCCCGGCTCCCTGAAATGAGTTTCTGAAATCTTCCCGGCCCTGAGGAGAGGCAGGGCACTGACTCCAGAACACTTGGTTAAACGGCTTTCTTCGGCATAAGTCTAGCAGAAAATCAAGGACAAACTGGCTGCTGTGCCTTCCCAGCAAAGCGGGAAGCCATTGTTATCGGATTCCTCTCTCAGCCCCGCGCACCTGTGAGATCATTGTATTGCCTAATGTCCTTCTATCCCAGATGGTCAGAACCAGTCCCTGGGGTCCTGAATAATATGTTTAAACTGCCTTCCAAAGAGCAGTGTGCTCACTTGGAATGAGCAAGTATGTTTTGAGAAGTCAGTTTAGCTAGAGGGTCCACCTCTTAATTAAACCTGTGCATACTTCTCTCTGGATAATTTTTCTATTTAAAACATTTTGCAGGTTCTGAAGGGTTGGGTTTTTCTTTTTTTTAATATGTATATAATTTTCTCTTTTAAATGAAGACTAACTTCTCAGTCTCTGTGCGGATTTTTCCTCTTTTCTCTTTCCGTGGCCCTGTGTTTGTGTCTGCCTGTGTATGATGGGAACGGCAGGAAGGATCAGCAGCAGAGAACTTCAGCAGCAGCAGCAGCTGTGGGCTGAAAATGGAAAGAGCTAGATTCGTTCCAAGTTCAGGCACTGATGTGACTTTTCCCAAAATTTAGATTTAGAATCTTTGGCACCTTCCTGTCATCTTGGCACTAAGACTAAAAGATACAAAAAGTCATTCTCATTCCTTTCACAATGTCTGAATAGTCTTTAAATGTAATGTTTGTGAAGCTCTAGGCTAAACTGCGATACTAAGATCATGATATGAACCTGACTTATCCTCCCAGATATGACTGGCTGCCCAGCAATTTTCTTCAACAGAACTGCTAATGTAGGAAATTAATAATTTTGTATGTGTATTTGGAGATTTCCTTCAGAGTTATCTGGGGGTAACATGTCACTTTTCTCCCTTCAAGTTGCTAACCTATCCAATTAAAACTCTAATGTCTGAAGAGATTTAAAATTCTTACTCTATCCATTAGCTTAAAGTGAGAGGCAGTGACTAAAAACTGACACCCTCTTTCTGGAGAGCAGTTCAGCCAGGGTAGAAGGAGAGCGGTCAGGTGGGGGCTTCTGTGGAAATGCAGGAAGGGGGTGGTTCCGCAGTGGGTGTGGCGGGAAGCAGACCGATTGAAATCAGTGTTCAGTCACAGCTCTTCCTTCATTGTTCCTGGACTTGGATCTGCTAAACTTACCCTCTCCAGCAGGAACCTGCCAAGGGCTGGAGAGGGTGGGGGGCTCCTCTGTACCACCCAGGTTCTTCTACTTAAGACCAGGAAGAACCAGAAGAACTGCACGCATGCCTGTTCCCAGCCCAGCCTTTCCCTCCTGAGGACGGTTTTCAGAAAACCCTCAGCCTGTCCCACATCAGGTGCAGCACTTCCGGTCTTCCTGGAGCAGTCTTCCCAGCTGCTGGCTCCTGATCCTCCTAGGCGCTCCAGAGTCAACACACAACACACAGGCTGAAGTAGCCGTGTCTCAGCTTCCTGCCGTGACCACTGGCCAACCTCAAAGGCGAATTTCAAGAGGCGCACTGACCAGGCGTTTCAGTTTGCTCCACTCTTGAACCCATATATTAAAGCTGACTTCTGAGCACCCATGGGACCTCCTGACGGCCCCTCTTTTAATCTGCAGGTTCCTCACTGTACTGGGGGTGGGGGTAATTCTAGTTTTCCATACTCCCTTTTGTTCTAACCTCTTGAAACAGTGAGAAGGCATTGATTTAATTTCTCTTACAACCTGTCAAACCAGAGTGGCTTGGTTAGACTGAGCCACGGAGCATCCCATGCAAGACCAACTGTGGCCCGAGGACTGGACTCTGAACTCTGCCCACATTCCATCTCAGACCACTGTTTCCCTGACCAAGGGTTTCTGACATAGGGCTTCATCACAGTGAACCTGTGGAGCCCTGTGAAAACAAGTGGACAAATCAATATATTCTCTGGCCCACTCCAGACCTCCTAATTCAGACATTCCAGGGAAGGGACCAAGAAATCTGTAGATTAAAAAACAAACAATTCCCTCAGGGCCTCTGATGCCAGGCATGTTTGAGCACCACCAAGCGAGCCCATCCATAAGAAGCTCCTCCAGATTATTGTGGGCAGTCAAATGGCTCCAAACGCAGTCTCACCATCTAGGAAGAAAGGTTGCTGATGGGACCAGCTCCCCAGGCTCGTCCTGGGGATGGTAGGGGAGGGCACGTGGAAGGCCCAGGGCGTGCCTGGCAGGGGGCAGGTGTTCAACAGCAGGGGTCTGCTTTCCTCCGCACGTGCCTGGGACATGGCCCTATCCTGTGCCAGGATGGTGTAAACAGAATAAATAAAAGCGTCAGTCAGTTTTAAGTGTGATGAAAATATTTAATTTTTGAAAGGATAAAGAGAAGCAAGACAACAGGTATGGGAATGATATTTTAAAACAGAGTACCTGGGCAATGACTCTTGAACAAGTGACGTTTGAGCCAAAGGAAGTATACGAGGAGCTGTGCGAGGATTTGTGGGGGAAGCAGTCCAGGCGCCGCAGGTGCAGAGGTCCTGGGGCAGGGCTGACCGCGGCGGTCGAGTGATGCAGGAGCACTGAGGAGGAGTCAGTGTTAGAACAGTGGGCACGGAGCCGTGGGTGTGGCAGGTGCCTCACACTGACTGCTTTATGTCTCTTCAGTTCATCTCCTTAAATCACCACAGCTGATAAAGAAGAAATCCAGCATGTGTTTTTCTTACAATCATAGGGTTTTTCCAAGCTTAGTAACAGTAGTTACAATATCATTTCTTAGAGTCCACAGTTGTAAAATTGATGCTGATATTTTATCTCTTTCCCCCCCACAGCTTGATATATGGTCCAAATCCAACTATCAAGTGTTCCAAAAGGTGAGTTTTCCTTTTTGCTTCTTCCTTAAGAGGCTTTTACGGAAATGTGATGACTTCGAGGTGGAAATATTGGTCTTAAATCAGAGACCTTTTAAAAAGTGAAAAAGCCAGACACAGAAGCCTGCTCAGTGTAGGATTCCATTTATGTGACATTCTAGAAAAGACAAAACATCAGTGACAGAAATCAGAGCAGTGATTGCCAGGGCTTGGGAGTGAGGGCAGGAGATGGTCCCCGGAGGGCTGTCGAACAACATGTTTGGGTGATGGAAATATTCTTTGTCATAATTATGGGATCACGCAACTCTGTGTTTCAAAACTCATAGACTAAATGCCTACAAAGGGCAAATTTTGCTATGTATAGATTATACGTTTAAAGAAAAAGGGCTCTTGAGTTCTCCCAAGATTAACCCACAGCTTTGTTTGTTTGTTTAGTATTTACTTCTTTTTGGCTATGCTGGGTCTTTGTTGCCACGTGTAGACTTTCTCTAGTAGCGGGGAGCAGGGCTACTCTAGCTGTGAGCACAGGCTTCTCGCTGCGCTGGCTTCTCTCGCTGTGGGGCACTGGGCTCCAGGGCCTGCGATCTTAGTGGCTGTGGTCCTTAGCTGCCTCCCTAGCGTGTGGGATCTTCCCGGACCAGGGATTGAACCCTTGTTTCCTGCCTTGAAGGTGGGTTCTTAACCCCTGGACCACCAGGGAAGTCCCACCGCAGTTTTTAAATTCAGTTTCCCACAGCCCTGTAATCCACACGTGTGCCTTAAGGACGGGAAGGAGGCAGGCTGGCCCCCTCACCCTGCCCCACCCCACTCTGTACTACAGTGACATCTTTTCAGGTGTCGGGCTTCCTGAAGGAGAAATACTATCTGGGAGATGTCAGAAAAAAAGGAATGTGACCAGAGAAAATCCATTTCCCCAGCTCCCAGTGGTGGAAGGGTCCCTTCGCTGGACCAGCTCAGGACCTGGGGCTTCTGAGGGCTCCTCCCACAGCACTCAGGCCAGCTCCCCGGCAGGGCAGCGGCCTCCTCCTTCTGTGCCCCCGTCCTGTCTGCTCCCATCCAGCAGTGCAAATGATAGGGGAGGCTGTCAGCTCGCTTGTTGCCGCCTCGTTCAACAGCAGTTGTTTATTTACCCCTTTGCCATGTGCAGGTTCTGGGCTCAGTGCTACAGGGGAAGTAAGACGGACAGGGAGAGAGGGTCAGGGACCCCAGGCTGTTACCTGGGGCCGTGGTCGAGGACAGGAGGGCCTCCTTCACATCAGAGTGGTCGCAGGAGTCCTTGATGCAGCACGAGTTAAACTGAGACAGGAGGCAGGGGAAGAAGCCAGCCATATGGAAAGCCACGGAAAGAGGGTCCCAGGCTATGAAACTACAGCCCCGAGCCCCGTGTGGACGGGGGACTTGGCGTAGCCCCGCACACCACGGGGGCCCGGGAGATAGCAGACAGACGGAGGGCAGGTGGGAGAGTGGGGATTTTTGGCCTGGCCAGCAGGCGCCCCTCAGTCCTGGTGCAGAACTTGAATTTTATTCTCAATTCAGTGAGGAACCACTGGAGGGATTGGTGTGGAGGAAGGACACGATTTTCAGGGCTGGGCCCGAATTACCCCACTTGAGTAATAGCTGTGTCCGGGGTGTGCCGGTAGCTCAGCATAGGATAGTGGTGGTGGTTTTTTCAATTGAGGCGAAATTCATGTAACATAAAGCTAACCATTTCTAATCATTTTCAAGTCAGCAGTTCCATAGCTTTTAGTACTTTCACAGCATTGTACAACCATCACCTCTATCGCATTCCAGAACATTGTTCTCATTCAAAGGGAAACCTTGTTCCCATTAAGGCATGGGCCCTGGGCTGCATGGGCTTCCCTGGTGGCTCAGACGGTAAAGCGTCTGCCTGCAGTGCAAGAGATCCAGGTTCAATCCCTGGGTCAGGAAGATCCCCTGGAGAAGGAAATGGCAACCCCCTCTAGTATTCTTGCCTGGAAAATTCCATGGACTGAGGAGCCTGGTAGGCTACAGTCCATGGGGTCACAAAGAGTCAGACACAGCTGAGCGACTTCACTTTCTTTCTGGGCTTCATATCAAAGGAGCTTGATGGACCAGCCTCTGATGGTGACTAACGTGCCTCAGTTCGTAGTGCTCCCTGGACCCCTCTCCAGTGAAAGGGGGAAGCCAGGGACAGGTGTCCAGGGCTGGGGAGGGTCTGAGGCTCACCCCCTCGTCTAGGGAGTGTGTGCAGGCAGGAAAATGTCCTGGTTTTATCATGGCTACGGGCACTGTGCTGCCCCGGACTGGATCCAGAGCCAGGAAGGACTTATTAATGGAGAAACTGATGAAATCCAAATAAAGTCTGGGCTCGACTCAGTAATAAGTTAGCGACATTGGTTTCTTCATTGTGATGAACCTACCTGATGATGACAGATGCTAACAGCGGGGAAACTGGGTGTGCGGTCTGTGGGAACTGTGTGTGCCGTCTCTGCAGTGTCTCTGTAGACCTGAAATTAGTCTGAAGTTTAAAATTCATCTTAAAAAGAAAAATCATAGTGTTTACTCTTCTAACACGTCTTAACCCAACTGAGGTACCCAGACACAGAAAGGGAAAAACAGCCTCCCTCCCTGGGTCCAGCCCCTAAAGTGAAGACGTCCATAGTCACATGGGGCTAGCGTGGGCGACACCGTGTTAATCCAGGCACTCTTATCTAAGTGACCAGACCAACTGTACCTGTTCAGCTCACATAGAGCCTCGGCCTTAACTGCTAACTCTGTCCATGCCAACGGCTCTTGTCATTTCTCCCCCAGCAGCTGGTTGAAAAGCATTCTGAGGTGAAAGAACACTGCTCATTATCTGTATCTTGTTTCCCTTTCACAGTGAGGAACACTAAAATGTTTTGGGTTTGTTTGTTTAACCTGGTTTATCTTCGTGGCCTCTGGTCTTGCAGGTGGTTACTTTCTGGCTCCAGGGAAGGCAGGCGATGACTTCAGCCCCTCCACCGCCGACCCCCACTTCCCAGCATCACAGAACCACAATCTGGGATTTTAACCATGGTCCATTCCATTCAGATACCCTTCATGAGGGAGGGCCTTGCCCAGGCTTGCCTTGGCAAATACATTTTTTAACGTTCTGTGTGGTATTAAGTATTTTTGAATGCAAGCGGAAAGTTTATTAGGAAGTTGTAAAATGTGTGAAACACAGATTTGGTGAAGCACGGATTTAGAGAGACAGTGCTATATTTGTATTCTACTGCCCCTAAAAATAACCTGCCAAGCGCTCTTTATATGTCTTTAAAACTACAAACACGGCGTGGCAGGGTTTAAAATTTGATATTAGCTAGTTGGGGAGACTCCAGAGCACCCACCACTTTCCTCCTTGTAGTTTATATAACCTGTTCAAAGCAGCAGAAGTGGAAGAATTTGTACAGATGGGAATTTTATTTCGGCCAGTGAATGGCTTGCTGTCTGTTTGTGCGGAGCCCTTTGTCGGGCTGCTGTGTCATCCCTCCCCTCACCTGTATTTTAACTAAATGGACTTGACCTCTGAGACTGACCTGCACTAGATTCAGTTCAGTTCAGTCCAGTTGCTCAGTCGTGTCCAACTCTCTGCGACCCCATGAATCGCAGCACGCCAGGCCTCCCTGTCCATCACCAGCTCATGGAGTTCACTCAAACTCATGTCCATCGAGTTGGTGATGCCATCCAGCCATCTCATCCTCTGTCGTCCCCTTCTCCGCCTGCCCCCAATCCCTCCCAGCATCAGAGTCTTTTCCAATTGAGTTAACTATTCGCATGAGGTGGCCAAAGTACTGGAGTTTCAGCTGTAGCATCATTCCCTCCAAAGAACACCCAGGGCTGATCTCCTTCAGAATGGACTGGTTGGATCTCCTTGCAGTCCAAGGGACTCTCAGGAGTCTTCTCCAGCACCGCAGTTCAAAAGCATCAATTCTTTGGCGCTCAGCTTTCTTCACAGTCCAACTGTCACATCCATACATGACTATTGGAAAAACCATAGCCTTGACTAGATGCACTAGATTAAAGAGTGACAATTTGGAGGCAGGAGAGTGTGCTTTCTGATGAGAATGAAAGGCAGGTGATGTTAAGGTCCTTTTTCTCTTTTCAGGGGCAGGTAATAGTTACTGGATTACAGAATCCACTCCCTTCCCTCCAGAAACATTGTCTGTCTGTTGTCAAATGAAGAAATGTATTGGAAAATGACGTAGCACAAAATTGAGTTGAATCCTTTATCAGTAAAGTTTTCCAACTCATCATAGTCGCGTGGCAGGGAGTCGGGACCTTGTTCTCTTGGGGAACACTGGTAAAGAGGATGAGGAGTGTGTAATGTGGAGTCACCACGGGGCAGGGGAGTGACCACACTGGGCTTGCTTCATTGTGTTCATCTCAGGCCGTGTTGGAGGTCGGAGGGCAGCCCTCTCTATTCCACAGCCCGACCACCCACTGAAAGCAAGGCTGGGGCCGTATGTTCCCTGCAGATTCTGAAGGCCGGGTCCAATTGACGGGATGATGTTTAACATTTCAAACTCAACATGCCAAAGGAAGAGATGAGGTGGCAGCATTTCCCAACTCTGCTTTTTAGTATCAGCTTTTTCCTAGAATTCTATTTTCTTCCTGTCCACCCACTTAAAGTCTAGGTGTCCTGATTGATGTTGCTTGTAGTGTTTCCCAGAAAGACACTGCTGGGGATCACAGTGGTGAGCGTTCCCTTCTGCCCGTCATCCGCCTGCTGACACCCACCCAGCAGCCCCACCAGGGTAGAGTCACTTGAGTGCCCTGATCCAGGAAGATCGACCTAGAACAGAAGTCAAAGTGACTGAGAAAGTGCGAGGTCAGGGAGGATCCTTGGTCACCAGCGAGAAGGCATTTCTCGGGCAGAAATGTGTCCTAACCGTGTAGGTAGATGGCAGAGCTGCACCCCGGCGCTGAGGTGGGGACACTGGCTGCCAGCATGACTGTCGTGGCGTCGCTTGGGGAGCACTCTCTCTGCATTGCCGTGGGTTGAGCCCCAGCGCTCCCTTTCCTCGGCGCTCACTGTGTGGTTGCAGTTGCTGTGGAGTGTCTGTGTTTTCTTGCCCACAAGCAGCAGCGGTGGCCACTGCAGAAAGAGGCCCGACGGGAGGGCGGGAAGCCGTCCCAGGTCTTTCCGTGCAAAGTGACACGGCTGGAGGCGGGAGCGGGCACTGACTCACAGAGCCATGCCAAGCTCACACTCGCCTTTTTATTTCTGGAAACTCATGCCTGTCAAATTCTCCTCAGTCTGATCCTGGCTCCCCAGGTTAAAGACGAGCACGCAAGGTACCACAGCAAACCCGGCTCCCGGAAGCTAGTGTGACCTGCCTTTTGTCTGC